>NC_069364.1:93177500-95774665 GCF_021730395.1 Mercenaria mercenaria
TTTTAAAAAGAATGCATTAACAGCACATGAATTGTCTTTATACATGATGTTTCTCACGTTAATACATGCACAAATGCAATGAAACAAGTAGTTTTAAGCAGGTATAAACAGATACATTTTGATATTTTAACTTCCAGAAGTACAGGTAAGAACATATCCTAAGTAACAACTAAACAAGGAAATGCCAATATTTACCGGCATACACACAAACACAAATTCAACATCACGTGATATATAATGATAGCATTCCACCACAGTACCTGTTACGACAAAACAAGTTATACACAACAAAACAAGTTATACACTAAGACTCAATAAACACATAATTAAAGTATATAGAACAATGATACATTACACCAGAGTACATGATAAAAACAAAACAAACTATACATAAAAACACAGAAAAAAACAAACATACTTAAAAGATATACATCAATAAAGACCGCAAACATGTAAAACAACAAACACGTCACACAGTATTATAAGAGTAAATCTAGGGAGAGTTTTTGTCGTAAAAGAATCAGAGTAGAGTCAGTACAATCCTGAGATATCACAACAATATACTGTATCAATTCAATTCTTATTTAAACAAAAAACTGCAAGTTACTAACTTATTGTAACTATGGACGTGGAGTTTTAATCAACGTATCATAACATCTATCCGCAAGTAAAATGTACTGCATGCTTGAACAATTTTGCTGTTGACTTTAGGTTCAAGTACTTATTACTCCATATAAGGGCATGAACGTACTAAATGATATAGAGCTACGAAAATCTAATTCACAAGGTAACTTAAAATATATGAGAACCGTTACACCAAGGGGTACATATTTTCTTTTCTAACATTCATTTGCAACAAACGTCCTACTCATACACACCCGTGCAACTCTTCTTACACCCTTAACGCATCATAGTTGTTTAAGACTTTCAGTATGCTAACTGATTCTGAGATTTGTATCACTTATTTTTGCATGTACGATGTCAACGTCACATCTAGGATAATTTCGACAAGTCAAAACATTAAAATGTGATATTATTCTACAGACTAAGGACCCGTTTGACAAAACCTATTAAGTCAAAATTGAACTTAGGAGTAAGGTAGTTCACGTACAAATTTTAGGCAGATTAATTTTCACTTGCGGCTTTTCCTAAAGTTGAACTAACGACACCTTTTTAAAATGATACATAATACCCTTTAAAAGAAATGTGTTTTCAAAGTCAATGCTTAGGAGAGAATTTTTGCGAAATGAACTCAAAACGCGTACATAATATTCCGTTACAATTAATAGATGTTTCACATGTTATAGGTAAAAGTCACTGTTTTGACTATAACGTCAAATATGTATATATGCAAGTCAACTGCAATTAGGCTTGTGTTGTTTGAAGCATTTAGAATATTTCCCTTCCTGTCTTCCGTAAAACATAGAAAAACCAACTATCTAATAAACGAAGAAGAAAGCATATATTTGTAAGTTCAAAGTTTGAAAGGTGTGTAGTGTTGATGGATATCATTCTAACATGCCGTTTATAACTATTTACTAATATCCGCATTTCCCTAACTGTTACAGCTATATTATAAACTGCGTTACTACATACCATCCAGAATAGGTTTGTGAACTCTTCATATTCGTCAATTGTTGAGAGAACACTACTGATAAGGCAGATCAATACCATCATAAATCTGTAAAGAAAGATCACGATGATGACTACGAATACAAAATACATATAACACAGAATAACAAATATCACCTACCAGCCAGTATAGCACCTGGTTCGAGTACCCAGAAAACTCCTCTATGGTAGAAAGAACACTTATAATAAGGCAGGATAACATCGCTTTGAATCTGTAATGAAAATGTTTATGAAACATACAATGAAACACTGATGTAGTTTCCCTTTTAAAAAACAAGATATAAAGGGCTGCTCTGAAGGATATGTTCGAAACAGTTCTCTAGTCAATTCTAGGGGCAAGATGGCTGTTGCCTTTTTCACTACATTTCACGGACAGACTCAATCTAACCAAGCCTGTAATTATTTTTCTTGGCTGCATTTTATTTTTCAAGATCCAGCTACATTTTGTATATATAATTTATATCATGACACCATTAAATTAGTACATTAAGCCAAACTGAAATTTTCCGATTGAAGTTGAAACAAAAGTAATACTTTAAATAAAATATCGATCATCTTTCCTGGACAAAATGTAGTCTTTCGGCTCAAACCCACTTTTGGCAAAATTAAAATTACTATATATTTATTTATTTCATTGCTAGACATGGAGACGCTACGGTCAATGGTCTCTTTTAAACTAAGAAATAGAGGACATTACGCGAATGTCTTTTCATATTGAATTTTGCATTTCATCAAATTTATTGAACTAGTTTTAAAAATTCAGTGTTGAAAGACATAAATGTAACATTCTTTTTATTACATGTAAGGTTGTCCTGCTAAAACATAAAAAGTCATCTTTCTTTACCTATTATAGACCAAGTCACTTCGACCAACGTCTCATATACTTGAAAGTTTTATTACACAAGTGTAATACCAAATTTATGTAATGATCTTATTTCACTCCCACAACGCCAAACATGTGATAAAAGACAGTATATCTTGTAGAGTATTCATGATCCATTTGGATGCTATTCTATACTCTGTCTGTACAATACGCCGTTCATTAAATACTGAATCATGTCTATGGTTCACGCAATGTGTTTTAAAACCAGGATCTCTGTAGTTTGAAAAACAGCACCATATTTTTCAAATAATTCGCCATATATGGCTTCTAACAATGCCATATCGTTGACAGATGCCTTTTCCAATAGCTATCACATGAGATGAAAGAGTCACAAATAGACACAGCTTCACAACGATTACAGACTATCGAGAAAATGATGTATTGCAGAGTTATGTATTAGCCACGTGATGTGGCGATTTTAGTGTAGATCAGCCACGTTAGAACTAACACTGATATCTGTTTCCCGGTTATTCAATGAACAGAATCGTATATATGAATGTATACAATTAAAGTAGCTGACATCGTATCGCTTGTCCCCCGCTACCTTCCTGCACCACGAAATGCAGGAAAGTGACTGTAAGAGCCAATATGTAAATGTGTCGAAAGATTTCCTGCAGCCAGAAGTTATACAGACCAGAAATTGATATGGATGTATGTGTGACCACTCAGCCTAAAAAGTAACTTATGGGTGAATAGCGTGCTTGTTTGATTGTTTTCCGGAAAATTACGGACACTTACGAAAATGAAATTAATTTTCATATCATCAGCAATATCTAAAACAGTATCCAAACCTGATGTTTTTTACTATTATTAATAAATTGTTGCCTGAAAATGATCTATGCCAGCTATTTTGCAAAAACGGCGTTCCATAAATGCGATAAGCCAATCGCATATCGGTAATATATCACGTGAAAACACCTATTTGCTACACTACTTGTTGCATTCCAATATACCTGCGGCATCTAGACCGTAATGACAGTAAATAACATAACACTATTTTATATTGAAACCAAGTTCGAAGTTGTGGCCAAGTGTTTGTAGTGATTCAGATAGTTTAATTAATATACAACTCATTGCCATGTCTTCAAATAAAGCACACTAGTCATTTTCATTACGTGAATTAAAAGAAGGTCTTCAAATGTTGAACTCTTTTGAATATATTTTTATCCACAAATACGTCAGTTGATAGCTAGAATCGTTCCATGTACCATATTTAACAATTTATATGCGCTTCTGTCTAAAGATTTTTGTGACATTTTTAAGAAGATCCTTTGAAAGTATAGAACGCATCTAAACACAATAATGGACTTGGTTTTATTGCGTTTATTCCCAGTAGGTAGTTTAACATTATTGATAGTCAAATGCACTTTGGTCTAATAATAAAAGAAATAAAACATTTACGTCCAGATCGAACGTTTATTGTCGTACACATTCTTTAATATGCAATATAATAACTCATTAAAAACCTTTTAAGCACTGTCCAAATGTTTGTTACCAAAACGACACTGTATCAAACCACGATAAAATTGCTGTTATTCGAAGGCAGTAAAACATTTAAAAGAAAGAAACTGAGACGCAGACATAGTTTTATTAACAGACAACTAAGCCACCCTTATGAATGACCTATCACGAACAGACCTCCCATATTTGTAGATTTGCTTTTTTATGTCATCTTTTTAATGTATTCTCAATATCTAATTACTTCAACACTGCATAGCAAAGAATTAAATCAAATTAATTACAATCAACAGGACGGAGACATTGTTATAATGTTTCCAGTGTTAGATAACTGGACTATATTTGCTCATTCTATGAATCTTAATAATATTAATTTGACCGTCAAACAGACGGACTGCATAACGAAGTAAACCAACTCATTATTTCCTTGTAAAAATTATCTTATATAACTGCCGATGGAAGTGCCTCGATGAATGAAGGAAGTCTATTATGAATCTTTTCTATGGAAAATGTCGAAAGACTACAAGGCTAATGATTAATATTGTAGAATATATTTTGTTACTTGATGAAAGATAACGGCATTTTTTGCAATCAGTTGAATTGAACTGAAATAGAAATATGTTTGATGGTTCTATATTTACTGTTCTATACACTAGATCAAAAGAAATGTCTGCCATTCTACTAAATACTTTGCATTGTCTTACAAAACCTATTCCTTACTTCCATACGCTATAACGAAAACAACAAAGCAACTATAGAATGACATTTTTCTTTACATGAGCGACAATTTTTATTACCATCAAATATCAATAAGAAACAAAACTATATGAAAAAATAACGAAATTAGGTACTTGAATCGAAACTGCTGTTTTCATGAAATCTTAATTCGCATTTACACTTTTCTTATCAATGTCTTGTGGTTAAGCGCGGGGAAATCCACTTTCAAATGACCCCGTCTTCCTTATGAAATTCATTTTTTTTTCAAGTACATGTTTGATTGACTGATGATATTTCATATCAGCGTTTCATCCTAGACCGCTATTAATTGTAAAAGCGTTTTAAAAATCTCGCTGCCACAAAAGCTTCTACAGCAGTACTCATTGAGCAATTTGAATGATTTCTTGTCTCTGACTCTGAGATAAGCCTCGATGAAAGAGGTTTTCTTTCAGAGAAAATGTCAATGTAAGTTGGCAGAAAGTAATACACATTATTAAAGAAGTCTTGATCTCCAAATACTTTTCCAGTCTAAAACTGATTCCTGAGGGGAACTATTACCATAACTTACATTCCCGTACGTCTTCGCGTATTACAATCTGACTAAAGTACATCTCCTATTACGCTACGCTTAGGATCTGAAGACGAGCTATTGATAGCCTCGTTCTGACGACCCTTCCGCTAGCCAATCAAAAGCTAACTTACAACATTCTGCAAGCTTAAAAAAGCCTTGGTTTTTGATATTTACAATTCTTATGTCGCAAGATTTCAGATAGCTGGTTACCTCAGTCGGCAGGGCACTTGCTCTGCAAGCGAGGGGTCTCGGGTTCGAGATTTTTCTTACTCTTTTACATTCGAACAAGTCGTCTGATTGGTTCAAATAAAAATAGATTTGCGAAAATAAAAATAGCAATATTGGAAATACAAAATATACAGAAGACGACTGTGAAGGGGTCATTCTCAGATCTTCTTTTAGAAGACCAAGTACTTTAGTCAGACTGCGCGTATCACAAATTTACAGCAAAAGAACGAAATAAAACAAGATGTTTTAAGAAGATATCAACGAGTGTCTTACATAATTTTTGTCTAAAACTTGATGATTTTTGTCTTCATCACATCAATTTGACTGTGATATTTTCACATTTTTGTTGGAAAAGTAAGAGAGATACGTTAAACTGCAAGACATCGATATGTAATATTTCTCGGATAACACGATATAACATGTTATTGTTATCAAATCTATATCTTTAGGCATTTCCAATGATCTAAACATAGTCACATGTTTAATGATAAAAAGTCTTTTCGACTTATAGGCAGAGTCAAAAGCACGAAATTACCGTTGTTCTCCCTAAAATACAATAATTGTATTGACAATTTGACAATTCATTCTATTGATGTTGTACATGTACAATACCTAAACGATGAAATTATTACTACCAATTTGAAAACTGATTCATCAACGTTTACCTTGTTAACTGTGTGTAGCAATATGCCTGTCAATTAGTACCTTTGGAGAATATATATCTAATAAACAGAACCACGCTGCAAGAACGAAGATCCCTCAGACAGTAATCATATAGGTAGATATATATATATATATATATATATATATATATATATATATATATATATATTGAAGAAAATCGCTAAATAATAGCCATCTGTGCATAGAAGTTTCTTATTTTTACAACAACAGCACCATTCCTGAATTCGACACAAAATTGAAAACAGTTATACATATCATTATATTTTGTGAACTGAAGATAAGCCTGTTTGTTTGATTTAAATTTGCTGAAGCCCCTTAAAATCAACTTCATAAAACAAAAGAGCTATAATTGAAGTCAGAAGTATGGAGAAATAATAAGATTGTAAGTTCTACAGTGTCTAAGAAATGTATCTAAATAAAGCATGTTAAATTTTGTTAAAAGGCAGTAAGACAGGGCTTAAGTTCAAATATCAGAGCATATGCAAAAACGCATGGTTTCAATACATATTTAGCTCTTTTTCGTTTGATAAAATGCTTTTTCAGTCGTGGGAATATATTCTCCAAAAACGTTTTTAAATCATTTCTTTACTAAGTCTTGCAAATTGAGTTAAATTGTCAAGTAGCAATTTTGTGCATAGTGTACATGACTTCACTGTCACGTTTCAACATTATTAAGAGTCAATCTGACTAAAGTACATCTCCTATTACGCTACGCTTAGGATCTGAAGACGAGCTATTGATTGCCTTCCGCTAGCCAATCAAAAGCTAACTTACAACATTCTGCAAGCTTAAAAAAACTTGGTTTTTGATATCTACAATTCTTATGTCGTAAGATGTCACATAGCCGGTTAGCTCAGTCGGTAGGGCACTTGCTCTGTACGCGAGGGGTCCCGGGTTCGAGCCCCGGACTGACTGCAAATTTTTCGTACTCTTTGACATTCGAACAAGTCGTCTGGTTGGTTCAAATAAAAGTAGATTTCCGAAAATAAAAATAGCAATATTGGAAATCCAAAATATACAGAAGACGAATGTGAATGGGTCATTCTCAGATCTTCGTTTAGAAGATCAAGTACTTTAGTCAGATTTTATTAAGAGTCAAATGCTTAAAAATGATCAGAAAATAAGATGCTATTCTAAAGAAGTTTTTATTAATAACCAGTAGGACATTAGCGTTGATTGAATTTGTGTTACTAGATACCAAGTTTGTGCTGTGCTCGGGTGATTGATCAGTATTTATCGTTTATTTTCCACATTTGGCTTATTGTGGCGCAGTGCATGGGATTGCCACACTAAACAGGATCATGATATTTCACGACTGCTGCACATAAAACAGAAATTTAAATTTATCATTTTTTCTTAAAAAGGTCAAAAAGGCGGGTTTTTTTTACTCATAGACATTGCGTAGAAGCCATTTACAGGAACTTGCAATAAAATTAGTATAGATTTGTTTCCTTTAATCTTTTTGAAAACATAAAATGATTGCATACTGGTATACATCGATTAATCTTGTTTCTTTCAAATATCCTAAGATTTTGATAAAGTCTAGTGTGCCAGACATGAATATACATAAATAATCAATTTGTACGTTTTCGATATAATTTACATGAGAATGTGTGCTAGACAGACGTACTTAATCTCTGAGACAGTCCAGCATGCAAAAATTTCTATAACCATATAGAGGTTATCAGCCCTTCAATTGTCTGGAATTATACAGTATTATAGCATAAGCTACTGATTCGATCCAAACTGTCCCGACAATTCCAGATTATATCAGTCGCTGAATAAGTAAATGGTTATCCTTATGCCATTAATCCAAATGATATATATTTCACTACTTTGTTTATATAAATTACTCTTCTGCAGAAAATCGTTTCAAACAGCAACAAATTGCAAACATGTTATAAAATTTAGCGATTAGAAGACCGTATAAATCTCATTTCTGTTTAAAAAATATTAATTTAGTATGCATCAGCGGAATTAATATAGGCTTATAGACTCCAAGCAAGTCTTTAATATGAGTTGATATTAACATGATATTAACATATAAAGGACAGTTAAATGCCTTCACACGAGTAGACATGATTCACTCAGTGAGTATTGCAGATGTTATGTAGACAGAAAAGCATAAAGTACTGCCTGGAGGATTTATATGCATGTATACGCATAAAAATATGAAAACTTGAAATTGTGACTTCTCATCAAGTAATAAACATGCCTGTGAGCTACGTCACATATAAAAGCCTCGTGCTCTATCAAACAAAAATGTGGAGTATTACATTAATTTTTCGGCAGTGCAGACAGAAATCCACAGAAGAGTGCAATGCAATTCTGTAAACTATTTTTCACATATCTTATTTTTAGCTAGATTGATTAGAGATTTTGAAAGTTAAGCTGCGTCTGGTAAATTGTCGTCAAATTGCAGACCTCTGATAGTATCGTCATCTTTGAACCAAATGTAAAGAAGATAATGGACAGAGCGTACTTTAAATGAGACGAAGTAGGAACATACCACAGCAATATTTAAGAACATTCACTGAAAATGTCATCTGATCATAGACAACTTATGACATTTGCAGACCTAAAACCTATTTACCCATACAGTATTTCAAAATCTGATTTACATGGTATTTAAGGGTTCCCTCAATACTGGCTTCTCTCTGTTATCATTAGGAAAAATCATTTGTTGACAATAATCACATATTTGCAAAACTCAAACAATGCATATCAAAGACGGATTATGGTTATTAGTCGCCAAACGGAAGTCGGCGGCTCTAACATTATGTCTTATCAGGGATTTTATAATGATGCAAAAAGATGTTACAATGTTCTTCCAAACAGGTATTCTCCCAGAACAGACTTGTTTGATTGTAACGTAACTGCTAGGCAATTATATCCAACTTGAATTGGACTACCTTGTTATTTTTCAGTCTTTTCATGCGTATAAAGAACATGTAATACAAGAAAATTGTTATAGAACAAAACAGAACCTAATGGGTTATTGGCTTAAACTGTGGACAGTTTCTCGCCATGCATATATGCATACAACGAATATAAATTAACATTCAGGTCATAGTTACTGTAAAATATAGCGACTACAATAGATATACCAGTAGTTTGCTCACAAGTTACATAATGCTATGAGGGTGGTCTTACTTAAATTGTAACAAAATATTAGCGTAAATTAACACTTTTTGTCAATCATAAAAGTCTAATTATTCTAGCGTCTAGATCTACGTATCTTTGGAAAATATGAATGCAAAATAGATGCTCGACTTCCAACCCAGATAGAAGTTATAATAACTATACAGCTTAGTACTGAGCTTCTCTGTATCAGACAAAATGTTTTAAACATGTCATAATTATTGACTTTTATTTCAATAAATATAAACGTAAGTGTATTAAAATGAATTATGATAGATCTGAAGATAGAAAAATCTTAGAAGGGATAGTGAAGACTGTATCACTAGGGAAAACATTTTTAATACTAGAAGGTGATTTTGTCACAAAAACACATGTCTCCCCCTCTATGTATACCTTTAGCTCTGGCGGCCGTTTTGTGCAGCGAAGCAGAACGTGTTAGCGATATGCAAAACTAGGCTTGGTACTGATCACTCCTGTTAAGTTTCGTCGAAATCTGTCCAGCAGTTTGACCTGTGAAAGCCGGACAATATTTTTCTATTTTTAGCTCTGGCGGCCATTTTGTGCAGCGAAGAAGGACGTGTCGGTGATATGCATATCTAGGCTTGATACTGATCACTTCTGTGAAGTTTTGTCGAAATCCAGCTGGCAGTTTGACCTGTGAAAGCCGGACAAGATTTTTCTATTTTTAGTTCTGGCGGCCATTTGTGCAGCGAAGTGGAATGTGTCGGCGATATGCATAACTAGGCTTGGTACTGATCACTCCTTTGAAGTTTCGTCGGAATTCAGCTTGCAGTTTGACCTGTGAAAGCCGGACATGATCTTTCTATTTTTTGCTCTGGCGGCCATTTTGTGTAGCGAAGCGGAACGTGCCGGCGAAGTGCACAACAAGGGTTGGTACTGATCATTTTTCTGAAGTTTCTTAGAAATCCAGCCAGCAGTTTGACCCTTGAAAGCCAGACAAGATTTTTCTATTTTGAACTCGGGCGGACATTTTGTGCAGCGAAGCGGAACGTGCCGGCGAGATGCACAATTAGGGTTGGTACTGATCACTTTTCTGAAGTTTCGTAGAAATCCGGCCAGCAGTTTGACCTGTGAAAGCCGGACAATATTTTACTATTTTTAGCTCTCGCGGTCATTTTGTACAGCGAAGCGGAACGTTCCGGCGAAATTCACAACTAGGGTCAATACTTCTATGATTTTTTGTTGAAATCCAGCCAGCAGTTTGACCTGTGAAAGTCGGACAAGATGTTTCTATTTTTAGTTCTGGCGGCCATTTGTGCAGCGAAGTGGAATGTGTCGGCGATATGCATAACTAGGCTTGGTACTGATCACTCCTTTGAAGTTTCGTCGGAATTCAGCTTGCAGTTTGACCTGTGAAAGCCGGACATGATCTTTCTATTTTTTGCTCTGGCGGCCATTTTATGTAGCGAAGCGGAACGTGCCGGCGAAGTGCACAACAAGGTTTGGTACTGATCATTTTTCTGAAGTTTCTTAGAAATCCAGCCAGCAGTTTGACCCTTGAAAGCCAGACAAGATTTTTCTATTTTGAACTCGGGCGGACATTTTGTGCAGCGAAGCGGAACGTGCCGGCGAGATGCACAATTAGGGTTGGTACTGATCACTTTTCTGAAGTTTCGTAGAAATCCAGCCAGCAGTTTGACCCGTGAAAGCCGGACAAGATTTTTCTATTTTTAGCTCGGGCGGCCATTTTGTGCAGCGAAGCGGAACGTGCCGGCGAGATGCACAACTAGGGTCGGTACTGATCACTTCTATGAATTTTCGTTGAAATCCAGCCAGCAGTTTGACCTGTGAAAGCCGGACAAGATTTTTCTATTTTTAGTTCTGGCGGCCATTTTGTGCAGCGAAGCGGAATGTGCCGGCGACATGCACAACAAGGGTTGGTACTGATTACTCCTGTGAAGTTTTGTTGAAATCCAGCCAGCAGTTTGACCTGTGAAAGCCGGACAAGATTTTTCTATTTTTAGCTCTGGCGGCCATTTTGTGCAGCGAAGCGGAACGTGCTGGCAATATGCACAACTAGGATTAGTACTGATCACGACTGAGAAGTTTCGTCAAAATCCGGCCAGCAGTTTGACCTGTGAAAGCCGGACAAACTTAATGCGGACAGATGAACGGATGGACAGACGGATGGCAAAGGCAAAACCAATATGTCTCCCCCATTGGAGACATAATTATTTGCAACTATACAAAATGGCACTCACTGTTAAAGTAGAAATAGCTGTTTCAACTTAAACCAGAAGGATGTTAAAATTTGAGGAAAATATCCGGATGTCTCTGATGCATTTACTCTAAATACTATTTTCTTAGAAACTAGAACATGGACGTACAAAACATAATTATACAGAGACTGTGGGTAAAACCTCAATGTAGTCATGATGCAGTGATATTATTATTATTTATTTTTATACCAGATTTATATACCTTTCCATGTTATACACGTTCAAAGGTGCTTTGCATCACCCAAACGCAGTCACACAGGGCGCGAAATTCATCCTCTATTTGTACAGACACAAAGCGATCTGACCAGAGGGCCAGAGTGAGATAAAGCCCCTAGAACAGATAGTGAGAAATCCTTTTGAGATACAGTCCTGTGATGATATTGGCAACTACACTTAATACCAGAATTTCCTGAGAAGTTTAATCAGATTCTAACCAGGGGTTCAGAGAAAGACTTGCAGACTAGTTTAAGTGATGGAATTCATTAAATGCCAATATTCGATAAAATTATTCCACTGGAAAGCAGCGACGAAATGTGCAACTGCAGTTAAAAAACGTGTTATGAAAATCCGGCAAGCGGTTAAGAAGTAGTTGCATTGAAATACACAGACGAATAAGACAAACATAATACATCTCCCCATTTTTAAAAAAGATAAATAAACTTCAGCAGAAGTAGGAGAGAACAGTTTAAAGCAATTAATATAATTCGTCTGTTATCCTGAAAGCACAATAGAAGTTCCGTGTTTCGTTCATTATGTTCTATATAAGAGCACTTTGTCATCTAGGAAATGTCAAGAAACAAGTCTTTTGCAACAGACGTAAGTTTAGTTTATCTGAATTTTGTTTCAATGAAACTGAACACAACGCAATCACTACTGTGGCACAGTACAAGAAAACAACTGTATATGACAAAACCTAATGGATACAAATAGTCTGTATTTATAAATTTTATTGCTGAACGAAATTTAGCAAGAGTTTTGCTATTATTATCTGCCGTATTAAGATATGATAAAATGATGAACGGATTTCGCTTTAAGGTAAATACCATTTCAGGACGTACTTCCAATCCCTTAATTGAATGAACAAGGTTAACAAGCTTATTGCGTCATTAAAAATGACGGAGCACATATACACCCGAAGCGGCACAGCAGCATCTCAGCTTAGCGGGAAATTTATTTGATCAAATAGTTAAACCAATCCAGCACAGCTTGTGGTCAGTGCCATGAGCACAAGGAAGCAAACTTTAAAAAAACATTTTTTTTCAAGTATGACGGAAAGACGAATGGACAAACGTATGCATCATCGTAATGCATCTCGGTGTTCCAAAACGGGTGTATAAAATCAGTGTTTCGTTTGTTTGTTTTTTTTTTGCATTATTTTCAATGTCGCTGAATTCCAGATTTTTGGAACTAAGTGAAATTTCTTGAAATTCTAAATGATATCATTTTTCTATTACAAATGTATACTTCGACTAAACTGCTAATCCAGATGTATCGAACGAAATTCAAAGTCAATATGAATTACTTTTCTTAGCAAAAATAGATAATTAGTAACTGTACTGAATAACCTAGGGATAATGTGAGGATGATATAAAACGACCAAACATACTTAAATATAATGTTCTTCGGTCTCTTTCTTTGAAGCTGAATTAAAACTATCTCGAAGTAATTAACTGGTTCCATTTAAATGCTAGAATCGAGTTACAACTTTAGCGGACATTTCGCTCATGTACTGTTTGAATATTACGGGAGAAAATTAGTTCTGTTATCTTAAGCATTAATAACACGTAATGCATAGTTGGCTCTCAGCAAGAAAAAACCATAAGCTCTCTGCAATCAGTCAATATTAAGTGGATTAAATACTCCGAGAAATGACAGACCAGCAAACAAAACAACATGTTTCAAGTAATAATAATAAAAAAAACAATAAAGTTAATATTGAAGTATGTATTAAATAGCAACATTTCATTTTGAATTGACTGTACAAAATCTTATTACCCGTTTTGTGATAAACAGTTTAATAAAATATTTAGGAAATTGCTCTTTCAAATTCAAAACCGCCTTTGGGTTTAATAGGAATTTACTGGAGTTTATATTTTGACTTGTTATTCTGTCATACACAATTACGCTATTCTCGCATGTTTAGAGAGTATGGTTTGAAATTCGAAAATGCGACGATAATCAGAATATTGATCTTTTAATAAGGAAAGTTTTACTAAAATTGCAAATAAGCATCGGAAGTACTTGCAGTTACATCCGTATCATATACTTCCTAATTTGTAATAGGTAAAATTATGCATATCGTCAGAATATTACAACATAGCAATATATGTTCCAGTTAGCTTAACTAACACTTTGCTTTCATAATCCTAGGTACCGAGTAAGTGAGAATGACGAATTGCCTACCTCTCGGACAAAAGTAAAATCCTGCTTTTGGGAATTTGAATCCAAAAACATCTTTGACACTGATAGACAAGCAACATTTGTTAATTTAAACTAGATCGGAAATAAAACTAATTATATGAATTATATTTCATAAAAGACATTCTCATTTTGTAAATGAAATAATATATTTCTATAATGCCTTTGATTTCCTCACAATACTTGGTAATTCACATGCCTTAACATTTGCAATGATAGTAAAATGTATTAATAAAAAGATTCCACTCATGTAACCTAAAGTAGTATACAGTAATTTATCTTGCCTCCTACAAGTTTATTGCATTTCTATTGGTCAATAGACGTCACGTGGAGACAGGATATATTCCATATCCTGCTAGTACATTTCAGATATGATTTTTGATTAAAACAAAATGGTGCCGCATCGCTGGCGTAATTGAATCAGGTCTGATTAATAATTAGCTCCAGCGATAGTATCGTTTCCGAAGGTAAATTTAGTGTTTTCTTGCCGTTTTTATTCATTCTACTTAGTTTAGACTCGTGAAGTTTGACAAAAGTTAGCCGTAAAGGCGGAATAACTCTGTATGGAAGACACGGACGTTGAAATCTTGTTTTAGTGAAATCATCGTAAAGCAAAGGACATATTTGTTACTCAGCAGCTTGTTGTAGGATCATTTAATCTACGTGCAAGATAAATGATTTAACAGGAAACGGGATGAAAGCCGAAGTTTCAAGACGTTTGTTACATCGTGAACCTGGTGATTTTCGAAAGGATGGAACAGAAAGATTCTGATCTAAACCAGTTCATAACCTGTGTAAATGAGCTTTTGTGTTTTGTGGTTTAATCAAAATACAGTTCATTGTGCATTTTATGGCTGGACTATAAACAAAACATGATGACCAATCAAATGATTGCAGGAATCCAGTAAGTACTGTAAGTAGCTTTGTTAATTTACAAAATACTAGATTATAGCATATAAAGGGTAGTCGGCAAGATACGATCTTTACGCAGCTTGTTGGTGACAGGATACGGGACAAATGCTGTCTCAGTGTAACGAATAATATCAGTACAGATATGTATTATAGGTATGTTATCGGCAACATTTTAAGTGACAACAGATAATTTTAAGTGACACTGGACACAGGAACATTATGCGACAGTCCATTTAACCACTTATCATGCAGCCATATTTATTACCTGATTACCTGATAAAACTACCACTTTTTGCTTAATATTCATCTTGATCTAAAATGTCTCGGCAATTTCCAGAACGTATAAGTATAGGAAACAGAATTTCCAGTAGATATAATGCTACATTTCGCTACAAGGTACGCTATCAATATCTGGTTGTCTCCATAAGGCGTCTTGTAGTAAGTCTCCTAGATGTAATTATGTTAACAAGACGACAGCTTAAACGCATACTTTCCAAGTCAAAATGTGCACAGAAATATGCCGTCACCACAACTAATGTTTAAGCTGCTAACTTACGATATGTTTTGTGGTATATACATACGGAGGAATTTGCTAAGAATATTCTTCATTTGACTTGTTAAAGCAAAATCATTGGCAGTAAATAGCCCACAAGTATAAAATGCATTCAGTGAGTTTTTCACCACAGCTTATATCAAATAAAATCTAAAATTAATGTTTACTTGAAATTGCCATGAATCGATGCTCACCAGATGTTACAGATCGTTCTTCTTGGATAATTTTCACTCAATGCAGAATTAAATATCATGTAGATTTGCCATACAATTTTACACATGAACGAGCATATAAAAGGTATGCAACTGCATAAGCAAATGAGAACATAAATATACTACAAACTTGATTAGCCAAAACGGGTTTAAAGGTATAACTGTCGTCTATGTACCTGACGTCATATAATGAAACAACTATATAAAAAAAACCTTGACAAAGATTTCTTTTATAAAAGTAAACTTTATAGCACTTACAACCACATATCTAGAGGACGTTTCGTCTGTTTAGTATAAAGGACTCGAGTTATTCTGCAGATGAACCGAGTGATTGTAAATTATGTGAATCTTTCGAAATAAAAGTGTATTTAAATATATATTGCTGGAAAAGAGAGAATTACTGACATTTACTAGCCATAGACCTGATAACAAGATGACATATATGTGTATCACAATATAAATTTTAATAATATTACCAAGCCACAATTATGTATCACAATATGACTTTAATCTCTTCTGCAAAGCCACGATTACGTATCACACAATGAGTTTTTTTTTTTTTTTTTTGGATTTAACGTCGCACCGACACATGATAGGTCATATGGCGACTTTCACAATGAGTTTAAAATACTACCAAGTCACAATTCTGTATCACAATATGAATTTAATCTCTTCTGCAAAGCCACGATTACGTACCACACAATGAATTTAAAAATACTACCAAGTCACAATTCCGTATCACAATATGAATTTAATCTCATCTGCAAAGCCACGATTACGTATCACACAATGAGTTTAAAATACTACCAAGTCACAATTCTGTATCACAATATGAATTTAATCTCTTCTGCAAAGCCACTATTACGTATCACACAATGAGTTAAAATACTATCAAGTCACAATTTTGTATCACAATATGAATTTAATCTCATCTGCAAAGCCACGATTACGTATCACACAATGGGTTTAAAATACTACCAAGTCACAATTCTGTATCACAATATGAATTTAATCTCTTCTGCAAAGCCACGATTACGTATCACACAATGAGTTTAAAATACTACCAAGTCACAATTCTGTATCACAATATGAATTTAATCACTTCTGCAAAGCCACGATTACGTACCACACAATGAGTTAAAAATACTACCAAGTCACAATGCCGTATCACAAAATGAGTTTAAAAATACAACCAAGTCAGAATTTTGTATCACAATATGAATTTGAACAGTTCTTCAAAGTCACAATTTGGTATAACAATACGACTTAAAAATATGTGCGAAATCACAATTCTGTGTCATCATATGAATTTTAACAATGCTGCCAAATCGGGATATAGGTGAAAATGCTATGAAATGGATAAGAACAGTCATGTTGACATTGTCCTTGGTCATTAAAGGTTGCACACTGTTCAACGCATATTAATGTACTGTTAAATCAGATATCTGACAATAATTCTACATATACCATAGACCCTGTTAGATCCAGCCATGAGATCCATCTTCAGGTTAAGACCCCACACAAACGTTCTTCTACAAGTGACAGTGCCAATTTAAAACATATTTATGGGTATTTGGCTACGTTACAGTTCAGACAAGAAGTACAATATTAGCTCATCTTTTTAAACTTAACTTGCAATGACATATGAAATAACCAAAGATCCATGACAAGACAGCA
Organism: Mercenaria mercenaria; assembly: GCF_021730395.1. Lineage (NCBI taxonomy): Eukaryota > Metazoa > Mollusca > Bivalvia > Venerida > Veneridae > Mercenaria > Mercenaria mercenaria. The sequence continues at coordinate 93,194,827 of NC_069364.1, forward strand.
CATTCAAACTAATAAGAGTAGCTGGTATGATCGAGTATGTTCTTGAAATGTTATGGACACACCTTCCGTCTCCTTAGCAGAGGCTTATACAGATTTCTGTTGTACTGAAACAAAGCGGAATGTAATTGCTTGCCTTACATCCTGCACAGATGGGATACATATTGATATGAAGCTTACCTAAAGACTCAATATTTATAAACATAACGTTTTGAAAGAGCAATATTTTAAGACCCCTTGACCGGTCTTAATCTTGCCGTCGACAGAAATAACGACCAGTGACCTATAGAACATGATTGTGGAGCGATAAGCGAAAAAAATATTCAAAATCTACCGGTGTGTTTTCTGAACATTAAACACATTTTAGCGTTAAAATGAGGTTAAGGAGCAAGTATTTCTTGTTTGAAATTGTATATCGTAAAAGTTATGTGTTGTTGGGTGGCTCTTCACAATACATTAGATTTTCTTCTGGTGAAAGGTAGTAAACACGCCTACATGTTTGCAATAGTATTGAAAGTCGACATAACCTTTGTAACAAGCAGTACGTGGGGACATGAAATATTAAGCACATTTCCTTACCTCTCATGAAAATAAAAGTCAAGGCAATCGATTCTGACGATGCTTTACTTGGTCGCGTTAAGTGCTTCTAAAGAAAAATGTTTCAAATGTCTGTATGAGACACCAGACAGTTTAAATTGTGATAGTGCAGCAGGCAATACCACCTCATCCATCTTAAGTTTAATTTTGTTTATCACCTGTTAGAATTGTCACTTTGTGATACATTACTGTCTCGACCGAAAAGGTCAGAACGTATTTATCTCAGAAACAGGGTATATAATAAGGATATTATACATTATATTTCAATGCAAACCTTTAATACCTTTGTTGCTTAAGAGCTCCAACAGTAGTTTGATACCCCCATTTAATGCATTGAAACACGACGACAGCTCAAAAGCATTCCATATGGTAAAACCCGCATCAAGTGTCTCTTAACTTACTAGGATACAGGCAATGTGATATAATACATAAAACAAATCAATCTACACATGGTTTTAGCGGGTTTTACATTTTGGGTCAACACCCAAGCTTGCTGAGCATTGCATTGAATACTTCCGAGGACATCTTGACATCCCTTGAAAATCGCTCATAAATATATCATGTTTTCAAGGGCGTTTACTTAGCTTACCTCTATCGGAGAAATGAATCGTATGTAACATAATATTGTTATAGTTTCTAGCTAAACTATATTACAAATTGTACGTGTATTGTTTACATTCCCTAATCTTTTCACGGTTATATATACTTTATTATTGATTCAGGCAGAATTATACGTTAGGCTGATCTGAAAAATTGATATGTATGCTAACATATGCACTATTGTGTATGTCACAACATTTACGGTACCGTCCTACTTTCTTGACATTTGTTAAAAACCCTGCACTTACATACAAACCTAGTATGATTTTTTTAAATATCATGTAGTAATACAGGCTTTAAGGCGATGATGCCATTTCTAAAACAGATTATTGTCTTTATAAAGCACCATACATAAAGCATTGTTTAAGGTGATATGAAACCAAGACAACAAAACTAATGCGCATAAATGTACAACTGAGATTACCTCAAAGTAGTCATCGGAGAAACGTTTTACTGTATAATTGTTGTCTATTTGCCTTTATTAATAGAACAAATCATAATAATATATATGATTTCATCCGAACGATATCTTTTTGACAATTGTATATTTCGAACAACAATGTCTAGACAAAGTTGGTGTTTAGTTTTACTGATAATCATAAAAGGACTCAGTAATATGAACTGTGCATGAAGTGTTGATATCAGTTCTAGTCAACAGAACTGGAACATTAACAACCGCGCCAACTTCAATTCTAATGAAGCTACAAAGTGTTGGCTGAAGATTTGATAATAGGGGCCTCCGTGGTTGAGTGGTTTTGAGTCAAAAATATACAAGAAATCAATAGGCAAGTTAGAGTAAAATATTAAGACGTTCACGCTCATGTTATTATATTGTATTTCAAAATAGACTGAGGAACTAATTGTTTTTAGAGACATATGGTGGATCACTGTATCTTACTATGTTTATATTTATGTACAAATTGTTGGTGACACATTATTGAGACTGAAAGAAGTTATGTTATGTTAAACTGGTGTAATTTCGAAACTGTTTGCACTGTGATACGTTATGAAAAGTAATTTATATATTAACAATCAGAGACATAGGTTGTAGAGGCTTTACGTCTGTGTCCCAGTGGGGCACATGTAGCAAATGTCTTATTCATAAATACTTTAACTGAAGCAATATAAAACATGACTTCTATAAATAATCATATCCTGATGAGGACCCTCTGTGACTGATTCAAAACATACGGCTTATATTAATAATACCTCGTCTTTAGTCTTAGAAGTAAGGTATGTATATGCCCTTTGTCTCCAAAAATATCTTCTGCGATAGACATATTAACCTTTACATTGAATGAAATTGAAATCAACTCAGATCGCCACATTGTCATCTGTATTTATCATTTCATTGCGGAACGAAATTTAGCCGAGTTAGTTTATTACAATCTGCTTTGTTAAAAAAGGGAATAAATGGGATACTATCTTTTTTGGAAAATGGCATTTAGCTAATTAAGATCGTAGTTTTCACATTCTATTGTTTAGTGTTACACGGAAATGACCTTAGAAATCGTGAACAATGAATCATGTATTACACATAATTATTAAGAATTACTTGAATGCCCAGCAGTGGCGAATAATTTAGTTTTGTACCTTTCAGTATAATATATATATATACAGTGTCTAATCACAATATATTTATATATATATATATATATATATATATATATATATATATATATATATATATATTATCTAATCACAATATAATTTATTTTAGACTCGTTATCGGGACAATGGTTCTTTTAGTGATTCTGAATTGACAGGCAAACAGGACCTCCCAGGACTGATCATATCTGATATGCATTTAACAGTGTTTGAGATACACAAATATCACTTTATCACTTATTTCAGAACAGCTTGCTACGCTTTACCGACCTTATGTGACAAAAATCAAATTCTCTCTGCAATAAATCAAAATTAAATAGCTTAAACTCTCCAAGACATGACAGAACAGTTGATGAAACAGCATGTTCCCAGCAGATGATAAAGCTTCCTTTGCAGTAATTAGGGGACCGGTGATTATGGCATTTGTTTCTTTTTGCATTCTATTCAATTGTTGTTACATTATGTTGAGAAAAAACACTTCTAATAAAAGATCGTATTATTCGTTGTGAGGAAGGTGGTAAATAAAATAATACGAATCTTCATATAAATTGCATGTCCATAATTTTGCGCTATTGAGCGGTCTATAGTTTAACACGAAATGTTGCTGGGTTAATGTAACTTTTCAGAAATGTATTTCTGACACCGCGAAATAAAACACTTCTTTAATGGTTTGCTTGTAATTAGTTAAAACTATCCACCTACCGCCCCCCACCCCCCTCACTCCCCCCGCAACCCCCTTCAGACCTCGGGCAATAATTATGATAAATGAAAGGCATGCCGTTCGATAAATGTATCTTAGAATATGGTTTGTGGTTTGAAAATCGTACTTTCTGGACTACATAAACTGCATTCCGACAGCCCAGAAGGCTCTACTATTTTAGCCACCTAACGTTAAGTTGCATTTATCACCCGAATTGTCATTTTGTAATAGACTGCTGTCTCGATCGAAAATGTCTCATTAATTTCCAGAACTAGTATATGTTTAGGAAAAGGGGTGATATTGCTGTGTCTCTCTTCAAGGTACATTTATATCTTCTTATATGTATACATCGTCTATAGCAATCTGCCTCTTTTCCGATACGACGACTTTAACAGGCATATTTACAAGTATTTCATATTATCTGATAGGAGTCAGTGAAACTAATGGACTCAAAGCCTACTTGATACAATCTGTAAAAAGATCATTTGGAAGCAAATAATGCGACCAAAAAGAATAACAGCAGACTCGGTTTGATTGAGTCTGTTCATGAGAGGTAATGAAAAGTGCAACACCTCTCACGCCCCCTAGCATCGGCTTGATCGGAATTCTATTACACATATGTTGTAATGATCCCAAAGGACCAGAAAATATAGCAACACTGAATCCAAGTACGTACTGAATATAGCCATAAACATGTGTATATTAAGTAATATGCAATGAATTCTCTTCATATAAGTTTAGTTTTTAGTTTATATATATAACATCCACAAAAATGCATTCTTGATATCTGTTCACATTTTGTACGATAAATTTTCGAAAAGTAACCTTACTGGGTCTGTATTTTTGTTAAAATTCCTATTTAATTTAACTAAATGATTATTTTCATCTAGTTAGCAACTAACCTGTTTTTCAGGTAAAATGTGTATAGGGTGCACTTTGGATCCCTATTTTCAGATACATTTGTAAAGGTAACTTGAAATATAGAAAAGGATATAAATGTTTCTTTCACAAATTTAAGGTTTGATAAGATTGCGTAATTGTTTAAGTAAATTTCATCTTTATTCCTTCATTACAAAATAATTTTTAGGGTGTTTATCATATCACTCTGTATAGTAATTTGTGTTCCAGCATTGTAAGTATACGTGGCTTCACGTTAACTTTCACTATCTACAAACCAAACTTTAGTCTGCAAAGAATTTTTAAATATCGAAAGAAGTCAGCAGTTTTCTTTAATTTCATTTCATGTCAAGTAAAAACGACCGTTTTCTTTTCATTCCAAACTTTTTCCAACGAAAACTCCTGTTTGGCTTTCATGCCTTTCTCTACTTTGACATACGTACGTTTAGAGACAATGGAGAGTTTGAGATTTCAAACCTCGCCTTCCCCGTCAACGTCTCTCATATATATTTTGGGTAAAACGTCACCGATACGCGTGTATTTTATTTATATCACACGTTGCTACTAAAGTTTTCCATGTAATATCACGTAAGCCTAAAACTTCTCTTTATTACTATGCGAAATAAAATGCTTAGTTTCAGGATTTCTGCTTATTAAGTTATTTGATTATTCATATATATAATTAGACTAAATTTGATGCGAAACACTATCAATAGGTATAAGAATAATGAAGTTTTGTATGGCTAATGATTTTAACTAAATACATTGAATTGAACCTGGAAGTATGAAGTTATCAACTGATTTTGAGAAACTTTGAGATTTTGTTCAAACTTTAACTTCTACGGCATATTCGTGTCCCCAGGCGGTATCGATTATACCAGATGGGCCTTTTTGTCGTATGAAGTGAAGTTTTGAACGTCCGAAGATGTGATATCACGAAAGTCGAAACTTCATTCTTTTTACATCTACTCTGTCCACATACTCGGCACCAAAGACTGAAATCTGGATGGAGGCACATGTCATGACAGTCATTTTACTTGAAAAATAAATAATTACGCGCGATTATCATTTGGTAGAACATTTTATTTTCGGACACTTAATACGACAATTGCGTTTTAATTATAAACATAAAATGGTACTAGTAAGACGGAAAATTCTTCTGAAGTATCAGACAATTTCAGATCTATGATATCATGATGAGAGACGTTTCCTGTTTGCCGTATGGGATAACTCCATTCTTTAAATGCACGGAACCAGAGCCTGGCAGAGGGACATTGTGGGTTAATTCCCCCTTTGATTCTTACATTTTACAATGAAAGTCGGTCTTGAAACTAGGCGTGACCCTATCCTACCCCTACCCCTACCCCTACCCCCTCTTTAATGTTGGTGTCCCTCTATCCAAAATTCCTGGATCCGCAGATGCTTTACTTATAAAATAGTATTTTAAAATAATATTGTGCTGTCTGAGAGTTTGGCATTAAACAGAGTCATACAGAGTGTCATTATCACGTTGATATGATCATTATAGGTTATTAACTTTGTATGTGGATATATGCACGAGTTCTGCAGCGGTAATATTGCGCGACTTTAGGAGCGCAATATTGTCCGCGAAAGAACGAGTGCATATATCTACATACAAAATTGATAACCTTTTTATTACATATCCACAATCAAATGATTAATTTATATCTAAATTATCGATCTGTCACGAAAGACAGGAAAAAATACGGAAAAATATTCTCCGAAAACGCAATAAACAAATCAAACTGACGCATATTAATATTTTCCGCGAAAATGACGTCAACTTGTCGCAACGTGCGCGTGGACGCCATGGACATCACGCAACTCTTTCCATTACAACGTTAAGAAAACATTCCACGTCCTATATTAGTCCAACTCATGACGTAATTATAACTTTCATTTCATTTCAGTCTGATAAATTACTGCGTGACAGTATCTAATAGGTCAGATTAATCAAAGTGTAAAAGTAAACAAAATGTTGCATAAATTACAAATTAAACAAACACACAATAGCATCAAAAATCTAAAGAAACGAGATCCGCAATGGACAGAACGTCAGGGGAGGTAACTAGAGTAACGGATTGGGACTAGTCCGATATGAAAGCGTTCAACGCCATGATATGGAAAAATATTGCACGATCGCGGTCCATTGAAACCCAATGGAAAATAATTTTAGGTATGTAATTATCATTTTTATTTCCTCTCATGTATGATTTACAACCGTGCATTGTATACTGACTATACTGACATAATAATGTTTGGAGCAACACTAACGAGTTTTTACACTGTTCACATTGTTTTATCGTTTTATTTTATTTTTATTTGTTTTTTGATAATCGCTCTATTATCCATGCGATGATTATATTAATTGAAATGTTTTTTTTATATTTAATTTTCATTTTTTCACTTTTTAAAATCTCTTGTAAAATTCCTGCCCTTTCGGACAATTAGTATCAAAATGCACGAAAAAAACGATCATAATTACGAATAAATTGAATGGGCGGATTAAAAGAAGTAAGGTTCATTCTGAAGTTTGAAATCTCAAGGAATTTTAATCGAACTTCAACTTCATACGTTAACTTCGCAAGAGCCGTTGAAGGGGAAGGCGAAGGTTGAAATCTCAAACTCTCTATTATCAACATTCAGTTGGATTCTTTTTTTCGAAAATACAGTCCGAAAACATGGAACGACTTACAAAGACACAATTACATAGTTCCTCTTTTGGCTTTTAAATCAAGAAAATTATTAAATAAATAAATTAATAAAGTAAATTTATTATGGCCATCCAATTAAATATTCTGTGCCAAATCGGAAGACAAATCAAACTTCCCTGCAGTATATTGCTTCGACATGGTATTGCGCTAAACAAACTTATGTAGCAAAGTTATTTATCATTTGAACCCTGTGAAATTTGTACCGAATACAGTTAATACACGTATCCTTACAACTGTGTTCCGATCCTTTATCTAATTGAATGATGAACAAATGTGAAGACTTGTTGAATTTACTAACATTGCTGAAATACCTATGTTAGTTAACCGTACCTATTATGCTTACCGGTTTGCACGATACAAAATTACACATCGAGCTCATTAGCCATTGTCGAAGTTCAGCTTGAATCGGATAACTGATTTGCTTGCTAGCATATATAAGGGCAATCTAAATAAACAATATCTATGTTCTCTTATAATTCCTTGATTTTACAATATCTGAAACAGCGTAATTATTTCAATAATACAATTTTTACAAAGGCTTGTATAAAGCGAAAGGGAACCATGACAACAAAGTTAATGAGCATCAATATGCAACTGGCATTAGTATTTCTAAAAAATAATAGACGGATAAATTTGCTGACAACAAAATATTTTCGTTGAATAAGTGTAGTCTAGTGGAATTTTTCAACAGAACACACCATAGTGGTTTATTGTCTTGAATATAAACTTCACACTAACATAATAATTAAACATGGGATAATACTGTTTGTATTTTTAAGATTTCTAACTTTTACGCACAACATTGACGGTGCACAGAAAGCTATTTGGCTGTCAGGAATTACCAGTATTTCCCATCAATCACAGCGTATCGTGTTTCTATTTTTAGAGAAACTGAAGCAGTCAGAGGTAAATGCGAAAGAGGTCTAAGTGTATAGAAATGAAGAAGTACATAGACTTCTTTTGCATTAACCCCTTGAAAGCCAGGAAATAGAGAGGGCAACAGTTTACTTCAAGGAATTCCTATAAACTGCAATGCATTTTGCAATGGTGCATTTCGTAGTGTGTTCTATTGAATTTGCTTGAAGGAAGTTATGTTTAAACTTGACATTATCATGTAAGAGACCAGTAAATGATTTTCGTATTTTTTCCTCTAGACCCAAAGAAAGATTAATGACGCAAAGTAAAATTTTATTCAAAAGGTATTCATTCGATAACATTAATAAATATTTTGAATGAAAGTTACCATGCTTACAATCTGAGCAGTGCTGCTTAATTTGCTTGAAACGTAGTTAATAAAGTATGTGAATAGCTCCCTTGGATGCATAGAACGCAACCAAGCAACATAATGGCAAACTCTGCTTGATTGTGTCTGTTCAATGAGAGGTACCCTCCGGCTTAAGCGGATTCTATTATAGTAAAAATGAATGTGCTCCATGATCCTAAAAGACCAGAAAATATAACAACACTAAGTAAAACATATATAATGAAAATACAGTCTCAAGGTTTAGGTATTTGACAAAATTTATAGACGAAGCATTTGCTTGTGAAATATATATGAATTCATTTTTGTATAAGAGAACATGGAACAAGAAATATAGCTCGTCAAATATTAAAACATGGGTTTCAGGAAGATGGAAATATACTTAAAATAAAGATTATACTCACACTGTGAAATGATAGGCAAAACACTTCCATCCCGTTGGTCGTTCTAAAAAGTTATATATTTTGACCTGAATAGGAATTTGTGAATGACGATGATAATTTCCATAAATGAGATGGGGCACATTATTTGCACCTGTCTCTGTCCCCTTTGTTTCCGGAGAATTTGAGGTGAACACGTTTTCGTCATCTGGCATATCAACCATTTGCACAGGACATCCATTGTTTGGGTTTGACCCAATTCCTTTGTCAAATACTTTCTTGTTTTTCTTCACTCCATCTTTTAGAAGGAAAGCTCGCCGTGGGCTGTATTCATCGTGATAATTTAAATCGGCCATACCACATTTAGAATATTTCTTCAGGATATATTTGCCTTAATATATTACTCATCTATAACCTCATTCGTCGTAAATTTCGTTTTCTTTACTTCAATCTACGATTTTCGGGCATTTGATGTCTTCACTCAGGATTTACTCTAATCCGTGGGCTTATAGGTCTCTCGCACAATGTCTCATATGTCTGAATTTATTTTCTTTTGTTGAATTTAACGATATCCAAAGGTCTCTGTTTGGCATTAGGAACGTCATTTTACTTAGGATTTTAATCTGTAGTAATTACATTCTCCACATAATGCTCCTCAGCTGCATCTGAAAAATCAACAAAAAGTATGTTACTATTATTACACATTTTTATATTTTACACATTTGCATATACACAATATAGTTGTAAAAAATATACTGTTTAACACTTAACTGAATAAGATATTGGTGAAACGACCTTACGATAAGCATATAGTGTTAATCATTTTAAAGATAAATTGAGGATAAAATTGTGTTTCAACGTACACTTTGATGGCTTTAAACGTATATGATAACAACGTATAAATGTTAGCATCCTAGTCATTACTTAGTTACAAACATCCTCGAAACACTAACATAGAGTTCAGCTATGGTAACATAGAGTTCAGCTATGGTATCAGATTTATACCGATGTTAAGAAAATCATTAATTCTTTTCCCCAAAGGAAAAAACAACCGCTGTTAAGGTCGCAGTGCAGTAGGACTCATAAATATAATACAATATTTCCCTGGTCGCTGTTCAATTTATCGTGGACAAATAAGTCTACACAGAAAACAGCTTTGTTCAAACGCGTCACAAATATAAGAAGCAGCCATTCGTACTTGGTTTCTATTGTACACAAACTGTCTGAAACAAATATATACGCGCTAAACTGTTTTATATACAACACTGGAATTAAGTCGTTCAAGTACTGAATATGAAACTGTCACACATAGATACAAGTATGTAAGAAAACGATATTTTAAGCACACATGTATCAGTTTGCACTTCTTTGGAGATGTATATCGTGGGAAATCGACTCGCAAGGGATTGTTAGCAGTAACACAGAATCTAGCCTATACCAAACATAGTATATAAGGTAATAGACTGTAATGACTGTCTGTAATTTCAATTCCAGTACGTTTTCTTCGTATCTTATTTCGGCAATGTTAAAGAAATCATTTCTAGTATGAGCTACATCTGCTGCCGGAAAAGCTTCTGCTAGAACAGTGAATGAGAATATAAAATCGCACTGAAAATGCCGCTTTTCAATACAGGTCTTCTACCTTAAGCAATTTTCAAAAACTTTGTTTTAATGTGAAATCTTTTTTACTGGTGGGGATGTAAGTTTCGCTGACTGCTTTGTTCCATCAACAAAAGCCCAATTAAATCCCAGTGAAATAATTAATATTTAAAAACCTCGTAAGCTTAGAATCAGGCCACCGAGCAAATTAATACTAGACTCGATTTGATTGAAACTGTTCATTACAGGTACAAAATGTAATAGACAGGGCGACAATCCTTACGCCCTAGCAACGGGTTTAAACTTAATTCAGTTAAACATATATTGGATAGGCTACATGTTCTCTAGTTTTATGCATCCAAAGAAGCAATAACTTGAACATATATTTGCATCTGGTGAAAACATAGTTTAGAGTTATAGGGAAATTTATCACAAGATAATGCGAAAACATTAAATAAAATTATCATTGCAAAGCACGAGACATGTTTCATTTATCTCCTTATAAAGCGTAACATGTATTTTATTAAACATTTAGTTCATCGTTAGTAACAGAGAAAATATGTTGAGTTAAAATATTAGACATTTCCCATGAAAGATGACAAAAAAATTCAAGATTGCATGTATTAACGGACCGTCTCTTTGATGTACAATCACAGTTATACTGCAGATCAGTCCCTTGTGAACATCTTAGATGATAACATAAACTTCCACATTATTCCTGTGCCATGTTCATGCTACACATTATGTACCTTTTTGAAAATGTTCCTATCATTCGAAAAGTTATTGGTACATGTATACATGTAATAGTCAGCCAAGGTCAGTATTAATTGAATCAAAATGTCATAACTTCACTACAGGAGGTCAGTTTTTGACTCAACACGAGTCTACAGGACGTTTATCATTAATTATGTGACTGCTGGAAATGAAAATAAAATATAGATTTGATAATAACAGGTATAACACTGAGTTGTTGAAATATTTTAATCAGTTCATTCATTCACTTTTGTGACAGTTCTTTACCAGTCTTATTATTGTGACAGGACAACATCTTAGAGAAAACACACAATATTGCTAACCTTCAACAGAACTTCAGAAATTCTTCGTCAAGAACACTGTGGTGCGTGTGATAACGAGATAAATTTGATTAAAAATGAACTTACATGTTATAATGCACAAATATTTCTCAAGAATTTTTAATTTTCATACGCTTCAGCGGACTGCAATATGGATTGAACACAAACACAAACTTAGGCATTCGGCATTAGTTCCTTCTCAGAATAAAATGGCTTTTGATGCAACCTTCGTTTTTCAAGTGATATATAAAATATACGTTAAAATTGCGTAGTAATTATTATTCCAATAACACTTCACAGGAAGCAGACGACATAAAAAAGATCCTAAATTTTATTTGATTATTGGGATATTCCTTAAACAATACACTGTTGATGACAGCACGTAAGGTCAGAAGTTTGTCCTTCAATAGTGATTTATAATGATCTTAATAGTATTGACACGCACCGTATTGCATGTCTTATAGTATCTACTCTTATACTTGCCGACGTCTTTGCTTGTTATTGCATTATAAATCATCATGTTATTAGAAGGCTGAATGTCCTGATACTCCCACTTTTCCTGTATCTAATTAGACAATATATATAAAGTTGCTACTAATATTCATAATATTCATGGGAATGTGATAAACCTCTTTCACGAACACATATTTGACCTTATTTGTTTTGTATCACACACTGCTATATTTTGTTTTTGTATCTTTGATTTTTCTGTTTTTATTTTATTTGTTTATGCATTGTAACATAGAAACTAAATTAAAATCATACGGTATAAAAGTCTAGACACTATAGTTTGAAAAGTACTGGATTATATTACTGTTGCCATTCACACAATAAAATGTCTCATTAGTTTTGTATTAAAGTACAAAGATTAAAGTAATTTGTCTACGTCAGTGTTTCTTCCTTAGTCTAAATACTATTAGACTGTTTGTACTCAAGGTCAGTAGCGGCGATTAAATGTTCTACTAAGCAAATAGGTTGTCAGGAAACGGAAATGTGTAACATCTACATAATTAAAGACATTTTTCCTTAAGGGTCTATGCATATAAGAAGCCTCAGTTGGTCATTGTTTTTCACCACTTTTGGATATTGTTTGAATGGTTTAAAAAGCATGTTTAAGCTGCATATAAAACAAAGACAAATATATTAATTATTCTTCTGTTCCTTCTGCAAAACTGAGTGTTTGATATTAACAAATGTACATCCTTATAATCAAAGTTAGTGTGAGTTTCTTCGTTTGCTTTAACGTTTATTCTCACGTCCTTTTTTCACCGTGAGTCTGAGAGCTGCTGCCCTGAGCTTTGTTAGAAACCCATATAGCTTATTTGCCTGACAGGACCAGTAAGTCGTTTTCTGGTGGTTATTCTAGCCATATTAATTGAATATACATGCAGATATTAAGGAGTTAGAGATCGGACAAAAAGTACCCCAAATCGTTGGCAACTAAATGTGACCTAGACCTTGGAGCCTTGATTTGTTCCCGACAGGTCGCTTTGTTATGGTACTTTTTTGTGCATCCAACAATAACTACAAAGTTAAAGAACACAAGGTTTAGTGCACATACGGACGGACGCACACGAATTATCAGCGTATATGTACGAAAGTGGGTGGAGAAAAGAATTTACAATATCAATTTTTCTTCAAGACAATTTGGATATAACTGCTACGAATAGTATCCATGTTCTTTAAATTCCATTTCAAGCCTTAATTGGGACTTTGTTTCAATGTAAATGTTAAAAGTTATAAAATATGCATGATTTTGTCATAGCCATTTAATGTTTTACAGTGATTTTACATGATTTTTTTCATAGCCATATATCTATGTCATAATTACAGTCATATATCTATTTTACAGTTGAAGGTTATGAATTATATATGCCATAATATTATTTTCAGATACAAACTCTTTATGGCCAGTGTGTTTCTACTTCTTTCTATTTCGCTCTGTCGTAAGCCTGCAGTTCAAAACGTATACAAACCAAAATGTACCCATGTTTTCTAAATCCCTGGACAATTTTTCGTTTATGTAAAAGGATGAACTTAATATTTTTGTTAGCCAAACGAGGGCTCAATCAAGAAACAAGAGGGCCAAGATGGCCCTAGGCCGCTCACCTGATAAACACACCATAACAGTGTAAACATGTTTGACATAGTGATTTCATGGAAACAAATATTCTGACCAATTTTCATTAAGATTGGATCAAAAATGTGGTCTTTTAAGTGTAAACAAGCATTTCCTTCAATTTGACCTAGTGACCTAGTTTTTGAGCTAAGATGACCTACATTCGAATTTGACCTAGATTTGATCAAGGCAATCATTCTGACTAAATTTCATCAACCTCAAGTAAAAAATACAGCCTCTATCGCATACACAAGGTTTTTCCTTGATTTGACCTAGTGACCTAGTTTTTGATCCCAGATGACCCATTTTCAAACTCGACCTAGATTTCATCAATGTTATCATTCTGACCAAATTTCATGAAGATCAGTTGAAAAATACAGCCTCTATCGCATACACAAGCTAAATGTTGACGGACAGACGACAGACAGACGACAGACAGACAGACGCCGGACATCGAGTGATCAGAAAAACTCACCTGAGCATGCTCAGGTGAGCTAAAAATATGTTTCTTCTCTCAGGACAAAAATACTTCATTTCGGATACCGCCTCTAAATTTTACAGACAAATACAAATATACTATGGATTATAACTTTCAATTTGATGTGGCCTACTCTTTTCAGACATATTTATTAAATGTGAAAAGACCGATTAAGATTTCTGCTCCTCGGTGTACTTTCATGTGCAATTCATTCTACTTGACTTGTTTTATTAGTCTGGGTGCCTAGCTATATAATGTGCGTTATTCTCTTGTCACTATGGTGTACCAGCAACGAAAAGAAGATGAGGTAAACTGCGTTTAAAATGGGCATAGCATAATAGTATATACATGAAATAGAAACGCGCCTTCATCATTATTAATTAATAGAAAATAAATGTTTATATGTTATTAAATAACGATTTGTATTCATACAAGACTTTCATGGCATAATGCAGACGGACTGGATAATTGTCTTTGTTCCGTAATGATATAAACTGTGTATATCAAGAACTTTTGAAAAAAAAAACAACAAAAAAAACAAACAGAATATTATTGCCGAAAGGCATTGGTTCCTGGCAAGTAGACAAGTAGACTACCAATGTATTTATAAGTTGTATCCAAAGTGTGCCTAAAGTAATTCAATTGTAAATATTGATGTACTTTCACAAGGACATGTAATAGTTTCAAGTTTCAAATTTATTGACAATTCTAATATGCTTGTCTCTGTTAAGGAGGTAGGTTACCTTGTAACAAGGGTAAATTCAAATTAGTTAAACCGCAGCATTTTCTTGTATTTTGTGTAATATGAAGTTTTAACTGCTACAATCTTAATTTCGTTTGTCTCTGTCCCATCAAGTTAAATTTTTATCCAGGTTTGAAGAACATGACCCTTCAAAGGTATTTCATATTGAAAGAAGAAGGAAAATACGGATATTTAACACTTTTCAGTGAATGTTAGTTCCATTGTTTTCCGTAGAAGTCTGCATAATTGATAATTTTACTAGTATGTACGTTAGCTTTCTAATGTAAGCTTAAAATGTATATGTCGCGGGGCTCGTGTTTCCATGGTAACGCATTTTTTCTCATTTTTAAACAACTATGTATAAAAGTAGGGGGTTTCGACGGCTTCAGTGCCATTCTGTTAATGACCAACATGGAATATTTGAGTAATATTATTAGCAAAATACCAAGCACTTTACATGATACCCTATTTTTCTTAAGGTTTAAAGTAACCATGGCAACAGTGATGTTTAAAATAGCTTATATCTTGCTTTTTGTCGTAATTTCTTATAAAAAAAATATTGAATAAGGTTATCTTTCAAGTTAATGTAGATTTAAAACATACTATTTCTAACGTAAGTTATATTTTCGTGTTATTTGCATTTATTCAAACAAATTTCACAGCTTAAAATATTTACAGCAGTAGTCCTCGTCTGGCATTTTTCGTGGAAAAATCGTTCAGCATGCTGTTATTATTCCCACGAATATTGTTGAAATGAAAATAAAAAGCCGAAGCTGTATTTCTTAAATAGACCAGTGTCAACGCTTTTGAATTTCACATTTAGATACATAGGTCACGGGCTTCGTTTCCATGGTAACATAAATTCAATTCAAGAAACCACAATTTTCTACTGAAATTTGAACAATTTTAGATCTAAGTTTTAGTATATAAGTAACAAGTTATCAACGGAACCTGAAAAATAGGTATTACAAATCAAACTGCTAGTTTTTTTTATTTGAAAATTGCCGTAACAAGTAACCTTTCACCCAACTATATTCCAAATAACATTGGTTACCATCATCCATTTTCTTACATTCCGCATAACATTTCAATATAACTACATAAAAGAAGCAAAATATTGATTATTATTCAGAGCAAAAGACTCATAAAAAGTATTTCAGCAAATAATGGTTATTTGAAAATAGTTAAAATAAAGAAAATGCACAGAATAACATACTTTCAAGATAAAATCTGTGAATTTTGCGCGGTAACCGGCACGTAACGTCATGACGTCAATGACGTCATTTTAAGGCAACATTGTTTTGAAGCGTTTCTGCGGCAATTTATTCATTATTTCTGTATTATTAAACCATAAAGCATCAGATTGTAGACAGGTTCATGATTTGCTTTCAGAAGAATGAATAAACAAACACATTTAGTTTGTCGAAAACGTCGTCGTAAATCGTCACGTTAGCTTCCGGTTGGACATGCGCACATACAAATATGAAGGTAACCTACCTCCTTAAAACATGCTTACGCTAAAATGACATCACGTAAACGTGAAGTGACGTCAAGGTTTTTGTTGCGACCAAGAAAGAGCGCTATTATATCTTATCTACTGTTTTAGATTAAGGGCATATTAGAATCGAAATAATTTATAGCAAAACAGTGTTTGCATAAATAGTGTTAAAGCACAATTTTACTATAAATTATTTCTTAATTAGCATACGCCTTGATCATATACAAACAAAACATGAATGGCAAAGATAAATCAACATATAAACAATAAATCAAGTAATTTACATGACATTATAATGCACATTTAAAGAAACAGTCATATTTTCCAGTGTATTATTTCTTAAATTAAAAGCATCTTTAATATATTTAGCTTAATTGTGTAATCTTTTCTTATTCTGAGTTGACATAAAACAAATAAATATATTCATAACAAAAGTTATAGACAGGTGTGTCAATTTTCGTTGTTTCCAATCTGATTGAAATCATCTAAAATGCTACACAAAGTATTTGAGGACAACCAATATACAAGCTCATGTTAGTATGGTGGTGCATACTGACACTGAAACGCTGTTCTTTTTTACCGCTTGTCCGTTTACAGTACACATGTAAAACATAGAAGGGTCACATGCAGAAGTAAAATATGTCTGATTATTATTATTTCCAGTAAGCAGCTTTGATGATTAACATAATTATGATTGCCATGATGGATTTTTATACACTTTAATTGCTACTTTGTTTGTAAAATTCTTTAACATTGCAAATCTATACAAAAATTAAGTACATTGGCCACAGAACTTCAGATGCAATCAATTCGATTCCAGGGCTCGGCGGCGTGTGTTCTCTTTAAACATTTGACGTAAACAAATGCGTTTTAAGTTATTCATCCTGGACCCCTCTGTGCACGGGAGAAGTTGTCAGTTATTGTGGGGAACAAGTCAATAAAGGTGCAGAGTCCATAAACCTGTGTTAGAGTACTAAAGTAACTGACCGCCATTGCATAACTATTATAGTATTAAACCTTAAACAGTTGAACAATTATCAGTTCAACTATCACCTTCGAGTAAAATGTCACTTTTTACTCGAAACAATAAGGCTGGGGTTTTAAAACAACAGAAGTTATCAATAGCGTTATCTTGTGTATGCTAAATGTTTATATTTTCAAGAGGTCGTTCCCTATTATTCGTTTTAATTCAGGGTCATACAGCAATTCCGGCAATTCAATACAGTGAGTAGAGAACAAGACTGTGAATGGAAACTGAGTATGTTCGATGCCCGGGTGTATTGTTGTTTGAATGAAAACATTGCCAGTTTGTGTTGTATGTATATTTCGTCAGTTGTATGCGTAGAACGAGTCTTAACAGTTGGGAAACACAGAACTTTATCTTCATTATATATAACTAAAACCAAGCTGAAAATGTGTTGAAGACAGTCAGTGTAACAATTAATCGGCTGATGTTTTATGAAATAATCGGGCTCGGTATATTCCCCAAGCGGGAACAATTGCTCGATCTTGGTTTTTTTATCAATAACTATGGAATGTCTAATTTATTGTACGTGGCATCACTTGGGAATGTGTTTTTGTTTTTGTTTTCTTCCTGGAAAAGGCTATGTTAAATGATAAATAGAAATGAAAACAACATTTGATGTGAAGCGTGAACTGATTTTCCAACGTTTTAAAGGTGGTTATTCAGATTTTGACCAACTAATGGATTTGTTTAGAACAAGCAAATTGGCAAACATGACAAAACGAACTTCTAACACTAAAGTGACATAAGCTTTATTCCTCATTATAGCCCTGTATTCATACCATTTTCTGCTATTTCAGTTGTTAGTAACTGTGAAATCATAAAATATTTCCACGTACTCATCATGGAAATTGATAGGAAGGGACAATTGACAGTTTGTATGCATGCCTTCTAAACGCGAGCGCAAGTTGTTATCTAAATATAAACCTTCAAGTCAAGCCAGTAGTCTGGCAACAGCCTGCGCTCGTACGCTTAGCTCGGTACTTAACCACCCAATGCGGGAATTAAGTATCACATCCAATATCAAGACATAGCATGTTCTAATGAGCTATCTATGGACTTAGGTACATTACTAACTGAAGACTTTCGTCGTCGTGCTACTATATTATAAACTATCATGTAATTTCCCAAATCCACCCGCATTTCCTGGCAGCGAGTATATTTGTGTAATTTATGCCTTAAGTCGTGCCGTGCGTTGCGTCATTTAAGCTTGATTAAATGCAATGTCATCAAAAACTGGAAGAAAAACGTAGATGAAAAAAATGTTAAGACTGCAGAAGAATTTGTTTCAAATCAGCGGTGCGTTAATTAACAAGTGATTAAAAGTAAGGTGTGTCATCTTTGAAATGTAATGAATATGATTACTAGTTACTAAGCAACACAAAGTAAGGATTAGGTCTTGGTCAGAGTATTAAGCAATTACGTAACGCGTATTTTGAATAAAATTGGTTTTTGATGGTTTGATATATCAAATATATCTGACACTGTTCCTTGTAATATATACTGTTTTGATATTAAATGGATTTACAAAACATAGTATCTTTTAACCGCCTGTTAAAAATCATGCTATATATTTCGTTTTCAGATTCCTATATATTTCGTTTTCAGATTCCAAAATAAATCTGCTGTTTAAATTTGGATTTTTGTCGAGCCTGCACATAGTTGTCCAAATGACTGTCCGATGTGAGTGCGTCCGTGCGTGCGTCCTTCTGTGCGTCCGTTAGGATTTGTTTGTCCGGACCGTAACTTTGACATGCATGGAGCAATCTTGTTTATATTTGGCATGAATGTTAACCTCAGTGAGTTGGAGTGACATGCGCAAACCTCAGGTTTCATCTCAAAGGTCAAGGTCACAGTCGGAGGTCAAATGTCATGTCAGATCTTGTCCGGCCCATATCTTTGACATGCATTTAGGAATCTTGTTTATATTTGGAATGAATGTTAACCTCAGTGAGATGGAGTGTCATGCGTAAGCGGAGACGAAGACATAATTGTCCAAATGGCTGTCTGGTGTGAGTGCGTCCGTCTGTGCGTCCGTTCGGATTTGTTTGTCCGGACCATAACTTAGACATGCATGGAGCAATCTTGTTTTTATTTGTCATGAGTGTTAACCTCAGTGAGTAGGAGTGACATGCGCAAACTCCAGGTTCCTATCTCAAAGGTCAAGTTAGAGCTCAAAGGTCATGTCGGATCTTGTCCGGCCCATAACTTGCATTGAGGAATCTTGCTTAAATTTGGAATGAATGTTTAACTCAATGAGCCGGTCAAGATCACAGATATGGGTCAAAAGGCATCTAGTTTATTATCAGCCGTTTCAGAATAGTGTATATATTTGCATGTGCATTGTAGAATATAGTTGATGACTTCAAATACGCGAAACTAGCTTTCAAAAATTTGAAGTATATTTGTTTGTTTCATTGAAAGATGTCATCAACCCGTTAATATTGTTAAATTAATTTAATTTCGTGTGCAAGAAATTTCGCAGGTTTTGCTCAAATTGGTTATTTCATGAAAATATGAATTCGTTGATTTCAAATTATGAAGATGAAATGCTCGGGAATTTTGCTTCTTTGATGGGATTCAATGTCCTGGGTGGACTCTATCATTAAAGCCACGAAAATTAGTCCCCTTCGAAAATTAACTATTTCACAAATAATCGAAGTATATTAGAACAAATGAACGTTTATATAATTTAGAATTTAGTTGAAGTTACCATCTAAGATTAATACTTTGCACAAATATCATTATTCAACAGCAGTTTCTTATTCGTAACACACTCCCATTGAAACATTATTTTCTCAATTCTAAACCAATGGTACTTGACACAACAAACGAAACTAAATCATATCATATTTGTTTTATTTGTAATTGGAATTGTTCTATCTGAAACGTCTCCTTATTTTTGCTCATTCAAAACACTTAGCAAGACAAATGTGTTGTTGACCCACGCTAGTGTTGTGTAAATCATGACCTTTGAAAATTGTATTTAACTTTGGACTATTAATACAGTCAACAACTGTTGCGGACCGGTCACATAATAGGATGTGCTTATATTTTGCGGCTAATATGGAAACAAGACGGGTGCACTACAGTATCGCACTATAGACAAAGAGAAGAGACCAAGTAAAGACAGCCGCATCTGTGGTCTTTCCAATCTTCCCAGTTGAATAATTTACATTCGTCAAAATAATTGTAAATTCATTAGAACATATATTGTTACAAAACAGGCAAACAAAATGACAAACAAATTGGCGCAAAAGCGTTTTAATATATGGACAGGGGGCTCCTCATGTAATAATAATTTGTTTCAGTTCCATTGTAGCCACACACATTATATCGGTCAGTATTTCAGATAAGTATATATATGAAATCTTCGTATAAAAATAGAACTTTTATTTACCCATCAGACATTATTTGTACATCTGGTCGGGACTGCATCATTTCGAAACGAATATACGTGTTTCGTCCTCAAAATATGCTTTGAATAAAAGTACATTGTTACAGAACGCATTGCAGTTGCAATGTGTCAGACTCACGTTTTGTACCTGTTTATATATTTTACGTAAAAAATCAATGTCCTTGCGTTCAGTTCGAAAACGTTATTTTAGACCAAAACTCAAACAATTGTTGCCTTACCATGGCTTTGTACTAAATATATGTTTCGTAACGATTGTAACGACAAACAACAAACGTAAAACATGTTACATTCGGAGAATGCTGGAAATTGAGTTTCCAGTAAGACACATGTTCGGTGTTCAATACTATTGTAAGAACACCTTCAGTCACAACATGTGAAAATTCACTGATAAAAGATTCGATAGAAATGGACTTTATGATAAAGTGTAATGTCACAAGATTGCTCGTCTTTCTATTTGAAATAGACCAACATTGCATGTTACAAAATGTTAAACTAAATGTCTTATTTTTCCGAAAAATGTAGATAAGTATTTCTCTAACGTCAGACAAAAATCCCTCCCAATCAGACTTTAAATGTAATTCATTACGTAAAAATGAAGACAAAAATAAAAAAGATAATCTGTATGTATTTTCTTTCTAGAACGTCAAGCCATTGTATGATTATCTATAATTCAGTTATTTTAATTATTTGAGAAGTTTTAAAATATTGGCAAAATTGAATATCTTACTTTGAATGTTTGATTTTAGTCCATTTAATTACGTTGTAGGCTTTCGCTTGAAAGATGGCCAGACTTTGAAAACTCGTATACGTTTAATTGCCATACATAAGACAAAACAAGAGGACCATGATGGTCCTGAATCGCTTACCTGTTCCCACATGACCCAGTTTTGAGTATGACGTCGTTTTTTCTATTATTTGACATAGTGACCTAGTTTTTGAGCTCATGTGACCCAGTTTTGAACTTGACCTAGATACCATCAAGATAAAAATTCTGACCAATTTTCATGAAGATCCATTGAAAAATATGGGCTCTAGAGAGGTCACAAGGTTTTTCTATTATTTGACCTATTGACCTAGTTTCCGAAGGTACGTGACCCTGTTTTAAACTTGACCTAGATATCATCAACTTGAACATTCTCACTAATTTTCTTGAAGATCTCATGAAAAATATGGCCTCTAGAGAGGTAACAAGGTTTTTCTATTTTTATACCTACTGGCCTAGTTTTTGACCGCACGTGACCCAGTTTCAAAATTTGACCTAGATATTATCAAGGTGAACATTCAGACCAATTTTCATGAAGATCCACTGAAAAATATGGCCTCTAGAGACGTCAAAAGATTTTTCTAATTTTAGACCTACTGACCTAGTTTTTGACCGCAGTTGACCCAGTTTCAAATTTTGACCTAGATATTATCAAGATGAACATTCAGACAAACTTTCATACAGATCCCATGAAAATTATAGCCTCTAGAGAGGTCACAAGGTTTTCTTTTATTTGACCTACTGGCCTAGTTTTTGATGGCACGTGGCCCAGTTTCAAATTTGACCTAGATATCATCAAGGTGAACATTCTGAGCAATTTTCATGAAGATCCATTTAAGGGTATGGCCTCTAGAGAGGTCACAAGGTTTTTCTATTTTAAGACTTACTGACCTAGTTTTAGATAGCAGTTGACCCAGTTTCAAACCTGACCTATATATCATTAAGATAAACATTCAGACAAATTTTCATACAGACCCCATGAAAAATATGGCCTCTAGAGAGGTCACACGGTTTTTTCATTATTTGACCTACTGACCTACTTTTTGAAGGCACGTGACCCATTTTCAAACTTGATAATCAAGATGAATATTCTGACCAAGTTTTATGAAGATCCATTCACAAGTATGGCCTCTAGAGAGGTCACAAGGTTTTTCTATTTTTAGACCTACTGACCTAGTTTTTAAACGCACGTGACCCAGTTTCAAACTTGACCTAGATATTATCAAGATGAACATTCAGACCAACTTTCATACAGATCGCATGAAAATTTTGGCCTTTAGAGAGGTCACAAGGTTTTTCTATTACTTGACCTACTGACCTAGTTTTAGACGACACGTAACGCAGTTTCAAACTTGACCTAGATATCATCAAGATGAACATTCAGACCAATTTTCATGAAGATCTTATAAAATACATGGCCTCAAGAGAGGTCACAAGGTTTTTCTATTTTTAGACCTACTGACCTAGTTTTTGACCGCACTTAACCCAGTTTTGAACTTGACCTAGATATCATCAAGTTGAACATTCTGACCAATTTTCATAAATACCCCTTGAAAAATGTGACCTCTAGAGTGGTCACAAGCAAACGTTTACGCACGGACGGACGCACGCACTCACGGACGATGGACGCTGCGCGATCACAAAAGCTCACCTTGTCACTTTGTGACAGGTGAGATAAAAATAGGCAAAGTCACAGATCAAGTCTCCGTAATGAGTTTTACACGACTGGCAGAAATTAACATTGAAACAAATTTGTTATCTATTACAAAAAAATCCCAAAGGAATGTACAAGAATGTATTAGCCTGCACACTGACAACCCCCCTTTAGATAACAATCTTTATATAAAGAATAACATTGACACCAGTCGAGTTATAATGGATGCCTAACGGAAAGCCGACAAACCAGTATCGATTGTTAAAAGCATTTCAATGATAAAGATTAACCTAATAGTATTGAACTGGATAAAATTTGTAGTAAGGAAGTGGCAAACAAGTTTCTGCGGAATGCTTACTTCGATCAAATTTGTTCGTGTCAACGACGGCATAAAGTTTTGATAAATCAATTTATGTCTATTTCGAATAATTTTCGCATTTCCACAAATATATTCCAAGTCGATAGTTTAGCTAACTTTGGAAAAAAACAAGTCTGCTAAATAACCTTCTTCTTTAATTTAGTTTGAAAAGAACCAACATATTTAACTTAATAATAATGTTTTCTTTTAATGCGAATTCGTACAGTTATACTTGTGTGATTGATATTTGTATATCTTAATGGCTTAAACATGTTGAAGTCTAATCTATATAATTAACAAGATATGAACAAAAACTAAAAAAAAAATATGAAAGTCTGAAATATGGACCTACGTGCAGATTATACAAATGTAATAGATGGATTTACCATCGTGCGTTATTTATTCTCCTATAATATGTCTTCGGGCAAAATGTTACATCAATATGAGAAACAGTGCGGCTTAATTAAATGTATGACTGAAATAAACTTTATCTGCCGTTAAAGATTATCATGTAGTTTTACATTTGAGCAACATTTAATAACATTTTTCAGTTTTCATATAATTCTGTTAGATATTTATTTAAGGAACAGAAAGATCCGTCAGATAGAGTTAGATACCTATTAGTAATGTACATTACGTTTTGTAATTACCTCCCTTTGATATAAAAGTATTTAAAAAGTGGTATATTTATTTTGATTCCAATTTCTAGTTTTATATTTGCATTCGATAAATATTGGAATGTTTCAACTACCTGCAACAAAAGGTAAGTTTAAAAAAAATCGTGAAGCCTTGGGATTCATCTGTTTTCAATCTATCTTGATAGCGCAACCGAGATAGACAAAGGAAGTTAATAACAGTTTTATAAACTTGCATTTCTAATTAATTTTGGCAAAATATGTACTTGTCAATGCAAACCTTTGACAATTTTAATAAATAGTACTTACATTCCCTACTATTCCTCATACAAAATATGTTTATTATGCAAACATAATGCTACCTTGTTTGGGCAACCAGAATAGGAAAGTCAAATTTTATACCTATTTTCATTGAAAGTAGGACTTGTATTAAAACTCGGTGAATACAGGTAAGTGTAAAGGATCAGTCGATTAAATTTTGAACAAATCCATTAGTTGAGCAAAATGTAATCAATCATCTTTAAATTTTCAAATGAAAATTGGTGTGAAATAGCAATGTACTTTGCTTTGCATCGAGTGAAAAAGGTGCTCTACATCATTTCTAGAAATAATGAATTTGTTCCGAGTAAAGGACAATAAAGACACGTAAACGATGCCCTTTTTTCAGAATCGCTTATCTGTAGATATTACCATGCCGGATATGACAAGAGTAGGTCTTCAAAAACGAGAACCTACAGAAAACTGCAAACTCACGTGAAAACCTTGCTTTACAGGTACGTGCTATTCTTTGAATATCGAACTTTACCAGGTAATGATATAAATCTACTGGAAGCAAGAACAATATGATGACAATATGTACATTTATAAAATAGATTGTACAGTTTATACTTCTTAAGACATATACTGAATGTTATACAGAATTATATCAAATTTTGGTGTCGCCCGTTTTATGTTAGTAAAGGCATTAAACATGGAACATGCTCAGGCCCACAAAAATGAATGTCACGTAAACATAATTACAAATCGTATAGTTCAAAGTTAATGCAACATATCACTGTTTTGTGAGGTTCACTAAGACCAGTCCTACACAATGGAAAATCTTTATGAAATATAGTTGCGTGGAGATGTACGTGTAAACGTTTAGGGAAACGAGTCTCTCAAATAAATAATTTGACATTTTTTGGTAATACCAAATACAACAGACCGATTGTTCTACACGACGTTTGTAAGACTGCGTTTGAGATTTTGAATATCAAAAAAAATCTCAGTTAATGAAAATTGTTAGCACTGGTAAATATTAATTAATCATTATACCGAACAGCACATTATATGTTTTTCAAGAATTGCATACACAAGTTACAGATTTTACGGATTTCGCCGATATAACAAAATTTCCCAGTTTCTGACTAAGCACTCCTGTAACTCACTATTACATTATCAGTATTCGCTTTTCAGGTCATACACTGAATAGTTTCTTGATTAGGACTTAAGTTATCTGTATCAAGAATATGTTTTCCACTTCAAAAATTACAGTTCCTGCAAACAAGTAATTAGGGTATTCTAGAAGAAAATTGATTCCTGTTGTTCCCGGAAAAGCGTGTCAGAAACACATTGCATCCGTGACATCATTAGCCTCCAACCTGCAATCAGCTTGAAAAATGATAATATAGTTTCTAAAGCTAGCATTAAAAGCAATGATATCACTTTGAGGGAGGGTGATTTAGTGCATTGAGCTTGTGTAAAAACAGAACGCTAGCTATAAATAACAACTGAAATATGAGAAATTGGGTCTGACTTAATTTAGTCCAGATTTGGTTGTCCGTCACTAAAGTATTCAAAACTCTCTCTTATCCTGTTATTTCAGTTTTGATCAAGGGTTCTGGCTTTTTTATTATTTCAGGAACTTTTAATGCAAAACTGACACGCTTAAATTAAAGTTTAATGTTTAATGCTGCTAATAATGTACACGTGCCGGCATTGTATGATATTATTGCATATCTTACACTGAAACAAACAAGTATTATCTATCTGTTATAATTGCTTAACAACAATTCCGTACAATTAAGAAATGATTTTTTTCGGAGTTCATGCGAAATGAACGACTGAATAGGATCGACAAATCCATGAATCACGCTATTCATGTTTAATTTGCCGATCCCATTCTGTCGTTCATTTCGCATGAACTCCGAAAAAAAATCATTTCTTTTATTTACATTACGTTTCCATTCCACCTGTAAACAAGGTTATATCATAAATTGCATACATTTTGTTACATTTAACATTAAGATCAGCTTCCCGGCCATTCTGTTTAGCAGACGGAATAACTGCGACGTCATCTAAGAAACGTTCTCCTTATAAACGCGGTAGTTGTCAAAACAGCGGTCCGTTATAACTAAGCAGAGTTGTCGTAACTTTGGCGCCTTTCTTGTTTTTGTTCATACCAATGAACGTCATAATTTTCAATGGAAAAAAATAGGGCGAATGTTAATATTTTTAATAAAACTATAAATAATTTGCATTTTCACACTGGTTTACACATGAACATAAATAGTAGATAAAAAATAACTTATAAATAACGCGAAATATTAAATCTTCAAGACAAGTATAGAGTAACCCCTTTTAACTTCTCTAGTATATGAAAGAAGAGAAACAGTGATATTTCAAGAACATGAAAATATGTGCCGTAAATAATACAGCGTAGCGATGCTCAAGGATGTTAAGAAGGTCATTGCAGGCGGGGTTTCTCCGCCACGGAATACGGGAAAATGATATTAAAACGTGGTGTGACAGACATACTTGTGCAATGTAGGTCGTTTATTTTCGGCGTTACTTTAAACATTTGATTCTTGTCATGAAATGGCCGTTAGTTAATCTAACAAGTGTTACAGTTTCTTTATTCCGTATCAGTAAGTAAGAAGATAATAAACATACTTTGTAGTGTTATTTTGTTGGCATGCAATGGCAAAATATATACTGGAGGGATATTTTGTCCGCTACCGGCTGTAAAAGAATGTATGGCAACTGCACTGTTACGATATGCTAAATCGACAAATAGGGGGGCAGTCAAAGGAACCATAAATTGTATGTTGCATTATGGTAATGGTTGGTGTTAGATATTGTTAGAATTTTTGAATAGATATAAAAACTGATTTATTATAAACTAAGTTCGAAGATAAAACCAATAGGACAATAATAATTAAATGAACGAGTTTTTTGCATAATTTTGCCATTTGTATATGTAATTATTATTGCAAGCTTGTCATATACTCAACATGTTTTGTTATTTTATTTGATAAAAGTTCTGTCTGACTAATTCGCTAATAACATGATGTACGATCGAATTAAAAGTCGAGAGAACGGGAAACCGCAAGGCAGAAAGTTTCTCTCAAAAAAAAAAAAAACTCAGAAAAGAAATAAAAGAAGGTAATAACTTCCTTTCCGTGTGAGGAAATACACAGATCACAGATATGACTATAAAATGTCCATGAATGATTTGGTGATTTTGAGTCGGTCGATCACTTTTCATTCCAAATTTTAAAACAAATCAAATTGCGCTGTTTTGGGAAAATAATTCTGTTTCCAATTTTAATGCTTCAGTTTGGATTTAGGTCAAAGTCTGTAATGAATCCTTGAAGCTAGAAGCCGTGATGGGTTTTTGGCGATAAACTAATGATTAATCTAATATCAACAGCTGCTATTGTCTCTTTTAAAACTTTTATGTATTTCCTCCAGCTAATTATACATCTGGTATTACCTCTTCCGGAAAATAATATCCATTGGAGACAGGTCTAATTTTTTTTATGATTGCTCACTAATTGTGCTGACAGATGTAAACGTTCTCCGCCTACTTTATTTCTACATGGGTATTATTATGTCAAGTCTGTCTAAAACTATGAATTTTATCATGGAGAATGTAACATCTATAAGACTCGGGGCGTAGAATTCTTCAAAGCAAAACAATTGCAGGCAGACTCTCATTTGATCGAGTCTGTTAATGAGAGGTATCAACGCCACTCATTCCCTGCCTAAGTGGTACTCTTAATACAGCTGTTGAATGGATTTCATAGTCCAACTGTCCTGAAAATATAACAACTCTAAAGACACGTTGGTGTCTTGGTTGTCTAGTGATAACAGACTTGAACAGACTTGACTGTTAATCCAGAGGTTCGAGATTTCAATCCAGGTTCAGACAACTGAAATTTCTGAGATGACCTTTGGTGTCTCCCGCATATGTAAGATGCCAGTACTGAATCTTACGGCATTGTGAGTATTGACTGTATCTGTGCTACATACTGTGCAGGTCAAAGAACCAGGCTGTCAATAAAAAAAAAAAGATTCGTCGATAAAAACTGTGTCAAAAACATTTCTCCCTCTCTGTTCTTGGACCTTTCCCTTGCTTTGTCCTATTGGCGAGATTGCTCTCTTTCTATACTGGTAGCGATAAATTTTGACGGCCCGAGTGACTGCTGTTGAATAAAAAGCGCATTTGAACGTGATTGTCATAAAATAGGTTCAAAATAAGTCTGGTATACGTGTACTATCAACATGTTATATATACAATCACACAATAAATACACTAACATTTCCTGTGAACTGATTTTTAAAACGGATAAATATTTCTGTGTCTTGAAATTCTAGAATTCGATATAGGTTTGATATAGGTCTTTATTTTCCCCATATCTACTTAGATAATGCGATTCCTATTTATTTCTGTACTATTGCTCTAATTTCCCAATTACGGAACCTACATAACATCAATGGAGTAACATATGTCAAGGTACACATCTTGGGTAGCTTTGCTTCATGATTACGACCCCAAATTGTTTTAGTTTAACAGTTTTTTTTACTACAGTACTCATGTACATGCTCAAATGTGCAGACAACCACATAATAATAATAATGTATCTAAGAATTAGTGAATTCAGTTCCTCGATTAACTTGTTATGAAAATACCTTCAAAGCAAACAGCAATCGCAAAACAAACTTTCCTTAGTATTTCTTGGGTAATGCCTATTTTCCATATTTAACACTGAAATCATCGAGCTCGTTGTCGTTTTGACAGCTCTTGTCAAGCCGAATTCTACTAAATAACTTCGCACAATTCACTGTCAGTCGAAAGTTAAATGCGAGGAAAAAGAATTTAATAAATAGAAATCTTGACACAAAACTTTTGGATTCTTCTTAATTATCAACTGAATATCAGGCGGCATCAACTATCTAAAGTATGTAGTGATAACTTGAACACTTGATTGTAATTTGACTGAGTATGGCATAGTCTACAATTTTCTGTCATCCATTTTAAAACAAATATTTTAGACATTTTTAACGCAATTTTATTCTGCTTTTTGAACAAATGATAAATAACTTGAAATTTAGATTTAACTTTCATTTGTAAAAATACAAAAAAAAAATGTATATACATATACAGTAAGTCAGAAAGTTACTCTGATAAAAGTATGGCCATTTGTTCATAGTTTATCACTACCATTGCTGACTTTAAAGTTGAAAATAGAACAAGTTGTTTGATATAGTAATATTTAGAGCAAGACAATGTTTAGCTTTTATGAAAATAATATCGCATTAGATCTGTCTCGTAAACATGCAATTCCTGTTTAACAGTATATCCACCACCTCTTTCTGTCTTTGGTCGTCTATCAAATATCGATGAGCAGTTTTGTCTACAAAACCAGTAATTTAGGACAACCTTTGAAGAACATATATAATGAGGGACTAAGTACGTGTGAAATCAA
Organism: Mercenaria mercenaria; assembly: GCF_021730395.1. Taxonomy (NCBI): domain Eukaryota; kingdom Metazoa; phylum Mollusca; class Bivalvia; order Venerida; family Veneridae; genus Mercenaria; species Mercenaria mercenaria. Next base: position 93,224,713 of record NC_069364.1, read on the forward strand.
GGAAAAAGACCATATAACATCAAGGACAAAGAACATGTAAAATCAAGGACAAATAAAATGAAAATGTAAAGTCAAAGAAAAAGACCATGACAAATCAAAGAGCATGTGAAGTCAAGGACAAAGACCACGTAAAATCAAGGACAAGGAACATGTAAAACAATAGGATAAAGAACATGTTAACTCAAAGATAAATACAATGTAAAATCAAAGACAAAGAACACATAAAATCTAGGATAAAGAGCATGTAAAACATGGACAGAAAACACAACCAGATCAGTAACATTCGATTTGTTTTTAGTTGTTTACTATGAATTCCTCCATGATTAATTCTATACATAAAACTATAACTGTCTCCTTAATAAGAGATTTAGCGTAAACCATCCTTAGTGAAAAATACCAAAAAGAATAACCTTGTCATACTGCTATCAATTCTCAAGTTGCCTCATAAAACTGAGTTTTTCACGTATATATCTTGATTTTTTTATGCCTCGAGACAAGTATATATAAGTAAACAAGCCGCTTGTGGACTTCTGTGAGATCTTTTAAATTAACAGTCGTCTGTCTGATGACTCTTCAGTACACGGATGTCACGAGATATTCTTGAAATGACGGCTGTTTCTTTTCTAAACACCAAATATTTGAATTCGTTACTTTATATTAATTTGATTGGGATTAAATTGTCCTTTGAATAATACTGCAGGGTTTCATTTTTGTCTTTCTTTTTTAGTGGGGTTGGGAGCTGACAAACTTAATCACTGACCCTACCTATCGAATGTTTGTCCTTGTTTTGTTTTTTTACGCTTTCCTCGCTATTATTGTTTCTAATAAAGCAATATTTAGAACTGCATTCCTCGATTTAGTACTGAACTTTGACCGGATTTTTGCTTGCATTTTACCTGCTATCTCAAACAACTTAACATCCTTAAGTATATTTATGCACAACTGTATAGAAACTTACATATCGAGCCACATCTTTTAATTGGCTTTCTTAACTTCCTGGAACAAGGAAATGACCTTATACATATTTGTTTTTGTTGGGTTTAAAGTTACACACAATTGAAGGTCACATGGCGACTTTCCAACTTTTAATGCTAGAAGATGGCACCAAGCGTCCCTCGGCGCAATATTTCGTCACGGGGGTATCTGGGTAAAACCATTGCCCTTCCGTATGCCAGCTGGATGACTTACTCATGCCCAAAGTCAGGCTCGGATCCTCATTGGTGCGAGGCAAATGATTCAAAATCAGCGACCTTAACCAGTCGACCACTGAGGCATCGAACACAATACATGTTGCATTTTGTAACAAACGAAGAATCTGGATACATCTAGACATCAATTTCTAACTAATATAGGCTTGAAATACTCTAGCGATTCACAAAATTCAACTTTTCTATATTATTTCAAAAAACCAATTTAGGTGATGGTCTGTGTCCGTTTTTCTTCATAGTTTTATTAAAATTTTATGAAATGAAGTGTTATAAAATTTTATAACGAAATCTTTCCGTCTGCAGAATTGTTATATTATCTCTGGACTGACAACGAATTGATTTCTTTGTTCTTTCACAAAGAGCTATATCCATTGCTCTCTTAAGAGTGTTTGATCTTTTTTCAGTCTCTTTAAGATAGTCATAAAGTGCAATATATCAGATATTTGTCATTAATGAAAAAACGCTAGTTTACCCGTCATAAAAGTTCTGGATAAATTATTGTTCTGACAAGGCACTTATCTAATGTTATTTCTTCAAACGTAAGATATAAAGGTAGAATTGATCTTGTTGCGGCTTATTAAAAAGTAGTCAGCAAGAACAAAAACTGACAAAAAGCGCAGAACATACGATTGTTCGCCAGCAGTTGACACATTTTTGCAGTTACTGAAAGAAATAGTTCGACTTTCATTTTCTGTTTCTCATTTGTGTATATGTTGGTGATTTTTTTTTAGTTTACAGGACCTCGTGCATCTAAGTATATCCATTCTAACTAGTTTCTTCGAGTGTAGTGCTACTTCAGAACTTAACAAACCCATTTGAAGCTTACATAGACACAATGCTATCTGGGTTTTAAACAACATGCCTTATAAACTCCTAATAAACTTTTAATATTAATTTGTGAGATACCATGATTATGATTAACTGTAACAGTCCACAATAGAGACGCGTCTGTGTGTCGAATATAATTCATTGTCGCATAGTTTTCTAGAAAGCAGCAATTAAATGTGGACAATGATGATAGCAGAAGATTTAAGTTATTGTATTGCTGTTTTGAGTCCAGGAATAATGGAAGGAAAGGCTTCGTATTAAATCTTGTTTATTTCATTTTTTTGATAGTATGTCAAATACAAATGTTGTCTTTGGAATTCTCGATGACCTGATAATGTACTCTTCGACTAACACGATTTCAGTCTATTCCCTATGCAGTCCAGTGGTTGATAATATCTCGACAATCTAGGATTTTATCTCGACAATTATATTATCCACTAGAATATTAATACTTAAGAGACATGTTTTATTCGACATATGACATAATAAATGTTGTACGTCTTTGCCGATTAGAGTGCTAAGGGTATTCCGCATTAAATTCCAGCGATGGCTTATTTTGTGCTATATGAATTTCATCAAATTTATACAAAGTCACGTTTTATTAAAGATCTCCTATTTGTGTATCGACCTTTATCATTGAAGGTCCAGTTAATACACATGAAATGACCGATTTATTTAACTGGGGGAGAAAATAACTTACTGTATATTATGGAATCGTGTTTAATACATGAACACAGAATGCTCATTGTATACATTTAAATAAATAAAATATAACATAACTTTTCGTTATAAACATAATTATGATTGCTGGAAAAAACTGCATATCCGTCAATCAAAACTATTCCCTTTTCCCCTGTATGTTTCCCAAACTTAAATCTCAGAAATGCTATTGATTTTCACCTTTCATCATGCTAGATTACTAGATTTCGTTTTTCAGAATTTCTGTGGGCTGGTACCTCTGAAATAAGTAAATATAACTATTGCATTGTATTTAATATCTGTACTGGTACCGAGTTATATTATCAATAAAGTGGATTCATTTAGATTTGCATATTGAAGATACAATTCATTTTATGATCCATTTTATGCATGTGTCTATTATGCAAACTCTTGCTTAAAATTAAAGGTAATATTGCTAGCATATTTCTAAGTGCATGTTCATGTTGAAAGGTTAACAGCGTGACATCATTTTTGAATAAGATACTTGATTAATCTTTGAAATCTAAATGTCATCACTGCGCATGAAATAAATCAACAGGAACATCAGCCGCATTGCACTATTCACGTTTCAATTTTATTCAGCATTACATTTCACTACAGCAGCTTAGTGTCTTGTTGTCTATTCGTATGTGCAAAAAATATATATTGGAAATGGCATCAAATGATTGGAAATTCGCTGACGAGCAGTTGACTCGATGTTAATGGTCTTTTTGACCGAGTAGTTAATGTCGCTCGCTTTGAATCATTTTACATCACCGTTATGGGTTCGAAATTTCACGTCGAATATAGGAATATTTCATGTGAGAAAGCCATTCAGTTGGCGTGCGGAACTTCATTTGTTTTACCCAACTACCCTCAAGCATATGCGTTGAATAATGCATGGAAGGGCACCCGGGGTCTTTACTTACAATGATAAAGCATCATATGAATCAATATTTTGTCAATATGGCGTTGAACCGGGAAAATGCCTAATAGTATTTAATATTGTTATGCCTGGTTTTGTACAAGTGTAAAGTCAATAGTATACCATGTTCGTGTTATAAAATACTCTTACGAAAGAATACTTTCACACATACACAGCAACAAAGCAATAACACGTTTTGTTAAACAAAGATACTAAGCCATGTTGTCAAACCCTTTTCAAGCAAGTTAATTGTCATTTTCTTGTCATTTCTTAATGAATTGTTTATCTGGTCGTAAGTTACGGAAAAAACGTCATTTTGCTGATCAAGATTCGCTTTAAACTTGTTCTTATTATAGTCTACATCTAAAAGGAACTTCACTGGTCATAATATCATTAAATTGTAAAATTAACTTATTAAAACTTATCCCGTACCATTTTTCTTGTAAATCTATCGTTGCTTTGGTAAATATGCTTATCCTCATGCTGACGATAGTGCACCATATGCATCTTGAATACGACTATCAGACATGAAAATTGGTTTTTCTTACATTTAAGGTAGTTCTGCACGTTAGGATCTAAAATTTTTCTACAATGTAGAATTTGATTAAACCCTTGACTTTTCAAAAGTTCAGAATGTACTAGGAAAAGTCTGCAAATAAATAAGATAAGGTCGTATGCACGATGTTTGCTAGACTGGAATTGAAGTGCATAGGAAATTCACAATTTTGATAACATTTTCACGTATAGAATTTTTTCTATAATGTAAATTTTAATGAAACTTCTCACAGTCGTAAATAAACATATGACCTATCCTATGGTGAAATAAAATATGTAGGTCCATGTGCTTGTTGTAGAGATATCTGCCAAGGTTTAAAGAGATCCGCGCTTTTCGATCTGATTTTACGACAGGTTTTGGAATTATTTAACAAGTCATATGTTTCAGTGTCATAATATAACTTTAGAAACGATGCAACGTTGCCTTTTTAATAAATTTACTCACGTGTTGCCATTAATTTACAGAACATTTTCATTGCCTTACGCCGAATCCAGGCTTTATTCTCTGTTTTCCGGATAAATGACGTTACGCCATTACTTCCGGTTTATCAAACGTGCAGAACTACCTTAATCAAAATGGTTATCCGGTATGCTTTGCTCAAATCTATTTTCATTACAGAAAAGAAGTGAATGTATATGAAGATTTGTTCACAGCATGTATTATAATAGGAGATTCTGTTCAAAAGAGGTAATGAGAAGTTTGACACATTTGATGTTCCCTAGCAATAGATTAATTATTAACAATACTGCATTGATACCTGAAATCTGTAATTAGTATAATCCTGTGAAGATATTTATCTACTTGATTAGTTTAAACGTAACACTTGTATAATTATCGGTTCATTCTTCCAATCTTGTTTCTTTGCAGAAATAATGTATCTGTTTCAGCTTGATCTTGATTTAGCCGACAAAGAGGTATGTAAAAAATTATCAGTACTTACATTTTGAGATTCTCTTCTCAGCCAGTGTGTAATCTAGTAGACTTAGCACAATGTACATGTATATGCGTATGACTCTTTTAGGCAAAGGCAACCGGATTCGCAGATTATGAGGATATAAAGTTAGCCGATATTCATATTTTGAGGGGTAAACATTTTTCACATCTCGCTGTCAAGAATGCAATCTTTTTTAAACGGCTTTTTTATTTGAAATTGTTCTTTCGTTTTCACAATCATAGAAAATTTCCGCTTAGCTTTAATTATCTACGTATGTAAAGAGGCATATATATATACAAAAGCGTTTTACAAGCAAAATGAAGTCAGTTATCGTCCAGTCAACCTTGATCGTTGCCAAAAGCTAGGGTGATATGAAAATATCACATGCGCAGAGAACCAAAAATAAAAATTTAGGCATGAGATATTAAATTACAGGGGAAAATGATACTTGGTGCTATGAGAGTAAATATCACATGTGCAGAATACGTATGTAGCAATTTTGCGCGTGAGATATTGAATTTAAATTATTAATAAGAATATTCAAGTACAGCTAATGAGACATTTTTGTTGAGCATTACCATGAGGTAAAACATAATATCATTCAATGTCCATGAGCATGCTTTGAATCAAGAAAATTCCTAAATATATTTAAGAAAAGACATTTAACGTAAACACTCGATTCATTTAAAGGTTAAATATATCAGTTATTTAGTATGTGAAGGCCGTACATATATGTAGACTACTTTCAAATTATCTAATGTATTCTAACTAGAACAGAAATGCTTTGATATTGCTGTGTAAGTTTTTTACCTTTGGACAGAGATTAAGAATTTCTATTGTATGAATTTACTGGCAATGAGCAGTTTTATTTATTTATTTGTTTTTTGATTTTGTATATGTTATAATAAGTTAACGTATTTATCCGCGTAAAACGATATTCAAAATATAATTCATCACAGAATGTATAAATATCATGGTTTTATATAAAGGTAGCTTGTGACCAATCCGAGCACAGCTGAAATCTATTGACAGAAATACATTGTAACAAATCGCGGCGTGCGAAGAATTCAACTTGCCGCTCCTGTGTATATATTGTTTGTCACACGAATTTGAAAATAGGCTAGAGCGCTGTTGCCATAGCATTTCCTGATTAAAAGGAAAGTTAAGTGCTAAGAGGACTGGGAATTAAAAGGGTTTTGTTATCAAATTGTCATATTGAGCTCCAGCGCATATAACTCGCACTCCCTCGACTCTTTATCTTGTGCTGCAACTACAGCGCTAAATGGGATCTTACGGAAATCCGTTACCAAATTATGTATTTTGAATCAAGTCTATTTATTCTGCAGACATCCTAAAATGACATTCACATGACAGTGGTCGAACTTTACTTCTCATTGATAAAAATGAAAAGATGAATTGAGAACGGACTTAAGAATACACTAGTTTCCGAACTGTGGTAGCTTTTATTTGCTAATTTTCTTCTTTTGTTCGGTTCATATGTTTCATTACGTTCACCATAAACGTAAATATTCAACTTCTGTCTTATATGACAATAATGAATCACTGTCCTAAATGTATAGCAACTGAATGGATTGAAAAAAGTAAAATATATAGTAAGATCATTAATAGTGATATGTTTTGAGAGTAAAATCAGTAAAGTAACACACTAAGCTGACGATTCAAACCAACAGCCTTGCTGTATTTCTCCTGTGACTGCACTAATACATAGTCATAAACTGAGATCTATCATCACATATTATAGTGTTTAGATGTAAAATCAACTTTAGCACGTGAATTTTATTAGTGCTAATGTAATCGATCATTTTGTTACATAGACACACGAAATATGAATAGAAAACTTGTTTATATTACCTTTTGATCTCAGCATTGGATCTTAGATATTTACGTCAATTGCAATGGAAATCTCGTATACGATGCTTTGTGGTGGAGTTACTGAAAGAAAAAAAAAGCATAATTTTGATGTACAGTGTAAAATTACTCTAAGTTTTTAGTCATGTAAACCATTCTACAATATCTATTTTTATTCAGCATTATGCAATAAAGAGGCCGTTATTGTCCCGATTAAAACAAATGCATCTTACTTGAAAGATGGAAGAGAGTATAAAATTATGTTGTTTTCAAAGGTGAACTTAAGAGCGAATTATTTTAGGTTATAATGTATAAATAATCAGTTGGAAAACGAAGCTTATCATGGTATATGAATTGATTCTGGAACACCTTGCTTAATACTATCAAACTATTTGATAAGTCGGGTAACTTTAAATTCTTTGTCACAAGAATAAGGTTTCTGACATAGCTTTATTGATATATATTGAGAATATTTTGCATGTATTTCACATCATAACAAAATATGTAGCTGTAACAATTAGCATCCATACATTCTTTAAATAGCATTTAAAATCTTATACTCTGTCTTATTGTATTTATAGTAAACTGTGGAAAAAAATCTTAAGATATCACTTAAGGCATCATTTCAAGTAAGAGTTCGCTCCTTTGTAAAATTATCAGACAGCTTTTTCATATAAAGTAATTCCTTGCGAAGTGAAAGGCAAATGATTCGAAGTCGATGGCCTTTACCATTCGACCCCTGATGTCATTTGAACATTTTTGATCAAATGATCAAAGCACGGTGGCATGTCATTTTAATATGATAAGGTCAGATTTACCGCTGAACTCTGTTACATTTGGTAATGAGACAACGCGGCCGATGTTTCTAACAGGTATACTTTCACCAACAAATCAACGCCCCAGAAAAATAAGGTCGTAACTGTTACTTACGACCTTATATGACCTATACATTTTCGTAACATGCATTGAAAGGGCCATAACTTAAAAATAAAATCATAATTGTGATATCCTGTTTACTGAGCCAGAAATAACTTTTTGCTAATAATACAAGGTCGTCTCTGATACTTACAACCCAATTTACGGTAAGTTTTAGAAATATATATACTGAGGAAAAAGGACGAATGTGCAACTTACAACCTTTTAATATTACATATTACGTGACTTTGGATTCAACAGAATAATATAGTGAATAGGTCGTAAGTAGCAGATACGACCGTTCATTACTAACGACTGTAAAATGGTGTATCAAAAATTTCTTAAATACCATCAGCTCGATCAGTATATAACAAATAGAAACTTCAATATTTAAAAGCTTTCGATATGAGGTAATAAATATTGATACAAGTTTTAGTTAGAAATCTGTGAAAGAAAATATACGGTTTTTTCAGTTTTCTCAAAAGTACATCTTATATATCTGGTACGTTGAAATGTTCTTCGCGAATATACTGTCCGAATTGAACGTATTTCGCCTACATCAAGTTTTAAATGGAAAATCATCTTTAGGCTTCTGAAGACCATTTATCCTATCTGTTGATATAATTTCGTGAGAACAAGTACTAATACTGGAGACAGGTGCACATGTAATAAGCATTTTGCCTCGCAATGAAGAATGTTTTTCTGTTTATTTCAATACATACATATCGTTCCTGCACAAACTAACCACTCTAAGGAAATATTTGGCTATTTTAGTCAATCCACATTACTATGAACCGATTTCTTTGTACGCGAAAATCACACATGTGCACGTTTGCACCTATTACAATTACTTGAAACTATGAGACTTTGCACAATTAGTTATTCATATTTAGGCCGTGAGCTGGACAAAAAATTGGTACCATTTTTCTGGCAAATTCTCTATGTCACTTTTTGAAAGATATATATGTGCACTTCTAAAAATATTCAGGGGGGCCTGTCTATGGTACAGCTTAAAGTCTGAAATCAAACGATTTCAAAACGGCTTCCAAAATGGCGGCCATTTATTCGAAAATGTCAATTATTTTTATATTCTACCTACCTACTACGTCTTAATATCTAAAGACATATTCTTGATCGTTTTTAGCACTTACTGATGTGTTACATACATTATTACAAAGAAAACAACATTTTGACTTTAAAAAATTGAATTTCTGTGGCAATAAATTAATACAACAACAACAACATAATTTTTGCATCAAAATATTATATTTTTTCATTTTATATAATTATACTGATAATGGTTCTTACATTGATTTTTTAATTGAATATGTCAATTAGGATTATATCTGGACAAAACACTACTTATTTCAGCTAAAGAGGTCTTATTTTTAGGGAATCATGCAAAATAAATGTGGGCGGGGTAATCACATTTAAACCCTATTTTTACTGATAGTATATATAATTCAGGTGTGTGCATATGGCTAACATTTTATTTCCGTTTAATTAAATAAATTAAGTCCATAAATAAGAAAAATTGATTTGTGAAACATGTAGATGGAGTGTAAAAAGACTAAAACGGAAAGTGTAACAGTCTTCGGATAGTCACTATTATCCGGATTTTCGTGATTGATTGATACATGTTCTTACATAATCCGCTTTATTACAGTAAACATTGTATACTCAGTTGTACTAGCATCTACCGCACGGCCTTTTCTTATCTATTTAAGACTTTATGTAGTGAATATTAGTGAAAACAACCAACAAATACCATAGTATAATAATATACTTTTCTTGTATATCATAATTCATTACAACTGCACTTTATGAAAACTGTATTAACAATTGTTGAGAAATAAATCTAAGATTGGTATCCGGTGGAAAAATATAAATTTTGCTTAAATTCCAGGTCAAGAAATCCACCTCTAGTTATAGAAAATGGAGGCCAGCCAGCAAAAATATACACTTATGAATTGAACAAATTAACACTTCATTGTCTGAAAGCAACTCATAACTACAAATATTCTAAACAGTTTAATATCAAGATGATAATTGTATTTACTATAATGTCTACAAGCACAACAAAATAAAATAGTTAATATAATGAGTAGATTAATTCAGAATGTTTCCCTAAAGCAATCTTGAAATTAATAAAACAACTCACATGTTCATGTGAATGTACAATTTCCACATACACAAATTTAAACAAAATGTAGAGTAATGAATGAATGTATCTTTAATTGAATTGTAGTTCATCAAACCTTTAGGCAAAAAATTATGAAACACTCTGTAACAAAATCACTCCAAATTCTATTTAAACGTATTTTCCTAATGATATTCTGATTTCTTATACCGCTTTTGGTATTATTCCAAATGTCCATACCAGAGCACAAGTAACCCGCCTCGACTGTCTAACATCGATACTATTTCTTAATTATGTTTCTTTAACTTTAAACGTCTCAACTTACTTAATTCTATCTCAAATGTTGTTTAGAGTCCCCATACCCTTTCCCTGCCCTATATCACAAATTGTTTATTGTTGTATTGTTTTTGCATTTCTTATAGTACCTTATATTTTATATCAAATATTGTTTCTAGTAAGTATTTTTAATACCCCAACCATGCACACTTCTACTTTTTTTCTCCAATGGCTTGTTTCGTCATTTTATACTTAGTACTCCAACCCTGCATTACAAGCGGTTTGATCAAGTACGTTTTTGAGAGGTAATGAAACTTGTAACACCCCTCAAGCCCGCTGGCTTTAATTCTGTAACAGCAAAATTGAATAAACTTTATGATCACATTCATAAAAGTGTCTAAGACATATTTATGGTAAAATTACCCTTGCAATTTATGAAATATGACTTTATAGGTGTTATCAAACAAATTAAAAAATGTTTCAACATGAACTCGTATTTGCACACCAACAATGAACTTTTGTATGAAATAGGAAAGTGAAATTAAAGTTTTGTTTCGTTAGGTTTAGAGTCACACTGACAGAATTTAGGTTATATGGTGACTTCTCTAGCTTTTGATGGTGAAAGAAGCTATGTGTTGGTTGTCATATTGGTGGAATGACCGACCTTATGTAAGCCAACTGAGTACTTCTTCGCATAAAGAAAACATACTTACAAAGCGAACCCAGATCAGTCAGGGGCAAGTGATCCGAGCCAGCGACCTTGAACACTCCACAATCAGACAAATAAAGATTTCCGTTTCCGTCTTTTATATGAATCGTTATCACTTTTCATAAGACCTTAGACCTATTCAGTTAAACATTTGAGTCATACGTATCTATTATTCAGATCTTCGATATATAACAAAAAGAGATATTTTTTTAAAACAAAAATATATTAGCTTTCTTTGTCCCCGTCCAAATCTTTTAAGGTGTAGTGGGGTTGAGGGCACTTAGAGTTGCCCTTGTCCGTCCGTCTGTTTGAATTTAAGTTTTGCATACTAGTATCTCAAAAGTATTTGACACCGAGTCATCAAATCTCACAGGTAATCATTCAACATGTGAAGTTGTGCACCTGATATTTTAATTGGGATTTCACACAACCAAATCAGAGTTGTGACCCTTTACTTACTAATAGTTGAAATATACATTGAAAGGGTCTTTAAGTTTGTGTTGCATGAATATGCAACTTGGAAAAAATTAAACTATGGTCCTTTACTTAGTAGAAAAATAATCAGTCCTTATATCTGTTCGAATTTGTGCTGTGCATAACGTATTTGACCCAGAGTCATCAAACCTCGTAGAACTGCCATTCAGCATGTAAAATTGTACAATTGGTGTTTTAATTGGGATTCCACACAGCTAGACCAGAGTTATCGCTCTTTACTTGGTAAAAAATATGCAAATTAAGGGTGTAAACATTTGTGTCGCATGTATCCTAGAAGGTACTGGACCAAGGATTATGTAACATTATAGAAATGTTATTTATAGTGTATCACGTTGTACATCTAGGGTTTTGTTTGAGATTTCACTCGGCCAGAACAGAGTTATGGCCCTTAAATTAGGAAAATGTAAGCATAAAAGGGCATAAAAGTTTGAGTCACACAAATCTTAAAACGTATTTGAACAAAGGGCACGAAATATAAGAGCAATATTATTCAGCATGTGAAGTTGTTTGTCTTAGGGTTTGTTTGGGATTTTCAATGGTCAGACCAGTGTTATGGCCCATGATTTAGTCAAAAATATACATAGAGCTCATACAAGTTTGTATTGAATGTATCTCAGTAAGTATTTGACTTAGAGGATTGTTACATAGGATTTCAAGTTGTGCACCTTGTGAACTATTTGGGGTTTCACTCGGCCAGTCCAGAATTATGGTCTTTGACTTCGTAAAAAATTCACATTTCCGTGCTTATACGTTTGTGTTGCATATGTTATCTAAAAAAAAGCATGAAATATACAAGATTATTATATGTTCTAAAAATAACCTGAATTTCGTTGGCCGAAACTGCTCATCATCTTTCAAAATATATTTCATGTTTACTGGTTAGTGGGTTTTCCCCATTAAACATTACTTTCTAAAAATAGAATGGAAGCTGAACTGACATGTAGCTCTAGTTACAATATGAACAGTGGGGAATCCAGCTACAGGTGTTACTCCAGCCAATGTTAACTGGCTACAATCAACTACATGTACAATATAACTTAAGAAACTGTATACGTGTACTAAATAATTCCAGGAAATTTAAGTGTCTTCATCGAATTAACCGTTATAAAGTTTTCACACCGTTATTGTTACTTTCAAACATTAAATATGTTGCAGCAAATACTTGTTACTTATTCATAAACCTGAACCCATATAACAAAACAGTTATTGACTCTTGAGCCATTGGATATGATGTGATATTCACCGGAAGATGGCAATATTGACCTCGGAGCCAATAACTGTATAATATTATTCAACATGTGAATTTATTAATCTAGATTTAGTTTCTGATTTCACTTTGCAAGACCAGAGTTATAGCCCTTGGGTTAATCAAAATAATGCAATAAGTGCATGGTTAAAGTTATTGTCACATGTATCAAACAATGTTTAACCTAGAGACTTGAAAGTTGAGGATTGTTATACATCATGTGAAGTTGAAATTTCACTCAGCAAGATCAGAGCTATGGTCCTTGACTTGGTGAAAAGATACATAAAGTCCTTTAACGTCTTTGTTGCATATATCTAAAAAAAAAAAAAAAAGAACTAGAATCTCGAAACCATATGCAGTGGAAGAAAGTGGATTCACCAGTGTCCTGTGGACACACAGCTAGTTTGTAAATATTCACAAACCATATGTATTTGGCAACATCTCTTACAACAAGAATACATGTGGGGAAAAGGCATGTTATTACCGAAACAAACTTAGCTTGGTTTTAGTGTTCATTTTTTAACTTTAAGGTCAACAAATATATATATCGATTTATATTTGATGAGATATATGTCAAGCACTCTTTTCTGTAAACAAAATGATATTCTGATTCTCTGTTTGAAAAAAAAAAAAAAGAAACCACAATATTTTTGATATTTACATTTTGACAATTAATAACAGTTGTTAAGTTTTAATTGTTTAAAATAGATGAACACAATGTATATATTACCAATTCGTAACGTATTGTAAAAGAAGGTACGCTTTTAGATTTGTAACTATGGATATTTACATATACTAATAAATGGTCTTTTTGTAGACAAATCAGAAAATGTAAAAGGAAAATAAAATAGTTATAGTTTTTATTTCTGTTACTTTAAAGTAGGGTACATATTTATCATATGCCAAATTTTTTTTTCTTAAAACAAATAAATGTCATGTAAATCATAATAATGAAGGGTATTAAAAGCAGTTCTTCAGACGATTCAATTTTATTCATGCCAAAAGATTAGGCGAACTTTTGTAAAATAAACAGTTCATATACAAATTTGAATAATGAACGAAAACAGTGCCAAATGTAATACTTTGTGCAATAGTAACGTAAAATACCAAAAATGTAACACGTTCAACTCATTTTCCATAATTCACTTCATGGTATCGCATTGCTTTGATTAATTGCTATGTACAAATCTTTACAAAACACTTTTGGTCTATAAATATTAATTTTGAATCTTTAAATGCTACTTATATTTATAAACTTGTACTTGATAAGGTTAATGTGAAACGAATTTTCTATAAAAATGACTGATTATTATATTGAGTTTATTGTTCATTTCATTTTGTAGCGGAATATGAAGATGTTGTTACATAATGATAACTGAATTCATAAAAAAGGATAAAAAAACTACTTCAAAAGTTCTAAAATTTTATTTTAATAGAATTGGCAAGATTACACAGAAATGTGATATTTGATATTTTGGTAACGTATTTTATGTAAGTTACATTGAACAATCCATTACTCTAGAGTAAAATATATATTAAAATATATTTTATATACAAAGTATAAAATACTTCAGGGAACTTTATAATCACAGTTACTGTTATGAAGAGATATCTTTAAAATGAATACGCAGTAATATGTTTATTTCTTTAATAACTAATTGTCGCGTAAATTCTATTGATAAAAAGGTATTAAGTATTTGCTTACTCATGCAATTTTGTTAATGGGATGTGATAAAGTGAATTATTTAAAAAATAAACAATTTAAGTACAGCTGAAAATTAAAACATTTCTTTGAACATAATCTTCAAAGGCAATTTTCATTGTATGAATAACGTTATATGTTTAGTCACGTAAATTACAAATAAAATGTGTAACATTTTGACTCAACTTGATATTTTTACTTTGCAAGAGCTTTTTGCATCTAAGTAAGTGATATATGATAACATATATACCTAATCTTTACAAAATTATATAGATTTTTTTACATCCAAAATATGATAGATATTTTTCTCAATATTTTAACAAAATTATGGTTGTCATAGAAACACATAAAACTCGGTCACTAAGCTGTGCCATAGAGAGGCCCCCCAAACTTTTTCAAAGACTACAGACATGTATCTATCCAAAAAACACTAAAACTTTTTGCCAGTCTGATTGGTACCAAATTCTTAAATTTGGGGTCTTGGCTCACGGCCTAATTGTCCTATATTGTCTTTCAATACAATGTTTTCATCGAGAAATTTTGTTTTACTGCATCAAACATCAATTAAATGTTCACAAATTTAAGACATTGATGCAATTACGTTAATTACTTTTAATGTACACTAATTAAATGTTGCAAATTTATTTAGATTTAATCTGAAATCAACAATTTAATCCAGTCAATAATGTTTTCCTTTAGGCAAAATGAAATGGAAAGACAATAACGCATTCTTAAGAATTCACTGCTATTGTTAAAGACAAGTAAGTTCTTGTAATAGTTATGGACGCTGTTCGTAAAATTTTAAAACATGGAATAATGTATTTTGATTCTAAAAGTGCCTATTTGTCATTTACTTTCTGACGAAATTTTCAATTTTATCTCGTCAGAACTATCTGTTGTAACCATATAATTATATGAGATTTACGTAGCTCATCATATTGTAGCTGATGTTGATCAGTACACTGGAGCAGGTTTTGCTGTCTTTGATTTTATTGTTAGTATAAGTTATGTCCATCACTATAAGTTACGTCAATTATTATCTGTAAGAGACACATCACAAACTAGTAACTTTCTTTTACCTCATACACGAACATCGTGAAAAACCTTCTGGTAGTACAAGATGACAGGTGGACAATCCTTCCCGGAATTATTGATTTTTTACAATTTCATCTGCGCACATATTCAGACATGCTCTTTTCAGTATAGCTTTGAAAAACATTGATAGATAGCTATCTTACACTGTAGAAACAATGTTTGGTCTTAACTCATCTTATTACAGTATTGTGCATTGTTCTACATTAATTCAATACAATGTTATATAATAAAAACAACAGTTTTTAAGGTGTTATAGCATTTTCAATAATACATGTCAACATGTGAATATAATACACATACATTATATAGTGGTTCTGGTTACATGCCAGACAGTTTGCTACATTGCTGAAAATTTGTCACAAAAAATAATGTTATTGAAAGAAGAATCAAATGTGTCGAATTTTGGGTTTATATCGTTTACTGTATGTTTGAACAAATCATGAACTTTTGAAACATTGTCTTTGCAAAAGACGTTAAGATTCTTTGTGTTTATTAGCTTTCCATTTTTTCCTATCAATTCATTATGTAATTTCAGATTATTGGCCACTGGTACATGTGATATGAATTTGCTTCGAATTTTGTTTGAATGAAACATAACATTAAACAGAACGTACTGTAAAATTGTCTTTGCTAACATTTACTGCTGTATTTTATTCATTAAAATCACGGAAGTGTTTCGAAAATTTCCGATATCGCCTTTCCTGTCCCTAATCAAGCGTTCCTAAACAGATCATTATAGTCAAATATTAGCTGTTGAACTCTATTTGATAAGCTCTTAAATATCTGTATTATGGACATATTTTTCATTTCAAGTTTCAAGTTTATTCAAGTTTAAGTTTAAGTTTATTTACAAATAAGCATGAGTCCCACTTTATGTGGGCAGCATCAGCATATACATTTCTATAATTATACATACATTCAGTAATATATCACATGACAAAAAGGAAAACGGCTACAAATTGTTCATATATAGGGCTATATACGATGATTGATTTCTTATATATAAACACAGTAATACACTTTACAGTAAAATATCTTCTTTGTTCTATGAAAAATAATTGTTTCTCTAAGAAAGAATCCGTATGTGTTTCCTCTTATTATTATTGTTGTTGTGCGTATCATTATTATTATTATTTAAATGTTTATTGTATTATAAATATGTTTTATTATAAATATGTATTGAACTCCTAGCTGCCTAAAAATGAAGAGACGAAAGCTTTAGACGAGCAAGAAAGTTAAATACAAGAGAATAATCTGAAATAACTAGACCACAGATTACAGTTCCCGCAAACAAGTAATTAGGTGCTATAAAGCGGGGCTGTTTTCGTGCCATCATTAGCCCGTTCAGGTGAATATCCCCCAGTAACTTGAATATGACAATATTGTTTCTGATGTTAGCTTAGAAAAAAAGTGACCGAGTATTGCAGTGGCAATACAGAAGTCCCCTACTGGTGAAAAAAACAAAACAATTTTACTTCATCTTCAATAATGACCTTGACCTTTGACCGACAACCATGGGTCATGTGCGCGACGAAACATTTATGTGTAGAACTAAAAATCCTTCAATGCAATTAAATGTAACGGAGCATAAATAAATCTTTACTTGACCTTGAAAAGTGACCATGACCTTTAACCGACAAGCATAGATCATACGTTGACACATTGTCTCATCATGGGGAACGTTTGTGTTTAGCACTAAGATAATCCATTAATGCATATAAAAGTTTTGGAGCAGAAAGAATCTTTACTTGGCCCTTAATAGTGACCTTGATCTTTGACCTACAAGCATAAGTTATATACGTGCATAATGCTCATACTGCCCTCTATACACATACCAAAATTTATGGACCTAGCTTGAATACATTTTGTGTCACCGCAGGATCCAGATTTACAGACGGACGTTCCTACATAATGGTATTTATATGGCTACTCTTTTGTATTGAAAAATAGCCACATAAAATATTACGGAATGAATGATATCAAAGAAAGAGTACAGTTACCTATTGTTCCGATAGCCACCTAAGTATGCAAATATAAACTCAGAAAGACGGACGGAAGGACGGGCGGAGGGCATTACTATAGTCCCCTCCGGTGTTCCATCGGTAGGGGACTAATAAACGCAACTTGAAGGAAAGATGCCCAGATACAATCGCAGAAGGTGGGCTATGGGTATAATAACTAATGGAACATGACAAAATGAGTGGAATCAGTTACAGTGGCCCCGATCCGGCTGTTCGTAATATGAGGAGTTATTCAGTGGCTGTATTTTCGAGAAAAAAAGTGTATAAATGAAACGATTTACTTTAATCATAATGTACAATCAATATATAATAGTTCTAGTTGAAATCCACTCACAGTCGGGTAACAGTCTTTCACATCGCTGAGTAAAATTAACTGTCATATTTTTTTAAGCCTAAGATAAACTATATTTTACTCGTGGGTGCTGATTCCTATATTTAGCTGCAAAACTCGTGAAACAATTGCATCTGGTATTCACTCGGGAAACATATTTCGATGTAACACTCTAAAACAAATTAATACTCTCCACATGTTATGTAGAGATTATAGAATATTATTTTGTTGACGTGCAAACACAGAATGTCTGTTGCAAGAGGATTCTGTCCGCCTGGACAGGAAAGCTGCCGTGATATAATTAAATGTCTCTTCGCAGATATATAGTTTAATCAACAAATCATGTGATACCGAAAGGATTCGTAAGTTGTCTTTTCTATGAACCCTTACCCTGCTGAGTTTCAATGAATTTGTCTATTTTTCAATTTGGACAGTACCATTAACTGTTAAAAGGGTTGCTTACCAAAAAGATACCGACTGAATGGCGAACAGTGCAGATCATGACCAGACTGCACTGCAAATTTAAAGCTTCACATGAGGTTTTCATTATAACAACTCTAACTTGTAGGATGGCATAATTCAGATGTTAGCATTTCCCTCAGGATTAGTAAAGGCTATTTAGACCTTGCATTGAATCATGAACGTGAAACGCTATGACGTTTTACAGCTATGAAGAAATCATTATTTAAGAAATGAAATGTATTTTTTAGGTGTTCGTGCGGAATGAACGACAGAATAGGATCGGCAAATCCATGAATCGCTGTTTAATTTGCCGATCGTATTCTGTCGTTCATTTCGCATGAACACCGAACAATACATTTCATTTCTTATATCTATATCATATTTCCTTTCCATTTGTAAACAAGATTATATTATAAATTGCACACATTTTGTTGCATATAACATTAAAATCAGCTTCCCGGCCATGCTGTTCACCAGACGGAACTATTTTATGCTAACACAAAAATAGAAGAAGTGGAAACTCCACAGATCGCTCAACACGACAAAAACGAAAATGTTGCAGGCTCGGTTTGATTGAACCTATTCATGGACGGTAGCGGAAATACATGCTACCGTCTACGCCCTCTAGCCCCGGCATGAGCAGAACTCAACATTTCATATACTACAAGTGCATCTGCTGATGTGTTCATACGGCAGTGCACATGAAACCTTCTATGGTACAGCAGCGTGTCATTCCAATGAAAAGCGGCGTATGGTCTCTAGTTTAAAAAAATGGGTCTGCCCTAAACGAGAAAACAATGGGCAGAACTAAAGAAACTGGAATTCAGAAAGGGAATTTTAGGTTATGGAGCCTGCATATCACAGGAACTGCTGAAAGCAGACACTATATCCATGGGGTGATTATACAGTACCAAAAGCTATGAAAGCGGGAGTATTGGAACCACCAAAGCCGAAATGTTCAAGCCGAGAAACTAAAATGTAACATTTACACAGCGACATAAACGTCGTGCTGAACGATCTGAGAAGATCGAAATATAACAGCAATGACTACAAAGCCGTATTTAAGGTGTCTTTACACATCTGTCTTATACTAAATATGAACAAAAATCTACTCCTACAGAAGATAGGTCACTCTATCTGTTAACATAGAATTTCCAAAACAAAACCCAAAACACTCGTACTTTTTCTATGGATAATTAATAAAACACTCGCCGTCGCAAAAAAAAAATGTCCACTTGTTTGTAAAATGTGAAATGAAGGATATGTTTTTGTTATTCCAAATTTGAACTTAAAATAGATCTGCGAAAGTGTTTCGTATTTCAGTGCGATTGAATTTTGGATATTGATGTTCCCTCTTGCAGAAATCTGTTATAAATGAACATTTAATGGAGACCATGGCCCAGAAATAATAAGAATCTTGAGTCTAAGTACGGAGCGACCTTCCATGTCCGCCAAACGGCACATAAAGACTTTTGTTGTAGCAGTTCATAAAATCTATATGATTAAAAAGCAATCAAGTCAAATATTTATCATAATGAGATTTTGTTTTCATTTTTCAACTGTCTGTAATGCGATTTATATACATGACATATCAATAATACTTTTTAAAAGTAACTTAATAAAACTTTTACTGACCACACCTTGTATTGAACACTAAAGTCTATAAGCATTCATTTCCTTTAAACTTGTTTATTTATATGATATGCTGCCGAAATACATTTACATATCGCCTCGGAACGCATATATGTTAAAAGGTTTTTAACATACCTACACTGTCCTCTTACAATACACCTTGAAAATGGTATTAACAGCAGTTGTATGCTAGAATAAGAGAAACTAATTTATTCCATGTGTTTAATGGAATGAAACAACTTTCAGCTTTGCGGAATTACATTAGCTAAAGTCAGTAACGTACTAATTGTTGATGTCTTGTCGTGTAACAAATCAATAGCATATCATTCATGAACCATATTTGAGAGTTATCGCCAGATATTAAAGTCAACTGCTTATACAGTGAACTTCACATGGTTTAATTGTTAGAATTTAAACTTGATTAGATTAGATTTTTTCAGACACCTCAAAATAATCTACTTTATTTGTAAAATTGCACGGAAGCTAACTTTTTGTTTACATCTCTAAACTATCTATACCAACTTCTTGTATAATGAAAGGAACACGATGTAGCCATTCAAAAGTATATTCCTCCTGCCGATAATCGATAGAAGTCAGATTTTCTATGGCAAGTACACATTTATCTTATAATAAAAGTACCCAAACTATGAGTCCTTAGGTGCAAAACGTTTATCCATGTTCAATATTTGATTCATCAAATGCTACTTCTAAAATAACTTTTACCTTTTACTGTCCCGCACAATGATTTACGTCCTTTCCCTTCTTCTGTTTTCTATATAAATCTGTAAAATTGCCGTATATGCGTTTATTTAACTCTTTTTTTTATTACAACCATTAATATTAGACCTTTTTCTTGTTCTCAATGAATATATCGTTTGAATTATTTATAATTCATTTTTGTAAAATAAGAATTCGATTAGCCAAAATATAGTTTATTTTCACTTAGTTTAAATCATTATTAACTTCAGCGCAAAGTTGTTGTTGTAGCGTCATATGCAGGCGATATATAAAATATAAGCGTTTTACATATAGCAAATACACGTAGGTCTAAAACTGTGCTACGTAATTTTAGAAATTTTCATTACATTGTTTTTATACAACTTCATGTTATTTGAGCAATACAGTTATTTTTTTTCTCCCGAACACCCAGTAATTTCAAACTCGAAAGTCTCGTTATGAAAATCTACCTGAATGTGATAGAACATGCCCGTTATGTCCAAACGTTATAGAATCTGAATTACATGTACTTTTAGAATGCCCTACATATTTAGAAGACAGGAGGTTATTGTTTGAAAAAGCTAACATTGTAAACAGTAATTTTGGAGTACTCAGTAATATTGATAAACTCCAAGTTCATGTTTACCCACCCAGATATGATTAGAACTATAGCAAAAGCCTGTTGCAACATTTTAAAAGTTAGAAACAATACTTTGTACAGTAAATCATAAACAATTTTAATATTAGCTAATGCATTTTCAGACTAATATATAGTGTCTTAATTTACATTTTTGGGTTTTTATCCAAGTTGGGAAAGATCTGCTAATCTATTCACTTCTTATCTGATTAAAAGTGATATCTTCTTAAAATTATGATAATAACATATGACTTTTTCTGTGAACATTGGGTATTTTTCATAAATATTTAACACTATTGTTTTTAACACATTTTAGTTATATAGTGTGTAATGGTTAGCAGAAATAGTCTTAACTTTTTATCCTGCGGTTTTACTTGTACAGATAAAGGATTTAGAGTATGTACAAAAGGAATTATAGTGTACTAAATGGAATGACACCTTTTATTGTATATATAATTATAGTCTCTTATAGTTCTATCTTAAGATTGGCTATGTGCAATGCTGTATTTATTATATTGTATTTGCTTAGATGAGGCTATAGAAATAAATAAATAAATACATAAAAAATGTAATCACGCGGCCTCTTACTCAACATCCATACTGGTATTATCGGTCATTTACTCAACATCGGTACACTCATGTACTCACTCGGTCACTTAACATCCGTACACTCGTATACTCACTCGGTCATTTACTCAACATCCTTACACTCCTGTACTCACTCGGTCACTTACTCAACATCCGTACATTCATGTACTCACTCGGTCACTTACTCAACATTCGTGCATTCATGTACTCACTCAACATTCATACATACATGTACTCACTCGGTCAGTTACTCCATATCCGTACACTCGGTCACTTACTCAACATCCGTACATGTATTCATGTACCCACTCGGTCACTTACTCAACATACGTACATTCATGTACTCACTCGGTCAATTACTCAACATATATGTATTCATGTAGTCACTCGGTCACTGTTAACTTTTATGTAGTTTCATACCAGAGATATTTTATTCATAAATGATATTGAATACAGTACACATGATTTTATATTCTAATTCTTAACATGAGTTTGTAAGTTATATGGTATGTTTTAAATTTGAGTATGTATATTGTCTCTTCTAGTTCTAGTTAGAACGGTCATTTACAATTGTTTTATGTTGTATGTAAATTTCTATGTTTGTAAATGAATGAGACATAAATAAAATAAAATATATATCACTTTTTCTTTTTTCAAAATTGCCAATGCCACAATTAATAAATACAATAATACAATTGTGGATTGTATTTTTATTTTGCATTCTGTTATAAACAAGGTGTTGGATTCAGGTGGCAAGTTATATTGCTGTTTCACTGATTATGAACGTTGTTTCGATAAAGTGGACCGAAGTCTGCTAATGTATAAATTGCTTGCAGAAAATGTTCACTGCATAATGGTTAGGGCCTTAAAGGCAATGTACTCAACCGTAAAATCATGCGTGCGATAGAATCATTCGCAGTCAGACTTCTTTGAGTCACATGTCGGTTTGAAACAAGGCGACCCGTCATCTCCTTACTTTTTATGTTTTATTTGTGAATGATCTAATGAATAATATAAATTCGGATTTGAATGATATATTTACTATAGAGGAAATGAAGTTATTCCTTTTACTCTATGCTGACGATCAGGCAGTATTTGCTAGGTCTCCAGACAGTCTGCAAATGTTGCTGAATGATATTGAAAATTACTTGCAATGCCTGGGGCCTTAGAATTAATACAGCAAAAACTAAAATCATGATATTTGAGAAGAGGAGATTAACACATCATGACTTTTATCTGTACGATTCTAGCTTGGAGGTAGTGAATAGTTTCAAGTATCTAGGTATTAACCTGTACAGAAATGGTAACTGGTATAGGAGTCAGAAAGACATACTTAGATAAACATGCATCATATGCATTAAATGGTTTATTTCAAATATTCAAATCAATTGAATTACCAAATTCACAAAAATGTAAGCTTTTTGATGCATTAGTGTCTTCTATTCTGCATTTTGGAGGTGAACAGATTGGTTCATACCCATGCACAGACTTGGAACTTGTTCACACTAAATTTCTAAGACTAATCTTATTAGTGAAGCGTTCAACAAACACCGCGGCTTTGTACGGTGAATTAGGTAGGGTACCGCTTGTTATTATCCGTAAGGTTAGAATGATCAAGTACTGGCTCAAAATTCTGAAGACACCACATGACAGTTTAATATATAAAACTTATGAAATGTTAAGGTTAGATGCAAATGCGTCAAGATCTTATAATGGTAGAAACTGGACCTTTCAGATAAAACAACTGTTGCAGGAACATGGATTGAGTAATGTTTGGGACAGCAATGTATATGAGGGGATAAATTTTCTCATGATAAAAGTTATTTAGATAATATAGATATACCCAAATTTAGAATAACACTTTCAAAGTTTAGAGTTTCTTCACATGAATTATCAATAGAAACTGGAAGATATTATAATAATTATACCACAGTCTGAGCGCAAATGCCGTTGTTGCTCGAGGAATGTAGTAGAAACAGAGTATCATTTTCTGCTGGTGTGTCCTTTTTATAGAGACCTTAGGAGAAAGTATCTTCGGCCATATTTCTGTCACTGGCCAACCATGAATAAATTTGATATTTTGATGTCTTCAGAACAAAAGTTGGTTCAGTTACATTTAGCAAAATGCATATACTTTGCTGGAGAAAAAAGAAAAACACTGTAACTTGAATGTTGGTGAAAATACAATTCATATATGTATTAGGGATGTGTATCACTGTGAATGTTAAAATGATCTATCAATGCCTCTGTATTAACTCTCACCAATATATGTGGCTATATATATTATATTGTTGGTATAAACACTATAACATGTTTAACGCTAATAAAATCTTTGTATTGTATTGTATTGTAATAAAGGAATTTGTTACTCTCGCGGTAAAGCGAAATTTAGAGTTGTAGCTTCCGGCTTTCGGGAAATCATGATTAATTCATAATGATAATACATACGACAGCTTCATTAGTGTATGTGACACACATGGGTCGTTAATGACGATATGTTTCTGCCATCTAATTGCCATGTTGTCACGTGAAAGTCACTAGCCATTAGCTATTGAAAACCTGTTTGTTCGTACGTTTTATGCTATAGTGATTAATTCTTTCTAGAATGCAGTTAATTATCCCCCGCCGATGAAATCGGGAGGGGGGTATTGAAATGGCGTTGTCCGTCCGTCAGTCCGTCAGTCAGTCCGTCCGTCCGTCCGTCCGCAGCCATTTCTCAGTAACTACTTGGTAGAATTTCATGAAACTTGAAATAAACATGAACCAACATACTGCGAAGATGCCCGTCAAGTTTTTTTTTGATTGGTCAATTTCCCTCAGAGTTATTGCCCTTGATTTAATAAAAAATGTCTGTCTGCAGCCATTTCTCAGTAACTAACAGGTAGAATTTCATCAGATTTGAAATAGACATGAACCAAGATACTGCCCTGATGCCCGTCAAGTTTTTTTTTTGATAGGTCAATTTCCCTCAGAGTTATTGCCCTTGATTTAATGAAAAATGTCCGTCTGCAGCCATTTCTCAGTAACTAGCAGGTAGAATTTCATCAAACTTGAAACAGACATGAACCAAGATACTGCTACGATGCCCTTCAAGTTTTTTTTCGATTGGTCAATTTTCCATTTAGTTATTGCCCTTTAATTGTTTAAAAATCCACAGATCTGTACATAACAAACCAACCAATTGGAAGAATTTCATTAAACTTCTTCCATTCTTTTCCATGCACATTTATTATAAACATGTGATGTTGTGTACCTACACCTGGTCACCACCTTACATTGGTCACGCCCCACCCCCCCCCCATTTTTTTTTTTTTTTTTTTCATTTTTCGTTTTCTACCAATATTTATAATCAACATGTAAACTGTTGTATCCCCCCCCCCCCCCCCCCCCCCCCCCACCCAAACAAACCATTCATTTTCTTTTAATTTGATTTGACTAATGAAATTATTTGCTTCTTGGTAACATTCTTAACTTTTTGCAGGATATATTTTTTTGCCGTTCCTCAACTCTGACCCTTTCGGCGGGGGATTCCAATTCATCGAACTTGCTTGTTTAACATACCTTATCGTACAATATGATAAATGCAGTCATGTGTACATTTCATCCACCCATTTCTTGCAAAGTAATGATGCTATCAAAAGAATCTTATCCCCTGTCTTGTCGCAATAAAAAGCTATTACTGAGATTAATTGCATAAAATAGATTCGAATAATGTTCTTATATTGTATAGATCTGTTAAAATTAATTTTGGATTGGAATCTTATTTAGAAAATATAGTATCGAGAAAACTAAGAATAGCATTAACAAAAATAAGAATCTCAGCACATAGTCTCAGAATACAAACAGGCAGATTTTCACGTGAAAGAGTAGATCGTAACCAAAGGTTTTGTGAAATTTGTAATACAAATGATATTGAAGATGAATTCCATTTTGTTTTTAAGTGTCCACCATATGAAAGGTTAAGACGATTGTATATTAAAAGTTATTACAGAAATAGACCAAGTATGTTTAAATTTATACAATTATTAAATAGTAGCAGAAAAAATGAAATTGAAATGTTATGCAAATTTATTTATGAAGCAGTGGAACTGCGATACCAGATCATGAATAGTTAGTCCAATAAATGTAATACATGTATATGTGGAATTATGTTCATACAAACTGAAGTTAAACTGTTCCGAACTACTGTTTGTGTTCTATAGACTTTAGCCGTTTATTGTTGTTATTAAAGCATAAATGTCATTATATCGTGCCATTATAAAAGTTATTACAGAAATAGACCAAGTATGTTTAAATTTATACAATTATTAAATAGTAGCAGAAAAAAATGAAATTGAAATGTTATGCAAATTTATTTATGAAGCAGTGGAACTGCGATACCAGATCATGAATAGTTAGTCCAATAAATGTAATACATATATATGTGGAATTATGTTCATACAAACTGAAGTTAAACTGTTCCGATCTACTTTTTGTGTTCTATAGACTTTAGCCGTTTATTGTTGTTATTAAAGCATAAATGTCATTATATCGTGTTTCAAAACTGCGTAATATTGTAACGCAACATGTTTTTGTAATGTGTCCATTTTACGTATCGCTACATTATAAAAGTCAGTACCTTAGTTAACTATACATGAATCAGACATGAAGATTCCAAAAATGAGATAAATGCTATGTAAGCATAGAGGTCACATCTATCTACAACGTTGCATAACATGGACATTTTACCGACATGTATGGTTTTGTTGAACCTATGCGCCACTCGGCTTGTATCTTACTAATTTCATTGTAAACTCTAGCTGTTGTTGTTTTTAGTTACAAACTGATGTTAAACAGTCCCGAACTACTTTTTTGTGTAGTGTAATTAGTTTACTCATCTGCACTGTAAGCTCTATTTGTTGTTTTTTAGTTAAGAAACTGATGTTAAACAGTTCCGAACTACTTTTTGTGTAGCGTAACTAATTGACCTGCGGCGCATAGGTGCGACATTGAATATTATAATTAAAATTAACTGTATAGTACTTGTATGCTATTTAAATGTTAATCCGTCCGTCCAAATCCTGAAATATCTCACAAATAATTCATAAATATATGTATATGATTAATGTCAAAATCCGTTATAATTGTTTGAATGTCATCTGTATTTTCATGCCATGCAAATATGCTCGTAAATGTATTTATCACGAGGAACTTTTAGTTCAAGTGAAATAAAATTCTGTTCTGTTCTGTTCTGTTCATAAATGTTTAATCGATACTCTAGATATCAAACATTAGAACAGTTATAACAAATGATGAGTCTTGTATAAAGCCCAAATAGTTTTGCCTCTTTTAAAGGAACACATCTCCAGATAATCATTAAAAAATCATTTTTTAAACAGATAACAACGGACATTAGCTTTTATCAAAATGATAAACCAATATTCTTTCAGAAGATGTTTTGATGTGTCTCATATAACATACAGATAAATTCCTTGCATTTTGTATCAAGTTTCAATAGCGTTACTAACGCTTTGAGAGTTTTCTACATATTTTAATTAAAAAACAAACCCTGGTTTTATGGATAAAAAGTTCCTAAAATACACAGAAACATTTCATATTTTATTTTTATTGCAATTACTAATTAATGAAAGCATTTTCTAAAATTCGAAAAATTTGAAATAAATCTACAGGCATGCAGCCTTTACAACAAATTCTTAATCGACTATTTCCTGAGGCACAAATTAATCATTCATTTTTTTTCAGACATATGTCTTTCATATGTCTTTGCACGTATCCTGAAACGAACACATACGCTTTCCAGCAAGCTGACGAAGAAATAGCTGTCTTTATTTGTTAAACAAAGTTCTGAAATTATTCATTTCTTATAGGCATACAAAGCTGAACATTTTGCAAGGAGTAAAAGGAATACATTCAAAGCGATCAAAAACGATGCCTAATCAAAGTATGTTTATAACAATCATTTCATATTTATAAATTGTAGTAAAATATTTTGATACAAACTTATTATCATCTATTAATCTGAACCAATATGGCGGTTTTTATGATACTTATAGCGTGACCGGTGTCATTTGAACATAACTCGGGCTATAATTCATGACATACACAATTCACAGTGCACTTTAACGAAAATTATTGTTATAACATGATGAAGTCGATTACAGACAAATGAACAACCGTTATTTTCGAAATGGTCCGACTCCATAAATTTAATGTATATTCATTAAAATCAGTATTGACTTCTACTCTTCTCAAATAAATATTTTATTGAGATACTTTAACGTGAAAATATCGAACACTATCCAGTTATTTCGGTATGGACAGAAATTAGAAACATTATAATAAAATTTACTGAACAATATGACAAAATATGCCTGATGACCTTCATATATCAGCAAGATATTCTGCAATAAAGGCACGACTGATGACTAGAAACAATGTTGTGGAAAATGGAAATGTCAACTTGCAATAAAATGTGTATAACTATGATACATGATGTAAGTTACTGTTATGACTGTTTCGGGACTCGCAATAACAAAGGGAAAAGCGAAGTATTTAGACTTTTAGACAAAGTTAAACGACGACAAATCAAGGGTCATAACTACAATGAAAATCCCGAATGGGGAACATGTCAAGAAAGTGCTGGAATAGAGAACGAATTGTTAATGTTACATGCTACAAAAGATGATTTGTGCAATGAGTACGTGTTTTATAATTCTGCAGTTTCTGTTTCTCTCAAAACTGCAAAGATTGCATGCTATCGCGTTTCTTATTTTTTATATAAAGTATATTACCAATTCTTTCCCCGCAAACAAAGCTTCTAGAAGTATTTTCATGGCAGTTCTGCTACTTGTTAGTTACATGGAAGAAAGATAATGTTAAAATTGAATATGATCTAGTCACGCTGAACAAGAAACGTATTGACAAACGTTAGAAGATAATTTATAGCAGCAATTTAATATATTTAAAACACTTAAATTGATATATTTTTCTGCTTTAATTAATAAACGTAAATCTAGACCTACAGAAATATCTACAACTATTTTGACTCAGGTTTTGATTAATCACTTAAAAATTGGAACAGGCCTACATATCTTATATACACTTCAGTTTATCTTTATTTTGTTTGCAGTACACATATTTACACTAGATCAAATAATGACCCGTAAGTTTCGAAAACTGTTTTCCGAAAAAAAATAAATTGGACTGTTTCATTTAACTCATAACTTTTATAGTAATCATTATGCCATTGTCCCTGATACTAAATATGTCAAAATTCAGTGGTTTCCATTATATATTATAAATGCGAAACGTCTTTTAAAAAATGTGATATTCAATAAACAATTCCATTGTATATATTTAGATTTACCTCCTCGTTGTTTATATGTTTAAAGTCATCTTATATCGAATATATACGTTTTAAAGGGACTGCAGTATTGAACTCTACCTTTTCCTTTTGTTTCTTTGTCCTCCCTATTATACAGAATACATTCAATATTAATTACAAATATACCTCTTTAATTGTACTCAGACCTTCTTAAGTTCTGTTTATAATGTTACTAAAACAATTTTCATAATTTAGTTATCGGTTTGAGTTTGAATTGATCTTTTTGCTTATGTAATTTGCATAAGAATTATTTAATGACTTGACAATGACAGTTGAGTTGATTTTACATATTTTGTACCGTCCTCTGAAACATTGGCACATTCTAAGAGAGACATTCAAGTTACAAAATGCAGCACCCCATCCCCACCCCACCCCATCCCCCCCCCCTCCCGCCCCACCAACCCCCAATCACAAAATTCGTGAGCAGTGGTTTAAGTAAAGACATGTACATAATGGATACAAACACAAAACATGCAATGACAAAATAATGCAAATATATATTGAGGTACGAGCAAAACACATTAAAATGAACACCGCTAATCGGTTAGCCGGTTATGTTTGCACAAACCCTCTCTCATTTCTATCATTGCAGCTCTAATGGAGTGTTGGAAAACAAGCACCTCAACACACCTGAATTAAAACCTTGATAAAAGGAGTCGTGATGTGACAGAAATAGTATCAACATATGAGCATATCCCCAAGCAAAATGTTATATTTTGTAAGGTGAACATTATTGTCATTGTCTTTGTATTTGGTTACAGTCATGCGTATGTATTATCACGAAATAGACACAAGACAGATTTAAACCATTTGAGTTACAAGAGAAGCAGAACGCCTTCGTCTCAGTAAAAAAATATATGTATCTGGCCAAGCAATATCTTTTGGGCGTATAGAGAACACAGAGAAGTAATGCAACACTTAACTTGATTGAGCATGCGCCCGAGAGGTATTGAAAAGTGAAATATGACTCACCCTCTAGCTCCTGCTAAATCGGCACTCTAGTAACCAAGCGCATGCATTAAATGGACTCGATGGTTCCAAAGGTTGGGTTAAGAAGTACTAACAACTCTGAGTTCTGGGCGATACTTTATAGCCAAGATAAAAGCCTTAGTTTAACCTTTAGTAAATCTGCGACAATATGTGACATATCGTTCAATCATATGTCTGCAAATCGTGAAACAATATCAATTTATTCTATCTATTTGGAAGTAGATATCTTCTTTAAAGCTTCTAAGAAAAATTCTAATGCGCATTATTCCATAAATCAAATTAACAGACTGATGAACATTATGCTCGCACGCAGATCAAATTAGCGAAGAACGAAAGACGTGGTATATTACGCA
Organism: Mercenaria mercenaria; assembly: GCF_021730395.1. Taxonomy (NCBI): domain Eukaryota; kingdom Metazoa; phylum Mollusca; class Bivalvia; order Venerida; family Veneridae; genus Mercenaria; species Mercenaria mercenaria. The sequence continues at coordinate 93,255,425 of NC_069364.1, forward strand.
TGTCTACCAGAGATCAAAACTAACTGATCTATAATAATAATAAGATTGTATTCCTCCTATTTGATCAGAATCTCTCTTTAGGGATGATATACAGTTTCCATACAGTCTCGAATGTATTCAAGTTACAACTGGAATATTTCCTATATTTTTGATAGAAAAAAAATGTTGTCTTGGTGAATCGTGACGTCAGTAGTATATAATATGAACAAGGACACAGCAAAGACAAATATTTATTAAGTGTTTAGACGATGTACACTGTGAAAGACTTAATAAATTACAAAAGACAACTGCATTGATACTGTTTCGCTTTAAAAAATTCCTTTTTATTTGAAGAGTTTTCATGTAAGGTAACCTCCTTTCCTAAATAACCTACACACAGTGAATAATATGAATTGAACTATGTTGACGTAAATATGCCAGTTTCCGAAATTAATTCGAAGAAATTGCAGTGCATAAAGTTTACAAAACTGCATCGTTTGAATGATTGTAATACTTCCGGTATCAAATCAACTGAAAAGCTTTCGTATTTGATTATATCATCGATTTAGCGATTTTCAGTGTCCATTTTTCATGACAAGCATATTTGAGCCGCGTCATGAGAAAACCAACTTAGTGGCTTTGCGACCAGCATAGATCCAGACCAGCCTGCGCATCCGCGCAGTCTGGTCAGGATCCATGCTGTTCGCTAACGGTTTTTCTAATTGAAATAGGCTTTGAAAGCGAACAGCATGGATCCTGACCAGACTGCGCGGATGAGAATGCTGGTCTGGATCCATGCTGGTCGCAAAGCCACTATGTTGGTTTTCTCATGGCGCGGCTCATTTACATCCTGAACAATGAAATCCTAGAGCGGCATTTCGTCTTACTGCTAAGTGATTATGTTTTCTTTAGACTGGAGAAGTATAGGATTTCGTACTATTGCTAAGATAAAATGCAAAATGTTAAAATCGTTTTTATCAGTTTTGCGTTTATACCTGATATTCATATTTCAATATTTAAAGATAAGTTTTATATAAAACTTACTAATTTACGTTTAAACAAGTATAAGATTTTTCTCTTAGTGTCTGCAATGTCTTTTTTTGCATTGCTCTTCAATACAAAAAAAATTACTGTACGATAGATCTTATAATTAAATTGATGCAGTTATTCATTGAAAACAGTCTGTAATAACAATATTTCAATGTTGTATGTTCTGGCTAGAACCATGTTATGGAAAACTGGAACATCTGCTAGCAATAACATGTGTATAGTAACAGCAGCTCCTACAGATATAAATTGTTTATATTATTGCTTCGGTCCTGCAATATCAAAGAGAAAAACTCTAGAGGTCATACAGAACTTCAATCTGTACTATTTCTAAATAATGACAACGGCCTGTTAGTGTACTCTTATCTAACAAGATTTAAAACTGATTTTGATTTTTGTAATCCTATGATTGGTAACACTGCAAAATCTTTGCTGTTTCTCGAAAGCTGGCATTATACTACAGAAATTCAATGCTTAAGAGGCATGTTTTATTTTACTAAACAGATGATAAATGCCGTGCTTCAGCGGACCTATAAACATGAAATAAATGTCATGTTCATTTAATATATATGTGTGTTATCATATAACGTGCGTTCATACACAAGTATAAAAATAATTGTAGAATTTCAGATATTACATAGAAGATTTTCTAAAATTCTGAATATTTCTGTCGAGTATATATTTTAGCAAACAGGTTCAAGGAACACAATCAGTGTCTCATATGTACTTGTAAAACACCTCAATGCTCAAAAATATGGTACAACGAGGGGAATTCAAGAAATTTTAAGACGGTGTAAAAATATGAAAATATACTGTATGTAAGCATGTATTTAATGCTTTCTGTATAAATATTTTCATGTACACGCTGAAATCACCATGTCATGTAAATTTAGTGCATTGTCTATGTTCTATTCTGTTCAATTATTTTCATAACTGAAAATTTAATAAACCAGGATAAAATGTAAAAAAAAAATCGTTTCAAATTATAACCGACAAGGTAATATCCTTTAAACGCTTATATTACTATTTTTCCTGTTTAAATGTGCATTAACGTAAATATATGTGTCATAAATTTAGATGTAATGGTAATAGTAAAGCGGAAAAAAACGCAAGGTTACTTGTCTGTTTTCCACCGCCTCGGTAGCCTAGTAGTAGAGCGTCCGTTTCGAGTGCGGGAGGTCGTGGGTTCGATCCCCGGCCGCGTCATACCAAAGACGTAAAAATGGTACTAGTAGCTTCCTCGCTTGGCACTCAGCATTAAGAGGATTGTGCTTGGACTGGTCAACCCGGTGTCAGTATAATGTGACTGGGCGGGGTATCATGCCACGTGTCTACGGCGTGATATTCCAGTGAGGCAGCACTATAAAGTTGGGCATTGTGCTCACTGCTACAAGTAGACACCGTCGTTCATATGACTGAAAAAATGCTGAAAAAGACATTAAACACACACACACACTTGTCTGTTTTGCAGAATTTTATTTGATACTAGAAATATGTTATCGATTCACTACTTACTTTTTCTGTTCCGTGTGCCAATAGGTAGACGCGAAAGCTGATTATTACGTGATTTAAACAGATTCTTTCCAAACTTAAGTTTCTCTTATTCAGTATTACACAGATCACATCCTACCGATACATTTTGACACAGAATCTGACAATGGCAGACATGTTTCCAGAATATTTTTGAACAGATGTATAATTATCAGATACATTTATAAAAAAAACAAGGCCGCCGGGATCTATTTGACGTCATAATTGACGTCATAATGTTTTCTCACCAGTCCGCGTGTCAGTTATTGTTTATCACAGGACAAACAACGCTTAACTTTCCACTTTGTTTAACTGACAAAAAATCAAGCCAAGATTGAATAGTAAATATTAAACACGTTTTATTAATATCTTGTTCAATTACATCGTTTCATATTTAAACGTACAGTCTTTTCAAAAGTATAACAAAAAATATTCATGGGTAATTTTGCTTATTCAGAAGATTCAAGACCCTTCACTGCCGGCGGATATCTTAAACTTCATAGTGCATGCGCTTTTGTGTTTTAATTGTCCTTGTGGGTAACACAACTTTCATCATGAAGAATAATTTACAAAATAAACACGTTAATATGCATAATAAACCAATATATCTGACACAGCCTTAACATGACAGCTGTCTTTTATTTTCTCATATGTATCTTCTCAGTCAATATTTAACAAGATAGTAACACCGCAACGATATCTGAATTAAATCCTAAATGCCGGGAGTCATGCTGTGATAGAAATAAACTTGTGAACAGATGAGACTAATATCTTTCAGCAAAATGTAGCATTTTGTAATTTTCGTCATTGCCTTTTGGCAATCTGTCTATATCTGTATTCAGTGGCAGACATATGGAGTGTTTTTTTCCGGATTGAAAAGACTCGGAATAGATTTAGACACTTTTCCCCATATACTAAAAGGAATGCCATGAAAAACTCTAGCTAATAGATCTGTTAGAAGTTATTTTGGAAATTAACAGAACCTAATTGACGTAGAATAAGTTTAACAAAGACTGCTTACGTAAAATGATGAGAAATTAACCGAAACGCAGCTCACGCCGGTTTAAGCGGAACTTTATTCTAAAAGAACACTGAAACAGAAAAGATAACAGCCCTGGTGCCAATTACGAGACTACATTTTACGGCGACCTCGTGACATTTGAAGACTGCTGTTGTGATAATAAAATGAACCTAAAAGAATTTGATTTGAAAGCGTGTAACGCAACCAAAGAAATAATGAGCAGATACTAGCTATGAGACATTTAAATGTGCAACACCCCTCAATCCACCAGGTGAGGTCTTAAACGGAATTCTCTAGAAAACAAAATTAAATTACCCCCTTCCCTGATATAAGAACTCGTGGGCCAAGTCTAATAACAACACTCAAGTTCAAGTACGGGGCAAATTTAAAGTATATCAAATTTGTGTAAATTTTCTAAAGTTTATTTAATTCTAACAGTTATTCATCTGAATATCAAAATCTACTTTTTATGCGGCAGTAAATATTCATGCATTTTAAGTTCCGGACATCTGCTATTTCAGAAGAATTTCCCCTTCAGGTTGATATACTACCAGTCAAAAATAAAAGCGTGTAATATTAACCAGCCTTGAATGTATTTTGCTTGTATCAGGTCTCAGACAAACAAAATCGAGGGTCGTCTACGGGTGTGTTGATGGCACAAGTCTGGTATTCGAAATCGAGCAAGGACAGAAACATACACACTACTACTTTCGTAACAAATGTTAATAATATTCGAATACGTCTTAGTGTCATTGCCTGATAATAAACAAATTGTATAACTTCAGTAACTCAAAGAACTTGAAATTTTCAAATGATTTATATTATGCCTTCACCTAGTTCTTTACAGGGCTGAAATTTATTCCTGTGTCTTGTTTTCATGCAAAAGTCCGTCTTCGTTCTACTTAGTTTTTGTTTTACTAAGGAAAACCATACACCATACAAAGGCATTCAAATGAGATGCGTAATAAACAGATTACAAACAGTCATATTCTCAAAATAATTAAAAAGATTTACCCGAGATATTCTATTCATCAGTTATCTGCTTTCCCTAATCTCATAACACAAGTCTAATGCATCATGGGAGTTGTTTTATTATACAGAAGACACGATAAGGGTTGAGATTGTCTCACGATTAGTATGCAAATGGTTACGTCCGTGCAGGCAAAGTTTCTAGTGGTTGAATGAAGCAGTATGCTGGTATTTTTTAAGATATTACACGTATTCTATTGCATGACCGACAACTGTGTAAATTTATTCCTTGTTTTTAATGTTGGGCACACGTTTTGTTAATTTCAAACAAAGTTATAGTATGTGAAAGGCACAATAAGACAATACCAGACTGTTTGTTTCTAATACTGATCTGACTTAAGGCAAAATAACTTCATCTTTTTTTTTCAGATATCGAACTTTAATCTTTATGATAAGACGTTTACTTAAAACGAAGTAAATCCTCATCAAATTCATTTAACTTTACTGAATAAAATATTTAACTGTGTGTATAGAAGCCGAAGAAGGACTTTGTACTTGTAATGCAATATTGGGTGAATCTCCATCAAGCATCTTCCGTCCCTGATGGAGACATAATTTTATGAAATATAGCTTGGTATTTCTAAAGCAGATTCTATATCTGATTGGTTTATAACGTTGTACAATAGAAGGACATTCATCTTCTTTACCCGTTATGTGTAAACAACGATATACAATGTTGCTAGGCATTATTCAAAAATATCATATTCTTTATAGGTTCAAAACGTTATGCCTATTCCGACGTGTAGAATTTTGTGGTGTTTTGATTAACACTCACGATTTCTTAGTGTTCGCGTAGAATGATTTGATGTCTTCCCGAAGGTAAATATTAATTTTCAAAAATTTTGTACCTCGTAGACATGCACTATTCGTAAAATGTAAAATGCATCTGTTGAATTAGTAGGAAGACATTTGACAATGGTCAGCGTGTTTTGAAATATAAAAATGACCCTTGAAAGCTTTCACAGTCAATGCCTAGTGTAGAGAATATCACATTTCTTTTTCAAAAATGGTTTTTAATTATGTTTATGTTTATTGTTTGTCTTACAATTTTCTCAAGGTAGTCTTAGTATCGAAAACTTTATAAAACATGTACATTAAAATGCAGAACAAAACAATGCAAAGTGAAAAAGTAAAATTAATGAACAGACAAAAAGGGTAGTCACTGTTATTATCAGGAGTACCTAGATACGTAGTGATGACACACAACTAAAACAGAGATTTAAAAAAATAAGTTTCATATCTTTTACAAAGAAAAACACGGGCAGTTGAGACAACGGACATTCTGCTGATTTTTTCTCAAATGTCGAATGAATTTTATCGTTTTGTCATGACGGCAACATAAAAGAAATACATGTTTCCCAGTAAATGTGTACAATGAGATTGACAGAATTACTCCCTTTTGTATAAATTTTGTCATTAAATCCTGAAAGCCACGCGTTACAGAATGTGACAAGACTAAATAAATAGAATTAAAACCAACAAATGAGACCATCAGGTTGGTTTTATTACTTATCCAATATTCTCCTCCGGCGAAATGTTACATTTTATAATGACACATGGTGTGACCTTTACCTTTGGGAAAACTACTCTTCTACTTGAAGCTGTGATTGATATATTTATTAATTAGACTTCAAAAGTATTCTATTTTAGACAAAAATGTATTTTATCACTGTTCAAAAGGAAAATGTCCTATCTTTATACAGACAGTAACTTCCGTTAAGTTTTCCGTCAAGTTTCAGGAGACAGGTATTTGTACTGGAGAACAGATAAATCTGGCCAGGGTACAGATGTTTTAACGGATATGAGACGGACAAATGTTTCATTCCTTCTACTTGGTACTTGATCTTTAATACATATTATATTCTTCTCTCCTACTACTGTAATATCAAACAATTTCGGGAAACTTAATACTATGTCAGTCAGTTTCTTTACATGACAAAAATCTTACATCACTGAGGAGAACCAATATTTTGTTACAAACATAATTTTCAGACTAAATTGGAAACAACTGTATCATACTTAACAACTTTTAATAATATAGCTTTTATTCAGTCAATAGTTAGTCTAAATGTTTTTCTTAATTCGTCTTGTAAACCCAACTCCGTTTAAATTGCGATTTGCTTCCCATTTTTGTATAAAACCACCTTTGTTTCATGGCGAATTCCGGCCAGTACTAACAGGGAGAAAAACGTGAACAAAAAAGAAGAGTTTCGCGAGCGCGCGCTGTCGGTGAATGCTTCTGATTTGATCTACCGGGTCCAACTGTAATGAAAAATGAATTGGACATGGGCCAGTTTTAGTCATAGCCGGAATGTTCTAGGGTATATGATATTTTAATCGGCCTTTTCATCAAACGTATAACTTAGGTCGACTTAATTCTATACTTTGTCACTGTACTGTATGTTTATATGCGCAAACAGCAGGAGTCAAGATTTTGTTAACCAAGACAAGATGATAAGGGGTTTATTGTGTGGTGTGCTGGCAACACGACTAACACCACCCATAATAAGACGATATTAATGCCTTATTCTTGTGCTCATTTTAAGCTTATAACTGTGAAGTGACCATATGAAGACAGTCCTTCGATATATTTGCGAATGCAAATAAGCAATTATTTACGAAACTCTGTATGTACACAACTATAGGATTTCATTACTCATAGGAACAACTGATTGCTTTTTGAGGAGCAATCGCTGCCGAAAAACGCAGAAATGTGTCCCCTGACGTTCATTCATAAAGGAAAATTTAATCAAGCCGGAGTGTCAGAAGAATAGAAGGTAACGTGAGCTCTTTAGTGTGTATATTAGCGCGAGTAACACCATACAAGAGTAAGTCATATAAACTGGGCAGAATGTTGATCAGTGCGAGTGACATAAATCCAAAGTAGATAATTTAGCTAGTTAGAATACATCAGCACGATTGTCACTAAACCTGAGAAGGTAGTGTAAGTACGAAAGAATTGATTATCAGTTCGAGTGACAACAAAACAAGGGAAGCTCGATAGAATGTATATCAGCGAGTGTGGTACCAAACATGTTGTTAACAGGTTTAATGTACACGTTGATGAACAACGTACAGAGAACCCAATTGATTGATTGAATGCAAATATATGTACTTGCGAACACTTGTCATCTCAATTTATCTATGTATCAAACACCAGCTTAACATGTTATCACAATGTAAAAATAATTATGTAATTAGACATTTAAAGCAAATATGGGACCTTAAAGTATTGTGTTGTAGTAAAGACTGCTAAAGTGTTAAATCGTTGAACGTTGTTCTTAGCCTATGCAAACTGTCGAAACAGCTAACGGAAATTTGTGTTTGTTATAAACAACCTATTAAATACCAAATGATTGTTTTATGACATACTAAGTATTTTAATACATTCTATATTTGAATGTTGAGAGAAATTCCATTTAATAAGGAACCGTAAATGGAATAATGCCAGCGGCGTTGTAAATAAAAGTCATAAAAACACACCATACCAGATAAGATATTCCAGAACCTTACAGCCATTATATGGCGAAAAAGGTGTAAGTACATTTGATGGCTAAAATGTAAAACACGTTCATAGCAAACTAAATGTCCCGATTTAACACATTTAGCACTTCTGGGACTTGTAAAAGAGAAACGTCTGAGAGACATTTTAGGAAATCTGAATTTCAGCTAATACTAATCTTCTAATTATAGCTCGGGTTTCAGTTCCTAAATTACTCAAAACAGAATGACAGAAGAAAAAAAACCATCAAAATCAGGGTATTTAACTGCAGCCTGTCGCTTCCATTTTAAAAGTCATATATATGACATGATTTAGAAACTCGAGTTTACAGAGAACATAAAACGTACTCAAAGATAAAAATATTTCAGTTTATTCCCTGCGTAATTATGACAAAATATATCTAGAAAATCTAACCTTTTATCCAGAAAACTGTCATTAAGGAAAATATACTGCGGGAGACTAATGCATCAAGGGACATGTTTAATCTTACAAAAGACGCGATAGATGTTTTGATTGTCTGATGATTAAAGCGTAAATTGTAATATTCCTGTGGGCAAAAACTGGTGCTATTTTATCAAATAAATCACATGATGTTTGTTTTACTTTATATTTTCTACATGCTATAACATACTTTGTCGGTCTCATCAAAATCAACAATATTTGTTGCGTTTACAGTGCGCGGCCGTACAAATTTGTTAACTTATAAGGACTACCTTAAAAAACGAGAGTCCAAACGTTCGTCTGTAGGTTCTTGAGGTAAAGCAATATGAAAGAAAATAGTTATAGTTCTTGCCCTTGTTACTCACCTATTGATGACAAAACTTTTTAAAGCTTCAAAGTTATAGTATTTAAGAAAAGCAAACGTGACTAAAAATAACCAAGACATATAAATCTTTTAGATATAAAATGACCATAAGTCTAGGGAAATGCAAGATTTAGTCCCGGTTCTTTCCCTTTTTAGTACTCTCATCATAATAAACGAATGTAAAACGTTTCAAAGCTACATCTGTTATAGTATTCATGTAAAATGGACCTAATCCACCAATTCAACCATGAAATTTCAATTCATTAAGCACATTAAGGACCATACTTCTGACAAAATGCATACATGTAGCACAGTTATGGTTCTTGGCGTACTACCTTACTTAATGATGATAAACATTTTTGCGAAGTTTCAAAGGTATTACTCTTTTAGTATTCAAGTACATTGGACTTACGAAGAAATTCAAATTTTCAAAGTACAAAAAGAGTTATAATTCTGCCAAAATGTAAGCGAGAGAAATGATTTTTGTCTTACATCATGTAATGATGATCACAGAAGTATTCACAGTTTCAAAACAATTGATCTTACATTATTCAAGAAAAGTGGACCTAAACTAAAATAAAACAAACAGTTAAAATTCTCTAAATATAGAAAGCGCCATAATCCTGGCAAAATGTTTTCGGTCTATTTATCTAATAATGATAAATTTGTGTGCAAGGTTTGAAAGCTACAGCTGTAAACATTTATACTTATTCAGAAAAAGTAGATCTAAACAAAACTATTTACCTAAGCCGATGCAGACGATCAAATGACGACAATATTTCATAGATTATTTTCATTTAGAAAGTTTAACGTAAATTATCAACTTTAAGAGCTGATATTTACTGATGCAGGTGAGTTCATAAAGTAAAACGAACACCAGAAAAAGTTTGTTATGTTACCAAATAAAGTCCCTGATAGGTTTCTAGTTTTGTAACTACATTATATGGGTATCAGTTGACAATGTCGAATGATGAACAGTAAATACAGCATTTGAATGTTGAATCCCGGTCAATATGTTCATTAGACAGAAGAACTATGACGTCATCCAGGATTCTGACTAAATGTGGTCGTCGTTAATTCGTTAATTGTTGTAACGTTGACGTCTTTCCTTTGGCGTCTAATACGAATGAACGTCATTTATTTTCAAATGCACGAATACGAAAATTGTAAACATATGAATATACATATTCATTATTTCTCCTGTTCCTGTGTGATACCTCTACGCCCACTTCAGGTGAAAATTATAACCGATTTCAGTCTTAGACTGCAAAATTATCCGTGTTAAGGTCATTTTGTGAGAACATTATATTTATCTAACACATCGATGATAATAAACAGCGTTTGAAATAATAGAAACAACAAAGCACAATGACAGAAATCTAACAGGAAAAGATATATGCCAAGAACGAAGCTATCCATACAGCACACTGCATGCAAATATTCTCCGGTATCAAATACCCTTTCTCCCATATTAAATACCCTTACTCATATCTACCAAGTGGCTTTGAATGGAGAAGAATCTTCGAATTTTAATTCTTGCAGACCTGCTTGTCTGGTGTATTCAGAAAACAACATCATTATGTAGGAGCTTGTTTCATTCCTACCTGGAGCGATAAAATAACGCCAGAGTGTGGTGTGTTAAAAATCCTGTAGAAAAGCTATAACATAACCAATTGTGTCGAAATTAATAATTGCTGCTTACACATTTAAAATATCAAGTATCGCAAATTGTATGATGTACGTAAGTCACAGTCACAATAAATGTACATACTTAGTTCAATTATATCTGCATTTTCTCTTCAGAATCTTTATTAAGTATATCAAAATGAAAATCTATAAGAAGATCCAAGTTCTTTAAACCTTCGCAGATCATGTGAAAGTATTTCACTTGAAAACGCTTATACGTACTGTGGTATAATGCATGTTAAAGGCTTGTTCTAAGGTGACACGAGAGTTTGCGATGAAACAAGGATCTACCGAACAGCATACTGGGTATCGACGTCATGTAATCAACAGAGTCTCATCTCTCTTAATATTGAATTCTAATATGCTTGTCTCTGTTAAAACACTCTTACGCTAGAATGACGTCACGTTAACGTGCGGTGACGTCAAAGTTTTTGTTGCGACCAAGAAAGAGCGCTTCTATATTTTATCTACTGTTTTAGATTAAGGGCATATTAGAATCGAAATAATTTATAGCACAACCGTGTTTTAACACTATTTATACACTCGGGTGGTAATACGTCGTACAAATAATTTCACTCGGGCTGCGCCCTCGTGAAATTATTACGCCCGACATATAACCACCCATCGTACATAAATAATGTTAAAGCTCTCTTTTGCTATAAATTATTTCTTAATTAAAACAGTTTACTGCTTTTATTTGCGTTAATAATATAAATCGTCATATTCAGATTAAACGTTCAATAATTTCATTATGCTGCCGCGTGCAGAAGTTTATTCTCATTAGTCAGCATTTCACGTGTTTGAATAATATGGACCTGTGTACTTTACAAAAGAACAGAGTTATTTATTTCTGAGATCGTTTTTGGTAATGTTCATGATGTTGTTACATCGGTTTTACTGTTTCATACATTATGTTACATTTTATAAAGCATTTTATGTTCAAAAGCAAATGCAGCTTTTTCATTGGTTTCTGTAAAATCTCCAGTCTTTGCAAACAGTAAACTATAAGTAAAAACTACTGAGAACGTGTATTTCAAATGGAATTTTTGACATTAATTTCACGAATGCTTCTGAAGAAAAGTATTAAAACCAAGGATTGATAACCAGTAACCCAAAGAATACCCGCGCAGGAAGAACTGGATAGTTAATCATAACTATTGTTAATTGGCAGAAACGTGCCTTACGAGTGAAAGCAACAAATCACTGTCATGTTTCATGAAATTCTTGAACGAACGGATTTGCCTTGTGTTATATGAAACATTTTGTATTGCGTGTTTCAAGCCCTATATTTCTCCCCGCAATAAAATCAAAATAATAGCAATTAGCTGTCACCTGTCGCTTTTATTTTACAAAACATAAATATTACCAGGATTGTCATTGCAATACCGTTTCCATGTGAACGTCCTGAAGTACACTGGTGAAACTCTATGAAAGACCCGTGGTGACATTTCAACTTCATTATTTCACGATTTCTGCTTCCTATTCACGATTTCCACTTCATGAATTCACGATTTCACGATTTCACGAATTCACGATTTCACGAAAAAACTTCACGATTTCTTGATTTCACGATTTCATGATTTCTTGATTTCACGATTTCCACTTCATGAATTCACGATTTCTGCTTCCTGAATTCACGATTTCCACTTCTTGAATTCACGATTTCACGATTTCCACTTCATGAATTCACGATTTCCACTTCACTATTTCACGATTTCAACTTCACGAATTCACGATTTCCACTTCACGAATTCACGATTTCACGATTTCAACTTCATGAATTCACGATTTCCACTTCACGAATTCACGATTTCACGATTTCAACTTCATGAATTCACGATTTCCACTTCACGAATTCACGATTTCACGATTTCAACTTCATGAATTCACGATTTCCACTTCACGAATTCACGATTTCACGATTTCAACTTCATGAATTCACGATTTCCACTTCACGAATTCACGATTTCACGATTTCAACTTCACGATTTCCACTTCACGAATTCACGATTTCACGATTTCAACTTCACGAATTCACGATTTCACGATTTCAACTTCATGAATTCACGATTTCCACTTCACGATTTCACGATTTCACGATTTCAACTTCACGATTTCACGATTTCCACTTCACGAATTCACGATTTCACGATTTCCACTTCACGAATTCACGATTTCACGATTTCAACTTCACGAATTCACGATTTCCACTTCACGAATTCACGATTTCACGATTTCCACTTCATGAATTCACGATTTCACGATTTCAACTTCATGATTTCACGATTTCCACTTCACGAATTCACGATTTCAACTTCATGAATTCACGATTTCACGATTTCCACTTCACGAATTCACGATTTCACTATTTCAACTTCACGAATTCACGATTTCCACTTCACGAATTCACGATTTCACGATTTCAACTTCATGAATTCACGATTTCACCATCGTGAAATCGTGAATTCGTGAAGTGGAAATCGAGAATTCGTGAAGTGGAAATCGTGAATTCATGAAGTGGAAATCGTGAAATCGTGAATTCATGAAGTGGAAATCGTGAAATCATGAAGCAGAAATCGTGAAATAATGAAGTTGAAATGTCACCACGGGTCTTTCGTAAAACTCACTGTATGAATACAGGTATATAGAAAAAAAGAATATTAAGAAAGCAGTGTCATTACAGGGAATGTACTGCAGAGTTATCAAGGGGTCGTAGCTTTTAATACTAAGATTAAAGTTAATATATTCCGTGTTTCATACTTTCGATCACTTCCTACAGAGTATAAGAAAAGATACAATGAAAATTGTACTAATTAGCTTCTTCGTGTCCCATCTGTTTACAAATGTATTTTGAAATCCGCGTTCCCAAGCAAACGTGTTCATTAGCAAGTAATTATATGGTGTATTACACCAAGGCAACCTATTTTTATCAATAAATATATTGCATCTAAGAAGATATGATACGGAATAGAACAAGATAGCTTAAAGGTTTTTCTTACCAAAGATGGATAAGATGAAGAAAGCATTCATACTAAAATTAATCATAAAAATCATATCTGTTAAGAGCCATTTGAAAGAGCGTTGAAATTCAGCATGTCACCATTTGGCTGCTTAAAAGACAAGTCCTGTGTTATATTATGCATGCTACCTGCTTGTGATGTAAATTAAATTACCGATTTATGACTACAAGTTAAATCAAATCAAACCATGGCAAATATCTAAATCTAAAAGCTTTTTCTGAATAGATGAGACTGTCAGACAGAATGTACGCAAATTTTGAAAAGTTTGGTCTGTATACATAAAGTATCGTTATTCGTTGATTTGTTATGAATTGTAGAAAACACTTATATCATTTTAAAACAATATAAAGATAGCATTAACAGCATTTGTAAATGTTAATATGAATGTGTTTTATGATTGATCTAAAATCTTATGATATTTTTATGCATTTTATTCCGAAAGTAATATTGCAAGTCCATTCATCACAAGATTCACAAAAATGCATTCTGTTTTTTTATCGACATAAACCAGATTACATAAAATCAAAATAAATAAGCTAAGTAAAATTCATAAAAAATGCTCCAGTATCGGAATGTATAAGCCTGACTACACAACTGAATGTTAAGAATAAAATTTAAATAATATATTATCACAAAATGATGACTGGCATGCCTAGTTTTACTAAATATAACTTTAATTTGTTCCCTCTATTTTGTCTAATTATACAAGTATAAACACAATTATCATTCAAGTAGTGCCGTATGTAAGAGAGTGCGAACTTATTTATAAATATACATTTTCATCTATTTCTCACTATAACTTTCCAATAACGAATATATATATGATAACGGTTGCTAAGCAACGGTAACACAATACTAACAAATTGAATATGGAACTAGCCGCAGATTCATTAATCCAGTCACGTTCATTAATCAAAAACAAGTCATGGTAAAGATGGGCTTTAAATATTCAATAACAAAAATTAGATATTATGTTTTTCAATCAATGAAACATTTAAATTATGTGTCATGTTCAGTTCAGTACGGAAACTAATATAAAGTAAGCTCTATTTCTCAAATTGAAACTGAGCAAAGTAAGTATTACAGTGTTAGGGTTGGTATGTTTTTCAGTAAATAACGTATTTAATTTAATATGATTTAGCAATATGATTGTATAAAATTAATTAGATTCACAATAGCAGTACTAAGTTTAATACAGTTTTTACCGGTCATACATTAAATCTGCAGTAATATATCAAAGTAAATAAAACATGTACCGAATTAATGTGGTTTTTTTTTTCAATTACTGCAGTTCATAATTAAATAACTGTATAATCTGCTGTTAAATGAAACTTTTTTTCGAGCTATATATTGTGTTGTTGCAAAGCGTAAGTACGAGTCAAAACTTTATTTGAAGGGCTAGTAATTGCTTGTACAAACGTAACGGAAGGATATTAAAAACCAATAACTGATCACAATAAACCAAGTAATTGCTCACACAAAGAACACGAGATGCACTCATACAATTATAGTTAATAGGATATCAGATTGAAACACACCTGAACCTTAATAAAGAGTGCAACCAACGTTCGCGTTCTTTGGACATCTAAGTACAAAGAATCAGTATTCTATTAGATCAGCCGTATTGAATTACACGTTGCAGGCCCTAAACTGCACCCCATTGGCATCACAAAGCTGAAATCAAAACAATAGCAATACGTTTAATTTACAAGTTATTTATAAAACCAGCGTTCTGTTTTAACAATGTATTCATGTACCTCCAAGAAACAGTTATCTTGTGTCTAGAAATCCGGTATTAGAGGATGTATTCAGCTGGAGAATAATGCATCACGGGACCTGTTCGTCACTCAAAAGAAGCGATAAAATTTAATGTTGTGGTGGTCTGACGATTAATGTGAGGATGTTATTATTCGTGTAGGCGAGAGTTGTTGATATTTTAGCAAAGTGCTAGTAAATTGTCTGAGAAGGCACACAGTGATATATAGTATAAAGGTATAAGCCACAGCTTTAGGATAGAAAAGGGGTGCATTATTATACATACATTATGGCCGATGTATAAATTGAGGGATGTGCAAGGGTTCCACAAGTGTATTTATAAATGACTTTGACAAAGATAAACCTGTTTTATGTAAACCCTGAAATTTATACCTTCCGCTAAAGTAGAAATGATCATGTACGAGTTTCTTCGCTACAAATATTTCATCGTATTGGAAAGTTTTAAAATAAAAGATTAGCAGTTAGTTATTAATTTCTTCTATTCTAGATAATTCATTTCCTCTTTGATCTACAGAAAAAATGTTACAAAATATCAAGAAGATTTGACTGACAGTCCAGTTGTGTATATTTCAAGAACCTAGTTGTTAAGGCCAAAAAATACAAGTTGTGCATGCGGCTTTATTTCCAAAAGTTTTATTTCCAACTGACTTTTATTTTCAGTTTGTCTATGCCTGAAGGTAAAGACCATCTTCATATTAAGACCACTTTTTGTCACTCGTATGCATGCTTTTGCTAGAGATCACCTGTAAAAAGACCACTTTTTGACCTTCTAAGCATAATCTGTACACTCAGATCTGTAATACAGATCATCAGTGAATAAATACCATTTGGTTCTAAAACAAGTAGTTTTACATACAAATTAAACAGATGTATTCTGTCATCTAAATAATGTCACATACACACAAAGACCACCATTTGACTTTTTCATTTTATACAGGATTTACCGAACATTGCGTTTTGGAATCCATATTTTACAGTTCAGTGGTATTTATAGATCTGCAGTCGAAGGACAGGTTTTCATGTATATATCAGTTCAGTGTTTTTGTCTTATGATATGTGTGACCATGTGTATTTTTGTCTAAAGATCTAACCATGCGATAATGTTGCTGAACCATTTATGCTACTGTTTTCAGTTATATGTAATAGATAAAACTTTGTTTATTTCATAGAAAGTTTATTAGAACTGGGTACTAAGTAAAGTCGGATAACAACTATATTTGTATTTATGTCCAACTATAAATAAATATTATATCGTTGCATTCCCTGTGTTACCGTGTGGTGTAATGCACCTTGAAGTTAATTTCATCTGTTACTTAGATAACTGCATCGATGCCAATATACTGCAGACAACTATTTGCACAAGATGGAATATAAGCTTAGACCAAAGACATAAGAACTATGTGTATTTGTATCCAACATATTGGTGTCATACAAACAGATGCGTATCTTTACAATAAAAGAATAGACTGGATTGCAACTCCGTATATTGTGTGTTTGCATTTGCGCTGGTGCGTCATCCAAAAAAGATACTTTTACAAAACGTAGTCCATACGAAAATAAAAAATAAACAGTTGCCATAGCAAATGAATGATGACTATAAATACAACATGTCAAGAGCAATTTGAATGAATCTGAATATTTGATATTTATCCAGTTGCCCATCAAGGATTATTCTTGCGGAATATCACGCCGATTACTTCTGGTGTGAATTATATTACCAACTGCTCTGAAGTGTTTGACGGCAAAATTATCCGTTTTATGAAAATTTGATCAGAACGTGGACAATCTAGTTCTTAAAAATTGAATCAATGCATACTGCTCTTAACTAAATCCGTAATCATAGCAACTTTGGTAACGATCGCTTGTCGAGAAACAACGTTGAATCGATGGAATTTACTTGGACAAAATATCCAAGCCTTATTTATCTGTTTGAGAAAAAAAAATCAGAGATAGCCACCAGTTATGAGTTTTAACACGTCAATAAATGTACATAAAATAGGGTCTCTTTTTAAGCAAAATAACAACATAATTCTAAACAAATAAAGGAACAATCGTGTTATGCATTGTACAAAGTTTGTGCGAACATAATTATTATGTTCAGTAAACGATCTTAAAGAAGTAACAAAACAAATCCATAAGGATATTATTTTTATCTTCTAGAAAATGCATGCAATATCAAATTTTCTTCGAAACAATGTCATTTTTATCAAATGTAGTGCACAATATTTTGCAGGAACTATGATGTAAAAATAAATGGAGAAGAATATGGATGCTTAAGGGCATTTGTACGGAAAGCAATGTAACGTTTGACAGTAAGACTATCCAACATTCATATGTCATGCTGTTATGTATTGTTCGCACTATAACAGTGCATAAGATCTTCCACTGCAATCATTCTTTCCTCTGAACATCGATGTCTTTTCAATTGTACTTTTTATTTAACACATCTTATTTTCTCACAAAAACAGACTAAATCAATCCGATTCTGCAATAATCATGATAAACAGAGTTCGATGCCTCAATATAATATTCTAATAGATGTTATTTAAAACATACAGCAGAACAAATTCTTGTGCGACGATGCTCCAGAGGAGTTCAGCACATTATCCGGAAGAAGAAGGGCTCCTCACAAGTACGAAAATGCACACACTGTTATATTTTATACAGTAAGAAACACCGGTGTTTTTACATCGCTAATACAGACCTAGGCTACTGAGGTGGACGAGTACCAAACCAGCTCGATTTATATTATACATTACAAAAATAAATAAATCTAAACATAGAAATGAACAAGTCAGATCGATGAAATATACTTCCATACCTTAAAATGTTAATATTCAATGTCATTTTCCTAATGGATAAGAAATAACACTGAGGCCAACTACGTGACATTATTATTCTTGTTATGATATTAAATATATTGCTAAGGAATAAGGCAAACTGATTAATATTCCTTTTTAAAATATATCATTCATATGGCTAGTGAGGTTGTTCAGCAATAAAACGCCCTAAGCTAACCGTAGATTCTGCCAACATGGTTAACCTAGATTACAAATAAAACAGAAGAAGCTGAAAATATTTCTGCCAGCGCAAGAGAAATGAATATTAAAACAAGTGAAATCGATTCCTTTTCCAAAAATGAAAAGTGAATTTTTAAATCATAGACCCATCATTCTTAATATTACTGTAGTTATTTTCATATTTTGTAGCAAAAATGATAATTTCACTTATTTTCTGGGAACGTCTTGGCATATATCACTGTTATGCAAAAGCTTTCCGATGTCAGTGGTGCATCATATTTTAGTACCGTGTACTTGGCAAAAACGTATCGTGTACATTATTTAAAATCTAATTAGATATATAGGAATATTATTATGTTTGGATACATATTTTCAGACTACATCTGCATGTATTTTTGGCATTAGTACTTATATTATATATTGCTCAGATTTCGGCTGAAGTTAAGATTTGGTCCGGAGTAACTGTAGCTGTTTAAATAGTCAATATTTCACTAGTTGACTATGGTTAACATATAAGAACGAGCATATGACTTCATTTTACAAATGAACAGTTTGTTGCCATATGCCGCATACACTTAATTAAACTGTAGAATTATCATAATGTATTTGCTAAATTTATAACGCATTGCTGATCAGCAAATATTACACAACAGTTTCAACAACACTCGTTTCAAATGAAAAATAGTAACTAATTTCACAAATGTTTCTAAAGGGAATATTTTGTCAATAATTAAGTAACACCAAACAAAAAACATACCTCGCAAAAAGACCCTGACATGTACTCGCGTAGTTATAGATAATTGGATATCAGATTGAAACAGAGATGCGCCTTTTGAGTGCAATTAAAAATCACTATCACTTTTTTGGCCATCTTAGACAAAATCATTTGTGTTATATGTTAGATCAAGCGTATTGTATTACGTGCTTCTGATCCGAAATTACTCGCACAGGGAGGCAGAAAGGATGCCATCAAAATGATACTGTCACTTTATCATATTTTACAAGTCGGTAATGTAACCAGTCTTTGCTTTTCCGAACACGTGTTCTCAGTGTGTACCGTTGTACCTCATATAAAGGAAATATATTTACTCTAGAAAACAGCCGTTAAAGAAATGCTTCAGGCGCCTAATACATAAACAGGCATTTTTTTTTACAGATATATGATTTATGTTGACGATGAATGCACAAATGATGGTTAGAGAGAGAGAGAGAGAGAGAGAGAGAGAGAGAGAGAGAGAGAGAGGTGGGGGGGGAGTGGAGAGGGAGGCAACAAACAGACAAGGAGGAAAATAACATAACGGATCACCGCCCAGAGACGCCAGTGGCCCGAACAAAAGTAGGGCACATATCCTCACTTATAGTAATAGGAGAGAAGTGTAAAAGTAATGGGGGGAATGGAGGGGAATAAGGAAAGAACCACCTCCAACAAACAAGGCAAATGTAAATACGAAACGGACAAAAACCAGATGAAAACAGTGGCATCGCCATGGAACGGTCAGTAAATTATATATGGGAAACTGAGAGATTTAAAACGCATTTAAGACATGTCACCCTCACACTTACCCTATTTCAACAAGACAGACAATACAGTGTAAATAAACTCATTATGGTGTGCACTATATAGCTTTTATTTATGTCAAAAATATTAACAAAGTGCTATATATCTGATGTCAAAAATACATTCATAAAGAACATATTAAGTTAGAAAATGGATATACAATAAAATTGATATTTGTGTTTTCCTTAACTTAGATGTTAATAAATATGTGCACATTCGACACCATTCGTTGGTAGCCGTATTGATCTCTGTTTGTAAAACACCTCTCGCGTCATCTACACATGTAATTGATACACTCGCTGTGTGTGAGTTTCAAACAAAATATGTGCACATTCGACACCATTCGTAGCCGTATTGATCTCGGTGTGTAAAACACCTCTCGCGCCATCTACACATGTAGCAACTCTTCAAATGGACTCATTGACCCAGATCGACAAGAGAAATAACAACACTCAGTTAAAGTATTTTACAGGAACAGAAGTTTTGAAACTGTTATGTGGTTGCATGTAATATCGCACAGTGACAATACTCTTTGTCAGTATTGATAATGATTGCTCAGCAATTATTACATAACGATCAGATCAACAGTGAACTGACCGTATATTCATTGATTTATCCACCAAGACTGTGAACTTAGATAACATAAAACAAAGTAGAGCTTTAACAATTGATGACACTATAGGGTATATGAATATCATGTTCAAGAGCCAGTCAAGTGTTTTCGTCTTGCCATTTCCATTATGAAAATTGATAATATGTAATAATGAAATGTAAGGAAACGACAAAGAAACGAGTTCTATTATCATATTGAAGATGATACAATATATAACATAAGCTAGGTAAAACATGGTTGTATTTATTTTCTATTCTAAGAAGAAACGTCTCATGGTAAAGAAAATATCGAGCGGACAAAAATGTAACCAATTTGATCTCTGACCATTAAGTGTGGCCTACGTCTTTTACGTTATGACCTGGGTTATGTTCTCTTTATGTTTACCGGATATGGTTAACAAATGACGCGAATTTTATGAAAAGTGTTACTTATGTAGAGGTCACAAAATTACATTATCTGATCTTTAACAGTTAAGTTTGACATTGACCTTGAAGTTAGCGACCCAGGCTGTGCACGCCGTCTTGATGAGGTAAAGAATTGATGCTTGATTTATGAAAACTTTTCAAGCGGTTTAGAAGATTTCGGACACGAATCTTTGTCCTCCAAGAGTGACCATGATGTTTGTCCTAGTGACCTTGGTTGTGCGCTCGGTTAGATTGAGCCTGTTCATGGGCGGTGGTTAAAATGCATGCTACCGTTTACGCCCTCTAGCATTTGGTTTAGCAAAACTCAACATTCTAGAAACATCCGCAGATGTGCATTTACGGCGGTGCACATGAAATCTCCAATGATGCACAGGAGTGTAGTTCTACGTTAAGCTGCGCATGGTCCCCATTTTTTTCAAATCATGATGAATAGTATTAGCTCCCTGTCAATTTTTGAACTGAAGCTATTGGAGTGGATTTTACTTTGCATCTCAAATGAACATCATACCCCTGTATGACAGTGTTACAACTGCACAAACAAACACTCTTTCAGTAATAATTCACACAATGAGGTAATATTTTCCCACTCGCAATGAAACATTCAATAATTACATTATACTGCCGCAGGCAGAAAAGTCTAAGTTATTTATCTGTTGGGAAATGCACGCATTTATCACAAAAGTTATTCCTACTATCACTGAATTAATTTCATTTTCTGTATTATGGTACATGTGCACGAGTCTGTTACATAACATACTATTATAATCACTTTTCACCTTTTTTTTCTAATCCAAAGCTGAGTATATCAGTATGAAAAGAACTGCTTGAAAATATAGAAGTTCCATCATTTCAATAACGATACCGTTTAATTTTGATTATATGAAAATATTTCGTGTGTTTTGTCTTATATGACAAGGCATTAGTGTTTTAATGCATTTAGCTAAACTCAAGAGTATTAGCATATTATTTCTCACAGTGCACGCATATATTGAGGGATAATAAGCATGGTTAAAATGTATTGAACGTATTATATGATCTTAGAAACTGAGATTCTAAGGTGTGATATAATTGAACTAATATTGAAATGATATGGCATGACCTTTACCTTTGAAAAAAGTCGTGCATTTAGGTCCAATGTAAACAGATAAAACTAATAGCAAAAGAATTATACCTGCGGGAACAACATTTTGTATTTCTATGTTGAAATAAGAAATGTACGAGAATGAATAATTTCGTATACAAAATAATACCACTATGCATAAATTTATACGAAATGTTTACATCCTATTCAAATTATAGTAAACAGAAATAACAGTAATAGGCTATGCCTGGATAGTATAATTCTAGAGGTAACGTAAATTGGTACGGGCAGAAACCCATCATAATAAGTTTTCTCATTCAATAAAAATGTTTTTTCAAAGACATTTGGACGGTTACGGGCGTTTTGAAAGGTGAGCAAGCCAGAAATCTAAAGTTGCATGTGTGTTTCTAATTTGTACAAAGAGATGCAATTTTGTACATATAGGTATAGAATCGTAACTAGATACATCTGTGTACTTTGACAGAAATGGAACGCCATATAAAACTATGTGCAATATATGTATGAGGCTGCTTGAATGACAGTAGATTGCAAAAAGAAATTCACAAAAGCTCAACTTGTTTGTTTTGTTTTTGTTCGGTTTAACGTCGCACTTACACAATTATGGGTCGTTTAATGACTTTCCAACTGTGATGGTAGAGGAAGACCTCAGGTGCCCCTCTGTGCAATTTTCCATCAATAGTATGCACCTGGGTAGAACCACCGACCTTTCGTAAACCAGCTGGTTGATTTTTCCTCACATGTAGAATTCAACGCCCGAACCCACATTAGTAAAGGGCAAGTGACATGAAGTCAGAGACCTAAACCACTCGGACACGGAAACCCCTAGCTTGTAAATGCAATGCGTGTTTACGTAATGTGAGACTGTTTATAAGAACAGGAAATCGGAACATTACACAAACTTATTCTTGGGGTTCATATGATTCCTTTCCAGAGTTAATTGCTTGGAGAAGACCAAAACGCCGTTTTGGATATATTTTCAATCACGGACGAACTCTTGGATAGAACAAACGAACACTCGTTAGCCAGTCGGATTGTTTCTTCATATGATAGAATTCTATACCATAAGCGATGGTACTGAACAACCATCGACCTTAACCACTGGGCAACTGTGCCTCGGAGGCCCCCTACGTACAAACAACAAATGATTTACAACCGATATGCAATAAGGACGTATAAATTAAAAAACTGCACACTCCTGTATTCGCAACTAATTATCAGGTTGAATTAATTTACAATGTAAGCATTTGTCCTCAAAAGTTTCTAGTAAAACCCTGTTTTCTACAAATGATTATTATCTTTAAAATATACGTAATGTGTGTAACGCTCAGTAAGATGTTTGAAGAAAAATAACACTGTATGCTGAGGCAATCCATGCATGTCATGGTAGAAATATGCAAATACAAAAAAAATGTACTTTTTCTTCCAATGGTGACTGTTTTCTAGTCTTTTGTAGGTATTCAAAAGCATAAAGTCATAGATAAAATTATTTATATGCTTTTTGTTTTGATATTTAGGTGATAATATGATATTTCTGATGCTTTGGTCTAAAATCGTTTTCCTAGTTTTTTTTTTGTATACCATGTCAGTTATTCCATTTTTCGCGAAATTTATGGCAAACCTATCAACAGAGAGGTACAACTTCCATATATGTACATTTCAAATTTATATAGAAAAGGTAGAGTTTTGAGACGTAGAGGACATTTTTGTACTTGCTTTTAATGAACAGAAAAGGTATTTATTTAATCAAATATGAGTCTTAAAAGTAGAGTAGGCTTTGTAAGCCGGTTAATATGTATACCATATTAAGCCATTCAGGGAGAAAGTTAGGCAAATTACCAAACATTTATTGCTGCGTTTAAACCTGTATGTACATATCCGCAACTGTAATTGAGCCGACCGCAAAAGTAACAGAAAAGCATGAACTTCCTTACATTCAGTGATAGTATAGTGTGCTGTAAGTTTTGCTAAAATGTACAGCAGTGTAACTGACACATGCACATGCGCCAGCGCATGCATGTGCACACGCATACGCATATACACACGTTACCTGTATGCCTCGTAACCAATCATAGTCATATTGTTCGAATGACAAGTTAGTAATTAGCTGCATAAATGTAAAAGAAGACAATTAATGAACCTGAAATTAATTACTAGCGGACTAAATGGTTGCCCAGCGCAAAGAACCGCAGATGCATAATTATAATTAATTAGGTATCAGGTTAAAACAGAGATTTGCCTTATGAGTGCAATAAAACAATCACTGTCACGCTTTCTGGACATTTAAGTAGAACGTATTCGTATTGTTATTGCATTATGGGTATAAGGCTATAAATTTCACCACACAGGATGACAGAAGAAATTAAACTAAAAAAAGAGCTTTGGCCGTTTCCTGCTGCCTTAGTTTCAGAATTCGTTTATATTGTGAAATTTTACAATTTTGTTGTCATGCGAAAAGCCGCACATTGCATTCCTTTAATACTTGGCTACATATATTTAGAAAAGCTTATATTTTATAAAAAAAAAATCTGTGAAAACAAAAAAGCGGAAAACCACAAGTCGCCCAACGCGACATAAAAGAAAATGTTACAGGCTCGGTTTGACTGAGCCTGTTCATGGACGGTAGTGGAAGTGCAATTCCGTGAAAAGCGGCGTATGGTCCCCATATAAAAGATGGCTTTGTCCTAAACGAAAAAAACAATGGGCAGAACTAAACAAACTGGAATTTAGAGAGGCGATCTGTGGTTATGGAGCCTGCATATCACAGAAACTGCCATAACACAAAATTAGAAAGCAGGCACCATATCCACGGAGTGAATAAACAATACCCAAAGCTTTAAAAGCTGGGGCATTGGAACCACCCAAGCCTAAATGGTCCAGCTGAAAAATTAAACAGTACACTAACACAACATAAATGTCGTGCTGAACGATCTGAAGAGATCGAAATATAACAGCTCTGATTGAAGGTACGGGGAGACTTTTTACGGCCGCCACTGGGCACAAACAACGCTGCTGTGATAATAAAATAAACAAGAGTGCCAGAATGTCACAATATACGCCCGTTACAGCAAATTTCTTTACTCTAGCACCTGTATTTGCAAATGGAATTTTAATTTGGTTGTTGTTTAGTAATCATTGTAAGTCATTTGTTTTTCTAAGTCCACAAAAGAAAACTCCTTACCAGGTAGAGATACCTTAAAATACACCTAAAATTTGAAAGTAGCATCTATGTTGTATCACAGAAAAGTGGTCTTGTTTTTTCCCTACGGTCAGTTATAAAAAAAGTTACAATATAAGTTATTTATAGTAATAACTAAGGGAAGTTAGTCTTACAAAAAATCAAAAACAAAAAAAATCCAAAAAAAAGTTGTAAGTCCACACAAAAATCTTTACAAGGTAGAGGTTGATCAAAATACACCTCAAAATTGGATGTAGAATGCATGTTGTACTACAGATATGTGGTCTCAATTTTTCCCTACGACTAGTAATGAAACAGTTACAATATAAGCTATATATAGTAACAACAAAGGGAAGTAATTCTAAAGAAGGGAACTGCGCATGACACTTCGTCTCATGATGATGTATAATATTGCCAAGTTACATCAAAATCCCTCCATGCATGAAGAAGAAATGCTTCGGACAAAGTCATTCTTGCATCTGACCTTTGGCCTCTAAGTGTGACCTTGACCTTAGACCTAGGGACCTGGTTCTTGCGCATGACACTCCGCCTCGTGAAGTTGAACATTTGTGCCAAGTTATATCAAAATCCCTCCATGCAGGAAGAAGATATGCTCCGGACAAAGTTTTCTTTCTTGTATCCTTTGACCTCTAAGTGTAACCTTGACCTTAGATCTAGGGACCTGGTTCTTGCGCATGACACTCTGTCTTATGATGATAAACAATTGTGCCAGTTTTCATCAAAATCCCTCCATGCATGAAGAAGATATGCTCCGGACAATGTCATTCTTGAATTTGACGTTTGACCTGTAAGTTTGACCTTGACCTTAGACCTAGGGACCTGGGTTTTGCGCAAGACACTCCGTCTTATGATGGTGAACAACTGTGCCAAGTTTCATCAAAATCCCTCCATGCATGTAGAAGATATGCTCCGGACAAAGTCTGTGGACGCCGCCCGCCCGCCCGCACATCCGCCCGCCAGGGGCGTTCCATAATACGTCCCGTTTTTCAAACGGGCGTATAAAAAGTGTAAGACCACAGGTCGCCCAGCACGACATAAATGAAAAAGTTGCTTGTATTTTGATGAATGCAAAAAGGGTAATATTGTTGTATGCAAAAGTTACTATTTGGAGTGGAGTTATGTCCAGCAAAGCTTACAGTAATCGTTATAGTTGTCATAAATTGCTGAACTGTCATAAGATATTAAGTGTTACTTACATATAACATGCATTTTTTGAATAGTTTAAAGGTCAGTAGCCAAAACTATGTCTCCAGGTCCGAAGTTTTTTTACTATTGACCGACAAGCCATTCAAAAAGTGTTTTATGATATAGTATTATAAATGAGTTTTCTTTTTTTCTCAAGTTGTGTCATACGCCCAGTATATGCAAGTATTAAATTTTACACCGGTAAATAGCACAAGCTATGGACCAGCGATTCATATGAGGAGTCATTTAATAATATTTGTTATATTATGCAATATAGTACTATACTGAATTACGTTTATATGTAAAAGATCAGAGTAAGATTATACTGACATGCTGCTGACACAGAAAAAAATGTTGGTTTGTTCTCTCCTTGATTTGCAAATATTAGTTATGTCTGAGAGAATCATTTATTACACGAGATATTAAGCATTATAAACTCTTTAACAATAATTAAATATTTTTACTTTAAAACGCAAATATGTTATCTTAACCTTTAGCCTGCTGGCGGCAAGTGATTCTGCCTTTGGACAAGTGCAACTGATTATGGTCTGCACTGTTCGCTATTCAGTCAGTAAATTTTCAATCAACACCCCGGTACTCCACAACTGAATGATGGACCAATAGAAATTTAGCAGGGTAAAGGTTAAGGAGTCAAGCATATCCTTTAAGTATCAATCTTCCCGAGATAATACGGCTTTCTTAAACTGTGTTACTGAATACCGAGCAGTAGCTTCATCAATTGCATGATTAACATTTAGCCTGCTGGTGGCAAGTAATTTTGCATCTGCGATCAGTGCAGACCAAGGCCAGCCTGTACAGGCTGATTATGGTCTGTAATGTTCGCTTTTCGGTCAGTTAATTTTTAGTGAATAATAAATGGTACTGCCCGTATTGAATGACAGTCCAGTCCATTTTTGAAATTTAGTAGGGTAATGGTTAAAACGAATTCTCCGTGTCACGAGTCTTTTGAATGAATCTGGCCATTTAGTATTTCCTTGCTGCCTACCTATATTATTGCTTACTTCTAATGTAAATGATACTGTTTTATTGTAAACATGTTTTTAGATACTGACTGGAGACATTGATAATCTACTTGGAACGTATGTTACAATCTGATAAGTTTGGTTGCTTACAATATAGTAAGATGACGTAAACTTAATTCAATTATCAAAAGATAATAGGTAAGGGCAGATTTCTCGGAAGCAAAGAGCACCACAAACAAAGCCTCAGAGCCACACATTTGCAAAGTAGGCCCACAACAAAAAGCCTCGATAGAGTAGTGGTAGAGCGTCCGCTTCGAGTGCGGGAGGTCGTGGGTTCGATCCCCGGCCCCGTCATACCAAAGACGTGAAAAATGGTACCAGTAGCTCCATTGCTTGGCGCTCAGCATTAAAAGGGAAACTGGCCTCTTCTCTCACACCCTCGTGGCGATGGATTCCATCAGGAATGAGGTGTCGAGAGTGATTAATATAAGTTGTAGAACTTCCTTCACAATCGACCTAAAATAAATTATGTATAAACTAACAAAAAGAAGCTGTAACGGAAATATTTTATAGACGGGTTGATTCAACAATCCAACAAGTACATTTTAATTTTATGCAAAATATAGAAAAGGTGGGAGGAAGGGGTAAGGGGTGGAAAAGGAGGGGGACGGTGAAGGGGAAAGTGGAACAAGGATGATTATTCAAAAGGGAATGATACGTTCCTTAATCACAGTTACCCTACACCGTAAACCACAGCATCGCATACACTCACGTACAAAAGAAAAACACACACACACACACACACAAACACACAACTAACTTACATAGATAAACAGATATGTAAGATATATCAACACTGTAGGGCACCGCCCATGACACAAAGACGCACAAGCACACAAACGCACTCACATAAGTAGGAAAAACAACAATCGGGCACCGCAGCCAAAATTAAGGTGGGCACGATAACTTACTCATAGTAAAAGGGCATGCCAAAGCAAGGGACCGCGAACGCAATGGAAAAGGATGCATATTAACATGTTATGCATTTTCATTCTTAATGAGCTGGTGCTAGGGGACGTGGGCAGTGTTGCATTGTCCATTATTGCTCATAAACAGACTCAATTAAACCGAGTCTGCAATTTTCACTCTATTGCCTTGATCTCGATGCTTCCGAGGGATCTACTTTTTATATTTTATTAATACGTATAGACAATGTACGTTTCAAATCCGTAACCATACCCCCTAGCAATTAATTCTGATAAAACATGCCCTCTAATATGCTATACAAACAAATTTATATGTCACTATAATGTAGTTCGTAAAACAGATCTGAGACAAAACAGGAACATTTTATATGATAACAAAACTTTCGACAGAATCAGAATCTTAACGAATCCTATTACAAGTACTTTAGATCTGAGAATATTTTCAATACATTCTGAAATTCTGTTTCTCTCGATGTAGAATTAACACATAATACAAACTTAGCAGAAATTACTCTGTTTCAGCCTGTAGCAGAGAAACCATAGTAACAGCTGACTCTGGGAAAATACGCTTTTTTCACATGTCAACATCAAGATGTTATGCATGATGCAACCATTATTTCCTGTTAATATTTTTTAAAAACATTTTGAAAACAAATAACAGAACATATTCATTAAAACCTTATTTTGGTTAGAAATGACAAAATGCCATTTCATCAAATCATCTTTGTGATGTTCAAGAAATAATGAATAACACACAATATATATTTGTTGCATAGAAAATCAAGGTCATGATAATGAACCTTTGTTATCTGATATTTTCATAATTCCATCCTGATGTCCGTAGAGACTTTACAATAATTGATATTGATATTTGTTGTAATTAAATAATGTATTTCATCATTATAGTAAATATGCAAGTATATGAAAGACGAATGAGTTATGGAATCTACAGATAATCCGGTCAAATATTTGAATTGAATGCCTCTGACGCGGAAGAATCTTGTAAATAAAGTGAGTCTATACAACTCTATCAGTATAATCTGTATATTGTTTCATGACTATATATGTTTGTCTTATTTCTTTGGCGTCTATTTGTTTTACTTCAATGTAGAGCTATATATGTATGTATGTGTCCATCTTCTGTCATCTACACATATGCTACTGTTGGGGTTTTTTTTTGTCCTATTTTCGCTTATTTCCATATATGTTTCAATTTTATATAACATCAGAAGCCCGCTGCATCGTCTGCAACACAAGATCTGTTTACTTTGTACAGAAGACGATTATTTGTATATCGCGACATGTTGTAAAAGTACGTGAAAACAGTCAAACAGAGAGAAAGTCGACTGAAACGTTACACTTTACTATCACGTAAGACATCTCAGTCTATCTGTAGAACAAACGCCGACCCTAAAAGTCACGAAAATGCAGACTGGGTCCCCTGGGATTACGTTTAATAAATTTCATTTAATCAAAGGCTAACATAATTAAAGAAGAATGGATTACTGAAATGTACACCAGTGTAGCTGACGAGAATGCTTATATTCACCTCGTATTGGCTACAAACCTTAAATCAGATAGTTAAATGTCATACTTGTAGATGTGTAAAACGGGTTTAAATCATTCTATGTAAAATGTTCTTAAATACCCGAGTGTTACCACGCAACTAAAAACAATTCGAGTTATATTTTTTCTCCATATTTCGTGCGTGTAAAAACATAATGAGATTTCTATATTTCATACGCAAAATAATTCTGAGATAACATTTAATTTCGGACCAAATACGTTTTGTACAATAGGTTTGCTATCAAATAAGATTGCAAGAGAAATGTAGCTTATGACCACAATCAACAAATCATTTGTCAAGTTTTACGGGCGTCTGAATAGAAACTGCGTAGGTTGAAATTTGAAAATCAACTAACAATAATTTTTATACTAGAGTTACTGTGAAAGCAAATCAAAGCTATTATATGTCATATTGCTGGCAATGGATTGCTCCCAACAGACAAACAGAAAAGACAAAGTCAAATGTTAAGTAATTAACTGTTGTCTGTTGCTTCTATTTTAAAAGTCCGTAACCAGTCCTTTATGTTTGTGGATTAATGTAGACTAAATTTAATTATCAAAAATATATTATGCATTATGTATATTCTTAATAAGATTTTTACATTTAAAAAAGTATAGAATACAACTGCGCAAATCTACCTTAGTATATAATTCAATTCTTATAAAACATATCCTCTAGTATACTTTACAAGCATATAAAAGCATATTTAAATGCTAGTAAGGTATAATTCATAAAACACATCTAAGACATTACAGGAACATTTTGCATGATAACAAAACTTTCGACAGAATCAGAATCTTAACGAATCCTATTACAAGTACTTTAGATCTGAGAATATTTTCAATACAGTATTTAATTATGATTCTCTTGATGCAGAATTTACACATAATGCAAACCAAACAGAAATTATACTTTGTTTTAAGCCTATAGCACTGAAACCATAGTAGCAGTTGACTCGGTGAAAATAAGCCATTTTTTTCACATGTCAACATCATGATGTTACGCATTATGCAACCATTAATTCCGGTAAATATTCTTACAAAATATCTTTAAACAAATAACAGAACAGATTCATTAAAACCTTATTATGGTTAAATATGACATGCACATATTGCAGTTTCATCAAATCAAAAACCATCTGTTTGATGTTCAAGAAATAATGAATAACACAAGATATAAATGTGTTGCAGAGAAGACCAGGGACATGATAATGAACCTTTGTTATCTAATATTTTTATAATTCCAGACTGATGTCCATTGAGACTTTACAATAATTGATATCGATATTTGTTGTAATTCATCATTATAGTAAATCTGCACGTATAGGACAGAAGTCTATACCGCAGATACTCCGGTCAAATGCCTCTGAGGCGAATGAATCTTGCAAATAAAGTGAGGCTATCCAACTCTCTATCAGCATTTCTGTGTATTGTTTCGTCACTATTTATGACTGTCTTTTATTTTTTGTTGTCTATTTGCTTTATGTCTATATATGTGTGTAAGTGTCCTTCTTCTGTCATCCATACATACACGGCTGCAGGGCTTTGGTTTTTGAAGGCTATTGCACGTGGTTACTCCATTTGACCGTTTATTTACATATAATTGTTACATTTACATATTACTTCGGAAAATTGAAATTATTAGTTTGCTGCGTTATCTGTAACAGGACGCACAAAATCCTATTACCTTGTAAGCATATAGACCCTTGGCGTATTACATTAACATACAAAGAGAAAGTATATTCATTTCCCGTTTGCAAGCTATACTTCCTAAACACTTGTGATTTTCATGTGTACAGTGAGCTACTGAGACTTTTCTGTTCTTGTAGAGAAGAAGACGATGTATTTGTATATCGCGACATGTTGTATTAGTACGCGAGAACAGTCAAACAGAGAAGTCGACTCATTTTCCGAACTCAAACTTTACACTTTACTTATACATAAGACATGTAAATATATCTGTAGAGCAAAAGCTGACTTTAAATATCAAGAAATGGGAGCGGTGGACTAGTGGTTATGGTGTCGGCCGCTCAGTCCAGGTCGTGGGTTCGAGCCTCACTGGGGTCACGACCATGACTTCTCATATGACACCAGTACTGTGTTTTCCAGGAAGCGCACTCGAGAGTGGTTCAAATAAGCTTAAAGCTTTCATCACAATCGAGCTAGCATAAACTAAATATCACGAAAGTGCAAACTAAGTCTCCTAAGACAAGGTCGATTAAATTTCATTTGATCAAAGACGAACCTTATTAAAGTAGAATGAGTTAGAATGTACAAAAGTGTGCAGAATGCATTATATTCATCTCGTATTGGCTTCAGACTTTTATTCATTCGTTTCAATGTCACGTAAAACGGGTATATTTCTCATTCTTTGTAAAATGTTCTTAAATAACCGAGTGTTACGATGTAACTGAAGACAGTTTTGAGTTATATCTTCCCTTTATATTTCTTGCGTCTTAAACATAACCAGATTACTACATTTTATAATATATGGTAAAGTGATAATGATGGACACAGGTATTTTCGCCTGTGAGAAAATATTTTAAATTTTTCGGAATAGAGTACATTCAAAATACACTAAAATACTGGAAATATGTGACAATGTGATAAGAAAGTATTTTTGTTGGAGTTAATGACTGATGGGTAAAAAGCAGCGAAATAAGGCAAATAAAAGGAAAATAAGTGACAGTAGTATAAACAATGACAATGGACAAAAGGCGGGAAGGTATACCAGCACTCCCGAACAAGTTTGTGTGAGTAACGTTTTAAAAGAAGCAAATACTGTATTATTCAACAGCTTTGACGAGTCTGAGAGTTTTAATGAAAGTAGCGTCAGCAATGCAAGTTTGAACAATTTATTTTCTGTAGAGCATGACATGGATCGAAATATGGCATCTCCGTCCCTCCAGCGAACCAAAAGTATAAACAATGACGATAATATGAATAATTCCCCTTCAAATTATTGATTTATTGAAATATTTGAAGAGAATAGATGAGCATAAATGTAGTGTAGACAAGAGACTGAATAAACTTGATGATTTAGAGAAGAAAGTGGGTAATTTTGAAAAAGAGCTGAATAAATTTTGGTCTTGTGTTCAGGAGCAAAATTAAAAATCAAATGAGAGACTGATAACGGTTGAAGAGAAGGTAGAGAGTACAGATTTTAGTCTCGGCCTAGCAAATTATAAGCTAATTTCCTTAGAAAAAGAAAATAGTGCACTCAGAGATGACCTCATTTACGTACAGTCTCAATCCATGAGCAATAACCTCATATTCGCAAATATTGAAGAGGCCCGTCAAGGGGAGCATGAGAACACAGAACAGACGTTGAGAGAATTCCTTGAAACTAAAATGAAGATAGCGAAAGATCAAGTCGAAAGAATGGCTTTCGAGAGAGTGCATAGGATGGGGCACAGAGTTCCAGGCAGTACAAGAAAGATAGTCGCCAAATTTACGTTGTTCAAGGAAAGAGAATTTGTAAGGAAACAATGGAAAGCGCTTGACAAAACTCCGTATTATGTACATGAACAATTTCCTAAAGAGGTAGTTGCAAAGCGCAAACAGCTTATTCCGAGAATGAAAGAGGCAAAACGAAATGGAAAAAATGCATGGATTTCATATGACACTTTATACATTGACGGTAAAGCTCAGCATGACGAGAAGAAGTAATGGTGCGTAGGGGGTGATCTGAATGTCTTAGCATGGAATGTACAGGGTCTAACAGACTCAAAGAAAGACTGCAGAGAGTTTGTAAATATTATTTCTAATAATGATATCGTTTTTTGTTTGAAACATGGACAAATAGACATAGTAAAATGGACATTAATGGTTACGCATCTTTTAATTTTTACAGGAAATACCAACATCGTAACGCTAAAAGATCAAGTGGCGGTGTTGCAGTGTATTGTAAAGAATCCTTAAAAAATGGTGTATCTGTTATCAGAAATCATTACGACTCTGTAATCTGGTTAAAACTAGATAAAGTATTTTTTACTTTTGTCAATGATGTATACATATGTGGTGTTTATATATGGCCAGGAGAGTCTCCAGTTTGCAATGTATGTAATGTTGACTTTTTTGATATTATTCAAAATGATATTTATGAGTTTGAAAACAATTCTTCAGTTTATTTAATTGGTGACTGGAACAAGTCGGAATAAGGGACGATTTCATAGTTCTACTATAGATTATTTATTGGCAAAAGAATGCGATTTCGTCCATATAAATAATTTTACAGTTTATGATTTTAATGAATGGAGCGACCACTGTCCAATTTCAATGGCATTAAACTGCAATTTGACTAACGATGAAAATAATTCGTGCGAGTATACAAAATATAAATGGTGTGAAATGTCGAAAAATGATTTCAGGTCAGGTTTGATTAGTATGTTACCAAATTTTAACCGTTTGACAGAAAACATAGATCTCAGTGACAGAAATTCAGTAAATAATGTTGTCGGTGGTTTTACCAGCATAATTCGCCAAGTAGGTGACCCGTTATTTAAGCGGCAAGTACGTAATAGTGCGTCACCGCAATTTACTGATAATCCGGTAAATGACAAAGACTGGTTTGATAGTGACTGTATGCATGCAAAACGAAGATATATGGAGGCACAGCGTATATTTAAAATATGTAAAACTGTGGAAAGCAGAAACCATTTTTCTACATTAAAATCTGATTATAAAAAACTTGTAAATAAAAAACGAAAACTATTTGATATGAAACAGTTATCGAATATGGAAAAACTAAAAACATCAAAACCTAAAGAATTTTGGAAATATTTTAAAACGAAATCAAAACAGTCAGATAATGGAATTACAATTGAGTCCTTTTTTAAACATTTTTCAGAATTAAGTAACGATGTTTTTTAAAAGTGAAAATCCCGAAGCGGAACATTTCGCAGAAAGCTATGATTTTAATGAAAATACTTTTGATGAAGATTGCTTGTTAAATTGTCCTATCTCAATAAAAGAAGTTCTAGATGCAGTAAAGTCGTTGAAAAGAGACAAATCCTGTAGGAATGATTGTTTATTAAATGAATATTTTATAGAATCCATTGACATTTTGGTTGGCCATTTATGCGATATTTTTAATGGTATACTAAGTAGCGGTTTTTTCCCTGAAACTTGGACCGAGGGTGTAATTGTACCTCTACATAAAAAGGTGATAAGGGTAATGTAAAAAATTATAGGGGGATAACTCTTGTAAGTTGCATGTCGAAATTATTCACAACTATTTTAAATAAAAGAATTACTAATTTTTGTGAACAATATAATACTATATCGGACGCGCAATTTGGCTTCATGAAAGGAAGATCAACTGTTGATGCTAGTTTTATTTTGTTAAATCTTGTACAGAAATACCTAAATGATAATAAAAGACTTTATTGCTGTTTCGTAGATCTGAAAATGGCATACGACGGTACTGACAGAAACGCACTGTGGTTAAAATTATTCAAACTTGGAATAGACGGTAAATATTAAGAGTTATAAAAGACATGTACGAAAAGGTTAAATCTTGTGTGCGATCGTGTTATTGCTATTCTGATTTTTTTAAATATTCAGTAGGATTGCGTCAAGGGGAGGTAATTTCGCCAATACTATTTTCTTTGTTTATTGAAGACTTGGAATTGTTTCTCCAAAATGATATAAACTCTGGGCTAACTGTTGACGATATTATAATCATTTTAATTTTATTTGCTGACGATATGGTTATTCTTGGCAAGTCTCCAGAGGAATTAAATGCATCTCTTGCGTTGTTGAACAGTTACTGCAAAAAATGGAGTTTAGAAGTTAACACGCAAAAGACTAAAGTAGTTGTTTTTCGAAAACGTGGTGGTATATTTCAAAATGAAGAATTTACATATGATGGTAATATACTACAGGTTGTTAATGATTTAATTATCTCGGTACGGTTTTCAACTACACTGGCAGTTTTGTATTAAATCAGCAACAATTAGCGGGTAAAGCATTAAAAGCATTAAATGTTCTATTAATAAATTGTAGAAAATATAAAATGAAACCAAAGGTACTATGTCAGTTATTTGACTCATTCGTAGGATCTATACTAAGTTATTCGTCTGAAATATGGGGATTTAGTAAATCTAAGGAAATTGAGAGAATTCACCTTAAATTTTTGAAGAAAATACTAAATGTAAAATTAAATACAGCAAATGCTACAGTATATGGAGAATTAGGCCGATATCCACTGTATATGCAAAGGTATGTTCGTATAGTGAAATATTGGCTCAAAATGATAAAAACAGATAATATTATTCTGAAAACTATATACAATATCTCTCATAAAGATTGTATAAATGGAAAGAACAATTGGGTTTCTAGTGTAAAAAAATTGTTATGTGACTATGGATTTAACTATGTGTTTGAAAACCCAACGTCTATTAGCGAAACATACTTGAATGGTGTAATAGTAAGTCGTCGAACACTGTGTTGGAACTGTATGATAATGTTAAGGTGACATTTGGGTATGAAAGCTATCTTGATGTTTTACCTTCTGATCTTAGATTTTATTTAACTAGATTTCGGGTTTCATCACATTCATTAAGAATTCAAACTGGACGATATGGAGTTAATAGAATACCAAGAAATGAACGTTTTTGTATTTTTTGTAATTTAAATGATATAGATGATAAATTTCACTTTTTCTGTAAATGTCCATGTTTAGCTGATCTTAGAAGAAAATATATTGAATCTTATTTTTATAACAGACCAAATATGTATAAACTTATTGAATTGCTAAAGTGCACTGATAAAAATAAACTCCTCAGATTATGTAAATTTATCAAATTGTCTTTAAATCGAAGAATTTGACTTTTGCAACGGTAATTGTTGTTGTGCTCATCCTCTAATATGTAGTGTATACTTGTATGTGTTTTAGTATATTTGTTTTGTAACTTTTGAATATCGTGACCTATTGAATCTTTGTTTTGTAATGTATGTTATCTAACGATGTACATGTTGTACAAGTTAATAAAGAATATGTTCTGTTCTGTTCTGTTCTATAATGCCCAAAATGATTATCAGAGCACATTTTCTGGACCAAATATTTTTTGTTAAAATCTGAGAGTTGGTTGCAGTATAGATGTAACTTATGACTAAATCAAGAAATCAATTGTCAAGTTTTACAGGCGTCTAAATAGAAATAATTTTAATATTAAAATCATCTACAGTATGTTTTATCCTACTGTGAGAGCAAATCAAGGATGTTATATGTCTTGTAACTGGCACTGGATTGCTCCCATATGACAAAGAGAAGAGACAAAACCAAACGTTTAGTAATTAACTGTTGCCTGTGGCTTCTATTTCAATAGTCATTAACCAGTCTTTAAAGTTTGCGGATTAATACAAAAGATTCCAGAATATTTTTGGATCATGGAACCAGTATATTTTTCTTTACAAGTGAGTTTTAATTCAGACATTGATAACAGAAAAAACACTAACAGATGTCCAGTCACAACATGTAACACACTGTCATGCATTTATGAAAAATGCATTCGTACAACCAACTGTGAGTTAGAAGTTTGTGAATATAATATTGTACACTTAAATGGTTTGCCGATCAATAGTATAAAATCACCCACAACGTCCAAAGGATCGATGGTCAATAGTTTTTTACTATTTACTGGAAAGCCATTCAATAAGTGCTTTATCACTCGACATTAGAAATTAATTTTCCTCATAATCAATTGTTGAATAAAGACCAGTCATATAGCACAAACTATCTGCCGGCGATGTCATGTAATTATATAACACATACAACACCACCGCACTGACCTAGAATTTCTAACTAAAACATGATAATTAGAGCTTGCTGTTCATGTGATTGATATGAGTTACTGCAACATTTTCGTGTTGGGCGACCTGTCAGATTCCATTTTATCTATTTATAGGAGATAATTGGTATTAATAAATGTTTAATTTTATTAAAGTAAATATGCTGTTATAACGTTCCTACATGTCGCAAACGCGAGGGAATCTCCCGCATCCTCGCAACATTTATTGTGCTTATTACCTCTTCATATTTGATGAATATGTAAGGTGCAACGTTTTGGTTGTTTTCAGGGTATTCTTTGCAATAGTAATACAAACCTAGCATCTCGAAAAAAAAACCCATAGATTCATTGATTAAACACGGCAAGATGGTAACTTATATAACATATAACAGATTAAAGGCTTAACAATTGACGACAATATAACACAAATGAATATCATATTTTCAGTCAGAAAAATGCTTCCTTTACGTTATTCCAGCGGGAGTATGGAGTTTTGAGGCAGCCTTCTTTCAATAAAAAACTGTCTGAAACTGGTTATATTTTTATATGAACATTGTTCAGAACCTATTTAGTTACATTTTACTTTTGAACTTCATTTAGACATTTTACATACTTTCATTCTAACTCTACAGCTAATATTAACTGTGCTTCAACTTTGTTTTTATTCAGATTGGTTAAATTTAATTTTTGATTGCAGAAAGGTTCCATTGATCAATAGTTGTTATAAAATAAGACACCAAACAATTATTATCACAAAATTACAAAAATGAAGAAACGACATTGCCATTTCATTACATTGGAAGTCGCTTCTGTCTTAATAATTTCTTAACAGCTGAGTCACATTTAATATAGAACAATTTTTAGCATTATTTTAAACTTTGATCAAATATTTACTCATTAACAAAATAGACTTTAACTAATTTCATTGTGTAGCTACAGATTAAGAGACATTTGGCAAAAAAAGAAACATTCATCGTATATGAAAATAGAAGGATACGGTGACCATGCATATATTGTTAAAATGGAAAACGTTGGTCCAGAATTTGCAAACTATATTTCACATGTGATATCTACGGTATATCCATTCTGGCGGGCATAAGTACACGCATCGTTTTACATCAGCGCCAAATGCAATATACAATAACGTTCATCGTTACTGCAAACCATGATAACACAATTGCTCATTAGTAAAATAAACATTAAAAAATTTCACACTATCATTGTAAATATGAGATATTTGGCTAACATGAAGACATTTATTGATTTTGATGACATAATTATCTCGCGGCACCGCCATTTGTAAAGAAATATTAATCTTTCTTGCTGTTGTTTGTAACTACCGTATAATGATGATAAATAATTGCATAATCTCTGTAAATGTGCGGAAGGCACCGCTGAATTTTTGTTGCCATGATTATTTTATGTGAAGTTTAGTTATGATATGTGTAAAGTGACATTAATATTTCAAGTATGTTCATGTTTCTCTTAAAATGCAGAAAATGACTATTCGTTTAAGGAAATCATATTTACATTTATCTCAAACATCAAAATACATATTTCGTTTTTTCAAACATACAATTATTGCTAGATCTCTCTCAAAATAGTTTTCATCCACGTACTATTTTCAAGTTTTAGCACCCTTGTATTTAAATGACCTGGACCATCGAATACTTTAGGTGTCGTTTTTTAAATAAAAGTTTCATTAATGAACGCTTGATTTTAAGTTTTAATTGATAGCACTTATACCCTGTACACATGATAATGTTTACACGACGCCAAATTTGGAAAAATCAAGAAAAAGAATACGAAATATGTCGTTACCTAACTAGAAAAAATAACAGTATTCTTATATGTAGCATTATTTTCAAGTTACAAGTAAATGTAATTTCGATACAGTTCTTTTCATTATATTTGTGGTTATTCCAACCGACCAATATACGATAACGTCATGATATTGCAAGAAAGCTATTGTTTAAAATAATCCAAGGATGTAAAATGGAACAATTACAGTCTGTACAAAGATACAAGCGTTCATGTCAACATAACCATAGTAACAAATTGTCTAAACACACAATACAAGCTATTACCTGAAAGTGTTGTATACCACAATTTGCGTCCAGTGAATCTGCGTTTTAATAATCTAAAGTAACATCGCAATCAAATGTCTCCATAATCTTCCTGAATTTGTCACTAGAGAAACAAAATCAATGGTTTAACATCATCAGGCCCTAATCAAAATCCGTATTGTTGCTCTATGGTCTAATCACAGTTTCCAATATCCAATATAATTCCACCATATTTTATAAAATTATCAGCAAATTCTTCGCAAAAAGTCAAATAGGATTTCTAATAATAACCCCTTTTAACCGGAATTTACACGAGGAAAATGAAAAAAATTCACCTTCGCTGAAAGTATCTAAATAATATCAAATTATTTGCTCACTGGATATATACAATATGTTTCTTTTATTGCCGATTCATACAGAGACTAGCAGCAATAGCAGACGACAATATGTGTACAGTACAGATTGTCAACAAGCTCCTCTCTTCAATCGATTGTCACAGACAAATGACACTACAGACACCAATCGTTGGCAACACGTATAATACTGCTCAGTTAATACATCCTCAACGTGACTACATGATTTTTTCGTGACAAATTTGCGAAACCCGTAAATTAATTTTGTCGTCATAATCTGCAAGGCTTAATTTATCTGATGCCCTGTAAAGCTAGTATACAGACAGATATTTCCTAGGACATAAAGGACATCTTTGGGGCACTAAATATAAGCCAGAATGTAAGACTTATTCAAACTTGTTTGATTAATTTGTGATTATTTTCTTTGTATAAGTCAGTATCAAAAATAACGTAATAAACTACTAAAACATTGTGATTTTCAGTACGTTTGACTAATTTTTGTTCACTTTCTCTTGGCATTTGTTTAAACAACACCTGTTAGATACGTGTTTGCTAAGTTTATTATAACCCCCTCACTACAAACAAGAAATGACCTTTAAAAAGCCAAACGGCGTAGAGGTGATAATGTTTGGTGCATGAAAAGATCAGAATTAAACAGGATGTACAGACAAAAAGGTTTGGATATGCATATACGAACACACTATTCATTTGCAAATAGTTCAACTAAGCAGCAAATTTAAATGATCAATAGGTATCCTTTCAGTGTTGGGCAAAATGATTTGACGTCCTGGGCAGATTCTGAAATGATTTCGTGTTGGGTCAGAATCCCCCATAACGACCAACATACAATTAGTTGTACAGGAGAAGGCTAAAGCAGTTGAATACCTGAAATGAAAATAGAACCCTACCTTTTGAATCACAAGTGACCCCATAACTCTACTTACTTGATTAAGTTCTCAGTTTTAAAAAAACAACAGCTAAAAGCAGGAAACATTAATCAAACATTTGCAGATTGGGAGACCTTCAATAAAAATTGAAATATTTTTATCTGAGTAAAGTAATAGGTAAATACGTACATAATATATGACGGAATAGTGATTTTTAAATTTAATTTGCACATTGTTTTTGTTAGAATAGTCATTATTTTCACGGAATTTAAGATTTTTCAACTGACCTACTGTCTCCATTGGTGTTGTTATTGTTTTTGTCTGCACTTAACAGAGCGAGGCTCCAGTTGGAAAATACCCCTGGTGTCAAATTTTGTAGGGAATATCTCATCTTCGTGAAATAATAACTAAGAATTTTTAAATTTTTCTGCTTTATTTTCACGAAGAACATGTATTTGACGTGTGTGCAGTCCGAAACCGAGTACACTGACTCTACAGTTACACCACTTATTCATCTGTAAGCGAGGTATACAACGAGGGAAGAAGTTTACTTTCGATTTCTCCTGCGGTGATAAATTACTAAAAACTTTAAAAATAGAGTAAATCATTTTAGTTTTGGGTAACAAAACTACTTAATATCCTCCACTTCCAGTTTATATGTGCCTTCTGATATTCAATGTCATTTAAGACTTAATAAACGGTTTATCTTCTCAGCGCGCACCTATTCCGTGTCCCGATTACTACAGAATCTAGTAGGTCAAAATGCATTATACAGCTATCGCCGAAAACAAACTAACCAGTAGCATTTTCGACGAATTGTTTACACCTGAAAATCAAAAGAAAGCAGACAATCTAAGCAGAAATACACGCTTACAGGCGCTCACAATTCTTTTCAATTTCCCTTTAAACTTCAGATACGTTTCGTAAAGTGTTCCTTTTTTATTATTGCATGTACAACAGGGCTATCTTTTAATTATTTAGGAACATACTGGGTATTAACAATAGACTTATGTATAGTTAACCCATAACGAATTTTGTAACTGAGCCTTCCAATAAAGTGTCCCATTACGTTCCTTTATAGACTGGGATGGTTTAGGGGCTTCGTGTAAAGCGTGTTTTTCCTATTGGGTATTGGTAGAAACACTGAACGAATAGATAAAACAATGTCCAAGTTGAGAATTACCTTGAATGAAATTTCAAATAATAAAGTTTCAAATATTAACATCATAATATATATATTTCTTTTTATCTCGATATACTTTGACTTGGAGCAGACATTCGAAATCTCATACACAATTATTTGTCAGTTGTTCTGGTTTTGGATTTGTCAACAAATATTTAAAACTACAGTTTGATTCATATCATCTGTAACATGATTTTGTTATAAAAAATAAGAATATTGGCCTGCCGGAAGTACCGTTTGTCTTATTTGAAAGAACATACCATAAGTTATCAAAATAGCTTACCATGTAAAAATCAGGTTTCGTGACAAAACATTTGTACTTAAAAAGTTCGCGAAGGATCTATCTTTTTTTACTAGAGGATAGACCAAGAGACGGGATAAAGGGATGAAATATTAAAATAATCTATATTTTAAATATCGCATTTTATCAAGCAAAAATCTATTTTACTTTTAAAATTAAGCTAGAATCCATGACAAACGGAAAAATTGATGGACACACGGAGATGTCAAAATAAAGCGCAAGACTGTGCTATTTTTCTCCCAAATGTCGTGAAGAAATATTGTGTACATTTTATGTTGTTGGGCAATCCGTCTTTGTAACATCACATGTTGTAGGACAACCTGTTGCCTTAGCTTCCACATTTGAAGCAATAGCAAGAACATAAAGGACTTAATCAGGGCTGTTATATTTCGATCTTCTCAGATCGTTCAGCACGACTTTTATGTCGTGTTATTGGTACTGTTTAGTTTCTCAACATGGCCATTTCGGCCTGGGTGGTTCCAATACTCCCGCTTTCATAGCCTTGGGTATTGTATAATCACCCCTTAGATATGGTGCCTGCTTTTTAATTTTGTCTTTTGACAGTTCCTGTGATACGCAGGCTCCATAACCTCAGATCCCCTTCCTAAATTCCAGTTTGTTCAGTTCTGCCCATTGTTTTCTCGTTTGGGGCAAACCCTTTACTTTATCTGGGGAACAAATGCCGCTCTTCATGGAATTACACGCCTCAACACGTGTATCATTGAAGGTTCCATGTTCATCGCCGTTTGAATACATCTGCGGATGTCTCTAAATTGCTTTTTGTACTTTTAGCATGTGAAAATGTTGAGTTCTGCTCAACCCGGGGCTACAGGGCGTGGACGGTAGCATGCATTTCCACTACCGTCCATGAACAGGCTCAATCAAACCGAGCCTGCAACATTTTCGTCTTTGTCGTGCTGAGCGACCTGTGAAGTTTGCACTTTTCTCTATTTGCTTAATCTCCATTTTGCTATCAACTCCAATCATGAATCAGGATTTTTGCTTTTTTATATTATCTCAG
Source organism: Mercenaria mercenaria (assembly GCF_021730395.1). Taxonomy (NCBI): domain Eukaryota; kingdom Metazoa; phylum Mollusca; class Bivalvia; order Venerida; family Veneridae; genus Mercenaria; species Mercenaria mercenaria. The sequence continues at coordinate 93,299,058 of NC_069364.1, forward strand.
GATCCCACTCTGCCACTTTTTTTACATATTTTGGGACTATTTGTTGCTATAGCAACCGCATTTATTTAAAGAAAATAAAAAGATTTTGACATGCTTAATGTTGCAATCTGTCAATGTAACAAGTTCTTTTTTAATTTTGTTATTCTTAAAAGCCATCGCAGTAGCCCACTTTGTGTGACTGACGGACACAAAGCGGGTATGTAAACTGGGACGAATTTGGCTGTCGTTGATTTAACAAGGCCGCCAAGCACTAAGCATTTTCTTGCTCAAACCGGATACAACATCCCAGATCAAGCTACTGTTGTTATAATCTTACTTTATATGGAAGCTATAAATAGAGGATTTGTAGATTAGAAATGCATCGTGTGCCTTATCTTAATATGCGAGATTGAATCAGCAAAAACGGAATTGTGCTATATTGATTCTTAATGTAGCAGTCACAAAGAACGAAAGATTCATCGCATAGAGCAATTACGGTAGGACATTTAATATCAGAGCTTTTAGCTACAAGTAATTGTCCAATATAAACTTTCTCGAGTGTTTACATGCTATCTGAACACTGTTGTAAGTCTTAATGGTCTTTCTGATTTCCGAAGCGCTTTCTTTTATCAGCTAGTTTGTGGTGGATCGGACAATTCATTTAAGTTATAAATACTTAGTGAAAATATTCGGGCTTTTGTAGGAGTGTGAATAACTGGCCAATTCGACATGTGTAGTTAATAAAATCTACATTTTTAAAAACTACTTTTACACAATGTTATTCTGTCTCTAAATATGTCATTATTGCATATATTTTTATTCATAATTATTGCCAAATTGTAATAATCGTGGATCTTTTTTCATTTAGAATGAAAATATGAACATTAAATAGTAATTTACATGCACCAGTAAGTCGGTGCTCTTGTTTTCAAGTGTTTCAGCCATTTCATATATTTTTCATACTGAGAGAACTGATATACAGAGCATAGCTCGTGTTATATGTAACGATTTGCAAACGTTCTATGTATCTTATCCTGTAATATAGTGTTGTTTTAATTTGTACAGTATTGATACAAGTCTCTTATAATTCTGTTATAGAATGGCTATATGCATTTATATTATTGATGTAATGTATTTGTATGTAGATGAGGCTATAGTAAACAATAAAATAAATAAAAAACAAAGACAGATATCAAACAGGGAATGCCACGTACCAAAATCGCAGCCTCCCCAAAACGAAACCTACAGCACGCAGACGTGCACACCACAAACACACACACATACACACACACACGAGGACAAAACGAACAAACAAAGGCACACACACACAAAGCCTACATAAGAGGACAAAACGAAAAAACAAAGGAACACAGTGGGGCACCGTCTTGGAACGGTCGGTGGCAAAAACACCACTGGGGAGCTTAAACCGGTTTATGGTGCGCACCCAACCTCACTCTTACCCCCACCGTGTTCCAAAGACACGGGTAAGTGTAAATAAAAGTAATCCCCTCCAGGTGAATCTCTAACACACGTAATGGAAACAAAAAGGCATGGCATGTAAAACACAAAAATGCTCGTGTATAAAAATATAAAAAGCAAACCTTTAGAACCAAAAACGTATGTACTCAATGCCTTTTCAGAAGACAGAGCAACAAGAGAAACACCCTTAAGGGCCCGACGAAACAGGCCAGAAGACAGATATCAAAACAGTTCAGTCCTGGTAGGATTTAAAAACTGCTTATCATAGAGTCCTCCCCCTCTTCCGTCAGACACAATCAAAGAGGGAAGCGTAGTGTCCAACTGTAAACGGGTTGAGCACTAAACATTTTTTTAAAAGACTTTTCAAAAAGTACAAAGGACTACTGATATAAACTCTGCCATGATTTATCTTAACAAACCGACATAAATAAACAGGACAAAATTACGAAATAAAAGACACACTGGTATGATATCGGCGTAATATTATTTTAGCATCATTATTTTTTGTCCATGTAAAACGATATGAATGAAATAACACGCATATAGCGGGAAAAAGGATTGAAGGAAACGCCTTTTTGGTATTAAATAGTTTAATTGAATAAAATTACAACTTAAAAATCACCATTAATACGGATCTTCATATATGAATTAAACTGTGTAATACTTAAAAGGCATTTCCTTCAATCTTTTTTCCCTCTTTATTATCCGTATTGTTCAGCAACAATACATTTATAATTTAAAGCAAAAATGAATATCCAACAGGCAAAACCACGTTCCAAACACGTAGGTTCCCAAACGTCTCCCATTTTTATAGTGGTTATACATATAAAACTGTATTTTGTATTTAGCTTAACATGAATAAAGTGTGTATAATGTTACACCAGATAGGTAGTACTGTTTGTATATTTGTATATACATAAACTTATTAGTTTTATGTTTACATATACAATGTACCAATTGAGTTTATTTTCAACTATGACATTTGGGTCTATTCAGTGATGTTATGAGGCAAAAGCCAACTAAACGTTTGGTAGGGGTTAATTTTAAGTGACAACTCTTCCTACATATTGTTTAAAATTACATAAAACATCGTAAAATGTGTTGTTACGCTGAGAATCTGCTGAATGCCCAAACATAACACATTTTATTTTCAAATTTAGTCAAACTCAATGGCCCGTGTTGATCAACGTTTAAAGTGGTCTGAAAATTATACTTAAACTTAAGAATCACAAATATTCTGTTTGCCATAAATTTGTCTCATTAATAGCCAGACGAAGAGACTTTCGAGGACAACAACTGACAAACATGTAATTGTAATAAGGTCTCAAATATAAGGAGTCGAATAAATAGTATTTAAGTGGATTCCACTGACAGCCAATTACATTAGTAATTTTGATGGAGGAAAAGTCTCTTATTTGTCTAACATTACCTCCTTAACCGAGTCAAAGCTAGGGTTTTATTCGGTAGAAAACTAATGGAAAGGAACATAAAACAAATTTTACATAGATTTCAATAAATGAATTAATCCTTTTATCCGCCGTGCGATCAATGAACAGAAGTCCGGAGAACTCTTCTTACAGTAAAGCATTTCTTTTCTGTCTTCTCGTAAATAGACAATTAAGCACGGCAAATAGAATCCCATCGAAATATACTTGTCATCCATAATTGTAATGTATTATGCCTTGGTGCTAACGCCGTATCCTGTCATTTCATACACTCTGTCCTTCAATGTTTTCGTTCTGCTTTCTAGTCCTCTAAAAACCTTTCCGTGTGCATCCATTTTTCCCAGTGTTCTGCAAACACCATTCTCGAAGTCTGACGTCCCGCAATCTAAATTAACTTATCCTATGTCATTAAGTGAAATGTATTAGGTAATTATGTTATGCAAGAAATATAACTTGCACAATATTTACTAGAGGGGAACAACATTTAATTGAAAGTAATTCATACGATGATCTTAATCCTATCATAAAGGCTTGCTAGTTATAATTTCTGCAAGACATGATAGCACATTGTGCATAAACAGTCCTAAGACTATTTGGTATGATATCCTCTTATTTCAAAATATTTATCGTATACTTTATTTAGAGGCAACAGAGATATTTCTCGTTCCATCAGTAGTGTTACCAACATAATTCACTATGTAAAAACAATTTGCAGGTTTTTACTAAAAATCATTATGTTTGATGATAAATGTAACAATATCAAATGCCAAAAATTAATTTTCTTTGGGCATTTCCTGATTTAATCTTAACATATTTGTTTTTCTGATCGATTAACAATTACAATATCAGCTCACTTCCATCTTTAGTAATTAAGCATGTTAATTGAATGTAATTCATTCGTTGATCTTAATCTTGTCCTAAAGGCTTGCTATTTATAATTTCTGTAAGACATGATAGCACATTCGTGCATAAACAGTCCTTAAACTGTTTTGTATGATATCCTCTTATTTCTAAATCGTATACTTTATATGTACTCAACAGAGATATTTCTCTACCCATCAGTAGCGTTACCAACATAATTTACTATGTAAAATTCTGTAGCTTTTAACTTAAAATGTTTGATGATAAATCTTTCAATGTTGAATGCCAATATTTCCTCTGGGCATTTCCTGGTTTGATCATTACATATTTATTTTTCTGATCACTTACCAACTACAACATCAGCTCAAATACATCTGTATTAATTATGCATGCTTTTCCATGCATAAATGTATAAAGTGCATGGTTTACTGCAGACTAAAAGTACGTAGCCATCTACATACATTTTTAGCGGACTTTTCTCCATGTTGTTAAATATTTTTGGCTTAGATTATCATAATCTGTCACAGGGTGTAAATGGGAATAATAATGGTTCGGTAGAGCCTTGTTACCACCAAAACAGTAACCCGAGAGCCGGATATTCCATCTACATCTATTACAAGTGGTAGATTGTTTTTCTTGCATACCGTATTTTAGAAATTAAAGAATAAATAATGCATAATGAAACGCCTTTCTGTAGCACATTTTTATAAATTTTAAGCGTATTTAAACAAATCGCGGGAAACGCCCGTAAACAGAAATAACGTCACGCACAACATCAAAGTTCCGGATTAGTTTTTTTTATTTGCAGCTTAACATTGTGTCTCGTTAGTTCATTTTAGGAGTAATCTATCTTACTTTCTTAGAATGTCCGAATAGTTAAAATTATTCTGCTAAATATGATGTTCGTGAAACACCTTACTCCATAGTTTTACTTTTGTCCTAAGTAGGCTTTGAGAAGCGGGTCCTTGTTTTTACTATCTAAATTTCTTGATTATTGGTATTGGTGCAGTTAAAGTATTTAAAGTTTTTTTTTTTTTTTGAAGTTTTTCAATATTTCAAAAACATATAGTTTAACCGAAAATGCTCAATGTAACTGATACAGAATTTACGCAGTTCGCTTTTTTTTTATAGCCAATTCGTTCCATCAGCGGGGTAGCCTATATAAAAAAGAGGTATTTTAAAGTCAGATCAGGTAAAATTAATGTCTTATCAAATATATTTTGTACGTGTAAATCACACCTTAAGCATGTTTAACACCATAAGTTAATCTAACTTACGCATGCCATACAAAGTCCCTTACTGGAAGGCACCTAATTTTCTCTACTGCAATATAACATAATGATCTGATATTTGTCCATGATGTGTAAGCAATATGTTACAACACAACACTAAAATTTGCATATATAAATATCTACAGTTGCTGATTGTAAAAAGTATTTATTTTGATTTTGATAACATTTCATTTTGAAATTGATGGGAAAATATGAGAAAAAAATGTAAGAAATCGTCGTCAAATTAAAGGGAAGTAATTCTGAAGAACATACACCAACACATTTTTAATTGGGTCCATATGACACATGAGATTATATAAATATTTTACAGACTGGACAGGAAAAGATCAATGTTAACTTTTGACCATCAGGATAGTTATTATTAAAATCCCGTCACTGGTGACAGGGTTATGGACCAGAAAGGAAAAAAGATAATTTGACCCTTGACCTCTGACAATTACCTTGACCTTTGAGTTAGGGAAAAGGAGTTGCGCAACGCATATTGTCTCATTTTGGAAAACATTTGTGCTAAGTAGTATTAAAAGTTATTGATCATACAGAAAAGAAACCCTATCGACATGTGACCTCAAAGTGTGACCCTGACCTTTGAGCTAAGTATCTAGGTGTTGCGCATGACACGTTGTCCTATCATGGGGTATATTTGTGCCAAGTAATATTAAACTCCCTTCAAAGGATTGTTGAGTTAAAGACCGGACAGTACAAAAGCCCTGTTGGCCTAAGACTTTAAAGTGTGACCTTGACCTTTCAGCTAAAGATCCGGATTTTGCACACGATACGTTGTCTCATTCAGGGGAATATTTGTGCCAGCTGATATTTAAGTCCTGTTTTACATGACAAAGTTATGGACCGGACAGGAAAAATCTTATTAACCTTTGATCTCCAACATTTTTGACAAGTAATTGGAAACATTTGTACCAAGTAATATTAAAATCCCCTGATGAATGAAAAAGTTATAGACCGGACACGAAATTGTGGATTGAGGGATGGACGAACGGAAGGATTGACGGACGGACCGAAAAACGGCGCAATCCTATAGTCCCCGAAACTGGATTTCAATCAGTAGTGGACTTATAAACCTTTAATTTGTGTTCACAAATTATGCGTTTTTTTCAATGGTGCCTCAAGTAAACGGATTTAATGAGACAGAATTCATACTTCAACATTGAAAAAATAAGGTCGAATGCTGTGTTTCTGTTTAAATTGTGCTTACTCCATTAAAAAATAACCTTAGGGCAGACGTAAAACCTAAATTTCTTCCACAATATATAATCTAAGAGTGAAAGCAAAATAGAGAACTTTCACCGCGTGTAACTCAATATTTTTAAAGATGTGTAACTCTAGCCCTTCTGTTTAAGTAGTAAATTCACGTTCAACACCAAGAAATCGCTTATAAGATTCGTCTTTTTCCATTTTTGTACAAGAAATCAATAATAAGTCTTGAAAGAAGTAAACACTTAATAGAGAAAAAGGAAAATAAGGAAAAAAAATTTGGTCCCAGTAGGGCTTGAACCTACGCCCCACTAAGAATTGCAGTAAAAGTAGGTTTTTGGTAGGAATTGAATACTCTTCAACAAGGAGGTTCTCTAAGTGACCTAATACCTTAAGGACTGATTTTGTACTTGTTTGATTTATAGACACATCTCAATGGTTTAAGTCAAATGGCGACCCGTCAAGCCTCTGATAGTGGACGAAAGACCAACATGATCCTTCAAGCAATGTTTCAGGAATAGACGAGTACTTCGGTAGATCAACGGATCTTCTGTAAGCCAGCATACTCAATTGAACTGCTTATGGGATAGTTAAAAAACCCGCATTGTTTCTCATTATTTTCAGTAAACTGTGGTATCAGAGAACCTTTGAATCGTTGCTTGTTGCTTTTATATTAGGGCTATTGTAAGAGCTAATTATCCTGTGGCTGCATTTTGGCTGAACCTTCATTTTTTTCAAAATGAAAGTATGATATTTATTTTCTATGAATACTTTTATTAAATTGTATTTTGCATAAATATTCAGTAACATTGCCATAAAAATATGCACGACCTTGTCATGTTTTTTCACTATTAGTCAGCGTGGAAGTAGGACTCCTCGTGCACGCTTGAAGGTTATCGCATGCTTATCAATGTGTTTAAGGTTGAATGATATTTACGATATATTTGAATGTAGTACATATCTGAAATTAAAACAAATCAAAACCAATTCATTTTCTTATAGTTTTTTATAGCTCATCTATTCTTAAGATGACAAGGACATTTACCAGTGGTTCGGTTTCGTTGCGATTGGTTTTCGTGACCATAGAAATAAATAATGGTCGGCTAATTCTTCTTGACAACTGACGTCCATGCGATCTAATTTGATACTATCAACGACTTTATTATGGAGTATCATAGTTCCAGCGTAATGCTACATTAAACACTATGCGGTTTAGGAAAGTAATGAGTGTCTTTCATAAACATTAAGTTTATTCTGAAAAAGAAAATTTCAAAAGCCATTTCAACAGTAGCGAAACGGAACTGATCGACATATTTCTTCACGTGTAATAAACATACATATTTAATTGATATAATACAGCCGGGGTGATATAACCTTTCCTTGTTTATCATTAACCATCAATCTAGTATGTTTGCTACAACGGAAGTCATTGCGTAAATGCTTATTTTAAGGATAAACTAAAATGAAACTTGGATTTGAGTATACGGAAACGAAAAACGTGTGCTGAATGAATTTATGACGACACTAGCAAGAATGTTACTTTATGCAAACAATGTCTTCAAAGGGTGATTATCTCACAAATTCCTGTCATGAAAACTAGCCGATGTGTAATATGTTCAAATCAATCCAGCAAACGATTTATGATAATCATTTTTCATTGGTGTTGTTCCAGAAGCATCGCGGTTAAATTAGAACAAATCTGAATTAATCTTAACGTGCAGAACTTCCTTTAAGGCAATTACTGATGTAATCAGCCATAATATCAGTTTTTGAAAGTGATCATTGCGAACGAACAGCAAATATTGAAAACCGATTAAGAAGTTTCTCGGGCAAAATTGCAACGTAATGCAGCATTATGAACATAACGCTTTGTAAGAAACCTTACACAGAGTTCGATGCAATGACAAAAATTGTTACACTAGCAGCAAAAATTCTCACATCCAGAGAGAAAATTACAAATGACTATAATTGCAATAAATTAATTATTTTTGATAACAACATTTACAATAAGCAGGTTCGATTCCATTGTTGTCTGACAGACGTGTACTATCTTAAAACAAATAACGGATAAAGTTATCCACAACTTCACGTTTACTTATCGATATTCGTTTCGTTAAAGTTCTCCGTGACAATAATTAGATGTTGCTATGTATAAGAAAGTAATTAACTTAAAAAGAAAAAAGTCTTTCAAGAGAATTATGGGAAAACATCATTTCTATTTCTATTGCAATTGTATACTATGCAAGGTCATAAATAATCTTACGTGTTTTGTCAATAACCTTATATTCTCTTGTAAATAGTTTTGTTGTCTCGGTTTAAATAGAAAGCTCTGGTTTTTATTTGTAAATAATATTATTTCATTTTACAGTGTTCTATGAAATGAAATAAAAGTCTAAAAACGTTTGTTAATGGTTTTGTGATGCAATATATCCACGGTATTGGTATATTGTTCTGACAAAAAGTAATAATGAAAATATTGCGACAAATTTCCCTATCAACAATATGCTCACCAAATCCAAAGACAACAGTTAACATTTCAATAAATATCTATTGATGTGTGTGTGTTCGGATTTAACGTCTTTTTCAACAATTTTTCAGTCATATAAACGACTGTCTCACTGGAATATTACGCCGTAGACACGTGGCATGATACCCCACCCAGTCACATTATACTGACACCGGGCTGACCAGTCCTAGCACTATCCTCTTAATGCTGAGCGCCTAGCGAGGAAGCTACTAGTACCATTTTTTACGTCTTTAGTATGACGCGGCCGGGGATCGAACCCACGACCTCCCGCACTCGAAACGGACGCTCTACCACTAGGCTACCGAGGCGGTTCTATATCTATTGAAATAATACTTATTAACTGAGATATGGATGAGCTATAATAATTACGCCTGAAATGATTTAACATATTTTCGGATTTGGCGCCATATTCAGCTTAATATTAACAACAAATTTATGAATTATGCATATTCTTTAATACTTTTGACCAGGTATATTTGCTATTATTTTTTATCATAGATGTCTGTATATTTTCATTCTCACTGTACTTATATATGTAAAGAGTTTATTACTGCATGCTGTATATAGCTATGATGACGAGGAACGTCTAATGTTCAAGTCATATTATTATGAATAAAGTTCTGTTCTGTTCTGTTCTGTTTAATACTTTCGGCAGTTGATTCGGGAAGTTTAACGTGAACTTTAGCGAAACACAAGACACTCGTGATTAAATGAAGACCTACACATTTTGCTGAACTCGTGTCTATTATAAGCATATAATTTCCTAAATAAAATCAGAGATCAGTTTTGGTATAAGAGTGCAGGTGGGCGTGAGAGGCGTTACATATTTCAGTACCTCTCATAAACAGAAGAGTTCTATATATTAAGAGAAATTTAATGACATTTTTGGGGTGGGGGTTGTTGGTTTTTGTGCGATCTCATTAAAAGAAAACTGAGGCACAAAAAAAATAAAAGTGAATATTTTCGTTTAGGAGTCGGGGTGCGGAGGAGGGGTAACTGTTGTATGTCTGTGGCGTGGAGCGGGGCGGGGTTAAATAATGTATATTTTTGTACTCTTCAAATCGTCTCATCACCGCAAACCTTTATTTTAAGCTGAAACTCAGTTCCTTGAATAGTTTCAAATTGTGCTCCGGACACAAAACACAAAGGACAGATATAATGTTTGAACTCAATCTGGGACCTAATGTTTGCCCTACCAACCAAATTCAACTCGAATGCTAAGAAACAAGAATATAAAAAAGATTGTATATACTTTTCTGGGGTTGGGGCTGTTGGAGTAGGGGTGGGATTTAATATGGATTGTTGCACTCCTCAAGTCGTATCATCACCACCAAACTATATTTCAAGTTAAAAGTCAATGCCTTGAATATTTTTAAGTTGTGCTCCGGACACAAAACACAAAGGACAGATTTAACAGTTGAGCTAAATCTGGCATCGTGACCTTTGACCTACCAACCAGATGCAGACATAAGTATATATTTATTTGTTTCTGCAGGAGGTGTTGGGGTTGGGGTGGAGGCTAATTTGGATTCTCTCCTTCTCAAATCATTACCACACTCCTATATTCTAAGTTTAAAACCAATACCTTGAATAGTTTTGAAGTTGTGCTCCGGACACAAATAAAGATGTCAGATTTGAATTTAAGGTAATATGCGCCACCTAACGAAAGTCAACGGACCGTTATGAAATTTTGCCGAATCAAAATTGACAATATTTCCGATTTACTAGTATTTTTTTCATTTTTCTGTTATTCTCCATTTTGCTGCTGTAAATCTTCAAACATGACCGCTAACGTTATTTTTTCAGCAGAGCGCAAAATGACGTACTTGACTAGTTTTTCGATTATCGTTTTTATATACAACTAAAATACGGCAAAAATTCTTTATTTTCAAGTTTATATTAAAATTATCTCTCCAGTGATATGTAATTTGTCATGTTTATTTCGACGTCACATCAGAGGCAAACGATTTATGAACGCAAAACACGCAAAACTGACGTCGAGCTTTAAAATATAGGCGTTTTTACGCGAAATTTCGGGTGAAACTCAACGTCAGTTTTACGTATTTTTTGCGCTCATAAATCGCTTGCCTCTGATGTGACGTTGAAATAAACATGACAAATTATATATCACTGGAGAGATAATTTTAATATAAACTTGAAAATAAAGAATTTTTGCCGTTTTTTAGTTGTATATGAAAACGATACTCGAAAAACCAGTCAAGTACGCCATTTTGCGCTCTGCTGAAAAAATGATGTTAGTGGCCATGTTTGAAGATTTACAGCAGCAAAATGGAGAATAACAGAAAAATGAAAAAAATACCAGTCAATCGGAAATATCGTCAATTTTGATTCGGCAAAATTTCATAACGGTCCGTTGACTTTCGTTAGGTGGCGCATATTACCTTAAAGTCAGTACGTTGAATGATTATCAGGTAATGAAATATCAGAGACAAATTTGACCTTAGAGATCAATTTGTGACCTTGACCTTGACCTTTGTTCTACCGACATCATTCATACGCTGTGCATATCGTCTTGTTGTCCCTACCTATACCCCAAAGTTTAAAGTCATTTTTGGCTTGGCAGGTAACGGTCTAAAAGGAAATTCAATAACTGGCTGAACACCCGTTTGATTCCACGCTGTAATATCATCATCAAGTCAATATCTGTAATGTTTCGCTACTTCTCTTTTCTCCAGGTAAGGACACCAGCTGGTTAAAGGCTGAATTAAGTTTTTTCGAATAGTTCGATTATAACAATTACAATTCAACAAACTTTCAGCTAATTACTCCTGACAAGTGACGTAAAGAGATCTAATTTGAAATCATCATTGAATACAATGAAGTGAAAGACCGATTCATTTTGGCGCTCGTTTAATATTTAATGATATTTTTTTTCAAGAAACTTCCAATAGGAACAATAATGACGTTTTTTCTATTTTTTCAGCGACATCAGAATCTTCATATCAATTAGCAGTAACAAAAATGTATACAGATTGAACCTAAACTCAGCCTTTTCTCATATGTTTCTGTAGAAAGTAAATTGTTGAACATCTTGGAATGCTTAAGGATCATGTAGCCCGCTTAAGCCTGTGCTAGGGCCGTGAGGGGTGTTGCACTTTCCATTACCTCTCATGAACAGACTATAACCGAGTCTGTTATTATTTTGCTTGGTTGCATTCTTTGCTTCCAAAGGATCTCGTTACAGATTCATTGGTATGGTCAATCCTGCCTCTGTTATTTCAAAGCTATGAAGAAGTAATATATCGGCAATGTATATTACCTGCTTTCAGTCTAGAGGATAGCTCAGTCATACTGCTAGCAGTGTCCAAACTGGCTTGCTCGAGTTTTTATTTTTTTTTTCAATGCATTTATTGATTTGATCTTTAAAGTACTGTCTACAAAACACTAGCCGTTCATTTATTTAAAGCTTTATATTACTTATACATGTTTTTATGCGTAGAGGTAGCACAGTGTTTGGATTGTGGGACATTGAACTTGCGCGATGATATTAAGACCCTCTAGCCTACGATAAAAAGCAAGGACAAAAAGGCAAAAGAAAAAGCCACATTTACGAGAGTCCGGCAAAAAGTTCTGTCACTAACTGGCTTCCGTAATTTTATCACGGGTCTTTTTTAAAACGCTTCATTGAACTTGAATGATGTGTCCAACAGCTAATTGTGTGCGTTTATTTCGTGCAAATTGCTTTTCAAATGACCGGGTTGTTTTTCAAATTGAAATACGTGCAGTCATAGACACTGACCAATTTACATGTCACATTGTAAAATGGACGAAAAGACTGAAATTTGTACTACTAGATATATTAAATGCCGCATTAGGCTTGATATAGATTCAAAGCAGATATTTGATGAGTTGTGTGGTATAAATCGATCTCAGGCCATTTCAATGCGCACAATTTTCAGGTGGGTTAAAGCTTTTAAAGCTGAGAAATTATCTGTCGAAGATGATACCGGTTCTGTTAGGCCTAAAACCTCTGTTACCAAGGCAAACATCGCTGATGATAATGGTGTGGTCGAACATAATGAGCTATTGTCGGTGAAAGATATATCCAGTTGTACTGGCATATCTGAAGGCAGTTTGCAAACAATTCTGAAAAAGCGTTTGGATCTGAGAAAGGTTTGCGTTAGGTGGGTACCTCACTGATGAGCATAGAGTAAAAGAAACAACGCCTTAAATGTGCCCGGGTACTTTTGAAAGGATAGTCGGGTAATTTCTAATTTGCTAACAGGTGATGAAACCTGGGTGCACATGTTTGAGCCACAGAGAAGGGCTGATAATAAGCAATGGAAGCGAAAAGTTCAAAAACGCCCCTGTATTGCCAAGAGAACCAAAAGTTCGAAAAAGATGTAATTGTCTTCAATTCTAGTAGACCAGCCGTTCAAATGTCTTGTCCATCTGGTTATACAGTCACTGGACGATTCTATAAGAACTCTGTACTGAAGAAAGCGAAAAAGTTTTACAATCAGAAACGTCCGAGCAAAGGATTTTCAGGAGCCTTATACACGACAACGCCTCCTCTCACAAGTGCGAGGTTGTTAAGTCTTTTTTGCTTCTGAAAAGGTGGAAGTTGTAAACTACCGCCTTATTCACCTGACCTGAGTCCCTTTTTTATTTCCAAGGCATAAGAAAATGCTTTCTGGAAAGAAAGTCCAGAAGTTCTCTTGGCAGCGCCATATATATATATATATATATATATATATATATATATATATATATATATATATATATATATATATATACCTAGGCGATTCAGGATTTATTATACACGTAGTAAGCTGTTATCGCTTTCAGGTAGTTATGCACGTTCGGATCCAAAAAATTTCTGCAATGTAGAAACCATATTTTTTCAAAACTTCAGAACATGCCTAAACAAGTTTCAAATAAAAAATATATGGCCGTATACTTGATTTTTTTGCCAGACTAATTTGAAAAATTTGGATCTCGGACAAGCATTATTAATGGGGGTCTATCATTTTTAGCGAAAACATTTTTTTCTAAAATGTAGATTTTTAATGAAACTTTTCGCTGTCGTAAATAAACATATTGTCTACAAACCGTGTGCTTGTATTTGAGACCTTTGTCCTTGATTAAAGTGACCCAGACATCTCAAGCTTATTTAAGACATTATTTGGTCAAACGTTTTGATACCATATTTTGACTTTAGAAAACAGTATCGTTGTCGTATTAATTAATTCAAACAATTGTTGTCATTAGTTTATAAAATGATTTTCATTTTTGCACGTCCAGGTTTTATTCTACGTGATCCGGATAATTGACATTACGCCATTACTTTTGGTTTTGGTTTAACAAACGTGCACAATTGCCTTTAATACATTAACGTTGTACAGTCCTATTAACCTGTTAACTTTATTAATCATTGTCCGCTACCTTTCTCTCGAGTTCTCAACATCTTTCACTATAGTTGTAAAGAAATATGCCGCGTTGATGTAATTCAAGTACGACTTGCTAATTTTCCCCGGGCTTAATTAATTATTTCTCATCAACAAATTCGTTTAAAGCAATTGATTACTGCTCTTTTTCAAATGCAACACAGTAGTGAAAAGAAGACTATAAAGTGACCCACTGATTAGAAGCTTGGAAACATAATTCAGTGTTTTCAAAATCTATTACTTTCCGTATTTGGTGTGGAATTTTCTGAAGTAATAATCATTAGAGTGTAAGGTCAAACTAAAGCGCGAGAAGCAGAGTTTGGAATGCCGTCAACAAGCGTTAATCTAAGTTTAATAACATTGTTAACTATCATATTATTTGGTATCACCTTCACCTTAATTATTTTTTTAGTATTTAAAAATCACATGTATAGTGGCAGGTACAGTACGCAGCATCACTCGAGGATTTCTATCCTAAATGCAAGATGCGCGTTACGTCATAGGTACGCATCAGAAGTAACGAATAAATTTTATTGGGCCATGAAGTAATTCCGTCATCATCAAATTTAAACCTGAAATAAATAACCAACAGACAGCCCGTTAATCTATCGTAAAACACAAATAACGAAACACAATTTTAGCAACACGGGTTCTAGCATACTTGAGATTTTGGATTTAAACCAAGTATTAGATAATAATGATTTTCAATTATATTTCAATATTACTCCATCTTATCGTCCACTAATGTACTCTACAATGTAGAGAGCAGAGGACGCACAGTAATGGGGTATCATATTACAATCAATTTGTCTGACAAAATTTACACAATATTTCGTTATATTAAGATGAATTAAGTAATAGCTAACCTTTTGATTTAAACCGTTTTCAGTACTTTTAACTGAGTTTGTTCATGGCAAATGTGGCTGCCATCAATAGAAAGGTTAGATACAATTGCTAAACCTTTGCTCACGGCGTATTTTAAAAATCAACTTCCAATCAATTACCTAACAATATATGTTTTATAACTATTCAAATTTAACAAAATGTTGAATTTAAAATATGCACAACTAGGTGTTATCGGTGTGTATAATGGTCCAATCAGATTCGGCGAATTATATTATTCATGTATACATGTCATATCCTTGCAAAATCACTGACATTATAAAATTTATACAGATAAAAAATTAGCGATTTATTGGTGAGGGTAATTTTTTTTTTTCAAATTGATATAATTGATATCATTAGTCTACCGTATCTTTTCCATGGCCCCTATAATACACGAAATCTAGAGACGTCACAAGCTATACCATAATGGCGACGGTCATTGTTGTTCTGTCTCGCTTATTTATGAATTGTAATCTCTCTAGAAATTTCAGGATTTTTTTACATTATAAAGAGGATAATAACATTTTGTGAATGTTTAAATACTTTTAACAATTCTGTGTGACAGAAACGTTTAAAAGCATTTTTGTTTAAGGATTTACCATTTCACACGTTTCGCTTTTCCTCTACAGAGAGACAACGTTGGAAGAAAAAAAAAGAGAACAACGCTTTCCATTCTTTGTCAAAATATGAAATGTGGCAATACCTGATGAAAGAAATCAAGCTTTATGGATCAAACAACAATAACTGGAAAATATTTAGTTAAAATTAAGTTAATTTTGTTGTCCTGTAGGGCCATTAAAAGGCTATTTTGCTTGAATAGTGGACGACAGAGATCTTTTGATTACCATATATACATGTTCTTGTTCTGTTTTACAGGCTCTTCAGACTGGATAAAGATACAGGCTTTTTGAGACAGGTTGTCTCTCAGTTTATAGATGTTCATCAACACATCTGAATTCACATTATTCCTTTGTTAGATGATTTAATATTTTAGAGACTTTACTAACGGCACCTTACACAATATTAAAACTTTTCTTTTAACGTTTTGTAGTAGTCTTTAGATTTTCATTGCTGAGAAAAACTACCTAACAACTTGAAGTTTATAAGTTTAATTCTGTCTCTAAGCACGTTTCCTATGATTATTTACAGCAGTGTTGTTTTTGTTCCTCAATCATTTGCACCACTAACTAATGCATAGACGTTTTAGTACATTGTACTCTGATGTGGAATTTGGGCACCTTATTTAACATTTGCTCATATTGTCAGATAACTGTTTTTCAGCACTAAGTGACACGAATGCTAGCGTAGTTCACACTGATAATTTTGAGCTTCTCATCTATCTTATACATGATGTACCTAATAACCACAGAATAAATTTCCCACGTAACTGGAGACAAACATAAATCAATAAAGACTGACAGTGATTTAGGTTAACAGAAACTAACCCCTAGAGAAACTAATGGAATTAAGGTATGACTTCTTAAAGCATTGAAAGCTGCTGTCTATTATTTCACTTTAACCGATTTACTTAAGACATAGGACAGAACTTAATGGCAGAACATTTCTTAATGTTTTCTGACCGCAGATAAAGATAAGGTCTCAAAGAAATTTTGAACCAACAATTGTATATCAAGCATTAGTAATATTATACCGACATTTGTGGGAGTTCACACTGCTGATAATTGCGACTTTAGTCTTATCATCAGGACTTTGTAATGTGATGCTAATCATGTAATTTGGAGTGCTAACAAAGTGAAAACGCGTCACACTACTTAAGTGGACTGCAACTACCTTGAAAATAGGTAGTAAATAGAATGATCAGAATAGTGTTTAACAAATAATGATTCACATCAACTAAAAGGTGACTATGCATTGTTAGATGTGAAGCAGTCTAAGATACACTATGTAGTGTTCCAGGTTGTAGATAAACTACCGTAAAAATATAATAACAGTCTCGTTTTAGTTTAAATGCTAAATGTACTGTGAAAATATATAGAGTGGTGGTACCTATGCTCGCGGTATTTCGATAAATACGCTCTCTGCAGAAGCACAGATAAAAATATTTCATCATGCTATGTTCAACACCGACCAGTCGTGAAATGCCTTTACAACAAACGTAGCGATAGCCGCGCGTGCCGCTCACGTGACGTATACAGCAGCATAGGTTCCCTTCAGGGCGAATGTTCACCTTTTCACGTATGCCGTGTCGAGAGCTCAAAAGGCGACTAACCCACGTGATGACGCACATCAACAATATGTTTCGATAAAAGGAGGATAACTTTATGTATTTGCATAGGCAAATCGAATTAATATTTTTTTCTTTCTTCTTAAAAAGATAATATATGTACAAAGTACCGCGAGCATAGGTTTCACCACTCTAGTCCATTCCCATTAGTTGAAATGTCAACATTCTTCTTGTTGCTTAACAGAAACTTTCATTGGAGCATTTTCTGAGTGTGTTGTTTTTCAAAACAGATTATTTCTCTTACATTTAACATAACATTTTACTATTATTTGAAACATCATATAACAAATTGGTACCTATAGTGTCGATATCATTGAAATGGTGTAAAGGTTTTAAAGTCAATTTTTCATTAATCATTGGATATATGAAATAAAGTAGGAAACGAATGAGTGTAATGTAACCTAGAATATAACACGTAATAACTGACACAAAAGCAAGAGACCAGTGTAAGGTATCTAATAAGTCAGATCGAGGACGACAAAGATACTGACACCAATGTATTATCAACGTTATTAAACAACACGGAAAAAGGTGTTTCTTAGTACATAAATGGAGCCAATGTGAAAATAAATCAAACATAATTATTTCAGCAGAATTTGGCGTAACATATACACTAGTTCTGCGGCCGCGTTATTTTCATATCTGAGCGAGACATTAAAATAAACAAACTTGCATTAATGGTATGTTTTAACACCATTTGTAAATGACATGTTGATTTCCTTTTTTGTCTCATAACATGGGTGTTAGCCTAAAAGAAATAATGCATTATATTGTCCATAAATGCACGCATTTCCTTTTTCATTGCTTGAATGCATCAAATTCTAATTTCTTTTTCGACATTCTTCCGTTGCTAGGTGAAAATTATTTTAACCATAGGCAATGACACATGTCATTTGAAACATAATTATAAGGACACATTTTCCGCTCATGGCACAAATGGTTCACAGCAATTCTAAACATGGTTTCAAAATGTTAAGAGGCTCTCACATAGGTCCTTGAATGTCACGCAGCTAGACCAGATATGCAGAATTCTTTCGTTGCTAGGGAACATATTACCAGTTACGATATTAAAGAAGTGCTAGTTCAACACGAACAATTAGACGACAATTCCAGTGATTATAGACCAATAAACTAAAGTTCAGCAAAAGTCCATTCGGACTAGGGAACTTGCAGGGCTGCTTTGTGTTGGTCAGAAATGTCTGTGTTGATATAAATACTTTTTTATCATAAAAGTAAATACAATGTCAGAGAATTTATAAAATATGGCATTATTATTATTTTTTTTTTTTTATTTATTTTTTACTTTTTTATTTATTTTTTTTTTGCTTTAATAATTTGTTGAAATAATGGATCTTTCAAACTGTTGCGCAATGTTTACCAGTTCGACATTATTAATTTCAGATTGTCATATTTTTCCTTACGCTTACATGTATATCTTTTGGTAACTACATGGGTAGGCAAACCCATTTATATTCTGACTTGTATCTGTCATGAAGTATCCGTATCTCTGCGCCGCTACAACGGCAGCATTTTATAATCTGATGTTCTGATTTGAATATAATTGGTTATGATCATAAATACCATGTTTTTTCACAACAATTCATAAGGAAATTGCTTTTTATGAACAACATTGAAATCTGCAGGATTCCAAACAACACGTTCATTAAAAACTGTACTCACTACTGCACGGTGATTCATTTTACAACCGCGTCTATCAGGCTGCATTTTCGTAAAATTATCTCCGTATTTAAAAAAAAGACACTTAAATTGTTAAAGCGGCATTTTATTCGCATTTATTCATTATACTTAAATCCGTTTGGAAAATTGTATCAGGGTGAATAAGAGAAATCCCAAGAAGAATACCTAGTGTATGTCTTTGCTAAATGTCATAGATTGATGACGTGTGTGTGACTTGATACAGCTCGTATTTTATACTTTAAGGTGTCTGTCTGTAAACCTTTTAAATGTACCATTGCCAACGTAGTTCTTCGTTTGAAGAATTACTGAACCTTTTTTTCTGTTGGACATGATTTTAACCAGTGAAAACAATTAGATTTTAAATGTAGCACGACTATGATTACATATAAAAACGTGCTTGCATAATCTAATAATGAAAGGCGATGCGCATGCATTAGTAAATGATACTAGCCCTTAATAATTGATAAAGTTTACATATAGATTTTATTGGGTATGTAAGTAAAAATATTATCATGACGACTCTAAATCGCGCACCTGAATACCATTTCCTTTAATATCTGGTTCAATGTCACAACACACAAACTCAAACATCCAGAAATTTATTCACAGACCAAGGTGTGGACAGCGCGCTCGGCTATTCTCAGTGCTTGATAGTATAATATAAGCTATGAGTAAAACTATAACATTACAATAAGCATATTCTAAGTCGAAAATGGGCCATAATTCAGTCAAAATGCTTGATAGAGTTGCCTCCTCCTTTTTACAGACTGGGGTCATGATGGTAAACAAGTATGCAAAATATCAAAGCAATTCCTCAATTGACTTTGAAAATATCTGGGGTGGTACGTAAACTTAAACATTTGTGTGACGCTCACGCTCACGCTAACGCTAACGCCGACGCCGGGGCGAGTAGGATAGCTCCCCTAATCTTCGAATAGTCGAGCTAAAAATGAAGTACATATGAAGATGCTTTGGTGGCACTGAGTGCAACGAAGCAAAGAAGTATCAGACTCGGTTCATGAGAGGTAATGAAAAGAGTAAAACCGCACAGGCATAAACGGAATTCTTTTACATAGATATTGCATTGGCTCTATGATCCCAAACGACCTGAAAAATATAACAACACTGAATCCAAGTACGGGGAGACTTTTACAGCCACTACACGGCACTTAAAGATTGCCTTTAGTTAGTTAATAAAATCTATATGAAGATCCTTTGGAAGCATTTAAGGCAACCAAGTTATTACTGACCCGGTTTGATTGAGTCTGTTCATGAAATGTAATTGACAGATTAACACCACTGGCGCCCTAGAACCTGCTTAAATGGTGCTCTTTTACAGTACTACATGATTCCAAAAACCCGAAAATATGCTAACACCATATGAAGATCCTTTGGAGGCATAGATATCCTTACATTGCACTTACTGTTACACTGAGAGCGCATGTCTTCCTTATGAATAATCTGATGGAACTGCCTTTAATTTACAGATTACAAATTCATGCAATGATCAAACTGGTCTTTTTCATTTGTATTTAGTAAAGTAATTAAACGTTTTAAGAAAAGAGGTTATGACCCAATTGTTTTGAGACACACCGCATGTTTGGTGTTCAACCCTTTTACAGTTGGACGCTACGCTTTCCTCTTTGATTGTGTCTGACGGATCAGGTGGAGGACTCTATGATTAGTAGTTCTGAAATCCCACCAGGACTGAGCTATTTTGATTTCCGTCTTCTGGCCTGTTTCGTCGGGCCCTTAAGGGTGTTTTCCTTGTTGCTCTATCTTCTGCAAAGGCATTGAGTACATGCGTATTAGGTTCTTAAGGACTGCATTTTTATATTATATTTACAATGGCATCTTTGTGTTTTACATAACATACCTTCTGTTGCCATTACGTGTGTTAGGATTTCACCTGGCGGGGATTATTTTTATTTACACTGTCTTGTAACTTTGGAACATGGTGGGGGTAAGAGTGAGGTTAGGTGCACCATAAACCGGTTTAAACTCCCAAGTGGTGGTTTTGCCACTGACCGTTGGAAGGCGGTGCCCCACTGTGTTCCTATATTTGTTTGTTTTGTCCTTTGGTGTTTCATTTTCTGTGTTGTGTGCGAGGGTTGTTCGTGTGTGTCTTTGGGGAGGCTGCGTGTTTTGAACGTGGCTTTCCCTATTGGATATTATTCCTTGTTTTTTATCTGGCTTTATTTGTGTTGAGTTCCAGAAAATATTAGAACACTATTATTCAAATACGTTATATCCAGTTTGACTTGCATCTCAGTGTTGTTATATTTTCTGGTCCTTCTGGATCATTGATTTCAACTCATTTAGATTTGAAAATTGAATACTGCTTAAGCCGTGCTAGGGGGCGTGGACAGTGTTGCATTTTCCATTACTGCTCATGAACAGACTCAATCAAACCGAGCAATTTTCACTGTTTGCATTGTCCTCAGTGCTTCCGAGGGATCTACTTTCCGGATTATATTTACTTCACAGCAGCGGGTGTTAAGTGCTGTGTGGCGGCCGTAAAAAGTCGCCCCGACTTCATCTCAGTGTTGTTATATTTTCTTGTCCTTTTCATTTCATTGTCCTCAGTGCTTCCGAGGGATCTACTTTCCGGATTATATTTCCAAAATACTATTGGACGATTGACATCTAAAGGACTTCAGTTTTCGAAGTCTCTGTCAAAATCACTAAAATCATCATGTGCATTCACCAATAGCCTTTGCCCATCTATATTGAGAGGTACAGGTTTTATAGCAGTTACAGAATATTGTACCCGCGAGCCGAGCTACAAAACAATACCACCGGGATGTTGCAAATTGTTATTTTAATGCACAAACACAACAGATAAGGGAGGGGGATATTGCCTTCCGGGATTATCGTCGTTTCAAGCCCCTTGGAGTTTTGTGCCTTGCTCCATCAAAAACTGGTGGATTCAAAAGTTGAAGGGTCTGTGTCCATAGCACTCCTCCATATGCGTGTCTTTGATACCCAAAATTTGATACGTCGTATCTGATATACTTTCAGCTCTAGTCTTACCCTAACAGGCTGCAGTGAAACAGCTTCTGCAAAAACCTTGTATGTATCTTCATCGACATATCCACTTTTTTCCAGACTGAACTCTATTGTCAGCTGTTTGGTAACGGCTGTCTATCCAATGCCACTTTTGGAGACATTATCGCATCCAGACAGACAGGGCATGAGCAGCTTATAACTAGGGCATAATAACTGAATTTTGTATGTACCTTTCGTGTTGCTGCAGATTCCACTATCGTCCACTGAGCACCAGATCATTCCATTAGTATTAATATTCTGCTCCCTGCAGCCTGTGTAAGCGTTTTTCCTCCGCCTCACTCCCCCTATTGCCCTCTCTTTTTCCTTGCATTTACGCTACTTTTTGCATCCCCTCCCCCTTTGCTTTTACTAAGTTTTCGTGGCTCCCCTTTGTTTTGGCAGCCCTATCCTAAGACGGTACTTTATTGTTTTTCGTACGTGTGTTGGTGCGTTTGTATGTTTGTGAGTCTATAACGGTGCCCTATTGTTTTCTTATGTGTTGCTTGTTCGTTTTTCTATGTTATTTAGTTGATCGTAGTTGTTTGTCTTTGGTGCATGAAAGCCTGCGCTGTTGTGGTTTGCGTTGTGGTGCGGCTGTTTTTAGAGGGCGTGGCATTCCCTTGTGTGTTCGTCCTTGTTCGGCTTTCCCCTTCTGGTTCTTCACCCTCCCCCGCCCCCCAACCCCCACTCCCAACGCACAGCCCCATTTCGCCCCTCGCCGTTTCCTTCCCCTCCATCAATATTTAGCATAATTTAATATGTACTTGTTGGATGTTTGAAGAAAACCGTCTGAAATATTTTTCCATTTCAGCTTTTTTTTGTTGTGGGTCTACTATGTAAATGCGTGGCTCTGGGGCTGTGTTTTTGGTGCTCTGTGTTTCCGAGAAATCTACCCTTACCTTGTATCTTTTGTTGATGCACTTTTATGTTTTGTTGGTGCACTTTTAGGCATTCAAGGATTTGTCATGCTCTCTGCTGATGGCGGAAACTGTGCTCAGCAGAAATAGTGTGTAAGACAGGGTTTTCCCCAAAGCCGGGGGAGGGGGAGGGGGCAGCGTGGAACGGAAAACAAAGCACTAGCGAGGAACACATCTGCGGATGTCTCTAAATTATTTTTGTACTTGTAGCATGTGTAAATGTTGAGTTCTGCTCAACCCGGGGCTAGAGGGCGTGGACGGTAGCATGCATTTCACTACCGTCCATGAACAGGCTCAATCAAACCGAGCCAGCAACATTTTCGTTCTTGTCATGTTGAGCGACCTGTGGAGTTTACACTTTTTCTTTTCTTATATCCACGCTGTCCCGAGGGTTAGGAAATAATCTGCCTTACTCAGGCAGCCATGTTAGATACTTTTTTCTTGCCTACTGTTGATATTACTGCAACCTTTTGAAAGATATCATAATTAAAAATTGCTCATACATTATGACGTCATAATACGACGTCAAATTATGACGTCAATATGCGCACATGTTCTCCAGCCCGTCTTTCCCCGTGTGGTGGCAAGAAACATTCAGTTATTACATTCCAGCTCTTAGCAGCTCATACTCTGTCTGGATGCAATACTGTTGCCAAACTATGTGGCACTGGAAATGCAACCGCCGACAAACAGGTGAAAAGAGGATGCATTCTAGACAAACTTGGAGATGTAAATGGGATATGAATAAGGTCTTTGGAGAAACTATCGGTTTTTTAGCTGCCTCTTATGAAATGAAAGGGGCTAAAAGGCTGTCCATATCAGAAATGATATTTGAACATGAAAAATGGTAAACAAAACTGCTCAGATGATGTCCAAACATCAATTGTTGCCACCTACATTGGAATCGTTCAATGAGAATTTAAGAGCACACATACAGATATTCATATAATGGAGTGGTTTGGACCCAGACCTTAAAGTTTTGATGCTATCAGTTTTAGACAGAGCAAGGATCCAACTCTTAAGAGGGTTGTACCAACGACCATTCTGGAAGACAACCCCCACCCTGCCACCAGCTTTGTCCTAAAGTTCACCCTTTCTGGATCAACCATGTGTAACTTCCCGCTGTCGTTCTGGGGTTAACCTCGCCTGTACAATATTATGTAACTGTCATTAAAACTGTAGCTGTCATAAAAAATTGGCGAAGGATGTAGATGAAATACTCAGTGATGCAGATGATGATTCTAGTGATTCTTACAGAGAATACGAAAACTTAACAAATATATACATGCCAATCGTTCAATAGCTCGTATTCAAATGCAATATACAAGGATTTTCCGTTTTGGCGGCCATTTTGACCGCTATTTTGGATTTTTCAATATGAATTTTCTTCTTTGAATTGTATATTTGATGCTTATCATGTTACCTCTAGCAATAAAAATAATATATACATTGCAATCCTGTCCTAATCTGCTGTTGTTTAGGAGCTCTGTCGTCTTTGCATTTTTGGCGGCCATCTTGAATATTTTAAAATGCTTAATGATTACAAAGTTGCATCATCCAGTTTCTATGAAGGTACGTGTTGTAGAATCTTTTCATGTAAAAATATTTTGTGCAAACTCCAGTTTTGGGTTTGGTCGGCATACGGACGGCTTTCTAGCTTTTAATGGTGGAAGAAGATTCCAGGTGCGCTTCGTGTACGATTACAGCACATGCGGGCACCTGGGCAGAACCACAGACCTTTCGTAAGAAAGCAGGAAGGCTTCCTCATACGAAAGATTTCTACACCCCAAGCGAGGTTCCGAACCACAGCAATCGGGGGAAGTTGTTGGACTAAGCAACCTTTCGATCACGAAAATCCCCGTTACTGAGATCGTGTGATAAATTTGAAAACATATTTGCTGAATCACGTACACATAACTCTCGATAATTCTGACTTTTCGTGCCAATAAAACGTATTTTACAAGGCTAAGAATTATTTTATATAGTTATACAAATATTCACATCCTATCTAAATATTTAAATATAAATAAAGATACTAGAGTGAGTAAAGTGAGGTAAGAAAGTAGTATCATAAAACGTCATTGGTTTAATCCAGTTAGGTATAAATCTGTGCTTTCCAAAGCGAGGTTTTATTTAACGCAATTCCAGCCTAAATGTATCAACATACAATGATAATACATGTATTAATAGCCAAATTGAACACGTCTGAGTGAACATTTTTAAACTTGGTATGGTTATGTGTATGACTTGTTTGACGCAATTCCAGTCTAAATGTATCAACATACAATGATAATACATGTATTAATAACCAAATTGAACACGTCTGAGTGGACATTTTTAAACTTGGTATGGTTATGTGTATGACTTGTTTGACCTACATTAAATCACCGGCTGAATTGCTGATGGTCGGCAAAGACTAATGTATGGATTTTTATAGACTATCAGCTTTAATCAGCATAGTTATAACATGGTATGGCATGGCATGCAATTTTCAGCAATAGAGTAATACACTAAGCTGTGATGACCTCTTTCTACAAACGAGGTATTCCTCCGTAATTCAGTTTTCCCGTAATACCGTTTTTCCTTGATTACTGTTTAAACATATAACAAACCCATTTATATTATGCAGATCTAAACATTGGGATACGAAAACGGTTTAACTTTTCATTTTTGGCTTTATCAGTGGATTGATTGCTATGAAAACGTACAGGATGTCTTAGTGTGCATTAAACCATCATTGTTCTGTACATTTTATGTAAATATCGGAAAATTATGCTTTGTCGAAACCTTACTTAATTAAACCTGTAAGAAGATTATTTGAAACCAAAGAACGCAACCAAAAAACGTGACAGCAGACTTGGATTTTAGTCGGTTCATGAGAGTAAGTGATAGTAGTTCTAAACAGAAACTTTAACTATTCACCTCTTGTGTGTATTTTGTGTACAGTTAACTGCAAGAAGATGGGCTGCACGAAAACGGCGGATAATACTATAGAAACAAGTCAACATATCTTTCCCTGTAAGGAAGAAATAAACCCTAATGGTAATCGAACGGACGTTTAAAGCCCAAAAGGCCGTGTGTAAAGGTATTTTTTCCAGACACTTGGAGGTCAAGCCCACCCCCCCACCCCCCTCCCCACCCCTCCCTGATATCAGCCAGTAATTTTAGTCTTTTAAAACACAATGATATGTTTTGTTACAAATTCAGCATGTTTTGAAAATTACCATCAATGAAATACTTTTGACTGCATTGATGGTAAATGGTAATTTTCGAAACATGCTAAGTTTGTAACAAAACATATTGAATATTTGAGATATGCTCAGTGTGTTTTAAAGACTAAACATATTGGCTGATATCTGACAGGGGCGGCGAGGGGAGGCGGGGATTGGCCTCCAAGTGTTTGTGGTAACTTTTAGAACATCAGGTACGACTTTTATTAAATACCGAAGACAATTTAGACCTAAAACATTGTCGATTTACACTCAAAATATTACCAGAATATTTTTACTGAAGCAACAAACCTTTTTTTGCCGAACAGTAAATTTAACAGTGTTTATTTACATTTTATGACCTTTTGGCAAAGGTTGTACACATATTTATTGGAGATTGATTATATTGAACAATAGGTAGACCTCACGTTATTACACGGTTAGCGGTTATACTGAACATCATTCACCCCACAGTTTAATAATAGAACTCCTTACTTACAGGTAACTTTGTGGAAAGTTTTGAGGTAAACAACAGGTTAAATAATTTGACATTATAGTATCAGCAATTAAAATGAATTAATTCATTACACTTACGTGCAGTGATCATTACAATTATTTAGGTAATGTATTTGACGATATAGGCGTGATTTGGGGGAAATATTAATTTTATTCTGGACCTTTATAGCGGCTATAAAGGATCACATGTTGTTATCACATCTGGTCATTTTGGAGTCAATTTAAAATATTTTTTATAACTGAAATCCGATCAAGCCGATGTGAGCGATGTGAGACACATTACATTGGAGACGGAAGAGGGAATATGACAGAGTATCTTGCCTTAACAGAGGCAATACGTATACATTATAAATACAAGCTCAAGCAATAGTTATGATATTATGTAATGACTATTATTGAAACAACCTGAAATGGAAATCGTGTAGAAGATGAGACGGGAAGTGATTCTGACTTGAGATGACTTACATCGCAAGTCATCTTTCAACCTCACTACATTGTCCATGTATTTGTGTATACGCGGATGTTGAAAGAACCAAAGATCCACCATTTTATATAATGTATTTAATGTACATTATAGTACATTTGTTATGAAAAAGTATGTGTGTACAGATAGTTATCAAAACAAAGTGGAATCTTACAGGAAAAAAACGTCATTTCTTTCAACGATAACAAAAACTCAAATGTAACATTCCCGAAGAGCAGACTTAAACTTTAAAAGCTTGACGCATTAACACGTGATCCTAGGTAAATATATAGAATTGATAAAACACCTTTCACACTGTTTTACCATTTCTCTGTGATCTACGACTGATTCCGTATATTTGCTTTTTAAAGTAACTCAATTCTCAGACAGATTTATCTGATCACATGTACTGAAATGTTGCATGAATCAAACGTGATTTAAAATCACATTTATTTATACTTTTCGTGCTTCTGCTACCATCAAAGAAGCAAAAGGACAAAGTCATTAGGCAGAATTTGAGACTAAATGCTCATAATCTCGCAGGAAGATCATGATAATATATACATAACGTTGATGTGCCTTGCACGTTTTATTCTAGCAAATCACTTCTGTCAGATAATTATTATCGCAGAGAAAAATTGAGATGGCGACATGTACTGTTCCAAAGAGCTCTATGTATTTATACTTCTTTGAATACTCCAAATCAAGTTTCATGCTACACACTGTTGGCCCCATCTGCATGTAGTGTACGCTCTGTATACTACTGTTTACTGTGTAACATTTCGTAAACAGTAAACAAGACAAGATTGTGATCCGTCAGCGTACGATAATTGCCTGCATCAAATCAGCATGAAATAACCATCATTAATGTCGCTTTTTTTTTCAGAAATAATATATTCTCATTTAAAAGACAATTTTTGTTGTAATGAGCAATACAAATCTAAAAAAAGAAATTTGAATATTGCTATAACATTGTTTTGTACGTTTACTTGAATTTAGATACGACGTTGGCACACTTTGAAAATAAGGGAAACTCCCAACCACCTTTGGTAATCAACAGCTTTTTGCAAGTAGACCATTATGGATGGCTGCGTTGAATCTTTTTTTGAATGTGGCATTTCGTTTTGGGCTTTTATCTTTCTGTTTTTATCGCATAGACAATATAAAGATATTCATGTTCATAACTAGAATCGAGGAATTTCTTTTAACAACGTTAAACCGATTCTCTGAAATGAATGCTTGGTAAGTATTATTGCTATATTCAGTAACGTAATTCTCACAAATTTTTAACTGACCACATTTATTGAAATGTGGCACGTATCAAACGTGACTTAAAATCACATTTAATCAGTATAATTTTTCTATTTTAAGAAACACAAATGCCAAGTTATTATTTCAAATATACAAATTACACATGAAACATACTGTCTGATCTTTGTGAATTTCAGTTTGATTGGTAAATATATATATATATATATATGCGAAAAACACGGTTCAAAAGGTGAAATTTGCATTATAGTCCAGTAGAATGATGGTTTTGTCAAATATTTAAAGAGAAATGAAGGACTAGACTTACAAAGTCTGTTGAGATCAAATAATCTGTTATAAAGTTTATTTCTTTCTTCATAACGACACTGATATTTTCTCAGAACACCCTTTTCTCGCTAGGCTCATCCCAACAGGTTGGAGTCCGATATAAGAGATACTGTAATTTGTTTTCAGTAAGTGCTATTCTACATGGTTTTATGTTAGAGATATTTCTCTTTAAAGACCCTAACGACTGATGCCAGTCTAGGACAAACCTTGTTAATTTAGTAAGTAAAGTTTAACGTAAAATGAGGATCAAACAGAAGATTGCGTATCTATAACAATAAATACTGAACTACTCTGTCAAATAATATACTCTTGGAGCTAAAGTTAATATAACAATATTGTCACAGAGAATAACGGGTTGCAATGCAACAATTACTACAGAAAAATTAATGTAGGTATAATAACGTTATCGTGATAAACATACCTTGTACAGAATTTTACTTAGCAATAATGAATAAACATACCGGAATACGGTCAAAACTACTTTGTAGACAGCAGGTGCACTATCACTTGATTTAAGATTGACCAAAGTGTCACGAGCGACACAGTTGTGAGACAGTCGGTGTTTATTATCAACGCTATGCAATTATCACTTCGTCCGGTATTTGGAACAGTTGCAAAATATTGCCCCTTATTATATTCTTAAAGCTAAAACATTTAATTCCCTTGCAAGGCTTGAATGAATGTGACAAATATCGATCAAAGATATATCTACTTACCAATTGCACTGCAAATGGAGAACAGGAAAACGTTTTGTATCGAATTAATTATTTTTACGTTTTATCAGCAGGTTCAAAAGTTCAGGCAAAGTTCAAGAGAATCAAATGCAAGTTCCTATGGGACTATATATAAATAAATTAACGTATGAATCCCTATAGGTCACTGTGCACTGACTTTGAAATCTTGGAAGTTCGATTGCTAACAAATACATATATAAATGTATTTCTTTCGTCTGCTAAAGGAAATGTATTATTGTTAATATTAGTTATAGCACTCTAAGGTAATTAAGAATATTGATAAGCTTTGTACAAAATCGCATCATATCGAACAAATGACATTTGGAAAATGATAAACCTATAATTCAACGGGTTGTAAACAAAATGCAGCTTCATTGATCGTTTCTGTGGAACAAGTAAATTTGTTCGCAGACACTTGTAACAACAATGCTCACTTTTATAACAGCATTGTATGGCCATACACTTAGAACGCTATTGCGGGAGCTATGGCTGACACTCCTATGCGTATTTTAGTTTGTCATAAAATTGTATACTTGTACAATTGTTGCTTGTAAACTAATAGACGTTATGCCAAATTATTTAGATGAAAAGAACGCAACCAAGCATAGGAATACCAGACTTGGTTTGACTGACGCTCTTCATGATAGTTAAAAAACAAAGGGTGTCAACATACTCGGAAAAGTGCTCTAATATCTTTATTTTCGGTCCTGTGTTACTCAAATGTGATAATATATTGAATAAGAACATATTTAATGTGAATATTTACATTACAGATTTCAGAACATACACATAATTATGTCTCAAAGGCAAAGTCGTCTGAAGCGACCCATCATCATGATTTAAGGGAAAAATAAACCAAGTAATTGATGCAGCCTAATGAGAAGACATTCGAAATGTGAAAAGCTGCAAATGATTTTTCATGCCCTTTTACGTCAAACTACTATCTATATTTACGACAACTTTAGCAACAGCCTGTCCCGGCAAGGTCACACCAACCAGGAGCTAGATCAGCTGGATTTACACAATACGGAACCAAACGAGCTGCCTACAGGACGCCAAGAGCCTTTGGCAGTCAACACACATGTTCGACCTGTCATTTCATAAGCTTCATCAGTGTGAAATGTTTAACAAAACCAACAGGTCAGTCAGCTTTTAACAGATCCAAATACCCTGATAGTGACTCAAATATGATAGGTAAGTTGAAGTGGATACTTCTTTAGCAAAGAAGAATATTGATCTACCTTGTTGACATCCGATTGCCCCAGTCACAGATTCCGGTAGGAAAATTGACTCCCTAGCAAACAACATCCGGCAAAGCAGCACATGGGTAGATATAAACAATTTTCGTTTATCCCGGCAACCATTGTGACGTGGAACACTATCCCATCACCCGAGATGACATTTCAGTAGAAAATTCATAGCATCAAACGTCGTGTTCAAAAGTGTTCTTAACAGTTTTAAAAATGGTTACCCAGATTTCCGTCAGCTAATTGATTTGTTCGAAACTTTAACCGTTAACACCTGAAAATGTATAATTATTTGTGTATATTCAGTTCTTAACATATATTAGATTCTCACTGGAGGTACCTTTAATATTTGATTTTCATATGCTGGTAGCGTTATTTTAGCAGAAGTATAAATCTTAAATAAAGCCACTTCGCCTAAATACAAGCTATGCTTACTAGCATCAGCGAAATTTATGACGGGCAGTGGGAGGAACGGCGTCACGGAATTTATACCTTTCTAGAACCGGTTTGATCCAGTTCTCTTGAGCGTGGGTTGCATTAAACACAAAGGAATTTCTGATTTTATACAGCTTTTACTACAATTTTACCGCATTTTAAACAGTTTTCGTTTTAGAATTTTACACATATCGTTCCCATAACGAATGAAAATACAAGAACTACCGGGAGTTTTACACAGATAACCAGGTTTGGACTTATTTACAATTTTTACGATGGAAACAAAGAACTTTGGATTCTAAACAAAGAACGTTGCAAATTGGATTTTCATTGTGCAAAAATGGAAAACTCGAGAATCGCTGTTGCAATTTTAGGACATAGTTTTATTCGTAGGCTTGATGATAGCTTTCGCCGTCAGATACTGCCTGCCAACTACGACCTGAAGGAATGTTCGGTGATCCACAGGGGACTTGGTGGACTCTTGGCTTGTGAAAACTATAACGGTCTTCGAACCTGTACTAACTATTTCAAACACAAGTTCGACAGCTTTCTGAACACACACAAGCCTCGTGTTGTTGTGCTACAGCTAGGGGAAAATGACATTGACTCGGGAATACAGCCACTTGAAGTAGCCAGTACATTGGAGGAAATAGGTTTAATGTTGCTGAAAGACTATAACGTTGGACATGTTGTAATATGCGAATTATTCACACGTCTGAAGCCGAAAAATACAACAGATGAACAGTATGAGTCAAAACGGGTCCAAGCAAATCAAATACTTAAAGCCCTACTGGAAGGTCACAAACACATCCGTTATTGGAACCACAGGCGAATATTCCGAGCCCAAACACAAATCTTTGCTAAGGACGGAATCCACCTGGGCCCATTTGGACAGAGACGCTTCTACAGGTCGTTGCGGCATGCTATTATGACGGCGGTCAGACAGGCCACATGAAAATTTTTCAGGGGAGTATTTATTTACACATGACCCGATGATTTGTTAAAAAAAAAAAAAAAAAAAAAAAAGTATAGGTATAAGAAGTCAAATGAAAGAACATTAAAACAGAAATATCTATATATTTTACAAGATAAATGAGCAATAAATAAATGCCTGATTATTTAGATAAATAAATGTTGTATGGGAATAAATAAATATATAATACATATATAAAATTTAATAAGTGAAAATTTTTACAAGATTTTAACAACATGTAAGGCTATAATTAAACCAGACATAACCACTCTACCAGATGACTGGTCACGTGGACTAGTACTTCATGTGGCTCCTTTGAATCAAATTTTGACACAAAGTCTTAAACATATACATGCTATCTTAATTTGTGATTTACATGTAACTAATATGTTATAACAGTACCACTTTTCGAATGATGGGATTTTATCTGCAAAACTTGATAAAGATATATATGGCTACATTGTGTTCCATTCTTGACTGATAATTTTTCACTTTTGTGTGTCCTTGTGAATATGTCACACATGCGCAAAAGCAATTACTTCAAAAATCACTTATCTACATTTATCAATGTTATAAAGTTTTTAATAATAGTGTTGCTTTTGGTGAGTCACTGGCTTTAGCACAGGCACACTTTGTGAATTTGTGATGTTTTACACAATTGGTGACCATACATGTATCTCTTGGGAGTCATTGGATTTTACCACAGGCACACTATGACTTTGTGATATGTTTTCCACAATCACTTACACGTGATTCGCGATTATTTACGCACACATTATATTGCTTTTTGTGAGTATATAACTTGACCACAAGGACAAATTGTGAAATTTTTGTAGCATGTATACTACAGTCACTTACAGGCGATGTGCAACTATCTATGCACATATCACTTTCTGTGAGTCTTCTGACTTGATCACAGGCACACTCCGTAAATGTCATAATATGTTTACCACAGTCACTTACGTGTATTGTGGAATTATTTACACATATATTATATCACTTTCTGTGAGTCTTTTGACTTTACCACAGGCATACTTATTTCCCACAATCACTTACATGTGATTTGTGATTATGTACTATACATTATATCACATTCTGTGAGTCATTTGACTTTACCACAGGCTCATTTAATGAATTGTTGATATGTTTACCACAATCACATGTGATTTGTGATTAGGTACGCATACGTTGTATCACTTTCTGTGAGTCTTTTGACTTTACCACAGGCACACTTTTTGAATTGGTGATATAATTTTTAAAAATTACTACTATATTATTTACAAATAGATATACATATATCACTTTCTGTGAGTCTTTCGAATCTTGACTTTACCACAGGCACAATTTGTGAATTTGTGATATATTGTTACGATCGCTAACATGCGACTGATGAATATTTGTACACAGATTTTATTACTTCCAGTGGTTCTCTTAATAATATATTTTATATAATTGCGCATAATCCGGGATAGCTTATATAATATACCATTTTCTGTTATGTATTTATTCCAGCACAGTCATTATTTATGAATTTAAGACATTGTCAGTAAACATTTGGATGTGGTTTGTGCTTTTCCTTCTAAGATATAAACATTTAATTAGGTCTGAATGGGTAATGTTAATATAATTGGAAACCCATGCTGGACAATTTTAGCGAAGGAATTTAAAATTTTCGTTGTCAAGTAGATTGGCTTGGGACATAACTTTGTATATTCTTATAACTTTTGCTAATGCTGTATGTGTCATTGTTTCAGCATGCCTTCTAGAAAGAGAAGTGTTGCTAGCAGCAATGAAGGGGCCAAGAGAAAAAGGGCAGTCTCCCACACAGCCACTACCACATCAGCCACAAATGATGAAGCCATTATTGCTCTCAGTGAAAACACTAGATATAGAAACTCTAGGAGAACAACAGTTACAACACCCAATGTACCAATACCAGTTCCTGTCACAGAAAGTGTTTCAAGTGTTTCAATACAAACTCAACATATCGTTGACACGTTAACAGATAAACTTGAGGCTATAGTCGAGACTAAGATACAACAAGTTTTGGGTCAAAGTGGACAAGCACGTCCACAACAGGTACAGGCCCCAGAAACAGTTCCCACGCAACAGTTACAACAACAACAACAACAGGCGGAATCACTGGATGACAGGGCACAAAGTGTATTTACTGGTAATTCTGGTTGTCTCACTTCAGCTTCATTACAATCCTCCCCATCAATTCCACTCCATGCATCAGTTAATCTGAAAATAAAAGAAAAGATCTGGGCTGACGAATTTGTAGATTTTTCAACTTCTTTTAGTAAGTCTCAGGAATCGTTCAGCTTAACAATCACGCCAACGGGCATTTCTTCCTTTTCACAGTCAAACTCAAGAAAATTCATAACAATTGAGCAATGGACTGATATTTTTGCAGTCTTTTCATCTGTATACAGGCAAAAGTATCCGGACACTGCTGAACAACTAGCCCAATACAGTAACACTGTGCGGGCAATTGCCAAAGCTAGGGGTAACTGGCATTATTATGATGTGCAGTTCAGACAGCTTCGTCAGAGTCACCCATTTTCTTGGGACTCAATTCACCATGAGCTATACATCAAAGCTCTAAGTCAGAAGCAGCCCTTTCGGCCAAATGGCCCACAAATGGGCCAATCTAGAAAAACCTGCAACAAATTCAATCGTGGAGATAGATACACAGGATGCATCTACCAACACAAATGTAAAACATGCTTCGGCAATCACCCACACTATAAATGCTGGAATCGAACATCCGACGGTGCCTCCAAAAATTCAAATAACGCGGGTCAGTCACAACCCAACAGGTCAAACCCCCCAAACAAAGCCAATAGATAAAGTTACGTTACCCACTCCGGTTAAATGGCGCAAGCTGGAAACCCTTTTACATGGTTATGACACAAAAGTTACACGGTATCTTGTACAAGGTTTCAAGTTAGGTTTCGAGCTTAATTTTCAGGGTAATAGAGACGGTACAGACAGTCCAAACTTAAAATCTGCTAATGAACATCATAACATCGTGGATGCAAAAATCATGAAAGAAATCAAAGCAAATCGCGTAAACG
Source organism: Mercenaria mercenaria (assembly GCF_021730395.1). Taxonomy (NCBI): domain Eukaryota; kingdom Metazoa; phylum Mollusca; class Bivalvia; order Venerida; family Veneridae; genus Mercenaria; species Mercenaria mercenaria. The sequence continues at coordinate 93,334,304 of NC_069364.1, forward strand.
GTCCATTTTTGGAAAAGCCCTTTCAAGAACTTAAAATTTCGCCGATAGGTGTTGTTCCGAAAAAAGAACCAGGGGAATATAGAATGATTCATCATTTATCATATCCCCGCAATACTGGAACCTCGGTGAATGATCAAATTCCCGCTGACTTTACAGAGGTCTCCTATGCAAATGTCGATGACGCCATCACAAAAATTAAAATGATCGGTAGAAATGCCTTTATGGCAAAAACAGACATATGCTCTGCTTTCAGAATTATTCCAATACGTCCGTCCGATTATAGTTTACTGGGTTTCAAATGGGAAAACAAATATTACTATGATAAATGTCTCCCTATGGGAGCTGCCTCAAGTTGTCAAATTTTTGAGACTTTCAGTACAGCATTAAAATGGATAGCGCAAAACAAATTTGGTATACGTCATATAGTCAAAATCCTTGATGACTTTTTGTTCCTTGCGCCAACTTTCTGCGAGGCTAAGTCAGCACTTGGCTCTTTCTGTCGCATGTGCACAATACTAGGAGTGCCGCTAAATGAGCAAAAAACTTTCCCTCCTTCACCGGTCATGTCTTTTATGGGTATAACACTAGATTCTATACATATGGAAGCAAGACTACCACAAGACAAGCTAGCTAAAGCTGTTTTGCTATTACGCGAGCTTGGTTCAAAACAAACATGTCAACTCCGTACTCTCCTATCCCTGATAGGCTTCTTGAATTTTGCTTGTTCGGTCATCAGACCAGGAAGGGCTTTCCTAAGACGCCTGATAAACCTGTCGATTGGCGTTAAAAAGCTTCATTACAAGGTAAAACTAAGATCCCCAGCCAAGCAAATAAAGCCACTTCGCCTAAAGAATGCTATGAACATTTGTATTATATTTGCATTGACGAGTATATATTTTCCTTAAATTCATTAAAAAAAATGCAAGCTAGTAAATTTTTTAACCGCCTTTCCCCTTTCTTAGTTGCTTTAAAATAGATGAATTTCGAACCTGCACATTGAATTAAAAACATTGCCTTTTCTTTCAGATAGTTCGAATTTCATAGCATCAGTTGAATGCAAATGTAAAACTAGAAATTATATTGAAATCAAAATACATAGCCCGTTTTTAAAAAGAATACATTTACATTTAAGAAAGGAAATCACAAAATTGTTATAACAATAAAAAAACAAACATTTCTTAAAGAATAAAAGTTACATTACTTAGAGGGAGTGTATGTTCCTTGTGTTCCTTAAATCAATCTCATACCGAATTTATGAAATCTGAAAATGTAATAATGTAACACAATCTGTAATTTTATCACTTCAAGACTAATTTTAACTTCCAAAGTAGTTTAGCAGGAGGCAATTAGTAGATTTAACAGCGGCGTTATTCCTTGCAGAGCTCTATTTGTTTTATTGTTCCAGAGAAAGTATAAATGTGTCAACGATCAAAATCCGTTTTGAGTAACAGGACACTTCTGTCAAAGACAATAAAAAGTATGACAACTCATTGCTCCTCTGTTAATTTTAGACAATAACTAAGTTACATCTAATTTTAAAGGAAGGAAATGAGCCTATAATTTAATACCCTGACCTCTTATAAACTGTTGTCTAGCGGACTTTAAATTTAGTCCAAATATGTTTTGTCGTCAAACAAAACTGTTTACAGCTGTTGTATGTTATTATGACATCCCCATAAAATTTCGAAAAAAAAGTGAATACTTTTACCATTTTCCAAGAGGGAGCCCTTTTTCCGAGAAACGACATTATTAAAATGCATTGCTTATGTAATAAGTATTAAATATAAGACATGTATCTCATTTTGTAGAATAAAATAATTGCTGTTAGATTCAATTGCTATTCAGAATAATTTGGCCAATATAGTTTACGTGTATGATGAGGCGGACACGGCTGTAAGCACAAAAACAAAAATGTGTGGTTATATTTCATAATACTTCCGGAGTTTTTTCAGAACACTGACAATGGTAATGTTTCAGTTCTACGCCCATCCTGATTTAACATTGCCCGGGTTTTATAACTTCAGAACTGTTTTCAGAAATTATTAACTGATTGAATTTGTGGAGAATAGACTCCTTTGGTAAATTGAGGGACGCAAGAAGGATGCATTCAATGCTTTCAAAGTATCTTTAAACAAATTTTAAATCAATTTTTAAGACGTTGAGACCTCTAAACAAGTTCCATGATCGGTACTGCCATCTACCAGCTCTGCAAAATCAGTTCTAATATGTCAAATATGCTAAACTCGAAACGACTGTCTCACAGTTGGCGGAGTACTTCTGCCATTTATTAAACTGATAGGCTATGTCTGAGGAGGTCATGACATGGATGCAATACCATCACTTTTTCTGTATGTTTTGAACATAAGTGTATATTACAAATTTGCTCCATAGGTACATACTTATGTCATCAAATAAACAATATTGCAGATTTCTTTCAAATTTAATTTTATCTTGTTATCAGCCCTTTAGAACCGTGTAGTACTTAGAATTAATGTTGTTATATTTTATGGCAGTTTGGGATATTGTGTCTATACAATAGCGATCCGCTTACTCGAATGACAGGTATTATTCGTCAGCGGTGTTACACGTTTCATTACATCTCATGAACAGACTCTATCAAATAAACAGAAACTGTGTTTATTTTGCTTCGCTGTGTTCCATAATTTTAAAGGATCTTTAAATTTGATATAAATTTAAGCATATCTATATCAATATTACAAAATAAAACAGGTTGGTTGATCAAACAATAGATAAATGTATCAATAAATGTGCTGTAAATCCATAGCCTATATGGACAGGAGTTTTTAACTGACATTTCACATAATCAGGCTTAACATAGCTGTCATCATTGGTTTATTTTTATTTTTTTATAAATGACATTTTTTGGTACATACTATTTAAGATTCTGATAGAGACAAAAACATGGTCACTTTTACACAGGCCTCAACATTAATCCTACCAATTTCCAAATTAATAGGATCGAAATAAAGAAGTTATTCCCGCACACGTAATTGTAACAAAAGGCACGATATGTTAAACATGACATGGTATATACAAAACAATGAAACCATAATGATACACACAAATCATGTAGCTGTGTTGACAGTGCACGTTGATAAAGAACATTTAGAAGTAAAGATCGCAACCAAGCAACATAATAGCAGACTTGGTTTGATTGAGTCTGTTCATGAGGTTTAATGAAATGTGCAACACCCCACACGCCCCTTAGCACCGGCTGTAGCAGAATTCTATTAGAGTAAAACAAACTATCACTCTATGATCCCAAAGAACCAGAAAATATAACCACATTAATTCCAACAGCCGCCACATGGCACTGAAATTGTCACCGAATTTACCGATACGTGTGCGATTATATCTATAAAGAAATGACAATTACACCTGCGGGTGTCTCTAAATTTTATTTCGGTACTTGTAACATGTGTAAATGTTGAGTTCCGCTCAACCCGGGGCTTCCACTACCGTCCATCAAACTGAGCCTGCAACATTTTCATTTATGCCGTGTTGGGCGACTGTTTCTATTTTTTGAATGCGGCTTTTTCTGTTGGATTTCTGTCACTGTGTTCTCGCCAGCACCTAGCTTTATGTTGCTGTTCAAATACAAGATGCTATTAGCAACCCTGAATATGGTGTAGCGCCTCGCTGTTATGTCGCAGAGAGACTTTGTAAAACAAAAGGATAAAGATCCTAGCCGTTTCAATCAGATTGAATGAAAATGTTTTATCAACAAAACTAACCATATTTTTTCGATAGAGCGTATATTCATATATATATAAATATTAGTTAAATAGTTTTGATTAAGCACAATTCACACTATTCTACCAATCCTCTGTACTAAATGTTAGATACGATATAAATTCTAAATAAAGTAACATAATTCTTAAACAACAATAGCTCAGCACACGTATTGACATGTGTAATAAAACAAACGTGTCGTAAAAGTCACGTTTACTTTTTTATGTTAACCATTCTCACATTCAAATGAATAAAATTGAAATTAAAAGTGTTTAATTAGATTGTTAAGTTGAAATACACTGAAATGGACTTTTTGCTATTTATTCTCGCATATCATATTCATGTTATTTTCGCACATATATGGATTAAAATGATTAAATTAACAGAGCATTAACATTTTTGCTTGATCCCATAAATTCTTTTTAACGTTTTTAATGATAGTGAATTTTTATCCTCCGCTGAAGACGGAGGGTAATTGTTTTTGCGTTGACCGTCCGGCATTTCATCCGTCCGTTAGTGCGTCCGTCCGGCCCTCCTAAACTGAAAATGTTTATAATTCGAAAAGTATTCAAGCTAGAATCACCAAACTTTTTGATTTGTTAAAAATGAAAATGATGATAATTCAAAAAGTACAATTACAAGTTCAATTACAGAAAATTAAAGTTGCTATCATAAAAATTTATAGCATTAATAACTAATCATTCAGATCCTGATATCTTCAGGCAAGAAATTCATTCAACATTTTTGTTGTGCTTACTATCAGTGTTAGGTTAAAGCTAGCAGAGGAGGAATAGATGGACAGAAATTTCTAACAGTGTTCTATTTTAATGTTATTCTGGCCTGATATGAGAAAGGTACTTTCTGATATGTACAGAAACGTTTGTTCTTGTAATTGTAACTTGTACCTGATGATAGTGTCTAGACATATGAGCCGTGCCATGAGAAAACCAACATAGTGGCTTTGCGACCAGCATGGATTCAGACCAGCCTGCGCATCCGCGCAGTCTGGTCAGGATCCATGCTGTTCGCTAACAGTTTCTCTAATAGCAATAGGCTTTGAAAGCGAACAGCATGGATCCTGACCAGACTGCGCGGATGCAAAACCACTATGTTGGTTTTCTCAGGGCGCGGCTCATTATTATGATTCACAACAAAATATAATTTAAAGGTTCTGTTCGTTCACCTTTACTTGATACATCAATTCCATTATCTTTCTCTGTCTCAATAGCTAACGTTTCGTAATCTCGCAGAAAATTTATACGGTTAATTAAGGTATGCGTTTCTGCCTATGAGAGTTTTAGTATATGCGCAGTGAAACTAAATTATAACTTTAGTTCCCCCAGATATTGTACTACATATACTGCACACCTTTATCGTTTCTATTTAATGTACACGTGTAATCAGCTGATAAATATCGTTGACTGTGTTGATATTTACATAAGTTGCGCACACTTTCTTTCTTTTATGCATCAGGTTATTCTTGATTGGTCGAGATGCGTTAACTGAACATTTCATTGACTGCCCAATAGTGACACGTGTCACAGGATCCGCTGGTTGCAAAATACATGTCTACTTATTGCAAATTTTGATATGCCGTTATTGACTGAATATGTTTATTAAAATGACATATTGTATTTTAAACAAGTCCTCGTAGTACTGTTAACCATGCATAAAATGTGTTACGTGTGGACATCTGCGTTTTCCACTTAAATCACTTAAATCACTGGATAAACTACAAAGCTGACAACATAAGAGATGTTCCTCAGGAACTAGTTACTTTGTGTGTTTTCGAAACATTATGTTCCACTGGGAAACATTTATTAAAAACGATGGATATTTATATATTCAGCAGTGCTTTCATGACGAAGGCCAATAATGAGATGTTTTGATATTGGATATACATTTATTCTGATGTACGATTCCGGTCGTTATATATCGGGAAACAAAGATGAGAGTTAATTCTGGTGTACTTAATTTGAGATAATTACTCCACATCACGTTACTAGTAATCAGCTTTGTAATAACTTGTTTCCTCATTACAGAATAATTGGACACAACTTTCACGACATAGTGTTAACACTGTTAGAATCTATCCCTATATGTTAGGTTCTTTTATTACGTTTGATTGTAATTGGCGAAAGCAACTGCCAACCGTTTATATAATATTGTATTGCTGGAACCAGAATGAGGTACGGTATTTGACAAATGACAAGTTGTTATGCAAAGATATGTAACAGGGTTTCATTTCAGAGGTTCTTCGAGATACATGACGTAATTCAGACTACTTTTAACAACATGTCTTTTCATGTGCTTCTTGTACTATACAATCTATCCAGAAACGAGTTTAATTCTAATTGAAGACGGACACTGTTCACGACATTAAGTCTTTTAAGTATATTTTAAGACTGCTGACATTCCTTCCCGATTGGTATCAGAGTGCATTAGATACCGATTTACTGTTTCAGATGCATGCACTACTATAATACGTTTTGTACAAGAAATACAATATCAGTCGAACGCAGCGTGTTTCATTGTATGTATTGATAACTTGTCTTATTACACGTGTTCCTACTATTATAGAAGATAGTTCAGGGTACTTAATCATTGTGCTCTACTGGCTGGTAATTGATATGTGCTCCGCCCGTTTTGAAAAAAAAACCGGATGCATTATCGAATGACGTTGTCCGAATGTCCGTCCGTTTCCAGATGCTAAATCAGAAAGTATAACAGCCAGAGATTTCAACCTTTACTGGATGACTAAATACTATCTGAAGAAGGATGGACCTTTGTTGATTTGGGCGTCAATATGTCAAAGGGCAGGGTCAATAAATCTAAGGTAAAGGTCACAGTGACCTGGAGACTAAAAGTCGCTTCCGGACTGTACGCCATTACGTAAAATAGCTACAACGTTCAAACTTTATTGGATGCCTTAGCACCATTTTAGTAGGACCTCTATTTTTGGGAAGATCAAAGGGTCAGAAGTCAAGATCACAATGTCCTGAAAAAAATGGTTTCTGCATACTATGACATATATTTTCCAAACTTAACACAGTGAATTAGTACCACCAGTGAAAGAATCCTACCGATTTGGGGGTCATTTGCTCGAAGGCCCGTGTCACATAGGCTTGAATTATTTTTTGGTATGTTTTTCTTTATGGACGCAAAGTCACATGTGTATTAGCTATAGCATTAAAACTTAACAAAATAATTTAGCATCAACATTAATCGAAAACTGCAATTTTAAATGCATCTGCTGTTTACAAAATTAAACTGGAATTACAAAACTGAAAATGGAAATTTTATGACATTATTAAAACAATGGAAGAGATTCATTCAGAAAACGGTAGGAAATAAGCTGCCGTTCCCGTGGTTACAAGACCAGTTATCGTTATTACAACAAATAAGCTGTATCAAGTATTATGACACATTTTCTTGTTGTTACGACTTACTGTTACGTTTGTACCTGAAAATGATATAAATAATCATTCTTTTTGTGCATGCCATAATAAACACACAGACAAAGTTTATCAATACAAGCGAATTAAAACAGTTTATCTAAAAAAGCCCGGGAAATATACGTCCTTATATAGGATCAAGAGGGTCATGATGACCCTATATCGCTCACCTGTTAAACTTGGCCTTGGAATCATCAAGATAAACATTCTGACCAAGTTACATGAAGATAGGGTCATAAGCGTGGCCTCTACAGTGTTAACAAGCTTTTCCTTTCATTTGAGTGTTGACATAGTTTGAACCCACATGTTCTAGTTTCTAACTTGGCCTAGGAATCATCAAGATAAACATTCTTACCAAGTTTCATGAAGATAGGATCATAAATATGGCCTCTAGGGTGTTAATAAGCTTTTTTTGTTTGATTTGACCTGTTGACCTAGTTTTTGACTCTATATGACCAAGTTTCTAACATTGCCTAGAGATCACCAAGATAAACATTCTGTGCAAGTTTGTATCAAATCAAAGCATAAAGGGCCAAAATAGAAAATATTGTCCCTTTCAGGGGCAGTAACTCTAGAAACCATGATGTTGTTAAAATCGAGTGTTAAATGTCACTTCTATCGTGTTCACAAGGTGAAAATTAACAAATTTTGGCTCTTTCAGGGGTCAATCAGGGGCGTAACTCTGGACCCTATGATTGGATCTGATGGATTCTTCATGGAATCCAAGATCTATTTTTGTTAAAGACATTTTGCATTTTTGTATCAAATCAAACCATAAATGAAGTCTCTATATGGCTGCAAAGGCCAAAATAGCAAAGTTTGGCCCTTTAAGGGGCCATAACTCTGGTACCCATAACGGGATATTATGCCAGTACAACTTGTATGCAAGTTTGATTAATGGTGATTGCAAAATATGGTCTCTATCGTGTTCACAAGCCAAACTAGCAAATTCTGGCCCCTCAAGGAGCCATAACTCTGGCACCAGTAATGGGATCTGGCCAGACTTCAAAAGGAACTGAGATATTATGCCAAAACAAGTTGTGTGCAACTTTGATTGAAATTGATTACAAAATGTGGCCTCTGTCGTGTTCAAAAGAAATTGTTGACAGACGACGACGGACGAAGGGCGAGCTAAAAACGTCGTGACGCTATAATGGTAAACAACAACGTGAGAGTTCTGTATTTATCTTCTGCAGCTAAACGTCAGTTTTTTCCATATGTTTACGTTATTTGAATTGGCAAATATTCTAAAGGGAATAAAGAAAAACACTCTAGGTGTTTTGTTTTATCCAGTATTTAAGTTATTTTACGAATGCATGACAAATATGATTTTCATTACTGGTTTCAGACCAGTTTCCGATAAAAAATGAGGGTTTTCATTATATTTATTTTTAAATACAAATTGTTTACAAAAGTAATCTACAAATTGTTAAACCCTAGTCTTTACTCTTTGCAAGGATGTAAACAATACTGGCCTTATCTGCGCATGCGTCCAAAAACAGGGGCTCCAAAAGGGCAGTCTGATTAACGTTAATTGGTTTATCTACAGTACCAGTTTCCGATAAATGGTTTTTTAAGCAGCTTTAAAATTGTTTTGACTGAAAATCTTTGTAATTTTGATTTTAAATTATGTAATTAACCTTTACAACTTTTTCCCATAAAACGTACAGGGTGTGGCTATCTTCCGTTCCGTTACGTACGGTACCGTACATCACCTGTACAATCATATTATGCAACACTTCAGGACAAGCAACTTTCACATCGTGTATTTGTCTAGCTTGTAAACAGTAGTTTATTTGATTACTGTATACATTGTACCCCCGGTATATGGGAGTTTTATATTGTTTTTAAGTCCTTAAGCTGTGTTATATAGATTTAAAAAAAGTAATAAAAAAAAAAAGATAAAAGTTTAAGCGGAGGCAGGGATTCGAACCCACGACCTCTCACACCTGAAGCGAGCGCTCTACCTTGTAACTAAATACCCATGTGATGCAACAGCAATATAATTTCCTTAATATTTTATCTAATTGTAAAGGGAGAGTAATTCTACAACGGAGTGCAAATCATAAGCTCAGGATTTACCTCCCTGGAATAGGACAAACATGGGTTTGTCTTCCGCGCATGCGTGTCATGTGGAATCCCTCAGATGTAAACAAAACAGAAAGTTGATTGCTTAATAAAGAAGGTAGAATTTCTCTGTAAACACTTGTCATAGATGAACGAAATTTCGCTCGATGCTTGCTTGTGAAACAGCCTTCCAAAACATATAGTACTCCCTTTATGAAGGGTTACATGAAAGGAGAAATTACGAGAATTCGGATACTGGTACTGTTCGGATACAGTTCCGATACCAGTATAGGTCATATAAAACATGAAGTAGATCTGATACCCTGGGTGTAAGATCATAATAATCTGTGAAAATGCGGATATCGGGCTCGATGGTGACTGTTTTTGGCGGTACGAGGCTGTAACAGGTAGGTGTAGCCGTGTTTTAAAAGCAAAAGGCTTCAAAAGCCATACTCAATGTGGTTAAGTGTTAGATATTGCCTTTTACTTAAGAGATGAATAATGGCCAAAGCACCTTCAAAGTTTCATGTGATGACAGCAGAAATAAAATCATTAGATAGCTTAAAACGAATAAGTTTTTTCCTTAAATCACTGTGACATTGATATATTTGACATATTTGTGGACTTTTCTAGCTGACCCTTTAGTATTTCAAATAGCTCGTTGGAAATATATCCAGTCATTCTGATATTATGAAATTTGGTTTCAGCCGACAATCTGCTTTGAATAATTGCTAAAAACAAACATGATACTGGAAAAATAGAGAGCCCCTGAATTGAATAATTTTGCACATGGTTTTACAAATGGTGGTATTATTAACACGCGTTTAACTCATTTTAAATTTGAAATATTGCAATTTGCTTCAAAGGCAGGAGTGAAGACTTTGGAAGAGAAGGTTCTGTTACATAACTTATGGTTATTTTGTTTTTTAAAAGATAGAGACATATGTAATTAAACTTTTTGCTCATTTCGTGTCGAGAAAATTCATTCAAACCAGGCCTTATTTGCACTAATGTCTGGCAAACACGATACCATAATTTCGGTCTGAGACTGTTAGATCGTGACCTTCGAATGGACTAAAATTGCCCATAGATTCACCAGAAGTTTTATTTAATTAGATGTAATAGAAGTTATACACACCGTTAAACACTAGATTTAGTAAAGCGTATTTTTGCTATATTTTCACTATATTGGTTTTACAATTATTCATTAAGATGAAAACATTATTTAACAATGTGAGTCACTAATTTAACATTACTCACTCAAATGTACAGAAATCTATGTGCAATAAAATTTGTTAAATCCGCAAAAATTGTTAATGGTCCAGCTAGAAGTCCACAAGTACATTCCTGTTTTCAGATTTTGTCACAAAATACCAGACGGGCTTTCGGTACTTCCGGTCTTCTGGAAATATCGAAGCTAAGGTTGTTTTTGCCTCATGATTAGAAAAATAAAACAAAAATATCAAGGTTCATGGAATTGTGCTAAATGGTAATTGCAAGATTTGTTTTTCTCTCTGTTCAACTAGGGTATGCTTGATCGTAAGACAGTTTTATTTCGAGGTGTTACCAGTACAACCAAAAAGAATATTTGTAATAAAAGTGCTTGAAAACGTGCATTGACATTTTAACATGTCGTCTTACTTCAAGCAAAATATTTATATTTATCAGATTCCATTCATAGAATAATTCAAAGCAATCAAATAACAAGATGACAATGTTAAATCTTGTGATAGATAATCATGGCTCATATACGCTGGGTTTTTATTTATTCAACTAATCAAGTCGGTCACGCGGTTAATCGTGTGAATCCTGTTTTATCAGACAAAAACACAAGAAAGCTTTGATTATTATTTTAATGATGCTAATGTGCATTCATTGCGGTGTCAATAACCTGATGTTATGCGGTAAAATCTGACTTTCAAACGGTCTCTCAACGGTCCGTACGTTCAACTTTTAAACTCAATATGAGATTGCAAACATTAGTCGAATGCTAGAAAAGTGATATACCAAACATACGTTGGTTATGTTATTTTCGTATGTAGCTTAAACATTAATTCATGAATTTTATCGAGTAAGATCTCAAAGTGTAAACATTTATATACATGTTTTTATTATCATGATTATATACCTATATAAATTCTGTCAAAAAATATGGCTTTTTTCACAAGTAAACATGAAATATTGCTCTCTGTCTGTATGTCTGTCTGTCTGTCTATATAAATATTCGACATGAAAAAAGGAACCTTCAAGCTTTTATTTTCCGTGGGTTTAAGAGCAAAAAGATGAATCGCGAGGTCAAAATAGTACCGTCTTCTTTATGTTCTGTTTTGTCGTCAATTTTCCTAGTGCGAGTACACTTCCATGCTAGAGATAAACATGCATCCAACTGAAATGGCCAACTATGTGTATAACCATATAACCACCGATTACAAGGACGTGAAAGTTTTGGCAAATATAACGAGATATTTTAAGTGTTATATGCCCGACGTTAAATTCCTTTCAAAGTGTATGCCGAGCACTATCTCCAACCTCGCAGAGGGAAATGTGTTTTAGAGATCAAAGTGTTAGTTTATAAGGAAAATACTCTAAAACACCCCAATATCCATTTAGGCCTGAAGTGTCACAGCACGCTGCAAATGATTAAACTTCGAATTATTCATTTACACTTCTCTGACATGACATATGTACTTCACCTTTTTGAAATATTATCATAGAATGTAAGTTGGCAGGTTACAAAAATAGGTGTAACTACTCTTCTGCATTCTAGAGTTACATCTATTATTAATTGCTTTTCGTTTAGCTGTGATACTCTGAAAAATGTATGTGGTCTAAAAGGCCATATTCTGCGTCCAAGAAACGTAGAAAGTATTACGTATAAAGTTAGAAGAATATGTAAAATATATTTCAAACAACAATATCTACAAGAAAATCATGCTGTATAGTAGGACGCAACCGAAAGAAAAAAAAACACAATTCAGAAATTTGGATTTTGGCTTGCAGAAAAGTTTCACAGTAATAGGAGAGAAACATAAACAATTTACAAATAACGATGTCTTGCAAGATGTTTTTCTGACTATAAAATGGAGATCAAACAAACACATATCTTTTAGTAATGTTTTTAGAATTAGCTTTAATTTATTGCCAGATATATCTATTTTGTGTTAACAACACAGAACAAAGGTCTTGAATGTGTGATGTTTACCTGTTTTGTTAAAAAAGACTACTATCGTTCATCCTGTGCTTGATTAGGAAAGGTAATTTGTACTTGTACATTTTAGTTCTTTGTGCATCTACGTAAAACTAGACATCACTTGATCTTTCATTTTCAAAAGAGGCTTTAGCTTAGGAAAATCTTGATTACATCAGTTGTTTGCATCATCGCTCAATTTGAGGTGTTGTTAGAAAATTCCGGCATGTAAACAGAATGATAAATATTTCGCAATCAATTCCAATGTCAAGTTCAAACTCATATGGCCTTTGACAACACACGATACAAACCATACCATGAAATTTAGTATCTCTGTAAAAACACGTGTGTTTATATATATATATAAGTCTCTTTTTATTGAAAATACAAAGAAATGACGTTATACTGAAGCTGCACATACCATACTAATACTCTTTATGTCAGTTGTAAAAATGATGCGACGTGAATAGAGAATACTTGCAATTTCTACTATGACATGTGCAACAGGTAGGAAGGGTAAACTGAAGTTTTTTTTTTCTTTTTATCATTGTACAGCTCTAGGAAGGAGGAAACAATGACTTTAGAATGTGATGGAAATCTCAGATACTGAATGTTTTGTAGTGTTATTAATTAAGTAAATTTATATTAGCTTTGTTATTTGGCTGGGGATGGCCATGAACCAAATAATAAAACCAATATAAAATCACCAATTTATGCCTATTTTGGTAATTCATTAAATATATAAAATGAATAATTAACTCTATGTCTTTCATTATTAATTATGATGTGGATCACAGAAGTCAACAGAAAGACATATATCCTTTTTTCTATGTTTTTTTTCTATGTAAATATCAATCTGATATTTAATTATGTTTGCTTTCAAAAAAATCTCATCAGACTAGCCTTAATGCTTAACTTGTCTGTCTTCTGTATGATCACAAATACATCTCTGCCACCACATTCAATATCCAACTGTCCAAATCACAATCAGGAACTCGTACACAACTAAGATTATGCAATGCTTATTTCAATTCACAAGACAGAGCGCCGCTTGAATTAGAATTTGAATGCCCTTTGTTCAAATCCGCCGGCCAGGACAAAGTGAATTAGGTGAAAGTCTTTTGTAAATCCTGTTTTTAACAATTGCAGTAAACAATTGTACGACCAACATTAATGTACACTTCAGTCTTCCGTCAGATATACTACATGTTACTGTAAAATATACCACATTAGATAATGATGTGTGATCTTTATTCGTACTGAAATGATATCAATAAGATTACTAAGGTGTTGACGACATTTTATAAAATAGAATCAAGATTATGCCCTTTTATGCCAGAACGGGTCCTGATAGCAGCCAAGATGGCTGAAAAAAGAATCAAAAGTGGTATCTCCTTCGGTTGCGTTAACTGACCAATCAAAATGGAATTTGAAACTGGCATTGAAAACTGGTGTTGACCGAGATGGGGCGAATAATTGCTGACTTAATGATTCTCTGGTTACTTCTGTCAGGAGTTTGTGTTGTGTTAAGGAAGATATGCACATAATTAATAATAACTGATACTGCCGAACGTAGTCTATTTAAACCAATTATGTAATCGATTGCCTATACAAAAAGCAACGTAAAAAAAGAATCTTTATATACCAGTCCTGCAACTATAGCCAATATTTAACGAGGGAAAAAAGCCTTTGAACTTTTCAGAATACTTCACCTTTTATTTGGGATAACATAGCAAACTGAAAGTGTGACAATTTCAAGCACTTTACGAATCTTGAGGCGGTCTGATTTGAGTCTAATATATTGTTTATTGACTTTCGGAAGCTCATTACAGCGTTTTATATTGCCTTCATCGGTGTGAAATTGTCATTTAATTTTGTTAATCGCAGCGAGAAGGATGGGAAACTCTGAATATTGCAAGAGTTGTGCAGACACATTAAGACAAGGAGCGGTAATCTAGCTGTTTGATTATTTCTTCGCGTTATATACCTTGTAAAGAAGTCATCTCAACAGCACATCTTTTTCTTCCTCACTGATCTTTTTTACAATTATATTATTATTATTATACCAGATTTGTATAGCGCCCTTTTCATGATAAACACGTTCAAAGGCGCTTTACATGTTATAGCAAACGCAGCCATGCAGGGCGCGAAATTCATCCTCTTCTAGTACAGACACAGAGCGATCTGACCAGAGGGACAGAGTGAGATAAAGCCCCCAGAAGAGATAGAGAGAAATCTTTTTTAGATACAGACTTGTCCGGCTAACTTAGCCTAGCTGTTTGCGAATAGAGAGTCTGGTTCTTTAACGTGCCCGGTGTATAACACCGATACACGTGAAGCCGTCTTTCCTGGGAAGAACCAGTATAGGTCTCTAAGTTAGGTGGGAGACACTCAAGAGCATCTCAGAAATTTCCAGTGCCTGGACTGAGATTCGAACCCCGGACCTCTGGATTGACAGTCAAGCGTGTTACCACTAGACCACCGCCCCCCACCCGCCCATCCGCCACGCCCGGTACAACAATAACCGTTGTACTTCATCGAAATTCATTTTTCCAAGCAAATATTTTATGAGTACATTATTAGTCCATAGATATTCGAAAATGATGATGACATTGTCAAAAGAAATGCCATTCTATTCTATAAGGCAAAGCATGTACTTTTGATTAAACTCAATATCCTTGCAACAACTATTTCTTCACATGAAACTGAAACTAAACTGAAACTGTTTCATTTGATTAAACGCCTATTTTTACGCAAAACATATTCAATGGCGTTTTACAAATACATAAAAATACGACAAAAATTAAGATATTTAATGACATATAACATAAATGAGCATAAATACCATTGTGAATAAACTATTAGTAAGCATTAAAAAAAAAAGACCAGACATCAGATAAGATTAATAAAATATTAGAATATTAAGATACAGTAAGACAGCTGTTTGTTATTAAATAAGAATAAGTGGGTTATTGCGACATGTCCAGAAGTTATTACAAACAACTGTATTTTGTATTTGTTATAATATAGTTCATTTTCGAATGTATTTACACAATAAAATCATCTAGTTCACGTTACTTCAGTTTCTTAAAAATTACAGTCACAGTCTCTAAAAGAGTGCAAAGTAATCTCCAAAATAATGAGTTTTCAACTTCTTTTTGAAAACATCTATTGAGTCCGAGTTCCTTATTTCGAGAGGCAATTCATTCCAGAGTTTAGGTCCAACAGTACCAAAACTTCTGTCGCTGAACGTCTTGCGCTTGTTGAAAGGAACAACGAAACACCCAGTAACGGAGTTTGAAGAACGCAAGTTTCTTGTCTGTGTTTGTTTTATGAGAAGTTCAGAAAGATATTCTGGAGAGTTTCCAACTGAACAATTATACATGTAGGTGAGCATTTTGAATGTGATTCTGGCTTTGATTGGTAGCCAGTGAAGGTCATACAGCGCTTGCTTGGAACTGTCATATTTTCTTCGATTTAGGACAAGTTTTGCACACATGTTCTGAATTCGTTGCATTTTGTTTACTTCGCTTTGAGCAATACCATACAGAATTACATTACAATAATCTAAATGGGATATCACCAATGACAGGACAAGGGTTTCGGTAGCCTCTTTGGTAAGATATTTCCGGATACATTTTATTCTGAAGTAGTTGAGCATTGCTGTTCTACACTTTCGTTTTACATGCTCTTTTAGATTCAAGTTTTCATCCAGGAATGCACCTAGATATCGAATAAAGCTCACTGATTTCACTTCATCACCTACAATGCATACATTGTCAGTTGAACACTTAGAGAGCTGTTGCCTACTACCAAACATGATGAACTCGGTTTTGGAAGTGTTCATTTTAAGCTTATTTTCATTCATCCAGTTGTTGATTGTTTTAGCACATTGTTCAAGTTCTCGTATTGCCTGGGATTCTACTGTTGGAGATGATGATTTAAAGCGTTTATTAGCAGTGTGGTCATCCGCAAAGCCGTAAACTGAAATCGACGGCGGAATAACATCAAACAGTGTCCCCGCATATGTCAAATATAGCCACGGTCCTAAGCAGCTCCCTTGTGGAACGCTACAATTTAATTGCCGTGGAAATGACATGGCTGAATTGACACTTACACGACAACTTCTGGGGCGCAGATAGGAATCAACCCAGCTCAGTGCTGTTCCACGAACGCCATACTGCTTGTTTAACACATCAACAAGAATGTCATGATCTACAGTATCAAAAGCGGCACTGAGATCGATGGCAATTAGCGCCGTAACTTCTTTCTTCTCCATAGCATCCAGTAAATCATTTACAAGACGTAACAGTGCTGATTCGCAAGAGTGGTGACAATCTTGGTTATTTTTGAATAAACACACCTGTCCAAAAAATTACCTTTGTGATTAAATGAACGGTGTTGCTTTACATTACTTTTGTTTATTACTTTTGTTTATTACTTTTGTTTACTCGGCGATATATGACCATTTTGTGTCCATTCGCCGTAAAACCCAACTCGCTCACTACTTTTGTTTATTGAAAATAAAATTTTACATGATAAAGGGAACGTGAGGGGCGTTGCACATTTCATTTCCTCTTATGAACAGACTTAATCAAACAGAGTCTGATATTATGTTGTTTGGTTTTGCTATATGCTTTCAAGGGATCTTTTCAAATTTTATTGACATTCCATCTTACAGCGACAAACTTATCATTTGTTAATTAGTGATATAAAATGGATTCCTTTGCTTTTTAATTATTTAATATATTAAAAAATTTCTATGTCTTGTTTTTAAGTTGTAGAATTATACAGTACAGCGTCAAACCCCCAAAAATAGGACGCCAGTGGTTTTGACAGGTTTGACGCCTGTGATCTGGGCTCTAGTCCTTGTCGCGTTTAATATCCCGATTAGTTTTCAGCATGAGGTAAATTGATAGAATCTCCAGCAGTATCAACCTGGGCTGGATGTTTGGGAGATAGATATTACACTTGACGTGGGCGTGACTTGAAATGTTTAAGGTAAGTACTTTCATCGGCTACCATGCTAAACAAGAAACTATTACCTTCTTTGTTGTTTTGTTTGCTTATTTTCATGGCTTTAATACGGGCAGTTATAGGCTAAATCTCCTATTATATATTGATAAGTAACGAATAGAATTTCTGTCATTTAAACACAAATAACTGCCTTGAATCATTACCAGGCAAAGAATATGGCCTTCAGTAGTTTGACTTTGTACTTTGTACTCTTGCTGTATTTTTAACGAGTGAATTTTACCAGACCTGAATCACATGAAACATGAAAATGAATATTCATGTACATTCCTTTCAGACAAAGAACCTTTCATTTTCGGGATCATGAATATTAATGAATAAAACCATGCAAAGGCAGACACAGACTGAATCGGATTTCCAACTGGTGAAATTCATGACAATCTGTAGATGTACGAGGCCCCAAGAATAATAATAAAACATGCTTTTCTCAGAGCGATCTACTTCATATCATGTTTCATACTTCGTTTACTTTGTGATCAAACCCAAACAAGATTTTTTATATACCAAATACGCATTGTTTAAACGTAGTATGTTATATTCTGGTTCAATTATTTTGAACTGTATACATTGTGAAGGTACAGTGTTTTAAATCATCATGTCTCAACTGGATGGAAATTACATAAACTATTTCCTTTTTTCTGGTGTTTATTTTATTTATTTATATTTTTATTTCTTTTTTTTTTTTTTTTTTTTGTGTAGCTGTTTTATTTTTATGTGTACATGCCTTTGCATTTTCAATGTACTCGTGTTTAATATGCATTATGTTCTGTATATACATGTGTTTTCTTCTTGAGAGGGCCTCATGGAAGATTAGCATCAGCTCAATGAGCGCCCCCCCCCCCCCCCCCCCCCTCTCCACTCTATAAACAAAGAATTTACTTATTTAATACTTACTTACTTTACTTACCCATATAAAGTAGTTGCAAAATACCGTTTCCAAAGCTTTTAAAGAACAGCTCAATGTTTCATATTAAATAATGTACAAACGTCATTTTACATTTTAAGGGTCAAAGTCTAGCGATAATTCATTAAGCTTTGAATCCAGCAACATGGCATCCATATCAGATTCTTATGTTATGCTGATATTGTTAACTCATCGGCTGAACTAACGTAAATGTGGAGTTGTTTCTTAATGGGAGTCGATCAAAAAGAAAGTCGTCAGCTGAAGTGCATACAGTCAGTCTAAAAATTCACACGACTTTCTAGGACACCTTAAAAGTGAAAATGATAACAATTGTCAGTAGAATGTATAAACAATAACGGAAACAACTTTAGAAACATATCGAAAGGCATATTTTTTCTGTGGGCACAGTTGAAACAGTGAAGTCAAGAAAACTCTTTGGAAGCGTACAGCACTACCAGAACACTGAAAATAAAAGCAAATTCGGTTTACGAACAGTTCCATTCTTTGTCGGACTTGAGCAGCGTAACTGTTAAGAGAAATTAGAAGAAGCGTTGACTAACAGCGCACAATTGTTGTAAACAATCAAGTCCATCCAAGTATTCTTTTGAAACGTTGAAGGCAGCAAACAAGTAACAGTACTGTACTCTTGGTTTAAGAACTGTTCAATGTCATGTAGAATTTAGCTGCAACTCAATCAACTTTTGCAACGGATTCGGAGTATTATGAAGATGTTGATTCTCCATAAGCTATTGCTTTCCTCACTATGAATATGTACAACACTGAATAATAAGATCAACAGGAAAGCTTTACCTTATATTTGAAATATTCTATTTTAGTTCCTGAAACAAATACCCAGATGAACAGCTTGCCTCCATGACGATTTAATGTTTTGTTTAAAAAAATATGAGTAAAAGCTTTACAAAACTTCCGTCACAATCTCAAATCTTGTGTGATTAGAAATTGTACTTTGTGTTTTGTATCATTTAGTTTTTCAACTACGCGCAAATAGCAATCTCAAATAGATCTTTCATTTTCAAAGTACATGTTGAGTAGGAAGATCTTGATTCAATAACTCTTTTCCTAATTTCTCTTTGTAAAGTATAATTGGAAAATTCCCACTGGAAAAAAAGGGTGATGAATATCTCGCATAAAAGTATCAACAATTAAATAATGTTGCTTTTAATTTTGTCTTCTGTATCACAGAATTAGGTACAAACAAAGCAATTGTTCAGAAATACGTAAATTGTCATTCAGCAGTTATATCTATAAAAGATTAAGTGAGCCGTTCCATGAGAAAACCTGTATTAGTGACATGATAGTTACTATTGCGTAGTAAGTGGTTTAAGATACTGGAAAATTACTGTTTTACTTTTGTTCATCAAGAAACTAGTAAACGAGTATATTTTAAAAATACAGCTATCTATAGGAAATAAAAATCTACCATAATTTGCAAATAAATGTTATTTGTGTTGTCATGGCAACGGAAACTCCAAAGCGCTTATGCAACATAAAAATAAAGAGGTGTGTATATAAAGGGCCCATGATGAAACCAAAAATATACGGTAAAGATATTTTAAGTAAATTCCTAAATATTCAAATGTATGATGTGTAGTAAGTAAAAATTGTTGCATTATTCTAAATGTCACGTCTCAAAATGCCTTTGGTGACTTACTTAAAACCATTGTAACTCTTGAAATAGTGAAGATAATTACCTCTATGTGTTTTATATTTGTGAGCGTGTGCGTGTGTGTGTGCGCGCGCGAGTGCACATCCTTGCATGCACAGGCTCCGTTATTTGTGCGTAACTTTGTCTTTTTGGATATTTATTCTTATTACTTTTATTGTGTTCACTGTGTCGTCCTGCCATTATTTCTATAAAAAAGTTAAAACCTTAATTTTGAAATGACTCCGTGTACACATATGCAAAATATGTAAGGGCATATAAATATACCGGGTTATACCGTAGAAATTGTCAAGCATGTAACGTAAATTGCTTTTTTATGTTTTGTTTTCAATATTCTTCATCAAGTAATTGTAACTCGTATTCTCTATTTAATCATATCGTTTTCACGTTTTATCCTTCAAGTTATTTAGTTGTAAAACGATGCGAATTTTCAAAAAAAGCAAATTACGAAAACCTGGAGGTGATTGGATTAAACTGTGCATTGATTACTCACCTTTGAGCATTGACTGAGCTCGTTTCAAGGTTATATATTTTCGTCTTATAAATGTTCATTTCACTTAATAAAGATGAAACTTAAGAGCTACTCAGACGAATTATAGCGGTGAGTAGTCCGGCGATTTTATTTTATT
This sequence comes from Mercenaria mercenaria, assembly GCF_021730395.1. Lineage (NCBI taxonomy): Eukaryota > Metazoa > Mollusca > Bivalvia > Venerida > Veneridae > Mercenaria > Mercenaria mercenaria. The sequence goes on from NC_069364.1 coordinate 93,355,017, forward strand.
GTATTTGCAATGCCTCCTTTGTAAACAATACAGATAGGCAGCAATTAATTCTTCAAATGGTAATATCTCTCCAAGTTCGGCTGTTACTGGGAAAGTTATGAGTGACCATTTTGCTGCGTTTTGCATATTTTGGAGGCATTACTCATAGAAGTGACAATTCGACAACGATGGAAACTTTTACCGACGGTCACGTCATGGGCCATTTATTTAATGATTCGTCGGCGCCGTGATGAATCAGTGTGTAATAAGCACATTTTCCTTGGTTCGGGGACCACTCCTGAGATGGATCCAAAGAAACTGTTTGAGACGGGGACGGACCAGTATATCCGCCAAATATAGTGGAGCAGCTTAGTGAGAAAATCTGAGGAAATACTTCACTTGATGATACAAGTATGAAATTTACCCTAAATGTTAATCATATAGCACAGATTCAAAAATGATCGAGGGCCACCTAAAAGTCATCCATATTCAAAATGGCCTCCAAATTTCAAAATGGCTGCCAGAATTGAGGCATTTTTTATATAATCAGGATCTGTAAGTTACTAAAATATCATATTTGTTGGGATTTAACATGTTTTCCCCTATCAATTTGTTCCCATAAGCTGATTTTTAATGTTGCCTTTTCCAAATATTGAACCATTTAAGAAGGTCGCCATCTTTAAAATGACCGCCAGACTTTTAGATAACGTTCTTATCACGGCTAATGTTGAGTTTTCTACTTTCAGTGCTATAACCATCGACTGTTGATTAGATCCTGGTCCCAGATAAACCTGAAAGCATATTATTATGATATTGGCCTGAAAGAAGCTAATATGGTTTATATGGACGTCTCCTTTTTCAATTTCATCTCTGTTCTATCCTTTATTTCTTACTTTGTTTCACTGAGAAACAGTCTCCAAATCATGGCAATACTGAACCATTGCTTAAATTATCAGCTGAAACTAAATCTTTAATTAAATGACATATGTAATGATTCTATAGAATGAACTACAAACACTACAAGGGCACACTGATATAGTTCATAATGTCATGTAACTCAGCATGGCGTTCAGTGACAACTTCAATACTGTATGAAGCCTACCAAATACTCCTTGATCTGATCCGCTCTCCTGATTGAAGAGTGGTTTCCGAATAGACGGAATGTGCCATCTCAGGAAAGCCGAGCCAAGGAGAACGGTGCTTCAGTTCTCCGGATGGTATACAGATCGCACAGGAGTTACATGTCACTGGATGGACAATTGTTCTAGGTGTAGGAATAACATAAAAAAAATCAAAACAAGTCGTATCCCATACAGCAAAATGTTAAAATATATATTGAAGGCGGTAAAAGGATAGTCCCTTGGCCTTCAAATTATAATAGTACATACTTTGTATTAACAGATACCAAATTTGAATATATCATTGTAAGTTTAAGGATCTGTGCTTTTGTTTATGTTCTATTTCAACATCTTGATAATGTCGAAAAAAGTTTAATAGAAGACCTTCTAAACTATGGAATAGCTTTCTTAGATGCGTTGAAAAAACTAAACTATTTAGTTTTCGTGCGGATAAAACAAGACGTATCACTAACGGTGATGAATACTCCCAGACATCAGCTTATTGTCAGAGGAAAAGGGTTATTGAAAATATGATACATTGCTTTGTATATTGTACAGGGAGAAAATGTATAAAGACGCACAAAAAATGTTGTTCAAAACTGTATAAGATCTCCAAATTTCACTGCTGTACCTTAAAAAAAGAAAGTAGGTCAAGATCAGTCACTGAAAGTCAGTTTTGAAATGTTTGTTCAAAACAGTACAACTGGTTCGAATTTTATGGCAATATCTTGAAAAAAAGAAGAAATTAAGTCAGTAGGTCAAGGTCATGGTCAAGGGACCATGTAATCTGCTTTTTAATCTTGTCTTTTGGCAGTTTCTGTGATATGCAAGTTCCATAACCACAAATCAAATCAAGACTGCAACATTTTCGTTTATGTCGTGTTTGGAGACCTGTGGGTTTCAGCTTTTTTACTTTATTATATCAACAAGGGTAGTCAACTAGTTATACTTAACATACAAAGTATGTTAAAAAAATCCAATGTAACTCTGTTCGTATTTGAAACAAATAAAGGGTCACAACTTAGTCAAAAATCATTCAAATGGAACGTGTTTCGCACATGCATAACTACATTTGGTACCGATGATAATAGTAACAACAAGGTGTGATAAAATCCTGGCATACAATAACTGATAAGTAGCGCGGACATTTTTTTCATATACATATATAGAAAAAAAAATAATAAAGGGCTATAACTATGTGAAAAAAAATTCAAATGGAACATGCTTTGCACATGTACAACTTGACTTGGTACCAATGATAATTGCAAGGTCGCATATGGTGACTAAGAAATAGCGCGGACAAAAGTTTTCCATATACATATAAAGAAAGAAAAATAAAGGGCCATAACTAAGAGAAAAATCATCCAAATGGAACCCGCTTCGCACTTGCGCAACTTGACTTTGTACTGATAATAATTACAAGGTTTGATTGAAAACTGACAAATAATTGCTGAGAAATAGCGCAGACAAATTCCGTATACAGGCGAACGGACTGGAATCCAGAATAGCCTCTAGATATCTCGGGATATAATGATAACTGTGCAAACCAGTAAAATGATCATAGCGACAAAAGGTGCCGATATTGTTTGCAATTTAGATATAAACAGAAATGCGCTTGCTCCATGTAATCACGAAGAAGCCGATAATTGTATATTTGTTCATGCAAAGCATGCCTCATTGACAGGAAACCGAACAATAACAATTATTAGTTAGTTCTTGCTATGGCAGTGTATTGATGTTTTATGGCTTGCTTACTTGGTCCTCACTCAAAGGCATTGCCATTATTTCTTGCTTTTATCGGCTGCTAAACTGTTTCTGCATTTGTCGGCAAGGGCAAGAAATCTGCATGGCAGGAATGGAATGTTTGTGAAACAGCTACAGTTCAAAGTATTTCTTAGTCTTAGTGTTGCCAAATACACAAGAACTGAGTAGGAAATAAATATATTAGAATTTTTTTTAGTTATATTGTATGCTCGATCAAGCACAACATGCAAGATGGATGAAGTTGTTCTTGATTTGTTTGCCCGGAAACAAAGAGCGTATAAAGCGATTCCACCAACAAAAGGTGCTCTGAAAGAATTCATCAAACGAGCAATTTTTCAGGCAGGTCATGTCTGGGGTAAAGCAGCTGTTACCATGCAGCAACTGCCGCCTCCGTCAAACTGGGGATGGCTGAAGCAGAATAATGTGTGGATCCCTTATCGGATAGAATTGTCGGTTATAGCTGAATGCTTCAAGGTCCTTCAAAAGTGTGGCTGCAAAAGGACTTCCTGTACTGGAAATTGCAAGTGCCATAGCTTGGTCTGTTATGCACAGCAATTTGATGTTGCAACTGTTAAGAAAATGACTAAATGCAGTATATGCATATTTTTTTTTTTTGTTTCGGTTAGAACACGATTTCCGATGTGTATAGTTTCATGGGTATAGTAAATCAACAAAGATAGTTTCTTAAGGTTTGCATTATAAGAAAATGTTGCTCTTGACTTGGCAAGTGCTCACGCTGTCCTATTTCTTTATCCCCTCGTGGTTTATAAGACACATTTTCTAACGATGTTAATTTATTGCATTGAATGTAATCTGAGTGTAATGTATATAAAACTTATATTGATTGGTGTGCTTCTGATTTTACCATTGTTCGAAAACAAAACTGCAAGTCATAAAAACTTAAGTGTTGAGATGTCTAAAGCCATGAGCTTATTCATACAAAATTGATTACAAATTAAAAGAATATTAATACTACAGATTAGTATTCTGTTCTAAACTGAAACGAAAGTGTATAAATAAGAACAAGGAGCTGCGTTCAATAAACGCTTGATGCATCCAGTGGCATCCTTGTCGATAGATTTTGCACCTAAGTCCAAAACGAGGTCAAGGTCAAACTGAGGCCAGGTGATGTTTGAAGATGAGGACTGGTCATAGTTTACATCTGTATTAGTATCAATTCATTCTTGTAAGGGGTATTGATGCTAAACGAAACGGTCCCATTTGGTGAACCAAGAGATGGCCCATATAAAATAGAGAAAAGTGGAAACTTAAAGCAACCTTAGTCCAAAATGAGATTAAGGTCAAGATCAAACTGAGGTCAGGTGATGTCTGAAGATGAGGAATGGTCACAGGTTACATCTACTTTAGTATCAAGTCATTCTAGTAAGGGGTATTGATGCAAGACGAAACGGTCCCATTTGGTTAACCTCGTATGGATGGACGGACGGACGGACGGACGGACGAACGAACGGACGGACGGACAGGACAATCACTATATGCCTCCTACATCGGTAGATGCTGGGGGCATAAAAATGCTATCGTTTTAATGTATAACATGCTTGCCTCAAATAAAGTACTGAAAAGTAAATTCAAAATGGTGGCCATTTTATTTTTGCGGCGGCCATCTTGAAAACGACATTATTTCAAGTGGCCCTTAATCTTATGTTAAAGCGCATGCCAGGTAGTTACTGTCCTGTAAATTTGATGCTTGTATCTTCAACTGAAGTATTTTTGCAACATCCTGCTCCACTAATATATTTTATTTCTTGTTCTATACAAAATAGAACCTTTCACATACATTTAGACATTTCGTGAACGGTAAAGGATAAGTGCTTCGGAAGTTGGATTCAATAATAGCCATGACAAATGCGTACAGGACAAACTAAGGCTAACTTCGTTACAACGCAGAACGAGGAACGATTAGTCACCATGTGAACACATAATACAGTAATGCTCGTCGCGTTTTTTGCGAACCTTTTACGTAACGTAATAACCACTTTAGCCAATTTCCTGATCAAATGTATCACCTAAAAGCATTGTTAATGCAATTCAATATTGAATTATGTATATTTATATAACGTGTTTTTAAGGCATACTGTTGTAAAACGTAGTTTTATTCTTGTCGCTTACTTTGTGTTGGGTAACGTCAGATCGGCGCATTTATAGGCCATATGGTGAATGTCTATATTTAAAGATCCCCGGTGCCAATTTTTAATGGCTTCCTCACATGACAAAATAATGCTACACTCTATGCGAGGTTTCATGGCCACAGCGGTGACGTGGGCACTGATAGGGTATTTTCGTATTTTTCTATCGTATAATTTAACTTTTTTATATACTAAAATGTTTTAAACAGTATTATCTATGGATATCTATAATAATAAACCTTTTGGATTTTAATGGTGTGCAAACAAAACCTCTCGATTCTGCACCCAGCAGTACACTTTTGTACCTGTCATGTCAAAAAGTATTTCATACGCTAATAGCACTATTTATTCGAGACTTATTGTTGTTAACTTCTCTAGTCCTTTCGAATCATATTCTTTTTAACAAGACTTCTTAAGCGGATGCCAGGTGTCGTAACGGGTGTGCGCATTTCATACCTCTCATCAAAAGAATCTGCTATTCTTTCACTAGGTTGTGGTCTGTGCCTCTGAGGCCTCTTCTTATAAAATTAATTTGCTGGCATGTTTAACTTTTAGACCTTTCTAGATCATTGCAGCCTCCACTTGCATCAAATTTTCGTCGTTTTGAAGTATCAAATTAACAAATGCTGAATTGTGAAAATATCTAAGATAGCGTGAATGTGCAGAAAAAGCAAAAGACATACAATAAGGACTTCACTGTACAATATAACAGTTGGAAATTGCCGGGACAGTTTCGATCGAGACACCTTACCTAATAATGACATTTTATAACACGATAAATAACGCCTCCCTCTAGGCGTGCGCCGATTAACTACATTTGTTCTGTCTGGTGTCAGTTATAATGGCAGAGGTATCTAAACGAATTTGCCTGAAACTTATAAACTATCTATAATGATGTATTCGTTCAGACGTCTGAGACTCGTGGACATATAAAATATTTATTTGGAACTGTTACAGCAAACCTCTAATGATATTATGAACAAATATTTTGAAATGAGCGCGCACGCAAAGCAGATTTCGACCCAAATGGTACACTAAATAATAATGTATGACCCCCGTGCAACGGACACGGACAAAACGGACAAAATCAAAGGAATATTCATGATTTTTTTGAGCTTTCGAACCAAACGAAATATTAGAGATAATCTGACAATCCAACATGCGGGTTTACATTTCAAAACATTTTGGGTGGGCCGTTGGTCTAGTGGTAACACGCTTGACTGTCAATCCAGAGGTCCGGGGTTCGAATCCCGGTCGAGGCACTGGAAATTTCTGAGATGCTCTTTAGTGTCTTCCACCTAAGACGTCTGTACTGATTCTTCCCAGGACAGACGACTCCGCGTGTATCGGTGCTTTACACGGGTACGTTATAGAACCAGACAAGCTAGGCTAAGTTAGCCGGACAAGCCTGTATCTAAAAAGGATTTCTCTCTATCCGTTCTAGGGGCTTTATCTCACTGTCCCTTTGGTCAGATTGCACTGTATCTGTACTAGTAGAGTGCGTTTGCTATATGTTAAGCTTATCATGAAAAGGGCGCTATATATATCTGGTATAATAAATGATAATAATAAATTTTCAAATATGAGGATATTTTTGGAGATTTCTTTTGACTCGAACTTTATGTACTAAGTGACGATTCTAGCCCAAACAAACACTTTTACGTATATTTTAATACATTCAAGCTATATCTTGATTAAAAAAAGCCATGCATCCGAATGAACAATGCGCCACGCGCCATTTTTATTTATCAATGATATTCTCTGTAAAACGAATATTAAGTGGTTTCTGGCCTTATAACAATGTTTTCTTTAGGACGTTACGAAGAAATCTCACATGTTGGTCAATGTCTAGGGGATGCAATGATATATTTTCATATTATGGCAATGGTCTGATATACTAACAGTATTATTTTTTACCAAATGTATAATCAGCTCGCCATACTTGTTATTTAAGTGTGGTGTGACATTTTTTGTTAATATGTATGAACATAAAATGCATTATGTTCGTGTTTAATATTTATATTAACCTTAAATTATGTTCAATGCCAAAACTTTAAATCTTGTCAGTTCTATCTATGTCAAAAGTTACTAGCTACTACAAAATAATGTTTTGTTGTGAATGCAACTATACGCTTTACCACAACACTCGGTCTAATCAGAATAATATAAAAACATCACTGACACAGAAATTGCAACTAAAAGTTTTAACGCTTGAGATAAATTTCTTGCAAGAAAAGAAAAGTCATACACGACTTAATTGCATTATCAGTCAAGTTTGTACAAATGTAATTATGTTGTTTTGTTTTTTTTACATTAAACTCCTGAACTCAGTTAGATTTATATTTTACAGTTACATTGCTTATTTCGATTTAATTAAATGAAAGCAATATTTTCACATTCTGATTCCTGCAGTTTTAATGACAAGAAGCATACTCATTTGTTTCATCGATGAGTTGAAGTATCTTCGAAATTTCAATGATGATCTTATCTGGCTTGGCTGTTCAACAGGTATTTTCCTAGAGATTTCCTTGAGTTGTAGGTTTCTCAGACAAGAGTTTTGAATACAGACTTAAACCGGTGCTAGGGGGCGTGGGCAGTGTTGCATTTTCCATTACTGCTCATGAACAGACTCAGTCAAACCGAGTCTGCAATTTTCACAGTTTGCCTGGTCCTTCGGGCTCATTGATTTCAACTCATTTCAATTTGAAGATTGAACACTGCTTAAGCCAGAGCTAGGGGGGCGTGGGCAGTGTTGCATTTACATTACTGCTCATGAATAGACTCAATCAAACCGAGTCTGCAATTTTCACAGTTTGCCTTGTTCTCGGTGCTTCCGAGGGATCTACTTTCCAGATTTTATATACGTCACAACAGCGGGTGTTAAGTGATATGTGGCGGCCGTTAAAAAGTCGCCCCTACTTCATCTCAGTGTTGTTATATTTTCTGGTCCTTCGGGATCATTGATTTCAACTCATTTCAATTTGAAGATTGAATACTGCTTAAGCCAGAGCTAGGGGGCGTGGGCAGTGTTGCATTTTCCATTACTGCTCATGAACAGACTCAATCAAACCGCGTCTGCAATTTTCACAGTTTGTCATGTTATCGGTGCTTCCGAGGGATCTACTTTCCAGATTTTATTAAAATTAATGCTTTTAATTTCAAAATCTGAAATCTCATAACATTCTTACTCTTTCAGCTTATTACAATTATACACATGTCCTGTAGAGATACAAACATTCGAACTCATGTCAACTTTTCTGGACTAGTTTTAGAAATCCAACGAATAAGATTTTCAAGTTGTAAATACTTTACACCACAGACCTATTTGTTTACTGTTTACTTCTTTGATTCTTATCTAGACACACAAGAATGATATATTTTCTAATTAATCAAGACATATTAAGTCAATGGAATAATGGTAAAAGTAAATTCTGAAAGGATTAGAGTCTACAAACGCATCATTTAAAGAATAATCTTACCTGTTTCTGAAAGATCATACCATTGTGTAGATATATCACAAATGTATGCATTATAAATAAGATTAAGAAGGTAGCATTCTTTCTGTGGTGCATGAAGCTTGAGTACAACTAAAAAAAGCTCTATATTAGTCAAGACAGCGTTACAATATGTAAATGACAAAGTAATTAAGCATGATTTCAAATGAAAAAGAAAGGTTCAGTACATTTGCAGGCTTGGATAACGTTGTTATTTATTTTTTTTGAAATGGTTAGTGCGGTGTTACATATGAGGCTCAAGAGCATTCTAACTAATTCTGATAATTGTATGATATTTACAACCCTCAACAATGTAAAGATGTGTTTACTCCGATTTCCTGTCGAACAATTTTATCAAATAAACGCTTGCTTTCAGACAGCCTGAAGTAATGGTTTGGCTTAGTTGGTATCGATTTAACCTGTTTAAAAACTTTTCAATATGTATAACATGTTACATAACACGCACTCCACGTAAACATCCTGTAGCTTTCACGTTTCAGGTAACAAAAACAGATAATTAAACATATTAGCATCTAGTTTGTATTCTTTGTAGAAGAAAGCGCTTACTTCCGCATAAACAACATAGATGCAATAATATCAATGACTTCTTTTCGGGAGATCGCGCGCGTTCTCTGACGCCATTCACAAAGGGCACACAATCCATAAATAGCGTCTTTTAAAAATCTTATATGCAATCAACAACCTAACATTGTAATTACACCTAGACGGTAAAAATCAACATTAAATTGATTCGACTCGGCATATTTGACAGGGCTTATAGTTTCGGAAGCAAATTACAATTTAACGACGGTGGGTTGTTTTCCCCGAGGTGGTGTTCTATGCTTCCAATAGACATCTTCTCGTATTTCATCATTCGCAACAACATCATAATATCTAAAGACTTTTCTATGACCACAATATTTTACCATTTGATTACCCGTAACATGATTATTATTTTTACTAAACTTAGGTTAAAGCTTAAGATGTAGAAGATATTTTCAATAGATTGCACGTTGAGAATTTATTAAACTTTTAACTATATCTTTCGTGATTTCCTCCCCAGTACGAAGTTCATATCAAAGTTCAGTTAAAAACCAAATCTTAATTAGATATCCGATAGTTGTCAGAAGTTAGTAATAAAATCCAAAATACGTGAAAAAAAGATTCCTGAAAACCGTATATGATAGAAGCAGAATTAATGAATGATCATCTATTATTTGAGCCGTGCCATGGAAAAATCAACATAGTGGCTTTCTCTGATGGCAATAGACTTAGAAAGCCACTAAGTTGATTTTCTCATGGCACGGCTCATTTATATGTTGACTTGCATTTACTTTTCGCAAACTGAAAGCTCTTCAGGCATATATGTCCAAAACTAGATACGGCACATTGTAATTTACTGTCTCATATAGACTTGCACACCAACAACAGTCACCATGAAGATCAACATATATCTATTAGCTCTTCTCTTGGACAATCAAAGACATGTGTATTGACTTTGCTTACTCCTACCATACATCGCTCCATGTTTTCATTCCGAATGTTTAAAAAGTAACAACAAAGAGGTTAACTGAATTATGCTCAGCATTTAAATATATAAAAGAAATTGTAATCTATACAATACACGCAATATATCTGTGAAGTTAAATAGTAAAATTTCATATGAACTTGACAGATGGTCACAAAAGCTCACCATGAGCCTTTGGCTCAGGTGAGCTACAAATTGGTGCCATAGTTATGAACCTTGTGGCATATGGTGTGGGTGATGATGTTGAAAAACTATTTTAAGTTTGAATGAAATCCATTCAGTAATAACAGAAATAGAGTGGAAGTGCATCAAAACTTTAACCTGAAATTCTAAGTAAAAAGGGCTGTTAGGTATTGAAATGGCCCACTCCCATAAAATTTAGTAAAAGCCATTTTCTACAACAAAATTACTATGTATGTGTGCAACATATCACGTAGTCTTCAGTACAATACTCGTGATATACTTCACGTCTCAGCATATCTTCAGACTTCCAAGTTAAATTAATGTACCTTCCGAAGCAGGAGTGATTTTATTAAATTCAGTGGCGTTCTTCAAGATGCAAGTCTATAAATGGAAACAAAAACAATTTAGATTCAGATGTCAACAGCACACGGAAGAGGAAGAATATACCAGATTTAAGACAAAACTATTGTATTCGTGCTATCTCAGGAATGATAGATTATCATTATTACCGTTTATGTATACACAATATTTATACACATTATGCCGTGTGAATCTACATAGCTTACGAGAACTTCTAGCAAGTCCCTAAGCATTTTTGCACACATAAATTATGATCGCATTATTTCAGAGCATTGCTATGAGATTCATTGTTCAACAACATTATAGTTTGTCTATATTTCTGAGAAAAGGCGCTCGAGAAATAACCTTATATGTCATTGTTGTTAATGCTCACAAGCTGTATCAAGTGTTTACTTCAGGACTGTCGCCTCATAAATGTCCAAATAATATTACAGCAAAAGGTCATAGCTCAGATATGTGCATTTTCGCTACAATTATAAAATGTCCTATTCCTTGCTACATTTCTTAAAAAAGGCCTTTAATGCTTCTGTGATGGTGTTACATAATTTCATGTAGTAGATTGATTACATTTGATACTGAAAACAGTCGAAAAGACAAAAGATATTCCGAAATAAAGGAACTAAAGTTATAATATACTCTGACATTTTATTGGTTAAATATTATCCTAAAACTTTCAAGCATTTTGGTACATTTTCGCAATCTGTATAACCACTGCAAGGTTGAAAGTCAATCAGTTAATTCCAGGATATGTTCATGGTGAGCTATTGTGATCACGCTGTCCGCCGTCAACAATTTCTTTAAACGACATTTCTTCCAAAACCACTGAATGGAATTTGGTGAACTTAACCTGGATATCTACCAAAGTTATTCAAACGGTTTGTTTGGTTGCACATAGGGGCCGTCAGAGCTAAAGATAATAAAATCTTTAAAAGACATCTCCTCCTAAACCGCTTGTACGATTTTGAAATAATTTAACACGTACGGTAACTTTCGACAAAGATTATTCAAATGATTCCGATTTGTCAAAAACCTGGCTTGGTTACTTTTCCCTGTATGTATATAGTGGAAACTTGAAACATTTATCCATGCAAAATTAGATGTAAAATATGAAAGTGATAATTACTGCAATGTGAAAATACCGAGTACCGATTCTGTTATTAGTTAGTTACACTTTTCGTTTAGCTATTACAATCATTTCTCTTGTTTGTATTCATTTTAATTACGAGATGGCGGTAGTAGTGATAGTTCTGACATACGAATTAAAGATCGATAAATCGTGTCAAATGTAGGTCATTTTGAAATAATCATTTATCATTTAAACTCGTCTAGAAATCCTATAAACATGTTTGTTTTGGAAAGACAGTATATGTCTTTCATCGTGACCTTAATTCATCCAACCCGGCATTTACTAATTTTGTAAAATTCTGAAACGGACCTTCATGTAAACCAATGGAACAATGTTGGCATTTATAGCAGTTCAACAGTGCTCAAGAAGGGTCAGATATATTATTATTTCTAATGAAAAACAATAGGGTCATTGACATGAGGCTAAAGTATTAAACTTTAGTCGCAGGTGGAGGGTTATTTTCATATTTACATCATAAAGAAGAATGCCGTCAGAGGCCACTTGTATATCGCTACAAGTTAACACAGACATATATCTAACTTCTTAATCAACATAAAGTATGTGCAAAGCAGACTTATAAATGTATGCAGGCCAAACATAATTAGAAAGCATCCATCCCGTGCCTATGTACATATTGTTTAGTATTGACCTATCTGCAACTGCGATGCACGAGCAAGTGTCTAAGAATATCAATGTTTCGTATATTGTTCGTGTTATATCTAAATACGTTTCAAGGAACGATGGGGTCATTTTCTTTGACGGTACTATATATTAAGGTCTGTCATATAGTATTTGTTTTGCAAAGTTCAATGTAGAGTTATGATGCTAATTATTATCATCAAAATTGTTTAATAACTTGTTATCTGCGTAGTTATACAGCTAACTTTTTATCAAAATCATGCATGATCCTTGCTTTCATCAATGGAAGATTATGCATTTTCAAGATTTTTATCATTTTACTGGTTATTGTTTTTTAAATTGATTAATTACATGGAAATGACCGAAAACGAAACTGAATGACAATGTCCAAATATTAGGAGCAAATAACGAAAGATCAATTTCTAAAAATGAGTCATTTGAGCCGAAAATAGTATCCTCGGTAAAATATTTTGGAAAAAAATGAAGACAACTCCGCTAACACTTGTTTCACCTCTAGGCATCGAAAAGCATGAATTATTAATGGAAAAGATTTCAGAGATTTAATGTTACTGATCAGTACATTGAAAAGAAAAATATCGCAAGAAATGAAAATTGCTCTGGGGAAATTGTGACATGTTCTGTTATAAAAAGTGTCAGCAAACAGATGATTTGTTTAAAAAGTAAAAACTAACAGATATCACAATGTAAAATATTTCACAAAGCTGAAGGTGGGAAGAGAACAGTTTCTGCTGATGTATTTATATGCCTCAAAGTTTGGGGAATATATCTAGACATATGAGAATATCAAGGAGGACTGTACGATGCATGCAGTTTGCAAGTAACATAGATAGATAGCTTTTCCACTGTACTGAAAAACCTTGAGTAGGATTAAGGCTGACAAATGGTGTTTTTAAATCCCATTAATAGGTAGTTTCCCTTGATTAAAGAGGGTTTATGGTATATCTATTCTGACTGTATTTTGAAAAATGTTAACTGTTCAACCGTCGGTCGGTATGATATTTACCTTACCCACATGACGCCACTGAGTGAATGAGCTGAAGTGTCGATAGTTTACAAAGGTGCTTCTGTATTGTTTTAATTTTTTATAAATATACTGCTAAATAAGTAAACAGAAAAACGCCACATTCAGTACTGCTAAACTGTTGCTTTTATTTACATGCGATTTTAATTCACAATTAGGTTATACAAATATGTTACGATTGGAAAAAGGTTGCTTTTAGAGGTAAGTAATTACTGTTAAAGGTAGTCAGGCCAGGTCATTTGTACAGCTAATTGGACATATTAGTAGTATTGGGGTCACTTTGGCGCCACCTATCACGTGCACAGCACGTGAGGCGGCCATCTTGAAACCACTTTGGCGCCACCAATCACGTGCACAGCACGTGCGGCGGCCATCTTGAAGCCACTTTGGCGCCACCGTTTCTTTGGCGCCACCAATCACATGCACAGCACGTGCGGCGGCCATCTTGAAGCCACTTTGGCGCCACCTTCTCTTTGGCGCCACCAATCACGTGCACAGCACGTGCGGCGGCCATCTTGAAGAACAAGCGCGCGCGGCCATACTGGATCCTATTTTTAGACAGTCCCGAAGGCGGACTCATTGAGGGTCAGATGTTCAACCCTAGTAATGACCCTTGAAGTACTTTACAAGCATAGGCATGTTCATGCTTCAACATGTACGTCTGTGAAATATAAAGTTTGCAGAAATGATCAAAAATGTTATTTCTTTCACAACCTCAACATGAAAACAACGTTTCCACTTTTCAATCATGCTTTGGAAAAGCATCTGGATACTACTAAATTGAACGCCTCTGTGTTTTATAGCAAAGGAATGATGTATCGTGCTATCAGTCAGTGTCTTGAAAAACCTGACATAAAGAAACGGAATGGCAAACGGTTAGAATCAATCAAAACATTTACATACCCCGTGCACAGCACGTGCGGCGGCCATCTTGAAGAACAAGCGCGCGGCGGTCTTATTATTACAATTAACATAAGTTGTGAACAATACCAAGAGCGAAACCTGAATGAGATCGAATGTACATCTGTATATAAATTGCACACTGATATAAATGGATAAAAACATATTACATATATTGTGTATTAATAATAACAAAGTATCTTATATTTACTTATAGCAAAGGAATGATGTATCGCGCTCTCGGAAATGTATACAAGTACATGAAAAAAAAGTTCTTTAATGAGAATATTTCTACAAACAAGCTTAGACAAGTTCATGCTGCGCCAATAATTGATTTGTCCGTGGGTTCCCACTTCAGCCGCTTGTAGGTAATTATACGAGATCGTTAAAAACCTATTATTGGAGTACACACAAAAGTGACCTCTCTACTTGTAATTAAAAGATCCCATCAGACCCCTAAATAGACACAACAAATGCATGCGAGATACTTGTAAATCCATTACACCTAATAACCCTGGGAGTACTGGACTTATCAAGTCAGTTCTCAGTATATACAAGAGGCGCTTAGTCCTAAAAAATCGTTATTTCTACGTACACTTTATATTCAATGCTTTGTGTCACGAACAAGGTAAGTGTTCAATCTACATTGTATTTTTACAACATGAAATTATTGTACACTATGCAATTTCCATCTTATTAAACTGCATTTTTTATAAAAAAAAATCTTTATTTCTACGTACACTTTATTATCAATGCTTTGTGTCACGAATAAGGTAAGTGTTCAATCTACATTGTATTTTCACAACATGAAATTATTGTACACTATGCAATTTCGATCGTATTAAACTGTATTTTTATAGACTGATGTGAAATAAACCACAGTCACTGAGTTAATACAAATACAAATACATTTCTATAGCGCAAAAATGTATAAATAATATTCTTCTGTACTTCACAAAGCCATTTCCAAGAAAATAATACTGAAAGTGCGCTTCACACTTAATTGTTTGTTCATTCACTTCTTCTTTTTTTTTCATAAGATTTATTCCTCGTTCCACAGAACAGAATACATACTTGTCCATATCTTCAAAACAGAATTCCCATTAAAAAGGCATTAGTTTGAAGCCAGGCGGTGTCATGTTTATTACTATATGATAATAGACAATGAGCAAATTCATGTGTGAGTGTAGAAACAAACTGCATAGCTCGCATTTGAATTAAAAATACACCTTGATATGAAAAAAACAACTGGAATAGAGAGTCCCTTCTTTTCCAGGCTTTTAGATTAATTATAGGAAAGCAACCCCCTTGAAGATGCCTAATGCATTTTTCAATTAAATATTTCTTTGAATATAGAGTTTTGAAGTGGTGGTCATTTACTTCAATTATTATAATTACTTGCTCCCTATATATGAATAGAACTTTTTAGAATGTTTTCTCAGCAAATGGTTTAACATGCATTAACGGTGAAAGGAAAATAAATCTTTAATACACGCTCTTCTGCTGACAGATAGCGTTATTTTTTTTTTTAATTGAATACCAGTCTATACCGATTATACAAAACTGCTGTTATCACTAACCACAACTTAATAGGACTGGAACTTGAAACGGAGTTAAATAAAAAAAGAAAGTGTAAACGAACATGAATTTCCTTTAAGTTGCATTCAAAATCATGATAAGTATTTTTTTTCTCAACACTTTGAGAACTGAGTCAGTCTAAATTCTACTAAATTTCAACCTGAAACATGTAAACAATAGCTGAAATTGATGCATTTCTATTTTTCTTCAAATTACACTATAGTATAGTATAGTATAGAATAGAATAGAATAGCATAGCATAGCATTCACAATAGTACAACATAGCATACACAATAGCATAGCAGCGCATAGCATAGCATATACAATAGTATAGCATAGTATAGCAAAGCAAAGCATTACATAGTGCAGCATAGCATATAGCATAGCGTAGTATAGCATAGCATACACAAAAGTACAACATAGTATAGTATAGTATAGCATAGCAAAGCATACACAATAGTATAGCATAGTATAGCATAGCATACACAATAGCATAGCAGCGCATAGCATAGATTACACAATAGTATAGTATAGCATAGCACAGCATACACAATAGTACAACATAGCATATAGCATAGCATATAGCATAGTATAGCATAGCATAGCAAAGCATAGCATAGCATGCACAACAGTATAGCATAGTATAGCATTGTATAGTATAGTATAGCATAGCAAAACATACACAATAGTACAACATAGCATACACAATAGTACAGCAAAGCATTACATAGTGCAGCATAGCATACACAATAGTACAGCATAGCATAGCAGCGCATAACATAGCATACACAATAGTACAGCAAAGCATTACATAGTGCAGCATAGCATACACAATAGTACAGCATAGCATAGCAACGCATAGCATAGCATACACAATAGTACAGCAAAGCATTACATAGTGCAGCATAGCATACACAATAGTACAGCATAGCATAGCAGCGCATAGCATAGCATAGCATACACAATAGTACAGCAAAGCATTACACAGTGCAGCATAGCATACACAATAGTACAGCATAGCATAGCAGCGCTTAGCATAGCATACACAATAGTACAGCAAAGCATTACATAGTACAGCATAGCATACACAATAGTACAGCATAGCATAGCAGCGCATAACATAGGATACACAATAGTATAGCATAGTATAGTGTAGTATAGCTAGGTCTATCTCTATCCGTTTTCCAGATATTAAGGTTAAAACCGGAATCATTCATCCGTAAACATCTGGTCTCACGCCTTTACTATTAAAGATAACCTAGTCATATTGGGTATCTAACCGAAGGTCCCGACGAGTACTATAAGTAGGTACACTCAGATCAATCACGCGTAAAATCAACATTATCTGCGCGTTTCTAGACTCGAACCTGGTCAAGTAAGGTATCATAGGAAAGGTCTCGTCAAAAAGATTCGGAAAATGCATACTTAACTCCTTCATTTTTAAACAAAAGCTAGGCATGTAGGGTATCTAACCAAAGGTCTCGATAAGTACTATAAGGCAATAAACTTAAACCGGAAGTCAAATCACTCATGCGAGAAATGCGTCAAAGTAAGCTTACCCGATCCTTACACTTTGATAACCAAAATGGCAGTGAATGAATTTACAGGGAGAAATATAATTAATAGAGCCAAAGCAATGTTCTGATTAGTCAGTATAGCTTAGCAATGCTCTGATTGACTTGTGATACGACGCATTCTGATTGGTCACTCAGGGATCACGCGCATATAAGTCAAAAGTAAATTTAACCATGACTGAAGGTGTTACGAGTTACTGTATATACCGACACCACCTCCTCTCCCTCCTCCTCCTCCACTCCTCCTCCTCTCCTCCACCACTCATCTTTCTCCTCCTCCTCCTCCTCCACTCCTCCTCCTCCTCCTCCACTCCTCCTCCTCCTCCTCCTCCTCTTCCTCCACTCCTCCTCCTCCACTCCTCCTCCTCCTCACCTCCTCCTCCTCCACCATTCATCTTTCTCCTCCTCCTCCTCCTCCACTCCTCCTCCTCCTCCTCCTCCTCCTCCTCCTCTCCTCATCCTCCTATCCTACCACTCATCTTTCTCCTCCACTCCTCCTCCTCCTCCTCCTCTCCTCATCCTCCTACGCTACCACTCATCTTTCTCCTCCTCCTCCTCCTCCTCCTCCTCCTCCTCCTCCTCTTCCTTCTCCTCTACCCCAAGAAAGCGTAAGAATGGCTAATAGAACAGAATAAAGCAGTGTTGTTTTTTTTTGATAAAAGATATATAACTTACATCGGTTTCACAAATGCATCAGTGTCCGGTTTGCTATCAGTCTTTTTCTAGGATCGACAACATGCGGAGACATCAACGTTATGTCCACGGAAATGACGAAGCCACTGACAGTTTTTCACCGCCATTACAAACATGGGACATCTCAAGAGAGACGACGTTTCAACATCCATTTTCTATGGTCGTTTCAGGAATAAGTGGTAGTGGAAAAACTGAATGGACAAGAAAACTGTTATCATCAAATCCTGTGTCAGAATAATTTGTATATTTAATATATTGATAACGTAACACATAAGCACAGATAGTGCTTGACTCCCTTTTCATGCTATCATTGCTATAATTATTGTTGAATTGCTGTAATTAATAGAATTTGAGTAGATGAATGATAGAGAGCTCATTCGGTATCCAGCGGTCGAAGAAGACACATCGAGGATTCAACTAATAATTTATCCCAGTACCTTGATAAGGAGACTATTGCAGTAACCCTGTCAGGGCGGATAAAAAAAGATTTTAGAAGTTCATAGACTAAAGAAGAGTTGCAGAATTTCAATAAGGTTTCGAGCTATAGGGCCAGCGCATAGGAGTTTAATCTTAAAGGTAATTGAATGCTATAGACGATAGCATATATAGGCTGAGCATCGAGAAACTGAGACAGAGACCCAGAGTTTGGTAATCTACTGAGATAGTAGGAGAGTTCCAGCTTATAGACGGTTCAGCGTTATTGGCGAAGTACAGCCAAGGCACCGGGGATATACCTATATGATAGTTGAATGCTATATATGATAGCATATAGGCGCTGAGCATCCAGGAGTCAGGGCAATCTTATTTGAGAGGACAGAGGCCGAGCATCTATGCGATAGGACTCGTATGTTGTTGATTCAAAGACATTGTCTGACGGGAACTTCAACAAAAAGACCAGTCAAGTATAGAGTCTCCAGCCTATAGGAGTTTGAGCTAATCATTTTTAATTGAAGATTGTTAGTTTGAAACATTTAGTGATTTGCCTGATCCCTGAAATTGTCTAGCTCATAATAAGAAATCATTTACGAATCATTGGTACACGAATCATTTAGGCAAGGTAGCCAGAGGAAAATTCTATATCTGAGATATTTGGTCTCACCAGCTTTACGTTTTAACAAAGGACATTCTACATCGTTTGTCAGCTAGTCTAAGACATAGTCACCTTAGCGATTGGACCCAAACCATTGTTCAAGATACTAAAGGCGTAGGCACTTCCCTGGGTCATATAACCAGTATCCTGACAATCTGGGGGCTCGTCCGGGATCTATATCCAAGGAGGTACAGAGACTAGTGGTTTTAACGTTCTTTTGGTGTACCAAAAACAGCTGTGACTGAGGGTAGCCTGAGCTATATATATTTTAGTTCCAGCATTAGTTCAAACGTAAGATTTTAAGATGGACTACGATAGATGGGTGGCGATGGGAGAACGATTGGGCTTTTCAGGTTCCGAGCTTAGTGATTATGTGGATAGAAAAGAAAAGGAGTATACTGAACGTGAGGAACGTATGTTGAGACGGGAAGACGAGAGACACAGACGAGATGAAGAAAGGCGGCATCATGAGGATGAACAACGGAGGTTTGAGGCTCAAGAAGCTGAAAAGAAACGACTGTTTGAGCTTGAACAGGCTGAGAAGAAAAGATTGTTTGAGATTGAACGTTTGAGGGAAGAACGAGCTTTGAAAGAACAGGAGTTGGAGATGCTTAAAATAAAGGCTGACGCCGGAGCTTTGGGAGCGGATAAAGGTGCTGAGCACTTAAGCAGTAAATCATTACGGCCAAGACTACCAAAGTTCGAAGAAAGTAAAGATGATATGGATGCATACCTCGAGCGATTTGAACGGTTTGCAAAAAGCCAGGGATGGAAAGAAGAGATATGGGCTGTGAGCCTCAGCTCATTACTTACAGGAAAAGGCCTGGATGTATACACAAGCATGCCTCCAGACCATGCCAATGACTATACGGCATTGAAGAAAGCAGTTCTGAAGCGTTATCAGTTAACAGAAGAAGGTTTTAGATTGAAGTTCAGGGAATGCAAGCCAGAGCGTGGTGAAACTGTTTTTCAGTTTATGGCAAGGCTGGACAGGTATTTCAGTCGATGGACAGAGATGGCAGAAGTTGACAATACGTTTGAAATGCTGAAGGACCTTATGATCAGAGAACAGTTCATCCAAACGTGTTCCAAGGACCTTGCTTTATTCTTAAAAGAAAGAGTTGCGAAGTCGAGAGCTGAGATTACACAGTTGGCAGAACAATATATTGAAGCTCATGGTGGCTCTATCACATCTAACAGGTTGAATAGAAGCAATTTGTCATGCAGCAAAGAGCCACAGCCTTCGACCGAGGTTCAGCCAGTGTCCCAGCCTACACAAAGAGAAAAGCCAGCTTTTAAGAAGCCAATATGTTTCATATGTAATAAGGAAGGTCATATAGCACGAGAATGCAGAGACCTATCCAAGAGGAAGGTAAGCGGTGCAGCTTTAGCTAGTAGGGGGTCCTATGAGGAGAGACAGAGAAATAGGCATGGAATGCAAGATTCTACACTCACAAACTGGAGAAAGGAAGGTCAAGCACAGAAAGAACAGAAAGGTTGATGACAGAAAAGTTTCAGCTTCATGCATAGCTGTACCATTATATGACAAAAAAGTAAAAGACAACATAGAAGATGGACGACTTATATTAGGAGATGGACAATCCGTTTCGGTCATAGCAAGCACCTGTACCATTCAGTCAGCAACAGGTAAAAGGAACTTGGTATTGAAGAAAGGATATATAGGTGATAAAGAAGTCCAGGTGTTGAGAGACACAGGCTGTGAGTTAGCGGCTGTCAGGAAAGGCCTTGTGTCTGAGAGTCAAATGTTAGATAAGCAATATCTTATGGTTGCGATTGATGGACGTTCAAGGACAGTTCCTGTAGCAAAGATACAGGTTGATACACCATATTTTATAGGTGAAGTTGAGGCAATGGTGTTGTCGACCATAACATGTGATTTGATAATCGGAAATATAAAAAGAGTTTCAGATAAACCAGACAAAAACTGGAAAACCCGAGATGAAAGACAGTCTTCATCCGGCGAAGATATTGCTGCAACTGGGATGACGGAAACCCAGCACGCAATAAATGTAGGTATTACAGAACCCTCTGAGGTTTGCGAAGTCAAAGAGCAAACGTTTAATGTTGAGCAAATGAAAATTGCTCAGAAAGATGATGAGACGTTACAGAAACTTTGGACTTATGCTACAGAGAAGTCGAAGCTGACAACAAAAGAGGTTTCAGGTTTCATTATGAAGTGAAGAAAAACGTATTATATAGAATCTTCGAGAAGAAGAAGGGAAGAGTTGTTAAACAGATAGTAGTCCCAACCCGGTTTAGGAGAAGTGTTATGATATTAGCTCATAAGTCAATAGCCAGGGGACACATATCAGCTAAAGAGACACTTGATAAAATACGAACGAGTTTTCACTGGCCAGGCATCACAAATGAAGTAACAAGGTTTTGCCGGTCATGCGATGTATGCAAGAAAGTAAAGACTGACATGTCACCAAAGAGCAGTTACGGTAGACACGGTTTGCAAGAATACAGGCATCATGATAGAACAGAAAGAAACTGGAGACAATCTGATGACAGACCAGATTTTGATGATCAAGGATTCAACCTGTATCATGAGAGGTCATCTATTAAGTACGTGACTAGAGGATCACGTTGGCATAACAGAAATGGTATATATAACACAGATATTAACACACGAGATGTTAGGGGTTATAAAGACCATGGCCCAAATAAATCTGACCGTAAGAAGTCATTGAGACCAAATGACATGAGAGATGATCTCGGTAAAGGGTTTATCCGTAGGTCTGACAGGAGCTATCATGTAAAAGGAGGTTTTGGTGATAACAATTATCATGTCAACAGAAAAGATGACAAGTACTCTTACGATCAGAGAAACAAATGAATATCATACATGATGATAGAAATATAAAGGTCAGATGAATGTTGTATGATTTTCTTGAAATCATATACTTTTTGTTGAGTCTTTTAGAGATGTTTGATCTTTGATACTGATTTTATCAGTATATTAGTGAATGTATGTTAATAATAAGCAGTGATACCTGATTTGTAAAAATCGAGAAATAGTAAAAAGAAAAGGAGATTTTGTTTTGTACACAAATTATTCCTTAAGTGTTTGAAAAACTAAAAGTATTTTCTTGAGAAGGGGGCTATTGTCAGAATAATTTGTATATTTAATATATTGATAACGTAACACATAAGCACAGATAGTGCTTGACTCCCTTTTCATGCTATCATTGCTATAATTATTGTTGAATTGCTGTAATTAATAGAATTTGGGTAGATGAATGATAGAGAGCTCATTCGGTATCCAGCGGTCGAAGAAGACACATCGAGGATTCAACTAATAATTTATCCCAGTACCTTGATAAGGAGACTATTGCAGTAACCCTGTCAGGGCGGATAAAAAAAGATTTTAGAAGTTCATAGACTAAAGAAGAGTTGCAGAATTTCAATAAGGTTTCGAGCTATAGGGCAAGCGCATAGGAGTTTAATCTTAAAGGTAATTGAATGCTATAGACGATAGCATATATAGGCTCAGCATCGAGAAACTGAGACAGAGACCCAGAGTTTGGTAATCTACTGAGATAGTAGGAGAGTTCCAGCTTATAGACGGTTCAGCTTTATTGGCGAAGTACAGCCAAGGCACCGGGGATATACCTATATGATAGTTGAATGCTATATATGATAGCATATAGGCGCTGAGCATCCAGGAGTCAGGGCAATCTTATAGAGTTTGAGAGGACAGAGGCCGAGCATCTATGCGATAGGACTCGTATGTTGTTGATTCAAAGACATTGTCTGACGGGAACTTCAACAAAAAGATCAGTCAAGTATAGAGTCTCCAGCCTATAGGAGTTTGAGCTAATCATTTTTAATTGAAGATTGTTAGTTTGAAACATTTAGTGATTTGCCTGATCCCTGAAATTGTCTAGCTCATAATAAGAAATCATTTACGAATCATTGGTACACGAATCATTTAGGCAAGGTAGCCAGAGGAAAATTCAATATGAGATATTTGGTCTCACCAGCTTTACGTTTTTAACAAAGGACATTCTACATCGTTTGTCAGCTAGTCTAAGACATAGTCACCTTAGCGATTGGACCCAAACCATTGTTCAAGATACTAAAGGCGTAGGCACTTCCCTGGGTCATATAACCAGTATCCTGACAATTTGGGGGCTCGTCCGGGATCTATATCCAAGGAGGTACAGAGACTAGTGGTTTTAACGTTCTTTTGGTGTACCAAAAACAGCTGTGACTGAGGGTAGCCTGAGCTATATATATTTTAGTTCCAGCATTAGTTCAAACGTAAGATTTTAAGATGGACTACGATAGATGGGTGGCGATGGGAGAACGATTGGGCTTTTCAGGTTCCGAGCTTAGTGATTATGTGGATAGAAAAGAAAAGGAGTATACTGAACGTGAGGAACGTATGTTGAGACGGGAAGACGAGAGACACAGACGAGATGAAGAAAGGCGGCATCATGAGGATGAACAACGGAGGTTTGAGGCTCAAGAAGCTGAAAAGAAACGACTGTTTGAGCTTGAACAGGCTGAGAAGAAAAGATTGTTTGAGACTGAACGTTTGAGGGAAGAACGAGCTTTGAAAGAACAGGAGTTGGAGATGCTTAAAATAAAGGCTGACGCCGGAGCTTTGGGAGCGGATAAAGGTGCTGAGCACTTAAGCAGTAAATCATTACGGCCAAGACTACCAAAGTTCGAAGAAAGTAAAGATGATATGGATGCATACCTCGAGCGATTTGAACGGTTTGCAAAAAGCCAGGGATGGAAAGAAGAGACATGGGCTGTGAGCCTCAGCTCATTACTTACAGGAAAAGGCCTGGATGTATACACAAGCATGCCTCCAGACCATGCCAATGACTATACGGCATTGAAGAAAGCAGTTCTGAAGCGTTATCAGTTAACAGAAGAAGGTTTTAGATTGAAGTTCAGGGAATGCAAGCCAGAACGTGGTGAAACTGTTTTTCAGTTTATGGCAAGGCTGGACAGGTATTTCAGTCGATGGACAGAGATGGCAGAAGTTGACAATACGTTTGAAATGCTGAAGGACCTTATGATCAGAGAACAGTTCATCCAAACGTGTTCCAAGGACCTTGCTTTATTCTTAAAAGAAAGAGTTGCGAAGTCGAGAGCTGAGATTACACAGTTGGCAGAACAATATATTGAAGCTCATGGTGGCTCTATCACATCTAACAGGTTGAATAGAAGCAATTTGTCATGCAGCAAAGAGCCACAGCCTTCGACCGAGGTTCAGCCAGTGTCCCAGCCTACACAAAGAGAAAAGCCAGCTTTAAGAAGCCAATATGTTTCATATGTAATAAGGAAGGTCATATAGCACGAGAATGCAGAGACCTATCCAAGAGGAAGGTAAGCGGTGCAGCTTTAGCTAGTAGGGGGTCCTATGAGGAGAGACAGAGAAATAGGCATGGAATGCAAGATTCTACACTCACAAACTGGAGAAAGGAAGGTCAAGCACAGAAAGACAGAAAGGTTGATGACAGAAAAGTTTCAGCTTCATGCATAGCTGTACCATTATATGACAAAAAAGTAAAAGACAACATAGAAGATGGACGACTTATATTAGGAGATGGACAATCCGTTTCGGTCATAGCAAGCACCTGTACCATTCAGTCAGCAACAGGTAAAAGGAACTTGGTATTGAAGAAAGGATATATAGGTGATAAAGAAGTCCAGGTGTTGAGAGACACAGGCTGTGAGTTAGCGGCTGTCAGGAAAGGCCTTGTGTCTGAGAGTCAAATGTTAGATAAGCAATATCTTATGGTTGCGATTGATGGACGTTCAAGGACAGTTCCTGTAGCAAAGATACAGGTTGATACACCATATTTTATAGGTGAAGTTGAGGCAATGGTGTTGTCGACCATAACATGTGATTTGATAATCGGAAATATAAAAAGAGTTTCAGATAAACCAGACAAAAACTGGAAAACCCGAGATGAAAGACAGTCTTCATCCGGCGAAGATATTGCTGCAACTGGGATGACGGAAACCCAGCACGCAATAAATGTAGGTATTACAGAACCCTCTGAGGTTTGCGAAGTCAAAGAGCAAACGTTTAATGTTGAGCAAATGAAAATTGCTCAGAAAGATGATGAGACGTTACAGAAACTTTGGACTTATGCTACAGAGAAGTCGAAGCTGACAACAAAAAGAGGTTTCAGGTTTCATTATGAAGTGAAGAAAAACGTATTATATAGAATCTTCGAGAAGAAGAAGGGAAGAGTTGTTAAACAGATAGTAGTCCCAACCCGGTTTAGGAGAAGTGTTATGATATTAGCTCATAAGTCAATAGCCAGGGCACACATATCAGCTAAAGAGACACTTGATAAAATACGAACGAGTTTTCACTGGCCAGGCATCACAAATGAAGTAACAAGGTTTTGCCGGTCATGCGATGTATGCAAGAAAGTAAAGACTGACATGTCACCAAAGAGCAGTTACGGTAGACACGGTTTGCAAGAATACAGGCATCATGATAGAACAGAAAGAAACTGGAGACAATCTGATGACAGACCAGATTTTGATGATCAAGGATTCAACCTGTATCATGAGAGGTCATCTATTAAGTACGTGACTAGAGGATCACGTTGGCATAACAGAAATGGTATAAAATAACACAGATATTAACACACGAGATGTTAGGGTTATAAAGACCATGGCCCAAATAAATCTGACCGTAAGAAGTCATTGAGACCAAATGACATGAGAGATGATCTCGGTAAAGGGTTTATCCGTAGGTCTGACAGGAGCTATCATGTAAAAGGAGGTTTTGGTGATAACAATTATCATGTCAACAGAAAAGATGACAAGTACTCTTACGATCAGAGAAACAAATGAATATCATACATGATGATAGAAATATAAAGGTCAGATGAATGTTGTATGATTTTCTTGAAATCATATACTTTTTGTTGAGTCTTTTAGAGTTGTTTGATCTTTGATACTGATTTTTATCAGTATATTAGTGAATGTTTGTTAATAATAAGCAGTGATACCTGATTTGTAAAAATCGAGAAATAGTAAAAAGAAAAGGAGATTTTGTTTTGTACACAAATTATTCCTTAAGTGTTTGAAAAACTAAAAGTATTTTCTTGAGAAGGGGCTATTGTCAGAATAATTTGTATATTTAATATATTGATAACGTAACACATAAGCACAGATAGTGCTTGACTCCCTTTTCATGCTATCATTGCTATAATTATTGTTGAATTGCTGTAATTAATAGAATTTGGGTAGATGAATGATAGAGAGCTCATTCGGTATCCAGCGGTCGAAGAAGACACATCGAGGATTCAACTAATAATTTATCCCAGTACCTTGATAAGGAGACTATTGCAGTAACCCTGTCAGGGCGGATAAAAAAGATTTTAGAAGTTCATAGACTAAAGAAGAGTTGCAGAATTTCAATAAGGTTTCGAGCTATAGGGCAAGCGCATAGGAGTTTAATCTTAAAGGTAATTGAATGCTATAGACGATAGCATATATAGGCTCAGCATCGGAAACTGAGACAGAGACCCAGAGTTTGGTAATCTACTGAGATAGTAGGAGAGTTCCAGCTTATAGACGGTTCAGCTTTATTGGCGAAGTACAGCCAAGGCACCGGGGATATACCTATATGATAGTTGAATGCTATATATGATAGCATATAGGCGCTGAGCATCCAGGAGTCAGGGCAATCTTATAGAGTTTGAGAGGACAGAGGCCGAGCATCTATGCGATAGGACTCGTATGTTGTTGATTCAAAGACATTGTCTGACGGGAACTTCAACAAAAAGACCAGTCAAGTATAGAGTCTCCAGCCTATAGGAGTTTGAGCTAATCATTTTTAATTGAAGATTGTTAGTTTGAAACATTTAGTGATTTGCCTGATCCCTGAAATTGTCTAGCTCATAATAAGAAATCATTTACGAATCATTGGTACACGAATCATTTAGGCAAGGTAGCCAGAGGAAAATTCTATATCTGAGATATTTGGTCTCACCAGCTTTACGTTTTAACAAAGGACATTCTACATCGTTTGTCAGCTAGTCTAAGACATAGTCACCTTAGCGATTGGACCCAAACCATTGTTCAAGATACTAAAGGCGTAGGCACTTCCCTGGGTCATATAACCAGTATCCTGACATCCTGTAAGACCTCAGCCTCAGCGTATCATATGGTGTTTTGGACAATGGCAACCATTGTATGATGAACTTCAGCATGAGATCCCCGGGGTCGAATTTGTACACGGTATTCCAGACAACTTGAATCATTCCCAATATATAAATGTTAATCAAAGGAATCTGCTGGTCTTTGACGACTTGATGACTGAAGCTAAATGCGATCAAAGAATTGCGGATCTCTTTACCAAGGGTAGTCACCTCCACCCTCACACCTGTGGTGACTACCCTTGGTAAAGAGTAGTCACCACAGGAACATATCTGTCGTATATCTCACCCAAAATTTGTTTCCTCAAGGTAAAGCCTGCAGAGATATCGCTTTGAATACGCAGTATCTGGTGCTATTTAATAATCCTATTGATAGACAGCAAGTATCTACATTGGCAAGAAGAATATATCCTTCGTCTAGTAATATCTTTATGAAACGGTTTGAACGAGCGACATCAAGACCGCACGGTTATATGGTAATAGACTTAAAATCGAGCACCCCAGAACAACACCGTTTACGTGATAATATTTTCGAGGCAAACAATCCAGAAAAAAGAAAACGAACAGATGATGAATATAAACAAGAAGACTATTTCAATGGAGAAGGCTACTCATCTGACAAAAATGATGATAAGGTTGAAGATGAGGAGGAGGATTATGATGACCATTATGATGATGTTGATGATGATAGTGATGATGAAACAAAAAATAGAAATGACACAAACTTTGTAAAGAAACGATCTTTGCTCAAGGGACCTCCCGGTAAACGTAGAAAAGTTGAGATTATAGAAGAGCGATCACGCCGTGAGATATGGGATAAGCGTTTTCAGGATCCTCTCAGACAATCTATTAAAGAACAATTTAAAGCTAAAGTTAACAACTATACAGAACAAGGGCTCTCTTTTGAAGAAGCTTACCGTCGCACCGCTAATGACGAATTGCCTCAATTAAGAAAGAGACTGAGACAAAATTATGCCCGATTCCTAATTGACTTTTATGAGCTACAAAACGACCCTACTCAGCAGCAGATTCTACAGTCGGCTAAGAAACTAAGAAGTCAGCACGGAATGACTGTCAAAGAATCTATTCGGCAAGCCATTGCGCTTAGAAAAGACCTATTTAATGGGTTGTGGCCCGATCATAAAAGCAAAGAAGAATATTCAATGGATGATAATAAAGAAGCTGATGGCGATCAGGAATCGGATGATGATGAATGAATGTTGTAAGAAGGATTGGCGTGCATTAACTTTCACCATGCCAAAATGGGTTCCATAGAGGTATACGATTATAAACAAGAAAAATGGGTACCGGATAAATCGGACCCGGAAAAGTGGATACAACACTTCAAAGACCTGAGGGACGGATACGTACGGCCTGATCATATGGGCCGTTACATTGTGGGTAGCGGTGCTCATCTTAGGAAAATGGCCGAAATGAAAGAGAAACAAGAAAGAGAAGCAATGAAACAAGAACAAAAAGGAGAAGATCTCCCCGTAGTAAACCTTGTGACACCCGTAGCCCAAGCGGTTGATATTGCTAGGTTGGAAATAAGACGGTCACGAAAGCATAGTGATCTGAAGCGGCATAGGGATAAAATGGACACACCTTTGAGTCGTGATTTAAGACAGCCCACGACGTAAGAGATATCGCGAAAGCATGACCGAAGATACTTTGGATTGGAACACCTATACATTTTAAAATGAATAACTACGAGCTCGAGGAAATGTTAAAAGAGTACCCTGTGACAATATGCGCTGCGGATCAACTTCAAATACGGAGGGGACAATACGTCATTTCGAATACAGACACGAGCCAGGGATCAGGAAAACATTGGGTGGCCTTTTATTTTCCAAAAAGAGGACCCGACGAATTTTTCGATTCACTAGGTAGTAGACCAGAACACTACAAAGTTCATTTTGAGCAAGCGTTAAAGAAGCGTTATTGGATGAACTTCAGTCAAATACAGGATACGGATTCAAACATATGCGGGCTGTATTGCGTATATTATATTATGAACCGGTGTTCTGGACGAAAAATGAAGGACATTTTAAAACCGTTTGATGTGTATCGCAAGAAGTTGAATGATGAATTTATTGTGTCTTTTTTTTAGTTGATACATGTAACCTGTATCAGTGATACAAGCTTTGGCAATAAAAGATTGAAAGAACAATATGCATTTGTTATTTATAACCTATACGTTTGAATTTGATTTGAAAGAAAAAATGAAGCGTTAGTAGGTGTGATGGTGTACACAAATAAAACAACATATTCCTTTATTGTATTTTATTTCTTCATCATCGTTTCACAAATTGATATCATGCTTCGCAATAAGCGTCTCTAGCAGTTCTAAATGAAGAATTGCATCAATAATATCTACATATTTCTTAAGTAAAATAAGATTATTTTTATTATTTATCTCTTGGACTGGAAACCAATCGTATTGAAATTCTTGGCCACCACCTCGTATCGCATCGTTGACATAAAGCGCTATTTCCTCGTTCTCAGAATATAAGTCATCCAGTTACTTTCACTGATCGCCTCAATACTCAAATTCATCTTATGAAAACGAATCATGTCGATCAAAGTGTCTTTAAAAGATATAAAAGTGCTCTATTGCTTTAACCACTGTTTTGTGCATTCTTGAGGAAAATGTTGTGCTGTTATTTTACTAAGAACCATTCTATACGGCTCATACTCCAACATGTAATATAACGGTATGTAGGGTCTTTTTACACAGTCGGAAAATATTTTTCTACAGAGATCCGATGGTAACGCATCCATCATTCATTCTTTATAAAAATGTCTCTTTAGTCTGTCCTTCATACACATTTTGATCAACACAAATCAGCAACGAATTCAAGTCAGACACGCTTTTAAATCTACCAATTTCTGTTTGCATGATGATCACAGAGCATAGTAAGTACATCTATGTAGGTATTTTCGGGTCCTTCAGGTTCCATACTGATGTTACAGGGGCAATAGGAATTTGGTTGCAAGCTATGTTCGCACCACTTGAGATCTATTTTCGGATGATATTTGCTCATGTAGTCTCGGAGCATGTACATCCATGTGGAGTAATTCATATCAAATTCAATTCTCGTTTTTGTTATGTCCTTGTACTTAACATAGAGACACCCCTTGGCTTTCAGAAAGTCGCGTAAAGCACACTCTATGTCTACCAAATAATGACCGTCAGGTAAATTAATCCCCATGTCTGTATACGTATCAAGATGATGGAGAAGTCTACATTCAAATTCGTCCTGTTTCTTATATAGCCTGTCAATAATTCTACCCAAATGTCTTCCGAAAACCCAAAATGTACTTTACTGTAATGCGCTTCATTAATCCATACTTTGTGATGTACTGGACACACTTCCTTTAGGTCAGCAGCAAAGGAATTCATCATATTCTCGAATACTACCGAGCTATTTTCCATGATTTGATTTCTGAATGATTTTGTCTGAAAGAACTTTTTTTTTCATGAACTTATATTATCATAAGTGACTTATAGATAACTTGTTTGTGTTTTTGTCGATCTTTTTATTAAAAATCAGTGCAGAAGCGTTAGGTTGTTACTTTATAATTAGATTTCCTAGAGTGCTATAAAACACAAAGGCGTTCAATTTAGTAGCATCCAGATGCTTTTCCAAAGCATGACTGGAAAGTGAAAACGTTGTTTTCATGTTGACGTTGTGAAAGAAATAACTAATTTTGATCATTTCTGCAAACTTTATATTTCACAGACGTACATGTTGCTTGTAAAGTACTTCAAGGGTCATTACTAGGGTTGAACATCTGACCCTCAATGAGTCCGCCTTCGGGACTGTCTAAAAATAGGATCCAATATGCCGCCGCGCGCTTGTTCTTCAAGATGGCCGCCGCACGTGCTGTGCACGTGATTGGTGGCGCCAAAGTGGCTTCAAGATGGCCACCGCACGTGCTGTGCACGTGATTGGTGGCGCCAAAGAAACGGTGGCGCCAAAGTGGCTTCAAGATGGCCGCCGCACGTGCTGTGCACGTGATTGGTGGCGCCAAAGTGGTTTCAAGATGGCCGCCGCACGTGCTGTGCACGTGATAGGTGGCGCCAAAGTGACCCCAGTACTACTCATATTGATTGAGCGTTGTATACAAACGACTTAGTATCGGAGGTGTTTATCCGTACCATACCAGAGCGGATGGGTCATTGGGCGGTGAGATGTTCAGAGGGGTTCTTCGACACAGGTTTGACTGCACATAATTCTTTACTTAGATGATTTTATTCGTATGGCCTTTTATCACATAACGATTTATATTATTTCATTCTGATAAGTACCATTATTGGATTTTGTTGTTCCTTTTCACTGAGTTGATTTATTTGTAAAGCCGATTAAAAACTATAATGACAGTTTCAGGGTCATACTTTGTTTCATCAAATTAGTTGGCATCTTCAAATCGTGTCAAATACGTTTTAACAGTATGAAGTTAATTTGAAATAACCCTTTTCATTAGTAAGTAATCCTACTGCTTGCCTGTTGCTTACTAATTAAATTCATTGACGTTCGCATTCTTCATTATGTTAACATAAGAAGTAATTTCTCTGTAAGTGAAGACAACAATCCTAGATCAATGCATCAACAGAGTGATATAATTAACAGCCACTTTCCCCAAGAGAAATTTACAACATTAATGTAGTGAGTATTAAAAAGCATTTTAATTAAAAAAACAATGCAGTTCATTGTTTCCCTTTATCGTAAAAGTGTCAAATAGAACAGAACATCTTTAACGACGTTCTTATTGTGCAGAACGTTTCTGTCCACTAGAAAGTAGTCCCTACAAAATCAAAAAGGCATTTTACTATCGTCTCGTCTAATGCACTTGTGACATAGCGACGTGGAGCTGTATTTGAATGAATTACAAACGAAAGGAATCCAAGACATTAATCCTAAATTCTGTACTTAGTGATCTGAGTGCATTTAAGTTAGCGGAAGTGGGTCCTACTACCGTATTGATACGACTCTAACCTGAAATCATTTTTCTTTCAATATAGGATATAGACTGGCTCCATTCACTACATTCAATCATAAAAATGTAAAAAAAATATATAATAGTCTAGGAGCTAGTCTAAGACACATGTATCTGCTACATTTCTGATAATAAAACTATATCCCAAGCCAAAGAAACAATACTCCTAAGAGCGATGGGAAAAATGAAAGAAGTCATTAAACCGATTTGTCAGGTCAGTGTGTATGTCTCCATTTCGTGTTTCACACGATTCTGTATTAATAAAGACTGGGTTCAAATGGTGAAAATACTTGAAGTCTAATCATTGATAACAATAAATTTACCTGGAATTACTTAAATGTCAATCTTTATTCTTTAATGCAATTAATGGATCACGAATATATGATGCTTGGATGTAAATTCAAAAAATAATGGTTTTATGTCTTATTACGGAAAACACAAACACTGTCTTTTATAGACCGCGAAATATTTCCTAGAATATTTCGTCAAAAAACTCGTACGATCTGACATGTTATTACTTCATAACGAAATGCTGCCAGATAATTTACGATTCCCAAAACAACAATAGTATTTGATTATTGCCAGTATCAGGTATTATCCGCTGCAGCGCTATTTCTCGGGTGATTACAGCTCTTTAGTTTTTAATCGTAGAAAACGTAAAAGATGAGACAGCAATTAAGTGCTTCCACATTAACTTTAATTGATTTGATTCAGTGTTGTGATGTTTTCTAGTTCTTTTAGACCATTGAGAACATTCCGCTTAACTATACTAGAATTCCGCTTTAGGTGAGTTGCACATTCCATTACCTTTTATAAACTGACCCAGTCAAACCGAGGGTGCTATTATTTTGCTTGGTGCATTCTTTGCTTCTAGAGGATCTTCTCACATATTTTATGAATATAATAAGCTAAGAATTAGCAAAAACTACAGCTTCATGAATAAAATCATCATACTTGATCAGACATTTCAAAATGTTCAGATATTTAAATGTCAAGCTTCATCAGCTAAACCGTCTGATGTCCTACCCTGCATCTATAAGTACGGGAAACTGCCAGTGACCATATTCTTATGCGCGAGGTCTTTTGATGGAAACAAACAAAAATGATGATTTTGCTTCCGGAACAGGAAAAAAGTTACATGTACTATATTTAGTGACACGTTTCCCGTTCGGGAAGTAGGGGAAAACCATAAATTTATTTCCCAAACAGGAATTTCCTACTGTCTACATCCAATTAAAGGATTAAATGTCTTTCACCACTTATTTTCATTCCAAGTAGTTAGAAAATTCTCTGATCTCTTATTGCAAATTTGGAATCATTGACCAGCGTTACATTTCTTTCACTTTTGACATTTTCCATCAGTATTCATTATTTTTCTTAACTTCTTCATTATTTTCTTTAGAAAATCGGTAAGCTTTGTCTAAGCAGACAAATGGAATCACCTGGCTTTATGATCCAAAAATCTAACACAAGCAATTTATAAATGGACTTTATTAGCCATACCATTGCATTTAATTCGTTCAAATATATATCTGACCATCAATTGATTCTTGTATTACTCCGCAAATACTTACCGGCTCGTATAAGTGGTCTGAATGAATCTTTTCATACATGTCACGGCGAACTATGCTTCACGAACCTTAAAAATTGTTGATATCAGTTTTCATTTAATATCGTTGCTATTAATCACAGACACGAAAATTGATTTTTCCAGATTATTTCTCGACCCAGCAATTAAGTATGGCGCAACATTTCATCAACATCTGAAAATATGGCTCCAAGATGTTTATCCCAAGTCAAAATCGAGGGATGAAGAATACTGGAAGGACTGATACTATTACTGTTACAAAAGATCTATTGGTAGCATATTTTATCCTATGTACATAGAATAGGTTGAACAATGATAAAAATTGATATGGTATAATGCAGAATCTTGATACAAACGTATAAATGGACTTTATCAGCCTTACCATTGCATATATCCTACCGTTTGAAATGCAGAAATTACTATTTATCAAGATCTACTTCTTAATCATGTGACCATAATTATTGGATTTATATACAACAACATCTCTATCAACAATACTGTCTACACATGTATGTAATCTTCCATCTTTTACAAGCACCACAAATAAATGGCATTCCAAGTCTCTGGTAATAACATGTGTAACAACAATGTGCCATAAAAGGACAGGGGTCTACCTGCCTTGACGAATTTTGGGGAGAAGATAACATACATACGGCGAAAGACAAATGTCATCCGATTTATGTGTGAATTTTAACCACAGTGTATCTTCACAAGAGTCATTCAATATAAACTAATAAAAGTCGTTTAAAATAGAATTTCGCATTCAAACCCAACCTCCTCAGAATTATATCTAGCATTTACATCAAATTTCATACGGTTATAACCAGTACAATCAGTGTTTTCAAT
This sequence comes from Mercenaria mercenaria, assembly GCF_021730395.1. NCBI lineage: Eukaryota > Metazoa > Mollusca > Bivalvia > Venerida > Veneridae > Mercenaria > Mercenaria mercenaria. Next base: position 93,389,832 of record NC_069364.1, read on the forward strand.
AAATGTGATCGTGCTATACCAGTAATGTCATGATTATAAAATAACAAGGTTTCCTCTATAAGCGTAACATTGTCCTGTAATCTTTTCTGTTCCAGCTATGTGCGAGAATACATACACACTGGCTTGAAAGTACGACAATGCGTTCTGATCTGCGCGTATTTGATGAAAGCTAATTAACGACAGTACAATACCACATTTACAGCTCAACAAAAGATAATCACGCTTTTGTATAATTAAACTTTATCAAGAGATCTACAGTAGCATCATCATGGCCAATCTAACAATGATTTTGTTGCAAATTGCTGTTTTCTATTATGAAGAAGTTTCCCCGATGCAAGAACTAATGAACCAGCAATTTTCCATTTTGCCTTTACAAACAACGCTGTTTCTATTTATCGGCAATAATGTAGAGACACACTCAATTTGCTCGTAACAATATTACTTTTACATAAAACTTAAATGTATTAGGTTTTATGAGGAACATGTAAATGTATTTTAGTGCAACTCACATGTGCGTATGATATACTTATGTTCCATTTCTTTCTTCATTCTGTTTAAAAATGAATAATAACTCCCTCGTGATAATTGTATGCAAGTAACATTATTGTTGATATTCCAGAAAACTAAGAAGAAAGACACTGTGGTTTTTACATTTCATCCATTTGTTCTTTACATGGTGCCAAATATAAACTAATTACATCGACTGTTGACGACGTTTCCTGATAGTTTGTCTTTATTTCCAAGCACACTTTTCTTTAAAGTTTGAAACATTTCTGTCCTCCTATTGGTTAGGGCACACATAGAGGTTTTCAGCGCCACCAACACAGTTTATTATATGGCGGTATTCCAGATTATAATACTAGTAATGACAAAGAAGGACATTAGGTTCACATGTGAGTACGCCGCCAGAAATGACACACAATGATTGGTTGCAGGAGGGTATCCACAATATTATGTTTAGTCGGTAGCATTACAAATGGGGCACAATACCAGCACTTATACATATTTCTTCAATTGATTTGAACCAGCAGTACTTATTCCAGTGCTTTAATATACAATGTACATGTTTGAATACAAATAAGTCATAATCATTGATCGTTTATTCTAATTAGGCTATCGTGACAAGGTTTATGACTAAGATTCTGTAAATTTGAACAACATCTATTTCTTTGTATAAAGGTTAGTATTTGAAGGTGTGTCTTTTTTTCTTTGTTGTTAACTAAATATCACTCACATCTGTTGCATATCGCCTCTTAAAGTTCATTTACTCATTTTATACGGCATTCTATAACAGTAAATGGTCGTTGTTAAGTATGGAACAGCTGGTGAAAAGAACAATTTTATTCGTATTTCTTTTAGCAGGAAAGTAGCTTAATATTTCCCTGTAAGCCTAACATTTAATCACACCTTTTAATGCCCTTTCATGACCTTATGTTATAACAACGGAACTTTCAACAAGTAAACAGTACTATTAATGAAAAGTAGTGGAATTTACAGACAGTAAATTGATGTTAAGCTTTTAATGTTGTTTTGTCAGGGAGCTGTTTATGTAGATGAAAATGTGTAAAAGTGCATGGCAGACAAAACAATGCCTCCTAGTGATCTGCCATTTATTATCAGGAGGGTTTTATAGAAGATATTAAAATGTTTTGTTTTAAATGACGGTGTGTTGTACTTTATACCATTTATATATGTTATTCAACGTGTTGTTCTCATTTGCTGGTGCTTAACATTAATAATGATAATGAGAAAAAGACGAATAGTTGGGATGTATATACCATCATGTTAAATAATGTACAATAAAAAGAAAAAATTAATTTGCTTCAGAGTAAGATCAATATATGTCACCAAGTGAACACCAAAATGCAATATTTTCAAAAGTTGCGCTGCCACGAGTATAAATGTAAATTCTGGTGATCACGAGTGAAACATATATATCGATCTTAACCTAAAAACGAAACAAAGTTTCTATTCATTTCATGTATTTTCAATAGTTTTAACTAAATTATATGCTAGTACATTTTACCCGAGCAACACCAAGTGCGCCGCTTCATGACGTGTCACAATGTCGTGACGTAACGGTATCTAAGTTAAAAAACTGTCAAAAAGTTTTATGACGTTTCCAGATTTCTTTTACATTTATTACCATGGAACGTATGTCTTACTGTTCCTGTAAGTACTTGCATACATTTGATATATCTTTACTGATTCAGACGTATATTTTCAAGGAGTTTCCGATTATTTGATCATATTCTTCCGCATTCGAGCGTTATGTTTTACCGATGAAAATTAGAAATGATTATTAAAATGTTTAAAGATGGTCAAGTTTTAATTTTACATTGGCATTCGACAGATATTGGGGTAGTTCAACAGTCCGAACAAAAAAAGGGCATTGTTAAAACAATTTGTAGCTTTAGAATTAATTCCTATATTTCCAATCTATCCTCATTGCGCAACTAAAATACATAAAGAGGGATAATATCATTCCTACAAACTTGCACTTCCAAGGAATTTAGGCCAAATATATATTTGTAAAGGTAAATAAAACCGGAATTTTAGAAGGTAAGATTATGAAGTATATGGTTAAATTGCCTTTACCTAAACCACAGCGCCTGTCCACCTTCCGATCAAGAAACATATTTTCGCCACAATAAATTTTAATTCATCCCCCAAAAATTATTATTGAGCGGAATTTTTGAGTATTGTGGTGTTTATAATCTTAACAAAACGTAAGCCCACATCATTAAAGTGTATCCCTGAAGAAGTTTACACAATGTCACATAAGTTCTAATTACATACACCTTAAGGCAACAGTAAGAGTTATTTAGCACAGGTCAACAGGATCATCAATTAAGAAATTCTATACATAATCAGTTTTGAAAAAAAAATGTACTTGTGAAACACAGTACAGCCGTGCCCCCGGCAGTGACCGTACACCTTGCATGAAAACACACATTATTTTTATTAAAACTGACGTACGAGCATAACAAATTCGAATTACATATACATTTTATAAATGATTACCGTAGTCTTATTCATGCAGTTTCATGCATTTGGTATTACTGTAGTACTTAACTAATACCGTACTTGGTAAGTATGTATTTATTGAGTCAGGATTGGTAAAAGGGCGCACTCTGGCCTAGTTCTGATAGCGGATATATAATTTATAACAGTTACATGTCCAAGTCTACCAAGTTTCATGATAACTTCCGGTGTAAAAATCTTGGGACGTTAAGTCAGTGACTGACTCTAAAATTATGTGATCGAAAAGTACCGGAGATTTGACACTTTCCGACGCATTTTGACAGGACTGCGGAGAATTGGGACCACGTAACGGGAGTGCCGTCTTGATGACGAAACCAACACGTTTTGGTCTCACCGCCAGAAATTCGAGTAGCGATTGGACTGCGCAGACAGACCCAGATTCTCTAGGTATTTTTAATGTAACCGCTTTACCTCTTTGATTTGTTTTGGAATGACAGAGCTTAATTGTAGCATACTGATTTCCTATCTCATACAAATCTGTTTACACGTAGAAACTAGTTCACTAACCATAAAAAGTCCAACGTAAGCCAGGCTAAATAATTAAACGATTTCGATTCGTAATCACTAAAACAGACGTGTTAGAGTTCTCTGCATATATTAATCAAAATTGGTAAAGTCAGAGGAGTTCGATTGTCTCGTGTTATGCACTTCTAACAGTTTGTTAATGGCAAAGACCAAGGCAATTTAGACCCGCTATGTACGTCGGTGAAAACTTCATTTCAAAACAGAACGCAATAAATAACATATTGTGTTATTCAGATTGAGGCCAACATTTTGTAAGATTATAAGACTGTCTGAACTTCTCAAAAGTTGTTAAAGCTGTAGTATACGTAAATAAAATCTGAAAAGTAGATCCCTCGGAAGCACCGAAAACAATGCAAACAGTGAAAATTAAGTTTACTGTGATTTCTGAAAGAAGGAGCTGTTTAGCTCGCTCTAAATCTACGATGTCCCAAAGGAAATCTGGTAGCAGATGAGGACACTGGTCTGCGTCTGGGGCTAGTTTCCGGAACCTGTCCAGCTGAAGGCGAGACAAAGCATCACAAAGTCCAAAGTCATTCTAACAACGTTTGCGAACAAATTATCATCTAAGTCGGAATTTGAACTTCTGCTATATTATCACAGTTGCAAGCTTGCCTGAGTCTATTTCCTTATTTATTTGATTTTTTATGATATCTGGATTTAATGACGTCCAACGTAGGTTTTTTTGCATCTCGGGCTAACCTAGGACCTACATATTTAATTGGAAATCTTTTGGTTAAACCATCTATTAAAACCTTGATTCGTTAGGGTCGTACAGGCGATAGTAGCATAACAGCATCGATTTTGACGGGAAATTTTGCAAAGTTTACAACATCAAAATTGTATGGGTGATCCGATGCATTGATCAGAGTTCGAATTCGTCGATTGCAATTAGGCCAGTTACAATTACCTTGTTAAAATCATTACAAGTGTCCTTTCTCGAATTTATCCTAGTATAATTTGACGTCTGCTCGTCCCTAACTTGTATGCAGCGCCACCAGAGTTCATTATTCGTTTGCGACCACGAGCCGTGTGATAAGGCCTAGCGGATACGAAATTGCTCGTCTATGCCGTCTCGATGTGACCGTCTTTCGACAGTTTGAAAGTATATCCTGTACAATAGTCCGATAACTCGACATCCCTTTTGAGAGCAAAGCGAGGTTAACATATTCACCGCGACAGATGCCGCCGAATCATAGTGACGAGAAACTTCGTCCGGGATCTGATGTATGCAAGGGTATATCGCTTGCTTGACCAGGAGGCAGCGAAACAGAACTGTTAAGAGCGGTGCCACATCCCGTATCCGACTGTTTACTCAAGCCTAACGAACTAAGTGAGTTTCTGTTATTATTAGAAGGGAGTACACTTGAACTGAGCAAAACACGTTCAAAAGTAATAACAGAAGCACCTTTATCTCCCTGTAGGAGCTGGTTGTCCCACCTCTAACTCCTCGTTGGTCGAGACCAGTGCTGCCGGACCGCGTGGCGGGCACCTGTACTCCAGACTTAGGTCGTTGGCCCTCTATTTCCGTCCTCGCGTGTTCGGGCGGTTTTCTGGCTGATCTACGACTGGTTGTGTGTTGGCAACGTCGTCTTGGGGTCTCGGCATACCCCAGCCTAGCGCCCTGTCTCCTCGTTGCCGAACTCATCCATGTGGCATTTATCAAATTCAAATGTTATGTAGAATTTTTGAGAATATATTTATGTGACGTGTTGAAAAGAAAAAGCGTAAAGCTACATTCACACATACGGATATGTCCGTGTGTTGAGGTACGGTGCGGATGGGACTTCTCTGTGGGAGGATAAGTACGGAGCAGTACGTCTTAGTACGGAAAAATGGCAAGAAACGGGGAACAAACAAAACAATACAGGACGCGAATAAGTACGGATAGGTACGGGGTACTACGTTGAATTACGTTTTACTGCGTCTGGCAACTTGCCCAGCGCTTGGACTGGTCTGCGGTGAACCACGTTGAACTACGCTTAAGTACGGGCAGCCTCGGATAACTACGTTCAGCTACGGCAAGGTACGTTTCAGTACGAATAACTACGTTTTACTACGTTTAACTACGGATGAATAAGTTTCAACCAAATTGGACTAAAGTCACGCCCAAATGGCTACGGATCGCTCAAACGTTTGTGCATGTTCAAAAGTTGGAGAAACTTGCACGTTTTGGATAAGTCTTGAATACGTTTTACCAAGTGTTGGTACGGATTGATACGGATTACTACTTTGAGGTACGGCTCAGCTACGGATCGATACGGATTACTACGTTTCTATTCGTGGCTAGACGTAGCTATCCGCGCCGTATGTATGACTGGGGTATTAGGGAGAAAGATTGCTCGTGATTTTCGGTTTTATACCGTTACTGAACGATTGGTTCTCGGTTGAATAGTTTAGTGTTGTAAACAAAGCATTACACAGTCGGAAACCATGTTGATGAGTAACATCCGAGAGATAACTACGTTTCTATGACAACAAACAAAACATTTCTCGAAACAAATAAATCAAATTATTCTAATTGAAAAAAAGCAACTTTTATTATTGATCTATTATAATGTAAACAACCCCGTGCAAAATTTTACCATCAATTTGTTCCGCTCACGAATGCACTCAATACAGAGGACTATTGACGACATAATTGTAAATGAGAGCCCCCCCCCCCCCCCCCCCCCCCCCCCCCCCCCCCCCCCTCTCCCGCCCCACACCCCTACCTCCCGAATTTTTGTTTCAGGTTGTGTAAACAGTGGACCTGTATCTTCAAGTTGTGTACACAGTGGACCTGTATTTTCAAGTTTTGCAAACAGTGGACCTGTATTTTTAAGTTGTGTACACAGTGGACCTGTATTTTCAAGTTGTATAAACAGTGGACCTGTATTTTCAAGTTGTATAAACAGTGGACCTGTATTTTCAATAGAAAAAGTGGAAACTCCACAGGTCGCTCAAGACAACAAAAACGAAAATGTTGCAGGCTCGGTTTAATTGAGCCTGTTCATGCACGGTAGTGGAAATGCATGCTACCGTCCACGCCCTCTAGCCCCGGGTTGAGCAGAACTCAACATTTACACATGTTAAAAGTACAAAAATCAATTTAGAGACATCCGCAGATGTGTTCATACGGTTAAGTTGTGTACACAGTGGACCTGTATTTTCAAGTTGTATAAACAGTGGACCTGTATTTTCAAGTTTTATAAACAGTGGACCTGTATTTTCAAGCAGTGGACCTGTATTTTCAAGTTGTATAAACAGTGGACCTGTATTTTCAAGTTGTTTAAACAGTGGACCTGTATTTTCAAGTTGTATATATAAACAGTGGACCTGTATTTTCAAGTTGTATAAACAGTGGACCTGTATTTTCATGTTGTATATACAGTGGACTTGTATTTACAAGTTGTGTAAACAGTGGACCTGTATTTTCAAGTTGTATAAACGGTGGACCTGTATTTTCAAGTTGTGTAAACGGTGTACCTATATTTTCAAGTTGTGTAAACAGTGGACCTGTATTTTCAATAGAAAAAGTGGAAACTCCACAGGTCGCTCAAGACAACAAAAACGAAAATATTGCAGGCTCGGTTTAATTGAGCCTGTTCATGGACGGTAGTGGAAATGCATGCTACCGTCCACGCCCTCTAGCCCCGGGTTGAGCAGAACTCAACATTTACACATGTTAAAAGTACAAAAATCAATTTAGAGACATCCGCAGATGTGTTCATACGGTTAAGTTGTGTAAACAGTGGACCTGTATTTTCAAGTTGTGTAAACAGTGGACCTGTAGCAAACATCAGCAAATTAGGTAGTCTCCTAATGCTGTTTTCATATTTTTCATTTTTTTACGGACAGCAATGTTCGCGTTAAGATTTAGTTACGTCAAGAGAATGCCGAATTGCTTACAAATACATAATCACACAGAGTTTCATTACGGATCCACTAACATAAAATATTAAAATTAAATTTGATAACAATGACCCTTTGTGGTACACCTTTTGCAGTGCTCCTGAACAGTCAGAGAAATGTTTCAAAAAAGAGTAAAACATGAGAAACACTTTCTTAAAATGATTGACTGAAATCATAAAAATAACAACATTCTACATACGTATGGTGTTATAAATGTACGTATGTGATACCAATTTAACTTTTTTGTAATTTCTCTTTGTTGGATATACATTTTACATTTTATATAATTTTTTTATGTAAACCAAGTTATCATCATTGTGTACAAAAAGTAACTTTAGCTACATTCCAAAACTTACATATCTGACTTTACATTTCTTAGGTCGTGAAATTTATTCAATGATATTTTTCATTTTGACGCAATAATAAATTTCTAGCAGGGTCTCAGCAAAACATTCAAAATAAATGTCAGTGTATGTCATGAGAAAATAGTACATGTTGTTTATCGAATACAATAGTTGCAAACAAATGTAGGTCATATTTTGTCTGCCTGATCATTTGTTGGGAAAAAGGATTTATTTAGTTTTCCTTTCACTATTAACCACTATTTTGATGTTGGCCTCAGTTTACTGATCAATTCAGAGTTGTCCTCCAACACAACTCCCTTCTCCCTCTAGGTCTTCGTAGGTAGATACCATTTGTTCGTTTAGGCAAGTCAACAATTGCTGACTTTTATAGAATTATACACCGATCAATGTAAATTCTCTGAGAGGGAATTACTTATAGACGCAAAACCGCCATTCCTTTACTGACACTGTACTTGCTTGTCATAAAAAAATTTATACAGTCTATCCACATGATTATTTTTGTTACAAATTTTTTGTTTGCTTCTACATTTCTTTGACAATTTCAAAATTATTACTTCAATTAGGTCACAATTGTACAATGTACATCAAAACAAAACAAAAATGGGGAAAATATATATATAAATTTTTGCTTTAAAATTATTGCGTCATTCAGCTAATCCGTAAAATAAGCAAAATCACGTTAGTGCCAAATTATTCGCGAAGATTCTTGCATCACATACTATTTGTTTAAATTTCCTAAGATTCTATTCTAGGACTGGTCAAAAATTATTGACCACTGACCAGCTAGGGAAAATGATAGCAGTCAGGCATGATATTTAATTTGTCATATTGTTACGTACTTTCTTATTATATTTCCAGGTAAGTGATTATTCATACTAGGCTGATATCTAACTGTTTTATGTTGATTTGAATTTTCTTGTATTGTTTTAGTAAAACACAATTTTATTAAAGAAACATTTGTTTGTTTATTTGTTTGTTTGTTTGTTTGTTTGTTTTGGGTAGCAAAGGTTTAAAAAAATGTTGTTCTTAAAAATATTATTTTTGTAAATAAATTAAGGTTTTCGTAAAATACTGTTTGTATATCTAAATAGTGATGTTGCAAACCATCATAGACTCATTCTTATCAAATGCTGAATTTATACTTTTAGGTACTTTGTTTCTGTTTATTTCTGAAATTCAATAGTGCCAATCATTTATAAATTACAAAATTCTGAAAACTTTACAACATGCACATAGTCTTAATAATCTTAATATTTCATTTTAAAATACAAGGTGAAGTGTTACTCACTTGCTCAATACTATTACATGGATAATTGAGATTTGAATATATTCTATTTCTATATCCATAATTACATCATAATTGTAATTTTTGTTTTAGTTCGAGCCTCACTTGTCGGTTGTTCTACCCAGGAGCCCGCTCGTGATGAAATAATGCACGGAGGGGCACCTGGGGTCTTCCTCCACCATCAGAGCTGGAAAGTCGCCATATGACCTATGACTGTGTCGGTGCGACGGTAAATAAAATCTGAAAAGTAGATCCCTCGGAAGCACCGAAAACAAGGCAAACAGTGAAAATTGTAGACTCGGTTTGATTGAGTCTGTTCATAAGCAGTAATGGAAAATACAACACTGCCCACGCCCCCTAGCACCGGCTTAAGCAGTATTCAATCTTCAAATCTAAATCAGTTGAAATCAATGATCCCGAAGGACCAGAAAATATAACAACACTACAAAATAAATAAAATAGCTTTTGGTTTTTAAATAAACATTATTAATTATACATATCTTGCATCTTATGTTATGTTTCATTATGTGTCAAGAAAATTAATAACTATATTGTGTACGATTGTAACTGGAAAAGAGGATTTGTAACTGCGTGGCTCTGAGGTTGTGTTTGTGGTGCTCTGTGCTTCCGACAACCCTTTCCTTACCTATTATCTTTTCTTATTATATTCTAGATTCACCATACTACGATAAAGATCAAATCGCTGTGAAACAGATGTAAATGAAAATGCAATCCCCCGTTTTTACAGACATTACACACATTTTATTTGAACGACAATAATGCATCAATAAATACTTATTTTTCAGTTTAATCACAGATTAAAACCTTAACTAATAAATAATGTATCGAAATTAATTACTTTAGTCTTTCTATAATGGCACAAATGAATTACAAAACACATTACAAAATGTTTAATTTGGTTTCCGCGCAATTTTGTCTTAATTAAATTACTTCATCAATAATGCAATTAACAGGAATCAGTCTATCAATTAAATTGATTGACATTAACATGGAGTTAACTAATGTGGTATTTCTCTCACTGGTAGCACCGTTGTATTGGACACGGTTGTGATGAGTTTTGCCAGTTACTGTTCAGCAATATTTAGTTACCCGTCTAAAAGAAACATGGCAATATATCCGTTATTGAACAAGCCTCTAAAAGTAATGTATCTTATTTAAATGGGAAAGGGGTTAACGTTACACCAACACAATTATATGGGTCCTGACAACTGAGGCAGATACATATGGTTTTAAGCATATATTTTACACTACAGTATTACGTTGCAAGCGTGACAAAATGTTTAAAAAAATATGACGTCATTTTTATAGCATTGGTGGCAACATAACATACATTCTCAATAACAACATGATCTCAATTCTCTATTAAAAGAGATGTTTCCAGAATCTAGCATAATGAACAGAAAGTATTAAATGGAATGAAAATAATTTGCAATTCGAGCAGACTGATAATTATAGAATACACACAAATGAAGGTGAAATATGGTATTTGTACCTTGATGTTGTAACTTAAAAGAAATTTTAGTATCGCGGGCTTTATTCCTTCAAAGAAATTGGTAATTTTTATTGTATGGTTTCCCTTGTCAATGTCTGTGCAAAAATTCAATTTTAAAGCAAATTGCCCAGGATCTTACTGACGAGTGCTTTTGCCATAATCTGTGAATTTTTTTAATGACAAATTTTCTTTGATGATAGGCATTTATTGAGACAAGCATACCGACGTTGATATAAGGAGAATGTGTTAATTACTAGTAGTTTCATGAATATAGACATCGTTCAATCAGTGATATTTTCTTTAATAAACTGGTTGAATTACAATTTCAACCTGTAACAATATCATCTGGACGCATAGAAAGCAGCCACGCAAAATAATACAGGATTTGGTTTAAGGTAGCCTGTTCATGAGGGATAATGAAGTGTACAACACCCCTCACGCCCCCTGGCACCAGCTTGGGCGGAACTCTTTTATAGTCTTATACATGGAATTTGAATGGATTCCATAATATCCGAAGACCAGAAAGATAACACACCGAGTCCAACTATGATACAGTTCTGTAGTTACCGCCACTGAGTGTATCAAAACAACAATGATAGGAACTTGGCCTGACAATATATTTTTAAATTTTAAAATTGAGTATATGTTTGGTGATCTGCATATGAGAGGACATAAAAGTAGTTATAATATTGATATCAAACCTCTGAAGTATTATTCATCGTTCCAAAAAACCAAGTGATTGCAACTGTAACGTCATATATGTATATCTGCCGTAAGAGTTACTATGAAGATACCGAAAACTTCATTTTGATTGGTTTTTTTTTTTTTCTAGCTAAGAATTGAACTGTATTCATGAAGTGTATTCGTCTTTTTGAGAATGTGCTGCATATCGCCTTGTAAAATAATGCAAACATTCAAGACTGAGGTTTTGACACATGACAAGTAAAAAATAGCAAGTCTGTAGACCATAAATAAGGGCAAGAAATGGAAAATTCGCGATAGAATACCCTGATGTGCAGTTATCAAATTCGAAGACGTTCAGTAAATTGAACTGCAAAAGAGTAAAAGTAATAGTAATATCACGGTAGCAAAGGTTCGATATCATTTTAACTTTGCTTTCATTTAACTTGCAATGCCGAGACAATTTGTCTGCTGAACATAATTAGATTTTCTAAGTCTGGAAATATATCAGCTCCCTGGCATATTTAGTTAATTTACATAATTACGCAGCCATTTTAATCAAAATGACGCCACCATTTTGATGAGCTGCAAAGCAACACCTTTTTTTTCGATCTATTTATATACTGTCTGCACAACTTTAATTCCTTCACTTACAACAAACTATATAAATACCATGGCTTATTCCGCATAAGTTAAATGGTTTCAGCCAAGTCAGTGTCTTAACTGTTTCGTTACAGGAGCTAGATCAAATTTTGTTTCAAGGCATTTTGGAGACCGGATTTGCCAACAAATCGATGGCAGTGAACTGCACATACTAAATAGAAACTACTTTAAAAACGTTTAAATCCTTCCGAAAATATGTGGAAATATGTTCCTGGCCTGTTTAAAGTTTGATGTTTCTTTGTCGCCTTTCCCAAAGCATTGCAGAATGCTTACATTTTGTAACGGATGTCGAGTCAAACATTTGTTTCCATGACACACGGATCAGTGAACATATATTTGCGAAGTGTTCAGGTATAATGTGACTACTTCTACTATCCTCTGTTATTAAAAATTGCCGTAATTTATATTCCCTGTAAAAATAAGTATCAAACACTGATGTGCTTATCTTTGTCACTTTGAAATAAGGAGATGATGAGAGAGGTACTTGAGACAAGTAATTGAAGTATAAATTGTGCCTAAATTAAGCCTATAGATTCAGGTTGATATTTATGTGCTTGTAATTACAAATAAGACAACATATAACAATGCCAGAGAATACTCACGTAGTGTGTTAAATATCTAGAAAAATAATATATTGTAATAGTAGTAGTAAGCAGTGACAATTTAATGTACAAATAGAATGTTAGGGATCACCAGTTCAAAATTAGTACATGTACTCTTAGTGGGAATTAGGTAAATGACCCTGTGTAGTAACGGTTAGGCCATCTTAATTTGAGACTAATGAAAACAAGCCCGAACGACTGATTATGAGAAAATTAATTCTACTTCCCTGTATTTGCAGTATCTGATTTTTACTTGTTCACAATATTGCTTTATTTGGTATGTATTAAAAAGTTTAATAAAACACTTTTCTTACCATGTCAACAGGGGTCATATAATTTTAAGTATATTCTTGAATTTTATTTGAATATTACTACACCATTGACATATTTGAACAACGCGATTACTTTGAGATTATAACCCAAATATATCAGATTGTCCGCTCATTTTTGAACGTTTCGTAATTACATGCATACAAAGGTTTTAATCGTATGAAACTATGTTATTGAATTGCTATTACTTGTTAATTTTGACTGTCTGACCTTTTTTGTTATTTTAACGATAAAAACTGCCTCAAAGCCTTTATATCTATTAATGTACTTTCTTACAGATTGTTTGTTTGAACGTTGAAGGGTGGTTTTGTTTCATCGAGATGTTTATTAAGACTGATTATTTTTTATAAAAATTATCTTTCTTTGCTTTCTGTCTACCTTTGTGTTAAAGATAAAATCAAATACTGTGACATTTTATGAAACAGACTATAAAACTTTAGGCTGGGTACGCGTGTTCTGCAATAGTAATTAATAATATGATAAATTATTTATAAATGATTTGTATAGCGGACACACAGACAGACATGTCATTTGCTTGAAATAACCTTACGTACACATAATTGGAAGAATTATTTTATATTATATTAACCCGTTTCTCTTACACAGACAGCAATTGAAAATAGTGAACTCTCATATAAACATGTTTATGTATACATAGGATAACAGGATAAAGATCGGACAAAAAGCTGATCTCATTTAAAAGAACAAAACGGTTATAATACACATACATACATAAATGCAATAAAATGCGAAGATAAAACCTATAAAGACTACATTTCATTATCCATCGAGACTAGCTGACTTGTGTTGATATAGTTTCTCCATATTTATGATAATTGATAATTATAGTGCATTAACACCCGCAAACTAGTTAAGTGAATCAGGGCGTCCATAAATACTTAAGAATGGCATGTATTTCATTTTATTATCAATTATACCAGCGCCTTATCCATTATGACTATTTAAATGAGAGAAGAGACCCAGAAGTACCTGTTATGCAAGCTCTTCTCATAAATTAGCAAATTTTAAAGTACACTCAATACCTAATTTAACACCCTTTTTATGCTTGGTAAATACTTATAATTTTAATGAGAAATTTATAGCTTTGCATATTAAATTTTATTCATTTATTCCATTTCGTATCAAAAATTTCTTAATATCCCTAAACGAATTGGTTGTGAAAGGGTTGTGAAAACAATGGCTGGAAAGATTTACGCCATCCTTATACTACTTTGTGGTAGGTCTTTTTGTAAATTACATTAACAGTTATTCCTTCTTTTTCTATTTTATCGACAATATAGTGAATTATGATAACTTTCTTAGGGTATCGAATATTTCAACTTTCTAAAACTCTTTAGGAAAATGTTAGCTGTATCCAATACACAGCACCTTTTAAAGTTTTAATGATGACAGGTAATCGTATTTTCTCAGCAAAATTAATTAAATTCTTGTATGTTAAAAGTCCCTGTAGCGTTAGAGATGAAGAATATGAAAATACGTTATATCATTACACTTTTATATAATAGCAATGATGCGACAAAAATTACCACACATAATTCGTTTGCTTTTACTACTTTTCACTATTTTTATTTTTTACTACTTACCTCTATTCCTCAGTTAACAAAATAATAAAGAAATTAATGATATTTTTCCTATTGTTAAGATTAAGATTGATAGGATTTAGACATTTCGTGTTTTGTTTTTCATTTCTACGCAAAACTTAACCGAAATCGGTTTGAATATTACTCGTATCAATGCGCGTTCTCATTTTCTCTTCAATATTTTGTCCACAGGTACCTCAATTTGTACTTCAACAACTACTATATCGTCGCCTACAACTACACACAGCGATGGTGCATCTGCATCAACCACTACTGCACCCATGTCTTCATCAAGCGCACCAGCAAGCACGAGTGCGCATGTGCAGACGTCAAGTAGTTCAACATTCAATCCAACATCGGTCGCATCATCGATTTCAGCAGCAACTTCAACACCAGTCGCGACTTCTTCTACGAGCAAGGTCACAACTACAACAACGATTGCGGTTTCAACTTCAATATCGACCGCAGCCCCTACTACGAGCACAATCACACATATATCATCCACAACTACCTTGGCTGCAGCTACAACTACATTGTCGACAGCGGAACCCGCTTCAACATCGGTCGCAGCTTCTACAACGAGCAAAACCACACATACATCATCCACTCCTACGTCGGCTGCAACTGCAACTTCAACACTGACTTCGGAACCCACTTCAACATCGGTCGCAGCTTCTACAACGAGCAAACCCACACATACATCACCCACTCCTACGTCGGCTGCAACTGCAACTACATCATTGACTGCGGAACCAACTTCAACATTGGCCGAAACTTCTACTGCAGGTAAAAGCACGTCTACATCTTCTATTGCATCATCTATTTCGACATCGGCCACAACCTCTTCTACAAGCGAACTCACATCGCCATCATCTGTTGTGGCTTCCTCTCCAACATTGATTCCAAATGCAACTGAGAGCAAGTCCGTATCTTCGACAACAAGTCACTCATCTACGCCAAGGAATACACCTGCTTCAAGTTCGATTTCGTCATCAAGCAGTCAGGACACTATAAGTGAATCAACCGTTACAGGAAATACAGTCAATCAAACGACGTCAGGAACAAGTACAGATGAACCAGGTGAGGAAACAATTTAATGAATCTGAATCAGTAAAAACTTTAATTATTTACAATGTCTGCCGGTTACAAAGATATAATGGTTGTATATTGAAGGCAATAGTATTTTCTGTACAGTTCCACACAGAAACACTTGTCCTTGTTGCATAACCTATCTATTGTCACCGTCTTACGACTTGTAAATTTATACAAATAAGATAATAATTATTGTAATAAACTCGCATTTTCATTGTTCACCAGAATGGATATTTAAAACGTTTTTCAAAATAGCTCACCAAAAGTGCGAACTTTTACAAAACTTTTAAGAAACCGTCACAGTTCGCATGTGCCATCACAACATTTCAGTATGGACATATAAACGACTCACTAGTGACTCCAACTATATCTTTACAGAATGTTGTCTGACACTTTACAGTTATATGCCATATGCATTTTTAACATTAATAAAAATGCAAGGATCTGCAGTATTGTTAATTCGTTATACAAGTTGATATGTTTTATTCGGTCTTTATTTCTTATCATTATTAAGACACGACTTGTAGTAACGCATGCAGTTTAAGTAAGTGCGCATATTAACTTAAACAATGTACTGTCATATTGCCTGTTGAAGCCTGTTCATTTCATTGGTCGAGAAAGCTGTACGCGGGTGTTTGCTAAAAGTGGAATTGACTAGAATAGCATCGTAGGCATATATTATAAGAATTGTAGACTTCTGTTTACATTGATGTCGCGATATTTTTACTAAATATAACTACTAAAGTCGTAAAAGTTATACCACTTCTAATTAAACATAATAATATCTTTTTATTCCAGGAAATACATCGACGACCTATTCAATTCTGTCGATTTATTTAGCGGTCATCGTCGTGACAGGTTCCCTTTTGTCAAGGACAATTAGCCTATGATTATAAGCTTCTTGCATGAACTATGACTATGACAACCTAATTGTGTTGTGTGCTATCAGTTAAGTCTGTTTGGAGATGTCTAAACAGATCGCAAGTACATTATCAGGGCACGCTTTCAGAGTGATATGTTAATGTTATAATGTGTTTTAATAAGGTAGTAACTATCATACAAATTAAACATTTCTGGAACTTTCACAGAATCAGTTTATACAACGTATATGTCAAATGTGATTTTTATAAAAGATATTTTAAAAATTAATATGGTGTTTGTTGCCGTACTAATAGAGATGTACACACGAAGACCGCGGATTAACGACAAAAAGCGGGGAGTTTCTCAAAATTATTATATTTCCAATTTAGGCCATTTGAACTTAAACATT
The DNA here is from genome assembly GCF_021730395.1 of Mercenaria mercenaria. Lineage (NCBI taxonomy): Eukaryota > Metazoa > Mollusca > Bivalvia > Venerida > Veneridae > Mercenaria > Mercenaria mercenaria. The sequence goes on from NC_069364.1 coordinate 93,406,695, forward strand.
TGGTTTCGTTTGTAACATTGTTACTTTTTTTATTTCGTTGATTTTATGCCCCAGGTGTCGAAGTTCCGGGAGGCAGACAGTGTCTGAACTGTCTGTCCGTCTGCCATTCTGTCAGTCTGCTGATATTCATGATTGATATTTTTTCCGGAGTTATCTCCTTTTTTGACTTTATAACGTACTTTTGTATGCGGCATATTTATGAAATAGCGAAATCATTATTTTTCATTAATCAGTTTCACACTTCACAAATTTCAAATAGTACAAAAATGCTGTAACCTTTAAATAAATTTGCATAATATGTAACAGTGATTCCTCACGGGCAAAGAAATAAGATCTACTCAAAAATCATTTTGCTATTTTTATTTCTAAATACATGAAATAAGCATGTCGCTCGTCATCAGAAGACACAGAAGATGATGAGGAGATGCAAAAGATCCAGCGGGAGTTTGGTGTTCATCCATCGCGTATACATAACTTGATTTTCTCTAACCAGATCAGCAAGAGATCGATTCCGCTTCCTCCTACGCCCCCGCTCTCTTCTCGCAGCCGGTTTGGGGTCTGTTGCTTCCCCTTCTGTGTCAGTTGATGAAGGTGGCATCCCCGCTGCAATGCCGTCTCGCATGTCTACCTGAGCAAGTGCAGGAACGGGAGGTCCAGGAGCGGGAGCCTGGTCGGCCAGTGGAGCTTGTGCAGGAGCGGGGGCTGCAGGTGCCGCTGCAGGCTGATGCAATGGTGGAACGGGATCAGCTACGAGGCGTCGTTCTGTGTTACGAATGGACTGTAGAAGATCTCTGAAAACATGACTATAGATATTACTCGTATGATCTTGAATCCTGTCATAAACGTTAGCTATTAATGTATTTATAAAAATATAAAATATAAAAATATCAATATATAAATGAAAGTTAAATACCGGTATATTCTGGCATTTAATTATGAATATTCATTAACGCGAGTTAGTGAAACGAAAGTACAAAACTGTTAACTGATTTGCACGTTCTGTATGCTGTCTTGATTTCTAGCCATAAGTGAACTCAACTTCGAAGACATTTGGTCCCGTAGCTGTTTGTTTATGGATGTAGGATACAGCTGGCGCGCTGACGCTTGCAAGCGGTCGATTTTCACTTTTACATCGTCGATAACGTCAACCCAGGAGGTTGATATTGCCCGAAGGATGGTGATCACTTCTTCGTTTGAAAATTTGACCTTTTGTTTCCTCCGTGCGAGAAGTGTTCCTGTAAAATAAATGATTTTGAAATTATGTGATCAAGAACAGAAACGTTGACAGAACCGAAGTTTATTATGCCTTGGCTTAAACTTGTTATTATAACTTTATATAGTCTACAAACTCAAAAACGATTGTCTCATGCTAGATAGTGCATAGAGTATTTCTGTAATAAAGCAAGTTCGCATATGTTCTATAATTCATTTCATTTTCCTTTTAGTACATATAGACCATGTTAAACTTATCCATGTATAAAAATGAGCATACCTTGATTATTATCCATGTTTATTTTAGCGCCACAAAATAAAACGGACGCAAACAATGTATTTGCACTAGCTGTATCGCTCGTGAAAATCGTGACATTTCATATGATGGCTATTGTATAGATATAAGAAATTAAGAACAAAACAGTTTATTGAATGCTTATTGTCAGTCTATCTGTCCATCTGTGTGTCCATTGGTAGACTATTTGGTTTCCGGTCAATAATTAGAGAATGTTTGTTCTCACATGCGTCACATTTCCTAGGATGACAGTATGTGGTCCGTTATTGACTCCTATAGTAGGTCAAGGTCAAGATCTGCTGAATGACTAAAGAACGTGTTAGCCTATAGTCATTAAACTTCATAGATATTTACAGGCGGTCAGTATAACATATCTATTGTTTTAGACGTTGGTAGGTCAAAGCTCAAGGTCAAAACGGTTTCTCCTCAATAACTAAAGAACTCTTTGGTTTATTATCGTAAATTTTCAAAGGATAAATGCCTGTTGTAAATAAATGATACCTTTTTTTCATGGGGTCAGTAGGTAAAAAGTCAAGGTCACGGTGTCCTAGCTACTGATAAGCTTTCAGCTCAATAACTAAACAACGCGTTGGTCTGAAGTTCTCAGTGATCTCTACATAGAAAATAGTTATAGCTCAATGTGTAACTCCTCTACCATCATTGTTTCAAATATATGTAGACAGATACAGCTATTACTATTACATGCTTGACATCTACTTTTCAGATTTTATCTTACATAAACCGTCGGTCCGTAGTTTGCGCTATATGACCGGTTTATATTCAACACTAAATTTTGCAGGGCTAAAAATTAAATCTTGAAGAAAATAAGCATGGAAACTTATTTCAGATATTATATAATAAAACATCTGTTGAATGGCCTGACGGTCAATAGTCTGAACTATTTCCACTTGATCCTTCAGACCTAGGGCAATAGTTTTGACTATTGACCGACGTGTATACTACAGCTTGCGCTCGTCGCATCGCGTACAGCATATTGCTCACTTTCATATAACTGTACATCTCACTTTTTCACATATAAGCACTCTCTTTTGTTCTTATTTACCTTCATGTTTTTCGCGTAGTACCAAAATATAAGATTAATTTTATTCAGTGTATTTACGGAAATCTATTTCTTTTAGAAAATAATGGATCCTCAGCGTAGGCGGCATCTCCTTGGATTGTTAATTCAAACCAAACCTCCACCTGACATTTCCGATTATCAGAGATATGTATTGGCTACCATAATTCAAACTTGTCAACCTCCGCCGGACCCTCAGCTTGATGTACGAAGCAGGCTTCTTGGAGACCTGGAAATCAATTATACTGGAATGAACCTTTTTCAGTTGTTTTCTTACCATCGGTACGATTTTTTTTAATCACTGGTGAGAGTCCTGAAACGATCCTTCAATTTGTGAATTTGATTGTACTGACTGAGTCACAGTATTATGTGTTGTCTAACAGGAACAGAATATTGTTAGTTTTAATGTGGTTGAGGACATATCCAACCTACCGGATGTTGTCAAGCATGTTTGGTGTTAGTGTCTCGTACATTGAGACTGAAATAAAGCGTTCTATCCCCTGCATTTGATGATGCACTTTCAACGTATATACAGTTGCCAAGTATTTAGAACTGGCAGCAGTTGCGGGGACTTTGGCCTAAACTACAAGTCCCTGTTGGAGCCATAGATGGCACCAGCCATGAAATATATAGGCCTACTGATAACCAACACGAATTTTACTCAGGCCATAGAAATTACCACTGTCTTCATACACATCTTGTGGCTGATAACAGTGGTAAAATATGTTATTTTGAATCTGTTTTTTTTTTTTGGTCACCAGAACGACGCACAAACATACAGGCTAATGCGCCAAATGGGTACAGCAGATTTGCCCTTTCCTGACAACTGTATACTGTTAGCGGACAAAATTTATCCAAACGGACACCCTATTGTAACACCTTACAGCGCAGCAGCTCAATTACGCAGAATTACGATCAAGAAAGGCAAATGTGTATAAGATATAACAGATATCACAGAAGATATAGTGTGTCTGTTGAGCACGCAATAGGCCAGATAAAGACATATAAATGTGTATGCTCCGTATGGCACAATCCAAGGAGATTGCTGTCTGTTACTGTGAGGATATGTGCAGCTTTGTTGTGCCGGAGGAGATCCAGAGGACTTAATGTTTAAATTGTGAATAAATGTATGCATAATTTAAGCTATTGCTCCTTACTTATTTATTACGGTAGTTACTTTGGGAAACTCCCCGCTTTTTGTCGCTAATCCGTTGTCCATCTTCACATCGGTTTACGCGCGTACATCTCTAATAATTGTGCTAATCTTACATGCCTATACTTTCTTTACTTAGTTATACAATGTGACCGTACTATTTTTGCTTAAAATACATGTTAATAGTTTGTTCATACCTTCTTTACTTTGTTTAAAAAGTGTTAAGTATTGTAAATATGTTTTGTTCTGTAAAAGTATGTCACAAACTGACATACGGGCCTCAAAGTACCTGACAGGTATTGCATCATCTTTTTGTAAATTTTTGAGTTATTGAGGTATATGTCCGATTTTTCGTATAAAATACCTTTTATTTTTTTCTGCATTTGATAACTTAGATTCCCATGTAAATTTCATTAAATTCGGTTCAGTAATAAAGAAGTTAATATTTTTTAAACTTCAGAAATTTATGTTTTTATCTCAAAAACCACTATAACGGGCTAAAAATTGTCCAATATACTTTCTCGCGCAAATAGTCCATGTTCACGGCTATGTCGTGACGCCCGTGCAAAGTTCAATATTTGGTGGGACATAACCATACAAATTGACCGGGTATGCTTAGCGCACACCACATTACTGACTGACAGAATGCTATTCTATTCTATTCTTTGTAGAAATTAAATTTGCTCGATCGAGTTAAGAAGGTTATTTGTTCATTCTAAAGAATTTTGTAAAGGTTTACTTTTCGGCAAACTATTAGTTGGTTTCGAGTTGTCAGGCTAATTTATTAATTTTTTCTGACTTTTGTAAATTATTTATTTCGAAAGAAGAATCTAAGATGTTTCATTTGTATTAGTTGTAAAATTTATATTGAAAGTTATGTAACGTAACAAGTATTTTCCTCATAAACCGTATTTGTCAGCTTTTTCGTTGTAAATTATGGAACGCCGGTACTACATTGTATTGTATTGTATTGTATGTTATACTATAAAGGTATGGTTTGACAAGTATAGTACCATATATTTAATATTTAATTGCAATTTAAATATATTGTATACCGTTTTGTTGCATGGTAGTCGATATTACAGAGTTATCGTTTATACCAGCTATTGTATTATGTTTAATTTGTGGATTTGTAAGAAAGTTAGAGGATACGTGTCAGATAGCTCTGAAACAGTTAGCAAAGGTTATTGGCAGGTTCCTTTGTCTGAAAAGGCAAAACCCATGACTGTTTTTGAAACTCCAAAGGGTTTATTCCTATTTCGTAAAATGTCATTTTGATAGTTAATGCCCCTGCAATGCTTTGCAGACTGATGCGGAAGGTTTTGAAGAACCTTGGGCACTCGGACAGTTTCATATATGATATACCGATGTATACAATTACATGGCCAGAACATGCTGTTGTTAACCTGACTTAGGGAGGCTAAGCTAATAGTAAACCAACTAAATGTTGTATAGGATTGCAGATATTAGAATGTGTAGGGCACATGATAGGAGATGTCCAGACCCTTGAACCAGTGCCAAATAAAGAACAGGCAATACAAAATGCCGAGAGAGAGAAGAAGGCAGTACGCTCATTCTTAGGTGTAGTCGGATTTTACAGGAAGCTTATTCCAAATTTTGCCGCCATTGCAGTTCCACTCACAGATTTGACGAAGAAGGGTCAGTTAAATCTTGTTAAGTGGGGTGAAAGTCAAGAAAAGGCTTTCCAGACTTTGAAAACTAGCTTAATTGGTCCGCCTATTTTGAAGTTACCAGATTTAGATAATACATTTATACTGAGAGTAGATGCTTCAGATGTAGGTTTGGGCTCTGTGTTACTTCAGGAACGTGATGGAGAGAAATTACCTGTAGCGTATGCTAGTAGGAAATTGCTACCTAGGGAGCAAAGTTATTCAGTGATAAAGAAAGAGTGTTTAGCGATAGTATGGTCAGAGGCTAAGTTCCACCGGTATTTGTTCGATAAGGACTTCGTTTTGGAAACAGATCATCAGCCGCTCTCCTATTTGAATAAAGCTAAACTTACAATTCCAGGTTGATGAGACGGGCGTTAGCATTGCAGCCATAAAGGATCAGTATAAGAGAAATTCCTGGTTGAGAAAATGTAGGTGTAGATTATTTAAGTAGTGTGTAGACAGGTGCCTATATTATTTGGCGCACAGACAGTGACAGTTTTTTTATAGTATGTCATTTTGTTTTCATGTAAGAAACTTATAATTTTTCTTTTAAAGGTGGGACATGGACAGACGGGGACAGAAACTATACGAACAATTTAACACTCATTAAAATATTTACAAGTTTATTTACAGAAAATGAATATTTACAATGAAAGAAAAAAAGTGATTAATAAATAGAAGAGAAGAAAACGTTGAACTCAATGTCTATAATGGTTTGTAGAAAAAGATGTTTGAGTCCGAGATCTCTAATACAGTTTCATAGTGACGTTTCACAGATGTTTAAGTTCCAATTAACTAGAGTAGCACGTTAAAGATTTAACACGATTTAAATTACTGTCCCATCAAATCGCGAAGAAGTTGACCCCATTCTGGCTCCCCATATCCGGTGTTTGTATCCCTGAGCTATCTCAGTCGTTTACAAAGATCAAAAGCTTGGAGGTTAAGGCACAACCATGGGAAGTAGACCCTCAGCGCTTGGAATTCACATCCAGGCGAGATAAGAAAACCACGGGTATATCACTTCCGGGTCGTGACATCACCGGGATAAATGTCGTCTGGTGGAAGAAGCTAAAATATATAACATATGGTAAGCACCATATCAAATACAAATAAATGCACGAACTGCTACGTTGTGTACACCATGCCTCTGCAGGCTCCCATTAATAATACGTTTAAAACATATTTTATCGCTCATTCAGTCAATATTTACAAGAATATATAACAATTTTATAAAAAAAATAAGCAAATGGGTCGGGCCACAAGTTCTTAAAACATCAGATGACGGCCCTCCCCAACAGATATAATACGAAACAAATTGGCGAGAAATTTGAAGATTTTGTAAATTTGAAAATAAAATAAAGCAATATTTTTTTTATGAGAGAGACAGAGGAGGTGGTGGGGGGTGGGGGGGGGGGGGGTCCAGCTCCTTGGGAAGTCAATTTTATATATAAGACATTTCAATATTCTCAACTTTATATTCTCATTCATAATAAAGTATCATTTGAATCTTGCAGTATGTTTTATGTATTTTTGAACCTGTAAGAATATAAAATGATTCTCTTTATCTGTTTACCTATCGCTACCAAAGAGCAAAACTTCTAAATTAAGCGGATGAAACATACGAGTATCGCGAAATAAGTTAATTCTCTCAGTTTGAAAGTAATTACAGTTGAAGAAGAAATGTTCTGCGTCCTCATTTTGATGACCACATTCGCACATAGGATTGTTACGAAGATGATTACGAAAAAGATCTCCATTTAGGTTACTACAGTAATTACGCATGCGTGCATGATATAATGAAATTTGTCTGTCACCTATACAATAGTACTTAGGAATGGTATGCGCTTTAAATTTTGTCTTTAATTTTGTTTTAAAACTATTAAATGATTCCGAGTTTCTTATGTCTGGTTCAAGATTATTCCGAAGAGAAGTTGCCGATGGAATAAAAGATGAACTCTATATCTGAGTACGACGAGCTAATGTTTCATAGTCGTTGTTATTACGAAGAGGATAAGTAGTAGATTCAGAAACAGTTGCAGGAAATACATCTGCTATATAATTTGGCAAGTTTCCTTGTCTTGCTTTATAAACAGTTACAAGTTTTTGCGTAGTGCGCCTATCTTTTAATAAAAACCCAACCTATTTCCTTCGTTAGCCGTTCAGTTGAGACTGATCTGGTTAAGCCTGTTACAATGCATGCTGCTTCGTACTGAATCTTTTCTAAAGCTTGTTCCTCATAGTCAGCTATAGACTATATTCCTCATAGTCAGCTATAGTGTGATTTATCGTAGAATAACCGGAGTTTTTCGTTCTTATGCGAAACAAAATATCACTCAGGCCTACGGCCTTCGTGATATATTCTTACGCGTAAGAACTCAAAACTCGGGTTATTCTACGACAAACCACGTTTGGGAACTTATTATTTCGAATCTAACACGACATACTAGTATCAACAGTGCTAGGAAAAATGGTAACTACTTTTCACGACCGTGCTACGCACCTGGATCGGATGACGTCATTGCACGCGAGTGGTTTATTGCAGAATAACCCGAGATAGATTTTGCTCTACATGTACGTAGGTTATTTGCTGGTCGTGTTAGAATTTTTAATAGACCTTTGACTGAATGTGAATATCCAGACATGTGGAAATCAGCCACTGCCATGCCTCTATATAAAAAGGGCAATAGAAATACTCCGTCCAATTACAGGTCTATTTCTCTGATAAGTTGTGTATGAAAAGTTATGGAAAGAGTCATGTTCAAACATTTTTACAATCATTCGTATTCGAACGATTTAATATATTCAAAGCAGTCGGGTTTCTTACCAGGTCACTCTACTGTTTATCAACTGTTAGGTATTTATCACCAAATATGTTCGTCTTACGATAATAAAACACCCACATGTACGGTTTTCTGCGACATATCAGAAGGCGTTCGATCGAGTATGGCATGAGGGTCTAATTTTCAAATTAAAACAAAACGGAATCTGTGGAAATCTTTTGCAGTGGACCAAAAGTTATCTTTCTAATCGCAATCAAAAAGTGTTTATCGGATCGTCTTTCCCTGATCAAAAGTCTGTATCGGCCGTTGTCCCCAAGGCTCGGTCCTTGGTCCTCTATTCTTTTTTATTATATGTGAATGACATTACTGATAACCTATTGAGTGTATCTCGTCTTTTTGCTAATGATAGTTCTATAGCTGTCTCACCTTCAGATATAGAGTTCATGCAACGCATCTTAGATACTGATCTTCAGATAATTAGTGACTGGTCTCTGAAATGGCTCGTTAAATTTAATCCTACTGAAACAGAAGTAAAATGAATATTTTTTACATTAGGATCAGAACGTAAACCTGCATTAATATTCAATAACGTTAGTCTTGACTTTGTAAGTATATACAATGGTTTACAAATTGAATTTTTACTCTGTGGCTAATTTCATCTGGGCCCGAGACTTTAATAATCAGCAAAGACGATAGAATATCAGTAATTTCTAGTTCATTTATTAAGAATCCATTCAAGATGTTCCTGCTTTTCATTACAAATGGTAGAAGGTTAGATCTAGAGGAGTCAACAGTTGAAATTGAAACAAAGTAATCATTAAGACAGTCTGCTTTTTCTATATCAGAAATAAAATGAGAAAGATTGCCGTTTTCATTTACTTCAAGTGGAGGAATAACTTCGCTACCTTTGCACTGTTTCACTAATAATTTAACCATTTTTCAATAGAATCTCGGGTTGCTAGGACTTGTTTCAAAGAGAGTAAATTCTTAAGTGTTGAAAAGTTTTTGTTTTGCATGTTTTATTAAATACTCCAGTCCATGGGGACCTCCTGTGTGCAAAAAGAGGCTACCGGCTAATTTTTATATCAATGTTTAGATAAATGTCTGAAGCATCAGAAAAGTGGAGTTGCCGCATCATGGTACGTTTTCAGAAATCTAAGATGGCCGCCAAAATTATGAAAAAGCACTATTTATAACTTTTTAGTCATAATTTTATGTAAATTCGAATAGTTTTAATCGTGATGTTCACAAAATATAACAAACACATTTTGCCACCCATTTAAGTTATTCCCTCTCATTTTTTGTACATTTATTGAAAAAAAAATTGAAAAATGTTCTTCAAAATAATGCGAAAAAATGAATAAAAAACTGATGCTGCTGTATATTTTCACTCCCCGTATTTATAGGCCAGTGATATTTACAAATTTTTAGTTTAAATTGTAAACATCGTTAGTTCTATATACATTTGTATCATTTTTATTGTATATGGATGCCTGACTCCTGGTTTATTATCATTTTAGTGGGTGGGGTAAATGGAAGGTAATCCCAGATTTGCTTTAATTACTGTGGTTTTTTTATTAATTTTCCTCAATGTTTCTTACAAATATATGGTATTTATATGATGTTGGCCTTGATCTTATGCAGGTCTAATGTTTACAAATATATCTCTCGTTTGAAATTCGACCATGTGTCATCGTTGCCATGGTAACAACTTGAAGAAAATATGAGAAAAAAATTATGTTGTTTTGGTGAGTAGTTTTTTATCCACAAAATAACCAACCAGTAATCTATGTTTTTTATCGAATGCCAGTACCTAAAAATTCAAACCAGGAGAAGTAGAAATTTATTGTTTGAATATGTGTATTAGTACTCGGATATTTGAAATTTTAGATAAAAGGGAATATTGTTATTGTTGTTATTCTGATGAACTTTGTTTTATGAAAAAAGTTATGTTAAATTAATACTATATGTTACCAAATTATATTTCACAAAACAAAATTCGATAGACTTAGTCGAAGAAAAACTTCTTCAAACGTGTACTAGTACTCGGATGATCAAAAAGTTTGGATAACATTTATATCATTGCCACATATTTGGTGACTCGAAGATGATACAAAAACGCTTAAATAACAAGTGAATTGTTTAGATTTGTAGTACAATAGATAAAGGCGTAAAATTTATTGATAGCTCATGCCAAAAAGGGAAAGGAGTATCATTTGATTGTAAAATATTAATTGTATTTGAATATCCATTTCTTGAAAATTCCCCTTCACAATAACATGGAATCCAGAATTGCCACAAAATATCATGCTAAAACATAGCAAATCCTTTTAGTATAGTACTCTTATGCAATTTTTTATTATCGATTTTTAATCTGTTTTATTGCTTGAAAACTTTTAATCAAAGTCAAGATATATGTTAATAAAATACTTTGTGTGAGAACTGTTTGTAACAGTAAAACAGAAAGAGTGGAAAACGACAGGTCGCCCAACACGACATAAACGAAAACGCTGCAGGCTCGGTTTCATGCACAAAACATTAATACTTTTTCCTCTTAGCATCTATTTAATTTCTCTAGAAAGCTCCTCATTGCAGACATTTCAGTGTTGTTATATTTTCTGGTCCTTATTAATCACGGATTTCTTTGAATATCTGCGTAACTGAATTCTGTGTAAGCAGGTGCTTAGAGAGCGTTAGTGGTGAAACACATTCATTTCTCTTGAATAGAAGCAGGAACCGAGACTCATTTTACTTGGTTATGTTCTATGTTCTTACAGCTTTTATCTTTTATTGTTTGTTTGTTTGTAGTAACAAATTGGTGCAGCATTTTGTATGTTTGATTTGAACATAATGAGAATGGGGGAAATTTACAACAGATAATAATTTCAGCAATAAGTTTTTTTATTTGTTATACTAAAACTGAAAAGTTCTGATTTCCTTGAGCGATGCAGATGGATAATTCAACACAATGAACATGAACGGGTATGAAGGTACAGCTGTATCTGTTTTATATTTTCATACTGGCTGAATGTAACATATTTCGTAGCAAAGTTGTTTTGCCTTGTATGTCATGCTCTAGACGATCAAACAAAAACTTGGAAGTCTAAACTACACATCACTTTAAAATGAAAACGATGATGGTGAATCTATTTCAGTTGTACATTAAGAAGTTATCTATATGCAAAGAGAAAGTGACCTTGAGGTACTATTTTCATAATGCCGTATGTATGGCCAGAGAACTGAGATGGTAGAATTAAGAAAAAGGTAGTGAAAAGTAAAAAACAAATAGCATTTGCTAGATACTTCCGCTTATGCCCTTGCTAGACGACGTAAGGATGTTGCAAATTTTATAACTTCTCATAAACAGATGTGTTGTTCTACAGTCTTTGAAAGTTAACAAAGTTTTTAAAATTAAGTATTTACTAATTAAAGCTGGTCACAACTTGGTGGAAGTAAATTCACGCATCTTGGGACATGTACAATGTACACTTCCACAAGCATGAAAATATAAAAATTCTAGAAAAAGACAATTGAAGATTAACCAGACTCGAAACAACAATTTGACAACCATAGAGCTCTTCGAAAATACAAGGACATAGAGAATCTGTCATTGGTCTTCGGTTAAGATCAGAAAATCCCAACCCTCGGGCGCACCGCTCAAGTCTTAAACGAGGCTGTGCCGAGTTTAAGACTTGAGCGGTGCGCCCGAGGGTTGGGATTTCCGATCTTCACCGAACACCAATGATAGGTTCTATTTCTCACTTACCGCAACAGAAACAATAAAAACAAGCATGAAAATATGAAACTATTTAAAACGCGGGAAATTGACGTCCGTAAGCAGAAGTGACGTCGTGACATTTCAGTGTCGCACAATAACAAAGTTCCGCTTTAGTTTTATCGTTTGTAGCGTAACGGTACGTTCTTATCATAAAGTAATGAATTTTGAATCGAGAAATACACTATAAGGAATGGAGAGAAAAGATAAAGGTACCTGATTTTTAATTATTTTACATAAGTAATATGTATATTCAGTGCATGAAGTAGTCCGTCACAGGAGTGTGGGATAACCCATGTGAGATAAGATTTTCCAGCATTGCTAAAAATAGAGATTTTTCTGTCCGATAAGTGAGAAAAACCTTTCCATCGCATGGCTGGTGCATATAATTACATGCAAAAGTAAGTAGATACGACGACTACTAAAAATGTACAGAAATGAAAATAATTCGATGGCGCTACAGGCATTGGCAGACACTCTTTGGTACCAAATTTATCCTATACCAGGCAGATACACAGCGATTTGACAAGAAGTACAGAGTGGGCCAAAGCTCTCAGAACAGAGAGACAAAGAAAGTTTATATACAGGCATGTGCTTCTAATTTAGTAAAGTTTTTTGTAGACAGAAAATCGTGCTTCTTTCACATGCCCAACAAAGCAGGATTCGTTTTCAATGTAAGGGGTCAACTGAAGTTGTGTTCTAGCTACTTTAAATTTTCAAAATACAAGAAATTTATCGGGAGTTGAAAAAAGAATTTCAATAAACATTGATTTTCTTTGCATTTTAAGTCAGTAGTGCTGAAAAAAAAAACCTACAAAAACAATACAAACTAGAGTTGTCACAGGAGTGACGAATTATACTCCCACAATACGGCCTTGTCACAGAACTAAGCCAATGTCAAAGCAGAATTTGCTTGACCTTTGACCTATTGACCTCAAAATCAATAGGTATCATCTGCTGGTCATGATCAACCTCCTTATGAAGTTTCATGATCCTAGGCCCAAGCGTTCTGAAGTTATCGTCCGAAACCCGTTTAACTGCGTAAATATTCTTGATCGAGTCATACACTTTTCCGTCTATTCCATTTAATAGCAGTTTATAAAGCAGCACATCCCGATCAATATAATCAAAGCAACGTTTCAAGTCTATGAACGCTGTGAAAACATTTTTGTTATTGCGTATAACACTGTTCAACGTGAAAACATGTTCCTCACATGATCTTTTGGCGCGAAACCCGTTCTGCTCGTCTGCGAGAATATTATTGTTTTCCAAATAAAATGTTAGTCTTTTATTTATGAAGGCACTGTATAACTTGCTTATACATGACAGCAAGCTGATTCCACGACAGTTCATAGGTATTCTAGTATCCGTATTTCTGTCTTTGAGAATTGGGCAGATGATGGCTTTTCTCCATATAGAGGGGATTAAACCCGTGTCGAATATAAACTGGAATAGTGTATGTAAAACCCCAATGACTGGTGTGAATTTCAAGACGTCGTATGGTATATTATCGTACCCGTACGCTGAGCCCGACTTTGCTTTTTGAATTAAGTACGCTATTTCATCAATGCTTATGTTTTTGTTCATGTCTGTGTTTGACACATATAAGGGGTCACTGATTGTATTCTCAATGAGTTGTTTGTGTATTTTCGCTCGATTGTAGTGAACTTCGTCAAAATCGTCCTGATTGTCACAGTTGTATAATTGTTTAAAATCAAACGCCCAACGATCGAATACCGAATTTTCATCATATGATATTGTTCCATCACTGTTAATTATTTCAATCGGGATACTTTTATCTTTGCGCGGCCCTAGTTTTTGAATTTTTCTCCAAAACTCTGTGGGGATCGTTGTGGTCATCTCCTCAAGCTCGGTGACCTTTGATAGTGTATACGCACGTTCAAATTTTCTTAAATTCTTATCAAACTCATTTCGTGCGCTGATATACTCGCACCTTAAAGTTCTCCTTAGCTGTTTATTATCACTGCATTTCAGAAATAAACTTTCTTTTTCGGTAATATTTTTCCACAAAGTACTAAGCTCATCATTCCAGAAAGGTTTCTTAACCTTAAAGCGTTTTCGCGATTTGTTTGAAGTTGAAAATTTCGGCACTCTATCGTTCATTTCATTTTAAATAGCGTCGCATAATGACTCGTACAGATTATCTATGTTTTCCTGCGTTTCACGTGCTACTTCGAGTTGCGAAATAAGAGTCAGTATCGCTGTACGGGCTTTATCACTGTTTATAAAATCGATTGGCATTTTCCTTAAATTGTACCGTACTTCGCTGGGGGGCATGCGTGATCGCTGTTTAATTTCTGTTATTATCACCGAATGGTCTGGTAACCGTGATCTATAAGTGGCTTTGTTATATCTACCTTTAGACGATAACAGTTTACACTGCATACCTTTGTACGGTCTGCTGATTATGAACTGCAGTGTGTGTTATATAAACCATGTCATTTTGTTAATATTGAATTTATATAATTTAAGAGGCTTGAACCCGTTTTTTGTTGATACCATCGTAAACAAACATTTTGTTTAAAGTTTTTATATGAAAACATATTTTTAAATGACATATTGGAAATTCACTGTTAAACGTTAAAGAATTATTGAAATATTTTTGCATTAATACTGCTACCGTTCATATAATCATTTATTTTCATATATGAAAACAGATGCTCTTGTCGTTATCGAATATTTATCTGATTGTTATGTCGTATGGCTCAGTGTGAACATACTTTAAAAGACTCATATTGAAAATTCCACTGTTTTACGCTACTGAATATTTGTAGTATTACCGTTTATATATTTACTTATTTCTAGAAATGACCAAATGAATATGCCAAATTTAATGAGGGCCGTGACAAATCAGTCTATGAAATGTACCACTTTTATATTTTATATGTGTATTTATGTACGGTGTTGACGATGATGATGTGGTGATGATGCTTTTTTCAAACGAATGTAATCAGACGCTTTTTTATATGTTGTTATGACGTATGGCCCAGTGTTGTTATCGTACTAGCAGCTAACGTACCTGCGTAAACGCTGATGATTTAGGTAGCAGGGTACACTTTCGAATTTTGGCCCCCGTCAATATTTGTTATAAAGAGAACATCGTGATTTTGGATGCATGTAAATTAAGGTGAGAGATAATGATTATTAATTCTTTAGAAAATCTATACAGCCGATACATGTAAAATTCTGATGTCAGTTGGAAAACTAACTGCTGGTAGCTTTGTATGATCAATGAGACACCATTTCGCGGAAAAATTCAATTCACGGAAGGGTTCTGTGCTTGTTGATTGATACTCGGGAACATTTTCGTTATTTTCCGAAAAAACGAGCTGGATAGGCCCCCATTCCGTTTATGTCCTGACGTTCAGTAAGGACTATTAAATTAAGAAATGCAGTAAAATTGGACAGTGTTCTTGCAGCGGGATCATTGTAGACTGTTCAAAAGGTGCAAAATTGATGATTTTGGCACGCTATTTTTCATGGATGATGTAAACCTTTCGCTTTGATAACTTTCTTTATTCTTGTATGAGAATCCTGATCTTGCCATTAATTAAAAGCACAAAACATGCACGCAATTTATAAAATAGCCACCCAAATTTTGCTCATAGGGGAAGTGCAATATTGCGACTCGCTACATGTAAGACCGTCCGTGCCCAAAATTTTCGCATCTAAGTGTACCTTGCTACCTTATAAACACTTTGTTATGTGCATACTGAGTGAACGTTTTTGTCTATGTATATGCCTGTGTGTGTGTGTGTGTGTGTGTGCGTGCGTGCGTGCGTGCGTGCGTGCGTGCGTGCGTGCGTGCGTGTGTGTGTGTGTGTGTGTGTCGTGCGTGCATGTAAGCGTGCGTGCGTACGTATTATAAGAAAGTTTTTTATCAGATTTTTTCAGTACTTGATAGACTAGCTATTCTAAACATTTCAAAAGATTGCACTAATTTGTTCTGTTCTAAGCATGTATATTATCGCTATGAATGTGGATATTTCGAATCTTTTTTACTTCGCCCTGATATTGGTTGTTCATCAGTTTTTGTTTTTTATTTTCAGTTCTTAATAGACCTGTCATTCTAAACGTTTAAACGGATTGTACTGAATTAGTTCTGCTTAAAGTATGTACGAAAGCTTGTATACTTAATATATTTAAAATCGCTATGTATATGGCTATGCAAAGCTCGTCATGATGACTATATTATTAGGATTATTTACTTACATGGCTACTACTGTTACATCTTGTCGTATAGTCTTCTACATATTGTATGTAAGCAATATTCTGAATCTTTTTTACCTCGCTCTGATATTGACTATAGAACTTGTTGTTTTAAATTTTAGTCTAAGTTATTACGATGTATCCCGAAGTATCATGTACAGGTAGGTTCTCTTGTTTTGGATAACAGTATAACTGCAGTAAATATACGCACATTAATATCTGTTCTATGTAAGAATTGCACCTGTTTGAATCTCGAATGATCTGCTATAGATGCCTCTCACATTTTTTGCTTTCGCTGTACATGATTTGGTGTTTGTGCTTATTCTATAACACGTTTTCTGTCTTTTCTGTATATTATAGCATACTTCATACATATAATACAGAACACTATAACCATCACCCCTCGCGGAGAGTGCATCCGAATACCTCACTTTACATTACCAACGTCATCTTTATCCAGAATCTTATATGGTGCTTTTTCCAAGTTACTTTTTACCTCTGGTTATACATAATACTTATGAATGCTGGTGATATTCACAAAAATCCTGGACCATCTCCCAGTCATTCTTCTATCTCTTCAGTCTCCTCATGTTCTGGTATTTCTGATATTTTGAGTGTAAGTTACAACTTATCTTTCGTCCATTATAATGTTCAAAGCATCTACAACAAGATCGATATCCTTGCGTCTGAGCTGACCGACTTTGATATTTTAGCTTTCACTGAAACCTGGTTAAATGATTCCATCTCAAACGATGACCTTCTTATACATTCTTTCCATCCACCGATTCGCAAAGACAGATTTGGGGACAGTCATGGCGGAGTGGTGATTTATGTTAAGGATTGCATCCACTTCAAACGTAGACCCGACCTCGAACCCAATCGCTTGGAATGCCTTTGGATTGAACTCTCTCCTCGCAACAACAAACGGATACTTTTCGGAACCTTCTACCGTCCCCCAGGTTCTGACTCTGTCTACAACACTCTTTTAGACGATTTATTTTCTCTTGCTATCGATATCGGTATTCATGACATAATCGTAACAGGTGATTTCAACTGGAACATTATGGACCAACGCTCCAATTTAAAAATTGCCTCACTTTGTCAAGAAAATAATTTCACCCAATTGATCCAAGAGCCTACGCATTTTACAGAGAAATCAAGCTCTTTACTTGACCTCTTCTTCGTTTCTAATCCAAGATCTGTTACAGCTTCCGGTGTCAGTGATCACTTCCTGGAACAGGAGCTCAGATATCATTGTCCCACGTACTGTATTCTTAAATTCTGTAAACCTAAGCCAATTACGTTTACAAGGCTTATTTGGATGTACGATAAATGCAACTTTGACCTCTTGTGACAAAGTCTTTCGTCAGCAGATTGGGAATCGTGTTCCAACGCAGATGTCAATGCGTACGCTTCTAACATAACAGACACAATTTTATCGATATGTAAAAACCTTATTCCAAATAAAACCGTTACTGTACATCCTAGAGATGGCCCATGGATGACGAGCGCTATACGACGGTGTATTCGGAGGCGTAAACGTGCATACAAAAAAGCAAAACTGTCGGAATCTGGCGAGCACTGGTCTAAATTTCGAAGGATCCGTAATGACACTATACGTTCCATCAAGCAGGCAAAATCCACGTACTACATTAATCTCGTAGTCAAACATAAAACCTGCACATCTTCTTCGAAAGACTGGTGGAATACATTGAAGCCTTTCATAACTAAAGATTCTTCTGTTTATATCCCACCACTTATCGATCCTGTCACGAATATGCCAACCACAAGTGATGCAGAAAAGGCTGACCTTTTAAATACGTACTTTGCAAATCAGACTCAACTAAATGATGACGGTAAAACTCCACCGTATCCAACCGTCCCCCCAATTGAACGCCAGCTATCATCTGTGACTCTTATCCGGAATAAAGTTGAGGATGTTCTCAGAAACTTGCAAATAGGGAAGGCTTCTGGCCCCGACGGAATTAGTAACCGTATACTGCGCGAAGCTTCTCGACAACTTTCCGGCCCTCTCTGTTCTTTATTCAACTATTCTCTGCACTCAGCAAACGTTCCTCTGTCCTGGAAAGATGCAAACGTGTGTGCTGTTTTTAAGAAAGGCGACTCCTCTCTCCAAAACAACTATCGGCCTATATCCCTTCTCAGCTGTGTAGAAAAGGTATTTGAAAAAGTTTTATTTAAACATATTTACAATCACCTTCATGACACAAATTTTCTAACCCCGATGCAGTCTGGTTTCTTACCCGGCCACTCCACTGTCAGTCAGTTGACCTTTCTTTACAATACATTTTGCAAAGCTCTAGATGAAGGGCTTGAGGTAAGGGCTGATTTTTTGACATCAGCAAAGCTTTTGACAAGGTTTGACACAAAGGTCTTCTTGTAAACATACAAAATGCAGGTATTACTGGATCTTTACTTGAATGGTTTTCTAACTATCTTTTCAATAGACGCCAACAGGTTATCCTTCCTGGAACCTCTTCTACTTGGAAAGGTATTGGTACTGGTGTCCCCCAAGGATCTATTCTTGGGCCTCTTCTGTTCTTGATTTTTATTAATGACATTGTAGTTGACATTGGCAGTGAGATCAGCTTGTTTGCTGATGATACTAGCCTTTATATTATTGCTGACCGACCTGAACAGGCAACTCAGTTACTATAGACGGACATCCAGAAAATATCCAGATGGGCCGATACATGGTTAGTACAGTTCAACCCTGCAAAATCTGAATCTTTACTGTTTTCTCGCAAAGCAAATCAATATTTACATCTACCCCTCTTTATGGCAGGACTCCAGATTCCTAAGGTTTCCTATCATCAACATCTTGGTGTCACTCTGTCAAACGATTGTAAATGGCATCATCATATCAACTACATAACATGCAAGGCTTGGAAAAGTGTTCATGTTATGCGCAAGCTGAAAATGGTCTTAGATCGAAGATCTCTTCAAACGATATACCTTTCCTTTATATGACCGATTTTGGAATATGCAGATGTAATCTGGAACAACTGCACAGGATATGAAAAGGAACAACTTGACAAAATTGAAAATGAGTGTGCCAGAATCGTAACTGGAGCCACCAAGCTAGTATCACTGCATGACTTAAGACTAGAGGTGAATTGGAGGACGCTTGAAGATAGAAGGCGCGATCACAGAATTATCATGTTTTTTCAAATGTGCAGAGGCACTGCTCCTTCGTATCTGATCAGTCTTGTCCCGCCAGTCGTTAATTCAGTTTCCAACTACAGCCTTCGCAATTCCGGTCATCTCCGCTCGGTGGCATCTCGCACTTCACAATATTTCAATTCCTTTCTTCCTTTGACTGTGCGCGAATGGAACGATCTTTTGGATGACATCAAAAATGCACCGTCGCTTAGTGTGCTAAAGAGGCGTCTTAAGGCCGACCAGCGTCAAACTCCCGCTTATTATTACTGTGGAAGTAGAAAAGCACAAATTCTTCATGCTAGACTTCGTATGAAATGCAGTGGTCTTATTTATCATCTGTCCTTACGTAATATTGTTAACTCTCCACTTTGTCATTGCGGACAACCCGAGACCAGCTCACATTTTTTGCTTGAATGTAGACTGTATTACCTTCCTCGGCATGTAATGTTAACTTCTGTTGGTAATTTCACCCAGTCTATCGCTGTTAACACCTTACTCTATGGTGATACTTCTCTGTTTGATACTGACAACAGACAAATCTTCACAGCTGTCCAACAATTTATCCTTGGAAGCCATAGGTTCGCTTGACTTGTGATCTGACCCCTATACTGTTTTACACTGTCATTATCTCCAGACAACAAGACTGTTATGTGTATAAAGCTAGGAGTGGTTTGGGGCAGCTGAACATTCCCTCTACATATTTTCTTCCTTCCCTTTTCATTCTAGAGAATATAGTTTTTCTATGTACTATTTCATACTGTAACCTTTATGGTTACCTAATTTTGCTAAAATATTCTAAATTCTAAAAAGCGATGTACTAATACTTTTATTTCGTCTTTACCTTCCATTTCTGAGCATTTTGTTGTTTTTTCCTTTTTTTTTTTTTTTTAGGTTATTCATTTTGCTTTTTTTTCCTTTTCATGAATAATTAAGAATGTGTTACACATTAGTTTAACAGCCATCCATAGTATTGTAAATATTATCTCAATATTGACTCAATAAGTATTTCAATACTTCCGTCAATATCCTATTGCTTGTGCTGCTATGTCTGTCTGTATGTGTATAAATGTATCTTGTGTTACATTTGCAATAAAATATTCTTAAACTAACTAACCGTGATCTTTCTCCGAGTAAACCGTGCAGTGCGTGGGATTCAACAATAGTCTGGACCGTTAACACTTTGAGATATTTACAGGTATTGAAATTATCGTGCGGTACACAAATATAGTCTACAACTGATTTTCCTTTACTTGAGATACAGGTGAAGTTATCGTCTTCGGGACTTAATCGCCCATTTAATACACAAAACCTGGCACTACTGAGAAAATCTATCAGTTCATGTCCATGTTGATTTATTGTCTTGTCTATCACTGTGCGTTCTGGGACTGAGTCACATGTTTCTAGAATCTCAGAAAGAGTCCCTATTCTTGAGTTAAAATCAGCTCCAATTAGTATTTTATCACAGCCACTATGTGTATAAATCTGCGTTAGAAGATGAGCAAAAAACGCCTCTGCATCTCTACCATGCGGAGAGGCTTCAGGAGGTAAGTAGCATGAGAAGAAAAATATTTCACTATCCGTTACCCTATGTGTCAGTTTCACTGCCAAAATGCCGTCAAAATTTCGATCAACGACACTTATTTCATACCGTTCAGTTATCCACTTTTTAACTAACAACCCGACCCCTCCGGAAGCTTTTGGGGCGTTTCGATGTAGAACAGATCTGTTGTATCCGAACCACAAATAATATTCAACCTTTAAAGTATCTTGCTTTGATAAATGTGTTTCACTCACAGACACTACATCAGCGTCAATAGCACATATTATACTTTCACGGAGTCTATGATTTTCTCTAGTCCATTCACAAACGTTTAAATGTGCAAACTTAATGTGCCCAAAAGAACGGGTTATTTCCTATATCCTTTCTCCTGCTGGTGCCGGACGTTCCGTTCGATCTCGGATGCAACCGTTCGCGTCTACCCGTAATCTAACGTTGTTGCCCACCATTTGACGTAAGATTGCTCGTGCATTGATTTCAATTAACCGTTCCATGTGCGTTTTACTGCTTTAAATGTATACATTTTTGTAAGTGTCAGAGTTTTTCAGTAAACACTTATGACGTAAAACTAAAACTTTTTGCGTTCTATTTTGGAAGCTAAGTTTCACATATCCAGGTTTATCATTAAACATGTTGTTCAATCGTATCGCTCCTGTGATGAATACATTGGCAGAGACCTCTTCATCTATAGCACTTAACATTTGTGTAGCCTTTTCTATCAAGTCCTCCCCCTGCTCGTGTGGTAGACCACTAACAATAACTGTTAACTCCCGGGTCGTTTAGTCTTTGCTAGAGCGATTCGCACTGGTTCGAGTCTCCATGGATCCTTCACTCGGTGTACCGTTGTCACGTGATTCCACCACGTCAAGACGGGACCGTATTGACTGAATGGCGTTGAAAACATGATCGATCCGACCACTTTCCTTATTTATGTCCCTCGAAATTTCATCACATAACGACTGCACTTTAGAATCAATGTTCTCCATCTGTTCATGTTTCATTCTGTCAAGTTTTTTCTCGAACATCTTTTTGAAATTGTCTTGACTTTTTTTGATGTCAGTTACTGCTGATAGAACAAGGTCTAATTTTGAGCTTAGGTCATTATTTTGATCATTCATTGTGGCCATTGTTTCCTGCTACTGTACAGAGCTTATATTGTTTCTCTTCTTGACTGAATTATCTTGGCAACTATCATTAAACAAAATAGAGTTAGCTTCTCCTATGACGTCACTAATACAAACACTGTCGTCTGTTCATCGTCTCGCCTAAACACCTTATACAGGGTTAATCCTTCATTGTCTGATTCACAGCTCTTTTTTTTGCGTTTTTTCTTGTTGTGCTTTCCCATGAGAAACCGTTATTTTATTCCGTGAGATAATATCATGTTTAATCAACCGTGACGAAATTTTGCTCAAACGTCTGGGGTTTTTGAATGTCTTTGTAATATACCCCACCCATATAGTAAACGAAAAACTGTCAGTTCACCAAAGTCACATTTCAAAAACAATCAAATGCAAATACCGTTCAGTTATAAGATCAAATCCTAATAAATCCGCAAGTTTAAATTCCAGAAAGCAATAATATATCAATTATATTCCTTGTTTAACATCCGCAGAATATTTTGTTGCATCCAACCGGAAGTCCCTATTATTATTTATATTTTTCTCTCAAAATTCATTTCATTTCATAACAATTATCATTACAATTTACAATCAATGTTTATCCTCGCTATATCTATACACTAGTTTCGACATTTTAACTGTGACATATTTTACATAAAGTATTCACAAATTTGCACGTTTATTTCGTGAAAAAAGCTGGACATTATACAATGTAGTTATAAAACAAATCTTACCTTTCCGGGATTTGAACCCACACCTACACCAAATACATGGTGTTCGGCGTTCACTCTAACCTACTGCGCCAATGAGACAAGTTTAGTACATCAGATTGGTTGGTGTCCTTTTATGTATAAAACATGTATTCAGTAAACTATAGCACCCCTTTACCTGGATTAGTTCAATATTAAAATTACATTTACGCCCGAATGCACAACGCGGTATTATAGTGTCCTAGTTTAGAGATAAATCCACGAAATCCCGTATACTGAAAAATTTCATTGATGGTGATGCATAATCGCTTTTATTGAAGCATTATACATATTAAAAGGAACCAAGAAAGCTTAGTGGATAAAAAGTTACAAAGGTTTCCGTAATTCATTCATAATTACAACCGACTGACCTCAGGATTTAAATACTATCTATAATGGTACCAGGCCCGTAGCTACACTGAGGCAAAGGGAGGCTGGTGCCTCCCTGTTTTTCTGCCAAGATTATGAGAAACAAAGAGCTGCGTTCAATAAACGCTTGATCCCCCTGTGGCATCCTTGTCGATAGATTTCGCACCTAAGTCCAAAACGAGGTCAAGGTCAAGGTCAAACTGAGGTCAGGTGATGTCTGAAGATGAGGAATGGTCACAGTTTACATCTGTATTAGTATCAATTCATTCTTGTAAGGGGTATTGATGCTAGACGAAACGGTCCCATTTGGTTAACCAAGAGATGGCCCATATAAAGCAACCTAAGTCCAAATGAGGTCAAGGTCAAGGTTAAACTGAGGTCAGGTGATGTTTGAAGATGAGGAATGGTCAAAGTTTACATCTGCATTAGTATCAAGTCATTCTAGTAAGGGGTATTGATGCTAGACGAAACGGTCCCATTTGGTTAACCTCGTTAGGACGGACGGACGAACGGACGGACAGGACAATCACTATATGCCTCCCGCATCAGTAGCTGCTTGGGGCATAAAAAGGATATGTTTTGAGTCACATTCTTAAAAGGCATAACCGAACTGAGGCACTATTATTTCAATTTAACTTATTAAACTATTTTCCGCCATTTTCTTAATATCACGAATAATTACACTACACATGACCGTAGCGGGAGACTAAATTTTACCGAGGCAAACGAGTATGCGCGTTTGTTCGTGGTTGTTAGGTAAATTTGAATGGTAAAGGCAAAGCCCCGACAGGCATTAATTAGGACAGTTGTGTCCCACCCTCCAGGAGGGTTTGTTGGGGCTCCCCCAAAAATAGGATATATGATAAGAAAAACACACTTTGTTGCGCTGTTTTTATATTAAAGACAAAAATTACCCTTTCACTCCGCGATCTACCCCGGGTACTAATACCGATTTATGGTTCGTTTGTAATGTCTCTCTTGCGATGGAGGTCTCGGATGCAACACAGGACTTACTTTTTGAGAGGTGTATGTCTATAATATTCTTCTTTATTGAGCTGCTGATTTATCTCATACGAGTAAAATTAAATGTAAAAATGTTCAAACAATTTTCCCTAAAATCAAAGTTCCGTCTAATGTTGCTCTCATGCTGAAAAGGACATTAGTTTTCTATAAAAAAAAATCTTCTTTCATACAATGACAAGGATGTTGCTACAAAGACTGGATATCAATATAACTCGCCACAGAGGCCGGTAAGAGCAAAATGCGTTTTAACAAATTGTTTGCTGCGTGAAATTAAAATAAAACTTCATTAGGTTGAAAAGAACATTCAAATCCATATTAATTAATGATTACAGCATAAAGGGAGTTTCATCAATTGCTCACGATACCACATGTTCTACCTATCGTCTGCTTCAACAAGAATTTCGCGCTTAATATTCTTCAAAATAAATGAAAATAAACTGCGCCGTTCTCCATCAATGATATTTTGATAAAAATGAAATACATATAAACTATAATGATAAATTATTAAGTTTCAAATGATTTTGCTTTTGGCACCAACAAATTCATCGATTTATTTTGAATCTTAACCATACTTTGAAATAAATTAGGTTTGGGAAAAACGATTTGTATTGTAGGAAATTAGACATAAAGTAGCTAGAAAACGTAGGTATATAAACTTTTCTAGTGCCCCTACCTCCCGATCCCGAGGTTCCGTAAATCATTGCTCCGGCTATAAGTGCCCAAGTACGAAATGACATTGGGAGGGATGCGAATACTAATTCGGGATCCGAATGTTTCACGAATGAAAAATGCAGTCCTGTGAATGTTTAGAAATAGCTATTTGGTTGGTTTAACAGGCCTATTTTATCACATATAAAGGACATTTATGTTGAACTGTGATAGACGTATACAGTACATTTTGCTTTAGCGGTCACTTAAGGCATTAATTATTAAGTAGCCAGTCAAGAAGCTTCGCAAACTGACTATTCTATTGTGCCGAATAAAAAATACTAAGACATTGTTTTGATATACTTATGGGCAACACTTCGGCTGATACTACAATACTGGAGCTTATTTGAAACTGAATAAGGAAGATCAAAGTTTAAACTAGTATTGTTTTAGACAGGCACTATATATATATCTTTTTTTTTTCAACCCGCTTAGCTCAGTAGGTAGAGCGTCGGTCTACGGATCGCGGGGTCGCGAGTTCGATCCTCAAGCGGGGCGTGTGTTCTCTGTGACTATTTGATAAACGACATTGTGTCTGAAATCATTAGTCCTCCACCTCTGATTCATATGGGGAAGTTGGCAGTTACTTGCGGAGAACAGGTTTGTACTGGTACAGAATCCAGGAACACTGGTTAGGTTAACTGCCCGCCGTAACATAACTGAAATACTGTTGAAAAACGGCGTTAAACCCAAAACAAACAAACAAAATATTTTTTTTTCGGTTTTACGGCGCACCAACACAGTAAAGGTTATATGGCGCCAAACGGGACTACAGATTTTGGTTTCACATCTCATTTACATTGAAATAAAAAAATGAGGTATGGAATCAAAATTTGCATACCTGCTTGAATCACAGAGTTACAGCAAAACCAAGTGTTAAGGCCCTATTAGTCGCCTCTTACGATCATGCAAGGGTAAGGCAATGGTTCCAATTCTTTTAATACACATCGTCCCAGAACCACATGGGGCCTATGGATATACAAATGTAGTTAAAGCTGTAAGACTTAAAGTGTACTACACGAATATAATTTTTCTAGTATGATAAATATATAAATTTTTATTCGTATAAAATACTCACGAGTACAATTTTGAAGCAATTCATGGTATGGGTAAACGTGTAACAAGAAGTTATCATTAGACTCAACACATCTGACCGAAAGAGTTTTGCTATTGATCATTTAAATTCTAAATTTTACTGGAAATTTATTCCGCCATGCTCTTTGGAATAAAAGTAGCTAAATACGTCTCTCATTGGTATAAGACACTGTTTTGTCCTGCTATTTTTGAATTACCTTACATTTACAGTATTATGGTTTCTTTCTGTTTATATTATTCGAACGCAGTTATTAGGAGCCATAATTTTTCTCTCATTTTGTTTTACAAATGCAATGACACTGCAACTTATGCCCATATTACCAAGTGATGAGATCCAAGCAACTAAAAAAAATCTTACTTTATGGGTATGCATTTCGCTATTTACATTTGAAAGCAGTTTCATCATCTTTTTCATAGTATTTTAGATACTTTTTTTGCATTTAGCGGCGTCTAGATTATGACGCAAATGTATCTGATAACATATGATACTGTTACTTTGATACAGACAGTAGACATTTTTGACCGGTAACTTGATTCAGTATTATATCTTATAAATCTTTTGAAAATAATACTAAATTTTCTTTTCTGGCGTGTCTGAATCATGAAACGACGATGAAAGGATATCAAATTATGTTAACCTGACATCCATTTCTTGTAATAGTGGTAAAACTTTTGTTGGTATTAACCAGTATGGTATCATCTACATTTAAGCAAAATGAACATTTACAGTGAAATAAAGGTCTACAGTAGAAATTATAAAATGAATTACAGTTGTGAAATATTTACTAAGCTGTAGGACTAGGAGTACCAAAATATGCATTAAGCAAATATAAAACATTTATTTTGACCGTATCCCAGTTTTTCAGATATGCATATGCAACAGAAGTGTTTTATCACTCACTGTACTTGCTAATAAATTTCATTAAAAAGTGGAACGTCTTACCTGAACGACTGAAATGTCGAGGTCTGATAGAGTCTACAAAAATACAGTTTACTGATATATGCGCAGACATTGGCACTAGCCTCATACCCTGGCCTGATCTGTTTTATTGCTTCTTTCGAAATTTGATAGAATTAAGCCCAGTTCCACTGGCGCCAGATCAGAAAGAAAATGCCTCTGTACATGTTATACCTTACCCCTAGGTATTCTATAAGAACCATGGTCATGATGGGGAAAATTTACTAACCCGTTTCAATCGCGCATTTCATACTTAAAACACGCAGTTCGGTAAATGTGTACTATGGATATCAAAGAAGTTGTAATTTATCTTCCATTGTGTACTGGTCACATTTCTTCAATACATCTTATCTTAGAAAAACAACGTGTAGTTTATTGTTCCTTCTCAAGAACATGTCACACTTAACTGAGCAGGTAATGGATACAAGGGTATCATCAAAGGCATCCGATTTCCAGTAGGACGCCGCCATCTTGGACTCATGCATATTCATTATAAATAGCCTCTTTGCCAGTATGTGTTTACGCATCTTTATGTCAATCTTTAGACTAAAGTTTAGTGAAATACAACTACTTAATAATAGACCTTCAAGAAACAATAACATAGTTTAAATGATATAACTCCTAAATCTAACTTGTCATAATGAAGAATCGAGATTTTTTAAATGAATATGCATGATCTTAAAATAGACTCCCGCCCAAATATATCGTCTGCTATTATTCTGCTTGGTTTCATTCTCTTGTAGCTTAACTTTTACGGACCCAGGCGGTCATATTTCGTTTTGGAGCTGGAAGTATCCATCATGCGATGCAGTTAAAGTCGTTTGACAGCACTTTTCTGTCCATGTATTGCTATGTGAAACTTTAAATTTACAAAGAGGCTAACATTATGGCCAAATTCCGATCTGTGCCTCTAGTGAAGGTTCGACAGGGGATTTCCGAAATTTTGACAGAATGATGATCTTTATTATTTATTATCCGCTGACAGATCTATAATATTTAGGTAGAAGGTGTTTGGTTATTATTATAAGTTAAATTAATGTTTGTGTAAAATAACTTAAATGTGTTAAATAGATAAGATCCTTTAAAAAGAATATCTAATATGCGCTAGAAGGAACCTTTTGGTAAGCTAAATCTTGTAGTTATTTCAACGTTACACAAAAAACTTGCTTGACTTTCCCTGGTGAAGTTCCGTTCTAGATTACAAAACCATTCTGATTGGCTGTTGTGACAATGTATGTCAATCGTCATTTTACTACACGTGTTCGCTAAAATGTGAAAATGCAGCATAAATGTGCAAAATGAATAAAATAAACAGAACAGATGCAGACCAATGTACCATTTCAAATTAAAGATCATATACAAGATGAATTTCTTTCATCATTTCCAGTTTTAGTGTAAAATTGTTATTATTTTTTAATTCTGTTTTTGTTTGTTTACATTTCGCCAAACATGTGCACACTGCCGTGACCTCTAGACCGGCTGTTCATTAGGGAAGGTCAAGCAAGGTTTTTCTGTAATGCTGACGAAAGCATAAAATATGTTGATAATCTCAGCAATATGGAATATTGAGACAAGGTGATTGGTGCACGATGGAAGATAAATTATCGCTTGTTCAATATACTAGGTACCCATTCACCGAACTGCGCGTTTAAGTTGAGAAATTTACGATTGAAACGGGTTAGTATGTTTTCCCGTTCATGACCATGGTTCTTATAGAATACCTAGGGGTAGGGTATAACATGTCTAGAGGCATTTTCTTTCTGAACTGGCGCCAGTGCCCAGTTCTAGCTGAGAAAGGTCGAGATTGAGCTTTAATGTACTTTTAGGTCTTAAGTTATATCAGTTTGTAACTAACGATTGGCAACTTTTACAACATCTTGGTTTTAACACTGTAATTACATGTGCATGTGAGAGGTAGACATAGTGTAGTATCTTACAATCTTGAACAATACATTACAATCTTGAACAATACATTGTATGTAATCATGTAGCAATGGTAAGTGTATAAGCGTGTAATTAGACTCCACACTGCTGACCGAAAGAGGTTTAAATTTTAAATCGGAAAATTGTTTCGCTACTCTTCGTGGTATAAAAGTAGCTAAATGCATTTCCCATTTCTACAAGACGCTGTCTTCAGGCAACCTTTTGAATTTCTCATCTTCCATTAAACCATTTCATTTACAGTATGAGGCTGACATCTGTTTCTATTATTCGAACGGAGTTATCAGGTGCTTTTTATTCCTATTTTATTTCACAAATTCAATGACACTGCAACTTATGCCCATATTACCATGTAATGAGTTCCAAACAACTAAAAAGGCATAAAAACCTACTTTGCGGCATTCGATCACTACACATTTATACATTTAAAAACCATTTTCCCACGGTATTGTATATATTGTTTCATTTAGCGTGTTTAGATTTCGATGCAAGTGTAACTTAATGAGTAATTTTTTTGACTGCAAAACTTGATTTAGTATTAAATTTGGTAAATCGTTTGAAGATTGTTAAAATTTCCTTTCTTTGCTTGCGTGTCTGAATCATGAAATGATATCTTAATATGTCCGCCTGACATAGCCTTCAATGCTATCTTAGATTTTTAATTTTAAGTACAGTCAAACTTGCTTGAGAGACCACAACACTCAATGACTCAGATAATAATCCTCCCTTGCATTCGTCCATACATCTGTATGTCACAGCTTAGTGAAAAGTCATTTCAATGTAATGTTAATTTTCATGGTAAATATTGAATAGTTTTTCTTATTTTTATATATGATATATGATATGGTTCGAATAACATTATATCTAAATTTCAGATAAATAGTCGATTTGTATTTATTCCCGCAATAATTATCAATAGCTTGATAGGTAGGACTATCTGCAGGAGCGGCTACATGAAAATTAAAAAACATTAAAACAACATGCTCAAAATGATCAGTTCAAGATTTTTTGGTCTTGCATATTATATATAAGCAACAAACATGAATGTTTCAATTGCTTTTCATAATTTTAAATTTGGGTACTATGTCTATAATAATTATGAGACCACTTGCATTAAGATATCTGAAATGCGCGCACCAACTGAAGTATGATACTGAAATATCTCACAAATACCACATAATTATGACGACGTATCGTGTTTTTACGCTGTTGTCATATAACATACCTATTCGAAAATGAAAATTGAAAACATATTTGTCACACCCCATATAGCTCCCTTCGGATATAGCTTCCCGGGGAGCTGTATTCGGCACACGTTTTCGTATATAGCTCCTTGGGATAGAGGAGCTGTATACGACAAACCCAAATATGACTCCTTATACATGGAAAAATTAAAATCCTATAACAGTACTGTTGGAGTAATAAAAAAACATGAATATTTGGCAGAGTGTCATTTTGATATACGATTTTCCACACCACTTGGGAGACAGGTGGGGATTTATAAATTTTATTTCTCGTGACATTCATACGTATGAGCTAGAGAGCGAGAGTGCGTAGGTACACAGTCCCGAAAACGGATATAGTTAGACCAAGAATCGCCAACCTGTACAAGAAAATAATAACTGGCCATTTAAGTTAGAAACATGGGTTTAAAATTTTGTATCTGGTCTAGCAAATATAACCTGGAGTCCAAATACATACTTGATCATACTGTGACAGACACCTGGAGTCCAAATACATACTTGATCATACTGTGACAGACACCTGGAGTCCAAATACATACTTGATCATACTGTGACAGACACTCTTAGTAGTATTAAATATAGCGTTTTTGGCATTTTAACCCCCCCCCCCCCCCCCCCCCCCTGACCCCTTGCCCTATTCTATAAGTGGACTTTAACCTTGCCCTAAACTTAAAATACTAACTTGCGAAGCTGGAACCTTCGGTTGCACTTGCTACCCTTAATACCCTGAATTTTTTTTAAATCTTTAGTTAAACCGAATGAAAACCTTTGGTTTAACCAAAAAAAACATTTAGTCTTTGGTCCGGACTGGTCAATGCTGGACAATTAAAAACCCACAGGTTTAAACCCAGCACTTAACCCAACCCTAAACTTATAATACTAACTCGCGAAGCTGAAACCTTCGGGGTCTTTGACCCAGTCAGACCTACAGTCTTCGGTTGCACTCGGTACACTTGTACCCTCAAAATCTAACGACACCGGTGTCGTTTTCTTTAACAAGTTTATCAATCAATATCGTTTGTAAAGCGACACCGGTGTCGTTTTATTGGATTTATTTTCATTCATAAAACCGATATGTTTACATTTGTAGTACAATTCGTTTAAACTTCCTTGTGATCGATTTACGTTTTACAGCTGATTTAATATAAGTGTCATAGGTAAATCAAGTGCATTTATTAAAAATGATAATGTGGGAAACCACAAATTCAACCAATCAAAAGCCTGCCATTTTTCTGCCAAGTGGCAGCAATGTGGCAGTGTCTGCCAAGTTGGCAGACTTTTGGCAAAACTTTGGCAGATTATTTTTATTAATAAAATGTAATGTATTTGTTCTTATTTTCAATTAGTAAGTATATTATCAGGGTACACATAGTAATTAAAACTTTAATTAAGCTTTTAATTCAAAAGTTTGCTTATATCGGCATGTCCATCCGGTATAGATTCATCCGATATGTAGAATCTATTGTAACTATCCCTCATAAGTGAAAATGTTACTTCTGTAGATGTTGAATCGTTATAAGGATGAATGTCAAACATTGTCCCTTGTGTTAAATAAATTTTAATTTTTTTCTTATACATAGATATCAACTGATCAGTGTCAAAGTCCTCAGCTGCCTCAGCTGCTATATTTATTATATTACTGCTAAATACACCAAGAAATAGATCATCAACATCATTCCGCAACCTATCATTCCACCACCTAAATATAAAATGTGATATTGGGCTTTTAATCGGTTTATCCGGTCCACCTATGGGCCTGGCCCCCGTTAATAAAATCTTAATATCTATTATATAAGTTCCGGTTTTTCTGACTATAAACACACCCTTCAAAAACACATCTATTACATCTATTTTATATTGTTGGTCTATGTGTATAAAATCTTTATAATCTACGATAATTCCAGGTCTTAATTGAAATATATTTAAATAGCCCAGACCGCCCAGATCTTCATATGTTGAATATATCCAGGCACCATTACGGTTAAAATACTTTTTCATTTTTACGTAATCATAAAGAGTGTTATTATAGTATTCAAAGAGAAACACTTCATGTTTTACTTTTTCTATTTCTTTTTCCAATTCTTCTTTTATTTTTTTATCTTTCTTTTTAAGTTTAAGAATTATTCCAGCTAAATCATCAACTCGTTTTGTTGTGGCAACTTCAGAAGCAGATAGATTGTCAACAGTATTCTTTGTTCTAGCTAATTGTGTTTCTTGTTTTAAGAAAACATTTTTTACTTTTGTAATTTCTTGGGTATTAGTGGTAATTTCTCCGACATTAGCGGTTATTGCTTTAGTATTAGCAGTAATTACTTGGATATTAGCAGTGATTGATTCTCCTTGTTTAGCTGATATTTCAACTACAGAGTCCAAATCATTTATTATTTTTTTAATTTTATCACTTACTGTGTTAATTGCTTCAGTATTAGCAGTAATTAACTCTCCTTGTTTAACTGATTTTTCAACTACAAAGTCCAGTTCATTTTTATGTTCTTCAACTTTAGCATTAAGCTGCGTCATATCTTCTTGTAATTTTTTTGTAATATTATTTAATTCTGCATACTTTAAATTGTGACGTGTATCAACAGTACTAATCCAAATTCGAATTTGTTTTTTAAAGTCATCTATTTTAGAATTAAGCTCTTCTTTAAGGTTATCTAATGCTGTGTCATGGTCATCACCTCTTTGTGAAGCTGCCTTTTCCAATTCAGATTTATATTCTGCAAGTTTATTTGAAATTAATTCTAATAAATCTTGGTGTTCTTTTTCAGTTTCAGTATTTAGTTTATTTATTTCTGTTCTGATTTCTAACTGATACATATTTTGTAACTTTTTCTCAGCTTCAATAATCTTGTCTTTTAGTTCTTCATGTTTAATCATACTATCTTTTAATTCTTGAACTTGAGTGTATAACTTTTCAAAATTGCTTCTAAATACTTTTTTTATATTGTCATCTGTCAAATCAGATTTCTCTTCAAGTTCTTTAATAGAATCAACCATAGCTTTCATTTCTTTTTCAAGTTTACCTTGTAATTCAACTATTAATAATGAATTCTTTTTAAAATCTTTTGTTAATTCTTCAATATTCTTTACTTCTACTTCTAGTGTTTGCTTTTATACTTTTGACATCTTCAAGTTTATAGTCATCTATTACACTTTGAATTTTTTTATACACAAACCGTCTTGAAACTGCATCGTTGGGTTTATCTGGATTTCCTAGGTTGATTATTTCATTACCTCCCATATCTAATGCTCTGTTCATTGTGTTATCAAGTTCCTTATTTCTGTGAAGATACGATTCCGTTTCCTTTTTAAGCTTTTTGAATTGCTTTTTAGTAGCATAATCACTTAAATCAATATCAAATTTAACTTTACTTATACTGTCAGGTTCACTTATTTGTTTTACATAATTAAAAACTCCCATTATATATTACCAGTAAAGTTTTTTCTTAAAAACTTCCTTGGTTTGTCAATATATAAGAAATCATATTTTTGATTTGTTGCATTAGCAAAAGAGTTAGGGTTAATATTTTGTTCATTACAAATCATATCATTTTCTCGTTTACCTGGACTTTCAAATAAAATATAATGTGAACAGTTAATTCGAATATCTTTTGGTGTTTTATAGTAAGACTGACTTAAATAAATAACACAACAGTTTTTGTGACGTCCTTGAATAAAGTATTTTGTTATTTCATTTTGAACTTTTTTATCTTCACATACAAAATCATCAAATATTACTACTTTTTGTTTTTCTGATTCAAGATTCTCACAAGGTTTAATTTGGTTGGGATCAGCTGAATATTCAAGTATTTCATTTGGATCTACTTTAATTTTTTTTGCAATTTGGCTTAAGTTGTTAATTAAATCTTGATATTTAGATTGTTCTAGGTTTTTAGCATATAAGTATAATTTATCATAATATATAAGAGGTTTTCGAAGTATATGCATTAATGTATTTGTTTTTCCAGATCCAGAAGATCCACATATTAACATTCTAAAACATGAATCTGGCATAAAAGGATAATATTGTGTAAAGTTATTGGATTTATCACTTTTTGTATCATAATTTGGAATTTCCATTTATATAATATTACATTATTTTACATTATTTTACAATATCTTACATTATCTTACATTATTATATAAATGCAATCAAAACTTAATGAAATAAGAATAAGAAAAAAATTAGTCGGGCAAAAGATGAGAGCTCTTAGAGAAGAAATAATGAAAGAAAAAATAAGAAAAGCTACAAATCGGGATATGTACACTGAAATTTATAAGCCAATTACTGAAGGAATAGAAAGTCAAAAAGAACAATTATCAAGTCAGTTAAAAGCATTACCTGGAATTAAGGAGCAATTAGCGTTACTAGGTGATGAAATGAAAGACATACAAACATACCAGGGTTTACCACAGCTATCCCAAGAATCACCACCATTATTACCATCAAAACCGGCTCCCTAAACACCAATAGATTGGGGAGATGAATTTCGGGAATTAGAAGATTATGGAAGAAAAAAGATGGGAATAACTGAAACAACTGATGATACAACTGATGATACAACTGAAGAATTTCCTGAAATTGTTGAGACAAGACCGAAAAAAAAAAGAAATACCTACAGTAGATTTAGATGCTTTTCTAGATAATGATGTTTTAGAAGAATATGGATATTACAAACCGTCTGAATTGTTTGACTTTTTAACTGCAAATATAATTGATCCTAATAAAATAGATAAAGACGATCTTGAAGTTACAATAGATGGTGTTACTGAAAATATCAAAAAATTAAATGGTCCAATAGCTAGCAAATCAAATTCAAAAGATCCAAATAAACAAAAAGAAGCAAAAGAATTAAAACATAACCAAGACGAATTAATAAAGTACAAAAAACGGTTAAATAATATTCTTGGTATGACTTCTACATATGGACAAGGAATAAAACATCATAATCCATATAAAGTTTCACCAAATGGACAATATGGTAATTTAATTATTAACTTAAATAAACTTTATGGTCAAAACAAATTGGTTGCTAAGGATAGAATAACTGGAAAAGAAGTAATTAACACTAAAGTAGATGATGATTTAATTGATTTGATTTATATTCTGAAATTAATAAATATATTATAAATTCAATTAGAATATATATTACAGATGTATTTGGTAGAATAATTAATTTTAATGAGGTTGAAACAAGTTTTACACTAATTTTAAAAGAAATATGAAATTATAAATTTTAGTTTTATATAATGTACAAAAAAGTTTATGACAAAAATAAAGGAATATTTATTTATGTTGATGCTCACACGGGAAAAGAAATCATACATGGCACAGGTATCTTTGACACTTTAACGAAATTGTTTTCAAGCGGAGTTGCATCTTCAATTAGCACAGCTGGAAAAAAAAGCTTTGGAAACAGCAGGAAAAGCAGCACTTGAAAGTGGAACAAAAAAGGTTGGAACTGAAGTTGGAAATTTAGCTGCAGCGAAGCTTATTGGAAGCTTCACTGGAGATACTAATAAAATTGTTGAAAAATTTAAAAAGAAACCTGTTCCGGCAGTTGGTAATTTAATTGCTAAGGAATTACAAGAAAAGAATAACAGTAAAAATAATAATAAAAATAATAATGATAAAGAGGAGGATATTCATATGAGAATAAATAAAATATTGTCAGGATCTGGAACTTCAGCTCAACAAAAACGTATTAACAGATTAATTTATAAAAACTAAAGTTTTAACTTTAATAAAAAAATAAAATAATATATAATATATACATGTTTACAACAAAACAATATTGTGAAAGATATGAATTAACTCCTATTCAATTAGATACAGCATTAATATCTGTCCTGGGAAATAATGTTAAGCAACAAAAAAACGGATATCACTTTACAATTAATGATAGAAGTTCATATTTTGATTGGTTTAATGCTTATCTTGAAGTAAGTTTTAAAGTAAATAAGCTTGCTAATGGTGGTAATTATGCTGGTGATGATCTAATTGCTCTAATTAATAATGCAGCTTCATTAATTGATCAGTTAGTGGTTAAACAAAATGGAAAAATTGTTTATGATTGTAATAATTTATATAAGGTAGTAAATGTAAAGAGTTTGGTTGAATTGTCTGAAGATTATGCAAAATCAACTGGAACAAATGAATTTATCTATTTAGATACTTCTGATGTTGCTGAAAAAAGACCTGCCCAAGCTAAATATAATTCGGGGTTTGCCTCAAGAAAAGCATTAATCCAGGGTAATAAAGAAGTAAATGCTAAGATTCCGTTAAATAATTATTCATTTTTTCAGGGTTTAGAAACTAATATTATACCTCCAAGTCAAATTCAAATAACACTGCAGCTGACAGATGATGATGAATTAATTTTTAGAGCTAATGCTGCTGATCCAGGTAGGGTAACTGTAACAAAATTAATTCTATGGGTTCCACGTTTAATTTTCAATGAATTTGGACTTAATTTAATTTCTGAAAGATTTACAAAAGCAAGATGGTCATACCTTAGGGAAATGATGACGCAATCAACTGATACACAACAGATTAATACAACTTTTAGAATAACAGCTGGTGTAACAAAACCACAACATGTATTTGTTTATTTACAACGACCTGACAAAAGTAATAATCAAGAACATAACCCACATTTATTAGATACATTTAAAGTTAATGCAGCAGATGATGATTATAATTGTATTTTGAGTTCTTGTCGTCTTGAAGTTGGTAATGGTGTTTTTTATCCAGAAACAGAATATACAAGTATATCAAGAATATATGATGATGTAATTAATTATTATTATAAACACAATAATAAGACTACTGGAAGTCTGCTAAATAGATCAAACTTTAATAGTTTACTTGGATTTGTTCATTTTAACTTAGAATATAAAAAGGAAGTAACTACAGAAGATCCTAAGCAGATTACATTAACAATTAAGTTAACTGCACTTCCCACTGCAAGATATCGTATTTACGCAATTGTATTGTATGAAGAAACAGTTGAAATAAATACTATTGGAAATGAACTTGTTATTGTTTAAATAAAATAAATTTTAAATATATAATGACATCAAATTATATTGAATATAAAGTTAACCTTACAGATGGACAAAAGAAAAATTTAGCACAAGCTTATAATAATAGAATTCCACATACTTTTAGATTAAAACATGAACAATTACATGGAAACTTCCCTTTACTATTAACAAAAACACAAATTAATCAAATTGAAAAGTCTATTAGAAATAAGAAGGGATAAAAATTACAATTTCAAAAAGCCAAATGTCCAGTCAAGGTCAAAATGGTGGATTTTTAGGAGCTTTGGCTGGTTTGTTAGGAAAAACAATTCTTCCAATGGCAGCAAAAATAGCTCCAAAAATATTAGCCCCTCTAGGCATTGGCGCTTTGTCTGGGCTAGCCAGTACTGGTGTTAGTAAAATACTTGGAAATGGTATGATTTCAGTAGCTAATGATAAGAGAAATATGATATCACCATATCTTACACCTAATCGAAGAAAGCAACTAGTAGGATCTGGAGTGATTAAATTAACACAAAAACAAAAACAAGACGGTGGCTTTTTAGGCATGTTGGCTGCTAGTCTAGGGATACCTTTGATTACATCTTTGTTAAGTGGAAAAGGACTACAGATTGATTCACAACGGAGACCTTACAGACGAATTCCTATAGTAAAAAAAAAAATAAAATTTATAAATAAACCAATTTCTAACTTTGAAATTGAACAATGGGTAAAACAATTAAAAATTAAAAACTTTAGGGGTGTGTTTAGTAGAAATAATTTATTAAAATTAAAAGAAAAGGTTGAATGTGGAATTATAAATTTGGACGACTCTGTTGGTCCTGGAACACATTGGGTTTGTTACTTAAATAATATGTATTTCGATAAAACCAGAGGTTTACTGAAAAGTGCTTTGTACTTTGATCCATTTGGGCTTCCTCCGCCGAAAGAAGTATTTAAGTATATACCAAATGTAAAATACAACAATGTTCAATATCAAGACAAAACAAGTACACTCTGTGGATATTATTGTTTATTTTTCATAAAAATGTTACATGATAAAGTACCGTTGTATGATTTATTGTATAAAATACTAAAAATTAATAATGTAAAACAAAATGAACAAACTATTATATATTACTTTAACCAATAAGGACATTTATTTAACTGGAATAATTAATATAATGGGAATATTCAATAATATAAATGAAAAAGTAAATAAAATAGAAAGATGGACGTCAGTCCTTGAGAGCTGGAAGCTCACACAAATTAAAAGAAAACCTCCATTGTTTTTAACATGTTATACCCAAGATACCGATGGTGGATTATTTCAATGGAAAACTGTAAATGCTAGTCCTGGTTTAGTTCAAAATGGTAATAATGTAACAATTAAACAAAATTGCATCTTAATTATTCTTGTTGATGCAATTAAATTAGATAAAGGAGAAGCTAAATTACAATTAAAAAATAAAGAAAATGTAATTCTTCAAAGTTATAATGTAAAAAATAATAGAAAAAATGAATCTATTTCTATTAATTATGCAAATGAATTTAAAATAAATGATGTTATTTATATTAATTCTTTAAACGTTATGAATATTCAGTTAACAATTTATGGTTCTATAATTTAAGAGTTAATTAATTTAAGAATAAGCTAATGTATCAATACCATTATCAAGAATATATCTTTTATCGTCATAACATGATAAAGATGTTTTATTTATAACATAACTGGAAAGATTGTGTTTATCAGAACGAATAACTTTAAAGGTGTGATTACTTTGGGTTGAATTAAACAAAGTATCTTTATAATTTTTATGAACTATTGTTTTCTTAACAACAAGTTTTTTAATTCCTTTACATTTTTTAACATTTACTTCATTTTCTAATAAATAAGAATACTTCTTACTTCTTAATCCAACAAATTCAACAATGGGAATGCCGGCAGCTTCATCTTTAAATTTTCCAATTACTTTTTTATTATTATCAAAATAAAATTTTGAATTACTATCGTAATCACTATTATCAAATAAATCTTTGTCCTTATAAAAATCCTCATATGCATCTTTGGTTTTTATTTCATAACATAATGAATCAGTGTCAGTGAATAAAAGCTTTGCTGAGTTTTCATACTTTTCCTTAATGTAATTATAATGAAAATCATACATTAAATATTTTGATAAATCTAGAATGCACATTCCAACATAACAAGGTCTGTTTAATAACAAACTTTCTTTTATTCTATGAATACCAAACAAATTCTTGTTAAACATCGTTGAACTAACAAATGAAGGTTTGGCTATGTATTTTAATAAAATATTTTCATCATGTGTTAATTTAATATTAACCCTCTTGCGTAAATTCTCCATCGTCTTACCGAATACAGAATTGTTCATTAACTTAAAAAAGTCCTTTTCAAATGAATTTTTTGCTTTAGATCTTTTTTGAGTATTAAAATCAATATACTTTTTTAACCAAGGACTTTCATCAAAAGTTAATATTTTATGTATTTTTGTTACTTTTAACCCTAATTGTGTATATAGTTCAAGATTTTTATAATGAACTACATAATTTTGTTTTTTCATTAAGTTGGAACTAATTTTTTTTACATTACTTTTTCCTATTTCAAATTCTGTTTTAATATTTTTACTATAATCAGAAAGCCATTGATCTGGTATTTTAATTTTTTCAGGAGCTAAAGGATAATCGTTGTGGGTTTTATGTAATTCTTTTGGATATATAAGATCACATTCAACTATAATGTTAGTTTTACCTTTTGCAATTAATTTCTTGAATTGTTTTTCGGATATAAATTTAAAGTTTCCAGAGGGTAAAGGTTGACACATGGCCCAACCATAAAGATTATTGGCGTCGAGGTACATAATGTATTTGCTGTCAAGTTTAGGATCATAATCTTTCATATATTTATTGTTTGCTTTACTGTATCTGTTTGAAATATAACTTATTCCTCCTCTCAGTCCCTTTTCAATAAAAAGATACATATCAATATCAGTTATTAAATCTAACTTAATTCTAGTCATTTTTAACATTGCATCCCAAGCTAACCCAGGACTACTAAAATAATGACAAGGATCTAATTTGTAGTACTCCAAACATAGTTTTCTAAAATTTTCGATTACATCAGCTAAAAGTAATACATCAGTTTTTAAATATAGATCATGATATTCTCCCATTGTTTTAATTTTAAATTTATTCCAAACATTTTTAGCATGTTCATATTCGTTGTCAGATATGTGTGTTTCATTTAAAATTGAATAAAAATCTTTTTTAGAAGGTAATTCTGTTTCTTTGAATTTTTTAAATGAATCCATGTAATCATATGGATAAACACCTTTTGTTTTTAATAATTCTATATTTTTATCAAATTCTTGAGATAAGTATTTAAATTCTGGAATATTTTTTACTAAGTTATCCAATGATTGAGACATAAATTGAAATGAATCAATAAAAACCAAGTCGGAAATCATAAATGCCATATATCTTTCCATATTTTTAGGAATAACATTAATTTCTTTTTTGAATTTTCCTATTTGTTGCATAATAAAATGACCGTCATAACCTCTTAAATTATGAAAAATAACAGGAATTTTGTGTGTTAGTCTAAAATTAATATTACATTCTGAGTGAGCACTTCCTCTGAATTTTCCTGTTATATGACAATGATCCCGGACCTTTGGTCCGTTTGGAAAACTTTGTTTTTCATCACGTACTGGCACTTCACCTTCTATATATTCTTTTTCACAGATATGACAAAACTTTTGTTTTTTAAATTCACTTTCATCTTTTTTAGACATTCTTAGTTCTTTGTTAAAGTTAACACTAAATATTTCTTTACAATATTCCTCTTCCTCAAGCATTTTTTCAATAAACTTATAAACTGCATTAGGACCTCTATAAATCTGGGTTGGTTTAGTATATTTATCGTCATAACAACAAACAACTTTATAGCCGTAACCACAATCTATATGATTTTGATATGGTTCAGTAAATGAAGATTCAGTTGATGGTAAAGCAGTTAAAACTTTTTTAGTTATTGATTCAAAATCAGCATAAATTACAAAAGGTACTGCTAAACCTTTATGATAATTTTTAAATTGTACTTTACTTCCCTCTTTTGGCATTTTTACGCCTTGGATACTATTAATAGCTAAACAATTTTGAATATGTTCATTTAATATTCTTTCTTGAGAAAAATGCTGCAGGCAGCTTTTACCGAAGTGTTTTTTTATGTTGATATTTTGTTTTTTGAAACATTAATCTATTAAAGTCTTTTATCCAAACATAATGTTGGACTACAGTTCTTGAGGGCTTACAGTCATCATCAGTTATTTTATCATTAGTAATTAGCAACATGTCACAGTGTTCTTCGTATTGATATTTTGATATGTACAATGGATAAATACTATTTTCTTCATAACCAAATATATTAAATGATATTTCATTTAAAACTTCATTTTAGGTATTTGATTTAATGTAACAGGAAATTTAATTCCAGTATAATCAAGATCGTTTATATGTTTTTTATATTTTTGAAATTTTTTGAGATTTTTTCAACAGGAAATTTGTAAGCTAAATGACACCATCTAAAACATTCGTTATCATCATTCTTTATATTTATTAATCCTTTCATTGGATGTTGTAATGGTTTTGGTAATTCTAAATAACTTGAAGCAGCCAATGGACTATACTTATATCTATTTATATAATGAGCATCAACTGACTCTATTCTCCAGCCACTTCCTTCAGAAATCCAATTACCAATTCTATTTATTATTTCATCAAAAGCTTGATGCAAAGTTTTTTTTATTTCGTTTGTGTTAATAATTTCTAAAGCCTTTGATTGAAAATAAGCTGATTTATATATTGTATCAGTTTTATCCATTTTTGCAAAAGTTATTTTTAAAACAACGTTTATTTTTATACCTTTTAAAGTTTTAAGTTCAGATTTAAGTATTTCATAAGAGTTATTTATAGTTAAATATAATTGATTCTTTGGATCTTGTCTATATGTAATTTTAATTTCAAATTTCTTATAATATTGTTTTGTAGATCTCTCGATTTCCATCTATATATTATATTTAGAAAATAAAATTCGTTAAGCAAAAAAGGATTTAAAAAATAATTAAAAAAAATAATAAATAAAGTTTTAAATTATCTTTAAGAAGAAATAAAATATTTAAATTTATATCTTTTTCCATTAGTTTTTGATATTCCACATTTTACTCGGTTTTCTCCTTTGCAGCACATTGTTATTAACCCAGAATTAATACCAAGGTCTTTAGACGCTGCATAATTGCTTTTATATGTTTTTTCTTCATTAGTATCACAGTCGGTTACAATAACATTTTTAGGATTGTTTCGAATATTATTTGGTCTGGGACAATCACATAATCTTTCAGCATTTTCTTCTTCAGTTAATAGACAACCACAGTTCCATTCAAATAAATTCCTTTCTAATAGATAAGGATCTATAACATTTTGTAATTTATCAATTACATGATTTTTATATTCATTGCTAACTATTTGATCAAGTTTTGATTTAATAACATTTCTTCTTTTAAGAACTTTCTTATATGAATTTTTATCTGGATTCATTATTTCTCCTAAAGTGCTAGATAATTTTGACATAATCATTCTATCTACCTTTCTATTAACCATCTATATATAATATACTTATAGAAAAAAAATCTCTAAAAACACACCTAAAGAACATTTAAAAAATAGGTAATATTATCTATATCTTTTGAATAAGATTTTAAAGTTATTTTTTCTAAATTGTTATCAACTGTTAAAATTTTAATACCTTCTTGAGACATTCTGTTTAACCATTCTTCGTGTAATTTGTGTAGTTTTTCTAAATAATCTAAACCAACTCTATTTTCTTCCGTTCTGTTTCTTTTTGAAGCCTTTTAAAGCATATTTCTGGGCCGGTTTTAACATAAACAAATCCATCAATTGGATTTTTTCCGTATGGTTTTATAATATGATCAGTTAAGAAAAGATTGTATACTGCCCACTCGGGGTCATTTATAACACCATTGTCGTGATGTTGTTTTGTAAAAACGTTACTGTTAGTTAAATAACAACGTTCAAGGACAGAAACACCATCAAACTGTTTAGCAGAAGATAACATTTTTATATGACTGTTTAAAGTTGTTAGCTGAAAAGGAAATAAATATTTGGAAGGTTCTTGAGCAGCAAGTTCAAAAAGGTTATATGAATTATAACTTGGGTCCATAACATTTTGCCATTCGTGAATTGGTTCTGGAATTATATTAAAATTAGGATTATATTCTTTAATAATATCTAAAAACGTACTTTTTCCTGATGCAATATTACCTTCAACTGATATAATTTTTCTCATTTATATAAAATACTTATAGAAAAAATCTTTAATTAAAGTTAATATAACTCTTCTTCTTTTTTACTTTTATATCCGTTAAGTTTAAATTCCTTCATATACGTTTCAAAAGGCATTGAATATTTTTTTTCTTTCTGCATTTCTAATAGTATTGTAAAAATATCCTGAATAACTTGTTTCTCTTCTTCTTTATTTACTTTTCCAGGATCATTAGGGTCATGAACAGCTAAAGCTGCAATCCGTGCTTTTGTTATTAGTTGTTTTATTTTATGATGATGTGCTTTTAAAATAAATTTCTTGTCGTCAAGTTTTAGTCTGTTAGTAAATATGGTAATTACTGATGGAACAGCGCCAGCAACTGCTACAAATATAGGAATAGCTGGAACAAGTGCTAATGCAGCTGAACAACCAAAGACACCTGCTGTAATATATAATCCGGTACTTACTCTCCCACAAAATTTATAACTTTTTCTGTAAGCAGCAGCTAGTTTGGTTAAGTGAATGATTAACTGATCTATTGTTTCTATTCCATTATTAGAAATTAAATTTTTATGACTCATTTATATAATATATTTTTTAAATTAAATTTCTTCCAATTCACTAAATGGTACCCAACTATTAAATTTTTCACTATAACCTTTCCATTTTACTAAAGCTTGTTTTTTCTTATAGTCTCGTCTAATAACTTTTTCTATTCTAAAAACTTCTTGTGTAGTAAGTAAAAGTTCTTGTTCATAAAATGAACCTTGAATTATTTCATCATTTAAATCTTTAATAGTGTACGTTCTGGGATTTGTATTATTAATTTTATAAATTATAAATATTTCCTCTGTCCAGTTTGGTGTATATCCTTTTTCAAAATGTCTTTTAAGTTTGCTTAAGCGAACTCGATCACCAATTTTAAATTTTGTTTTACTCTTTGGTATCTTTAAATCACCATATAAATTAAAGTAAACAGTACCTTTATTTAAGTTTTTAC
The DNA here is from genome assembly GCF_021730395.1 of Mercenaria mercenaria. Lineage (NCBI taxonomy): Eukaryota > Metazoa > Mollusca > Bivalvia > Venerida > Veneridae > Mercenaria > Mercenaria mercenaria. Next base: position 93,451,230 of record NC_069364.1, read on the forward strand.
TGGCTTCGGTTGGTGTCATTTTTATACTAGAATGTTTTGTTTTGTTATATTTATCAACCATATCCTGCAAATTATCTAAATAAGTATAAGTATTATTTGCTGTAAAATATTTCCACATTATTCTTTTTAAACTTCTATTAAATCTTCCTATTACTACAGCCTTTCCTTCATTAAATGTATGGTACATGTTAATTTTATATTTATTCAAAAATGATTCAAACTTTTTATTATAAAATTCTTTTCCTTCATCCACCCATAAATTTACTGGTAATCGTCCTTCTAAAATTATTTTTTCAAATGCTTCAGTAACAGATTCTCCAGTTTTATTCTTTAATGGAATAACCCAAGCATATTTACTGAATATATCAATAACGGTTAACAAATACTTTACTCCTTTATTATATTTTGAAAAGGCTTGCATATCAACTAAATCAGCAGACCAAGTATCATCAATATCATTAACAATCACTCTTCGTTTCCTAAATTTACGTTTAATTGGTTTGTGTAATTCTTCTGCTAATTCATCGCTCCAGCGGTAGCTCAGAGTTACCGGCTCTGCAGTGATTCCGGGGGTATACTCTACCCCCTTTTCCCGTTTTTTGACTTTTGTTTTTGTCCCAGTCCAAGTTTGTATTTCGTTTTAATTATAGGTTTCACAACTAAATGTTTTGCAATCTTTTCTCCAAATGTTTTTGATTTAGTGTTATTTAAATTGGAAAGCATTTGCTTATCACATGTACCCTTTTTTACACCACTGTCATAGCAAAAATCATGGTCCATACATACTGCATCCAGTTCATTGACAGGGGGTCCATTATCTAGGGATTTCCTGCCCACAATAATTATATCCTGGAGTGTTAAACCTTTCTTAGGTAATAAAGGTAACATTGCTTTGTGAATATCTAAATTACCCCCTGTACTTTTAACAAACTTTGATTTCATTTTTCCACAAGATGAACAAGTAGCCCTTATCATTTTTCTCCCGTTTTTTGTTGTAACATAATGAGGATTTATATTATCAGTAAATCTTCTTTCTTTCAAACAATATATTTTATTCTGTAAACTCATCTATATCATATGTATTTAAAACTTTTTAGTTGGTTTTTACTGGGTTTAAAACCTGTGGGTTTTTAATTGTCCAGCATTGACCAGTCCGGACCAAAGACTAAATGTTTTTTTTGGTTAAACCAAAGGTTTTCATTCGGTTTAACTAAAGATTTAAAAGATTTTCAGGGTATTAAGGGTAGCAAGTGCAACCGAAGGTTCCAGCTTCGCAAGTTAGTATTTTAAGTTTAGGGCAAGGTTAAAGTCCACTTATAGAATAGGGCAAGGGGTCGGGGGGGGGGGGGTTAAAATGCCAAAAACGCTATATTTAATACTACTACTCTTCTTCTGTAGTATGTGACAGAATTATCAAATTTGGAACAAATGTTAATTAGGTGTACCTGAAGATTTTAGTTTATATTGTAAATAAGGCAGTTGCCCCAAAGTTATTTCCAAGACTGTCCAGAAATGTTGACAGGCAAAACTTTGTTATAAGATGTCTGTCAAAACGTATGGTCACTTAAAAGTTAAGGACTTATATCAGATACACTTACTAATTGTTCGTAAGTATAGAATCTTCCCGTTTATACTTTTTTTTTATATAAATGTGTGACATTTTAGATTTTCATTAACTTATAAGTATAACTTTATGACAACATTTGATCTTTTAGATCTGACATGTGATTCGCACTATTTATCCAAGTGCTGAATTTCAAAAATGTAATATTATTTTAAGAAGATTGACAGAATATATTATGTACTAAGTACATTGATTTTGTATTACGTTTCTGTATTGTATTTGTATATGCATAAACTGTGTTGCTTCTTTCAAATTTTCGTTTCACGTCAGCCATGCTAAAACGTTTATACATGAACATATATACATTTACTCAACTGAAGATGTAAGAACCAAGCCAACATGACCATATGCCTTTAAATTAGCGTTTTAGAGTGACAATAATCGCAAATACGTTGACTGTTTCAAAACTCTTATTTTTCTGTAGATCTATATTAACTAAAATGTACGCGAATCTTTTTAACGTCATTTATTTTTTTCGAAATCGGTACCTTAAAAGTAATAAAAACATGTTTGAAATGCAGAAAAACGCACGAAATGGCACCTTCGAAAAAAAAAATCCAGGGGAGCATGCCCCCGGGCCCCCGGGCCCCCTACCAAGTGCCTCCCTATTTTTTTACCTCTGGCTACGGGCCTGAGTACACGGATGTTTATATACGAGGGTAAGTTTTGCAATACATTATTTTATAACATTTAGAGCAAAGTTTATCATTGCTGGCTAACAGAAAATAATATTAGCCATAGACATCTGTAGTGTCCATCCTAAATACCTGACACAGGCGAAACAAGTCTTACGTGTTTGACCGATTATCAAATGCGTGAATGACAGTGTGTCTGTGTGTGCCGGGGTATGCATGTAATTAAGCTTTGTGCGTGCGCGCGTGTGTGCGTGTGTGAGGAATGACTATGTTTATGCGCGAGTATAAGTGTACGGAAATGAATGAGTGTGCATGAGCGAAAAACTGTAGCTCGGACAAACGTGATTTAACAAATAAATGGGTGAAAGAATAAGAAATTGTCAATGAATGAATGATTGAAAACTAGATGAGTGGATGTTTTTATCATGTGATGTATGATATATGATTGACAGGTACCTGAGAAATACAATAAAACAGATAAGATAGATTTTACACAGACACACACAGCTTATATGAAGTACAGATTTCCTTTACATATGTACATACATATGAATTTGGTACTTACACAACCTCATAACAGATATAACTTTGTCACATTTCTCTCATATTCGGCATTCCAAGGATTACTCATAGGCTCATCTACAGAGTATGCATGGTGTCATGTATTCAATGTCTTCAAGGGATGTGATTAGCATCTTTTTTTCCACTTTCAGTCTGTTTAACGAATATCTGGCCGTCAGTTGTCCAGTATAAATGCACGTGGCCATCCTGGCGCGCTGAGTTTAACTCCTGGACGATCGACTGTCTTCTCTTCGTCAGATCTTCTGAAATAAACACTTTGTAACTATTTGATTTTGTAGATTTAAGATTTTTCTTGCTCATATATACATTATTTTTTATTTTCCAATTACGAAATTTGCAAATACTTTGGCACTTTCCATCTTTCACTTTGCCAATAGTATGAGATCGGTCAATACCATTTATCGTTATCTTTGGTTAAACACGGATTTTATTGTTACACAGGTCAACAACGATCTCGTCTGTTAATTTATTTGCATCTGCCGGTACCCCATGGAATCTCAGTGAAGTACGGCGCCCGTACTGCTCTATCTCATCAATGTAACCGAAGGCTGACGAAACTTCATTGTCAGTTGATCTGAGTCTCGACCAATATTCTCTATTTTCAGATTTTAAACTTTCAATCTGTTTATTTTGATGCTCTATCTTCTGGCCTTGACTTTCAACTAATTGTAACTGGAATGTTTGTGATAACTACTAATACAAATGAAACATCTTAGATTCTTCTTTCGAAATAAATAATTTACAAAAGTCAGAAAAATTGACAACTCAAAACCAACTAATAGCTTGCCGAAAAGTAAACCTGTCTCAAAATATTTTAGAATGAACAAAAGTTTACTAAATAAAATCATAATTCAAAAATTATACAAAAATCTAACAAATAAACATCTTACCTCGATCGAGCAAATTTCATTTCTACAAAAAAATAGAATAGAATAACATTCTGTCAGTCGGTAATGTGGTGTGCGCTAAGCATATCTGGTGTAGTAAATTTGTATGGTTATGTCCCGCCAAATATTGAAATTTGCACGGGCGACACGACATAGGCGTGAACTCGGACTATTTCCGCGGGAAAGTATATTTGACAATTTAAGGCGCGTTATAGTGGTTTTGGAGATAAACACATAAATTTCTGAAGTTTAAAAATATTAACTTCTTTATTACTGAACTGAATTAAATGAAATTTACATGGAAATCTAAGTTATCAAATGCAGAAAAACATAAAAGGTATTTATGCGAAAAATCTTATAACTTCCTCAATAACTCAAAAATTTACAAAAAGATGATGCAATACCTGTCTTTATATTACAGATAATTTGAGGCCCGTATGTCAGTTTGTGACAAAGTAGGTTATATGTTTTTTGTTTGTTTACAAAACTATCGTGAAGCCTTTAACTTTTTAAAACGTTAGTCACGCAATAAGAAATACAACTGAAAGAAATTACATGTAATAAATAATTTTTCATTGATAGATTGTTTTTTATGGAATATTTAATTTACGTTGTTTTTAAATTATCTAACAAAAGCAATGATATTTTTATCCTGCTATGCCATAGAAACATTTTAAGTTGGCTCAAAATTTAACTACACTGTATTGGTAATGGTCTTAAAATGAACGAAATACATGTAGTATCATTGCATATCTCAGTTTCATTCCATTTCCATGAGAGAAATTTTATAAATTTACTCATATTAACAAGAAAGATATTACAAGAATATTGAGGGGGCATGGTGATGGGGTTAATCTTTATGCATTGTATATGATTATTCATATAAGTATCTAAGTATAAGTATAAGTATCGTTTCAATCGTCTGACTAATTGTTTACGATATTTGATAAACAGTCTTGACTACTGTTTTTTCTGATAATTTTAGGGACGATTTTTGTTAAAGTCATACGTATCCCTTCAGAATTTTTATTGCACCTATGATATCTGTAAAACATTGTAGTTAAAATTTGAAAATTATAGAGGAATTCTTTGAATTGAATACTATAAGAATATTTCACCAGTTGAAGGTACGGATGGAAATATCTGGCTCGGGAGTAACTGTTTATGCGATAACGAGGCTCTGCCGAGTTACCGCAAAACAGTTACCCGAGAGCCAGATATTTCCATAAGCACCTTCAACTAGTGATAGATTGTTTTATTATTTTTCTTACATGCCGTATTTCTAAATTAATAGAAGGAAATAAGTTTCTTTTCAGCACTATTTTATTATAGTAGAATGTGAATTTACGCATTCATTCCTAAATTACCGCACGTGATTCATCTTACACCTCGAGGTGTACGATGTGTTTTCCAGCCCCGGCAAAATTACGAGAAAATCCTGCCCGGCATGCATAAAATTGATGTTTTCACACCGCCTGACGTACAAAATTAATGTTATTATTATACATTATTTATTTAGTTTATTTATACTTGTCCATTGCTTGCTTACTTTCCATTTTTAAATATCACTTTTAGAAAGAATGGACAACTAATGGTTAATAATGGATATTTGTAGCGAAAGAGCGGTATCGTACAATAAATTATCATAATGGACAAAACTAAAAAGGGGTACATCAAAACTGTGACAGGAATGGTCTAGTTACCTGGATAGATCACTTACCCGACTTTATCTTGGAGTTGTTTTGTACGAGTACAGTTATTTTGTATACTTGAATGTTGTCGTTACTCTGATGGCCCATGTACCCGATTTACCCGCATTTATCTTGGAGTTGTTTCTCTTCGGATAGAATTGCTTTGTGTACCGATGTGGTGTTCTACTTACCGGCATTTATCCTCTCCATAATCCTAGTATAGTAGTATACTGAAATTGTCTCGTTACCTGGATGGTCTAAGTACCCGCATTTATTCTGCAGTTGTTTAGAGCCTTTTTGTCTACTACTGAAGTCGCAGAGTTCGCGATCATCAGAATTTAAATGCTTCACCTTACTAGTATTCACCAAATACGAATACATAACGAAAAACAAAGTGAAATAATTTTATAGCAGAATAAATGTGGGTTATATTTCATCAAGATTATTTTAATGTATCGCCCAAGTTTATGATAAAGTCTTTATCTGACGTTATAAATTGTTACCGATCATCTTACTATAAGTAGATAAAGCGAGTTGTTATTTAATTCTTGTTTGTCTGCTTGTGTACGGAAGTTATAGGACAGTATTACTTATTATCTGCAAGGTAAAATAAAGCTTTGTAACAATAAAGTGTGATTCTCGTTGATGCAACTATTTTAGTTTAATATATGATTTAAGGAGGTAGGTTACCTTCATATTTGTATGTGCGCATGTCCAACCGGAAGCTAACGTGACGATTTACGACGGCGTTTACGACAAACTAAATGTGTCTGTATATTCATTCTTCTGAAAATTAATCATGAACCTGTCTTCGATCTGATGCTTTATGGTTTAATAATGCAGAAATAATGAATAAATTGCCGCAGAAACGCTTCAAAACAATGTTGCCTTAAAATGACGTCATTGACGTCATGACGTTACGTGCCAGTTACCGCGCAAAAGTAATATCTTTTATCTTGAAAGTACGTAATTCTGTGCATTTTCTTTACTTTAACTATTTTCAAATAACCATTATTTGCTGAAATATTTTTTATGAGTCTTTTGCCCTAAATAATAATCAATATTTTGCTTCTTTTATGTAGATATATTGAATGTTATGCGGAATGTAAGAAAATGGATGATGATAAGCAATGTTATTTGGAATATAGTTGGGTGAAAGGTTACTTGTTACGGCCATTTTCAAATAAAAAATCTAGCAGTTTGATTTCTAATACCTATTTTTCAGGTTCCGTTGATAATTTGTTACTTATGTTCTAAAACTAAGATCTAAAATTGTTGCAATTTCAGTAGAAAATTGTGGTTTCTTGAATTTAATTGATGTTACCATGGAAACGAAGCCCGTGACCTATGTATCTAAATGTAAAATTTAAAAGCGTTGACACTGGTCTATTTAAGAAACACAGCTTCGGCTTTTTATTTTCATTTCAACAATATCCATGAGAATAAAAGCAGCATGCTGAACGATTTTTCCATGAAAAATTCCAGACGAGGGGTACTGCTGTAAGTATTCTAAGCTGTGAAATTTGTTTGAATAAATGCAAATAACACGAAAATATAACTTACGTTAGAAATAATATGTTTTAAAGCTACATCAACTAGAAAGATAATCTTAATCAATACTTTTTATAAAAAATTAGGACAAAAAGCAAGATATAAGCTATTTTAAACATCTCTGTTGCCATGGTTACTTTAAACTTTAAGAAAAATAGGGTACCATGTAAAGTGCTTAGTATTTTGCTAATAATATTACCCAAATATTCCATGTTGGTCATTAACAGAATGGCACTGAGGCCGTCGAAAACCCCTATTTTTATACATAGTTGTTTAAAAATGAGAGAAAATGCGTTACCATGGAAACACGAGCCCCGCGACATATACATTTTAAGCTTATATTAGAAAGCTAACGTGCATATTAGTAAAATTATCAATTATGCAGACTTCTACGGATATCGATGAAACAAAAATACACTGAAAAGTGTTAAATATCCGTATTTTCCTTCTTCTTTCAATATGAAATACCTTTGGAGGGTCATGTTCTTCAAACCTGGATAAAAATTTAACTTGAAGGGACAGAGACAAACGAAATTGAGATTGTAGCAGTTAAAACTTCATATTACACGAAATACAAAAGAATGCTGCGGTTCAACTAATTTGAATTTACCCTTGTAACAAGGTAACCTACCTCCTTAAAAGAACAAATATATATCAAAATGAACTTCACTTATCCTCTTTTACTTAAAACCTGTAAAACTGTAACTTCAGCACTATATTTTGACAGTGTTTGACAGAATTTTGAGGTACGGAGAAAGCTTATCTACTAGAAGTAAATGTTTCTTCTAAAGAACCATTTATCTATCTGTTAAATTTTGACGCTTGTTAATTTCCTGCCTAATAAATTTTGCAGTTTAGCTTTATACATACAATTCCGATAACCATGTTGTATTGAAGCATGATTTCTTATTCTTATACTGAATAAATTTGACAACGTCATAATTGAGCCGTGCCATGAGAAAACCAACATAGTGGCTTTGCGACCAGCATGGATTCAAACCAGCCTGCGCATCCGCGCAGTCTGGTCAGGATCCATGCTGTTCGCTTTCAAAGCCGATTGCAATTAGAGAAATCATTAGCGAACAGCATCGATCCTGACCAGACTGCGCGGATGCGCAAGCTGGTCCGGATCCATGATGGTCGCTAACGCACTATGTTGGTTTTCACATAGCACGGCTCATATTTCTATCATACCGCGTTTTATTTGCACTTTATGCAACTGTCTTTATACACAAACTATATTAACTTTTGGGTCAGGGTTGTGTATGTAAATGTGTCTCATTAGTAGATTTATCGCATAGTAGAACGTGATTTGAATGACTCTCCGATTGATAAATGAAGTCTAAAGTAAGTACATCTGTGAATTCGCATTTTTAAGACATTATATCTGACCGATATTAAGGTGGAATGCTTTGAGATATTCTTCAAATGTCAAACTTCACTATATTAATTGGTTAATTTGAGAGTACTATAAAGTTTATAGCGCATTTGGAAACGTTTCTGAAACGGAAACCGTATATTGCCTACATCAATTAAATAACAATTAGTTTTGACTTTCCGTTTGCACTTGCTAAAACCTTATATCATTTCTTAGTGTCTTCACTTAGACATCAGAAAGAATGACAGATCTAAAGCAAAAGGCAAACGAAGCAATAGACACTATCATAAAAGATTTGGAGACAGTCAGCAAAGACATCTGGGAAAATCCTGAGGAGAATTATGAAGAATTCAAAGCACATGCAAATATCACAGACTTTCTTGAGAAACATGGATTCGAAGTTGAAAGAAATTACATAACAAAAACGGGGTTTAGGTAATGCATTTATGTCGTTTATGTATAGTCATTTATGTTATATCTAGTTAAATTGTGCTTGATCAGTCTGCAGTTCGTGCTTGGTAATAAACATCTGTTGAATGTGCGACCCACACGCAACTGAAATAAAAAAGAGTCTATTGAAATTGTTTTCAATCACCATAATTGCATTTACTCTAGGCATAACGATATGTGTGCATTTTCTGTTTGTTAAAGGTTTCAGCAATTACGTTCACTAATATAACTTCTTTAAAAAAATTGCTGATATATTTCTTGCTATGACAGATATTTTGTCATGTCGATTTTTAAATTGTGTCGAAAATTGTTCATGGTTTCTTTAATTTGCGAAGCTTACACCAGTAAGTGAGATATTGTACAAAGCAATGTGTATAACTTTGCGAAAGACCGATGCTGCCAAAAATTAAGGTTCGTTTTTCAACCAAGATTACTTTACCAAAAAGTATTTAAAAATGAAGACGCGAAGACAATTTTTTCTTATCATGGCAAGAAGTGCACCCGTAGATTTATTAATTTGTATATTGCATATTTCATTCACAACAAGAACGACAGAGCATCGGTGATAGCAGTTCGCTGTACATAAATTCAAAATGTTGAGATACTAACACAGAATTTGGAGATACATTACTCGACATTGTGTGTTACCATTTCGAAATTTCGAGATACTAAGTCAAAATTTCGAGCCGCTATTTACCATAGTATACGTTAATATATAGGTCCTGACCACGATTACATACCTTATGATGACCTCCGGTTGCCCTACTGGGTCTTGTATGATGACCAGGCAGCGTTTGCTGTTAAAACATATCAATGTTTTAATAAAGATTGAGTCTGGAAAACTTTGATCTCACATGGAAAAAATGTAGCCATTCTCTACATGAACGTGTAGTTAAGTTTCCGCCCAAGATCAGGAACCTGGGAAGCTCTAGATTAGACAGAAGTTAACTTTAAATGTTTCATATTTTGACTATATCAGGTAGGTTTAGGAGTATCAACGGAATATACAATATATGTATATGTAAGTATGTATCGGACAATGTTTGAAATCTGAAGTAACTCAAGAGGTAACGATAGGTCATACATTCGTGTATGGTAGTGTATGCTGAGGTCCCTGCATGATGGGTACAATGTATACATGTATAGGTAGAAGTAGCCGATTAACATTTTTTACATTTGACTTGTGGACAAAACGGACAAAAGTTCAAACATTGCTGATTAAAAACGAATGATGCTAAGTTGAAATTTCGAGTTAATTACTCGGTATTTATAATTATGTAACTCGAAATTTTGACAAGTTGGTAGCTCGGAGTTAGTTAGAAATCTCAAAATTTCCAAGTAGCGTAATTCAACATTTCTAGAGAGACGAAATTTCGCGTTAGTTACTCACTCGAAATCTATGAGCAAATCTGTCGAAATCTCGAGTTAGTAAAGTTAGCTCGAAATTTCGAGCAAAAATTAATAAACGTACCTAATGTTCTTTCGTATTTTAGTCATTATTGTTATCTCCAACTCTTCTCATAAAAGTTGTCTCTGTAAAGATTACTTTACCAAAACTTGTTGACAGAATAAAAAAAAATGACAATACAAACAAAAATGTCATGACAGGAAATATACCAGTATTTTTGTTAACAAGTTTCATGTTATATCAAAAGGTGGAAAACCAATATTTTATGCAAGCAACAAATTAAAGTTGAGAATTTAGCGGAGGCCCTTTAACGCTACCGTACCCTACTAAATCTTACCTGTAGTGTTTTAAGTGTTTACCACAGTACCAATAAACTTAAACCATGTATTAATACACATTTCTTAATGGATGCTTCACACAAAATTTACTCGTTAAACAGATTTAAGGCAAACCATATGTTTACTTATGCAAATATAAGAATTTTTATTCGCATGTTGTTTTGATCTTATCTAATCCAAGATGTTATTTGAATGCATTGAGTTGTAACTTGTAACAATTTGTTTTAACATAACCTAAATAGCCTTTATCCCTATAACAAACTTCACAGTCTTTCACAGTCATAATTTTACATGAAATTAAACCAGGAATGTGTACACAATTACGGCAATTAAGTCAACAGCATTATTACTGCTAGAATGAAGATCTTTTAGAAACACAGAATGCAACCCTGTGGTAATGCTATATACGCAGTACTCTGCACCAGCCCGCCCCGCTCAACCTCACCAGGTTGATTGGAACTCGATAACAGAATACCATCGCATCCAAAGCGATATTCAATAACTTTTTTGTTTGGATATTTGTCCACCACTAAAATAGTACAATTTTGTATTTTAGATCGGTATTTGGCGACAGTACAGACGGTCCACATATCGTAGTGATATGCGAGTACGACGCCTTACCTGTAATTGGACATGCTTGTGGACATAACTTGATCACAGAGGTTGGCTTAGCAGCTGGTATAGGTATCAGAGCCGCTCTAAATAGCAGCGAGAAATCGCTGGGCAAGGTAGGATATTCAACTAGTATAGGTATCAGGCTGATCCGATCTTAACAGCAGCAAGAAACCAGAGGCTAACATATGTCGTATCGCCGATATATGTATCTGAGCCACTCTAAATGACATCAAGAAACCATTGGTTAGGCTAGGTATGCAATACAGTTGGTAAAGGTATCAGTTTCGCCTTAAATTGCAGCGAGAAACCGCTTAGCTTAGCAAGGTGGGTCATACAGCGGGTAAAAATATACGAACCGCCTTAAATAGCAGCGAGAAACCGTTTGGCGATTTAAAAGTTAAAGATGGGATGTTTGTCAAATGTGTGTATGGGTTTAATTTTGCGTCGCGGCAAGGAAAGATATTGACAAATATGTTCGAGTTACTAAACTAGCATAGTCCAATGTTTGTAAATTCTACACTTCGTCCGCTGAAAACGAAACTGTAAAGAGAGTGATGTATTATGCAGAGCAATACTTAAAACTTCAGGGTAAGGAACTGTTTAATACAAATTAATCTGATGAGACAGTTTTGTGTAAATGAGAACCTGATTTATGTGAATTTAAACCAGTTTTGTATAAATGTGAACCAGTTTTATGTATTTGTGAACCGTTTTATGTGAATGAGACCAAATATATATTACATTTAACTGATATATGCACATGCTTAACTTCAGCTCACGATTCTTGGAACCCCTGCAGAAGAAGGCGGTGGTGGTAAAATTGACATGATAGAGGCAGGAGTGTTCAAGGACGTCGACGTTGCACTGATGGCACATCCGGCTCCATTCAACCAGGATGCGTTTCATGCTCTTGCTATTGACCAGTACGTGCAACATGTTATTGTATCTTTAAAGTTACATTCCATGGCTTTGCAAGCACTTATATTTCAGACTATGAAAAATGCAGTTGTAATATCTGAAGTTCATTTTTTTCTTTGTTAATGCTTATTTTTCATGAAGGACCGGAACCAGTTTTTAGAACGTGAAATTGAAAGTACAGTGTTTTCGTAGTTTTTCCCGTAAGTCAAAAAATATCTCGGATATAGAAATCAACAAAGACGGCCGCAAGCAGTATTTCATAGAATTCAGTAAAATAATGTATATTTTGGTTTTCAAAGCATTAATTGTTTTCCTGTTTCGGTATCTAACGGTCTAAAATCATGACATTGTTTACATCCGGCAAAAGATTTCTACCCATGTGCACAGGTTATCTAATAGATGCTATTTTCATAATTGCTAATGTCGAGGACAACATTTAGTGGTTTCGTGGTATTTTCCCATCGAAAACTTTAAAAGTACGCCGATTTTCTTCCTGTACGAAAATAGGACATGTTTTACAGCTGTAAAACGTCTGTAAAAGACCTGTATTTTGGAATTACAGCCGTAAAAGACCTGTAAGTGAAAAATTACCAGAAATACAGTTGAAATTTACAGGTGTAAAACATGCAGGTCTCAAAAATACAGCTGTAAAATTAGTTGAAAGTAAAATGGCCATGTCTAAAAATTACAGCTGTAACTTGTTTGGAGAGAAACATGAGTATTGTCAGCCATCTTTAATGCATTTTGGCGGGATATACATTTTGTAAACTTTGCAAACGCAAGACCTTCCGGCAACAAATTGTCTGTTCGACTGAATAGGTGTAATAATCACTGTAACTGAGCCGAGGGGACCACCAAATGAGTTCGAGAGTTCGAATTTTTGAAGTTCGAGCGATCCGAGGTAGAACTATATAGAATAAAGAAGGAATAAATTCGGGACCGGGCGAAGAGTTTGAGCGATCCCGGGTGTTCGAAAGATTCGAGTTCGAGCAATTGAAGTTAAACTGTGACTGAAATTCACAGAGACACCACATCATCTAAAATTTGGAATATTGGAATTTTAACTGTTGTGGAGTAAGTGCAAATGTTTAATCATATAATATAGTTGTAAAAGGACATGTTTAAGTACATATATCAACTTTTTACACTATATTTGAAGCTGATAAGTTTAAAAGTCATAATGACAAGATTGTCATATGTTTTCATGACCAAGAAAGTTTTATAAGATCTGATGCATAGTTTCTACCTTGTTTCATACTCTTGAATTTTGCAATTGCTATACTGTAAACAGAATACATTTTGTTCTTTAGTTACTATATTATTTATTTTGCCATTTTTGTAGTAACTGCTACCCTTTTTAGAGAATTATAATTCATCCTAAAAATGTTTGTACCTCTGCTTTCGTCCCTTGAAATAATGCACCCTCAATTTTCAACACCGGTAATATTTCTACAGCTGTAACATTTAGGCATTCGACCTGTTTACAGTCGTTTTACAGCTGTAAATTGAAATCTACAGCTGTAAAATCAATGTTATATAAAGTCTACAGGTGTAAATCTGAAATAATCGGGACTGTAATTTTGAACAAAAATACAGGTCTTTTACAGCTGTAAAATTTCGTATAGGTTGCTTCAATATTGAAAACAATTTTGACCCACATAAATGTAGAAAAAGTTTTCTGTAATGAAATTTAACTGTTCTTTAGTAAGTGACTTTTGAGGGACTGACCTCAAGAATTTGGCTTAAAATAATATTTCGTTAAAGTTGAAGTTTGATCATATTATTGTTTCTTAACTTATCTTAAAAATTGTTGAATCAAGGAAAGAGACATGCCCGGGTCGGCAATCGGCAATACATTTTCTCGCGCTCTTGGCTAATACACCACGGAGGAGTACGTACTTGACGGTCGTTCAATATCAAGATTTATAACTAAGGCAGTTTACCTCCTGTACCCCGGTACAAACGATTTTCAATTTTGAAAGAAAATAATAGTAAAAGCAACTAAATTTTATGTGTTTCCATAACATATATTCTGAGATATATAGGCGTTATTTCCTGATTTCTAAAAACACATTTTTGTTGTTGTTGTCCTACGATCTAGAGTTCAGTGTATTTAAGCATGAAGCTCATTGGCACCTTTACACATCTTCCTTGATGTACATCGCCTTGCGGCTGATAAATTTATGAAAAAAAATAATACTTAAAACGAATTAAGCACGTATAAATTTTCAAAATGTTAACTTGCGAATGTTATAGACATTTAGCGTATTTATATTCAATAACCAAATAATCTCATTTAACTTTATTGCATCCCCGTCGTGCTGTTGACTGATCAAGTCAGAATTCAAGTTAGGAAATGTGACAAATTCTGTATTTATTTAAAGTACTGTTATGTTTATGTTAAAAAATCAGACGAAATACTTGAGACGTAAATTTAGAACTAATGGGTAAAACCTAAGGTATTACTGAAAGGAAGGAGGAATCTATCTTATAATTATCCATAATTTTCGTTATAAAAAGTCTTTGAATTTCAGAGTTACTGTCAAATACCATGGACACGCCGCTCATGCTAGTGCATTCCCCTGGAACGGAGTTAACGCCCTTGATGCTGCTGTGTTATGTTACCAGAATGTATCTTGCCATAGACAACAGTTTAAACCAACATGGAGAGTTCACGGTTATATCTAATGATTTTCTATGTTCTCTCATTTTGGTAAACATAAATTCAAAGCTGACAGATAATAACGTTTTTGGTTATGCTTTTCTTTTAATACGAATGCTGATGTTTTCTATACATTTAAAGATGAAACATGGCAGTGTTGTAGTGATTTAAATCCAGGGAAAATAAGTGATATAAATCTACATGTGAAAAATACATTTTAGGTGTTATCAAGAACGGTGGAACGAAACCAAATATTATACCTGATCTAACAGAATTAGAGTTTTATGCACGAACCCCGAGTAAAGAGGAGCTAAGTGTGTTGATGGAAAAACTAGACTTCTGCTTTAAAAGTGCTGCAACAGCTACAGGGTGCACAGTTGAGTATCTAGTCAAGTTCTCAGTCCCATTTTAAACTCTAGTGTTATGATTTAGGTGAATGATTTATAGCCTTACGAGTAATTATACATAGATTGGTTTGATAAGTTCTATAATTATTTTGAGGTTAGGGCTTCGATAAAATGTTGAGTAGACTTTAAAAAGCGCCGTACAGAATCATAGTCTTGCTTTATATCTGACGTAAGATGTGTTGTTGTGTGTTTTGGGTGTGCGCGGAGATAAAGATCAACCATAAAATCATGCAAGAGTGTTCGATAATAAATAGGTGAGCAATTTTCATTTAATATTAGTCACTTTGCACCAACACAGTTTAAACCACTGAAGCGAGTGCAAATATCAGTACTTTATAACATTAATTCGCAGTCTTTCCGTTGACGGTTTTCACAAAATTATTACAATTTCAGATGTTCTAAAATCTTCTTGACATTTATTCAGAAATAATGAAATCGCGGTTATTAGCTACCAGAAATGACACTGAGAATAATAGCAGGCGTGATCTCGTCACAGAAAAGGTCATGTTGGATAGCAACCTTGTTTATGTTTTAGTTTGTAAATTGTCACCAACTGATGCTTCAATATTGATTTCGCATGAGGAGTGGCATTCTTTTTTTTTTTTTGCATTCCGCTGGCCTTTCGTGTTATGAGTACACTAAGAATAAATAATGAAGATTTTAACATGCTGAACATTGTTATATAAACTGATATTTAAAAAGATACTTTCTTCCAGGTTGAGATTTGCTGGTCAAGAAAACCTTACTACGATATGAAAAACAACAAAACTATGAGTGACGTGTATCACAGAAATGCTAAAGAATTGGGTGTTGACTTTGACAAACACGGAGTCGCCCATTACGCTGGCAATGTTCCTACAGGATCTACCGACATGGGAAACGTGTCGTATGAAGTACCAAGCATACACCCTATGTTTTATATTGGTACTGATGCGGTCAACCACACAAAAGGTTTTGCAGTCGCTTCAGGTAACAGTATACACAGTCAAATTATACTAAAATTTCCTGTCTTTTTTAGATAATCGCAAAACGTATAACACGAACTTCCTTAGACGTTTTACCGGCTTGCGTACAGTGCTATATAATAAATATGTGAAACAGCTTGCCACACTGTCTAAATAAAGGTTTCTACCTAACTGTAATACATACGGAGGAAAAAAATTATTTCCAGTTCTAAGTCTCATTAGAGCATAATTGCGGTCAATCTATATACGAAGACTATGCCTTCAAGTTTCAAAATTGGTCCTTAATAGAAGCCAGGCGGTCACTCTATTATCAATCAAATTCGAACTCAAATACTAAAGATCGGAAGATTGTATCGTTTCAGGTTCACCGGAAGCACAGTCGTATACGATTGCTGTCTCTAAGGCCATTGCAGCCACTGCCATTGAAATCCTTCAAGACTCAAAGTTACTTGCTCAAATAAAGGAGGAATTTGGAAAAGTCAAATCTTGAAGTCACCATTTTATATAATGTTTATATGATACAAATCGGCACCTTGTCTTGGCGGAACTATTATATTTGTCTTAAGCAGTAATGTCCAAAATGCAAAGGTTGATCAAGAAGTGATGTCACTGCGTCCATCCCGCATTCTTATCTTTATAATATCATAGAAATTATACTAAGATTTACGCGTTAGAAGATTATTTATCATTTTACAGTGTTGTTTCGTTTTAGATAAATAAAACTTACAATTTCACCACTCGCCACTTTTCGCCGCACGCAAAAATAGCGGGTTTCAAACCAAACAAAGGAAAGCACCATTTGACTTAGCACTAATGCACCTCAAAATGGTAAGGATGTGAAGTAATGTCTAACAGCAGTAAGCCGTGAAACTGTGATAACCTCGCTAGTTCAACTTTGCTAAGCAGTTAAGGCCTGTTATTGATATGATGCTAAAATATTTTTGCGTCAATAACGACAGTGACGTGCGGCGAACACCGTTACCAAGCATGCCGATCTCTTGATAAATAAGCAAAAATGTGATATTTTCAGAAAACATTACAAATTGATCAAAGTACTTAGGTAATGCGTTTTCTTCTCTTTTTGTCATTTTACACATTGTTATGGTTCTAATGACATTACCTCTGGATCAACCCTCATAATATAGAGAAAAATTATGTCTGTTGTTACGCAGTCATATAACAAGATATGTGTACTAATGTACTAATATATATATACTAGTAATTTAATAAAGAAATATTCAATAGAAATTTTATACATTGGTATTGTTGCAAAGCACGCAGTTTGTCTCTGTATCCCGGTCATCTAACAATCTGATTATCGCTAAAGGGCGTTCAAAATGTAATAATTCATTCGGTTGATCTGTCAGTATTTCCTTATTTTCTTGGCACTATATGTAGTAGTTCTAAATGGGCCGATATATTAAATGAAAGTATTACCATTCCAATTTAGTCTGTGCTTTCCTTATATGACAAAACCAGCATGAATGAAAGTTCTTTTTGAAATGATGTTTCATTGAAAACAGGAACCATCAGCAAGATACAAAAGATTCAAACATATCAAACGACAAATAAATAGCATGGAACTGAAAAACAGGGGAAAATACCATTATATTAATTGAATAAATACCAGCTTGTATTTTGAGCGCGAGTTCCCATACCCGCAATGCAAAAAAAAACTCAACTTCATCAAGTTGTCAACCAATCTTAAAAATTATGACAAAAAAGTAATAGAGCAACGCTTAAAGGTAACTGCATCGGTGGTTCAGTGGTAGAATGCTCGCCTGCCACGCGGGCGGTCCGGGTTTGATTCCCGGCCGATGCAAATTTTTAGAATACATATTCTGTCTTTTTCAATCCAAGCTTCATTAATTTTAACAAAATGGACCTGGAAATCACATTGATCAATTCTTGTGTGCAAAAATACTTTAACAACGCTGAACGCATCTAAGTTCTTTCTTAAATGCTGTTTTATTCAAAAGAGGAACCTTGGGATAACAAAATCAGCAAAATATCAAAGATTATAATATATGAAATGGCCAATAAATAGACTGAAAAACTGGGGGAAATACCATCATATTGATTGAATAAATACTAGCATGTACAGTATTTGAGCGCGAGTTGTCATACGCCGGAGGCAAAAACAATAAACTTCATAAAGCTGTCAACCAATCTTAAAAAATATGACAAAATGTGAAGGAGCAATCGATTAGCTGCATCGGTGGTTCAGTGGTAGAATGCTCGCCTGCCACGCGGGCGGCCCGGGTTCGATTCCCGGCCGATGCAAATTTTTAGATTTGTCTTTTTTTATCCATGCTTAATTAAGGTTTAGGAGTATATCACCAAAACACAGAAATATTTTATAAACGAATGACATCGTTACCAATATTTTACTTAACCATTACATGTTCTGCCGTACTGTCCCATACTGAAAATATTCTGAAAAAGTTGTCCCCCTTTGAAAATGTATGCCATTTGTAAAGAAATAAAAATAAACAATTGCTGAAAACTGTGTTCCACGTAATTATGTGAAATTTCAACACTCGCATGCGATTGCAAATGAATCAAAACTAACATGTGTAACAGTTCTTTGAAAATGGTGAATTTTTGAAGGCGTTTGACTGCCCGGAAGTGGGTCCCATTTAGACTCGTTTTTTCGGAATTTAATGTTGTTTTTGTAATGATAGCGTGTAAATTACTTATATTACTCTACAAAACAAGTGTCAGTATACTGATATAAGCATTGAATTCCGAAAAAAGAACTGTTTAAACAGGCCCAACTTCCAGACAGTCAAGCGCTTTTAAAAACTCACCATTTTCAAGGAACTGTTACACATGTTTGTTTTGATGCATTTGTAATATCGTGCGAGTGTTGAAATTTCACATAACTAGGTGGAACACAGTTTTCAGCGATTGTTTATTTTTATCTCTTTACAAATGGCATTCATTTTCAAAGGGGGACAACTTTTTCAGAATATTTTCAGTACGGGACAGTACGGCAGAACATGTAATGGTCAGGTAAAATATTGGTAACGATGTTGTTCGTTTATAAAATATTTCTGTGTTTTGGTGATATACTCCTAAACCTTAAGATGAACTCAGTTGGGCTGCAGGCCCAGATGGCATTAATAATCACATTCTTCATTAAGCATCTGATGAGCTTTCACGTCCTCTTTGTGATCTTTTCAATGCATCTTTACAAAGTAGCAAAGTCCCAAATACATGGAAAGAAGCTCATGTTTGTGCTGTTTTCAAAAAAGATGATGCTTCACTACCAAGTAACTACCGTCCAATTTCCCTTTTGAATACAATCGAAAGAAGTTTTTGAACGTCTTATTTTTAAATATATTTTCAATTATTTGAGAGATATTCAATACCTAACACCTGCCCATTCTGTTTTTATACCGGATGACTCTACTGTGAATCAATTAACCTACATATAAAACACGTTTTCTAAAGCACTGGATGATGGACTTGAAGTACGAAATGTATGTTTTGATATTAGTAAGGCCTTTGACAAAGTATGGCACAAGGGCCTTCTATCAAAACTCGTACACGTAAGTATAAGTAGCTCTCTTCTCTCTTGGATATCGGATTATCTTTCAAATCGACGTCAATGTGTTGTTCTTCCTGGCACTTTATCTTCTTGGGTGACTGTGAGAGCAGGTATTCCTCAGGGATCCATCTGGGGTCCTCTTCTCTTTCTCGTATTCATAAATGATATTGTTGTTGAGATTGATTCGTCTGTTAACTTATTTGCTGACGAAACTAGTCTGTATATTGTCGTTGATAAACCAAATGTGGCTGCAAACCTTCTTCAAAGTGACATTACTGGGCGGAAAAATGGTTATAGTAACATTCAACCCTTCTAAATCGGAGTCTGTCCTTATCTCTCGTAAAATCAGCCAAGAACACCACCCTGCTCCATTTATGTATGGTCAGCAGATTCTCGAAGTACCTGAACATCTTTTATGAGGCCAATCCTTGAATATGCTGATGCTGTCTGGAGTATTTTTACTCGATATGAAATGGACCAACTTGACAAAATTCAGAACGAATGCGCCCGCATCTCGCTACAAAACTTGTTTCTTTAGAAAACTTAAAGAACGAAACAAAATGGGAATCACTGGCAGACAGAAGGTATAAGCATAAACTCATTCTCTTCTATAAAATGGTAAATAATCAGTCACCCGACTACCTCTCCACCCTTGTTCCCCACTCAAATGAACCTCGATACAACCTTAGAAACTCGGAAGATGTCCGCGGAGTTCAAGCTCGTACTACACTTTATTTTAATTATTTTTTACCTTCGGTAATTCGGGATTGGAATTTACTGCCTCTCAATGTTCGACAATGGACAATCTGCATCACTGTCTTCTTTTAAAAGTTACCTGAACAAAGACAAAAACAAAATCCCATCCCACTACTATGTTGGTACTAGAAAGCTACAGGTCCTTCACACTGCTTCGTACAAAATGTAGTTCTCTAAACTACCATCTGTTTCTGAAAAACATATCCCCTACACCTTTGTGCAACTGTGGTAAAACTGGGACATACTTTCACTTTTTCTTCGACTGCAGGTTTTATAATGACATTCGTACAATTCTGCTTGGCAGTCTTGAAAATTTTAACATTAACCTGGATACACTATTATTTGGGGATCCAGCTCTTACAGATCAAGATAATGCTCTATTTTTTACATTAGTACAATCTTATATATCAAACAGCAAGAGATTTCTCCAATGATTTAAACATATCCAATTCACCAGTAATGAGGCATTGCTTGTCCCTTCCTTCTTTTCTCCCTTTCTATCCTTCCCACCTTCAGTCACTTTCATACATTTTGTAAAGAATTTCTATCGTTAGAGTTTTTTGTCATTTTTGTGGGCAGCGAAGCGTGACCACAGATTTACCATACCACAAATTTACAGTCAAAATGCTTATCCGAAACCGAAGAACGAGTAGTTCCATGTCCTCCATAACTTTTACGTAATTCAAGTCTGTTTAACTTTCAGAAAGCTTCTGAGATTTAACTTTATCAAAACATACACTGCTTAAGTACAAATTTGCCGTAATCTATATTTTATAACAAAAACAACGCGTATGAAAATGAGCATGCTTGCTTTGATCACATGACCAAAACAATTCATCATCACGTGACCAAAATAAACTATAAATAACCTACGAAAATATAGTATAGTAGGCTACTTCATCACCATCCGCGTACATCTATAATCGATATTAAAACCAAGTTGCGTCTTTTGTGAACGTTTTAAATTAAAACTTAGTTCCTGCTAGAAAAGTTAATCGAAATTTTATTATCATAACAACACCAAAGAGCTTGTTTTGGTCACATGATCAGAAAACATCTAACTAGCACGGCGTGCGTTCTATTTTCGGATAAAATTGCACCCAAGCATCCGTTGAACTTTGTCGCATAGAAATGGGCTTATGGAAAGATATAATGCATGAAATCAACAGAAGAGGTGTTAGCCTATTTATTTTTCAGAGAGAAAGATACGATTATTTCATAATATTTACGTAGATAATTTTTATTTGCACGTGGGGGGGGGGGGATGGGGGGTGGTGTGGGGGCGAGAAATTCGTACCTGTTTCCCGATAATACGATCGTATGCACTTCAATTTGATTTAATATTACATTCCAGCTGGTGTTTGTGATTGACATATCATGAAAGAGTATAATTAATTCGAAAGAAACATTATTTTTAACAAATTCGCTTTTTTAATCGCCGGTAGATTTGCGGTGTTTTCGTCCCCAAATATTCACGTTCTGGCGTACGATTTCTTCTCGGATAATTATAAAATAGCGGGATTTGGAAAACTGCAATGAAATAATTTGAGATCATTCAAACAAAGTTGGAAAATTTCCAGTTTTTAATATTTGAATTTGAACAATAAAATTCGTAATAAGATCCTCTGGATGCATAGAATGCAGTCAAGAAGAATAATAGCAGCTAGACTCGGTTTGATTGAGTCTGTTGATGAGAGGTAATGAAATGTGCCCCTAGCGCCAGCTTAAGCAGAACTTTATTACACGTATGTTGAATGGACTCCATGATCCCAAAGGACCAGAAAATATAACAACACTAAAACATGAATATTGGCATGATTATGAGGCATATTATATTAATCTACAGCTGAAAGTTGACTAAATGCAACCCGAAGATCATGATGTGTGCTGAAATTGGAGATAGTAGTAGTTGTTTTGGTTGTTTTGAAATTGAATGAAACATTTAATTGCATTGCATTGTAAATATTCGTTTATGGTTGTTTTTAGTTTAAGAACTATTTTGAAGTGTCTAGTTTAAGAACTATTTTGAAGTGTCTTTTATCTATGTAATTTATGTATAATATATTCATAGCCTGCTTTTACCAAGATGAGATCTCATTTGGAAAAAAAAATCACCTGTCAATGTCACAGGAGCATGAACATGGAAAACCCGTTTCTGATCAATAACTTGAGGACCACTTGACCCAGAATGTTGAAACTTCATAGGATGATTGTAGAGTAGATGGCCCCTATTGATTTTTGAATCACTTGATCAAAAGTTAAGGTCATATGAAAACAGTTTCCAACCAATAACTTTAGAAACATTTGAGACAGAACATTCAATCACGATGAAAGGAATTACAAAGTCGATGACCCTTAATGTTCTGGGGTCACTTGACTTAAGGGAAAGGTCACAGAGGCATGAAGATGGAAAAACTCTTTCTGGATCACTAACTTGAGAATCACTTGACCCAGAATGTTGAAACTTATAGGATGATTGGACATGCAGAGTAGGTGACCCCTGTAGATTTTGGACTCACTCGATCAAAGATCAAGGTCACAGGGGCCTGAACATGGAACACGGTTTACTTGAGAACCATTTGACCCAGAATTTTGTAACTTCGTCGGGTGATTGGACATGCCAAGTAGATGATCTCTATTGCAGCCAAACATTAGTGCCTCTTTGTCTTTCGCTCCTATCCTCTATTGACTTCTTGCCTAGTACGACAATGCATTGGGGGACTAGGAAGACAGACATGTGCATCTTCTAATTTGAAATTTAATTGTCCTCATTCGAAGGAGGAGGGGTATATTGTAAATATTAATGTTTGATGATGGATGTTAGTCGGTCTGTAGACAAATCAGTTTCCGGATGATAACTGGAGAACGCTTGGGCCTAGGATCATGAGATCGAGAGAATTGTCATGACCAGCAAATGACACCTATTGGTTTTGAGTTCAGTAGGTCAAAGGTCAATATCAAATTGACAATAGAACTTTTTTGCCAGAAAACTAGATTATGCTTTGGTCTAAGATTACATTTGATACGGAGGTCATTTAAGACTGGTAAATGTCCCATGATTATTGATTTAAGATCAATACATTAAGTGTCCAGTACGCAGTGACCAAATAATTTCTGTTCCTTGTCAGTTAAGTCATGCAAGTGTTCTACAACTCTTGTTATAACTAGAATCTCAGAATAACACATAATTAACAATTAGTCGATGATCTTTGCTCACATTTACTGTTATTCCCCTTGTCCCGGTAAAAGCAGGGTGTTTCCCATTGATTTGTTTAAAAAACGCTTATAATTCAAAAAAGGTTTTGAGCAAAATTAACTAAACCTCACAAAATTTTTAATAAGCAAACGAGCTTTGCTCAAATATTATTTTATCCCCTTTGTAACAGTAAAAGCAAAGTTTTACCCCTTGATTTTGGTAAAAGAAAGGTTGAAAATGCTTATTAATCAAAAGTAGTTTAACTAGAATCACCAAACTTAAGCTAACTGTTCATGCCCATTACCAAAAGCTGTCAACCGCTGCCCACATCAGTACTCTCAGTGCTTTGATTATTTTTATATTCTTTTCACTCTTAAAGCTCAGGGCAGTACAAACAACAAAAAACAACAAATATACCAGACATCGTTCTAATCCTATCCATACAGATGTAATATATGTTTATGTAACTATATGTACATATATGTGAAATAAATATGTTTAAACTAAACTAAGATCAACAAGATGTACCTTAAAATAAAAATACTTTAACAACGCTGTTAGTATTCACAGTTGATATAATAAAGGAAATGACATAAATTGAAGACATAATATAAAACATTGAAAGCTCCTACAAAGGAAAAACGTGTCCAGCTTTACAGCTAGCCAGACTTTTTACCTAAGGAATCTCTTTTGAATTTAGATATACTTAACTATGAACCATAGAATAAACCATGAAACGTTGATGCAAATAAATGCTTTTTAAAACCTGGACAACACGCTCGATGATTTAAAAACTCCTTATCTAAACAACTGTAAATATATTTCGTAAAGTATATTTTTATCAAATATGCATTATGAATAAGAGTATTTAATATGTGTAACTTTTCTTATGAAACACAAAGCATGACTGTTGCTGATGTAGCTTATTCGGATTGGTTTCATTCTGATATACAGATATTCGGTCGTCGGTAAAAATTAAGAACGACATGAATCTCATATTATTATCCATTATACCAGCTCCTTGTTCATTATGTCAATATAAATGAGAGAAGAGGCCAAGAAGTACCTGTTATGCAAGCTCTTCTCATAAATTAGCAAATTTTAAAGTACACTCAAGACCTAATTTAACACCTTTTTATGTTTGGTAAATACTTATAATTTAAATTAGAAGTTTATAGCTTTGTATATGATTCAATTTTATTCATTTATTTCATTTCATATCAAACATTTCTTAAAATCCCTAAAAGATTTGGTTGTAAATGGTGGTGAAAACAATGGCTGGAAAATGTTACGCCATTCTTATTTTACTATGTATTTGTGGTAGGTCTTTTTGTTAATTACCTTAACTATTTTTCCTTCTGTTTTATTTTAACGACAAAATAGTGAATTTTGACTACTTACTTTGTGTAGTGTAATTCAATTTAGGAATATTTTAGCTGTTACCAATACATATTACATTTTAAAGTTTTAGTAATGACAGGATATCATATTTTGTAAATAAATGTTTATATATAATAGAGACACTGTAGCTTTTGAAATTCTTATTTTATTTTATATTTGTGGTAGGTCTTTTTGTTCATTACGTTAACTATTATTCCTTCTGTTTTATTTTAACGACAAAGACAACACATATTACATTTTAATGTTTTAGTAATGACAGGATATCATATTTTGTAATTAAATGTTTATATGTAACAGAGTCACTGTAGCTTTTGAAATGAATAGAATGAAAAAAAAAGAACTTTATAATACTATATAATATATA
The DNA here is from genome assembly GCF_021730395.1 of Mercenaria mercenaria. Classification (NCBI taxonomy): domain Eukaryota; kingdom Metazoa; phylum Mollusca; class Bivalvia; order Venerida; family Veneridae; genus Mercenaria; species Mercenaria mercenaria. The sequence goes on from NC_069364.1 coordinate 93,476,611, forward strand.
GCAATGTTTCGACAAAAATTACCACAGATAATTCGTTTGCTTTTACTATTTACCACTATTCTTACTTATTATTACTATTGGCAAATGTAAGGAACATATGAATGATGTTTTTCCCCTATCATTTCGTGTCAATATCATTTATATCAATGTTACGGTTCACAGTGACATCGATTTTACATATTTCGTTTCGTTTTTTTTTTTATATTTAACTAAACTTAAATCGGTTTGAATATTACTTATATAAATGTGTGTTCTTATTTTCTCTACAACATTTTGTCCACAGATACCTCAATCTGTTCGTCATCAACTACTATATCGTCGCCTGCAACTACACACAGCGGTGATGCATCTGCATCAACAACGGTTGTATCCACGTCGGGCACACAAGCAAGTATGAGTTCGCACGTATAGACGCCAAGTATTTCAACATTTAATCCAACATCGGTCGCATCATCGATTTCAGCATCCATTTCAACACAGGCCACGTCTTCTACTACGAGAAAGGTCACATTTACAACAACTATTGCAGCATCAACTTCTACATCTTCCGCAGCACCTACTACGAAAACAATCACACTACTACTACTACTACTACTACCTCGGCTGCAGCTACAACTACATCATCGGCTACGAGTCCCACATCGACATCATTCGTAGCTCCCACAACGAGCAAAACCACACATACATCATCAACTCCTACATCGGCTGCAAATGGAACTACATCATCGACTGCGGAACCCACTTCAACATTGGTCAAAGTTCCACTACAGGTTACAATCCAACGACGTCAGCAACAAGTACAGATGAACAAGATGAGGAAACAACTTAATGGACTCGTAACACTAAATCTTAATCAATAAAATATTTGAATATGTAGAATAAATGTTGGATACAAAGATACCATGGCACTGTATTGAAGATGATAGTGTTTTCTGTAAAATGCCATACTGAAACACTGTAGTTCTTTTTGCATAGTCTATACATTGTCACCGTCTTTTGTCTTGTGATCAAATACGAATTAAAAATGACTTAAATACGAATTAAAAATGACTTTTGAAATAATGCAAATAAAATTCTCACATTTGTATTGTTCTTCAGAAAAATATTTAAGGTCAAGAAGGCGTAATTCAGCGCCATCTAGCGTAACGTCAAACATTATGCTTGACGACGCCACGTCTTTTTGTTCTAAACGTTGACGCTTAAAAGCTTGTATGCTAAAGATTTCGTTTCGCATCTAGCTTTTTAGTCATATTTAAACAATTAAAAATCTACTTGTAGTTCAGAACCGCCTCTGTAGCCTAGTGGTAGAGCGTCCGCTTCGAGTGTGGGAAGTCGTGTGTTCGATCCCCGGCCGCGTCATACCAAAGACGTAAAAATGGTACTAGTAGCTTCCTAGCTTGGCGCTCAGCATTAAAAGGGTAGAGCCCGGTGTCAGTATAATGTGACTGGGTGGGGTATCATGTCACATGTCTACGGCGTGATATTCCAGTGAGGCAGCACTATAAAGTTATGCATTGTGCTCACTGCTACAAGTAGACACAGTCGTTTATATGACTGAAAAATTGTTGCAAAAAACGTTAAACACGAACAGACACACACACATTTGTAGTTCAGAAAATGAGTTGATATAACTACTGCCTACTTTTGATATATTTTCTGATATATTCTTTTCCATCAAAACTAGAATGAACGCCTTGAAGCAAAGAAATATATATATTTATATGGTTAAGATTCTGTCTACTTTTGACCGTATCTATATCTAACACTCAGATATAATCGTTCGCCGTTTTTATTAGTATGTGTATTTTTTTCAAATTCGAATGACTTGTGTGTTATAGCTGGATATAGCCGCTTAATCGCTGTCATTTTCAACTTCAGCTTGAAACAAAACCGGATGATATGAATGAACTGAAGTATAAAATATGAAACATAGGTGCTGTTTCCAAACTTTTACGTAAACATTTAGAACCCGGATCCCTTGAAACTTTATTGCTCAGAGTCTGTTAAAAAATAAATAGATAAATTAGTAAAAATTTAATATAAATAAACAGGAGGGGTAGTAATAACAATGAGCTTTTGCGTTTTGATAAATAATTGCTAACTCCATTTTTTCATTTTGATAATATTTGATGGCTCTTTGTTTCATACATAACATAAAACAAACTTTCTTTTTAACACAGAAAAAGAAACCAATTAGGTCGGGCTACAACTTATCTCAACTTTGGCATATACAGCCATTCCCACAATGTTAACTATCATCTTTTAAACCATGGTTAACAACTATGTTCAATAGGAGATTTTTGAATAATTCCCCTTTTTGAAAACTTCAAATATAACTGAAAAAGCATTTTGTCTAATTCATCAAAATTCATCGTCAAAAATTACCCCCACCCGTCATGACACACTGGTTGAAGAGTTCGACCGTCATTCGAGCGGTCATAGGTATGGTACAGTCACGGTACAGTCACTCTATCCGTGACTAATATTTTTCAATGAAACAGTTGCAAGTAACTGTGTGAAAAGAGTTTAGTGCTTTTAAAAAATAAAATGTTGACGAAAACGGGCGTAAAACTCAAAAAAACAATATTATTCCCGGCGAATTCTGACTTTTAAGTTGGTCGAAATAAACACAGTAAAAACGACATGAACTTAATGAGTGACGTCAAACGTGTACGGGCATGAAATAAATAAGTTATTACACTGATGCATTTGATAACCATTAATTGTGTTCGGTTTACGCCGTTTCTCAGTAACCTTCAATTATGTCACGACGGTCTGCTTACACAATCTGTCTAGTAGGCACTCCGTAAGAAATTGACAACTTTCTCACTTCATGGAAAGCTGTATCTAGTCGGACCCCGAAATTCCTGTGAAAATTGTATCTAACTATTTATGAAACGGATTAAAACCAATTGATAATGCAACACGCCGTTCCATAAAGGATGCAAATAAATCCTACAAACAGACAGTATGAACCTGGTTGAAAAGCGCGGGAAAAAAGACGTAACGTTTTAACTGTTCTTAAACTTCCCAATTTCCACAGCAACGTTGCGTGAAAATGAACTCCGTAGTCAAGGACTTTTCAATTTTATTTCATTCAAAAACGTTTCAGGAACATTTTCAGAAAATCAAAAAAATAATTCTTTGGAGGAGAGAACGAACAGTAAAATGTTTAATAAGAAGTATCATATTTTTCATTACACTTTTTCGTGTGTAACTTGCACTCATGTATACAAGTGTAACAATAACAAGAGCTGTCGGTGGACTGCAACGCTCGACTATTCAACAGCCTTGTCAACTGAATGAATAAAAAAGTCGAAAAAGGGGCATAATTTTGTAAAACTGGAAAAAAGGGTTATGGAACCTTCACAGTGCTTATCAGCTCATGACAGTGAACAAGTGTGTGAAGGTTCAATCCTTTCCCATTAGTTGATACTGAAATACCAGCTTACATACAAAAACTGAACCAAAAACTGCTAAGTCAGAAAAAAGGGCATAATTTTGAAAAAAATGCAAAGAAGAGTTATGGGACTGGCACAGTGCATGTCAAATCATGACAATGAACAAGTGTGTGAAGTTTCAATCCATTCCCATTAGTGGGTACTGCGATACCAGCTTACATACAAAACCTTAACCAAGAATTTCAAAGTCGAAAAAGGGGCATAATTTTGTAAAAAAGCAAAATAGAGTTAGGGAACCTGTGCAATGTAGGTCAGTTTATCACAGTGAATAGGTGTGTGAAGTTTCAATCCGTTCCCACAAGTGGTTACTGAGATACCAGCTTACATACAAAACCTTAACCAAGAATTTCTAAGTCGGAAAAGGGCCATAATTTTGTAAAAAAAAAAAGCAAACTAGAGTTATGGAACCTGTGCAACAGTGAATAAGTGTTTGAAGTTTCAATCCATTTCCACAAGTGGTTTCTGAGATACCAGATTACATACAAAACTTTAACCAAATCGGGACGCCGACGCGGACGCCGACGCATGGGTGAGTCCAGTAGCTCTGCTATTCTTTGAATAGTCGAGCTAAAAAACGGAAAGAAATCGGAAAATGGCTTACAAAATCAGAACACGCTTAAAATGAAATTTATTATGGTGTGAACTCTTTTGTGGGTAACCTATTTTTCCCTAATATACAAACACTTTCCTTGTGACATTTTGATGCACACAATCTGCTCGTGAAAATGGGGGTAGGGGGAAATTTAAGACAATACAGTGAAAACGAGGTCGGAGTTGTTGTTTTTTTTAATCTATGGGACAGTTTTTACACACTACTTTATCATTCCGCTAGAAAACGATAATTTCTTAAAAAGAGTTTAGCATAATTTTTGCATAAAGTAAGCTTTCCGTCGCCGAATAGTCGAAGAACATATTTGAAAATTACATCACTGTATAGGTTTAAACGGGCTTGTTATATTAAAAGAAAAAATAAATACTTTTCTAATTAAATGGTCTCCCGAAACCAAATAAATCGCCGTAAAAACGGCAACGTCACAACTGTTTAAGGAAAGGCTAAAACGTGATTTTTCGACGCCATTTGCCTAAAAAGTTAGCATTTGATCTTTTTTAATAATTGTACATCGGGTGAAGATGAGCTTTTGCTATTGTTTAAACATATTATCAAGGATGTAACTTGTTTTTTTGAAATTCCCGCTTATTACACTTTCTTTACCTTAAAGCGTATTTTTATTGTTTCTCATCAATGTACAACAGAATTTAATATATAACAATTTTTAGTCGCATCATCGATTTCAGCATCCACTTTAACACCGGGTGCGTCTTCTACTACGAGAAAGGTCACAACTTCAACAACGATTGCGGCTTCAACTTCAACATCCACCGCAGCTCCTACTAAATTCACACAGATATCATCCACTACTACCTCGGCAGCAGCTACAACTACATCGTCGACAACGGAACCCGCTTCGATATCGGTCGCAGCTTCTACAACGAGCAAAACCACACATACATCACCCACTCCTACATCGGATGCAACTGCAAATGCATCATCGACTGCGAAACTCACTTCAACATTGGTCCAGCGACATCAGCAACAAGTACAAATGAACAAGTTGATAAAACAACTGAATTCATAACATTAAATCTGTATCCAAAAAATATTTGAATTTTTAGAATAAATGTTGGATACGAAAATACCATGGCACTGTATAGAAGATGTGTTTTCTTAAAAATTCCAGACAGAAAACTGTTGTCCTTTTTTGCTTATTCTGTTCATTGTCACCGTCTTATGACTTGTAATCATATACAAATCAAATAATGATTTTTGAAATCATGCAAATAAAATCGCATTTTCGTTGTTCTTCTGAAGGGATATCTAAGGCTTGTTTTTATTATTTCTCATCAGTGAACATCAAATATGTAACAACTTATAGCAGCACATCGAGTTCAAGATCAGTTTCACACAATTTTAGAATTACAAAATGTATAAGAGACTTGCAGACAAAAAAATGATTCAAAACATTTTTATTTTTTTACATAAATCTATAAAAAAAATTAAAAATTTTCTTGTCTTTTTTTCAGGAAATACATCGACGAATTCATTTCCGGGGTATTAGAATTGTTTGTGCGAGCTAAATCGGGCCCCCCCTGACCCCTTGACCCATTCTAAAGTGGACTTTAATCTTACCCTAAACTTAAAATATAACTGGTCCCCTTGATACCTAAAATCTTTTAAATCTTTATTTAAAACCAAATGAAACCTTTTGGGTTTTAACCAAAAAAAAAGATTTAGTTTTTGGGCCCCCGACTGCCCCCTTGTCCCTTTCTAAAAAATCCAACCCCGGACAATTTAAAAAATAAAAAAAAAAAACGGTTTTTTCAGGTTGCTTTAATTTGAAAAAACCTTCCCATTAACAAAATGAAAAAAATCAAAAATATTTAAAAAATAATTAACTATAAAGTACCCCCTTAATTATTTCCCGAATTTTTATTTATATACTAATATTTTTCGCATTTAAAACAGCATTCATTATCAATTCCTTTGATAGTGTTTTTTGCAATAATCAAAAAAGCGGCCCCGGGCTTAAACCATTATTTGTTAAAGTTGTTGATATTGAAAACTTGAAAATGCCCCCGGGTTTTGATAAATGTTTTTGTTGAAACGTTTTTGAGTTACGCTGAAATTTCATAAAAATGTTTTTTTTTAAAACCTAAACGTTAGATTATATCTTTGAAATTTTGATCGCAAAGGTTTAAAAATGGTATTAAAATTTTAAAAGACGATTTTTTTCTTCCTTTTTAAAGAAAACTTTTATGTGGTTTTTTTTGAAACACGTTTGAGAATTACGCTGTAATCATTTGCACTTAATGACCTTAGTATAAAACGTTTCGGAAACACATATGTGTCAGTTTTTGTTAAAAAATTTATTGAGAATTACCTGTAATTCATAAAGGAATTTTAAAAACCATAAACTTTTGTTTTTGCTTTGTAATTTGGTGCCAGGTGTGTTTACAATCAATATTATAAGTTAAACAGCGTTTTTATTGCATTCCTTTTAAAAAACATAATCGGGAGTTGTTTTACAACATTTGATCTTATTTTAAATTTATAAGTTATTATTAGGGAAAACAAGAAATTAAAACTGGGGTTTAAACCCAAAAGTTTACTTTTTTTTATTTTTTATTTCCCCCAAAATAGTGGAATTCCCATAACTATCCGACAAAATATAAATGATCTTCTGTATATTTTTGAATCGTCAAAAGGTGAATATAAAATTGTCCTTTTTTTAAATAAATTTTAATTTTTTTCTGATAAAACATATTTACCCCGTTTCGGCCCCAAATTCCCGACTAGGGTGTTTTTTTTACCCCCCGGGGGAAATGTACCTGTTTAAACCATTTTGCCCCACCTAAAAAAAAAAATGTGATACTTTCTTTTTTCCTTCGTGCGGTCCCCCTTTAAAAAAAAACTGATATTTTATAAAAATTTCCGGTTTTTTTGATGAAAAAAATTTTTTTAATATACCCGGGTACAACTAGTTTATATTTTGGTTTGTGTTTAAAACTTTATAATCTACGACATTCCCAATTCCAATTAATCATATCAAAATAGACCAAAATCATTAAAAGCTTATCTTATATTTTGAATATACCCCAGACACCTTGACGATGAAATATTTTTTTATTGTTTTTAAATTATTTTGAAAAAGTTTTTTGGGCTTGGTTCGGGTTTCTTTAAAAACCGCTGTTATATTAAAAAAGAAACACTTCAACGTGGTTTTAAATTTTTTCTATTTCTTTTTCCAATTCTTTTTTTATTTTTTGTCTTTCTTTTTAATTTTAAGAATTATTTCAGCTAAATCATAAACTCGTTTGTTGTGGCAACTTCAAAGCAGATAAATTGTCAACAACCCCTTTTGTTCTAGCAAATTGTGTTTTTGTTTAAAAAAAAATTTTTTTATTTTTGTAATTTCTTAATTTTGGGTAATTTTTTCGACATTAGGGGGTTATTGCTTTAGTATACAAAATTTTATTGATTTTAGCATGTTTGTTTTCTCCTTTTTTAGCTGTATTTCACACGACCCAGATCATTTATTATTTTTTTAATTTGATCCTTTTTTTATTTTAATTGCTTTTTTTTGTTTAACTGATTTTTCAACTCAAGTGCAATCATTTATTTTTTTTTTAAATTTTTAAAAATTTTCATTAATATCTTCTTGAATTTTTTTGTAATTTACTTTTCTTTATTTTAAATTGTGACGGTTGTCAACAATACAAACCCAATTTCGAATTTTTTTTTAAAGTCATCTATTTTAAAATTTAATTTCTTTTTTAAGGTTATCAAATGCGTTCTGATCATACCTCTTTGTGAAGCGTTTTTTCCAAATTCAGTTTTTAAATTCTGCAAATTTATTTGAAAATGATCGAGTAAAATCTTTTCCCCTTTTGCCATTTCAGTATTTGTTTATTTATTTCTGTTTTGATTTTAATGATAATTTTTTTAAAATTTTTTCTCAGTTAAATAACTTTTTTTTTGCTCTTCGTTTAATCATCTATCTTTTAATTCTTGAACTTGGTGTAAAATTTTTAAAATTGACTCGAAATACTTTTTTTTATGTTGTCATCTGTAAAATCAGATTTCTTTAAAGGGTTTTTAAAGAATCAGTCATAGTTTTCATTCTTCTTCTTTTTTACCTTGTAATTTGAAAATTTAAATAATAAAATTCTTTTTAAAAATCTTTTTGTTATTCTTAAATATTTTTTCTTCTACTTCTAGTGTTTGTTTTTTTATTTTTGACATTTTAAATTTTATATCTCTTTTACATTAAATTTTTTTTTTATCACAAACCGCTTGAAACTGCACGTTGGGTTTTATCTGGTTTTCCTGGGTTTGTTTTTTCTTCCCTCCCATATCAACTCTATTCATTGTTTTTTATAAATTTCCCCTTTTTCTATGAAGAACGATTTCCGTTTCCTTTTTAAAATTTTTTTAATTGCTTTTTAGTAGCTAATCTTTTAAATCAATATCAAATTTAACTTTACTTTCTGTCGGTTCACTTTTTTTTTTTTTTCTCATTAAAAACTCCATTATATAATTATTATATTTCCATAAAGTTTTTTTTTTAAAAAACTTCCTTGGTTTGTCAAATATAAGAAATCTTTTTTTTGTTTATTACATTGCAAATAAATCACGATCTTATTTTGTTCATACAAATCCTACATTTTCCCCTTATTGGGATTTCAAATAAAATATAATGTGAAAGTTAATAGGATTTTTTGGTGTTTCATAGAAAGACTGACTTAATAAATAACAAAAACAGTTTTTGTGAGTCCTTTAAAAGTTTTTTGTTATTTCTTTTTAAAACTTTTTTATCTTCAATAAAAAAAAACAAAAATTTTTACTATTTTTTTGTTTTTTGATTCAGTTCTACAAGGGTTAAATTTTGGTCGGATCAGTTGAATATTCAAGTATTTCATTGGATTATTTTAAATTTTTTTTTGCAATTTGATTAAATTTGGGTTAATTAAATTTGATATTTAGATTTTTTCTGGTTTTTTAGCATTAAGATAACACATAATAATAAGAGGTTTTTAAAAATTTTAAATGCTTAAAAGTATTTGTTTTTCCCTATCCAGAGATCCACATATTAACTTCTAAAAAATAATCTGGGTAAAAAGGGTAAAAATTTTTTAAAGTTTTGGGTTTATCACTTTTTGTATCTAAATTTTGGGAATTTTTATTTATTAAAAATACATTATTTTACATTATTTTACATTTCTTACATTATTTTTAAATTTTCTTTAAATTTTTATATAAATGCAATCAAAACTTAAGAAATAAGAATAAGAAAAAAATTAGTCGGGGAAAAGATGGAGATCTTAGAGAAGAAAATAGAGAAAAAAAATAAGAAAAGCTAAAACGGGGATTGTATACGAAATTTATAAACCCCAATTTCTGAAAAAATAGAAAGTCAAAAGAACAATTATCAAGTCAGTTAAAAGCATTAAACCCCGGGAAAAAAAACAACAATTAGCGTTACTTCCCCAAAAAATTTGCTGATAAGTACATGAAATAGAAAAATTTGAAATGGTGGAAAAGCCATCGGAAAAAAAAACACGATTATTTCCGCCGAAAGAGATAGGGTTTGAAGAGCTATTTCCCAGAACCAACACGTTATTCCGCGAAAGTTAATGGTTTTGGTGATGAAGTGAGACTTAAGACCCAAAAAACCCCCCCGAAGAATTAACAGAAGAAATTTTTAGCAATTTAGATAAAAATCGAAAAGATATAATATAAATTTGAATTGCCCACATTAACAAATTAGTAAAAAAAAAATAAAGATGATTGGATAAAAAAAAGAAAAGGGGTTACCGAAAAAAAATTAAAGGCCTTTAATCGTGATATAAAAAAAATATAGTAAAGAAAAAACCCAAATGAAATAATTTAATTTACAAATGCAGAAACCTACGGCTTTCGGTAGTATGTTTCAGAGTTAAATTCAAGAGAAAATCTTAAAAGTACAATGGACGCATTAAAAAATTTTTAAAGACTCAAAGGTATTTGGAAAGGGGAAAAAAATATCTAACCCCATAAAGTTTCCCAAAAGGACAAAATGGTAATTTTTAATTATTAACAAAAAAAAATTTTTTGGGCAAAACAAATTAATTGCTAAAGGGTGAATAATGGAAAAGAAGTTCATTAACACGAAAGTAGATGATGATTTAATTGATTTGATTAATAAAAGTTTAACAATAATAAAAAAACATTCAATTCATTCAAGAAAAATATTTAAGAATTAACGAAAAGTCAGGGTTACCTATCAATAAAAAATCTATGAAAATTTAAAAAAATAATTAGGGGGCAAATTATGACGTTTGTCCTGTAATCCCAAAAGAATTGGTTAATGCTTTGGGGTTAATTTGGGTTCAATTAATGCTGGAAAAAATAAGAAGAACTAAAAAAAGAAGGTATTGAAAAATTGATGAACAAAAAATGAATTTTACTATTTCCAAAAAAAACATGAAATGTTTTTTTAAAAAAATTTTTTTCTTGAATTTTTTTTTTAATTAAAGTTTTTAATTAAATAAAAGGGAAAAAAAATAGTATTAAGTTTTGAAAAAAGTTAAAAAAAATAACAAAAATTTCTCCCCGGGGATTTTTTCAATTAGATTTAGTCGTTTTTATTTTTGATAAAAAAAAACTTTTCGTTGTTGGTTTGGATGTATTTAAAACTATGACCACTCTTGGCATAATATTGTGAGATATGACAAAAAAGAATTTGTTTTCATAATGGAAGGATTGGAAAGATATTATATTTACAAATGGGTTTTTCAGTTACACAGATATTTAAAATTATATTAAGGAAAAAATTAAAAAGTAATGTGATTTTTAATTTTATAATCAGAAAATTTCTCCAATAAGTTTGGAATTTGATTTAAGTGTTTTAAAATTTTTATTTTAATTACAGATAATTTTAAATTGGATTTGGAAAAAATCAAATTTTTATACATTGCTTGGATTTTAGAAAAAAAAATTGGAAAAAATGAATGGGGGAAATAAAACACCAAATATAATAAATCTGTGGGTCATTTTATTCATTTGATCTTTTTGATAATTATTGTTGATGGTAATTTCAGTGATATTTTCTTGTTTAAGTACTGCGATTTAACAAAAGCTTTTCCATTTTCAAAAAAAACCCCAAGAGTTATATTTTGAAATTAATAATATATTATAAATTCAATTAGAATATTATGGAACAGGTATCTTTGAACTTTAACGAAATTGCTTTCAAGTTCGCGCATTTCAAATTTGCACAGTGGAAAAAAAGTTTGGGGGAAAAGCAGGAAAAGCTGGTTAGAAAGTGGAACAGAAAAGGGTTTGGAAAAGAAATTGAAAATTTTGCTGCCAAAGTTGTTTAAAAATTAAAAAGAAACCTGCCCGGGATTGGGAATTTAATTGTAGGAATTCAAGAAAAGAATAAAAGTAAAAATAAAAAATAATAATGATAAGGGAGGATATTAATATAAGATTAAATAAATTTTTGTCAGGATTGGGGCTTTTCCGTGCTGGGAACTTCACTCAACAAAAAAAGATTAAAATTTAAATTTTTAAAAAAAAAAAAAAAAATAAAAAAAAATAGAATAAAAAAAAAAATAATAATAAAATACATGTTTAAAAAAAAGAATATTCAAAGATCGAACAATCCTATTCATTAGATAAAACTTTTTATTGTCCCGGGAAAAAAGTTAAGCAACAAAAAAACGGATTCACTTTCAATTTAAAGAAGAAGTTTATATTTTTATGGTTTAAGGTTTTTTGAAGTAAGTTTTAAAGTAAAAAAGCTTGCTAATGGTAATAATTATGTGATGGAGACAAATTGCTTAATTAAAAATGCAGCTTCTTTAATTGACAGTTGTGGTTTTAAAAAAAATGGAAAAATTGTATAGATTTTAATAATTTTTTAAGGGAGTAAATGTAGAGTTTGGTTTAATTGTCGAAGATTTTGCAAAAACAATGGAATAAAAAGAAATTTATTTATTTTTGATATACGTACTGCTGCCCCTGATAAAAAATTAGGTTTTGCTTTTGAAAAGGATTAATCCAAGGGGGTAAAAGAAGTAAATGGGTAAAATCCATTAAAAAATTTTTCATTTTTTCAGGGGTTTTGAAAATAAAATTTTACCTCCAAATCAATTCAAATAACACTGAGCGACAGATGATGATGAATTAATTTTTAGAGCTAATGGGCTGTCCTGGTAAGTAATTGTAACAAAAATTAAACTAGGGTTTTTCCCGTTTGGGTTTTTAAAGAATTTTGGGGTTTTATCAATTTCTACTGAAAGATTTTAAAAAAGCAAGATGGTCTTCCTTGGGAAATGATGACGCAATCAAATGAAACAACAGATTAATTACATTTTAGAAAACGCCGGGGTAACAAAACCACAACAGTATTTTTTTATTTACAACGACCGACAAAAGTAATGCACAAAAACATAATCCACATTTTTTAGATACATTTAAACTTAATGCAGCAGATGATGATTATAATTCTGTTTTGAGCTCCTGTCGTCTTGAAGTTGGTAATGGTGTTTTTTATCCAGAAATAGAATACACAAGTATATCAAGAATATATGATGATGTAATTAATTATTATTATAAACAAAATAACAAAACTACTGGAAGTCTGCTAAATAGATTTAATTTTCAAAGTTTGTTTGGATTTGTTCATTTTAACTTGGAATATAAAAAGGAAGTAACTACAGAAGATCCTAAGCAGATTACATTAACAATTAAGTTAACTGCACTTCCCACTGCAAGATATCGTATTTACGCAATTGTATTGTATGAAGAAACAGTTGAAATAAATACTATTGGAAATGAACTTGTTATTGTTTAAATAAAATAAATATAAATTAAAATAAATATAAAGTATATAATGTCATCAAATTATATTGAATATAAAATTAACCTTACAGATGGACAAAAGAAAAATTTAGCCCGAGCCTACAACAACAAAATTCCACATACTTTTAGATTAAAACATGAACAATTACGTGGAAACTTCCCTTTACTTTTAACAAAAACACAAATTAATCAAATTAAAAAAGCTGTTGCAAATAAGAAGGGATTAGAAATTACAATTTCGAAAAAACAAATGTCCAGTCAAGGTCAAAATGGTGGATTTTTAGGAGCTTTGGCTGGTTTGTTAGGAAAAACAATTCTTCCAATGCAGCAAAAATAGCTCCAAAAATATTAGCCCCTTTAGGCATTGGTGCTTTGTCTGGGCTAGCCAGTACTGGTGTTAGTAAAATACTTGGAAATGGTGTGATTTCAGTAGCTAATGATAAGAGAAATATGATATCACCATATCTTACACCTAATCAAAGAAAGCAACTAGTAGGATCTGGAGTGATTAAATTAACAAAAAAAAAACAAAACAAGACGGTGGGTTTTTAGGTATGTTGGCTGCTAGTCTAGGAATACCTTTGATTACATCTTTGTTAAGTGGGAAAGGATTACAGATTGATTCTCAACGGAGACCTTACAGACGAATTCCTATAGTAAAAAAAAAAATAAAATTTATAAACAAACCAATTTCTAACTTTGAAATTGAACAATGGGTAAAACAATTAAAAATTAAAAACTTTAGGGGTGTGTTTAGTAGAAATAATTTATTAAAATTAAAAGAAAAGGACGAGTGTGGAATTATAAATTTGGATGACTCTGTTGGTCCTGGAACACATTGGGTTTGTTACTTAAATAATATGTACTTTGATAAAACCAGAGGTTTTCTGAGAAATGCTTTGTATTTCGATCCATTTGGACTTCCTCCACCAAAAGAAGTAATTAAGTATATACCAAATGTAAAATACAACAATGTTCAATATCAAGACAAAACAAGTATGCTTTGTGGATATTATTGTTTATTTTTCATTAAAATGTTACAAGATAAAGTACCGTTGTATGATTTATTGTATAAAATACTAAAAATTAATAATCAAAGAGTAAATGAACAAACTATTATAAATTATTCTAATAAAAAAGGACATTTATTTAACTGGAATAATTAATATAATGGGAATATTCAATAATATAAATGAAAAAGTAAATAAAATAGAAAAACAAATAATAAGAAAACCTCCATTGTTTTTAACATGTTATACTCAAGATACTGATAGTGGATTATTTCAATGGAAAACTGTAAATGCTAGTCCTGGTTTAGTTCAAAATGGTAATAATGTAAGAATTAATTTTAATTGCATCTTAATTATTCTTGTTGATGCAATTAAATTAGATAAAGGAGAAGCTAAATTACAACTAAAAAATAAAGAAAATGTAATTCTTCAAAGTTATCATGTAAAAAATAACAGAAAAAATGAATCTATTTCTATTAATTATGCAAATGAATTTAAAATAAATGATGTTATTTCTATTAATTCTTTAAACGTTATGAATATTCAGTTAACAATTTATGGTTCTATAATTTAATGAAAACTTTAATGAAAACTTTAATGAAAACTTTAATAAAAACTTTAATTAATTTAAGAATAAGCTAATGTATCAATACCATTATCAAGAATATATCTTTTATCGTCATAACATGATAAAGATGTTTTATTTATAACATAACTGGAAAGATTGTGTTTATCAGAACGAATAACTTTAAAGGTGTGATTACTTTGGGTTGAATTAAACAAAGTATCTTTATAATTTTTATGAACTATTGTTTTCTTAACAATAAGTTTTTTAATTCCTTTACATTTTTTAACATTAACTTCGTTTTCTAATAAATATGAATACATTTTACTTCTTAATCCGACAAATTCAACAATGGGAATGCCGGCAGCTTCATCTTTAAATTTTCCAATTACTTTTTTATTATTATCAAAATAAAATTTTGAGTGATCGTAATCACTATTACAAAAAATTTTTGCCCTTTTTAAAAAAATCCTCAAAGCATCTTTGGTTTTTATTTCATAGCAAAATGAATCAGGCGAAAACAATAATTTACAATTACTCTCTTTTTTCCCTAATGTAATTATATGAAAATATACATTAAATTTTTTGATAAATCTAGAATGCACTTTCCCAACTAACAAGGTCTGTTTAATAAAAAAACTTTCTTTTTTTCTAGAATCCAAAAAGGTTAGGTTAAACATCTTTGAACAACAAAAAATTTTTGGCTATGTTTTTAATAAAAATATTTTCATCAGGGTTAATTTAATATTAACCCTTTGCGTAAATTCTCCATCGCTTACCGAATCGATTTGTTCTTTAAATTTAAAAAAGTCTTTTTTCAATGAATTTTTTGTTTTAGATTTTTTTTGAGTATTAAAATCAATATATTTTTTTAAACAAGGATTTTTCGTCAAATTTAAATTTTTTGTGATTTTTGTTATTTTTAAAACCCAAATTTTATTGTTCAAGATTTTTAAAATGAACTACATAATTTTTTTTTTCTTAAAGTTGGAACAAAATTTTTTTTACTTTTTTCCTATTTCAAATTCTGTTTTAATTTTTTATATAATCAGAAACCATTGATCTGGTATTTTTTTTTTTTTCAGAGCAAAGGGGATAATCATTGTGGGTTTTTATTAATTTTTTTGTATTAAAGATCACATTCAACTAAAGTTATTTTTAAACCTTTTGAAATTAATTTTTTTGAATTGTTTTTCGGTATAAATTTAAAATTTTTCCAGAGGTAAAGTTACACTACCCAACCGAAAAGGGGTTTTGGCATCGGGGGTCATAATTATTATTTTTTTTTTTTGGGATTATAATTTTTCATATTTTATTTTTTTGCTTTCTGTTCTGTTTAAAAATATAAATTTTTCCCTCCTCTCACCCCTTTTTCAAAAAAAAGATAATACTATCAGTTATTAAATTAATTTTCCGTCATTTTTAACATTGACCCCCAAGTAACCCAGGACAAAAAAATAATGACAAGGATCTAATTTGTATACCCCAAACAAATTTTCTAAATTTTCAAATAAAAGCTAAAAAATACATCAGTTTTTAAATATAGATCATATATTCTCCTTTGTTTTAATTTTTAAATTTTTTCCAGATTTTTTAGCATTTTCGTATCATTACAAATATTTTTTTTCTTTTAAAATTTTTAATAAAATCTTCTTTAGAAGGAATTCGTTTTTTTTAAATTTTTTTAAAATAAACCCATGTAATCATATGGAAAAAAACACCTTTTGTCTTTAATATTCTTTTTTTTATAAAAATTCTTGAGATAAGATTTAAATTCTGGAATTTTTTTTCTATTTACCCAAATGTTGAGAATAAATTGAAAAAAATCAAAAAAGCCAAGTCAAACATAAAGCCATTATTTTTCCCATATGTTGGGAATAAATTAATTTCTTTTTTAAAATTTTCCCTATTTTTGATAATAAATGCCCGTCAAAACCCTTTAAATTTGAAAATAACGGAATTTTAGTGTTTTTAAAATTTAAAATTACATTCTGAGTGACACTCCTCTGTTTTTTCCCGTTATATAAAAGGGTCACGGACAGGATTTTCATTTTCCTATTTTCTTTTTCACAAATATGAAAAAAACTTTTTTTTTTTTTTAAATTCACTTTCTTTTTTTTAGACATTTTATTCTTTTTTAAAAAATTTTTTTAAAATATTTCTTTAAAATTTTCCCCTTTTCCTTAAGCTTTTTTCAAAAACTTAAAAACTGCTTTAGGGCCTCTATAAACGGGGTTTGGGTTTTTGTATTTTTATCTCATAGAAACAAAATTTTTATACCCGAACCCAATCTATATATTTTGATATGGTTCAGTAATAAAGATTCTTTTGAGGGGTAAAAGCATTTAAAATTTTTTTAGAAATGATTCAAATCAGCATAAATTAAAAAAAGGTACTGCAAACCTTTAGAAAATTTTTAAATTGTATTTACTTCCCTTTTTTTGGTTTTTTTCACCTTGGATCCCCTTTAAATACTAAAAAAATTTTTGGATGTGTTCATTAATTTCTTTTTTAAAAAATTTGAAGAAATTTTTACAAAAATGTTTCTTTTTGTATTTTTTGGGTTTTGTTATTCTTAACTTTTAAAAAGCTTTTATCCAAACAATTTTGGGACACAGTGGCTTTACCCCTCTTCAGTCACATCAGTTATTTTAAAAATTAATTAGCAACATGTAAAAGTTTTTCGTTTGATATTTTGATATGTACAAGGATAAATATTTTTTTCTTCAAAAAACCAAAATATTAAATGATATTTCTTTTTAAAAAACTTCTATTTTAGGTATTTTTTTAAATGTAACGGGAAAATTTAAATTCCCCAGTATAATAAAATCGTTTATAGTTTTTTATAATTTGAAACTTTTTCAGAATTTTTTTGTTACAGGAAAAATTTGAAACTAAATGAAACCCATCTAAACTTCTTATCCATTCTTTTATTTATTAATCCTTTATTGAATTTTGAAATTTTTTTTGGTAATTCAAATAACTTAAAGCACCCAATGGATTATACTTATATCTATTTATATAATGAGCATCAACTGACTTATTCTCCACCACTTCCTTCAAAAATCCAATTACCAATTCTATTTATATTTCATCAAAAGTTGATGTAAAGTTTTTTTTATTTTTTTGTGTTAAAAATTTCAAAACCTTTGTTGAAAATAAGTGTTTATATTGTATCAGTTTTTATCCATTTTCCAAAATTTATTTTTAAACAACGTTTTTTTTTTAACCTTTTTAAAAGTTTAATTAATTTTTAAAGTTTTTCATAAAGTCTTTTATAGTTAAATATAATTGATTTTTTGGGATTTTGTTATTTTAAATTTTTTTTTAAAATTTTTTAAAAATTTTTTTGTAATCTCTCGTTTTCCATCTAAAATTTTTATTTAGAAAAAAAAATCACTAAGAAAAAAGATTAAAAAAATAATTAAAAAAAGTAATAAAATAAATAAAGTTTTAATTATCTTTAAGATAAATTTAAAAATTTTTTAAATTTATTCTTTTTTCCGTGTTTTGATATTCCATTTTTAAAACTTTTTTTTTTTTCCCTTTTAGCACATTGTTTTAAACCCCTTTAATAAAAGGGGTTTTTGGATGCGTAATGCTTTTATATGTTTTTTCTTCCTTAGGGGGCAAACCTTTTGCAATAATTTTTTTGGGATTTTTCGAATATTTTTTTGGTCTGGACAATCAAAATTTTTCAGCATTTTCTTTTCATTAATGACAACCGCTTTTCATTCA
Organism: Mercenaria mercenaria; assembly: GCF_021730395.1. Taxonomy (NCBI): domain Eukaryota; kingdom Metazoa; phylum Mollusca; class Bivalvia; order Venerida; family Veneridae; genus Mercenaria; species Mercenaria mercenaria. The sequence continues at coordinate 93,494,791 of NC_069364.1, forward strand.
AAAAAATTTTTTTTTAAAAGATAAGGACTATAACATTTTGAAATTTATCAATGACATGATTTTTATATTCATCGCTAATTTTTGTTTAAGTTTTGATTTAAAAACATTTCTTTTTTTAAGAACTTTTTTATATGAATTTTTGTCTGGATTCATTTTTTCTCCTAAAGTGCTAGATAATTTTGGTATAATATCTTTACTACCTTTCTTTTAACCCTTAAAATATCTTATAGAAAAAAAATCTCAAAAAAATGCATGAAAATTTTTAATACCCCTTTTTTTTTTTATTTTTAAACCCCTTTAATTTTAAAATTTCCCTTCATATACGTTTCAAAAGGCATTGATATTTTTTTTCTTTCTGCATTTCTAATGTTTTTGTAAAAAATCCTAATAATTTTTTTCTCTTCTTCTTTATTTATTTTTTCGATATTTTTTTTTTGGTTAATTGTTTTTTTTTTTTGATGTTGTTTTTTAAAAAAAAATTTCTTGTCGTAAATTTTTAGTCGTTAAAAATTGAAATTATGATGGAACGGGCCCCGAAACGTACAAAAAAGGAATAGCTGGAACAAGTGCTAATGCACTGAAAAAAAAACCCTCTGTAATATATAACCCAGTACTTACCTCCCAAAAAATTTAAAATTTTTTCTGAAGAGCAGCTAGTTTAGTTAAGTGAAAAATTAATTGATCTATTGTTTCTATTCCTTTATTATTAGAAAAATTTTTTTTAAATATTTATATAATTAAATTTTTATTTCAAAATTTAAATTGTTAAGATCGCTAAAGGGAACCCCCAACTATAAATTTTTCGCTATAACCCTTCCTTTTTAAAACTAAAAGCTTGTTTTTTCTTATGTCTCTTTAAATACTTTTTCTTTTCAAAAAACTTCTTGGTAGTGGGTAAAGTTCTTTTTTCAAAAAATAACCTTGAACTTTTCATCTTTAAATCTTTAATAGTGAGTCGGGATTTGTATTTTAAATTTTTTAAAATTATAAATATTTCCTCGTCCATTTGGGTGTTATCCTTTTTCAAAAAGTCTTTAAGTTTGTTTAAAGCGAACTCGATCACCTTTTTAAATTTTGCTTTGTCTTTGGTATCTTTAAATCCCCATAAAAATTTAAAAAAGTAAAATCCCTTTTATTAAGTTTTTACTGGCTTCGGTTGGTGTCTTTTTTATACTAGAAGTTTTTTTTGTTATATTTATCAACCCATACCCTGCAAATTATCTAAATAAGTTAAGTATTATTTGCTGAAAAAAATTTTTCCACTTATTTTTTAAAAACTTCTTTAAAATCTTTCTATTACTAAAAAGCCTTTCCTTAAAAAATGTAGGTACATATTAATTTTATTTTATTCAAAAAGATTAAAACTTTTATTAAAAAAATTTTTTCCCCTTCTCTCCCCTAAATTTCGGGAATCCCCTTTTTAAAATTATTTTTTTAAAAAGCTTCAGTAAAAAATTCTCCAGTTTTTTTCTTTAATGGAATAACCAAGCATATTTACAAAATAATCAAAAACGGTTAAAAAGTATTTTATCCTTTTTTTTTATTTTTTTAAAAAAGCTTGCATGTCAACAAATCAGCTGCCCAAGTATCAAAAATATCATTAACTATCCTCTTCGTTCCAAATTTTCTTTTAATTGGTTTGTGTAATTCTTTGCAATTCATCGCTCCAGTGACCCGGGGGTTACTTCCCCCCTTTTCCCGTTTTTTTGATTTTTGCCCCACCCCAATTTGTATTTTTTTTAAATTTGGTTTTACCTAAATGTTTTGCTCTTTTTCCAAATGTTTTTTGATTTAGTTTTTTTAAATTGGAAAGCATTTGCTTTCACATGTCCCTTTTTTAATCACTTCAAGCAAAAATCAGGTCCAACTACTGCATCCATTTTCTTTGCGGGGGGTTTCCTTATCTGGGGGATTTCCCCCCCCAAAATAATTATACCCGGGAAGTGTTAAAAACCTTTTCTTAGGTAAAAAGGTAACATTGCTTTGTAAATCTAATTACCTCCTGACTTTTAACAAACTTTGTTTTCATTTTTCCCCAAAAGATGAACAGGTAGTTTTTATCATTTTTCTCCCTTTTTTTTAAAAAATAAGGGGGGTTTATTTATCAGTAAATTTTTCTTCCAAAAAATATTTTTTTTTTAAATCATCTATATATATTTTTTAAAATTTTTATTTTTTTTTAATTGGGTTTAAACCTTTAAATTTTTAAATTGTCCGGCTTGGATTTTTTGAATAGGGCAAGGGCCCGCCCGGGACCAAAAAAAATCTTTTTTTTGGTTTAAAACCAAAGGGTTTTTTTCTTTTTAAACTAAAGTTTTAAAAAAGATTTTCAGGGTATCAAGGGTAAAAAGTTATATTTAAGTTTAGGGTAAGATTAAAGTATTTATGAATGGGGTCAAGGGTCAGGGGGGCCAGATTGAGCTCGCAAAAAACAATTATTTCTCTTTTCCCTTTAATATTTAGCGTCCCCGTATTACATTTTCCCTTTTGAAAGGACAATTAGCCTATTTATAAGCGCCTTTGGCGGAAAATGAAAAACCTGGGTTGTGTGCTTTAAATTTTTTTAGGGTTTTAAAACAGATCGCAAATCTTTATAAGGCATGCTTCCCGACTGAAACTAGAGAAATTTAAATTATCCGGGCCTTTCACAAAATCAGTATTTGAATGTTTATGTCAAAAGTGATTTATGTAATACTAGCAGTTATTTTGAAAAATAACTTAGTTTACGTTGCCGTTCTTATATTTATGCTAGCCGTATATGGCTATAACTTCTATTCTTTGTTATAAATGTGACCGTACTATTTTTGCACATAATAGATGTTAATACTTTCTTTATATCTTCTTTACTTTGTTTAGAAAAATATTACTATGTTTTGTTCTGTAAAGGTGGGCTATATGCAGTGATTTTAAGATATTATCGTAAAGCCTTAAAGCTCTTAAAGTTGCACAATGAAATATAAATGAAGAAATGGATGACTATTGAATAAATAAAATTTTTCACATCAATTGATTTTTTTTTTGAAAGTTTTTAATTTACGTTTTTTTAAATCTTTTCTGCTATTCGTAGAAACATTTAAATTTAACTCAAAATTTAACGTTTGGTAAAGATTTTTAAAAAAAATAATTTTCATTGCACCCATTTCCATAAAAAAATTTTAAAATTTACTCGTAGTAAACGAAAGATTTACCAGAACATTTAGGGGTCTTGTGGGGAAAACTTTATGTATTGTGTATGTATCTCCCGTCTGACTAATTGTTTTTGATATTTTCCCTTTGAATCACCACATTGGTCTTTTTTTTAAAAAATGGAAAAGGCCAATGACCTGAAGTATGTCGGTTGACATTTACCAAACAAGAAATTTTGCTCGTATTGTTGTATGATATCTAAGTATTGCCATTAAATAATTCATCACACCTGCTGGCGTACAAAGGTTGTTACATTCCCTTGTGCTATTTTCCTTAAATATAAATTTTAAAAAGAAAAACAAATTGTGAAATCTTTAAATTATAACCATTTCGGTTCAAAAAATATTCAGACTCCTGTATTATGAATCACAATGTGAGTCTATCTTTTGTATATTAAAAGTTTTTTTGCTTTTATAAAAATTGGTGTACTTTGATATACCACAAATAATTTTCTTTAAAATCATAAAGTCCCCTCTTTAAAAAAATTGTCTTTAGATGGATGTTTATATTTAGTAATTTTATTGTATCTTGATAAATTTTAAATTTTTTTATTTAAAGGGCGAGGAGCGAAAATCAAATTAAAAAAAAAAGATTTGTTTTGTTTTTTTTTAAAAAATCCCCTTTTTAAAGAAAGGACAAGTAATTGTTAATATGGTTATTTTTGTTTTAAAGATCGGTATCAGTACAATAATTATCATAATAGACAAAACTAACAAAGTGCTTACGTTGTGCAAAATTGTCTGTCTCATTCCCCGGATAATACTTTTCCCAGTTTATCTTGGGGCTGTGTTTTGTTTCATTACGTAAATTTAAATTACTTATTTGGGCCGTTACTTGATGGTCCCGTACCGACTTGCCCGCATTTCTTGAATTTTTTTTGTTTGGGGGGAAAATTCTTTGTTTCCGGAGTAGTATCGTTTTCCGAATATTCTACACCCCGGCATTTATACTCACTGTGAACCTGGATTTGTTTGTTCGAGTAGTCTAAGAGTTCTTTTGTATACTGGAATGGCCTCGTCATCCGGGTGGCCCCCGTACCCCCAAAAATCCTTGATTTTTTTTGTTCAATGGGTCTTTTTTTTACGAATTTGGGTCATATAATTTAAAATTTCCACTTATTCCCGATGCGGATGTACAACGAAAAACATATAAAGTGAAATATTTTTTGGGGGTGTAAATGTAGTTATATTCATCCGTCTCCGTTTAGATCAAGCTTTTCTATTTATAAAATATTACCTATCTCTTTTTATAAATTTAAAACTACTTCAACTACAATAAAGTGATGGTTATTTAAATTTTTGTTTGTTGCTTGTTACGAAAAATTATGGATTATAATAAATTTTTATTTGCAAGGTAAAATAAAACTTTGTTTTTATAAAATGGTCGTGTGGTTTTGGGATGCAACTATTTTAATTTGATATATAATTTAAAAGAACAAATAGATGTAAAAATGAATTTCACTTAACATCTATTTGTTAAAACCTGTAAAACTGTAACTTCGGATTTTTTTGACAGTGCTTGACAAATTTTGGTTGCTTTTTTTTTTTTCTTTTACAGGATGTTGATTTTCTACTAAAGAACCATATGTCCATCCGTTAAATTTTGGCGCTTGTTAATTTCCTGCCAAAGCTATTTTGCAGTTTAAATTTACATACAAAACCAATAAACCATGTGGAATTGAAGCATCATTTTAATTCACGATTTATCGCACTTTGTGCAACGACTTATTATAAAACTATATTTTTTTGGGTCTAAAGGGTTTTTAATTCCATTAGGTTTGTCACAGTCTCTGGGAAAATTTTCTGTATAAAAGAAGTGATTTGAATCACCGTCAGTTGTTTAAAAAAATCAAAAATAAGTACATTTTTTATTTTGCCATTAATTGACCCAAGTAAGGTGGGAAATTTTTCGGATTTTCTTTAGAATACAAAATTCACTATAATTTCAATTTAAGGATAATACAAAGTATATAGCGCAGTTTGAAACGTTTCTGAAACGCAAACTGTACTAGTATATTATACTACCTATATCATTTAGTTTTTACGTTTTTTTGCAGTTAAAAAAAAAATAAATTTTTTCTTTGTATCTTACTTTGAGTCGAAAGAAAGACAGATTAAACAAAGGCAAAAGAAGAATGACACTCATAAAAGATTTGGGACGTACAAAACATCTGGGAAAAACCCGAGGGGAATTAGAGAATTCAAAGCCCTGCAAATATCACAGACTTTCTTGAGGAAATGTTCGAATTGAAAGAATTTCTAACAAAAACGGGTTTAGGTATTTTATTTTGTTCAAAACTTATATAACCGACGAATTTTAAAGGGAATACCTTTTTTTACCAAAGTTTTTTTAAAAAGGGCCCCAAAACCTAAATTTTTTTATAAACGGTAATACAGAAAAAGGGTTTTATTTATGTAGAGTCATTTGTGTTATATTTTGATAAATTGTGCTTGTCAGTTGAGTTCGGCTTGGTAATAAAATCTGGAATTTTTGGGGCCCCCTGCAACTAAAATAAAAAAAAAAATCTTAGAAAAAGTTTTTAAATTCACCAAAATTTCTTTTACTCTAGGATAAAGTATAGTTTTTTTCGTTTTTTAAAGGTTTGCATTACTTTCACCAATATAACTTTTTTAAAAAAGTGCGATATATTTTTTTCTATGACAGTATTTTTTTTCATGTTGATTTTTTAAAATTTTGTCGAAAATTGTTAGTGTTTCTTCAAAAACGCGAAGCTAATTACGGAAGTGTAGAAGGGTCTTTAGTTGTGAGAAAATGTTTCCACATGTGCAGAAAATAAAAGCGAGGTCCCTAAGACTTAATGGTTTTGTCGCGTTGAAATTCTTGCTTTTGCTCGTACTTTTTCAAACAACTTGACTTAAGTCTTCGTACAAAGACAGAAACCTTTTATTTTTCGTATTATTTTTGCCAAAAAGTTTTAATGAATTATATCCGGAAAAAACCTTTGGCGTACGATAAGATATTTGCCTTTCCGCCTAAAAAACTCGCATTGGAAAGGGTATTTCTAAAATCTCGACGGGTTGGGGAAAAAAGAAAAAACTTTTAACATTTTTACTTTTTTCGATATATTTCCCATTATCTTTCAAAAAAGTCTCCGTTCTATTTGTACCTTTCAGTTTAAAAATTTCAATTTTTTGTTACCCCCCCAAAAAACCCCCCCCACCCACCCCCCCCGGGGTTTGGATAAATTTTTGGGAAAAAAAATTGGTAGAAAATTTTTTTGATACAAGGAATGCCCCATTGGAATTTAATCAGATTGTCTGAGAAAGACAATTTTATCCCCTTTTTACATCTACATACAAAATTTTTGTTTTTCCCAAATTTTCCCTCCAACCGAAGCCTACCAAGATTAGTTTAGACTGTTTTATTAAAATATAGAAAGGGTAAGAAAAAGGATCATGCAAGTTAGTCGATGAAATGATTAATGCCCCCCTGTACTTACATACATATAGTTCTTCTATACTTAGTCTAATAGTGTTTTATTGTCTTCCTATCCACCTTGAACCATATGTAAGGCATTGTCAGGGTTTTTTTTTTTTTTTTGATAAAATGGTATGATTTTTAAATGCAATTTCTAAAAAGCGCAACGGACAAGAATATTTTCCTTTTAATTGTAAAAAGTTTACTATTAGGGGAAATTTTTTTTGCAAATGGGATGTTGCATCCAAATTTTGTACATATCAAGCTTTCTTGAGAAAGGCAACCAAAGTCAATATCATAGAAACATAGAAAACTTGTTTTATCACAATACCAAGCCCGCCAGATGTACCCCTTTAAAAAGACAATATATTTAGCTTTTTTATTTAGTATTAGTTTTGGTTCCTGGGGCAAGGAAAATGTTACTTAATTTTGGCTTATAGAATTTTTTATAACAACTGATAGCCCCTTACACAAAATAGTTTGTGACTTTTATATTAAAAAATTTAAGAAAAAATAAGCGGGTGTGAAGTCATTGTATAATTTTACATATTTTGTTCCCCTTCCGGGTTCTTTTTTTTGTTGTTATATATATATATTATTTATAAAAATATATTAAATTAATATTATATAAAATTTTTAATATATAAAAATAAATTTTATTATAATATTTAAAAAAAGTCCGTCCCACGGACAAACCTCTTTAAAATTTCGATGCTTTTGTGATATTGGGGAACTTGAGGAAGCGGAGCTGTACTGGGTGTTTTTGACTCGGGTTTTTGGCCCCAAAATTTTAGATGAATTTTTGCTAAAAAAGTTGCTAATTGTTGAAAAAAATTTACCGCGCTTTCTATAAAAACTCAAATTTCGAAATTTTCATATCGAAGCAAAAAGATTTATCTTTTCCAAAAATTGTCAAAAAAGAAAGATTTCATAGGCGAAAAGGGAGCAATCGCTTTGACAAAAAAATTTAAATATTTCACGAAAAATCGATGGCTGTCTATAAGATCGTATATTTTGAATTCAAAATTTTTGACTTTTACTAAAAATTTTAAACAAAATGAATAAAAAATCCCCTTTTAAAAAATACCACAAATGGGACCTTCACGCTTTGTCTTATAACCGTAAGTGGAAGTTGTAACAAAAAATGTGTATAATTTTGCGATAGACCCAAGGTGAATTTTAAGGTACGTTTACAACCAAGTTTTCAGGTTTTTGATATTGTGATGTTGCCTTTCCTAATGTTTTTTCTCCCCAAAATTTTTCAAATTTTGTCCCTTTGGGTTTCCCCTTTTTTTGGACCAAGTTTAAATAACTTTTTTTAGGGAAAAAAAACTTCTTGTTGAAGTCCCAAAGGGCCAGGCCTTTGATATTTGGTATTGCATTTCCTGGGATCTCGTACAAGTTTGTTCAAATATTCCCCCGTTGAAAAGAGGCACCGCCCTGGGGGGCACTTATTAAATTATGAGTTTTATAAAAAAATACTTTATAATCAAATTTCCAGACTGTTTTAAATTTTATTACCCATGATCCAGCTTTAGGATCACTTGACTATACCCCGACCACTGACCTTTTTCTTATTTTTTTGATACGCCTTAAAAGTTTGATGTATTTTGCAACCGATTTTTAAACTGACTTTTAGTTTCCATAAAAAAACCTACTGACCTCCTTTTAATATTTTAGTATCATTTTTCTTTAAACTGTGGCCCATATTACCAGTGAGCGATCCCGGGTCTCAACCCTGTTTTTTAATAAAGATTGAGTCTGGAAAAAAATGAAATATATGGAAACAAGAAATATCTTTGAAACAGATGGTCGGTGAATTGTAATAAAGCAAGAAGTTAATGAGGTTTTCATATCATTTGTGGTATTCTATCATTTATCTAACATTTTGCAAATAACAAAACTAACCACGGCACTTTAACAAGTTAAATGGGCCCTAAATTTCTCACAAAGGTTTCGTAGGGGTACACATGTGTTTCGCTTTTTCTACAACGAATAAATACAGGAGTGGTCTGGAAGGCACTTCTCTGCCTAGAAAACTTTAATCGATCGGCTAATCACACCCTTATTCTTGCGATAAGCAGACAGTATTAAGCTCTTTCTGTAAATTGATATATGTTGGAATTTGAACAGGTTTTTATTATATTTATTGAACTTACTTATCGTTTTAGATATATCAATATTCTTGCTAAATATACTAAGCGAAACGTAGCTTTTAAAACTGTAAATAGCGTAATTAAGAATAAAGGCCTGACTATAGTAAAGGAACAAAGCGTGGGAGCCATCTAGTCTAGTCGCGTAATGGCGGACAGGTTTTTGAACACTAATTTTTCACTTGCCATGGCAACAGAGGCCTAAATTGAAGCTGGTTATTGTTTAAATTTCATTGTGGATGTATGTTTGACATTTTGGTAGGAAAAATGGGAGAGCAGATTGTATTTGGTGAAGTGAAGCTCAATTTTAGTATGAGTAGTACTTCCAGGTCACAGCAGTGTGATTTTGATGTGATTTTACAGTAAGCAAATGTGACAAGTGAAATCTCTGTTAGAAGATACATGACTCCTACTTTTCTCTTAATTTTATATCAGTTTTATCATAACTAAGGATTTGCTCTCTGAAATGGGTCTAGCTATGTGTGGTAATTCCTTACAAATATCAGTTTTATATAGAATATATAGGGAAAACTATATACGGGTTTGTGACCTAAACGCTTTGTCTAACATTTCACTCAGCGTTGCACAGTTAGCAGAGTGAAAAATAGACACTCTAGTCCCATCAGACAGTGTTGCATAAATCTTTTTGTTCTGATAAATTATCTATAATACGTTATCAAGTAATCAGATTTGTAGACTTAAGTCACATGGCATGGGTTAATCCAGGTCACGATTACGCTCTTAGACGGCGTTCGCCGAAAATATGTAGCCATTTCTCTTCATGACCGTTGACTATACCAGGAAGGCTTACGAGCTGCTTTGAGACTCTATCAACGGAATATACAATACGTGTAAATGTAAGTATATATCCTGGATAATTTTTGAAATCTGAAGTAGCTTAAGAGATAAGGGTAGGTCCTACATTCGTGTATGGTAGTGTATGTTGAAGTCCCTACATGATGGATACAATCTATACATGTATATTTTAGGTATATGTCATTTTCATTTTGACCGATGGACAAAACGGACAAAAGTCCAAACACTGCTGTTTAAAAACGAATGATGCTTAAATTTAACATTTCGAGTTAGTTACTCGACATTTCTGTTAATGTAACTTTTATAAATGTTTGAACTGTCAAAGTTTCCAAGTAACGTAATGTAATTCAACATTTCTAGTGGGACGAAATTTCGCGTTAGTTACTCACTCGAAATCTATGAGCAAATTTGTCTAAATCTTGAGTTAGTATGTCGATATTTCGAGCAAAAGTTAATAAACGTACGTTGCACTTATTAATCTTCTTTCGTATTTTAGCCATTATTGCAATCACTAACTGTTCTCTATAAAGATTACTTTACCAAAACTTTCTGGCAAATAAGTGACATAACAAACGTCACGGCAAGAAATAAACCAGTATTTTTTTTTTTTTTTTTTTTTTTTTTTTTTTTTGTTAACAAGTTTCATATTATTATATCGAAATGTGCAAAATGTGGAAAACCAATGTTTTTATGCAAGCGACAAATTTAGGTTGAGACTTTAGCGGAGGCCTTTAACGCTACCGTACCTTACTAAATCTTATCTGTAGTGTTAATGTTTATTTGTGTAAGTAGTGTTTACGACAGTACCAAAAAACTTAAACCATATATTAACGCACATTTGTTAATGGATGTTTCACACAAAATTCGCTCGTTAAACAACTTTATGGCAAACCATGTTTACTTATGAATTTTCATTCGAAGGTTAGTAATTTGTCTATTTAATCCAAACCGTTATTTACATGCATTGAGATGTAACTTGTAACAATTTGTTTCAGTATAACCTAAGTATCCTTTATCCCTATAACACACTTTACAGTCTTTCACAGCCATAATTTTACAGGAACGTTTACAAAGTTACGGCAATTAAGTCAACATATTATTACTGCTAGTCTAAGAATGAAGATCATTTAGAAGCACAGAATGCAACCTTGTGAAATATTGTCACAGGTAATGATATATACGCAGTACTCTGCACCAACCCACCCAGCCTATCCTCACCGAATTGACTGAAACTAAATAAGATATCACCGCATCCAAAGCAATATTCAGTAAATTATTTGTTGGATATTTGTTCACCACTAAAATAGTACTATATTGTATTTTAGATCGGTATTTGGCGAGAGTACAGACGGTCCACACATCGTTGTGATATGTGAATACGACGCCCTACCTGTAATTGGACATGCGTGTGGACATAACTTGATCGCAGAGGTTGGCTTAGCAGCTGGAATAGGCATCAGAGCCGCCCTAAAAGGCAGCGAGAAACCGCTGGGCAAGGTAGGACAGTCAGCTGGTATAGGTACAAGACCTGCCCTAAAAAGTAGCGAGAAATCGCTGGACAAGGTAGGACAGTCAGCTAGTATAGGTATATGAGCAGCCCTAAAACGTAGCGAGAAACTGCTGGGCAAGGTAAGACAGCCAACTGGTATAGGTATCAAAGCCGCCCTAAAAGGTAGCGAGAAACCGCTGGGCAAGATAGGACAGTCAGCTTGTATAGGTATTAGAGCCGCCCTAAAGGTCAGCAGGAAACCGCTGGTAAGGTAGGACAGTCTGCTGGTATAGGTATCAGAGCCGCCCGAAATAGCAGCGAGAAACCGCTGAGCAATGTAGGACAGACAGCTGGTATAGGTATCAGAGCCGCCCTAAAACGCAGCGAGAAATGAACAGTCAACTGATATAGGTATCAGAGATGCCTTGAATAGCAGCGAGAAATCGCTGGGCAAGGTAGGATAGTCATCTGGTATCGGTATCAGAGCCGCCCTAAAAGGCAGCGAGAAATCGCTGGTCAAGGTAGGACAGTCAACTGCTGTAGGTATCAGAGCCGCTGTAAATAGCAGCGAGAAACCGCTTGGCAAGATAGAATATGCCAATGGTACAGGTATCATGCTGATTCGCTTTTAATGCCAGCAAAAACCCAGATACTAAGATACGTTGTATCGCCGATATATGTAGCTGAGCCACTCTTAATTACATCAAGAACTCCTTGGCTATGCAGGCAATACAGTTTGTAAAGCTGCGAGAAATAGCTTTGCAAGGTGGATCATACAGCCGGTAATATATCAGAGCTGCCTTAGAGAGCAACGAGAAAACGCTTGGCGATTTAAAAAAAAAATCAAATGTGTGTATGGGTTTAATCTTACGTGGTGGTGAGGAAAGATATTGACAAATATGTTCAAGTTACTAAACTAGCATGGTCCAATGTTTGTATATTCTACACTTTGTCTGCTGAAAACGAAACTGAAATAGAGTAAATGTATTATGCAGAACAATACTGAGAACTTCAGGGTAAGGCAATTAATGTGATGAAACAGTTTTGTGTAAATGAGAATTAGTTTTATCTATTTGTGAACCAGTTTTGTGTGAATAAAAACTATATCTATAACTTTTAACTGATATGTGTACACGCTGACCTTCAGCTCACGATTCTTGGAACCCCTGCAGAAGAAGGCGGCGGTGGTAAAATTGATATGATAGAGGCAGGGGTGTTCATGGACGTCGACGTTGCACTGATGGCACATCCAGCTCCAGTCAACCAGGATGCGATTCATGCTCTAGCTATTGACCAGTATGTACAACATGTTTCTTTGTAATGGCTTTGCAAGCACTTATATTTCAGACTTTGAAAAATGCAATTGAATTATCTGAAGTCCATTTTTACTATGTTAATGCTTATTTTTCATGAAACCGAAACTCGTTTTTAGAACATGAAATTGAAAGTACACTGTTTTCGCATCAACAAAGGCGGTCGCAAGCAGTATTACCGAGAATTCGGTAAAATAATGTATATTTTGGTTTTCAAAGCATTAATTATCTTCCTCACATATTCGTAGAACATTTCTGTTTCGGTATATAACGGCCTGAAATCATGACATTGTTTACATCCGGAAAAAGATTTCTGCTCATGTGTACAGGTTATCTGTGCTATTTTCATAATTACTAATGTCGAGGACGACATTTAGTGGTTTCGTGGTATTTTCCCCATCGAAAACTTTGAAAGTACATGCACGCCAGTTTTAACAGTTTTCTTTGCTTCAATATTGAAAACAATTTTGACCCACATAAAAGAAGAAAACGTTGTCTGTTATGAAATTTAACTGTTCTTTTGGTAAGTGGCTTTTGAGGGATTTACCTCAAGATTTTGGCTTAAAATAATATTTCTTTAAAATTGAAGTTTGGTCATATTATTGTTTCTTAACTATCTCACAATGCTGAATCAAGAAAAGAAACATGCCCCGGTCGGCAATCGGCAATAAATTTTCTCGCGCTCTTGGCTAATAAACCGCGGAGGAATACGTACTTGACGATGGTTCAATATAAAGGTTTATGATAGAGGCAGTTTACCTCATGTACCCCGTTTCAAACGATTTTCAATTTTGAAAGGAAACAATTGTAAAACAACTAATGTGTTTCCATAACATGTATTCTGAGGTATATAGCTGTTATTTCCTGATTTCTAAAAAAAAATCTTTTATTTTGTTGATGTCGCCCGATCTAGTGGTCAATGCATTTAAGCATGAAGCTCATTGGCTCCTTTACACATCCTCCTTGATGCACATCGCAATTTATGAAAAAAAATACTTAAAACGAATTTAGCACTTTTAAATTTTCCAAATGTTAGAGACCGTAAGCGTATTTATATTCCATAACAAAATAATCTCATTTAACTTTCTTGCATGTTGACTGATCAAGTCAGAATTCAAGTTAGGAAACGTGATAGATTCTGTATTTATTAAAAGTACTGCTATGTTTATGTTAAAAATCAGACGTAAAGACTTAAGGTATTACTGAAAGAAAGCAAGAATCTATCTTTTAATTATCCATAATTTTCGTGATAAGAATTCTTTGAATTTCAGAGTTACTGTCAAATACCATGGACACGCTGCACATGCTAGTGCATTCCCCTGGAACGGAGTTAACGCCCTTGATGCTGCTGTGTTATGTTATCAGAATGTATCTTGCCATAGACAACAGTTTAAACCAACATGGAGAGTTCACGGTTATATCTAATTATTTTCTATGTTCTTCTTACATATTTGTAAACTTAAATTCAAAGCATACAATAACGTTTTTGGTTATACTATCCTTGTAATACGAATGCTAATGTTTTATATACTTTTAAAAATGAAACATGGCAGTATTGTAGTGATTTAAATCCAGGGAAAGTAATGATATAAATCTAAATGTGAAAATTCATTTAAGGTGTTATCAAGAACGGTGGAACGAAACCAAATATTATACCTGATCTAACAGAATTAGAGTTTTATGCACGAACCCCGAGTAAAGAGGAGCTAAGTGTGTTGATGGAAAAACTAGACTTATGCTTTAAAAGTGCTGCAACAGCTACAGGGTGCACAGTTGAGTATCTAGTCAAGTTCTCAGTCTCATGTTAAACTCTTGTGTTATGATTTAGGTGAATGATTTATAGCTTTACAACGAGTAATTATATATTAGACTGGTCTGATAAGATCTATAATTATTTTGTCGATAAAATTTTAAGTAGAGTACAACATCATAGTCGTGCTTTATGTCTGACGTAAGATGTGTTGGTGTGTTTTGGGGTGTGCGTCGAGGTGTATTGTATTTGAATGAGATAAAGCTGAGCCATAAAATCATGTAAGAACTAAAGTTTTCGATATTAGATAGGTCTGCAATTTTCAAATAACGTCAGTCATTTTGCACCATCACAGTTTAAACTCCCAAATAGAGGGATACTGAAGCGAATGCAAATATCAGTATTTTATAACATTAAGTCGCAACTGAGGTCGACGGTTTTTACACAATTATAGCAATTGTCTCGCATTCATTCAGAAATAATGAAATCGTGATTGTTAGCTACCAGAAATGACACTGAGAATAATAACAGGCGTGATCTCGTCACAGAATAGGTCATGTTGGAAAGCAACCTTGTTTATGTTTTAGTTTGTACATTGTCACCAATTGATGCTTCAGTACCTAACATATTGATTTCACATGAAGGGTGGCATTTTTTGTTTTTGCATTCCGCTGGATGCTCGTGTTACGAGTTCACAAATAAACTGATATTTGAAAAGATACTTCCTATAGGTTGAGATCTGCTGGTCAAGAAAACCGTACTACGATATGAAAAACAACAAAACTATGAGTGACGTGTATCACAGAAATGCAAAAGAACTGGGTGTCGACTTTGACAAACATGGAGTCGCCCATCACGCTGACAATGTTCCTTCGGGATCTACTGACATGGGAAACGTGTCGTACGAAGTACCAAGCATACACCCTATGTTTTATATTGGTACTGATGCGGTCAATCACACAAAAGGTTTCGCAGTTGCTTCAGGTAATAGTATACACTGTCAAATTATACTAAATGTCCTGTCTTATTTAGATAATCGCTAAACGTTTTACATGAACTTCCTTAGACGCTTTATCGGCTAGCATGCGGTACTATATGATAGATATGTTACACAGCTTGCTGGTCATTATGCAAAACAGACACGACTGCTGTCCGGCGAAACGCTTAGTAAGTGTTTCATTACATGATATCAGAAATAAATGAATGATGTGATATGTGGAGTATATTTAGCGCCACACAGTCTGAATACAGGTTCCTATCTCACTGTACTACATATGAAGGAAAATGTTTATTTCCAATTCTAAAATAGAAAAGTGGAAACTCCACAGGTCGCTCAACACAACAAAAACGAAAATGCTGCAGGCTCGGTTTGATTGAGCCTGTTCATGGACGGTAGTTAAAATGCATGCTACCGTCCACGCCCTCTAGCCCCGGGTTGAGCAGAACTCAACATTTACACATGCTAAAAGTACAAAAAACAATTTAGAGACATCCGCAGATGTGTTCATACGGCGGTGCACATGGAACCTTCAATGCTACACTATTGTGTAATTCCATGAAAAGCGGCGTATAGTCCCCAGTTAAAATAATGGGTTTGTTCTAAACGAGAAAACAATGAGCAGAACTAAACAAACTGGAATTAAGAAAGGGGATCTGAGGTTATGGAGCCTGCGTATCACAGGAACTGCCAAAAGACAAAATTAAAAAGCAGGCACCATATCCAAGGGGTGATTAAACAATACCCAAAGTTATGAAAGCTGGAGTATTGGAACCACCCAGGCCGAAATGTTCATGCTGAGAAACTAAACAGTACCAGTAACACGACATAAATGTCGTGCTGAACGATCTGAGAAGATCGAAATATAACAGCCCTGATTGAATGTACGGGGAGACTTTTTACGGCCGCCACACGGCACAAACAACGCTGCTGTGATAATAAAATAGAAAAAGTGGAAACTCCACAGGTCGCTCAACACAACAAAAACGAACATGTTGCAGGCTCGGTTTGATTGAGCCTCTGTTCATGGACGGTAGTTAAAATGCATGCTACCGTCCACGCCCTCTAGCCCCGGGTTGAGCAGAACTCAACATTTACACATGCTAAAAGTACAAAAAACAATTTAGAGACATCCGCAGATGTGTTCATACGGCTGTGCACATGGAACCTTCAATGCTACACTAGCGTGTAATTCCATGAGAAGCGGCGTATGGTCCCCAGTTAAAATAATGGGTTTGCTCTAACGAGAAAACAATGAGCAGAACTAAACAAACTGGAATTAAGAAAGGGGAACTAAACAGTACCAGTAACACGACATAAAAGTCGTGCTGAACGATCTGAGAAGATCCTGATTGAATGTACGGGGAGACGTAGTCACATTTGAGTATAATTGCGAATATATATACGAGACTATGCCTTCAAATTTCAAAAATGGTCGTTAATAGAAGTCATGCTGTCACTCTATTATCAATTAAGTTCGAACTCAAATACTAAAGATCGGAAGATTTTATCGTTTCAGGTTCAGCGGCAGCACAGTCGTATACGATTGCTGTCTCTAAGGCCATTGCAGCCACTGCCATTGAAATCCTTCAAGACTGGAAGTTACTTGCTCAAATAAAGGAGGAATTTGGAAAAGTCAAATCTTGAAGTCACCATATTATATAATGTTTACATGTATATGATACAAATCGGCACTTTTTCTTGGCGGAACGATTATATTTGTCTTAAGCAGTAATGTCCAAAATGCAAAGGTTGATCAAGAAGTAATGTCACTGCGTCCA
Organism: Mercenaria mercenaria; assembly: GCF_021730395.1. Lineage (NCBI taxonomy): Eukaryota > Metazoa > Mollusca > Bivalvia > Venerida > Veneridae > Mercenaria > Mercenaria mercenaria. The sequence goes on from NC_069364.1 coordinate 93,511,714, forward strand.
TCCCGAATTCCTCACTAGTTCAACTTTGCTAAGCAGTTAAGGCCTGTTATTGATATGATGCTAAAATATTTTTGCGTCAATAACGACAGTGACGTGCGGCGAACACCGTTACTATGCATGCCGATCTCTTGATAAATTAGAAAAAATGTGATATTTTCAGAAAACATTACAAACTGATCAAAGTACTTAGGTAAGGCGTTGTCTTCTCTTTTTGTCATTTTACACATTTTTATGGTTCTAATGATATTACCTCTGGATCAGTCCTCATAATATAGAGAAAAATGATGTCTGTTTTACGCAGTCATATAATGAGATATGTGTACTAATGTACTAATTTATATACTAGTAATTTAATACTGGGAAGGGCTTAGTGTAATGTTGTTAGAACTTGTTGCCCAACCCATTTGCTTTTGTATTTTTGCAATTCTATGTATCTACTTGCATGTATATATGAGCAATAAAATATGGTTAAATCAGTAATTTAATAAAGAAATATTCAGTAGAATTTTTATACATTTGTATTGTTGCAAGTCACGCAGTTTGTCTCTGTATCCCGGTCATCTAACAATCTGATTATCGCTAAAGGGCGTTCAAAATGTAATAATTCATCCGGTTGATCTGTCAATATTTCCTTATTTTCTTGGTACTCTCTGTAGTAATTCTAAATGGGCCGATATATTAAAAGCAGATTCACGAAAGTACTACCATTCCAATATAGTCTGTTCTTTCCTTATATGACAAAAATAGCAAGCATGAAAGCTCTTTTTGAAATGATGTTTCATTCAAAACAGGAACCATCAGCAAAATACAAAAGATTAAAACATATCAAACGACCAATAAATAGCATGGAACTGAAAAACACGGGAAAATACCATTATGTTAATTGAATAAATACCAGCTTGTATTTTGAGCGCGAGTTCTCATACGCGCAATGCAAAAAAATCAACATCATAAAGTTGGCAACCAATCTTAAAAATTATGACAAAAAGTAATACAGCAACGCTTAAAAGTAGCTGCATCGGTGGTTCAGTGGTAGAATGCTCGCCTGCCACGCGGGTGGCCCGGGTTTGATTTTAGAATACATATTCTGTCTTTTTCCATCCAAGCTTCATTAAAATATTAATAAAATGGACCTGGAAAATCACATTGATCAATTCTTGTGTTCAAAAATACTTTAACAACGCTGTTAATATTCACATCTAATATAGTAAAGGAAATGACAGAAATTGAATACATAATGGAAGACAATGGAAGATATTCACCTACAGCTAGGCAGACTTTCACCACAGAAATCCCTCTAGAATTTATTAATATATACCTAACTGTAAACCATGAAACGTTGATGCAAATAACTGACAGTATATTTCATAAGCATCAAAAATAATAGTATTTAATACGTGTATTGTTTTCTTTGCTACACAAAGCATGACAATTGCTGATGAAGCTTGTTCGGATTTGTTTCATTCGAATATACAGATACTCGATCGTCGGTATTATGCTAGTGTTTGTGCAGTGTAAGATTGAAATATCTTGAACACCAGGTGCAGTATTGCTACGACTGGCATATCCACGAGCAAAAATATAAAATATGGCGTCCATGAGTGAAAGATATTCTAATCTTACATGTAATACATACACATTTTCTGTTTTCATATTTTGACTAAATTCACCTATTTTATAGTTTCTCACCAGTGAAAAATATAATTTTACTTGATATTTTTTCACAGTGGAAATACCAAATATATTTCACTGTAATATTTCGATGATTTACTGAAAAAAACATTTTGAAAATGAATTGATAAGTCATTCAAATAGTAAAAGATTACTCGCATTTATCCTTACCATAATCCTAGAGTTGTGTTGTTTAAATTGAGTTGTTTTAAGTACTGGAATGGTCTCATTACCCTGATTGTCCACTTACCCGAATATATCCTTGATTTTTATATCCTTTATATGAAAAAAAAAACTTGAACAAAAAAATAGGCAAGCATCGAAGTTCTTTCTTAAATGCTGTTTTATTCAAAACTGGAACCTTGGGATAACAAAATCAGCAAAATATTAAAGATTATGATATATGAAATGGCCAATAAATACATGTAGCATAAATAGGTGAAACTGAAAAACAGGGGAAAATACCATCCTATTGATTGAATAAATACTAGCATGTACAGTATTTGAGCGCGAGTTGTCATACGCCTGGGGCAAAAACAATAAACTTCATAAAGCTGTCAACCAATCTTAAAAAATATGACAAAATGTAAAGGAGCGACTTATCACAACTGCATCGGTGGTTCAGTGGTAGAATGCTCGCCTGCCACGCGGGCGGCCCGGGTTCGATTCCCGGCCGATGCAAATTTTTAGAATTGTTTTTTTTTTCATCCAAGTTTTATTGATATTAACAAGATGTACCTAAAAAATCAAACTGACAAATTCTTGCGTGCAAAAATACTTTAACAACGCTGTTAGTTTTCACAGTTGATATAATAAAGGAAATGACATAAATTGAAGACATAATGGAAAACATTGAAAGCTCCTACAAAGGAAAACGTGTCCAGCTTTATAGCTAGGCAGTCTTTTTACCAAAGGGATCTCTTTTGAATTTAGATATACTTAACTATGAACTATAGAATAAACCATGAAACATTGATGCAAATAAATGCTTTTTAAAACCTGGACAACAAGGCTCGATGATTTAAAAACTCCTTATCTAAACAACTGTAAATATTGTTATTTGTTATTTTTTTTTTAATATGTGTAATTTTTCTTATGAAACACAAAGCATGGCTATTGCTGATGAAGCTTATTCGGATTGGTTTCATTCTGATATACAGTAAAAATATCAAATACCGGTTTAGAATGTTACCACGTTAACATGTATAGAGTATCTGTTTTTGTCAGTGTAAGATTGAAATATCTTTCACGAGTGAACACCAGATGCAATATTTGGTGTTTCATGAATGAAACATACTCTAATCTTACATGTATTACAAACAAGTTTCCTTTTTGGGGCGGTGCGTAAGCTCCGCCTCCAATGGAATTAAGACGGGAAAATGAAAGCCCGTCACTTCTTAGTGCAAAACGGCAAAGCGCATCCACTTTCTACATCCTCTCATAAAGAAGAGCACATAAAACAAAGCGGATGAATATGACCTATATTGCGGCTATTTTAAACTTGTCTGGTTCCCGTCGTACTATGTATTTTAGTACGACAGCGAAGGAGGGGCCGGTAAACCAGACTATTTTTAAACTCTGACGTCATGAGGGAAAACCCCACTTGGTTTTAATCTGAATTGTCTAAATATATACAAGTCAGTGATTTGTAGCCTGGCGGACTACTTTTTAAATTTTTTTCTTAAAACGACGCCATCTTGTTCTTTCCAATAACTGCAAAAAAAAAAAAAAAAACATATCTACGCGATTATTATAAACTGAACTTTTATTAGGTTCGTGAGACCATGGTACAAATGTATAGTGAATGCATACCGTATTGGCAATTACTACATAAAAGTTTTTATAACGGAAACGCTTGAGGAAACGGAAAGTGACTCATGTTAACATTTTTCAGGATTTTAGCTTTCTGCAATTCAAATTAGGAAGATATTGCATCTGGAGTGTTATTGAATAAAATCATCGAGGATACGGGTTGCCTATTTGTTCTGTCAAGCGGCGTAATGGCGTGTGTATAAGTCACGTCATTTGTTTGCTTAGTGAAGATGGGTAATTCGGTAAACAACTGAACTTCGGACAAAATTTTGCATGGCAGCAAATCAAAATTATTCAAGAATGTTAAGCAGAACAGAGAGGTCGGGCAAAAAGCTAAACAAGGTTAGCGTTTGTTTATCAGCTCATATTTTTAGTCCTATCAATAAGACCAGACATAACATATTTTAACATTTTGACGTCTATCGGTTATGTCCGGTCTTATCGGATCGCCATTTATAACATGTAGCCAGAAGTGAACACACATCATGTCGCCTTTATTCTTCAAATTACAAACAACATAACCCAATCCAAAGTGAACGAACACTACTTACACCGAAAATAATCCTTTTTTCAACTGCATATGTGAATAATTACAAAATAAAAGTTACTTTTCATGTATAAATATCGAGTTGTTTCTTTCAACTGTATGTATCGCTGTGTAACGTGGTGTGCAACATTGCCGGTCTATTCCGAATGTTGTGTAAATACAATTTATTTTGAGAATCAATTTTAGACAAAATATTTTCGCTCTAAATCAATTGGCAAATAGTTCACGTTGTTTTTCGTCTATGTCGCATCTAAATATATTATAACCTGCTGCATATGCTTGAAAAATGGCAGAATGTGTATTGAAAACTGTACACAATTGGCATACATTGGATATAAGGGTTTTTAAAGGTAAATTTAAATGATATATATTACTAAAATATGATAAATAACGGTAGGCTAAACTGTTCAAATCTGCGTACATCGTATATTTTATGTTTGAGAAAATGCTACATTCTACATATTAGGGCCCTTTTAGACGTTACAATGCAGATTAAAAATGAAATATAAAATAATGAATGTTGAAGGTAAAATGAGCATGTACACATCTAATATTTTGGACTACTCTTATTTTATAATATTTTTGATTTATTTCAAAGGCTCTATTCAATAATTTAGCTGTTTGTGTATTCAAAGAGCTATAAAAATAAATAGATTGGCAACTTGAAAGGCATGTAGAGCAAATCTCGCCAACCTCCCGTGACAAAAAATCGAGATCTCGTTTACCGGAAGTGGCGCTTTCTCCAAGCGCCATTTTGTATGCGAAAGCAATTATTCATCGGTAAAATAATTATCACGGTATGACCACACTTCTTTCGATGGCAAAAAAAAACCCCGAATACTTCGTATCTTAAGACCATTTCAGATTAAACTAATTTTGTTTTAGAAGCTAACATGTATTTTAAATGTAGTTTTAAAGGTACGAAATTGTAACTCCATGCTCGCCGATGTTTGTTTTTAGTAAGATAACGCCGAATCACGTTCTGACACGAGCTCACGCGAGATTACAGCCAGTTGCCATTCTGTGTATTTTATACTTCTTTGGTGGTATTCTAGTATTCTACTGTCAATTCTACTTTTAAATTTCTTGTACAGGCGCGCAGCTGCACATAATACTCGTAAAGAGGGGTAATGCAGTATAAATAGATAGATAATGGCAGTGTTCGAAATTCGCGGTAGTCTGACAGCCCGTGGCTACCAAATTTCAGCTCGGGCTACCGATTTGCCGCAGGTACAAGCCCGACCCGGCTACCGAATTTTCCTAATTTGTTTAAAAAATCATGCTAATTAAACGAGTACTGCATCCAGACTGAGAAACGCTTATGGAATTATTGTTGGTTTTGCACTCTCACTTGTTGACAATCAAACACAGTGTCAAAGACGTAACTGCAGCGTTAATTGGCTGAATACAATCACCTCTAGCGTAACAGATAATTTGATTAGCTTTCATACTTCTCGTGAAAATCTCACAAGTACCTGCAGTAGGCGGAGCTTAAATTATGCTATCAGCGTGTGTGTAAATGTGTATTCAGCACTAAGTCTTGTTATTACATCTTGCAAATTGTCAACAGTCCGAGTTGCAGTAATTGGCGAGTGCGGATCCTAAAAAATCAGGCGTAACAGTTTAGATTTTGGTTTGGCAAGGAGTGTCATGTCCGATGCTTTTGGACTCTGACGATGCTGATCTGGACTGGAGTATTTAGAGTTGAAATTTTTCAAAAACATGGCAGACATGTACTGTATGTCTTTTTTATTACTTCAAACATGCATAGAGATGTCTGTAAAACAAAATGTTATATGGTGCAAAAAGTATGTATTTTAAGGTATTAAAGTTCGGGCTAGTGAAATTGGTGTCGGGCTTGGAAAATTTCCAATCTGGTAGCCTGAACGGGCTAGTTGATTGAAATCTGAATTTCATACACTAATGGTTTGACGTATTAATCTTCAGATTTTTATGCAAGGTAGCAGGGGTGGCAAAATCTGATTTTGACTTGTTTGTCCTTTTTGTCAGTTGCTATTTTGTACTTGTCCGTATAGTAGTTATATAGTAAATTCTAGTCAAATTAGACTGGTCCGTACAAGCTTTGGGACAACCTGGGCAATACAGACAATTGAATTTGCCACCCCTGGGTAGTCGAATGTATTTGATGATGATCATGAACGAGCATTAAATTACATCGTCAAAGGTAGTTGTTCTTTGAAAGTCAACAGGTGTACGGCTCCAGTCGCATTCGGTTTAATAATTACAAAACGCACATTTTTACAAATTGGTATCCAATCAATTGGACCTCATTCTATTAGTGTACAATGAAAAACAAATTGTTTATGCAACAAATACCACTCCAATTAACTGTATCCTGTCGATTTGCCATTTTCGGAATCGATAATAACTTACCGGTAGGTATTCCGTAAACCACATGACCGATTTTTGGTTTCACAACCTTTTCCATGTCGAAATTAAATCTTAATCAAGAAAGAAATCAACTATTGTTTGTAGCCACAGTTTTTCCTTATCAAATAGGATAGATCACCCTGACGTCATGCATCAACACCTGTTTATCTGGTGGTGGGCAAAAAAATAATTTTACATTGGGTCAATTCGTTTCACTTTTGCGGCGTACGCCGTTTCGCCGTGTACAACCAGCTAGACGTTCTTTTGGCTTGCCGGCACTGCCCGGGTCTACCCGGCGTACGCCGATGTGCGCCGGTCTTGCGAGATAGGCTAACCGGCAAATCATATATTTTCGCGATACAAAATCGAGTAAACATTTGAAAATTTGGATATTAATACCAGTAAATGTAGAAACATGCTGTAAGAACTATTTGCTAACTTATTTGGAAAAGGCCGCAAGAGAAAATCATAATAAATTGGAAACTTATTTTTTTGTTTCTGCAGCTCTCGTGGCTGGCGTACGCCGAAGCGTTCGTTTTATTGATAAATCGGTGAGATTTTTTTCTTGCCGCCCATGTGACCGGCGTGCCCCGGGTTGAGTGAAACGAATTGGCCCATTGTGTATGGGATTAGAATTTTTAATACTTAATAATTTCGTTCATTTTCAGATATTAAAAAATCAAAAAAGTTTCGAAATGCTAACGATATTCATGTTTCGTTATTCAAATATCTTTTGAAAATGAATAACCGTTTTAAATGTCATATGATTTAAATAGCGCTGTAGATGCCCTCAACTTTCAGGACACCATAAGTTATTTTACACTAACAACTTCTTTCCATAAACAGGGTTCGAATTTAAGCTCGCATACTCGCGAAATGCAAGTGCAAATTTCAAACTGCAAGGTGAGATTTCAGACACCAGCACTTTTTTGCGAGTGAAAATTTTTGGCCGAATAATGTGCATTTCTAACGGTCGTCTCGATCTTACACTGTTCTTTCTTTCGGAGCACTCTTTCATCTTTCGTTGTGAAAGGACGTTTACACTCGATACTTGTCCTGTGCGCATGTCTTTTCAACTGCTGACAAGTACCTGCGCCAATTTTGATGACGTTTACCGCATCCGGTGGGTTTTTTTGGTAATCTATTAATAAGTTACTATTTATATAGCGCAAATACGATTGGCTGGATTTGTCACGTGGATGTTTGTGTTAATGTTCTAAGAAAGTAACATGTCGCAGAAAATGCAAGTTGTTTTTCATTTAGCAAGTTAAAAAAATACCACTTGCGGTAAAAAGGCAAGTAGAAAATCAGGCTAAATTCGAACCCTGATAAATGGCATTTTTTCCCAATCTGAACAGTTATCACGCAGAAATTTTCACACTTTTGAGCAAGTCTCAATGAAACTTAGTCAGAATGTTACCCTTAATAAAACTTTCGATGAGTTCTTGATTGGGTCATCTAAGCTCTAAAACTAGGTCACCAGGTCAAATCAAAGGGAAAGCTTGTAAACACTCTAGAGGTCAAATGTTTGGCCCAATCTTAATGAAACTTGGTCAGAATGGAACCCTCAATAAAATCTTAGAAAAGTTTGACATTGGGTCATCTGGGGTCAAAATCTAGGTCACCATTTAAAATTAAAGGAAAAGCTTGTTTACACTCCAGAGGTCACAATTTGGGCCTAATTTTAATGGAACTTGGCCAGTATGTTACCCTCAATAAAGTCTTTGACGAGTTTGATATCAGGTTATCTTGGGTCAAAACTAGGTCACCAGTTCAAATTAAAGGAAAAGCTTGTTAACACTGTAGAGGCCACATCTATGGCTATATCTTCATGAAACTTGGTCAGAATATTAATTTTGATATTCTTTATGTCAAGTGCAAATTTGGGTGAGGTGGGGTAAAAAACTCGGTCACTAGGTCAAATCAAAGGAAAAGCTTATTGAGGCCACATTTATGACTTATCTTAATGAAACTTAGTCAGAATATTAATTTTGATATTCTTTATGTCAAGTGCAAATTTGGGTGAGGTGGGGTAAATTTAAAAAACTCGGTCACTAGATCAAATCAAAGGAAAAGCTTATTGAGGCCACATTTATGACTGTATCTTCTTGAAACTTGGTCGGAATGTTAATCTTGGTGATCTTTAGGTCAAGCTCGAACTTGGGTCATGTCGGGTCAAAAACTGGGTCACCGGGTCAAATCAAAGGAATAGCTAGTTTACACTTTAGAGACCACATTTATGACCATATCTTAATGAAACTTGGTCAGAATGTTAATTTTGATAATCTTTTGGTCAGTAGCTCAGGGGAGCGATACATGGCCTTCATGGCCCTCTTGTTTTATTTTCTCTGACTCACTTAATAAATTTAAATTTATATGACAGTAACCTAATATTCTCGATTTATTACATATTTGACGTTGCAGGAGTGTAATACAGCCATCAAATAAAAACGATACTACACTTTTGTAATAAAGCTTTGACATTGACGTGATTTATAGTATAGGCGACGTCGGTCAAATTGACCTGTTTATATAGCAGAAGAAAGTCGAATATTTGGTGTTTCGACAAGAAAGGCTAACATGTGATAAAAAGAATTCATCTTACATTTGTGACTATCCACGTTGAATTTATTAACTCTTTGAATATAATTGATAAAATGTGGTGTTTCACATTTTATCATGCAGTCTATCTTATATTTGGCATGAGTGTCATCGTCGGTCAGACGAAGTCTCTTGCGCAAACCACAGGTTCCTATCTCAATATTTGACTTTCATCTAAGAATGTTACAAAAACAGCTGAAATGCACCGCCCCATCAGTACTCTCAGTGCTTTGATTATTTCATGTTTTGACTACATTTACCTATTTCATAGTTTCTTGCCAGTGAAAAAAAAATTATTTGATATGTTTCACAGTGAAAATACCAGATATACATTAATAGTTCGATAGTTCACTGAAAAACATGTAATAAAAATAAATTGACGTTACTCAAATAATAAAAGGCTACTCGCATTTATCCTTACCATATTACTAGTCTAAGAGTTGTTTTGTTCAAGTTTAATTGTTTTGAGTACTGGAACGGGCTAGTTACCCGGATAGTCCACTTACCCGAATATATCCTTGAGTTGTTTTGTTCAAGCAGATTAGTTTTGTGTACTGGAATGGTCTCGATACCTAGATTGTCCAATTCCCGAACATATCTTGGAAGTTTTTTCGTTAATGTAGAGTTGTTATGTGTACTGGAATGGTGGTCCACTTTCCTGAATTATCATGGAGTTGTTTTTGTTTGTCGGGTAGAGTTGTTTTTATTCAAAACGATTGTTTTGTGTATTGTAATCGAAGAGTTTGTGATTATCAGGATTTAAATGTTTAACCTTTTTCGTCGGATACGGATGGACAATGGAAAAAGAACGAAAATATTAAAAGTGAAATAATTTGATTGCAGTATAAATATGGGTCATACTGCACCCAGAGTTTTTAATTTATCATCACAGTTTATGATAAAGGCTTTATCTCATGTTATAAAATGTTACCTATCATCTAAGTAATACTACAAGTTGTAATGTACTTCAACAACAGCTAACCTTGTGGTACATGTATTTCCATTGTTATTTAATTCTTGTTTGTCTCCCTGTGTAGTAAGTCATCGGATTATAATAAAATAGCAGAATTACTTATTATCTACAGGGTAATGTAAAACTTTATATTAATTAAGTTGTCATGTGGTTCTGGTAGACGCAATTATTTTGGTCTTTTTTTATAAAGAATGAATAGATGTCAAATGTTCTGACTGGTTCATGACTTATGTACCATATATGGTGATGGCTGGGTTTGACAGCATTTTGTGTTGCCTTTCACTGGAAAATAACGTGTGCTTATCAGCTTAATGTAGACGCTTGTCAATTTACTAAGGAAATTGCATTTGCATTTGTTAAAATTTATGTTGACACTTGTTGATTTACTACTTAAGCAATTTCGCGGTTTAAATTTATACATACAATTCCAATAAATTCTTTACCGGAAACTGAACAAATTTGTCAGTCATATCATTGAGATACTTTAAAGTACTGTGTTAATCCGTGGTATATCAGCACTCTGTGCGACCAATCGGATCATTTTGAGTCAGTGAGGTTTCTTATCTTTCACTGGGTATGTGTGTAAATATGTCTAACAAGCAGATGTATTTAATATAATACAACATGACTTGAACGACTGTCAAACGTATTAACTTTGTAAATTTTACATCCTCATTAAAAGAAATCTGTCTGACCGATTTTAAGGTGGAATGCTTTGAGTTGTTATCTACAATGACAAAATACATTATACATATAAAACGATATTGTTTCAGCTGATAGTATACGAGTATGATATAAAATATATATACAGAAAATGTATTAGTGCATGTGGGACCGTTTCTTCAAGACACAAACTGCAATACTTCCTAAATCTCATTTACTTTTCGTTTGCTCTTACGAAGACACTAAATTATATCTTATTATCTTAACTTAAAAGAGAATGATACATCTAAAGCAAAAGGCATATGAAGCAATAGACACTTTTACCAGAGACTTGGAGACAATCAGCAAGAACATCTGGGAAAATCCTGAGCAAAGCTATGAAGAATTCAAGGCACATGCAAATATCACAGACTTTCTGGAGAAACATGGATTCGAAGTTGAAAGAAAATACGTAACAGAAACGGGTTTTAGGTATTTTTAACTTAGTTCAAATCAAATATAACCAGCCAATGTTTACGTAGTACCTTTTGTACTATGTCGTTTCACGTATGGTTCTATGCATAAATGTGGTAAATATTAAGGTGCGCGGTGAAGTTTTAAAATTGATTATAGTTATGTCTAGTCACTTATGTTAATTCAATTATTATTGATGTCAGACCACAGTTCGTACATGCTAATAAACCTCTGTTGAATGTTAGGTCAACAATAAACTTTAATATATCATTTTCTTTGGGAATTGCTTTCAAAACACCATAATTGCAGTTACTCTATGCATGACCTTATCTTCTATCTTCTGTTTGTGTAAGGATGCAATTTATTGTTTTCACTAACACAACTTCTCTACAAATTTACTGATGTATTTCTTGCTTTTTATTTTGTCGAAAATTATTGAGGATTTATACAATTTGCACTGCTCATACCATGACGTGAGCAATGTGTAACATTTTGTTAAAGATCGTTTTCAAACAAGATTACTTTGCCAGAAATACAAGAAATGCGCAAGAAATACATCAGTAGATTTGTTAATAAGTGTCCATAATAAGTACGACAGGGCATTAGTGCTAAGAGTATTTAATATGGAACAACGAGTCAACTCTGTGTGCCAGGCTGGATATGCACAACTACGCAGAATAGGTCACATCAGACGGTATCTTACCAGTGATGCCACAAAGACCCTTATCAACAGCCTGGTTACTTCACGATTAGACTACTGTATTACCTTGTTAAGTGGTATTTCAAACAGCACACTTAGCAAGTTACAACATGTCCAGAACACGGCAGCTCGCGTCATCACTAAGACGCCCCGTCGCAATAATATAACACCGGTTCTGAAGGAGCTGCATTGGTTGCCAGTGAAATACAGGGTGCAGTACAGGGTTATGACCCACACCTTAAAGGCTTTACACAATCAGTCCCCTGCCTATATTAGGGATATGATAGAAGTGTATAAGCCGGTCAGAAACCTAAGATAACAAGACACGCTGTCACTGGCTATGCCAAAAACTAAAACCATAATGTATGGCAATCGCAGCTTTTCATTCACTGCTCCAAAGCTTAGGAACTCCCTTCCCGTCAAGATCAGGGAAGCTCACACGCTAACTGCAAAAAAACCCACTTCTTTGTACAACATTTCGTTCACTGACCGATACATTGTTTTTCTTTTCATAAAACAGCGTAGAACAGAATTTTATCCTAGGGTCACTTAAGGTAGTGGACCCCTAATAGTAATGTTTAAAAATTGGCATTTGTTTGGTATATTCTTAAAATTGACCGTGTTTCGCACTGTGTTGCAATTTTTAAACAACTTTTACCGTGCCGTTTTATAAATTTTGTATAATTTATGGTATTTCCTCAAGGTCAAGTAGAGCTAAATTCCATAGTGATGACCACTATCCAAAACGTTTGCAAAGAATTCATTATACTATTAATTTTGATAAAAGAAATATCAAACTATTGGTAAACAATTACAAAACACAAAATGAAACAGTTTCATTTTTTCTAGGGTGCCTCAAGTAAACGGATTTAATGAGCCAGAATTCTAACTCCAACATTGAAAAATTAAGGTCGAATCCTGCGGGTCTGTTTTGAATTTCGGTCACTTCATTCAAAAATAACAATGGGACAGAAGTGAAACCTACCTATATTTCTTCCACAATATGTAATCTAAAGAGTGAAGGCAAAATAGAGAACTTTTACCGCGTGTAACTCAGTATTTTTAAAGATGTCTAACTCTACCCCTTCTTTTTCAGAGGTAAATTCACTTTGAGCAGCAAGAAATCGGTAATCAAATGATTTTTTTCCCACTTTTGTACAATAAATCAATAATAAGTCTTGGAAGAAGTAAAAACTTACTAGAAAAAAGGAAAATAAGTGAAAAAAATTTGGTCCCAGTGGGGCTTGAACCTACGCCCGCCCCCACCCCCCCTCTGAAAATTGCTGTCAAATTAGGTTTATGGCAGGAATTGAATACTCTTCAAAAAGGAGGTTCTCTATTACGGGTCAAATACCTGAAATACTTTTAAATATGTATGTATGTGTCTTGCTTTATCTACATGTTTTACATTCATGCTTTTTGTTAATGTGGAATGCATTTTTTTTGTATGCGTATTTGTTTGTATTGTTTGCAATTTATTTTGTAAAGCACTTTTGAACGTATACATGTGCACGAAAAAGAGTGCTATATAAATGTGGTATAATAATAGTAATAATAATAATAATAATAATGATTTAATTAATTAACTCAAAATTCTAAGAAACTAATTCAGCGTTTCAAGATACATTACTCTAAGTTTGGGGTTACTGTGTCAAAATTGCGAGATGCTAATTATGACACCAAACGTAGATGTGTCCACAATTTGCTGTAGAAGCTAAGGTAGGGCTTATATTGGTGGGTCGGTGGTCTAGTGGTAACACGCTTGACTGTCAATCCAGAGGTTCGGGGTTCGAATCCCCGTCCAGCCACTGGACATTTCTGAGATGTTCTTGAGTATCTCCCACCTAACTAAGAGGCCTGTATTGGTTCTTCCCAAGAAAGACGGTTTCGCGTGTATCGGTGCTATACACTGGGCACGTTAAAAAACCAGACTGTCTATTCGCAAAGAGCTAGGCTAAGTTAGCCGGACAGGCCTGTATCTAAAATGATTTTTCTCTATTTGTTCTGGGGGCTTTATCTCACTGACCCTCTGGTCAGATCGCTCTGTGTCTGTACTAGTAGAGGATGTATTTCGCTCCCTGTGTGGCTACGTTTGCTATATGTAAAGCGCCTCTGAACGTGTTTACCATGAAAAGGGCGCAATATAAATCTGGTATAATAATGATAATAATAATATATCAAGGTATGGTAGTACATGTCCAAGCCATTGTATCCGTTTTAAATCGTAAACATCTAAGTGTCAATAAAAGTAATCCGTTAACATATTTCACCTTTGACAGATGAATAAACGACCAAACTTTGCGCATAAAAGGAAATAATATTTAGTCAACTTTTTAACTTGAAATTTCAAGTCAACATCTCGAAAATACTTAATAAAGCACACCTGACACTAATGATTTTAATAAATAGTTTTAATCAAGATTACTTTGCCAAAACTATTCGACAAAATTAAATAAGTCTAAACAAAATATATACCATAACGAGAAACATACCAGTAGCCTTATTAAAGGTGGTCAATCACATTTAATCAACATTTAATGACATTTTTTACTTTTTGTATATTCTGGTAGAGAGTTATTTAAGGAACAAAAAGACCGATTACATAGAGTTAGATTCCTATTTGAAATGTATATTTTATTATTTTTATAAAATTTTGTAATTACTCCCCTTTAATATGAAAGTATATAAAAAGCTGGGTATTTCTTTTTATTTCGATACAATGTCTAGTTTTACATTTGCATTTGATAGACATAATCAACTATTGAACAATCTGAACCAAAATGCAAGTTTTAAAGCTGTGTGTAGCTTTTGAATTCATTTATTTCCAATCTATCTTGGTTGCGCAACCAAGATAGGCAAAGGGAGGTAATAATAATTTTTCAAACTTGAGTTTCTAATGAATTCCATCTAAATACATAATTTTTAATGCAAATATTTTACAAATATATTACAATATGTCTAATATTTATACATTTCCTTAGGCAAAGTATGTTTATCAAATTTATACTTATGATAAAATAACTCTATCTTGGTTGGGCAACCAGGACAGGAAAATGAAATTTTAAAAATACCTCCAGTGAAAATCTAATTTGTATTAAGTGTTAAGTGATTATAAATGAGTGTAAATGATCAGATGCTAAAGTTTCGAACAAATCCGCTACATGGCCAAAATCTGATTATCCACCTTTAAGGAATTTCATATCCCATTTTAAAAATAAAAGAAAACCAAAAACCAAATTTTCTCGCAAATGCAGTTCTTTAATTGATACCGTAGCCTAAATAAACTTTTGTTACCACTTTTGTGCGTGAAGTACTACTAACAAATATGCGTTAATATATGTGGACAACCTCCTGCAACTAAGGCAAACAGCAGGAAGCGGGCATTGTACCCGGTTATTGGCCTGCCATGAATGGGCAGCATCATTTTACCATGTGTCGTCGAGATAAAAAATCGTTAACTTTATAATATGCCGATAATTTATAGAGCTATTGTTTTTATGAATATAATTAACAAGTCATGCATGCATTGAGGTACAACTCTCAAATTAGTCTTTGTCATTGAACATCATGAAGATACTCTCTATCGCTGTAACAAACGATTTATAATTCTATTACTGTACACTCCTTTGCAGTCAGAATGTCAAAAGAGAGGAGCGTGTACAAAGGGTACGGCAATTTTGTCTGCACCTTTAGTTGTGTAATGAAGTGTACTGGAAGAAATTCTGGAAACATAGTTTGTTCATAAGAGGTAAAGAAACACCAACGCACTCAACCGCACAAGATTAAACAGAATAACAACGAATCCAAAGAGACTAGAAATAATTACAACTGCTTGCCATAGTCATTTCATAGAATATTCTTGTCGGTTGTTTGCTCAAAACTAACATACTACTTTGACGTTATTTTAGATCGGTATTTGGCGACAGTACAGACGGTCCGCATATCGTAGTTATATGCGAGTACGACGCCCTACCTGTAATTGGACATGCTTGTGGACATAACTTAATCGCAGAGGTTGGCTTAGCAGCTGGTATAGGTATCAGAGCCGCCCTAAATAGCAGCGAGAAACCGCTGGGCAAGGTAGGACAGTCAACTGGTGTAGGTATCAGAGCCGCACTAACAGGCAGCGAGAACCGTTGGGCAAGGTTGGAGAGTCCACTGGTATAGGTATCATGCTGAGCCGCTCTAAATAGCAGCAAGAAAGCAGAGGGTAAGATAAGTCGTATAGCTGATATATGTATCTGAGCCGCCCTAGATAGCAGCGAAAAACTGCTTGGCAAGGTAGGTCATACAGGTAGTAAAGCTATCAGTGCCGTCCTAAATAGCAGCGAGAAATCGATTGACAAGGTAAGTCATATAACTTGCAAAGGTTTCAGTGACGCCCTATATAACAGCGACAAATTGTTTAGCAATTTAAAGTTGATTTTTTTTCAAAAGGCGGGTGTCTTTTCAAATGTGTACATAGCTGGAAATGTTGTTGGGTTTAACACCGACACAATAATAAGACATATGGCGACTTTCCAGCTCTGCTTGTGGAGGAAGACCTCAGATGCCCCTCCGTGTATTATAACATCACGGGCGGCCACCTGGGTAGAACTACCGACCTTCAGTAAGCCAGATGGATGGCTTCCTTAAATGAAGAATTCAACGTTCCAAGTGAGGCTCGAACCCACATAGTGGTAAGGAAATACATTGACAGTATTGTACGAACAAATATATTGGTAAACCGAACTGTGTAGGTTAATTTGAGATCTTGAACCAGCACGGTCCTATGTTTTTAAATTTTAAACTTTGTGTGCTAAAAAAGAACTGAAAAGAGAGTAAATGCATGCATGCGAAACAGAATATTATAATCTTTAGGGTAAGGCACTGTGTAAATACGAACTAATCTGATAAATCAGTTTTATGTGAATGGGAACCAGTTTAATATAAATGAGAACCATAGTGCAAGAAATTCATAAAATAATTGTACAATTTCTTTGAAATGATTGCAGAAGAATGTATATTATTACGCTTATTTTTATACATAGGAAGCGGGTTGTAAAATCCAAAGTGGTCTCAAAAATTTAAAATAGCCGCCATAATTAACATTTCTATAAGAAAATGCTGTATCTAGAGAAAATAAAAAAAAGTTAGCATTAAACTATAGATATAAATATTATATAGTATAGATACATATTGGTCTTTGAAACAAAGTTAATTCATACATTTTGTTTTAGTTTTGAAAACAAAATAAAACAAAAAGCATTGTTTTTATTTAAGAAATGATTGTTTTTGGTGTTCATGCGAAAAGAACGACAGAATAGGATCGGCAAAATAGCGCGATTCTTGTTTGATATGCCGATCCTATTCTGTCGTTCATTTCGCATGAACTCGGAAAAATTATTCATTTCTTATATTTATATTATATGCAATTACTATACTTTATAGTACCATTTGTAAAAAAAGGTTATATCATAAATTGCACACATTCTGTTGTTTTAACATTAAAATCAGCTTCCCCGCCATTCTGTTCAAAAGACAGAACAACTGCGACGTCAGCCAACGAAGGTTCTCTCTGATTATACGAAGACGTCGTAGAAACAACGGCCCGTTATCACTAAGCAGAGTTGTCGTAACTTTGGCGCCTATACTTTTGCTGTTCATACAAAATGAACGTCATTATTTTCAATGGAAAAGAATAGGGCAATTGTAAAAAATTTGCTTATTTATGACATCCCTTGCAATGACCACTAATATATGCATTATAGGCCTGGCAAGTACCTGCTATAAAACTACCAGTGGCAAGTGCTGTTTTTCTTTTCAATAATAGGTATAGCAATTATGCCTATAGTAGATCATTTTTATATTTAAAATATCACATAAAACAAGTTGGCAAAATAATTTCGGTAATTTAAAGAAGATGGAAATCAATTTCTTTCTTTGCTTTATGTTTTTTTTAGATACTATCTTTAATTGGGGGGCAACATTTATTCATAACTGTTGCATTTAAACAAGGGGCTGAACACATTTTACACAATAATGTTAAGTTCCAAAGACTGTAGGTAACATAAGATAAGATCATTTGTACTTCGAGTCTGGACAACACGTATACTATTGCTTGTTTATTTTAAAAGCAATTAGTTCTCAGTGGTGAATCCATCAATTGATTCTTAATTAGCTCATCTTTGAATATGATGGCCATAACAATTTTTGTCCAAATATGGTTGTCTGGATTATGTAAGGGTATATATTTTATGTATAACTGTTCCAATTCGCATCCCTTTTACGTGATGTAAATAACTGTTTCGCCTTTTTCAAATAAAGAGATGGCGGCCATCTTAGATTCTGGCGGCCGTATCGACTTCTTTGAGGCGTAGTAATAATCCACTACTGTACAGTTGTTCAAGCAGCACACTTGTTTTGCCATTTTCTTATAAAGCTGTGAATTATGGCGTCCATCTTGGGTTTAGATGGCCACGTTGGATTTCCAGAAACCACTTCCAAGGCTTAATTAATGCTTATTACATTATTTATCTACTACCAAACCCAAGTTGCATGCTTTTCACAGATGGTGCACAATTTACCTTTTTTAAGCACAGATTTTTATGTGAATGGGGACCAGTTTTGTGTAATTGAGAATCAGTTTATGTATGAGGACAAGTATTGTATAAATTGTGAATCACTATGAACTGATATGTGTACATGTTTAGCTTTACATCTTTAGCTCACGGTTCTCGGAACCCCTGCAGAGGAAGGCGATGGTGGTAAAATTGACATGATAGAGTCAGGAGTGTTCAAGGACGTTGACATTGCACTGATGGCACATCCGGCTCCATTCAACCAGGATGCGTTTCATGCTCTGGCGTTTAACCAGTACGTGCAACATGCTTCTTGGTATACTTCTTGGTGAACATAGAAACTGAATACATATTACATACTTAAAATGAATTTAACGCATGTAACTGTGCATGCGTTACAGACGAAACGTGTATTTATATTCAATACGGTAAAAATCTCTCTTAACTGTATTGCATCCTCATTGCGCTGTTCACTGGTCAAGTCACAAACCAAGTGAGAAAATTTGATTTATTCTGTATTTATTTAAAACATCTGTTATGCTTACGTTAAACATCAGTCAGAATGCATGAGACGTAAAGAACAAAGGGGTAATATTTTAGCTATAGCTGAAGGAAAAGAGGAATCTAGCTTTAATATATCCATAATTTTCGTAACATAAAACATCTGTGAATTTCAGAGTTACTGTCAAATACCATGGACACGCCGCTCATGCTAGTGCATTCCCCTGGAACGGAGTTAACGCCCTTGATGCTGCTGTGTTATGTTATCAGAATGTATCTTGTCATAGACAACAGTTTAAATCAACATGGAGAGTTCATGGTTATATATATTTTTATGATCATCTTTCATTTTTGTAGACAAAGTTACACCTGGTTATGCTGTTCTGTTGATATAAATGCTAATGTTTTCAATACATTTAAGATGATACATGACAATGTTGTATAGCGAATGATATCTAGGAACATAGGGTGATATAAAACTAAATGTGAATAATACATTTTAGGTGTCATCAAGAACGGTGGAGCAAAACCAAATATTATACCTGATCTAACAGAATTCGAGTTTTATGCACGAGCCCCGAGTAAAGCTGAGCTGAGTGTGCTGATGGAAAAACTAGACCTATGCTTTAAAAGCGCTGCTACAGCTACAGGATGCTCCGTTGAGTACTTAGTCAAGTTTTCAGTCTCGTGTATTTTGTGTGTGCGCGCGCGCGCGTGGGTGCGTGCGTGCGCGCGCGCGCGTGGGTGTGTATGTGCGTTGCATTTAGGGGAATGATCGTTAATTTTTAAAACAAGTAGTAGTATATTAGATTGGTTCGGTACGTGCTATAATTATATTGAGGTTAAGTGAAAAGTAAGCTTACATAAAGCACCGTACAACATTTTAGTCAAGCTTAAAAGTTTGTGTTTGACGTAAGATATATGTTAGGTGGGGATACTAATGAATTATAGCATAACGAAATGAACTGAAGATAGATTCTTAAATTTTCTGTGATAAGAAAATGTGCAATATTGAAATTCCATAAACCAGACTGCATCAACACACTTTAAACTCCCCAGATTTTTTTTATTGATTTTTTGTTAGTTTGATTAGTTTGCCACTGAAAAGATTGCACTTCGAATATGAGTATTTTCTATATTTAAGACTCAGATGTCTCAATGACGATTAATAGAATTATGTTTCAGAATCCTCTTTCAAGTAGAATGGATTCCGATTTAATTTCTACGCCAATGAATAAAAATGTAATGAACAAGTACGTGTTCAATATTGCCTATGTAATAACAACAAAACATCTCTACTTGGGAAAGTTTGTAAATGCCAGAAAATGCAGATTTATTAAATCTATGTACAATGCCTTTAGCGTAGTTTCGAAATCTTATCTTTGAACGTTTGAAAAATAAATTAGAAGGTTCATAAGCAATGATATGCCTGAAAAGTGCTCACACGGAATCTTTTCCATGCCATATCTTCTTAATATCAAGTCAGGTATAATAATTACCGTTAAAACCTACCTTAAACGACGCACAAAATAGTAACAGGCGTGGTCTCCTCCTAGAAAATGTCTCGTGGGATTGCTACCTTGTTGATGTTTATTTTGTAAACTTGTCAACATCTGATGTTCTTGCATTAATACATTTCACACAGACTTCATCCGTTTTTGGTATGTTATTTATAATATCTTACATTTCCTTGCAGGCTGAGATTTGTTGGTCAAAAAGACCTTGTTACGATATGAAAAACAACAAAAGTATTAGTGACGTGTATCACAGAAATGCTAAAAACCTGGGTGTCGACTTTGTCAAACATGGAGTCGCCCATTACGCTGGCAATATTCCTACCGTATCTACCGACATGGGAAACGTGTCGTACGAAGTACCAAGCATACATCCTATGTTTTATATTGGTACTGATGCGGTCAACCACACAAAAGGTTTCACGGTTGCTTCAGGTAATAGTATACACTGTCAAATTTTACTAAATTTTCCTGTCGTATTTAGATAAATCGCTTAACTTATTGTATGTAATTGTTAGGTTGGCGCGGCCCTTATAGACAGGGACCCTCACCCTGTATTCATGAATCTTGTAACATCAAGCCGTAATAATGAAATGAATGAACTGGCACGCAGAAAAGTGCCATTCAAATATTCCAAATTTAAATGTAAACACAAAGTCACCGCATCCGAATGTTCAAATGAAGTAAGTATAATAGTTTAGCACTACCACTCTAAAGCATCATGTACCACCACAATCCGATAATGTTATAATACAAAATTAATTCAGAATTAACAGTTCTATCAATTCAGTATTCACTATAATATTCAAGAATTTTAAAGGTGGCAGTTTACAGACAGCGATCTGCATACATTTTAAGGTATTGGAATTAATATTAAAAGTAGCAGTCCTAAGGTAGTGAGTTTTATATATTTTTTAAGGTAATAATTTAATAGGAAACGAAAATAAAGTAAAATAAGGTGTCATGCATCCTTAGCCAGCACTACAGACACTATCTTTCGGTTCAGCCTGTGCTGGAAAAACCCAAGAATATATGACATTATACATTCCTTGTGAAAATGTAGTGGTGCCTTAAACATGTTTTACTCAGCTGAAACACTCGGCACTCTAATGTCAGCACAACAGACATCACTGACTAAGGAGAAGACACAAACAAAGAATAATGGAATATTTTAATAAAGTAAAGATTCTATCTATATTGTTTAGTTTCTTTAGTGAAGACTGTGCTTATCTTTAATTAAAGTTCCCAGTTGTATGGGCAATAAAAATTGAAATTATTATCTATATTTTTTAGTTTCTCATGAAAATAAATCAGGGGGGAGTGTTGAATTTACTCTACATAATTTTTTTAGTTTCTCGTGAAATTAAAACAGGGGGAGTGTTGTTTTATAAAATTTAGTTTATCTTAGTGCAGACTGTGCTATTATTTAATTATAGTTTCCAGTTTTTATGGGTAATAACAGTTGAAATTACTATCTATATTTTTTAGTTTCTATAGAAAATAAAACAGGGGGGAGTGTTGTTGATTAAACCGTAACGTATAACACAATAAACAAATGATAGTCCATCCATCTTTTAAAATATTTTAGCCTTGTGTACAGACACTATGAAAACTTAAATACCAGTCTGCTGTATTAGAACACATATCCGAGAAACGAATGTAACCATGTAGCCTGTTGATTATTCTTGATTTTCACAATATTTACATAAACATTTCACCCCAGTCCTAATTAAATAGCTAATAAATGAAATGGAACATACCTCTGAACAGTTTCCAATGACATTTTTACTTCTAAATTTCTATATCATCACATACAGTCCATTTCTATAATGTATCCTTTCTTGGCGGATTATATCCGAACATGACTACACTACGGCGCAGTGTTCACAGAGGCAGCATGCGCATTTCACAGTCTAAATAGATATTTCTAAAGAAAATTTGACTATAATAATTAGAGCAAATAGCAATGAAATCATAATAAAACCATTCAATTCATAATACTTTACAAAAACTTGATCGTTTCTTTCGTCTGCTTCGTACACCGGAAGGCACGGAGTGTAGCTTTCCTGCCGTACCACAACCGTATTTCAGTATGAGTAAACTGTATACTGATCTAGGGGTCTGTATGAAAATTTTACAAAATATCATTAGGAATTGACAATTATGATAAGAAAACCGACTGATGGGAAACGTGTCGTACGAAGTACCAAGCATACATCCTATGTTTTATATTGGTACTGATGCGGTCAACCACACAAAAGGTTTCACGGTTGCTTCAAGTAATAGTATACACTGTCAAATTTTACTAAATTGTCCTGTCGTATTTAGATAAATCGCTTAACGTATTGCACGAACTTCCTTTCGTGCTTTACCGGCTAGCATACATTGGTATATAGTAAACATGTTAAACAGCTTGCCGGTCAATAGGCAGAACAGTTTTGACTTTAGGCCGGTAAACCATATATTAAGTGTTTTATTACATAACATAAGAAATAAATAAATGTTTTTGACAGGCTAAAGGGAAAGCTTAACGAAAAAATCATAAGAAATAAATGTTCCTAAGATTTTTCGTTAAGCTTTCCCTTTAGCCTGTCAAAATTTAGAGTTGAACTATAAAGCGGTCGATAGCACTGTCTCTTGACCGACAATTTATACAGGGAGTCATTTACTAAGTAGAGTACATTTGGCGTCACACTGCCAACATATAGTATCTAATTTTCTTGCCTACCTAGCGGGGAAAGTATACATTTATCCGAGCACGCGCCGGGGATAGATATTCCTGTCTTTCCCTAGGAAAAAGCCTTGTCTAAAATAGCGTGCACTAAGGTGACGTCACATAGTACTGGTACCATTGTGACGTCATAAACTTTATAAATAATGTCAGGAAATACCAAAAACCTATTTGTATCCACGATCTATTTTGAACATGATAGGCAAGAAAAATGATCTAACATGTCTGCCTGTGTAAGACAGCTGCTTTCCCTACCCTCGGGACAGCATGGATAACGCTCGGTTTTCCATTCCACACTGTCCCTTAGGTAGGGAAAACCCCGTCTTACACAGGCAGGCATGTAAGATCCTTATAGTGTTTAACACATTACAGTCCATTTATATACGAAGACTATTATTTCAAGGTTCAAAAATGGTCCTTAATAGAAGCTAGTCTTTGTTCACAGGCGATCTTTCTTACAGATTTTACCATGAATACAGGTTCTAGTCACTATATATT
Organism: Mercenaria mercenaria; assembly: GCF_021730395.1. NCBI lineage: Eukaryota > Metazoa > Mollusca > Bivalvia > Venerida > Veneridae > Mercenaria > Mercenaria mercenaria. The sequence continues at coordinate 93,535,329 of NC_069364.1, forward strand.
ATCACTCTATTTTAATACTACGATCTAATACTACGATCGGAACGTTTCATCGTTTCAGGTTCACCAGAAGCACAGTCGTATACGATTGCTGTCTCCAAGGCCATTGCAGCCACTGCTATTGAAGTCCTTCAAGATCCAAAGTTACTTGCTCAAATAAAGGAGGAATTTCGAAGAGTCAGATCTTGAAGTCAACATTTTATATAATATTTATATTATACAAATCGGCACTTTTTCTTCGCGGAACTCTTGTATTTGTACTGAGCAGTAATCTTCAAAATGCGAGGGTTGATCTAGAAGTAATGTCACTGCGTCCATCGTGCATTTTTATCTTTATTATATCATAGAAATTATACCATGTTGTACGCTTTAAAAGATGAAATATTATTTCATAGTGTTGTTCCGTTTTAGATATATCAATTTTTCAAATTTTACCATTCACCACATTTCGCCTAACGCAAAAAATAGCTCTTGTTTTTTCAGTAAACAGAAAAAAAACCAAACAAAGGCAAGCACCAACTGACTTCAAAATAATGCACCTAAATATTATATGAAATGACAAAGATGTGAAGTTACGGTTGCATCCTCGTAGGTTAAAGTTTGCTATGCAGTTTTTAAAAACGCTTGTTATTGCTTAAGGAGGTAGGTTACCTTGTTACAAGGGTAAATTCAAATTAGTTGAACCGCAGCACATTTTTGTATTTCGTGTAATATGAAGTTTTAATTGCTATAATCTCAATTTCGTTTGTCTCTGTCCCTTCAAGTTCAATTTTTATCCAGGTTTGAAGAGTGTGACCCTCCAAAGGTATTTCATATGAAAGAAGAAGGAAAATACGGATATTTAACACTTTTCAGTGTATTTTAGTTTCATTGATATCCGTAGAAGTCTGCATAATTGATAATTCTACTAGTATGCACGTTATCTTTCTAATAAAAGCTTAAAATGTATATGTCGCGGGGCTCGTGTTTCCATGGTAACGTATTTTCTCTCATTTTTAAACAACTATGTATAAAAATAGGGGTTTTCGACGGCTTCAGTGCCATTCTGTTAATGACCAACATGGAATATTTGGGTAATATTATTAGCAAAATACCAAGCAGTTTACATGGTACCCTATTTTTCTTAAAGTTTAAAGTAACCATGGCAACAGAGATGTTTAAAATAGCTTATATCTTGCTTTTTGTCGTAGTTTCTTATAAAAAATATTGAATAAGATTATCTTTCTAGTTAATGTAGCTATAAAACATATTATTTCTAACGTTAGTTATATTTCGTGTCAGTGACGTCATTTTAAGGCAACATTGTTTTGAAGCGTTTCTGTGGCAATTTATTCATTATTTCTGAATTATTAAACCATAAAGCATCAGATCGAAGACAGGTTCATGATTTGTTTTCAGAAGAATGAATATACAAACACATTTAGTTTGTCGTAAACGTCGTCGTAAATCGTCACGTTAGCTTCCGGTTGGACATGCGCACATACAAATATGAAGGTAACCTACCTCCTTAATTGTTACGTCAGTAACTTCACCGATCGCCGTTACCATGGATATCCTGATAAGTTATCACAAAAATTGTGATATTTTTAGAAAATATTGCAAGTTGATCAAAATACTTTGGTAGCACGTTTTCTTGTCTTTTTGTCATTACACATACATGTATAACACATTACACATATCTTTAAGGATGCAATAACATTACTTCTGGATCAACCCTCGTAATATGACGTCTGCTGTTACGCAGTCATTGTAAGAAGTATGTTAAGGACGCTCGCTACAGTTTCGTAATTTTTTTCTCAATAATAGAGTTTGATGAAATGTTTTGTATTAAAAGATCATGTTAACATGATGTATTGAAAAATGAAATAAAAATACTAGGTCACCAGCTTTGTTTCAATTTAATTTGCCCCTAGATATGGTGCTATTTTTAACATTTTTCAAAATTTCTATAATCATAAAATATATTTCAGTACAAGTACAATAATCAGCTCAAATTTGATATCTAAGCATTTTTATAACGGAAAACAATATATCTATTTGAAACATGCTCAGAGAAATCGGAAAAGAAAATGATTTTGTAAAGAAAGGAATACTTGTTCAGCAGACCCAAGAGCTATTTTTGCATATTTTTGTCAATTTTAAGTTGGTACTTTTGCTATTTTATCGAGTTTCACAAGATAGAATTTAATCAAACTCTGCACATACCTTTGGTAATGTCTACCTAATCTAAAACAAAAAGAAAATTGATAGGTCACCATATTAGATTTCGCTTAAATCAAATTACAACGAGGTGGGTTGTGTCGGGCATTTATACAACGCAGGTTGGTACGAAATATGCTTTCAGTGTTTGAGCAAATGACTTAAAGATATATCAAATTATCAAACGGCAGATTTCTTAATAAGCGGGTTTTAAGGTGTTTCTGAAGCATTTTGATGTCATAGAACGATGAAAGTTTCTGCCTTTCTCCGAACAAAACCTATAGTTTACGAATACGGATGTACGGTATGGGTACGGTACGGGATTAGAAACAGCTGTGACTCAATGCAGAGTTGGAGCGCTGGTATAAATTACAGACTCCAGTATATGTCGGATTGAACCAATTTGAACTAAATGTACTTTAAATGTATATATTTTGTAACCATGGTGATACTTACCCTAACATTTAGTCAGTATATTATACATATTTTACATTAAATGCATGCGAACATACAATAATTTGCGAATTTTTGCCGTACGCGACATTAGATAATCACTTCCGGGCATGCGCAGAAAACCGCTCCAACTCTGTAGTGAGCTACATCGATTAGAAACACAACCAAATTGGCACGGTGTTAGGATAAATATCGACCCGTCCGGAAAAACTGTAGCAAGTGCCTTTGAATTTGTATTTTTTTTTTTGAAGAAATTTCCAGTTGCATTTTATGTTGTTGTTTTTATATGCACTAAGAAAAAACTTATACCACAAAAAGTAATGCAAGTCACGCAGTATTGTCTCTTCATCCCGGTCACCTAAGATAACTATTGTTTCAGCCGATTGTCGCTAAAGGGCATTCAAAGCATAAGAAGTCATTTGGTTATTTCCCTCTAATTCAACTTGTTAAGTTATTGGTACTCACCACTGGCACCAGACCAGAAAGAAAATGCCTCTGTACATGTTATACCATACCCCTAGGTATCATATAAGAACCATGGTCATGAACGGGAAAATACACTAGCCCATTTCAATCGCGCATTTCTCAATTAAAACGTGCAGTTCGATTAATGTGTACTATGGATAATGAACAAGTGATAATTTATCTTCAATTGTGTACCGGTCACACGTCTTCAATATTTCTTATCTTAGGGAAACAATGCGTAGTTTCAGTTTTCATCAACGTTACTGCAAAAACTTTGGTGAACTTCCCTGTTGAAGTTCCGGTCTAGATTACAAAACGTGTCTGATTGGTTGATGTGAAAATGTAGGTCAATCGTCATTTAACTACACGTGTTTGTTAATATGTGTATATGCAGTATTGACTTCATCGATGTACCCAGTATATTTCGTGATAAACGTGTCATATACCAACACTTTCGTAAATCTGGCCATACATTTGATCAGGTAACAATGCAGCCAGTAGAGCAAATCGTATATGATATAAATTCCACATCTAGTTTTAAAATTAAAGCCAGACATGTAGCAGAGTTCAAACGGATTAAAAATTTACAGTCACCGTTTCCGTTGGGCTTAAATGATAATATTTATCAGGAAGGTAATATCTCTAAAAACCCTGATATCGATATCTTTTCTATTTTAAATATTAGGAAACGTTAATCTAGGTCTCATGGAATTAGACGAAATGGTAATGTTAAGCGCAAATCTAAAGTCAATGTGTCTGTTGCAGTCCTCGATTTAATTCTTTCAAACTCATTAGACATTCAATGCTTTCTCGTCTCACATCTTTATCTGTTCAGTCTCTTAAAAAGCTAGACGAGAAAGCGGACCAGTATGTTATTCAAACAGATCCGTTTTACACTGTATCATATCGAAGTTACACACAACACGTTCTCCGTCCACATATTGACACCCAATCTGACCACGAGAGACATTTTCTTAAAATTTATTTCATGAATAAAGGTATTGACTTCATCGATGTACCCAGTGTATTTCGTGATGAACGTGTCATTGATTCTGTGCCTAAATATTTCAGAAACTCCGAAGTTCCTATTATCTGTTATAAATATAAAACACCTGTAAGAAATGTTATATTCAATTATAATAAAATTGTTTCCGACTTAGATGTTCAAACAAATACCCTTCCTTACTGCGAATGTAAAAACTCAAAATTTTGCTATTCAGATGCCGATCATGTCATCACTGGTAATTTTGATATTATTATAGACAAACGTATTCGTAATTTATTCTTTAAAGGACCTAAATATAGAATTTCTTCAACTATTGATTTTGATGCTTGTCGTGGTCAGATTGCGGAATCCATCGAAACTTTTTGTGTTAAATGGTGTCGTCGTGAGAATGCTGATCCCAATGCATTAACGTCTTGGAAACGAAATATTTTTAACATTGTTGATTCTCGAATAATATTTTATCAAACAAATGAACACCTACTTCCAACAAAACCCAAGTTTACTTTAAGACATTTGAAAAAGGAAATCCAAGAATTTCATTCTAAGTATTTCTTAGTTCCAGCAGACAAGGCGGCCAACAATATTATCATCATTTTGACGCCTACGTTATATTAATGTTTTACAAAACGAACTAAATAGCACTAAAACTTATACATTGAGTCCTTCTGTTGAAAATAATTTGGTCACTGATCACATCACTGAAGTTTCTAATCTAAAAGTTCGTATAGACGATCAACAAATCAAACTACCAACCATGTACTGGATTCCTAAATTGCATAAACAACCATATAAAGCTCGCTTCATCGCTAATTCAAGCTCTTGTACAACTACAAATATTTAGAAACTATTAACATCATGTCTAACTGCTGTGAAAGCCCACGTGGAAAGATACTGAGATAAAGTATAAGAAAACTCTGGTAAACACTTATTTTGGTCGATTAAAAATTCTGGCGAAATCCTGGATAAGTTTAAAATTAATAATTACAAGGTATCTACAGTCAGTACATACGATTTTTCTAGTTTGTATACCACTTTACCACATAACTTAATAAATGACAAACTAACTGCCCTAATTCAAAAGACTTTTGCCAGAGAGAATGCTACATTTCTCGCTTGCAATTTTGATAAAGCTTTTTTTACTAGCAATGTTATTAAACATTATACAATGTGGACCTGTGACGAAGTTTGTAAAGCCCTTTCCTTTTTATTGAACAACATTTACATCAGGTTTGGGAATGCAGTTTTTAGACAAGTAGTTGGTATTCCCATGGGAACAAATTGTGCACCCCTTGTCGCAGATTTGTTTTTATATTGTTATGAAAGAGGCTTTATGTTGAGCCTTTCTCCAGATACGCAGGCAGATATTATAACTGCATTTAATAATACATCACGCTATCTGGATGATATTCTTAATATGGATAATCAGTTTTTTGGTCAAATGGTGGGTACTATTTATCCCATGGAACTTCAGTTAATAAAAACTAACAATTCGGATACTGATGCTTCATTTTTAGATTTACATCTCTCTATTTATGACAATATTATACATACCAAATTTTATGACAAGAGGGATGATTTTAATTTTAGTATTGTAAATTTTCCCCATTTGGATGGGGATGTACCTCAGGCTACATCTTATGGGGTATATATTTCTCAATTAATTCGGTTTGCCAGAGCGTGTAGTCATGTCAAGCATTTCAATGAACGTAATCAATATATTACAAGTAAACTTCTTCAGCAAGGCTACCATTATTACAAATTGCGTAAATATTTTGCTAAATTTTACTATCGTAATTCTGATTTAGTTTTAAAATTCAATAGTAATTTAAAGCGATAGGTATTTCAACAACAACACGTATTATGTATAGTTTTTTTTATCTCATCAACGTTTCGGCTAACGCCTTCATCAGGATAATACACATACAAATATAAACAACGGACGTGACGTAAAACTGATAACGTAACGTCAAATGGCGGGAAAACGTTAATCAAAATATCAAAATGCAAATACATATAATTATATACATATAATTAGTACAAGGTACTATCCCGGATATGAAAATACCAAAAATTTCCTATAGTAAGATTATATAAAAAAAGCGGCGATAGGAAAAAACGGAATAGTACCCAGAGTATATGTGTAAATGCACAACTGCACATGCATAATATTCATGAATTTAATCTATTGTAAATAGCAGTTTTGAATTTAATCCTTCCGGAATTTTTGTTTTTAGTTTATGGATCCAGAAAGTTTCTTTACAGAGACGGTCAATATTATTTTTCACAATATCAATCGGCATAAATGAGAAGTCATTCATACAATGATTATTTGCATTAAAGTGTGTAGCAACATTGGAAGAGAATGCAGAGTCAATGAAATTACATATATCAAATTTGTGGCTGTTCATACGTTTGGAAACAGGTTGCATAGTTTGTCCAACATACTGCATGTTGCACTTTTTGCATGTTATTAAGTACACTACGTTTTTAGTTTGACAGTTCATGTTGTGACGTAAATTGAATGTCTCCTTTGTAACGTCATTGTGTACACTACGGTAGCGCTTTCATACTGTCGCACTGACCTGTGTACTTTCGCTCGGGGCATTATGGGTAAGAACTATTTTCAACATGGAGTCGTAAACAAGGAAGTGAAAGTGTGCTTTGCATTTTTAGTTGAATATTCACCATTGTTGTTTCCAGAGTATGATTAATTCTAGTGTATCCATTTTAGTATCATTTGAAATGATGAATTTAAGTTATCTGCAGTTGTGCAAATCGATTCATACATGAAAACGACATCGTTTAGCTTGTTTAACTGCAAAATTGTACATGTATTTTCTGTACAGCTTTTTGATTGTTTGTTTTGGGTTTAAAGCCGTTTTTCAACAGTATTTCAGTCATGTTACGTCGGTCAGTTAACCTAACCAGTGTTCCTGATTTCTGTACAAGTACAAACCTGTTCTCTACAAGTAACTGCAAACTTCTCCACATGAATCGGAGGTGGAGGACAAATTTTTTCAAACACAAATATTGTTTATCAAATAGCCGCAAAGAACATTAGCCCCGCCCGAGGATCGAACTCACGATCCGTAGATCTACGTGCTACCTACTGAGCTGTACATGTACATCATTCATTGTACGAATGTACAAAAGTATTGAACGTACCATTTTCGAATTCAGTATAACTATAAATTGAAATAATGTCAATCATACAGTCAATCATCACATTGTTGCAGGACTAATTTCCAAAGTATCAGTTTGATGTAGTTCAGTAAGGCTAAATGTACAGTCTAGTCAGAAATGGTCCAGACTTAAAAGGCTAATTACCAGATGCACACTTTGTTTTCTTGTATTGTATTCTTGTTTTGTTAATTGATATTTTTTCTATACAAATTTAAATAAACAGTTGATAATTAGTATGAGTTTATATGATATCGGAATAGTAAAATTCTTATTCAATAAAGATTTCTCAGCTTGCTTCAAAATTGTAAAAAATCTCAGAATTTATTTCCCGGTGAGGACAGTCAGTGACAGGTAGCTCAGTTGGTTAGAGCACCCCAGACATAGAAGTACAATATCATGGGGAGGTCTCAGGTTCGAATCCTGACCTGGCACTTGTCCACCTTATTACCTCCAATTATGTCAATTTACACTTCCAAATTTTAACACATAAATCTTCAATTCTTCATGTATGTACATTTGATCTTATGATATTTTTCATAACACAGCACATTTAGAAAGTGTTTCAAGCATTTTGCCATGGAAAACTTATGAGACTGATGCTTTAATTTATTGTTGTAAATTTTGTTGTTGAATACAATATCCTATTAACTTTGATATAATGTTACAGTTTAGATACATGAAATGGTAGGTATATACAAATGTAACATTTACATTTTTTCAACTGAGAAACAGGCATGTCCCATGTTTTATAACTGCAGGTCAATAGGTAATACAAACTAGGACATTTTTGTTTTATTTAGTAAAAATTGACTAGATGAATACTGACCAAGATACTAGTAACAGTATATTACATTACATATTTGTACAGGTCACTATAAAAAATCCTTGCATATTTCTTAATCTGCTGCATGAACTGTCAGAAAGGTGTAGTGATAGAAATAATGGAATCTTTTGAAACTAAGTGACATTCTTATTTTTGTATCTGAATAAATTATGAATAAAATCCATTTCAGAAGAAAGGGACTTGATTTAAACATATTGCTTTGTGTTTTAAATAGTATGGTTGACATAATATTTACTAAAAGTTTTGGTTGGAAGATGTAAAAAAGATGGAGAGAATCTTTGGTCAAATATTGGAAATTAAACCTACTTTCTGAGAGAAGAATGAACTAAATATTTTACAACTAGCCTGGGAAATAGAATTTTTGTGTGAAATACTATCAAATAAAAACATTGAACAGAATCTAGAAACATTTTAAACATCTTTTATTGACTGTATATATATACACATTGTTAACGTTTTAGTTATTATTTTCATTTAAGTTATGAGTGTATTACCCTTTTACCTCTTACTGATTTGATAAAATGTTTTAATGTGTGTACCAGTAATAATATTAATAATCATTAGTAATATTGCATGACTTCTTACATAAATATCTGGTCCATAGTTTGTGTTTTATGACATGTCTAATATTGGAGAATAATAGTTAATATTAATGTCTAAAGTCATGTTATATACCACTTATTGAATGGCTTGCCAGTCAGTATTCATGACTTAGCCCTTTTTTACTATTGATCAGCAAATACTTCCATTAATAATTATATTGTATTGAAGTTGTCTGTGCTTAGGATTTTATATGTTTACCTGAAGTGTATTTGTTTGATATGTTCCCCATGTTTAAAAGGCCTGTTAATTAATAAAAAAAATAGACTGCAAAATAATGTGTATGAACTTTAATATATGTACATATAAAACTGGAATTTACAAAGGTGGTTGTTTTTCACTCATGATAGTGATGTTGAGAACTGAAATTCTGTCAGTATTACATTGTCCATGATTCATTCGTTAACAACAAGTACTTTTAAGCATTTCCAGTTAGTAATAGCAGAGAATTTATTCTCTCTTTTGTCTGTCAGTGGTGCACCAAGGGCAGGACTAGACTATCAGAATTGCAATATGTAAACTTTGAGTAAGTGTTTGGTTATTAACACTTTGAACAGGATATGAGTTATGATATACATGTACATTGACATGGGGTGCCAGCTGGTATATCAGGCCACACAGTATTCCTTCTTGATGACATGACTTAAGCACTCTATTTGTGCATCATTTAGACGTTTAGGACATTGATCCTTATGGTATCTAAGTCTCCAGATCAAAATTGAATATACCATAATTGCGTTCCAATACTATAGTATAGGAAAGTGAAAGTAGATTTTCCTTTTTGTCAAAAAATAATTCTATGACACGAGTCAGAGAACGATAATGGTTTAAAAAGTTTAAGTAATCACAATTACGCATATTTCTTGTAATAACATGCAAAAAATAAGTAGATTCTGAACATTTACCGTCCTCCGCGGGACTATGTTTTAGTGTATGTACAATTATCCAAAATCGGCTAGTTATCAGTTCCTAGTATAGAGGTTAGACGGAATGTGTGACGTCACGCTCTATGTATAGAATGTTGTAACGTGACTCTAAATGATGTCCCAGTATTAATACGCGGGCAATGTGAACAACGGTTTCTTTTACAACTTTCAGATATGCAAATGTTCGTACTGTTTTGTTGTTGTTTTTTTTTTGGTTTTTTTTATAGTAATTTAAAGACACTTGTCTAAACCCGTTTTTTATGGGGATGTGGTTTACAAACTTCGTAAGATCTTGGGTCATGGTAATTTTCCAAATGTATTTGGTAAAATTATAAAACGTTTTATTAATAGAGGTTACGACCCAACTGTTTTGAGACATACCGCATGTTTAGTGTTCAACTCGTTTACAGTTGGACACTACGCTTCCCTCTTTGATTGTGTCTGACGGAAGAGGAGGGGGTGGGGGGACTCTATGATGAGCAGTTTTTAAATCCTACCAGGACTGAACTGTTTTGATATCTGTCTTCTGGCCTGTTTCGTCGGGCCCTCAGTGGTGCTTCTCTTATTGCTCTGTCTTCTGAAAAGGCATTGAGTACATACGTTTTTGGTTCTAAAGGTTTGCTTTTTATATATTTATACACGAGCATTTTTGTGTTTTACATGCCATGCCTTTTTGTTTCCATTACGTTTGTTAGAGATTCAGCTGGAGGGGATTACTTTTATTTACACTGTCCCGTGTCTTTGGAACATGGTGGGGGTAAGAGTGAGGTTGGGTGCGCACCATAACCCGGTTTAAGTTCCCCAGTGGAGTTTTTGCCATTGCCGTTCCAAGGCGGTGCCCCACTGTGTTCCTTTGTTTGTTCGTTTTGTCCTCATGTGTGTGCGCGTCTGTGTGTATGTGTGCGTGTGTTTGTGGTGTGCACGTCTGCGTGCTGTGGGTTTCGTTTTGGGGAGGCTGCGTTTTTGGTACGTGGTATTCCCTGTCTGATATTTGTCTTTGCTTTTTATAAACGTGCAATGTGAATAAAATAAACAAAACGGATGTATACCAATGTATTACTTCAAATTCAAAACCATTTCTTAGATGAATTTCATTCATCATTTTGAGTTTTATTGTATAACTGTGAATATTTTGCATTCTGTTTTGTTTGTTTACATTCCGCCTAACATGTGTACACCGCTGTGACCTCTAGACCGGATGTTTATTAGGGAAGTTCACGCAAGTTGTTTCTGTAACGTTGACGAAAGCATAAAATATGCGAAGTATCTCTGCAGTATGAAATAGTAAGACAGTGTGACTGGTGCACGATGGAAGATAAATTACCGCTTGTTCAATATACTAGGTACACATTCATTGAACTGGGCGTTTTGTGTGAGAAATTTACGCTTGAAATAGGTTAGTGCATTTTCCCGTTCATGACCATGGTTCTTATATGATACCTAGGGGTAGGGTATAACATGTACAAAGGCATTTTCTTTCTGGTCTGGTGCCAGTGGTACTCACTGAGCCGGAAACCTTAAAAGTAGATTTATAAAAGTACTGCCAGTTCAATGTAGTCTGTCGTTTGTTTCTATGAAAACACTAGAAATACCCTGAACAGAAATAGGCTAGCATCCAAGATCGGTGTTATTCAAAATAATAAAGTCAGCAAAGTAATAAAAATTAAAATATATTAAATGGTTAATAAAACAGCACAGATATGAACAATTCAGTAAAGGGGAACTTACCATCAGATTGTTTGAATATAAGTGGCAAATCAGGTATTTTTCTCAAAGTGCCAGTAGACAGAGCGGAATTTCATAATTCTATTTCTGATCACGTATAACGGCATTTGGGCACTAAACAGAGACTTATTTTTAGATTTTTTAAATTTTTGACCAAATTTTCGCACATGGGGTGATAATTTCGCTCAATCTGGTGCTGATCAAATCACGTATTTGTATGATTTAGACATGAAATCACGATGGATTTGTTAAATCCGTGGCATTTTAGATTAAATAGTGCTTATTTACCTTCTGTGCATCAAAACACTTGCTTGACTAATGTAAAACACTCGAAAAATGCGAACACTTGCACATGAGGTGACATTTTTGGCAAAAAATCGACATGGGGTGGCCTTAGAAAAACGCGAATTTCATCATCATCATCATCATCTTTGATAATGGCAAGCAGTCCTGTTGGACTATAATGGCCATGCGTGGGGGTTAGTAAAGTGAAAGATTATCAAGCCTCCCAAGCTACTCAATCCACCCAGGAGGACATTGACAATGTGATAAAAAATAGTGCAAAAACCTACTCAAGCCCTTAAAGGCTATACATTGCATAATCTACTATGTACATGGTGAAGAAACAAGAGAGTTAGTACTGTTAAAAGATAAAAGCATATATGTACTGTCTAGGGGATGTGTGGTAACACATTCAGTCCCGACTTAAACACAGCGTTTGAGTCAGCACTGACTAAGTGCACCGGCAGTGAGTTCCATTCAACTATTGTCCTAGGGAAAAATGAGTACTTTATGTAGTCAACTGATGAGTGTGGTATATGATATAATTTCTCGACTTTAACTTATGACTTGTAAATGGAACTGCACAGGTTGTCTTTAATGAAGGTTTTCTGAGAAATAAATGCAAAAATTGCCGAAAATTAAACAAAATAGTTCCCTTTATAGGTTAAATTGCAGTAATTCGGTCAAAAATGTGCTTCCGAGAAGTCCCTAATAAATAGATCCTAATTTTTCGATTTTCGCGCATTTGTGCGTAAATCGGGGACCAAATGTCATTATTTCACTCGTAGAATGAATTTTACATAAAATAGGACACTTTTCATGCTAATATTCGCATGTTTTCGAGTTGTTTACTTGAAAACGAAGGTAGGGTGTTTATTCTGCGGACCACTTTCTGAAATGCGGCAATATGAGGGTACCTGACTTCAGTTGACTTGCATTTCACTGCATACTATTCAACACCCCATTTTCTTTTCGTTTTCTTGAAGCAAATATATGGATATCTTGTGGAAAATAGGTCTACGACGGAGTGAAAATCTAGAAACTGTAATAAAATTGTTCTGACGTAGCTGAATTTTATATGAAACAAAGAACAATTTCTTTTATTGGTATATAGCCTGAACAGATAGCGTACACGAGTTGTCATACGCCGGAAACAAAAACAAGCTGTCAATCAATCTTAAAAAGTCCAAGGCAATTGCATCGGTGGTTCAGTGGTAGAATGCTCGCCTGCCACGCGGGCGGCCCGGGTTCGATTCCCGGCCGATGCATTTTTTTTTTAGAATAAACATTTTGTCCTGATGTATTAATATTAACAAAATGAACCTTAAAAACACATTGATAAATACAATCTGGTTTTCATAAAATTATTTAACAACGCTGTTAATATTCTTATTTTATATAATGAAGAAAATGACGTAAATTGAATACATACTAAAGACTGGAAGGTCCTACAAAACATGCAAAACGTGTCCATCTTAAAGTTTACAGCTAAACTGGAAATATTTATGACATTTTTATTGTATAAACATAAACTTAACTAAGAACCTGGAAACGTTGATTCAAATAAATGTTTTTCATATATTTTAAATGCTTTTCATATATTTATCAATAAGTAAAGCTTATATGATTTGAATAGACATGATACGACGACTTTGTTCATTTACGTGTTGTCTACACGATATATAAAGAACAGGGTCGCAAAATTTAAAGATATTAAAGGGAGAGAGGCATCTCTTTCCTATTAATCAAGGGAAACAGTAGTTTTTCCCCTTACACTGGTTACCACTATTAATATCTAGTATATTTTAGCGTCTTACAGGTCATAAGAGAATCTTAAACATATCAACCGACACATGGGGACAACTCATTAAACAGAGGGCTCCGACACATGGGGACAACTCTTTAAACAAAGGGCTCCGACACATGGGGACAAGTCATTAAATAGAGGGATCCGACACATAGGGCCAACTCTTTAAACAGAGGGCTCCGACACATTGGGACAACTCATTAAACAGAGGGCTCCGACACATGGGGACAAGTCATTAAACAGAGGGCTCCGACACATGGGGACAAGTCATTAAACAGAGGGCTCCGACACATTGGGACAACTCATTAAACAGCTTGCTCTGACACATGGGGACAAGTCATAAAACAGAGGCCTCCGACACATGGGGACAAGTCATTAAACAGAGGGCTCCGCTTAGTGCATACCGGGGTTTTCATTTGACTATCTGTTCAGAACTATAACACTTTTTACTGCTCCTTGAAATAACTTTTTTTATGTATTTTTATTTAGAATGCGATACATTAGAAAACTGACCACTTATAAAGCTCAGCAGGTAACTTATGACTTCCAGGTGGAATCCAGGGCGAGGCATCCCCTTGGAAACTGACTTAAAGTTTATTGTTAATTTACCTCAAATGCCTATATTGCTTTCTCTGTAATAATCAAAATCATTTATGAACAAAATGCATAAAAGTAGGCCGGTGGTTGGTTATTGCAGTACGTGGTAAAAGGAATGTTATATAAGTTATATTCAGCCCATGTCATTACAATTAATCATGTTTTTTTTTTTCCTTGAAACTAGTTCCGCACATATTTTAACAATTCGACTGAACAAATGCATCTAATCCGCAGCACGGGTTTTCTTGAATTGTAGCCATATTTATCCAAACCAATTTCGAGAGAAAATGGAAATTTTCATTTTTGCATAGGTATGTTGTTGTAGGCTAACTGAGATATCCTGAAAGTTTTATTATGTGCCCAAAATGGCTGAAATTCACAATAATAACAATTATCCCTATCCAAATTGTTTTATAGTCAAATCAAAACTCATCAAGATATTTTTAAAATTCGCGACAAAGTTCCTGTTACCACCTTCTAAATTCTTCAAAATGAAGTTAATATGAATGTCGTAGTCTTGTTACTAAAATAAGAATCAAGGGCAGACCTTTTGCTTAAAGGATGGATTAAATAGTAACTAACCTGTTGAGTCTGTGATATTTCCGGCGTTCTCCGCCTCCCTTGCATACCAAATTAGCGGTAAGAAAGGCAGTTATCATCCCCGTTTGTAATAGGTACGACAAATCATGATTAGTTTCATAAACCCGTATGATGCTGGACACGATTGATTCTGCCTTTGCGCCCAGTGTAGATCATGATCTGCACTGTTCGCCATACTGACAGATTTGTTTTTGGTAAGCACCCCTTTTAACAGTTAATGGTACTGTCCAAATTGAAAGATGGACAAGTTCATTATAGAAATTTAGAAGGGTAAGGGCTAAAACTTGGAAGCATTGACATCATTGCGACATATTAGTTACAGGAATGGTGCTTGTATATTCCAAGTTGTTTTACATAAAGAAATATTGTAATTATTGTTATTATATTACCATGTTCCAATATATTTAAACAGTCCGAAGCGGATCTACTAGTACGCCACGTAAAATAATTCACCCGGGCTACTTTCGACAGGCGTATAACCTCTTCGTCCTGTTAAAATATATTAAAACAGGGTTGCACAGAGCTGTCTTCCTTCGCTTCCGCTTCGGATTCTGAAGCATTCACCTCTGTCAACATCTGACCATAATTTTGTTTAAGGATCTTGGACCATAAACAGCCCTTGAATAAGACATTCATCTAAAAGAATTCCACAGATTATTATGCCGAGAAAGTCTAAAACTTGCATTAATTCTAACTATATTTTCTAAACGCTTTTACTTAGAGTCATCCAGCCTGATTTTGGAAAACTTCTGTGGTACTTTTAACAGCCTGTAAAAATGTTAAGTTTGCTATTTAATTCTCTCACATACTCCGTGGAAGAACGTTGTTTCCGTACGATGTGTTTTACCGTCAACTGCTCTTACTAGATGCGGGATGAAAGTTAGCAAGTAAGCTATATATGTTATGCAGTGCCACATCCTCAACTGTGTAATAGTAGCATGCGAATTGACCATTAAAATCTATGAAGTGGAAATGACGACTTATAGAAGCATATAATTACCAAGTTGAAAAATGCACAGAAGGCTTACAGCTACGATATTTAAAATATAGCACAACTGTTCATAAAAAACTTGTAAATTCCAAATGACAGCTAGTAAACTTCAAAATCAAATTGAGTACTGTACTTTCCGCTTCGATAGCTCTGTGATAGAGCGCCCGCTTCGAGAGCGGGAGGTCGTGAGTTCGATCCCTGGCCGCGTCATACCAAAGACGTGAAAAATGGTACCAGTAGCATCATCGCTTGGCGCTCAGCATTAAGAGACTGGTTAACTCTATATTAGCACCATGTAATGTGACTGGATGGGGTGGTATCATGTCACGTGAGGCAGCACTGTAATGTTTGGCATTCAAGTATAAGCACCGTCGTTTATACGCCTGAGAAAAAAATTGAAAAAAGACGCTGAGCCCGAACATACACACACTGTAAAATGTACTTGACAACTTATAAAAAACATAGCATTTTGAATATGGCAGATAGTACGTTACATCTTTCGTGTATGCTGACGAAACAAAACAAAAATGATAAATTAGTATTCCAGTTGGTGTTGAATACGTAATTAAGGTCGGCGAAATGAGTTATTGGATAGACAGAGTGCCGTTCTTTATGGATTTATTTCTAACTAAATGGCAAATGAACCCATAGTTCATAATTTGAAAGGAAGTTTTATAAGCTGATATCGGGTTATTACTTCAGTAATACGTAAATTTTGCAGTGTCAGTAGTAAAATTAGAAAATAGTATAAAAAGAAAGAGTGGAAAACCACAGGTCGCCCAACACAACATAAACGAAAATGTTGCCGGTGTAACATTAAATATTGACCCCATTGATCAAAATTTAATGTTGAAATGTTGGCGGGGTCAATTGTCAACGTTGAAAAAAGACCCTTTGATCAAACTGTAATGTTAAAATGTTTGCGGGGTCAATTCTCAGCGTTGTAAAGGACCTTTTGATCAAAATTTAATGTTAAAATGTTGACGGTTTCAATTCTTAACGTTGAAAAAGAACCCATGGGGTCAATTTTCAACGGGGTCAGTATCTAATGTTACACCGGCTCGGTTTGATTGAGCCTGTTCATGGACGGTAGTGGAAATGCAAGTTACCGTCCATCCCTGTAGCCCCGGGTTGAGCAGAACTTGACACTTACACATGTTATAAGTACCAGAATGTAATTTAGAGACAGCCGCAGATGTATTCGTACGGCGATGCACATGGAACCTTCACAGATGCACTTTCATGAAAAGCGGCGTATGGTCCCCATTTAAGATAATGCTTTTGCCCGAAAGTCGAGGTAGCAGTAGCCTTAAACATAAAAAAAAAGAAATGTGAAAGACGCACATTTATATTTTATCACTTATAATTTCATTTCATTTTTCCGCCTGTTTATCAGTTCACTAGTAAGGCCGAACTATTCCTCACATGGCTTGTGTGTTTTTCAGGTTATAATTTATTACTGCGTTATTGCAGCATAAACAAATTACAAATCCAGCGTGTACACCGCCTCTATGCTATATTTTTTCACGATAAGTTATTCCCAAGGCAAACATATGTTTTGCAACTAGAATTGTTGTTTTTTTCTAGAAAATGACTTCACACTGCCAACCAGGACGTCGTTGAGCATATACCAGGGCACTCTCAAAGGCATACACAGGCGGAAAAGCGGATGAAATAAATAAAATCCTTTATTTGTTTGGTCGCTGTTTCTTAGTTTGATGTCATGAAGGGCATTTTTTATTCTTTTGCTAACCTGACGTACGTATGCCTGTTTAGGAAAACACACGAAATTTATTATAGAATGTCGTATTTCATCTTTTAATGTAATTCATTTTACCAAAGACAAGGTAAAATGATTAGAGTGTCCTGGTCAGATTATTGTTCGGACAATTTATCGCATGTTTCACAACTTCACATAAAATCCGACAGCGACTTTCAGAGCAAAGAAACAATTCGATAGAACAGCCTCTTTCTGTTTTCTTTAATTGACAGCGTAATTTGATATAGATAAATCCTGAATCTATGTGTAAAACCTAAGTATCCTTTAAATAACGCAGTTTGTTTGGCATTCTGATACAAATAACTTAAATTGTAAAGAAAAATATTTAAGCAAATGCTAATTCCGCTTTTTCATTAGCTTTTCTTAACTTAACATTTGAACATAACGAGGTTCTCGCATCTGTGAGATTCAGTATCATTTTCACATTCATCATATATTTTGTATGGAAAAAATGTGGTTATTTTCGTATTAACAAAACTGGCGTAATAATATCAAAGAAGATTGCACACCGGCAACCTGAAGTCATTAACAGAATGGCGTCGTTCGAAAACCTTCCAAATCTGTCGCGACAATTTCAAAAAGAAAAGTACATTATAGCTTAAACGCTTTTTCTAATGGTAAATAGGCACGACTGTATTATTTTTCACTGGATTTGACGATAATTTAAATAAATACTAGGAAACTGTATTTTCATCGGCAAATTACAACTTGACGTGGGTGGATCTTTTGAATGTTTCACTAAGATATTGAAAATATCGATATCCTGACATTTGTTTTGATTTTCTTTCAGTGAACTATCGAAATATTAATGTGAAATATATCTGGCATTTTCACAGTGAAAATTATCAAATATATTTTTCACTGGTTAGACACTATAAAATGGTAAAATTTAGTCAAAACAAGAAATAAAAAGATTTTTTTTTTGTTTTACATATAAGATCAAAATATCTTTCCTTCATGAGCACCATATCTTACATTTTCACTCATGGCTATGCCACTCGTGAAAATATTGCATTTGTAATTTTGTATTCAGTCGTGAACGATATTTCAATCTTACACTGAAACAAACAAGTATCATATATTTTAGACGGGTAAAACCCACATTTGGACTTTTTGCAAATAATCCAAGGATCCCTAGTCCCAGTGTGGTTAAAGTCACAAAATAGCATCTTATTCTTAAATAAAATATCGCACTTGATATAGGCAGAAAATTGAATATGGTATAAAGAAACAAGCCGTTGCAATACAAGAAAGAGAAATGTGATGGGAAAACACAAGGTATCGTTGCAGGCATGGGCTGTCCCCTGTGCCGAACCGTCAATCTAATGGCTTCCTCACTTGAAAGAATTTTACATTTTATGCAAGGTTTCGGTCCCATGGAGGTGAGGGTCAAACGAGATTAACCACCCCGCAATGAAGACTTAAAGCAGAATTTTATATAAACGATATATTGAATGGAGCAAAAATAATTATTTTCCATCTTGCATTTATTGTAAATAAACATCAAAATAATTAAGCATTCTTAGTAATCATGATTTGATAACACACAAACATGTTATTGATAGAAAAACGAAACAAACGTTTTTACAACACCGCAGGCCGGGACATGTACTTGTTTCAGGTCTTTTTTTTTTCGAGCATTTGATAAAACATTATTTTATTTAATGAAGACAAATGATGATATTAAATTGTCAATGTGCGCAAGTTGTTGAAACAATAACCTGCGTCAACGTATAGCCAAAGGCGTTGAACGATTTACATAAAATTGACGTCAAAATCTACAACCAATCAAACGCTCCGTTACAAAAAACCACAAAGGTCAATTGTTGTTTAATCGGCAATATATAACGTACCAACGTTGTTAATGAAAGCATAAGATAGGAGTTGACAATATGTATTTGGTAAGCTTTGTTTTAATAAAGTTCTCAAATTTTAAAGTACATGCAAAGATTATAATATAATTGATTAACTAAAAGATAATTCAAGCAGCATGTCGTAAAGCATGTCGTAAACTGATATAAACTGATTTACGGTCTTAACATGGAAGTTTTCTTTAACTTTACAGACCACCATACTACCATTACTTGTGCTTTTGGGGGCCAGCTGTGCTCTAGATATGTCGGGCCTTGTTCCGTCCCTCCGAAGATGTAGAGGTACTTTTGGAAAAATTCTGAAGAAACACGACTGGGTTTGTGAAGAAAGTCAGTTCCAAACATACCCGAAGTAAGTTATTTTTTACTTTGTTTTGTAACAACAATATTTTTTTCCAGTTATTATATCATATAGAAAAGTTTGGTGCCTTGAAAATAACAGTATGGTTCATCTTTAAGACAGCTGAAACCTATTTATTTTGGACGATTCTTGCGTGTTATCACTAATTAAATTTACATGGTCGTGATAAAATTTGAACAAAAGAATCGACTTCGTGGTGCTACACTTTTTTTTTTCATTTTTCTATAATTCCGTGCTAATCACCGTACAAGCAATCAGTTATTTCTTACATATGTGAATCTTGCCAATTGAAAATATTAGTTTCGAATGAACTTGCAAGCTTACCCGCTGATTTTAAAAAGACGCTAAAGTGATGTCATATATATAATTTTGCTGACATTTCAACTAAAGAATTTCTTCTTACCTGCTTAGGAAAAATACAAATAAACAAAAAAGCCATGTTTGGATTCTATCCCGTCATACTTAGTATAAAAATGCTGATTCAAAAGTTATAGAAATTTTCATGTTGACAATGTATAAATATAATGTCATTGAACGAATGTATTGGAAGTATAAAGCATCTGAAACGCGTTTGAAATAATAAACAATAACGATGTTTCATAATTATGTGATTTTACAAAGTTTAAAACTTTTTTTGAATTCTCAACTCTTTATTATTATTATTATTATTATTATTATTTTGTGTTGAATAATTATATAATAAACCTTCCTGTTATATTTTTTAGTAAATGAGAATAAAATTTATTTTACAAAAATTCTACCTGAGAAGATTAAGGATAATAGCAAGTATTTTAAAATGCATTTAACTGAATTTAATTGATCATCTGAAAAAATGTCGGTAAACCTGAGATAAAAATGAGAAATTTGAATAAGAATATCTTGCCATTTCTCAAATTTTTGAAATTGTAAAAATATTATCTCATTGAAAATGAATGCATTATTAGTCTTTTTTCTTCGGAAGACATGTGGGTTTTTCTCGGCTGAAGTTGGAAATGCTAAATGATTGTTGTTAGGAGTGCTTAAACGTTAAAAGAAAAAATATATCATTCCAAAGTTTTGAGTCTTAAACATTTTGCCGGGATTGCACGAAGTTGTATTTTAACTTTCAGAGCGGAAGTAGATCAACTGCTGCTAAACAAGGCGACGCTTTATGAAAATGAGACATATTTCCTTGACAATGTGAAGTCGTGTCAGAAATATATTGACAGGAGCAAGGTTTATGGGTATGTAAGCAATTTTTTTAGATTGGAAAGCTACCTTTGTTGTTCTTTTTAAACTAAATGTTATATTGTTATAGTTACTGTCTGAATATGTTTATGTTTTTAAATTTCTGCAAAAGCGTTGGTCTGTTATTGTTCATAGGGGGTGGCATCAAACTGTTTGGAGCATGGGTAATGGTATTTAGGCAGTATTTTACCACCTATTCGATAAAATGAGCCACGCCATGACAAAACCAACATATTGGCTTTGCGACCAGCATGGATCCAGACCAGCCTGCGCATCTGCGCAGTCTGGTCAGGATCCATGCTGTTCGTTTTCAACGCCTATTGGAATTAGAGAATCTGTTAGCGAACAGCATGGATCCTGACCAGACTGCGCGGATGCGCAGGCTGGTCTGGATCCATGCTGGTCGCAAAACCACTATGTTGGTTTTCTCATGGCACGGCTCAAATATGTTTTAATGCCAGAAAGCCTTTAACCAGTAGGATATAAAAACAGGTGAATACATTTCAAGGTTAATTGTTGTTGTTGTTTTTTTTTGTTTTCAGTGAGAACGAGTATTATGTCTACGAATCAGTTTGTAAAATGATTAGAAAACCAGTGCGGGTGATCTGGGCACTAGTTCCAGATTATATTGCCCCAGTGGAACTTCAGAACTTGAGGGGCGGGCTTCTTCCTGTTCATGTACTGGAAGGTCAAGACTTGTTTGATGTAGAATGTGTGCATCCATGGTGAGTTTTACAATTTTGAGTTTGCTTTGCTTAGTTTTAAGTCACATACAGAACTAAAATACTCAGAAATATGGCCTAAGTTGTCTTTCTCTCTGTGATAGTCAAATAGTCAATAATTATCTTTAATTAAATATTTAATCAGGATAACTTATACCATATTTCTGTTTCATGTGTGTTTCAACCAATTGTCAGTATATTGTATCACTAAATCTTTGAAAAGGCCTTTCAATTTCTTACAAACGCGTAATAATTCTTCGTTGAAAATAAACCACAGGAGAGGATGGAAATTCATTATTCATGTCTCATGTTTCGGAATCTATAAGCTAGATACATTTCACGGTAGAGCTGGAATCATTACTAATTGGCGTATATCCATTTCCCTGTATACACATGCTCATATTCTCCGAGTCCATGTATGTTAATTAATATACTAGTATCTACTGTAAGTACTAGTACGTTTGACGCACAATTATATTTGATTTTTTACAGATAATATGAATTTGTTCTTCCAGGGCTACAGGTATTCCAAAGCACTTTAGTCGAAGAGTTGCTAGACGTCTCAGAAGAATTCGATTTCATGGAGTGAAGCGGAATCTTTGTCTTGCTGGATATGCCTACAACTATAACATGATGTGTAAACCAACTGGTTATATGGAAAGAGAAGTACTTGTCTACAGCGAGCATGCAAAAAAAATCTTCTGGGTAGTTATCCCAGATGTCCCTACTTCCTGCGCATGCGCATATTGTAAATGCACAGGTGGTGGTCGTCCCGGTCGGCCAGGTCCCCCCGGTCGAGGACACCGTCAGAACATACCAGCAGTTGTATAAAAAAAGATACTTTTTCAAGAAAGTTTTATGCATCTAACTTCAAACATCTAACTTTCAGGTTTTCTGTGCACTTGTTTTCGTCGAGAACATTAACCTATGCATATATGAAAGTAAAGAATGCATCGTTATGTTGATGCTTTAAAGTAGCATTTTCTTTTCTTCGACTGAAAAAAGGATCTGTAAAAAGTGTATAATCGATTTATATTTTGTAAATAATTCATTGAATGTATTGCACTTACAAATTTATAATATGTTGTGATATCGGGAATGTGCAATTTTTCGTGTGCTTTTATTTCAGCTATAATTTTGTTTTGTCGGTTCGGTTCGATGTATATACATGTAATAAAAATATTAGAACAACACGATATTTAGAGCTTATATAAAACTTTTTGTGTATTTTTAAATTTCACTTGACTTAAAACTTCCATGTGAAAAGTAAACAACCCCAAACAGTTACAATGTGCGTGAAATTCCTAAGATTATATGCACTAAATTTATGAAATGATTTGGGACTGTCTTACGGTTCATTTCTAACAGCAGTTTTTGGCAGAAAACAAATCTGTCGTTGAAAGAATAAAATGAATATTCATGTCGCGTTAACATACCGGGTACTATGTCGTAGAAATGAAATTAATTTAAAACTGTATAAACAAAATAGATCCCATTCAAAATCTTTGCTAAACGGGACTTCCAATTTCTTTTTTACCAAAAAGTGTAATACTATTGTGAAAAAAAAAGAATATTTTTTCCTTAGGCAATGTTGTGATATAAATTCTTTCCTTCAGTCTTTGTGTAATAAAAATCTAGGTCCTTTGCACCATTTCTCTAAATCATGTTTTCTATATCGCATTTCCAAGTAAAAGATTAAAAACAAATGTAATGTTTTATTTTATCTTCACTCCGGTGATAATGGTTTAATTTTAGTAATAGGTTACTATATTATGCCAGTAGTACTTTTGTGGTAAATCCTGTCCACACCTGTAACGTAGTACAACGTATAGGCATCTGATGGTCCTTTCACGCTTTTGTGGAATCAACATTTATTAAACGAAAGTCATTTTGACAATATTGCTGAAATATTTAGATGTGGAGTTCTCCAATACGGAAATATTTGACATTTGAGACATATACTGACACTTTTAGACAACGCTGAAAATGGCGTTTTAACGATTTGACACAGTTCCCAAAAGCTCCATATACCCTTGCTCCGTTACGGACCCCTGTTCAATTTGTGTTGCAAACATTTTTCCGTAGATAAAAAGCTGACATGTCGTGATCAAGCCAAGATATTTTCAAATATTAAGAAAGTGCCGTAAAATGATTGCCCATTAGCAAAACAAAACAAAAATGAGTCCACGCGGTTACTTTTAGACAGGGTGACCCCTGTGCATGAACCATGCATGTAAACCAATACAAATCCGACTTTCGTTTTCAAGTTTAGCCCGAGTACTTTCCGGGATAAGTTGAAGGTCGTCTGTCAACTTGTAAGATTGTATAAAATGTGCCAGGTGGTCTAAGGGTACTTGTTCAAGCCTGTCTCGACGGTATAACGATGGGATTTTGTTCAAGCCTGTCTCGACGGTATAACGATATGATTTTGTTCAAGCCTGTCTCGACGGTATAACGATATGATTTTGTTCAAGCCTGTCTCGACGGTATAACGATGGGATTTTTTCAAGCCTGTCTCGACGGTATAACGATGGGATTTTCGTTTAAAAGCAACGAAAAAGACTGCAGCCATCGAATCCCATTTTCCCTTGCTTTCTGTACGAGCAGTTATAGTTTAATTGCGACTGCATTGGGAAGCTGAGAACCAGTGTCCTTTTGAGCTGCCGAAAGGAGTTTCATTTTTGCGACTTTCGAATTTTTCGTCGTTGACTTGTTTATATTATGTTTAACAATCTGTCGACTTAATAACTTCTTTATTTTCTGATGAAGACATAATTCAATACTTTAAGACCAACCTATTTAAACTAAGTAAAACCTTTGGCCAATCAGAAGAGGCAAAACAAAACGAGATAAACTTGATTTTAAAGGCAGAAAAAGATTTATTCTCAAAAATTATCCGATAACATCGCCTTAATTGCAATTGCCCTGGGTGGATAGATTAGCTCAGTGGTTTGCACGCTGGCTTTCCAATCCAGAGGTCCGGCGTTCGATCCCCGACAGATGCCTCGAGAAATTTCAGAAACGCTTTTCAGTGCTTCCCACCCAGCTAGAGTTGTTTCTGGTCAGAAACCAAGGCAATCCTTGCAACTGGTCACAAACCCAGGCAATCCTTGCAACTGGTCAGAAACCAAGGCAATCCTAGCAACTGGTCAGAAACCAAGGCAATCCTTGCAACTGGTCAGAAACCCAGGCAATCCTTGCAACTGGTCAGAATTCAAGGCAATCCTTGCAACTGGTCAGAAACCCAGGCAATCCTTGCGTGTACGGTGCATACACTGGGAATAAGAACCAAGGGGTCTTATGATTCAAAAAGAGCTAGGGTCTGGTACCCGGATTCCCTTGTGTCTGAATTTTTCAACTAGTCTACTTGTAGTGTGCACTTGTAAATAATAGCAATTAATGAGCACAGTTCATATGTAAATACCTGTCCGGAGGGTGCGCCTATACAAGAGACGGAAGTTACCTGTAATGCAATAAAATACAATAA
The DNA here is from genome assembly GCF_021730395.1 of Mercenaria mercenaria. Classification (NCBI taxonomy): domain Eukaryota; kingdom Metazoa; phylum Mollusca; class Bivalvia; order Venerida; family Veneridae; genus Mercenaria; species Mercenaria mercenaria. The sequence goes on from NC_069364.1 coordinate 93,560,452, forward strand.
TGACAACCATCTATTGCAATAAATAAACAAAAAGAGATGAAACAATGAAAGTTGCGTATTTGCGTAACTGTTCAATGATATACCAGTATATACGTGTAGTACTTCACCGATCTTTCAGTCTCAGTTATGTTTAACCTTTGGTGGCAGAAGATTCTGCCTTTGCGACCAAGGTCCGTTCAGTCTGATCATGATCTGCACTGTTCGCTATTCAGTCAGTAAATTTTCAGTGAGCATCACGGTAATGCTCAAATTGAATGATGGACCATTCCATTTTAGAGATTTAGCAGGCTAAAGGTAAACATTATAAATGGTCCTAATAGATGGGTCGCTAACTAGCTTTTACAAAAAGCTACCTTGTTAGATTAGCATGGAGAAATATGCCCTCGTAATACAGGCACATATCTCTACATATAACAGTCGGTGGCTACGAGTATATACACATCTTGAAAATTCTCAAGACTACCCGCTCTTAGTTTGCACTGCAGTCACTTTTCGTTTCTCAAGGACATGTACTTTCAAGCATGCAAAACCTATCTGAAACAGAAAAATAGCAAATGCTCTTAACTATTACTGAATATGTTAATATTTAATCTGCATAGTTTATATCTTCATCAATCATCATATAATTCTCATCGTGATATGTTTTTGAAAGTTTATAAAAAAAATAACAAATTAACGTGGTCTGATATGCAAATTGAGCACCGTAATCTGAATAAGTTTCACATCAGCAGGCCATTAACCCGAATATGTACAAAGTAGGGGATATTGCATATCTGTGCTGTTGTGATGGGTTGCAGACAAGCTTTGTATGGGTACGAGTTTTACCCGATCAACTCCAGTGATACAACACAGAACAGCACAGTTTGTAATTTTTATTATATTATATAACTCATTAAAAATTATATAACTTCATTATATTTGAATATTATGGAAGGCCGGTGCATCATGCTAATCTGCAAATCTTAAATGCCAAATATTTGTCAAATGCATTTTGGGACTAACCCACAACATTTAGGCGAAAAATATTTTTTCTCGAAAATCCATAAAATGCGAGTACTCTGAAAGATTTTCTTATAAATAACCAAAAAAATAAAGTTAAAAAATTTGAAATCAGCATTTATCTCTCTATCTTCTCTGTGGGGGAGGGGGGGGGGGGGGGGGGGGGGGCTTCTCTCTCTCTGTCCTCTGATCAGATCGCTTTGTGTCTGTACTAGTAGAGGATGAATTTCGCGCCCAGTATGGCTGCATTTGCGCTGTGTAAAGCGCCTTTGAACGTGTTTATTATGATGAAAAGGGCGCTATATAAATCTGATTTACTAATAATAATATAATAATAACTTGGAAATAAGCATTAACTATTAGACATTTAGCATTTGGTATGTACCATTAAGTATATGTCATACAGCATTTGGTGTTAACATTCAGCCTTATGTATTTGGCATATAGCATTATGTAATTAGCATTTAGCATTAAATATTTGTCAATAAGCATTTGGCAATTGGCACGGCGCACTAGCCTTGCAAAACATCCTTTAAATAGTCATTGGCCTTTGTTTCATATCTTTGTCTCTTTTCTAAACATTTTAAGAGTAAACAGTTTGGGTCTAATGTTCTTATGGCTGGTAGAACATTTTATTATTTCAAGTTAGACATGGAAAATATCATCTTAAATAGTTAAAAGTTACAATCATTGGTTAAGAGGTAGAAGTTATTTATTAACGAAGTATACGAATTTGACGATTAGCAGTTATCATTTAACAATAGGCATTAGCTATTTGACATTTGGCATTTATCACTAAGTATAATGCATAAAGCATTTGGTATGTAGCATTCAGCATTAAGTAATTGGCATTTAATCATGAAATAATTTGCATTTAGCATAAAGAAATCGACATTTAGCATTAAATAGTTGTTATTTGGCATTTAAGGCCGGTAAGTCATGCTAATGGATAAACGCTAAATGAAAAATATTGAATGCTATATGCCAAATACTAAATGCTTAATGTCAAATTGCTAAATGATAAATGCTAATCGTCAAATTCTTTCACTTAATGAGTTAATGAGCTAATATATGGAAGGTCAGTGCGTCGCGCTAATCGTCAAATTATGCTTAATGCACTAAAATAACTGGACAAAATATATTTAAGAGCAAAAAGGCCAATGACTATTCAAAATATGAGTGTACCTACAGGTGTATTCTATTCTTTACTCAGAAATCATTAAATTGCAATAACACTTTGCATATATTCTTTCGCATTTCGTCATTAACGAATTAGCATCATTTATCTTTGGAAGTCTGTGAACATTTATCCTTTAAAAAGATAGCATTATATAATACAACCAAAGTACACATACCCTATTCCGTGATTGGTGCTGATGAGATGGCTTTCTGTGATGTTTTTCACGCATTATTCTATGCATTTATTTTTCCAGTGTATTTGTAGATCATGTTTATTGTTCGTCTCCTGCTTATTCCAATCAAAGTATGCATGTGGTTTGATAAAATTGTTAAATGCATTTGCTTTTCCGGTGTATAATGAGCATGTTTTTTCTCTCACTTATCAGTCATAACTGGGATGACGTTGTTGTTTTGTGAATTTTGTTTGATGTATTGTTTAACTTTTTTCAGTACTCGGATGGTTTTACGTGTTTTGATGTATTTTTTTCAGTAAGTTTATTGGCATGATTTTTAGTACATTTCTAATAAATTGTTTGGGTTTTTTTCTTAATCGCGTGAATTACATCATGATTTTTTTTCTATTATGAGAGTTTAAGTTTTGCAACTGTCCAATCTATTGTACATCAATATTGGATCTCATCTTTTTTGTTGGACCGCCATACAATTTAAATCATATGGTGACTTTTACAGTTTCGGATCGCGGAGGAAGACCCGAAGACAATTCTACACATCAAGCAAGATTTCAGATCACATCGATGAGAGGCGAGTGATTCGCCAAAGTGGCCCTCTGTTGTATCTGAATGTCCTACAGTTTTGTCTTTTCTTGGGTGAATGTATGTACTTAGCGTGTGTTGAAAGTTGTCAACATGTGAAAGCTGAAAGATGCTTAGGAGTAGTGTAAACTTAAAAGGTGTAAAAGGTGTTAACTTTGACCAGTAGATGGCATGACTGTGATATCGTAAATATTTCTCCAACATCACATACGGAGACGAATCAGGAATGGAAACATGAAGACAGAGCTATTAACTAAGGACAAACTGTATACATATGTTAATCTATTGACCGAAAATCTTCTGTTACATTAATGCCTTCAATATATGTGTTTGCTAGACCAATACAATTTTCTTTTATTTTTCTTAGAATGAATGGTGAAGAATTTGGTACGCCATAAAATGTTCTAAGAAGAAACCTTTGGTTTAAAAGTTGTTTTTTGTTTCAATCCAAATGTAACAAGTGTTTTGTATTTCTAAATCATGTCTCCGAGATGCATGATTTCTTTTCACCCAAAACAGTAATATCGGCAGGACTATCAGTGAGTCTGTCTTAAAATTTTGAACGTTTGCTGTTTCGATATTTAGACTAAATGTGACGAATAACGCTGTAGGAAACTGTGTAACAATTTTTTTGAGAAAAAAAGTTCCGCTTTATGACCTTTCTCGTATTAAAAAGTTAGTTATACTTTGGTTGTTCATGTAATTAATATGATTAATTTGAAGACAGGTGTCGAAATTCTGACAAGTAGCGAGTATTGCATAAAATGCAGTAAAACCATACTTAGATGTAACCCTTGGTCAAATATTGCTGTTGGGCAAGGCATTTTTTATCCATTTAATGACCTCAAATGTTTTGTAGTAAGAACAACAATAAGTTCTATCTGTTTTGAAATTTAGAAGACCTTTCCAAAAATGTAAGGTTTATATATTTTCTAATTCTAATGAAAAAGATACAAAACATCGAAGACATTAATGAATAAAATTGCACAGAAAATTAAAGCATTAGGCCGCGTACCTTAACCACAAATGTATGAGGGAGATATAATTTACATCAGAATGATTTTTATCGAACAATTCAAGGAAACCTGTTGAGTATGCACTTGTGTACATCGATAAAGTTGAATCAAATCCTGGTATAGGATGCACGTGTCCACATACAATACATAAAGTAGGTGATTAAGACATTCGGAAAGTGTTACTCCTGGCACGAGGAGGTAGCAGCTAGGGCGAGTGATACCCACTATTGCAATGACCAAGAAAATGATAGTAAGAAAGATGAAGAGATAATAGTTTTAGATTGCGTCTAAGTAGACGTGAGTGAGAGTTACTATACATACTGACAGTACATGAAAAGTCGTAAAGACTGTAGGACGAAATACATGTATGAAAAGTGAATTAAAGAGTATGTGTTTTCGATTTCACTTCTATATAAACTTTGTATCTTTTAGAGGACAGAATTGTTTTAGCTCGCACTATTTTAGTTAACTTACCACACTTATCGCGAAAATGAGTTCTGTATATACGAATAATAGTAGCACCATCTTGTCCATTGTGCTTCTTTTCTAACTTTTGCCATTAATGCATTAACTGCACTTTTTTCAGTAAGTTGGCAAACTTTTCATTTCAATTAAATTCTGGCTGAGGTTGCGACTGATGTGTCCCATGAATTATAGCAAAGTCTAAAGTTCTATTTTCATTTTTTTTGTAAGATAGAAGAGCAACACACACAAAAACATAATTTTTACAAGATTTATTTCAGTCAAAGTATTGCACTTACAAATTATATACGAAATATTTACATCGGCATCATATGCTTTGATATCGGAAACAAATTGGCACAGTCTTATTTTATATTTACATGTACACATATTTTCTCTATATACATAACATGTTTCAATTAATATTGTTCAAATAAACATTACCATTCGATACGTTCAACATCACATAATTCATAAAGTACATTTAACAGCAAACAACAAAAAGATTTTTATGACTACTAACACGTACAAATTCACATAATTTACAATAGTATGAATGTATCAACTGTAACTGAATTACACGTAACAAGTTATATAGAAGAATTTACAGGTAACAAACTATACAATTATATACAAGAGTTGATGTCGTGTAACAAAAGTACGGATTTTACTTGTATCAGAAAAGACTCAGTTATAGACAAGAAAACAATTACCATAGAGACATCTGATTGAAATTCAAAAACTCAGTTAATGCAAATGTTTATCGAGTGTGTTCCGTAATATATGTAAATATAGTCCGTGACGTCAATGAACTCGTGTTATTAGCATTTGATAAATAGATATGACCTTAAAATGAATAATAATTAATAGCTAAAAGTGACAAGCTTGGTTAAATGTTGGATTTTAACAATTTCTAAATCTTGTGATATATTTTTAAAATTCATTATTTTTCAATGGTCAGTTACAAGATATGTTAACTCAATAGTTCATCTCCCAAGAGAGCTATTTTTAGAAATACAATATTCTAAAAAATACGTAAGGTTTAAAAATTCTATAGATATTCCACTACTTGCCCGTCGCCGTACCTAATGGAACACCAGGCGACAATGGCATACCAGGCGGTAATTCTACAGGGATTTCGGGCCCAAAGGGTCCTACATCCACAGTGTTCCAAGGGTCACTCAATGGATCAACTACTGGCTTAGGTGGCAATTCGGGCGTAAATTCTATTGCAGGGGGAAGGTCTTGTTTGCATCTGAACTTTGTGCACGTGCATGACAGCGGCACGTCAAATTTGATTTTATGGCAACTTTGTGTCGCATTTGGACAGTAAATCCAGAGGTCTATTGTGGTTATAACATCCGGCACGCAGAAACTGTCACCCGTATTTCCTCCATATGGCATTCTGCATTTGCCCCTGTAAATAAACAATAAAGATATATTTAAGTGTTGGTCATTGAATCTTTTAAAGTGACTTGTCGTATGTTGTAACTTGTGTTGGATCAGCAAAAGACATTTCTTTCATAACGTTTTATGCTGCTTTTATTCGTGTTAGATTCAGTGAAGTTTACAAGACGAAGTAACATCAATATTTAACACACTAGAAAATAACGTTAATTACATATGAGCCGTGCCATGAGAAAACCAACATAGTGGCTTTGAGACCAGCATGGATCCAGACCAGCCTGCGCATCCGCGCAGTCTGGTCAGGATCCATGCTGTTCGCTAACAGTTTCTCCAATTCCAATAGGCTTTAAAAGCGAACAGCATGGAGCCTGACCAGACTGCGCGGATGCGCAGGCTGGTCTGGATCCATGCTGGTCGCAAACCCACTATGTTGGTTTTCTCATGGCGCGGCTCATATATCAATTTCATGTGCATGATGCTGTTGCATTATTTGATTTATGTAAATCTATCAATGTCTTTGCCTGCTAAATGTGACTGTAATAATCATGCTATGGTAATGTAGAACACAGTGCATAATTACCATGGCACCATAGTATTACTTTTTATTTTGCCCTTGATCTTTAAAAGTGTATCATAATAATAACAAAAAACATTTACAACAACATTGTAAATTCTCTCCAAAGTGAAACTAAAGTGTTTGTGCTAATCCTGACTTAAATTTTTATCATTAGTATCATAAGAAAAGTAGAAAAAAACTACATCTATAGGCAATATTTGCGAAAAACTTATGATCCCTAATTTCGTAGTCAGACATTGTTACCACACGACTACTGCTTCCGCTGCCTAAATTATTTTAAGTGAATCATATACATGTACATACCCGCACTGCTGATAGTAAATGTTTGGACCAATCACTAAACACATCCAGCGGCTCTGCATTTGATACGTATCCTCGTTATACATTAACTTGTCAAAAAAGATTCGCTCCAACTGCAGTGATCTAGCGTTGTCGTAACAGGCTCCTTTACAGTGATACGGTAATCTGCAACAGAATCATAACGGTATGCAACTTTTACAATAAGGATACTGATTTTTTTTGTTCAATCTACCAAAAGTAGTGAAGATCTGCACAGGTTAATTTTATCATTAGGATGATAAAGCTGGGTTGTGTATTGCTGGCTAAACAGAAAACGCATGTTTTCCTGCTAATTTCTGACGACCTTGAATTTAATTTATACAGATTATTGTCTTGTGGAATACGCTAAATTCTATGATAATCTGAAATATGTGCTTTTTTTTCACAAAAACTGTACAGACTTTGTTTAACTTGTTAATCTAAAAACTGTCAATTTAAACATTAGCTAACACTTGTGTCTTATAGGATTGCGTTAAATAATTAGTACCTAAATCTAACAAAAGTTAAGCAAAAAATACAGTTTTGAAAAAAAAAAATGAGGTCAAATGGTGAAATTTATATTTGAAAATACACTAAGCAAAAGATATCTTTAAAGATAAAATCGTAAAGTAATGTGCATAAGACACGAAACTGCAAAAAAAACTTGTGACATAAACTGTCATTCAAAAAGTAGCTATTGTAGAAAATATAAGTATCATCAATAGACTTACGTATTGTCCGGCTTTGGTTTCAAATTAAAGTATCTCTCAATATCCCTAATCTCTTCCATAGCCCCGTGAGCAGTTGCTGCGTCAATTATGGTCTCTCTGTAAACATGAAAAAAGCAGCATTGCAAAACTATGTCAACAGTTTCATTCTTTTTAAATTGTATATGACTGATCCCCTTACAATTAACTACAACTTCTTTTCGCAGAAAAAGTAGGCAAGTCCCTCGAAATATATCAAAAGCACACTCTCCTCGTGTAGATATGATCTGGTGTCACCATAATCTCAGTGGAGTTCGAGTCTGAATAAGCCCCAAACAACCCTCGAGTTCACCATCATATATATATACATATACCATGTATATATACACACATGTAATGCTAAGAAATGAACTTAGATATACTTCTTTGCTAACTATTTAAATAAGAATTTATGAACAATCGAAAAACAATTATTGAATGGATTTTTTTATTTCAGTACGAGATTTAAATTCCTACCTTGCTATATCGCACGGCATCCAGGGATATGCTTCACATAAAGATTTTGTACAAATATTTTTATAGCCTGACCAGAAGAATGGGGAATATTGGTCATTTCTGAGTTGAAGATTACACTTCTTACGACTAGGCTGACCCTCGACGGCTGCTGCGGCGAGTAAGATCAACGTAAACATTAACCAATTCTGAAAGATAAATATAGTATTTGTAATGCGTTGTAAATTGTATTCATGGTGAAAACTTTTTTTAAAAAATGTAAATTTATAGTTCTGGCAAGTGAAAGTTAAATCTGCATTATACATATGTACCAGCATTGTAATTTTACTGAAAATACTTACCAAGCTAAAGGAAACGTGCATGATTTAATTCACTGAAGCTGTAACAATAGTAACCAATTTACGTTTTTGCTGTTTTATACATATATTCAAAATACAAGATCAGAGTGTCTTAATGATATGTAATAATGAATTCTTACCATTTTCTCCGCGTGCAAATCTTGGAATGTTGTGAGTAAAACAATAATGCGAGTATTTAAGTTAATCAGTTTTCAACGTCAACGTGTTTGACCTTACAGTCGGACCAATCACAGCTCTCGTTACAAAACAGAGAACTTGCGTATATTTTATTACCTCTAACGTAACTGTCGACAATATAATTGTCTCATCAAATTCACAATTAGCGTACGATAATTATCCTATGTATCAAACGTCAAGGGGCGTTCAAAACGTTTAACGGCAACGTAACGTTGTCAAGAAGCACTGAAATTGTGAAATGTCACTGACTTAACTAAGCAGTTTAAAAATGTCTATACTTTATTTCATGACATGTACTTACTGACGAATGATTTAATTACAATCAAACTTCGCGTTTTCGTAACATCCTTTTTTAAGTGTAAAAACACATACCTTCATACGTTAAGATATTCTCTGATCCTGATCAGAAGTAAAAGAAAAAAAAAAAACAATAAATTTCGAAAAACAACACTGTTATTAGATGTGCACATGACATTTTTTACAAAAATACAAAATGTATATTCATTGCTAGCCTGGCTCCCTGGCTGCATGGTTATCTTTTATATTAATACTGGAAACATTTTATAAGAAACTTTTAAACCTCTAAAATAGCACAGTTTTGTCTGATGGCTGAACTATACCTATGTTTGGAGCCAGGGGAAATAAAATAGTCAATGTATAAACAACCTTCTGGAGTTACTTCCCTATTAATGAAGAAAACTGCTATATGTAAATAAGAACAAACATAGGGACGGGAGCCAGTCTAATTCATTGCTTGTTTCGTAAATAATCGCATCAAATCACAAACACTAAAATAAAGTCAATATGGTAAAGTAAAGCAATAAAACAAGTCTGTAAATACAACTCTTTTGAAAGTTATATCATGTTCTTTATTTACAGACGACCTTAAAATTATTCACGCGTTAAAAAAGCTCTGAAAATGTTTAAATCGAAAAACGCGCTCACACTCGCGGTCTTTTGGGTGCCGCTGTCGCAGAGAATTGTGTATTAGGCACCTAGTATTCTGGTGTAAATGAAGAAAATGTACTATTCGTGTTACGTGATGATAATTGGAGCATGGATTGAAGTTATAAATGTTCTTTCTTTTTTTATGTTTTTTATTTGTTTTTTTTTTAATAAGCAGCCTCTCAGAATATGAACTTTTTGATCGACCCCTTCTGCACAGTGTCCGATATAAGGAAACAATAAATATTTATACTGACGGAGACTTTTCCATGAATTTTAAATGATTATTTTGTTTTGAGTAAACTTATTTTAAAGGGATAACAATGCATTAGCGCACTTTAAACTTTAACGATTTATAACAGTTTTTGAATACTGAATTGTCATAATAAAATATTTTTTTGCTGAAAGACGTCATGGTGCATAAACCACATGTCTTACTTCGGAATCGACATATGAACAGGGACCATGCAAGTTGCAAAACACCGAACAGTTAAGAAATGACGTTAAATATAGATGGTTTCCCGATATATCGAATTTGTCGTATTGGTGCGCTAAATTGTTCTGGCGGGATGCAATGTTGGCGCACTAAATTTTCGTTGTTGGCGGGATGTCGTGTTGGCGCGCTAAATTGTCGTTCTGGCGGGATGTCGTGTTGGCGCGCTAAATTGTCGTTCTGGCGGGATGTCGTGTTGGCACGCTAAATTGTCATTCTGGCGGGATGTCGTGTAGGCGCACTAAATTTTCGTTCTGGCGGGATGTCGTGTTGGTGCGCTAAATTGTCGTTCTAGCGGGATGTCGTGTTGACGCACTAAATTTTCGTTGTTGGCGTGATGTCGTGTTGGTGCGCTAAATTGTCGTTCTGGCGGGATGTCGTGTTGGCGCACTAAATTGTCGTTCTGGCGGGATGTCGTGTTGGCGCGTTAAATTGTCGTTGTTGGCGAGATGTCGTGTTGGCGCACTAAATTTTTGTTGTTGGCGAGATGTCGTGTTGGCGCGCTAAATTATCGTTCTAACGGGATGTCGTGTTGGCGCACTAAATTTTCGTGGTTGGCGGGATGTCGTGTTGGCGCGCTAAATTGTCGTTTTAGCGGGATGTCGTGTTGGCGCACTAAATTTTCGTGGTTGGCGGGATGTGGTGTTGGCGCGCTTAATTATCGTTCTGGCGGGATGTCGTGTTGGCACGCTAAATTGTCTTTCTGGCGGGATGTCGTGTTGGCGCGCTAAATTGTCGTGCTGGCGGGATGTCGTGATGGCTCACTAAATTTTCGTTACTGACGGGATGTCGTATTGGCGCGCTAAATTGTCGTTCTGGCGGGATGTCGTGTTGGCGGTACATAAATGCTTCAACACGCCAGAGCAATATGACATCTGAATATACGAAAAAAAAAAGAACTACTCATATATAGAATTATATTTGTTAAAGATTTGCATTGATAATGATATGTTTAACCGAAATTCATTTCAAACTCAAGTTTGTAACATTATTATTACCTCCCTTTGTATGATAAATTGGAAAAGTAAAGATAGAAAAGAGTTATAATTTTCCATGTTAAAATTGAGGTTCAGGTACACGGCTAAAATGTATGTGCAGAATCAAGTTTATACATAATAACTTATTAATTATGCATGAAATTGACTAATAATAATTTTATTATTTGATATTTATCTTTTGATCGAAAAAATGTTTATTGAATGCAAATTTTATTAGAGCCAGGTCGGCCAAAATTGTAATGATTCGTTTTCATTTTTTAACTGATAAGCCTCTCTCACACTTTGATAACCTGACTGTTCATATTCGTAGAAGAAAACAAACGTGATATAGTCCACTTAGCTTCAGTTTCATTTCATTTCGAAGAAACAACGTGGCATAGTCACTTTTATTCGGAGCAATCTTTATAGGTTCAGTGATCAGAGATCATCTAGATCTAAAACCCACTAGTTTCATTTTACAAATTTAACGTTTCAGATTATAATGACCTGTGAAGTACATACCACATGCTCGCATAAAAATCCCATTTAGCCGGCTTGACGGCTTTCTTAGTAACATGATTCATGCATAGACAACAGATTTTCTTGTTACGGATGTTGCAAGTTAACCAGCTTAAAAACCAGCGGTGAAAGGCAGTTTGATAATGTACTGAAAAAAAAACTTATCCGTTTTGTGTTGCATCTGCTAGGTTCTCATCACTCCGTAATGATATAACCGTGTTCACTGTATGACAAATTAATCTGACTGGACGGTCAATGAGGTCAATGAGAATAGAACCACGGCATGTCACCAGGCATGCCGTTAAAAAAAATTTGAAGCCAAAGTTTTGAAGAGAATTTACCTCTACGCAATTTCCATAGAGTATTGGTCAAAAAATCCAAAAAATTCTGAATCCAAAAGTGAGTCATTGTAACGGCCAGTGAGACCATAAACTACAGTGACCCGAGAAGAGACGTGGTTGCATGTCAATAAATACTGGAGGCAAGCAAGGTCGCCCTAACAAGGGCGGTTGGAGCTATAAGTGTTGTTGCTGGTCCCTCGTCGTGGAGTTGATGTGCCCTTTCCCTCCCGCACCCCACGTTGAGCGTAGGGATTGGGAAGCTCGGGTCTTCTCTGCATGCCGTCTATCTGCAGGTCGTCAACCAAGAAGTTAGCTCCTTTCTCCTCCTCCATGCAGCTTGGGACTTCCGCCTCCATTCAGCTTGAGTCTTCTTCCCCCATGCAGCTTGGGTCTTCCTTCTCCATGCAGCTTGGGTCTTTCTCCTCCTTCATGCAGCATCTCCCTCCTCCATGCAGCTTGAGTCTTCTTCCCCCATGCAGCTTGGGTTTTTCTCCTCCATGCAGCTTGGGTCTTCCTCCTCCATGCAGCTTGGGTCTTTCTCCTCTTCCATGCAGCTTGGGACTTCCTCCTCCATGCAGCTTTGGTCTTTCTCCTCCTCCATGCAGCTTGGGACTTCCTCCTCCATGCAGCTTGGGTCTTCTTCCTCCATGCAGTTTGGGTCTTCATCCTCAAATGCAGCTTGGATCTTCCTCCTACATTAAAAACAGGAAAGTTCCCATATGAGCTGAAAAGTGCCGGTGCGATTTCACCGAAAATAAAGTGTATACTGACTCACAATAAGTGCAAGGTGCGCAACTCTTACTAGAAGATAAAGACAGTCTAGTAAGAGTTACACTGATCTAAACACTGTTATTTCATGCCTTTTGCAGTTACATTAGTAAATAATTATACACAGCCTCCACAGCTGCAAATGTGCAAGCCTAACTTTGTTGTATGTATATTAATCTTGCCTAATAGAGTAATATTTCTGTTATGTATATCTCATATTCCTCCTTTTCACTCGTATTGTTATATAAAACATTTCACTTACAAATTGAGTAACATTGGTTTAAACATATTTTATTAGCGAGATAGTTTACAAAATATATATACTATCAAGAAAATTCACAAAAACGCTTAGGATAGGATCGAAAGCCTAAGGCTTATATAGATTATTTCCTGTATGAAACAGTTTTACATTCAGGGTAGTATATGAGATTACTAATCATTGAGTCAATTTTTCATAAATGTCATGAAGTAATAATAATTATTATAACTGTAGAAAAGTGAAAATAATAAGTGTGAGACACAAAACTGAGTAACATTGAAACAAGGGTCTAAGGTATCTACGGTTTCGTTTTCCTTTTTCATTCTATTTGTATTTTAATTTCAAATGTTAGAGACAAAATTCAAAACTGAGTGTATTTTACGGTGTCATAATGGTACCGATTGAACACACTAAAATATCAAAAGTTCAGGAAGAAAGGTCGCACAAGATAAGCGAGGAGTGCACTCCGTATATATCATTTCAATCGTAATTTACAAAAATTGAAAAACCAGTTTAAGGCCATGTAACTTCACTCCTGACAAATGACTCCGATAACAGGGGTGGTACCAAAATCATGTGTTACCTATCCGGGGAGTAAGTTATATAGAAAAATATGAACTTGTTATAGTATATCAATTGTCACTACAGATATAGCTATACTTAAACCGTATCGGTTGGTGTGTCTTATTGTAAATAAACACATTTGTCTTCATTCTTTTATGTTCATAAGAAAACCTTTTTTTTTGTAGGATTCTGTATAACTCCTGTTCATTGGAGCATCGTGAGTTGTGTTTACTGCCAGAACAGTAGCCGGTCCATGCATTTGCTTGCAAAGTATAATATTTCTACAAACACGAATCATGGACATGTTGAAATGAACAAGACAGCACAATAACCAACGTCCTTTTTTGTCGTTGAAGACACACACGTATATTCCGTTTTGTTCATTTTTCACTAACCCTTTTTATGTTTTCAATCATGACTGATATTATATAAATATTGCATTCCTGAGAGGGTGATAAGAAAAATGTTCACGACGTATATGAATATCGACCGAGGCGCCAGCCGATCGAGGTCTGTATTTATATTTCGAGTGGTGAACATTTTTCCTATCACCCTCTCGAGAATGCAATATTTACTTTATTATACCGACAGCATATTAAGATAAAAAAAATTACAGGAAAATCAATATAATGAGTTAAATGATTTATTGAAATAAGTTATTATTTCAATAAATCATTTACCTCATTATGTTCAATTTCATTATAACCACAAAAAAGTAGATAATTAACACTTAAAAAATAGACAGTTCGACCCCACACCTGTGGGGAATTCTTCATTTATGCGTGAATTCCAGCCGGCTGCATCAGTGCCTAAACCGACAGCAATAACATTCTAAACACGGCGATAACTTCCTTATCTCTAAACGAAACATATATGTGCGAGCTCTCATTTCTTATTTAGATCATTTCCTATCCGATTATCATACCTTCGATTCACAATTTGATAAAAAAAATGTTGAGGAACAAGAAGAGCAAATCATTAAAAAAAGAAAAAGTCGGCAGGGTTCACACATGCATAATACTAGAACAAAATTTATTCCTATGATATATGTAAGCGCCTCATCAAGAAGTCTTTTATCAATGCGACAGTATCGTATCAATCAACGTGATCGGATATGAAAAATAATATCACATGCACAGAAAACCAAAACAGATACGTTGCGCACGAGATATTAAATTTTGGATCGTATCACATGCGCAGAAAAGAAAATAACGATTTTGCGCACCAGATATCAAATCAATGCGGAATATGAAATAATTTTCAAGTTAGTTGCATTTGGGCATTTATGTAAGATATAATAACAATATTTGCCATGAAATGAATTGTAAGTAAACTACTTTTTTCCTAACACAAGTCCTGTAGACATCGGAACATATTAACAAGAGCTGTCCGTAAGACAGCAAATGCTCGACTATTCGAATTGTTGTCCCAGAAGCAGAAATATTACCCTAGTTAATAGAATATCTATAGAGTTTCAATCCAGTGTCTGCATTAGTTTTGGAGATAGTAATTTGCATGCAAAACTTTAACCAGGATTTTCTTAGTCCAAAAGAGGGCATAAATTGCCCAAAATACATGTCAGAGTTTTTGAACTTGACCCAGTGAGGTTGGTTATTGACCTTGAAAAGAAAAAATAAGTTTCAGAGTTATATGCCTTTAAGTAATACCTATATGTACTTGCATGCAAAACTTTAAACAGGATTTTCTAAGTAACAAGAGCTGTCACAGGAGACAGCGCGCTCGACTATTTCGATGCTGGATAGTAAAACTGGGCACATCTGAGGAAACTAGAGCTGTCACTGGAGTGTTTAATGACTCCAATTGTGGATGAAGATATTGCACAATAGCCTGAGTATATGTCAAAAATATCAACTTAAAGTAATAAGAGAGGTAAAGATAAAATGTATCAAAACACTATAAAAGTATATCCTAAGCAAAAAGGGGCATAATTCATTAAAATTGGTGCCAGAGTTATGCATCTTGTGTCATATGATGTGGGTGATGATGTTGAACAACTATTTCAAGTTTGAATCAAATCCATTCAGTAATAACAGAGACAGAGTGAAAGTGCATCAAAACTTTAACCTAAAATTCTAAGTAAAAAGGGGGAAATAATTAATGAAAAAATGGTGCCAGAGTTATGCATCTTGTGTCATATGATGTGGGTGATGATGTTGAACAACTATTTCAAGTTTGAATCAAATCCATTCAGTAATAACAGAGACAGAGTGAAAGTGCATCAAAACTTTAACCTAAAATTCTAAGTAAAAAGGGGAAAATAATTAATGAAAAATTGGTGCCAGAGTTATGCATCTTGTATCATATGGTGTGGGTGATGATGTTGAACAACTATTTCAAGTTTGAATCAAATCCATTCAGTAATAACAGAGACAGGGTGAAAGTGCATCAAAACTTTAACCTAAAATTCTAAGTAAAAAGGGGGAAATATTAATGAAAAATGGTGCCAGAGTTATGCATCTGTGTCATATGATGTGGGTGATGATGTTGACAACTATTTTAAGTTGAATCAAATCCATTTAGTAATAACAGAGACAGAGTGAAAGTGCATCAAAACTTTAACCTAAAATTCTAAGTAAAAAGGGGGAAATAATTAATGAAAAATTGGTGCCAGAGTTAAGCATCTTGTGTCATATGATGTGGGTGATGATGTTGAACAACTATTTTAAGTTTGAATCAAATCCATTCAGTAATAACAGAGACAGAGTGAAAGTGCATCAAAACTTTAACCTAAAATTCTAAGTAAAAAGGGGGAAATAATTAATGAAAAATTGGTGCCAGAGTTATGCGTCTTGTGTCATATGATGTGGGTGATGATGTTGAACAACTATTTTAAGTTTGAATCAAATCCACTCAGTAATAACAGAGACAGAGTGAAAGTGCATCAAAACTTTAACCTAAAATTCTAAGTAAAAAGGGGGAAATAATTAATGAAAAATTGGTGCCAGAGTTATGCACCTTGTGTCATATGGTGTGGGTGATGATGTTGAACAACTGTTTTAAGTTTGAATCAAATCCATTCAGTAATAACAGAGACAGAGCGAAAGTGCATCAAAACTTTAACCTAAAATTCTAAGTAAAAAGGGGAAATAATTCATGAAAAATTGGTCCCAGAGTTATGAACCTTGTGTCATATGATAAGGGTAATGATATTGAACAATTGTTTAAGTTTGAATCACATCCATTCAGTAATAACAGAGACAGAGTGAAAGTGCATAAAACTTTAACCTGAAATTATAAGTAAAAAGGGAAATAATTCATGAAAAACTGTGCCAGAGTTATGCATCTTGTGTCATATGATGTGGGTGATGATGCTGAACAACTATTTTAAGTTTGAATTAAATCCATTCAGTAATAACAGAGATAGAGTGAAAGTGCATCAAAACTTTAACCTGAAAATCTAAGTGAAAAGGGGGGATAATTCATGAAATATTGGTGCCAGAGTTATGGCCCTTATGCCAGATGATGTGGATGATGATGAGGAATAAGTATTTCAAGTTTGAATCAAATCCATCAAGTAATTACAGAGATAAGTTGAAACAAGAGCTGTCTCCATTATGAGGATGACACATGCCCCCGATGGCACTTTGAATGAATAGTTATGGCCGATGTTAGAGTTTAGGACTTTTGACCTACAGACCTGGGTCTTGCGGGCGACATGTCGTCTTACTGTGGTACACATTCATGCCCAATAATTTTAAAATCCATGCATGAATGACAAAGATATGGACCGGACACGCCCATCAATGCACTATCATGAAATATGACCTTTAACGTCAAAGTGTGACCTTGACCTTTGAGCTACGGACCTGGGTCTTGCATGCGACACGTTGTCTTACTGTGGTATACATTCATGCCAAGTTATTTGAAAATCCATCCATGGATGACAAAGATATGGACCGGACACGAATGCACTATCATGAAAAATGACCTTTAACGTCTAAGTGTGACCTTGACCTTTGAGCTACGGACCTGGGTCTTGCGCGCGACACGTCATCTTACTTTGGTACACATTCATGCCAAGTTATTTGAAAATCCATCCATGGATGACAAAGATATGGACCGGACACGAAAATTGTGGACAGACCGACAGACCAACAGACTGACAGACGGTTCAAAAACTATATGCCTCCCTTCGGGGGCATAAAAAGAGAAAGTGTAAAAACACTTTAACCAAGGGACACGGAAAGACGCCGACGCCGGGTCGAGTAGGATAGCTCTCCTTATACTTTGTATAGTCGAGCTAAAAAAGGGTGCATAATTTGACCAAAATGCATGTCAGAGTTATGGCTCTTGATGCTATCACCTAGTTTTATGACTCCAAAGCCACATGTGAAGTTTTAACCAGGATTTTCTAAGTCCAAAATGGGGCATAATTTGGCCAAAATACATATCAGAGTTATGTGACTTGACCCAGTGATGTTGGTAATTGACCTAGAAAAAGAAAAAATAAGTTTCAAAGCTGTATGCCTTTAAATGATAGCCATAATTACGTACTTGCAGGCAAAATTTTAACCAGAATTTTCTAAGTCCTAAAGGGGGAATAATTTGGCCAAAATGCATGTCAGAGTTATGGCTCTTGATGCTATCACCTAGTTTTATGACCCCGAAGACACTTGAACTTTCAATTCAATATCTGCATTAGATTTGGAGATAATAATTTGCATGTAAAACTTTAGCCAGGATTTTCTAAGTCCAAAATGGGGCATAATTTAGTCAAAATACATGTCAGAGTTATGGGACTTGACCCAGTGATGTTGGTAATTGACCTAGGAAAAGTAAAAATAAGTTTCAAAGCTATATGCCTTTAAATGATTGCCATATGTACTTGTATGCAAATCTTTAACCAGAATTTTCTAAGTCCAAAAGAGGGCATAATTTGGCCAAAATGCATGTCAGAGTTATGGCTCTAAATGATAGCCGTAAGTACTTGTATGCAAAACCTTAACCGTGACGCCAACGCCGACACCGACGCCAGGGTGAGTAGAATATCTAGTCTTTTCTTCGAATAGTCGAGCTAAAAATGACCAATGTCGAATATAGCAGAAAATAGAGAATAACTTTGCACTAAATACACTGAACCAGAGGTGCCGGACGAAATTTTCCCCCTATATCAGCATATAATAAAAGTGCAGTCCGGAACCTGCTTTGAAAACTTCCAGTATATTTTGATTAAATTTGTGTAAAAGTTCATATAGAATCATGTGTGTGTATTCGTTGTAGGCGTTAATAAAAGAGCTTTCTTTAAATCTGTTTTGTTATCTGTTTTGAGCACGATGCTAAAATTACTGGAATTTTAAAACATTTACAAGAAAAAAAAAACATATTGCATCTTCTAAAACAAATTAAATGCATTCACAATCAACCCTTTAAACTAAATACTTTGACCTTCCTAAATGTGTCGTAAAAGTCACCCCTTAAGTGTCTAAATTATTTGGAAAAATGCCACCATTAAAAAACTATACCTGTCAAATGAAAAGTGTTTTCCGGTGGGACAGTTGTATAGTGTAGAAGAGATTGTCATTTCACCTCACATGTCACAAAAAATTTGTACTGCATTTTATCTAAACCTCATTCTTTGTTGTGTGATTTGTTTACAAAATCACTTTAACAGTTTTGGAGTTATGTTTAGGACAAAAGTTTTATGTATGCACAGGTATATGGATGGGCACAAGAAGTAATTCCTCCTTCGAATTTTGGAAGAGGCCATACATAGGAGACTCACCAAGAGACTTGCTCCACTCATGTATGACAGAAGTATGCTTCTTGCATGCATGTAGGTGATGGAAAAACTCATCTTACACACCAGCTGCAAGGATATCGATCACACCTCACCATATATAAAATTTATGACATGATGTCCGCAAGTATGATTGAAGCTCCATCACAAAGATGAGCGCAGTAAATTCATGGCAATACTAAATTCCTGTCCTACCGAGAAAAAAAACAATTTTACTTGACCTTCAATAGTGACCTTGACCTTACGTCATGTGTGTGACACATAGTCTAATCATAGGGAACATTTCCGCATAGTACTAAAAAATCCTTTTAATTCAATTAAAAGAAATGGAGCAAAAACAAATTTTTACTTGACCTTGACCTTTAACCAAGAAGCATAGATCATGCATGATATATTGTCTCATCATGGGGAACGTTTATGTGTAGCACAAAGATAATTCATCAATGCATATAAAAGTTACGGAGCAGAAACAATTTTTACTTGACCTTCATAGTGACCTTGACCTTTGACCTAAAAGCATAAGTCATGTACGTGCATAATCTACATATTGCCCTCTATATACATACTAGGTTTTATGAACCTAGCTTGAATACTTTTTGAGTTATCGCAGGATCCAGATTTGCGGACGGACAGACAGAGGGCATTCCTATAGTTTGCTCCAGTGTTCTACCAGTAGTGGACTAATGAAATAGTGCTTAAAAGAAAAGTATGTTTTATTTTATTTCTTCTCTTAGTTGAAAAATACCGTATGCAAGAAAAACAAGAGTGCCCGTCACAACAAATTTCTTTACTCTAGCACCTGTATTTGCAAATGGAATTTTAACTTTGTGGTTGTTTAGTAATAACTAAGTGTTTTGTTTTTCTAAGTTCACAAAAAAACTCCTTACCAGGTAGAGATACCTTAAAATACACCTAAAATTGGAAAGTAACATCTATGTTGTACCACAGAAAAGTGGTCTTGGTTTTTCCCTACGGTCAATTATAAAAAAGTTACAATATAAGTTATTTACAGTAACAACTAAGGGAAGTTAATCTTAAAAAAAAAAAAAAAAAAAAAAAAAATTGTAAGTCCTCATAAAAATCTTTACCAGGTAGAGACTGGTCAAAACACACCTCAAAATTGGATGTAGCATGCATATTGTACTACAGAAATGTGGTCTCGATTTTTCCCTATGACTAGTAATGAAAAAGTTACAATATAAGCTATTTATAGTAACAACAAAGGGAAGTAATTCGAAAGAAGGGAACTGCGCATGACACTTCGTCTCATGATGGTGTATAATTGTGTCAAGTTACATCAAAATCCCTCAATGCATGAAGAAGAAATGCTTCGGACAAAGTCATTCTTATATCTGACCTTTGCCTCTAAGTGTGACCTTGACCTTAGACCTAGGACCTGGTTCTTGCGCATGGACACTACGTCTCGTGGTGGTGAACATTTGTGCCAAGTTATATCAAAATTCCTCTATGCATAAAGAAGACATGCTCCGGACAAGGTTTTCATTCTTGTATCCTTTGACCTCTAAATGTGACCTTGACCTTAGACCTAGAGACCTGGTTCTTGTGCATGACACTCCGCCTCATGGTGGTGAACATTTGTGCCAAGTTATATCAAAATTCTTCTATGCATGAAGAAGAAATGCTCCGGACAAAGTTTTCATTCTTGTATCCTTTGACCTCTAAGTGTGACCTTGACCTTAGACCTAGGGACCTGGTTCTTGCGCATGACACTCCTTCTCATGATGATGAACAATTGTGCCAACTTTCATCAAAATCCCTCTATGCATGAAGAAGATATGCTCCGGACAAAGTCATTCTTGAATTTGACCTTTGACCTCTAAGTGTGACCTTGACCTTCGACCTAGGGACCTGGTTCTTGCGCATGACACTCTGTCTCATGATGGTGAACAACTGTGCCAAGTTTCATCAAAATCCCTTCATGCATGTAGAAGATATGCTCCGGACAAGGTCTGTGGACGCCGCCCGCCCGCCCGCCCGCCAGGGGCATTCCCATAATACGTCCCGTTTTTCAAACGGGCGTATAAAAATCTGTCAGTAGCTGAGGCTGTGGATGGAAATCTGGCTCTTGGGCAACTGTTTCACAGTTAACTACCCTCAAGCCAGATATTTCCATCCACACCTTCAACCAGTGAAAAATAATTATAATTTATCCAGATAGATGGTTCAGCTAGAGTAGTGATTGAAGCTCCATCACAAAATGAGCGCATGAAAAATCACTACTCAATAATAAATTCCTGTCCGAGACCCTTCTTTTGTAAGAAGTTTTTATCTTAATTATTTCCCCTTAAATGAAAGAAAATACCGTTCACATTATACATCATTCTAAAGAATTCCAAAGGTGGCAAAAAGGAACTTTTTTAAGTTTAAAATATATCTTAATTTAGTTTCTCAAATTTAAAAGATACTTCTACTATTCCTAGAGACCTTTAGAATGATATATATAATTTCTATCTGAACCTTGCAAAATACAGACAATACAGACACCGAAAGTATCACAAAAGAATACTGATTTGGTGGATCAAATAGTCAAAGATGAATAACATAGTGTCTTAGAAATATATTGCTTTATTTATGAAATACATCTGTATGATTTCAAACAGAACAAACTAATCCAAACAAGAATTCTTTGAAAAGTATAAAAAAACAAGAGCTGTCTCCATAGGATGACACATGCCCCCGATGGCACTTTGAATGAATAGTTATGGCCGATGTTAGAGTTAAGGACCTTTGACCTACGGACCTGGGTCTTGCGCGCGACACGTCGTCTTACTGTGGTACACATTCATGCCCAATAATTTTAAAATCCATGCATAAATGACAAAGATATGGACCGGACACGCCCATCAATGCACTTATGAAATATCCTTTAATGTCTAAGGTGACTTTGACCGTTGAGCTATCGACCTGTATTGCGTGCAAAAGTCGTCTATGTGGTACACATTCATGCAGTTATTTGAAAATCCATCATGGATGACAAAGAAAGGACGGAACTTTAATGCCTATCATGAAAATATGACCTTTAAGTCTTAAGTGTGACTTGATCTTACTAAGGTACCTGTCTTGCGTGCGACCGTCGTCTTACTGTGGTACATTCATCATGACCAGTTATTCGAAAATCCATCCATGGATGACAAGAAGGACCGGCACAAATGCATATCATAAAAATGACCTTTAGTCGCGACCTTGACCTTTGAGTGGACGGTCATGCGTGAACTACGTCTATGTTTAACATTATGCAAGTTATTTGAAAATCATCTGGATTGCAAAGATAGGACGGACACAACTTGCGGACAGACTGACAGACTCAGACAGACGGTTCAAGAACTATATGCCTCCCTTCGGGGGCATAAAAAGCAATTACACTGTATATATATTATAATCATAGAGAACATAGTGTTAGTGGAAGGATTTTTTTCACAACAGTTAAAATAAATGACTTAACATAAATTTTATCCTATTGACTGAAGCATGTATATTTGTTAGTATTTCATTTATATGTGACATTCTTCACTAGCATGAACCTTTACCCTAAAAGCAAATGGCAACTTACCCCCCAAGAATCAGTGCTGGACGGTCAATCATCCTGGAAGATAATTATACCGCCTGCACAGTACAATACCGCCTGCCAGGAGTCTAAGGTACAATGTGTTATGCTCTACCTGTTCAGCTAAAACCCAAGGCTAACCTATACCCTGCTCATTTTTTTTTAACCATTTATTATTCGAAGGGGTGATCACTGAAAATTTACTGACTAAATAGCAAACGGTGCAGACCAAGATCAGTCTACACAGACGTGCAGGTTGATCTTGGTCTGCACTGGTCACAAAGGTAAAAATACTAAACGAACAAAATTAGTTACTGTATGCAAATAAATTTAGAACAACAAAACCTGTATTGACACACCCTGATGTTCCAATAATTGGTTATTGCACAATTTTCTTGTTATTGGATGGTTTACAGAATTGTGTTCCATTCAAATCTGTTAGCATCTGCTAGTAAGGTATATAAATTTTTAAACTGGACAATAAAAAGAACTGCATTGAATGCCTGTAAAGTCAGTATTTTATAAATGATATGTGCAAATATAACAAACATGAAAGCAACAAGGCATATATATTCAATAATTAGTATTTGAAGTGTGTATCAGTTTCAGTCATAAAAGTAATAAAATGCACTTTTAAATCTCTTCAATTTGTACTTGTAAATGTCCTTCGCTAAAGATAAAACTTCAAGATAAAAGGATAGTATCCTGTTATGTGCTATCTCAATACACAGCTCTAGGCCATACCAATTCGTCTATATGTTAACTGCTTCAGGGCATAAAACTTTTAACTTTGTCCAGCTGTTAAAAAAAGAATCATGAACCAAGTAAAATGCTACCATTTTGCTAAAATCAAAGAAAAGTCTATATTGAAAATAATTAATCAATTATCATATATACTCTGTCCCAAAAAATAATCACATAAAAACCAAAAGATATTTTATGTAAGTTTCTTCCTCATACAGTAAAATGTTTTTCCAATGCTGTAAGACAACAAAATAAAAGAAAACAAAATAGTGGCCTGTGGTAGAATAATTTAGCAGTGTAAATCATTAAATTGTTCCCTTCAGTTTATAAATGTTCTTTTTTATATCATTCATAAAACTCATAAAGGGCATACTGTACTAACCACTGCATCAAAAAACAATAGTTTGTTCTTCAAAAAAAATGTTTAATAGATAAATAATGCCTAGAACTTCAATGAGTCATTGAATCACTTTATTTTTACTTTTTATTGAAAGCACTTTCTAAATTTCAAAGAATCTGCAGGTGTGCCCCTTTAAAATTAAAAACTTACCCCCATACACCTGGATATATTTCAATTTATACACTGACATCATACAGAAAGCTCAAAGTGCTGACTAGACAATGTGCTTCTAACAATAAATTTAATGTAGTGAAATTTTCTTTGATGAGTAGTTCAGATCACAAGTTTAAATAGAACGAAAACAACCATTAAAGTTGTCTCCCTTTGTCTGATAGAATTTCAATGACTGATTTCTACTGCTGTAGTATGAACTGATAAACTGTTTCAATCTTCATGTAAACACATTTTATATTAACCAAAAAAATGATAAAACAAGTAGACAAGCATTATTCAGAACAATAAAACTGTGTCACTAATGCTGAACAGAGCTTGTCCAAACATTTTTGAACACACTAACCAAGTGTTTCCATAAATAAATCCTGCCTGGAGCTCCCTCAACTGCCCATTTTAATTCTTTATTTAAACTTTTTAACAAAATAAAAAGTACTCCCAAAATTTAAAAAGAAAACCTGGCAAAAATTAACATAAATTTGGAGCTGGGCAACTATAAAACAGATTCAGAGATTAATTTATATATTAGGTAAATATGAAATGTATTATCTATCAAAATTCTTGAAAAGTACATGTAAATATTAATATAAATAAAGCTCCCTCTATGATTAAGAAAATAAAGTTTGAATTTGAAGAAGTTGCACAATTATACATGTTATATTAATTAGCACACTAATGAAAATCAGTCCATGAACCATTAAGAGTTTCTTTCATTTTTACACACTGTTCAGTTTTGCATAGCTGGATTAATGGAAAGAATTTGAGTATTGTGTCGATGGTAGACAAGCATTATAAAATTTATATCTAAGCATGGCTGCTTGTTCTCGTATAAACCCAATCTCCTCCATTTTCCTACTGCTGATCTAAAAGTATTCTACAGCATCTGCCTCTTGCTTGTTGGTTTGTACACTGGTCACTTCTAATGCCCTGTAAATAAATTCAATAACACAATGTAATTTACCTGCTACAGTGAAACTCCTTTAAACTGGAACCTCAGAATACAGGCAACCCCTCCCAAATGAACAAATTTTGCAGTCAAAAAATTACTTTCTTATTTCATTTGAAAATAACCCCTGTAAACTGTAGCCCCTTCTATACAAGAAACCAAACAATTTTTCAAGACCAAACCTCTATTTATCTTCACAAAGTGAAGTTAAAACTTTAACCAAGGCCGGCTCTTGTTATACTTTATATAATCGAGTTAAAAATGAAATATATAAGTACAGCAGACATACCCTCCAGTGTGGGGAAGTTGCTGATAAATTCTAGCATGAATACATTCTCCATTCGGGTGGATCTTGATCTGAAAAAAAATACACATGGTATTACATAAACACAACTTATAACAATTGTGTAGATTTACTTTTAACTTTATGAATGCTTTAGATCTTCTTTTACATCCCTTCACTTTTTGATTTACTGAGTTCAATTATATACAATATATAATGAACATATATATATGGAAGAAAATCAAAGGATATTTATCAAGAAGTATTTTAACCTTTTACCTGCCTGCGTCAAGTGATTCTGCCTTTGCGACCAGTGCAGACCAATATTAGCCTATTCATTATTCAGTTAGTAAATTTTCAGTGAACACCCCTTTGAATAATAAATGGTACTGCCCAAATTGAATGATAGACCAGTCCATTTTAGAAATTTAGCAGGGTAAAAGTTAAAACTCTTTCAATCATTCTACTCATTTACAAAAAAAATGCAACAAATGTTTGGCTGAAATGGTAGATATCAAAAGCTCTGCCTGTTTCCCAATGTTTCCACAGCGTCAATATTCTGATTTTGAGAACATTTTTTATGTCTATCTTTGTCATTTTTTAGCTCTTCATAAATAATGCCTTTTAAAATTAAATGAAAACAGTCGTAAAAATTATACAGCACAAACCTATTTTGGTACACAGAGATTTTTTCATATTCTTCAAATTTTATGATGTTTTACCAGCTTCTGTTATATAATAGGGTGAATTTCCACCAAACTTTTTTCGTATGTCTCCCACCACTTACCATGCAGAAATGGTCAAAATATATGCCACAAATCAAGCCCCACAACTCCAGGGAAAATCACTTAACCATAACATTCCAGTGATATACACAACTAGGCTTGGCAGTGGTAACTCATGAGGTTTGGTGGAATTCCAACCAGTGTATAGGAGAAGTAGCAGAGATCAAAGAAATGACAAATTAAGGGTCATGACTCTGCAGATAAGCATCAAATCAGAACATGATGATAATATGCACAATAAATTATTATGCTTCACACTGATTACACATGAGGTTTGATAAAATTCAGACTAACTGAATACAGCAAGAAGTTTAAACACTGTAGAATATAACAAAGGCCTGAAGCAGAACATGCCAATAAAATGCATAATAAGACTTGGTACTGATCACTCCCATAAAGTTTCGTGGAAACTCACCCTATTAAATAACAGCTGCTAAAACATCATAAAATTTGAAGAATCAAGGGCCATAACTCTGTTTAAAAACACCTAATTTGAACATGCCAACAATATGCACAACAAGACTTGGCAATGATCACTTTTATTAAGTTTGGTGTAATTCTTCCTTATTGTATCTGAGCAGTTGCCATGACAAGGTAAAATACAACAAATCAAGGGCCACAACTCTACTAAAAAATCACTGAACTGGAACATGCCATCAATATGCACCATGAGGCTTTGTTACGTGTTAACTCCTGTAAGGTTTGGTGGAATTTCATCCAATTATAAAAGAGAAGTGGCTGAAACATTATAACTTTCGATGAATCAAGGGCCATAACTCCATTGATAATTACTGGAACCGAACATGCCGACAAAACGCACAATGAGGCTTGACAATTATCATTCTTCTGATGTTTGTTGGAAATCTGCCCAATAATAAAAGGGAAGTGGCCAAAACATCATAAAATTTCATAAATCAAAGGCCATTACTCCTCTGAAAATCATTGAACCAGGAAAAGCTGATCACATGCCCAACTAGGCTTAGCACTGTGAGGTTTGGTATCAATCTGCCCAGTGGTGTAGGAGGAGTTATGTGGACAAACTTTGTTACAGATAGACAGATGGACAGCACTAAATCAATATGTCTACTTCATGTGACAGACATAATTAATGTTTGTCATTTGTGATGCTGGTAGTGATATGATTGTTATTGTTGATTTCTAAAAACACTGTTGTTGTTTAATATTCAATTTTAAAAAATATGAGCTGTCTAATGACAGCACACTTGACTATTTGATGCTTTTCAACCTAACACAAGCTTACATACAAAAGCTTTAGCAAAATTTTCTAAGATGGAAAAAGGGCATACTTTTACCAAAATGTAAGCTCAGTTGTGACACCTACCATGTGTCAGCCCCTACACATACTTTGTTTGTATACTGGACAATGTTTATGTGAAGTTACAGTAAGATATAAGCAATATTAACAAAGATATGACAGAAAAACATAGGTTGCCGAAAAACTTTAACCTTAAAAGTAACCTAAGTATAACCTTGGTGACCTTGACCTTGGGTATAATGGGCTCAGCCCCTACACATACATTATTTGTATACTGGACAATGTTTATGTGAAGTTACAGTAAGATATAAGCAACAGTAACAAAGGTATGATAGAAAAAAAGGTTGCCGCAAAACTTTAACCAAGAAAGGTCACGCCATCGCCAGGGCGAGTAGAATAGCACCCCTATTCTCCGAATAATGGAGCTAAAAACTAAGGTTCCCAAATAAAGACCCTCTTTTGTGAATAGCAAAATGTCACATTCTTTGGGTATTTATTTATAGCTACATGTTGAGTTTAAGATATCAATTAAAAGTGATTTCAAAAGTTTTCTACTTCAAGCTTGACTGGTAATAATCCAATCTGAATCATAAAATCGGAGATTCCGAGAAATATTGATTGCCTCTTCAAAATTAAGATGCAGGCATCCATTGTTCTTGAATGGAAGGAACCTAAAACTAATAATGAGCAATAACGCACAGGTATTCCCATATGTGGTTCAGCCCCCAATTTCACGTAAATACTTTGACAATTGATTTAAGTATGTTAATTTGCTGAAGATTTTTAAGTAAACGTTTAAGCAACTTAACATCTTTAAGTCTGTTAGAAAACAAAAGTATTTTTGTGAAATCAGAACCAGGGCTTCAATTTTTGAAATCTTACCTTTACAAAATAATTGGTTCCTGCAACAAGCTGAGTTTTGTATGTGACAGCTTCATAAATATCAAACGATTCTTTACCAGATTTCTTTAGTACCTCCTGTTTCATCTGAAAAATATGCTGATGTCCATGAAATATGACACCACACAATGATTTATGGTATACTTTTACAAGTACTAATATGTTAAAGAATACTGAACTTCATTTTCTGAAATCTAAAATGGGTTAGTTATGACATATTAAACGGAAGTTAGTCTGATTTGTTTGTGTTCATTAGATTCTTAGTGTTTTAGTTGGTGCTTCTCAGTTAATTAACTTTAACGAGAAATGTAACCGATGAAGTGAATGCTTTAAAAGTGAACTATTTAGGCAAATATTTTTAATCTAATTTGATACTTTATTTTCAACAAAAATAAAGACTTTTAAGCTATAACCTCAAGAATAAACAAGAGGGTCATGATGACCCTATATCGCTCATCTGTTAAACTTGGCCTTGGAATCATCAAGATAAACATTCTCATAAAGAAAGGGTCATAAATGTGGCCTCTACAGTGTTAACAAGCTTTTCCTCTGATTTGAGTGGTGACCTAGTTTTTGACCCCTTAACGGTATAAATTAGTACACCAATTGTACCTTCCCTGTTGAAGAGCTGAACTCCTCTAACTCCAAAAAGAGGCAGGGTTTACTGGTTCCTTGCTTTTCATCACAGTGCAAAATGTGCAGGGAAAAAAAGTTTTACATATTTCCAGGGCCCAGTTTCTGATTGGTCAGTTACTTTACAGGTGGAAGTAAGTATCATTTTTACAACAGCCTACCCTTCCCTAGAGCTTGGACGTGTACTTAGCCTAGAGTGTTAACAAGCTTTTCCTTTGATTTGAGCGGGTGACCTAGTTTTTGACCCCACATGACCCAGTTTCAATTTTGGCCTACGAATCATCAAGATAAACATCAAGATAAACATTCTGACTAAATTTCATGAAGATAGGGTCATAAATGTGGCCTCTAGGGTGATAACAAGCTTTTCCTTTAATTTAACCTGGTGACCTAGTTTTTGACCCCACATGACCCAGTTTCTAGCTTGGCCTAGAGATTAACATGATAAACATTCTGGGCAAGTTTGTATCAAATCAAAGCATAAATGAAACCTCTATATGTCTAAAAGGGCAATAATTCACCCATGACGGAATCTAGCCGATTCTCAAAAGGAACCAAGATCATATTGTGACTTAAGGCGTGTGTAAGTGTGGTTTAAATCGAATGTAAAATGTCACTTCTTTCATGTTCTTAAGGTAAAAATTAACAAATTGGCTCTTTCAGGAGTCAATCAGGGGCCGTAACTTCAGAACCTATGATTGGATCTGATGGATTCATCATGGAATCCAAGATCTATTGTTGTTAAAGATATTTTGCAAGTCTGTATCAAATCAAACCATAAATGAAGTCTCTATAATGGCTGCAAAAGCAAAAATAGCAAATTTTGGCCTTTTAAGGGGCCATAACTCCAGAACCAATGATGGGATCTGGCCAGTTTTCGAAAGGAACTGAGATATTATGCCAATACAAGCTGTGTACAAGTTTGAATAAAACTGATTACAAAATGTGGTCTCTATTGTGTTCACAAGCCAAAATAGCAAATTTTGGCCTTTTAAGGGGCCATAATTCTGGAACTCATGATGGGATCTGGCCAGTTTTCGAAAGGAACTGAGATATTATGCCAATACAAGTTGTGTACAAGTTTGAATAAAACTGATTGCAAAATGTGGTCTCTATCGTGTTCACAAGCCAAAATAGCAAATTTTGGCCCTTTAAGGGGCCATAATTCTGGAACTCATGATGGGATCTGGCCAGTTTTCGAAAGAAACTGAGATATTATGCTGATACAAGTTGTGTGCAAGTTTGATTAAAATTGATTTCAAAATGTGGTCTCTATCTTGTTCACAAGAAATTGTGAATGGACGTGGAAGAAGGGCGATCACAAAAGCTCACCATGTCACTACAGGGTTCGATCTTAACGCAGTCCCGCAGATCCCGAGGACACCTATTTTAGTGGAGGACCTCCCGAACTTGGAAGCTGGCTGTCCCGTCGGGACAGTAAGTTTTCAGTTCAATATAGCTAAAAAATTTATAAATCAAAAATACCAAAATGACAGAAAAACCTTGCTTTGAAATGATTTTCGAAGTCGACATCTGTTCTGACCACAGTCCGGATGTTTACTCTCGAATACATACATGTATGTAGACTGGTTCCGCGTCCTATAAAATTTATAGTGTGAAATCACAGAAGAGACAGCGGGTACCAGTGGAAAATTATCGATGGCGTTACGAACCAGCCATTAAAAAGCCAAAAACAAAAGATCAGCGTTTGGAAACACAACGTGATTACGAAAAAAACCAACGTAAGATGATGAAGATGACTGGAGCAGGCGTGATCTGATCATCCTGCAGCAGAAGTCTTACAGACTTTTATTGTCACTTGACTGTTAATGTATCGATTCTTTATGTTCAATAAATATAAATAAAAGAAAGATGTATTTGCTTTGGTAATATATGTTTATTGAATCTTTTTAAATAGTGTTAACAATCGATAAAATCACTGAAAATGGGAGGGATTCCTGAAATCAGGGAGGGACAGCTGAATTTGTAAGGAGGAATCCCGCCAGGATTGTTAGAAAAAATGTAAGCATCTAACCCTGCACTACGTGACAGGTGAGTTAAAAGGATGTACATACTCCTAGATTTAATCCCCCACTGTCTTGCCTAAAGGAATGGATCTGTACCACTAGAATATGATTCTAGTGGCATGAACCTGTGTAAACACTTTCAACAAACTATGATACAGAACTGTCGGACTTGCCTTAAATTCTAGTTGCATGTGAATCACGTAGGACTAGGATATCCTTATATTAAATAGGACACATGAATTTTCATAATAGATACTTTAGGCATTACATAAACTGAATCATTTCCTTAATCACCTTTTTACTACATTTGCATCTAGCATTTACTTATATTTGGATCTTACACTAAAACAAAGAAACATTTTCTGCTGTAAAACATGAAACCATATAAAATTATGCAAACAATATTTCTACTGGACTCATAGCCTTTTCTCTAGGGTTTCTCTAGGTGTCAGTTTGTTTATGAATAGTGTAATGAATTAATTAAATCTATTATTTTTTTGTTCGCCTAAGAAAGCAAAATGTATTTATAAACAAATGCTATGCTGAATTCAAACTGTATCTCAATAGCTTAATAACTATTTCAAGGAGTAACAAGGGTTGTCCGTATGACAGCCAATGTTCAACTATTCAAACTGTTGTCCCAGAAGCAGGAATACTACCCTAAATGTTAAAATATCTATATTGTTTCAATCCAGTATCTGCATCAGTTTTGGAGAAGGTAATTTGCATGCAAAACTTTAACGCAGAGTTTTAAGTTCAAAAGGGAATATAATCTGACCAAAATGCATGTCAGAGTTATGGGACTTGATGCTAGTAGTAAGAAGTAACTTGCACCCAAAACTTTAACCAGGTTTTCTAAGTCCAAAAGGGAGCACAATTTGGCCAAAATGCATGTCAGAGTTATGGGACTTGACCTAGTGAGGTTGGTAATTGACCTAGAAAAAAAAAAGTTTCAAAGCTTTATGCCTTGAAGTAATAGCCATGTGTACTTGCATGCAAAACTCTTACCAGGCTTTTCTAAGTCCATAAGGGAGCACAATTTGGCCAAAATGCATGTCAGAGTTACGGGACTTGATGATATCAACTAGTTTTATAACCCCGAAGGCACATGTGAAGTTTCAATTCAATATCAACATTAGTTTTGGAGATACATGTAGTAACTTGCCTGTAAACCTATTACCAGGATTTTCTAAGTCCAAAAGGGGCATAATTTGGCCAAAATATATGTCAGAGTTATGGAACTTGACTCAGTGAGGTTGGTAATTGACCTAGAGAAAGAAAAAATAAGTTTCAAAGCTATATGCCTTTAAATGATAGCCATATGTACTTGCATGCAAAAGTTTAACCAAGGTGTGACACCGACACCGACCCCAGGGTGAGTATTCTTCAAATAGTCAAGCTAAAAACGGAAGTCACAGTGATGTACAAATTTTATTATGGGAAAATGATGAAAATGTAGAAAGAAGTTTCCAAAGTTTAAAAACATTTTAAGCAAATTTAAAGTTTTAACATAACTGACACTACATTTCTACAAGTTAAATAAACAAGAGCTGTCCGTAAGACTGTGCCAATGCTCGACTATTCAAATTGTTGTCCCAGAAGCAGGAATATTACCATAATGTTAAAATATCTATACAGTTTCAATCCAGTATCTGCATCAGTTTTGGAGATAGTAACTTGCATGCAAAACTTTACCCAGAAGTTTCAAGTTCAAGAGGGGGTATAATTTGGCCAAAATGCATGTCAGAGTTGTGGGACTTGACATATGTACTTGCATGCAAAACTTTAATCAAGGTGTGACGCCAACGCCAGAGTGAGTAGAATAGCTAGACTATTCTTCGCATAGTCGAGCTAAAAATAGTAGGTGCAGTACACAATTTTTGAATGAATTTTAAAACTATAATATTTTTAAAAGAATGCTGAAAATAGAGAAAGATATTTTAATTAAAAACACAGATTATTTTTTTTGTGATCATGTTTAATAAAATCTAGACATGTCATTTTTATATTATGCATGTTAAAAGAGGAATTTCTAACATTTCACATTACTTCCTGTGTCCTCTAACGCAACATTTCATCTACAACAACAACAACAATAAAATTTAATGCTTTTTAACAGTGGCCATAACTTTTTCTAATATAATCATGAAGCGCAGCTTTCTGAACATAAATATTGATCAAATACAGTTTAGCAAATTATTATGTAAAGTATATACTTCCATTAAAAAAAACTTAATTCATAAAAAAACTGATTTAATTTAATAATTACTGAACGCCTAGAAAACCCCTAGAACAAAGGCTAGGCATCTGGTTACCAGACGGCTAGACACTTCCTTAAATTCATGATATTCCTTTAATAATATATTCACAAAGCCTTATCACTAACTTCTGTGCCATTCAAAAACAAACTGATTATTAAGTGGTGGGGGGGGGGGGGGGGGGTACCTCATCAAAACATATTCTTAAACGCTGGCAAAACAATGCTGTCTTCAATTAGTTTCTTACACTCACATTCTCCTCTGCAACAGGCAGCTGGCTAACAGGCTAATGTCAATATTGTTTGACAACTTTGAAACAACATTTTCAATGTTTAAGAATATGTTTTGATGAGATACTCAGTCCCTTATCAAAATCAGTCTGTTCAACTTGAACTTCAAGGCATAACATCAATAAAAGAAATCATTTACTAGCATTTTAAATGAACAGACTATATTTTTGTTACATACAGTAACTCTGTAAGTAGTGCCTAATCCTGCGACAGAGATAAATATTATGAAAAGTGATTGCCATATATATAATTTTTCTTCTGGGTGGGGTTTAGCTTACGGAAGGTTTTGAGGGCAAAATTTAAGCACGCGCAGGGCAATTAAAACATATTTCCATTTGTTGATAAAAATGTAGCTAATTTTCAGTCATACCACTGCATGGAGGAGAAGTTTTTCTCCGTCATTTCTACAAATACAGGTAAGGTAAATGCACTTACATGCTTTGTAATGTATACTCAGTTGCATTGCATCGCGATATTTTGGCAAAACAATGTCATTTTCACAAAATTCAATAGCAAATAAAAATCTCACCTGTTTTTCTGTAAAATGTTTACCACATAAATTATGTACTACTGAAGGCACAACCTATGAATTTATGATTTTAAGTGATGCCCATTTGGGAATACATACGTTGGATCCCCACCCCATGTGATTACTGGATGACTAGAAATCACACAAAGGACTGGCTAGGCATCTTGTTACTGGATGGCTAGAACACATGCTAGATATCCATTTATCAGATTTCTTTGACTTAGTTAAATGCAACTATTACAGAAAAAGCCATACCTCCTCACAATACCCCTGCACCTCAGGAGTGGCATCCTTTGATTCACCAATACCTCCTACCATTTGTGCCATGTCTAGCTGTAGTTAAACCTCAGAGGGATCTGTTATAGAAAATGAAGTTTTAGCTTATGACTCACAGTCACAAGGAAATTATAATATGGTCCATTTTGATACAATTTCAAGCTGCACACTCAACTGACCAAATTATTTTGTTATCACGTCAAACAAAAAATTAATGATTGCAATTTTGTTTTGAACTGGAAGCCAATAACAGAAAGAACAAAATTTAATTCATCAAATGATTATAAACGTGATTTTTGTTGTAATTAAACAGTGATCTGTTTACTTACAGCTTGTGCAGTTCTTTCGGATTTCCGCGTCTGTGTCAAACAGGAGCTTAAACGGCGCAAAGTTAATTTTTACTTGTACAAATTGTCCACATCAAATCAGACCTGTCAAACAAATATTTTTATAAAATTTATGCATAACTATGGATGACATCACAAGTGTTGTATCTAGCACAATAGATCAGGAGAGCAGTGACTTGTACCGACTAAGCCAGTCGATCTGGAATCAACCAGAACTTGGTTTCAAAGAACACTTTGCTCATGCTGAATTGACTGATTTTTTGGAAAAAACTGGTTTTGTTGTGGAGAAGTCTTTCAAGCTTGTGACAGCGTTTCGAGCGACATATAAACATATTGAAGCATCAGTTTCGACTTCAGGCCCGAATATTGCTATTTTATGCGAATATGACGCTTTACCAGGGATTGGACATGCATGTGGACACAATCTCATAGCTGAAGTTGGTGTGGCCGCAGCTCTTGCAGTTAAAGCTGCTATGATTGCAAACCCAGAACAGTTCAGTGGAACTGTAAGTAATTAGTTTGAGCCATGTCTCTACATATTTAGTTTTCAAGGTAGCGTGGCAAGAAAACACTGAGGGACTGCATGACTCACATGCAGACCAAATCATGAAACGGATATAGGATGTTTGTAGTACAGTGGTATAAATAATTTACTTAATGATTTTCACATAAAAGTAATTTTAAAACAGCGAACATTTTTTTGTCAGATGATCACACTTCCTTGTGTACACAACTCCTACAATTTCTATTCAGTCCAAATGAAAATAATTATCTACATCTGCATCTACATGATACTTCCAACAATCATTAACGATTATGACTGGAAGGCGCTTGTCTGGGCAGTGTTAAAAATGAGAAAACTCATTAGGTGCAAAGAATAAAAATTACTACAGGTGCTAAGTTAAAAACATAGTGAAGGAAGTTACTGCAGATGTACAGTGGCCAGCCGTTCAGCAAATATGTTGAGGGTGGGGCTGGACTGTACATATTGGGGAAGGCCATTCCATAGTCTGATTGTACTGGGAAGAAGGAATTCATGTGGTATTGAGTACGGGACTGTGGAATTAGGTAGTTCAGGTTTCTGGTCGGAGTTAGATGTTTATGATCGACGCATACATGATTTGTTCGGATTTTGTAAAAATAGATGAGAGAAGATTGTATACGCCGTTGTTCTAAAGTTTGCCAGTTTAGGGTGTTAATCATCTGGGTTACACTGCTTGTATAGTTATAGTCGTTAAAGATAAACCATGCAGCTGATCTTTGCACTTTTTCGACTTTGTATAAGAGGGACTTTTGCCAGGGGTGCCAGATGGATGAGCAATACTCGAGTTGTGGACAGACATAGGTGTTATAGGCTTTCTCTTTGACCTTTTTGTTTGTTGTCTGAACATTTCTTTTGATGAATTTAAGAGAGTTGTTTGCTTTAGAGGAAATAGTATTAATATGTTCAGACCAGTTTAAGTTTTAAGTTAGTGTAACACCTAAGTATTTAGCGGTATCGGTAGATTTCAGTTCCTTGTCATGCAGGGTGTAAGGAAACATGACAGGGTTTCGTTTGCGAGTAATTCTCAGCACCTCACACTTGTCTGGATTGAATTCCATTGACCAGTCCCGTTCCCACTTTTCAAGGGCGTACAAATCTTTTTGTAGTGTTTGGGCATCAGATGAGGACTTGACTGTAAGGTATACTATGGTATCATCTGCAAACAGTCTTGCCTTACTTCTAACAGAATCTGGTAGGTCATTAATGTAGGCCAGAAAGAGACAGGGCCCTAGGACGGAACCCTGAGGGACACCGAACAGGACAGGCAGGGTGTAGAAGTGCAGCCGTCTACAACTACTCTTTGGGTTCGACCCTTCAGAAATGACTTTATCCACTGTGATACCAGAGGGTGGACACCCAGCTCATTAAGTTTAAATATCAATTTATTGTGATCAACCTTGTCGAATGCTTTACTAAAATCCATTACTATTACATCTGTTTGTTGACCTTGCTCAAGGTTGTCGTAAACTTCTTGTGTAAAGCTGATCAGTTGTGATTCACAGCTATGCTTAGATCTGAAGCCATGCTGGTACTGGCTTAAGAGGTCGTTATTGTCAAAATGTGTCATGATGTTGGAGACTAGAATGTGTTCCAATAATTTGGAAGCTATGCAGGTGAGAGATATTGGCCTGTAGTTACTGGCCTTGGATTTCGGACCTTTCTTATAAACAGGGGCGACAACTGCACTTCTCCAATCTGGCGGGACACAACCAGTTTCCAGGGATGACCTAAATATAATTGTAAGGATGGGCGCTCGTGGTGTAGCTCTTTTAGAACTCTTGGTGAGAGTTCATCTGGGCCAGAGGCTTTGTTTGGAGAGAGCCCCTGCAGGAGTTTATCAACACCCTCTTCTGTAACGGAGATCATGGGCATGTTGGGTGCTGAAGTGTTTGTAGTAACTTTTTTGCAGAGTTGCTTCAAACTGAGTGGTTGTGGTTTTGAGAAGACCGACTCAAATTGCCTATTTAGTATATTGGCCTTGGTGGCAGGGTCAGTATATGTTAGACCCTCATGCTTAAGAGGTGCTACACCACAATTTTCTGTTTTCTTATGTTTTATGAAGGAATAGAATTTCTTATTTTTACCAGGTTGTGAATCGTCCATGAATATGACTGATTCTAGGTAAGACCAGTATGAGTTCCTTAGCTGTTTTTGGATGCTATATTTAAGGGCTTTGAAGGTGTTACTTTTACATGGGGATTGGTTGGATTTCCTCAATTTAGTGTACATTTTATCACGCTTGCGGATTTGCCTAAGGATCTTGGGAGTTAACCATGGGAGGTCGCAGCGTGTCTTAGTAGTTTTAGTTGGAATGTGTAGAGAACTAAGTCGATTTAGTTCATCTTTGAACAGATTCCAATCTGAGGCGGGGTCAGAGTGGTCAGAATCAGCGAATTTCTTTCCAAACTCTGATAGGTCCCTTTTGAAATCATCCCAATTTGCTTTGTTAAAGCATTTTATTGACCTTTTGGGCTGGAGGGGACGGCCTATCTTTATGTTGATTTCATGGAAGACAATGTCGTGGTCAGATTTACCTAGACAAGGGATTGTTTTAGTACATTGAACTAGGGAAGGGTTCAAGTTAGTGAGGAACAGGTCCAGAATATTCTCATTTCTGGTTGGGATCTTGACCATTTGCTGTAGATTAAAGGAATTTATCCTATCAATGAAGTCCTCATACATTTCCTTGAATCTGCATTTGGACTTGGGGGCCTCAGATGACCAATCTATATCAGGTAGATTGAAGTCACCGAGTAACCAAATTGTACTGTCTTGGGGTACTTTAGAAAGGGATGACCATAACTCTGTGAGGGAGTCCTCATCATTTTCGTGGGGCTTATAGTATGTGCCAATGTATATATCCTTGGCCCCTTTGATAGTAATTTTCGCCCAGGACAGGTTGCAGTTGGTTTTCATCATTGACTTGAAGAGGTCATATACATATTGTCTGGAATTCCATGAGGGGCCAAATGAATAATGCTAGCTCTAAATTGCTTCTGTAAACTGTTTTATTGATTCTCATAAAAATCACAGAGCGATGCCACTACCAAAATCAAGTGTCATGACTATTAATTTAGTCTGCACTTGATGACCTGTCATTGCATCTTGGTATGTAAATAAACTTAAGTAAACAAAGGTCAAAGAATGAAGTTGTACTTTCTACATGTAGTAAAAATTTATTGCATGGATGATGGAAAACCTTAACACCTTTTGTTGAGATTAAATAATGTCAATGAAAACAGCCAAATATTCCGTGTTTAGTTGACAGTGCTTGGATGCCCAGCAGAGGAGGGACTTTGTGGGAAGGCAGATCTGCTACGTCTTGGAGCATTTGATGGTATAGATGTGGCTGTAATGGCTCACCCATCACAGACTACTCTTGCTACACCAAATTATGTTTCAATGTCACCGTATGTATATTTTTTGTTATATTTGATTTTATACCTCAAAAAGAGTTTTAAAGTAAGTTTTATAATTATGAGTTATTGATGGGGATATATGTATAACATACAAGTTCAGTCTACAGAAACTTAAATTATAATTTGATGTGCTAGAGAAGAGGAAGGAGCTAAACAATGCATTGACACACTGGCATAGTCTAAACAGTTCTAACTATAAAAAAAGCAGAAGCCGCCTGAGTGAGTCTACCAATTGAGTTATTTCAAAATCTTCCCACAAACCTATTTAGATACACCTGATTTATTATGTAAACAACAGTAATGATTGCGTAATAATAACACAGACTGAATTGTACGCAACACACCAGATTTTTAGCCGTTTTATGTTAGCGGCATTGCTTAAAAGAGATAGTAGTGAATATAATTGATTGAAACCAGAGCCTGGAAGCAGTATGTGAATCACCACTTTCGGTCTTAAGTCTGATGTGCTGGATTAAGATAGCATACTTTCTAAATATTATTTATGTTGTTTATTTAGGTTATCAGTAAAGTACTTTGGTAAGGCAGCACATGCATCCTCGTATCCTTGGGAAGGTTTGAATGCTCTAGATGCTGCAGTGGCGTGTTACAACAACATATCTAACCTCCGACAACAGATGAAACCTAATTGGAGAGTACACGGTAATCTTTCATCTAAAGTATAGAAGTAAAGTATTTTAGTGTTTTTCTTTTGAAAGGGCCAGCCATGCTTGGCTAATACAGACATCGAACAACATCACTTTCTGATTCCAGTTTAATTCTTAATGGCAGACACAAGGCAGGTTGGCAAACGGTAACCATTATTTAAGTAGCAGAAGGCTGGTCTCTCTTCAGTAATTCAAGACCTGCCTCTGACAGGACTCGAACCTGCGACCACCCAATGCAGGGGCAAGTGCCTTATCAATGGATAAGGCTAAGTCTGCTCAGTATATTGAGAAAGTCTGTAATGTGGACAGTGGATTTAGTGTTGACCCAGTTAGCCAGCAGAATGATCTAGATTGACACTTTTTGCCTCTTGGAGCTAAAGGGTTTGAACCAGAAAATTTCATTGTAGAGAGTTGTCCTTGTAGAGAGGTGTTCTTGTAGAGAGATTTTTTTTTGAGAAGTGTTCTTGTAGAGAGGTATTCTTGTAGAGAGGTGTTCTTTTAGAGAGATGTTTTTCTGAGAAGTGTTCTTGTAGGGAGGTATTCTTGTAGAGAGTTGTCCTTGTAGAGAGGTGTTCTTGTAGGGAGGTGTTCTTGTAGAGAGATGATTATTTGAAAAGTGTTCTTGTAGAGAGGTATTCTTGTAAAGAGGTGTTCTTGTAGAGAGTTGTCTTTGCAGAGAGGTGTTCTAGTAGATGTTTCTCTGAGAAGTGTTCTTGTAGAGAGGTGTCCTTGTATAGAGTTATTCTGGTAGAGAGATGTTCTTGTAGAGAGTTGTCCTTGTAGAGATATGTTCTTGTATGGAGGTGTTCTTGTAGAGAGGTGTTTTAATAGAGAGATGTTCTTGTAGAGAGATGTTTTTTTGAGAAGTGTTCTTGTAGAGAGGTGTTCTTGTAGGAAGGTATTCTTGTAAAGAGGTGTTCTTGTAGGAAGGTATTCTGATAGAGATTGTCTATGTAGAGATAAGTTCTTGTAGAGAGGTGTTCTTTAACAGAGAAGTCCTTGAAGAGAGGTTTTCTTTTACAGAGTTGTCCTTGTAGAGAGATTTTCTTGTAAAGAGGTGTTTGTTTGAGAACTTTTCTTGTAGAGAGGTGTTCTTGTAGAGAGAAGTCCTTGTAGAGAGGTGATCTTTTACAGAGTTGTCCTTGTAGAGAGGTTTTCTTGTAAAGAGGTGTTTTTTGAGAAGTGTTGTTGTAGAGAGGTATTCTTGAGAAGAGGTGTTTTTGTAGAGCATTGTCCTTGTAGAGAGGTGTTCTTGTAGAGAGATGTTTTTTGAGAAGTGTTCTTGTAGAGAGGTGTTCTTGTATAGAGTTGTCCTTGTATAGAGGTGTTCTTGTAGAGAGATGTTTTTTGTAGAAGATTTCTTGTAAAGGAGAGGTGATGTTTTTCAGAGTTGTTCTTGTAGAGAGGTATTCTTGTAGAGAGGTTTCTTGTATTGAGTTGTCCTTGTAGAGAGGTGTTCTTGTAGAGAGATGTTCTTGTAGAGAGGTGTTCTGGTAGAGAGATGTTCTTGTAATGAGGAGTTCTTCTTGGGAGGTGTTCATGTAGAGAGTTGTTATTGTAGAGAGATGTTCTTGTAAGAAGGTGTTCTTGTTGGGAAGTGTTCATGTATAGAGATGTTCTTGTAGGGAGGTTTTCTTTTAAAGAGATGTTCTTGTAAGGAGGTGTTCTTGTTGGGAGCTGTTCATGTAGAGAGATGTTCTTGCAGAGAGATATTCTTATAAGGATGTATTCTTGTTGGGAGGTGTTCATGTAGAGAGATGTTCTTGTAGGGAGGTTTTCTTGTAGAGAGATGTTCTTGTATGGAGGTTTTCTTGTAAAGAGATGTTCTTGTAGAGAGGTGTTCATGTAGAGAGGTTTTTTTGTAGAAAGGTGTTTATGTAGAGAGATGTTCTTGTAAGAAAGTGTTCTTGTTGGGAGGTGTTTGTGTAGAGAGATGTTCTTGTAGAGAGATGTTCTTGTTCGGAGGTGTTCTTGTAGAGAGATGTTCTTGTATGGAGGTTTTCTTGTAAAGAGATGTTCTTGTAGAGAGGTGTTTATGTAGAGAGTTTTTTTTTGTAGAAAGGTGTTCATGTAGAGAGTTGTTCTTGTAGAGTGGTATTCATGTAGATAGTTGTCCATCTGTCTGTAGATAAAAGGGCATGATGTCAGTAAAAGTTAGTATCATGGCAGAATTGAATGCCATTTATGTTTTGGCTATATCTGATTACTAACACTTACTGTGTTAACATCAGGAGGTCAGAAGACATCAACATAATGACCTGGATTTTGGCCATGCACATTTTTGTTATTGGTATTTAAACTCTTTTTTGTTTAAAAAGACTGGACTCCAGTTTTTGGCTAAAAATGATCTTTGTTTTGACCTTATATGAATGTTAGAACATGAGTTTTGTTTCTTAAATAGTGCAAAAACAAAACAAAAATACCAAAAATTGAACATGTGTTGCATCAGCAAAAAATCTTTCATACCATCTGGACCAATACACCATGGAGGAATTCGTACTTAACGACAGTTAATATGAAGCTTTATGTCAGAAGGAAGTTTATCTTC
This sequence comes from Mercenaria mercenaria, assembly GCF_021730395.1. Classification (NCBI taxonomy): domain Eukaryota; kingdom Metazoa; phylum Mollusca; class Bivalvia; order Venerida; family Veneridae; genus Mercenaria; species Mercenaria mercenaria. The sequence goes on from NC_069364.1 coordinate 93,602,169, forward strand.
GGTATCTTGTTACAAACACTTTTCAGTTTTGAATGGAAAAATTAGTAAAAACAACTAATTCTCATGCGTTTCTATAACAAAATCATTTGTCAGTAGCTAAGTTTCAAATTCTTTTTCAGAAAATCTAATACAGGCTGAGCAATAAATTCCTATTATTTTAAAATTTTCTGTTTTCTTTGTGGTTGGTTGTGATCTGGAGGTCAGTCCTTTCAAGCTTCTTTTATAATATAGTCAACACTGTTGCACAAATATCTTATCTGAATGTCAGTAATTTTAGTTTGAGGAGTGGGGGCTCAAACTCACCAACCCTGGTTTAATAGTTTGACAGTGTTACCATAGGACCTCTGGGTCCTTCCGCAATCATTTTATGTTAATAGTGTACTAACTGTAATGGGCATTAGATGCTCATAAACATCATTGGGGTAAATATGACTTATAAACAAATTTTATGATTTTTTTACGTTTATTTATAGAAAAAGTAATGATCTTTAGATATCTATTCTGTAGGTGTAATCAAAAATGGTGGTGCACAACCCAATATCATACCAGAGGAAACAGAATTAGAGTATTATTTGAGGACACCGACAGATGACGAAATGGTGACCCTGAAACAGAAGGTGGAGGGTTGTGTACAGGGAGCTGCCCTAGCTACTGGTTGTACAGTACGTAATGCATTCTGCAATTTCTAAAACAATATGCATGTATGTTTGATCCATCAGTTCTGTAACAGGGTTTTCTAAAATATTCTGTCAAAAGGCATCTCGGCCAAGTTCGATAACCAGCCAAATCATCCCAGGCACTCTTGGATTATGGCCCTTGAATTACTCGAAAAACAGCGAATTTACCCTTGTCCACTCTCTAAGTTAAACAGTTTTCATCCGATCTTCACCAAACTTGCTGACAATGATTGTGGGCATAATATCTCAGCCAAGTTTGATAACCAGCAAAATTGCCCTAGGCATTCTTGGAATATGGCCCTTGAATTACACAAAAGACTGTGAATTTAGCCATGTCCGCTCTCTTTAAGTCAGACAGTTTTCATTTGATCTTCACCAAACTTGCTGACAATGTTAGTAGGCATAATATCTCGGCCAAGTTCGATAACCAGCCAATCGCCCCAGGTACTCTCCGATTATGGCCCTTGAATTACTCGAAAAACAACAATTTTAGCCTTATCCGCACTCTAAGTCAAACAGTTTTCATTTGATCTTCACCAAACTTGCTGACAATGTTTGTTGGCATAATATCTCGGCAAAGTACAATCACCACACAAATCGCCCCAGGCACTCTTGGATTATGCCCCTTGAATTAGGCCAAGTTCGATGACAGGCGTATTTTGTGACAGTCTGGCACTCTTGTTTTGTCTATATCAGAAGTAGCAATTTACAATATTAATTACATGATTATATTTAATAACTTAAGGTAAAAAAATGTGTTTTTGGTAAGAATAACAGTGTAAAATTATAGGCCATAATTTTTTAAGAGATATCATTTTTAGCTCACCTGAGCACAAAGTGCTCAAAGGTGAGCTTTTGTGATCGCCCTGTGTCCGTCGTCGTCAGTCGTCCGTTGTCAACAATTTGACTGTTAACACTCTAGAGGTCACAGTTTTGGCCCAATCTAAACGAAACTTGGTCAGAATGTTACCCTCAGTAAAATCTTGGACGAGTTCAATATTGGGTCATCTGGGCTCAAAAACTAGGTCACCAAGTCAAATCAAAGGAAAAGCTTGTTAACACTCTAGAGGTCACAATTTTGGCCCAATCTTAATGAAACTTGGTCAGAATGTTACCCTCAATAAAATCTTGGACAATTTCGATATTGGGTCATCTGGGGTCAGAAACTAGGCCACCAGGTCAAATCAAAGGAAAACCTTGTTAACACTCTAGAGGTGACAATTTTGGCCCAATCTTAATGAAACTTGGTCAGAATGTTATGCTCAATAAAATCTTGGACAAGGAAAAGCTAGTTAACACTGTAGAGGCCACATTTATGACTTTATCTTAATGAAACTTGGTCAGAATGTTAATCTTGATGATCTATAGGTCAAGTTCAAATTTGGGTCAGGTAGGGTCAAAAACTAGGTCACTAGGTGAAATCAAAGGAAAAGCTTGTTAACACTCTAGAGGCCACATTTATGATTGTATCTTCATGAAACTTAGTCAGAATGTTAATCTTGATCATCTTTAGGTCAAATTTGAATCTGGGTCATGTGAAAAACTAGGTCACCGGGTCAAATCAAAGGAAAAGCTAGTTAACACTTTAGAGACCACATGTATGACCATATCTTAATGAAACTTGGTCAGAATGTTAATCTTGATGATCTCTAGGTCAGTAGGTCAGATGAGCGATACAAGGCCTTCATGGCCCTCTTGTTTAAATTTACTTGAAATTCATGAGCAGTAGTTTTTTAATTGCTTTCATGTTATAACTTAAAGGTGCTCAGAAAGTTTTATAAGAATCTAACAACCAAAAGAGTCATAAACAACTCTTGAAAAATTTTGATATTCAAAATGGTTGAAATTTACATTAAAATTATTTAGTCAAAGTTATTTTCATGATAAAGTTTAAACTAATCAGTATATTTTAAATATACTGAAATTGTTCTATTACCACCTTTTGAGTGATGTATGATAAAAAGTATTTTAAAAAGACATTGAGAGAGAAAATTCTGTTATGGAAAATGTGGATCAAACAGTTGATACCAAAATATATGTTGAAATTTATGACATAGTGTGTTTAAATTAATTGACATCATAACTGAATATATATTATCCATTTTGATACCTTTTGTATAACAAAACAGCTCGCAAACAGCATTTACAGACATTTGTAATATTATATATAGATAAACTATATATTTTGAAAATCTCATTTAGATTTAATTAATTGTTTTAAAAGTGCTTTCCTCATTTCAAAAAAAAATAATGTGAGGTGAGAGGTATTCTGCTTAAATATTTGCATGAACACCTATTAACCCCCTGGTAATGGGTGCTCAGATTTTTCTCTTGACTTAGTTTTTAAACCACCTGGTTTAACATCAAGGTTATAATTACATGTATAGATACAACTCTGCTCATTTGTTTCACCCATGTAAAGCTTTTTATTTCTATTATTCTTAAAGGCGTATGCTAGAGTCACTGTATATTCTGGTGGCCTATGACTTTTATTGCATATTTTTGTTTGTTAGATGACTGCCCTTCAATATCCAAAAATTCTATTATTGGGAAAAATTTCGCCCGTCTCATATACAGAGATGTACGCCTTTAGTATCCCCTGTGGAAGGTGGAGAGATATAGATTTGACGTTGTCCATCCGCATTCACAAAACTACCTTTTTGGCAGGGATATAAATTCTCTGAATATTCTTGTTTGAATTAAAATTGTATCTGTTTCGAAACAAACTCAATTTCATATAACTCTTCTTGATAATTTCAGTGACACTAATGATAAAAAAGGATTATATGCATGTTTTGTGAGTTAAAAATCAGTTTGAATTAAAATCAGTCCCACTTAGTTATTGTAGCTGGCTAAACCTTATTTCTTTGTTTATAAAATTCACACTGTTGACTAAAAATAGCTCTGTATCAAAGTGAGTTGTTCCACTGTAAAACCATTTAATTTCATGCTTGGTTTGGACAAAAACGACTACTAGGATTTCATTGGTACAAAATTTCTTGGTTTGGTTTCACCCAATTTGTACTCATTTCAGTCGGGCTAGTTGCGCGCACAACAATTTGGTAATGCCAAATAACCCAATCGAAACATCAGGGCGCATTTCAGTGTAACGCTAACGTGATCATGAAAGCCCGATGCTATATGAAGCAAGCCCACCTAGTCTTTTATTAGATATTTTTCATAAGAAGAATAAAAAAACATTTAGTGATTGTAATTTGAAACATCAGACTGTAGACTATATCCTGAAGTGATAATAGTTAAAAAAATTGGAATATTTAAAAAGAAAAACAACCGTCTTTACATCCAGCAAAGCAGTTAATTTGATTAACTTTGTGGTTTTAGCATCTATTTCTTAGGGTCATAAAATTCATGGATTTCCAAGTTTAAAGATGAAAATTTAATATAATTGTAGGAGTCTGACTACATTTTATAGATTTATTGAAGCACTAATAAATGAAAATTAGTCTTTCACCAATATTTATAATTTCACAGTATTTCATGTGTGTAACTATAAAACAGTTCTGGGCCTTGGTGGCCAAGTAGTTAAGGTTGCTGACTTCGAATCACTTGTCCCTCACCGATGTGGGTTTGAGCCTCACATGGACCATTGAATTCTTTATGGGAGGAAGCCGTCCAGCTGGCATACGGAAGGTCGGTGATTCTACCCAGGTCAGCCAGCCTGGATGAAATGGTGCATGGAGGGGCATCTAAGGTCTTCGTCCAACATCAAAGCTGAAAAGTTGCCATTTGACCTGTAATTGTGGCGGTGTGACATTAAACACAACAAAAAAATAATAAAACAATTTCTTTTTTTTCTGTTAGGTTGAGATGAAGTTCAGTGATAAAAGCTACTCAAATCTGTTGTCAAATAAAACACTTGTGGAACTGTTTGTGAAGAATGCAGTACCATTTGGTATAGAATTTGAAACAAATGAAGAAAAGAAGAGAAAATTTGGAGGATCTACAGACATGGGAAATGTTTCGCACGTGATTCCGAGCATCCATCCTAAGTTTTACATTGGTACCTCTGTTAGTAACCATTCTAAAGAGTTCACAGTTGCTGCAGGAGATATGAAAGCTCAGAAATACTCACTGGACATTGCTAAAGCACTAGCAATGACTGCCTTAGAAGTATACCATAAACCAGACTTGATGAATCAAATAAAAATTGACTTTAATAAAGACATTTCTGGACAATGAAGCCATAAAAACTTCATAGAATCCCAAGAATTGTCTAATCAGAATATTTAGAATGCTTTCCTTTCAAATATTCAAGTGATATAGTCAGGTATTAGAAGAAATATAACTGCTGAAAACCAAAGAAATGTGTAAGTCATATAAGGCCTTTATCATTAAAATTCATGATTTTATGGCAAACAAAGACATTCTGATGGGAAAGTTGGTTGTGTAATTATGTCTCCCCCCCCCCCCCTCCCTCTGGGGGAGACATATTGTTTTTGCCCTGTCCGCCCATATGTCCGTACGCCACACTTCATTTCCGATCAATAACTGGAGAACCATTTGACCTAGAACCTTCATACTTCATAGGATGGCAGGACTTATGGAGTAGACGACCCCAATTGTTTTTGGGATCACTCCGTCATGTCAAAGGTCAAGGTCACAGCGGCCTGAACATGGAAAACCATTTCCGATCAATAACTTGAGAACCGCTTGACCCAGAGTGTTGAAACTTCATAGGATGATTGGTAATGCAGAGTAGATTACCCCTATTGATTTTGGGGTTACTGTGTTAAAGGTCAAGGTCACAGGGGCCCAAACAAGGAAAACCATTTCCGGTCAGTAACTTGAGAACCACTTGACCCAGAATGATGAAACTTCAAAGGATGATTGGTCATTCAGAGTAGATGACCCCTAATGATTTTGGGGTCACTCTATTAAAGGTCAAGGTCACAGGGGCCTGAACATGAAAAACCATTTCAGATCAACAACTTGAGAACCACTTTACCCAGATGTTGAAACTTCATAGGATGATTGGACATGCAGAGTAGATGACCCCTATTGATTTTGGGGTCACTCAGTTAAAGTTGAAGGTCACAGTGGTCTGAACATGGAAAACCATTTCCGGTCAGTAACTTGAGAACCACTTGACCCAGAATGTTGAAACTAAATAGGATGATTGGACATGCAAAGTAGATGACCCCTATTAATTTTGGGGTCACTGCATTAAAGGTCAAGGTCACAGGGGCCCGAACAAGGAAAACCATTTCCGGTCAGTAACTTGAGAACCAATTGACCCAGAATGTTGAAACGTCATAGGATGATTGGACATGCAGAGTAGATGACCGCTATTGATTTTGGGGTCACTTAGTTAAAGTTCAAGGTCACAGGAGTCTGAACATGGAAAACCGTTTCCAGTCAGTAACTTGAGAACCACCTGACCCAGAATGTTGAAACTTCATAGGATGATTGGTCATGCAGAGGAGATGACCCCTATTTATTTTAGGGTCACTCTATTAAAGCTCAAGGTCTCAGGGGGCTGAACATGGAAACCCATTTCCGGTCAGTAACTTGAGAACCACTTGACCCAGAATGTTGAAACTTCATAGGATGATTGGACATGCAGACTAGATTACCCTTATTAGTCCCCTACTGGTTGAAAACCAGTTTCGGGGACTATAGGAATGCGCTTTTCCGTCATTCCGTCCGTCCGTCTGTCCGTCCGTCCGTCTGTCCATCCGTCCGTCTGTCCGTCCGTCCGTCCGTCCGTCCGCAATTTCGTGTCCGGTCCATAACTCTGTCATCCATGAAGGGATTTTAATATTACTTGGCACAAATGTTCCCCATGATGAGACGACGTGTCATGCGCAAAACCCGGACCCCTAGCTCAAAGGTCAAGCTCACAATTTGAGGTCAAAGGTCAACAGGGCTTTTTTCCTGTCCGGTCCATAACTCTCCCATCCATGAAGGGATTTTAATATTACTTGGCATAAATGTTCCCCATGATGAGACGACGTGTCATGCGCAAAACCCGGACCCCTAGCTCAAAGGTCAAGGTCACAGTTGGAGGTCAAAGGTCAACAGGGCTTTTTTCCTGTCCGGTCCATAACTCTCCCATCCATGAAGAGATTTTAATATTACTTGGCACAAATGTTCCCCATGAGAAGACGACGTGTCATGCGCAAAACCTAGACACCTAGCTTAAAGGTCAAGGTCACAATTTGAGGTCAAAGGTCAACAAGGCGTTTTTCCTGTCCGGTCCATAACTCTCCCATCTATGAAGGGATTTTAATATTACTTGGCACAAATGTACCTCATAATAAGACGATGTGTCATGCACAACTTTCAAACCCCTAGCTCAAAGGTCAAGGTCACACTTAGCAGTCAAATGTTAACATAGCATGAACAGGGTCTGTTTCGTGTCCGGTCCATAACTCTGACATTCATTAAGGAATTTTAATATCACTTAGCACAAGTGTTCCCCATGATGAGATGACGTGTCGTGCGCAAATCCCGGACCCCTAGCTCAAAGGTCAAGGTCACAATTGGGGGTCAAAGGTCAATAAGGTTTTTTCCCTGTCCGATCCAGAACTCTGTCATCCATCAAGGGATTACAATATTACTTGGCATAAATGTTTCCCATGATGAGACGACGTGTCATGCGCAACACCCAGTACCCTAGCTTAAAGGTCAAGGTCACACTTTGAGATCAAAGGTCAAGAGGATTTTTTTCCTGTCCGGTCTATAACTTTGTCATGCAAAGCAGGAGTTAGATATCAGTTGGCACAAATATTCCCCTGGATGAGACAACATGTCATGTGCAAGAACCAGGTCCCTAGGTCTAAGGTCAAGGTCATATTTAGAGGTCAAAGGTCAAATTCAAGAATGACTTTGTACGGAACATTTCTTCTTCATGCATGGAGGGATTTTGATGTAACTTGGACCAAATGTTCACCACCATGAGGCACCCTTGTTTTTAGAATTACGTCCCTTTGTTGTTACTATAAATAGATTTTATTGTAACTTTTTTATTACTGGCGGTAGAGAAAAATCGAGACCACTTTTCTGTGGTACAGCATGCATGTTACATCCAATTTTTAGGTGTATTTTGACCTATCTCTACCTGGTAAAGAGTTTCTTGTGGACTTATATTATATAGATTTTTTTTTTTAAAGATTAATTTCCCTTTGTTGTTACTATAAATAACTTACATGATAACATTTTTATAATCAGCCAAAAAAATTCAATATGAAAACAACTATAGGTTTTTATATATATAAATTTTAATCCAAGTGTTTTGTTATAGCATATTGTATATATAGTACAATATTGTTTATACAACATTGACAGATATCAGTTCATTATGTTATACTGCAGTAGAGAAAATTAGGTGCCTTCCAGTAGGGGACTTTGTATTGCATGGCAATACTTCATTCACTTGTTGATTTTGGGGTCACTTGATCAAAGGTCAAGGTCACATGGGCCTGAACATGGAAAACAAATTCCATTCAGTAACTTGAGAACCACTTGACCTAGAATGTTGAAACTTCATAGGATGATTGGTCATGCAGAGGAGATGACCCTTATTGATTTTGGGGTCACTCCGTTAAAGGTCAAGGTCGCAGTGGACAGAAAATGGAAATCCATTTCCAGTTTATAACTTCAGAACCATTTGACCTAGAACCTTCAAACTTCATAGGGAGATAGGAATAACAGAGTAGGTGACCCCTATTGTTTTGGGGGTCACTTCTTCAAAGGTCAAGGTCACAGGGGACTGAACATAGAAAACTCTTTCCAATCAATAACTTGAGAACCACTTGACCCAGAATGTTGAAACTTAATGGGATAATTGGACATGCAGAGTAAATGACCCCAAATGATTTTGGGGTCACTTGGTCAAAGGTCAAGGTCACAACAGCCCGAACATGGAAAACTGTATCCAATTCATAACTTGAGAACCACTAGGCCCAGAATGTTGAAACTTAGTGGGATGATTGGACATGCCAAATAGGTGATCCCTATTGCAGCCAACCATCAGTGTCTCTTTGACTTTCGCTCTTCTCCCCTATTGACTTCTTGCATATACGACTATGCAGTGGGGGAGACATGTGCTTATTTACAAAAGCATCTTCTAGTTTTGGTATCATTTGGAACCATATTTGTGTGTGTGTGTGTGTGTGTGTGTGTGTGTATTCTAAGTTTATTTATTGTCACCACCAGTTACCCATATGGATGAGAAGATGTAATGATTTTAATAGCTCACCTGTCACATAGTGACAAGGTGAGCTTTTGTGATCGCCCTTCGTCCGTCGTCCACAATTTCTTGCAAACTGTGATAGAGATCACAGTTTGCAATCGATTTTAATCAAACTTGCACACAACTTATATTGGCATAATATCTCAGTTCCTGTCGAAAACTGGCCAGATCCCATCATGGGTTCCAGAGTTATGGCCAAAAATTTGCTATTTTTGCTTGTGGACATGATAGAGACCACATTTTGCAATCGATTTTAATCAGACTTGCACACAACTTGTACTGGCATAATATGTTGGGTTTTTTTTTTCAAAAACTGGCCAAATCCCATCATGGGTTCCAGAATTATGACCCCTTAAATGGCCAAAATTTGCTATTTTGGCTTTTGCAGCCATATAGAGACTTCATTTATGGTTTGATTTGATACAAATTTGCAAAATGTCTTTAGTAGCAATAGATCATGGATTGCATGATGAATCCGTCAGATCCAATCATAGGTTCTGGAGTTACGGCCCCTGACTGACCCCTGAAAGAGCAAAAATTTGCTAATTTTTACCTTGTGAACACAATAGGAGTGACATTTTAAATTTGATTTTAACCACACTAACACACAACTTAAGTCACAATAAGATCTTGGATCCTTTTGAAAACCGGCTAGATTCCAAAATGGATTCTAGAGTTACTGCCCCTGAAATGGGCAAAATTTTCTGTTCTGGCCCTTTAAGCCATATAGAAGTTTCATTTATGTTTTGATTTGATACAAACTTGCACAGTATGTTTGTCTTGATGATCTCTAAGAAAAGTTCGTAACTGGGTCATATGGGGTAAAAAACTAGGTCACAAGGTCAAATCAATGGAAAAGCTTGTTAACACCCTAGAGGCCACATTTATGACCCTATTGTCATGAAACTTGGAAAGAATGTTTATCTTGATGATTCCAAGGCCAAGTTTAACAGGTGAGTGATATAGGGTCATCATGACACTCTTGTTTGGAGGAAAATGCAAGATACACACACTCCAATTCCATAAGCTGATCTGATACTTAAGCATGTCAGTTGTTAAGCATCCATTCATGAGACTATTTTTACAGAGAATGTTAGAAATTTAAGTTGGAGAAGCTTGATCAGCCCTAGGATTTGTGTCTGGTGTCCTGAAATAAAACATTTTTTGATTATACAGTGAATAAGAAAAGAAAACAACTTCAAAGAATGTGGTGTGTTACTGATCTTTATTTTATGTCAGACGACAGTGATATGAATTCATACAAATATATTAATATAGTATAAATATTAAGTATTAAATAACTATTTGAATGTGTGTATGAAATGTCATCAAATATAGGTATTATAAAATGCTGATAATAACCACATACATGAAATTTAGTAAAAAGTTATCGTTTGAGAAAATTAAGCACACAAAAGACCTAACAGTCTGACTGATTTCACAACAGTAATACCTACACACACCTATCTAATTTCGCGCCACATGTTTTATTTGTGTTTATGGATTTCTTATTATCCCCCAACGAAAGTCGGAGGGATACAGTTTTGGCGTTGTCCGTCCGTCCGTCTGGAGCCATATCTAGGAAGTGGTTGGGAATATTTATTTAAAACTTCATATACATGTTCACCACTATGAGTTCTTGCGGCCCGTCAAGTTTCAGTCAGATTGCCCAAGTAACACCAGAGTTATGGCCCTTAGAAGTTTCTAGTGTTAACTATATAGGGTACTATAAATATGGCAATTTCTGCATCATAACTTTTGATATATTTGACCTAGAACTATGAAACTTAAACAGAATTTAGATCACCATAATGTGGTTGTGTACACACAATTTCGTTCGGATTTATTTGTAAATTAAGAGTTATTGCCCTTTAATTGTATAAAAATCCACATATTTGTACATAACAAACTTACCATTTGGTAGAATTTCATTAAATTTCTTTCATTCTTTTCCATGAACATTTATTGTAAACATGTGAAGTTGTGTACCCACACCTGGTCACCCCCTTACCTTGATCACACCCTTCCCCCCCCCCCCCCCCCCCCCCCCCCCCCCCCCCCCCCCCCCCCCCCCCCCCAAAAAAAAAAAAAAATCCTTATTTTAGATTTTTTCAAATAAACTTCATATACATGTTCACCACTATGAGGTTATGGGGCCCATCAAGTTTCAGACAGATTGCCCAAGTAACACCAGAGTTATGGCCCTTAGAAGTTTCTAGTGTTAACTATATAGGGTACTATAGATATGGCAATTTCTGCATCATAACTTTTGATATATTTGACCTTGAACTATGAAACTTTAACAGAATTTAGAGCTCTATAATGTGGTTGTGCACACAATTTCGTACGGATTTCTTTTGTAACTTCAGAGTTATTGCCCTTTAATTGTCTAAAAATCCACATATTTGTACATAACAAACTGACCATTTGGCAGAATTTCATTAAATTTCTTTCATTCTTTTCTGTGAACATTTATTATAAACATGTGAAGTTGCGCACCCACACCTGTTCACTCACTTGCCTTGGTCACACACCCTCCCCCCCCCCCCCCCCCCCAAACAAAAAAAAATATTCATTTTTTTTCATTTCTTATTTTAGATTTTTTTTCAAACCTACCATGATTATTTATTAACATGCAAGTTGTACCATCCCCCCACCTCACTCCTCCACCCAGTCATGCCCACCACTGATCATGCATCCTCTGCCACCCCCCCACTCACCTTCACCCTTTTACTCTTTTTTTTTTCCATTTTTATTTTCCATCAATATTTATAATCAACATGTGAAAGTTTGTTTCCTTTCCCATTACCCCGCTCCCCCAACCTCTAAAAAAATAAATATATACATATATCTATTTCCATTCCTTTTTCATTTTTTTTTTTACAATGTTCAAACCTTCAACATGTTAAGTTGTGACTGCACAAACCTTGCCCTCAGCCATGTTCAAGATATTTTACCTGTGTTCTCTTAAGGACATCTATTCTTTTAAGTTCAAATGTACATGTTAAACAGCAACACCTGGTGCCAAACCACTCAAAGACAATATTTCGTTCCAGTTAAACATCAAGCTCACATTTCAGTTAACTGCATCTAATTTTAAAAGCTAAGCTTATTACAGTAAGCATATCCCATTCAAAATAAATTCTTTAGTCAGGATCAAAGTATCATACATTTATTATGTACTCTTTAATTAACATTTGTTTTCTGTTTAAATTGATTTTGACTAATGAAATTATTTGATTCTTTTTAACATCCTTAACTTTTTGCCGGATATATTTTTTTGCCATTCCTCACCACAAACCCTTTCGGCGGGGGATACCAATTCATCGAATTTGCTTGTGTCAACAGTATTTGGAAAGAATGTGGAAATCCCCTAAATTTATGCAATTATTCGTATCATGTTTTATGCAGTTACTGGTAGGCAACACATGAATGTTATGATTTTGTAGTTTGTGGAAAGTTGTTATATTTAGTTTTTTTTTTATAGCTGATGTCGTAATTTATTTTATCTCAGTCAGAGTTTTTTTTATTTTGCTATCAGATAAACTATAAATTTTGTTTAACTGACATGTATTGAAGTATTACCTTTTTTGGCTTTAACATCACTGATGATCAGTAGATCTAACAGATGTTTTTTTAAACTTTTCTTTATCCAACAGTGTATACATGCATTGTGAAAGCATTTAATTAGTGGCATTAAATTTTGTGCTTTTGTTTGTTTGTTTTGGGTTTAACATTTTTCAACAGTATTTCAGTTATGTAACAGCGGGCAGGTAACCTAAAAAATTACTATTTTTGGGGGACATGATTATTCTTCATTTCAATATTTTTTCATCATTTGGATTTTGTTTTGAAAATAAATTTGATACTAATATGGAAGCATGCCTTTGGAATGAGCTGCTCAATTGGTTCAGTAGGGACAGAACAATATCTTACCTGTAGGCCGTCATTCGGTTCCATGCACATTGAGAATATTTTTAATATGTATTAATTTGACAGCAAGCATGCTTGGTTGGAAGTGAAAACATATTAACAGTGCTCCTGTATTACTGTCTTTTTTTAAAGGTTTGTTGAAAATACTTTAAGGCTAGTCTTAAGTTAATGTCTGATTGAGGGGCCTCAGTGGCCGAATTTAAGGGCGCAGTCTTCAAACAACTTGCCCCTAACCCATGTGGATTTGAGCCTCGCTCGAGGCAGTGAATTCTTCACGGGAGGAAGTCATCCAGCTGGCTTACAATAGGTCCATGGTTGTACTCATGTGTCCGCTTGTGATGAAATAATGCATTAATGGGTACCTGGGGTCCTCTACCATCAAAAGCAACATAAAATATCTGATTGGTCATTTAAATGATGTAAGGGTTCCTAATGGTTAAACTATTCATTTTTGTCTATAACCATTTAGACTAAACCTTTGAAAGCACTGTATATGTCATAGTCAGGTGTATGTATTTCATGATGATTTGACATGCCTAAAACATCATGTCCCCCTTAGAATCCAGGAACACTGGGCTGGTTAACTACTGTCATGTAACTGCCATTTAATATAATTAATTACAGAGATACTAGAATATGTCCTTAAAACCATGCCAACAAACACTATTTAAATATCGTGTTTCTGCCATAAATTTTGGAAGACAACACTTAAATATGACTCTGCCATAAATATTGGAAGACAAACAACACTTAAATATGACTCTGCCATAAATTTTGGAAAGGTTTAGAATAATTATGAATTCCAGCATAAATTTATGTTCATCGAAAGCATTTTTACGGTCTTCAAAAAATCACTGAAAACACATTTTGAGAAAAAAAGTCGGTTGAATTTGTCTGCAGCCTGAGTGAATAAAGAACATAACATTCCATTGGGCTTGACATTTAACATACCTTAATTTAAAATTTAATACATGTCAGTTTGATGTGTGTCCTATAACTGTAATAACAGCTTGTGTTATGGTAATATTAGAATCTTAAATATGCTCAGGTATTGGCCTTATCTGCTACAAGTACTTCAATGTGCTAATCAATATACCCCGGTCACATATCTTTTATAGACTTCGTCACGTACTTTCTTAGAAGAATTTGAAGAGCTGTTCTCGGAAGGAACGTAATTTGTTTATGTAAATTATTTGAATAAAACGATCGTTAATTAGTTTATCAGCCCACCCTTTACTTTAAAATGTAGGTAGAGAACAATGAAAGGAAATGAGTAACAGGATTTATCCTATGGTGACCCAGTGTGTTCTCCACTCGGATTCATTTTGGGAAGTTGACATGTACTTGCAGTCAGAACAGGTCTGTACTGGTACAGAATTAATGCAGGCACATTGGTTAGGTTAAATTGATCGCTGTTGCGTATGGTATGCATATAGGGTTTTTCTCGGCTGTTTTAGAGAAATCAGCCCCATTTCACTCTCAGAGTGGTATGTTTTTTCCTCCATTTATCACATAAATTCCCCATCTGAAAAATTGATAATGTATTCATTTTTTTTTTACATTTTCGAATTAAACAACAAGACAGTGAGCTTTGAAGTCATTTTCTTCTGGAGTGTAACATATCATATTCAAAACAACCTGTTTTTCCCACCTACTTTAATTGTTGCTGCACAGTTTTCCCTTCATAAGATGTCCCTGCCACCATTACCTCCCTCCCCGCCCCCACACACCTCCCACATAACCACTGCATGACTGTAGCGCTATGAAGTCATTTAATTATTTTCTTTGGTATGAAAGTTTGTGATTTTGGCCAAAATGGCTCTTTCAGTGGGATATGAATTTGAAGATTTAAAATGTTGAACATGAAATGAGTAGGAATTTTACTTGTTCATTGCACAGATGCTTGAAAACATAATCAAATATTTTACTTTCATTGGGATTTGGTTTTGTGGATTGAATTAATTGCAAAATCCAAGAAACTTACTCGTGCATGAATCTTATGATTTCACAGTAGCTGAAAAAGGAAGTTAAAACAAACTGTCAGGTCACCACATGTTACTGTATGAAAATAAAATCCGGGGAAACACCGTTTTTTGTCCATGTCATGGTATGAAGAGTTGCGTAATTGTGTTTTGCGACTGGTCTTCACTGTTTCTTCTCTCGGCATTCCTTAGGGTTTTTTTTTAGAGATTAGTTTGTGTTATGTAAGAAACTGCTTAATGTTTTATTATTAGTTCTGCATGTTTTGATTAGAGGGAGAGAGGGGACTAGTTTTGCATACAATTTATGATGTGTAAAAATAAGACAGTTCGGGAAATTCCATTGTCTTAATGACAGAGGCCAGCTAGGGCATAATGTAGACACTTTGGTTTGTTTGGGGAGCCCAGTCCATGCTTTAGCAGACATTTTCATTGGAATTGAATTGAAATATTGATCTATGTCTGCTTAGGCAGAGATCTGAGCTTAAAGAAGGCTTTTCATGCATGCATGTAGATGAGACTTTGAATTGTTACAACATTCCCCAAAGTTTTCTCCAAAGGTTTATTAATCCCCCGCCGTGGCGGAGGGATTATAGGAATGGTCTGCGTCCGTCCTTCCGTCCGTAACAAAATCGTGTCCGGTCCATATCTCCTAAACCCCTTGAAGGATTTTCATGAAACTTGGGTCAAATGATCACCTCATCAAGACGATGTGCAGAACCCATGAGTCAGCCTTGTCGGTTCAAGGTCAAGGTCACAACTCAAGGTCAAAGGTTTGAGCCTGCCATTTTGTGTCTGCTCTATATCTCCTAAACCCCTTGAAGGAATTTTATAAAACTTGGGTCAAATGATCACCTCATCGAGACGATGTGCAGAACCCATGAGTCAGCCATGCCGGCTCAAGGTCAAGGTCACAACTCAAGGTCAAAGGTTTGAGCCTTCCATTTTGTGTCCGCTCGATATCTCTTAAACCCCTTGAAGGAATTTTATAAAACTTGGGTCAAATGATCACCTCATCGAGACGATGTGCAGAACCCATGAGTCAGTCATGCCGGCTCAATGTCAAGGTCACAACTTAGGGTCAAAGGTTTGAGCCTTCCATTTTGTGTCCGCTCTATATCTCCTAAACCCCTTGAAGGATTTTCATCAAACTTGGGTCAAACGATCACCTCATCAAGGGGATGTGCAGAACTTATGAATCAGCCATGTCGGCTCAAGGTCAAGGTCACAACTGAAGGTCAAAGGTTTGAGCCTTCCATTTCGTGTCCGCTCTATATCTCCTAAACCCCTTGAAGGAATTTTATAAAACTTGGGTCAAATGATTACCTCATCAGAACGATGTGCAGAAATTATGAGTCAACCATGCCAGCTCAAGGTCAAGGTCACAACTAAGGGTCGAAGGTTTGAGCCTTCCATTTGGTGTCCACTCTGTATCTCCTTAACCCCTTGAAGGATATTCATCAAACTTGGGTCAAATGATCACCTTATCAAGAACTCATGAGTCAGCCATGTCAACTCAAGGTCAAGGTCACAACTGAAGGTCAAAGGTTTCAGCTCTGTATCTCCTAAACCCCTTGAAGGATTTTCATGAAACTTTGGTCAAATGATCACCTCATCAAGACGTTGTGCAGAATTCATGAGTCAGCCATGTCAGTTCAAGGTCAAGGTCACAGCTAAAATCAAAGGTTTACCCTTTCACTATCCATAGCAGTGGCGGGGGATTTAGCTGTCTTTCAGACTGCCTTGTTAGTTTTAAAGCCTGATAATGCAAAAACAGAAAACCATTTAATGGCCCATAATAAAGTACCATAAGGAAATTAAATTACCTGTATTTTGTTAGAATTTTGGTCTTTTTTTAACACAGAAAATTGGATTTTCTTGGTAAAATTATTTTTTAGGTTTGCTTTTTTGAATACTGTTTATATTATAGCTTTGACACTTTGTACACTTGTTTATCATCATTAGGCAAGTTTGTGTGCCAAAAATCCATAACTCTGACTTGCATTTTATCAGAATTATGACCCTTTATGAACTTAGGAAATAGGAGTTTTTTTGGTTTTTAGCTCACCTGTCCCATAGTGACAAGGTGAGCTTTTGTGATCACCCTTCGTCCGTCGTCAGTCCGTGCGTGCGTCCGTCCGTGCGTCCGTCAACAATTTCCTGTCTGCACGATAGTGGTTTCATTTATGATTTTATTTTAACCAAACTTGCACACAACTTGTATCACCATAAAATCACGGTTCCTTTCTTGAACTGGCCATATCCCATTATGGGTTCCAGAGTTATGGCCCCTGAAAGGGCCAGAATTAGCTATTTTGACCTTGTCTGCACAATAGCAGCTTCATTTATGATTTGATTTTTACCAAACTGGCACACAACTTGTATCACCATAAGATCTTGGTTCCTTTCTTGAACTGGCGAGATTCCTTATGGGTTCCAGAGTTATGGCCCCTGAAAGGGCCAGAATTAGCTATTTTGACCTTGTCTGCACAATAGCAGCTTCATTTATGATTTGAATTTAATCAAACTTGCACAAAACTTGTGTCACCATAAGATCTCGGTTCCTTTCTTGAACCGGCCAGATCCCATAATGGGTTCCAGAGTTATGGCCCCTGAAAGGGCCAAAATTAGCTATTTTGACCTTGTCTGCACAATAGCAGCTTCATTTATGATTTGATTTTAACCAAACTTGCACACAACTTGTATCACCACAACATCTTGCTTCCTTTCTTGAACTGGCCAGATTCCATCATGGTTTCCAGAGTTATGGCCCCTTAAAGGTCCAAAATTGGCTGTTTTGGCTTTTGCAGCCATATAGAGACTTCATTTATGATTTTATTTGATACAAACTTCCAAAATGTCTTCAACAACAATAAATCTTGGATTCCATGACAAATCAGATCCAATCGTAGGTTCCAGAGTTATTTTATATACCTCCCCTGATTGTAATCAAAATGGATTTATATCAGTTAGTACTTATAGGACTTATTTGAAATTTCATTATTGTTATTAGTTGGAGTGAGACAATCAGGGTAGATAACTATGGACTGATTTTATGTCAGATTACGTCCCTTTATTTCAAATTAAAATGGGTATATCTCCGTAACTAATGAAGATACTGATCTGAAATTTCATTTATGTCAACAGATTTATTTGGCAGATCCTTCTTTTGTTCACTTACAATATATATTTTTTTTAATTACTTCCCTTTTTCGTTACTATAAATAGCTTATTTTTAGTAACTTTTTTATTATTGGCCGTAGGGAAAACCCGAGACCACTTTTCTGTGGTACAACATGGATGGTACCTCCAATTTTTAGGTGTATTTTGACATATCTATACCTTGTAAGAATTTTTTTTTCTCCTTTTGGTTAAATTTCTTCCCTTTGTTGTTCCTGTCCTATGGATTTAGATATTTTTTCTGAGGACCTTCTTGTCCTCCAGTGCAATGATAACAGGTGAGCGATATAGGGCTATCATGGCCCTCTTGTTTTATCTAGACTTTTCTTGAATACTTCTCGAGCTATATCTTTGAAACTTTTTTTACACTTTTATTATGCCCCTCCCACCCCCTTCGAAGAAGGAAGAGTATATTGTTTTGCAGATGTTGGTCGGTCGGTCGGTATGTAGACCAATCAGTTTCCAGATGATAATTTAACTCAAGCACGCTTGGGCCTAGGATAATGAAAGTTGATAGGATGGTTGGTCATGACTAGCAGATGACACCTTTTGATTTTGAGGTCAATTAGTCAAAGGTCTAATTCACAGTGACCCGGAACAGTTAAACGGTTTCCAGATAATAACTCAAGAACGCTTGGCTCTAGGATCATGAAAGTTGAACGGGAGGTTGATCATGACCAGCAGATGACCCCTATTGATTTTGAGGTCAAAGGTCAAAGTCATTAAGACCCGAAACAGTTAAACGGTTTCCGGATGATAACTCGAGAACGCTTGGGCCTAGTATCATGGAAGTTGATAGGGAAGTTGGTCATGTCCAGTAGATGACCCCTATTGATTTTGAGGTCAGTAGGTCAGAGGTCAAGGTCACAGTGACCCGGAACAGTTAGACCATTTCCGGACAATAACTGGAGAACGCTTCAACCTAGGATCATGAAACTAAATAGGGAGGTTGATCATGACCAGCAGATGACCCCTATTAATTTTGAGGTAAGTAGGTCAAAGGTCAAGGTCACATAGAATTTTTTTGCCAAATAACTAGTGAATGCTTTGGTTTAAGATCACATTTGATAAAGAGGTCACTTATGACTGGTAAATGATTATTGATTTGAGGTCAGTAAGTAAAATGTCCAGTGCACAGTGACCAAATAATTTCTGTTCCTTGTGCAGTTACTGAATGCATCAAGGGGGGCATTCTTTGTTCTACAAGCGCTTGTTATCAGTAAGTCAAGTGACTCTCTTGCATTTTGTCAGAAATATGGCCAGTTTTATCTTAGAAATTGATATTTCTTGGTTATTTTTTGTTTAGGTCCACTTGTCTTGAATACTATATATTTGAAAGTTTATATACTTTTTCATCATCAGTAGATGAGAAAAAACAGACCAAGAACCATAACATTTATCTTGCATATTGCCTTATGTCAAGGACTTACAGATGACTGCCTTTATTATGATTTCTTCAGTGTCAAACTTTCTGCTAAAATTTATCATCAATGCTGTTAATGATTTAAATTGTTTATATGGTTAATAAAATTTATTCATTTTGTTGGCTTTTATCATTTCATTTATTTTCCAAACACCCAGCAATGACGTAAAGACTATACCTAAACAAAATTGGACCATGGGTTACTAACGAAATACTGCATGTTAGACTAAGTATATTTTTGTTTAAACCCAGCAAGAACCATAACTCTTTCTTGGATCAATGATTTGTCTACTCATTACTTTGTTGGTTAAATGGAGGACATTGATGGATGAGTCCATCTTTCTGTTCATCTTTCACACAGAACTTGTGAAGTAAAGACATTTTACATGAAAACAGCCTCGGTAGCCTAGTGGTAGAGCGTCCGCTTCGAGAGCGGGAGGTCGTGGGTTTGATCCCTGACCGCGCCATACCAAAGACATAAAAAAATGGTACTAGCAGCTTCCTGGCTTGGCGCTTAGCATTAAGAGGATAGTGCTAGGACTGGTCAGCCCGGTGTCAGTATAATGTGACTGGGTGGGATATCATGCCACGTGTCTATGGCGTGATATAAAGTTGGGCATTGTGCTCACTGCTACAAGTAGACACCGTCGTTTATATGACTGAAAAATTGTTGAAACAGACGTTAAACCCGAACACACACACACATTTTACCTGACACTTTCTTGTTAAATGGATAGACAATACGGGAAATATGCAATTCTTTTCTTCTTTTTTTTTCAATGTAAAAAGGTCTGGTTGATATGGCAACAAACAATTCAAAGTATGACAAAAAGTGGGTAGGGTATGTGAAAACTTAAGATGTTATGTTTGCTCCAATGGTAGACAATATGCATGTTATTTTTTCTGGTTTGTCAACCCATTTGTACATCCATTCATCATTTAGATCACCTTAATGTGGTAGTACACACAAAATTTCGACAGGATCTCTTTTGTAACTTCAGAGTTATTGCCCTTTAATTGCCTAAAAATCCGCATATTTGTACATAACAAACTAACAAATTGGTAGAATTTCATTAAACTTCTTTCATTTTTTTCCATGAACATTTATTATAAACATACGAAGTTGTGTACCCACACTCAGTCACCTCCACCGCCCTGGTCACACCCTCCCCCTCCTTCCCCACACCAAAAAGAAATATTTATTTTTTTCATTCCTTTTTAAAACATTTTTTCAAACCTTCCATGAATATTTATCAACATGCAAAGTTGTACCCTCCCCCCCACCTTGCTCCTCCACCCAGTCATCCCCACACCACCATCGATCATGCATCCCTCCCTCCCCCACCCCCCTCCCCAACAATTTTTTTTTTCATTTTTTATTTTCGATCAATATCTATTATCAAGATGTGAAGTTTTGTATCCTCACCCGGTCACCCCCCAATCTTTTCCCTGTTAAAACACCCATGCGCTACAATGACGTCACGTTAACGTGCGGTGACGTCAATGTTTTTGTTGCGACCAAGAAAGAGCGCCACTATATTGTTTTAGACTAAGGGCATAAATATTAGAATCGAAATAATTTATAGCAAAACCGTGTTTTAACACTATTTATACACTCGGGCGGTAATTAATACGTCGTACAAATAATTTCACCCGGGCTGCGCCCTCGTGAAATTATTACGCCCGACGTATAACGGCCCATCGTGCATAAATAGTGTTAAAACACTCTTTTGCTATAAATTATTTCTTAAATAAAACGCGACAAAAAAACAATTTTCAAATTTGCCTTGAAATTATATCTCTAATGATATATTAATTTGTCAAGTTTACATCGACGTCACATCAGAGGCAAATGATTTATAAACGCAAAACACGTAAAACTCGAGTTTCATAGACGCCTATGTTTAAAAACTTCCAGATAGAATTTTGAATAAATTTCGCGCAAAATTTCAGTCGCTACAACTATTCTCTGTAACGAAACCGTACACCGAATGCAACGCCATTCGTAGTTCCATTGAAAAGAAACTATTCGGACGACATGTGTTATTTAGAATGAAATTATGACTTGTCAAAGGTCAGGGCTTACTCTAAAGTTTTTTGTCTGTTTGTTGGTGTTTTTTATCAGTTTTTACCATAAGATATCTTTTATCGCATACATGTGCAGATGTCGGCAAGAACATTTAACATCAAAAATAAATCGCGTCCATGAATGAAATTCAGAATGAAAACCCATAATTAAATCAAATACATTGGTAGATTTATCTCCAGGTTATACTTGATTCTAGGAAGAACAAGGCAGTCTGAAACACAGCTATATCCTCCGCCGCTGTTATGGATAGTGAAAGGGTTGATGGTATTGGGTGGAAGCATTGACATTGTTAAGTATATTTTATAGTCCATGTATGACGACTTCAATGAATTTGAAAAACCTTCAAGGAGATACAGAGCGGACACAAAATGGAAGGCTCAAACCTTTGACCTTGAGATGTGACCTTGACCTTGAGCCAACATGGCTGACCCGTAAGTTCTGCATCGTTTTGATGAAGTGATCATTTGACCAAAGTTTCATTAAAATCCTTCAAGGGGTTTAAGAGACACAGAGCTCAATTCTTTGACCATGAGTTGTGACCTTGACCTTTAGCCGACATGGCTGACTGAGTTCTACACATCGTCTTGATGAGATGATCATTTTACCCAAGTTTCATGAAAATCCTTCAAGGGGTTTATGAGATACAGAGAGGACACAAAGTGTTACGGACGGACAGACGGAAGGACGGAGACACTTTTACCCAAGTTTCATGAAAATCCTTCAAGGGGTTTAGGAGATACAGAGCGGACACAAAGTGTTACGGACGGACAGACGGAAGGACGGAGACCATTCCTATAACCCCCACTACTCGTGAAGAGAATAAATAACTTTAGAACTTGTAAAGGGAATTAAAATAAATGGTTGATGGCAATAGTCAGGATGTCTTGCCCACATGATACATTTCTTGCCTGTACTTCATTTTTGTACAAACTACCTCTTACGAAATTTAATGAAACTTCACCTAAAGATAGTTCAAAATCAGTGGAAATGCCGAGCGCAACATCCATGACTCAGTCTTGGATAATCATTATTTTATTATCCCATTTATACTGTATCATTGCATTGGCAATAATTTACTGTTAGATAAGAAGAAGTGCGACATCCCCTATCTATTCAATTCTGCTCAGATATGCATACGTACAATATCTATGAGTGTGTATGAATGTACGAACTCTCCAATATATTTTCTCTTTTGTACGTAAATAATGATGTCACTTTTTTTTTCATTTGTGATATTTAGCGCCATGTACGCTTCGAGAAATTAATCATATATTTTACTTAAAATAAGACGTCACATTGCACAACTATCTTGATTAATTTTGGTAATTTGCTGCTAATTGAACTATTCCGCAAGACTTATACCATTTCCGGTCCAGGCGTGTATAAACAAAGGAGCGTGACGACCTACCATTTGGCGCCATACATCAGCGAAGAAACAGTTCTATCACATTTGATCTAAATTTTACAATAAAGGACGTATTAGAATCGAAATAATTTATAGCAAAACCGTTTTTAACACTATTTATATACTCCGGCGGTTATACGTCGTACGAAATAATTCATTTGGGCTACGCCCATCGTGTATAAATAGTGTTAAAACACTGTTTTGCTATAAATAATTTGGGAAATAGATTTTAGTTTTGCGTGCTTTGTTGGCAAATAAAACACGTTTTTTCGCTCAGATGCGTCGTAATTAATCACGCAGGTCTTCGGTCTTCGAGATTGAATTACTACGCATCAGAACTCAAAACCATGTTTTATTTGCCAACAAAGCACGCAAAACTAAAATCTATTTCCATTCTAACACGAAGGGATATTAATCTGGAATCCTTTTTTAGGCGGAATAGCCTAAAGTAGGTCATTTTGCGAAACGTGTTTTAAACAATAATTACACGGTAAAATAATTTTTGTTTATATAAAAGAAAATCTTAAATGTGTTAGAATTCTTAATTAAGAATTATTTAAAAATACGATGTTTTTATTTGTTGGGTGACCGAATCATAGTCGTGGCTAATTATTATTTAACAAGAGCTCGTAGAACACGAAGTGCCCCCCTTGATGCATTCAGTAACTGCATAAGGAACAGAAATTATTTTGTCACTTTGCACTGGATGTTTGACGTACTGAATAATTATGGATTATTTACCAATCATAAGTAAACAGTTATCTGGCAAAAGTTCTACTGTTCTGTGTCAATGTGATATTGACCTTTGACCTACTGACCTCAAAATCAATAGGGATCATCTGCTGGTCATGATCAGCATCCCTATTCAGTTTCGTGATCCTAGGCTCAAGCATTCTCACGTTATAGTCTGGAAACTGTGTAATTGTTCCGGGTCACTGTGTCCTTGACTATGGCCGACTGACCTCAAAATGTATAGGGGTCATCAGCTGGCCATGACCATCCTCCCTATCAACTTTCATGATCCTAGGTCCAAGCGTTCTTCATTTATTATCTGGAAACTGTTCAACACTGTGACCTTGACCTATGACCTACTGATCTCAAAATCAATAGGGGTCATCTGCTGGTCATGATCAACCTCCCTATCAAATTTCATGATCCTAGGCCCAATCGTTTTTCAGTTATCATACGGAAACCGTTTAACTGTTTCGGGTCATTATGACCTTGACCTTTGACCTACTGAGCTCAAAATCAATAGGGTCATCTATTAGTCATGACCAATCTCCCTATCAACTTTCATGATCCTAGGCCCAAGCGTTCTTGAGTTATCATCCGGAAACAGTTTAACTGTTCCGGGTCACTGTGACCTTTGAGCAACTGACCTCATAACCAACCTCCTTAGCAACTTTCATGATCTTAGGCCCAAGCGTTCTTGAGTTATCATCCGGAAACCAATTGCTCTTCGGACAGGCCGACATACCGACCGACCGACATCTGCAAAACAATATACCCCACGTTCTTCGAAGGGGTGGGGTCATAATCAAAGATCGACAAGCTATTTTGTACTGTTTTGCTTGAACACTCACTATATAACGGTAGCAGCTAATGGCTACTGTTTGTTTCGTATTTACGAGTATATTATGTTTCTAAGTAGACAAATGTTCTTGGAATTAATGGTTTACTGAAGCTACTGAATAACATACTGAACATATTTTTTTCAAAATTATCTTCGGATGATTACCCCGTATTACTATGAATTGCATACATTTACATTACAGATGCAAGACACTACAGTTAAGTTGAAAAACAAATGCTTAAACATTTATGTATAAATAGCGCTCCTGACTGTGTACCAAACTGTGTCAAGTGTTTTCTTTTTATCGAGAATGCGATCAGACAGTAGCTCTGTAAGTAGACTAAGCACAAGAAAACAATGTTCATGATCATTTCTCCGAATGTTAAAACCATGAGCAGTTCAAGTGGATTTGAAATTCTCGGTAATTTTCGTAACTTAATATCAAGATTCCTGGATGTTCTGGTAGTTCCGGAAAAACTTTAGTACTATAATTAATGTTCAGGGCCAAGCCTTTATTTTTTTTTTTTGACTCAAAGCATTTAATGTCTTAGATTTTTATCGCACACAGAACAATACATTGTGTTCACTTTTTTAAAATAAATGACTACAACGAATTTCACACAGTTGAAGAAAGACAATAAATCTGTTGTAAAAAATCAAAGACATATCTATAAAGAAATACATCTTCTTATCAGAGCTTATATTAAGTGGTCAGTATGTAAAAGTTTTGATACAGAGCCAAACAAATACATACTTTGAACACGTATAATTGGCACAGAATTTGTTTTTATATAGACAACGGCAGCTGCATACTCAGAAGAAGTTGGTTAACCTTTTCATTGTTACTTATTCAGCGTATAAAAATGAGTGTTTTAAAATTGATGCTCGTGTTAGTTTTGCTAAGTTTATCGCAGGCTTATAATCACTTCGCTCTTACAGACTGCAGTAAGTTTTGTTCTTTTTATCTTTTATATGTCAAGGAATATATCATTTTTTGTAATGAAAGTGTTTTATTGTAAAAAAGAGTAAAACAAAGTGATCTATAGAATATGTAGAAAATCTTAAATCTGCGTTAGTCGCGCAGTATATCATAGAATTAAAATGTAAAAGGTCGCTATGAATTTTATTATTATCATAAAGTCAAATTTTATAAGTTTTCTATTTATACAATTAGTTTTGATAGTTTAACCGGTTGAAAAGGTGTTTGCTTTGTAATGTATATATGGATGCTTTAAAGTACAACTGCGATGTACATGTTTCATTTCGTCACTTTATAATTATATCCACCAAAATAGACTTTTCACCTGACTGAAAATTTACGGAATTTTACTTGAGCATTAGAAAATACAGATATATACCACAAAGTTCATCGATTTGATAAAAAAGATATCAATGGATTTTGTCTAGTAGTACGTTCTTTCTTTTTCTGTGATTTTTATCACATTTATTCAAACCCACTACGATCGGAATCTATAAAATTTGGCAATACAGCGGAACCTTCTAAACAAAAAGGTTTCAGGACCAGTGTTGAAGTTCAGCTTCGAAAGTTTTTTTTCTTTTGGTTTAGATTCTTAAATTATGCATCACGCAAAAATGAGCATAAGTAATTGTTATTATCTCTCTTTTTTTTAATGGTACAGTGCTTTAGAAGTTTTCTGTAGATGGATAGGGATATTTTTGAGAAGCATTTAACAGAAGTATGATTCACGTCTATGTGAAGAGCTGCTGCAATGTCTATTTACAAAGTTTCATGTATTTTATTGCTATGTCGTTACGCCATTGTATTATTTCAAAATATAAGTCCCTGGAGGTGGTAGGATAGTATAATAGCGATAGCAGGATAGTATGATGCTTGGATGGCGGCGGTAGGATTGTATGATGCTTGGATAGTGTGATCTTTGGATGGCGACGGTAGGATTGTATGATGCTTGGATGGCGACGGTAGGATAGTATGATGCTTGGATGGCGACGGTAGGATAGTATGATGCTTAAATGGCGACGGTAGGATAGTATGATGCTTGGATAGTGTGATGCTTGGATGGCGGCGGAAGGATAGTATGATGCTTGGATGGCGACGGTAGGATAGTATGATGCTTGGATGGCGACGGTAGAATAGTATGATGCTTGGATGGCGACGGTAGGAAAGTATGATGCTTGGATGGCGACGGTAGAATAGTATGATGCTTGGATGGCGAAGGTAGGATAGTATGATGTTTGTACGGAAGTGGTAGGATACTATGATGCTTGGATGGCGACGGTAGTAAAGTATGATGCTTGGATGGCGACAGTAGAATAGTATGATGCTTGGATGGCGAAGGTAGGATAGTATGATGCTTGTACGGAAGTGGTAGGATACTATGATGCTTGGATGGCGACGGTAGTAAAGTATGATGCTTGGATGGCGACGGTAGAATAGTATGATGCTTGGATGGCGACGGTAGGATAGTATGATGCTTGGATGGCGACGGTAGGAAAGTATGATGCTTGGATGGCGACGGTAGGATAGTATGATGCTTGGATGGCGACGGTAGGAAAGTATGATGCTTGGATGGCGACGGTAGGAAAGTATGATGTTTGGACGGCAGTGGTAGATGCTTGGATGGCAGTGGTAGGAAAGTATGATGCGTGGATGGCGACGGTAGGAAAGTATGATGCTTGGATGGCGACTGTAGGATAGTATGATGCTTGGATAGCGACGGTAGGAAAGTATGATGCTTGGATGGCAGTGGTAGGAAAGTATGATGCTTGGATGACGACGGTAGGAAAGTATGATGCTTGGATGGCAACGGTAGGAAAGTATGATGCTTGGATGGCGACGGTTGGATAATGTGATGCTTGGATGCCGACGGTAGGATAGTATGATGCTTGGACGGCAGTGGTAGGATAGTATGATGCGTGGATGGCGACGGTAGTAAAGTATGATGCTTGGATGGCGACGGTAGGATAGTATGATGCTTGGATGGCAACGGTAGGAAAGTATGATGCTTGGATGGCGACGGTTGGATAATATGATACTTGGATGGCGACGGTAGGATAGTATGATGCTTGGACGGCAGTGGTAGGATAGTATGATGCTTGGATGGCGACGGTAGGATAGGTGATGCTTGGATGGCGACGGTAGGATAGTATGATGCTTGGAAGGCGACGGTAGGAAAGTATGATGCTTGGATGGCGACGACGGTAGGATAGTATGATGCTTGGATGGCGACGGTAGGATAGTATGATGCTTGGATGGCGACGGTAGGATAGGTGATGCTTGGATGGCGACGGTAGGATAGTATGATGCTTGGATGGCGACGGTAGGAAAGTATGATGCTTGGATGGCGACGACGGTAGGATAGTATGATGCTTGGATGGCAACGGTAGGATATTATGAAGCTTGGATGGCGACGGTAGGAAAGTATGATGCTTGGATGGCGACGGTAGGAAAGTATGATGTTTGGATGGCAGTGGTAGATGCTTGGATGGCAGTGGTAGGAAAGTATGATGCTTGGATGGCGACGGTAGGAAAGTATGATGCTTGGATGGCGACGGTAGGATAGTATGATGCTTGGATGGCGACGGTAGGAAAGTATGATGCTTGGATGGCAGTGGTAGGAAAGTATGATGCTTAAATGGCGACGGTAGGAAAGTATGATGCTTGGATGGCAACGGTAGGAAAGTATGATGCTTGGATGGCGACGGTTGGATAATATGATGCTTGGATGGTGACGCTAGGAAAGTATGATGCTTGGACGGCAGTGGTAGGATAGTATGATGCGTGGATGGCGACGGTAGTAAAGTATGATGCTTGGATGGCGACGGAAGGAAAGTATGATGCTTGGATGGCGACGGTAGGATAGTATGATGCCTTGATAGCGACGGTAGGAAAGTATGATGCTTGGATGGCAGTGGTAGGAAAGTATGATGCTTGGATGGCGACGGTAGGAAAGTATGATGCTTGGATGGCAACGGTAGGAAAGTATGATGCTTGGATGGCGACGGTTGGATAATATGATGCTTGGATGGCGACGGTAGGAAAGTATGATGCTTGGACGGCAGTGGTAGGATAGTATGATGCGTGGATGGCGATGGTAGTAAAGTATGATGCTTGGATGGCGACGGAAGGAAAGTATGATGCTTGGATGGCAACGGTAGGAAAGTATGATGCTTGGATGGCGACGGTTGGATAATATGATGCTTGGATGGCGACGGTAGGATAGTATGATGCTTGGACGGCAGTGGTAGGATAGTATGATGCTTGGATGGCGACGGTAGGATAGGTGATGCTTGGATGGCGACGGTAGGATAGTATGATGCGTGGATGGCGACGGTAGGAAAGTATGATGCTTGGATGGCGACGACGGTAGGATAGTATGATGCTTGGATGGCGACGGTAGGATAGTATGATGCTTGGATGGCGACGGTAGGATAGGTGATGCTTGGATGGCGACGGTAGGATAGTATGATGCTTGGATGGCGACGGTAGGAAAGTATGATGCTTTGATGGCGACGACGGTAGGATAGTATGATGCTTGGATGGCGACGGTAGGATATTATGAAGCTTGGATGGCGACGGTAGGAAAGTATGATGCTTGGATGGCGACGGTAGGAAAGTATAATGCTTGGTAAGATACTATGATGATAGGATGGCGATAGTAGGGTAGTAGCACAGCAATAGTAGAATGACAGGATGACATTATTGCCATCCTTTTATCATATTATCGCTTTCCTACCATTGTACTGTCCTTCTTTTATTATATCTAATCAGCAATTGCCGTCCCATTATCTTATCATCCTACTATCATATCATACTTCTGTCGTACCATCCTATTATTCTGCCACCACGTTCTATTACTACGGGAGGCATTTAACAAAATGAGGGATATTGACAGTAGAACAGTAGGATGTAAGGATGATAAAATGATAGAACGACAATTGTAACAAAATAAGATAGCAATACTAGGATGCCAGGACAGTAGGATATCAGGATGGTAGGATAGTAGGATGATAAGAAAGCGGTAGTAGGATGTCAGAATGGTAGCTAGGCTAGTAGAATAGCGGTAGTAAGATGTAAGGATGGTAGGACGATAAGATAGATGTAGTGGGGTGTAACGATGTTTGGATAGTAGGATGATAGGTTAGCGGTGGTGCGATGTCAAGACAGTTGGATAGTAGGATAATAAGACGGCGGTACTGGGATGTAAAGATGGTAGGATGGTAACGTGATAAGACGACGGTAGTAGGATGTAAAGATGGTAGGGTGGTAGGATAATAAGACGGCGGTAGTAGGATGTAAAGATGGTAGGATGGTAACGATAATAAGACTGTGGTAGTAGGATGTAAAGATGGTAGGGTGGTAGGACGATAAGCCGGTTCTAGTAGGATGTAAAGATGGTAGGGTGGTAAGATAAGACGGCCGTAGTAGGATGATAAGACGGCGGTAGTAGGATGTAAAGCTGGTAGGCTGGTAGGATAATAAGACGGCGGTAGTAGGATGTAAAGATGGTAGGGTGGAAGGATAATAAGACGGCGGTAGTAGGATGTAAAGATGGTAGGGTGGTAGGATAATAAGACGGCGGTAGTAGGATGTAAAGATGGTAGGGTGGTAGGATAATAAGACGGCGGTAGTAGGATGTAAAGATGGTAGGGTGGTAGGATAATAAGACGGCGGTAGTAGGATGTAAAGATGGTAGGGTGGTAGGATAATAAGACGGCGGTAGTAGGATGTAAAGATTGTAGGGTGGTAGGACGGTAAGCCGGCTCTAGTAGGATGTAAAGATGGTAGGACGGTAGGATAATAAGACGGCGGTAGTAGGATGTAAAGATGGTAGGGTGGTATGATAGTAAGACGGCGGTAGTAGGATGTAAAGATGGTAGGACGGTAGGATAATAAGACGGCGGTAGTAGGATGTAAAGATGGTAGGGTGGTATGATAATAAGACGGCGGTAGTAGGATGTAAAGATGGTAGGATGGTAGGATAATAAGACGGCGGTAGTAGGATGTAAAGATGGTAGGGTGGTATGATAGTAAGACGACAGTAGTAGGATGTAAAGATGGTAGGGTGGTAGGATAATAAGACGGCGGTAGTAGGATGTAAAGATGGTAGGGTGGTAGGATAATAAGACGGCGGTAATAGGATGTAAAGATGGTAGGGTGGTAGGATGATAAGACGGCAGTAGTAGGATGTAGAGATGGTAGGGTGGTAGGATAATAAGACGGCGGTAGTAGGATGTAAAGATTGTAGGCTGGTAGGACGGTAAGCCGGCTCTAGTAGGATGTAAAGATGGTAGGACGGTAGGACGGTAAGCCGGCTCTAGTAGGATGTAAAGATTGTAGGATGGTAGACTAAGACGGCCGTAGAAGGATGAAAAGACGGCAGTAGTAGGATGTAAACATGGTAGGGTGGTAGGATAATAAGACGGCGGTAGTAGGATGTAAAGATGGTAGGGTGGTAGGATAATAAGACGGCGGTAGTAGGATGTAAAGATGGTAGGGTGGTAGGATAATAAGACGAGGGTAGTAGGATGTAAAGATGGTAGGGTGGTAGGACGGTAAGTCGGCTATAGTAGGATGTAAAGATGGTAGGGTGGTAGGATAATAAGACGGCGGTTACTAGGATGATTAGATAGCGGTAGTAGAATGTCAGGATAGAAGGTTACTAGGATGATTAGATAGCGGTAGTAGAATGTCAGGATAGTAGGTTACGAGGATAATTAGATAGCGGTAGTAGAATGTCAGGATAGTAGGTTACGAGGATAATTAGATAGCGTGTAATGTAGAATAGTCAGGAGATAGTAGGTTACGTAGATGATATAGTAAGGGTAGTCAGAATGTCAGGATATTAGGTTACAAGTATAGCAAGTTAGCGGTAGTAGAATGTCAAGATAGTAGGTAACTAGGATAACTAGATAGCGGTAGTAGAATGTCAGGATAGTAGGTTACAAGGATAATAAGATAGCGGTAGTAGAATGTCAGGATAGTAGGTTACTAGGATAATAAGATAGCGGTAGTAGAATGTCAGGATAGTAGGTTACTAGGATAATAAGATAGCGGTAGTAGAATGTCAGGATAGTAGGTTACTAGGATAATAAGATAGCGGTAGTAGAATGTCAGGATATTATGGTTAATAGGATTTATAAGATAGCGGTAGTAGAATGTCAGGATATATGTTACTAGGATAATAAGATAGCGGTAGTAGAATGTCAGGATAGTGGGTTACTAGGATAATAAGATAGCGGTAGTAGAATGCTAGGATAGTAGGTTACTAGGATAATAAGATAGCGGTAGTAGAATGTCAGGATAGTGGGTTACTAGGATAATAAGATAGCGGTAGTAGAATGCTAGGATAGTAGGTTACTAGGATAATAAGATAGCGGTAGTAGAATGTCAGGATAGTGGGTTACTAGGATAATAAGATAGCGGTAGTAGAATGTCAGGATAGTAGGTTACTAGGATAATAAGATAGCGGTAGTAGAATGTCAGGATAGTAGGTTACTAGGATAATAAGGTAGCGGTAGTAGAATGTCAGGATAGTAGGTTACTAGGATAATAAGATAGCGGTAGTAGAATGTCAGGATATTATGTTACTAGGATAATAAGATAGCGGTAGTAGAATGTCAGGATAGTGGGTTACTAGGATAATAAGATAGCGGTAGTAGAATGTTAGGATAGTAGGTTACTAGGATAATAAGATAGCGGTAGTAGCATGTGAGGATAGTATGTTACTAGGATAATAAGAAAGCGGTAGTAGAATGCCAGGATAGTAGGATACTAGGATATGACAACTGTAATAGCTGTCAGGCTGGTAGGATAGTAGGATGATAAGATAGCGGTATTAGTTGTCAGGCTGGTAGGATAGTAGGATGATAAGATAGCGGTATTAGTTGTCAGGCTGGTAGGATAGTAGGATGATAAGATAGCGGTATTAGTTGTCAGGATGGTAGGATAAGATAGGTATAATAGAATATATAAGACAGCGGTTGTACGATATAGGATGGTGGTAGATATGAAATAGATTATGAGAAAGCGATAGTAGGATGGCAGGATAGCGATTATACCGGATAACAAGATGAAAGTATTGCCATCCTTTAAATTTATTATCACAGTCCTACATTATCTCATCATCTTTTTCTTATAATTAGGTGATTTGCGATTGTAGGATACGAACAAACAGGATTCTGCACGTTTTATGTAGGTTTTGCAGATATTTAAAATAATAGTTCATATATCTTACAGTCAGTGTCCCATGTATTTCAATTTACATGCTCATTCTTATGTTATGCAAAAATATTATGTTATTATGACATTTCGGAAAATATCCACCTTTTCTGTGTTTCTTATTTCTAAATATTTATGATTGCAGGTTCTAACAGCAACAGTTTACTGACAATAAACGGACATCTACTGGAATATCCGATTGAAATACCGGGTCATGTCCGAGTCTCAAGCACAGTAGACATCCACAGACCAATCAGAGCCGGACATTTGAGACTGGATGCTACAATACAGAAATGGATAGTTTTTGATTACTTCACTCTGCCATGTATTTCCTGGGTTGGAAGCTGGTATGCAAATTTGTTTATTCATTTAGATCACGAAAATAATTCATTCTCAATCAATTTGTAGAGAAATTCATCAAAATACTGTTCTATCATGTACATGTACAAAGTATGGAAATATCTAATTCCAATCTGTGACCACAGTTACCTCCCCTGAATGTTCGTAATATCAATCTTAAATGCAATGAAAGTTAGTTATGTCATAGTATTTTGGAATTGCAGAAGTGGTCCGGGAACGTCGATCATTTAAAGTTATTTTCAATATTTTTTATCACAATTTTGTAAAGTATCTGCTCTATGTTAATTATGTGTGTTTCATTGTCATAACATTAAGAAATCATTGACGAATGTTCATCAGAAGCTGGTAACGACTATACGTATTAGACCTTCCTGTCAGAACGAATATAGGGACTAGAACCGATTACATAAATGTCCTAGATAGAGGTGATTTTGATTTAATGACAAACTGTCAGTGTACCCGTTTAGATATACTGTAACAATATTTTTTTCAGCTCGTATGACGTCTGTGACCTACTGTCTTGGTTTGATGACCGTGGTTGTCCTTGGCAGCTGGAGTCCAATAATTTTCCATGCACTTGCCCGTTTAACAATGGGACATACACTCTTGATCCACATCCGTTTTACATACCGGAAGTAAGAGGACCCTGGCAATGGATAGCTTATGTAAGTTTATTTTAGAAGAAAAATCAGTAATACAGATGTAGCCCATGCTCAGAACAGAACTTCGCCCTAAACCCAGGCGATTGCATGTGCTATCAAATGATGAAAAATCAAATTTATGGTATGGTTGATTATTAAGAATCTCAAACAAGAAAAACTTATTTGTTTCACATGGAATTGTTGTCACATATTTGTTGGAAATGAATTACTTGCCAGTAGGGGGAACTTCGGGAAACAGTCTGTGTGTTTTCCACTACTTCCCGAAGAGGAAACTTGATTCTAAATATATTTATTGGTTTCCCGTTCGGGACGCAAACATCACCATTTTTTCTTTCTTTCAAAAGGCCCGGTGCATAAGAATATGCATAGTATAAAATACAACATTGTGAACCGAGATAATTTCTGAATTTCTACCGTTCAATATTTTTAAATGTCCTAATTAATTTTTTTATTCAACTTTAAAATTTCTAAATTTCAGTATTTCCCGATTTGGAAAACGTTTCCCAATCTGGAAAATGAGATATAAAATCAACATTAAATTGCATGTAAATTTGCGGAAAAGTCAGGTTACTGGTGTTCTCATATTATGTAAAGTTGATATAAACAAAATTGAATAAGTGCTTAGAAAGAGGTAGGAAAGCTATCTTGAAGAAAGGAAATGTACAATGTATATTTTAACTGCCACACATATGCAAAAGTTGGATAAAAAATTATTAGGACATTTAGAATAAAACTTGAACGGAAGAAATTTAGAGAAATATCTTAGAACCACTATATGTCAATTCACTTAATGATACCATGTATTGAAATAAACAAGTAAAATGGTGATTTTGATTTCCGAATGGGAAGCAAGTTACTATATTTAGTATCAAGTTCGAAAAGTAGGAAAAAAAACCCCTATAAATTGTTTCCCGACCAGCTGCTTGTGGTATGCAATCTAAAAGACATATGTTTGTAAAACGTCACTATACTGATACATATATTGGTAGAGAATCGCTAAACTTGTGCAAATGTTAGTAGAACGTCACTTAATAATAATTACACATGTTGGTAAAACGTCACTTAACTGATACACATTTTGGTAGAACGTCACTTAACTGATACACGTGTTGGTAGAACATCCCCTAACTGATACACATGCTGGTAGAACGTCACTCAACCTATACACATTTTGGCAGAACGTCACTTAATAATAATTACACATGTTAGTAGAACGTCACTTAACTGATACACATTTTGGTAGAACGTCACTTAACTGATACACGTGTTGGTATAACATCACATAACTGATACACATGCTGGTAGAACGTCACTCAACCTATACACATTTTGGTAGAACGTCACTTAATAATAATTACACATGTTAGTAGAACGTCACTTAACTGATACACATTTTGGTAGAACGTCACTTAACTGATACACGTGTTGAAAGAACATCACCTAACTGATACACATGCTGGTAGAACGTCACTTAACCTATACACATTTTGGTAGAACATCACTAACCTAATACACATGTTGGTTGAACGTCACTTAACTGATACATGTGTTGGTTGAACGTCACTTAACTGATACACATTTTGGTAGAACGTCACTTAACTGATACACATTTTGGTAGAACGTCACTTAACTGATACGCGTGTTGGTAGAACGTCACCTAACTGATACACACGTTGGTAGAACGTCACTTAACTGATACACGTGTTGGTATAACATCACATAACTGATAAACATGCTGGTATAACGTCACTTAACCTATACACATTTTGGTAGAACGTCACTTTATAATGATTACACATGTTGGTAGAACGTCACTTAACTGATACACATTTTGCTATACACATTTTGGTAGAACATCACTAACCTAATACACATATTGGTAGAACGTCACTTAACTGATACATGTGTTGGTTGAACGTCACTTAACTGATACACATTTTGGTAGAACGTCACCTAACTGATAGACGTGTTTGCAGAACGTCCCTTTACATATACACGTGTTGGTAGAACATCATTAAACTGATACACATGTTGGTAGAACGTCACTGAACTGATTCATGTGCTGGTAGAATGTCACTTAACTGATACACATATTGGTAGAGCATCACTTAACTGATACACATATTGGTAGAACGTCACTTTACTGATACACATTCTGGTAGAACGTCACTTAACCTTTACACATTTTGTTAGAGCGTTACTTAATAATAATTGCACATGTTGGTAAAACGTCACTTAACTAATACACATTTTGGTAGAACGTCACTTAACTGATACACATGTTGGTAGAACATCACCTAACTGAATCACATGCTGGTAGAACGTCACTTAACCTATACACATTTTGGTAGAACGTCACTTAACTGATACACATGTTGGTAGAACGTCACTTAATTGATACACGTGTTGGTAGAACATAACCTAACTGATACACATGCTGGTAGAACGTCACTTTACTGATAGACGTGTTGGTAGAACGTCACTTAACTGATAGACGTGTTGGTAGAACGTCACTTAACTGATACATATTTTGGTAGAACGTCCCTTAACAGATAGACGTGTTTGCAGAACATCATTAAACTGATACACATGTTGGTAGAACGTCACTGAACTGATTCAGGTGTTGGTAGAACGTCACTTAACTGATACACATGCTGGTAGAGCATCACTTAACTGATACATGTGTTTGTAGAACATCACTAAGCTGATACGCATTTTGGTAGAACGTCACTTAAATGATTACATGTTAGTAGAACGTCACTTAACTGATACACATATTGGTTGAACGTCAGTAAACAGATACACATGTTCGTTGAAAAACGATGTTAACCTAAAAAAACAAACAAGGTACCAGGTAAAAGAAGAGTAAAGGTCTAACGTAATATCTTCTTTAGCAACGTCTTCATCATCACTCATTTCGTTTCCAGGGTGATTTCCGTGTGATAGGCAGTCTTATTGATGAAGACACCTCAGAGGAAGTAGCTTGTTACAGTTTGGAATTCGCAGTTGAGATTGCCCCGACCTCCTGGGGCTGGTGGTAGACACACGATAACATGTTCTGATAGCCGCAGTTGACATTTAATTGTTTGACGATGCATTTCGACACAATGACTTTGAACGTGATGGTATAAGTTTAATGACAAAGTTTAAGTCGGGGATAGAATTTGAACCAGTACCGACACTGTGGCGGAATCTAAAGTAACAACACTTTGATTTATCTACATTATTAAGGTAATGGACCCGTAATAGTGTACCCCCTTTTTGAAGAGTATTCAATTCCTATTATAAACCTACTTTGACTAATTTTTCAGGAGGGCGTACGTTCATGCCCCACTAGGATCAAACTTTTTTCTTTATATTTCTTTTTTCTAGTAAGTTTTTGAAGACTTATTATTGATTTAGTGTACAAAAGCGGATTTTTTTTCATTTGATAAGCCATTTCTTGCTGTTTAAGGTAAATTTTACCTCTGATACAGACGGGTGCAGGGTTAGACATCTTTGAAAATACTGGGTTACATGCGGTAAAAGTTCTTTATTTTGCCATTACTTTTTAGTTTACATATTGTGGAAGAAAGGTAGGTATGTTAACTTTAAGACTGTATCAAGTTAATGCAATTTTTTAAACATTATTATTACGGGTCAACTACCTTAACTTACAATGATTGAATTATTATTGCAGTTTAAAAAGAATTAACCTGGTTGCAGCGGTTGTGTTTTTAAATCTGTCAGGATTGAAAATAATTAATTAAGGTGTCTATGTACACAATTTTCACACTATTTATGACACTTTATATATGAATGGCTTCTCATAAGTTATTTATCGTAGAAGCAGCCGATTCAAGATTCCTGTAAAGGCTTAGGATAAACATAAGACTGCTAAATTTCTTCACATTTGTGTTGCATTTTTTATGTTCTGTATATGTTATATTGTATAGAATGAATTTCTGTTGATCATTTTGATAGCTGGAATTATGAATATATATACTTTGCCAAATTATGTAAAGATTTAAGTTATATATCAATCCAAAATTGTTCAACGGATTTGATTCCATGCATAACTCTGGTTGTCATGGCAAAGGAAATGAAAAACTTTTTTTTTTCTCTGAAACCACTTGCCATATTTAAAAAGCATTTGAAAGAAATGTTCCTTGGGTGACACTCTACCAAGATTATTTAAATTCTTCCGATTTGTCAAGAAACTTATATGTATATTGTGTGAGCTTTGCAAATCTTTAAGTCAGAAAGATCTTGTCAGATTTCATGATAATTTCACAGAAATGTACCTTTTTGACCCTCTACCAAGATTGTGCATTTTTTCTTTGATTCTTCTAAGAAACAACAACAAACAAACATGGCTGCCATGGGGCGTGGTCACCTTTGTATAAACTGATAGAGGAAAAGAGACTTTAAAAAAATCTTCTTTTCTGAAACCTCAAAGCCTAGAGCTGAGGTATTTGACATGTACAATTGATTGGTTGTCCTCAGCCAAGTTTATTCAAATCACGACCATAGGGTCAAAAATGGCCGCGTCCTGCGGATAGACTTAAATCATGTAAATAGGAAAATATCCTTTTCTTAAACCGTAATGTCCTGAGCTTAGATATTTTGCATTGTAGCATTGTGTAAGAATCCCTAACCGAGATTGCTCAAATGTTGTCCCTTGGATAGAAATTGGCTCCGCTGTGGGGTTCACTTGTTTAACATAGACTTATATAGGCAAAAGTTAAAAATACATCAAGCCTTTGAGCTTAGATATTTAGCATGTAACAATGTGAAGTGGTCTTGTACCTTATTTGTTCAAATCATGTCTCTGGGTCAAAATTGGTACCGCCCGAGGATCACATGGTCATATAAGAAAAAGTTTTAAATCTTCTTGTCTAAAATCTCAAGACTGTAGCTTAGACATTGTGCAAGTAGCATTGTGTACTGGTCCTCTACTGAATTTGTTCAATCACGCCTCTGGCATAAAATCCGCCCTAGGTCAGTTTTTAATATAAGAAAAATGTTTGAAGCTGCAAAACCCTGAATTTAGATAACTTGTTTTTAGCATCGTCTGGTGGTCCTCTACAAAGCTTGTTCAAATCAAGCACATGGGGTCAAAATTGGCCCATCCGTGGGGCAACTCCTCTTACATAGACTTATATGTGACAAACTTTAAAAAGCTTCATATCTAAAACCTCAAGACCTAGAGCTTATTTGGCATGTAGCATCGTGTACCTTACATATATCCAATAGAGAGAAAATATAGCTTCTCTGGTCCCAATCAGTTGAAAAAACTAAAATGTCACTGCTAATTTGTGACATGATAACAGAGATTTGAGAATATATGCCGCAAATGTTGAACCAGTGCGAATGTGTAGTGCAATTCGGGTGTGTATACATGCCGTGAATTCCCAGTCCAATTTACCACTTTAGATTCGCAGTAGCGAACTGTGGCAAGTCTATATCTGCATGTAGTTTTCGTGTGGCTATCGGTGTGTAACATTACCGTATTCGCATTGACCGTTTTAATTATAGGCTATAGCATTTATTTTTATCCATCGGTATTCAACAAATTAGAAGAGTTAAAGACCCACCAATACCTAGTGGTCTACTTTTTCCTCCCACATGAACTTTGTGCAAATAATTCTGGTAATACTGGTGTCATACAATTATTCTACAAGATGACAGGTGGACAAGCTAGCCCTGTTTTCATAACTTCATCTGCAAACTTACTCAGTCATTCTCTTCTCAGTACAGTTTTATAAAAAATAGAATAATAACTATCTTACACTGTATTTAGAAACAAAGTGTGGTCTAAACTCACCTTAATACATGAAGTACCGTTCATACTACTACATTAATTGAATAATATATTTAGTAATACATTGTCTTAACCTTATATCTGTTACTGTCAAACTGTAATTAGATACTTGTTATTTCTCATTTCTTCATACCAAAAAATGCATAATTACAATCATGGATCAACCTGACTGAAGTACTTGATCTTCTAAACGAAGATCCAAGAATGACCCATTCTCATTCGTCTTCTGTATATTTTTGATTTCCAGAATTGCTATTTTTATTTTCGCAAATCCATTTTTTATTTTAACCAATCAGACGACTTGTTCTAATGCAGACATTATAACTAAAAAATTAAAACCGGAATTTTTAACATTTTGACTCCAAATATATATTGCTAAGTGCATCAGATAATATATATACAATATTAAAATGCTGTGTGTTATTTTTTAAAAGAGATATTTACTCCAAAAGATTTAGTCCCCATAGCATTTTTGGAAATAGGATAGACAACTCCTGAATGACTATCTCATCAAATTTGCTGATATAAAAATAAACTTAGGTATTTTCCCGGGATACCCTCATTAAAGTCTGTTTCTTCATTTCATTCAGACATGGAATGTAAACAAATACAGGAACAACTTAACAGTACAAGGACATCAAACAACCTATTTTATTTTCCTTCAGGACAGGTACACATGTTAGGTCATACTTGTAGTTAATAAACCAAAATGTAAAACAATTAATTAGCTCATCAAAGAAATGAAGACTAATAACTTCACAATATTTTATTACCTCCCTTCATTACATTTATCATCTACATTCTACATATTTTTTTTATGGAATTACCTCCCTTTATCTCAAATAAGCTTTCTTATATTGCAATTTAATCAGTCAGTATTTTTACCTTAATTTTCAGACAAATAAATTTATATTTTTTTAATCCATGGTAAGATGAAAAGCATAAATTATATTAAAGAATACCATAAAAGCATTTATCACACATGAATGCAAGGTATACACAACAAATAATTTTAAGCCTTGTTGCCAATGACAATGTTGAAAAATATTAAAGCTCAGATGGCATAACAGTGAGATAAAATCTTTTTAAGTTAAGTTAATAATTCCCATATTAACTTATGACTACAAAAATTTAAAGTATGTTGTTATTCCCATTTCAGTCCAGCATATCTAAAGAAGTAAATACTACAAAGACTGTATATCAAATTTTTGAAAATAAAATTCCACCAACATATTTTGTTCTTTTTTCTTTTATCTTGATTATGTAGTGTACTTATCTGGATTGATGAGATATTTTGAAATGTATATTTCTTTATTCTCCTGGATGGAAAAAAAAATATATATAAACAAAACAACCATTTATACCAACCAAATTGTAAAATACTTAAGTTTCTTTGATGTTAGTAATTATATGTTGAGACATGAAAACAACATAAAATATCAACATAAAATATAACTAAAAAATTGTGGAACATCATATGTAGATTAGATTAAACTGTATTATACAAATATTTATATGAAAATATGTGACAACTCTGGTTAAATAGAATATTAGTTAACTTATGGTAAAATGTTGAACTGCTTTAACATTAATCTACAAGTGATGAATGAGTTCATCTTACCATAACTTTGACATTTAATGTATTATTAAGAAAACTATAACATACAAGAAATGACACACAGACAGTATAAGTTGCTGAATGGCTGGGTCAGTCTCCACCACAAATACTATGAAACTTAAAAAGTCCGATTAAATGTGTTTCTTTAAATTAGATTGATCACATTTTAACACTTCTATGAATGCAATTGTTAAATGCTTGCTTCTTACATGCATGCAATAATGGAAATAAAAAATGATTTAACAATATATGTATACAGTCTTGTCATGAACACAGTCTGTACAGATGATAATACATAGAAAAGTCAACATATTTATTATATGGGTCCATCTCAGTTTACAGCTGGTGCATGGCTGTCTTGCACTTGAATATACATCTTGCAGCACAGTTGGGGTAAATTCCATTTCACATGACAACACACTTGTAGCACTTCTGGAAATACAAATGTAAAACTTTATTACATAAAGAGAATAAAACATGATAGTTTTTAAAACAATTATAACATCATTTTAGACATTTGCAGATATTCTAATCTTAGAAATATATTATCAAGCAGCAAGTCAGGTAACTCTACAAATTGACATTTTGTCTAATTTCAACTTGTCTAAGGAATTACCTGTTTTAAGCAGCAAGATTGTGTTGCTACTTGGCTTGCTGCTTTATTTAAATTTTACATATACTTAGATCCACTAAATGACAAGTTATTTAATAGGACTGTCTGAAAAGATTGCATATTTTATAACATTCAATGTACATATTCAATAAAATGGTGAAAAAAAAACCCAGATAAATCTGATGATGTTCACCTATGATCTCACCTAAAAGCTCCAACAACAACCTACAACCTCTGATTAGTATATGATGTAATAATGATAAACTACCTAAGTGTATTTATATAGCATGCAAAAACAATGAACTTGAGAACTGCCAAAAACTTCACCTTATGAGTAATATATGTTCACTTTTCCCCTTGTTGAAAGTGTTGTTTTTCTTAAAGCATTGAAATCATAGATATTATAAGTACAATGCACTCTGTAGAGCAATACCCTGTGGGATATACAAATATTTTAGTTATTTTGAGGTTGTTGTTCTGGAGAAGTAAATTTGATAGTTATATTTCAGCTTAGGGAAATTCTCATGATGTTATAGAGAGGTTTTTGCTTCAGAGTGAGCTACTCTGCAGAGGTTGTACTGTGAAAATTGCTTCAAACTTCATCTCCTTCAACTGAGCTAAATGAAGAAAAACAACAAAGGATTTTCCAAGTTTAGAATTTCCTTGTTTACAATTTGACATTTAATGTTAGGCAACTATGCAGACATATTTTTATGTGACACAATGCCGCCTTTAACTATCTTATTCCAATGAACAAATTGTCAGTCTTGACAAAATCATGTGAAAAAAAGATCACAGTAAAAAAAATTAATCCTATTCATTTTATATATATTGCAAAATCAGCTTT
The DNA here is from genome assembly GCF_021730395.1 of Mercenaria mercenaria. Taxonomy (NCBI): domain Eukaryota; kingdom Metazoa; phylum Mollusca; class Bivalvia; order Venerida; family Veneridae; genus Mercenaria; species Mercenaria mercenaria. The sequence continues at coordinate 93,644,746 of NC_069364.1, forward strand.
ACAGAACTCATAAGTGACAAAAAATTAAATTCAAATATTGCCTTTGTGATGTGCAGCACTGGCCATGTCTTTTTATCACAGTAGTTTACCTTATTTATATCTGTTACTTTTGTCATAACTTTATGTCCCTTCTGCACTAACCATTGTCTTCAAGTTCTGAAATATTGTAAAACATTAATTCACACACATTCTAGGAAATCAACATAAAATCAGTGTCAAAGCATTTGAATATAATTGTTTTAATTATCTTAATACAAAGATACAAATGTACTTCATGTTTTTGCTGACTGATACAATATACTGAAATTTGTATTTCAATATTTATTATCAAAGTACATGTTCATTCTATTTTTGAAATGTTGACATTACAAAGCTATCACACATTTATTACTAAACCCATATCTATTATCATTATTTTTAATGGAGATATGTACTTAGTAAATTGAGGGATACACAAAGCTACAGGAAAGAAATGTTTATGCCAGGCTGACATAAAGTCCAGAAGGTTCACATCTTGTCAGGAATGTCAGTCTTATAGCTGTCTTGTACAGTTATTTCAGGAGCAAGAATGTAGCCATACAGCATATAAATGCTTTGAGACCTTTGTTTAACATACAAAAGCATAATACCTCCTGCATTTTTCATAATGGTAACATCTTCTTGGACTGCCACCGGGTAAGACGGGTCAAACAACTGTACATGTAAATACTCAAACTTTTCCCTACCAAAACTGAAAATGAAAATTATACAACATTTTTTTTCCCTTTATTTTTGTACAAAAGATGACCTATGCATTTAATACAGACTTTTTACATTTATTAATCTAAATATATTACAATTAATAAAATATCTCATAACTCATTGTATGATTAAAATTATAATCATTAATAAACTATATCAAACATGAACCTGAAGTGTTCTAATTTATAAAGCTGCAATTAATATTGAAAAAAATGCAACTATTGTATACAATGTATATTAAAAAAAGTATCATGAACCTGATTATAAAACAGTCTCAGTTCAAATGTAATAACACATGACTGTCAGAAAATCAATGTATGTTGTACTTTAATGATATCATCATGACATGAATGCCATCAATAAACTTCATATAAAACAAACTATACCACTATGTCAGCCTCATTCTTGTTATTTCTACAGCTTCCAAAGACAGACTGCAATTACATGTATCAGACACTGTAGGTAAAATTATACAAACAATCATTACACAAGAGAATTTTTCATGTTAAATAAAGGGAGTTAATTAAATGCAATCTGAGAATTTTTGCTAAACATAAAGGGAAGTAATTATCAATAAAATGAATGAAGAAAAATGCATATATAAGGGAGGTAATTTAGAAAAAAACAACAACTTCAAATGTCAGTATAATGATAGCTGACATTGACAATGACCTATATTAAGTATGCACAACATAAGAAACAGCAAGCACTTGAAAAATGCATTATATTTCCTTGCAATATCAATAATATTTGACTGTATGTAAGGGTTCTCTACATGCTGTTATACTGAAAAAAACTTTAGTCTAAATATAGCTTAGATCTATTTATATCTTCAAAAAAAGGAAGTCCCAAATTTCCACAGCTATTCACAGGCTGAAAAGTTTAGGTACTAATATCAGCAAAGAGGTTGATATCTATACTTTTTAATAACTATCGTCAAAGGTAGGGAAAAACTTACTGGAAAGGCATAAACTTCTGATCTAGTCATTTCAATACATTTTCAGCTCATTTGCATATAAGAAGAAATTTACAGAAATCCCCCTGTTTCTCTTCATTTTCAAAAAAGTCTGTAAGATGGATATAAACCAAAACATTCTCCTATGTGTCAGCTATCAGATATATATTTCAACAAAAACTGTCAACTTACCTTGTTTTTAGAAGAAGACAAAATTCCATGGCAACTTTCGCTTCCCCGCAAAACTGTACCGGTGCACACATAAAAAAATCTCAACTGTGATTTTCAAAATAATACTGTCAGACCACAATTATTTCCCTTGAAAATAAAATGCTCTAGGTAAATGCCTATCTAATGTCAAAGATTAAGAAAAATGTACAGGCAGTCAGGGACTCGAACCCGGGACCCGTCGCTTACAGTGCAAGTGCTTTACCGACAGAGCTAACGCTTTACCGACAGAGCTAACCAGCTATCTGACACTTTACGTCATAAAAAATGTAAATATCAAAAACCCAGTCTAAATATAGATTTTTTATTCTTACAAAATGTTGTAAGTAAACCTTCTGATTGGCTAGCGGAATGGTCGTCAGAACGAGGCTATCAATAGCACGTCCTCAGATCCTAAGTATAGCGTTATAGGAGATGTACTTTAGTCAGAGCATCATGGAAATACAAAAGGTTGCAGTTAGTTTGTGGTGTGTCTTTAAGGTATCTTGACAATAGCCACTACTGACCTTGACATTTTATAGGGAAAATTACAAATATATGTAACTCTCAAAGTTAGAATTGAAGCTCAAACAAGAGCTGGCACTATTAGTGACAAACGCCCCCGAGGTTTGCCCAAGAATGCTACAGTTCGATGCGCAAAATATGCCAGAATAGTTTAGGTATGATTCATTTTTCGACCAGATAAAAAATTTCTCCGAAGGTAACCTTGACCTTAGAGCTAGGGTCTGGGTCTTGAGCATGACACACTAACTCATCATAGGGAACAATTGTGAGGAGTAATGTTTGATGATGGCAGAGTTATTGACTGGACAAGAAGCATAAATGTTAACTTTTGAATCTAAGTTTGACTTTGACTTTGAAGCTAGAGATCTTGGACTTGCGTCTGACACGTCACTTCAATATAGCGAACGTTTATGCCATGTAATTTTAAAATGTCTTCATCGATGGAAACACACCATGTAAACCGTTAACCTCTAAATGTGACATCGACCGTGGAGCTAGTGGTCTGGTTGTTATGCATGACACGTTTTCTCGTTATCGGGGAATATTTCTGCTAATTAATTTCGAAAATTCTTGATTATTGACAGAGTTACGAACCGGATATGAAACAGACCCTTTTAACCTTTCACTTGACTTCTAAGTGTAAACTTGATCTTGGAGCCAGGGGTCTGGGTCTTGCGCGTAACACATTGCCTCCTTATGGTAAACATTTATGCCAAGTTGTTTCAAAATCCCCTCATGGATAACAGAGTTATATACCGGACACGTAAAGATCTATTAAGATATGACTTCTAAATATGACATTGACCTTGGAGCAAGGGATCTGGGTCTTGCGCGTGACACATTGTCTGATTATGGTTACCATTTATGCCAAGATATTTCAAAACCCCTCCATAGATGGCAGAAAATGGATCGGACACAAAAAATGACCCTGTTAACATTTGAACACTAAGTCTGACCTTGACCTTGGAGCTAGGGTTCTCATTTTGATAAACATTTATGCTAAGTACTTTTAAAAATTCTTGATGAATGGCAAAGTTACGATCCGGACACGAAACAGACCCTATTTATGTTGCACTTCTAAGTGTGAGTTTGAATTTGTAGATAGGGGTCTCTGAGTGTGACACATGAAACGTCGTCTCATAAAGGTTAATATCTATGCCAAACTATTTCAAAATTGCTTCATGAATGACAGAATTACAGCCCGGACAAGAATTGCCAACGTTACGATCGGACGAACGGACAGTGCGATTTTAATATGGCCACCTTCGGGAGCATTAAAATCAAAGAACATACTGTAGTGTAAATAAAAAGTTATTTGCTGAAACATCTTTAAAGGATGTAAGGATGTTTTATTAAATAAAAACCTAAAATTATCAACTGCTTTTGTAAAATTCTTGAAATAGATATATACTTAATGACTTAATAACAACATAATATCTTAGGCCCTAACAAAATCTGATAAATAGATCCCTCGGAAGCAACGAGGACAAAACAAGTAAATATTGCAGACTCGATTTGATTGAGACCGCATTAGCTCTAGTTGGTTTAATTGTGTACATGTATTTAGATAATTTACAACCATGCTTTGCACGGAATGTCATGGGTCAGAGGGATAGACTTGCTATATTCATCACTATAACCCGGCAAACTGTATGAAATCTAAAGTGGTAGTATATTCATGGCATGTGAAGCAGCATCGAAACTAATCTTATGGGTAAGTGGACTTGTTGTGGCATATGCACTCTCGTTTGTACTGCTAGGCACTTATATTCTCAAGAGTTGTGGCATAAATGTCAATTTGCCTGTAGATTATGGCAGCGTCGTTACGAGCGTGTCACCATTTTATGATCACATGATTTTACCATCGTCACGTGATTTGCTTGCGCGCAGGTTGGCTATGTTGCTTTTATGGATAGGTTTTTGATGCCTTTTCAAAATTTCATGTCATGTATATATCCGCTTTTCCCCCCAAGACAATGAAACATAATTGCATTTCATTTACTACTTGATATACGACATCATAAAAGAATGTATAACTTGCAAAAAATATACCGCAGTAATTTAAATGATATTATCAAAATATCAGGAACTGATTAGTGTCCATATTTCTCAAGAAATGTGTATAAAGCTTTATCAACTGATTTTAAATACTTTAAACAAACACTTTTCTTTGTAGTGGCAGCAAAAAACAACAACATGTTTTAATTGGGAAAACAATGATTAAGATATATCATTATGAAATAAATTTCAGCCAAATGAGTATTTTAACCCTTATCATGCTGCCAGTAGGCACGATTGATTCTACCTTTGTGACCAGTGTAGATCATGATCTGCACTGTTCGCCATTCAGTCAGTATATTTTTTGGTAAGCACCCCTTTTAACAGTTAATGGTACTGTCCAAACTGAAAGATGAACAAGTTCATTATAGAAATTTAGCAGGGTAAGTGTTAAGAATAATTAACAGCTAGTCTACTCCACATTTGCAATAGGATTAGGTTGATCATACCTTGGTTAGCTTTTATAACGATGTTAATTTGTTCGGTATTTAAAATCAAAACGTTTCTCACATAACAGCTTTATTAGACTGATATAATATGCATATAGTATCAATACAACAAAACACAAACTTTTAATGTGTAATAAAGGACAACTCTGAGACTGAAAAATAAATGTAAACCATGCACTGGCTATTGTTTTATATATCAACTTATTGTTACAGAATATGCATTATACAACATTCAAATGGAGCACCAAAACTGAAGATTAAAATTTGCAGATTGAATAATTTATACATAAACATATCTACCAATTTTTCAGTCATAATTATGCTTTTAATGAAAATCACTAATGTATCACTCTTTCTACTGTAAATTACGAAATAATGTCAATTCAGTTTTTAAATCATATTCTTTGCATATAAATAAGTTGTATAATTGTGCACCAGAAACCAATGAAAATTTCAAGCATTTAGTTTATATAGTTAAGTGAAATGATTGTGAGAATTGTTTCTGTATTCTACAATCTGCATGTTTACGCGATCCCGTCTCTCTTCTATTAAACCTGTATTGGATCCGGAATCGTTTTTTTGGTTTGTACATCCTCAACCTGTAGTTTCCTGCAAATAAATTCAATTTCACAGTTTTCAACCCAACATTTTCGTAATTTATCAAGTACAGTGACAGTAGATTCATAAGTTATTTTACTCTTAAACATAGATAAATAGTAATCAATAAACAGACTTTGTTTACAGTATGCGACACATTTTACTTATTAAACTTTACTTTCTTTCCGTTTAAACCTCCTTTAAAATTATTTTAATTAACACAAGACAGATGTCGCTCCTTTACACTGGGTAAAGTGCATATAGAGTCTATATATATCTAGTTATTCGTTACACTTCAGATACAGACCTAGTTCAATGCTCGCTTTAACGGTTCCAAGTTTTATACAGCTAGTCTTACATGTTTGTTAAAAGCCGCTAAACTGAGGTTTTGGTCTGGCTCTAAATGATTTCCTTAAACACGATGGACTAAACTTACTTGTGCTCTAATCTAATTCATTTTAGATTATAACATGGCTCGATTTGATTGCTAGTTAAACAAAGAGGAAGTTCAAGGTCTGTATATTCTACGATAAATGATGGTTGACAAGTGGACCGGTAAGAGAGCATTATGACGTCAATTATGACGTCAAATTGCCACATGACGTCCGGTTCATTAAGGACGTATGCTAGAAATTGGTGCGAAAATTTTCCCAATAACAGAATTTCTTCAAACTTTGGATATTGAAGGACAATCATCTAAGAAACAAAAAAATGCAATAAAAATCATAGGTCACCGGTATCAAAAAAGAGTTATCTGCCCTTGAAAACGGCATTTCCCCCAAAAATGACTTTTTCAAGGGCAGATAACTCTTTTCCGATACCGGTGACCTATGATTTTTATTGCATTTTTTTGTTTCTTAGATGATTGTCCTTCAATATCCAAAGTTTAAAGAAATTCTGTTATTGGGAAAATTTTCGCCAATCTCATATACAGGGAATTCTAGCGTACGCCTTTAATACTCGAATAAATGAAGCCCAGCATAATTTCTACTCCTGCGCATCTGAACTCTGAACCGTGATAAATAGACAGCAAAGCACTCGAATTAGTGAACCGTGTAGCACTTACTCTCGATCACTGGCGTTGCGGGTGAGCATTGTTTGAACCCGCAACCTACAGATTGTGCAGCTTACAATTTTTGTCATGAGTTTGAATGGAAAGAATTCATAACTTTCATAAGCGTTGTCATAGGATGGAAGCCAGAATAATTCAGTTTAAATAGATGTTTAATGCAATAAACTATGTAGACATACCCTCCGCTGCTTGGAAGAGCTTGGAAGATTTTCACATGATCGCAATCCCCAGCAGAGTTGATCTGGATCTGACAAGGAGAAATTTCAAATAATTACAGTCAAAATCGATAGAAAAACGATGCAGAATTTAACAGCATTATCTCCTTTTTCAGTTAATCTGTATTCTTAAATATAACCATAATAGATTACAGTTCACTTGAATGATAAATGAAAATTATCTACTTTTTATAGTACAAGTAATGGCGCGAAAGTCTAATTTTCGGTAATTGCGTGCATTTGCAATTCCCTGGTGTATGTGACCTCTAATCGTTAGTGTTTGCCCTTTATACATTTTAACAAGAGGGTCATTGACCCTAAAGCGCTCACCTGTGTACAAGGCTTAAAGTGTGTTTGTATAGGTACAGAGTTAGTCTGTATTATATACACACATGTCACACACATTTTTGAACCTAGGGCAATAATTTGAACAATTACGGCAGAAATTACAAATCTAATATCACATGCCAAATATCAAATTAAAGCCTATAGTAAGTATATGACGTCAGATTTTTAAAAGTCAGATAGCTGAAAACCTATATTTCACCAAAAAGACGAACCGGAACCATTTGAAAAACTTTGAAAGAGGGCTACCCAGAGATCATTTGTGTAAAGTTTCATCAAAATCCATTCAGTGGTTTTGGAGGAAATATTGTTTAAAGAAATTGTTGATGAAAAGTGACCACGCCCTCTGGCGGCCATTTTTTACGAATCAGAAAAATTTGAACAATATTTGTAAATCTCGAGGTCACACAAGAACCATTTGTGTAAAATTATTTTAAAATCTGGCTAGCAGTTTAACACAAGAAGATTTTTAAAGTTTCCACTATATACATACAGGGAAAAGAGACCACGCCCTCTGATGGCCATGTTTTTTTGACGAATCGGTATAATTTGAACAATCTTGGTAGAGGGTCACACAAGGATCATTTGTCTAAAATTATTCTAAAATCGGGCCAGCAGTTTCACAAAAGAAGATTTTTAAATTTTCCACTATATACATATAGGGGAAAGTATTATTTCAAAATCGGGCAAGCAGTTTCACACAGGAATATTTTTTTTAATTTCTACTATATACATATAGGGAAAAGTGACCACGCCCCCTGGCGGCCATGTTTTTAGACGGATCGGTATAATTTGAACAATATTGGTCGGGGGTGACATAAGGACCATTTGTGTGAAATTATTTCAAAATCAGATCATCGGTTTAGGAGGAAATGTCGTTTGAAGATTTTTCTATTTTTAGGTCTGGCGGTCTCTATGTGCAACCAAGCGGAACCGTTTGAACGACTTTGGTAGAGGACTATCCAAGGAACATCACTGCCAAGTTTCATCAAAATCCATTCAGTGGTTTTAGAGGAGATGTCTTTTAAATACAATTGTTGAGGACGGACGGACGCACGATGGACACAGCATGATCACAATAGCTCACCATGAGCATTGCTCAGGTGAGCTAATAAACACATAGTTGTAGTCTTACCTTTACACAATAATTCGTTCCCGCAACAATCTGACTTCTGTACTTAAGAGCGTTGTACATTTCAAAGGAGTCTACACCAGTCATCTTCCCTACTTGGTCTTTTACCTTGGATATAACAAATTATTATGTCAAAAATTGTGATTGTACATTGCCACACATATCTTAACAGTCTTTTGTGATTCAATATCGTAAACTAGGCTATGTGAATTTATTTATTTTGTTGGGTTTAACGTCGTACCAACACAATCATAGCTCATATGACGACTTTCCAGCTTTGATTATGGAGGAAGACTCCATGTGCCCCTCCGTGCATTATTTCATCACAAGCGGGCACCTTGGTAGAACCACAGACTCTCCGGTAAGCCAGCTGGATGACATGAAGGGCGACGCTATGTAAAAAGTAGTGATGAGTGTAATTCAAATTTATATTAATCTTAATATGATACATACTCTGTTGCTTTGAAACTGTTGAATTTTCTTTTACGAATATAATGTAACGATTTAACTTTTTACATGCCTGTCAACAACTTGAAAACCAACAAACAAAATAAATCTAAAGATATAGAGGATAATTGTTGGTTTCGGTGTAATATCACGTTATAATTTCACCGAGTGGGCACCAAAAGTGATATTTTCACGAGTGGCGCAGCCACGAGTGAAAATAACAACTTTTGGTGTTCACGAGTGAAATTACCGTGATATTACATCGATACCAACAACTTTTCTGTTTATTTTATGTCTAAAACTCTACTTTTGTTGTGTTTATTTCAATAAAATGTCGAAATTTGCGGGAAATTTTTATCAGGAAGCATCGCAAAGATGACGTCATTTTAACGACGTCATCGTCATATTGTTTCCGGCTTTCTGTACGCTCGGTAAACTTTTTGACGTTAATCCGGGTATCAGATTTGATCATTTTCACCGAGTGGCCAGTGAGTTTATCAGGATATAATTCATCGTTATATTTCGATAAACCACCGAAAAACATAAAATAAATTCTGATTATGGTACCTGGCAGTTAATGAAAATGGAGTATACCTTTTGTTATATACTGGAAATTATCTTAAAATTACCAATGCCTCATGCATGGAAATGTCCAAGTCTGTATTTTTTAAAAAGTAGTAATTATCTTGCACTTCTGTACAAGAAAGCTTTGTCTAAGCAGTTCTACCTTATCACATATTTCTTGTACTTCAGGAGTGGCGTTCTCTTCTCCAGTCCAAGCTCCAGTTTTTACATCCATGTCTATGTGTATGCTTGCAGTGAACGGATCTGTTAGATAAACGTGGATTATTAATTCTATATTCTGTGGTCTATGTGACTCACTATAATCACAGGATAAAACAGCTTATTGCACACTTGAAAGGGCCATTTTCACCAAAATTAACTGCCTAACCATGCGATCAACGATTTTTATTAAAAGGAACAGACTAACTCAACGAACTATTACATGTGACCTTAATATTTCTTAGTTTTGTTAAATCATAAAGTACCACACTTGCGAATGGTTCTATATGCGCTAGTTATGCACTTGTGTTGCAAAATACACATGTCGCTTAGTTTATAGACCAACAGTGCAAGTCATCTAAACATAGTCATCAAATATTGTGCGTGTTCAATTATCAAACAAAAGTGTAGTGCTAGTGTACATATTTTAGACTTGGTTTGGAAAATTATATAACACTCAAGACTCAGTTGCAAAGTAGCAGGGCTGTGATCGACAAGACAATATGTCACATGGTGAGAAAAATGTGCGGGTACTTTATATATAAGCAATTACAGGCGTCGGAGACTAACCAGTGTAATGCCGTCACGGCCCCACGTTGGGCGCCAATTGTCACAGGGTGAGAAAAATGTGCAGCCAGACCGGGACTCGAATCCGGGGCCTCAGAATACCGTTCCGATGCTCTACCGACTGAGCTACCCGCCACCTATACATTTTCTCCCCGTTTTAATATTCAAGTCCTATACCGTTACATATTTCCCCACCATTTTGAAATTCGTCCTCGAATTCCAGCGGATACTTTATATATAAGCAATTACAGGCGTCGGAGACTAACCAGTGTAATGCCGTCACGGCCCCACGTTGGGCGCTAGTTGTCACAGGGTGAGGAAAATGTGCAGCCAGACCGGGACTTGAACCCGGGGCCTCGGAATACCGTTCCGATGTTCTATCGACTGAGCTACCCGGCAGCCTACACATTTTCTCCCCATTTTAATATTTAAGTCCTATACCGTGACAAATACACGGTAAAATCCTTCTTTGTTTAATAATATATAAAAGAAAATGTTAAACGTGTTAGAATGATAGTTTATACGAATACAATCTGAGTTAGGTCTGATTACGGGCCAAATGGGCCGTGGTCACTTTGTGTTTATGTATGCCAATAACTGATTCTCAGCTTGCAGTTGCATTTACAATTGCTCGTACAAAAAAAAAAAAAAAAAAAAAAACAAGGTAAAAAGCCTCTTTTTCAGTTCTTTTCGTTGTTTTTAAACTAAATTTCAATCGTAATATCAACCCGTCGAGACGAGCCGGAATTGAATTTGATTACTTTCTTGATGAACAAAAACATAGCATTGAGTTTCTGTCCTGAGGACATTGATATATTTTACTGTTGTATAATTTTTTTAATCTTAACCTCAATTCCTTGATGATAGAAATTATGACAACATCTAGGTAGTTTGTCCGGCACTGGCCTCCTGCCAGCTTCGAAAGTATCAAGACAAAAGAAAATACTTGTTAAAATTCCGTGTGTATATTTGTTACTAAAATGCACCAAGAAATCATGATACATTTCTTTGAGAACTTGAATAATTCAAACTAGTAAAAAACTATTCATGTATTACAACTACATGCTATTTTTCACCTGGCAAGACAGTAGGAACGTCTCGGTATTGTAAATGATTAACCTTTAGCCTGCTGGCGGCAACTTGTTCTGCCTTTGCGACCAGTGCAGACCAAGATCAGCACATCCGTGCAGGCTGATCTTGGTCTGCACTGTTCGCTATTCAGTCAGTAATTTTCAGTGAACACCCCTTCGAATAATAAATGGTATTGCCCAAAATGAATGATGGACAAGTCCATTTTAGAAATGTAGCAGGGTAAAGGTTAAGCATGCGTGAATAACGAGCCGTCTCAAATGTAACCTCTATTTAAAGGACTATAATTTGTAGAAATTACATTTCCTAATTTGACAATGTGTTTAGTGGTCAGTTACGTATTGTTCCTAGAATTAGGAATCGCTAATATCGTTTATCAAAACTGTAGGAACGTCATAGAGTTGAACACTAATCCGGGGATATCCCTGATTAAATATCATATGAACTTACTATACATAATATTTTATCATATATATTTATTTAATTAAATTAACTATTAAAGGTCGCGATATATGGCTGAGAAGAAATCCCGAAATATTATTTCTTATATGCTTCAAAAGATAGAGCATTAAGACATTAGCAAATCTTTAACCACTTTTCCCCGGTATTTTTAAACTTAAAAAAATAACATTTCCACAAGAACTTGTTCAATGTATGTGCTAAAGCTTTACCCGTAGTATGACATTGACTCTCTGCAAATATCACGCCGAAATAATATTTTGGAGGTAAGTCTTACACATGAAGCTATGATCATACCCATTTATCTATTGTCAAGATATGCAAAATCATTTCAGATTCCTTTAATACATTCAGATAATGACTATTTTATGTAGTGTATAAAAGAGAAATTGCAGCTATTGATACATATATTTTGAGTCTAGAGTCTTGGATCTATACAGACCATAGTATCTACCTTTTGACACAAATGAAGTTTATTAAATGTGACACTTAGATTATTTTATATTTCTGTACAACAGCATATTAGCAAATACATGTAAAGTTTCAGTTATTTTGCTCACTCGTACGTTTCGTAACGGTATAGAGTAATTAGCCATATTCTCAGCAGTGAGAAATATTGTCAGACAATTTAGATATACATCCTTTGTAATAATTGATATATAATATGAATTGTAATTGTATTATTATGTCAAAATGTAATATGTCATACCTTCTCCACTTATATATATTTCACTGTTCGTAATATACTATGTAAATGTTGCCACCATCCATGGACTTAAAGTCCAGTGGAATATATATGAATAAACTTGAAGACTTGAAAAACATATCCTGACTTTTCAGCTATTGTAGACAATGCATATATCATGAAAACAGTCATGCAAGTAACTTCACTGACAAAATAGAAAATTCTATAACAAATATTTCTGGTTCATACCTTGCGTCACATACGTATCATGTTTAGCCAAATACAATACAACTGTTGTAACATGGTTATTATTAAAGTTCAAAGTAAAGATCTTAAAATTTTCCCATAACTCACGACAAGATAGTAAAAGTTCTTCATCATAAATATAAATTCAATTCAAAAACACAAAAATAAAGGTAAACTTACAATACAATGTATCGAAATTAACCGTTCGTTTCCCTTCTTTGAAAATGCATGCAGTGGTGTCTCGGGCACTGCTTTAAATAATTGCCGTGTCTACGGTTCATTAGCAACGGACGGGTAACAGCCTTGACTACGTAGCGCACCATAAAGAAATAAAAGTGCATGAAAACAAGATCATATGACAAGTCCTTGATCTACTTTTTCTCGTTTGTGCCCACGTAGTTTGTGCCCACGTACATTCGTTCATTTCAAGTTTATACTAGGCTTATTTTATTGCATAAAGTATTTTAGAGGGAAGATTTTGGTTTAAACATATTTTATTTCCCAATATGTACATCTTAAATAATTACTTACATACATAAATTCTGGATTGGACTGGAAGCCAGTAGGCTTATTGAAGTCCTCTCCATATAAATAATAAATTTACACAGAGTCCCGATTTGGTTAAGGTTTTGTATGTAAGCTGGTATCTCAGTAACCACTAGTGGGAATGGATTGAAACTTCACACAGTTATTCACTGTGATAAACTGACTTACACTGCACAGGTTCTATAACTCTGTTTTTTACAAAATTATATCCCTTTTTCGACTTAGCAGTTTTTGGTTAAGGTTTTGTATGTAAGCTAGTATCTCAGTACTCACTTACGGGAATGGATTGAAACTTCACACACTTATTCACTGTGATAAACTGACTTACACAGCACAGGTTCCATAACTTTATATTGCTTTTTCACAAAATTATATCCCTTTTTCGACTTAGAAATTTTTGGTTAAGGTTTTGTATGTAAGCTGGTATCTCAGTACTCACTAATGGGAATGGATTGAAACTTCACACACTTATTCATTGTCATGATCTGAAATACACTAAACTGGTTCCATAACTCTACTTTGTTTTGTTTTTTTAAATTATGCCCCTTTTTTTCGACGTAGCAGTTTTTGGTTAGGTTTTTGTATGTAAGCTGATATCTCAGAATCCACTAATGGGAATGGATTGAAACTTCAAACACTTGTTCGCTGTCATGATATGACATGCAGAGCAAAGGTTCAATTACTCTACTTTGCATTTTACAAAATTATGCCCCTTTGTGCAACTTTTGTATTCATTCAATTGACAAGGCTGCATGATGAATAGTCGAGCGTTGCTGTCCTCCGACAGCTCTTGTAAGAATTATTGTGTGTAATAGGAAAATTGCATCAGTCGTAGAACGACCATTACGGAAGCCATATTGTGAATTGTTGCATACATTATTAGATTCGTCGTTGAATATATTCACAAAAGTAATACCTGTATAATTTGAAGGAACATTTTTATCACTTTCTTTTTATAAATCGGAATAATAACTCCCTTTGGCCAAGAGTTCGGGTAAACACAAAGACAATATTTTTTTAACTTCATCAACAGAAATACATTTGTCTAGCTCATCTATATATATATAGTATCATCACGTGAAGCAGTAAAGTCGTTGATATCAAATATGGACCAAATTGTTAAGTACTAACTTAAAAGTAACTTTTGCACATTTTGCAGTCTTTTTTCATTTGATTTATTTTTTGTGGAGTTATATCTTCTTAAAGGCCGAGTAAGGCTTCGGTTTGTTCAGACTTTTTCTTCTCTGCTTCTAGTGGAATTTCAATGAATGTCATATGAACGATTAGTACTAACCAATCAATAGATCAAGAGATATGACCCTTGATTTATCAAAAATTACATATCTAACAATGTTTACACACTAGGGCCTTCGTTTCTTTACCAATCGTGAAGTTTCTTTTTATCTTGCAGTCTTTTTGAATTAACAACAGTTCTATAATAGATATGCATTAATTGTAAGTAGACTTGATCACACTCACTGACTTCCGGAACGCCAAATGGTACTGACTGTCACTGAAAAAAAAAAAGAGACCTGTGCGCCTGTGATAAATTAAAGACTCCGGTATATACCGGATACAAGTGATTTGAATGATAAGTATCTTTAATGTATATATTTTGTAACCATGGTACTTTAGTCAGTACATTATACATATTATACACTAAATGCGTGCGTACATGCAATAGTTTGCGTATCTTTGCCGTGCGCTCCGTTGATAATCCCTTTCTGACATGCGCAGAAGACCGCTCAAGATCTGTAGAGAGCAACGTCGATTTAGCATAAAACTGCTGTTCTTGTCACTTTTGGGGGTGTTTTAACAGGACAGAAAACGTGTGTTAACAGAGAGATTCTCGCGCTCACGTGCTGTTAAAACACCTTTTTATATATGCGCGTTCCGTGGCAAAGCGTAAACATATAACGGCCACAAAACAAAATATATGATCACTTTCAGTAATTTTAAAAACATGTACAAAATTTGTACTATTATTTCAGCTTTGTCTTATCTATCTAGGAGTAGCATAAATCTGCGAATAGTTGGGTCTCGAGTTCGGTTCCCGGGCGAGGCAGATAGTTGGGTCTCGAGTTCGGTTCCCGGGCGAGGCGGATAGTTGGGTCTCGAGTTCGATTCCCGGGCGAGGCGGATAGTTGGGTCTCGAGTTCGGTTCCCGGGCGAGGCGGATAGTTGGGTCTCGAGTTCGGTTCCCGGGCGAGGCGGATAGTTGGGTCCCGAGTTCGGTTCCCGGGCGAGGCGTATGATTTTCGTGATGATTTGATAGAAGACATGAGGGTGTTAGTGGAGATTGTCGTTATATTTCAAGGATTAAAACAAACGCTGTCACCCCATGTGCATGTGGTATTAGCAATGCATGTAGATATATCATTTACATGTATTATCTTTGTATAGCATAAGTCATAATACACTGACTTACAGTAGTGTCAAATTCATATTAATTTTGTAGTCTAGACATATTATTTTTTGGCTGCTCCTTTCGCTCAACAATTACACTATCTCTGTTATTTGCTTGAAAGACTGGTTATATATATACATTGTTTGAAAATGAATGAATCCATATCAAATTACTCTGTACTAACAAAGATCATCATTACAATGTCAGACATTCGTCGGCATTTTTATGCTTTATCAGCAGTTTTTCTATTTTGTTATCATGCCAGGCTAACGTTACTTTAATTTTCACAAGTACTCTTACCATTCAAGGCTTTTACCTCACTGTGGGGTAAAACGGCTTTATTACGAACAATGAAAAATGAGAATGTACTCTTATATTCTATTTTCTAATCGAAGCGAAGACCCGTAGATTTAGAACGATTATATTACCACTAACAAACAGTATGGTATTGCGGAAAAATCGTCAACATTTTTGTGCATTTTTTTTTCTCTTTAGAAAATAGATTTGTCAAAGCGTTAGCGTCAAAGTGTAAGCTACTTATAATAACGCCAATTATTCAAATAGCTATGTTTGTATCATTCACAAAGTCTTATAGCATTGTCTTGATTTAACTAAATTGTCAAAGGATTGACAGCAGATGTGCTATATTTACTGTCGTTGCTACGGACGCAACAGATGTGCTACATTTACTGTCGTTGCTACGGACGCAATGACTGTTTATTCAACGAAAATCCTGTAAATTACAGTGCATCATGTTGAAGACGCCATACATGAGTTAATTAGGTAACATTTAGTTTCTCAGACTCTGTTTTGTCATCAGTTTTCAACAACTTGAACAAATTATTCATTATTTTGAAAACATAAAACTTATTTTGCCTTAGAAAAAATCATGAGCAGGAAAATTTCAGAACATATGGCTAAATGTAAATCGGAACTTCCAGTGTAAACACAAAATTGTAACATAGATACCAACGTCCCCCGCCTTGGTACACTTATCACAAGACTTATTGCCAGTCAATCACAATTAGATAAATTATACAATTTATGAAGAGGTATGTATAGTTTGAAAATACCTGAAGTTTTATAATTTTCAAATGTTAATATTTGTATTTAAAAGATGGGTTTTTTTCAAAAACCCTAATTTAATATTTTATCACATTTAAGTGAAGAGAGGCGGGGATGGGGAAAGCGTGTGTGTGTGTGTGTGGGGGGGGGGGGGGGGGGGGGGGGGGCAGTAATTAACAAATTAACAAACACAAATGAAATGCATAACTTTGGGAGACAACATTTATACCTTACCGGTGAAATATTTTTTTAAATTCACACCAGAGAACGTTAATACCAGTTTAAAGATGGAAACAATTGCAATGCATATCAATGTATTGCAATCGTGTGAGTAATGCTCTATTTACCTATAGACAAATCGAGAATAACAGGCAACTGTCTCTTGGTATCAATGTTATCAGGCAAGGCTGATATTGGATGGGGGGGGGGGGGGGGGGGGGGGAACTCTACCGAACTTATTCCGTCCATTTCTGCCGAGCCTGATGTAATTCTTATTATAACGTTACTCAAATAACCTGCCTAGAACTACCCATATTTAATTATCTTATTCCGTAAAAACTGATTGCAGTAGTAGCAGTTGCAAAAATGTGAAATTTACAGTAGCTGTAGCAGCAGCAGCAGTTGCCAAAATGTGAAATTTGCAGTAGCTGTAGCAGCAGCAGCAGTTGCAAAAATGTGAAATTTGCCGTAGCAGTAGCAAGATAGCAGTAGCAAAAAGAGAGATTGGCTGTAGCATTATATTAGCAGCAACAAATATTTGAAATTGTCAGTATCAGTGGCATCAGTAGCCCTAGTAGAAACATGAAACTGGCAGTATCATTATCAGTAGTAGTAGTAGTAGTAGCAACAGTAGCAGGGGTAGCAATAGAAGTTCAAGTAGCAGTAGAAGTAGCAGCAGCAGCAGTAGCAGAAACTTAAAACTTGGAAGTAGCTGTAGCAAACACGTGAAATTGGCAGTAGCAGTAGCAGTAGCAAAACACTGAAATCGGCTGTAGTGTGTGTGTGTGTGTGCGCGCGTGTGCGTGTGATCGGGTTTAACGTCTTTTTCAACAATCTTTCAGTCATGTAAACGACGGGCTGTAGTAGTAGCAGAGGTAGTAATAGCAGCATCAGTAGTAGAATCAATAGCCCAGTAGCAGAATCACAAATACGAAATTGACAGTAGCGATAGCACCAGCAGCAGGAGCAAAAAGTGAAATAGGCAGTAGCAACAGGAGCAGTAGCAGTAGCAGTAGCGACAAACGTGAAATTGGCATCTGCAGCGACAGCAGTGACCTTAGCAAAAATGTGAAATTGACAGAAGAAGTAGCAGTAGCAGTAGTAGTAGTAGCAGAAGCTGTAGCAGGTGCACTAGTAGCAGCAGTGGTAGTTGCAGTATCTGTAGCAGAAACAGCAGAAGTAGTAGCAGCTGTAGCAGTATTTGCACAAGTAGCAGCTTCAGTAGTATATAACAGAAGCAGCAGTAGTAGCAGTACCAGTAGTAACTGTAGCAGTACCAATAGTAGTAGAAGCAGCTGTTGAATCAGGAGAAGCAGGCAGCAGTAACAGCAGTAGCAGTAGGATAAACGTAAAATTGGCAGTAGCAATGGAAACAATAGTAATCGCAGCAGTAGCAGCAGTAAAAGTAGCAGTAGCAGAAACTAGAAATTAATAGTAGGAGTAGCAGTAGCAGAAGCAAAATCGTGAAATGAGCAGAAGCAGTCACAGAAGCGGGAACGTGAAATTTGCAGCAACAGTAGCAGCAGTACCATTAGCAAAACCGTGAAATGGCAGTAGAAGTAACAGTAGCAGAAACGTGAGAGGAGCAGCAGCGATAGCAGTAACAGTAGCACAAACGGGAATTTGAGTATAGCAGTAGCAGCAACAGCAGCAGCAGTAGTAAAAAGGTGAAATTGGGACGCAGCAGTAGCAGCGGAAGCAGTAGCAAAATCGTTAAACGGGCAGTAACAATAGCAGCAGTAGCAGTAGCATAAACCTAAAATGTACAGTAGCAGAAGCAAAATTAGAAAATGTGAAACTAGAAGTAGCAGTAGTAGCAGTAGCAGTAGCAGAAGCAAAATGTGAAACTGACAGTATCAGATGCAGAAGTAACAGTAACGCATTTTGCTACTGATAGTGCCGCTATTTCTACTGCCAGTTCCATGATATTTGTACAGCGACTGCTGCTTCTTCTGCTAATTTTATCTCTTTGCTACTAGAGCTACTGCTACTGCTACTATGGAAGCTGCCACTGCTGCAATAACTGCTACGGCAGCTGCTATAACTGCTGCTGCTGCCTGATGCTACTGCTACTACTGAAGCTGCTACTGCTGCAACTTCTGCTACTGCTACTTGTGCTATTGTTATTGCTGCCTCTGCTACTGCTGCTACGGCTACTGCTGCTACTGCTTCTTGTGTTTCTGTTATTGCTGCCTGTGCTACTGCTAGTAATGCTACTGCTACTACTACTACTACTACTGCTAGTGCTACAGCTACTGCTACAACTGCTACTGTTACTGCTGCTACTGATAATGTTGATAGTGCAACTGCTACTGCTGCTAGAAGTTTTGTCACTACTGCTACTGTAACTGCTGCTTCTGGTACAAGTACTTCTGCTTCTGCTACTGCAACTAATACTATTGTTACTGCTACGGCTCCTATTGCTACTGCTACTTTTACTGCTACTGCTGCTTCCATAACTGCTGCTACTGGTAAAAGAACTACTTCAACTACGACTGCTGCTGCTGCTACTGCTACTACTGCTTTTCTGTCTCGGCTACTACCGCTACTTTTAGTGTTGCTACTGCTACTGCCGATTTCACATTTCTGCTACTGCCAATTTCATGTTTATGCTACTGTAACTGCTACTGCTGCTACTGTTACTTCCAATTTTACTTTTAACTACTACAGCTACTGCTACTGCTGCTACAGCGTGTGCTACTACTGCCATTGTTGATATAGCTACCATTGCTACTGCTACTTCTGCTGCTATTTCTGCAACTGTTGCTACTGCTTATACTGTGACTGCTTTATTGCTTCTGGTACTGTTGTTACTGCTACTACTATACTGCTGCTGCTACAGCTGCTACTATCGCCTGTGCAGCTGATACTGCTGCCCCTGCTTCTGCTGCTAATTCTACTGCTGTTACTGCTACTGCTGCTCCATGCTACTGCTACTACTGCTATTTGTGCTACTGCTGCCACTACTACTACTATGACTACTGCTACTGCTGCAACTGCTATTGCTGCTACTGTAAATGCTACATTTGCTTCTGTTATTGCTGCCATGATACTGCTATAACTGCTACTGATGCCACTACTACTACTATGAATACTGCATCTGTTACTGTTACTGCTGCTACTGGTACCTGTGCTAATACTGTTACTACTACAACTGCTACTGCTTCTACTTGTACTACTGCTATTGCTACCTCTGCTTCTGCTACTACTGCTATTGGTACGTCTACTGCTGCTACTGCTACTTCTACTGCTATAGCTGCGTCTGTTACTTCTACTCGTTCTGCTGCTACCGCTGCTACTGATACTGCTATTACTTCTATTGCTAATGACGCTACTGCTACTCGATTTTCACGTTTTTACTATAGCTGCTGCTACTACTGCTCCTGCTATTTCTACTGCTGCTACTGCTACTGTCTATTTCACGTTTTTGCCACTGCAGCTACTGCTGCTACTTTTACTGCTTCTACTGCTGCTACTTTTATTGCTTCTACTTATGCTGCTGGTAGTGGTACTGCTACTACTGCTACTGCTGCTACTGCTTCTAGTACTACTGTTTCTGCTACTAATTGTGCTACTTCTACTGCTACTGCTACTACTGTTGCTACTGCTACTGGAACTGCTACTACTGCTACATCTACTGCTGCTACTGCTACTGCCAACTTAACGTTTGTGCTACTGCTGCTACTGCTACTGCCAACTTCATATTGATATTTTAATTGTCTTTCTATCGAACAACTAAGCTGGAAAAATATTCGTCTTAACGAATTGTGAAGGACTAACTACATGTATTATACATTGTATGCTTTTTAATAATTCCAAGCCTCTTCATTCGTCCATTGCATTTGCAGTTGTTGCATGTTTCCAACTTTTATGCATATTGTAATAAACTATATTAGACATCACAGTAGCTAAAACTATTCGTTTGTATGTTTTGGTTTTAGCGTCATTTTCCAATAATATTTTCTTCATATAACGGCGGGCAGTTAACTTAACCACTGTTCCTTGATTCTGTTTTGTTTTGCTTTGTTTTTGTTGGAGTTAACGTCACACCGACACAGTTACAGGTTATTTGGCTACTTTTCAGCTTTTGGCGGAAGAGGAAGACCCCAGGTGTCCCTCCGCGCATAATTTCATCATGGGCCGGCACCTGGGTAGAACCATCGACCTTCCATAAACCAGCTGGATGGCTTCCCTACATAAAGAATTCAACACCCTGAGCGAGACTCGAACCAACATTGGTGAGGGCCAAGTGATTCAAAGTGAGCAAGCTACCCACACGGCCACGATTCTATACCAGTATTTACCTGTTCTCCGCAAGTAGCTGTCAACTTCTCCACATGATGCAGAAGTGGAGGACGGAATGACTCACGACACAATGTCAGTTATCATAATCGTCACGGAGAACATATGCCTCGCCACGGCCCCGTGATCCATATATCTGCGCTCTCCCTACGGAGCTTAGCGGGCTGACAAACATATTTGTGAATCACATTCAAAACTAAATAAACACAATTGAAAATTATGCATCTGAAAGCTCCCTAAGGCTTTTAATTTTATGTAAAGATCGGACAAAGCAAATGTCTAAATATGAAATATGCATACTTACATAGATACATGCAGAAAAGCATCACACGATCAGTTTTAATACTGCAAATGAACTTTTACAGTTAGAGCCGTAAAGGGAGGAAATAAAGAACAAAATATTTGATAATGTTTTCTACTATCAGTATCAAATATTCATACCTTTGATAAGTATCCCAGATAGCAATTACCGAAAATAGGAATTAACAAAAAAATTACTAGTAAGCGAATTTCGCGGAGATACAGTCGCGAAATACCAACTACCGTGAAAATGCGACCAGTGTAGATCATGATAAGCCTGCACATCCGTGCAGTCTGATCAAGATCTGCACTGTTCGCTTTTGTCTGTATCTTTTTCGTAAGCATCCCTTTTAACAGTTAATGGCACTGTCCAAATTGAAAGATGGACAAGTTCATTACAGAAATTTAGCAGGGTAAGGGTTAAGGTTACTTGCATATAAACAAATACAGATAAAATCAAAGTACTGATAGTACAGTATTGACGGAAGGTGATTTATATTAGTACGTATATGAAAAGAATCCTTTCCAAAAATGGCACAAGCGCTAACAGCGCTTTGATAGTTAATCAATATGATACTGCGATTTGGTGATATATACAGTTATGCATTCAAACCCCCTGTAAAGTAAAATGATGTTAAGTAAAGGCATGTAGCCGATAGTTATTCGTAGTAAATTACTGCGCCATAGGTATATATTCAAAGTATGTTAAATTATTTTTTACTGGGTGTGAGTATTTGTAAGTTTGTGATCAAGTCCACGTGGTGGCGATAGAGTGCGCCAATTTTTTCGGTCTGTAACGATAATGACGTCATAGGTGGTAAATTATTCCGCATTGAACTACATTTTACTGCGGACAGATACGAAATAGTTATGATACTGTTTATTCCTGATTAAATTCTGCGCGGTTACATAGAGGAGGTGATTTTGATAAATCACCTTCTAAAAATTGAGGAAGGATGTTAGCTGATGTTTAAAGACTTAACAGATATACAATCGGTAACATTATTTGAGCCATGTAACACAAAATGAGATGAGGAAAAGAAATAAACGTGAAAAAAGGCTAACAAATCAAAGAGCGGCAATACCCCATCCACCTCATCCACTCAGGCGATATTGGTAGAACAATCAAATAGATATAAGAACCCTGATGTAAAAATGAAAGAGACCATAGAAAACAATGCAACTGGTAATGAACTAAACAGATAAAGTGTAGATTAAAGCACTGCAATAGAGCAGTTGAAACAGGCTAGACAGATTCTGTATTCAGTCCCCACCCCACGCACAACAGAAACCGAAACTATGACAGTGGCACATGTAGACCAGAATGCATTCAGAATGTTGACCAGACAAATAATACAGTAGGTCACATTTATAATATGAATAACACCAGTAGAGCGCTAACATGAGTAATTTGAACTATTCACAAACACAGACACAAATACCTGTCCAACGACAAGCCCAAATGACATGCCCCCCTTTGGTTCACATTTCGCAAGGGTTAGACAGCTCAGTTACAGAGTCAGGGGATCAGTGGCAGAGTTTCGAAGATATAATTAGAGCACAGAATGGAAAAATAAATGTTATAGAAAGTCAGGTGCAAGATACAAATGCCATCAAAAATTCTGTGGTAAGGGTTGACCAAGAAGTTAGTAAGCTTGGTGAACATGTGAAAACTTATGGAAAACAAATAAGCGATTACCAAGATAGCATAGAAGTTATAAGTGATTTGTATGAAAATGCATCTTTTGAACAAATAAAAAATAAAATACCGTAGAGGCCTTACAGAAACAGATGAATAAACTTGAAACAAACATGCAGGAGCTCAAAGAATTTCAATATGAGTAACATGAAACAATTTTAGATCTGCAGTGTAGAAACTTGCAAGAAAACCTAATATTCTAAATATAAAAGAAGTTGAATTACAAGGACAACATGAAAATACTGAACAAACATTACATGACTTTATTAATAATAATATGAACATAAAGCAAACAATAAAATGCTAAAGAGTACATAAACTTGGAAGGAGAAGACGGTCGCGCTCAATCATTGCAAACTTTAATGATGATTAAGATAGATCTCATTAAATATACAGCTCCAGAGACTCTAAAAGGAATAGATTTTGGTGTAAGAGAACAATTGTCAAAGAAAATCGAAAACCGCAGAAAGTTGTTATACCCTAAACTGAAAGGCGCTAAAGAAGATGGCCAAAAGGTAAAACTGGTAAGAGACAAATTGTTTATAGAAAATGAAACTTTAAGGTATATACCAGACAAAGATCCAGTCCCAGAAAATACTGACAGAAATGAGGGTGCACATTACAACTGAAGAAGTTCCACACAACAAG
Source organism: Mercenaria mercenaria (assembly GCF_021730395.1). Classification (NCBI taxonomy): domain Eukaryota; kingdom Metazoa; phylum Mollusca; class Bivalvia; order Venerida; family Veneridae; genus Mercenaria; species Mercenaria mercenaria. The sequence goes on from NC_069364.1 coordinate 93,668,504, forward strand.
CTAAACAAAAAGAATTTAGCCATAGAAAGGTGTACTATGGAAAATCTGCAAATTGGAATAATAGACAGTACCAAAACCCCATACCAAGATATACAGCACAAGCCAGTGCAAACATAAGTACGCCAATCTCAAACAGATACCAAGCCGTAGCTCATATGGAAGATGCGGATGATAAAATGCACAATCAATCTCAGACTGGTAAAAGAGCTGCTTAATCCCTAGTAGACACTTTCAAAGAAACAAAGAGAACACCCTCCTAGCCAATATTCTGAAAATGAAAGTGATGTTGAGTAATTAAAGAATCTTATAGAACATAAAAAGGAGAATCAGCACAACATTCCGTTGCTGGACATAAACAACCATCCAATCAGGTTTCATTATCCTAGACCACGCGTTTCTCAAGTTATCATCCGGAAAAGATTTAACTTTTCTGGGTTACTGTGACATTGTTGACCTTTGACCTACTGATCTCAAAATCATTAGGGGTCATCTGCTGTTCATGCTCAACCTCCCTATCAAGTTTCGTGATCCTAGGCCTAGGCGTTCTCAACTTATCGTCCGGAAACTGTTAACTGTTCCGGGTCACTGTGACCTTGACCTTTGACCTACTGACCTCAAAGCCTTCAGTAGGTTAAGATTTCTCCTTGAAATCACCACGTTAGCATAATCATGAAATAAGTTAAGTTTAAACAAGAGACACAAATGGGCATAAGTCGCTAAACTGAGGAGGTCCTTGACCTTCTGACCTATCTTTTGACCAAGTTTGTTGGACATCCTTTTAGTTAAATTTTTTTATCTATATTTTGCTGTGAAATATTTGAACAAAGTTGGGAGAGGACCTTACAACGATATTTTTTTTTTTTTTTTTTTTTTTAACTATAACGGTATTTCTATTTTAAACTCTAGTGGCCCTACATGGGACCAAGTGTCCAAATTTGAATATAATTGGCAGGATACCTTATGTTGATGCTACAAACCAGGTTTGATGAAGATCCATCAAGCAGTTCATGAGAAGTCGTTTATAGGTATTGCTATTTTAAGCTGTAGCAGCCCTTTAAAGGGGCCAAGTATCCCCAGTTGCACCAACTTGATTGAGGACTTGACAATAATGCTACAAATCAAGTTTGATGAAGCGGTTCTTGAGAAAAAGTCATTTAAATGCATTTCTAATTTTAGCTCAAGCGGTCCTGAAAGGGGCCAATCACCTCCGGAAGAGGACCTTATAATGATGCTACAAACCAAGTTTGATAAAGATGTATCTAGCGGTTCATAAAAAGATGTCGTCTAAAGGGATGTTCTATAGTTTTAGCTCTCGCAGCCCCTAAAAGGGACCATGTGCACCCCACCCCAACCGAATCAAGTTGGTAGATGACCTTATAATGATGCTACAAGATCTATCAAGCGGTTCATGAAAACAAGTCATTTAAATGCATTTCTATTTTTAGCTTTAGCTGTCCCTAAAGGGGGCAAGTGCCTCCATTTGAACAACTTTGGGAACGGACCTTATACTGATGCTACAGACAATAATGAAGATCCATCCATCGGTTCATGAAAAGAAGTCGTTTAAATTTATTTCTATATTTAAGTCTTATGGCCCCTTAAAGGGGCCAATCGTCCCCATTTGAAAACAGTAATTAGAAGACCTCATAATAATGCTAGAGATCAAAGTTGATGAAGATCTATCAAGTGGTACATGAAAACGAGTTGATTAATGATATCTATATTTTTAGCAACAGTGACTCCTAAAAGGGACCGACTACCCCCATTTGAATAAAATTGAAAGAGTGACCTTATAATGATGCTACAGACTAAGTTTGATGAAGATCCATCTGGCGATATATGAGAAGAAGTCGTTTATAGGCATATCTATATTTAGCTAATTTAAAAGCGGCCCCTAAAAGGGGCCAAGTATCACAACTTGAAAAAATTTGGAGAGGACCTGACGTTACATTTTATATAATGATGCTACAGACCAAGTTTGATGAAGATCCATCAAGCAAGGTATGAAACGAAGTCGTGTAAAGGTGTTTCTATGTTTAGCTCTGGCGGCTCCTCAACGGGACCAAGATAAATCATTATGGTAAAACATAAAAGAAATGATAGAAGTCCATACCACGATGCTACTTACAAAGTTTGGTGTAGTTCTGACCAGTAGTTTCAGAGGAGAAAATGCTTTAGTAAAACTGTTGACGCAGGACGACGGACTATACACCTATACTAATAGCTCATCTTGAAAAAAGTTCCGGTCTAAAATGCTGACTTAAAAGTATTGTTGAATACTGTTTTTTTTTAAATGCGCTTTTATGTCCTAAACTCGATTCAATCATATCCTAAATTCGTTTTTGATATCCGAAACTTTGTATGATATCATTAAAGCATTAAATGATATGTAACAATTTGGTGATTTCATGATACCTTAGTATAGGGATAATACACGTTTTTTTTTGTATTAACGTCTGCAAAAACCCGAGGGATTGTTGGTGATCGAGACCAAAGGTCCAGGTCACCAACATATCCGCAGGGCTTCTGCAGACGTTTATACACAAAACATACGTGTTCTGTAGCTATTCGTGCATAGAAACATGACAAGAAGACTAAAGGCGTAGGTGATGACCTTACGATTCCGGTACAATTTTTAATTACCTTTCTGTTGTTCTTGGAAACGGTCAACATGTTTTAAAGATCCACAACTGGGGCGCAAAAGTCAACAACACTACCAAAATCATTTCAAGGTTTTTAGTTCTCGTTATTACAAACATCACAGTAAGCATAAACAGGAATACAGTTTTAAGAATAATAATTTTCCATACGAGTTATTTTGAGTACGTATATATGTTGGCCTGCTTCCGTGATAAAAGCATACCAGTTCATACTTTCCAAAGTCGTTGGTGTCATTCCTTAAAACAAACAAGCGCACAAATCTTTTCCTGGAGCCCAATACGAAAGAGACTAAACAGGGGGAGTAAGCGAGTCGCCCATGTGCTTACAGGAGATCCATCTACCCGCGCAAGAATAAATATTCTGCCCTGACACAACATTTTAAAAATAAAAATATTAACAGTACCAGATTTCATTGTTAATATACGTTAATACATGCCCAGATCCAGTAAAAAAAAGTAGATTTTATGCAAGAATCTTGTATTACAAGTTAAAGCATAGCAAAAGTTCCTTCTAGGGCATATCTATATAAATATAAAATGATCATCTTGTAAAATTTTGGTTGCAATGTCTGTTTTATACTGCCAAAAATTTCAAGTAAGTATTTACGCTAGTTATTTAACATAAATTGTTAAATCCAACAACAAATTAAATCTGTTACCACTTTCAGTAGAGTAAATACGGCAATAAGACACTGACCCGGTTAATCATTTACGATTCGATGCGTGAATTTGTTGCGCATAATTAGAGGGTCGCAATGGGGTTTGTTTTCATATATTAACTATGCATTTCAAGGTAACGATAATATTTAGTTGTTTACATTTAAATTTGCTGATAAATGTCTATCTGGTCGACTGAATGTATGTTATGTTCCTCAAGAATAGAGGAAATAACATCCTCGGGTTTAGTAATATGTAATCCACGGAACGCGTTCAGTCAGAGAGTCGCCTCAATTAGGAAAGAATAGTCTAACGTCAGAGGTTATTTCTAAGGTCACGGAGTTTTATTGGCCAGCTTGTAATGACAACAGCTTTCGGTATCAGTAGCTCAGTCAAGTGTGACTTATTGAACTATAATATTCCTTCTCAAGAGAAGGAATAATTAATAGCTGATTTTATTAATATAAAAATTGATATAAATATATCACTTATTTAATTTAAATCAAATTCATGACACCATAAAATTAAACTTATTTTAAGATATCAAATAATCGAATTATAAATTATATACATATTTGAATCATTTTATTGATATCTTTATATGATTTTAACGATACAAAAAAAAACTAATGATGTCTAAATTAATTTGTGATATCCATAAATGAATTGGCATCATAAAATGAATTTAAGGTATCCTAAAATAGCGAATGTGCTACCCGGTCCGCATATGTTAAAATAATGCAAAGAAGAGAATCTCTTTGTCTTCACTTAATATTTAGCTAAAATGTCGTCCTGTATGTGCTTCTTTAAACCCAGATCTTAATATCTTACATGGCTGCAAATATAATTTATATCTAACAGCAAGGAGAACTTCAATAATTATGAAACAAGAAAAAGATGCACAAACACTCATCTGACATGTGTTCTTTGATCTCATCCTGACACACTCTTGGAATCAGAGCAAATTTAATTAAAGCTCTATCGGTTGTTAATTGCACAATCATTGTGACAATGTTTTCACCGATAAGTGAGAACGGTTGTAAATAAAAATATTTTTGTTAGACGACCAAAACGTAAACGTTATTAATCAGAAAAGGCAAACCTAATATAATAAAAGTAAACTCAAAAAAGTTTGTAACTCAAGTACATTGGTACACAACAAAAGCGTACAAGTGTACTTTAACGTTAGTAAGACGATATCTTCAATGTCTAATGAGGAAAAACTTTTAACTCCTTGTTCGGCTATCAGAATATAAGGTGTCTGAATTTAAATCGGTCATATTTATAATGACATTATTGAATAGAATAACATAATTGGCCAAGGACATAATCATGATCCTCGACTTATATAAAATACAAAGTACAAACATATTCATACAGAAAAAGACTAAGAAAAGTCAGAATGTTTAAAATATAGTAAAAACAAACACAAAACACATGTCATAAAAATTTGGTAGTACTTAATTTTTAACGGAAGTATTAGTTACAGAATAGAATATCAACTAATACTATAATCAAAACCCTATATACACGCATGTTTTAGAAAACAACAAGAAAAGGTAAGATTGTGTTTGCTTGCCATAATTTAGGTCAGTTTTCTTAAGATGAAACAAACGGTGGACTCATTAGGAAAGGGGTATCATACGGAAGCCTGTATGGGGCACTCTGATGATGGGATGATGTCGTCTCTGTCGAGTTGAACAACACAACAAGAAGTCAAAATAATATGTTGTATATGTCGACTTCTAGTAACATTCCTGCCAACATACATCAAGTTAACACACAGTATACAACGCCGGGCTGACAGACGGTAGGACGGAGGCGATAACAATATCCCCCATTTTTTCTTCTAAAACATGGGTATAAAATACTGAAATAAGATATAGCTTTATTTGTGTAGTTCAGATGACACCCGAAAATCTTCCAAGAATTAATCTTTTTCAAATGTATTTTAATCTTAAAACTATATTCTGATGTCTCATGTGCGTGTATGACAACAATCTGAGTGTCTTTTACCAATTCAAATGAACTTTTAGGCCTACTAGACATTTTTTTTTTATTAACTGAGGTTTTAAGTCCGGCTGAGCGAAACCTTAGATTCCTTGTGGGACGGGACATGCCTTTCTGCAAATTACAACTTTCTGTATAATAGTGTATATAAGAGACATTTACAACAATCAGTCATTGCATACACGCATGCAGTACTGTTTTCTTATAATAATACAAAACAACCAACTTATGTTACACATCTGCAGATGTCTCAATGTCTCTGTATTTCGTCCATTCAACGTTTGTAATTGTCGATTTCCGCTCAAAGCTTTGCTTCTGTCAGGCTACTGCTAGCTACTGCCACTGCCAACTTCGCGATTAGCAAGTGCTACTGCTCGCTACTGCTACTGCTTGTTTCACGAATTGTTACTGCTTCTGCTCATGCTAATTTTACGATTTGCGACTGCTATTTTCACGATTCTTCTGCTTCTGCTAGCTACAGACCCTGCTAATTTCACGATTTGCTACTACTACTATTCACGGTTTGCTACTGCCATTGCTAGTTACTGCTACTGCTAATTTTGAGAAGTACTACTGGTTCTGCCAGGTACTGCTACTGCTAATGTTACGATTTGCTACTATTGCTGCCAGCTACTGCTACTGTTAATTCCACTATTTGCTAATGCTACTGCTAGCTACAGCAACTGCTAATTTTGAGATGTGCTACTGCTACTGCCAGCTACTGACCCTGCTTATTCCACGATTTGCTACTGCTACTGCCAGCTACTGCTACAGCTAATTTTACGAAGTGCTACTGCTACTGTCAGTTACTGCTACTACTAATTTTACGGTTTGCTACTGACATTGCCAGCTACTGCTACTGCTATTTTTTACGATTTGCTACTGGTACTGCCAGCTACTGCTACTGCCAACTTCACAAGTTTGCAACTGCTATTGGATTCGTCTCGACGGTCTCTTTTATATGAAGTAAATGCCATGTTTGCAGAATAAAATATATAAAGCAAAATCATGCATGTAAAAATGTGTATTTTTTATGTTCGTTTTAACTTAGATCTGAAAACGTGCTTTTTGTCAGCCTACCACGTGGTAGGAAACTCCGAATTTGATTGGTTGTGTCGATTTGATGTATGTCGGCGTGCATGTTACTGGATGTCGACATATACAACATATTATTTTGTCGGTATAATTATGTTGCAAAGTTGCATTAATAATACGACAAGATGACATATTTACAGAGGTTTCTTATCATGCTTTTTGACAACTTGTTGCGTTGTATACCGTATGTCGACATTAAGTATGTCGGGAGGCATGTTACTTGAAGTCGACATATATAAAATGTTATTTTGTCAGGATTTAATAACTCGACACGTTGACGTATCTTAAGACAACAAGACGTGGTGTGCAGAGGTTTTCCGTCACATTTTTGACGACTTGTTGTGTTGTGCAGCTCGACAGAGACGACATCATCCAGTCATCAGGGTGCCCCATACAGGCTTCCGTAGTATCAATCAACATCAATGAACATTATTTGGTCACGTGACAATTTGTTTCAATTTACATGGCAATATTAAGGCCATGACAAGAATTTTATGACCTATCCATACCTGTTTCCAAATTTTCTTTTCAATCAGGCGGCAAGGAAAGAAGATGCATTGGTATATTTAAAATAGACAAGACATTTTAAGAGTGAGTTTCCTAAATAGTCAATATAATGTTAGATGCGTTATGCTGAATTTTTAACCATAAAACCTTCCATACCTACTACAAAAAACATAACATATTAAATGAGTTTCGTTTTGGGGGAAATCCCTATTGTAGCGGCGCCCAACTAGCATTTTTTTCAGCATAGGAAAGATAAAATAATCACAGGGACTAAGGTCGGGCGAATATGAAGGGTGCGGCAATTTGCTTGTTCTGCTGGTCTTGTTAACCAAAAATCCAGTCTTTTTACCTATGTCGTGGAAATATTTTGGGAGCAAGTTATGCAGACTTTGCTAATATTTCTTAAATGCTTTTGTCGATATAACTCTTAAATGGTGTCATTTTTCTACGGCCTAACAATGTAGTTTATTAAGATGACTGTATGTTTTAATAAAACTTCTCCATTTCTTTTGACAAAGCATGTGGAAAAAAACTGCACATATTAGCCTTTTGAAAATTTATAATGCAATGAAAAATATCTCCAGCGCTATAAGCATATGAATGCGTGTCAAATATGCTGCAGACACAACACCCACGGCGAAAATGCACTATTTTTAATGTAAATAATAGATCTACAAAACGGATTTATTTTTTATATAGTACTTTAAATAATAAAACCTGTAAGACGATATAATTATACAACAGTTTTGGACGCAAGCGATCTTTAGAATATAACCTTTTGACAACGCACTTAATTCATACTTGTTTTCTATGATGCATAAGTTATACAATATGCCCTTGTATTGTATTGGTTCAGATTTGTCCTTTCATAGATACTGCCAAACATGTTCAAACATTGTTATGAAATCACCCGGGACTTGATGCGTACAATTCAAAATTCTTAATTCCTTTATTGTATTATATGAACAAGGTCCAGGGATATGTATTTACATAGTACGAAAGACTGTATGTCGTAGATGCAAACTTTGATAGCAGCTGCACATTGTTGTGATACTTTTGGCATTACAGAATCAGCAACTAATTAAAATAATAACTACTCACCGGATTCAAGGAGATGTCACGGTATATTGGTTAGTATGTGCAGGTAACTGAGATTCAAGTTCCTGCAAAAAGCAAGACGTGAAAGCAAATTTATATCAAAGTATTTCGTTCTGGTTATCAAGCTCTATGCTAGTTTCAGTGGTCGTTGGTTTGAGTCACTCACGGTATAAGGTATACTACATGCACTGCACATATTTGTCCTAATGATTGCCAATGGTCACTTTAGATATTCCTTCAAAATATGCAGCGACTTTTGGAAGATCGCAGTTCACATTCAGCACGTGACATTGGATTATTTATATATATAAAGGACAATAATTAATAAATCGAGTCTCATCAGACTCTCGGTAGCCTAGTGGTAGAGCACCCGCTTCGATCCCCGGCCGCGTCATACCAAAGACGTAAACAAATGGTACTAGTAGCTTCCTCGTTTGGCGCTCAGCATTAGGACTGGTCAGCCCGGTGTCAGTATAATGTGACTGGGTGGCGTATCATGTCACGTATCTACGGCGTGATATTCCAGTGAGGCAGCACTATAAAACTGGGCATTGTGCTCACTGCTACACGCAGACACCGTCGTTTATATGACTGAAAAATTGTTGAAAAAGAACACACCCACACGTACACTCGTCAGACTCTCGTAAATTAGATCACATTGGTGCTTACATGAATATAAATACACAGTTGTCTATGGATCTCAAACAATTTGAACACACAGTACTTCGAAGTCTTACATACCAAAGCGAAATTTATTTCATTAACTGAAAAACGTTCACTGCCAGTTTCTACGATACGTTAAGAAATTAAGAAACGGTACACCTATATATATGCTATTCGCAGAACTTGGTAGATATCCTACCGACATTACAATAAAAACAAGAATGGTAGTTTTTTTTGTGAACGGAGGTAGTAAAGATAAACTTTCCAATAAGATATACCAGCTTATGTTAAACTTACCTATGGCATGTCAAACGTTGCTAAATTATATATGTATGTTATTATTATTGTATGTTTGTTATTGTTATTCAATGTCGTGTCATTCATATTCTAAAATTTGCTATTGTTATTGTATATGTCGTTATTCTTATGGTATGTCCGATATTCTTATGGTAAAAGTCATTATTGTTATTCTATCTTTGTTAATGTTATTGTATCTTTGATATTGCTATTCAGTGTCGTGTCATTCATATTCTAAGTCTTACCATTGTTATTGTATATGTCGTTATTCTAATTGTATGTTCGATATTCTTATGGTAAAAGTCATTACTGTTATTCTATATTTCGTTATTGTTATTGTATCTTTGATATTGTTATTCAATGTCTTGTCATTCATATTCTAAGTGTTACCATTGATATTCTATATGTCGTTATTCTTATTGTATGTTCGATATTCTTATTGTAAAAGACGTTATTGTTGTTGTATATTCATTATTGTATTTGTAAGCTTGATATTCTTATTGTATGTGCGATTTCCCGCGATATAAATAGCACAGCGACGCTATACAAATACAATCACATAACATAGAATAAGAATGACACGTTTTGTAAATAGAATCGTCAGATATTGAACAACAATGGTGACTTTTACCATAAGAATATCGAACATACAATAAGAATAACGATATATACAATAACAATGGTAATACTTAGAATATGAATGACACGACATTGAATAGCAATATCAAAGATACAATAAGAATAATGAAATATAGAATAACAATAATGACTTTTACCATAAGAATATCGAACATACAATAAGAATAACGACATATACAGTAACAATGGTAAGACTTAGAATATGAATGACACGACATTGAACAACAATATCAAAGATACAATAACAATAACGAAATATAGAATAACAATAATGACTGTTAGAATATGAATGACAAGACATTGAATAACAGTAACAAACATACAATAATAATAACATACATATATAATTTAGCAACGTTTGGCATGCCATACTTACCTAACTTTAAATTGATAAATTATAGTAAAACCATATTTGTAGAAACAGGAAGAATAGAATATATGAAATAACCAAAACACTTTTGAGTGCGAGCCAATCAGACATACCATTGAGGAAACATCAATAGATTAATATGTACACAAATGGAATGCATCATTACAAACAATCATTAGGTCTAAACAATTTCATTTTCATTTTAAATATGTCACTTTCAATTTATTTACTAAAATACAGGACAGTTAATCATTTTTTGTCAAAAGAAGTTGGAGATGGGAGATTGACATTTCAGAACACCAAGTGTTTTCTCTGTGATAGGGACCTTCTCCAGGAAGAATGGTCAAAATACAGTACATTCAAGCGTATTTTATAGTTACCAAAACATTGCCCAATTTGACAACTTCTAAATGAAACTTTGCCAAATAAATTCAGCAAACTATGTCTTTTCATAAAGATTATTTTAGAATTTTTCAAAGCTCATGATTAAGGTATTTCAAGTACATACAAATCATATTGAATTTAAACTGTGTACCTAAATACCATTAAAGTGTGAGTGAGTGAGTTTGGGTTTACGGCGAATCGACACAAAAGAAGTTTCATAACAAAATAAACAAATTAAACTTACCAAATATGCCGCGCGCACATATCATACAATATCTTAAAAAGCTATCCAATCATAGCTCTTAACATGAATAAACTTTGAATAATAAAGAATGAAAGAAATACAGGTAAACCTATCAAAATTTTATGAAACAAATTAACTCCATTCTTTGCCGTCAAAACAATTTATATGCACGCCTTGCATGATTTTCAAATGCTAATCATCCTTGAAATCCAACAACTACTTTACATTTTTTTCTATTCCGTTATTCTCAATACAGATAATATTTCCTTTTTGCAGCCTACACATAATTTGCAGTTAAAATCTTTGAACTGATACAAACGATAGCACAAAGGTTTCTCCACCTATTTTCATCATTTTTTCTTTCTTTCTTCTTCCTTGCTTTTTACTTGGTTACCTTTTGTAATCAGATGTTCTTAAGAGCATAATCAAGTAAGAAATCTGGAACGTGGGTGGTGGCGGGGTGGGAGGGTGTGTGGTTAGAACTTCACTCACATATTGATAAATATTCATGGAATGGATTTTTTTTGGTGGTGGGGGGGGGGGGGGGGGGGGGGGGGTGTTGAGTGACCGGGTGTGGGTATAAAACTTCACATGTTGATAATAAATATTGATGGGAAATAAAAAAAAAATGTTGGGGTGGGGCATGATCGGGGTGGTGGGGATGACTGGGTGGAGGAATGAGGTGGCGGAATTGATAAATATCCACGGGAAAAGTTTGAAAAAATAAATAAAAAAGGAATGAAAAATACGTTTTTTGGGGATGGGGGTGGGTAGGGTGGGGTTGGGGCTCGGGGGTGACCAGGGCGCAGGGGATGACCGGGTGTGGGTACACAAGTTCACATGTTGATAATAAATGTTCATGGAAAAAATGAAAGAAGTTTAATGAAATTCTACCAATTTGTTAGTTTGTTATGTACAAATATGTGGATTTTTAAACAATTAAAGGGCAATAACTCTGAAGTTACTAAAGAGATCCTGACGAAATTGTGTGTGCACTACCACATTATGGTGATCTAAATTCAATTTAAGTTTCATAGTTCTAGGTCAAATATGTCACAAGTTATGAAGCAGAAATTGCCATATTTATAGTACCCTATATAGGTAACACTAGAAACTTCTAAGGGCCATAACTCTGGTGTTATTTGGGCAATCTGATTGAAACTTGACGGGCCGCATTTTCATATAGTGGACATGTATATGAAGTTTTATTTAAATATTCCCAACCACTTCCTAGATATGGCTCCGGACGGACGGACGGACGACGCCGAAACTATATCCTTCGGCGGGGGATAAAAATAGCCTAACACATCTAATATGGATAGAAGCATACAAAATGATCATGGATAGCTTTTTATATAAAGCATGCGTACAACTTGACTTGCATGTATAATGAATAAAATCTGTAAAAAGATCCTTTGGAAGCAAAGAATGCAACCAAGAAGAATAATAGCAGACTCGGTTTGATTGAGTCTGCTCATAAGACGTAATGAAATGTGCAACACCTCTCACGCCCCCTAGCACTGGCTTAAGCGGAACTGTTTTAGAAGTTTAACTCCGCTTGCCATGATGAAGAGCAACAACAATATGGCCAGTATATTTATCTCCCTTTTCTTAATCATAGTATGAGAGATATTTTATCTTTTTAAATGTTGATATTTCTTTTACCAAAAACAGGATTGTTTCAGTCTTGTTTCTGTAATGTTTGCCATTTCACATTCTAGCATAAAAAAGAACAATTTTATTACTTTGAACTAAATCCCAATCAAATCTGTCATATTTTCATGTATAACAAAATATTTCCATTTATTACAGGATGGCAAAAATAAACATTGAAAATCGTTCCTTTAATGCATTTGTGGTGTACTTAAAGCAAAGATATTTCAAAAGCAATTAACTTAAAGAATTTAATATTTCGATGTTCAATTTACAACTTTAAACAATATAATTTTAAGGGGTTTCACTTTTAACAACAATTGCATAGGTAGAACTTAAATATCATTTGGGACTAAGCTCTTTTGATATCTTCCTTCTGGGCTTTTTCGTAGGGCCCTTCGTCGGGTCCATCTGGCGGGGATAACATTTATTTACATTTCCGTGCGACTGGGTAAGAGTGAAACAAGGTGCACCAAAAACTGGTTTAAGCTCTCCAGTGGTGGGTTTTTTCACTGACCGTTCTAAGGCGGTGCCCCACTTTGTTCCTAGCCTTCGTGTGTCTGCTTTGTCATTGTGTGTACATGGGTGTACGTGCGTCTGTGTGCGTGTGTTTTTCCATGTAAGCTGGTCTTGGGCACGTCCGCGTGTTTTACAGATTTTATTAACTATCACAACAGCAATCTTTAAGTGCCGTGTGGCGGCTGTAAAAAGTCTCCCCGTACTTTGATTCAGTGTTATATTTTCTGGTCCCTTTGATCATGGTGTCCATTCAATATATGTGTAAATGAGTTCCGCTTAAGCCGGTGCTAGGGGGCGTGAGAGGTGTTGCACATTTCATTATTTCTCATAAATTATAATGTTAGACATGATCTGTCATGCAGTTCAACTGATGTTATTTACTTAATAACATGTAATAAATGTTTGAAACAGTATGTTGGACAAACGCATCAGCAATGTTCACAAAGAATGAATAGTCATAGATTTGATATCAATCATTATCCAGAAACTACTAGTAATGTTTCTGAACATTTTAATTCTCAAGGACATACTATCCAGGATTTCTCTTTTATGCCCATTGACAAAGTAACTAATCCTTCGAAAAGGCTTTTAAAAGAGACTTCCTGGATGTATCGTTTGGGCACTGTGTCTCCACAAGGAATGAATTCAATAAAAAATCTGTATTAATGTCTTTCTAAAATACTTGTTATATACGTATACTAGTATATTACTGCTGTGTATGTATTCCATAATCAGTTTTTACTGGTGCCTTTCCTTAATCATTGCACTTATACTGCATTTTTTCACCAGTATTTATGTATCATACTATGATCCTGTTGATGATTTTTACGCCAAACTCTTTGTTAAATTTTGACGTTGTCGTCATCGACGTCGTTTGACGTTGACGTCACTTCCTTTGTTATGTTTATTTTGAACCCTGAAGAAGGCTAATGTAGCCGAAACATGGTTAAAAATAAAGTGACTTGTTTTAAAAAGTTTTTGTAGTTTTGACTACTTTTAATACTTATATTATTTCTCATGAACAGACTCAATCAAACCGAGTCTACTATTATTCTGCTTGGTTGCATTCTATGCATCCAAGGGATCTTTTAACGGATTTTATTGTGGATTGCGATTATGGGATGTTGCGTCTTTGGAACGTTACTTTTCCTGTTGGATATTGTTGCTTTCTATATCTTTTAAAGTTCCTATTACTATTGAGAGTAGATCCAAGCGGCTGCTGAGAAGTCAACATATTGTTCATTGCGTTTGATTTTGAAATGAAAGAAAAAAGGTACAGAGGGGAACATTTGAGAATGTTTCTGAACATATACTGAAGGTTTATACAAGAAAGGAAAGAAAACCCCCATCACATCTACCAACAATAGAATTGAAATTTTAATGTTGAGCGAATGAATTTAAAGGTCATAAAGTGATTTATTTCATCCGAGATTAAGTTATTTTATCACATGTTTGACGTCATGTGAGTGTAATAAAGCCATTATTTAAAAATGATAATACACTAGTGTAATAAAGCTTTGACGTTGACGTCATTTATAGAATAGGCGACGTTGGTCAAACTGACTTGTTTATATAGTAAAAGAAAGTAAAATTATTTTATGTTTAGACAGAAAAAGCTAACATGTGATAAAAAGAATATTACATTTGTGACTTTCCACATTGAATTTATTAAACTCGTTGAATAAAATTGATAAAATGCTCGGCAGAGCCTCGCATTTTATTATTTTATTCAACTCGTTTAATAAATTCAATATGAAAAGACACTCATGTAATATCCTCTATGAGATGCAAACTACGAGTGTAAAATGGAAATGTCATTTAGCAGGAATGGAAACTATCTAGTTAAGTATATAATTCTTAGTCCGACGAATCATTTAGATCTGGTAAAGATTTGGTACTGACTTACAGAGTAACCTCCCTTATCAATAAATCGGATCAACATTTTGACGAAATTGTAAATTTAAAAAATAGTTTCTGCTCTACAAAAGCCATGGGACCATAACTTATCAAAGCATCGGTGATTTTCAAATAGATTTCCTTATTGAATTTATATTTTCATTAATTTTATATGACTAGTCAGTTGCTCTGTTTGTATTATATCTTGTTACTTGTTTCTTTTTTTTTCTTTTTTTTTTTAACTTGTATAGATAGTTTGTTTTTGTATCTGTCCATTCCTGTCTAACTTAAAAAAATATTTTCATTAAAACATTTTTTTACATTCTGGCAGTGGGTTATTATGCTTGCTATTTCTTGTAATATTAGATTTGAATCAAGTTTACCACTGGTCCAAAAAAAAAAAGAATTCTATGATATTCCAAAAGTATATAAGAAAGATTCATGACATTTGCTTTGTGAATAGGGGCAATATAGAGATTATTCATGTTATATCATTCTTTTCTTGGACAAAAGTTTTGGTTGTTTTGGCAACGACAACTGTATAATCTGCATTCTGAAATATATAATGTAGGTGACTAAGGACCATGAAACTTCATCAGTGAATAGAAAACACTCATTACATTATATGATAATAAAAATAATGGTTTCTGTGAACCACAACTTTGAAATAATTATCTTTCAACATTTCCTCATTTCCCAACTAACTGCATTTCTGTGAAACTTCATACACATACTCCTGTATATAAGAACTTTTCACAGGTGCTGACCTTAGTTGGTGAAATAAATTCTTTAATTTTGTATGTAAAGGGACCACCTACTCGCAATGTCAATGTCATTGCAGGATTTGTATTGCATGGTAATACTTTTCTATCATGCTTATTTTTCATGCTTTTAACAGTTTATAACATATATTGTATTATGTGCTAATGTTGATCATTTGTAAACAGTCAGACTAACCAAACTAATAATTAGGTGATTTCTCATATTGCAATAAATGTACTTCAGACACAACACTTGGCGGCATCTACCATCAATGAATTTCCTTGTATACAGTTGAATGACCAGGAAGAAAACCTGACTGATATTTGTAAATGAGGTTATTTGAGTGAAAATAATTGTATAAGTGTTTGAAGATTACTCTTTCCATGGTCTTACCAAGACAACTGATTAAAGAAATTGGTCTGTAGTTGGATGGAATGTCTTTGTCACCCTTTTTAAACAACGGCATTACATTAGCTAGTTTAAGACAATTTGGATATGAGGTTTCTTGTATTGACCTGTTAAAAATAATGCAAAGAGGCTGACATAACGTTTTAGCAGTTCCTTTCAGCATGCGATGGCTTATTTCATCAGGTCCACTTGCCTTTTTAATTACTAAGTTGGAATGAACATCAGAAATTTCTTGTTTTGTGATATTTATATTGTTAATAGAGGCATCAGTTTTTTAAACAAAATCTGGAAGTTCAGAATGAGAGTCATCAATTGTAGATATTGAAACAAAATAATTGTTTAAGGTATTGGCTATTTCGTCATCAGAAACAGAATAAGAGGTATCTTCATTCTTAAGTGGTGGTATTTAGTCGCATTTGGTCGAATTTTCTTTAATAAGCAATTTTACCAGTTTCCAATACTGTGAAGGATTTGTATTATTTAAATCGTGTAGTGAAAACTCAATGTTATTAAAAAATATTTCTTGGGCATGCTTTTTCATATTATTTACTTTATTTCTAACTCGTTTGAAGTTATTCCAGTCTGAAATATTATTTGATTGCACAGCCTTTTGTTTAAGTCTATTGCGTTTTCTTGATGCTCTGCGTATTTCGGAGTTGTACCATGGCTTATCACAGGGACGTACTGTTACAAAGTAGGTTGGAATACATGATTTAGCCATGTCAAGAAATTTACTGACAAAAGATGAGAAAGCTTCATCAATTGAACCATTTAAAAGAAATGAACAGTCTGTTAATCTTATAGTATGGTTTAGTTTATCAAAATCTGCATTTTTATAGTTCCAAGCACGCCGCTTAAAAGGAGCACTAAATTTAAAATTAATTTTTATATGAGCATATGTGGCATAGTGATCACTTATAAGTCGGTCTGTTTCAAAAATACCAGATTCATATGTTATAATGTTGTTTGAGATGGCAATTGGATCAATTAATGTACTTGAATAGTCACTTACACGAGTTGGTTCTTCTATAATATTTCTCATATTATTCAGATTAAGAGTATCTTTAAATTTTCTATTAAGTGAGTTAAGTTGGTCCTCATTTATATCTCCAACTAATATTATGTTATTTGTTTTCTCTGAAGCATTTTCAATACAAATATTTAGTTTGTCCCAGAAGTCTACAGTATAGTGTGGTGGTCTATAGACTGTACATATCAAAAAAGATCTACTTTTATCTTTAATTTCAATCCATACTGATTCTGGGAGGAAATTCTCCAAGTCTAATAATCTTTTGGGTCTTAAATGAGATGAAGCATAAACAAGAACTCCACCTGAATGTGCTGTGTTATCCTTCCTGAATAAATAATCAAAACCATCCAGAGACAATATACTATTATTTACTTCAGTAGTTGTGTGTTCAGTGAAACATAGAATGTCATAATCCATAAAATTTTCTTTGATGTAGTTAATTTTGTTTCTTATACTGCGGATATTTTGATGTAATATTGAAAGGCAATGATCCGTATCATTTACTGGGCCTGGATTAAGCTCAATATCACCTGACAACAGTATTAATCTGAGTAAAACCATGTAGCAAAAACAACTAGGCAATAAGTCAATATGTGAATTGTGTACAGGTGATTGAACATTCATAAATTTGCTGTTTTGGTAAAAATTTTCATAAAGGTTTATGGAGCTATACAGAACAATAGCTAAAATCAAATCACACTGAATATGATGGACAATCTCTGAAATAAACTTATTAACATATTTAACCAGCTTATTTTTCATCCACATGAAATAACTGGTCACAATAAGGATTGGATATGAAACAAAACAATAAGATTTAGAAACTCTCTGTCTACCATTGTAATAAAGCCCTATTGTCACTCTCCATGAAGCTATGTCATTACCTATTAGGTAAAAGTTTTAAGTCAATAATTACGAAGAATGAACAATGGGCTTTTGTATTAAATGGGATGGGTAATACCCCAGGGAACTGGCAGAAAAGGGAACTATTTGGCAGTTGGAGACATTTTTTATGCTGATTTAAAATGTGTGATCACCATCCCCACATCCACGTTGATCTGTATCCACCTTTGTGTATATATATATATGTATATTTGTTCACATGTTATTACAAAATGTATGTTTTGTAATCTGTGTTTATCAAATAAAAGATCTGTTCTGTTCTGTTCTGACAAACAATGAACAAACTAAACAGTAAGAAAACAGAGCATAAAAAAATGCTAAGTATGAACATTTTCGAAGAAAAAAATGAAAATTTGAAAGATCATTTCCTGGATAGACTGAATAGGAATGTTAGCAACTAACTATATTTAAAAATATGCTACTTCATAATAGAAATGATAAAAACATTTTAAATTTTGCAATTGTAGTACAGTGAGAAAGAAAACAAAACAAAAGAAAAACAACAACACAAAAAAAACACAATGCAGTAGACTGACTACTCGTAAGATGCAAACCTTAAATCTTGAAATTTGCAACAGATTACAAACATGGGAAACATAATTATGGTAAACACAATTTAAACTAAGTACTTATTTTAAGAAAATTAATATAATAAATGCATCATACCTGGTAATCACACTTCAGACTATATACCTGTTTATAGTAAATAATAAGTGCATCATATTAAATATCTACAGTGAAAAACTTAATTTCACTTGAATTTATTTGTAGTATAATTTTAAGCAGTAGCTTAGTGAACTATTTTCATAAGTTTTGTAATTTCATTACTAAAACAAATAAGACTAGAATTTTTTTGAGACTCCACTCAGGAAAACATTAACAGGTTTAAGTCTGGAAAAATGCCCATGGAAAACAACTTCTAAGTATGTTATAAGCATCAGTGTTAGGTGTTTACTTAAACAGTTGTGTAATTATAATCCATACATAATTTATATAGCTAGAATGTGTAAAAATTCTAATACTGATTTAAATACATCAGAACTTGATTGTATAGATAAACGGGCGCATGTGAGTCACTATATTAATTAAGGAGCTATTAAAATATACTTTGACTATATACATGTACAGAGAAAGCACGAGTTGTCATATGTATACATAACAAGGGAAAGAACTCGTATATTTTCCAGTGGTAATAAGAAGGTTCGCTATCTTCCCTTTATTGATGAAACTCCGTAATTATAAGTGAGCGGTTGCCTATAATTACCGTAACGTACTATTTTGCACTAAGTAGATAATAAAAAAGCAGATCGTTTATGGGTTTTTGATTTTGGAATATGCCCCTTAGAAAATAACTTCAAAGTGAAAAAGCATTATAATACAGTGTAAGCATTATAATACAGTGTAAGCCCTATAATACAGTGTTAATATTAGGCAATAACTTGGCAGTTGTATATTTTCCACATATTTATAGATAAAATGTGTAAAAAGGATAACTAGCACATGGATGGACTATATACAGGAAAAACAATTAAATGCTTTTACGGACGATGCATATACATAACAAGGGAGAGAACTCCTTATAAATTCAAGTCCGTATGGTAGAGTGTGTGACGGTCAACTTGATCATTTACCGATATTTACCGTAGTAATTGATTGACAATTGATTGTATAAATACAAGAAATTCGTTAATAATAGAAGTATCATTATGTCTGCGGTAAATAAAAATGTAATCATGAATGTTATGGTCAACAGGTATAACATACCGCACAGAGTAAATACTAGTCACAGCACTAGGATTGTTACACTAACAGTAAATCATTACTGTTTTTACTCAGAGTTTAAGCTGTCTATTACGTCCATGTCTTTTATCCACACTTTTCGAACTATTTCGGTGCCGTCAAGTTCGTTTTTTTCAGTTTTCGATCCATAGACCTTGCAGCCTGCGATCCAAGTTTTGTTCAGTTTCTTGGCCCGCACCAATTGCCTGGCTTCGTATGCGAGTTTCTCTCGGTATTTGGTCAGATTGTCTTGGATAAATATTCCATCACCGAACGACTTCCTGGCAGAGTATATGCGTTGTCTGGCTTTTGAATTTGTGAATTTAATTATCACTTTTCTGTTTGTACTTCCTCTAGGAAGGCCAAGGCGGTGACATCGGTCGATATCGTTCGGGGACAACTCGATTTTTTTGGCTTTGGCGTGATTGAGAACCTTGGTCTCAATATCCTCATCCCACTTTCCTGTGTCTCCAGGGATCCCAAAAATATCAAGGCACATGCGTCTCCCGTACTGATCTAATTCATCAAGTTCTAACATTGTGGATTTTAGCGAGTTTTTTAGCTGAACATTCTCATTTTTCAGCATTGATATCTCTTCCCTTAAGTGATTCGTTTCAGCGTGCACTATTGTTTTTATTTCTGACTTGATTTCATTGATTAAGTCTTGTTTTATTTCCTTGCTGATTAAAGCTGCCAACTTTTTAAGGTCTTCATCAGGTAGACCCATTCTGGACGTAGCGGGTGTATGATGTTGGGGGATGATGTTATCTTCACTATCACTAATTAAGTCTTCAACTGGATCAAAATACAAACTACAGTCACTGTCTACATCACTTTCTAATACTGATCTGTGTTTTTTTATACTAATGTTTTGTGAAGGAGAACATTTACTGCGTTGGCGTCTCCTTTTGTTCGGCATTTGAGATCTGGCGCGAAACGATATTTCCTTTGTTCATCAATAAAATGTCAAGTTTTACCTTCTATCAATTAATTTTCGTATCCAATCATTGAAAGTCCAACATTGTATTGCTTTATAGCTTTAACATGATTATTCCTATCCAGGAATATGAAACTTATCCAACAAAACACTACATTTCCTACCAGCTCAGAAAATTACCGACATGTTTACTTGACCGGAAGTTAGTCAAAAAAAAAAAATTCAACTAATTGTAAACAATCAGAAAATACAATATACACCACCATATGATGTGCAAACCTAACAGTTTGTTTAACACTTAGCCACTTTCATCCGGAAATACTTTTCATTGACCATTGTGAAGACATCATGCATGCCATCATTCGCATACATACACATGATTAAATTGTATTCTTTTAAACAACATTTCATAGTTTTATGTTAAGTAAACGCACGATCAAGTTATTCGCAATTGATTTGGACTACACTGAAAGGTTAATGCAACCAACCGGTAGCTGATTTATTGTAGCCATCAAAGAAACATCCCCGTCGTATATCTTACTCACAGAACAACGTCTGCAGAGACATAGCACTGAACATGCAGTACTTGGTATTGTTTAACAGTCCTATTGACACACATCAAGTATGGACGTTGGTCAGACGCGTTTTTATAAACCATAAAGTCACCTATTTTTGCTAGAGGTTGAAAAAGCTACAAAATAGTCTATAGCTATTTGATGTTGGACCTTAAAGCCGACAAATAAGAAAAACTTACGAATACGAACGGATACATTTCCAGTCGAACTTAAACGGAAAACACAAAATGGATAATTACAAAGATAGCACCACATGACATGGTGACCTGGTTTTTGACCCCACTTGACCTAGTTTCGAGCTTGGCCTAAAATCATCCAGATAAACATTCTATGCAAGTCTGTATCAAATCAAAGCATAAATGAAACCTCTATATGGCTGAAAGAGCCAAAATAGAAAATTTTACTCCTTTCAGGGGAAGTAACTCTAGAACCAATGATGGAATCTAGCCGGTTTTCAAAAGGAACCGAGATCTTGTTGTGACTTAAGTTGTATGCAAAAAAAATGAGGTTAAAATTGAATGTAAAATGTCACTTCTATCGTGTTCACAAGGTAAAAATTAACAACTTTTGGCTCTTTCAGGGGTCAATCAGGGGACGTTACTCCGGAACCTATGATTAAAACTGACGGATTCAATACGGAATCCAAGATCGATTGTTTTTAAAGATATTTTGCAAGTTTGTGTCAAATCAAACAGTAAAAGAAGTCTCTATACGGCTGCAAAAGTCAAAATAGCAATTTTTGACCCTTTAAGGGGCCATAACTCTGGAACCTATTGTGGGATCTGGCCAGTTTTCGTAAAGATTCTAGATATATTGCCAATACAAGTTGTGTGCAAGTTTAATTCAAACCGATTGCAAAATGCGGTCTCTATCGTGTTCACAAGCCAAAATAGCAAATTTTGGCTCTTTAAGGGGCCATAACTCTGGAACTACATCTTGCGATCACCTTGTTTCAGTGTTGTTATATATTTTCTGGTCCTTTGGGATATCTACTTAAGCCGGTGCTAGGGGGCGTGAGAGGTGTTGCACATTTCATTACCTCTCATGAACAGACTCAATTTCTTGGTTGCATTCTTTGCTTCAAAAGGATCTTTTTACAGATTTTATTGTCACTACGTGACAGGTGAGCTGAAAATCATTGTGCTTGGAAATATTATTCTCATGGATAGTGTTGAAATACCGATAGAAAGCTTGAGCTATGATCCTTAAATAGACCAGTGTCAACGCCTTTTAATTTTACATTTAGATATATATGTTACGGGATTCGTTTCCATGGTAACATTAATTCAATTCAAAAAATCACTTTTTTTCTACTGAAATTTGAACAATTTCAGAGCATAGTTTTAGTTTATAAGTACCAAATTATCAATGGAAATGGAAAAATAGGTATAACAAATCAAACTGCCAATTTTTGTCGAGCCCGCTTACGGAAGCGAAGATATAGTTGTCAAAATAGCTGTTCGGTGTATATGCGTGCGTGCGTGCGTTCGTCCGGATTTGTTTGTCCGGACCATAACTTTGACATGCATGGATCAATCTTGTTTATAGTTGGCATGAATGTTAACCTCAGTGAGACTGAGTGTCATGCGCAATTCCCAGGTTCCTTTCTCAAAGGTCAATGTCACACTTAGAGGTCAAAGGTTAAATTCAATAATGACTTTGTCCGGAGCATTTCTTCTTCATGCATGGAGGGATTTTGATGTAACTTGGCACAAATGTTTACCACCATGAGACGGAGTGTCATGCGCAAGAACCGGGTCCCTAGGTCTAATGTCAAGGTCAAAATTAGAGGTCAAATATCAGATACAAGAATGACTTTGTCCGGAGCATTTCTTTTTCATGCATGGAGGGATTTTGATGTAACTTGGCTAAATTGATCACGATCATGAGACGGAGTGTCATGCGCAAGAACCTAGAATTACTTCCCTTTGTTGTTACTATAAATAGCTTATACTGTAACTTTTTTATTACTGTGTATTTTGACCTATCTCTACTGGTAAGGATTTTTGTGTCGACTTAGATTTTTTTTCTTAAGATTTACTTCCCTTTGTTGATACTATAAATAACTTATATTGTAACTTTTTGCAATCATTTTTTATTTGGCATAAATGTTTGCCTCAATGAGACGGAGTGTCATGTGCAACTTCCAGTCCTTTTGACAGCTGGTGGGCTCGACATGTTGCCCGTGGACATCTAGTTATTTGAAAATGGCCGTAATAAGTAACCTTGCATCCAACAATATTCCCAATAACATTAGTTACCATCATCCATTTTCTTACATTCCGTATTACATTTCAATATAACTACATAAAAGCCGCAAAATATTGATCATTATTCAGAACGAAAGACTCATAAAAATATTTTGGCAAACAATTCAAAAATAGTTCAAATAAAAAATGCTCAGAATTACGTATTTTAAGATAAAAGCTATTAATTTTGCGCGGTAAGGTAACTGACACGTAAAGTCATGACGTCGATGACGTCATTTTAAGGCAAAAATGTTTTATAGCGTTTCTTTTTTCTTTGCCTTTTTCATATTATATTCATTATTTCAGCATCACTAAACCATTAAGCATCACATCAGAGACAGGTCAATGCTTTCTTTTAGAAGAATAAATATACAAACACATTTAGTTTGTCGTAAACATTGTCATAAATCGTCACGTTTGCTTCCGGTCGGGTATGCGCACATATTATAAGATTCTTTCACTGGTTGTAGGTGCAGATGGGAATTTCCGGCCTCGAGGGTAACTGTTTAGGCGGTAACGAGGTTCCTACCGAGTTACCGCCTAAACAGTTACCCGAGAGCCGGATATTCCGATCTGCACCTATAACCAGTGACAGAATCTTTTTCTTGCATACCGATATCAAGATATAATAATAAAAATAAAATCAGTCGAACGGCTTTCTTTTTAGAACTATTTCTTATAGCAGCGTATTTAAACAAAGCGCGGGAAAGCAACGTCCGTAAACAGGAAAGACGTCATGACGTTTCAAAGACAAATAACAATGTTTAATTCTGGTTTTGTTTGATCAGTTGCAGAGTAACGTTATGGATTTTTGATAAAATAACGTGTTTTGAATCGAGAAATATACTATCAGGAATAAAGAGGAACTGTCAAGGTACTGGATTTTTATTCCGTTTTTCGAAATAAAATATAAATAACTACATAAATCTTCTACATATATGTAGTTCGTAATACGTCATTTAAAGCACGAGAGTCATCTTACACCCCGGGGTGTAAGATGGATTTTTCCAGCACCGGTAAAAAATACCGGAAATCCCCGTCTGGTATGCAAGAAAAATGTTAAGGTTACCTACCTGCTTACAATAGTGTTGATGTGACTTAAAACGCACCGAAACTAAAAATTAATCGTCTGTACGAAGCGATAGTTGAAATGGCCGAAAGTGTTCAGGAAAGATTGGTCTAGTTTACAGGAAATCGTTTGTCTGCATATAATATAAGTTGAGGAGTGAGGGTCCTACAAAAGAATGAAAATGAAATTGACAATGAAGAAAACAACTGCAAAATGATGAGGCCAGATTACCAGGTGTTCAGTTTTTCATTGAGTAAAGAACAAGTGTCGTATATGATATTGTAAATCATTAGTATATTTATAACCAACACTGGACGCAGTAAAGTCATATATCGTGTTGACGCTTTGAAATATCCTCATTTTATCTACATCAAGGGCCGCAACTCTGTTGTTAGTCAAGCAATCTGACCAGTTATCAAACTTGATCGAGATCTTTCTGTTTTACAAAGAGCACGTAGCAATAAAGCCGCTAATCCGTTAACAATGTAGAATAGCGCAAAGTTTGACAAAGGGTCGTAACTCTGTTAGTAAGCGCATTATCAAACTGGAGCAAGATCCTACAGCCATATAATTCTATTCATGTTACGACAATTACTCGATTTGTACCATTATTCAACTACACTGAGACTGAATTTCGTAACCATACACTTTCTATGAAAGTTTCTTAAATATTTCTTAAGTACTGAGGTCTCTCAATTGTTAACAATATTAAATAAGGCAGCTTTTGACATATCCAAGGGTATTCATTCTAGCTCGACTTGAACAATATTGCCCATTATGAAACTGGACTTAAAACATTCCATGTAAGTTTCACGAGGAAAGCTTAAGAAATGAGGTCTCTAAAGGTAAAATAGGGCAGATTTTGACAAATCAATGGCCTGAAGTAATCTGATTTGTGTTGCCTCGGTTTAAATGATACAGATACATGCTTAACTACCGTTTTTATACCCGTTTAAGAACAGCATATGCGAACAGTTTCAAATATTATGATTGATGTTTGAAGAAAACTGTTTTGCTTAACGACTTAAAATGATAAACGCAGACAGTAAATATCAATTTTTTGTAAATATTCTTACTAATTAATGTAAATGAATGTAAAAAGTAGTGTTTAACAACACATCACGGATATTATTTTTTGTTTTGTGGAAAATGTCTTCTTTTCACACATGGGTGATGCCCACACGAAAATTAACAATTTTCTACCTTAAAGTTTGTTTCGGGCCATTAAAAAAAAAGAAAAGCTTTCGTACTTTCGCATAAAAAGGGTTTGATGCGCGGCCGGTAAGAGAATATTATGTCGTTAATTATGACGTCATATTGATGCAAGACGTTCGGTTCATCATTACTACTCGGATAAATAAAGCCCAGTATAATTTTTATCAAAATATTTCAATGACCATATAAGAATGAAAACAATCAAGGCTTTCTAATGGTTTATCGCCTAATTTACCACGATGCTTGTATATTAAATCACTCGGGCTAACGCCCTCGTGATTCAGTCCCTGCGCATCTGAACTCTGAACCGTGATAAGACGACAAACCACTCGAAGGCCTTGATTATTTGTTAAATATTCACTTAGTTTAGAAGTTGTTTACTTCCGCCTCCCAAATCCGAATGCCACCATACTTTCGGTGCATGTCGCCTTGACGTGTTGCTGCACTATGGCATATTTTCAGGTAAATAAGTTGACTATCAATGCGAATATTAGCGATCAAATTCAAATTATAACAGATGAAAAACCGACTGAATCGGTTAAGCGTAGTTATGGTAATTAAAACGTTCTACGCGCTTCGCTTATTAACAAAGATGTTACAAAAAATATATGACCAAATTACAGAATGATTGCGAATTACATTTACTTATTTCACATTGCGCTATACACAATAGCCGACAGCACAAGTCTACATTGTTTTTGAACAGCCCTCGTACGTGTACATTTTGAAGAGTGAAGGACGTTGGTTCTCTCTTTATAGAAAATCTCGAGAATCTTTTAAATTGCTTTGCGAATATGTATCTATTGTATTTTGATACGATTAGTAGATATTGCAGAACTACGTTTTAATCTATTTAAAAACTTCCAGTCATGTATTTTTCGCGTAGAATAATTCACATCTTTCCGTGAAATTATTTTGCAGGAATATAACCTCTTCTTAGAATTGTAATATATCAAAAGATTATTATACTATATATTATTTCTTACTTGAAACCTATAACTGGAATACTGTGCCTTAGGTATTACAAAATCTACTATATAAAACAATTAAAAAAAAATGTCGTGATGCTTGAATCATGTCTTAAATTAGCATTCTTTTCTACATGTGGGGTAGAATAAAAACAAATTTGCAAGTATATGGTAATATGTTTTTCTATCCAAGAATATCTCGTAAACAAATTGATATCTTCATTGTTTCTGATAACATGAAAAACATGTAGCAAATGATAACACTAATTTTATGCCCTAGAATTGTGCGAAAATTGAAAAAGAAAAACAGAATTTGAGTCAACTGAACTGTACATTGCAGGATATTATTCATCTGAAATCGTAACAAATAAACTGTAGGCGTATTAGTCATTAAAGAGAAATAACCAATTAGGTACGATCAACGATGAATGTAATTGAGTTGCGCCCCCGCCGGTATAATTTGTGGAGCTCCCTTAAATATCAAAAATATTTGATTCAGAGGAACCTTCAAGTTTCACGATATTTTACATGGGATCGTATTATATTATGACAATGTCCGTTCACCTGTCTGCGTCTGGCGTGTCCGCATTTTCGTCTATCTGGATGCATATATGAAGCTGATTAATGGTGTGAGCTCGCCATGCCGGACACGATTAATTCTGCCTTTGCGACCACCGCAGATTGTGATCAGCCTGCACATCCGTGCAGTCTGGTCATGACCTGCATTTTTCGCCATTCAGTCAGTATTTTTTTAGTTAGCACCCCTTTTAACAGTTAATGGCACTGTCCAAATTGAAAGATGGACAAGTTCATCTATGAAATTTAGCACGATCTTCTGATAAAACTACTTTTGTTTCGGCCGGATAACTTATGCAAAGTTATTTTGATATATATAATTTATAATATAATCATGTTTGAAAGCTCCCCGCAACACCGATGGACAAGTTGTTCGCAGTGTATATAAGACCTTTTACTGAAACTATTGCCTGATTTGTATTTTCTGAACTTTTTATCCCTATGCAAATATTGGAGTAAAATGAAGAGGGACTGATCAAATAGAAAAGTGGAAAACCACAGGACGTCCAACACCACATTAATCAAGGAAAATGTTGTAGGCTTGGTTTGATTGAGCCTGTTCATGGACGGAAGTGGAAATGCAAGCTTTCTATTTGGTTTCAGTTTTATAGAGTTATAGGGAATCGATCCTACTGATTTTCGTCGCGAAGAAAATCGGGATCGATCTCTCTACGGTAACATGCGATACACCGAATGAGATATGTACTATCGAATTAAAAAATGTGTACTTCCGGCACGTGCACAGAGCGTCTGACTTCGGATTTTTTGGAAGAATACGTTTTTTTCCTTGTGCCTAATAAGCGTCCACATAACTTGTCCGAACCACAACCTTCAGAACAAATATGGATATATGGTATATATACACGTAGTGTGCACTTGTAAATAAAAGCACCTACTCCTCATAAAATAAACAAACTCGTTTATAAACATGGACGGCTCCAAACTGAAGGGATCCATGCTAAAAAATAATGACAAAATACAATACATATCGCATATCCGTAGCCCTGACCAACCTATTAAGCGGGCCAGGAAATTGTATAAGTACAACAACACTGTTGACCCATTTAAACAAGGAGTAGTGAGCACAGTTCATATAAATAAATATCCAAGAGGCTGAAATTACCTGTAATACAATACGACACTTTTTCAGTCATATTTTATAGACGACGGTTACCGTAGTAGAACCGAAGAAACAGACAAATTCTCTAACTGATTTGCGTAAGTTTCAGGTTTAAAAAGTGGGTGAATTATAATCTTTCCTATCAGCCGAGGTCAATGATATTTGCATTCTCTATATAAACACATTATATCGGCCAAGGTAATCAGTCCTATCATGTGTTTGTTTTCAGTGTAAAGACTCGCTGTTAAATCCAGGCAACTACTGCATTATAAAATCATATAAAATAATGAAACGCGTAGCAATTATCGGTGCTGGCTGTAGTGGACTAGCAGCTATAAAATGTTGTCTTGACGAGGGTCTCGAGCCTGTGTGTTTCGAGACAACAAACTATATAAGCGGATTATGGCACTACACAGAGGAGGTGGAAGAGGGTCAGGCGTGCGTTATGAAATCTACAGTGATCAACACATCCAAAGAGATGATGTGCTACAGTGACTTTCCTATACCTGAGGAGTATCCAATCTATATGCACAACAAGTGTGTTGATCAATATTTCCACATGTATGCGGACAAGTTCGGGCTCGGGAAATATATCAATTTCAACACAGAGGTACGGAATTATCCAGGATTTTATTTTATAATTTCTAAATATAAATCATATGGAACATGGTGCGTATTTTGTTTCAGTTTCTGAAAATATCACAGACCGAAATTTTCACACATATTACCATTAATGTATGTGTGCTTGCGTCTGTGTGTTCGGGTTTGGCGTCTTTATCAACAATTGTTCAGTCATTTAAAGGACGGTGTCAACCTGGTGCGGTAAGTACAATGCCAAACTTTATAGTTCTGCCTCACTGGAATATCATGCCCTAGACACCTGATACGATACCCCACCCAGTCAAATTATATTGACACTGGGCTGACCAGTCCTAAAACTATCTTCTTAATGCTGAATGCCAAGCCAAGAATCTACTAGTACAATTTTTCACGTCTTGGTATAACGCGACCAGGGAGCGAACCCATGACCTCGGTCATTCGAACCGGGCACTCTAGTACTAGGCTACCGAGGCGGGGAACAGAAAAAAGAATTTGTCACAATGTTGTCGATAACACTACATATCAGTTCTGTAAATCTCCTCTTAAAACGATTGCTTATTGCATTAATTCCTAAATTTGATAACTTCCCTAACTTAGAAGATGTTTTGTGAAAATACGAGATAAAATGTATTTTTACTTCAGCAAAAGAACAATTCCCGAATAGTTGTAAAATATTTTCATAGGATCGATATTTTAATTGAGACGATAGTAGATAATAAATCGTTAGTCATTGACGTTTAATCTAGATAATCAACAGAATATGTTAAATGCATTTTTGTTGCAATGATTATTTATATTGATATAGTCCTAACAATTTGGGAGAAGGTGTCGGATAAACAATATGTATTTTTGCTGTAAGCCCAAATGCACAGTCATGTTTAAAAATCATTAATATTTACAGGTATTGTCCGTGAAACCAACAGAAAGTTTTAAGACGGACGGAAAATGGTCTATTACAACAAAGAGGTCCGACGAGAAAGAAAAACAACATACATTTGATGCTGTTCTTATATGTACCGGACATCATGCAGAAAAGAATATACCGAACTTCCCCGGGTTAGATACGTTCAAAGGCAAGGTGACGCATACCCACGATTACAAGGATTACCATGGTTACGAGGACAAGAATGTTCTGATTATCGGTATTGGAAACTCTGGCGGGGATGTTGCTACAGAACTTAGTCGAATATCGTCTCAGGTTAGCTAGTTGTTTGCTCTTTGAAATCCGTTTAGACTACTTGATTATTTTATTCTGAATCCCGTGCCACGAAAGTCATTATCACAATACCACGATAATGAAAAAGAAAATCACTGGGGGTGGCGGAGGATCGAATACTGAAAGTATAATCTGTGTGTGATTAAAGTAAGGTACGATCATGAAAATCATAACAAATGTGGTGAAATTCAACATTACAACTAGAGCTGCTTGTCTCCCACAACTGCCTAATCAGACTTTCAGTGCTTTGATTATCAAAAACAGGTTTTAAGGGCCATAATTCCGAAGTACCTGGGCCGAATTGGCTAGTTATCGAACTTGGCCGAGGACTTATTGGCAAACACATTTTGTTCAAGTTGAGAAATGTTCGACTTAGAGTGCGAACAAGATTTGTGACAGACAGACACACAGACACACACACAGACAGGAGTAAATCAATATGTCTCCCACACCACTGTGTGGTGGGAGACATAATGACCAATGTCAAAACCACGATCGTGAAAAAAATTGAAAGTCAGCATAATTGATAAATACGAAATCGAAAGACGAAACCATGTTTGTGGGGGAAAAACAAGTCTAAAACCGATTACGAAAGTTTTCTGTTTTCTTCAACGTTATGCTGTGAATTCACCATCGTGATTCGTGTTTTCTGCTTTCAACTTTCATCATCTTAGCATCGTGAATAACCATGAGTTTTTTCAAGACAATCGTAGGTTCACGGAGACAAATACAAAACGAGATAGACCAAAATTAATAATAGAAATTGCCGAGGAACAAAATTACCTACATTCGTATGCGTTTGAATATTTAACTTAAACAGATGTATCGAAGTTTGTTCTTACATGTATCTATATTTCAGATTTATTTGAGCACCCGATCTGGATCATGGATATTCCATCGAGTTGACGATAACGGGGTTCCCGGGGACATGAACCATTCAACTCGCTTCAATACCATTCTGTTGCAAAATTTTCCTAATTTGATGCAGAATCTTGTTAAAAAGAAAATTAACTACAAATTTGATCACGAAAAATACTGCCTTCAACCGAAACATGGTATCTTTTCTGCTCACCCCACAGTGAACGACGAACTTCCAAACAGAATAATTTCCGGTGGTGTTATTGTAAAAGCCAATGTAGCAGAGTTCACTGAAACTGGAGCAATATTTGAAGATGGTACTAAAGTCGAGAATTTGGACGCTGTAGTACTTGCTACAGGATACATATTTGGCTTCCCGTTTCTTGATAAGAATGTTCTAGAAGTGAAGGAGAACAAGATCAATCTGTATAAATACATGTTTCCACCGGATCTGCAAAAGAAAACCCTGGCAATTATTGGGTGTTTCCAGCCACTTGGAGCAATTATGCCAATGAGCGAAATGCAGTGTCGTGTAGCTACTAGAGTGTTTAAGGTAAGTTGAGTTTGTAGATGCACGTATAATGACAAAGAATTCGCATGTCTAAAGTCTTTGATAGAGCTGTACTGTTCTATTTCTAGGTGCTTGTTTTACATCTTGTTTTTGCGGATTTCTCATGGTTTTGTTTTATCATACAGGAACTTACTGCAAACGTCGTTTGGTAATTGTAGTAACCAGATATTCTCCGTGTATGACCTTAAGCATGGTAGCTGTTACTGTTTGTATTGGGGACTCTATAACGGAAACATTTGGACTACTTGATAATTGAAAGGCAATTGGACGTATACTACACTGTTCTTTCGTTTATGTTGGGATAGCATTTGTGCTTCGTGCTTGTTGCAGAATCCCGAGGGAGAAGTTGGTTAGGGCTTAGGTAACAACAAATTAAGTGAATATCATTTCAAAAACCGTTTATTTCCTGTTTAAGTTGTTGTACGTATGCGTTGTAGGGCCATTATAAGTCCGGGTTACGTCATGGAACACACAAATACACGTACAAAATGGTGCGTTTACTGCACGTGATCATCTTGTGAACAAATGTTTACTCCCCTGTTAACACCTTCCTTTAAAGATGTACTTGTTAAAAACTTAATGTCATTATTTTATATTGTATGTATCTTCTGAAATGTCAGCTATAACGGTAATATCCTTGCAAATATTACTAGGGCATAAAAGACCTGCCGGATAGCAATGAGATGTGGACAGATATTAAAGACAAACGGGCTGCCATGGCGTTGAGATATAAGAAAGCAATGCGACATACTATTCAAGTGGATTACGTTCCATACATGGATGAATTAGCAGAAATGATAGGCTGTAAACCAGACATAAGTAAAAATATTTTTTAGATCCAGTTAGTTATTACACATACATAAATTGTTTTATTACAATAATTGCTAGCTAGAATGAATTCAAAATATCTTCATATATTCCATAAGAATGTTTAAAAAATAGCAAATAACATTGTGTTTTAATTAAAAGGTGGGCGATTGGTTTACAACAGTTAAATTTGACGGATATTGACAAAACTTTTCTTCGTGTAACGGATGTATTTTAAGATATATGACTTGCTTAGCTCGTGTCTAGTTAAACACGTTTTATCATTTATCAGTTTCGTTACTGTCAATCCACCGCAAGTGCTTACATTAAAACAGTTTGTCTGATTCCTTTGAAGATGCTAATTCTGGTATGACTTGTTATTACCTGTATTTTGAACACAGGGAAACTTATCTGGACCGACCCGAAACTTGCAACTAAAGTTTACTTTGGACCTTGTACGCCCTACCAGTATCGGTTAATGGGACCTGGACCCTGGAAAGGTGCCCGGCAGGCCATCATGACACAATGGGAACGAGTGTATAAACCCCTGCAGACCAGACCATGTGTTGGAAATGAGAGCAAGGGCTTTGGAACAGTATATATGTTTATAATTGTGGCCTTAGCTGTACTGCTTTACCTTATTTTATAGCCGTACACCTTCGTTATTTTAAGCAATTATTCTATTGTCATTCCGTCATTATTATGTAATGACTACATCACTGAGTAAATGGACACTGCTGACTCAATAGTTTAATCAACATTGATGATAGTGATTTTGCTTTTTATAAAGGTTCAACATATATCTGTTGATAACAGTTATTGGCACTGTGTTGTATCGAAAAGCACGTGAATTGTCGTAATTTTATAACGCCTTACCTGCATGTACATACTTGCAATTGGTATATCTTAGTGCGTTTGAAGATATATATTTATATTACAGTGCTGATACCATGACATATCTTTTTCAAATTCAAATCTATTCACTATACTCTTGAATGTGTACTACACTGTATTCAAATTGTAATAAGATAGTGAAGGGAACCATTGTTCGGATGTTACAATTACTATGCATATATACTTACAAATATGATATTTTTGATGCAATAAATGGTCAACAATCTGCGTACGTTATTTGCACAAATTTGTTTCTGTTTATATTGTACATGTATGACTGTTTTCGTTTGTCAGGTGTTTGTAGAAACGTGTTAGATACGTTACCGTAAGACACAACAGTTTGATAAAATCGTTTCCAGTCAGACAACAAGTTAAGCTCGTTGACTTTTAAAATCATACCCATTAAGTTTAAAAATATCAAAGTTAGAAGAAGTGATCCTTTGGAATTAGGGGGTTTAGAACAATATAAAGTTATGATAAACTGAAGTGTTGCTATACAACAGAGCCGGCACAGTGGTAAAACTGCCTGACTACGAAATCGGAGGTTTGTAGTAATCCTCGAAGTAATATAAGTAACATTGGGTTAATCGTCCGGTGTATTAATGTTTTACATCTGGCACGCAAAGGAATTCTGGAAGATTCCGGAATTTGAGCGTTTTCTGTATCTTCCACTTGCTAACAGTTTTCAAGTCACCCACACGGGATATCATAGAAGACCATAAACATGCTTTATCATAAGCCTTAGCCTTTCACTTCTGCACGAAATTTGTTGCAATGACTTTAGCCACTTTACCGATGCGTGAGGAGACGCTGACTACTGAACGGTCTAATTTACATGGTAAATGTTTAAAGTATTTGACGATACCATTTAATGACATCGTGTTTTATCTGTCTAAATAGTTATAGTGTCGTAACAGTTTTAACGATCCATGTACAAACTGATAATAGACATTTGCGAATTAAGTCTACGTGGACTGTGAACACCTAAGACGATAGATTTTTCAAGGGGACCGTCTCAACATAATTTGAATATATTATGCGCGGTAGGAAATTGAGTTTATAACGGCAATACGGTTTGGGTTATTATATCATCACTATGCGGTAGGTGATATAAATTCGGATGTGCCTGTTTTTAGCTCGACTTTTCGAAGAAAATTTAGAGCAATTGCACTCGCTCCGGCGTCGGCGTCGCCGTTGGTTAATTTTTTTGATGAAGTCAAATATCTCTGTTACTATCAAAGCTATTGACTTGAAACTTATAATAGTTATTTACTATCAAAGTCTACACCAGGAGAAATAATCCCCATATCTCTGGTTTGAATTTTGATAGAATTATGCCCCTTTTTAACTTAGAATTTCTGGTTAAAGTTTTTGATAAAGTCAAATATCTCTGTTACTATCAATTAAAGCTATTGACTTGAAACCTAAAATAGGTATTTACTATTGAAGTCTACACCAGGAAAAAAACAATTTTTCATTACTCTGATTTGAATTTTGACAGAATTATGCCTCTTTTTAATTTAGAATATTTGGTTAAAGTTTTTGATAAAGTCAAATATCTCTGTTACTATCAAAGCTATTGAATTGAAACTTAAAATAATTATTTACCATCAAAGGCTTCACCAGGAGAAACAATCCCCATAACTCTGATTTGAATTTTGATAGAATTATGCCCCTTTTTAACGTAGAATTTTTGGTTTAAATTTTTGATAAAGTCAAATATCTCTGTTACTATCAAAGCTATTGACTTGAAACTTAAAATAGTTATTTACTATCGAAGTCTACACCAGGAAAAACAATCTCTGTAACTTTGATTGAAGTTTGACAGAATTATGCCACCTTTTCACTTAGAATGTTTTGTTAAAATGTTTGATAAAGTCAAATTTCTCTGTTACTATTAAAGCTTTTGACTTGAAACTTAAAATACATTTTACTATGAAAGTCTACACGTGGAGAAACAATCCCCATTACTCCGATTTGAATTTTGACAGAGTTATGTCCCGTTTTAACCTGGAATTGATTTACTGGCAAAGCT
Source organism: Mercenaria mercenaria (assembly GCF_021730395.1). NCBI lineage: Eukaryota > Metazoa > Mollusca > Bivalvia > Venerida > Veneridae > Mercenaria > Mercenaria mercenaria. The sequence continues at coordinate 93,703,768 of NC_069364.1, forward strand.
CTAATTCAGAGTCAAGTACTGAGAAATGTCGAGCGCGCTGTCTTACGGACAGCTCTTGTTCCGTGTTTCTGTCCATCAGAGAGAAGTTATGCTACACATATCGCCAAACGTTTTAAAGCGAGCCATGCACTCTGCACGTCGTCGTAATGTGGTGAACATTTGTGCCAAGTTTCTTTAAAATCCTTCAAGCAGTTCAAGAGTTACACATCGCACTCAAAACAAAGTTATATGACCTTTGACCCCACCCCTAAGTGTGACATTGACTTGTCTCGATGTGGTGGACATTTGTGCAATGTTTCTTTAAATCCCTCAAACAGATCAAGAGTTACAGAGCGGACACGAAACAAAGTCAAATGACCTTGACAACTAAGTGTGACCTTGACCTTAAAGCGAGCCACCTGATACAGGCGCTCTGCACGTCGTCTTGATGTGGAGAACATTTGTCAAGTTTGTTTAAAATCCTTTAAGGGGTTCACGAGTTACAGAGCGGAGTCGACAAGAAATTGCTAATGGACAGGCGGACACACAGACAGACAGACAGACAGACGGCCATATGAACACCTGTGGTATCCCAAAATACGTCCCCTCGCGCTTATAATAACATCAAAGGAATGGAGACGCAAGCTATTACGTTTTCCACAGTTTTCACAATGATTTACCTACTGACCTACATTTTGATATGAACACCTGTGGTATCCCAAAATACGCCCCCTCGCGCTTATAATAACATCAAAGGAATGGAGACGCAAGCTATTACGTTTTCCACAGTTTTCACAATGATTTACCTACTGACCTACATTTTGATCCCAGCTGACCCAGTTTAGATTTTTTCATGTCGGACGACGACGACAATGGAATACGGATACATTACGTACGATCATCGTTTCAACTTTGACGCAGATGCACAACTTATATTAAAGAACATTTCAGGAAGGTGTTATGACGCTAGATCAAATACTTTTTTTCCGATATGTATAACAGAACATTTCTCTGGTGAACAGACGAACGGAAAGACAAATCCAAATCTTATCCTGTTCGGTGACATAATAAGCCAGACCTTACCATCATTATAGGAATGTTTTCCTACCAAACATAAATTAAAATTATCATGTTGAGATGGTCCCCTTGAAAAATCGATCGTCTTAGGTGTTCACAGTCCACGTAGACTTAATTCGCAAATGTCTAATAAGAGTAAAGTCATATCGAGTGGAAATTTATAAACTGCTGAAAATGAGTACATTGTGTAAGATCCGATTTACTGTTTTATCCTACTGTTTTATCCGCCAAAGCCGTTTCAGAGTTTTCATGAATTTTGCATGGTTCCGATATGAGTTACACATCATTCTAAAATTAAATACGACTTAGAAAAGTCCCCATCTTTCATCAAATATTTGCTGACTCATGGTTTGACGTCAAGCTATGGAAAGACCTTGATTCTGTTTATACGTATTGTTTGTTTGTATAATTGTGAGGAATCGGTAATGGATAAAATAGATAAAATATCGTTAAATTATAAGTGACGGATGTTTAATTTAGGTTAGAAAGTTAACTATACTTTCCAGGTAAAATCTTCTTAAAATAATTATTCCTTGAACTAAACAAGGTGGAGTATTTTGTAAGAATTGCTGCACGTGTGATTCGGATTTACATGTTTAACGGCGTTTGTTTTAGAAAAGTACAGGACTGCTGTTATTTCAAAGATGTTTTTATTTTATTTATTGATATGCTTGGCGTGTTTTGTAAACGACTGTATAAAAATTAATGCCTTTATTATCCATATCAAAAAAGTTGAACCACCAGTGAGTTGTAAGGCCTCCGTGGCAAAGTGGTTAAGGTCGCTGACTTCGAATCACTTGCCCCTTACCGATGTGGGTTCGAGCCTTGCTCGGGGCGTTGAGTTCTCCATGTGAGGGAGCCATCCAGCTGGCTTATGCCATCCAGCTGGTTTACGGAAGGTCGGTGGTTCTACCTAGGTGTCCGCACGTAATGAAATAATGCTCGGAGGGGTACTTGGGGTTAAAAGCTGGAAAGTTGCCATATGGCCTGTAATTGTGCCGGTTTAAAGTTAAACCCTAACAAAACAAACAAGCTTGTGGGGTACGCTATATGTACGTATATATATATCATAGCCTTATCCAGTGTTATCTTTACATGGTTGATTTGCAGTTTATATAATTCATGTACAACGCACCTCGGTTTATTTACAGAATATATTGGACCTTGTTTTTCATATTATGTTCTCAATCGCTAAAAATCATAATCCTTTAATAGAAAAAGGATAAACTTTGTAACTGGGGGGTGGTAACGCATCTGAGGTGCTACATAACGGGTAACACATTTTTTGAAATTTTAGTGTTGATGTTTTCTTTTAATTCGTCTAAGAGGAAGTGTGAAAAGGGACCTTTGATAAATGGTTACATTCAACTTAAATTATTTGCAATCATGTTGAAAGTGTAATTGTTTCGTGTAAAATAGTGTTTTTAGGGAAATGTGCCAATTAATTATATTTCATTTCAATTTAATCCTTTTACCGAACAGTAATTCGTCATTTTTGACATGTTCTTATTAGTTCTACCAATTCTGTACGAGTGTTGAATAGTTTAATACCACAGTCACACATACGACGCGGATAGCTACGTCTAGCTACGGAAAGAAACGTAGTAATCCGTATCGATCCGTACCTGAGCCGTACCTTAAAGTAGTAATCTGTACCAATCCGTATCAGTCCGTACCAATCCGTACGGCTCAGGTACGGATCTATACGGATTACTACGTTTCTATCCGTGGCTAGACGTACCTATCCGCGCCGTATGTGTGACTGGGGTATAAGCTAATGCCCGATATGATGAACTTTTTCAAGCAGAGATGCACAGCATGACGTCATCCAATGTCTTTTAAAAAGCATGAAGTCGACTTGATAATATACATCATCGAAGAATATAATGGTTCTGTGAATAGAAAAATGTTTTCATTCAGTTTTACCGATACATTGCCAATATTTTATTATTCTTGTTGCATATTGCACACGTTTTCTTGAGTTAAATCACCGCTGTGACATGGAATATAACATATGTTATGCATTAGACAGAGATGATGTTTTGTTTTCGGTTATTTTCTAACATATCAATATTTGCAATCACAGGGTAAACAAGTAGGTCACTCAGGACATTTTCTCTATATCACCGGTTGAAGTAAATCGCCTATAAATAGCTGCATTACCATACGCTTATCAAATTGATATCGCAGTTTAAGTATTCTCCTTCGCTATGTATATAACTCAACAATACCACTCACAATAATCAGTTGTAAATTAATCATAGGTTATAAGAAATAACATGAAACGTATAGCAGTTATTGGTGCGGGCGCTAGTGGCCTAACTGCTATAAAATGTTGCATTGACGAACACCTTGAACCTGTGTGTTTTGAGAGGACAAATTATATCAGCGGATTATGGCACTACACAGAAGAGGTGGAAGAGGGCCAGGCATGCGTTATGAAATCTACGGTGATCAACACATCCAAAGAGATGATGTGCTACAGTGATTTTCCTATACCAGACGAATATCCCGTCTATATGCACAACAGGTGTGTCGATCGGTATTTTCATATGTATGCGGATAAGTTTGGACTCCGAAAACATATAAACTTCAATACAGAGGTAGGAAATTAGAATATTGTAAATAACATTTTATATTACAGTAGTATTGCTTCTTAATATCCGAGCTCTAGAAGTTAAACGCAAAAATATTCTAACATGGCTGTGCTTAAAACTGATTTCCAAAGTATTCCAGATCAAAATGTGAAGCGATAATGTAAAGTATGAATGTACGTTGTACTTGTAGATTCTTTTGTTCCATGCTCGGGAGCATGCACTCCTACTAAAACAGTTATCAATATTTTATGTATAAACTGCATATCATAAATAATGATGATTTCATAATTCGAAAGAAACATGAATTCCTAAAGCTTAAAACTATCAAAACTTTCAATAACTAAAATACTTGATTATCTGTATTTAAGAGGTGTACTGAAGCGTCTTTACTAGATCTACCCTACCTGAAAACGAAATAATTTTGATTTGAGAAAAAATAATGATTTTGTCTTTAAACTCTGCACATTTGTATGATAATATACTGCGTCTTCGCAATTATTTTGTGTTTCACTGGCTTATTTTAGTAGTGTGTTGGTCAGTCATGTAAACAAACCCAAGAAGTGATTCTTTTTTTCAAAATTATTTTTGTTGTTGCATTTACAGTATTTTATTATACATTTTGACAAAATTTGCTACATTTTATATGTATTGAAAAAAGTTTTTCTCCCGCCATGCCAACGATGTAAACAGTGGGTCATCTCATTCACACGAAAATTACTGAAATAAAGTATCTCTATTTATTATATGTTTTTCGTCCGATAATTTGGTGGAATGATAAGATATACATGTTTCAATTTATGGAAGGCCGTACACACCATAATGTTATAATGGAAGTCTATGGGAAAACAATTTGTGGTCTCTAACCTATAGTTGACGGTCGAGATGATTGGATGGAAAACGTCGCCTGATTGGGTAACATTATAGACAATAGCTAATAGAATTCAGTGAGATATATCCATCATAATGGCGGAAGGAGATCGGGACAAAGTTGCCAGTACAGAAAGGAAGGTCATTAATGATTTTGTTTACACGGAATACGCCTATTGTACCTGCAAACATCATACTATAACCGTAGGCAGTGAAAAAAGTAAACATTACCAAACATTTTGTGAAATTAAGTCCAAACACTTTGAGATGAAATTTTAGTTTCACTAATTATTCAAATATCTTGTGTGAACGGTCTCCGGTGAAATATAATGGCTTTAATTATATGTAATACGTTCGAGACGATCAATGAAAAATGACTTCTTGTCAGCACATGGTGCACGCAAGAATATTTTTTCATCATTTCTTTCATTGTATGATAATACAAGTGCTACTATACATCAGTATCTTTTCATTTAAATAACATCAACAACATTATGATACAATAAAACTATCTATTTGTAACAAACATTTTAATATTCAATAGTAAATGACAATGTGACAATAAGCACAACAAAGTAATTTAAGATTTTTCGAAATTATCAATTATATGTCGGATGTCATACCGATTATCCGAACATATGTCCGCCACTAATTAATATGTCTCGAAGGTATGCGATAAATAACAGTAGGAGAAGAATGATTTTGCTTGAAGAAGCCATCCAGCTGGTTTATGGAACGTCAGTGGTTCTACCCAGGTGCCCACCAGTAATGGCATAATGCCCGGATATGGGCACCTGGGGACTTCCTCTACCGAGAAAACATAGAAGGTCTCTATATGACCTATGATTAGAGTTTTTCTGTCTTTAATACCAGCAAAAGTCATACATTTCCAGGTTTTGTCTGTGAAACCGACCGAAAATTTCAAGACTGATGGTAAGTGGGAAATTAAAACAAAGAACTCCGAGAACAAAGAACAACAACATATATTTGATGGTGTTCTTATCTGTACCGGACATCATGCAGAAAAGAATATACCCAACTTCCCCGGGTTAGATACCTTCAAAGGCAAGGTGACTCACACACACGATTACAAGGATTACCAGGGTTACGAGGACAAGAGTGTTGATCATTGGTATTGGAAACTCTGGTGGGGATGTTGCTACAGAGCTTAGTCGTATATCTTCTCAGGTTTGAAAGTAGATTGCCCTTTAGAATATTTAAATACTTAGATAGTATTTCTTGTTATTGAATACCAATGGTTGAAATAAACATTTAACGTTCTTGTATGTACTAAGCATTGCAATAGTATAAGTAATGCATATTTAATACTATAATTGTCATAAGTAGTGGTCAAAATAAGTCTACGCGAGTACTTCCGTACCATTTGAAGTTCTCAGATTGGTTACTCAGTAAAAGATACCTTTGATAAAATCTGGCTGAGTCAAGACGTTACTGTTGTTGTGTATTCATTATTGTTTTTGTAAGCTTGATATTCTTATTGTATGTGCGATTTCCCGCGATATAAATAGCACAGCGACGCTATACAAATACAATCAAATAACATAGAATAAGAATGACACGTTTTGTAAATAGAATCGTCAGATATTGAACAACAATGATGACTTTTACCGTAATAATATCGAACATACAATAAGAATAACGACATATACAATAACAATGGTAACACTTAGAATATGAATGACACGACATTGAATAACAATATCAAAGATACAATAAGAATAGCGAAAGATAGAATAACAATAATGACGTTTAACATAAGAATATCGGACATACAATAAGAATAACGACATATAGAATAACAATGGTAAGACTTAGAATATGAATGAAACGACATTGAATAACAATATTGTAGTGCCCCAGATATTGTACTATACATGATATTTATTGTTATTTTAATGTATGGTATATGATACCATTCAGAGTAGAAGTTATGCTATGTCAGGTATTTTAATCTGTTTATTGTTTATCCGGACGTGTGTATCCGAATTTGTGAAGTCCACTTAGAGATCGATTTTTGCATAATGAACCAGGTAGCATTGTAATCTTTGGATCATTTCTGTAAGACTCTTTTACTACCTTCAGTGTATTTAACTGCTTATCAGATGTATTTACGAAGAAATCTTGCTTTATTTACAAATTTACATTCACTTCCGGGTTGTTATTAAGCGGTGTCACGGTAACTTTCTCCTTAGTAACGATAGAAGGTCACCATTTTTGTTTTGAAGGCAAATAGACGAAAGATGAGCTACAAAAGGACTTATGCTGTAAGGATTCGATAGATTATCATAATGTCTAATGTATCAAGCTAAAGTCTAATTATTTTAGTGTAATTTTATCGTAAAATTATGGTTGCCGACTCTGAATACTGGTTGCCAATGCGCAAATTTTGTTTGTGTACAATTTTAGCCAATGACGTTGGCGTCTTGTACACATTTGTTTTTGGTGCATTTGTTGCATTTTTGCGTACCCGCACGAATTTGCGGCGTACCCACTTTTGGTTTTAGTGCACAGGTCTTGGGTATATATACCCGTTGTTCCCGATTTTCGGGTCTCCACAATTCAAAACATCTAAGGGCAAATTCTTGTCAGTTGACATCAGAAATTCAGATTAAGTTTATTTCCAAGAGTTCAAGGCCGGCTACCATATTTATCACAATAAATCAGAAATCTTTTAAGGTCATTAATTCTTTAATCTGTCTCAAATATCAGACTGTTTATTTATTTTGTTACATATTTGTATTAAACATTTTAAGGCTGACTGATAGAATTTTCACAGTATTTTAAAGAGAATTTAAAAGTCTAGGTTCGTGCACTACAGATATAAGAGAACTGCTTTATCATAGACTACTGTATTTCTTGTCCTGTTGATTGTTGACAGATCCTTGTATTTTCACGTGATATTTTTAGTAGTGCCTGACCGTGCATTTTCGCGTATTTTATTCGAAGCTTGTGACATTGTAAGTCTTATAAGATACCGTATTTGTGCTATTTATTGTAGTGATATTTTTCACTTTGTTGAATCGAGTATTCTAGTCACTCATTGAGTATTTGTTAGGGAATAAACAAATAAATCATTTTATTCTTTAGAATTCTATTGTTGTATTCACTTAATTAATTAATGCAAAGTTTAGTACATTTCCCAAATGCCCTGTGGAGACCAACCCTTTCTATCTGAGTAATTCTTGTAAGTCCTTTAAAGAGCCAACACAACATATACCAAGGTGAACTTGTTGCCTTAGTTTACGCAGAACTTCAAAGCTAGAGCTACAATCATAGTCCACACCGGGTTGTCTGCACGCCACTCATAGTCTACATAGATCCAGGTCGTCGAAGTTTCCTCACAATCTATTTAGACACATTCAACTCAGTCTACAGACGTAATACATGTATACTCAGATTCAGATATCCTAATCCACTGACACAATACCAGGCTACCGAGGTGTCGTTGGGTTAGGTAATCTTATTCACGCTACCAGTTATAACTCTTAAGGCCACTAGCTCGCTACATACTTTTTGGTGGCAGCGGTGGGATCCTCTAATATCATCGAGGATCCAGAGATTCGAATCCTATACTCCGGGCAAATAGAGCGCAAACAAAATGGAGTATTATACACCAGCTGGGAGCGATGGTGAGATATCCTTTAAGCGTCCGGAACTAAGAGGCGATAATCATGTGGTCATATCAAGGTCATGTAGTATGCAGAGTTTGCAGACAGATGATAATTTATCAGTTTCATCAAGATTTTCTTATGATAATGTTAGGCCCACTCCAACCAATTTACCACATCATGTCGACACTGCAGTCAATACTTCCTTTGGGAATCAAATTGTTGACAGTAGAATCCAATCAAATGATCTTAGTGAAATCTCAGGGGTTTAAAAGAGGTGGTCTTAGAACTTCAGGTACTGAAACAGGCCCTACCAAAGAATAATCATGCCGCGTGTCATGTCTGCTGCGGACCGTAGTACTGCATGCAATGAAGCAGATGATAATTATACTCAATATACAGCAAGAGAACAGCCTTTATTTCCCTACCGCGTTAATGACACATATGAACGGGGGGATGGGGCTTTGCCGAGGGCACATCAATTGAACGCCAATTACAATTCAGTTGCTCCTCAGATCCCTGGGGGATATGAAAACTTGTACAATGGGGACAGGCATAGATATGAAAACAAACCAGTGAGGTTTCAACAAGGAAATTACATTAGGGGTTCTGGCACGCGAGCGCGTGCAACAGATAATGTTAAGATGCCAGCTTTCACTGGGAAGGAAGAGTGGCCAGTGTGGATAGCCAGGTTTGAAGCAATCGCGGAGAGATATCAATGGAGTGATGACGACCGACTTGACCAACTTCTGCCACGTATAGAGGGCCAAGCAGCACAATTTCTATATGGACAACTGCCAAAGGCAACATTAAGAAACTACCAGGAAGTAGTCAGGGAAATGCATAATCGTTTTAGGGTTATTGAGACAAGCAGGGCATATGCAGCAAAATTTAGTCGTCGTAATCAGAAGTCCGGAGAAACCGCGGAGGAATACGCAGCTGACCTTAAGATGCTATATGACAAGGCACATGGGTATCGTGACAGGAGGACCCGGGAGGAGGACTTGGTTAGAAAATTCTTAGATGGACTTAGGGATGAAGAAATAAGATTTGAAATTGAATTTCACAAGGAACCTGAAACAATAGATGAGGCTGTCTATCATGTGGTCAACTTCATACAGACGCGCAATAGTGGTGCAACAGACAGAAAATACAGGTCTGCGAGGAGAGCATTCCAGTCACACGAAGGTACAGACTCACATATGACCAATGTCTTAAGGGTGCCAGATAAAGAAACATCTCGAGCAAATTCTACGGAAGAAAACAAACCGTGCAGGGAGACAGACCGGGTGTGTAAGGAAGATGACGTGCTGGCGAAAATCTTAGCAAGGTTGGAAAAGTTGGAGGAAGCAAATAGGAGTGTACAATCAAAGAAAACTTTGCCACCGGCTAAGAGGCAGGTGGAGTGCTACAGTAGCCATGGAGTAGGTCACTATGCCCGGGATTGCCCAGAAAAGGGGTCATCAAAAGGGTCTAGAAATTGGCGAGATAGGGGTCCAAGCAATCGTGGTGCTACAAGAGAAAATGCAGGAGCCGAGCCTTTAAACTACCAGGGACCTACCCCAGTGGCCGGGAGGCGGTCCAATTAGAGTTCAGTGGCCACATGGAGGACAAGCGGAGTGATAATGCAGAAGAGGGTGTTAAAGAGAGAAAGCGACTCAGTGATGGGGTTTATGTAAAGGGTAAAGTAGAAGGAGTGGAGTTGTTGTTTACTGCAGATACAGGTGCAGCAAGGTCAGTGCTGTCATCTAGAATATATAGGAAGATAGAAGAGAGCCAGAGACCAAAGTTAGCGAAGTGTGGAAGTCTTCGTGGGGCCAATGGTTCGCCAATAGCGGAATTAGGCAAAGCAGAATTCAGCATCACCGTAGGGTCGTACGAGATGGTGCATGAGGTTGTGGTCGCTGATATCGAGGACGACGCCCTTTTAGGGTTCGACATATTAAGGGGAAGTGAAAAGGGACCAGCTGACTTACTGTTAAGCAAGGGGGTGTTAATATTAGATGGCATTGAGATCCCTTGTTTACAGGTTGGTAAAAGAAATAGGTCAAGGAGAGTGACTGTTGCAGATGATGTATGTATCGCAGGCAGAGCAGAGGCGCTTGTTGATGTATATGTTGAAAGGGAGGAAGTCGATGATTTTGACAAGTATGCTGAGTACCTGGTAGAACCCAGTGAAAACTTCAGGCAGAGGTATCAGTTGGTAATGGCATCATCGCTGGTTGACATCAACAAAGGCCCGACTTGAAAAGTCAGAGTACTTAACCCATTTCCGATGGAGGTGAGACTACATCAAAATGCCCACATAGGAGGGGCTGAACAAATAGTGAAGATCGTGAGTGTCGTGGCCGAGCAAGAATACGAGGGAGAAGATGAGAATTTGTGTAGGGTTAGGCGAATAGGAACTCAGAGGAAAGAGATTAAGAATGTGGGGGAGGGTGTCAAAAATATCAAGGGTAGCACTGTTCCGGACCACCTGAGAGATCTATTTGAGAGATCAACAGTCGGTAAAAATGAAGTCGAGAAAAGCGCTGTGGCGACATTACTTAATAAGTACAGTGATACCTTTTCAAAGAATGAGTGGGACATCGGACTCACAGACCTAGCTGAACACCCAATAGACACTGGCGATGCCACACCCATTAAGCAAAGACCGAGACGCGTCCCGCTTGCGTTTGCCTCAGAAGTACCTCCCCGTGGGCCAGCCCCATTGTGTTTGTTCGTAAGAAGTCGGGAGCGGTTAGGCCCTGTGTTGATTATAGGAAGGTCAATGTGCTTGTGAAACCAGATGGATTCCCACTCCCAAGGGTACAGGACTGTCTAGACGCTGTTGCAGGTATGAGCCTTTTCAGCTCGTTCGATTTAACAAGTGGATACTTTCAGATCCCCTTAAAGAAAGAGGATATTCCGAAAAGTGCCTTTACCTGTAAATACGGCCTCTTTGAAATGAAACGGATGCCATTTGGTCTCAGCAATAGCAGCAGCACGTTCCAGAGAACGATGGAATTAGTATTGCAGGGTTTGCAGTGGCAAACATGCCTAGTCTATATCGACGACATAATTGTATTTGGAGCAGACTTTGCGGAACATATACAGAGAGTTGACGAGGTACTTGATAGGATAAAACAGGCTGGTATGAAGTTACGACCAGACAAGTGTCATATGCTTCAAACGGAAGTAGTTTTCTTGGGGCATGTAGTGTCTGAAGAGGGTATACGACCGGACCCCACAAACATAGCAAAGATTGCCGAATGGCCAAGGCCAACAACACCAAAGCAAATTAAACAGTTTGTAGCCACTGGTTCGTACTATAGGCGCTATATCAAGGACTTTGCAAAAGTTGCACGACCGCTTACTGAGTTGACCAAAAAAGATGCCTGTTTTGCTTGGACTGAGGAGTGTGAGAAAGCATTTATGACATTAAAGAAGAAGCTGACAGATGCAGATGTGATGGGATTTCCCCTCAACGAAGGTGGCGAGTTCTATTTAGATGTAGACGCTTCAGGTACTGGGATAGGCGGTGTACTTTCACAAGTGCAGTCTGATCAAGAGAGGGTAATAGCTTATGCAAGTAGATCGCTCAACAAAGCCGAACGCAATTACTGTGTGACCGAGCGCGAGCTTCTTGCAATTGTATACTTCATGCAGTATTTCAGACAGTACCTTCTTGGGCGGAAATTCACCGTGAGGAGTGACCACCAAGCCCTTACTTGGCTTTTCAGTCTGAAAGAGCCCAATGGGAAAATAGCTCGCTGGATAGAAATCCTGGCACCTTTCAACTTCTCAATTGAGTACCGGCCAGGTAAACTGCAGCCTCACTGCGATGCATTATCTAGGTGCGACAGTCCGAGAGATTGCGATTGTAGCGAAGTTGATATGAGTGAACCGCTGAAGTGTGGTCCCTGTAATAAATGTAGACGTCGAGCCGAGATTATGGTACTTAACTGGAGGAAAGGTGAGGACTCACAGGAAAACAACGTGGACAGCAATGGTGAGGAAAACAGCGAAGCTTTATCCTGTGAAAGCAAATCAGAAGTAGCCTCAAGTCAGGTGAGGGAGGTCAACACAGATGAACCTAGAGCTGGCACAAGCAGCGAGTCCACAGACTGGACAATGGTAGGAGCAGGGAAAACAACAGCAGAGCTGAGAGCGAGACAGCTTGGAGATTCAGACATAAAGCCAGTGCTAGAGGCCAAGGAGGAGGGTTAAAAACCTGTGAAGGAACGGACAGACACTATGAGCCCATGTTCTAGACATTACCTACTGTTGTGAGACCAGCTGAAAGTAGCAGATGGTGTGCTTTTGAAGGAATTCATAAAGAGAGATGGGTCAGGAACATATGGACAAGTAATTGTACCAGAAAAGGTGAAAAGAGAGATACTACAGTCTATGCATGGAGGACTATTGGCAGGTCACATGGGAATAAAGAAAACTAAGGCTAAAATTCTCCAAAGGTTTTACTGGTTCAATCTAAGGGAAGATGTGAAACTGTTCATTCGCCAGTGTGACATTTGTGCTAGGGATAAGAAACCACCCCCCCCCCCCCCAGAGCTGCTATGGGATCAGTTAGGACTGGTGCCCCATGGGATGTGTTAGCGACTGATTACTTAGGCCCTTTTCCCGTAACCCCTAGAGGAAACCGTTATATCCTAGTGCTTACTGATCATTTTTCAAAGTTTGTCGAGGTAATTGCGGTCCCAGACCAGACCGCCGAAACTTGTGCTAACAAAATTGTTAATGAATTTGTTTGTAGGTGGGGATGCCCGGTATCAATCCTGAGTGACCAAGGCCGGACATATGAGAGCAAAGTCTTTCGAGAGTTGTGCAGATTGCTGGGAGTAAAGAAAGTGCGGACAAGTGTGCGAAATCCGAGATGCAACGGTCAAGTCGAAAGATTTAACCGGACACTAGTCCGCATGATCAGAGCCTACCTTCAGGGAGTACAAGAAGACTGGGACTTGAACCTAGGATGTTTGGCCGGAGCATACAGGGCGACACCGAATGAGTCTACAAAGCTGACTCCGAATTTGCTAACGATGGGAAGAGAAGTGCGACTCCCGGCAGAGCTTGTGTTTGGCAGTACCACCAGTAAGTCTGAAGTACCAGTGACCAGCTATGGTGACTATGTTGATGGTATCCTGTCAAAGATGAACCATGCCCATGACATAGCCAGGAAACATTTACAGAAGTCAGCTGCACGAAGCAAGGAGATATATGACAAAAGGATGTTGGTGAATAACTACGAGAAGGGTGATGTGGTTTGGTGTTTAGCTGAATCCAGGAAAGTTGGCGAAGCTCCCAAGCTGCAGCCAGCTTTCGAAGGACCATGTTTGGTGTTAAGGAAGTTGTCTCCCTTGACCTTTGTAATACAGCTAAGAGATCAAGGGGCAGAGCTATTTTAGAGTTATTTTAATGTATGGTATATGATACCATTCAGAGTAGAAGTTCTGCTATGTCAGGTATTTTAATCTGTTTATTGTTTATCCGGACGTGTGTATCCGAATTTGTGAAGTCCACTTAGAGATCGATTTTTGCATAATGAACCAGGTAGCATTGTAATCTTTGGATCATTTCTGTAAGACTCTTTTACTACCTTCAGGTCATGGTGTATTTAACTGCTTATCAGATGTATTTACGAAGAAATCTTGCTTTATTTACAAATTTACATTCACTTCCGGGTTGTTATTAAGCGGTGTCACGGTAACTTTCTCCTTAGTAACGATAGAAGGTCACCATTTTTGTTTTGAAGGCAAATAGACGAAAGATGAGCTACAAAAGGACTTATGCTGTAAGGATTCGATAGATTATCATAATGTCTAATGTATCAAGCTAAAGTCTAATTATTTTAGTGTAATTTTATCGTAAAATTATGGTTGCCGACTCTGAATACTGGTTGCCAGTGCGCAAATTTTGTTTGTGTACAATTTTAGCCAATGACGTTGGCGTCTTGTACACATTTGTTTTTGGTGCATTTGTTGCATTTTTGCGTACCCGCACGAATTTGCGGCGTACCCACTTTTGGTTTTAGTGCACAGGTCTTGGGTATATATACCCGTTGTTCCCGATTTTCGGGGTCTCCACAATTCAAAACATCTAAGGGCAAATTCTTGTCAGTTGACATCAGAAATTCAGATTAAGTTTATTTCCAAGAGTTCAAGGCCGGCTACCATATTTATCACAATAAATCAGAAATCTTTTAAGGTCATTAATTCTTTAATCTGTCTCAAATATCAGACTGTTTATTTATTTTGTTACATATTTGTATTAAACATTTTAAGGCTGACTGATAGAATTTTCACAGTATTTTAAAGAGAATTTAAAAGTCTAGGTTCGTGCACTACAGATATAAGAGAACTGCTTTATCATAGACTACTGTATTTCTTGTCCTGTTGATTGTTGACAGATCCTTGTATTTTCACGTGATATTTTTAGTAGTGCCTGACCGTGCATTTTCGCGTATTTTATTCGAAGCTTGTGACATTGTAAGTCTTATAAGATACCGTATTTGTGCTATTTATTGTAGTGATATTTTTTCACTTTGTTGAATCGAGTATTCTAGTCACTCATTGAGTATTTGTTAGGGAATAAACAAATAAATCATTTTATTCTTTAGAATTCTATTGTTGTATTCACTTAATTAATTAATGCAAAGTTTAGTACATTTCCCAAATGCCCTGTGGAGACCAACCCTTTCTATCTGAGTAATTCTTGTAAGTCCTTTAAAGAGCCAACGCAACATATACCAAGGTGAACTTGTTGCCTTAGTTTACGCAGAACTTCAAAGCTAGAGCTACAATCATAGTCCACACCGGGTTGTCTGCACGCCACTCATAGTCTACATAGATCCAGGCCGTCGAAGTTTCCTCACAATCTACTTAGACACATTCAACTCAGTCTACAGACGTAATACATGTATACTCAGATTCAGATATCCTAATCCACTGACACAATACCAGGCTACCGAGGTGTCGTTGGGTTAGGTAATCTTATTCACGCTACCAGTTATAACTCTTAAGGCCACTAGCTCGCTACAATATCAAAGATACAATAAGAATAACAAAATATAGAATAACAATAATGACTTTTAGAGACATTGAATAACAATAACAAACATACAATAATAATAACATACATATGGGCCATTCCATGACAAAACCTGTATTAGTGACATGATATAACTATTGTATAATTAGTAGTGTAAAATACTGAAAAATCACTGTTTTTCTTATGTTTCTCCAGAAACTAGAAACTAATACATTGTAATTGTGTCATCTAAGACAAACCAAATTCTACCATATTTTTCATATAAATGTTGTTTCTGTTGTCATGGCAACGGAAATTCCAAAGCACCCATGCATCATGAAAATATAGAGGTGTATAGATAAAAGGCTCGTGATGAAACTAAAGATATACGGTTAAGTTATTTTCCAGTAAAATCGCTTTAAACTGTTTCTAAATATCATAATGTATGATGTTAAGTGTTACGCATAATTTGTTCCATTAATGACTTGGAAAAATACAGGGCATGCACAACGACGTCATACTGCTTTCATGACGTACTTAACGTTACGTCTCAAAATACCCTCGGTGACTAACTTAAAAACATTGTAGCTCTTAAGATAGTGAAGATAATCACTTCAAATTTTCGGATTTTAAAGATAAAAGAATGTTTTTTATGAATATGTTATTATCTCAATTTTGAATTTTTTGCCACTAATACTGGTTTTCTCATATAATTTAGCAACGTTTGACATGCCATAAGCGGGTTAATTCTGCGAGCCTTTATTTCTACTTATTCTACGGGTCAAGGCTGTTATGCAGAAATAAATTCCGCACATTTAAACTATCAGCAGAATTTTTCGACGCAGAAATAAACTTTGATATTTCGCTTAAGGTGATGTCGCGTTTTGAATTTCCGGTGAATAACAAAAAACAAAGAATATTCAGTTCTTTCCAAAAACCGTTATGTTATGATTCAACCAAATAGTTACCTTTGTCTACCAGAAAGGAACAATTCTTATATTTTAATATTGAGGTTTGGTACCTTTATAACAGACAATAAACTAAAACAATAGAAATTCATACGTGACTTCGGTGAGCTCAACAAAGCAATTTCAAGCACAAATATTAATGTGGAATGTAAAGTAAGTTACACACTACAATATCCGACCAAGATACTTACAATAACAATGCATTTGCAGAATAGAGAGATAATAATAATTTTGACAGCTCGTGAAAACTAATGACAAATTTTGACACATTACCACATCGATCCTAAATTAAACAGGTTTCGGGCCACAAAAGTGGCTCTCTGGCAATTTTAGTTCGTAAGTCGGGTCACGAAAGTGGCCCTTTGCCAGTCTTAGGGTTAAACATAAACGAGGACATCTCACGACCACTGAACAACAAGCATTGTGTTCTCCCAATAAAGGTCATAAAAAGAAGTTAGTACGGCATGTAGCGAGCACTGGCAGGTATATGAACGGTGAACCCGGAATTTAGACTAGCTTTAACTACACTAGGCTGGCCAAAACTGGATTCATCTAGTTGGAAGAGCGTAAACAAATGAAACGTTTTATTTTTTGCCGCCATTTCCTACGCCACTGTATTTTGTGAATAAAAGGACGTGTCCAGTTGAGCCATTTTCATTGTTACTTGTCGTCTACGACACTGTCAAAATGTTTAAAGATTTTACTGACATTATTGGTATCAAGATATGAAATATGGCAATTGATTTTTTTCTAAATGACGTTTAGAAGGAACTTTTCAAAATTCGGTCCTGTTGGTATCTTATATTACTGCAAAACACTGAATATTTACATTCGCCCTATTCTTCTCCATTGCAAATTATGATGTTCATTTCGTATGAACAGCAAAAGGAAAGGCGCGACAGTTACGTCATCGCTGCTTAGTGATAACCGACCGCTGTTTTGACGACGTCCGCGTATAGTCAGGGAGAACGTTCTTTAGATGACGTCGCATTGTTCCGTCTGGTGAACAGAATGGCCAGGAAGCTGATTTTAATGTTAACTGGCACAAAATATGTGCAGTTTATATTATTATCTTGTTTACAGATGGAAAGGAAATATAATGTAAATATAAGAAATGAAACTATTTGTTTCGGTGTTCAAGCGAAATGAAAGACAGAATAGGATCGGCAAATTAAACAAGAATCGCTCATGGATTTGCCGATCCTATTCTGTCGTCCATTTTGCATGAACACCGAAAAAAATCATTTCATTTCTTAATTGTTGTTTATGCCCCTGGGCATGTAGCTATTGATTTGTCCGTAAGACTATCCGATATTTTACAGTTTCGCGAACCACCCACAATAATGACACGATTTAGTTCATATACACACTCAACTCCTTGTGACAAGACCTACAGACTGACCAATATATGAATGACCTTGAATCTCATATGACCTTCACCTTCAAAATTAAAACCGAAATAAACAATATTTTTGGTCCTGCCACCAACATAATAACCCCATTTGGTTCATACACATATTCTTTAAACCTTGTGGCAAGATCTACCAAATGACCTAGATGAACTTGACCTTCATATGATAAACACAATTAAACATCTTTGGTCGTACACTCGGGGCCATGATCTTACCTCTTGAAATTTTAGCCCCATGTTTTCTTTTTTGTTGGATTTAACTTCGAACCGACACAATATAGGTTATATGGCGACTTTCCAGCTTTGATGGTGGAGGAAGACCCCAGGTGCCTCTCCGTGCATTATTTCATCACGAGCGGACACCTGGGTAGAACCACCGACCTTCCGTAAGCCAGCTGGATGGCTTCCTCACATAAAGAATTCAACGCCCCGAATGAGGCTCGAACCCAAATCGATGAGGGGCAAGTGATTTGAAGTCAGAGCTCCTTGTTTAAGTATCGTTTCTGCTTTAACGTGAAACGATACATTCGTATTAAAAGTATTACTTTTACAGAATTATTTCTGACATGCTTTATAAATAAACACGATTATCTTGATGATGTAACAATACATTACAACATGTTTACAATAAAAATAAATGAAAGAATAGCCATGGGTTCGGACACAAGTTTATTCATCGGTAAACGGCTCTCCCTTAAACGCAAATTCCCTTTCCCGTGATATTAGGTCATTACACCGTTGGGGTAATACAACTTTTGCCACACACCTATTACCAGCATTGATAATTATGAAATGAAAGTCAATTTCTCTCAAGCCGGTTATAGTTGAAATTTAACACACTGTGAGAATCCATAACACTACAAATATCTTACTGCGTCGTAAGATTAGTAGTTACAGTACTTAACTGCATATTGGACTTAATTAATGACACAATGGAAGATCTCTGAAGAACGCGGTGTCCAAAACAAAATATACACAGTCACGTTCTGAACACCTGCGATTTACCTGACTTGGAATAACTGGTGAAATTATAGTAATAATAATTTCTAATATGAATATGCAACTACTTTCGTTTCTGCTGCCAAATTTTATAAGTATATTTGTATAGGTTTGTAAAAACAAGGTTTAATGAAAAGTTACATTTTAGAAAACAACATACCGATTCCAGACTTTCATATCCCTACCATGTTCCAACTGGGAAGTTCCAGGACAGAGTAAATAAAAGTTATCACTGCCAGGTTAATCTCTTACATACATACAGATACCACAATATATAAAATATGTAAATGTTCGTGAACTGAATATAGAATATATCAAAGAAAGCTTAAAGAACCGAATACGCATATGTTTTAATGCCTTTGCAGAAAACAGAGCAAGAAGTTAAACATCATTACGGACGAAACAGGCAGGAAAGCAAGACTTAGTATCAAAGCAGGTCTCAATGGACTTAAAGAACTGTCAATCATTATTCTTGCCTCGCCGGGAAAAGTTGCGTCCAACTGATAAAGGACTGAACACCAACTCAAAAAGTTGTCATATGATATAATGTTGTCAAGAAAAGAAGCAGTCATAAAACATTTCTTATATCATTATCCAAATGAATAAGCAAGCTTTCCGACTTCAGAATCCGGTCATTCTCGTATTTCTCAATGTAGTCTAGGCTTACATTTCTTTGTAAACGGGTAACATGAATGGTATTAAACATATATAAGTTTTGATACCAACGTTTGGCTGATGGGTACCGAAGAGTCATTTTTAACATTAAAGGTTGGTGGCCACAAGCGGTATTTCTGTATCAAACATGTTAAATGTTACTAAATCCGTCTCAAGTTTTCTGGTTCGCACGAATTTTTGAGCAAACAGCCTTTTGATCAAACAAACGAACGTTGTGTTATTGTTTCTCTACTGCATGTACATACGTGTTTCCTTCAAATTGAATTTTGTAGAGTAACTGCAATATTGAAAGGATTCCTTACCTGCTTATTGTTCGTGCTGTTTTCACTATCAATTTATTATATGTTATTTAGCGCTAATTATTAGGTGTCATTACAGTAAATTTGCGTTACTGTTTAAAGACGGTGGTCATGATTCCAAAATTTAGACAGTTCTTTTAGTAATAAGGAAACGGAAATTGGTGATTAAACAAAATTTATGCTCCTCGCATTAATCAAAACTTTTCTATTTGTTTAAGTGGCAGGGGCCAGTTTCGCATTTGGCCCGGTTACGTTTTTGGGTCGGGGCTTTGCTCCGACTCAATAGAATAATAGACGGTAAATGAAAACCACTACACTTTTAGTGCAAAACGGCAAATAACAAAAATTAGTGCAGCTATAACAAAGCGCATGAATATCATCAGGACTATTTACGGCTATTTTTATATTAACAGCTATTTTTAGAATGCAGTCGCCAGTGACGTCATCGATATATGTCATGTATACCGCTTGATTAAGTTGATATACACAACAAACACAATTGCTTCTGAGAAACTATTCCAAACAAGAGCTCGTCGAACACGAAATGCCCACCTTGATGCATTTAGTAATTGCACAAGGAACAGAAATTATATGCTCAGTGTAAGCAAAAGTTCTACCATTCTGTTTTAATCTGACTTTGACCTTTAACCTAACAAGAGATTACAAAGTGATCTTGGTGCCATCCACTGAGCCATTTTTGAATGTTCCAAATTTCAAGACTAGCTCAAGGTCAAAATCAAGGTCAAATTTTATTTCGGTACAATATAATGTGTATGTGGTCCAAATTTGAAAGCTGTGGCTTGAGAAATGTTAAAGTAGGTCTCTAGATCAATATCAAAGTCAAAGTTCATTTTGGTAGACAGAAATATGCATGTGCTTCAAAATTTGGAGGCTGTAGCTTGAGAAATGTGAAAGTAGGTAGTAGGTAAAAATCAATGTCAAATTTCAATTTAGAGCACAAAAATATGCATGCGGTCCAAATCTGAAGTCTGTACAATCAGAAATGTGAAGTAGGTCACTAGGTCAATCTCAAGATCAAAGTTCATTTCGGTACACATAACTATGCATGTGGTCCAAATCTGAAGCCTGTACCTTCAAAAATGTGGAAGTAGGTCACTAGCTCAATTTCAAGGTCAAACGATTTTTTTTGGTACACAAAACTATGCATTTGATCCAAATTTGAAGGCTGTAGCTTGAGAAATGTGAAATTATAAGTCTATATGAACCATGTGACCCCCAGGGCGGGGCCATATTTGACCCTAGGGGGATAATTTGAACAAACTTGGTAGAGAATCATTAGATGATGCTACATTACAAATATCAAAGCCCTAGTCTTTGTGGTTTGAAGAAGAAGATTTTCAAAGTTTTTCCCTATATAAGTCTATGTAAACCATGTGACCCCCGGGGCGAGGCCATATTTTACCCTAGGGGGATAATTAGAACAATCTTAGTAGAAGCCCACTAGATAATGTCACATACAAAATATCAAAGCCCTAGGCCCTGTGGTTTTGGACAGGAGGTTTGTCAAAGGTTTTCCCTATATAAGTCTATATAAATCATGTGAACCCCGGGCGGGGCCATATTAGATCCCAGGGCAATAATTTGAATCATCTTCGTACAGGACCACTAGATGATAATTCATACTAAATTTCAAAGCCCTAGGCTCTGTGGTTTTAGACAAGATGATCAGAAACTGCTTTAACTGTTCCTGGCCAATGTGACCTTGACCTTTGACCTAATGACCTCAAAATCAATAGGGATCATCTGCTGATCATGACCAACTTAATTATCAATTTTCCTGACACTAGGCCCAAGCGTTCTTGAGTAACTGCCCTGAAACCATTTTACTGTTCCTGGTCAATGTGACCTTGACCTTTGACATACTGACCTCAAAATCAATAGGAGTCATCAGCTGTTTATGACCAACCCCCCTATCAACTTTCATGATCCTAGGCCTATGCGTTCTTGAGTTATCATCCGGAAACCGTTTAACTGTTCAGGGTCACTGTGACCTTGACCTTTATAATATTGACCTCAAAATCAACAGGAGTCATCTGCTGGCCATGACCAACCTTCCTATCAACTTTCGTGATCCTAGGCCCAAGCATTCTTGAATTATCATCCGAAAACCGTTTTACTATTCAGGATCACTGTGACCTTGACCTTTGACATACAGACCTCAAAATCGATAGAAGTCATCTGCTGGTCATGACCAACCTCTCTATCACCTTTCATGATCCTAGGCCCAAGCGTTCTTGAGTTATCATCCGGAAACTGTTTTACTATTCAGGGTCACTGTGACCTTGACCTTTGATATACAGACCTCAAAATCAACAGGGGTCATCTGCTGGTGATGACCAACCTCCCTATCACCTTTCATGCTCCTAGGCCCAAGCGTTCTTGAGTTATCATCTGGAAACCGTTTTACTATTCAGGGTCACTGTGACCTTGACCTTTGACATACAGACCTCAAAATCAATAGGGTCATCTGCTGGTGATGATCAACCTCCCTATCACCTTTCATGATCCTAGGCCCAAGCGTTCTTGAGTTATCATCTGGAAACCGTTTTACTATTCAGGGTCACTGTGACCTTGACCTTTGACATACAGACCTCAAAATCAATAGGGTCATCTGCTGGTCATGACCAACCTCCCTATCAACTTTCATGATCCTAGGCCCAAGCGTTCTTGAGTTATCATCCGGAAACCATTTTACTATTCAGGGTCACTGTGACCTTGACCTTTGACATACAGACCTCAAAATCAATAGGGGTCATCTGCTGGTGATGACCAACCTCCCTATCAACTTTCATGATCCTAGGCCCAAGCTTTCATGAGTTATCATCCGGAAACGGACTGGTCTACATTCCGACCGACCGACCGACCGACATCTGCAAAACAATATACCCCTCCTTCTTCGAAGTGGGGCATAATAAAAACTTGACGGAAACCGTATTCCAAGGGCGAAGTTTCGCTCAAATGATTTTATATGAGCATTCGGTGTTTGAGCTGAAACTCTGGCTTGAATGTGGATTACCTAACCGAAAGTTATAGTAGAAAAGGTTCGTAAAGTATAAGGTTCGCCGTTCAGCAAACACTTGTCGTGACTTGATTACACCTGAATCCGTTATTTATAATTGCAGATTCGAATGCTCGCTTTCCATTTTTTAAACCTAGCTTATTTTGTTGCATGTATATCTTAAACAGTTTTAAGACAGGAAAGTGCACAGACAGGAAATGATACACTGTTTTTCAAAGAGCCTACTGACTATACTATATTTAAATGGGACTAAAATTTCATTTTCATTTTTTTTATTGAATGGCTGCATAATGTCTCTAATGTAGCTACGGAAATTTCCTTTTTTGTAGATTAACAAGCCATATTGAATTTAAAATTAATCAAATATATGTATCAGAAAAAAAAAACGTTTTGCACATGTGTTTTGTGTCAAAAGCTAGAACATCAATTGATAAACTTATATACATCTTTGTGTCTGACCCGGTTCAATACTTACTATTATTATCATTATTATACCAGATTTATATAGCGCCCTTTTCATGATCAATTTTACGTTCAAAGGCGCTTTACATAGTTCAAATGCAGCCACACAGGGCGCATAATTCATCCTCTACTAGTACAGACACAGAGCGATCTGACCAGAGGGACAGAGTGAGACAAAGCCCCCACGACAGAGAGATCAGAAATCAGATACAGGCTTGTCCGGCTAACTTAGCCTAGCTCGTTGCGAATAGACAGCCTGGTTCTTTAACGTGCCCAGTGTATAGCACTGATACACGCAAGGATTGCCTGGGTTCCTGACCAGTACACCTCTAGTTGGGTGGGAAACACTGAAAAGCGTTTCTGAAAATTCCCGAGTAGCTGCCGGGTATCGAACCCCCGACCTCAGGATTGGAAGGCCAGTGTGCAAACCACTGAGCTATCCGTCCACTTTATCATTATGTGTTGTTATATTTTCTGGTCCATTGGGATAATAGAATCCTTTAGTTTTCTTAATGATAGAATTCCGCTTATGTCAAATCGAGTTTGCTACTATTTTGCTTGCTTTCATTCTGTGCTTCCGATGGATTTTTTATATCTTAAATCATATAAAGAGGTATTTTTGTCGCAAGAGGTACCTAGCTATTTCGTGGCAGCAATATGCCACATTACTGTCGCGGTATTTACAAATTATATTGATAAGGCCAAGCTTTTTAAAACAGATCATTTTTGCAGTCGAAAGATTTCTAGAAATATTATTTCAATGGTTTTTATTTTTTATAATAAATGCTTAAAGCAACCTTTCGATGTGTCAGTCATCTTGATTCTAACTGAATCTTTGTATGATGCAATGGTTATAGTTTAACAACTGGCATTATACTAAATCAAATGTTCAAGGACACAGTGACTTTAAATGCAAAACGCATTTTCGCTTAACATTTCGATAACGGCTTGACATATGATTAGGCAATGAATGAACCCTGTTGTTTGAGATCTTCTTATGGTATATAACACATTCACATATACCCTTCTTGATTTTGAGTTTCTGAGTCAATGGTCATGGCCGCTGTCATGCTTGTTATCAGAAAGATACTGATTTACTCTATACCTGCTGAATCAGTTAACGGTTTTTATGTTAACAGTGTCTCCTTCAGAGTTATTTTCGGGCGAAAGTTGCTCCGCACAATAGTGCTCTTGTTAATATTTGATAGAAAACAAGCATGTTAACGACTATGAGAACTTTTATTTGAAGTTGTGATTTCCCAATACTCGTCGCATGTTGACAGAATCTATACGAATTTGTAGGTCGCAAACATGCAAATAACAGAGAAATCTATTAAAACACAGTCATGAAGAATTCCTTAACTGAAATTCTTATATCTATAATAATTTATCTTGTGATATATTTATTGCTGTATGTGCTTGTGGTCAATACTGATGCATCTTTTGTGTTTCTTATTACGTACAAGCGTTTTGTTTTAGCATGTACTCGTTTGTTAATTGATCCTGTTGTTTAAACTAGCTGATGTTGAATAAGTGTGCGTGTTTGTGTGTTTGCATTTTAGCATGTGCAATTTTATCTTAGAGTAGGGCCATAAATTTGTTTTTGTATGTTTTTCTTTTCAATGACCTTGTACACATTATTCTTCAAAAACCTGTCCGCCATTACGCGACTAGACAAGATGGCTCCGATGCTTGTTCCTTTACTACAGTTAGACCAGAACTAAGCCATGTAAAGAATGGTATCATTTTAAGGCATAATAGAGATCCATTTATGTTTGGAATTCATGAATGCAAAAACAAAAAAGAAATAAAAAAGGAACGTACCATGCTTAACTCTATGAATGAGACTTACCGAAACTACAGAACATTTGTAATGTTACCTTCCACTAAATAGGGGCAGTTTTTGTATTACGATTACCGAACATTAACAACAACAACAACAATTTATTGCAATCACCATTCACATGGTTTTGGCAAATGTAATTTAAACATAGCATGCACAGATTCATGATATATCAATCTGTTGACAAAACAACACATTAAAACCCCTATTATCAATATGCACTGTGCGTTTATTAAATGCAAATTTTAATATTTACAAAGGCGTGAAGGCGTACTACTGTTCCTGATTCTCACTGTTAATAAATATTTGTTGGCCAAGACTGACAAAATCTTTTCAGATATTTACATCTAATTTCTCTGTAATATTGACATGTCATTAGAAAATGGTATTCAGATTCTACTGAATTGTGTATACAATTTTCACATAGTCTGTTATTTCTTTCGGTCCCAATATATCTGACAGTTCAATGGCTAAGCAATGTGAAGAAAGTCGAAAACGATTCAATAGCCTTCTTAGATAGTCATCATTGACAAAAGATTTTTAGTAAACGTACAGTGAACCTAAATTTTTAATGGCGTATAAATGATGAGACTTTGCCAAAATGGTTTCGCCAATTCTATTATAACTGCTCTGAGATAGGGGGAGTATACAAAACTATAGATATTTAGAAGATTCATACACAATTCTGTAAAAGAACCTTAGGTGTAAAGTATCAGACTTCGACAATGACAGTACTAGGGGAGTTAGGACGCTATTCCTTGACTACTGTGTATAAAGAGCGTATTTTGAAATATTGGCTAAAAGTTATGGCAAATCCTAACTCTATAATGTGCAGTATATTTGATTCAAAGAAAACATTTATTAATAGTGCTAACTGTATACCATGGTTTAAAGCGGTAAAAAGAATTCTTGATAGCATTGGGTACAGTAACCTTTGGGCTACATAGATATCAATGTAAACTATTTTCCATTATTTCAGAGGAGATTAAGAGATCAATTTATTCAAGAGTGGCATAGGTCAGTATTTAGTTCTCCAAAACTTGAATATTACATTAATTTGAAGACAAGTTTTGTATTTGAACCATATCTACCTAAATATACATACTTTTGTTTTTTTATTTATATTAAGGCCCCATTGTGAAGCATACAAATACAAATAATCGATTTGAGCCCGTAGGCTCTCAGGTGATGTAGTAAATAATACCATGTCATAACATAAGTAAATATACTTAGCTGGTTCAAATCATCATCGGTCAATGCGTTAAAATCTATATTAGACGCTACGTCATTCACGAAAAGTAACAATAGAATAGGAGGAAGAGGTTCTCTTTGTTTTAGACCAAGTTAGACTTCGAAAAAATCCGAAACTGTATTAAGACCTTTCGCACAAGCAGATACATTTGAATAAATTGCTTTTAAGATTTGTAGCATTTTTGTACAACATGTAACTCCCACTTGTAGTAACCTAATAGTATCAAAAGCTTTTCGTAGGCAACAAAGCAACAATACAAAGGCAGCGTCTTGGATAATAGCTTTTGTATAATATTATGTAAGACAGAAACACAGTCTGCACTACTTCTTTTGTTTCTCAACCCAAACTGAAAATCGCTAAATGTTTCCTGATCCTTACACCAATTGTTAAGCCTATTACGTAAAGTTAATGAAAATATTTGAGCCATTGTGCTTATTAATGTAATTCCTCGGTAGTTTGCTGGATTGGATTTGTCTCCCTTCTTATGGAACGGATTTATTTCAAATACTGTAAATAACACATGATCGTTAGCTCTTTGTTCATTTACAATATAAATTGAATAGCGTGACCATTCCAATAATTATTTCAGCATACCTTTATACAATACAATACAATACAATACAATACAATATTTATTTCTCTCGTTTCATGGTATACATGACAATATGTGGCACCAAATTATACAAATACATAGTGAGGCATGTGTTATTCACTGTTTAAAAATAGTAAATCGTTACAAAGCGGGAGTAGGACACGGATCTGAATATTTGTACATATGAAATGTCAATGTTGAAACATCTGTATAATCTCTTTTACAAACAGACAAAACTTTCTATAAAGAACATGATTATTGGTATCTGTATTCATAATTCTACAGAATGTAATAATATTTGGACAACGAATGAATTGCTGTTTGATATATTTTTTCCTTAACGTATTTAATATAGAACATTCAAGTAAGTAATGAAATTCGTCACCAATATTTGAATTACATAGGGTACATTTTCTCTCATCATATGGAGTTCTATTCCAGCTTCCTGTCTCAACAGCAAGTTTATGTTTTTTTGTTCTGAATTTTATGATATAATTAAGATATCTATGATCTGTACAGGTAAGATATTTTTCAAAACAAAATTCATGTTTGAAAAGTTTATATGTCCTACAGCTAGGTGAATTTTCTAAATTTTAATGCCAATCGTTCAAAAAAAGATCAAATAGCCTTTGCTTGACAGATATAACCAACCATTTAAAATTCGGAAAAGACTGGGACTCAAAAATGTTCGACATTCCACAGCTTATAAATATATTCTGAACATTTCTAATCCAAAGAAATTTTCTTGAATTGTTTGCAACTGGATTTGAATACTTATAATGACCGAACAGTAATAAATACATATCCTTGGTGAGTTTTACATCGTTGCATGATACAGTTTTTGCCCAGAATGAAATAATTCTTGTCTTAATATCAGTTGCAATAGGTTTTACACCTATTTCACCATACACAATACTATTTGGCGTACTAGATTTAACCTTTAAAACAGTTTTTAAAAACTTAAGTTGAACACGTTCTATAACTTCAATATTTCCATATCCCCATATTTCACAATCATACAACAATATAGGTTTAACAATGCTACTAAATAGATCGATTTGGGTATCGATAGGTAGACAAAGGGACTTGGCTTTTTAATAAGACTATATATAGCCTTTGTTGCTTGTTTCGCAATTTCTTTTTTCGTATTGTAAAAAGAACCAGATCTGTTGAATAAAACACCAAGATATTTAAACTCTGATAATATTTCTATGTTTTCGCCATTATAGGTAAAGTTATAATGCCTTTGTCTTCCTCTAGAGAATACAAAGATTTTGGTCTTACTCGTGTTTAAAACTAATTTATATTGTTCACAGTAAGTCGCATAAACATTGAGTGCTGATTGTAAATCTGAAGCAGATTCAGATAAAATCACAGTGTCATCTGCGTATAAAAGTACAAACAGTTTCACAAAATTTACAAGGTTATTATCTAATATGTGTTTGTCACATCTAACACCATGTACTAGGTTGCTGTTTAATATAAATTAATGCAAGTCGTTCAAATAGAGTGAAAATAACAGGGGAGACAAGTTTTCTCCTTGCCTTACACCAACATTACAAGGGAAGTAATCAGATGTCATACTATTAGAAAAAATACACGACTTCGCTTTGTTGTACATATTCATAATAATACGTAAAACATTCCCATTTATATTGTTTAGAATAAGTTTTGCCCACAGGCCGTTTCGCCACACTGTATCAAAGGCCCCTTTTAAATCTAAAAAGGCACAAAAAAGGGTCTTTTTACTATGTCACCATGATTCTGTTATAGTATTTAAAACAAACATGTTATCAACTGTCGAGTAGTTTTTTCTGAATCCTGCTTGAAATTGATTTATTATATTGTTTTCTGCTGTAAATGTTTCTAACCTAGTGTTAAAAATAAGTGTAAAAACTTTCCCCAAACAGCTTAACAGTGTTATTGGTCTGTAATTGCATGGATTAGAACTATCTCCCTTATTTTTAAAAATTGGTATAATTTTCCCTACAGTCCAGGAGTTTGGAACAATTCCGGTATTAAAAATGATATTGAATAATTTAAGCAACATATATTTTAACTTTGGAAAAGAATATTTGATATGTTCATTCAAAAGACAATCAGTACCACTGGATTTATTGTTCTGAAGATTCCTAACTGCCTTGTCAATTTCAAACAAAGTAATTGGTTGATTCAATACATTGTTTACATCAACAAATACAGCATCAACATTATCATTATCATTATCATCGGCGTCTTGTACAAAATTCATTTCTTTAAAGTATTCATACAAATCTTCAAGCTTAGCATTAGTTCTGTTAACCTTTTTCCCATTTAGGATTCTCCAAAACTCTCTAGGTTTTGTACTTTTAATTTTAGAGATTTTCCGTGCATTTGAAAATTTTTAAAATTCGAATTTAATGTAGCCTTATATGTTTTACTATGCATTCTCAGATTTCTTTTATTTTCATCATTTAGCTTATTATCCTTGAAAATGACATGTTTTAGGTGAACTGATTAGATACTATCAAGGAATTCAATAATTGGGTGTTTGCAATAACCAGCCCGCAGTATGATGTTTAAAGATTAAATAAATTAATGGTTCTTTTTCATGAAAGTTGTAAATTAATTTACGACAGAATGTTTAATATCAGTAACATTTTATTGATTAAATGACGTCAATGGTTTAATCAATACAATATGTACTTGGTAGTTTTTAACAGGTCAAAGTAAACATGGAGAAATAACTTAACATTCTTTCTGTTTCGTCAGGTAATCTCGTTTCTGGTTTTTAATCCAGGTTCATGAAATAAAACTATAGACAGAAATTTATAAGTAAGTAAGGATATTGGAATGATCTTCCATGAGCAATTTAATTCTGAAGGCATTTGTATTCAATCTCTGACTAAGCTGAATAACAATCGTACCAACAATTCAGTACCCTTTTCTTTCTTTTTATTCATCACGATTACGTGATCAGTTTTTTGTAGAAAATATCATTACGTTTAATCCTTCATTGAGAATATGAATGTAAAACTTTATTGACTGTTGTTCCTATTTTAATTTGAAATGAAAAATCACCACGATATTACATTTCGCTATTGTAAGCAGCTTCCATCACGGTTTCTCACAATATAAGCAGTATAAATTCGAATTTGCGATATAAATACAATATGAACAATATGTTTTTCCAATTCGTTTCTTGTTATAACGTGCGGTGAAAAACTAGGTCAATAGGTTTAAAAATAGAGAAACATTGTGAACTCTCTACAGGCCATACTTTTCAATGGATCTTCATGAAAATTGGTCAGAATGTTCCCCTTGATGATATCTATGGCCTCTAGGGAGGTCACAATGTTTTTCTATTTTTAGACCTACTGACCTAGTTTTTGACCGCAGTTGACCCAGTTTCGAACTTGACCTAGATATCATCAAGATGAATATTCAGACCAACTTTCATACAGATCCCATAATAAATGTCGCCTCTAGAGGTCACAAGATTTTTCTATTATTTGACCTAATGACCTAGTTTTTGACGGCACGTAACCCAGTTTCAAACTTGAACTAGATATCATCAAGGGGAACATTCTGACCAATTTTCATGAAGATCCATTGAAAAGTTTGGCCTGTAGAGAGTTCACAATGTTTCTCTATTTTTAGACCTATTGACCTAGTTTTTTACCGCACGTGACCCAGTTTCGAACTTGGCGTAGATATCATAAAGGTAAACAATCTGACCAATTTTCATTAAGATCCATTGAAAACATGGCCTCTAGGGAGGTCACAAAGATTTTCTATTTTTAGACATACTGACCTAGTTTTGGACCGCACGTGACTCAGTTTCAAACTGGAACTAGCTATCATCAAGGTAAACATTCTGACCAAATTTCATGAAGATCCATTGAAAATTATGGCCTCTAGGGAAGTCACAAGGATTTTCTATTTTTAGACCTACTGACCTAGTTTTGGACCGCACATGACCCAGTTTCGAACTTGAATTAGATAACATCAAGATAAACATTCTGACTAACTTTCATAAAGATCCCATGAAAAATATGACCTCTAGAGTGGTCACAAGCAAACGTTTACGCACGCACGCACGTACGCACGGACGGACGACGGACGCTGTGCGATCACAAAAGCTCACCCTGTCACTTTGCGACTGAGCTAAAAATGTTAGATGTTTTAATATCATATAATAGCATTAAAAGATAGTTACGTTTAGCATATTTACTTACCAGTTGCCTCATTTTCATTTCCGTATGCCGAACTCGGGCTTTTTTTCTACGTAACACGGATTACGCCACCTCTCATTCATGTGCGGAAGTTGGCAGGCTTGCACTAGTACAGAATTCAGGAACACTGGTTAGGTTAACTGCCGTTATATGACTGAAATACTGTTGAAAAACGGCGTTAAACCCAAAACAAACAAACAATTAAAAAAAGGTCACAAAATACGCGTAAATAAACAAATCGTGATGTTCTTAAAGTCACTCGCTTACATGTTTTATTGTAAATTGAGGCTGCTTAAAACTGAAAAAAAAAAAAAATTGTCATGAATCTCGTCAAGTCAACTTGTACCCCTATCAGCCGTTTTATATAAGTTCATTAGTCGATCGTATAGTGGATTTTATTTAGTACATAAAAACATAAGGCACAAAGTTCTTTAAATATGATTTATTCATTCCAAAGCCCGAAATTATCCTGAATTAATTTATATTGATACGAACACATTTCCCAGGTCCGGATGAGTTGGTATAAAGCGAGTTTGACTGTATACATAAAATCTCTCTCTCTAGATGCACATTTAAAATAAATAATTCTATCTTAGATTAATTTTTCCATAGTTCAGAAATAGTTTTTTTCAAAATAAAATAAATTTGATAATAATAATTTAGAATCTTAAATGCCAAAACTGAGAGACACCCATTATCTTACAGCTCTATCCGACATGACTATCTTCTTATCGACAGAGCTGTCTCTCACAATAAAAAAGTGATATTTTAACCCTGAAACCATTTTCGGTACATATCTTATTTCCAAATGTATTGTATACTTCACAGCTATCTCACGTCTACTCCTACTCGGTTTGCTTCTAATTATTAGTTAAAATGCAAATATTTGACAATGAAAGTACTTTCACGACGGAACGGCCAAATTCACTGTTAAATCAGCTTGATGGTAAACACCGCCACGACCACAAATCAGGAATAAATTAGCAAACTTTAAGTTCTCTGTAAAGTTAAATCATACCTACATCGCCTACCATTCCCGATTTTTGATATTCGATACAATGCTT
Organism: Mercenaria mercenaria; assembly: GCF_021730395.1. Lineage (NCBI taxonomy): Eukaryota > Metazoa > Mollusca > Bivalvia > Venerida > Veneridae > Mercenaria > Mercenaria mercenaria. The sequence continues at coordinate 93,735,759 of NC_069364.1, forward strand.
GTAAAATACAAAAATATGATGGCACTCATCTTTGTTGATGTTCTTTTATCGCGACGTGCACTAGCTCGGAAGTTGCGACAGAGCGATTTACCGTTTTCCTCCGAAAGACGTAGCTCTGTTGTTTACCAGGCGTGTTTCAGCACGCCAAATAGATACCACTTTGGTATTTCTCATGCTTTATCTAAAATTGCTGAGCCTTGTATTAGTCCCGCCTTTACTGTAGTTTAGCTACTTTAAAGAAAATGAATATGATTTCATGTTTAGAAAATAGTTAAAATCAATCAAAACTCTTCTAAATAATTACCATAACAATACAGTCATAGTATTATAAACTTTATTGAAATTGTTGTTATTCATTTCGTTACACGTCAGAAAAAAAACAAAACAATGTTTAAAGGTATACTAGACCCAAGTATCACATTTAAAAACATGGACAAATAAGCCGCGCCACGAGAAAACCAACATAGTGGCTTTGCGACCAGCATGGATCCAGACTAGCCTGCGCATCCGCGCAGTCTGGTCGGGATCCATGCTGTTCGCTAATGGTTTCTCTAATTGCAATAGTATTTGAAAGCAAACAGCATGGATCCTGACCAGACTGCGCGGATGCGCAGGCTTGTCTCGATCCATGCTGGTCGCAAAGCCACTATGTTGGTTTTCTCATGGCGCGGCTCAAATACCAAATACACAATAAAATGGTACACGCTGTATGCATGTATGGCTGAACATAGTTCAAACTTAATGTGTACTACAACTAAATATAGAAGCTTATAAACAAGAGACTGCTACTATATGAGATTTAATTATGAATGCAGCTCTACATACACATTTATTTTATCTGTTAAGTACAGCATTTAAACATATTTGATGAGAGATTTCTACGTTTGAAGTTTATTTCTAAATATTAAATATTTTCGTGAAATATGGCCATTTGCGGGTCTTTTACAAGCGATTTTTTATTAACTTTTACCAGTTCTTTCGTATGCAATGAAGAAATCCGAATAACACCGATTATATTAGTACCGCGAATTTTCAACTCGTTAAAATACGACAAAATAAGAATAATCTGTTTTCTTTTTCAAATGTCTATAACGGTAATGCGGCGCTGGTAGCTCTGCTTATGATTGTAAGCAATTTTATTTTATCGAATGTCGTCCTGAAAATTATATACTGCGAACTACGAGGCACCAGTTCCGGGAATCATGGGTAGAAAACAACGACAACAAACCGGTGAATGTATAGAAATGTTACCAAGTCGAACGGTAAATAGGTTTACTTTGACATATATATAGACGGGAAAAACATTCGGTTTTCCCGTATAATTGCGCAGTTTCAGTACACTCTGTACAGCCACAAATAGTACAAAGAAAAAAAAATGCATGCCAGATTTAAGAAAGTTAAAATACTTTTAAGACTGCTTTTGTACGAAATGTTATATCGTTGTATCGGCGATATATGACCTTTTTGTGTCGATTCGCCGTAAAACCCAACTCATTCATTCATTATATCGTTGTAATATGAACTACCTTAAATTTACAAACCTACGAAATGAAGTCTCATAAACTGCCAGTCCGTCTAGTCTTTAATACACATACGAGGTCGGTTAAAAATAACGTGGACTTTGACTCTAGCTTTTTATAAATTTTAAAATTGCAAAGCAAGAAATACACTGACATGAAGTGCAATCTTTAACTATCTTCACTGCAAATTCGACGTGGTTAAGATCATACAGTCAGAAGTTTCCTGGAAAACAGTCATTTGCACCAATTTGGCGCACAGTAATCTTATTTCAAGGACATTAACAACGTCGAGATTTCATCCAGATGCTTTCATTTAAGTTTGCTTTAAATTATATTTGTAAATTTCTTCTATCGAAATGAACGTTGTTGTAAGGTCTGCTTCATTAGTTTATAAGTTAAGTTGGTGTTTGCCAACGTAACAACTGTCTAATTATCTATACGGACAGATGACGACATTGCATGCATTATAAACAACTTCTTCTTCTTCTTGTCGTTCGCGACTACACTGTCAGACCAGTAGCCTCGATGAAACTTAGTTTAGAAATCAGAATGCCACCATACTTTCGGTGCATGACGCTTTAATGTGTTGCTGCACTATGGCATATTTTCAGGTAAATAAGTTGACTATCAATGCGAATATTAGCGATCGAATTCAAATTATAACAGATGAAAAACTGACTGCAACGGTTAAGCGTAGCTATGGTAATTAAAATTATTAGCAGAGATGTTACAAAAATTATATGACCGAATTACACAATGATTGCCAATTATATTTACTTACTTCACATTGCGCTATACACAATTGGCGGTTTTGGACAGCAAAAGTCTACCATGTTTTTTAACAGCCCTGGTACTTGTACATTACGTCGGTTCTCTCTTCATAGAAAATCTCGAGAATCTGTTGAATTGCTTTGCGAGTATGTATCTATTGTACTTTGATACGTTTAGTAGATATTGCAGAACAACGTTGTTTTTTTTTAAATTGTATTTTTCGTAGAATAGTTCACTCCCCCACCCCCACTCATCAGTATATAACCTCTTCGTAGAGTTTAAATATATAAAAAGATTATTTAACTATATATTACTTCATAATTGAAATCTATAACTGAAATACTGTGCCTACGGTATCATAAAAGCTGTTATATAAAAACAATGTCGTGATGCTTGAATCATCTCTTAGATTAGCATTCATTTCAACATGTAGGGTAGAATAAAAAGAAAAAAATGCAAGTATGTGATAATATGCTTTTCTATCCAAGAATATCTCGTACACGATATCTTTATTGTTTCTAATAATATGAAAAACATATAGCAAATGATAACATTAAATTTATACCATATAATTGTGCGAAATTTGAAAAAAAAAAAACAGAACTAGAGTCATTGCAGGATATTATTTATCTGAAATCGTAGGCCTACTTAATCATTAAAGAGAAATTACCAATTAGGTACGATCAATGATGAATGCAACTGAGTTGCGCCCCCGCCGGTATAATTTGTTAGTCACTTTATGGTGCTTCCTGTTGCAAAACACCCACACATAACCCTTAAATATAAAAAATATTTGATTCAGTAGAACCTCCAAGTTTCATGATATTTTACATGGGATCTTATTATATTATGACGATGTCCGTTCACCTGCCTGCGTCTGGTGTGTCCGCATTTTCGTCCATCTGGATACACATATGAAGTTGATAAATGATGTGAACTTGCCAATTAACCCTTATAATGCTGGGCACGATTAATTCTGCCTTGGCGGCCAGCGCAGATTGTGGTCAGTCTGCACATCCGTGCACTCTGATTATGACCTGCATTTTTCGCCATTCAGTCAGTATCCTTTTGGTTAGCATCCCTTTTAACAGTTAATGATACTGTCCAAAGTGAAAGATGGACAAGTTAGCCGGGTAATGGTGAACGATCTTCAGGTAAAACCTACTTTTGTTTCGGCCGGATAATAGAAAAGTTTTTTTTATATATATAATTTATAATATAATCATGTTTGAAAGCTCCCCGTAACGTCGGTGGACTACTTGTTCGCAGTGTGTATAAGACATTTTACTATTTTAAAACTATTGCCTGATTTGTATTTTCTGAACTTTTTTCCCTGTGCAAATACTGGAGTAAAACGAGGATCGACTGATCAAACAGAAAAGTGGAAATCCACTTTTTTAGGAAAATGTTGTAGGCTTGGTTTGACTGAGCCTATTCCTGGACGGAAGTGGAAATGCAAGCTTTCTATTTGCTGACAGTTCTATAGAGTTATAGTTCTTTGATTAATAATATTATATAATTTCGCATATTGTTTCCAAACGTTTTTCAGTGTTTATCGTTTGGGTGTAGGTATGTAACAATTAAATAATGACCATGTTTCGGGGTTATTTCAATAATGAATGCTAATGGGAGTAACTGTTATAGACCATTAACCTTTAAATTTGCGCTCGGCTTTGATGTAGATATTGAACTGTTACCGTTTTGCACGCACTGTTTTAAGAAGATCTACGCATGAGCTTCGAGTTGAGCTATCACCTTACACCTATAATTCTGCCTATTTTGCACACTGTTTAAATAGTTTTCTAGATGTGGCCGTGTCTATGCATATAAATATGCATATAGAACTTTCGCTTCGGCAACATAGTGTATTGTTACTATGAAAGCTTTTGATACGAAAATGATCAACACGATTTTTTATCTCGAATATTCAAAGAATAGTAGAGCTATTGGACTCGCCAGTGCGTCGGCGTCCCCTTCTGCGTCGGCGTCCGCGTCTGCGTCCAGATTTGGTTAAGTTTTTGTATGTAAGCTTGTATCTCAGTAACCACTTGTAGGAATGGATTGAAACTTCACACAGTTATTCACTGTGATAAACTGACTTACGTTGCATAGGTTCCATAACTCTTGTTTTGCTATATTACAAAATTATGCCCCTTTTCGACTTAGAAATCCTTGGTTAAGATTTTGCATGTAAGCTGATAGCTCAGAACCCACTAATGGGAATGGATTGAAACGTCACACATTTGTTCACTGTCTTGATCGGACATGCGCTGTATAGGTCCTTTCACTTTATTTTGCTTTTTTTCTTCAAAATTATGCCCCTTTTCCGACTTGGCAGTTTTGTTGTTGTTAGATTTTAGTATGCAAGCTGTATCCACTTATGGGAAGGGATTGAAACATCACACTCTTGTTCAATGTCATGACCTGATAAGCACTATGCAGGTTCCGTAACCCTGTTTTGAATTAGTACAAATTATGCCCAATTTTCGACTTTTGAATTCATTGAATTGACAAGGCTGTTGAATAGCCGAGCGTTGCTGTCCTCCGACAGCTCTTGATATGAAATCTGGTGAAATTTTTCAAATACAGATAGAAAGAAATGGGGTTTTTTGTGTGTGTTTTTTTTCAGGTAATATTAAAATTCAGTAATAGAAGAAACGACTATGTGTATGTTCGGGTTTAACGTCTTTTCAACAATTTTTCAGTCATAAATGACGACAGTAAAAACGAAGAAACAGAAAAATCTCTGATTGATTTGCGTAAGTTTAAGGTTAAACAAGAAATATCTTTAAAAATGATGGTCGGCGAATTGTAATAAGGAAAGAAGTTTATGAATTTTTCATCTAACATTCATATTTCATCTAACATTTTTCAAATTGCAAAACTAAACACCGCACTTTAACAATTTAAATGGTTCTCTTTTAATTTTTCGCAAAGGTTTCGTAGGGTTGCAATTTTGTTTCGTTTATCCTTAGACGAATAATTACAGCAGTCGTTTGATGAAGATTCATGAAGCGGTTCATGAGAAGAGGTCATTAAACGTGTTTATATTTTTAGCTAAACTGGTCCCTATCCCCATTTGTAACAAAATAGCAGGAGACCTTACGACATTGTTACACATCGAGTTTGATAAAAATCCATTACATTTTAGTGGTTAATGCGAAGAAAGGCATATCTACTTTTAGCTATAGTGGTCCCTAATAGGGCCCAAGTTCCTATATAAATAAATTTGGAAGAGGACCTTATAATGATGCTCCAGACCAAGTATGACAAAGATCCACCAAGCTGTTCATGAGACGCTGTATAAAGGCATTTCTAGTTTTAGCTCTAGCAGCCCCTAAAAGGGGTCAAATGTCCCAGCTGAACAAAGTTGGCTGCGGGCCTAACTAAGATGCTACAAATTAAGTTTGATTAGAATACATGAGAAAAAAATCAATTAAAGGACTTTTTTATTTATTATTTTTATTTATTTCTAAAATAGGCCAACTGATCCCGCTTTAACAAAATGCATATTCGCTATTCATGAATCTTTGGACAATGACGTCACACCTATAAAAAAGTGAAGGTCAAGCAAAACATACAATTGTATTTTTTTCAATATTTCTGTTTCATAAGCAAAGTTTGACCGTAGTCATATCACATAGATAAACTGTATGCAGCGTACCTTCATTTCAGTGTTACGAGATTCAGTCATTATATAGCATATACATAATAAAACAGATTTCAACTGAGTTCAATATTTGCATACCATACTAAAGAAAAATATTCATATATAATAAATCAGTTAAATAATTTATAACAAATATATCAAAGCAAACAAATACTCATTTTAATATGCAGTCTGAATAAGTCACAAAAGCAAGAAACCTTTTCATATACAGACGACAATTGTAACAAGGAAAATCTTTTAAAAAGCACTTCTCTACATAAAAGACTCTTAGCACACCCTTATTTATGTGATACGCAGACCGTATTCAGCTCTTTCTTTAATTTGATATATGTTGGTATTTGAACAGGTTTTTATCATATTTATTAAACTTACTTATCATTTTGAGATATATCAATATTCTTGCTAAATATACTGAGCCAAAGTTAGCTTTAAAACTGTGAACAACGTCGTTTAGGTTAAACGCTTTGTCTACATTTCACTCAGCGTAGCGCAATCAACAGAGTGAAAGAAATTGACACTCTCGTCCAATCAGGCAGAGTGTTGCATAAATCTTCCATTTTGATAAATTATCTATAATGCGTTATCAAGTAGTTTGATTTGCAAACTGAAGTCACGTGGCATAGGTAACGAATTTGTTCTTAGACGGCGTTCGCCGAAAAAGTGGTGGGGCTATAATCTTTAGTATTTCCTATCAGCCGAGGTCAAGGATATTTGCATTCTCTATGTAAACACATTATATCAGTCAAGGTACTAATCCCCAGCGATAACGTGGTTCCCGCCGAAACACGAGGACGAGTCTAATTCATGATAACTGATGAAATAACCATTCATAATGCTTGCACATTACTTGACAAGTAAATATTAGTATTTCTTTCATTTCAAATACCCACTACGTATATGGCAACATAGCTCAGTTGGGTAAAATGCAGATAATTATTGGGTGCGATCAGATCGTTTTCTGGGTTCGAATCCTCACGAGGGTTGTTTTTTTTTTTTTAGATATTTTTCCTTTTTGTTTTCGTATTTTTGTTTCTTTCTTTGATGAACGCCACTTTCGGTGTATGTGCGTGCGTCCGTACGATTTTGACCGGACCATAACTTTGACATGTATGGACCAATCTTGTTTATATTTTGCATTAATGTTTAACTCAATTAGAAGGCGTGTCATGCGCAAACCCCATGTTCCTATCTCAAAGGTCAAATTAAAGTTTGTCCGGAGCATTTCTTCTTCATGCATGGTAGGATTTTGATGTAACTTGGCATGAAAGTTACCATTATAAGACGGAGTGTCATGCGTAAGAAGTAGGTCCCAAGGTCAAGGTCACAGTTAGAGGTCAAAGGTACTGGTGGGTTCGACATTCTGCCCGTTGGCATACTTGTATTTGTATATATGTCTTTATATAAGACACTAACTATTATTATGTTCATTATTTGCATGGCTTAGTGCATGCATTTAATAATATCATCTTTGTTATGTAATACACTATTCCGATCTGCCATCTCGCCTTTAGATACCTCTGTCGTGTTGTCACAGAGCTCATGAAGGAATCTTAATTTTTATTCAAAAGTGAAATAAAAATTTAAAAAAATAAATGTTGATGCTGAGTTTCGAACCCACACGGCAAAACATCTGTTGAACATGGACTGTATGCTTTACCAGTGAGCTAATTCTTAACTGGTACAAAACCTCGAAATATTTAGATTGTAACATGTTAGTAAAATGTTGAATACCCTATGTTCCATTTTAATCTATTTATAGTCATGTTTGTAAATATCAAGTTATCGTTGGGGCATAGTAATCAGTCCTAGCATGTGTTTACTTTAAGTGGGACACGCGATTAAATCGAGGCAACTACTGCATCATAAAATCTATAAAATAATGAAACGCGTAGCAATTATCGGTGCTGGCTGCAGTGGACTAACTGCTATAAAATGTTGCCTTGATGAGGATCTTGAACCTGTGTGTTTCGAGAGAACAAACTATATTAGCGGATTATGGCACTACACAGAGGAGGTGGAGGAGGGTCAGGCGTGCGTTATGAAATCTACAGTGATCAACACATCCAAAGAGATGATGTGCTACAGTGATTTTCCTATACCAGAGGAATATCCAATCTTTATGCACAACAAGTGTGTCGATCAATATTTCCACATGTATGCGGACAAGTTTGGGCTCGGGAAATATATAAATTTCAACACAGAGGTAGGGAATTATCCAGGATATTGTTTTATAATTTCTAAATATAAATCATATGGAACACGGTGCGTATTTTGTTTCACTTTTTGAAAATACCCCAGACTAAAATGTTCACACATTAACGTTAAAAATGTGTGCTTGCGTCTGTGTGTTTGGCGTCTTGTGATTAAACGTTTTATGAAAAGAGGTTATGACCCAACTGTTTTGAGAAACACCGCATGTTTGGTGTTCAGCCCTTTTACAGCTGGACGCTACGCTTTCCTCTTTGATTGTGTCTGACGGAATAGGTGGAGGACTCTATGATAGTAGTTCTTAAGTCCCACCAGGACTGGGCTGTTATGATTTCCGTCTTCTGGCCTGTTTCTTCGGACCCTTAAGGGTGTTTCCCTTGTTGCTCTGTCTTCTGCAAAGGCACTGAGTACATACGTTTTGGGTTCTTAAGGACTGCATTAATATAAATTAACAAGAGCATTTTTGTGTTTTACATTACATGCCTTCTGTTGCCTTTACGTATGTTAGGGTTTCATATGGCGGGGATAACCTTTATTTACACTGTCTTGTGACTTTGGAACATGGTGGGGGTAAGAATGAGGTTAGGACTTCAGGCCAGTACCGACACTGAGGCACAGGGAGGCCGGTGCCTCCCTGTTTTTCTGCCAAGATTATGAGAAAAAAGGATATGTTTTGAGTCACCATCTTAAAAGGCAAAAACCAAACCGCACTTAGGCACTACTATTTCATTTTATTTTGTCAAACTATTTTCCGCTATTTTTTACAAACATAAAACTATGATGAAGGAATTAGAAATTACTATTAAAACTGCAATACATGTACGTATAAAATTTATTGTAGTGTACTTAATGAGCGTCTACAAAAATGGGTTGATGATAATGGTAAAATGGGAGATGAGCAGGAGGGATTTAGGAAGAAGCGTAATACTCTAGATAAAATTTCTACGCTCACAGGCATCGCCGTAGCGAGAGACTAAATTTTACCCAGGCAAACGAGTATGTGCGTTTGTTCGTGGTTGTTAGGTAAATTTGAATGGTAAAGTCAAAGCCCCGACGGGCATTAATTTGGAAGGTTGTTTCCCACCCTCCTCCATATATGAGGGTTTGTGGGGCTCCCCAAAAAATAGGATATATGATATGAAAAACACACTTTGTTGCCCTGTTTTTATATTAAAGAGAAAAATTACCCTTTCACTCCTCGATCTACCCCGGGTACTAATACCGATGTATGGTTTGTAATGTGTCGCTCTTGCGATGGAGGTCTCGGATTCAACACAGGACTTACTTTTTGAGAGATGTATGTCTATAGTATTCTTCTTGATGGAGCCGCTGATTTATCTTATACGAGTAAAATTAAATGTAAAAATATTCAAACAATTTTCCCTAAAATCAAAGTTCCGTCTAATGCTGCTGTCATGCTGAAAAGGTTTTCTATAAAAAAAAGTCCTCCTTTCATACAATGACAAGGATGTTGCTACAAAGACTGGATATCTGTATAACTCACCATAAAGGTAAGAGAAAAATGCGTTTTAAACAAATTGTTTGAAGGGTGAAATTAAAATAAAACTTCATAAGGTTGAAAAGAACATTCAAATCCATACCAATTAATGATTACAGCATAAATGGAGTTTCATCATTTGATCACAATACCCCATGTTCTACTTATCGTGTGCTTCAACAAGAATTTCGCGCTTAATATTCTTCAAAATAAATGAAATTCTAACACGACCAGCGAAAAACCTACATACATGTAGAGAAAAATCTATCTCGGGTAATTCATCAATAAACCAGCCTTGAACTGTGCTGCGCGCGCTTCGTGTTTTGGCTATTCCATCTATACACTGCGTGTTAAGTTTTATGAATGAATCTGCAACTTTTAAGTTTAGTGGGAGGAAATTTCAACAGCCAAATCCAGGTGCGTATCACGAAGTGTAGTTCAGAGCATAAAAAGTAGTTTCCATTTTTTCTAACACTGTCGTTTCAAGTATATCGTGTTAGAATCGAAATAACAAGTTCCAAAGTGTGATTTATCGTAGAATAACCCGTGTTTTTCTTTCTTGTGCGGCCTTCGTGATATATTCTTACGTATAAGAACTCAAAACACGAGTTATTCTACGATAAACCACACTTGGGAACTTATTAGTCTGATAATTCTTCTAACATGTAGGAGTAGGAGACCGAAAAAGATGCAATCTAAATAATTTGCGCAAATGATTTATAACAGTTTTTATGAAGGGGAGGAGGTGGAGGAATGTGGTGTTTAAGACCAGAAAAATCAACCTGGCTACGGCCCTGTATTTCAAATCTACAAAAATACAGTTTACTGATATATGCGCAAACATTGACACTAGCCTCATACCCTCGCCTGATATGTTTTATTGCTTTTTTCGATATTTGATAGAATCAAGCCCAGCTCTAGCTGACTGAGAAAAGTCGAGCGTGCTGTCTTTGTTGTCTTACGGACAGCTCTTGTTTTTATTGAGCTTTAATGTAATTTTAGATCGTAAGATATATCAGTTTTTAATTAACGATTAGCACCTTTTAACCATCTTGGTTTTAACACTGTAATTACATGTACATGTGAGAGGTAGACATAGTGTAGTATACAAAAGTGTCTTATAATTCTAATGTATTTAATGACTGTGTACAGATGTTTAAATATGCTAATTCTTTTATGTATCTGTAATGAGGCTACAATAAAGATTAAATATTCGATATTTTACCCTTTTTATTTTTAGGCTTTGTCACAGCTTCAAAGCCATATGTAAAACAGTTTACACTAAATATGAACTGGTACGGAAAACTTAACCAAGATTTTACGTTAAAATGGGGCCATAATTTGGTCAAAATCCTTGACAGAGTTGTGTACTCTAGCCTAAAACCTGACATGATAAAGGTACACAAGTGTTGAAAGTTTCAAAGCTATATGACAAAAGGATTTGTCAAAATGTGAACTGATACGAAAAGCTTAACCAAGGTGTGACGACGACACCGTTGTGAGTACTAATTTCAGCATGACTTAAGCAGCCATTTTTCTTAAGCAGTCACGCTGAGTCGCTCACTTTGATGGCTGTTTAAGATAGGTTTGCTACATTCCCATTCGACTTTGTTTGCTAAAAGAGTAAGAACGCAGAAACTCTATTGTTGTGAATGGAAAGTACTTCAATATTGTTTTGATATATGAGCAACACCATGAGCCCTCATCCTTGGCCCTGATACTACAATTTCGGAGCTTATTTGAAAATGAAAGTGGAAGATCAAAGTTTGAATTTGGTACCTACAATGAATTACTTAATTTGTTTGACACAAATATTATGGATATATTTAAAGCTATGAAAACTAAAAGTGCAATACGCGTATATACTTATCAAGTATGATAAATTCGTATAAATTAATCGTACAATCTTGAACAATACATTGCGTGTAATGTAGCAATGATAAGTGTATCAGCGTCCTATTAGACTCCACACCGAGGTTTAAATTTGCTACTCTGCGTGGTATATAAGTAGCTAAATGCGTTTCCCATTTCTACAAGACGCTGTCTTCAGGCAGTCTTTTGAATTTCACATCTTCCATTAAATCATTTCATTTACAGTATGAGGCTGCTGTCTGTTTCTTTTATTCGAACGGAGTTATCAAGTGCTTTTTATTCCTATTTTATTTCACAAATTCAATAACACTGCAACTTATGCCCATATTACCAAGTAATAGACCAAACAACAAAAAAAGGCAAAAAAAATTTACTTTGCGGCTTTCATTACGCTTCATACATTTTAAGAACATTTTGCACAATATGTATATATTGTTTCATTTAGCGTGTTTAGATTACGATGCAAGTGAAAACTTAAGTGTAACACTTTGACTACAAAACTTTTTTTAGTATTATATTTGGTAAATCGTTTGAAAAATTATTTAAATTTCTTTCTTTACTTGCGTGTCTGAATCATGAAATGATATCTTAAAATTCAAACCTGACATCAGTAGTAGTATAAGAACTTTTATTTTGGCGTTATTTGGCCCCACCTGACCCCTTACCCCTTTTTTAAATTCAACCCCCCAATTCAAATTTTAAAAAATCCAAAACCAACCAGTCTTTAAGAGAAACAGAGTTTTCACCCTCAAATACTAACTCGGCGTATTTGTACCCATTGAAAAAACAATATTTTATATAAAATATTTCATTTAAAACACTAAGAAACAATTTTCAATAGAAGTGCCCTTATTGGTAAACACAACGCTTTAATTTTACTACACCTGTTCAATCAAAAAGCGTAGCAAATATTGGCCCAGACAAAGAGAGAGTTTATCGCGCGAAGTGACAATCGATATGCTAGATTATTCTTTACAAATGTCTGGACGTAAATAAACAAATAAGCTTGTATTGTTGGATATACAACGGAATAAAGGTTCACCTAAATTTTACATTAACTGAAGACAAATGTGTTGAAAGCATTAAAAATTTGGACAAGCAAATAACCTGGAATATCTCTTTTAGTACAATGAGAAATGTTCCACGCTGCGGGGGTTATCGATTTCTCACCAGTGAGAATTACAATTTAAGCAAAGCCATGTAGAGTTTGTCCCTTTGACCAATGGACTTACACTGGTAATAATGATTATTGGTTTCTCTCTAGGAAAATGATTGACAGCTAGTATTGATTGCCATTTCTCTCTTGTGAGAAATGATTGACAGCTAGTATTGATTGTCACTTCGTGCGTAAACCTCTCTTTGAAACATGATCAAAAGCTACCAGCCACACAGATTCGTACTTCAGTCGGACAATTTCCCATAAGATTAAATTTATCTTTAATATTCCAAGTTTTTGATTAATTATACTTGAAACACCCCGCTAGTTCAATAGCTCAATCGTTAATGGAACGAAATAGTTTTTTTTAAACCACCGCGGCCAGGGGTTCGATTCCCAGGACCAGGAGTTTTTTTCTTTCTTTTTTTTTTTGGTAAAAGTGGGGTTTTTTTTTAATAATTTTAAATACATATAATATAAATGAACCAAAAACAAATATATTGTGTAAAAGAAAGGAAATTTACTGATAGTATAAATCTTCAATATGTTACAACAAAAAATGGTAGACTTATGTTAAGACTCAATGTGCATCCTGTGGTAATATTAAAACACAATTTGTTAAACGCCTGGAGGTGCAATTGATATTCATAAAGAAATGTTACCTTTATTACCTAAGAAAGGTCTCTTTTGCCAGGATTTAACTTTTTGGGGGCCCCGGGAAACGCTTTAGATAATGGACAACCCATAAATGAACTAGATGCAGTATGTAGAGACCATGATATCGTTACAGTTCAAAAGTAAGTAAACAAAAATGCGATAAGCAAATGCTTTCCGACCTAAATAACACTAAATCAAAAACTTTTGGGGGAAAAGATTGCAAAACTTTAGTTGTGAAACCTATAATTAAAACGAAATACAAACTTGGTCCGGACGGGAACAACAGTTCCCTATGGCTAACGCCCAACAAAAACGAAAGTCAAAAAAGGGGAAAAAGGGGGGTATACTCTACCCCCGAAATAAATTGGAGTGATGAATTAGCAGAAGAATTACACAAACCAATTAAAGAAAATTTAGGAAACGAAGAGTGTTTGTCAATGATATTGATGATACTTGGTCTGCCGATTTAGTTGATATGCAAGCTTTTTCAAAATATAATAAAGGAGTAAAGTACTTTTTAAACCGTTATTGATATATTCATAAATATGCTTGGGTTATTCCATTAAAGAATAAAACTGGGAATCTGTTACTGAACATTTAAAAAAATTTAGTTTCAGAAGGTAAAATTTCAGGGACAAAAGTCCCCGAAGACTGCAAGGAATTCCACAAAATTTATGGGTAGATGAAGGAAAAAAATTTTTTAAATAAAAAGTTTGAATCATTTTTGAATAAACAAAAAATTTAAACATGTACCATACATTTAATGAAGGTAAGGCTGTAGAATCGAAAGATTTAATAGAAGTTTAAAAAGAAAAAATGTGGAAATATTTTACCAGCAAATATACTTAACTTATTTAGATAATTTGCAGGAAATGGTTGATAAATATAACAAAACAAAACATTCTAGTATAAAAATGACACCAACCAAAGCCAGTAAAAACTTAAAAAAAGGGTACTGTTTACTTTAACTTATAGGAATTTAAAGGTACCAAAGCAAAGCAAAATTTAAAATTGGTGATCGAGTTTCGTTTAAGCAAACTTAAAAGACATTTGAAAAAGGATAACACCAAACTGGACAGAGGAAAATATTTAAAATTTTATAAAATTAATAATACAAATCCAAAAACCCATACTCTATTAAAGATTTAAATAATGAAATTGTTCAAGGTTCATTTTACGAACAAGAACTTTTAACCTACTACACAAGAGTTTTTAGAATAAAAAAAGTTACAGACGAGACTATAAGAAAAAACAAGCTTTAGTAAAAATGGAAAGGTTACAATGAAAAAATTAATAGTTGGATCCGTTTAGTGATTGGAAGAAATTTAAAATTGAAAATATATTATATAAATGAGTGATAAAAAATCAATTTCTAATAATGGAATAGAAACAATAGATCAATTAATTATTCACCTAACTAAACTAGCTGCTGCTTACAGAAAAAGTTATAAATGTTAAAAGTTAGCGATGAATATAAAAATCATGTCATTGATAAATTACAAAATGTTATAGACCCTTTATCTTTTAAAAAAAATTTATTTAAATGGAAGGGTGGTTGTCTAACTGAAGAAAAAATACTGTACCCTCGGTACTAAAACCTTGGTTTTAAAAAGTTATGTTGATTGTCCCAGACCAAATAATTATCGAAACAACCCTAAAAAAGTTATTGCAACCGATTGTGATACTAATGAGGAAAAAACATATAAAAGCAATTATGAGGCGTCTAAAGACCTTAGTATTAATTCTGGGTTAATAACAATGTGCTGCAAAGGAAAAAACCGAGTAAAATGTGGAATATCAAAAAATAATGGAAAAAGATATAAGTTTAAATATTTTATTTCTTTTTAAATTTTATTTTTTTTTTAAATTTTTATTTTTTTTAATTTCTTACGGGGGCGATTTTTTCTTAGAAAATTTTTTTTTCTAAATAAATATATAATGGAAATTGAGAGATCAAAAAAACAATATTATAAGAAATTTGAAATTAAAATTGAATATAAACAAGATCCAAAGAATCAATTATATTTAACTATAAACGACTCTTATGAAATACTTAAATCTGAACTTAAAACTTTAAAAGGTATAAAAATAAACGTTGTTTTTAAAAATAACTTTTGAAAAAATGGAAAAGGCTGAACAATATATAAATCACCTATTTCCAATCAAAGGCTTAGAAGTTATTAACAAAAACGAAAAAAAAAAAACTTAACGCAAGCTTTTGATGAAATAATAAAACAGAATGGGTAATTGGATTTCCGAAGGAAGCGGCTGGAGGATAGAGTCAGTTGATGCCCACTATTTAAATAGATACAAATATAATCCTTTAGCAGTTTCAAGTTATTAGAATTACCAAAACCATTAACAACACCCAATGAAAGGATTAATAAATATAAAGAATGATGATAACGAATGTTTTAGATGGTGTCATTTAGCTTTTAAATTTCCTTTTTAAAAAAAGATCCTCAAAAATTTCAAAAAAATAAAAAACATATAAACGATCTTAATTAAAAGAATAAAGTTTCCTGTCACGATAAAATCAAATACCTAAAACAGAAGTTTTAAATAAAATTTCATTTAATGTATTTTGTTACGAAGAACCCAATGGAGTTTATCCACGTACATATCAAAATATCATTATTCTGAAAGATGTGATATGTTGTTAATTAAAAATGAGGGACGCGAGTCCCTGGGAGCTGAAAGCTCACATAAAAAATCACATTAGTTTGGATTAAAGATTTTTAATAATTAATGAACAACAAAACAAAAAATACAAACAAAAATTTTTTCTGTAAAAGTTGTTTACAACTTTTCACTCAAGAAAGAATATTAAATAAAACATATTCCAAATTGTTTAGCTATCAATGGGTTCAAGGTTTAAAATGCCACCAGAAGGTAGTAAAGTAGAATTTAAAAATTACCATAAAGGTTTAGAAGTACATTTAGAAGTACATTTTGTAATTTATGCTGATTTTGAAGCAATAACTAAAAAAGTTTCAGGTGCTCAGCCAAACCCAGATTCTAAATTTACTGAAGAATATCAAAAACACATCGACTGCGGATATGGTTATAAAGTCGTCTGTTGCTATGATGACAAATAACTAAACCAACCCAGGCTACAGAGGACCTAATGCAGTATATAAATTTATAGAAAAAATGCTCGAGGAAGAAGAGAATTGTAAAGAAATATTTAAGATAATTTTAATAAAGATTTAAGAATGTCTAAAAAAAGAGGGAATTGTATTTAAAAAGCAGAAATCTTGCCACATCTGGGAAAAGAATACACAAAAGATTTCAATAAAAGTCCGGATCACTGTCATATAACTGGAAAATTTAGAGGAAGCGCTCACTCAGAGTGTAATATTAATTTTAGACTAACGCAAAAATTCCTGTTGTTTTTCATAATTTAAGGGGATATGATTCTCATTTTAATATGCAGCAAAAGGGAAAATTTAAAAAAAAAAAAATTTAATGTTTTTCCTAACAATATGGAAAGATATAGGCATTTATGATAAGTGATTTAATTTTTATTGACATTTTTCAATTTATGTCACAGTCATTGGATAAACTTAGTAAAAAACACCCCCAGTTTTAAAAATATCTTCTGGAAGAATTTCCAAAAAAAAATTTAAAATTTTTAAAAAACAAAGGTGTTTATCCATAGATTACATGGATTCATTAAAAAATTTAAAGAAACAAAATTACCATCAAAAGAAGACATATTCTGACGAAAAATAGAACATGCTAAAAATACTGGAAAAAATTTAAGTAAAACAAGGGCGAATACCATGATTATATTTAAAAACAGACGTACTGCTTCAACAGACGTCTTTGAAAATTTCAGAAAAAATGCATTGAATAATTAAAATTAGATCCATGTCATTATTTAGTAGTCCTGGGTTAGCCTGGGATCCCTATGTTAAAAATGACTAAAACAAAATTAGATTTAATATCAGATATTGATATGTATCAATTTATTGAAAAAGGCCTTAGGGTGGAATTAGCTATATAGCCAATCGCTATAGTAAAAGCTAATAATAAATATATAAAAAATTATAATAGCGAAGCAAAAAAGTAAATACATAATTTTCCTTGACGCTAATAATTAAATGGTGGCCATGTCTCAGTCTTACCCACGGGTAACTTTAAATGGACAACCGAAAAACAATTTAAAAATTAGTTAAAAAAGGAAAAACTAATTTTATAATTGAATGTGATTTAGAATATCCAGAGGAATTATGGGATTCTCATAATGATTACCCATTAGCCCCTGAAAAAATTAAAATACCAGATGAATGGTTGTCTGGTTACAGTAAAAATATTAAAGAAAAATTTTAAAAATTTGGGAAATAGTGATGTAAAAAAACTATTCCAATTTTAAGAAAAAACAAAAAATTACGTGTTTACTTACAGAAACCTAAAACTGTATACTCATTTGGGGTTTTAAAAAAGTAACAAAAATACATAAAATTTTAACCTTTATGAAAGCCCCTTGGTTAAAATAAATTAAATTTAATACTCAAAAAAGATCTGAGTCAAAAAATTCTTTAAAAAGGGACTTTTTTAAGTAATGAATAACTCTGTATTCGGTAAGACTATGGAGAATTTACGCAAGAGGGTTAATATTAACTGACCCATGATGAAAATATTTTATTGAAGTAAAGCAAAACCTTCATTTATTATTCAACGATGTTTAACAAGAATTATTTGGTATACATAGAATAAAAGAAAGTTTGTTATTAAACAACCTTCTTATGTGGGAATGTGCATTTTAGATCATAAAAGTATCTAATGTACGATTCCATAACAATTACATAAAAGAAAAATATAATGAATCAGCGAAGTTATTTATTACTGATACTGATTCATTGTTTATGAAATAAAAACTAAAGATGTCTACAAAGACTTTTATAAAGATAAAGAGCTGTTTGATAACATGTTTAAACAAATTAATTAAAATTTTTTTTCAATGAAAATAAAAAAGTCATTGGAAAATTTAAAGAGAGGCTGCCGGTACTCCGAAACCGAAATTGGGGATTACGGAGAAAATGTATCTTATTTATTAGAGGACTCATGTGAGCATAAAGCTCAAAATAATACAAAAAATGTAAAGGAATTAAAAGAGTTTGTCAAGAATACATTAGTTCATAAAGATTACAAAGACATTTTGTTTAACTAAACACAAAGTATACATAAATTTAAAGTTATAAGATCAAAAAGACATAATTTTCAGTTATGTTATAAATAAAACGTCGTTATCAGTTATGACGATAAAAGATTAATTCTTAAGGATGGGATTACTACCCAAGCCTACAAATAAAAAAAAGATTTATACATCATTAGGGTGTAATTTTTTAAGCATCTTTATGATGTGATTTTAGAAAGAACATAGTTTCCTTATTTTTAAAACATCTTTATGATGTGATTTCTATTTTTTAAAACACCCTTTATGGTGTGATTTAGAAAGAACAAAGTTTCTTATTTTTTAAAACATCTTTAAGATGTGATTTTGATTTTTTAAGCATCTTTATGATTTAATTTTAATTTTAGAAAGAACATAGTTTTCTTATTTTTAAAACATCTTTATGAGTGTTTTTTTATGATTGTTTTAGGGAAACATAAGTTTCTACTTAAATAATAGAACCATAAATTTTAATTAATATTTTAACATTTAAACCAGTAATAGAAATAACTTTAAATTCATTTAAATTTTTTAGCATAATTAATAGAAAAGATTCATTTTTTCTGTTATTTTTTACATCAAACTTTGAAGAATTATGTTGTTCTTTATTTTTTAGTTGTAATTTAGCTTCTCCTTTATCTAATTTAATGCATCAACAAGAATAAAAAAAAATACAATTAAAAAAATTGTTACATTAATACCATTTGAACTAAACCAGGACTAGCATTTACATTTTTTTCCATTAAAAATAACCACTATCAGTATCTTCGGTAAACATTTAAGAACAACGGAGGTTTCTTATATTTGTCTTTCTATTTACTTACTTTTTCTTTTATATTATTGAATATTCCCATTATAATAATTTTTCCCATTTAAATAAAAATACAGAAATTTAAATTTAAAGTTTTTAATTCAAAAGTTTACTTTCTTTAAATTTATAATATTCCTCCAATACAGAATTTGACATGACTCCCTTCATAAGAACAAATGATACTTCTGTAGATGAGAATCGTCATAAGGAAGAATGTCAAACATGTATTTTCTGATAAATAAATTTTAATTTTTTTGATAACTACAAAAATGTTTAGGGGGATTTCGTTCAACTATCTGGGGTTTGTTAAATTTACACTCCCACCGGGAAATTTAACCTGTAAAACCATCTTGCCACCACCAAAAAAAGAAAATGTGATATTTGACATTTTTCCGTCTGACCAAAAAACGTCGTTAAAAAAAACCAATATCTATTATATAAATTCCAGCCTTTTTGGTTGAAAACACATTTTTTAATAACAAAATCCGGTACAGCTAGTTTATATTCTGGTTTGTGTTTATAAAACCTTTATAATCTACGTCATTACCAGGATTCAAATTAAATGCACCAAAATAGCCCGCATCATATTAATTACATTTCATAAAATGAATATATCCAGACACCGTGGCGATCAAAAACTTTTTTCATTTTTATATAAGAATGTTTTGGTTTCCAAAATTAAGACCCCGTTTTAAATTTAAAAAGAAACACTTTACGTTTTTTTACTTTTCCGTTCAATTTATATCGTAAATTTTTTTTTTCATTTCGGAAATACTTCAGCTAAAATCACAACTCGTTTTGTTGTAGCTTCACCAGAACTTTTATTTCAGAATATATTTTCATTTTTTTTTTCAAAAAAAAACGCCTTTTTTATCAATACATCCAGCTATCATTAATTTAAATTAATTTCTTCAGTATTGGAAAATTGTTGAGTAAAGGTTTATTGCTTTATATTAGCATAATTAACACTCCCCTTTTTTAACGATTTTTTAACTACAAAATTCAGTTCATTTTTTTTTTTTTCAACTTTAGCTTAAAAATTTGTTGATATCTTTTGTAAAAACCCCGTAATTTACTTAATCCGCATACTTAAATTATACGCGTGTCAAGTACTAAACAAGATCCGATTGTTTCTTAAAAATTTTTTAGCCGATCATTAAAATTTTATTAATTGCTTCTCCTTTTTAGTTTTATTTTCAACACAAGGCCCCGTTTCATTTTTAAGTTCTTCAAATTTTAAAATTAAACTGCGTTTTTATCCTTGTAATTTTTTTGAAAATTACTTAATTTCATACTTTAAATTATGACGGGTTTCCACCCTACTAATCCAAATTTTGTTTTTTAACATTATTTTTGAAATTTAACCTTTTTTAAGGGTTTCTAAGCGGGTCGTGATCATCACCTTTTTTTGAAGCTGCCTTTTCCAGTTCGATTTTTATTTTGCAAGTTTATTTGAAATTAAAATTTTAATAAATTTATCTTATTTCAGTTCAGTATTTAGTTTTTTTTATTTTGTCTGATTTCTAACGAACATATTTTGTAACTTTTTTTTCGGGTCATAACTTGTCTTTTAATTCTTTATGTTTAATCATACTACTTTTTTTCTTTAATTTGATGAAAAAATGTTTAAATAAATAAACATCGTAAAATATGTGTTGTTACGCTGAGAATCTGCTGAATGCCAAAACATAACACATTTGATTTTCAAATTTAGTCAAACTCAATGACCCGTGTTGATCAACGTTTAAAGTGGTCTGAAAATTATACTTAAACTTAAGAATGACAAATATTCTGTTTGCCATAACTCTGTCTCTATTGAAACTTTGCTGATAAATGATAAACTGCAATGTGAAGATTTCTATGACTTTGTAAAGTGTTGATGTATACGCGCCCAGTGCGTACAAAGCAACTGTATGGTAATTGTAATGCTGGTGCAAGTATCTCATTAATAGTCTGACGAAGAGACTTTCGAGGACAACAATTGACAAACGCGTAATTGTCCTAAGATCTCAAATATAAGGAGTCGAATAAATAGTATTTAAGTGGATTCGACTGACAGCCAATTACATTAGTCATTTTGATGGAAGAAAAGTCTTAGTCTAACATTACCTCCTTAACTGAGTCAAAGCTAAGGTTTTATTCGGTAGAAAACTAATGGAAAGGAACATAAAACAAATTTTACATAGATTTCAATAAATGAATTAATCCTTTTATCCGCCTTGCGATCAATGAACAGAAGTCCGGAGAACTTTTCTTACAGTAAAGCATTTCTTTTCTGTCTTCTCGTAAATAGACAATTAAGCACGGCAAATAGAATGCAGTCGAAATATATTTGTCATCCATAATTGTAATATATTATGCCTTGGTGCTAACGCCGTATCTGGTCATTTCATACACTCTGTCCTTCCAATGATTTCGTTCTGCTTTCTAGTCCTCTAAAAACCTTTCCGTGTGCATTCATTTTTCCCAGTGTTTTGCAAACACCATTTTCGAAGTTCAGACGTCCCGCAGTCAAAATTTACTTATCCTATGTCATTAAGTGAAATATATTAGGTAATTATGTTTAGAAATTTAACTTGCACGATATTTACTAGAGGGGAACATGTTAATTGAATGTAATTCATTCGATGATCTTAATACTATCATACAGGCTTGCTCGTTATAATTTCTGCAAGACATGATAGCATATGGTGCATAAACAGTCCTAAGACTATTTGGTATGATATCCTCTTATTTCTAAATATTTATCGTATACTTTATTTAGAGGCAACATAGATATTTCTCTTTCCATCAGTAGTGTTACCAACATAATTCACTATGTAAAAACAATCTGCAGCTTTTAACTAAAAATCATTATGTTTGATGATAAATATAACAATATCAAATGCCAAAATTTTCTTTGGGCATTTCCTGATTTAATCTTTACATATTTGTTTTTCTGATCGATTAACAATTACATTATCAGCTCATTTCCATCTTTAGTAATTATGCATGTTAATTGAATGTAATTCATTTGTTGATCTTAATCCTATCCCAAATGCTTCCTATTTATAGGTTCTGCAAGACATGATAGCACATTCGTGCATAAATAGTCCTAAAGCTGTTTTGTATGATATCTTCTTAATTCTAAATAATTACCGTATACTTTATATGTACTCAGCAGAGATATTTCTCTTCCCATCAGTAGCGTTACCAACATAATTTACTATGTAAAATTCTGTAGTTTTTAACTTAAAATATTTAATGATAAATCTTTCAATATCGAATGCCAGTATTTCCTCTGGGAATTTCCTGGTTTGATCTTTACATATTTATTTTTCTGATCACTTATACCAATCAAAACATCAGCTCAAATCCATCTGTATTAATTATGCATGCGTTTCCCATGCATAAATGTAAAAAATGCATGGTTTACTGCAGACTTAAAGTACTTAATCACCTATATACATTTTTAGCGGAATTTTCTCCATGTTTTTAAATATTTTCGGCTTAGATTATCATAATCTGTCACTGGGTGTAAACGGGAATATCTGGCTCGGTAGAGCCTTGTTACCATCAAAACAGTAAACCGAGAGCCGGATATCCCCATCTACATCTACTACAAGTGGTAGATTATTTTTCTTGCATACCATATTTTACAAATTAAAGAATAAATAATGCATAATGAAACGCCTTTCTGTAGCACTATTTTAAATTTTAAGCGTATTTAAACAAATCGCGGGAAACGCCCGTAAACAGAAATAACGTCACGCACAACATCAAAGTTTCGGATTAGTTTTTTTTATTTGCAGCACAACATTGTGTCTCGTTAGTTCATTTTAGCAGTAATCTATGTTATTTTTCTGCTAAATATGATGTTCGTGAAACACCTTACCCCATAGTTTTAATTTTGTCCTAAGTCGGCTTTGAGAAGCGGGTCCTTGTTTTTACTATCTAAATTTCAAATTATTGGTATTGGTGCAGTTAAAGTATTTAACGTTTATTTTTGGAGTTTTTCAATAATTTAAAAAAAAAAATTGTTTAACCAAAAATGCTAAATGTTACGCAGTTCGCTGTTAATAGCCAATTCTTTCCATCAGCGGGGCAGCCTGTATAAAAAAGAGGTATTTGAAAGTGAGATCAGGTAACATTGATGTCTTATCAAATATATTTTGTACGTGTAAAACACACTTTAGGCATGTTTAACACCATAAGTTAACTTACACATTTTGATAGAAAAGGAAAAATAGACATGTCATTTATTAAAGATGCGAATGCAGTATTGCTATTGCCATGCCATACAAAGTCCCTTATTGGAAGGCACCTAATTTTCTCTACTGCAGTATAACATAATGATCTGATATTTGTCAATGATGTGTAAAGAATATGTTATAACACAACATCTTGATTAAATTTGCATATATAAATATCTACAGTTGCTGATTGTTTCATAGCATCTATAAATATAAAAAAAGTATTTATTTCGATTTTGATAACATTTCATTTTGAAATTGATGGGAAAATATGAGAAAAAGATGTAAGAAATCGTCGTCAAATAAAGGAAAGTAATTCTGAAGAAAATACACCAACACATTTTTAATTGGGTCCATATGACACATGAGCTAATACAAATATTTTACAGACTGGACAGGAAAAGATCAATGTTGACTTTTGACCTTCAGGTGTGACCTTTGCACTAGGGTTCTGGGTATTGCAATTCACACATAGTTTTATTAGAGGGAACATTTGTGTCAAGTATGATTAAAATCCCGTCATTGATGACAGGGTTATGATAATATGACCCTTGACCTCTGACAGTGACCTTGATCTTTGCGTTAGGGAAAAAGAGTTGCGCAAAACATGTTGTCTCATAATGGAAAACATTTATGCTTAGTAGTATTAAAAGTTATTGATCATACAGGAAAGACACCCTATCGACATGTGACCTCAAAATGTGACCCTGACCTTTGAGCTAAGGGTCTAGGTGTTGCGCATGACACGTTGTCCTATCATGGGGTACATTTGTGCCAAGTAATATTAAAATCCCTTCAAGGATTGTTGAGTTAAAGACCGGACAGTACAAAAGCCCTGTTGGCCTAAGACTTTCAAGTGTGACCTTGACCGTTCAGCCAAAGGTCCGGATTTTGCACATGATACGTTATCTCATCCAGGGAAATATTTGTGCCAGTTGATATTTAAGTCCTGTTTTACATGACAAAGTTATGGACCGGACAGGAAAAATTCTATTAACCTTTGATCTCAGTAGTAAAGTAATTGTTTGTGCGAAGGCAATCTAACCCCATTTGACCTTTTAACCCTTGGTCCGAACCGACCAATGCCGGACAATTTAAAATCCACAGGTTTTAAACCCAATAAAAACCTCTGATTTAACTAAAGATGATTTAATTAAAGATGATTTAAAATGAAGAAAACATATGTCTTTATTTAAAAATTGTTTCCACTTAAAAACTTTAAACACTACACCGAGATACAAAATGTAGAATAAGTTTGGCCTAATATAACATACAGGAAGTAAAATATAATGTGGTTGAATTTAGACCACATTTATTTTCTGTTTAAATAACTCTTTTACTTCCTTGTTTTGTAATCCTTCTACATAGATAAAACAACTGTTAAAGACATTAGAAATGACACAAAATGTACACAATACCAATAAATACATTAATAATTATCCATGAAACAAGAAAATTTCAAACTAAAAATAACACAGACCGGGAAACCAAATGCTAAATATAACAACTAAAAATAACACAGACCGGGAAACCAAATGCTAAATATAACAAATATAATAAGGTTGGTTATTTACAAATCTATCCCTCTTTTTATTAAAAAACAAGTAATATCTCCCTTTGATAATTGAAATTCATACAAATTATTTTAATTAATATTGGAAGAATAAAATTACTTTAGGAGTTGTTATTATTTAGAAACAAAAAGTAATTGAATAAATTATAACACATAAAAATAAAATTATGATAATTTCAAAACCATAACACTATTATAATAAAGAATATACACTATATATAACCGGTTTCAACTTTTATATCATTGAGACGAGTTCTGTTATGCTTAGTTCCGGAAGTCAATCTGACGTTTCCTTGTCTGTTTAAAGGTAGCTTGCAGTATGGTTTGTGTACTGGATCGCCTTGTCTGTTAACGGTTACAGCCTGCTGTTATGACATTGACTGGTTGTGCACATAAAGAATTCTTCCGTCAATGTTGTAATAGCACTGAATCGCCTTACTTCGTTCTTGTCTCTAGTTTCGAAGGTTTCGGGAGGCAAGAACAATGGGGTTGAAGGTGATTCTGGCTGCAAAACCGGGCAGGTTTGATGATTTAGGAAAAACCAGCTGTATGGTGAGCCTACAGATTGTTTAAAGTTATTGGATTTATCATTTTTTGTATCATAATTTGGAATTTCCATTTATATAATATTACATTATTTTACAATATCTTACATTATCTTACATTATTTTACATTATCTTACATTATTATATAAATGCAATCAAAACTTAATGAAATGATAATAAGAAAAAAATTAGTTGGGCAAAAGATGAGAAATCTTAGAGAAGAAATAATGAGAGAAAAAATAAGAAAAGCTACAAATCGGGATATGTATACTGAAATTTATAAACCAATTACTGAAAAAATAGAAAGTCAAAAAAAACAATTATCAAGTCAGTTAAAAGCATTACCTGGAAAAAAACAACAATTAGCGTTATTAGGTATGAAATGAAAGACATACAAACATACCAGGGTGTACCACAGCTATTCCAAAAAACCAAACCAATTACAGGTCTCTGAAGATAAAGACCTGTTGAGGAATTTGAAAAATGGGAGGAAAAAAACATAAAATTTAGATTTGAATGCTGGTTTGGATACTGATGTTTTAAAAGAATATGGATATTCCAAACCGTCTGAAATGTTTGACTTTTTACTGCAGATGAATCTAATCCTAAAAAAAAATTATAAAGGGACACAGTCCAAAATACAATAGGTAAATGTTACTACGAATATTGTGAAGCTAAACGGTCTGATAGCTGCAAATCAAGATCAAAAGATCCATATAAACGAGAAATAACAAAAGAATTAAAACATAAACAAACGAACTGGTAAAGTACAAAAAACGGTTGATAAATACTTTTAATTTAGCTCCTATATTTATTTGGCAAGGAATAAAACATCATAACCCATAAAAGTTTCACCAAATGGACAATATGGTAATTTAATTTTTAAACTTAAATAAACTTTATGGTCAAAACAAATTAATTGCTAAGGATAGAATAACGGGAAAAGAAGTAATTAACACTAAAGTAGATGATGATTTAATTGATTTGAAAATAAAAGATATAACAATAAGAAAAAGAAATTCAATTCATTCAATAAAAATATTTAAAGAATTAACAGAAAAGTCAGATTACCTACAATAAAAGATCTATGAAATTTAAAAAAGTAATTAGGGGAAAAGGGAAAGACGTTGTCCATGTAACCAAAAGAATTGGTTAATGACTTGGGTTAATTTGTGGTTCAAATTAATGCGGAAATAATAATGAAGAACTAAAAAATGAAGGTATTAGAATAATTCATGAACTATTTAAAATGAATTCTTTTTTCCCAGAACAACATGAAATGTTATATAAAAATTATTTTTCTTGAATTTAGTTTTTAAATTAAAAGATATGTTTGATAATTTATAAATGAAAAAAAAAATAGTTTTAAGTTCTGAAACAGTAAAGATAAAAAAAATAAACCGAGTGATTTTACAATCAGTTTAGTCGTTCTTAATTTTAGATAAAAATAAAACTTATGTTGTTGGTTTGGATAGTATTAACACTATGACCTACTCTTGGCAAATATTAGTGATGAATATGACAATAAAAGAATTCGTTATGATAATGGTAAAGAATGGAAAGAATCATATTAAAATGGTTCTTACAGTTACACAGATATTATAATTATATAAGGAAACATTAATAAATAATGGTGATTATGGATTTGATAAATCAGAATTGCTCCAATAAGTTTGGAATTTGATTTAAGTATTTTTAAGATTTTGATTTCAATTACAGATAATTTTAATTTGGATTTGGAAATATCAAATTTTCATACATTGCTTGGATTGAGAAAAAAAAATTAGACAAAACTGAATGGGAACTACAACACCAATATAACTACCTCTGTGGATAAAATTTACATTCATTGTGATCTTATTGATAATTCACTGTTGATGGTAATTTCAGTGATATTATCTATGCTTTTAAGTACTGCATTTAACAAGAGCTTATCCATTTACAAAAGAACCACAAAGAGTTGGATATTCTGAAATTAATAAATATATTATAAATTCCAATTAGAATATATATTACAGATGTATTTGGTAGAAAAATTTAAATTTTTAAATGAGGTTGAAACAAGTTTTACACTAATTTAAAAGAAATTAATTAAAACTTTAGTTTTAAAACTTTTATTAAAATTTAGTTTTATAAAAAGTACAAAAAAGTTTATGATAAAAATAAAGGAATATTTATTTATGTTGATGCTCACACAGGAGAGAAATCATACACGAACGGGTTTATCTTTGACACTTTAACAAAATTGCTTTCAAGCGGAGTTGCATCTTAAATTAGCACAGCTGGAAAAAAAGTTTTGGGAAACAGCGGGAAAAAGCAGCACTTGAAAGTGGAACAAAAAAGGTTGAACAGAAGTTGGAAATTTAACTGCCAGCTAAAATTGTTGAAAAAACTTAAAAAGAAACCTGCTCCAGCATTTTGTTAATTTAATGCCAAGGAATTACAAGAAAAGAATAAAAATAAAAATAATAATGAGGGAGGATATCATATGAGAATAAATAGAATATTGTCAGGATCTGGGACTTTAGCTCGTGCTGGAACTTCAGCTCAACAAAAACGTATTAACAAAATAATTTATAAAAATAAAGTTTAACTTTAATAAAAAATAAAATAATATATAAATATACATGTTTAAAACCCAAAAAGAATATTGTGAAAGATATGAATTAAACTCCATTCAATTAGATACAGCTTTAATATCTGCCCCTGGGAAATAATGTTAAAACAAAAAAAACGGATATCACTTTACAATTAATGATAGAATTTTCATATTTTGATTGGTTTGCTTATTTTGGAAGTAAGTTTTAAAGAAAAATAAACTTGCTAATGGTAATAATTATGGTGCTGGTGGAGATGATAATCCAAATTGCTTTAATTAATAATGCAGCTTCATTAATTGACATTTAGTGGTTAAACAAAAAGGGAAAATTTTTTATGATTTGTAATAATTTATACAAAGTACTAATGTAAAGATTTTGGGTTTGAAACTATCTGAGGATTATGCAAAACAACTGGAACAAATGAGTTTATTTATTTAGATACTACTGCTGTTGCTGAAAGTGGAATGACCAAGCTGGAATAATAGTGGTTTCGCTATTAGAAAGACATTAATCCAAGATAATAAAGAGGTAAATGCTAAGATTCCTTTAAAAATAATTATTCATTTTTCGGGTTTGGGAAACTAATATTTTACCCAGTCAAATTCCAAAAACACTGCAGCTGACAGATGATGATGAATTAATTTTTAGAGCTATGCTACTGATGCGGGTGAGAAATTGTAAACAAAATTAATTCTATGGGTTCCACTTTAATTTTCAATGAATTTGGGTTTTGACAAATTACTACGGGAAAGATTTTAAAAAAGCAAGATGGTCATACCTTAGGGAAATGATGACGCAATCAATGATACACAACAAACTAATATAACCTTTAGAATAACAGCTGGTGTAATAAAACCACAACATGTTTTTGTTTATTTACAACGACCTGATAAAAGAAATTTCACAAATAATAATCCACATTTATTAGATACATTTAAAATTAATGCACCCAAATGAAAATTGCATTTTGAGCTCTTGTCGTCTTGAGTTGGTAAATGGTGTTTTTTATCCAGAAACAGAATACACAAGTATATCAAGAATATATGATGATGTAATTAATTATTATTATAAACAAAATAACAAAACTACTGGAAGTCTTTTAAAATAGATCAAATTTTTATGAATATTTGGATTTACTCTTTTTAAAACTTGGAATAAAAAAGGAAGTAACTACAGATGACCCTAAAAAACATTACATTAACAGCTAAATTAAATATTCCACCAGCAGCTAATATTCGTGTTACGCAATTGTATTATATGGGGAAAACAGTTGAAATAAATACTATTGGAAATGAACTTGTTATTTGTTTAAATAAAATAAATATAAATTATATATAATGACATCAAAAAAATTTTGAATAAAAAAATTAACCTTACAGATGGACAAAAGAAAATTTACACAAGCTTAAAAATAATAGAATTCCGCATACTTTTAGATTAAAAATGAACAATTACTGGAAAATTCCCTTTACTTTTAACAAAAACACAAATTAATCAAATTAAAAAAGCTGTTGCAAATAAGAAGGGATTAGAAATTACAATTTCAAAAAAACAAATGTCCAGTCAAGGTCAAAATGGTGGATTTTTTAGGAGCTTTAGCGGGGTTGTTAGGAAAAACAATTTTTCCAATGGCAGCAAAAATAGCCCCAAAAAATATTAGCCCCTTTTAGGCATTGGTGCTTTGTCCGGGGCTAGCCAGTACTGGTGTTAGTAAAATACTGGAAATGGTATGATTTCAGTAGCTAATGATAAGAGAAATATGATATCACCATATCTTACACCTAATCAAAGAAAGCAACTAGTAGGATCTGGAGTGATTAAATTAACACAGAAACAAAAACAAGAGGGTGGGTTTTTAGGTTGTTGGCTGCTAGTCTAGGAATACCTTTGATTACATCTTTGTTAAGGGGGAAAGGACTACAGTTGATTCTCAACGGAGACCTTACAGCGAATTCCTATAGTAAAAAAAAAATAAAATTTATAAAAAAACCAATATCAAACCCTTTGAAATTGAACAATGGGTAAACCAATTAAAAATTAAAAACTTAGGGGTATTTAGTAGAAATATTATTAAAATTAAAGAAAAGGTTGAATGTGGAATTTAAATTTGGACGACTCTGTTGGTCCGGGAAAACACATTGGGTTTGTTACTTAAATAATATATACTTTGATCCGTTTGGACTTCCTCCACCAAAAGAAGTAATTAATATATCCCAAAATGTAAAATACAACAATGTTCAATATCAAGACAAAACAGAAAGCTTTGTGGATATTATGTTTATTTTTCATTAAAATGTTACAAGATAAAGTACCGTTGTATGATTTATTGTATAAAATACTAAAAATTCAAATCAAAGAGTAAATGAACAAACTATTATAATTATTTTAAAAAAAAAGGACATTTATTTAACTGGAATTTAACTGGAATAATTAATATAAGGGGAATATCAAAAATATAAATGAAAAAAGTAAATAAAATAGAAAACAAATAGAAAGGAAATTTAAAATAGAAAAACCTCCATTGTTTTTAACAAGTTATACCCAAGATACTGAGGGTGGATTATTTCCAATGGAAAACCTGTAAATGTACCCCCGGGTTTAGTTCAAAAAGGTAATATGTAACAATTAATTTTAATTGCATCTTAATTATTCTTGTTGATGCAATTAAATTAGATAAAGGAGGAAGCTAAATTACAAATAAAAAATAAAGAAAGGTAATTCTTCAAAGTTATCATGTAAAAAATAATAGAAAAATGAATCTATTTCTATTAATTTATGCAAATGAATTTAAAAGGGATGATGTTTTTATATTAATTCTTTAAACTTTACAAAATATTCATTTAAACAATTTATGGTTCTATAATTAAGAGTAAGCTAATGTACAATACCATTATCAAGAATATATCTTTATCGTCATAACATGATAAAAAAATGTTTTATTTATAACATAACTGGAAAGATTATCCTATCAGAACGAATAACTTTAAAGGTGTGATTAGTTTGGTTGAATTAAACAAAGAAATCTTTGAAATTTTTTATGACTATTGTTTCTTAACAAAGTTTTTTAAATTTCCCTTTTACATTTTTTAATATTAACTTCGTTTTCAATAAATAGAATACTTTTTTACTTCTTAATCCGACAAATTCACAATGGGAATGCCGGCAGCTTCATCTTTAAATTTCCAGTTACTTTTTTTTTATTGTCGAAATAAAATTTTGAATTACTATCATAACACTATTATCAAATAAATCTTTGTCCTTATAAAAATCCTCATATGCACTTTGGTTTTAATTTCATAACATAATAAATCATTTGGTAAAAGTGAATATAATTTAAAATTACCCTCGTACTTTTCCTTAATGTAATTAAAATGAAAATCATACATTAAATATTTTGATAAATCTAAAATGCACTTTCCCAAACATAACAAGGTCTGTTTAATAACAAACTTTTTTTATTCTAGGAATCCCAAACA
Source organism: Mercenaria mercenaria (assembly GCF_021730395.1). Classification (NCBI taxonomy): domain Eukaryota; kingdom Metazoa; phylum Mollusca; class Bivalvia; order Venerida; family Veneridae; genus Mercenaria; species Mercenaria mercenaria. Next base: position 93,767,528 of record NC_069364.1, read on the forward strand.
AATTCTTGTTAAACATCGTTGAACTAACAAATGAGGTTTTGCTATATATTTTAAAAAAGGTTTTCATCATGAGTTAATTTAATTTTAAATTTCTCTTGCGTAAATTCTCCATCGTCTTACCGAATACAGAATTTTTCCCTTAACTTAAAAAGTCCTTTTCAAATAAAATTTTTTGCTTTAGATCTTTTTGAGTATTAAAATCAATATATTTTTTTAAAACCAAGGACTTTCGTCAAAAGTTAAAAATTTTGTGAAATTTTTGTTACTTTTAACCCTAATTGTGTATATAGTTCAAGTTTTTTTATAATGAACTACATAATTTTGTTTTTTCATTAAAGTTGGAACCCAAACTTCTTTACAAACTTTTTCCTATTTCAAATTCTGTTTTAATATTTTTACTTAATCAAAAAGCCATTGATCTGGTATTTTAATTTTTGCGGGAGCTAAAGATAACATTGTGGGTTTTATGAAATTCTTTTGGATATTCAAGATCACATTCAACATAAATTTAAAGTTTTACCTTTTGCAATTAATTTTTTAAAATGTTTTTCGGATATATAAATTTAAAGTTTCCAGAGGGTAAAGGTTGACACATAGCCCAACCGTAAAGGTTATTGGCGTCGAGGTACATAATGTATTTGCTTTCTTCTTTTGAATTATAATCCTTCATATATTTATTGTTTGCTTTACTGTATCTGTTTGAAATAAACTTATTCCCCCTTTCCAGTCCCTTTCAATAAAAGATACATATCAATATCAGTTATTAAATCTAACTAATTCCAGTCATTTTTACATTGCATCCCAAGCTAAACCGGACTACTAAAATAATGACAAGGATCTAATTTGTAGTACTCTAAACATAGTTTTCTAAAATTTCGAAAAACATCAGCTAAAAGTAATACGTCAGTTTTAAATATAGATCATGATATTCCCATTGTTTTAATTTTAAATTTATTCCATACATTTTTACATGTTCATATTCATTATCAGAAATATTAGTTTCATTTAAAATGAATAAAACCTTCTTTAGAAGGTAATTTTGTTTCTTTGAATTTTTTTAAAAGAATCCAAATTAATCATATGGATAAACACCTTTTGTTTTTAATAAATAATGCTTTCACAATCAAATTCTTGAGATAAATATTTAAATTCTGGAATATTTTTTACTAGGTTATCCAATGATTGAGACATAAACTGGAATGAACAATAAAGACCAAATCAGAAATTTATAAATGCCATATATCTTTCCATATTGTTAGGAATAACATTAATTTCTTTTTAAATTTTTCCCATTTTTTGCATAATAAAATGACCGTCATAACCTCTTAAAATTTTGAAAAATAACAGGAATTTTATGTGTAGTTTAAAATTAATATTAAAAATTCTGAGTGAGCACTTCCTCTGAATTTTCCTGTTATAGACAATGATCACGTACTGACACTTCACCTTCTATTATTTTTTTTTTCACAGATATGACAAAATTTTTGTTTTTTAAATTTACTTTCATCTTTTTTAGACATTCTCAAATCTTTGTTAAAAAGTTCTTTAAATATTTGTTTACAATATTCCCCTTCCTCAAGCATTTTTTTAATAAACTTATAAACTGCATTAGGACCTCTATAAATTTGGGTTGGTTTTGTATATTTATCGTCATAACAACAAACAACTTTATAGCCGTAACCAAAAATCTATATATTTTGATATGGTTCAGAAATGAAGATTCAGTTGATGGTAAAGCAGTTAAAACTTTTTTAGTTATTGATCAAAATCAGCATAAATTACAAAAGGTACTGCTAAACCTTTATGTAAAAATTTTTAAATGTACTTTACTTCCCTCTTTTGGCATTTTACACCTTGGATACCATTAATAGCTAAACAATTTGGAATATGTTCATTTAATATTCTTTCTTGAGTAAAATGTTCGGCAAGATCTACAAAATGTTTCTTGTTTTTATTTTTTGTTTGTTATTCATTAATCTATTAAAGTCTTTTTTCCAAACATAATGTTGGACTACAGTTCTTGAGGGCTTTCAGTCATCATCAGTTATTTTATCATTTATTTTATCATTTATTTTATCTTATAATTAGCAACAGTCACAGTGTTCTTCGTATTGATATTTGATATGTACAATGGATAAATACTATTTTCTTCATATCCAAATATATTAAATGATATTTCATTTAAAACTTCTATTTTAGGTATTTGATTTAATGTAACAGGACATTAATTCCAGTAAATAAAAATCGTTTATATGTTTTTTATAATTTTAAACTCTTCAGAAAGCTTTTTTACAGGAAATTTGTAAGCTAAATGACACCATCTAAAACAAACATTATCATCATTTTATATTTATTAATCCTTTCATTGAATTTTGTAATGGTTTGGTAATTCTAAATAACTTGAAGCAGCCAATGGACTATACTATATCTATTATATAATGAGCATCAACTGACTCTATTTTCCCGCCACTTCCTTCAGAAATCCAATTACCAATTCTATTTATTTTTTTCATCAAAAGCTTTATGTAAAGTTTTTTTTTTTTTTCGTTTGTGTTAATAATTTCTAAAGCCTTTGATTGAAAATAAGCTGATTTATTATTGTATCAGTTTTATTTCCTTTTTGCAAAAGTTAAATTTTTAAAACAACATTTATTTTATACCTTTTAAAGTTAAAATTCAGTTTAAGTATTTTTATAAAGTCGTTTATAGTTAAATATAATTGATTTTTTGGATTTGTCTATATGTAATTTTAATTTCAAATTTCTTATAATATTGTTTTGAAGATCTCTCGTTTTCCATCTATATATTTATTAGAAAAAAAATCTTCAAGCAAAAAAGGATTAAAAAAAAAAATTAAAAAAATAATTAAAAAATAATAAAATAAATAAAGTTTTAAATTATCTTTAAGAAGAAATAAAATATTTAAATTTATATCTTTTTCCCCTTAATATTTGATATTCCCCATTTTTACTCGGTTTGTCCCCTTTACAACACATTTTTATTAACCCAGCATTAAAACCAAATTCTTTAGATGCTTTGTAAGTGCTTCTATAATTTTTTCTTCATTAGTATCACAGTCGGTTACAATAACTTTTTTTAGGATTGTTTCGATAATTATTTGGTCTGGGGCAATCACATAATCTTTCATCATTTTCTTCTTCAGTTAATAGACAACCACAGTCCCCTTCAAAAAAAATATTTTTTTTAAAAAATAAGGATCTATAACATTTTTTTAATTTATCAATACTGATTTTTATATTCATCGCTAACTATTTTATCAAGTTTTGATTTAATAACATTTCTTCTTTTAAGAACTTTCTTTTATGAATTTTTGTCTGGATCATTATTTCTCCTAAAGTGCTAGATATTTGACATAATCATTCTATCTACCTTTATTAACCATCTATATATAATATACTTAAAAGAAAAAAATCTTTAAAAAACGCCCCCTAATGAAATTAATATTGATTTGAGAAATTTGTTTATATTTTCTATATCTTTTGAATAAGATTTTAAAGTCATTTTTTTCTAAATTGTTATCAACTGTTAAAATTTTAATACCTTCTTGAAAAATTCTGTTTAACCATTCTTCGTGTAATTTGTGTAGTTTTTCTAAATAATCTAAACCAACTTTGTTTTCTTCCGTTCTGTTTTTTTTTGAAGTCTTTTAAAACATATTTCTGGTCGGTTTTAAAAATAAACAAATCCATCAATTGGGTTTTTTCCATATGGTTTTTAAAATAGATCAGTTAAGAAAAGATTGTATACTGCCCACTCGGGTCATTTATAACACCCTTGTCGTGATGTTGTTTTGTAAAAACGTTACTGTTAGTTAAATAACAACGTTCAAGGACAGAAACACCATCAAACTGTTTAGCAGAAGATAAAATTTTTATATGACTGTTTAAAGTTTTTAAATGAAAAGGAAATAAATATTTGGGAAAGGGTTTTTGAGCAGCAAGTTCCAAAAAAGGGTTTTTATGATTATAACTTGCGAAGCTGGAACCTTCGGTTTTCACGTGGATCCATAACATTTTGCCATTCGTGAATTGGTTCTGGAAAATTTTATTAAAATTAGGATTATATTCTTTAATAATATCTAAAAACGTACTTTTTTCCTGATGCAATATTACCTCAACGATATAATTTTTCTCATTTATATAAAATACTTATAGAAAAAAATCTTTAATTAAAGTATACAACTTCTTCTTTTTTTATTTTATATCCGTTAAGTTTAAATTCCTTCATGTGCATTTCAGAGGTGTTTGAATAATTTTTTTCTTTCTGCATTCTAAATAGTATTGTAAAAATATCCTGAATAACTTTATTTGGATCTTCTTTATTTACTTTTCCAATCCGTGCTTTTGTTATAAGTTGTTTTATTTTGTGAAGATGTGTTTTTAAAATAAATTTCTTATCGTCAAGTTTTAGTCTGTTGTAAATATGGTAATTACTGATGGAACAGCGCCAGCAACTGCTACAAATACAGGAATAGCTGGAACAAGTGCTAATGCAGCTGAGCAACCAAAGACACCTGCTGTAATATATAACCCATTTCTTACTCTCCCACAAAATTATAACTTTTTCTGTAAGCAGCAGCTAGTTTAGTTAAGTGAATATTAATTGATCTATTGTTCTATTCCATTATTATTAGAATTAGATTTTTATTGCTCATTATATAATTAAACTTTTTATTTCTAAAAAATTTTTTCAAGATCGCTAAATGGTACCCAACTATTAAATTTTTCACTATAACCTTTCCATTTTACTAAAGCTTGTTTTTTTTATAGTCTCGTCTAATAACTTTTTCTATTCTAAAAACTTCTTGTAGTAGGTAAAAAGTTCTGTTATAAAATGAACCTTGAATTATTTCATCATTTAAATCTTTGATAGTGTATGTTCTTTGGATTTGTATTATTAATTTATAAAATTATAATATTTCCTCTGTCCAATTTGGTGTATATCCTTTTTCACAAATGTCTTTTAAGTTTGCCTTAAACGAACTCGATCACCAATTTTAAATTTTGCTTTGCTCTTTGATATCTTTAAATCACCATATAAATTAAAGTAACAGTACCTTTATTTAAGTTTTTACTGGCTTCGGTTGGGGGTCATTTTATACTAGAATGTTTTGTTTTGTTATATTTATCGACCAATCCTGCAAATTTTCTAAATAAAATATAAAATATTATTTTCTGTAAAATAAATTTTCCCCATTATTTTTTAAACTTCTATTAAATCTTTCTATTACTACAGCCTTTCCTTCATTTTAAAAGTATGATACATATTAATTTTATTTTTATTCAAAAATGATTCAAACTTTTATTATAAAATTCTTTTTCCTTCATCTACCCAAATTTACTGGTAATCGTCCTTCTAAAATTATTTTTTCAAATGCTTCAGTAACAGATTCTCCAGTTTTATTCTTTAATGGAATAACCCAAGCATATTTACTAAAAAATATCAATAAAAGTTAACAAGTACCCTTTTCTCCTTTTATATTATTTTGAAAAAGCTTGCATGTCGACTAAATCAGCTGACCAAGTATCATCAATATCATTAACTATCACTCTTCGTTTCCTAAAATTTCTTTTAATTGGTTTGTGTAATTCTTCTGCTAATTCATCGCTCCATGTGAATTCGGGGTTTTACTCACCCCCTTTCCCGTTTTTTTACTTTTGTTTTGTCCGAGACCAAGTGTGTATTTCGTTTTAATTATAGGTTTTACAACTAAATGTTTTGCAATCTTTTCTCCAAATGTTTTTGATTTAGTTTTATTTAAATTGGAAAGCATTTGCTTAAACACAAAGTACCCTTTTTTACATCACTGTCATAGCATAAATCATGGTCCATACATACTGCATCCAGTTCATTGACAGGGGGTCCATTATCTAGGGATTTCCTGGCCCACAATAAATTTTAAAACCTGGAAGTGTTAAACCTTTCTTAGGTAATAAAGGTAACATTGCTTTGTGAATATCTAAAAATTTCCCCCTGTACTTTTTAAAAAACTTTGATTTCATCTTTCCACAAAGTGAACAGGTAGCTTTTATCATTTTTCTCCCATTTTTTGTTATAACATAATGGGGTTTATATTATCAGTAAATCTTCTTTCTTTCAAACAAAATATTTTATTCTGTAAACTCATCTATAACATATGTATTAAATTTAACTTAAAAACTTTAATTGGGTTTAAAACCTGTGGATTTTAAATTGGCCGGCAGGTCGGTTCGGACCAAGGGTTAAAAGGTCAAATGGGGTTAGATTGACTTCGCACAAACAATTACTTTACTACTGATCTCCAACATTTTTGACAAGTAATATTGTAATCCCTTGATGGATGATAGAGTTCTGGACCGGGCACGTAACAGAGCTTGTTTATGTAATGTTAACATTAGACTGCCAAATATGTCATTGACCTTTGAGCTCAGGGTCTAAAAGTTGTGCATGACACATTGTCTTATTATGGCGTATATCTGTGCCCAGGTATATTAAATCCCTTCATGAATGGAAGAGTTATGGACTGGACAGGAGGAAAAAACCTGTTGACATTTGACCTCCAAGTGTGACCTTGACCTTTGTGCTAGGTGTCCAGGTTTTGCGCATGGCACGTCGTCTTATCATGGGAAACATTTGTGCCAAGTAATATTAAAATCCCCTGATGAATGAAAGAGTTATAGACTGGACAAGAGATTGTGGATTGAGGGATGGACAAACGAAGGACTGACGGAAAAACGGCACACTCCTATAGTCCCCGAAACTGGGTTTCAATCAGTAGTGGACTTATAAACCTTTAATTTGTGTTCACAAATTATGCGTGATTACAGGGTAAAATTCTTTACAGACAGTGCGGACTTGCGAAATGGCCACATGCATCGTAGGACTTTACATTGCATAACAGCCTTCCATAATTCACTTAAGGACTGATTTTGTATTTGTTTGATTTATAGACGCACCTCAATGAGGTCAAATGGCGACCCGTCAAGCATCTGATAGTGGACGAAAGACCAACATGACCCTTCAAGCAATGTTTCAGGAATAGACAAGTACATCGGTAGATCAACCAATCTCCTATAAGCCAGCATACTCAATTGAAGGTTTTAACAGTCCAAGCGATGTTTCAAAACCACATCGGTGGAAGGTAAATAAATCGAAATCAAATAAGCAACCTCAACCACCTGGCCACAGGGGCCCCAAATCACGAACATTGCATATTTAATTATCTGAATAACTTAAACAAGCATGTAAACTTGATATAATTTCTTGATTCTTCGAAAACAAAACGTAATGATTTAAGTTTATGTAATTTATCAAAATCAGTTGTTTTTTCGCAGGAACTTTCCAAGCCTCCTTCATAATATGTGTGAGATCTTTTCAAGATATTCTTAGATTTGAAACGGATCAGTCAATGTCCTATCATGTCCAGAAAAGGACATTATTTTGTATTATATTTGATTGATTCCTTGGCTTTTAAAGTTTTTTAAAATTGAAATCACAAAAATAAAGCTAGAGAAATGAATTCTAAAAGATAATGCTTAATATTTTGCAAATCTTAAATCACATTTGACTGTTTTCTTTAACAGCAATTTTGCAGTTGTTATTGATTATACCGTATAATATTTGGTACTGTAGTCCTCTGACTATATACAGAACAAATATAGTGAGGATTTTTTTTAATATTGCACTTTATATTTTAGAAGTTAGTGTTAACGGTCCAGTTAAAAAACCGCATTGCTTCTTATTATTTTCAGAAAACTGTGGTATCAGAACCTTTGAATCGTTGCCTGTTGCTTTGATAATACGGCCATTGTAAGAGCTAATTATCCTGTGGCTGCATTTTGGCTGAACCTTCATTTTTCAAATTTAAAGTATGATATTTATTGTTTATGAATAATTTTTATTAAATTGTATTTTGCTTAAATATTCAGTAACATTGCCATAAAAATATGCACGACCTTGTCATGTTTATTCACTATTAGTCAACGTGGAAATAGTACTCCTCCTGCACGCTTGAAGGTTATCGCTTATAAATGTGTTTAAGGTTGAATGATATTTACGATATATTTGAACGTAGTACATATCTGAAATTAAAACAAATCAAAGCCAATTCACTTTCTTATAGTTTTTTTTATAGCTCATCTATTCTTAAGATGACAAGGATATTTACTAGTGGTTCGGTTTCGTTGCGGTTGGTTTTCGTGACCATAGAAATAAATAATGGTCGGCTAATTCTTCTTGACAATTGACGTCTAAGCGATCTAATTTGATACTATCAATGACTTTATTATGGAGTATCATAGTTCCAGCGTAATGCTACATTAAACACTATGCGGTTTAGGAAAGTAATGAGTGTCTTTCATAAACATTAAGTTTATTCTGAAAAAGAATATTTCAAAAGCCATTTCAACAGTAGCGAAACGGAACTGATCGACATATTTCCTCATGTGTATAAGTAATAAACATACATATTTAGTTGATATAATACAGCCGGTGTGATATAACCTTTCCTTGCTTATCATTAACCATCAGTCTAGTATGTTTGCTACAACGGAAGTCATGGCGTAAATGCTTATTTTACGGATAAGCTAAAATGAAACCTGGAGTTGAGCATACGGAAACGAAAAACGTGTGCTGAATGAATTTATGACGACACTAGCAAGAATGTTACTTTATGCAAACATCGTCTTCAAAGAGTGATTATCTCATAAATTCCTGTCATAAAAACTGGCCGATGTGTAATATGTTAAATCAATCCAGCAAACGATTTACGATAATCTTTTTTCATTGGTGTTGTTCCGGAAGCATCGCGGTTAAATAAGAACAAATTTGAATTAATCTGAACGTGCAGAACTACCTTCAAGGTAATTACTGATGTAATCAGCCATAATATCAGTTTTTGAAAGTGATCATTGCGAACGAAGAGAAGGTATTGAAAACCGATTAACAAGTTTCTCGGGCAAAATTGCATCGTAATGCAGCATTATGAGCATAACGCTTTGTAAGAAACCTTACAAAGAGTTCGATGCAATGACAAAAGTTATTACACTAGCAGCAAAATTTCTCACATCTAGAGAGAAATTGCAAATTACTATAATTGCAATAAATTAACTATTTTCAACGTTTACAAATAGCAGGTTCGATTCCATTTTGCCTGACTGACGTGTATTACCTTAAAAGAAATAACTGATAAAGTTATCCACAACTTCACGTTTACTTAACGAAATTCGTTTCGTTAAAGTTCTCTATTGATAGGTGACAATAATTAGAGGTTGCTATGTATAAGAAAATAATTAACTTAAAACGAAAAAAGTTTTTCAAGAGAATTATTGGAAAACATCATTTCTATTTCTATTGCAATTATATACTATGCAAGGTCATAAATAATCTTACGTGTTTTGTCAATAACCTTATATTCTCTTGTAAATAGTTTTGTTGTCTCGATTAAAATAGAAAGCTCTGGTTTTTATTTGTAAATAATATTATTTCATTTTACAGTGCTCTATGAAATGAAATAAAAATCTAAAAACGTTTGTTGATGGTTTTGTGATGCAATATATCCATGGTATTGGTATATTGTTCTGACAAAAAGTAATAATGAAAATATTGCGACAAATTTCACTATCAACAATATGCTCACCAAATCCAAAGACAACAGTTAACATTTCAATAAATGAGCCGTGCCATGAGAAAACCAACATAGTGGGTTTGCGACCAGCATGGATCCAGACCAGCCTGCGCATCCGCGCAGTCTGGTCAGGATCCATGCTGTTCACTAATAGTTTCTCCAATTCCAATAGGCTTTAAAAGCGAACAGCATGGATCCTGACCAGACTGCGCGGATGCGCAGGCTGGTCTGGATCCATGCTGGTCGCATACCCACTATGTTGGTTTTCTCATGGCACGGCTCAAATGTCTATTGATATAATACTTATTAACTGAAATATGGATGAGCTATCATAATTACGCCTGAAATGATTTAACATATTTTCGGATTTGGCGCCATATTCAACTTAATATTAACAACAAATTTATGAATTATGCATATTCTTTAATACTTTTGACCAGGTATATTTGCTATTATTTTTATCATAGATGTCTGTATATTTTCATTCTCACTGTATGTATATATGTATTCATTGACACAATTGTGAGACAGTCGGTGTTTATTATCAACACTATGTGACTATCACTTCATCCAGTATTTGGAACAGTTGCAAAATATTGCCCTGATTATATTCTTAAAGCTAAAACATTTAATTCCCTTGCAAGGCTTGAATGAATGTGACAAATATCGATCAAAGATATATCTACTTACCACTGCAAATGGAGGACAGGTTTTGTATATATGTAAGTAGTTTATTACTGCATGCTGTGATGCCGAGGAACTTCTTATGTTCAAGTCATATTATTATGAATAAAGTTCTGTTCTGTTCTGTTTAATACTTAGGCAGTTGATTCGGAAAGTTAAACGTGAACTTTAGCGAAACACAAGCCACTCGTGATTAAATGAAGACCTACATATTTTGCTGAACTCGTGTCTATTATAAGCATATAATTTCCTAAATAAAATCAGAGATCAGTTTTGGTATAAGAGTGCAAGTGGGCGTGAGACGCGTTACATATTTCAGTACCTCTCATAAACAGAAGAGTTCTATATATTAAGAGAAGCAACATTTAATGACATTTTTGGGGTGGGTGTTTTTGGTTTTTGTGTGATCTATTTAAAGAAAACTGAGGCACACAAAAAAAACAACTTAAAGTGAATATTTTCGTTTAGGAGTCGGGGTGCGGAGGAGGGGGTATCTGTTGTATATCTGTGGTATCTGTGGTGTGGAGCGGGGCGGGGGTAAATAATGTAGTTTGATGTACTCTTCAAATCGTCTCAGTAGTTATATACATGGGGTTTCTAAGCCAATCTGACCCCCCCCCCCCCCCCCGTCCCCTTGCTCTATTCTATAAGTGGACTTTAACCTTGCCCTAAAATTGAAATACTAATTTGGTACCCTTAATACCCTGAAAATCTTTTAAATCTTTAGTTAAACCGAATGAAAACCTTTGGTTTAACCAAAAAAAAAAGATTTAGTCTTTGGTCCGGACTGACCAATGCCAGACAATTTAAAACCCACAGGCTTTATCAAAGATACAAGCTGAAATAAAATTGACTTAAATATCTATACACCGCGTATTTACTTCCTGATTGACAGTGCATATCAAGATAAAGATCAGGTTTCAGTTTAACTGGAGAACAAATACTACCCTATAGCAAATACAATTCTATTGTGTATTGAGAGCTTGTCCTACTTGTAAGACACATACTTGTCCTTTATGTACCTGTTGTGTCAAAGGTAAATCAAGTGCATTTTTTAAAAATGGTTATGTGGGAAACCACAAGTTCAACCAATCAAAAGCCTGCCATTTTTCTGCCAAGTTGGCAGACACTGCCACATCGCTGCCACTTGGCAGACTTTTGGCAAAACTTTGGCAGATTATATTTATTAATAAAATGTAAAGTATTTGATCTTATTTTCAATTAGTAAGTATATTATTAGGGTACACATAGTAATTAAAACTTTAATTAAGCTTTTAATTCAAAAGTTTGTTTCTATCATGGAATGCATGTTCATCCGATACAGGTTATACATGTTCATCCGATACAGGTTCATCCGATACAATATTCGGTGCAGGTTCATCCGATATGTATAATCTGATGTAACTACCCGGCAAAAGCGTAAATGTTACTTCTGTAGATGTTGAATCGTCATAAGGATTAATGTCAAACATTGTCCCATGTAATAGATAAACTTTAATTCTTTTCTTATACATAGATATAAACTGATCAGTGTCAAAGTCTTCAGCTACTATATTTATTATATTACTGCCAAATATACCAAGAATTAGATCATTATCATTATTCCACCGCCTAAATATAAACTGCGATATTGGGCTTTTACTCAGTTTATCCGGTTCACCTAGGGGCCTGGCCCCCGTTAATAAAAATTTAATATCTATTATATACATTCCGGTTTTTTTTTATCACAAACACACCATTCAAAACCACATTTGGTACAGCTACACTATATTGTTGGTTTATGTTTATAAAATTTCTAAAATCTACGAAAATTCCAGATCTTAAATTCATTTCATTTAAATAGTTCAGACCATCCATACCTTCATATGTTGAATGTATCCAAGCACCAAGACGGTTAAAATACTTTTTCATTTTTACATATGTATAAAAACTGCTATATTCAATAAGAAACACTTCATGTCCCACTTCCTCTAACCTTTTTTCTATTTTTTTTTTTTGTCTTTCTTTTTAAGTTTAAGAATTATTTCAGCTAAATCATCAAGTCGTTTTGTTGTAGCAACTTCAGAAGCAGATAGATTGTCAACAGTATTCTTTGTTCTAGCTAATTGTGTTTCTTGTTTTAAGAAAGCATCTTTTACTTCTATAATTTTTTCCCAATTATTAGAAATTGTTTCATCATTAGTAGCAATTTCTTCGACATTAGCGGTTATTGCTTTAGTATTAGCAGTAATTACTTGGGTATTAGCAGTGATTGATTCTCCTTGTTTAGCTGATATTTCAACTACAGAGTCCAGATCATTTATTATTTTTTTAATTTGATCATTAAATTTATTAATATCTTCTTGTAATAAACCTTTAAGTTTACTTAACTCTTCGTACTTTATATTGTGACGTGCATCAACATTATTAATCAGGTCTACAAGTTGTTTCTTCAAATTTTCTAGCTGATTATTAATTATGTTAATTGCTTCAGTATTAGCAGTAATTAACTCTCCTTGTTTAACTGATTTTTCAACTACAAAGTCCAGTTCATTTTTATGTTCTTCAACTTTAACATTAAGCTGCGTCATATCTTCTTGTAATTTTTTTGTAATATTACTTAAGTCTGCATACTTTAAATTGTGACGGTTGTCAACAATACTAATCCAATTTCGAATTTGTTTTTTAAAGTCATCTATTTTAGAATTGAGCTCTTTTTTAAAGTCCTCTAATGCTGTGTCATGGTCATCACCTCTTTGTGAAGCTGCCTTTTCCAATTCAGATTTATATTCTGCAAGATTATTTGAAATTAATTCTAATAAATCTTTATGCTTTTTTTCAGTTTCAGTATTTAGTTTATTTATTTCTGTTCTGATTTCTAACTGATACATATTTTGTAACTTTTTCTCAGCTTCAATTATCTTGTCTTTTAGTTCTTCATGTTTAATCATACTATCTTTTAATTCTTGAACTTGATTGTATTACTTTTCAAAATTGGTTCTAAATACTTTTTTTATATTGTCATCTGTCAAATCAGATTTCTCTTCAAGTTCTTTAATAGAATCAACCATAGCTTTCATTTCTTCTTCAATTTTACCTTGTAATTCAACTATTAATAATGAATTCTTTTTAAAATCTTTTGTTAATTCTTCAATATTCTTTACTTCTGCTTCTAGTGTTTGTTTTATACTTTTGACATCTTCAAGATTATATTCATCTATTACACTTTGAATTTTTTTATACACAAACCGTCTTGGAACTGCATCAGCGGGTTTATCTGGATTTCCTAGGTTGATTATTTCATTACCTCCCATATCTAATGCTCTGTTCATTGTGTTATCAAGTTCCTTATTTCTGTGAAGATATGATTCCATGTCCTTTCTAAGCTTTTTGTATTGTTTTTTAGTAGCATAATCACTTAAATCAATATCAAATTTAACTTTACTTATACTTTCAGGTTCACTTATTTGTTCTATATTATTAAAAACTCCCATTATATATTACCAGTAAAGTTTTTTCTTAAAAACTTCCTTGGTTTGTCAATATATAAGAAATCATATTTTTGATTTGTTGCATTAGCAAATGAATCACGATCTATATTTTGTTCATTACAAATCATATCATTTTCTCGTTTACCTGGACTTTCAAATAAAATATAATGTGAACAGTTAATTCGAATATCTTTTGGTGTTTTATAGTAAGACTGACTTAAATAAATAACACAACAGTTTTTGTGACGTCCTTGAATAAAGTATTTTGTTATTTCATTTTGAACTTTTTTATCTTCACATACAAAATCATCAAATATTACTACTTTTTGTTTTTCTGATTCAAGATCATTAACATCAATTATTTCATTATTAGAACATTCAAGTATTTCATTTGGATCAACTTTAATTTTTTTTGCAATTTGACTTAAGTTGTTAATTAAATCTTGATATTTAGATTGTTCTAAGTTCTTAGCATACAAGTATAATTTATCATAATATATAAGAGGTTTTCGAAGTATATACATTAATGTATTTGTTTTTCCAGATCCAGACGATCCACATATTAACATTCTAAAACATGAATCTGGCATAAAAGGATAATGTTGTGTAAAGTTATTGGATTTATCACTTTTTGTATCATAATTTGGAATTTCCATTTATATAATATTACATTATTTTACATTATTTTACAATATCTTACATTATCTTACATTATTATATAAATGCAATCAAAACTTAATGAAATAAGAATAAGAAAAAAATTAGTCGGGCAAAAGATGAGAGCTCTAAGAGAAGAAATAATGAAAGAAAAAATAAGAAAAGCTACAAATCGGGATATGTACACTGAAATTTATAAGCCAATTACTGAAGGAATAGAAAGTCAAAAAGAACAATTATCAAGTCAGTTAAAAGCATTACCTGGAATAAAACAACAATTAGCGTTATTAGGTGATGAAATGAAAGACATACAAACATATCAGGGTTTACCACAGCTATTTCAAGAACCACTACCAATTACAGAGTCTCCTGAAGATAAAGACCTGTTGAGGGAATTTGACGAATGGGAGAAAACTATACATGAAGTAAATTTGGATGCTGGTTTGGATACTGATGTTTTAAAAGAATATGGATATTCCAAACCGTCTGAAATGTTTGACTTTTTTACTGCAGATGAATCTAATCCTGATAAAATATATGAAGACACAATCCAAAATACAATAGGTAATGTTACTACGAATATCGTGAAGCTAAACGGTCTGATAGCTAGCAAATCAAGATCAAAAGATCCAAATAAGAAAGAAGAAGCAAAAGAATTAAAACATAACCAAGGCGAACTGATAAAGTACAAAAAACGGTTGATAAATACTTTTAATTTAGCTCCTACATATGGACAAGGAATAAAACATCATAACCCATATAAAGTTTCACCAAATGGACAATATGGTAATTTAATTATTAACTTAAATAAACTTTACGGACAAAACAAATTAATTGCTAAGGATAAAATAACTGGAAAGGAAGTAATTAACACTAAAGTAGATGATGATTTAATTGATTTGATTAATAAAAGATATAACAATAATAAAAAACATTCAATTCATTCAAGAAAAATATTCAAAGAATTAACAGAAAAGTCAGGATTACCTATCAATAAAAGATCTATGAAATTTAAAAAAGTAATTAGGGGACAAGGTTATGACGTTTGTCCATGTAATCCGAAAGAATTGGTTAATGACTTGGAGTTAATTTGTGGTTCAATTGATGCTGGAAATAATAATGAAGGACTAAAAAATGAAGGTATTAGAATAATTGATGAACTATTAAAAATGAAAAAATTGTTACCAGAACAACATGAAAAGTTATATAAAAATTATTTTTCTTGAATATATAAATGGAACAAAAAATAGTATTAAGTTCTGAAACAGTTAAAGATAATAAAAATAAACCGAGTGATTTTACAATCAGATTTAGTCGTTCTTTAATTTTAGATAAAAATAAAACTTATGTTGTTGGTTTGGATAGTATTAACACTATGACCTACTCTTGGCATAATATTAGTGATGAATATGACAATAAAAGAATTTGTTATAATAATGGTAAGGATTGGAAAGATATCATATTTACAAATGGTTCTTACAGTTACACAGATATTAATAATTATATTAGGGAAACATTAATAAGTAATGATGATTTTGAATTTAATCGATCTGAAATTGCTCCAATAAGTTTGGAATTTGATTTAAGTAGTTTTAAGATTTTGATTTCAATTACAGATAATTTTATGTTGGATTTAAGAATGTCAAATTTTCATACATTGCTTGGGTTTGAGAAAAAAAGCATTGAGAAATACTGAATGGGGAACTACAACACCAAATATAACTAACTCTGTGGATACAATTTACATTCATTGTGATCTTATTGATAATTCACTTGTTGATGGTAATTTCAGTGATATTATCTATGCTTTAAGTACTGCAGATTTAACAAGAGCTTATCCATTTACAAAAGAACCACAAAGAGTTGGATATTCTGAAATTAATAAATATATTATAAATTCAATTAGAATATATATTACAGATGTATTTGGTAGAATAATTAATTTTAATGAGGTTGAAACAAGTTTTACACTAATTTTAAAAGAAATATGAAATTATAAATTTTAGTTTTATATAATGTACAAAAAAGTTTATGACAAAAATAAAGGAATATTTATTTATGTTGATGCTCACACGGGAAAAGAAATCATGGAACAGGTATCTTTGACACTTTAACGAAATTGTTTTCAAGCAGAGTTGCATCTTCAATTAGCACAGCTGGAAAAAAAGCTTTGGAAACAGCAGGAAAAGCAGCACTTGAAAGTGGAACAAAAAAGGTTGGCACAGAAGTTGGAAATTTAGCTGCTGATAAAATTGTTGAAAAATTTATAAAGAAACCTGCTCCGGCAGTTGGTAATTTAATTGCCAAGGAATTACAAGAAAAGAATAACAGTAAAAATAATAAGGAGGAGGAGGATATTAATATAAGATTAAATAGATTATTGTCAGGATCGGGGACGCGTAAACGTATTAACAGATTAATTTATAAAAAATAAAATAATATATAATATATACATGTTTAGAACAAAACAATATTGCGAAAGATACGAACTAACTCCTATTCAATTAGATACAGCTTTAATATCTGTCTTGGGAAATAATGTTAAGCAACAAAAAAACGGATATCACTTTACAATTAATGATAGAAGCTCATATTTTGATTGGTTTAATGCTTATTTTGAAGTAAGTTTTAAAGTAAATAAGCTTGCTAATGGTAATGATTATGATGGAGCCCAAATTGCTCTAATTAATAATGCAGCTTCATTAATTGATCAATTAGTGGTTAAACAAAATGGAAAAATTGTATATGATTGTAATAATTTATATAAGGTAGTAAATGTAAAGAGTTTGGTTGAATTGTCTGAGGATTATGTAAAATCAACTGGAACAAACGAATATATTTATTTAGATACTACTGATACTGCTACCGCTGATAATAATTCAGGTTTTAAATTTAGAAAGGAATTAATCCAGAAAAATAAGGAGGTAAATGCTAAGATTCCATTAAATAATTATTCATTTTTTCAAGGTTTAGAAACTAATATTTTACCTCCAAGTCAAATTCAAATAACACTGCAGCTGACAGATGATGATGAATTAATTTTTAGAGCTAATGCTGCTGATCCTGGTAGAGTAATTGTAACAAAATTAATTCTATGGGTTCCACGTTTAATTTTTAATGAATTTGGGTTTGATCTAATTGCTACTGAAAGATTTAAAAAGCAAGATGGTCATACCTTCGGGAAATGATAACGCATTCAACTGATACACAACAGATTAATACAACTTTTAGAATAACGGCTGGTGTAACAAAACCACAACATGTATTTGTTTATTTACAACGACCTGACAAAAGTAATTCACAAGAACATAACCCACATTTATTAGATACATTTAAAGTTAATGCAGCAAATGATGATTATAATTGTACTTTGAGTTCTTGTCGTCTTGAAGCTGGTAATGGTGTTTTTTATCCAGAAACAGAATATACAAGTATATCAAGAATATATGATGATGTAATTAATTATTATTATAAACAAAATAACAAAACTACTGGAAGTCTCTTAAATAGATTTAATTTTCGGTGTATTTTAATCCCATTAAAATATTTAATTAACGACGATCGCGCTTCTTGCTTAGTCGTTTCTTATTTTAGCATACCTTCAGTATTCTGGTTTTTGATTGGTTAATCTTTCATACTTTTTTATTGGATTACCTGTTTATTTAACGACGCTCCGATTGATTTCGCGCCACTTGTTCTTTGTTAGTACGTGTCACGGCAGTATCGTGCAGAAAATTTGTCATATGAATGATTGGTTGTACGTGGTAGTACATTACAATGTTTATGGTCATTGTAATGTTGTATATATATAGTTTTATCGGTATGGTCAGACATATAGTCTTCCTGATAAGTGATGTTTGTATTTCAGATTCTCAGCTTGAAACTCTGAGAAGCGATCTTAGAGAATCCAACAAGAGGGCATATGCAGAAGGTTCAAGAAGGAATCTTAGATTGCATTGGGAGTCATTTTTACTATTTTGTCTGTATTTTAATCTGGAAATATTACCAGCTACTACTGAAACATTGCAGTTGTATGCACAATTTCTCAGCAGATCTTTAAAATCCACTGACTCTATCAAAAACTACATCAGTGGAGTTAGAACTATGCATTTATTTTTAGGTTACAGTTTAGATCATGTTAATTCTTTCCTAATAAATCTTTCTTTGAAGGGTATCGCTAAGTTGAAAAAGCACTTAGTCAAACGAGCTGAACCTATTACTCCGGAAATCTTGCTCAAAATTTATGCAGCGTTAGATTTTTCAGATCTAGATTCTTACACTTATTGGTGTTTATTTCTCTTTGCCTTTTTTCTCATGGCAAGAAAATCCAACTTAGTCCCAACATCTGGAAAAGATTTAAATAATCCAAGGTTTTTATTACGCAATGATGTCAAAATTTCTGAGGGTGATCTGTTAGTCACGATGAAATGGACAAAAACTATTCAAGCTAGAGAGAGACTCCTGTTCACTCCATTGACTAGAATTAAGGGCTCAAATCTATGTCCTGTGAAAGCTCATAAATTTATGATTAAGTATGTTCCAGCTTCAGAATATTCGCCTTTATTTATCCTTAAGTCAGGCAAACCAGTCACATACCATAGGTACCTTACAAAATTACGTACAGTCATCAAGGAGATAGGCCTGGATCCTATACCTTTTACAACACATTCTTTCAAAAGAGGTTTTGCAACTCTGACCTTCAGATTAGAACTTCCAGCAGACCTTATTCAACTAATGGGTGACTGGCACTCTGATGCTTATAAGAAGTATATTCAGTACTCCTTAATAGACAAGTTTAAAGTGTCTCGTTTTATTGGTTCAAATTTGTCAGTGCTTTAGTACTAGTAACACTATAATGAGCCAAAATTCCCTATTGTATGCCTTTGATCTAATAAAAAAGGTTTCTGCTGTCTTTTGGATGTTTTCACCAATTGAGCAGAATTTGTACATAAGGGTATTTGTGGTGATTTTGTGTATGTATCCAATTTTGTGTTATAACTAGTAATTTTGACATTGGAATCTTACTTATGGTTAATTAAATACTTACCTTTTTCATGTATATATTCACAGTTTAAATGTAAATAAAGTTTTCTTTTCATCTAGGGTAATGTATATGTTTTGTTGTATTACCAATTCTTTTTCTACTTGCAGAATTCCGCAGGGTTATTATAGTGGGAGACTCCATTGTTAAAAATCTACCACCGATTGAGGGAGTTAAAGTTCAAGCCTTTCAGGGTGCAACTATTGGCAAATTGTCATTTCTTGTGAGCAAGAAACAAGTATCTTTGTATGATAGAAATTTTATTATTTTACACATAGGTACAAACAACATAGCTAATCAAAATCCATTAAACTCTTTGGCTTCGGATTTACCAATTTAATAGCGGCTATCGGAAAGAAAACGCTTCTATTAGAATTATAGTATCTTCTATCCTTCCTCGACCGGTGGATCATTCTTGCTCTGATAAGAAAATTAGAGAATTTAATCATTTTCTGGAAGATGTACTGGCTGTCGATCTAAATTTCAAATTTATTCGTTCATATCGTCCCTTTAATTTTAAAGAACAAGTCAAACGTTACCTGTTCGCCAATTTAGACGGCGGTCTTCATTTGAATACAGAAGGTTCAAACCGTTTAAGGCATTTCTTTTTAAGGGTCATTTCAACCTTATCATAAAGTTACTTCTCGAAAGGTCAGTTTCGGCAGCTACTTTACATTTGGCATATTCAATTTTAGTGATGGATTATTGTTGTTTATATTACAGATTATGTTAAATCTTTGATAGTTTTAAGGTAAGAACAAGTTTGATGTTGTCAATTTGCTCATGCTTTTACATAACTCATTCTTACACTATGAAATCATTCTACTCTTATAGAGTTGCATTGTGCAAATTACTAACTTTAAACTTTTCACTTTTCTTAATATCAAGTTTTGCTAGAGTAAGAGTGAGTTATTGCAACTTAATATAGAATACTTTTATTTGCTTTCTTGCCTTGCTTTTAAGTGTTATTTGTTTGATTATGTTTGTTTTTTTTTTTGTTTGTTTTTTTGTTATAACATTTGCTTTGTTTTATTTTTCTTGCATTTGCCTCTTTGTTTTGCTTTATTTGGCTGTTGATTGGCGGGTTTAGGAATTTATATATTTGACATTATGAGAACTTTCTACGACCGGGTTTATTATGTCAAACGTTTGATATTTGTTTATACTCGTATGTTGACTTGTACTTATTCTTTGTCGTGACACATTAGGACAATTAAATTTAATTATTACATTTGTGTTTGTCCTTTAATATATGGTAGGAGTTAATTGGTGTTTTTAATCCCATTAAAATATTTAATTAACGACGATCGCGCTTCTTGCTTAGTCGTTTCTTATTTTAGCATACCTTCAGTATTCTGGTTTTTGATTGGTTAATCTTTCATACTTTTTTTATTGGATTACCTGTTTATTTAACGACGCTCCAATTGATTTCGCGCCACTTGTTCTTTGTTAGTACGTGTCACGGCAGTATCGTGCAGAAAATTTCCCACCCGCCCTTCAATTTTGCCCTATTATTTTTCCTTAGTTATTCTCATTTATAACTTGTGTTTAAATTTGATTCTCATTATTGTTTTCATATATTCATACATCCATAGTGTGTCATAAAAAGTTGTCGTAATTTTATTCATATGATATGTACATTTTACTTGACTTTATTATGTTCTTCAAGTGAAGTACGTTTTATGTTGATCATGTTTTATAGAATATGATTACATAATTGACTTTCGCGATGGATTATTCTTCGAATGGATAAATTCAGAGTGTTAACTTATAAAGTGTGAATTAAATTTCATAGTGGGATGGAATTGACCTCTAGTGATATGTGATCTAATATATTATATGAACATCAGGATTGTGATATGATGTGAGATGTTATGTTTAAAGTTGTGATAGACTCGGCGGGTTTAGGAATTTATATATTTGACATTATGAGAACTTTCTACGACCGGGTTTATTATGTCAAACGTTTGATATTTGTTTATACTCGTATGTTGACTTGTACTTATTCTTTGTCGTGACACATTAGGACAATTAAATTTAATTATTACATTTGTGTTTGTCCTTTAATATATGGTAGGAGTTAATTGAAGTTTGTATGGATTTGTTCATTTTAACTTGGAATATAAAAAGGAAGTAATAACAGAAGATCCTAAGCAGATTACATTAACAATTAAGTTAACTACACTTCCCACTGCAAGATATCGTATTTACGCAATTGTATTATATGAGGAAACAGTTGAAATAAATACTATTGGAAATGAACTTGTTATTGTTTAAATAAAATAAATATAAATTATATATAATGACATCAAATTATATTGAATATAAAGTTAACCTTACAGATGGACAAAAGAAATATTTAGCACAAGCTTATAATAATAAAATTCCACATACTTTTAGATTAAAACATGAACAATTACGTGGAAACTTCCCTTTACTTTTAACAAAAACACAAATTAATCAAATTAAAAAAGCTGTTGCAAATAATAAGGGATTAGAAATTACAATTTCAAAAAGCCAAATGTCCAGTCAAGGTCAAAATGGTGGATTTTTAGGAGCTTTAGCTGGTTTGTTAGGAAAAACAATTCTTCCAATGGCAGCAAAAATAGCTCCAAAAATATTAGCCCCTTTAGGCATTGGCGTTTTGTCTGGGCTGGCCAGTACTGGTGTTAGTAAAATACTTGGAAATGGTATGATTTCAGTAGCTAATGATAAGAGAAATATGATATCACCATATCTTACACCTAATCAAAGAAAGCAACTAGCAGGATCTGGAGTGATTAAATTAACACAAAAACAAAAACAAGACGGTGGGTTTTTAGGTATGTTGGCTGCTAGTCTAGGAATACCTTTGATTACATCTTTGTTAAGTGGTAAGGGACATGGCCAGGGTATACAGATTGATTCTCAACGGAGACCTTACAGACGAATTCCTATAGTAAAAAAAAAAATAAAATTTATAAATAAACCAATTTCTAACTTTGACATTGAACAATGGGTAAAACAATTAAAAATTAAAAACTTTAGGGGTGTGTTTAGTAGAAATAATTTATTAAAATTAAAAGAAAACGTTGAATGTGGAATTATAAATTTGGACGACTCTATTGGTCCTGGAACACATTGGGTTTGTTATTTTAATACTTTGTACTTTGACCCATTTGGACTTCCTCCGCCGAAAGAAGTAATTAAGTATATACCAAATGTAAAATACAACAATGTTCAATATCAAGACAAAACAAGTATGCTTTGCGGATATTACTGTTTATTTTTCATTAAAATGTTACAAAATAAAGTACCGTTGTATGATTTATTGTATAAAATACTAAAAATTAATAATGTAAAACAAAATGAACAAACTATTATAAATTATTTTAACCAATAAGGACATTTATTTAACTGGAATAATTAATATAATGGGAATATTCAATGATATCAATGAAAAAGTAAATAAAATAGAAAGACAATCAATAAGAAAACCTCCATTGTTTTAACGTGTTATACCCAAGATACCGATGGTGGATTATTTCAATGGAAAACTGCAAATGCTAGTCCTGGTTTAGTTCAAAATGGTAATAATGTAAGAATTAATTTTAATTGCATTTTAATTATTCTTGTTGATGCAATTAAATTAGATAAAGGAGAAGCTAAATTACAAATAAAAAATAAAGAAAATGTAATTCTTCAAAGTTATCATGTAAAAAATAACAGAAAAAATGAATCTATTTCTATTAATTATGCAAATGAATTTAAAATGGATGATGCTATTTATATTAATTCTTTAAACGTTATGAATATTCAGTTAACAATTTATGGTTCTATAATTTAACTTTTAATTTAAGAATTAATTTAAGTTTTACTTTAAGAATTAATATAAGTTTTAATTTAAGAATTAATTTAAGTTTTAATTTAAGAATAAGCTAATGTATCAATACCATTATCAAGAATATATCTTTTATCGTCATAACATGATAAAGATGTTTTATTTATAACATAACTGAAAGATTGGTTTTTTAGAACGAAAAACTTTAAAGGTGTTTTATTTTGGGTAATTAAACAAAGTATCTTTATAATTTTTTATGAACTATTTTTTTCTAACAACAATTTTTTTAAAATTCCTTTATTTTTTTAACATTTATTTCTTTTTTCTAATAAATAAGAATACATTTACTTTTTAATCCAACAAAATTCAACAAGGGGAAGCCAGCAGCTTCATTTTTAAAATTTTTCCAATTATTTTTTTTAAAAATTTTTAAAAAAAATAAAATTTTAAATTACTATCGTAATCACATTATCAAATAAACTTGCCTTTAAAAAAAATCCTCAATAAACTTTTTTTTTTATTTCATAACAAAATGAATCATGTGGGAATAAAAGCTTTGCTGATTTTCATACTTTCCTTAATAAATTTTAAAATGAAAATCATACTTAAAATTTTTTTTATAAATCTAGAATGCCATTCCAAATAACAAGGTCGTTTAATAAAAAATTTTTTCTTTTATTCATAATACCAAACAAATTCTTGAAAACCGTTGAACTAACAAAATGAAGGTTGGGCATGTTTTTAAAACAAAATATTTCACATGGTTTAATTTAATATTAATCCTCTTGCTAAATTTCTCCATCGTCTTACCGAATCAGAATTGTTCATTAACTTAAAAAAGTCCTTTAAATGATTTTTTGCTTTAGATTTTTTTTGAGTATTAAAACAATATCTTTTTAACCAAGGATTTTCGCAAAAGTTAAATTTTTTATGTATTTTTTTTTACTTTAACATAATTGTTATATATTCAAATTTTTTTTAAAATTTGAACACTTATTTTTTTTTTTCATTAAAGTTGAACAAATTTTTTTTTTACGTTATTTTTTTATTTAAAATTTTTTTTAATTTTTTTTTACTATAATCAGAAAGCCATTGATCTGGTTTTTTTAAATTTTTTTTTCTGGAGCAAAAGGGATAATCGCTGGGGTTTTTGTAATTCTTTTTGATTTTCAAGACACATTCAATATAAAGTTAGTTTTACCCCTTTTGCAATTTTTTCTTAAATTTGTTTTTGGGATAAAATTTAAGTTTCCAGGGGGAAAAAAGGTTGACACATGCCCAACCGTAAAGGTTATTGGCGCCCGAGGTACAAAATGATTGCTGTCAAGTTTAGGTCATAACCCTTTCATAATTATTGTTTGCTTACTGTATCTTTTTTGAAATATAACTTATTCCTCCTCTCATCCCTTTTCAATAAAAAGATAAAATCAATATCATTTTTAAAATCAAAAAACTTAATTCCATCTTTTTAACATTGATCCCAACAAACCGGACTACTAAAATAATGACAAGGATCAAAATTTTGTATACTCCAAACATAGTTTTTTTAAAATTTTCAAATACACCTAAAAGTAATACTCAGTTTTTAAAAAAATAGATCATGAATTCTCCCATTTTTTAATTTAAATTTATTCCAAACGTTTTTTTCATGTTTATTCTTTTCAATATGTGTGTTTCATTTAAAATTGAATAAAACTCTTTCTTTAGAAGGTAATTTTTTTTTTTTGAATTTTTTAAATGAAATCCATTAATCATATGGATAAACACCTTTTTGTTTTTAATAAATTAATGCTTTCACAAACAAATTCTTTAGAAAGTATTAAAATTCGGAATATTTTTTTTCTAGGGTTTTTCCTGTTGAGACCCATAAAAAATTTAAAAGAATCAAAAAAAACCAAGTCCCCAAATCATAAATGCCATATACTTTCCCAAAAGTTTGGAATAACATTTTTTCTTTTTAAATTTCCTATTGTTTCATAATAAAATGACCGTCTAACCCTTAAATTAAAAAATAAAAGGGGAATTTTTGTGTTAGTTTTAAATTAAAGTTTTCATTCTGAGTGAGCACTTTCCCCTGAAATTTTTTCCCGTATAGACAATGATCCCGGCAGGGTTTTCATTTTCCTTATATCTTTTTTTTACAAATATGACAAAATTTTTTTTTTTTTAAATTCACTTTTATCTTTTTTAGACATTCTTATTCTTTTTTAAATGCTCTTTAAATATTTCTTTTCAATATTTTCCCTTCCTCAAACATTTTTTCAAAAAACTTATAAACTGCATTTGACCCTATAAATCGGGTTGGTTTAGTATATTTATCATCAAACAACCCAAAAAACTTTTTTAGCCGTAACCCAATCAAAAATTTGAAAAGGTTCAGTAAAAGAAGATTCAGTTGATGGGAAAACATTTTAACTTTTTTAGTTATTGTTCAAATCAGCAAAATTCAAAAAATACTGCTAAACCTTTTTGATAATTTTTTAAAATTTACTTTTCTTCCCTCTTTTGGCATTTTTACACCTTGGGGACCATTAAACTAAACAATTTGGAAAATTTTCATTTAATATTCTCTTGAGAAAAATGTTGTAAACAACTTTTACAGAAATATTTTTTTTTCTTTTTGTTGGTTTTTTTAAACATTAATCTATTAAATCTTTTCCAAACAAATGTTGGACACAGTTTCTTTAGGGGTTACATCCTCATTTATTTTAAAAATTTATTTGTTTTAAACATTGTAATTAGCAACATTCACAGTGTTTTTCGATTGATATTTTGATATTTCAATGGGTAAATACTATTTTTTTCAAACCAAATATATTAAATGAAAACATTTTAAAAATTTCAATTTTTTGGTATTTTATTTAATGTAACAGGGAAATTTAATTCCAGTAAAATCAAGATCTTTTTATATGTTTTTTAAAAATTTAAAACCTTTCAGAATGTTTTTTTACGGGAAAAATTTATAACAAAATTTACCCCATCTAAAAAAATTCTTTTATCATCTTTCTTTATTTTTTTTATTAACCCTTTTCATTAAAATTTTGAAAGGTTTTTGGGTTTAAATTTCAAAATAACTTGAAGCAGCCAATGGACTATACTTAAAATTCTTTTTTATTTTAAATGGGGCCTCAACTGACAAAAACTCCCCCCATTTTCCTTCGGGGAAACCCCAATTTAAACCAAATTTCCCTTTTTTATCATTTCATAAAAAGTTTGTTTAAAAGTTTTTTTTATTTCGTTGTTTTAAAATTTTTCAAAACCTTTGATTAAAAATAAGCTGATTTTATATTTTATCCAGTTTTTTCCATTTTTGGGAAAAAGTTTTTTTTTAAAACAACGTTAATTTTTAAAACCTTTTAAATTTTAAAAAAAAGTTCAGATTTAATTTATCCATAAGAGTTGTTTAATTAAATAAAAGGATTTTTTTTGGGATCTTCTTTTGTTTTTTTAAATTTTCCCAAATTTCTTTAAAATTTGTTTTGTAACTTTCGTTTTCCAAAATCTATATATTATTTTTAAAAAAAAAAATTCGTTAAGAAAAAAAGGGATTAAAAAAAAAAATTAAAAAAAAATGATAAAATAAAAAATTTTTTTAAAAAAATTATCTTTAAGAAAAAATTTAAAATTTTTAAAAATTTATATCTTTTCCTTTATTTTTTTAAAAATTCCACATTTTACTGGGTAATCTCCTTTGCACACATTGTTTTTAAACCCAAAATTTAATTTCCCAAAGGGTATTTAGACGCTCTAATTGCTTTTAAAAAAATGTTTTTTTCTTCTTTTGTACCACAGGGGTTACAAAAATTTTTTTTAAAGGATTTTTTCAAAAATTTATTTTTTCGGGGGACAATCACATAATTTTTCAGCATTTTCTTTTTTCAGTTAATAGACAACCAAAAATTCCCCATTCAAATAAATTTTTTTTTAAAAGATAAGGATCTATAAAATTTTTGTAATTTAAACAATAACATGATTTTTTTAAAATTTTCGCTAACAATTTTAACAAGTTTTTATTTAATAACATTTTCCTTTTTTTTTAAAACTTTCTTTTAAAAGAATTTTTGTCTGGGTTCATTATTTTTTTCCCAAAATGTAGATAAATTTTTACATAAAATTTTATTTTATTTCCTTTCCCATTAACCATCTATAATAATAAAACCTTTTAGAAAAAAACTCAAAAAAAGCATCTAAAAACATTTAAAAAAAAGGGTTTTATTATCTATATCTTTTGAAAAAGATTTTAAAGTTTTTTTTCTAAATTGTTATCAACTGGTTTAAAAATTTTTAAAACCGCCCTTTAGACATTCTTTTAACCAATTTCTGTAATTTTTGGGAGTTTTTCTAAAAAAAACAAAAACCCAACCCCTATTTTCTTCCGTTTTTGTTTTTTTTTTTGGGAAACCCTTTTAAAACATTTTTTCTGGGGGCGGTTTTTAACCCTAAACCCAAAAAAATCAACTGGGGTTTTTTCCCGGGGGATGGGTTTTTTTTAAAAATGAAACATTTAAAAAAAGATTTTTATACTGCCCACCGGGGTCATTTATAACACCATTGTCGTGATGTTGTTTTGTAAAAACGTACTGTTAGTTAAATAACAACGTTCAAGGACAGAAACACCATCAAACTGTTTAGCAGAAGATAACATTTTTATATGACTGTTTAAAGTTGTTAGCTGAAAAGGAAATAAATATTTGGAAGGTTCTTGAGCAGCAAGTTCAAAAGGTTATATGAATTATAACTTGGTCCATAACATTTTGCCATTCGTGAATTGGTTCTGGAATTATATTAAAATTAGGATTTTATTCTTTAATAATATCTAAAACGTACTTTTTCCTGATGCAATATTACCTTCAACTGATATAATTTTTCTCATTTATATAAAATACTTATAGAAAAAATCTTTAATTAAAGTTAATATAACTCTTCTTCTTTTTTACTTTTATATCCGTTAAGTTTAAATTCCTTCATATACGTTTCAAAAGGCATTGAATATTTTTTTTCTTTCTGCATTTCTAATAGTATTGTAAAAATATCCTGATAACTTGTTTTCTCTTCTTCTTTATTTACTTTTCCAATCCGTGCTTTGTTATTAGTTGTTTTATTTTGTGATGATGTGCTTTTAAAAAAAATTTTTCTTGTCGTCAAGTTTAGTCTGTTAGAAAATATGGTAATTACTGATGGAACATCGCCAGCAACTGCTACAAATATAGGAATAGCTGGAACAAGTGCTAATGCAGCTGAGCAACCAAAGACACCTGCTGTAATATATAATCCGGTACTTACTCTCCCGCAAAATTTATAACTTTTTCTGTAAGCAGCAGCTAGTTTAGTTAAGTGAATGATTAACTGATCTAATGTTTCTATTCCATTATTAGAAATTAAATTTTTATGGACCATTTATATAATATAAAATTTTAAATTAAATTTCTTTCAATTCACTAAATGGTACCCAACTATTAATTTTTCACTATAACCTTTCCATTTTTACTAAAGCTTGTTTTTTCTTATAGTCTCGTCTAATAACTTTTTCTATTCTAAAAACTTCTTGTGTAGTAGGTAAAAGTTCTTGTTCATAAAATGAACCTTGAATTATTTCATCATTTAAATCTTTAATAGTGTACGTTCTGGGATTTGTATTATTAATTTTATAAATTATAAATATTTCCTCTGTCCAGTTTGGTGTATATCCTTTTTCAAAATGTCTTTAAGTTTGCTTAAACGAACTCGATCACCAATTTTAAATTTTGTTTTACTCTTTGGTATCTTTAAATCACCATATAAATTAAAGTAAACAGTACCTTTATTTAAGTTTTTACTAGCTTCGGTTGGTGTCATTTTTATACTAGAATGTTTTGTTTTGTTATATTTATCAACCATATCCTGCAAATTATCTAAATAAGTATAAGTATTATTTGCTGTAAAATATTTCCACATTATTCTTTTTAAACTTCTATTAAATCTTTCTATTACTACAGCCTTTCCTTCATTAAATGTATGGTACATATTAATTTTATTTTTATTCAAAATGATTCAAACTTTTATTATAAAATTCTTTTCCTTCATCTACCCATAAATTTACTGGTAATCGTCCTTCTAAAATTATTTTTCAAATGCTTCAGTAACAGATTCTCCAGTTTATTCTTTAATGGAATAACCCAAGCATATTTACTAAATATATCAATAACGGTTAACAAGTACTTTACTCCTTTATTATATTTTGAAAAAGCTTGCATGTCAACTAAATCAGCTGACCAAGTATCATCAATATCATTAACTATCACTCTTCGTTTCCTAAATTTCTTTTAATTGGTTTGTGTAATTCTTCTGCTAATTCATCACTCCATTGATTCCGGGGTAGTAAAAGTTTGCTCTACCCCCTTTTCCCGTTTTTTGATTTTTGTCCGAGACCAAGCGTGTATTTCGTTTGATAGCTGGTTTTACAACTAAATGTTTTGCAATCTTTTCTCCAAATGTTTTTGATTTAGTTTTTATTTAAATTGGAAAGCATTTGCTTAACACATGTACCCTTTTTTACACCACTGTCATAACAAAAATCATGGTCCATACATACTGCATCCAGTTCATTGACAGGGGGTCCATTATCTAGGGGATTTCCTGGCCCACAATAATTATATCCTGGAAGTGTTAAACCTTTCTTAGGTAATAAAGGTAACATTGCTTTGTGAATATCTAAATTACCCCCTGTATTTTTAACAAACTTTGATTTCATTTTTCCACAAGATGAACAAGTAGCCCTTATCATTTTTCTCCCGTTTTTTGTTGTAACATAATGAGGATTTATATTATCAGTAAATCTTCTTTCATTCAAACAATATATTTTATTCTGTAAACTCATCTATATCATATGTATTTAAAACTTTTAACTGGGTTTAAAACCTGTGGGTTTTAAATTGTCTGGCATTGGTCAGTCTGGACCAAAGACTAAATCTTTTTTTTTTTGGTTAAACCAAAGGTTTTCATTCGGTTTAACTAAAGATTTAAAAGATTTTCAGCGTATTAAGGGTACCAAATTAGTATTTTAATTTTAGGGCAAGGTTAAAGTCCACTTATAGAATAGGGCAAGGGGACGGGGGGGGGGGTCAGATTGGCTTAGAAACCCCATGTATATAACTACTCGTCTCATCACCGCAATCCTTTATTTCAAGCTTTAACTCAATTCCTTGAATAGTTTTAAATTCTGCTCCAGACACAAAACACAAAGGTCAGATATTATGTTTGAACTCAATCTTGGACCTAACGTTTGCCCTACCAACCAAATTTAACTCGAATGCTAAGAAACAAGAATATAAAAAAAGATTGTTTATATTTTTCTGGGGTGGGGGCCGTTGGAGTAGGGGTGGGGATAAATATGGATTATTGCACTCCTAAAGTCGTATCATCACCACCAACTTATATTTCTAGTTAAAAGTCAATGCCTTGAATATTTTTAAGTTGTGCTCCGGTAACAAAACACAAAGGACACATTAAACATTTGAACTAAATCTGGCACCTAGACCTTTGACCTACCAACCAGATGCAGACACAAGTATATATCTATTTGTTTCTGCAGGAGGTGTTGGGGTTGTGGTAGATGGTAATTTGAATTCTCTCCTTCTCAAATCATTACAACACTCCTATATTCTAAGTTTAAAACCAGTTTTGAAGTTGTGCTCCGTACACAAATAAAGATGTCAGATTTGACTTTAAAGTCATCACCTTGAAAGTTCCTAAGACAATCTCTTGACACAAAATATGACAGACAGATCTGACCTTGTTGTGACCTTGACCTTTGACGTAAAGACCTGATTTATTCACTCTGCACATTTTCTCACCACCTACCTATATGCAAAGGTTAAAGTCAATACATTGAATGATTATCAGGTAATGAAATATCAGAGACAAATTTGACCTTAGAGCTCAATTTATGACATTGACATTTGTTCTACTGACATGATTCAAACGCTGTGCATATCGTCTTCTTGTCCCCTACCTATATCCCAAAGTTAAAGTCATTTTTGGCTGGGCAGGTAACGGTCTAAAAGGAAATTCAATAACAATTACAATTCAACAAACTTTCAGCTAATTACTCCTGACAAATGACGTAAAGAGATCTAATTTGAAATCATAATTGAATACAATGAAGTGAAAGACCGATTCATTTTGGCACTCGTTTAATATTTAAAGACTTTTTTTTCAAGAAACTTCCAATAGGAACAATAATGACGTTTTTCTATTTTTTTCAGCGACATTTGTATCTTAATATCAATTAGCAATAACAAATATGTATACAGATTGAATCTAAACTCAGCCTTTTCTCATATTTTTCTGTAGAAAGTAAATTGTTGAACACTTTGGAATGCTTAAGGATTATGTAGCCCGCTTAAGCCGGTGCTAGGGCCGTGAGGGGTGTTGCGCTTTCCATTACCTCTCATGAACAGACTCAAACCGAGTCTGTTATTATTTTGCTTGATTGCATTGTTTGCTTCAAGAGGATCTTCTTACAGATTCATTGGTATGTTCAATCCTGCCTCTGTTATTTCAAAGCTATGAAGATATATTACCTGCTTTCAGTCTAGAGGATAGCTCAGTCATTCTGCTAGCAGTGTCCACACTGGTTTCTTGATTTTTCGTGAAATGTCTGAACCCATCTTTCATTTTATCAATGTATTTTATCTAGTGAAACCATTTTGTTGAAACAAATTTAAAGAAAATTTCATATTTTTTTCAATGCATTTATTGATTTGATTTGATCTTTACAGACTAGTACTGTCTACAAAACACTGGCCGTTCATGTATTAAAAACCTTATAGTACTTGTACATGTTTTTATGCGTAGAGGTAACACAATGTTTGGTTTGTGGGACATTCAATTTGCGCGATGTTATTAAGTCCCTCTAGACTACGATAAAAAGCAATGTTAAAAGGAAAAAAGGAAAAGCCACATTTATGAGGGTCCGGCAAAAAGTTCTGTCACTAATTGGCTTCCGTAGTTTTATCCCAGGTATTTTTTACAACGCTTCACTGCACTTGAAAAGTGTATCCAATAGCTAACTGTATCCGTTTATTTCGTGCAAATTGCTTTTCAAATGACCGAGTTGTTTCTTTCAAATTGAAATACATGCAGTCATAGACACTTACCAATTTACTTTTCACATTGTAAAATGGAAGAAAAGACTGAAACTCGTAGATATATTAAATGCCGCATTAGGCTTGATATAGATTCAAAGCAGATATTTGATGAATTGTGTGATATATATGGATCTCGGGCCATTTCAATGCGTACAATTTTCAGGTGGGTTAAAGATTTTAAAGCTGGGAAATTATCTGTCGAAGATGATACCCGTTCTGGTAGGCCTAAAACCTCTGTTACCAAGGCAAACATCGCTGCTGCAAATGTTGTGGTCGAACAGGATGCGCGATTGTCGGTGAAAGATATTTCCAGTTGTACTGGCATATCAGAAGGCAGTGCGCAAACAATTCTGGAAAAGCTTTTGGACCTGAGAAAGGTTTGCGCTAGTGCGCTCACTGATGAGCAAAGAGCAAAAGAAACAACGCCTTAAATGTGCCCGGGAACTTTTGAAAGCATAAAAAATGCTGTGATAGTCGGGTTATTTCTTACTTGCTAACAGGTGACGAAACCTGGGTGCACATGTTTGAGCCACAGAGAAGGGCTGATAATAAGCAATGGAAGCGAAAAGATCAAAAACGTCCCTGTATTGCCAAGAGAACCAAAAATTCGAAAAAGATGCTGTACACAATTGTCTTCAATTCTAGTAGACCAGTCGTTCAAGTGCCTTGTCCGTCTGGTCATACACTCACTGGACGATTCTACAAGAACTCCGTACTTAAGAAAGTGAAACAGTTTTACAATAAGAGATGTCCAAGCAAAGGATTGTCAGGAGTCTATCTTATACACGACAACGCCTCCTCTCACAAGTGCGAGGTTGTTAAGTCTTTTTTTGCTTCTGAAAAAGTGGAAGTTGTATACCATCTGCCTTATTCACCTGACCTGAGTCCCTTATTTTATTTCCAAGGCTTAAGAAAATGCTTTCTGGAAAGAAATATAAGTCCAGAAGTTCTCTTGGCAGCACCATTTATCAGTATCTCAAACAGATACCAAAAGAAGACTATTTATCTGCATTTCGCGATTGGGTAAAAAATTTACAAAAGTGTGTTTCGGTAAAGGAGGAATACATTGAAGATTTGTAATAAAATTAATTTTCATAAAACGCAGCTCTTAAGAAATCCGGACTCAATGACAAAACGTTTTGCAGGACCCTCGTAAAAATGCAACCGGTCATACCTATTGAGCTCATGACCATATGTACATATACATGTAAACACAAATGCAGTAATAAAGGCATAGAATGAAATTTTAATGCGGTTGTCTCAATTTTTCTCAAACTAAATGGCTACGATATTTAAAATAATATTACCATACAGGTACACAGAGGCAGAAATTTGACATGAGATTGTTTGATTTTCCTTTTTTTTGTAAAATAAAGTTGGCCGTGTCATTTTTTTAAACCGCCATAATACTAAAGTGATGTGCATTTTTGTTTTGTTTTGTTTTCACATGTTACCTCTTTACCACCGAACATATATCTAGAATAAGTCTGATTTTGTTGTTGAATACCAAAAAAAAAATATATATATACTTGTATACCTAGGTGATTCAGGATTCATTATACACATAGTAAGCTGTTATCGCTTTAAGGTAGTTATGCACGTACGGATCAAAAAAAAATCAGCAATGTAGAATTTGATTAAACCATATTTTTTCAAAACTTCAGAATATGCCTAAACAATTTTCAAATAAACACTATAGCGAAAATCACAATCATTTTAGCGAAAACATTTTTTCTAAAATGTAGATTTTAATGAAATATTTCACTGTCGTCAATAAACATATTGTCTACAAAACGGTGAAATAATATGTATTAGTACGTATGCTTGTTTTTGAGACCTTTGTCCTTGATTAAAGTGACCCGCACATCTCAAGCTTATTTAAGACATTATTTGGTCAAACGTTTTGATACCATATTTTGACTTTAGAAAACAGTAACGTTAGCGTATTAATTAATTCAAACAATTGTTGTCATTAGTTCATAAAATGATTTTCATTTCTGCACGTTCAGGTTTCTACGTGATCCGGATAATTGACATTACCACTGCGAAAAAAATGTCAATATACGGGAGTGTACGGTCCCGTATATTTCGAAAATACGGGAGTATACGGGATGTATATTACAAATATACGGACCTAATATACGATCCCGTATTCGGAACATCTAGTATACGGGAAGTCCGTATATTTGTCATGCATATACGGGATCCCGTATACGCCGAATATACATAAATGTATATTTCCCGTATATATGCAATATACGAACTTTAAAAAAAATCCCTAGAAATGGTGTTTATTCGTGTCCTGCTTTAACATAAGTTTCATTTTCATCTATTCGAAGGGTCTTGAGACTTTTTTCCCGTATACTTTCCGTATTTTAGAATATACGGAACACGTATACGAGCCTGTATATTCCGAATATACGTAGTATACGGATCCCGTATTTTTGTCATATACGGACTGTGATTGCATCTAATATACGGAGCATATACGGACTTGTATTTTCTAATATACGGGCTTCGGATTTTTTCGTATACGCACGATATTACGTAGTATACGGATCCCGTATTTTTGTCATATACGGACTGTGATTGCATCTAATATACGGGGCATATACGGACTTGTATTTTCTAATATACGGGCTTCGATTTTTTCCGTATACGCATGATATACTAAGTATACGGATCCCGTACTTTTGTCATATACGGGCATATACGAAACTGTACTTTTTGATATACGGGCTACGGACTAGTCCCGTATATGCATGGTATACGCAATATTACGGATCCCGTACTTTTGTCATATACGGGAAAATACGAAACTGTATTTTTTACTATACGGGCTACGGACTAGTCCCCTAT
Organism: Mercenaria mercenaria; assembly: GCF_021730395.1. Lineage (NCBI taxonomy): Eukaryota > Metazoa > Mollusca > Bivalvia > Venerida > Veneridae > Mercenaria > Mercenaria mercenaria. The sequence goes on from NC_069364.1 coordinate 93,802,812, forward strand.
ATGCATGGTATACGCAATATACGGATCCCGTACTTGTGTCATATATGGAATGTATTTGCATCTGATATACGGGGATATACGAACCTGTAGTTTTTGATATACGGGCCAGGTTTTTCCACGTTTATGCAAGGTATTCAGAGTATGCAGATTCCATATTTGTGTCACATTTAGACTGAATTTGGTTTTCGTATTCGGGGAATTCACGGACCAGTATTTCTAAAAGATACATTTACCAGACTTTTCCCGTATATGCATGTGTAGTATACAAATCCCGTATTTTTCTTTTATGTGAACTGATTTTGTATATGGTCACACACTGAAAGATGACAAAATGAATGTCGGTGATACCTACAGCAGAATACGGTATGTTAGAAAAAAGCAAGACAAAGACAGGGTATGAGAAAAAAATCATATTGTTATTAATTGGAGACATGTCAGATTAAACTAACATTTTATTCAACTTAAATACTTTATAAATCAGTTTTTCAAACGGTTATGAATCATTTTCGTTTCTTGTCCAAATGAAATAAGCAGAATTAAAATGTGAGTAATCAATAACATCAAGCATTTCTTAATATTATTATGTTAATTTCTAATTGAAAAACTAGCAATTCGCACATTTAATTCTGCGCGGTTGACTCAACGAAACAGTTGATGTATCACTTTTTTACTATTGTCTGTACATGTTTTCGTTATTCCCATGAATGCTGATTACCGCTATAGGCTTTTCGATTTGCCGTCTTCTAAAAAGAGCAGTAACACCCCTCCTAATGTCCGAAGATGTACTTTAAAAAGACGCATGTTGGTTCTGTACTGGAACACGATATAAGCAGGTTACAAATGATGAACCACATGGAAATATTCAGTTTCCTGATCTCAGTAAGTATAAAGCTTTTATCTGTTGTTACGAATGTCACTGAGAATGAATGGCTCATCCGGGCTGTCTGTCTGCATCTGTTGATCAAACTAGTAGAAACTTCACACATAAGTATATTCTCTATCGTGAAAATAAATAGTCGTCCCGTTTTCTGATTCTAGTAAACAACTCTTGTGTCAACCTGGAATACAAAAAAAATGCACGCATTAAAAGTTATAAAAATGGACTCTTGCAATTCATAGATCGATAATTATATCTATAAATGATGTGAAAATTATGACGAATAAAATGACATGTGGGCAGGGATGACGACATCATTAAGTGTCAGAACGCCCATACTCATTTCATCGCGAAAAGAAATTAGATATCATTAAACGTGCCTGTTGATATTTAATACAAGTTATCTATGTAGTGTTTTATTTGCATTTTATGGTTATATTACGTTAAAATCTATCTCCCAAATTATATTTAATATAAAATGCATGGTGTTCATAGTGCCGTCACACGTTTTCCGGTCAATCCTCACCTCGTTTTGATGGATTGTCTTCAAACTGACATACAGTAATAACATAAATACGGGAGAGACTTTTTTCAAGAGAGATTTTACCTGTCACAAAACTTCAAAAGCACATAAAGTGCGGTAATGGGATCTAAATAACACTTCCCCATTTTATTCCTACCAAAATGTCAAAACTACAGCCACGGTATAATTTAAACCAACGCTAGTGTTAACGTAAACTATGCTAAATTGGTGTTCCTTAACCTGTCCGCCATTACGCAATCCTCTGTGTTAGAACTTATTCAAAATGCACAATAAATCTTTTGTACAGTTTGGATAAAATATATCAGAGTGACATAACAGCATTCTCGCATACCAGAGGTCTACCGTGGTTCCCCGGGATTTCGACGAACATCTGACTGATGAGAATGCATAACAGTCGCGTTGTTAAGCTTTTTTTTTAATTTAATATTTCAAACATCTCTTTAAACTTTGTGACTGAACAAGTTCTGAACGATATATTTGCCTCTAAACGTTTTAATATTTGGTTAAACAATCTGAAGAGTTTCCAGAATTTCCAATCTCGCGGTCAGTATAATATTCTTAGACAAGTAAAATATTCATCATAAACGTCCCATCTCTTTATCATGTTCAAATAAATATAATGCATCTGTAAATCTGATTTAAAATTATCCAAATCTCATAGATTAACCTAACTAAAATATAATAAATAATATCAGGGTATCAATAAATTTACATTATTTCATATTAGAGTTGCCGAATATTCGATAATAATTATGTAACAGTGTATACATGTCTAATCTGTGGTAAAATGAAAGAAATGGTACTAGTTTGATTGAATGTTTGAAGATCGAATTTACAGGCATACTCGATTTCATTCCTAATAAATGACCACTTTGTTTTCAGAATGATTGGTTTTGCACGAGCGCATGTTTATTCGTGCACGTGAACAGGCCTGACTAGAGTAACAGAAAAACGGTAGACATGCAAAGATAGACCTTTCCGCGAGATGTTTATTGTTCTCACAGTTTTTTTTTTTCGAAATATATAGACCCCAGGCAAACAGGCTTTAATATTCCTTAATTAATATTCCTTAAATGCACAGGATATGCTTGACGATAAAATTCTACAAATAACATCTACGGAGTAAAATATTGAAAGGAGGTTCGATTAAAAAGCACAATTATCAGTTCATCAAGGATACCTTTTAAGCTGAAGTTGTCACATTATGAAACTTAAAATAGGAATCATTTTGTTTCTATAAACTATTAAAAAATGTCATATATAGAAAAAAAGATGGTCGCGCCGGGAAACGAACCCTGACCGCAGCGGCAATAAGAAGTTTTCCACTGTCGTTACCAATTATAACGCAAGGAGGGTTTAGTGTTTAATTGCGCGTTAAATATACAATTTTTTGTCGTAAAAAATGTTAAAACATCTAATTCCATGTGTTTCCGCAACATTATAGTCTGTCAGTATACGTAACATAATTATACACCATTATTACATGAGTACCTATAAATAGTAACAAATTTGTGTTGAAAATTCTCCCATTATCGCATTGCGTCATGCATTATCACATTATCATAATAAGCCCCGGGGCCATTATCGATAATGGCCCTGGCGTTAGCGCGGGAAATTAACGTCTGTAAACAGAAATGACGTCATGGCGTTTCGTGGAGGTAAAACAGCGAATATTTCCGTTTTTTTATCAACTTGAGCGTAACATCGTGTATTCTTCGTGAAATATCGTATTTTATCCCTAAATTATGCAATAAGCAAGAAAGTACAACTATCCAGGTATTTGATTTTATACAGTAAATAGACTCTTATACAAATAATATAGAAACTGAAAAGCTGAAATTTATTGTGCCAGAAGATGCAAGTACCCATAAAAATGACACAAAAAAACAACATTTCTTACTATATTATAGGTAAACATGTAATAAACAGGTAAATACATGGGAGAGCGGTGCCTTTGAGTGATAAAGGCCCTGGAAGAAGATAATAGCCCTCGGGCTAAAGCCCTCGGGCTATTATCACCTTGCCAGGGCCATTATCACTCAAAGGCACCGCTCTCCCATTTATTAACCTATACTTAATATCTATAGATCTAAAAAAATATAATGCCGTGCCATGAGAAAACCAACATAGTGGGTTTGCGACCAGCATGGATCGAGACCAGCCTGCGCGGATGCGCAGGTTGGTCTCGATCCATGCTGGTCGAAAACTAAGACTATGTTGGTTTTCTCATGGCACGGCTCAATTATATATTATTTTTTCTGTTCTTGTCGGACGATCTGGAGGCCAGTGCCTTTTTTTAGTATTCGTTTAAACATTGCGTTATTTCTTAATTTATTTTAACCCAAGATTGCATACAGTTACACTAAAAATAAGATAATTTAATTGTGTCAAATTTTAATCACCCTTTAAATTTCATTGTGTATTACAATATTGCCTGGGGATAAGAAATATCCGGTCAGTGTTGTTTCAAGCTGGGTCATAAAAATATGTTAACCCACTTACTACAAGTGATAGGTACTTTAAATTTTATGGTTTTATGGTTAACCTGTTAAGTACATCATTTTGCGCCCTGGTGGAAAAAAAAGACGTTTGTGGTCATATTTGAAGATTTACAGCTGTAAAATGGAGTAAAACAGAGAACTGAAAAAATACCAGTCAATCGGAAATATCGTCAACTTTAATTTGTTAAAATGTCAAAATGGTCCGTTGAAAATCGATTTAAAATAACAGACTAAGCTGAGCAATTACTTATTGTTAGTACATGTATGGTCCTGAAAGTAAATGTTTGTTTTAGATGTATAATATGTAACGATTGTAAATATGTTAGATACCATATTCATATTACTAAATATTACTTTTATTTGACAATAAATAAAGTATTATATACATATTCGACTTGTTCCGCATTTCACTTTAATATTAATTTAAACTTCATTCAAGTACATCGTTAGTAAACCGTTTGCCTGTAAATGCATCAGATAAAAATTATAATGACCAAAGCTATTAGTTATCGATTCACCCCACCCAACCCCCGTGTTACAACAACAACACATTGTACGGAAATCGACAATTGGATTATTTGTTCTCCCGCTTTATCGTTTTAAAGATGTTACTAAAATTGGTAATGCAAAGATCTATAGTATGTATGTATTTTAGGTCACTATAAAATGCTTATAACTTTCAGATTAATAATCAAATTCTACATAATATAAATTTTTATTATTACCAACCTTTTTTTATATAATACTTTGGGGAAAAAAAATACGCATCACAACCGCTTACATAGACTTACACAGTCTGTAGAGATAAAATAATCTGTAATAGTATTAATTTCTTCATACTGACACTGATATTTTCGCAGAGAAAAACATTTTCTCTCTAGACAGAGGCAAGAGATGTTGTAATTTTTTGCAAAAGTGCCATCTAGAAAAAAGCGTTATTTTGTCAGATCAACGGTACCCATTTTCTAAAAATAAAAGATTGTAATTATTAACTTTATTAATGCTTTTCCGAGATTCCAGTTTTAATCGAATGAATGAACGTGCGTGCCGCCTTATTCATTCTTAAAGCTAGCCTCGGCTACCTAGCTTCTACGAAATAAAACTTCTATCTGGAGTTGTTTTTGTCCTTTCAACTTTAATCTCGTTTAACCCCAATGGTATTCATCAAATGATTTTTGCACAATATTTTTTTTTATTTCGAACACTTGCAACATCAACATTTGGTGACTGACATCCTTGTAGTCTATCGGATGAAAGAATGAATGAAATAATAGTTAAATGATTATATTAGTTGTGAAGAAATGATTAATCGAATGAATGAATGAATGAATGAATGAACTATATTTAACGGCTATTCTGAATTTCTTTTTTATATTAAGATTACAAAATTAAACTGACCTTTTTGACGCTTCTGAATTTGTTAAAGCAATAAAAAGCAACCCGTGTTTCCGATTAATTGAAATATAATTCATGGTCTGGTTTGTCACAAAAAAAATCAGTTTATTAAAAATTAAAACATATAAATCAAGTAAGTACTTACTCGTGACTTCCTTTCCCTCTGAAATATGCAATATACAGATTATCGCGTGCGGTCACTTGAGCCAGATGTTATCGCTTCGGGGTATGAACGCGCGAAGCGTGACGAAGCGTGTTCCCAACTGATTGGATGCCTAATATCTATGCATTAAAGGTCCCAATTAATTTGCGCTAATTTGTGTTAAAGACACTGATTCTGGTATGCCTGGTATGTGGCCTATGGAGATGATAAGGTCTGCGTATTGGCGATAAGGGCCAATACACAAGTCAGGACCATTGGTAGACTTGCTTCTGTTTATCATAATAAACTAGTGTATAGCTACTGTGCAGTAAATAAATTGCAGGTGATATTTCTCACCTTTATAGCAAATCAGTTCTCACCTTTATAACGAGTTTAGAAAGCTTGATTGAATTTGGGCTAAATAAACAAAGTGATAAGATACAACAGTGTTTTATCATATTTTAATAAAGAAAGTTTTTTAACAATTACATCTCATTATTGCTGTTTTTTATTATCAAATATAAAAAATGCATTCAGGCACATAGCTTTTAAAAGTAATAAATTATTGTGTATTTTGAACAATGATTATCTTTATTGCTGGATTTTATTAAAAAAAAGAAAGTTAACTTATTTAGAAACACAAGGGGAAATTTAAGCATTTTTAATATATAACACCCTTTCGTCTATATCCTTTTTAAACTTTTAAAAATCAACAAACGCTTTTTAATTTCTAAAAAAACCCAGCAATTATTTTTTTTCGTTTTTATTTTTTATTTTTTGAAAAAAAAGATCATAATCATTGAATAAACAAATTTGTAATTTTCTTTTTAAAGGTCCTTACTGGGGAAAGTGAGTGGCAATTTTTTTTAGCGGCTAGACTTTCAAGAACTAAATAAAAAGTTTGGGCAGGTAAAAAACAGAAGGTTTTTGGGAACTCAAAGAAAAACGCATTTCAATTTAAAAAAACGCAAAACACAAAAAAATAACCAATTTCCCAAAGGGCAAAAAAATTTTATGATTCTTGAAAATTTTTGGGCTACTTCAAGTCTACAGGGGTTTTAGGGCCCCCTTATCAGACGGGACCGACAGGATTTGTTTTTGGGGGAAAAAAAAGTCTGGTATTTGGGGGGGGGGGGGGGGGGGGGGGCGGCACTTATATGGAGATTTTCTTTGCTTTAAATTTGGCACATCGAGTTTCTGATATTGTCAATTTGCGGGTAAAAAAAATTTTAAAAAAATTGTCAGACGGTTTCCAGGCTTAGGGTACATGGGCTATCTACTGATTTATTTAAATATCCCTACAATTATTATAAATTTAAATGTTGCAGTAAAAATGTTCGGCAAAAAATTATTGTCAGTTTTTTTTCGTGGGATGGGTAGTCGTGAAAAATTCTTATATTTTTTTTAAATGAAAGAACCATTAATTTTTGCAATATTTTTCGGCGTTTTCGTTAATTTAAAGCAATTTTTGTTTTTTACAGTTACAGTGTCACGCCATCCAGTTACCACGGTTATATGCTTTAAAGTAAAGTAATGTGATGTTATCGTACGTTTATTTTAAAATTTTTTTTTTTCTCTTAAAGTTTTTTTTTTTTTAGTAGCTTGTGAGGGTAATTGTCTTTTTTTTGTCTAAATTTTTTAAAATAATTGACTTTTTTACAAGGGGGTTAATATGTTTTATTTTTAATAAAGGGACCAAAAATATCACGGTGGTTTTGCAAATAAGGGGAAAAGTTTGTTTAAAATTTGGGGAAAAAGGTAGGGCCCCCCCCCCAAAAACTGGAACCCACTCCCCGATTTGGGCTAAACGCTTTGCCCCCCAGCTACCTGCACATGCATGTTTTTTCAACTAAGAATTATAATGTAACATTTGTTCGCTATTTATGTTGGACATTGAAAATAAATTTTTAGGTATACAAAAATTTTCCTGTGTAGGTAATACTAAAGGCCCCCACTCCCGAGAATAAATAGTCGCCACGTGTATATACAGGGGAATAAGGGGACATAGGAAAATTTTTTTATCCTGAAAACGTGTTAGCCCCCACTTTCGCCTGTTAGATACCACGTGCGAATGTGTTTTTTAACCCTGGCGTAAATAGCCTTAGCTAACACGTTCGCAGTGACGCTACCCGTTGCGTTGTTACTGAACGTGCGAACGGAAATTTTCCCAACGAAAACTAATCGGAAATCCCCTTTTTCCAAAAACAAAAAACACTTACTGAAAATTTACAGTAATTTTTAAAAAAACCCATTCTTATGAAAGAATCCATTTAGAAAAATGCGATCTTTCACGCTTTTCATTGCAGCTAACCGTGCGACGTTTTAGTTATCACATGGGCACATGGTAGTATAAGTGCTGTCCTTACGCACGGATTTTATCACCCGCGCACGTGTAATTCCCATTTTCGCACGTGGTGCTAACACGTCGCACAGAAAAAATAAAATTTTTTTCCCATGCCTCGCTATGCCACCGTATTTTAAACAAGAACATCTGCAGATTATTCAAAAAAAATCAAGGGATATGAAATTTTTTCGCTTAATGATTTATAATTAGTAACAGCTAAAAGGAAATTGAAAAAAAAAGAATAAAAACATATTTTTTAGCTCTTTAAATTTAATTAAAGAATGACTTGGGTAGATTATGTGCTTTTTTTTATTATAAAAATTTGTTTCTACTGTTGGTTTAAAGATTGACCCCCCTGGTGGGTTCCGTGGCGATTGGTTTAGATCGATGATTCAAACCAGTTGCCCACCCCCGTGCGGGTTAACCCTCATAGAGATTTAAAAATTTCCCAGGGAGGAAGACAAAGCAGGTCCCCGTGTCACGATGAAAAAAGCACTTTGGGGCCCGGGGGATTCCCCCACCAAAAAAACGGGAAAAGTCACAAAAGGGACCAATAATGTGTCAGCGCAACTTTAAAACCCAAAAAAACACCGACCCCGGTCGGTAGCAGACGATATGTATTAAATCGAACAAAGGGGGTTTTTTCGAATTTTTGGACGCAGGCACATTATAAGATTATTTTTGCTGTAAAAATATTAGAATTTATTTCTAAGTAAAGCAAACTGTCTTAATACTTTTTTACAAAATAAAATTTTGGAAATTTTTTTCCCTTTTTTTTCTTAAATTTGCTTTAGCCAACGTGGAAATGTGCGAAAAAAAAAATTAATTTAGTTTCATTTGATTTTTTCAAAGGCGAGTCCACGGGTGTATTTATCATACAAATAAAGGGTGAAAGATAACCTTTTTTTTTTCAAACGGGTTTAGATTTAAAAAGTTAAAAAAATTTTGGGAACGCGCTGTGAATATGGATTCATTCACGTTTGATTTTAAAAATTTTAACCGTTTTGGCCGTGAATTTTTTTTTGTTCTGCAAATTTGTAAAAAATTTTTTCTTTTAATTTGGGGATTCTTCTCATAACGTACAAGCGAAAAAACAAAAAGTTTTCCTTTAAATGGGCCCGGGAAATAATTTTCACTACACGATTTATTGCATCCGTATTTTTTAAAAAATAAATTATTAAACCCCCCTATTTCGGCAAAAACAGAACTACGGTTGTTACCAAAATACGGAATATATCCGTATTTTCGAAAAATACAAATTTTTTAAATCCCCTATTTCGGCATATACGGAAAAAATACGGATTGTTTTTGAAGAATAAGGGAAATTTTTCCCTGTATTTTCAAACATACAAATATACTACCCCCCTAAATTCCCCGAATATCGGGAAAAAATCGGGTTGTATACAAAGAATATAGGAAAAATAAAACCGTATTTTTAAAATATACAAAATTTTTTAAATCCGTATTTCTGGCATATACGGGAAATATACGGAAATTTTACCCAAACAAACGGGGCTTTAAAGTCCGATTTTGAATTATATCAAAAATTTTTTAAACCCGTATTCCGGGGATTACGGGAAATATACGGAGTTTTATACGAAAAAAAATACGGAAATTTAATCCCTGATTTTCGAAATATACAAATTACTATCCCGTAAACCGAAAAAACGGGGGGAAAATTCGGGTTGTATATGAAACATATCGGGGCATAACGCCGTTTTTCAAAATATACAAAATTTTTTAAACCCCCTAATTCCCGGATTTCGGGAAAAAATTTCGGGGTTGTATACAAAGAAAAGGGAAATTTAATTCCCCGTATTTTCGAAATATACAAAACTAACATTCCCGTATATCCAGAATAAGGGAAATTACGGGGTTTTATATGAAACATAACGGGAAATATACGTCCCCTATTTGTATTTACGGATTTATGTTTCCCACACCAGACTTTACGGGGAAAACGGGGGTTGATAGATCGAATAACCCTTTTTTAATTTCCCTTTTTAATAATTACGGGTATCGTATACAAGAATTCGTTTTTTTTAGTATACGGAAATCCGATTTTTTTGTATACGGGCTTTTAAATAACAACCCCCACCGCCCCCATTTTGTTTTCCGATTTTCTTCCCCTATACGGGTAATATACGGGATCCTACACTCCCGTTATTAAAATCTTTTTTTGCAGTGTACCCATTCTTTTGGTTTTGGTTTAACTAACTGCGAAAATGCCCTTTTTAAAAATTAACGTTTTACAGTCCTAGTAACCTGTTAATTATTTTCATTGTCCCTACCTTTTTTTCGGTTTTAACTCTTTAATGTTGTAAAGAAATCACCCCCCGTTGAGAATTCCGTACGACTTTCTAAATTTTCCCCCCGGGGTTAATTAATTTTTCTCATCAACAAATTTTTTTTAAAACTTGATTATGCCTTTTTCAAATGCAAACAGTAGTGAAAAGAAGACTATAAAATGCCCCCCTGATTGAAGCTTGGAAACAAAATTCAGTGTTTTTTAAATCTATTACTTTCCGTATTTGGGTGGAATTTTTTTGAAGTAATAATCTTAGAGTGTAAGGGCAATAAAAGGGAGAAGCAGAGTTTTTAAGCCCCAAAAGCTTAATTAAGTTTAAAAACATTGTTAAATATCATTTTTTGGATCCCTTTACCCTTTAATTTTTTTGTATGTAAAAATAATTTATAGCGGGTTATCAGGTAAAGTAGCAGTCACCAGGATTTTAACCCAAAAGCAAGGTGCACGTTAACCCTAGCTCACACAGATGTAACGATAAATTTGATTGGGCCTGGTAATTAATTTTTATTACTCATTTTCGTCCCCTAAAGCTCTCAATGTAGAGAGCAGAGGGGGGTGGACCCGATGCACGACAGAACAGACCGTTTTTGTACTTTTAAACTGGTTTGTCGCGATTATTTGGGAAAATATTAAAAGCCATTTCGGACATTTCGGGCAAATGTGACTCCATTAATAAAAAAAAAGGTTAGTAAAATTGCTACACCTTTCTCCGGTGGATTTTAAAAAAGAACCCTCCAATCATCGCCTAAATATGTGTTTTATAAAATATTTAAATTTTCAAAATGTTTTAATTTTAAAATTACACAATTGGTGCATCGGCGGTATAAAGGGATGTGGGGCCAGTTAAATTCGGCGAATTATATAATTCATGTATACATATCATATCCTTGCAAAATCACTAACATTATAAAATTTGTAAAGGTAAAAAATTAGCGTTTAATTAGTGAGGGTGATTTTTTTTTAAATTAAGTAATTGATTCATTGTCTACCCCGTTTTTCCATTGCCCCCATAAAACGAAAACCAGGAGTCACAAATATACCCTAATGGCGACGGTCATTGTTTTTTTATGAATAAATTGATGCTCTGAAATTTAGGGTTTTCAGAATTCAATTTGTGAATAAAAATTTTGTGTGGAGAAACGTTTAAGGCATTTTTGTTTAAGGATTTAACAATTCACACGTTTCGCCTTTCCTCTACTGAGAGACAACGTTGGAAGAAAAAAAGAGAACAACGCTGTCCATTCTTTGTCAAAATATGAAATGTGGCAATACATGATGAAAGAAATCATGCTTTATGGATCAAACAACAATAACAGGAAAACATTTAGCTAAACTTAAGTTAACTTTGTTGTCCTGGGGGCCATTAAAAGGCTATTTCGCTTGAATAGTGGACGACAGAGATCTTTTAATTACCATATAAACATGTTCTTGTTCTGTTTTACAGTCTCTTCAGATTGGATAAAGATACAGGCTTTTAGAGACAGGTTGTCTCTCAGTTTATAGATGGTCTTCAACACATATCTGAATTCACATTACTCCTTTGTTACATGATTTACTATTTTAGAGACTTTACTAACAGCACCTTCCACAATATGAAACGTTCTATAGTAATATTTAGATTTTCATTGCTGAGAATAGCATCAGACACGCGACCTAACAACTTGAAGTTTAGAAGTTTTGTTCTGTCTGTAAGCTACTAATAACAGTGACGTTTTCTGTGATTACTTATAGCAGTGTTGTATTTTGTTCCTCAGTCATTTGCACCACTAACTAATACACTACTATAAAAATTTAGACGTTTCAGTATAAGTAAAATAGCCTGTTTTTTCAGCACTAAGTGACCCGAATGCTAGTGTAGTTCACACTGATAATTTTGAGCTTCTCATCTGTCTTATACATGAGGTACCTAATAACCACAGAATTAATTTCCCACGTAACTGGAAACAAACATCAATCAATAAAGACTTCGTAAAGCATTATCTAATTTCAAGAAAGCTGCTGTCTATTATTTCACTTTATCCGATTTACTTCAGACATAGGCAGAACATTATTTAATGTTTTCTGACCGCAGATAAAGATTAGGTCTCACAGAAACTTTGAACCAGGCATTAGCAATATTATACCGGCATTTGTGGGAGTTAACACTGCTGATAATTGCGACTTTAGTCTTATCATCAGGACTTTGTAATTTGATGCTAATCGTGTAATTTGGAGTGCCAACAAAGTGAAAATGGGTCACACTACTTAAGTGGACTGCAACTACCTTGAAAATAGGTAGTAACTAGAATGATCAAGATACTGTTTAGCAAATAATGATTCACATCTATGGAAGGAGATATCCGCCACTTTACAAATTATAGTAGTTTATATTTCAATATGCCAACTCATTTTCCATGTTGCTGTTTAGAAGTGCATTATCCCTATTTATATGTAAACTGTGATATTTTAATTATAACAGTACTTTTAATGTTGTAACCAATGAAAATAAAAGTGATTTTTACAATTCGGTCATAAGAATTCATATGCAGATATTTTAATAATAATTAAGTATTCAAATTGCTAACTATGTCATCAATATGAAAACCGTTGTGTCAAAATTAATTAAAAGGACTTTAGATGCAATTATTCAAATTATAATTAAGAATTTATTTTGCTAACTTTGTCATTTTAAGTATGCTTAAAATGACATTGATAAACTTCTTATTCCTATTTTTAATTTTATTTTTATTTAGTCAAATGAATGACATTTGAGTCATTTAAATTGTATGTTGTCAAGCAAAATTCGTTTCTTTGCGCTAAAATGGGCCCTTTTAAGTAAAGGGGAATAACTGGTAAAACAGTAAAAAATAACAAACGCTCCCCGTACCGGTGTCGACAATATTTTATACTAAGGAAATAAATCCGCCTGCAACCGTTCCATTAAAAAAGCTTAGGTAATTCTGAACATTTAAATGATAACCCCGGTATCAAAATACATAGTAGTAACCAAAAAAAAAGGTTAAAGCTCAAACGGGTAAACGTTGATGACTTTTCTTTTTTTTCGACTTAGAAAGTGAACCCGGTCGGGATTTTCCGACGGACTTTGGTTGGTCTCCAAGTAGATCTACCAAACGGTTGACCTTGACCCGACTCCTAACACTGACCTTAAAAAATCAACCGCAAAAAATGAGGAAGTCGAAAATTCCAAGTTCCAAGACTAATGCAATTTTTTTAGATTTTCACTTTTCACCATCTCATTTTTCAGCTCCTAGACTATAAAATCAAATAAAATCATGGATATTTTCTAAAGAGCTTAAAATGATGGACACACCCAGGAAAATCTCGCAGGGGTTACGCAGTCGATATGCAAAAGATAAAGTCAGATTCAAACATTTTTCATCTCATCCCAAGGGTCCGGGTGTCGGATATGTCCCTGACATCGAATTTTTGAAATCGAAATTAAAGTGTCAAAACCTGCATTTTTCTCGTAGGGTTTGACATTTTTAGCTAGATATTATTAAATACTACAGAATAAAAGACATTCAGAACCGCCTGGTTGGGTCAGACCGGTCTCTAGAGGGGTTCAGGCCCCGGGCCTGAAATCAATTTTTTTAAAAATATCATTTTCAATCAAATATTACGACAAAAGTATTAAAGATATCTTCAAAAAAGTCACGTGTATTTGTAGAACTTCACAATAACTTTTCATAAAGGTATAGCACAAGGTTTAAACCCGATCCTAAGGATCGCCCGGGCTCGATCATGGGTGCCAGGTCCAAGCGTAAAAAGAAACACGTAAATATACCGTATTTATCTACAAAATATTTTTTCAACAACTAAAGTAACACGGTTTGGTTTATATCTATTATTTCTATGGAAATAAATAGATTCAGGTAAGTTTTGTCAGTCTGTGCGATCTGTACACTTTCTATAGGGACCGTATAAAGGTAATTTTTGTTGCACTTGTTTCGAAAATTTCATCAATTTCATTTTATTATAAAAAGCGTAAGGAACAAGATATCAAATTGAAACTTCTTTTAATAAGTAGTTGGAACTATCATTTAAACGAATATGACAATCATTTCCCCCCGACGGACATGCCGTCTGGAACATTTGCTGGGCTTTGACATTTTTGGCTCAATCAAACTGAGTCTGCAATTTGCACTGTTTGTATTGTTCTCGGTGCTTCCGAGGGATCTACTTTCCAGATTTTTTTTTTTTTGTAAAATATTAGCTGTAAAATAAGGAAAACGTTCTTATATAATCTATTTATTTTGCGTTAATTATTGCAAATAAAAACTTAAAAACTTATTTTTGTAAAAAAAAAATATGATATCTGAAAGGTTGTAACAATGAAAATCTGTTCGTCCGTCTGTACGTAATTTAGGATAAAAGCTGACTGTATTTCCGTCATTTTCCGTACGAAAACTTCGTGTTTCAACTTCGAATTATTGTAGAATGTTCCAAACACAAGATATTTTAATGAAATACCTTTTATAAATAAGATATGATAATTGTCTAGAAAAAATATGTAATTTGTATATATTTACCATCGAACCGTCTCAAAATGTAAACTTTTTCGTGAAATATGCATACTTCATATACTAAATTTAGGGATGGACCTTTTCGGAAGTCATATCTTCATAACCTTATGTCCGATTTTAATAAATGATACCTTGTTGCAAAGGGCAAGCCAGTAGCCATAGGAAGCAGGCCTAATCGGGTTCAACCCCGTCGACTTGGCGTCAAGATTATAGGTCCGGTAATATTCTCAAAATATGAACTTTTCAAAGCAGTTAGGGCAGTCCAGTGACACCATTTGAGCAATTCTCACGACTCTCCTGTTCGGGCCGGTTTAGTCTTGGCCAGCACCCTGTCGCATAAAACAGGTTTGTTCGCATTCTGAGACCTGTCCTGGGCCCTGATGGCATCAAATGGACTTGTAAGTAGTTTGAATGTAAAGCTTAGACATCTATCAACATATCCATATATGGTATAGGTAGGGACCCGGGATGTAGAGACTCGAACAAAAGTCAAAATCTAACATAGTGTCAATATCAACTGAAATTCCGTACTTCCATGTATTACCTCTCCTGACACCCATGGCCAACTCAGGTACTCGAACATCATGTTACTTTGTAGCCAGGACTCATACCTAGTCGACGATGCATGTTTTGGCCAAAAGGGATTCAACTGGGTCCAAAGCCTTCCAGACATGGTAAAAAGCCGTATTTTCTATGTTGGACGCATATCTTGTAACCATATATGACATGCCTTGATATCTAGGGCTATCCTAGGTACCAAAACATGGTCTCAATCGATAGCCATGACTTACACCTATACAGCTATTTAAGATATATGTATATTTCTTTAGCGTAAAGGCTTGAATCCGGTCGAAAATATCTTAGTCATGGTCAAAATACAAAGCTGGGGACAAAACGGTGTCCGTATTTGACCCTACATACCTACACGGCCATGTATGATACGTTTAGATACCATGGTCATAGGGGCTTGAACCGGGTTTTAAAGCCTTTCAGACATGGTCAAAATTGACATATTTCCTAAATTTGAACACTTCCCGGTGACCTTAAATGGCCTGCATTGACCCTTATGGGTATGTCAGATACTCAAACTTGATCTCATTCGATAGCCAGGATTTATACCTATATGACCATGTATAATATATATATATATACAGGTGGACAGAAATACAGATAGAGGAAACCCATTGGATGTTTTTCTTTTTTATTTATTATATACTTGTCCAGGAGTAACTTTTAATATTTTCTATTATATATATATATATATATATATAAATATATATTTCTTTGGCATAGGGGCTCGAATCCGGTCGATTACCTTTCAGACATGGTCAAATACGAAGTCAGAAGACCAAATAGTGTTCTTATACGACCCGCAACGACCCCTAGGGCTATCCAATGTTCTCAAGCATGGTGTCAATCGATAACCACGATCCATAACTACACATCAATGTATGATACGGGTATATGTTTTGATGATACTGGGTCGAACTATATTGAAATTCTTTCAAACGTGGTCAAAACAGGCAGACTTTCTAAGTTCAAACACTACCTTGTGACCTTATACGACCTGCCCTGACCCCTCGGGCTATCCTAGGTACCCGAATAGGGTTTCAGTCTTTAGCTTAGACCTATGCCTAAAGACCATGAATGAAACCTGTTTATATCATGGTCTAAATTGTCATATTTCGCAAATTTGAACACTTCGTCGCTGTGTTTTTTCACGAGGTGAAAGGGACGTTGCGCCGGAGAGGGAGCAGTTAATTATTACAAGGCGACCTCTGTCGTAATAATGAGGACTGATTCTTGGCTTCGTTTTATAACGTTAAAATTATTATGAGAACAATCTTATTTTGTTGCAGTCATTATTATGAGGACGATTATATGTTTGATAATCAACATTTCATTATGCGAATGATGTTCGTTTTTATCAGACATATAGATAAGATCTTAGCTATGCCCTGGTTTTAAAGTACTGTTGATGTATCTAAATATAAACTATGTTTTGAAAGCAACAAAAATGTAAAGAGAAATTAAATTTTGCAATTGTAAAACAATCAACTTAATTCAAATTAAAATATTTGCATTTGAATTTAATTAATTTATAACTGAAACATCTTAATATTTCATTAAAAATAATGACTAGTGTCATTATTTAAATGATATAATGTTAATGTACATACAAATAGGGACTATGCACTTATAAAAACCAACATGGAAAATGAATTGGCATATTGAAATTTCAACTAATAAAATGTGTAAAATGGCGGATATCCCCTTCCATACACATCAACTAGCATTGTTAGATGTGAATCCGTCTAAGATACACCATGTAAAATTCCATGTTGTAGATTAACTACCGTAAAGATATAATAACAGCCTCGTTTTAGTTTAAATGCTAAATGTACTTTGAAAATATCTAGTCCATTTCCCTTTATTAGTTGAAATGTCAAATAGCTGAAATGTCAACATTCATGTTGTGGCTTAACAGAAACTTTCATTGGAGCATTTTCTAAGTGTGTTATTTTTCAAAACAGATTATTTCTCTTACATTTAACATAACATCTTACTATTATTTGAAACATCATATGACAACTTGGTATCTATTGTGTCGGTATCATTGAAATGGTGTAAAGGTTTTAAATTATTTTTCATAAATCATTGGATATATGAAATAAAGTAGAAAACGAATGAGTGTAATGAAACCTAGAATTTAACACGTAATTATTGGCAAACTGCTTCTTAATGGTGCGTTCTTCATGTTTCCCCAAAAATTAAGTAAGAACCCGGTTCTTATTTCATAATTTTTAACTGACAGGTTTAATTGGGAAGGTCATGATAAGACCACAATCAAGTGATAAAGGCAATTTATTTATCAGACTCATTTATTTGTGGTGTACTTTACTGGAATGCAGTGACATACTGATGTTATGAAGTGTGAAAATATTTAATTAAACATTTCACTATAAGAGCTAGCTATGGAACAAATGACTCTTTTGATTCTTTGCTCAACATAATCCTTTGAAACAAACTGAAAACAGTCCGTCATTTTGCTAGACATTCACATCTGTTTTGGCTCCAAATTACAGACAAAATAAATGATGTAATTCGCACTCAGCTTACCTCTGAAGACACAAATTTATTTGACAACAGCAATTTCATGGTTAATTAGGAAGGTCAGATTTCTTCACCCCACATATTTGCCAATAAGTAGGTAAGACGTTCTGATAACCGGGCTTCGCCCGGTTATCAGAACCTCTTACCTATACTAACTGACACAAAAGCAAGAGACCAGTGTAAGGTAACTTTTTAGTATTTCTTATTGGCAAACTGCCTCTTAATGGTGCGTTCTTCATGATTCCCCTAAAATTCAGTAAGAAGCCGGTTCTTATTTTGTAATTTTTAACTGACAGGTTTAATTGGGAAGGTCATGATAAGACCACAATCAAGAGTGATAAAGGCAATTTATTTATCAGACTCATTTATTGTGCTGTACTTTACAGGAATGCAGTGACATACTGATATTATGAAGTGTGAAAATATTCAATTAAACATTTCACTACAAGAGCGAGCTAGCTAGAGAACAAATGACTCGTCTAATGAGATAATGTCATAGGGAAATGCATACAAAATGTTTTCATATTCTCATGGAATAAATCTTATGTCTTACTCGAAAAGTTTTAAAACCCAACATTGTTCATACTTTCGATTCTAAATCAGTTGATTAAAGAAAACTATCAGAGGTGTATACGACTTGTTTTCATGTTTCCAAAGAATGATTCGCTGACTCGAAAAGAATTATTAAATCCAACAGCGTTCACAGTTTTCTTTCTAAATCATCACTAACAAAGAGAACTGAGAATTCCCGGCTTATGTAACAACTAATCTCTTACACGGGTCAGCATTTCATGAACAATGCTTCAAAGTGTTATTTAATCATTCCATTCCCAACCGATGTCAAAGTTTGGCATCTCAGTTTTGTTTTTTTAATGTATGTTTGAAACCTGAACTTTTTATGAATATATTTGTCTGACTTCTCGTTGTTTACTGGTTGAATCTGTCTCTCGAAGTGCTCAATGGCATCAATCAGGTACCTGTCCTCTTCATCTGGCAGTAATTCAAATACCTCAGTAGTTGTTATGTTTTCATCTCTGTCCGCTAAAGGAACTAGATTAGGTGTTCTTGGCTTTTTGAATGTAAACTTATTTTCTCACACATTTTCTTTGTCAAAAACTACAGACCCAGGTATGTCTACAATATTGCTGATGTATTTTTGCTGCTCAGATGATGTTCTTTTATAATGTCGAACTGCATCTGATCGGTGACCTGTTCTTTCTTTGATAAGTTGCTCATCTACACCACTTCGGTATAAAGTTGTAGCTAGTGTAACTTTTCCTGAATGCCCGGTATATTTCCCCTCGTACCCTGCCACTTTCATCGTGTCTCCAATATAGTTGCTGAGGGTTCTTGCTGAAAGTTTTTCATGACTAAAGTTTATGTTACCGGGATACATAGGTGCTAACGGTTTTCGGTAAAAATGACCAGTTTTCCCATTTTTTTCCAAATATGACTTGAATATTTGATAAACGCACATTTTGTTTCCCGTGTCATATTGTCTGACCTCTTTTAAAGTTATTTTTCTTTGATTCAGTCCACCAGGTGTATTTTTGGATGCACGGCCATGGTAAGTTATGAATTTTCCACACTCATCCGTACCAAAAGTGTATTGCTCTGCCTGCAAGTTCTGGTGTTCGTCACGGGATCTCAACCCAAACACCTTACAATTGTAAAAGTATACTACTTAAATCAAGCCAGTAGAACTATCTACATTGAACAATCCCTTGTCCCAAAGACATTTTTCCTGTTCTTCCGTTATTGGTTGGGCTTGGTTTCTAACAGTTCTGATACCCTGTTCGGTGATCAGCTTCATTTGAGAATCTAAAGTTTGTCTGAAGCGATTGAAATACAAATTGTTAGTATTAAAGAAATTCAAGTCTGGTCTATTTAAGTCCTCTTTTAAGTACCGTGCTACACCGCATAGTAGTTGATGTAAAGAAGCTGCGGGATAAAGTTCTCCATTCTTGTTCCTGACTTCAAGAACAAAATAGCACAAATATTCGTTGAACTCCAGAGGAGCTATTAGCTGTAATTCCTCAGCACTTGGAAATTTGGGTTGCCCTAACTGCCTTGCACTATTTCTGGCATAAATCCAACTGTTCCAAGTGTTCACACCCCAGTTAGTGTTTTTCTGTGTATTTTTAGGAATCCTCCCTTTAATTCTTTGCTCAACATAATCCTTTGAAACAAACTGAAAACGGTCAGCCATTTTAAAATTTGCTAGACATTCACATCTGTTTTGGCTCCAAATTACAGACAAAATAAATGATGTAATTCACACTCAGCTTACCTCTACAGACACAAATTTGTTTGACAACAGCAATTCCGTGGTTAATTAGGAAGGTCAGATTCTTCACCCCCACATATTTGCCAATAAGTAGGTAAGACGCTTTGGTAACCGGGCTTCGCCCGGTTATCAAAGCCTCTTACCTATACTAATAAGTCAGATCGAGGATGACAAAAATACTGACACCGTCAAATACGTTTTAATGTATTATCAACGATTATTAAACAACACGGAAAAGGATGTTTGTTAGTATAGGTATATAATCTGATGTTTTGATTTGAATATAATTGGTTATGATTACGAATACCACAACAATTCATAAGGTAATTGCTTTTTATGAGCAACGTACTTACCACAATACATCATGCAAGGATTCCAAACAACTCGTTCATTAACTGTACTCATTACTGCATGGTGATTCATTTTACAACCGTGTCTATCAGGCAGCATTTTCGTAAAATTACCTCCGTATTTAAAAAAAAACACTTAAATTGTACTTAAATAAAATAGAAAAGGTGGAATCTTCACAGGTCGCTCAACACGACAAAAACGAAAATGCTGATTAAGCCTATTCATGGACGGTAGTGGAAATGCATGCTACCGTCCACGCCCTCTAGCCCCTGGTTGAGCAGAACTCAACATTTACACATGCTAAAAGTACAGAAAGCAATTTAGAGACATCCGCAGATGTATTCAAACGTCGGTGAACATGGAACCTTCAATGATACACTGGTTGTGTCGTGTAATTCCATGAAAAGCGACGTCTGGTCCCCAGATAAAATAATGGGTTTGCCCCAAACGAGAAAACAATGGGCAAAACTAAACAAACTGGAATTTAGAAAGGGGATCTGAGGTTATGGAGCCTGCATATCACAGGAACTGTCAAAAGACAAAATTAAAAAGCAATCCGTTTGGAAAATTGTATCAAGGTGAATAAGAGAAATCCCAAGTAGAATACCTAGTGCATGTCTTTTGGTAAATAATGTCGTAGATTGATGACGTGTGTGTGTCTTGACACAGCTCGTATTTTATACTTTAAGGTGTCTGTCTGTAAACCCTTTTAAATATACCATTGTCAACGTAGTTTTTCGTTTGAAGAATTACTGAACTTTTTTCTGTTGGACATGATTTTAACCAGTTAAAACAATTAAATTGTAAAAGTAGCACGGCTATGATTACATATACAAATCTGCTTGCATCATCTAGTAATGAAAGGCGATGCGCATGCATTAGAAGATGATACTAGCCTTTAATAATTGATAAAGTTTACATATAGATTTTACTGGGTATGTAAGTAAAAATATTATCATGACGACTCTAAATCGCGCACATGAATACCATTTCCTTTAATATCTGGTTCAATGTCACAGTGCACAAACTCAAACATCCAGAAATTTATTCACAGACCAAGGTAGTACTGGAGTTAAAAAATAATGTCTATATGAAGATCACAACACTGAATCAAAGTACGAAGAGACTTTTACGGCCACTACACGGCACTTAAAGATTGCTTTTAGATAGTTAATAAAATCTATATGAAGATCCTTTGGAAGCATTTAAGGCAACCGAGTAATTACAGACCCGGTTTGATTGAGTACGTTCATGAAAGGTAATTGAAAGATTAAAACCCCGATCAGTAAATTTAACAGTGTTTATTTCCATTTTATGACCTTTTGGCAAAGGTTGTACACATATTTATTGGAGATTGATTATATTGAACAATAGATAGACCGCATGTTATTACATGGTTAGCGGTTATATTGAACATCATTCACCCCTCAGTTTATTTATAGAAACCCCTTACTTACAGGTAACTGATCCTTGTGGAAATTATTGAGGTAAACAACAGGTTAAATAATTTGACATTATAGTATCAGCAATTAAAATGAATTAATTCATTACACTTACTTGCAGTGATCATTACAATTCTTTAGGTAATGTATTTGACGATATATGCGTGATTTGGGGGTAATATTAATTTTATTCCGGACCTTTATTGTGGCTGTATAGGATCACATGTTGCTATCACATCTGGTCATTTTGGAGCCAATTTAAAGTACTTTTTATAACTGAAATCCGATCAAGCCGATGTGAGCGATGTAAAACATATTACATT
Source organism: Mercenaria mercenaria (assembly GCF_021730395.1). Taxonomy (NCBI): domain Eukaryota; kingdom Metazoa; phylum Mollusca; class Bivalvia; order Venerida; family Veneridae; genus Mercenaria; species Mercenaria mercenaria. The sequence continues at coordinate 93,824,963 of NC_069364.1, forward strand.
GGAGAGGGAAGAGCGAATATGACAGAGTATCTTGCCTTAACAGAGGCAATACATTATAAATACAAGCTCAAGCAATAGTTACGATATTATGTAATGACTACTATTGAAACAACCTGAAATGGAAATCGTGTAGAAGATGATAGGGAAGTGATTCTGACTTGAGATGACTTACATCGCAAATCATATTTCAGCATCATTACATTGTCCATGTATTTGTGTATACGCGGATGTTGAAAGAACCAAATATCCACCATTTTATATAATGTATTTAATGTACATTATAGTATATTTGTTATGAAAAAGTATGTTTGTACAGATAGTTATCAAAACAAAGTGGAATCACAAACTAAAAGGCATAGGCACACACTGGTTATAAATGAGAAATATAAAAAAAAAACTTACAGGAAAACATGTCATTTCTTTCAACGATAACAAAAACTCAAATGTAACATTCCCGAAGAACAGACTTAAACTTTAAAACCTTGACGCATTAACACGTGATCCTAGGTAAATATATAGAATTGATAGAACACCTTTCACACTGTTTTACCATTGCTCTATGATCTAAGACTGATTCCGTATTTTTGCTAATTAAAGTAACTCAATTCTCAGACAGATTTATCTGATCACATGTACTGAAATGTTGCATGAATCAAGCGTGATTTAAAATCACATTTATTTATACCTTTCGTGCTTCTGCTACCATCAAAGAAGCAAAAGGACAAAGTCATTAGGCAGAATTTGAGACTAAATGCTCATAATCTCCCAAGAAGATCATGATAATATATACATATAACTTTGATGTGCCTTGCACTTTTTATTCTAGCAAATCACTTCTGTCAGATAATTATTATCGCAGAGAAAAATTGAGATTGCGACATGTACTATTCCAAAGAGCTCTATGTATTTATACTTCTTTGAATACTCCAAATAAAGTTTCATGCTACACACTGTTGGCCCCATCTGCATGTATTGTACGCTCTGTATACTACTGTGTACTGTGTAACATTTCGTAAACGGTGTACAAAAGACAAGATTGTGATCCGTCAGCGTACGATAATTGCCTGCATTAAATCAGCATGAAATAACCATCATTAATGTCGCTTTTTTTCAGAAATAATATATTCTCATTTAACCTTTAGCTTGCTAAATTTCTAAGATGGACTTGACCATCATTCAATTTGGGCAATACCATTTATTATTTGAAGGGATGTTCACTGAAAATTTACTGACTGAATAGCGAACAGTGCAGACCATGATCAGCCTGCACGGACGTGCAGGCTAATCTTGGTCTGCACTGGTCGCAAAAGCAAAATCACTTGCCGCCAGCAGACTAAAGGTTAAAAGAATTTTTGTTGTAATGAGCAATACAAATCTAAAAAAAGAAATTTGAATATTGCTATAACATTGTCTTGTACGTTCACTTGAATAGCACATTCTCTAATCAGCCCCTGTGTCTATTTTTAGAATGACCTGAATGAACCCAGGTTTATGGCTTTAGGATTCGGACAAACATTCAGAGAGATGTGTGTTATTTATATAGACTCAATGAATGTTATGTGATGGTTGAATATTGTTATACACAATATTTTTTCTGCTTAAGAACTGTAAATGGATTCAGACATGTCCTAGAACTCTGTTGACTGAATTACAGAAAATATATATTTACCTGATGTTATTATAACATGCAGTAAACTGTTTTCACACCAAATTAGATTATATCTTATTCGTGTTGAAATTTAATAAGACTGACTATACTGAGAGCTATGACATTAGTTATAAGAAATAATAATTCAGGAAAACTTGATGAATAAAAAATAACATTAAAAATTGGGTTTTAGCTAAGATTATCATAAAATCAAATCACATATTGTTCTGTATTATCACTGGTGAATGTAAACAGCAGATGACACCGATAGGAAAATAAACCATCTGTTATTGAAGCCTTAGATTGAAATCTATATCAATAAAAAAAAATACATATTAGATTCTAATATGAAAGTTACATAAAGTGATCTGTCAGCATAAAACAATTTTCCCTTTTTTTAAGAACCAGAGTGGGGAGATCATGAACAGCTGTCTTACTTTGTAAGAAAATTTATTTTATTTTTTTTGTTTAAACTAAAACATGATCAGTATTTTAGTCAATTCAGTGTGATCAATCCAGATGTTGCGAGTTTGATCTCAGTGACAATTTGACTAGAGAGAGTAAATCAGAAATAATTTGTTCTCGATCCAAATTTTGTGGGAAGTTGTATGACAGTTTACATTACTTGAGAGACTCATGATACATAGACTAAATAGGACTAAAATGATAATAATGCTGCAACAAACAATAAAAAAAAACAAGAAGAATCTGTCAGAACAAATGTTACAAATTTATATATGTAACAAAAATTAAAAACAATATATTTTTCTGCAGCTTTTTACAATCATTCAAGATCATATAAATAATTATTACGTGTAAAAGTTACTAAATTCAAATTTAATTTTCCGTCTTAAACAAAAGCAGTGATTGTTACAAAATATAATCCATTTATTATCATTAACAAATATCATCTAATAACATCGTGGAAAATAATAGTTTAATAGTTTGTCCAGCACCTTCACTAGGTACATCAATTAAGTAGCTTAAAATGGGCTATAAAATTACAGTCAATTAATTTTTTAAGTTATACTATCGTATATATATAAATCATGCAGATGTTCTTAATTTTAACTGCCCTTTTCGCCAATTGTTAATACATTTTATAAACATTTTTTTACTAAGAATATTGGCAAAAAATCTCATAAATATGTATACATGATCAATTATTACATGTATATTCCATTTATGATTATATTGAAAAGATATGAACAAAATGCACCAAATATTCAACCATCTCAGTTAATATGCATTTTAGTGCCTAAAATATAAACAAATTTTGCAACACTGGCCAGGTACATCATTTACTGTGAGATAAGAATGTGCAAATGCAATCGTTACAGTAATTAACTCTATGTGCTATAGAATTCTACTGTCCGAAAATCTCTGAGCCATGAGTGTTTGGTACTAATAATAGGAATGATCGCATTGAGTGTGACGTAGTGATACCTGTAATCTGAAAATGTGCTATTTAGATACGACGTTGACACACTTTGAAAATAATGGAAACTCCCAACCAACTTTGGTAATCAACAGCTTTTTGCAAGAAGACCATTATGGATGGCTGCGTTGAATCTGTTTTTTGAATGTGGCATTTCGTTTTGGGCTTTTATCTTTCTGTTTTTATCGCATAGACAAGATAAAGATATTCATGTTCATAACTAGAATCGAGGAATTTCTTTTAACAATGTTAAACCGATTCTCTGAAATGGATGCTTGGTAAGTATTATTGCTATATTCAGTAACGTAATTCTCACAAAGTTTTAACTGATCACATTTATTGAAATGTGGCACGTATCAAACGTGACTTAAAATCACATTTACTCAGTATGATTTTTCTATTTTAAGAAACACAAATGCCAAGTTATCATTTGAAATATACAAATTACACATGAAAACGTACTGTTTGATCTTTGTGAATTTCAGTTTGATTGGTAAATATATATATATGCGAAAAAACACGGTCCAAAAGGTGAAATTTGCATTATAGTCCAGTAGAATGATGGTTTTGTCAAATATTTAAAGAGAAATCAAGGATTAGACTTACAAAGTCTGTTGAGATCAAATAATCTGTTATAACGTTTATTTCTTTCTTCATAACGACACTGATATTTTCTCAGAACACCCTTTTCTCTCTAGGCTCATCCCAACAGGTTGGAGTCCGAGATAAGAGATATTGTAATTTGATTTCAGAAAGTGCTATTCTAGATGGTTTTATGTTAGAGATATTTCTCTTTAAAGACCCTAACGACTGATGCCAGTCTAGGACAAACCTTGTTAATTAAATAATTAAATAAGTAAAGTTTAACGTAAAATGTGAATCAAACAGAAGATTGCGTGTCTATAACAATAAATACTGAACTACTCTGTCAAATAATATACTCTTGGAGCTAAAGTTAATAGAACAATATTGTCACAGAGAATAACGGGTTGCAATGCAACAATTACTACAGAAAAATAAATGTAGGTATAATTACGTTATCGTGATAAACATACCTTGTACAGAATGTTACTTAGCAATAATGTATAAACATACCGGAACACGGTCAAAACTACTTTGTAGAGAGCAGGTGCACTATCGCTTGATTTTAAGATTGACCAAAGTGTCACAAGCGACACAATTGTGAGACAGTCGGTGTTTATTATCAACACTATGTGACTATCACTTCATCCAGTATTTGGAACAGTTGCAAAATATTGCCCTGATTATATTCTTAAAGCTAAAACATTTAATTCCCTTGCAAGGCTTGAATGAATGTGACAAATATCGATCAAAGATATATCTACTTACCACTGCAAATGGAGGACAGGTTTTGTATCGAATTAATTATTTTACGTTTTATCAGCAGGTTCAAAAATTCAGGCAAAGTTCAAGAGAATCAAATGCAAGTTCCTATGGGACTGTATAGAAATAAATTAATGCATGAATCCCTATAGGTCACAGTGCACTGACTTTGAAATCTTGGAAGTTCGATTGCTAACAAATGCATATATAAATGTATTTCTTTCGTCTGCTAAAGGAAATGTATCACTATTAATATTAGTTATAGCACTCTAAGGTAATTAAGAATATTGAAAAGCTATGTACAAAATAGCATCATATCGACCAAATGACATTTGGAAAATGATAAACATATAATTCAACGGGTTGTAAACAAAATGCAGCTTCATTGATCGTTTCTGTGGAACAAGTAAAGGGCTTGGTTCACTTATAGGTTAAAATGGCACAACATCAAATGTTGTTGAAATATTATCATAATGAATGATTAACAACTCAGAATGCAAAATCTCATATTTTAATTCATTTGAAATTGTACTGTTGCCATGGCAACCGATTGATTTTCTTTATGGAAACACGAAAATCTCTTATAACAATTACATCAGAACGTATAATTAACATTCAGATATGCTAAGATATAACCCTAAGCAATGCCTATAATTTGAGGCAAAAAAATATATGGTTGCTATGGAAACGGAGATGAAAATGAGAATATTTGCTATGTCTGTTTTTTATGGAATAAAACCAATTTAGGTCATTCTTTAAGAAAAATAACATATGTAATTTGTTTCAGAAGACCATTATTCATAAATAATACAATGTATTTCTGTTGCTATGGTAACAATGGAGTTGCAGTATATGCTTCAATGAGACAACAATGACGTTTTTGCTAAGTTATTGTAGAATACTTTCAGCAATTACCATTACATGTAAAAATTAAAAAAAAATGCACCACTGAAAAGTGTTCTTCAAACAATGTTTTTTTCAAGACATAATATAAAACAACAGAAAAATGTTTCCATGGTTACGCAGTTAATTCTGTAAACATAATACTACATAATCTCATTTAACACAGAGTAATAGTTTAAGAAAACTGCCTTATTAAATGTCTTGATCATATTAAAAGAGTTAGATGATACTAACGGCAATAATATATAATTAGGCATACAAAAACTAAATTGTTTCCACAATAATCCAATGTATGTTTTACAAATTATAGATATATTGTGCTTTCAAGACAGGTTAAATTAATTGTTCATGAAAAGGGAAAATAAACATGATACTGCCGACAGAAATGATTACATGCAGTTTGAATACAGCAGAAAATATTCGTAGATCTATATAATCCAACTGTCGTAATGAAAAAAAATGTACATTACTACCATATATGTTACAATTATTGTTGAAAAATCTTCCAGTGTTTTAGAGTAATTTCACATTTATACTGTGTTCAGCCTTACATGTATATAGTGAGTCAATATTTAACAAATGCATAGTACTGTTGACACCATAAAGTTGTTAATTCAATGTTTACATAAACTATATGTATCATTTGTTCTTTTTCAAATATATGGAATTTGGGTCTAGTACATCTTCAAAAAATCAAGAACTCTTTCAAATTAATCAAAATTTCAGAGCTCTTTCTCTGTATTACTTTAAATGTTAAACACTTTTTTCCATTCATTCTTCGTTTTAAATGACTTGAATTATCAATTTTAATGGCTTTGACACTGCTGGTTTTGAGCATACATTGCTGTTGCTGCAAAGGGGCGCTATTTCATTATACAAGTACCACTGTCGACTGGCATCCAGCTCAGGAATGGTAATACAGTTGGTGAATTTGCCTGTCATGCCAACACCCTGCCTAAAAATATTAATCTCCGTCTCTATGTTGAAGTTATAATCCTTCAAGAATACTATCTATACCAGGTCATGCAGAAGCCATTCTGTAATGATAAATGTATCAAATATTTATGACAAAGAACACATAACCTTTTCATCAATCCTGTACAACAGCATTCCAAAAGACATCCCACACATAATTACATTAAATAACATTTTAGAATTTTATTACAGTAATAACTTCTTTTCATGAAAAAATTCAACCATCGCACATATTCTACATCAAGTAAGGGCCATGATTTTGATCTCATTTTAACAAATAGTTCTTTAACCTGGTTAAGAAAAAACAGTTACTTTATTACAATTATGTTATTTCTGATTAACTTGCTTGCAGTGAGCTAGACACTCTTTAACAACACAAACATAAACAGAAACTGTGGTATTTTAATGTAACCGGCCTCTTTACAGACATGATCTCTGCAGCAAGTTTTATCAATACTTGATTATTAATAAAAACATAATTGATTAAAGAGGCTCAAGCCAAATATACCTAAACATGTTCAGGACTGAATTCTGTATGCAGGGCCTCAATCAGGTTGTACTCAAGTCATCATATAGACCCATCATAACAAGCCACATTCCATAGCTAAAATAACGGGTATATTTAAACAATGAATTCTTAAACAAAAACTTCTAAGTAGCAATAGTGAGTCCTTAGTATATAACATATCATCACTTTATTAAAACAAATAATTGCCAGCTACACAGTTTATTTTCTTACATACACACCTAAGTCTTAATACAGTATGTTGTGTAAGTATGCAATATTCAAATTGTAATTCAATGTTTATCAGTGGAGATATTATTTTTCATTTAAATAAAATTATGCACATTATATATATAAACTGGAAACTAGTGACTTTCCAAACTGAAGTGTATGAACACACTGTAAAATTAAATATTTCAACATCAAATTCTGTGTGCTTAATAAATATTTCTTTATTTATTGGGAATTCTTACCTTATTACAAATGTACAACACTTTTCTTATTTTGTCCACTATAATTGTCCATATGTAATGAAACATTCTTTTCTCCATAGCCATGATGCTTGAAGTGATGATGGACCATAGATACCACACTGTTTGCTCCTCTTCCAACAGCAGTACTGTACTTTTCATACAAAAACAAGAACAGTTAATAAGAAATGTATTAAATTCTCATCAAAAATGGAGTGAATCAACACTGACCAAACAGTTCATCCTTTCTTATAGATATTGCTTAACATTAACTTGTATTTATCAAAATTTAATTGAATTCCAATTCTCAGTGCTTATGATATAGCATCTTTATTATAAAGCAATACAGTATTTTCAACCCAATTTCAGGGATTTACAGAAAGTTCAGTGAAAAAAAACCCATAGAAATTAGTAATATCAAGTCTTAACAAAACATAACTTCCATTAGATAATTTTACTTGACAAAATTTCCGCAAAGGTGTCACTATAATTCCAATATAAAATGTGCACTGCAGGCCTGAAGCTTTTATTCATAGAGTCATAATTTGTTTGAAAACTATGGAATTTAATTTAGTGATATATGGAATTTCATAGTTAAAAGTGATATTGAAAAAGTGCATTTGAGGATACTGACACTGATATGAATGTAAACACTAACTTCAAAATCTTATACCTGCATGAGGATTCACAGAAATACAAGGGCCCTACTTGCTGAGCATAGTATGGGTCAATACTTGTTGAGCACTCAAAACTGCAGTGAGCCTTTATATTTCTTACTGCTGGAGGTTATCCTGAAAAATATAAAAAAAGAATTTCTCATTTATTTAGTAGCCTACCAGCATGCTGTCTACCAGTAATAGCAGTAGTGAGAATGAAAAAAGTAGTTTTTATTGTAATTTGCATGTAGAATTTTTAAGAAATTTTCAGGAGGTTTATTTTAGTTGCTATAATTACAGCAAAAAGTGACAATTTAAAACACCACTTTTCCTGTGTTATTGTACTATAATTTTCAATTTTCATAGATTCCACTGTGCATAATGACCATGTAATTATTAAATTGTTCACATCTGTGACAGTTTAAACAATGTACAATATCTTGTAATATAATTTCCTGTTCATCAGTTCATTTACCTCTTTACAAATTCTAGATAGAAAGTTTCATAAACTTAGTAGATGCCCGACTGTCTTGGCTACAAGTATATTCTGCTATCATGAAAACTTACAAATACACAGGAAAGATATTAAAAGTATTTGACAGCAGACAGTCGAATCGAAATGTCAACACTGCTATTTTTCGCTGCAAAGTTGTATCTTCGATAAGTAAACAAACGAAGCGGTCTGTCCATTTTGTTTTGCCTCCAATTACGAATAAATTTATAATGAAAATTAACACTTACCATAACAATTATTAAATCCGCCATGCACTTCAAATATCCGCGTATATTCAGACCAATAACTGCATGTATTCTCTGACCCAGTTTCAGACATGTATCCACCGATAATGGCGTGCTGATTTCAACGGGAAACAATTCGCTAATTCACTCATCAGGTTTGTGATATTTCACTAAATGTTTTAACGTTTAAACTTAAAAATCTTCGTCCGATATTATTGATTTTAACACTAGCTCTAATGGCTGTTGCTTGAAAAACAAATTAATGAAAACAAATATCTAATTAAGTGACGTCAACTTCAACGTCATTTTACCGAAATCGAGGCTTGTGTAATTTCGGATAAAAATGTGTCTCTGAGACGGACGTTTTTTTTTCGTTTTTGAATATGGCGGCATTGCTCACCAACGATGATTTTTGCACTTTTTGTTGGTTTTTCATGTACGAAGTAATGGTTAAAATATTAAGACTGGTAAAGGATGCCGCCAAGGCGAAAATCATAAATAAAGTCTCAAATTTCATGGAAAATTCACATTTTTTTGGAAAGTGGGGCATGTTTGGAGTAATATATAAACACAACAACACATTATTTTTCAAAGTTTATTACTTATATATGAAGCATTGTGTTTACTTGTTACGAACAGCATATGTATCAATGTAGAATAAGTAATGTATAATATGGCTAAATTCGGTGCCATTTACGTACATTAGTGAACCAAGCCCTTTGTTCGCAGACACTTGTAACAACAATGCTTACTTTTATAACAGCATTTTATGGCCATACACCTAGAACGCTATTGCGGGAGCTATGGCTGACACTCCTATGCGTATTTTAGTTTGTCATTAAACTGTATACTTATACAATTGTTGCTTGTAAACTAACAGATGTTATGCCAAATTATTTAGATGAAAAGAACGCAACCAAGCATAGTAATACCAGACTTGGTTTGACTGACGCTCTTCATGATAGTTAAAAAAACAAAGGGTGTCAAAATACTCGGAAAAGTGCTCTAATATCTTTATTTTCGGTCCTGTTTTACTCAAATGTGATAATATATTGAAAAGAACATATTAAATGTGAATATTTAAATTACAGATTTCAGAACATACACATAATTTTGTCTCAAAGGCAAAGTCGTCTGAAGCGACCCACTATCATGATTTCAGGGAAAAATAAACCAAGTAATTGATGCAGCCTAATAAGAAGACCTTCGAAATGTGAAAAGCTGCAAATGACTTTTCATGCCCTTTTACGTCAAACTACTATCTATATATACGACAACTTTAGCAACAGCCTGTCCCGGCAAGGTCACATCAACCAGGAGCTAGATGAGCTGAATTTACACAATACGGAACCAAATGAGCTGCCTACAGGACGTCAAGAAACATTGACAGTCAACACACATGTTCGACCTGTCATTTCATAAGCTTCATCAGTGTGAAATGTTTAACAAAATCAACAGGTCAATCAGCTTTAAACAGATCCAACTACCCTGGTAGTGACTCAAATATGACAGGTAAGCTGAAGTGGATACTTCTATAGCAAAGAAGAATATTGCTCTACCTTGCTGACATCCGATTGCACCAGTCACAGATTCCGGTAGGAAAATTGACTCCCTAGCAAACAACAACCGGCAAAGCAGCACATGGGTAAATATAAACAATTTTCATTTATCCCGGCAACCATTGTGACGTGGAACACTATCCCATCACCCGAGATGACATTTCAGCATCAAACTGTCACAAATTGACATACGGGCCTTATTTTATCTGTAGTGTAAATGCAGGTATTGCATCATCTTTTTGTAAATTTTTGAGTTTTTGAGGTAAATGTCAGATTTCACGCATAAAACACCTCTCATGTTTTTCGGTATTTCATAACTTAAATTTCCATGTAAATTTTATTAAATTCGGTTCAATAATAAGAAAGTTGATATTTTATAAACTTCAGTAGTTCATGTTTTTATCCCCAAAACCACTATAACGGGCCTCAAATTGTCAATTTCAATCCGCCCCAAAGTAGTCAGATTTCCCGGCTATATCGTGAATCCCGTGAAAATAAAAATAGTCAGAGCTCACGCATAAGTGAGTCTCATGGAATTTAGTATTTGGCAGGACATAACCCTACAAATAGACTTGACTAGCGCACACCACCTTTCGACATTAGACGAATCTATGTCAGATTAATTTTTCTTGCTAGAAATTTATGCTCGATCGAGGTAAGTAATTTATTTGTTAGATTTTTGTATGATTTTTGCCATACGATTTTTATTTGGTAAATTTCTGTACATTCTACAGAATTCTGTAACATTTACTTTTCGGCATGTGATTTTGGCTAGTTTCGATATGTCAGGACTATTTATTAAATTTTTCAGGCTTTTGTAAACTTATTTCGAAAGAGGAGTCTAAAATGTTTCGTTTATATAAGATATAAAATTTGTACTGAAATTTGTAACATGATAATTGTAAAGCACTGTTTCAAAAATATATGTCAAACATTTCGTTGTTATGGAACGCCGATACTGCATTGCACTGTAATGTATAAATCTATATGGCAAGTCTAGTACCATGTATGTAATTTATTTTATTGTTATATGAAATAGCGTGCCAGTCTATAGCATATACATACAATGTCCGTTTTGTTGTATGGCATTTGATGCTATATCGATACCAACTATTGTATAACGTTTGATTTGCATTGAATTTTGTTAATTTGTAGCTGTAAATAATAGCTGCAGTTTATCATTTCCGTATCTATAATGTTTTATCATAAACTTTTCATATCTTTTTCATACTTTAACTTTAGTCTTTTAAGTAAGTACTTTTTGTAATAATGGAAGTAATTAGTGACGTATTTTAATCACGTGACGTATGAACTTAGTAGCACATATATTTTGTATAAGTAGCACGTATTATTTATGGGAGCCTACGGAGGTATGGTGTACCCAAAAGAGCAGTTTTATGGCCTGGCTTATTTGTTTTGCCATGGTGCTTACCATATGTTATATATTTTAGCTTCTTCCGCCAGACGATTTTACCTGGTGATGTCATAACCCGGAAGTACAATGCCCGAGGTTCACTTGTCTTCACTCGCCTGGATGTGATTTTCCCAGCGCAGAGCTTTCGTCCCATGGTTGTGCCGTAAACCGCAAAGACGCTGATTTTTGTTATCCTTTGAAGTCAGCTCAGGGATGCAATCACCTACCATCATAGGGAGCCAAAACGGAGTCAACGTATTCACGGTTTAAAGGGACTTTATTGGAAGATATGTTATATTTTTTGTGCTACTTAAAGTTCGAAATCAACTGAAACACCTGTGCCACGTCACGTAACAAAGAAACTGTCAGTGATAGAACTTTATATCTAGAGATACTTAACTCTGACTTTTTTTCTTTCTTATAATCAGTTGTTTTTTTTTTATTAATCATCTATTCATTGTTAATAATCATTTTATGTAAATAAATTTGTAAATCTTGTAAAGGGTGTTGATTTGTTCTGATAGTGATTGTCGCCGGTACGTCCATCCTTGTCACACAAACGTCGTGTTCAAGTGTTCATAACAGTTTTAAAAATGGTTACCCAGATTTCCGTCAGCTAATTGATTTGTTCGAAACTTTAACCTTTTAACACCTGATAAGGTATAATTATTTGTGTATATTCAGTTCTTAACATATATTAGATTCTCACTGGAGGTACCTTTGATATTTGATTTTCATATGCTGATAGTGTTATTTCAGCAAAAGTATAAATCTTAAATAAAGCTACTTCGCGTAAAGAATGCTATGAAAAGTTGTATTATATTTGCATAAGATTTGCATTGACGAGTATATATTTTCCCGAAATTCATTAAAAAAATATGCAAGCTAGTAAATTTTTTAACCGCCCTTCCCCTTTCTTGGTTGCTTAAAAATAGATGAATTTTGAACCTGCACATTGAATTAAAAACAAAACTTTCTTAAAGAATAAAAGTTACATTACTTAGAGGGATTGTATGTTCCTTGTGTTCCTTAAATAAAACTCATACCGAATTTATGAAATCTGAAAATGTAATAATGTAACACAATCTGAAATTTTATCACTTCAAGACTTATTTTAACTTCCAAAGATAGTTTAGCAGGAGGCAGTTCGTAGATTAAACAGCGGCGTTATTCATTGCAGAGCTCTATTTTTTTTATTATTCTAGAGAAAGTATAAATGTGTCAACGATCAAAATCCGTTTTGAGTAACAGGACACAGCTGACAAAGACAATAAAAAGTATGGCAACTCATTGCTCCTCCGTTAATTTTAGACAATAACTAAGTTACATCTAATTTTAAAGGAAGGAAATAAGCCTATAATTTAATACCCTGACCTCTTATAAACTGTTGTCTAGCTAACTTTAAATTTAGTCCAAATATTTTTTGTCGTCAAACAAAACTGTTAACAGCTGTTGTATGTTACTATGACATCACCATAAAATTTCGAAAAAAAGTGAATACTTTTACCATTTTCCAAGAGGGAGCCCTTTTTCCGAGAAACGACGTTATTAAAATGCATTGCTTATGTAATAAGTATTAAATATAAGACATGTATCTCATTTTGTAGAATAAAATAATTGCTGTTAGATTCAATTGCTATTCAGAATAATTTGGTCAATATAGTTTACGTGTATGATGAGGCGGACACGGCTGTAAGCACAAAAACAAAAATGTGTGGTTATATTTCATAATACTTTTCAGAACACTTACAATGGTAAAGTTTTCAGTCATACGCCCATCCTGATTTAACATTGCCCGAGTTTTATAACTTCAGAACTGTTTCCAGAAATTATTAACTGATTGAATTTGTGGAGAATAGACTCCTTTGATGAATTGAGGGACGCAAGAAGGATGCATTCAATGCTTTCAAAGTATCTTTAAAGAGAATTCCTATAGTTTTTTTCCTTTCATAGAATTTTTTTTAATTGAGATATATGATAGGAAAATTTGTGCTGAAAACAATGAACAAATAAAAACAATAGGTCACCAGGCTTGTTTCTGTGAAAAATTGTTTTGAACACGCCCACTGTTGCTGAAACTGCCGGCGATTTTTCAACATTTTCATAATTTTCTGCTTTTTTATAAATACCAACCAAAATATAAATCCAGGCAGCACAATACGGTTTTTTCTTTTTACAGATTTTATTATATACTTATTTGATATCATAGTCATATTTGTAATACTCTATCCTTACAATAATGGGTACAAATGAAAAAAAATATTGTTTCATATTTACTTTTGTGAACTTTTTTCAATGAAAAATACCCATAGTGAAGAATATTTTTTTTAAATTTTGAAAAAACTCTTTCATAGAATTTTTTTCTTTTTCTTCTTGTGTATAGATAATTGTATTGTGAGCATAAAAATGGCTAAAAATGTATGGGTCACCAGGCTAAATTTTATGTTAAGATTACTAGAATACAACACCTATTCGGACGGAAATGGCGCGAACCTGGCCAAATTGATTACATGTATGTCTGCTAAAAGTTAAAAAAAGGTTTTAAAAATTCTTAATTCTTTCTGTAATTGAATACTAAATAATCTGAAAGGTGATATTGTCTTATCAGTACTAAGTCAATTATCTTACATTATATGAACAACACTGTCTTTGTACTAAAATGCGATGTGAAAACACAACCACAAAAATAGCAAGATACCTGTCAGGCATGATACTTGTCAATACAACATAAACCAGTATCAACATTTGATTACTGATATAACTTATCAAAAATGTTATTTCATTCAAAATTACTCATATTTAAGATTGTCTGAAATATGTTTCAACAAATGTTGACTTCAGTTCAGTTTTCCATAGAAAGTGTCGGCTGCGCAGAAAGATGCGCATAAAAACTATAGGAATTCCCTTTAAACAAATTTTAAAACAATTTTTAAAACGTTGAGACCTCTAAACAAGTTCCATGATCGGTATTGGGATCCCATCAACCAGCTCTGCAAAAGCAGATCTAATATGTCAGATATGTTAAACTCAAAACGACTCTCTCACAGTTGATGGAGTACTTCTGCCATTTGTGCCAGAGTTATGCACCGTATGTCTGAGGAGGTCATGACATGGACGCAATATCATCACTTTTTCTGTATGTTTTGAACATAAGTGTATATACAAATTTGCTCCCATAAGTACATACTTATATCATCAAATAAACAATATTGCAGATTTCTTTCAAATTTAATTTTATCTTGTTATCAGCTCTTTAGAACCTTGTAGTACTTAGAATTAATGTTGTTATGTTTTATGGCAGTTTGGAATACTGTGTCTGTACAACAGCGATCCGCTTACTCGAATGACAGGTATTCGTCAGCGGTGTTACACGTTTCATTACATCTCATGAACAGACTCTATCAAATAAACAGAAACTGTGTTTATTTTGCTTCGCTGTGTTCCATAATTTTAAAGGATCTTTAAATTTGATATAAATTTAAGCATATCTATATCAATATTACAAAATAAAACAGGTTGGTTGATCAAACAATAAATAAATATATCAATAAAAGTGCTGTAAATCCATAGCCTATATGGACAGGAGTTTTTAACTGACATTTCACATAATCAGGCTTAACATAGCTGTCATAATTGGTTTATTTCTATTTTTTATAAATGACATTTTTTAGTACATACTTTTTAAGATTCTGATAAAGACAAAAACACGGTCACTTTTACACAGGCCTCAACATTAATCCTACCAATTTCCAAATTAATAGGATCGAAATAAAGAAGTTATTCCCGCACACGTAATTGTAACAAAAGGCACGAAATGTTAAACATGACATGGTATATACAAAACAATGAAACCATAATGATACACACAAATCATGTAGCTGTGTTGACAGTGCACGTTGATAAAGAACATTTAGAAGTATAGATCGCAACCAAGCAACATAATAGCAGACTGGGTTTGACTGAGTCTGTTCATGAGGTTTAATGAAATGTGCAACACCCCACACGCCCGTTAGCACCGGCTGAAGCAGAATTCTATTAGAGTAAAACAATCACTCTATGATCCCAAAGGACCAGAAAATATAACCACAATAATTCCAACAGCCGCCACGTGGCACTGAAATTGTCACCGAATTTACCGATACGTGTGCGATTATATCTATCAAGAAATGACAATTACACCTGCGGGTGTCTCTAAATTTTATTTCGGTACTTGTAACATGTGTAAATGTTGAGTTCCGCTCAACCCGGGGCTTCCACTACCGTCCATCAAAGTGAGCCTGCAACATTTTCATTTATGCCGTGTTGGACGACTGTTTCTATTTTTTGAATGCGGCTTTTCCTGTTGGATTTCTGTCACTGTGTTCTCGCCAGCACCTAGCTTTATGTTGCTGTTCAAATACGAGATTATATCAGCAACCCTGAATATGGTGAAGCATCTCACTGTTATGTCGCAGAGAGACTTTGGAAACAAAAGGATAAAGATCCTAGCTGTTTCAATCAGATTGAATGAAAATGTTTTATCAACAAAACGAACCATACTTTATTCGATAGAGCGTATATTCATATATACAAATATTAGTTAAATAGTTCTGATTAAGCACAATTCACACTACTCTACCAATCCTCTGTACTAAATGTTAGATACGATATAAATTCTAAATAAAGTAACATAATTCTCAAACAACAATAGCTCAGCACACGTATTGACATGTGTAATAAAACAAACGTGTCGTAAAAATCACGTTTACTTTTTATTTTAACCATTTTCACATTCAAATGAATGAAATTGAAATTAAAAGTGTTTAATTAGACTGTTAAGTTGAGATACACTGAAATGGACTTTTTGCTATTTATCCTCGCATATCGTGTTATTTTAAAACATATATGTGGGTTAAAATGATTAGATAAATATTAACAGGACATTAACATTTTTGCTTGATCCCCTAAATTCTTTTTATCGTTTTTAATGATAGTGACTTTTTATCACCCGCAGAAGACGGAGGGTAATTGTTTTGGTGTTGACCGTCTGGCTTTTCATGCGTCCGTCTGGCCATCCTAGATTGAAACTGTTTACAATTCGAAAAGTATTTAAGCTAGAATCACCAAACTTTATACGACTATTAATTATTGCAAGACCTTTGCTCACATCTAGTATTATCCCCCTTGATCCAGAATATACACATTGTTTTCCCTTGACTTGTTTAAAAATGAAAATGCAAAACGTACTTTAGCATTTTCAGAAAATTTAAGTCGCTATCATAAAAATTAATAGCATTATAATCATTCAGGTCTAGACATCTTCAGGCAAGAAATTCCTTCAACATTTATGTTGTGCTTGCTGTCAGTGTTAGATTAAAGCTAGAAGAGGAAGAACAGAAGGACAGAAATTTCTAACAGTGTTTCTGTTTTAATGTAATTCTAGCCTGATTTAAGTGAGGTACTTTCTGATCTGTGCAGAAACGTTTGTTCTTGTAATAACTGATGCTAGTGTCTAGACATATTATGATTCACAACAAAAGATAATTTAATGGTTCTGTTCGTTCCTCTTTACATGATATATCAATTCCATTATCTCTGTCTCATAGCTAACGTTTCGTAATCTCGCAGAAAATTTAAACGGTTAATTAAGGTATGCGTTTCAGTCTATGAGAGCTTTTGTATATGAGCAAGTAAACCATTAACAGGTGTTCGTAAAGAAGTTGAATTTCAAAGAAAACTGCATACCCAACATAATAACCTTTATACCCCCAAATATTGTACTGCATATACTGCACACCTTTAGCGTTTCTATTTAATGTACACGTGTAATCAGTTGATAAATGTCGTTGACTATGTTGATATTTACATATGTTGCGCATACTTTCTTTCTTTTATGCATTAGGTTATTCTTGATTGGTCGAGATGCGTTAACTGAACATTTCATTGATTGTCCAATAGTGACACGTGTCACAGGATCCGCTGGTTACAAAAAAAGACCTATATGTCCACTTATTGCAAATTTCGATAAGCCGTTATTGACTGACTATATTTATTGAAATGGCATACTGTATTTTAAACAAGTCCTCGTAGTACTATTTGCCATGCGTTTTCCATTTAAATCACTGGTTAAACTACAAAGCTGACAACATCAGAAATGTGCTTCAGGAACTAGTTACTTTGTGTATAAATTTTGCTCCACTGGATACATTTATTAAAAACGATGGCTATTATAGATATTCAGCACTGCTTTCATGACGACGGCCAATAATGAGATGTTTTGATATTGGGTATACATTTATTCTGATGTACGATTCCGGTCGTTATATATCGGGAAACAAAGACGATAGTTAATTCTGGTGTACTTAATTTGAGATAATTACTCCACATCACGTTACTAGTAATCAGCTCTGCAATAAATTGTTTCCTCATTACAGAATAATTGGACACAACTTTCTCGACATAGTATTAACACTGTTAGAATTTATGCTATATTTAAAGCTCCTTTATTACGTTTAATTGTAATTGGTGAAAGCAACTGCCAACTGTTGACATAATATTGTATCGTTGGAACCAGAATGAGGTAAAGTATTTGACAAATGACAAGTTGTTATGCAAAGATATGTAACAGCGTTTCATTTCAGAAGTTCTGTGAGACATATTACGAAAATCAGAGGCATAATTTTAACAACATTTCTTTTCATGTACTTCTTGTTGCTTTGAAGGAAACTATACCAACTATCCAGAAACAAGTTTAATTCTAATTGAAGACGGATACTGTTCACGACATTAAGTCTTTAAGTATATTCTAAGACTGCTGACATTCCGTCCTGATTGCTATCAGTGGGCATTAGATACCGATTTACTGTTTGAGATGCATGCACTACCAGTAATACGTTTTGTACATGAAATACAGTATCACTCGAACGCATCGTGTTTCATTGTACGTTTTGATAACTTTTGTCTTATTACACGTGTTCCTGCTTTTATAGAAGAGATTCCAGGGTACTCAAACAGTGTGCTCTACTGGTTGGTAATTGATATATGCTCCGCCCGTTTTGAAGAAACAGATGTACTATCGAATGACTTTGTCCGACTGTCCGTCCGTTTCCGGATGCTAAGTCAGAAAGTATAACAGCCAGAGATTTCAAACTTTACTGGATGATTAATTATTATCTGAAAGAGGATGGACCTTTGTTGATGTTGGGGTCAATATGTCAAAGGTCAAGGTGACAGTGACATGTAAGCTGAAAATGGTTTCGGGACTCTACATAATAAGGTATAACAACTATTGCTTTCAAACTTTTCCACTTCTTCTATTTTAACATAATGACTTAGTGCCACAAGAGAAAGATTTTCATTTGGTGTTAAATCCAGTGGTTTACAGTTTAAGGTCACAGGCACATGACTTCATTTCTGATCCATTTTACTTATTCTGTTGGGGTCAATAAATCTAATGTAAAGGGCACAGTGACCTGGAGGCAGAACATCGCTTCCGGACTGTACGCCATTACGTAAAATAGCTACAACGTTCAAACTTTATTGGATGTCTTAGCACCATTTTAGTAGGACCTCTATTTTTGGGAAGATCAAAGGGTCAGAAGTCAAGATCACAATGTCCTGAAAAATGGTTTCTGCATACTATGACATACATTTTCCAAACTTAACACAGTGAATTAGTACCACCAGTGAAAGAATCCTACTGATTTTGGGATCAGTTGCTCAAGGGCCTATGTCACATAGGCTTGAATTAGTTTTTGGTATGTTTTTCGTTTTTGGACTCAAAGTCACAAGTGTATTAGTTATAGCATTAAAACTGAACAAAATGATTTAGCATCACCATAATGGGATCTCTACTTTATCAACTTCAAACATTAATCAAAAATTGCAATTTAAAGGCGTCTGCTGTTTACAAAACTGAAATTATAAAACTGAAAATGGAAATTTCATAAAAAACATTAAAACTATAGAAGTCGAAGAGATTCATTCCGAAAACGGATGGAAATTAGCTTCACATCCCATGGTTACAAGATCGTTATTACAACAAATAAGCTGTATCAAGTAATTATGACGTTTTTTCTCGTTATTACAACTAAATGTTTCGTTTGTACCTGAAAATGATATAAATTATCAATCTTTTTGCGCATGCCATATTCGACAAAAAAGAAAACGTAAATCAAAAACAAGTGACTTAAAATAGTTTATCTAAACAAAGCCCGGAAATATACATCCCTATATAGGAAAACATCGTGACTCTGTAAAGGTAAACAACAACGTGAGAGTTCTCTTTTTATGGTTTGCAGCTTAACGTTAGTTTTTTCCATATAGTTACGGAATAAAGAGGAACACTCTAGGTGTTTGGTTTTATCCAGTATTTAAGTTATATTACGAATCCATGACAAAAATGTTCTTCATTACAGGTCATTTAAAACATGAAGTACATCTCACACCCTGGGTGTAAGATTATAATAATATGTTATTGGTCATAGATGAAAATGCGGATATCGGGCTCGATGGTGACTGTTTTTGGCGGTAAAGTGGTTAAATGTTAGATATTGCCTTTTACTTAAGAAATAAATAGTGGCCAAAGCACCTTCAAAATTTCATGCAATGACAGCAGAAATAAAATCATTACATAGTTTAAATCGAATTAGTTTTTTCCTTAAAGCACCGTGCCATTGATATATTTGATATATTTGTGGACTTTTCTAGCTTACCCTTTAGTATTTCAACTGTCTCGTGGGAAATATATCTAGTCGTTATGATATTATGAAATTTGGTTTTAGCCGACAATCTGCTTTCAATAAATGCTAAAAACAAACATGATATTGGAAAAATAGAGAGCCCCTGAATTGAATAATTTTGCATATGATTTTACAAATACTGGTATTATTAACATGATTCTAACTCATTTTAGAATTGAAATATTGCAATCTGCTTCAAAGGCAAGTGTTAAGACATAGGAAGGCAAACTACTACAAAGAAGGTTCTATTACGTTACTGATGGTTATTTTGTTTTAAAAAGATTGAGACATGTTTAATGCAACTTTTTGCTTATTTCGTGGCGAGAAAAATAATCCAAACCAGGCCTTATTAATTTGCACTAATGTCTGGCCAACACGACACCACTTTTTCGGTCTGAGACTGTTAGATCGTGTCCTTTAAGAATGGATCAACATTGCCCAAATATTCATCAGGAGTTACATAAATTGTATGACACAATGACTTGCTTTATGTAATTAGATGTAATGGAGGTTATACACACTGTTAAACACTAGATTTAATAAAGCGTATGTTTGCTACATTTTCACTGTATTGGTTTTGTTACAATTATTCATTAAAATGAAAACATTATCTAACAATGTGAGTCACTAATTTAACTTTAATCAATCAAATTTACAGAAATCTATGTGCAATAGCTTTTGCTAAATCCACGAAAAATGGTAAGGGTCTAGCTAGAAGTCAACAAGTACAGTCCTGTTTTCAGGTTTTGTCACAAATTACCAGACTAAGGTTGTTTTTGCCTAATGATTAGGAAAATAAAACAAAAATATCTAGGTTCATGGATTTGTGCCAAATGGTACTTGCAAGCATTGTGGAAGTAGTTTTTCTTTCCATTCAACTAGGGTAATGCTTGATCGTGATACAGTTTTGTTTCGCAGTGTTACCAGTACAACCAAAAAGATGATTTGTAATAAAAGCGCTTAGACAAGTGCATTGTCGTTTTAAAAAAAGAAAAAGTGGAAAATCCACAGGTCGCTCCACTTGACAAAAACGAAAATATTGCAGACTCGGTTCATGGAAGTTAGTGGAAACTGATGCTATCGTCCACGCCCTCTAGGAGACATCCGCAGATATGTTCATACGACGGTGCACATGGAACCCTTCAATGATATACTAGCGTGTAATTCCATGAAAAGCGGCGTATGGTCCCCAGTTAAAATAATGGGTTTGCCCTAAAGGAAAAAAAACAATAGGCAGAACTAAACAAACTGGAATTAAGAAAGGGGATCTGAGATTATGGAGCCTGCATATCACAGGAACTGACAAAAGACAAAATAAAAAAGCAGGCACAATAATTATCCAATACCCAAAGCTATGGAAGCGGGAATATTGGAATCACCCAGGCCGAAATGTTAAAGCTGAGAACTAAACAGTACCAATAACACGACATAAAAGTCGTGCTGAACGATCTGAGAAGATCGACGTCGTCTTTCGTCATGCAAAATATTTATATGTATCAGATTTCATTCATAGAATACTTTAAAGCAATCAAATAACAAGACGACAATGTTAAATCTTGTAATAGAGAAAATCTCTGCCTATTCAAGTAATCAAGTCGGTCACGTGGTTAGTCGTATGAATCTTGTTTTATCAGATAAAAAAACATGAAAACTTTGATTATTATTCTAATAATGCTAATGTGGATTCATTGCGGTGTCATTAACCTGATGGTATGCGGCAAAATCTGACTTTCAAACGGTCCCTCAGCGGTCCGTACGTTCAACTTTTACAAATATTAGCCGAATGCTAGGTAAGTGATATACCAAACATACGTTAGTTCTATATTTTTTGTTGCGTATATTTCGTATGTAGGTTTAACTTAAAGACATGAATTTTATCTAGTAAGATCTCAAAGTGCAAACATGTATATACAAGTTTTTATTGTTCTGTTTGTTTTTCAGTAAAATGTTCAGAAAGAGGCATTAAGATTGTTACTGTTCATCGTTACGGTTATGATGAAAAATATTACTAGAGTTGCTGTAGATTTTCAGCATAGATATATAGTCAGAGTTTACGGGCTAAAACATTTATCAAAAGTCAAATTGTTGACAAGCAACAGAAAGCAATATAATTTTATTTTGTATTCAAATGTACAATATGAATATATTTCATATACACATTTAATAAATAGTATTTAACTTCACTATTAATCATGAAAGAAGTATTTTATAGCACTTTTTACGAATGTAAAAACTTTTAGAGAGAAAGGATCTTTTATGAGTGTCATTTGATATAGAATTTACGAAATTAGTTGAATGAAATTGTAGAATGTGAGTCTCTGTCACATTTAAATAAAATTCAATGTGGATAAAATGTTACATTTGTTTTTTCGCACGTTAGCTGTTTGCCCTAAACATCACTATTTCGTCCTAATGTACCTATGTAACCAAAAGTAAATTTGATCAACCCGTTCCATGCCTTAAACTTTAACTCAACTTAAATGGAATGAATTTCTAATTGGAAATGTTTGTAAAAGAAGTTTTAAAAACGTAGTTGGTACAATGAACTACTTAGCACCACTATACACATATCATGCAAATCCTTTTAGAGCTATTGATCCAGTCCAATAATCATACTCGATTCAATTCAACAAGAAACTGTAGCACGACACCTTATCTTTTTCTGTGTCTTATATACATGGTGCGATTCTGGACAGAAGAATGTCGAAGCAATATACAAGAGAATGATTTACAGCAAAATCATGGTTAAATGTTCTACACAGCCAAAGTATTAATTATGATAATATCTAATGAAAGCATTTCAGCGTATTGTGTTATGTGTATTTGATGCGTATTGTGCTGAAGGTAATGTGTGTTTCATGTATAACTCTACGAGTGTGTCATTTTGCATGCCATTAATAAGACAATGTGACCGCAGGGCAATGTTTATCGTAATTATAGGTTTTTTTCTGTTGTAAAACTCTACACTCGCTTCTGTTTACGTTAAAACTTAGCGTTATTTCTTTTGCTTCGGTCAAAATGGAAAGTTGAATAATCTACTCGGCAAAAATAATCTTCAATTTACTAATGGTGTCTGATGGAAAAAAAATTATCAGATTTTGAATGTATAAAATGATGTTGAATTTTAACTGTTTATAATGAAATGAATCAATGAATTTTGTATTTTTCAAGATAAAATTACGCTTGAAATGAGATAGAGATATTGATATTGGTTTTATATTTACCTATTCATCTAAAATAAAAAGGCTTTCCTAACATAACTATGGTTGCTGTCTGTCTGTCTGTCTATATAAATATTCGACATGAAAAAACAACCTTCAAGTTTATATTTTCCGTGGGTTTAAGAGCAAAACGATGAATGGCGACGTCAAAGTAGCGTATTCATTATGTTCTGTTTTGTCGTCAACTTTCCTAGTGCGAGTACACCTCCATGCTAGAGATCAGCATGCAACTAAGCATTCCAATCCAATTGAAATGGCCAACTATGTGTATAACCATAAAGCCACCGATTACAAGGAAGCCAGATATTTAGTGTGAAAGTTTTGGCAAATATAACGAGATATTTTAATTGTTATATGCTCGACGTTGAATTCCTTTCACTGTGTATGCCGAGCACTATCTCCAACCTCGCAAAGGGAAATGTGTTTTAGAAATCAAAGTGTTAGTTTATAAGGAAAATACTCTAAAAATCCCAATATCTTTTAGGCTTGAAGTGTCGAAGCACGCTGCAAATGATTAAACTTTGCATTATTCATTTACGCTTCTCTGACATGACATCTGTACTTCACTATTTTGAAATATTGTCATAGAATGTAAGCTGACAGGTTACAAAAATAGGGGTACCTACTCTTCTTCATCTATTATTGATTGCTTTTCGTTTAGCTAACACTTTGAACTCTAAACACATTTCCCTTTTTGTAAAAAGTATGCGGTCTAAAACGCCATTCTCTGCGTCCAAGGAACGTTGAAAGTATTAAAAATAAAGTTAGAAGAATATGTAAAATATATTTAAAACAATAAAATCTACAAAAAAAATCATTTTGAATAATAGAACGCAACCAAAAACAAAATAACAACAAAAAGTTTGGTTTTTGCTTGCAGAAAAGTTTTAGAGTGATAGGAGAGAAGCATGCAACATTTACAAGAAACGATGTTTTGAAAGATTTTTTTCTGACTATAAAATGGAGAACAAACAGGCACAGATTTTTGTGATGTTTTAGATTTAGCTTTACTTTATTGCCAGATATATCTATTTTGTGCTAACAACACAGAACAAAGGTCTTGAATGTGTGATGATTACTTGTTTTGTTAAAAACGTGAACTTTATTAAGCTATTATCGTTCATCCTGTGCTTGATTAGGAAAGGTCATTTGCACTTGTATATTTTAGTTTTTTTTGTGCATTTACGCAAAACTAGATATCACTTGATCTTTCATTTTCAAAAGAGGCTTTAGCTTAGGTAAATCTTGATTACATCATCGCATCGCTCAATTTGAAGAGTGTCCAAATCACATACAGGAACTCGTACACAACTAAGATTACGCAATGCTTAGTTCAATTTGCAAGACAGAGCGCCGCTTGAATTAGAATTTGAATGCCTGTTGTTCGAATCCGCCGGCCAGGACAAAGTGAATTAAGCGAAAGTCCTTCGTAAATCCTGTTTTTAACAATTGCAGTAAACAATTGTTCGACCAACGTAAATGTACACTTCAGTCTTCCGTCAAGTCGACTACATGTCACTGTAAAATATACCACATTAGATAATGATTTATGATCTTTATCGGTACTGAAATGATATCAGTAAGATAACTAAGATGTTGAAGACATTTTATAAAATAAAATCAAGATTATGCCCTTTTCTGCCAGAACGGTCCTGATATCAGCCAAGATGGCTGAAAAAAAAATCAAAAGTGGTATCTCCTTTAATCGCGTTAACTGACCCATCAAAATGGAATTTGAGACTGGCATTGAAAACTGGTGTTGACCGAAATGGGGCGAATAATTGCTGACTTAATGATTCATTCTCTGGTTACTTCAGGAGTTTGTGTTGTGTTACGGAAGATATGCACATAATTAATAATAACTGATACTGCCGAACTTAATCTATTTAAACCAATTATGTAATCGATTGCCTATACAAAAAGCAACGTAAAAAATAATCTTTATATACCAGTCCTACAACTATAGTCAATATTCAACGAGGGAAAAAAAGCCTTTTCAGAATACTTCACCTTTTATTTTGGATAACATAGCAAACTGAACAGTGTGTCAATTTCAAGCACTTAACGAATCTTGAGGCGGTCTGATTTGAGTCTAATATATTGTTTATTGACTTTTAGAAGCTCATTACAACGTTTTATATTGCCTTCATCAGTGTGAAATTGTCATTTAATTTTGTTAATCGCAGCGAGAAGGATGGGAAACTCTGAATATTGCAAGAGTTGTGCGGACACATTAAGACAAGGAGCGGTAATCTAGCAGTCTGATTATTTCTTCGCGTTATATACCCTATAAAGAAGTCATCTCAACAGCACATATTTCTGCAAATAGTATTTTCGCTCAGAGTCTATCTTTTTCTTCCTCAATGATCTTTTTTACAACAATAACCGTTGTACTTAATCGAAATTCAGTTTTCCAAGCAAATATTTTATGTTGTTTGGTTTTGCTGTATGCTTTCAAAGGATCTTTTCAAATTTTATTGACATTCCATCTTACAGCGACAAACTTGTCATTTGTTAATTAGTGATATAAAATGGATTCCTTTGCTTTTTCATTATTTAATATATTAGAATTTGGCTATGTCTTATTTTTAAGTTATAGAGTTATACAGTACAGCGTCAAACCCCAAAAACTAGGACGCCAATTTACATAGTAAATAAAACTAGGAAGTCAGTGGCGTAGCCAGCCCCCCCCCCTCCCCCCAGCTGGCTGGCTAGTTACGAATTTTATGACTATGGGCCCCTCAATTAACAAATTTATACACCAGCGCAATTGGCTTGATTTGACAGCAATACACAGGCTAAAGAGCCATAAAACCATGTCCGGTAGTGGAAGTTAACCCCAGGCATGTGACAGGTAAAAGTTTATCTGTACATGCTTCATTGATCGCTTGCTTTTTAAACGCGGTACTTGATTGGATAGTGGTGAAACAACTGACCAGTGAGGTTGCCCGATACATGAGATTGTACGGCAGTGTATTACAAATGTCATTTTGTATATCAATTTTGAGTAGTTTTTGATAACTTTCTTTTTAGTGAAATTACACATATTATTTTTTTTTTAATTAGAAAAAAGATTTTTTTATATTATGATTGAAAGAAAAGGGTAGAATGAATGAAATTTTATTCATTTGATTAAAATGTAGTATAATTATTGCTGACAATCATATAGTTTGTTTTATTATGATAAATTAAGTTGATTTTCAAACCACTAGCTTCTTTATTACTGGTAGCTGGTTATACATTGGATTGGTAGATATCAGAGCCAATACACTGAGACCTGGCTGTCATACAGAAAAATGAAGTCCATACACTGTGACTGTACAATCATACATACATTGAAAAGGCTTGATGAAATGATTAAAAAATAGACTTTTCCTTAAATATATAATACATTCATGCATCCTTAAAGGTGTTTCAGGTAGCAGTAAATTGCATCTTTTCATGTGCCGTATAAAAAAATTTCGACATCGGGAGGGGATACCTCCGAACCCACCCAAAGTCCTGGACACGGGCCTGGCTCTAGTCCTTGTCGCGGTTAATATCCCTATTAGTTTTCAGCATGAAGTAAATTGATAGAATCTCCAGCAATATCAACCTGGGCTGGATGTTTGGGAGATAGATATTACACTTGCCGTGGGCGTGACTTGAAATGTTTAAGGTAAGTACTTTCATCGGCTACCATGCTAAACACGAAACTGATACCTTCTTTGTTGTTTAGTTTGCTTATATTCATGACTTTTAATACGGACAGTTATAGGCTAAATCTCCTACTGTATATTGATAAGTAACGAATTGCTTTGTACTCTTGCTGTATTTTTAACGAATGAATTTTACCAGACCTGAATCACATGAAACATGAAAATGAATATTCATGTACATTCCTTTCAGACAAATAACCTTTCATTTTCGGGATCATGAATATTAATGAATAAAGTCATGCAAAGGCAAACACAGACTGAATCGGATTTCCAACTGGTGAAATTCATGACAATCTGTAGATGTACGAGGCCCCATGAATAATAATAAAACATGCTCTTCTTAGAGCGATCCATTTCATATCATGTTTCGTACTTCGTTTACTTTGCGATCAAACCCAAACAAGAATTTTTATATATCAAATACGCACAAAGAATTGTTTAAACGTTGTATGTTATATTCTGTTTCAATTGTTTTGAACTATATACATTGTAAAGGTAAATGTGTTCCTTCGTTACAATGTTTTAAATCATCATGTCCCAACTGGATGAAAATTACATAAACTATTTCCTTTTTCTTTTTTCTTTTGGATATGTATCTGTTTTATTTTTATGTGTACATGCCTTTGCATTTTCAATGTACTCATGTTTAATATGCATTATGTTCTGTATATACATGTGTTTTCTTCTTGAGAGGGCCTCATGGAAGATAAGCATCAGCTCAATGAGCCATCCTCTATAAACAAAGAATTTACTTATTTAGTACTTACTTACTTTACTTACCCATATAAAGTAGTTGCAAAGTACCGTTTCCATTGCTTTTAAAGCACAGCTCAGTGTTTCATATTAAATAATGTACAAACGTCCGTTTACATTTTAAGGGTCAAAGTCGAGCGATAATTCATTAAGCTTTGAATCCAGCAACATGGCACCCATATCAGATTCTTATGTTATGCCGATATTGTTAACTCATCGGCTGAACTAACGTAAATGTGGAGTTGTTTTTGATTGGGAGTCGATCAAAAAGAAAGTCGTCAGTTGAAGAGCATACAGTCAGTATAAAAATTCAAACGACTTTCTACGACACCTTATAGAAAGTTAAAATGATAACGATTGTAAGTAGAATGTATAAACAATAATGGAAACAATTTTAGAAACATATCGAAAGGCATATTTTTTCTGTGGGCACAGTTGAAACAGTGAAGTCAAGAAAACGCTTGGAAGTGTAGAACACTACCAGAACACTGCAAATAAAAGCAAATTCGGTTTACGAACAGTTCCATTCTTTGTCGGACTTTAGCAGCGTAACTGTTAAAGAGAAATAAGAAGAAGCGTTGACAAACAACGCACAATTGTTGTAAATTAATCAAGTCCATCCAAGTATTCTTTTGAAATGTTGAAGGCAGCAAACAAGTAACAGTACTGTACTCCTGGTTTAGGAACTGTTCAATGTCATGTAGAATTTAGCTGCAACTCTTTCAACTTTGGCAATGGATTCGGATTATTAGACGTTTGCGAATTAAGACGAAGTGAAGTGTGAACACCTAAGACGATCGATTTTTCACGGGGGCATTCTCAACATCATTATATTGTCTGCGGTAGGACAAATGCGTGAAAGGTTATTTACCTAGCTTATCATGCCGCTACTATGCGGTAGGGGATGTAGATTTGGCTTCGTCTGTCCGTCAGAGAAAATTTGAAATACGCATGTGACATATCACAAGAAGTATTTAACGACCGTCGCAAAAAGTATTGTAAAACCGTCATGAAATGTGTTGGAATGCTATTCAATATTAGGAGTTGCGCAATATATCTGAGCACAAAGTGCTCAAAGTGAGCCGTTGTGGTAGGACAGTGTCGTCCGACGTCGTCTGTCGTTCACAATTTCACTGATAACTTAGAGGTTGCTATTTAAGTCCAATCTTAATGAAACTTAGTAATGTTGTGTTGAGAAAATTTCGACAGAGTTTGATATCGGGTCATTATTTGACTAGGTCAAATCATAAAAAACCTTGTTAACACTCAAGACTCCTTTTTAATACTGGATCTATATAAGACCTGGTCAGAATATCTTTATACAATTTACATCAAGTTTGAAACTAGATTATCTAGGATCCAAAATTATCATTTTGTGAAGTCATGTTGAAACATCGTTAACACACTAGAGATCATGATTTACTTTTGATCTTTATAAAAACCCGGTTAGAGTATCTTACTTTAAAATATCTAGATATATTTTGAAAGATTAAAAACGGGATTAAGAGCTGTATCATAGACAATAAAACATTCTTAACACTCTAGAGGCAATATTTTATGCTTGATCTTATGAAACTATGTCAGATATTTGCCTTTATCAAATGTAGGTTAACTTTGAAACTGGGTCATTAAGCAAAATAACAGAAAAGCCTTGTAAACACCCTAAAGACTAATTTAAAATTGTTTACCTGATTTATATGAAACACAGTCATAATATATGCCTGCATCAATTCTAGGTCAAGACTGAAACTTGGTCATCTAACGCTAAAGGGTAGTACAGTAAAGTTAAATCATAGAAAAACAGTCTTTACACTCTAGATGCCATATTTTCTACAGGAAACTAAGACAGACCATTTCTCTTTAATATAGATGCAGAAATAGTGTTTTGTAGGGTATGATATGTAATAGAAAATATACTTAACACTCTCCAAACCTATTATCTATGTCGTCCGTCATTTTGTTAAGACGAAGATTCTGACCAAGTTGCAATACAATTGGGCCATAATTGTTATCTCTGGAGTGTTCAAAGCAAAGCTGTTAACGTCGGACGACGACGGACGGACGATGCACTGAGCGATCACACTAGCTAAACCTGACTACTTTGTTTCAGATTCATAGACAAAATCAAATCTATAACCCCACCGCAAAAGGCGGCATAACAAGTAAATTCAGTAAATGTATATCCCTCGTTTTCTTTTTTTTTTTTGTGAATGAGGAGAGTATATTTTGAAAGATATTTCATTTCAAGATATACACAAGTTATGTACAAAAGGGCCGTGCAACGGTTTGTTGTTTCCTATTATTTGTATAAGTCAAGGGGAAAACCTCTGCTCTGTAGTGATCTATAAGTTTCATGAAGAATTTTATGGATAACATGTATTTTTTTTTATTAATGATTTTTTAAAACAATTAATGGGCAATAACTAAGATTATGATGAAAGGTGGGCATGCATCATCGCCCTATATTGGTCTACATTTGTGTTAAATTTCATCGAGTTACTTTTTATGTCGGACTGTATGGAACGTAAAATAATCAAAGGGCAATAACTAAGAAATCCTGACAAAACTGCGAGTGCGCCGCTGCACTACAGTTATCTAAGTTTGTGTAACGTTTCATGAAGATCCATGAATAGGTTACTTAGATACTGCTAAACATGGGGTGGGGGAAATTCTATGTGTGGGCAAAGATCAAGTGCTAATTAATAATTATGTGATGTTTGGTGATTCCAGCTGAAGTACTTTTTGAATTATTAGCATATTCAATTTCTCACCAAATCTAGGGAAAACATCTGCTTTTACTAGGTAAAAAATGATAATACTACGTGTGAGCAATGATCATGTACTAATTAACAATTATGTGAGGTTTGGTGGTTCTAGCTGAAATACTTTTGAATCATAAGTATTTTCATTTTTATTGCAAACAAATGGAGGGGAAAATATCTGCTTTAATTAACTGGGTCAAGGAGGATAATATTACGTGTAAGCAAAGTTCTTATGCTAATTAATATTTATATATATTTATGTTAGGTTTGGTTATTCTAGCTAAAAACCTTTTTGAATTATAAGCATTTTTTTTTCAAACAAATCAATGGAGAAAACTCTGTTTTACTGGGTCAAGGGGAATAATTCTACGAATAAGCAAAGGTCGTATGCCTCTTCATAATTTTTTGATATCTAAACGCTTTTTGAATCATAAGCATTTTCAATTGCGGACGGACGTACGGACGCACAGACGGACAAACATTTAGTTCTTGAAACAAATACCCAGATGAGCAGCTTGCCTCTATGACGATTTAAAGTTTTGTTTAAAAATATATGAGTAAAAGCTTTACAAAACTTCCGTCATACTCGCATATATTGTGTGATTAGAAATTGTATTTTGTGTCTCGTATCATTTAGTTTTTCAACTACGCGCAAATAGCAATCTCAAATAGATCTTTCATTTTCAAAGTACATTTTGAGTAGGAAGATCTTGATTCTATAACTGTTTTCCTAATTTCTCTTTGTAAAGTATAATTGGAAAATTCCCACTGGAAAAAAAACGGTGATGAATATCTCGCATAAAAATATAAGCAATTAAATAATGTTGCTTATAATTGTGTCCTCTGTATCATGGAATTAGGTACAAACAAAGCAATTGTTTGAAATACGTAAATTGTCATTCTATATAAAAGATAAAGTGAGCTGTTCCATGAGAAAACCTGTATTTGTGATATGATAGTAACTATTGCATAATAAGAGGTCTAAAAAACTTGAAAATTATTGTTTTTCTTTTGTTCATGAAGAAACTAGAAAACGAGTATATTTTTAATACAGCTATCTATACGAAATAAAATTCAACCATAATTTGCAAATAAATGTTGTGTTGTCATGGCAACGGAAACTCCAAAGCGCTTATGCATCATGAAAAAAAAAAGAGGTGTGTATAATAAGGGTCCATGATGAAACCAAAAATATACGGTAAAGATATTTTAAGTAAATTCCTAAATATTCAAATGTATGATGTGTAGTAAGTGAAATTTGTTGCATTATTTACTTGAAAAATACACACTATGCAAGGTGACGTCATACTTTTTTAATGACGTTCTAAATGTCACGTCTCAAAATGCCTTCGGTGACTTACTTAAAATATTTTGAAATAGTGAAGATAATTACTTCTGTGTGTTTTATATTTGTGCGTTTGCGCGTGTGTGTGTTCGCGCGCGCGTGCAGATCCTTGCATGCATAGGCTGCGCTATTTGTGCGTAACTTTCTCTGGTTGGATATTTATTCTTATTACTTTTATTGTGTTCCCTGTGTCGTCCTGCCATTATTTCTATAAAAAAAGTTCTTCAATGGACCAAATACAATACTAGTACTTAAAAATAATCTTAAAATCTAAATCAAAAACTTAATTTTGAAATGACTCCGTGTACACATTTGCAAAATATGTAAGGGCATATAAATATACCGTGTAAAACCCTAGAAATTGTCAAGCATGTAACGTAAATTGCTTCTTTATATTTTGTTTTCAATATTCTTTATCAAGTAATTGTAACTTGTATTCTCTATTTAATCATATCGTTTTCACGTTTTATCCTTCACGTTATTTAGTTGCAAAACCATGCGAATTTTCAAATAATGCAAATTACGAAAACCTGGAGGTGATTAAATTAAACTGTGAATTGATTACTCACCTTTGTGCATTGACTGAGCTCGTTTCAAGGTTATATATTGTCGTCTTATAAATGTTCATTTCACTTATAAAGATGAAACTTAAAGGGATTTGAAGAGCTACCCAGACGAATTATAGCGGCGAGTAGTCCGGGGATTTTATTTTAAATTATTTGCAATACATCCTTCGTAAACAATACATATAGACATCAATTAATTCTTCTAATGGTAATATCTCTTTAAGTTCGGGTGTTACTGGGAAAGTTATGAGTCACCATTTTGCTGCGTTTTGCACATTTTTGGAGGCATTACTCATAGACGTGACAATTCGACAACGATGGAAACTTTTACCGACGGTCACATCATGGGTCATTTATTTCATGATTCGTCGGCGCCGTGAAGAATTAGTGTGTAATAAGCACATTTTTCTTGGTTCGGGGACCACTCCTGAGATGGATCCAAAGAAACTGTTTGAGACGGGGACGGACCAGTATATCCGCCAAATATATTTTATTTCTTGTTCTATATAAAATAGAACCTTTCAAATAGATTTAGACATCTCGTGAACGGTAAAAGATGCGTGCTTCAGAATTTCGATTCAATAATAGCCATGAAAAATACGTACAGGACAAACTAAGGCTAACTTCGTTACAACACAGAACGAGGAACGATTAATCACCATGTGAACACATAATACAGTAATGTATCACCTAAAAGCATTGTTTATATAATGTGTATTTAAGGCATACTGTTGTAAAACGTAGTTTTATTCTTGTCGCTTACTTTGTGCTGGGTAACGTCAGATCGGCGCAATTATAGACCATATGGTGAATGCCTATATTTAAAATCCCCGGTGCCAAATTTTTAATGACTTCCTCACATAACAAAATTCTACACTCTGTGCGAGGTTTCATGTCCACGGCGGTGACGTGGGCACTGATAGGGCATTTTCGTTTTTTCTATCGTATAATTTAACTATTTCATATACCAAAATGTTTTAAACAGTATTATCTATGGATAACTATAATTATAAACCTTTTGGACTTTAATGGTGTGCAAAAAAAACCTTTCGATTCTGCACCCAGCAGTACACTTTAGTACCTGTCATGTCAAAAATTATTTCATACGCTAATAGCACTATTTATTCGAGACTTATTGTTGTTAACTTCTCTAGTCCTTTCGAATCATATTCTTTTTTAACAAGAGTTCTTAAGCTAGGTGTCATAACGGGTGTGCACATTTCATACCTCTCATCAAAAGAATCTGCTATTCTTTCACTAGGTTGCGTTCGGTGCCTCTGAGGCCTCTTCTTATAAAATTTATTTGCTGGCATGTTTAACTTTTAGACAAAATTCTCTGACTGAATTATAACAACATTTCTAGATCATTGCAGCCTCCACTTGCATCAAATTTTCGTCGTTTTAAAGTATCAAATTAACAAATGCTGAATTGTGAAAAATATCTAAGATAGCGTGAATGTGCAGAAAAAGCAAAATACATACAATAAGGACTTCACTGTACAATATAACAGTTGGAAATTGCCGAGACAGTTTCGATCGAGACACCTTACCTAGTAATGACAATTTATAACAATAAATAACGCCTTACTCTAGGCGTGCGCCGATTAACTACATTTGTTCTGTCTGGTGTCAGTTATAATGGCAGAGGCATCTAAACGAATTTGCCTGAAACTTATAAACTATCTATAATGATGTATTCGTTCAGACGTCTGAGACTCGTGGTCATATAAAAATATTTATTTGGAACTGTTACAGCAAACCTCTAATAATATTATGAACAAATATTTTGAAATGAGCGCGCACGCAAAGCAGATTTCGACCCAAATTATACACCAAATAATAATGTATGACCCCCTGAGATGCTCTTTAGTGTCTCCCACCTAAGACGTTTGTACTGATTCTTCCCAGGACAGACGGCTTCGCGTGTATCGGTGCTTTACACGGGCACGTTATAGAACCAGACAAGCTAGGCTAAGTTAGCCGGACAAGCCTGTATCTAAAAAGGATTTCTCTCTATCCGTTCTGGGGGCTTTATCTCACTGTCCCTTTGGTCAGATCGCTCTGTATCTGTACTAGTAGAGTGCGTTTGCTATATGTTAAGCTTATCATGAAAAGGGCGCTATATAAATCTGGTATAATAATGATAATAACAAATTTTCAAATCTGAGGATATTTATGGAGGTTTCTTTAGATCCGAACTTTATGTACTAAGTGAAGATTCTAGCCCAAACAAACACTTTTACGTATATTTTAATACATTCAAGCTACATCTTGATAAAAAAGCCATGCATCCGAATGAACAATGCGCCACGCGCGCGTTTTATTTATTAATGATATTCTCTGTAAAACGAATATTAAGTGGTTTCTGGTCTTATAACAGTGTTTTCTTTAGGACGTTACGAAGAAATCTCGCATGTTGGTCAATGTCTAGGGGATGCAATGATATATTTTCATATTATGGCAATGGTCTGATATACTAACAGTATTATTTTTTTACCAAATGTATAATCAGCTCGCCATACTTGTTATTTAAGTGTGATGTGACATTTTTTGTTAAATATGTATGAACATAAAATGCATTATGTTCGTGTTTAATATTTATATTAACCTTAAATTATGTTCAATGCCAAAACTTTAAATCTTGTCAGTTCTATCTATGTCAAAAGTTACTAGCTACTACAAAATAATGTTTTGTTGTGAATGCAACTATACGCTTTACCACAACACACGGTCTAATCAGAATAATATAAATCACTGACACAGAAATTTCAACTAAAAGTTTTAACGCTTGACATAAATTTCTTGCAAGAAAAGAAAAGTCATACACGACTTAATTGCATTATCAGTCAAGTTTGTACAAATGTAATTATGTTGGTTTTTTTACATTAAACTCCTGAACTCAGTTAGATTTATATTTTACAGTTACATTGCTTACTTCGATTTAACTAAATGAAAGCAATATTTTCACATTTTGATTCCTGCAGTTTTAATGACAGGAAGCATACTCATTTGTTTCATCGATGAGTTGAAGTATCTTCGAAATTTCAATGATGATCTTATCTGGCTTGGCTGTTCAACAAGTATTTTCCTAGAGATTTCCTTGAGTTGTAGGTTTCTCAGACAAATGTTTTGAATACAGACTTAAGCCGGTGCTAGTGGCCGTGGGCAGTGTTGCATTTTCCATTACTGCTCATGAACAGACTCAATCAAACCGAGTCTGCACTTTTCACCATTTGCTTTGTTCTCGGTGCTTCCGAGGGATCTACTTTGCAGATTTTATTTACTTCACAACAGCGGGTGTTAAGTGCCGTGTGGCGGCCGTAAAAAGTCGCTCCGACTTCATCTCAGTGATGTTATTATATTTTCTGGTCCTTCGGGCTCATTGATTTCAACTCATTACAATTTGAAGATTGAATACTGCTTAAGCCGGTGCTAGGGGACGTGGGCAGTGTTGCATTTTCCATTACTGCTCATGAACAGACTCAGTCAAACCGCGTCTGCAATTTTCACAGTTTGTCTTGTTATCGGTGCTTACGAGGGATCTACTTTCCAGATTTTATTTAAATTAATGCTTTTAATTTCAAAATCTGAACTCTCATAACATTCTTACTCTTTCAGCTTATTACAATTATACACATGTCCTGTAGAGATATAAACATTCGAACTCATGTCAACTTTTCTGGACTAGTTTTAGTAATGCCGCGAAATCTAACGAATAAAAATTTCAAGTTGTAAATACACCTATTTGTTTACTGTTTACCTCTTTGATTCTTATCTAGACACACAAGAATGATATATTTTCTAATTAATCAAGACATATAAAGTCAATGGAATAATGGTAAAAGTAAATTCTGAAAGGATTAGAGTCTACAAACGCAATATGTATAACATGTTACATAACACGCACTCCACGTAAACATCCTGTAGCTTTCACGTTTCAGGTAACAAAAACAAATACCCTAAACATATGAACATGCAGTTTGTATTCTTTGTAGAAGAAAACGCTAACTTCCGCATAAACAACATAGATGCAATAATATCAATGACTTCTTTTCGGGAGATCGCGCGCGTTCTCTGACGTCATTCACAAAGGGTACACAATCCATAAATAGCGTCTTTTAAAAATCTTATATACAATCAACAACCTAAAATTGTAATTACACCTAGACGGTAAAAATCAACATTAAATTGATTCGACTCGGCAAATTTGACAGGGTTTATAGTTTCGGAAGCAAATTACAACTTAACGACGGTGGGTTGTTTTCCCCGAGGTGGTGTTCTATGCTTCCAATAGTCTTCTCATATTTCATCATTCGCAACAACATCATATATCTAAAGACTTTTCTATGACCACAATATTTTTACCATTTGATTACACGTAACATGATTATTATTTTTACTAAACTTAGGTTAAAGCTTAAGATGTAGAAGATATTTTCCATAGATTGCACGTTGAGAATTTATTAAACTTTTAACTAGATCTTTTGTGATTTCCTCCCCAGTACGAAGTTCATATCAAAGTTCAGTTAAAAACCAAATCTTAAGTTGTCAGAAGTTAGAAATTAAATCCAAAATACGTGAAAAAAGATTCCTGAACACCGTATATGACAGAAGCAGAATTAATGAATGATAATCAATCATTTGAGCCGTGCCATGGGAAAATCAACATAGTGGCTTTGCGACCAGCATGGATCCAGACCAACCTGCACATCGGCGCAGTCTGGTCAGGATCCATGCTGTTTGCTAACAGTTTCTCTAATGGCAATATACTTTGAAAGCGAACAGCATGGATCCTGACCAGACTGCGCGGATGCGCAGGCTGGTCTGGATTCTTGCTGGTCGCAAAGCCACTATGCTGATTTTCCCATGGCACGGCTCATTTATATGTTGAGTTGCATTTACTTTTCGCAGAATGAAAGATCTTCAGGCATATATGTCCAAAACATACAATTTCATCTTTAGTAGCCGTATCGGATGTATTCAGATATAACTATTTATATATTAATATACCATAAACAATATTACAAGTCGTTGCTTACGTCATGGACTTGGCATCTTCTTTATCATTCGATATATTGTATGTGCCCTTTTTGTCGCGTTCGTAAGTCAAAGGCTTCTAGATACGGTGCATTGTAATTTACTGTCTCATATAGACTTGCACACCAACAACAGTCTTCATGAAGATCAACATATATCTATTAGCTCTTCTCTTGGACAATCAAAGACATGTGTATTGACTTTGTTTACTCCTAGGGGTTAACTGAATTATGCTCAGCATTTAAATACAATACACGCAATATATCTGTGAAGTTAAATAGTAAAATTTCATATGAACTTGACAGATGGTCACAAAAGCTCACCATGAGCCTTTGGC
The DNA here is from genome assembly GCF_021730395.1 of Mercenaria mercenaria. NCBI lineage: Eukaryota > Metazoa > Mollusca > Bivalvia > Venerida > Veneridae > Mercenaria > Mercenaria mercenaria. The sequence continues at coordinate 93,863,052 of NC_069364.1, forward strand.
TCAGGTGAGCTACAAATTGGTGCCAGAGTTATGAACCTTGTGGCATATGATGTGGGTGATGATGTTGAACAACTATTTTAAGTTTGAATGAAATCCATTCAGTAATAACAGAAATAGAGTGAAAAGGGTTGTTAGGTATTGAAATGGCCCACTCTCATAAAATTTAGTAAAAGCCATTTTCTACAACAAAATTACTATGTATGTGTGCAACATACCACGTAGTCTTCTGTACAATACTCGTGATATACTTCACGTCTCAGCATATCTTCCAAGTTAAATTAATGTACGTTCCGAAGCAGGAGTGATTTTATTAAATTCAGTGGCGTTCTTCAAGATGCAAGTCTATAAACGGAAACAAAAACAATTTAGATTCAGATGTCAACAGCACACGAAAGAGGAAGAATATACCAGATTTAAGACAAAACTACTGTAGCCCTGCTATCTCAGGAATGACAGATTATTATCATTACCGTTATGTATATGCTCACAAGCTGTATCAAGTGTTTACTTCAGGGACTGTCGCCTTATAAATGTCCAAATAATATTACAGCAAAAGGTCATAGCTCAGATATGTGCATTTTCGCTACAACTATAAAATGTCCTATTCCTTGCTACATTTTTTTAAAAAAGGCTTTTAATGCTTCTGTGATGATGTTACATAATTTCTTGTAGTAGATTGATTACATTTGATACTGAAAACAGTCGAAAAGACAAAAGATATTCCGAAATAAAGGAACTAAAGTTATAATACACTTCGATATTTTATTGGTTAAATATTATCCTAAAACTTTCAAACATTTTGGTACATTTTCGCAGTCTGTATAACCACTACAAGGTTGAAAGTCAATCAGTTAATTCCAGGATATGTTCATGGCGAGCTATTGTGATCACGCTGTCCGTCGTCAACAATTTCTTTAAACGACATTTCCTCCAAAACCACTGAATGGAATTTGATGAACTTAACCTGGATATCTACCAAAGTTATTCAAACGGTTTGTTTGGTTGCACATAGGGGCCATCAGAGCTAAAGATAATAAAATCTTTAAAAGACATCTCCTCCTAAACCGCTTGTACGATTTTGAAATAATTTCACACGTACGGTAACTTTCGACAAAGATTATTCAAATGATTCCGATTTGTCAAAAACCTGGCTTTGTTACTTTTCCCTGTAGGTATATAGTGGAAACTTAAAACATTTATCCATGCAAAATTAGATGTAAAATATGAAAGTGGTAATTACTGCAATGTGAAAATACCGAGTACCGATTCTGTTATTAGTTATTTACACTTTTCGTTTAGCTATTACAATCATTTCTCTTCTTTGTATTCATTTTAATTACGAGATGGCGGTAGTAGTGATAGTTCTGATATACGAATTAAAGATCGATAAATCGTGTCAAATGTAGGTCATTTTGCAATAATCATTTATCATTTAAACTCATCTAGAAATCCTATAAACATGTTTGTTTTTGAAAGACGGCATATGTCTTTCATCGTGACCTTAATTCAGCCAACCCGGCATTTACTAATGTTGTAAAATTCTGAAACGGACCTTTATGTAAACCAATGGAACAATGTTAGCATTTATAGCAGTTCAATAGTGCTCAAGAAGGGTCAGATATATTATTATTTCTAATGAAAAACAATAGGGTCATTGACATGAGGCTAAAGTATTAAACTTTAGTCGCAGGTGGAGGGTTATTTTCATATTTACATCATAAAGAAAAATGCCATCAGAGGCCACTTGTATATCACTATAAGTTAACACACACATATATCTAACTTCTTAATCAACATAAAGTATGTGCAAAGCAGACTTATAAATGTATGCAGACCAAACATAATTACGAGCCTATGTACATATTGTTCAGTATTGACCTATCTACAACTGCGATGCACGAGGAAGTGTCTAAGAATATCAATGTTTCGTATATTGTCCGTATGATATCGAAACAGGTTGCAAGGAACGATGGGGTCATTTTCTTTGACGGTACTATATAAGGTCTGTCATATAGTATTTGTTCAATGTTCAATGTAGAGTTATGATGCTAATTATTATCATCAAAATGTTTTAATAACTTGCTATCTGCGTAGTTATACAGCTAACTTTTTATCAAAATCATGCATGATCCTTGCTTTCATCAATGGAAGATTATGCTTTTTCGAGATTTTTATCATTTTACTGGTTATTGTTTTTTAAATTGATTAATTACATGGAAATGACCGAAAACGAAACTGAATGACAATGTCCAAATATTAGAAGCAAAATAACGAAAGATCAATTTCTAAAAATGAGTCATTTGAGCCGAAAAAAGTATCCTCGGTAAAATATTTTGGAAAAAATGAAGACAACTCCGCTAACACTTGTTTTACCTCTAGGCATCGAAAAACATGAATTATTAATGGAAAGGATTGCAGAGATTTAATGTTAGTGATCAGTACACTGAAAAGAAAAATATTGCAAGAAATGAAAATTGCTCTGGGGAAATTGTGACATGTTCTGTTATAAAAAGTGTCAGCAAACAGATGATTTGTTTACAAAGTAAATTTAAACTAACAGATATCACAATGTAAAATATTTCACAAAGCTGAAGGTGGGAAGAGAACAGTATTCTGCTGCCTCAAAGTATGGGGAAAATATCTAGACATATGAGAATCTCAAGGACTGTTCGATGCATGCATTTGCAAGTAAAATAGATAGATAGCTTTTCCACTGCATTGAAAAACCTTGAGTAGGATTAAGGCTGACAAGTGGTGTTTTTAAATCCCATTAATAGGTACTTTCCCATGATTAAAGAAGGTTTATGGTATATCTATTCTGACTAAATTTTGAAAAATGTTAACTGTTCAACCGTCGGTCGGTATGATATTTACCTTACCCACATGACGCCACTGAGTGAATGAGCTGAAGTGTCGGTAGTTTACAAAGGTGCCTCTGTATTGTTTTAATATTTTTATAAATATACTGTTAAATAAGTCAACAGAAAAACGCCACATTCAGTACTGCTGAACTGTTGCTTTTATTTACATGCGATTTTAATTCACAATTAGGTTATACAAATATGTTACGATTGGAAAAAATGTTGCTTTTAGAAGTAAGTAATTACTGTTAAAGGTAGTCAGGCCAAGCCATTTGAACAGCTAATTGGACATATTGATTGAGCGTTGTATACAAATGACTTAGTATCGGAGGTGTTTGTCCGTTCCATACCAGAGTGGATGGGGCATTAGGTGGTGAGATGTTCAGAGGAGTTCTTCGACACAGGTTTGACTGCACATAATTCCTTACTTAGATGATTTTATTCGTATGGCCTTATCACATAAAGATTTATATTATTTCATTCTGATAAGTACCATTATTGGATTTTGTTGTTCCTTTTCACTGAGTTGATTTATTTGTAAAGCCGATTAAATACTACAATGACAGTTTCAGGGTCATACTATGTTTCATCAAATAAGTTGGCATCTTCAAATCGTGTCAAATACGTTTTAACAGTATGAAGTTAATTTGAAATAACCCTTTTCATTAGTAAGTAATCCTACTGCTTGCCTGTTGCTTACTAATTAAATTCATTGACGTTCGCATTCTTCATTATATAAACCTAAGAAGTAATTTCTCTGTAAGTGAAGACAAGTATCCTAGATCAATGCATCAACAGAGTGATATAATTAACAGCCACTTTAATTTCCCCAAGAGAAATTAACAAAACTAGAAAATGCTTTTGTAAAAAAGCGCATGTCTCCCCCAATGCAAAGTCCTATAGGCAAGAAGTCAATAGGGGTCAGGAGCAAAAATCAAAGAGACACTGATGGTTGGCTGCAATAGGGATCATCTACTTGACATGTCCAGTCATCCCGCTAAATTTCAATACTCTTGGCCTAGTGGTTCTCCAGTCACTGTTCAGGCTCCTGTGACCTTGACCTTTGATCAAGTGACCTCAAAATAAATAGGGGTCATCTACTCTGCATGTCCAATCATCATATTAAGTTTCAACATTGTAGGTCAAGTGGTTCTCAAGTTATTTCCAAAAAATGATTTTACATGAACAGGCCGCTGTGACCTTGACCTTTAACAGACTGACCCCAAAATCAATAGGGGTCATCTACTCTGCATGTTCAATCATCCTATGAAGTTTCAACATTCTGGGTCAAGTGGTTCTCAAGTTATTGATCAGAACTGGTTATCAATGTTCAGGCCCCTGTGACCTTGAACTTTAACGGAGTGGCCCCAAAAACAATAGGGGTCATTTACTCTGCATGAACAATCATCCTATGAAGTTTCAACATTCTGGGTCGAGAGGTTCTCAAGTTATTGACTGGAAATGGTTTTCCATGTTCAGGCCCTGGCCTTGACCTTTAACAGAGTGACCCTAAAAACGTAAGGGGTCATCTACTCTGCATGAACAATCATCCTATGAAGTTTCATCATTCTGGGTCAAGCGGTTCTCAAGTTACTGACCGGAAATGGTTTTCAATGTTCGGGCCCCTGTGACCTTGACCTTTCACAGAGTGACCCCATAACCGTTAAGGGTCATCTACTCTGCATGACCAATCATCTTATTAAGTTTCAACATTCTGGGTCAAGTGCTTCTCAAGTTATTGACCGGAAATGGTTTTCAATGTTCAGGCCCCTGTGACCTTGACCTTTAATGGAGTGACCCCAAAATCGATAGGGGTCATTTACTTTGCATGTACAATCATCCTTTGAAGTTTCAACATTCTGGGTCAAGTGGTTCTCAAGTTATTGATCGGAAATGGTTTTCCATGTTCAGGCCCCTGTGACCTTGACTTTTGACGGAGTGACCCTAAAATCAATAGGGGTCATCTACTCTTCATGACCAATCATCCTATGAAGTTTCAACATTCTGGGTCAAGTGGTTCTCTAGTTATTGATCGGAAATGGTTTTCCATGTTCAGGCCCCTGTGACCTTGACCTTTGACGGAATGACCCCAAAATCAATAGGGGTCATCTACTCTTCATGACCAATCATCCTATGAAGTTTCAACATTCTGGGTCAAGTGGTTCTCTAGTTATTGATCGGAAATGGTTTTCAATGTTCAGGCCCCTGTGACCTTGACCTTTGACGGAGTGACCCCAAAAACAATAGGGGTCGTCTACTCCAGTAGCCCTACAACCCTATGAAGTTTGAAGGTTCTAGGTCAAATGGTTCTCCAGTTATTGCTCGGAAATGAAGTATGACGTATGGGTGGACGGACGGACGGACGGAAGGACGGACGGACGGACAGGGCAAAAACAATATGTCTCCTGGGTGAGACATAATTAATGTAGTGAGTATTAAAAAGCATTTTAGTTTAAAAAAAGAACAATTGCAGTTGATTGTTTCCCTTTATCGTAAAAGTGTCAAATAGAACTGAACATCTTTAACGATGTTCTTATTGTGCAGAACGTGTATCTGCTACATTTCTGATAATAAAACTATATCCCAAGCCAAAGAAACAATACTCCTAAGAGCGATGGGAAAAAATGAAAGAAGTCATTAAACCGATTTGTCAGGTCAGTGTGTATGTCTCCATTTCGTGTTTCACACGATTCTGTATTAATAAAGACTGGGTTTAAATAATGAAAATACTTGAAGTCTAATCATTGATAACAATAAATTTACCTGGAATTACTTAAATGTCAATCTTTATTCTTTAATGCAATTAATGGATCACGAATATATGATGCTTCGATGTAAATTAAAAAATTAATGGTTATATGTCTTAATACGGAAAACACAAACACTGTCTTTTAGAGACCGTGAAATATTTCCTAGAATATTTCATCAAAAAACTCGATCTGACATGTTATTACTTCATAACGAAATGCTGCCAGATAATTTACGATTCCCAAAACAACAATTGTATTTGATTATTGCCAGTATCAGGTATTATCCGCTGCAGCGCTATTTCTCGGATGATTACAGCTCTTTAGTTTTTAATCGTAGAAAACGTAAAAGATGAGACAGCAATTAAGTGCTTCCACATTAACTTTAATTGATTTGATTCAGTGTTGTTATGTTTTCTAGTTCTTTTAGACCATTGAGAACATTCAGCTTAACTATACTAGAATTCCGCTTTAGGTGAGTTGCACATTCCATTACTTTTTATATACTGACCCAGTCAAACCGAGGGTGCTATTATTTTGCTTGGTTGCATTCTTTGCTTCTAGAGGATCTTCTCACAGATTTTATGAATATAATCAGCTAAGAATTAGCAAAAACTACAGCTTCATGAATAAAATCATCATACTTGACCAGACGTTTAAAATGTTCAGATATTTCACTATGAGTCCAAAATAATATAATTGAATTATACGAGGCTATAGCTGTGTACTCGAGAGCGATTACTGAGCAAACAAATAAACATTTTAAATGTCAAGCTTCATCAGCTAAACCGTCTGATTTCCTACCCTTCGTCTATAAGTACTGGAAACTGCCAGTGACACCATATTCTTATGCGCGAGATCTTTTGATGGAAAACAAATAAAAATGATGATTTTGCTTCCGGAACAGGAAAAACGTTACATGTACTATATTTAGTGACACGTTTCCCGTTCGGGAAGTAGGGGAAAACCATAAATTTATTTCCCGAACAGGAATTCCCTACTGTCTACATCCAATTAAATGATTAAATGTCTTTCACCACTTATTTTCATTCCAAGTAGTTAGAAAATTCTCTGATCTCTTATTGCAAATTTGGAATCATTGACCAACATTACATTTCTTTGGCTTCAGAATCTGACATTTTCCATCAGTATTCATTATTTTTCCTAACTTCTTCATTATTTTAGCAAAATCGGTAAGCTTTGTCTAAGCAGACAAATGGAATCACCTGGTTCTATGTTCCTCAAATATTTTTTCAAAAATCTAACATAAGCAATTTATAAATGGACTTTATTAGCCTTATCATTGCATTTAATTCATTCGTTCAAATATATATCTGACCATCAATTGATTCTTGTATTACTCCGGAAATACTTACCGGCTCGTATATTTTTCCTGCTACAATTAAGAATAAGTGGTCTGAACGAATCTTTTCATACATGTCGTGGCGGACTATGCTTCACTTACCTTAAACAAATTGTTGATATCAGTTTTCATTTAATATCGTTGCTCTTAATCACAGACACGAGTTGATTTTTCCAGATTATTTCTCGACCCAGCAATTAAGAGTAGTATAGGGGTCTCTTTGGCCTCACGACTGCGCATGCGTGAGAATGACGTCATGCGCGGCGGCCATTTTGAATTTTATTTTTAGAATGACATCATCTTTCTATTTTAAGAATGACTTCACTCTGCTATTTATATCTCCCAGAAGTATATAGAGCTGACTTATATACCTATCTAGGGCGTGTTCGCGCACATTGAGGGTCAGGTGCTCAGCCCTAGACGGGGAGATACCATGAAAAAATATATAGATTTATCCATGACCTTAATGAATAAATACATTTGATAATAAAACGAAACAGTATTGTATTAAAGAACGAATAAATATAGTTTAAAATATGTGAGAAAAAAGAAATTAAACTACTTTAAAACAAAATTAATTCTAACATGTCTAATTAAAGTACAGAGAAATTAAAAGCAATATATATAGAATTAAATCTTAAATATCATATAGATTTTTCATTAATCTATGAATTTATAAATTTTATTAAAAAAAGAATTATATGATTACATAATTAACAAATAAAATAATTATTTAAAACGAATATTTATTCCTTTAAACTAAAACATAAAACTTTCTTTAAAATAATACATTATAACTGAAAATAAAGTTACATTTTTTGTCGACAATGTTTCCTTCCTTGGAGTCTACTGACAAAAACAAAAAAAATTTGGGGGGGGGGGGACTCAATCATAAGCGCATTATTCTAATGCGCGGCTCAGACTATTTTCATTAATGACTTCATAAAGCTATATTTAGTTAAGATCATGAGTGAATCAAACGTGGTCATGGTCATAATGTCTAGCGTTGTGTTGATTTAAGGCCGGATAAACGGACAATAAAAAAGTAAACATGTCAAAGTAATCCCTTTAAAGTCGCCACAAAATGTCTAGCGTGTATTTAGTTAACGAGCGGATGCGTGAACAATAGCGTATTCAACTGTCAAAGCTAATCCCTGTTAAAGTCGCCACACATGTCTGGTTGTATGTTGACTTATGGACGGATGCTAGTATAATGGATATTGATTTTTATCAATAGAAGTTTGACATAAGATTTCATCCTCTAACAAGGTTACTCTTTTCAACTTGTCATTCTTTGCCGGATTCAAGTTTTGATCTTGTTTAAACCCGTATTACTAATTTTTTATTGACCAATCAGAATTGAGATAAATGACGTTAACTTACTAAAAAATACAAGCCTCGTTTTGAAATGCATTATGGCGGTATAGAAGAACGCGCTCGAGTCAGTTTAAATCAACTCTAAAACTTTAGAATTCATACGCAACATGGAAATATAGCAGAACTTTGAGATGATGGTGAATCTTTCACCGACTCAGGATGAGTGATGAATTTTGCGGCGACGTGGGGGATTACAGGATTCCCCGTTTGGTGCGCGTTCCGTTGTTCAATTGAAGGAACCAACAATATGGTAATGACTTGTCGGATGGAAGAGTTGAATAACATTCTTAAATTTTGGAGAGGCACAACTGACCAGAACACAAACGTTATGGATTTGGCTCTGGATAAGTATGGGAAACTGGGATAAGTAGAAGAGTGTATTAAGCGTTACTATTGATGAACGGATAGAAGAAACGGTGGCTGTTGTATTCAAGATGGGGAGGGCACCCTGTCTTCACCTAGGATACAGATAGGTGGTGGAGATGAGCCCCAGCAGAGTCCGTATAGGAGCCCCGACCCCCAGGGACTTCAATATACAATCAGAAAAAAAATCTGAAAGAACGTATGCAAAAAATGGGCGGAGTGGATAGGTACATTCAAGTTAAAGTGGAGAACATATAAAGGACAAAATTTAATAGGATGTGAAGGCAAGGTCTCCATCAAATGTTTGATGATGTGTTGGGAGGACGCCCGGGGTGAATTGGCAGCAGGGAACGATTTAGGGCGTGGTGTTATACAATCTCAAGGATTACCGATCGTTGTCGTTCCCTACAAGCCCTGGACGAACTGATGCGATTAAAGTGATGGGGGCTATCGAGAAAGTGCTGAATAGCAAAACAAAGACCGCTGTATTGATGAGTGTTTTGACATTTCTGTGGATCCATTGATTTTACCTAAAGGAAAAAAGAGGAGCTGACGAAGACTCACTAAACTAAAAGGAAAAAAAACAATTCGTTACAGTTGGGAAAACATTATTGTAACCATTGGAAAAATGACGATCCGATGTGTATGGCGAGAGCAATCGGAAGTCTTGGCCAAACTAAAAAGAGTACGCAAGATGAAGGGGAAAGAAATAACCAAAAACAGACAAAAAGAAGAGTAATTTAAAATCATACTAGAAAATCAGAAGTACCGTAAGTTATTCTAAGACATTAACGGACCAAAGAAAAGAGACGACAACGACAGTTGGCAGCTGCAATTAAGTCAATTAGCCCAAGTACCTTGGATAGACCAGGGGTTAGAAGATATCACGGCATTTTGAAGAAGTCTTGGGAGTACGGTGATAGTGGTTCGCGCACAATGCTGGGGTAAAAATTCATAAACAGTCCAGTTGCGACGAGCGTCAATGCATTACATATATTTAGTGGTCGACAATCAATTTCATGCCATTAAACTATACGGGTTTTTCTTCAGCGCATGTACTTTTGCGTAAAATGCCTTAACATCTACAACAAACAAAGAAAGAACCAGTGCGAAACACATTGTATCATATGCAAAACGTGGACACTTGCCCTAAACGAGAGATCGCAGTGAATTTTTTGGAAAAAAAAAAATTTGTAATAAAAAAAAAAAAAAAGATAATACAACATGGACTGTAGAGCAAGAAGAGTGCTACAAAACACATAAACAAATACCAGTAATAAAAAGAAAAAAAATAAAGGAAACCCAGCCGGAACCTCAGAGTGCGTCTAAATGGTTGTGAAGTGCCCCTTATGCTTATAAAGTGTTAAGATTAGATCAACGCAAAGAAAAGAAGAACATCAGTGCGGAGAGTTATGGCAGTTCATGTAACGAATATGTTTTGGAAGGACATTTGTGTTTAATTTAAGAGCCACCCAGCAAAAGAAGATCACATACCAAAGTTTATATTTTTGATTTTGAATGTAGCCCAGGATGAAACATCAGTGTGTGAACAATGGATATTTTACCTAATAGAAACAATTGGCTGGTGTAAAGACTGGCATTCGCCCAACAGGTATGTAAATCTGCTCCAATGTCAAAATTGTAACAACGTCATGGTGCGGTAAAAATACGCATCGTCCCAATTTTGTAGTGGCCCATACGGGTCTGTGTCCAGAATGCATTGATAAGAATAAACGCCCGAGTTATATGTTAAAAATGCGGTACCCGGTGCAACGATGTGACAACTCAGAGTTGCCTGCTAACGAAGATGAAGGGCCGTGCCCGGAACTTGGGGATTTAGAGACGTCACGTTTGAAGGAATGGATATGCGGAAAAATTTGGAGAATGGTTGTTTTCTGATCAACATAAATACTTCAAAGTTGTAGCCCACAATATGAACGGCTACGACGGTTATTATCCTTTAGAATACCTTATAGACCCAATCCCTTAGACCCGACAAAATCATTTATAGCGGATCCAAAATTTTGTATATGAGTTGGAGCAAGATTTGCATATTAAAGTGATTGACAGTCTCAATTTTTTCCCATGAAATTATCTGCGTTACGAAAGCCTCATTTGGATTAGTTGAATGAAAAAAGGGTGGTTCCCTCATTATTTTAATACAAAGAAAACCAAAATTATATAAGGATCCTACCCAGAGGCTAAATTTTACGGGACATGTTTTATGAGTGGAGAATAGAGATTGATTTGTTAGCTGGCTTGAGTGAAAAAAAGAAAGATCTGTTTGATTTTAGAAAGAAATGTTAGAATATTGTAGAAGTGAGTTGATATTTTGAGACAAGCGTGTTTAAAATTTAGAGAATTATTGATGAATGCTACGGGGTGAAAGAGAGTTTGAAATGAATGAGAAGGGCAGTAAGAAGAAATAGTTAGGTCGTGTCCGAGATCCATTCGATACCGTGACTATAGCTTCCGTCTGCATGAATGTATTTAGAACCAAATTTTTGAAGAAGAATGAAAAGTAAAATTAGAGGACGAAACTGATTGGGGTACGCAAAATAGTAGATGGAAAAGCTGTATGTATTACACGAAAATGAATGGATCACGAAACCCGAACTGACCGGAAAGGAAGTGAGAGCGAAAAAAATTGTACGTACAATGATAGCAAAAAAAATATTCCTCCTGTGGTAAAAGGATCATTATAGCGAAGGTCTCCATAGAATGGTTAGAATGGTTGGCACATACTAAAAATATCAAAATTCAAATGCATTTAAATATTGGTGAAAAATCTTTCCAGGTACACGATTAAAATTAGATGGGGCTATTGTGAAGAAACAAACACAGGTATGAGTTCAAGGGTTGCTCTTACCATGGATGCCGAGATGTTTTCCACTGATAATCGCGAAAATTTAAGTTGTCATCCACTCACAATCAATCTGTAGGACGAACTATGTAGCATGACATTAAAAAAGAAAGCTTAATAGAAACCATTAGGATGAAATATGTTTTGTATTTGGGACCCACGATTAGAAAACAAAGAATCAAAATTCTGAGATGAAGCGTTTCATTGGATAATTTAGATTTAACCGACAGAGTAGATCCTAGGGAATGTTTCTCGGGGGGGGGGCGGGGACGCACCAATGCCAGTAAACTCTACTACCAAGTGATGAAAAGCGAGAGCAGTCAAATATGTGGATTTCCTAGTTTGTATCCTTGGGTCACAAAGTCATTGCCGTATCTGTAGTTCACCGTCATAATAACGAAAAGATTTTAATGACTTAAAGGAAGTACTTTGGTATTGCAAAGTAAAAAAAATAGTACCACCTAGGGTCTTACCCTCCCGGCCTTCCTTATAGGTTCAAAAATGGAAGCTGATAATCCCTTTATGAGGACCTGCGGCAGATAATGAAAACCTAAAAACCCTGTGATTGCCGGAATGATATAGAGCGTTAATTGGCACGTGGTGATACTCCAGAGATCCAGACCGACTTTAAGATTAGGGTATACCATTATGAAAATAATGAAGTATTCACTGGGAGGAAACAACTCAAATATGACCCTAAAACCAGTGAAGAGGGACTGTTTTCCAATTACATAAAACACATTTTTAATGTTTAAGCAAGAGGCAAGCGGCTCCCCTGACTGGATACAAAATGAAACAAGAATGAAGAATTACATAACTCAATATATGGAGAAAGAGGGTGTTTCATTGGATCGGGTCAAACATTAGGAGTATCCGGTTTTGAGAGCGCTGGCTAAACTATGTCTCAATAGCTTTTGGGGTAAGTTTGGTATCGTCTCAATATGGCGTCAGACAGAGTTAGTTTTTTCACGAAACGCAGGCCAATCTTTTCTCTCCAACTGTTTTCTGTTCCTACGAAACAACCACTCAATTTCAATTATCTTTTCCAATGACATGTTACAAGTGAATGGCAATTTCAAACAAGATTGTTCAACCGAAGATAATAAAACAAACTCTATTTAGGCGACTTTTACAACTTGTTGGGCCAGACTTTAACTATACGTGTGCATGGGAAAAGTCAATAGGAGGGTTTTCTGTATTATGATACAGACAGTGTGAATATATGTAAGTCGCCCAGGAACAGTATGATCCTCCATTAGGTGAGTACTTGGGGGAGCTTAGGATTGAGCTTGACGGTGGGGAGTACATTGTAGAAGTTTGGAGTTTGTGTTTGGTGGGCCCTAAAAATTACGTTACCAACCAGTCAAAAAATAAAGGGAGACGTGTAAGGTTAGGGTTTTACTTTGGAATATAAGAATAGTCTGGTGATCAATTTTTTGAAAGTGTAAAACACATTGTTTACCGATCCGAAAAGGTTGTCCGAACATTACAGTGACTAATCGCTTAAAATTTGTAGAGATAGAGAAAAAGAAAAATAGTCAATCGAGAAGAAAACAAAAAAATATCAAGAGGTCTATACAAACGTAGAAAAATAGCAGTTTTTGACATGACCGTACGGATATTTAGTTAGATACAATGGTATGATGTTAATATGTGTTAAATATTTAATTTTTGTTCTTCTGCTTTCACGTTTTTGTCCATCTGCGTTACAGTATTTGTAATCGCGTTACAGTTTTGTCATCTGTGTTATTGGTTTTTGTCATCTTCATTTCAGTTTCTGGTACCTTACGTTTCAGTTTGCACTTTAACATGTAATTTTCCATGGTTGTTTCAGTTTTTGTCAATCTGTGTTACCGTTTCTTTCATCTTTGTTACAGTTTTTGTCTTTCTGTGTTATTGGTTTTTGTCATTATTTGTTAAGTTTTTTGCTTCTGTGTTAATGTTTTTGCATCTAAAATTTTAAGTTTTGTCTACACTGTTTAATTTTTTGTCTATGATGATGATTGAAAGAATGTGTATAACTATGTTATTTGTCTTATATCATGAATAAAAATTTGTAAGAACAACTATCTCTCTCGTTTTATTATTCAATTTGTACGTAAGAATATGAATTGCTCCGAGGCTACGAGCCTTGAAAGGGAAACCTTTATACGTTTCCTGATTCTAATGAGACGAAATACACATCCGATGGTGATCGGTTGCATTTATTAGGAACTCGTGTTCCACAAGCAGAAATCGTTCTACTTTTGCCAAATGATATTGTGTATGGATAATCATCACCTCAATTTGTCAACCTATCCCGCAATACGGCACTAGCGAATTGTGGATAAGTTTACTAAGCAGTTGTATCGGGTACGCATTGCCAAGTCCTAAACTGAAGAAAGAAATAATGAAATGTCTCTACCTTTCGACTTGTTCCAGTATATGTATAGTGGTAGAACTGGGAAGCGGTAAAACGCTATGGTGTATAACTTTTTAAAACATTTAAAAAGGACATGTATTCGAGAGATCCCCTTCGCCACGTATTATACTGTTTACGGTATACATCAAGATAGTTTTGACGACATGGAAAGGTTCATTCCAAACTTTTATAAGTAAACATGGTGCCAAAGGGTGAAGAAGTGGATGACTGTTACCCGTGAAAAAGGCCAACAAGTTGATATTATTGATATCTAAAGCACGAAGTAATGGCAAACCAAAGACATTGCGAGTTGCTTTTCACGACAAGGTTGAGGTTTGTCCCCATAGGAGAGGATCTGTCATACTGATTACCAGAACCTATTCCCGGGTAAGCACGCCAGAACGATGCTTTGATCAGGTTTTATGCTGCTTATGAAAAAATTTGAGAGAATATCACAGGTGGGCATTCTAGTCGTCAACTCTTACCCTGGTAAACCAAAGGGATTATGAAAGCCTATCAAGATGCGTTAACCACAAAACACGGTTACATTTTTTTGGTGGATCTGAGCCTCACGCCGAGGATAAAGTAAAGTCTAAAGAACCATATTATTCGGGAGAAGGACCCTATCGTTTATAAATTACGTAAGAAGGGAAGACCGAAATCAGCCATAAGGTAACCATGGGGTGAACTAATCAAACAGCAACGTATTTCTTAAAAACTTACTTGTGTACATACAAGCGTCGCAAAAGGAAGGCACTGTTGAGTACAGTTACTAGAAATCAACTGAAAGCACTCACTCAGATTGCCTAAATTCTCAGGTTTAAAATTCGTCTGACACCTTATGAAAAAGGCTCGTCTGTGTACAGTCGTCAAAGACGGTTCCTTCATCTTTTGGGAGGAAACAGGAAATATGGATTCAAACAGAAAAGAAAAGCCATTCAACATACGGTACGAACGGTCAATTTTTGGTGAAAATTGCTTGTGTCTATTTGGTACCTGTGCTACAATAATGGAGAAGTTTATTTATGTCCTATGAAAAATATCAGCGTATGCAGCAGTTGCAAGTATACTGGATTGGAGAAACAAAGATGTGGAGCCATATCTCTAAGTGAGCAGAACCTCATTAACTCCACCGGGGAAACCGCGCGATCAAGTAAAGAGGAAGAAAAAAAAACTAAAAAGACAAATATTGATGGATACTCGTTTTAAAAACAAAGACAATATTTTGTTTTTGATTTCGATTTTATTGTTATTTAGATACAAAAATAACGAATATAATAGATTCTTTAGTTTGTTTTTTGTTTACAATTCTGTCAATGTAGATATCATTCCATTTTCTATCATCACATTATAAAGGTTTGACAATGTCTTTTAAATTCATTCCTGCACTTCTAGTCATGACGTAATACACGCAATAAGTCCACAGGTGTCGGTTTAGAGTCTTTGAAAGGATCACCGAATCAGCCAGTATCGTTTGTTATTATGGTTTCAAAGCCAAATCGTAGTCGTTTGGCATTTTTCTAGAGAATCAAAGAATTCATAAGGGGTCCTTGTATCGGAAAAATAAAAAGTGACCCAGGTTTCCAGGTCCATCAGCGTAATCCGTGTTAGAAATAACAAACTGCCTTTTTGAAACTTTAATTGATCAGAGGCGCTTCAGTTACTGGATATCCTATGAGTAAAAGTTCAAAAGTTCTATATTATTCATTGAACTAGACTCCCCTGGCACTGTTTGGATATGGTGAGTACTTCTCGGGGAAACGTGGCGTACATATCAGTGTCACACTCTCTGGTAATGCCTCAGCAAATTTGATTTTCTAGTCGACAATGTCCTTTCTTTTTAGCGCTAAATGAGTAGTAAGGTCTACATCAATAGCGTTAGGACAATAGCCCTTCTTATAATCTCGGTCTGAATGTTACATGTCGTCCTAAACAGAGCAATGTTCTGTAAACTCATGTTATTGATCGTCGAATAATTTGGTTGCATCGGTTGTGGAAGGACGGATTGTCCATCGAAGTACGTATAGGCGATGGAACTACAGTTATAATGTTGAGTTGAATGGGTTGTGTTGCATAATCGCATAAATGCCCACATAGGAACGAGGCCTACTACACATTTTACATGGTACAAGTCCTTAAATATATCGTCTGCGCTTGTAACGAAATGGACCCGAAGCAATGGACGTCGTCTTGATCTCTGTACGGTCAAGTAAGGGTAAATGGCTGACATGTCTTGAATGAAATTGTTCATGGCTACTAATACGTCCACTTTTCATCCGGCTCGAATACAGAGTTTGAAATAAGGCGTCGCTATTTTCACGCGATAGTCAGGAGAAGGGCTGTCAGGTGTTTAATGTGAAGGCGTCCCGGTTAAGAGGTGCTTTAAGCCTACAGCGACTCCATGAGAGTAATCTGGGTGGTTGAAACAAATCAATATTGTAATGGTCCTTCCATTTCACAAGTTTACTACCATTTAAATAGCGCACTTCTGAGAAACATCCGTTATTATTTCCTGTTTTACGTCATTGGTTGCCTACGTTCCGGTATCTTTATAATACTGTTGACTTGTTACAGATTTTTCTGTATGTTTCGGTTTGACTTTAAAATGGTGACTATGTTTGGCTTTGTAGGGTAATTGTTCACTGTATGTGACAAAGGGGGTCTGCGTGATAAGATACATCAACCTGACTGAAACGGTTGTGAAATGGATAGATGATTGGACCAACTATTTCGTCGGCGCTAAAACAGCGGGCCATCGCTTTCACAATTTGCAGGTTTAAGGTTCAAACACGTTCTTTTCAGATCCAAAATACGCCGAAGACTTGACCGGGTATGTTAAATTCGAGTGCCGAATTGGGTGGTGGTGACTTGATTTACGGACGATAAGTGATCCACTCTCTCGATTGTACTGTCGTGGCTGCTGGGTGGTGAAGTGAACAAAGAAAACTCTTCTTTATGATAATCTTCCTTGTTGTTTTAGAGCTGGAAAGTCAGGATTGCAAAGTTTGATCTTCTTTGGCTTAGTATACGTATTAGGTGCGTATTCTTACGTTTTTTTTCGTGTTTCCCTTGCCCTTTTACGAGTTTCACCTCTTCTTCCTTCTTACGTTTTTTACTTCTGACTTGGCGATTTCGTTCGCCTGTGCTACGGGAGATACCAGTTGTACTGGCTGGCTGTGTTTCATTTCGGCCATTTTCCTAAATGAGCACTCTACCCACGATGTAACGACCAAATGTTCAGGCCTTACGTATCCGTCCCTGAGGTCTTTGAAATGTTGTATCCATTTTCGGGGTCGGTTATCTGTACCCATTTTTTTGTTTAAATCGTACCATTCTATGGAGCCCATACTTCTTGAAATGTAATACGCAATGTGAGATCGTTGGCTTTAAAATTCACAGGTTTGTAAATCTACGTCTGTCAAATAGGAGCATCACGAGTTAACAGTAATTCACAGTCCACAGGCAGATACACAGTGGACGAATTATTATTCTATATATTTAGCTTCTTGGATCTGGTTTCTATCTCTATGTTTCCTTAGTAGGGTAATAAAGTGTCTTATAAGTTAAGTTTCTCGCACCAAATCGCAGCACAAATCAGTCGTTACTTCTGGGTGTAAAATCGCAGGTAAGTGAATTTCAGTCACAGCGCATGCCAGCGATTCCTCTAATGTGTATGACTTGGGAAAACTGAATGTAAAATCTGAGGGTTGGTTTGTTTTACGTATGTTCTGAGAGTCCCGACTGCTAAGTAAGGTAAAAGTTGGTCATGTTTTCATTTTGTATCGTTTGATATTTAGCTTTACTGACGCTTCTCTGTTTCGTCCTGGACTTTAGTCCAGAATAGTGTCAAAAAGATGGGGAGCTCTCAAACAAGTACGGGTATTAAGGGAGTGTTGCGTCTTAACAATTGTTTTCTTTCTAGTTAATGATACGTTTCCAGAAGGCCAGGCCGTAGCAAAAGTCTTTCCTTTCAAGTAACTGTACATATCTTCTTGCTGGATCTTAATCGTTCCATTAATCACTCTCCTGGCCACTTGAGCTATAGCCTGCTTTTGACCTCGTCGTCATATGCATGATCATGTTTTTTTCTAACGGCTTACAGTAGCATCTTTCAGTTGGAGAAGATAGTTGGAGTTTTTTTTTTTAAAAAAAAAAAGGGGTACACTTGAGACTGATTCATGTTTGTTATTGGTTTCGTTACCTCTCACTCTTCTTACGCGTGTAGAGTTCAGTTCAATTAATACTGGGTAGACACATCATCTAGTGGATGTGTGATCTTTGATTCCGTCAGGACCACTTTACACTGTTGAAAACAACAAAAATTGACTCTATTCAAGTTTGTAAATTCACGCTGAAAATAGGTTCGGGGTTCAGACACGGTCTGTCTTTCTTTTACCAACTGATTTAGTCTAGGGTGGTTACTTAGGTGTGACTGGCTGACACGTAATGCATTTGATCTTCTTTCAGACACAATGGTGTACCCTAATCGCTGTATACGTCTTGCATAACGTCTTAGTCTTTGAGTCCTGTTGCCATACTGGGTCGCTTTTCATTTACAGTTGATTACGCCGTTGGGAAGAGAAGCAATTTCCTCCTATGTCTTTGTGGTTGCCAGATCGTCCAGGAGGGAATGTTCTAGGTCGGAACCAGCGTTTGATATACGATAAACACAAGCGCCTCTAAGTCATATCACAGTCCAAATGGCACTGTACACAACGTGGTGATAATCATGGTGTTGACTCTCCAATAGCTCGGCTATTATTGAAGATAAAATGAAATTATCTGTCATATAAATACAAGTCGTTCACGTTGGTCTAGGAGTACTGCGTCACGTCCTTTTTGGGAATCCAACTATCTTATTTCGTTGGCCAGTGTAACACCTTACAGGGACTTGTCTTGTTTGTTTCGAACTCTTTTCTTTAGTATTTTTTCAACATGGTACTCTGTGGTTTCGTCAAACGTTGTCGCTTGTAATCCTGTTCTAACTTGTCCCGTTACCTGATCGTCATTATCCATCAGCCAGAGTATACACAGGTATACCTTCTCTTTGAAAACGCGTTTTAATCTTTAATATTTCACCGTTCAACTATTTGATGTGTATTCACTATCGAAACACTCTTTTCACGTGAGATTAACGTACCGGTTTGACCTATTTACGAACTTGTACTTTTTCTGATTAGTTTTGTTTTACCCTTTGGTTATATTAAAATATGGCTGATGAAGCCTACTTTCTCCTTCATTCTCTTTCGTTAATGTCTAGGGTCTCTTCCGAGCTCATGTGAATTGTGCGGGCTATATCCTATTAATGTTTTTTGGAGGACAATAATTAGCCTGGGTTTGTTATGTAACATTGTACCTCTGGAATAGCTGTGCTTTAGATTTTTGATTAGTATTCGCGTAGTTAGCCTGTGTCTCTGTGTTTAGGGCGTAGAAAGATGAATTCCTTCATGTTGAAGATACTTATTGACCTCTTGCTTCTAAATTCCATAACCCTGTCGGTTTCACCGGTATAAGGGTTTTCTTGGGCCCGATAGTATTTGCCCTTTGTGCGTTCACATTTCGTACCTTTTTTACTTTTAATTGGCGATGACAATAAGCAAAACGGGAGGAAAGAGGAAAAGATCTATGGACACCAACACGGATTTGTTGCCTTCATTTGTTTGGCTAAGTCAACCAGTCCATTTGATTCATATCCCATTGGCTTGTCTTCCTTGGACAATTAACGTGACGAGAATATGTACGTCTGGCTCCTCGAGTCAAAGAAAAAGATGTTGACTTTGAGCCATTTCCTTATTCTTATGTCTTCGATTTTTATTTACCTTCGGACTTGATATATATGGTAGACGTTTTCACAGCCTTGAAAAAAATAGCGGGGTGTTTGGGGGGTCAAAAATACAGAGAAGATAAGTGCTCCTTCCGTTAGACATCTTTTATTATTGATTACAAATAACGAGTTTATTAATACAATGTTACAACAATTGTATAGCTCTATTCTTAAAAGGTGTTCGTTATATATTATATACAGTAGAATACAGAGTAGGTGTTGTTCTACAGTTTTCTAAATACTGTTCCAAACTATCAAGTAAATGATTCAGCAGCTTCACATTATTCTTGTCTAAACTGATTACTGTCTAATCCAGCCATTTATCATTGACACAGTCATATAAACAAATGCATAAATTCTTGGTTTTTATAAGTTTCGTTGCGTCTATTTGTACTGCATCTATTATTGACAAATAAGTTGCCCCTGTAGTTAGTTGAAACTGAATGCTCAAAACCCACAGATGGTCTTGTTGCTGTTTTGTCCGAAGCCACTATACTGTATTTGTTGAGGGGCTCCACTTATTCTTATATATTCGCTCAGTTTGGAGACAATTTAAAGTGTTCCCTCAATGCACAGTCCGCCACTTTCCCCAAGCGCTCAACTTCACGTGACCATCCGAAACATTTCACACATGTCCGATTTTCGCTGTAAAACAGTCCGGCACTTGCCAGCTCATACTTGTTTGGATGCATTTGTTTCGGGTTAAGTTTCGAACGTCTTCAGCCTATTTTCATAATATTCCATATTTTTGTTTAGGGTGTGCTCAGATCGATAAACGCTTCATTTTGTTAATGATACAGACTTGTAGTACATTTCGTTTATATACATTCAAAACCGATTTCGATTGGTGTTATTTTAGAACTTCTGTTCACTAGTTGCTATTTTTAGACATGATACATCATTGTTATTTTGTAGAATATGACCTCAGTAGTTCTATATAATCATTTGGATAACTACATTCTGTACATTGAAGTCGCCCTATCTGATTTTCATATGATCGCTTTGTAGATAAACAGGGTACCACTGATCTAGTCAGGGAGCGTCCTTCCTATCTGTGACCAACTTATTTAAACAGAACATACTCTTTTGGTCGCAAACTATACTTTCTTTGTCGGTACCACTTCCATTTTCGGGCTTCCATACTGTATATGTCCCACGCATACGCTGTTTTCTGTAATGTTACAATAAAACATTACTTCCAAGGTGACTCCAATAGGATGCTTTATCTTGTAAACGCTTATCCGCTAGGTTAGTTGGTCTACAAATTCCTCCATGCATTAATGTTAATGACACCTTTCTTCGTTGGTTTGTTGCCTTGCACTCCCTATGGTCAATTCTATTTTCCCCTTTCCACTCGTTCACCTGCACAATAACGATTCATTTCCAAAGCGAAAATTACATCTGGAATAGTATGCCATGTTTTTGTTGAGTATCAAAACTCAAATGACGAGAAGAAATATTACAGCCCCCCCCCCCCCCCCCCCCCCTGCGTATTATATTCAATTGAGCCAGCATTTGATTGGTCATAAACACGAGTATTTGATTGGTTGTCTATTTATAGGTATTCCGTTCTTTCATTGGTGGATATCTTTAGAAACCGATGTCATATCTTTTTAAATAAAAATGACAATTTCCCAACATGTGCTGGCAATAAAATCAGGCAATGGGATAGGCCGTAAATGACAAAAAGTACCTTCTTTGTTTTGGTGTACACAACTTTTATCTTGTGAGTCGGCTGATCTGTGTATCCTTAAATTTCCCCAATATCATAATTAAACCTTTTTTGTAAGTTCGAAACGTTTCCACGTTTAATCACACATCAGGTTCTTTCAAACAGCTCTCAATTGCAGTATCCCATAACATCGCTCGTTAAAAAAGACAGAAGCTTTTAATTTAAATTTACATCCAAATGCTTTTCTACCGCATGAGTAGAAAGTTTAAAGTAGTCATGTTGAAGCGTAAACAACAAGTAATGTTAATGGGTCCTAACTGAAGGATTAAATACATTAAATACCCAATCAAAATGACGATATTTATGCCAGTTACAACAAGTAGGTTTAAGAAAGTTCTCAAGCGTAACATTACTTGACGTCTCAAATAGAGAGATTAAATGAATGAATGAGTTGGGTTTTACGGCGAATCGACACAGAAAGGTCATATATCGCCGAGAAAAAAAGTTAAATGAATTACGTTAATTTTAAAGCATCTATAAACTATTAAAGTAAAAAGGTATATACATATATAGCGTAAAAAACAATTGCAAACATAAAAAAGTAAAACATGTAAATAAAATCAAATAAAGTTCAGATTTTATGATATATCCCTATTTGTTTAAAAAATTGCAAAATTTTGTCGGCAGGAACTGATCAAACAACTCTTTTAAACGATTCTACATTAAGTATGAATTGCGCTAGGGAACGAAGTCAACACAGTTGATTAAAATATGTTTAATAGAAAGCGGTGTATGACATGGTACACACTCAGGTTGATCTTCATTGTTCAAAAGTACGAATGAGTTAACCGAGTATGACCTATTCGACAACGAGAAAGAACAACTTCCTCCCTGCGAACAGATTCTATTTCCCTGGTGCCATTCACCTAAAGTAGGTTTAATTTCACGAAGTTTATTGAACGAAGCATTGTTCCATGAAGACTGCCATTTATTAAAATATATTTGTTGATATTTGACCTAAAATCAGTATCGGAAATTTTTCAATTTAGATTGATTTAATGAAAGTGATTTCTTTGCTGCGGTATCAGCTCCTCATTTCCATGAATACCAACATGACTAGGAATCCAACGAAATGATGGACTTCTTAAAAGATGTTCATGAACCTTGACAAGAATATTTTGAATGAGAGGATTTTCTGTAGGGACGGTTGTGTATTGATTGTAATACAGAAAGTGAGTCAGAAAAGATGATAAACTTTCTTCTTTATATTCTAAAAATAAAATTAAGGGCCAAATCAATAGCTTTTGCCTCGGCTGAAAAATTGTAGCGTTATTTGGCAAGCTAATTTGATTGATGCAGATTGCTAACGGCGGCACATCCAACCTTTGAATCATCTTTAGAACCATCTTATAAATTGGAAAATGATCTTTGTAAGTCGACTTGATTTCATTATATTTGGACTTGAATTTTTCAGGGTTTGTTTCTGACTTTTTCAAGGCGGTTTTCATATCAAAAAGAACTGTTGGAGAACTAAGAGTCCATGGTGGTGTTTCAGAACTAAGTTTTCTTTGATATCATCAAATTCAAAATCATTTTCCCCTCATCGAATTGCTGATGCGAAATCCAAAAGGTTTTATTTGTTTTGGTTTTCTGCCCATACGAATCCGGGTATTTGGTTTAAATATGATTTTATGAGCAGGATTGGATTTGTTGGCAGCTACCCTCAGAGCATATTGTAATGACAGTTTTTCACGTCTCGTGAAAGGGGGTTCGTTGTTTCAACATACAAGCTTTCAACAGGCGATGTTCTAAATGCGCCAAGAGCATACGAAGACCTTGATTATAATAGTATCCAAATCTGTAAATACGATTTTCCGGCTGAACCATAAACAACACAACCGTAATCTAGCTTGGATCGAATAAAAAGCTCTATACAGTCTTAACAAAACCTTGCGATCTGCTCCCCAATCAGTATTGAAATTACCTTTAAAAGATTCAACGATTTCAAACTTTTGGGCTTTCAGGTTTTTTTATGTGTGGTATAAAAGAAAGCTTTTTATCAAAAATAACACCAAGAAATTTTGCTTCGTCAACAACGGGTATTTTGTACCATTTAGAAAAAGCTCAGGGTCACAGTGTTTGTTTCCGTAATTGACAAAAGTGGACACACTGAGTTTTTTTTTGTTTGGGGAAAATTTTAAAACCATTTTCCATCGCCCAAGTTTGAACTTTTTTCAAACACTGCGTAATTGGCGTTCAATCGTACGCATATTTTTTAAACGAAAACCCTATTAGAAAGTCATCAACATATAATGAACAATCATCCCTGGACAAACATTTCACAATATTATTAATTTGATGCTAAAAAAGAGTGACAGATAAAATAGAACCTTGTGGAACTCCCTGTTCTTTCTCAAAAGAGTCAAAAGGGTAGAACCAACACTAAATTTTAAAAATTTCGATCTGATAAAAATTGCGATATAAATGTTGGAAGAACCTTTTAAACTTAAGTCGTTAAGATCATTCATAAAAACCATATTTCCATGTAGTGTCATAGGCTTTTTCTAAAACGAAAAAGACAGACACTATATGGGTCTTTTTTTACAAATGTAACACGAATAAAAGTTCCAGTCGAAGAAGATGATCATTGTGCTGCGCTGCTTGCGAAAACCGTTTGAAAGTTTGTAATTAGGCCTTGGATTCAAGATACCAAACTAGTCAGAATTGATCATAAAGTTCTAGCGTTTTACATAAAACAACTGGTAAGTGCAATCGGTCTATAATTACTGGGGTTAGTGCTATCTTTCCCGGGTTTTGGTATTGGAATAACTATAGCTTCTCTCCAGGAATCTGGAAAAAAACCAGTTTTCCACGTAATGTTTATAAATTTTAAGTAGGAGGTCTAAAAAATTCTTGTGGTAAATGTTTCAAGAGTATGATAATGAATTTGGGGTTCCGGAAACCCGCCTGCGGTATCGTGACATTTATCTAAAGCGTCAAACAATTCTGTGAGTGGAAAAGGTTTTTATAATCTTCATCATTATTTGAATCAAAATTTAAAGGTTTACTTCTTAGTCGATTTTATGTTTGAAACCTTTTATCATAATTGTTTGATGAAGAGTTTTTTGAAAAAGTTTTACAAGTGTATTGGCAATGTCCTCCTTGCTAGATCAATAGACGGTCTGACTTTTGTAAGATGGGAAACATTTGAAGATTTTCCTTTTCCACTTATTTTGCGAATCATTTCCCAGACTTTTTAACCGATGACCTAGAATTAAGTTTTTAAACGTATGAATGCCATGATTTTTCTTTGCTTGTTTTATAGTTCTGCGAGCTTTTGCTCTCAGAATCTTAACTGATTGTAGGTTTCTTTCGTCGGCCGTAATTGAACTTTTTAAAGGCCGCTCCTAAAAGTTTTCGAACAGCAGTCTTACAATCATCATTATACCCAAGGCTTAATTTTTTTTTGTTTACCATTTCTTGAAAATTTAGGGAAAGGACTTGTCAGCAATATCGGACAGAAGAACTGAAAACCGATCAATAGGTCATAAAAATTAGTAAAATTCTCCAAAGTCAAATCATTTTACATACGTTTCAAATTGCTTCCAGTCAGCTTTAAAAATTTGAAATATGAAGGGTGGTCTGATGGCAGATTTGAAGTATTTGAAATAAAATTGGGAAATGGTCCACTACCAGCAATCATCCAGTACTTTTCCATTCAAAATAAAAAAAAATGTTCGGTACAAATGTCAAATCAAACGAGGAAAGGTTACCTGTTGCAGGATGAAGATAATTTTTTGGGTTTAATCATTTAACAAACAAAGGGCATTTCTTTCAATAAAAGTTTTTAATAATTGACCCTTAGTGTTGCTGCAGAACAGCCCCCAAATTCATGATGACCATTGAAATCTCCCATAAGCAAAAATGGTTGTGGTAATTTTTTTATAAGATCATCAAGATCTTCAAGATTTAGTTTAAATTGGGAGGTATGTAAATCGAACAGATAGTAATTGGCGATGTAATGTTACGTTTATTGCAACGATTGAATACTTTATTTAGAACAATTTGTCTGTGAGGACATGCATTATTAATAATAATAGATGTACCACCAAAGCCTATTAAATGTTAGTATTTATGAAGTTAACACTGAGTAATTTTTGAAAGCATTTTGTCCGTTTCCTTTAAAAATGTTTCACTAAGGCACATAAGTGAAGATTATATTTTGATAAGAGTAGGAGAATTTCATTATAATTTGCTTAAGTCCACGGGCAATTCCACTGGATAATTGTACTTTCCATTTACAATGGCAAACAAAAAATTTAACGACTGGAAATTTAGAGTATTAGTGTTGCATTGACTCAGGAGTAGGGACCCTTTGATCTTCCCCTCCTTTGTGCTGATTAACTCGGCGAGCAGAAAATGGCGGATCGTAAACATCCTCCCCTGTCAACCGGTTCAAATCAAGGGGGAACCGGGTTATGGGTTTGTATGGGATCATCCGACCCCTTTCCAAAAACCCATCAGTTCTCAAGTCAATTTTTTGTTTGGGTGTTTGACTCACCCCACGTTGATTAGTAGTTGATGTAGCCAAATAGAGAGATTAAGGTCAGTTAGTCATTTAATAGCTGAACAATTACTCAGTTGGGTCAAAAGAAGTATTTAAATGTCATAATTTGTGCATAAATCAATAAACGTTTATTTTCTTGCTGAGACCTTCTTTTAACACCAAAACAAGAGAATCGGTTCATAAAAAAGGGCAAGATATAACTTTTTTTAAAGATTGAAACCATAAATTTGAATTTGCCGCCAAACGTGACGTCAAAAAATGTGTCTACATTTTTAAACCCAAATCTTGGAACGGATCAAGATAGAGGTAAATATCTATACATTTTCTGAACCTATGCGACGAGATCTTTCCAATGCTACCTGTTTCAAGATTTTTATTTGAAAGTTTAAGAAAGGTTTAAAAATCGCTGTTACGTATAACTGGGTAACGGTTAAAAATCGAATCTAGAATGGGGGATGTAAATTTAAAGATTTTTATGAATTCTATCACATAAAAATTAACATCTCAGAATTGATGAATAGAAAGTGTGTCATGAAATGTAAAAAACTGATTGTTCAATGTTAACTGTATTTCTTTTAATTGAAAATCTTGACGATTTCCTAGAATGGTCGAAATAGGCTTTCTAGAACCTATCTGTACTTAAGACAGTACCTAAAGGACTATAAAAGTTTTTATAACCAAAATACTCTTTTCTATAAGTTTCTCCTAAAGCCCTAAAATTGACCGAAATTTAATCCGCTTTTAACAGTTTTCAAAGTATTAGTGTCAACATTTGGCCAGTTCTCTTTCATACATTTATCTTAAGCCGATCTCAAGTAAAAAAAATATTAATACTTAATATCCGCTGAAGGTTGAATTTCATGCATAGACTTGTACGATTATACTGAAGTGTATACTCTGTTAATTCAAAATTCTGGAAAAATGTTCCAAATTATATATATAAAAATATTGTGGGGATGTGTTGGAGTATCTACACCGTAGTGGAACGGGCATGCTCAATTTCGGAGACCATGATGTTGTTGAAATAACTATAGATGACAAATGTAAAGTTACAAAGGAAGAATTATTTTTAATACCTGTTAATGAAGTTGCAGGCACAATCTGTGTACTAGGGTAATAGGCCCGAATGATTTTGATAATTTGAATTTTTTGATGATGTTACATATATTGTATAATGGCGCGTACGTGTGTGCGTGCGTGCATGTATGCGTTTGTGTGAGTGTGTGTGTGTGTGTGTGTGTGTGTGCGCGCGTATGTGTGTGTGTACTTGTGTGTGCGCGTGTGCTTGTGTGTATGTGTGTGTGTGTGTGTGTGTGTGTGCGTGCGCGTGCGCGTGCGTGTGCGGGTGTGGGTGTGGGTGTGTGTGTGCGCGTGAACGTGTGTGTGCGTGCGTGTGTGTGTGTGTGTACTTGTGCGGGTGTGGGTGTGGGTGTGTGTGTGTGTGTGTGCGTGAACGTGTGTGTGCGTGCGTGTGTGTGTGTGTGTACTTGTGTGTCGAATCATCTTGTAAAGACCTTTCCAATGGTACCTTACTTGACCAGGTTCGAGTCTAGGGACGCGCAGAAAATGTGAATTTTACGCGTGATTGATTTCACTTCCGGTTTGAGTGTACCAGCTTATAGTACTAGTCGAGACCTTCGGTTTAGATACCCAACATGCCTAGGTTATCTTTAATAATAAAGGCATGAAGCCGGGTGTTTCTGGATGAATGATTCTGGTTTAAACCCTCAATATCTGAAAACGTATAGAGATAGACCCGTAATTGTACATATTTTCTGAACCTACTCGAAAGATCTTTCTAACGGTACCGGCCCCCGAGTCTATACGATGACTTTAAAATTTTTAATGATTTCATTTCCGGTTGGCACCTAGTTTATGGTAAAGTACACCCTTTGGGTTTTTTCAAAATGTCAGATACCCAAAATGTAAAAATGGACCCTAAAACGTCTTATTTTGATGATTTACAACCTTTTTAAAAAAACCTTTACTGGTCCTGAACTCTGGATGGTAAATTAAAAAGTTGGCAATTGTTTAAGAAAAATGTTCTTTAACATCATATCATTGATGGTATGAAAGAGGCACTTCGGTCCATATGCGACCCAGACCTGATGTCCCCCTCCCTTCCCGTACTCAATACACGGATTAACTTGGACAGATCAATAGGCCTTTGTTAATGCATCCGTCCATAAATCAACATAAGCCAGACATTGTGGCGATTTTAAAGGGATTAACTTGACAGTTGAATACGCTATTTTTCCCACGCATCCGCTTTTAAATAAATACACGCCAGACATTGTGGCGACTTTAAAGGGATTAAGTTTGACATGTTTACTTTTTATTGTCCATCTATCCGCCTAAATCGACACCGCTAGACATATGACCATGATCACGTTTGATTCACTCATGATCTTAATTTAAATATATTTTAAATGAAGTCAATTGTGGAAAATAGGTCCGAACATGCGCATTTAGGAATAATGCGCTTATGATTGGAGTCATTTTGTCAGTAGACGCCAAGGAGGAAACATTGTCGACAAAAATGTAATACTTTATTTTCAGTTATAATGTAGTTATTTTAAAGAATGTTTAGTTTTAGTTTAAAAGGAATAAAAATTTCGTTTAAAATAATTATTTATCTGTTTATTTATGTATCAAAAAATTCTTTTTTATAAAAAAATGTATAAATTTAATTAGTTTATGGAAAAAACATATGATTTTTTAAATATAATTCATAATATAGTTCTTTTTAATTTCTCTGTAATTTAATTAGACATGTTAGAATTATTTTGTTTTAAAGTAGTTTATTTCTTTTTTCACACATATTGTTAAACTATTATTTATTCGTTCTTTATTTACTAATACTGTTCGTTTTTATTATCGAATGTATTTATTCATTAAGGGGCATGGATAAATCAATATATTTTTTCATGGTATCTCCCCGTCTAGGCTGAGCACCTGACCCTCAATGTGCGCGAACACGCCCTAGATAGGGATATAAGTCAGCTCTATATACTTCTGGGAGATATAAATAGCAGAGTGAAGTCATTCTTAAATAGAAAGATGATGTCATTCTAAAAATAAAATTCAAAATGGCCGCCGCGCATGACGTCATTCTCACGCATGCGCAGTCGTGAGGCCAAAGAGACCCCTATACTACTATTAAGTATGGTGCAACATTTCATCAACATCTGAAAATATGGCACCAAGATGTTTATCCCAAGTTAAAATCGAGGGATGAAGAATATTGAAAGGACTGATACTATTACTGTTACAAAAGAACTATTGGTAGCATATTTTATCCTATGTAGATAGAATAGGTTGAACAATGATAAAAATTAATATGGTATAATGCAGAATGTTGATACAAACGTATAAATGGACTTTATCAGCCTTACCATTGTACATATCCTACCGTTTGAAATGCAGAAATTACTATTTATCAAGATTTTACTTCTTAATCATGGACCATAATTATTTGGGTTATATACAACAACATCTCTATCACAATACTGTCTACACATGTATGTAATCTTCCATCTTTTACAAGCACCACAAATAAATGGCATTCCAAGACTCTGGTAATCATATGTGTAACAACAATGTGTCATAAAAGGACAGGGGTCCACCTGCCTTGACGAATGTTGGGGAGAAGATAACATACATACGGCGAAAGACAAATGTCATCAGATTTATGTGCGAATTTTAACCACAGTGTATCTTCTTCACAAGAGTCATTCCATATAAACTAATAAAAGTCGTTTAAAATAGAATTTCGCATTCAAACCTTACCTCTTCAGACTTATAGCTAGCATTTACATCAAATTTCAGACGGTTATAACCAGTACAATCAGTGTTTTCAATAAATGTGATCGTGCTATACCAGTAATGTCATGATTATAAAATAACAAGGTTTCCTCTATAAGCGTGACATTGTCCTGTAACCTTTTCTGTTCCAGCCATGTGCGAGAATACATACACACTGGCTTGAAAGTACGACAATGCGTTCTGATCTGCGCGTATTTTGATGAAAGCTAATTAACGACAGTACCATACCACATTTACAGCTCAACAAAAGGTAATCACGCTTTTGTGTCATTAAACTTTATCTTATCAAGAGATCTACAGTAGCATCATCATGGCCAATCTAACAATGATTTTGTTGCAAATTGCTGTTTTCTATTATGAAGAAGTTTCCCCGATGCTAGAACTAATGAACCAGCAATTTTCCATTTTGTTTTTACAAACAAGGCTGTTTCCATTTATCGGCGATAATGTAGAGACACATTCAATTGCTCGTAACAATATTACTTTTACATAAAACTTAAATGTATTTGTTTTTATGAGGAACATGTAAATGAAATTTTTGTGCAATCACATATGCGTATGATATACTTACGTTCCATTTCTTTCTTCTTTCTGTTTAAAAATGAATAATAACTCCCTCATGATAATTGTATGCACGTAACATTATTGTTGATATTCCAGAAAACTGAGAAGAAATTGGGTTTTACATTTCATCCATTTGTTCTTTACATGGTGCCAAATATAAGCTAATTACATCGATGGTGACGACGTTTCCTGATAGTTTGTCTTTATTTCCAAGCGCAATTTTCTTTAAAGTTTGAATTATTTTTGTCCTCCTATTGGTTAGGGCACACATAGAGGTTTTCAGCGCCACCAACACAGTTTATATTATATGGCGGTATTCCAGATTAAAATACTAGTAATGACAAAGAAGGACATTAGGTTCACATGTGAGTACGCCGCCTGAAATGACACACCATGATTGGTTGCAGGAGGGTATCCACAATATTATGTTTAGTCGGTAGCATTACAAATGGGGCACAATACCCGCACTTTTACATATTTCTTCAATTGATTTGAACCCGCAGTACTTTTTCCAGTGCTTTAATATACAATGTACATGTTGAATACAAAAAAAGTCATAATCATTGATCGTTTATTCAATTAGGCTATCGTGACAAGGTTTATGACTAAGATTCTGTAAGTTTGAACAACATCTATTTCTTTGTAAAAAGGTTAGTTTTTGAAGGTGTGTCTTTTTCTTTGTTGTTAACTAAAATCACTCACATCTATTGAATATCGCCTCTTAAAGTTCATTTACCTCTTTTTAATACGGCATTCTATAACATAAATGGTCGTTGTTAAGTATGAACAGCTGGTGAAAAGAACAATTTTATTCGTATTTCTTTTAGCAGGAAAGTCGCTTAAATATTTTCCTTTAAGCCTAATATTTAATCACACCTTTTAATGCCCTTTCATGACCTTATGTTATTACAACGGAACTTTCAACAAGTAAACAGTACCATTAATGAAAAGTAGTAAGTGGAATTTATAGACAGTAAATTGATGTTAAGCCTTTAATGTTGTTTTGTCAGAGGGTTGTCTATGTAGGTGGAAATGTGTAAAAGTGCATGGCAGACAAAACAATGCCTCCTAGTGATCTGCCATTTATATCGGGGGGTTTTTTATAGAAATATTAAAATGTCTTGTTTTAAATGATGGTGTGTTGTACTTTATACCATTTATATTGTTAAATTCAACGTATTGTTCTCATTTGCTGGTGCTTAACATTAATAATAATAATAGAAAAAGAACGAATATTTGGGATGTATATACCATCATTTTTAAATAATGTACAATAAAAAGAAAATTTAAATTTTGCTTCAGAGTAAGATCGAAATATATGTCAACAAGTGAACACCAAAATGCAATATTTTCAAAAGTGACGCTGCCACGAGTATAAATGTAAATTCTGGTGATCACGAGTGAAACATATATATCGACCTTAACCTAAAAACGAAACAAAGTTTCTTTTCATTTCATGTATTTTCAAAAGTTTTAACAAAATTATATGCTAGTACATTTTACCCGAGCAACGCCAAGTGCGCCGCTTCATGACGTGTCACAATGTCGTGACGTAACGGTATCTAAGTTAAAAAACTGTCGAAAAGTTTTATGACGTTTCCAGATTTCTTTTACATTTATTACCATGGAACGTATGTCTTACTGTTCCTAGAAGTACTTACATACATTTTATATATCTTTACTGATTCAGACGTATATTTTCAAGGAATGTCCTTGACCATGCAAACAGCTTTCACCCATCTATAAAGTTCACCAGTGAGGTTTCAAATGAAAGACACGTGTTTCTTGACACAGTATCAAAGCTTAAAGATAACAAAATTGTTGTTGACCTGTATTCAAAACCTACCGACACCCACCAGTATCTTCTCACCACAAGCTGTCATCCTAAACACTGTTGCCAAAACATTCCCTATAGTCAGGCACTGCGAATCCGCCGTATATGCTCTGACACAGAAACGTATCAAGAAAGAACAGAGAGCTATCAGAACACCTCCTAAAAAGAGGCTATTTTCCCCAGACCAGCGTTCTCGCTGCTACGAAAAAGCACTTGCATTCCAAGGGAAGAACTGCTACAATACAAACACCCAAAAAAACTGAATCAAGCAAACGCACACCTTTTGTGGTCACGTTCCATCCAAATCTGCCAACATACGTGCAACTGTAGACAGACACTGGCCTACAATTGAGTCATCACAGCGGCTCAGTCGTATGTTCCCTGAGAAACCCCTCATCGCATACAGAAGGCCTAAAAGCCTGCGAGACATTCTAGTTCGGGCCAAAGTCAAGTCGGTACAGACACAACCAGTTCAGGCCAGTCAGGTCCTTGTGGTGCCCCAAGATGCCAAACATCCCCTACCATGCCAAGCACCAGTACATTCCTTTCCTCCAATGGAAGCAAATCTGCAGTTAAAGGAGTGGCAATTGCAAAACAGAAAATGCCATATACCTTATGACATGCAGGAAGTGCAACAAAAAATATGTCGGGGAAACAAACAGACGCTAGCAAAGCGAATGAATCTCCACAGATCTGACTGGAAACCCCGCAATTCAATCGGTCGCCGGTAGCTGAACATTCAACATGGGGTCACAAACCCTTTTCGGATATCCTACTATGTTGCATTGAATTCAATGACAGATGGACGGATAAGCAAAGAATTGCCCCTTGCCGGCGGGGGGATAGAAAATGCTGGCTGTATCTCCATGCAGAGGGGTACGACTCCCCCGAAAATGGAGCCACCTGTTTGCCGTGGGTGGCGGCCCATAAGCCGGAGAGGAGGATCCAGGATGTTTGAGTGCCCCATGGCATCCCGGGGAGAGTGATGCCGTACTGTTGCATGTGCGCATCTTCCTTCCCGGGAATGTGGGTGCCCAATACACATCTTTGGCCTCTAATTCGGTGTAGAACGTTCTGGCGGTCGTTTTGGCCCGATACGAATTAATCGGCTAGTCATGCCAAGCCCTAGAAAATCTCACCTTTACGTTTACAATTTCCTATTTGCTTATTTCAAACTGCATTTTTTATGTGATACTTTTTTTATATTTTCACAAACACCACTTTGCACAAAATACGTGGACACAAAACCTGTCCTTTCTCTGCTGTATTGTCCACATTTTACTGCGCCTCAATAAACTTCATTATTACGTTCACACAAATGTATTTTAACAATATATTTTCATATTACTTTCAATCTATGTTTCCTCGAAGGCGGTGGGCATTAGAGCCAAACGGTTGGTAGAGTAACCAATCCCTTGAATCCCATGTTTGCTTTTCTGCATTCAACTGGTGATATAACAAGATTGAAAGATACTGGCGCGAGTATATCACGTACAGTATCCCTAACATAATGAGCTGGATATCCGCTCTTGTTTTCAGTTCCCTTGTTGGACTCCGCGCGGTGGTGTCTGTCGAGTGGCGAATTTTTAAACATTTTCATATGGAAACCCAAAATAAAAACGACCGCTTACCGTAAACAGATTCTGACGGCACGAAAGGTGAGAATCCTAACCGACTCATACACTCCCACATGGCATTTCCGCGATTTCCTTTGATCCAGTCCAACAGACGAAACATTCCAAAATGTCAGCCTTTCGCCAG
This sequence comes from Mercenaria mercenaria, assembly GCF_021730395.1. Classification (NCBI taxonomy): domain Eukaryota; kingdom Metazoa; phylum Mollusca; class Bivalvia; order Venerida; family Veneridae; genus Mercenaria; species Mercenaria mercenaria. Next base: position 93,897,074 of record NC_069364.1, read on the forward strand.
TTATAATTGAAAAAACCATCGAAGGCATTGCTGGTTAACCGAAATCAGTCAAAACTGCGAACTGGTGATCTGCTTCGTTGAAGTTGAGAAGCCTCAACATTCACGAAATTTAACTTTCCGTAATTTCATTACAACCGGCCATGTAACAGTGGCATGCACACCGACTTTGAACCGCCTCAAGTGGTGGTCATCGTTGTTCCTGCCCTTGCAGGGGTTTCGGAGACGTCGTTGTGCAACGGCATATCAGATGAACATGCACTAGCTGCTAGACGTATAAAAACAACGATTAGAAAAGAATTCACAACAAATACTAATTCTTCATACATTTGGCCACTCCGTTTCATCCCTTCAGTCGTAAAGTTGGATACCCATCACAAAAGTTACAACATATATCCTAAGCCTCTTCAATGCTATTATTGCTTTAAGAAGAGGGCACAATGAGAAAAACTGCAAAGGGCGATTACACTGCCCGAAATGCCGGACAGGATGGACCTTCTCATGGACCACGACCCTTGATAGTCAGACCAATTTGGCGCATGTTAAGACAATGCCTCACGAGCTCCCTCGCCCCCGTCTACACGCACCTCGATGCAAGACATGAGCAAATCCGAAACAGTGAGGTTCTACACAGTCACATTGCACACAGGGTCATTGGAATTTCCCCAGACTGCATGCCTCCATATGCCATGCCAAAATTTACATCTCAACAATCTCGCACTCAACACTTATTCAACAATAACCTAAATCTGTCTCTATCAATATCAACACAGTGGCAATGTATATGCCGATAAGCTCAACCCGATATCAGAGACATCGGCCTCACAAATTGATCCAACTACAAACTTACTAGTACGGAACAAAATGAAAAAGCCATAAGTACAGCAAAACCGTCAGAGGCATCTCAACTTCAAAAGGGCAGATGCTAACACACGCACTAGCCACCCGCTACAAAAATGTTTCCTAAGTATTCACGTACGGCGTCGTCACGACAAACGTTTCATCAAACCCTAATCACGTGGGTGGTCAACACCCAAACCAACACTTGCACTGAGAACTGCATGGTGTTTGGAAGGGCTTCAAATGATCCCATAACAAACCCCAATAACCGGTCCCTCTGATATGAACCGTTTAACCAGGGGGGGAAGATGCTGACGATCCGCCATTATCTGCCCCCCCAGTTTAACCAGCACAAAGGAGGGGAATCTAACAGGTTCCCTCCTGAGTCAGTGCAACACTAATAATTAATTTTCGGTCGTTTAATTTTTTATTTGCCATTGTTAAAATGGAAAGTAAAATTATCCAGTGGAATTGCCGTGATTTAAAGCTAATTATAATGAAATTCTCCTTCTCTTCTCACAATAATAATCCTTCACTTATGGGCCTTAGTGAAACATTTTAAAAGGAAACGGACAAAATAAGCTTTTCAAAATTATTGCAGTGTATAACTTCATAAACACTAACACCTGATAGGGCGTCTGGTGGTACATCTAATATTATTAATAATGCATGTCCGCACAGACAAATTGTTTCTAAATACAAGTACCAATCAGTTGCAATAAACGTAACATTACATCGACCGATTACTATCTGTTCGATTTACATAGCCTCCCAAATATAAACAAATCCGTGACGAAACCTGATGATCTTCTAAAACAATTAACCACAACATTTTTGCTATGGGAGATTTTAATGGTCATCATGATTCTTGGGGCTGTTCTGACAGCATCACTATAGGTCAAATTATTTGAAACTTTATGAAAGACATGCCCCTGTTTTTAAAATGATCAATCCCAACGTTTCTTCAATCCTGCAACAGGTAACTTTTTCATTACGCTTGATTTGACAATTGTCAATCCGAACATCTTCTTGATTTTGAATGGAAAGTACTGATGATTTTTTTTTGCATGGTAAGTGACCATTTTCCAAGGGGGGGGGGTTATTATTCAAATACTTCTAATCTGCCTCAGACCCCCCTTCATATTCAAATTTAATAAAGCTGATTGGAACAATTTTGAAAACGCTAGTAAAAATGATTTGACGTTTGGTGAATTTTTCTAATTTTTATGAGCCTATAGATCGTTTTCATATCTTCCTGTCCGATATTTGCTGACAAGTCCAATCCTAAAACTTCAAGAAATGGTAAAACATAAAAAAAGGCCTTGTATAATGATAAAGATTGTAAGACTGCGTTCAGAAAACGTCTAGCGCCATTAAAAAAGTTCAAATATACGGCCGACGAAAGAAAACTTACAAATCCGATTATGGATTCTGCGCGTCAACAGCTCGCAGAACTATAAAAACAAGCAAAGAAAAAATCATGCCAAATCCTTCTTAGACCCCTTTTCCCCACACATCCATACAAGGTCATCGGTTAAAAAATCTGAAATGGAATTCCACAAAATAATGAAAAGGAAATCTTCAAATGTTTCCCATCTTACAAAGTCAGACCAGTCTATTGCATCTAGCAAGGAGTACATGCCAATACAACATGGTAAAACTTTTTCAAGAAAAACCTCTTCATCCAACATTATGATACAAAGGTTTCAAACATAAAATTCGACTACAGAAAGCACACCTTTAAATTTTGATCAATAAGATGAAGATTATAATAAATCTTTTCACTCACAGAATTGCTTGACGCTTTAGATAAAAGCACGATACCGCATAGCTGGTCCGGCCCAAATTCAATATCTGCTTTTAAAACATTTTACCACAAAATCATTAGACCCCCTACATGAAATTTTATAATAATACACAGGAAAACAGGCATTTTTTCAGATTCCTGGAGAGAGCTATAGTTATTCCAATACCAAAACCCGGGAAAGATAGCACTAACCCCTGACATTAATAGACGATTGCACGTCCAAGTTGATTATGTAAACCGCTAGAACCTATGATCAACTCTAGAAATATAGGTATCTTGAAATCTCAAGGCTAACTACAAACTTTCAAAGCGGTTTTTCGCAAGCAGCGCAGCACACCCTGATCTTCTATAGCGCCTGGAAACAATTTTTATTCGTGATGCATTGTTAAAAAACGAGCATTTAGTTCTGTATTTTTTCGATTTAGAAAAAGCTGATTCAGATCGTCACCCACACAAGGAAATAATGTATTATGAATGTCTTAACGACTTAGGTTTAAAAGTCTCTCCAACATTTATATCGCAATTTTTATCAGATCGCAATTTAAAGTACGTGTTGGTTCTACCCTTTCTGACTCTTTTGAGCAAGAACAGGAGTTCCACAAGGTTCTATTTTTATCTGCACACCTTTTTAGCATCAAAATTAATAATATTGTGAAATTGTTAGTCACCAGGGATAGATTTTCATTATAGTTGATGATTTCTAATTATGTTTATCGTTCAAAAATATGCCGTAGATTGAACGCCAATTACAGCAGTGATTTGAACAAAGTCGAACTTGGGCCCATGGACAAATGGTTTTAAATTTTTTCCCAATCAAAAACTCAGTGTGTCCACTTTTGTCAATTACGAAAACAACATTGTGACACCTGAGCTGTTATCTAAATGGTACAAAAAAAAAACCGTTTGTTGACTAAGCAAAATTTCTTGGTGTTATTTTTGATAAAAAGCTTTTCTTTTATACCACACATACAATACCTGAAAGCCAAATGTTTGAAATCGTTGAATCTTTCAAAGGTAATTTCAAATACTGAATGGGGAGCAGATCGCACAGTTTTGGTATTAAGACTGTAGAGAGCTTTTGATTCGATCCCAGCTAGATTACGGTTAGTTGTTTATGGTTTCAGCAAGAAAATCGTATTTACGATGCTGATATCTATTCATAATCAAGTCCTTCGTATTGCTCTTGGGCGCATTTAGAAACATCGCCTGTTGAAGCTTGTATGTTGAAGCAAACGACCCTCCCTTTATACGAGACCGTGGAAAAACTGGTCATTGCAATATGCTCTGAGGGTAGCTGCCAACAAATCCAACCCTGCGCATAAAATCATATTTGAACCAACAATTTACCCATTCGGCTCGTCGTATGACAGAAAACAAAAAACAAAATTAAACCTTTTGGATTCGCATTGATAATTCTTTGAAGAAAAACAGTTTGATTTCCATGATGAAAAGATAATTTAGTTCTGAATACACCACCAGGATTCTTAATTCTCCCAACAGTTATTTTTTGATAGAAAACCGCATTGAAAAAGGCTGAAACAAACCTGAAATATTCAAGTCCAAAATATACCGAATCAAATCACTTACAAAGATCATTTTCCTATTTAGACAGATGTTTTCAAAAGATGATTACAAAGGTTGGATGTGCCGCCGTAGCCATCTGCATCAATCAAAATTAACTTTTACAATAACGCTACAATTTTTTCAGCAGAACAAAAGCAAATTGATTTGGCCCTTAATTTTTATTTCAGAATATAATGAAGAAAAGTTTATCATCTTTTCCGACTCACTTTCTGTTATTACAATCCATACACAACCGTAATAAACAGAAAATCCTCTCATTCAAAACATTCTTCTCAGGTTCATAACTATCTTTTAAAAAAGTCATCATATTCTGTTGGATTCTAGTCATGTTGATTTATGGAAATGAAGATGCTGATACTGCAGCAAGAAATCACTATATTTTTCCATTACATCATCTAAATTGAAATTACCATATACTGATTTTAGGTCAAATATCAACAATACATTTTAATAAAGGGGCCCCTCATGGAACAACGCTTCGTTCAATAAACTTCGTGAAATTAAAACCTACTTTAGGTGAAGGCCCAAGGAAATAGATCTGTTCCGCGGGGAGGAAGTTGTTTTTTCTCGTTGTCGGATAGGTCATACTCGGTGACTCATTCGTATTTGCTGAACAATGAAGATCAACCTGAATGTTTTACCATGTCAAACACCACTTACTATTAAACTATTTTTAATCGACTGTATAGACTTCGATCCACAGCGCAACCATACTATAATTTTGAATCTCTAAAAGAGCTGTACGAGCAAATTTCAGCCGACAAAATTTTGCAGTTTTAGAAAGAAATAGGTATATATCATAAAATCTGAACCTTATTTGATTTTTAATCACCGCTTTTATACTTTTTAATGTTTGCATTTGATTTTTTACACTATTTATGTATTTACGCTTTTACTTCAATGGTTTTATTTATGCTTTGCAATTAACGTAATCCATTTAACATTTTCTCGGCGATGTATGATCTTTTTGTGTCGATTCGCCGTAAAACCCAACTCATTCATTCAAAGAAAGGAAAGAGAAACCTACTGGATCCGCCGTCTCAACACCTTACAACCTATAGGCATCAATAAGCGAGACTAGATTAGCCTGCTGAAGCATTATTTTCCCCACTAAGATTAAAAACACAGATACTAGTAGTTCATATTAAATCACTTCAGGCAATCGGACATAGTTTTTAATTAACATCGACCACAACATAGATTTCTTTTTCCGCTACCTTCTCTGTTGAAAAGGGCCCGTTAAACACAAAACCAATGAACGAAATCCTCAGGAAAAAATACGAACCAATCAAAAACGCTCTATTTTTATAAAACCGTATTTTTATTTATCACTCATTCTGTTGATCGATATGTTCATTGAGCATTTATATATCGAACTATACAGGCGGTATTTACGCCGTTGCTGTGTTGTTTTGATTTATGCTACCCTTAAAAAAGGCTTTTTTAAAAAGCCGAAAGCGCTCGGGTTTTTTAATTAAACTTTTGACACTGTTTGAATATATATTTTTTCTCATACTCTCTCTCTCTCTCTCTTCTCTCTCTCTCTCTCTATATATTATAATATATATTTATATATATTTTATATATATATTAATATATATATATATTATATATATATATATATAATATAAAAGAAAAACACCCAATGGGTTTCCTCTATCTGTATTTCTGTCTACCTACCGGTTTCATATTATAACCATCAGGGCAGACATAAAAGATGTCACATAAAGTCTAATTACATACACCTTAAGGTAACAGTAAGAGTTATTTAGCACAGGTCAACAGGATCATAAATTAAGAAATTCTATACAATCATTTTGAAAAAAAAAAATGTACTTGTGAAAACACAATAAAAGCCGTGCCCCGGCAGTGACCGTACACCTTGCATAAAACACACATTATTTTTATTAAAACTGACGTACGAGCATAACAAATTCGAATTACATATACATTTTATAAATGATTACCGTAGTCTTTTTCCCATGCAGTTTCTTTGCATTTGGTATTACTGTAGTACTTAACTAATACCGTACTTGGTAGTATGTATTTATTGATTTCAGGATTGGTAAAAGGGCGCACTCTGGCCTGTTCTGATAGCGGATATATAATTTATAAAAAGTTACATGTCCAAGTCTACCAAGTTTCATGATAACTTCCGGGTGTAAAATCTTGGGACGTTAATCAGTGACCGACCCTTAAATTATGTGATCGAAAAGTCCGGAGATTTGACACTTTCCGACGCATTTTGACAGGACTGCGGAGAATTGGGACCACGTAACGGGAGTGCCGTCTTGATGACGGATCCAACATGTTTTGGTCTCACACCCAAAAATTCGAGTAGCGATTGGACTGCGCAGACAGACCCAGATTCTCTAGGTATTTTAATGTAACCACTTTACCTCTTTGATTTGTTTTAGAATGACAGAGCTTAATTGTAGCATACTGATTTCCTATCTCAGACAAATCTGTTTACACGTAGAAACTAGTTCACTAACCATAAGAAGTCCAACGTTAGCCAGGTTAAATAATTAAACGATTTCGATTCGTAATCACTAAAACAGACGTGTTATAGTTCTCTGCATATATTAATCAAAATTGGTAAAGTCAGAGGAGTTCGATTGTCTGTGTTATGCACTTCTAACAGTTGTTAATGGCAAGACCAAGGCAATTTAGACCCCAATGTACGTCGGTGAAAACTTCATTTCAAACAGAACGCAATAAATAACCCATATTTGGTTATTCAGATGAGGCCAACATTTGTAAATTATAAGACTGTCTGAACTTCTAAAAAGTTGTTAAAGCTGTAGTATACGTAAGACTTCAGTTTACTGTGATTTCTGAAAGAAGGAGATGTTTAGCTCTAAATCTACGATGTCCCAAAAGAATTCTGGTAGCAGATGAGGACACTGGTTGGTCTGGGGTTTAGTTTCCGGAACCTGTCCAGCGAAGGCGAGACAAAGCTTTCACAAAGTCCAAAGTCATTCTAACAACTTTTGCGAACAATTATCATCAAAGTGGGAATTTGAACTTCTGCTATATTATCACAGTTGCAAGCTTGCCTGAGTCTATTTCCTTATTTATTTGACTTTTTATGATATCTGGATTAAATGACGTACAACGTAGGCTTTTTTTTTTTGCATCTCGGGCTAACCTAGGACCTAGGTTTTGGAAAAACCATCTATTAAATTTTGATTCGGTAGGGTCATACAGGCGATAATGGGCATAACAGCATCGATTTTGACGGGAAATTTTGCAAGGTTTACAATATCAAAATTGTATGGGTGATCCGATGCATTGATCAGAGTTCGAATTCGTCGATAAACTGCGTTCTTGGCTGACCTCCTCTGGGTCCCCTAAAGGGTAGGCGGTAGCCTCTGCCACGAAAATAAGATTGCGATTTTGGCATTTGGCCTGAAACGGGGGTCTTGACTAAAAACAGGCGACCTCCGGGTGTGGTGCGAAACATTTAGCGCAGACATGGGAATATTTGCAATTAGGCCAGTTACAATTAACCTTGTTAAAATCATTACAAGTGTCCTTTCTCGAATTTAACTTAGTATTATTTGACGTCTGCTCGTCCCTAACTTGTATGCAGCGTCACTAGAGTTCATTATTCGTTTGTGACCACGAGCCGTGTGATAAAGTCTAGCGGATACGAAATTGCTCGTCTATGCCTCTCGATGTGACCGTCTGTCGACAGTTTGAAAGTATATCCTGTACAATAGTCCGATAATTCGACATCCCCTTTTGAGAGCAAAGCGAGGTTAACATATTCACCGCGACAGATGCCGCCGAATCATTAGTGACGAGAAATTCGTCCGGGGGATCTGATGTATGCAAGGGTATATCGCTTGCTTGACCAGGAGGCAGCGAAACAGAACTGTAAGGAGCGGTCCCAAATCCCGTATCCGAACTGTTTACTCAAACCTAACGAACTAAGTGAGTTTCTTTTTATTATTAGAAGGGAGTACACTTGAACTGGCAAAACACGTTTCAAAAGTAAAAAACAGACGCACCTTTATCTCCCTGTAGGAGCTGGTTGTCCCACCTCTAACCCTCGTTGGTCGAGACCAGTGCTGCCGGCCCGCGTGGCGGGCACCTGTTACCTCCAGACTTAGGTCGTTGGCCCTCTTTTTTCCGTCCTCGCGTGTTCGGGCGGTTTTTGACTGACTACGACTGGTTGTGTGTTGGCAAAGTCATCTTGGGGTCTCGGCATACCCCAGCCTAGCGCCCTGTCTCCTCGTTACCGAACTCATCCACGTGGCATTTATCAAATTCAAATGTTATGATAAATTTTTGAGAATATATTTATGTGACGGGGTTGAAAAGAAAAAGCGTAAAGCTACATTCACACATACGGATTGTCCGTGCGTTGAGTACGGGGGCGGATGGGACTTCTTGTGGGGGATAAGTACGGAGCATTTACTCTTAGTACGGAAAAATGGCAAGAAACGGGGAACAAACAAAACAATACAGGACCGAATAAGTACGGATAGGTACGGGGTACTACGTTGAATTACGTTTTACTGTGTCTGGCAACTTGCCCAGCGGTTGGACTGGTCTGCGGTGAACTACGTTGAACTACGCTTAAGTACGGGCAGCCTCGGATAACTACGTTCAGCTACGGAAAGGTACGTTTCAGTACAATAACTACGTTTGGTACGTTTAACAACGGATGAAAAATTTCAACCAAATTGGACAAAACCCCGCCCAAATGGCTACGGATCGCTCAAACGTTTTTGCATGTTCAAAAGTTGGAGAAAAATTGCACTTTGGATAAGTCTTGAATACGTTTTACAAGTGTTGGGACGGATTGGGTACGGATTACTACTTTGAGGTACGGCTCAGCTACGGATCGATACGGTTTACTACGTTTCTATTCGTGGCTAGACGTAGCTATCCGCGCCGTATGTATGACTGGGGTATTAGTGAGAAAGATTGCACGTGATTTTCGGCTTTATACCGTTACTGAACGATTGGTTGTCGGTTAAATAGTTTAGAGTTATAAACAAAGCATTACAAGTCGGAAACCATGTTGATGAGTAACATCCGAGAGATAACCACGTTTCTATGACAACAAACAAAACATTTCTCGAAACAAATAAATCAAATTATTTTAATTGAAAAAAAGCAACTTTTATTATTGATGTATTATAATGTAAACAACCCCGTGCAAAATTTTACCATCAATTTGTTCCGCTCACGAATGCACTCAATACAGAGGACTATTGACGACATAATTGTAAATGAGAGCCCCATCCAACTCCCCCCCCCCCGCCCCATACCCCTACCTCCACAATTTTTGTTTCAAGTTGTGTAAACAGAGGACCTGTATTTTCAAGTTGTGTAAACAGCTCCTGTATAAACAGTGGACCTGTATTTTCAAGTTGTGTAATAAGTGGACCTGTATTTTCAAGTTGTATAAACAGTGGACATGTAGTTTCAAGTTGTATAGACAGTGGACCTGTGTTTTCAAGTTGTATAAAAAGTGGACCTGTATTTTCAAGTTGTATAAACAGTGGACCTGTATTTTCAAGTTGTGTAAACAGTGGACCTGTATTTACAAGTTGTATAAACAGTTGACCTGTATTTTCAAGTTGTATAAACAGTGAACCTGTATTTTCAAGTTGTATAAACAGTGGATCTGTATTTTCAAGTTGTATAAACAGTGGACCTGTATTTGCAAGTTGTGTACACAGTGGACCTGTATTTTCAGCTTGTATAAACAGTGGACCTGTATTTTCAAGTTGTTTAAACAGTGGACCTGTATTTTCAAGTTTAGTACACAGTGGACCTGTATTTTCAAGTTGTGTAAACAGTGGACCTGTATTTTCAAGTTGTGTACACAGTGGACCAGTATTTTCAAGTTGTGTACACAGTGACCTGTATTTTCAAGTTGTGTAACAAGTGGACCATTATTTTCAAATTGTAAAGAAAGTGGACCTGTATTTTCAAGTTGTGTAAACAGTGGACCTGTATTTTCAAGTTGTATAAATAGTGGACCTGTATTTTAAAGTTGTGTGCACAGTGGACCTGTATTTTCAAGTTGTATAAACAGTGGACCTGTATTTTCAAGTTGTATACACAGTGAACCTGTATTTTCAAGTTGTGTACATAGTGGACCTGTATTTTCAAGTTGTGTAAACAGTGGACCTGTATTTTCAAGTTGTGTACACAGTGAACCTGTATTTTCAAGTTTTGTAAACAATGGACTTGTATTTTCAAGTTGTGTACAGAGAGGACCTGTATTTTCAAGTTGTATAAACAGTGGACCTGTATTTTCAAGTTGTGTAAACAGTGGACCTGTATTTTCAAGTTGTATGTATAAACAGTGGACCTGTATTTTCAAGTTGTATAAACAGTGGACCTGTATTTTCATGTTATATATACAGTGGACCTGTATTTTCAAGTTGTGTAAACAGTGGACCTGTATTTTCATGTTGTATATACAGTGGACCTGTAATTTCAAGTTATGTAAACAGTGGACCTGTATTTTCAAGTTGTATAAACGGTGGACCTGTATTTTCAAGTTGTGTAAACGGTGTACCTTTATTTTCAAGTTGTGTAAACAGTGGACCTGTATTTTCAATAGAAAAAGTAGAAACTCCACAGGTCGCTCAACACAACAAAAACAAAAATGTTGCAGGCTCGGTTTGATTGAGCCTGTTCATGGACGGTAGTGGAAATGCATGCTACCGTCCACGCCCTCTAGCCCCGGGCTGAGCAGATCTCAACATTTACACATGTTAAAAGTACCAAAATCAATTTAGAGACATCCGCAGATGTGTTCATACGGTCAAGTTGTGTAAACAGTGGGCCTTATTTTCAAGTTGTGTAAACAGTGGACCTGTAGCAAACATCAGCAAAAATTTGGTATCTCCTAATGCTGGTTCCATATTTTTCATTTTTTACGGACAGCAATGTTCGCGTTAAGATACAGTTTACGTCAAGAGAATGCCGAAAATTTCTACAAATACCCTATCACACAAGTTTTCATTACGGATTCCATTAACAAAAAATATTAAAAAAATTTAAATTTGATAACAATGACCCTTTGTGGTACACCTTTTGCAGCAAGTGCTCCTGAACAGTCAGAGAAATGCTTCAAAAAAGAGTAAAGCATGAGAAACACTTTCTTAAAATGATTGACTGAAATCATAAAAATAACAAGGAGTCTACATACGTATGGTGTTATAAATGTACGTATGTGATACCAATTTAACTTTTTTGTGATTTCTCTTTATTGGATGTACATTTTACATTTTATATAATTTTTTTATGTCAACCAAGTTATCATCATTATGTAAAAAAATAACTTTAGCTACATTCCAAAACTTACATATCTGACCTTTTACATTTCTTAGGTCGTGAAATTTATTCAATGATATTTTTTATTTTGACGCAATAATAAATTTCTTAGCAGGGTCTCAGCAAAACATTCAAAATAAATGTCAGTGTTTTGTCATGAGAAAATAGACATGTTGTTTATCGAATACAATAGTTGCAAACAAATGTAGGTCATATTTTGTCTGCCTGATAAGTTGTTGGGAAAAGGAATTTTATTTAGTTTTCCTTTCACATTAACACTATTTTGATGTTGGGCCTCAGTTTACTGATCAATTCAGAGTTGTTTCTCCCACCCCACTCCCTTTTCCCTCTAGGTCTTCGTAGGTAGATACCATTTGTTCGTTAGGCAAGTCAACAAATTTCTGACTTTTATTTTGAATTATACACCGATCATTGTAAATTCTCTGAGAGGGAATTACTTATAGACGCAAAACCGCCATTCCTTTATCGACACTGTACTTGCTTGTCATAAAAAAAATTATACAATCTATCCATATGATCATTTTGTTACAAATTTTTTGTTTGCTTCTACATTTCTTTGACAATTTCAAAATTATTACTTCAATTAGGTCACTATTGTACAATGTACATCAAAACAAAACAAAAATGGGGAAAATATATATAAAAATTTTTGCTTTAAAATTATTGCGTCATTCAGCTAATCCGTAAAATAAGCAAAATCACATTAGTGCCAAATTATTCGCGAAGAATTTTGCATCACATACTATTTGTCTAAATTTCCCAAGATTCTATTCTAGGACTGGTTAAAAATTATTGACCACTGACCAGCTAGGGAAAATGATAGCAGTCAGGCATGATATTTAATTTGTCATATTGTTACGTACTTTCTTATTATATTTCCAGGTAAGTGATTATTCATACTAGGCTGATATCTAACTGTTTTTATGTTGATTTGAATTTTCTTGTATTGTTTTAGTAAAACACAATTTTATTAAAGAAACATTTGTTTGTTTATTTGTTTGTTTGTTTGTTTTGGGTAGCAAAGGTTTAAAAGAAATGTTGTTCTTAAAAATATTATTTTGGTAAATAAATTAAGGTTTTCGTAAAATACTGTTTATATAACTAAATAGTTACGTTGCAAACCATCAGAGACTCATTCTTATCAAATGCTGAATTTATACTTTTAGGTACTTTGTTTCTGTTTATTTCTGAAATTCAATAGTGCCAATCATTTATAAACTACAAAATTCTGAAAACTTTACAACATGCACATAGTCTGATCTTAACATTTCATTTTAAAATATAAGGTGAAGTGTTACTCACTTGCTCAATACTATTACATGGATAATTGAGATTTGAATATATTCTATTTCTATATCCATAATTACATCATAATTGTAATTTTTGATTTAGTTCGAGCCTCACTTGTCGGTTGTTCTACCCAGGAGCCCGCTCGTGATGAAATAATGCACGGAGGGGCACCTGGGGTCTTCCTCCACCATCAAAGCTGGAAAGTCGCCATATGACCTATGATTGTGTCGGTGCGACGGTAAATAAAATCTGCAAAGAAGATCCCTCGGAAGCACCGAAAACAAGGCAAACAGTGAAAATTGCAGACTCGGTTTGATTGAGTCTGTTCATGAGCAGTAATGGAAAAAGCAACACTGCCCACGCCCCCTAGCACCGGCTTAAGCAGTATTCAATCTTCAAATCTAAATGAGTTGAAATCAATGATCCCGAAGGACCAGAAAATATAACAACACTACAAAATAAATAAAATATTTTTTTGGTTTTTAATTTAACATTATTAATTATACATATCTTGCATCTTATGTTATGTTTCATTATGTGTCAAGAAAATTAATAACTATATTGTGTAAGATTGTAACGTTTAATAATCTGCTGGAAAAGAGGATTTGTAACTGCGTGGCTCTGAGGTTGTGTTTGTGGTGCTCTGTGCTTCCGACAACCCTTTCCTTACCTATTATCTTTTCTTATTATATTCTAGATTCACCATACTACGATAAAGATCAAATCGCTGTGGAACAGATGTAAATGAAAATGCAATCCCCGTTTTTACAGATATTACACACATCTTATTTGAACGACAATAATGCATCAATAAATAATTATTTTTCAGTTTAATCACAGATTAAAACCTTAATAAATAATGTATCGAAGTTAATTACTTTAGTCTTTCTATAATGGCACAAATGAATTACAAAACACGTTACAAAATGTTTAATTTGTTTTCCGCGCAATTTTGTCTTAATTAAATTACTTCATCAATAATGCAATTAACAGGAATCAGTCTATCAATTAAATTAATTGACATTAACGTGGAAAGTCAATACTTTTCAGAGTCACAGTTTACATGGTGTAAATACATGTGAACAAATAAATACACATAACTGATAAAGTTCATACGGGAGTGGTAATTTCTGAAGGGGAAGTGATCAAATCAAGAAGACACTTTAAATAGAAAAAATTGATACTATACGATGAAAAATATCAATAACATAATGTCAGATTTAAATAACAAGTAGAAATAAGAGACAAAAGCAAAAATAGAAGTTGAAAAATAAAACAACAAAAAACAGACATTGCTTTTAAATTATATGGCACGTTATTTTTGTTGTGTAATATAGAAGTAGCTAGGTTTGCATATACTCTGTTTTGATTGGACGAGTTCGCAGGGCGCGCGAAGATCACGGAATCCACGTGTACAGTTTATGAATGGAGGCTACTATCGAGAGTTTATCTTAAATTGTAATAACAAAATAAGTCCGAAAGTACATTTTCCTTATGCTGATATCAAAATGGATTAAGATTTCGGAATGCGTGGACTTACACGAAGGTACTTTATTTTCTTTCTTGACTGAAATACAAACGAACAAGAATTCGTAATGCATGGACTTACACTGGTTTGTTAAATCTTATTAAATCATTTGGTACATAGTAAACACTGTTTAAGAAAGGTGTGTATACAGATAGGAAATTACTTAAATTCTCGCAATACATGTTTAACAAATAAGCATAAATTATGAATAATTGTTTCATTTTTGCACGTCATCAGTTCTTTGTATTTCAGGATATTTGGTCTATGGGAAAATCTATGAGGAATATATTTATTAAGTTTAGTAAGTTAGTATTGGTAAGATGGTGTGATCAAACAGCTTTAACTGAAGATCCACGGGAAGATCTAGATTATTTATTCTTGAAAAAAGTGCAAACATTGCCTTATTTGCTTGTGAAACAATATTCTTTTGGCATTGTAAGAAACTACCCGATGATGCGAACAGCACTCCTAGATATTTATATGTTTTTACGACATCAACCACTTGTTCACCTAACAGAAAATTATAATTCTGTGGCTTATTAGTTCCGAAAACAATAATTTTGGACTTTGTAAACTTTATATTGAGCTTCCAAGCGCGGCAATACGAAGCAAAATCATTTAGGCTGTTTTGGAAATCTTTTTCGTTATCGCTAATAACAATAGTATCATCTGCGTAAAGTAAAACCAGTAGTTGTAGAAATACGACTGCGTTGTCAATTTCAGCATTTAAATTTATTCCTGCATTTTTCGTGGATAAAAAGTCTTCTAAATCATTTAAATACAATGAAAACATAACTGGAGACAAATTCTCGCCCTGTCGAACCCCGCAATGACTTTCAAATAGATCAGAGTTCTGTCCATTTGCCGAGACACAAGACTTAATATTTTGGTACATGTTGGTTATAACATTGAATATTTTACCACGTATCCCACTTTTAAAAATTTTACTCCATAAACCTGATCTCCAAACTAGATCAAAGGCGGAAGAAAAATCAATAAAACAACAAAATAACTTTTTCTTACTTGATCTTAACTTCTCTATTAAAAAATTTAGTGTAAATATATGGTCTATCGTAGAGTAATCAGCTCTAAAACCAGCCTGATTTTCATGTAACAAAGTGTTATCATTCAAAAATAGTTTAATTCTGTCATCTAGTATCGAAGTAAAAAGTTTACCTAAACAGCTTAAAATAGTTATGGGCCTATAGTTACTGGGTGATAGTGGGCTACCTTTGTTTTTGAATATAGGTTGAATAGAACCGATTAGCCATATATCGGGTAAGATACCTGTGTCAAGTATTTTGTTAAATAACAAACAGTAAATGGGAAGCATCAATTCGGTCGTACTTTTTAAGTATTCGTTCGATATTTTGTCAAAGGGCGACGTCGCTTTATTTCTCTTACATTTTGAAATCATTTTTCTGATTTCTTCCGCTGTAATTGGTCTATTTAGCGAATCTAAATTATGTATGTTTGGAACAAACGAGTCATCATAAGGTTCATTAAAATTTTCGTGCCGGGTTTTATTTACCGTTTTATAATAGTCATAAAAAGACTCGATGTTAGGCATTGTTTCTGTTTTCTTTTTATTAATACTGTTAAGAAGACGCCAGTAATCTCGCGGTCTATGTGAGCTCATGTCGCGTAACTTTTTCTCATGACTATGATTATGCTTACTCAGGTAGGTATTGATTGTTTGTTTATACGCTCGGCTGGTCGCATTTAGTCTGTGTTTATTTAACATCGACCTATTTAACTGATAATCTTTTCTCGCCCTGTTATATTTATTCCTTGCGCGTTTGCAGTGCGGCCCAAACCATGGTTTGTTAGATTTATTTTTACTAAAATGTTTCGCATTGGAAAAAGTGCAATCCGCTGAGGTTAGAAAAAGACGAGATATATTTTCGGTAGCTTGATTAATAAGTAATTTAGAATTTTCAGTATTATCATTCCGTAACATTGTGTCTATTTCATCTAAAAGTGACGTATTTAAATTATTAAAAAAATCGTTTTGTTTTCTGTTATCCCATTTCGGAGGGCGAATTGAATCCGGTGTGTCACAAGCTGTTTTCTCTTTTGCTGCGTTAGCCTGAGTACAATTCATACTCAAACAAATCTCTAAAAGACAGTGACCATCTGAGAATATTGGATCTGTTTCTAAAACCTTAAAGTCCTCAATCATGGGCAGAACCGGAAGTGACGAAATAGAATAATCAATAACCGATAGATTACGGAATGTAAATGCCCCATCGCGATCAGAGCCTATCCTTCCGTTATGAATGAATAAATTGTTATATCTGCATATGTCTAACAACTTATGTCCAAGCCTATCAACTTTGGTACACATGGATGACCTATCAAGTCGGATATTAAAATCGCTTAGTAATCGATATTGGTTAAAAACATTTTCATCTAAATTAACTAATGTGGTATTTTTTCTCACTGGTAGCACCGTTGTATTGGACACGGTTGTGATGAGTTTTGCCAGTTACCCGTCTAAAAGAAACATGTCAATATATCTGTTATAGAACAAGCCTCTAAAAGTAATGTATCTTATTTAAATTGGAGAGGGGTTAACGTTACACCAACAATGGGTCATTTCAAAAACAACTGAGGCAGATACATATGGTTTTAAGCATATATTTTACACTACAGTATTACGTTGCGAGCGTGACAAAATGTTTTAAAAAATATGACGTCATTTTTGATAGCACTGGTGGCAACATAACATACATTCTCAATAACAACATGATCTCAATTCTCTATTAAAAGAGTTGTTTCCAGAATCTAGCATAATGAACAAAAAATATTAAATGGAATGAAAATAATTTGCAATTCGAGGAGACTGATAATTACAGAATACACACAAATGAAGGTAAAATATGGTATTTGTACCTTGATGTTGTAACTTAAAAGATATTTTAGTATCGCGGGCTTTATTCCTACAAAAAAATTGGTAATTTTTATTGTATAGTTTCCCTTGTCAATGTCTGTGCAAAAATTCAATTTTAAAGCAAATTGCCCAGGATCTTAGCGAGTAGCAACCACGCAAAATAATACAGGATTTGGTTTAAGGTAGCCTGTTCATGGGGGATAATGAAGTGTACAACACCCCTCACGTCCCCTAGCACCGGCTCGGGCGGAACCCTTTTATAGTCTTATACATGGAATTTGAATGGATTCCATAATAACTGAAGACCAGAAAGATAACACACCGAGTCCAGCTATGATACAGTTTTATAGTTACCGCCTCTGAGTGTATCAAAATAGCAATGGTAGGAAGTTGGACTGACAATATATTTTTAAAATTGAGTAAATGTTTGATGATCTGCATTATGAGAGGACATAAAGGTAGTTATAATATTGATATCAAACCTCTGAAGTATTATTCATCGTTCAAAAAAAAAAAAAACAAAAAACAAGTGATTGCAATTGTACCTGCCGTAAGAGTTACTAGGAACATACCGAAAACTTCATTTTGAATGGTTGTTTTCTTTTTCTAGCTAAGAATTGAACTCATATTCATGAAGTGTATTCGTCTTTTTGAGAATGTGCTGCATATCGTCTTGTAAAATAATGCAAACATTCAAGATTAAGGTTTTGACACATAACAAGTAAATAATAGCAAGTTTATAGACCATAAATAAGGGCAAGAAATGGAAAATTCGCGATAGAATACCCTGATGTGCAGTTATCAAATTCGAAGACGTTCAGTAAATTGAACTGCAAAAGAGTAAAAGTAAAAGTAATATCACGGTAGCAAAGGTTCGATATCATTTTAATTTTGCTTTCATTTAACTTGCAATGTCGAGACAATTTGTCTGCTGAACATAATTAGATTTTCTTAGAAGTCTGGAAATATATCAGCTTCCTGGCATATTTAGTTAATTTACATAATTACGCAGCCATTTTAATCAAAATGACGCCACCATTTTGATGAGCTGCAAAGCAACATCTTTTTTCGATCTATTTATATACTGTCTGCACAACTTTAATTCCTTCACTTACAACAAACTATATAAAAACCATGGCTTATTCCGCATAAGTTAAATGGTTTCAGCCAAGTCAGGGGCTTAACTGTTTCGTTACAGGAGCCAGATCAAATTTTGTTTCAAGGCATTTTGGAGACCGGAATTGCCAACAAATCGATGGCAGTGAAGTGCACATGTTAAATAGAAACTACTTTAAAAACGTTTTAATCCTTCCGAAAATATGTGGAAATATGTTCCTGGCCTGTTTAAAGTTTGATGTTTCTTTGCCGTCTTTCCCAAAGCATTGCAGAATGCTTACATTTTGTAACGGATGTCAAGTCGAACATTTGTTTCCATGACACACGGATCAGTGAACATATATTTGTGAAGTGTTCAGGTATAATGTGACCACTTCTACTATCTTCTGTTATTAAAAATTTCCGTAATTTATATTCCCTGTAAAAATAAGTATGTGCTTATCTTTGTCACATTGAAATAAGGAGATGTTGAGAGAGGTACTTGAGACAAGTAATAGAAGTACAAAATGTGCCTTAATTAGGCCTATAGATTGAGGTTAAGATTCATGTGCTTGTAATTACAAATAAGACAACATAAAACAATGCCAGAGAATATTTACGCAGCGTGTTAAATATCTAGAAAAACAATATATTGTAATAGTAGTAGTAAGCAATGACAATTTGATGTACAAATAGAATGTTAGGGATCACCAGTTCAAAATTCGTTCATGTACTCTTAGTGGGAATTAGGTAAATGACCCTGTGTAGTAACGGTTAGGCCATCTTAATTTGAGACTAATGAAAACAAGTCCGAACGACTGATTATGAGAAAATTAATTCTACTTCCCTGTATTTGCAGTATCTGATTTTTACTTGTTCACAATATTGCTTTATTTGGTATGTATTAAAAAGTTTAATAAAACACTTTTCTTACCATGTCAACAGGGGTCATATAATTTTAAGTATATTCTTGAATTTTATTTGAATATTACTACACCATTGACATATTTGAACAACGCGATTACTTTAAGATTATAACCCAAATATATCAAATTGTCCGCTCATTTTTGAACGTTTCGTAATTACATGCATACAAAGGTTTTAGTCGTATGAAACTATGTTATTGAATTGCTATTACTTGTTAATTTTGACTGTCTGACCTTTTTTGTTATTTTTTCGATAAAAACTGCCTCAAAGCCTTTATATTTATTAATGTACTTTCTTATAGATTGTTTGTTTGAACGTTGAAGGGTGGTTTTGTTTCATCGAGATGTTTATTACGACTGATTCTTTTTGATAAAAATTATCTTAACTTAATTCTCTTATCTAAGACACAAAAACATAATGCACTAACACGAAGTAAATACTTTGTATCAAACGCTTAAATGCTATGAAGTAATAGTTTTGCTATCGGGATAACGTCAGTATCAAAGACACTGATTCTGGTATGCAAGGTATGTGGCCCATGGGGATGATAAGGTCTGCGTATTGGCGGTAAGATATACAAGACTGGATCATTGATAGACTAGCTTCTGTTTATCACCATAAACTATTGTATAGCTACTGTGCAGTACATAAAATGCATGTAATATTTCTCACCTTTATAGCGAACCAGTTCTCACCTTATAACGAGTTTAGAGAGCCTGATTAAATTAGGGCTAAACAAACAAAGTGATAAGGTACAACAGTATGTTTATTCCCGTGGTGTGGCCTGAATGCATTTTAATATATAAAATCATTCTGTACATATTTCTTTTTTATTTATTAAAAATGCAATTCAACGCTTCTTTAATTTCTGATAAAATCCAGCAATGATCATTTTTTCTGTTTTTATTTTGTTACATAGATAAAAAGATCATAATAATTGATTAAAAATATACTTGTCATAATTATTTTATTTTTATTAAATAAAAGTGAGAGTTTTCTAAAAGGGTGAGAATTGCTTTGCTTTAAGAGTTATAATTTAACAGGTCAGGACATTACTCAAGATGACTGAGCAATTACAATTAGTATATTAACAACTAAAATAATTATGTGTATATATTCTGAAAAAAGCTGCATTTCAATCAATAAAATGCAAAAGGAAGGAAACAACCATTATCAGTAAATGTAAAAAAAATATGATCCTCTGACATGGACTACATATCAAGTCTACAGGGGTTTTATGGACCCTTATCTGACTGGACCAGACAGGATCTTGTTTATTGGGGATTAAGATGTCTGGCATTTAGTGGGGGAGCGGTCACTTATATAGGAGATTTTCTTTGCCTTTAAGAGTAACTGACTGAGTTATCTTTCTTTGCTTTCTATCTACCTCTGTCTTAAAGATAAAATCAAATACTGTGACATTTTATGAAACAGACTATAAAACTTTAGGACGGGTACGCGTGTTCTGCAATAGTAATTAATGATATGATAAATTATCTATAAATGATTTGTATAGCGGACACACAGACAGACAAGTCATTTGCTTGAAATAGCCTTACGTACACATAATTGGAAGAAATATTTTATATTATATTAACCCGTTTTTCTTACACAGACAGCAATTGAAAATAGTGAACTCTCATATAAGCATGTTTCATGTTTATGTGTACATAGGATAACAGGATAAAGATCGGACAAAAAGCTGATCTCGTTTAACAGAACAAAACTGTTATAATACAGATATATACATAAATGCAATAAAATGCAAAGACAAAACCTATAAAGACTGCATTTCATTATTCATCGAGACTAGCTGACTTGTGTTGATATAGTTTCTCCATATCTATGATCATTGATAATTGTAGTGCATTAACACCCGCAAACTAGTTAAGTGAATCAGGGCGTCCATGCATGTATTTCATTTTATTATCAATTATACCAGCGCCTTATCCATTATGACTATTTAAATGAGAGAAGAGGCCCAGAAGTACCTGTTATGCAAGCTCTTCTCATAAATTAGCAAAATTTAAAGTACACTCAATACTTAATTTAACACCCTTTTTATGCTTGGTAAATACTTATAATTTTAATGAGAAATTTATAGCTTTGCATATTAAATTTTATTCATTTATTCCATTTCGTATCAAAAATTTCTTAATATCCCTAAACGAATTGGTTGTGAAAGGGTGGTGAAAACAATGGCCGGAAAAATTTACGCCATCCTTATACTACTTTGTATTTGTGGTAGGTCTTTTTGTTGATTACATTAACAGTTCTTCCTTAATTTATCTTTAAATTGATTTTTAAAATTTATTAATATCTTTTTGTAATAAATTTTTAAAAGTTTACTTAACTCTTCGTATTTTTAAATTGTGACGTGCATCAACATTATTAATCAAGTCTAAAAATTTTTTCTTCAAATTTCTATTGATTATTAACTGTGTTAATTGCTTCAGTATTAGCAGTAATTAACTCTCCTTGTTTAACTGATTTTTCAACTACAAAGCCAGTTCATTTTTATGTTCTTCAACTTTAGCATTAAGCTGCGTCATATCTTCTTGTAATTTTTTTGTAATATTACTTAAGTCTGCATACTTTAAATTATGACGGTTGTCAACAATACTAATCCAATTTCGAATTTGTTTTTTAAAGTCATCTATTTTAGAATTAATTTCTTCTTTAAAGTCCTCTAATGCTGTATCATGATCATCACCTCTTTGTGAAGCTGCCTTTCCAATTCAGATTTATATTCTGCAAGTTTATTTGAAATTAATTCTAATAAATCTTTATGCTTTTTTTCAGTTTCAGTATTTAGTTTTATTTATTCTGTTCTAATTTCTAACTGATACATATTTTGTAACTTTTTTTCAGCTTCAATAATCTTGTCTTTTAGTTCTTCATGTTTAATCATACTATCTTTTAATTCTTGAACTTGAGTGTATAACTTTTCAAAATTGGTTCTAAATACTTTTTTTATATTGTCATCTGTCAAATCAGATTTCTCTTCAAGTTCTTTAATAGAATCAGTCATAGCTTTCATTTCTTCTTCAATTTTACCTTGTAATTCAACTATTAATAATGAATTCTTTTTAAAATCTTTTGTTAATTCTTCAATATTCTTTACTTCTGCTTCTAATGTCTGTTTTATACTTTTGACATCTTCAAGATTATAGTCATCTATTACACTTTGAACTTTTTTATACACAAACCGTCTTGAAACTACATCGGTGGATTTATCTGGATTTCCTAGGTTAATTATTTTATTACCTCCCATATCTAATGCTCTGTTCATTGTGTTATCAAGTTCCTTATTTTTATGAAGATACAATTCCATGTCCTTTCTAAGCTTTTTATATTGTTTTTTAGTAGCATAATCACTTAAATCAATATCAAATTTAACTTTACTTACACTTTCAGTTTCACTTATTTGTTTTGTATCATTAAAAACTCCCATTATATATTACCAGTAAAGTTTTTTCTTAAAAACTTCCTTGGTTTGTCAATATATAAGAAATCATATTTTTGATTTGTTGCATTAGCAAAAGTATCACGATCTATATTTTGTTCATCACAAATCATATTATTTTCTCGTTTACCTGGACTTATCAAATAAAATATAATGTGAACAGTTAAATTCGAATATCTTTTGGTGTTTTATAGTAAGACTGACTTAAATAAATAACACAACAGTTTTTGTGACGTCCTTGAATAAAGTATTTTGTTATTTCATTTTGAACTTTTTATCTTCACATACAAAATCATCAAATATTACTACTTTTTGTTTTTCTGATTCAAGATTCTCACAAGGTTCAATTTGGTTGGGATCAGCTGAACATTCAAGTATTTCATTTGGATCTACTTTAATTTTTTTTGCAATTTGACTTAAGTGTTAATTAAATCTTGATATTTAGATTGTTCTAGGTTTTTAGCATACAAGTATAATTTATCATAATATATAAGAGGTTTTCGAAGTATATGCATTAATGTATTTGTTTTTCCAGATCCAGAAGATCCACATATTAACATTCTAAAACATGAATCTGGCATAAAAGGATAAAATTGTTTAAAGTTATTGGATTTATCACTTTTTGTATCATAATTTGGAATTTCCATTTATATAATTAAACTAATTTAAAATTTATTACATTATTTACATATCTTACATTATTTTACATTATTTTACATTATCTTACATTATTATATAAATGCAATCAAAACTTAATGAAATGATAATAAGAAAAAAATTAGTTGGCAAAAGATGAGAATCTTAGAGAAGAAATAATGAGAGAAAAAATAAGAAAAGCTACAAATCGGGATATGTATACTGAAATTTATAAACCAATTACTGAAAAAATAGAAAGTCAAAAAGAACAATTATCAAGTCAGTTAAAAGCATTACCTGGAATTAAGGAGCAATTAGCGTTACTTCCAAAAAGTTTTGTTGATAAAATAAAAGAACAAAAATCGGCAGAGATAATGGAAGAAACAACCACCTCCGGGACTACCACAACCATTACAACCATTACCGCCGGAAGATACTATAGGTTTGGAAGAGCTATTCCGACAATCGACACGATTAATACCGCCGAAGATCATATGGGTTTGATGATGAAGATGATGTGTTTGAAGACACTAAGATCAACTAAAGAATCAGAAGAAGAATTTGGAATGCTAAGATAATAAGAATTACATTAATTTAATAAAAAATAAAATGATTAGATAAAAAAAAAAAAGAGGTTACCGAAATAAATAAAGAAAATGCTAGACTGAATATATAAAAACACAAGTAAAAAAAAAGAATGAAATTTGGTTGAATAACAGAATGCAAACCAACAGCATGATAAGTCAGGAAGAATTAACAAGAGAAAATTTAAAAATATAGAGCGTAACGCTTATTCAAAAATATAAGACAAAGTATTAGGGAAAAGGAATAAGATATCATAACCCATATAAAGTTTCACCAAATGGACAATATGGTAATTTAATTATTAACTTAAATAAACTTTATGGTCAAAACAAATTAATTGCTAAGGATAGAATAACTGGAAAAGAAGTAATTAACACTAAAGTAGATAATGATTTAATTGATTTGATTAATAAAAGATATAACAATAATAAAAAACATTCAATCATTCAATAAAATATTTAAAGAATTAACAGAAAAGTCAGGATTACCTATCAATAAAAGATCTATGAAATTTAAAAAAGTAATTAGGGACAAGGTTATGACGTTTGTCCATGTAATCCAAAAGAATTGGTTAATGACTTGGAGTTAATTTGTGGTTCAATTGATGCTGGAAATAATAATGAAGAACTAAAAAATGAAGGTATTAGAATAATTGATGAACTATTAAAAATGAATTCACTTTACCAGAACAACATGAAATGTTTATATAAAAATTAATTTTCTTGAATATATAAATGGAACAAAAAATAGTATTAAGTTCTGAAACAGTTAAAGATAATAAAAATAAACCGAGTGATTTTACAATCAGATTTAGTCGTTCTTTAATTTTAGATAAAAATAAAACTTATGTTGTTGGTTTGGATAGTATTAACACTATGACCTACTCTTGGCATAATATTAGTGATGAATATGACAATAAAAAAATTCGTTAAATAATGGTAAAGATGGAAAGATATTATATTTACAAATGGTTCTTACAGTTACACAGATATTAATAATTATATTAGGGAAACATTAATAAGTAATGATGATTTTGAATTTAATAAATCAGAAATTGCTCCAATAAGTTTGGAATTTGATTTAAGTAGTTTTAAGATTTTGATTTCAATTACAGATAATTTTGATTGGATTTGAAGTGTCAAATTTTCATACATTGCTTGGATTTGAGAAAAAAAAATTGAGAAATACTGAATGGGGAACTACAACACCAAATATAACTAACTCTGTTGATAACAATTTACATTCATTGTGATCTTATTGATAATTATCACTTGTTATGTAATTGCAGTGATAATTAATTATCTATGCTTTAAGTACTGCAATTTAACAAGAGCTTATCCATTTACAAAGAACCACAAAGAGTGGATGTTTTATTCCGAAATAATAAATATATTATAATTCAATTAGAAATATATATCACAGATTATTGTGTAGAATAATTAATTTTAATGATGTTAAACAATTTTACACGAAATTTAAAAGAAATTAAATAAAAATAAAGTTTTAAAAACTTAATTATGAAATTATGATAAATTTAGTTTTATATAATTACAAAAAAGTTTATGACAAAAATAAAGGAATATTTATTTATGTTGAGCACACACAGGAAAGAAATCATACATTGAACGGTATCTTTGACACTTTACCGAATTAAATTCAATCTTCAATTGGCACAGCTGGAAATCGAAAAAAGTCTTTGGAAACAGCAGGAATAGCAGCACTTGAAAGTGAACAAAAAAGGTTGGCACAGAGAGGAAATTTAGCTGCTGAAAAATTGTTTGAAAAACTTAAAAGAAACCTCTCAGCAGTTGGTAATTTAATTGCCAAGGATTACACAGAAAAGAAATAATAGTAAAAATAAAAAAATAAAAATAAAAATATAATTAGGGAGGATATTAATAGAAGATTAAATAGAATATTGTCCAGGCATGGAAATCTGGTAACACGTAAACGTATTAACAGATAATTTATAAAAAGTAAAGTTTTAACTTTAAAAACTAAAGTTTTTAACTTAATAAAAATAAAGATAACTAATAAAAAATAGAATAAAAAATAAAATAAGATATAATATATACATGTTTAGAACAAAACAATATTGTGAAAGATATGAATTAACTCCTATTCAATTAGATACGCTTTAAAATCAGTCTGGGAAATAAATGTATGAAGCAACAAAAAACGGATATCACTTTACAATTAATGATAGAAGTTCATAATTTTGATTGTTTAATGGTTAATTTGAAGTAAGTTTTAAAGTAAATAAGCTTGCTAACGGTAATAATATGAGGTGACGATGGAGATGATAATCAAAGTTGCTCTAATTAATAATGCAGCTTCATTAATTATCAGTTAAGGTTAAACAAAATGGAAAAATTGTTTATGACTGTAAATAATTTATACAAAGTAATTATGTAAAGAGTTTTTTGGTTGAACTATCTGAAGATTATCAAAATCAACTGGACCATAATGAATATATTCTATTTAGAATGAAATCTGCTACTGCTGAGAGCAGGAAGGATATCAAGCTTGGATTATAATAAGGTTGTGCATTTAGAACAGGATTAATCGAAGGTGGATAAAGAGTAAATTCTAAAATTCCACTAAATAATTATTTCAATTTTTTCAGGGATAGAAACTAATATTTATACCTCCAAGTCAAATTCAAAAACACTACAGCTGACAGATGATGATGAATTAATTTTTAGAGCTAAAGCTGCTGATCCAGGTAGAGTAATTGTAACACAATTAATTCTATAGGGTTCCCGTTTAATTTTAATGGAATTTGGGTTAGATCTCATTAAACTACTGAAAGATTAAAAAAAGCAAGATGGTCGTACCTTAGAAATGTGACACAATCAACTGATACACAACAAACTAATATACCTTTAAAATACGGCCTTGGGTGTAACAAAACCACCCAAGGTATTTGTTTATTTACAACGCCCTACAAAAGTATTTCACAACAACATAACCCACATTTAATAGATAAATTAAATAATAATGCAGCAAATGGAAAATTGCATTTTGAGTTCTTTGTCGTCTTGAAGTTGTAATGGTGTTTTTTATCAGAAACAGAATACACAAGTATTCAAGAAGATATTACGATGTAATAATTATTATATCTAAACAAATAATAAGACTACTGGAAGTCTCTTAAAAAGATTTAATTTTAAAGTTTGTTTGGATTTATTCATTTAACTTGGAATATAAAAAGGAAGTAACTACAGAAGATCCTAAGCATATTACATTAACAGCTAAATTTAAAAAATATTCCACCAGCAGCTAATATTCGTATTTACGCAATTGTATTATATGAGGAAACAGTTGAAAAAAATACTATTGGAAATGAACTTGTTATTTTTTAAATGAACTTGTCATTGTTTAAATAAATAAATTAAATTAAATAAAATAAATATAAATTATATATAATGACATAAAATTATATTGAATATAAAGTTAACCTTACATGGAAAAAAAGAAAAATTTAGCCCCGAGCCTACAACAACAAAATTCCACATACTTTTAGTTTAAAAACATGAACAATTACATGGAAACTTCCCTTTACTTTTAACAAAACACAAATTAATCAATTTAAAAAGCTGTTGCAAATAATAAGGGATTAGAAATTACAATTTCAAAAACCCAAAATGTCCAGTCAAGGTCAAAATGGTGGATTTTAGGAGCTTTAGCTGGTTTGTTGGGAAAAACAATTCTTCCAATGGCAGCAAAAATAGCTCCAAAAATATTAGCCCCTCTAGGCATTGAGCCCTTTCTGGACTGGCCAAAACTGGTGTTAGTAAAATATTTGGGAAAATGGTAATGATTTCAGTAGCTAATGATAAGAGAAATATGATACCCACCATATCTTACACCTAATCAAAGAAAGCAACTAGTAGGATCTGGAGTGATTAGATTAACACAAAAACAAAAACAAGACGGTGGTTTTTAGGTATGTTGGCTGCTAGTCTGGGAATACCTTTGATTACATCTTTGTTAAGTGGAAAAGGACACAGATTGATTCAAACGGAGACCTTACAGACGAATTCCTATAGAAAAAAAAAAAATGAAATTTAATAAAAAGAAAATAAAATTTAGTAAAAAAAAAATAAAATTTATAAACAAACCAATATCTAACTTTGAATTGAACAAGGGGTAAAAACAATTAAAATTAAAAACTTTAGGGGGGTGTTTAGTAAAAATTAATTAACCAAGAGTGAAACTCTCGGAGACCACGGGTCTACCAAATTAAAAAATTAAAAAGAAAAGGACGAGTGTGGAATAATCAATTTAGATGACTCTATTGTCCGGGAACACATTGGTTTGTTACTTAATATTTTTTAACTTTGACCCATTTGGACTTCCTCCACCAAAGAAGTAATTAAGTATATACCAAATGTAAAAAAACAACAATGTTCAATATCAAGACAAAAAAAAGTACACTTTGTGGATTATTATTGTTTTTTTTTTCATTAAAATGTTACAAGACAAAGTACCATTGTATGATTTATTGTATAAATACTAAAAATTCATAATCAAAGAGTAAATGAACAAACTATTATAAATTATTTTAACTAATAAGGACATTTATTTAACCCTGGAATAATTAATATAATGGGAATATTCAATAATATAAATAAAAAAGTAAATAAAATAGAAAAACAAATAATAAGAAAACCTCCATTGTTTTTAACAAGTTATACCCAAGATACCGATGGTGGATTATTTCAATGGAAAACTGTAAATGCTAGTCCTGGTTTAGTTCAAAATGGTAATAATGTAAAAATTAATTTAATTGCATCTTAATTATTCTTGTTGATGCAATTAAATTAGATAAAGGAGAAGCTAAATTACAAATAAAAAATAAAGAAAATGTAATTCTTCAAAGTTAACAATGCAAAAAATAATAGAAAAAATGAATCTTTTTCCCTATTAATTATGCAAATGAATTTAAAATAAATGATGTTTTTTATTTTAAATTTCTTTAAACGTTATGAAATATTCAGTTAACAATTTATGGTTCTATAATTTAAGTTTTAATTTAAGAGCTAATTTAATTTTTAAATTTTAAAAAATTAATTTAAAAATTTAAATTTTAAGAATAAGCTAATGTATCAATCCCATTATCAAGAATATATCTTTTATCGTCATAACATGATAAAGATGTTTTATTTATAACATAACTGGAAAGATTGTGTTTATTAGAACGAATAACTTTAAAAGTGTGATTACTTTGGGTTGAATTAAACAAAGTATCTTTGTAATTTTTATGAACTATTGTTTTTTAACAACAAGTTTTTTAATTCCTTTACATTTTTTAACATTAACTTCATTTCTAATAAATAGGGAATACATTTTACTTCTTAATCCGACAAATCAACAATGGGAATGCCAGCAGCTTCATCTTTAAATTTCCAATTACTTTTTATTATTATCAAAATAAAATTTTGAATTACTATCGTAATCACTATTATCAAAAAAATCTTTGTCCTTATAAAAATCCTCATATGCATTTTTGGTTTTTATTTCATAACATAATGAATCAGTGTCAGTGAATAGAAATTTAAAATTTACCCTTGTATTTTTCCCTTTAATGTAATTATAATGAAAATCATACATTAAATATTTTTGATAAATCTAGAATGCACATTCCAACATAACAAGGTCTGTTTAATAACAAACTTTCTTTTATTCTATGAATACCAAACAAATTCTGTTAAACATCGTTGAACTAACAAATAAAGGGTTTGGCTATGTATTTTAATAAAATATTTTCATCATGAGTTAATTTAATATTAACCCTCTTGCGTAAATTCTCCATCGTCTTAACCGAATACAGAATTGTTCTTAATTTAAAAAAAAGTCCTTTTCAAATGAATTTTTGCTTTAGATCTTTTTGAGTTTTAAAAAATCAATATACTTTTTAACCAAGGACTTTCATTAAAATTAATATTTTATGAAATTTTGTTACTTTTAACCCTAATTGTGTATATAGTTCAAGATTTTTAAAATGAACTACATAATTTTTTTTTTCATTAAAGTTGGAACCAAACTTCTTTACATTACTTTCCTATTTCAAATTCTTTTTTAAAATATTTTTACTATAATCAGAAAGCCATTGATCTGGTATAATATTTTTTCAGGAGCTAAAGGATAATCATTATGTACAGAAATGTAATTTTTTTGGGATATTCAAGATCACATTCAACTATAAAGTTATTTTTTACCTTTTGCAATTAATTTCTTGAATTGTTTTTCGGATATAAATTTAAAGTTTTCCAGGGGGTAAAGTTGACACATAGCCCAACCGAAAAAGTTATTGGCGTCAAGGTACATAATGTATTTAGATTCTAATTTAGGATTATAATCTTTCATATATTTATTGTTTTGTTTTACTGTATCTGTTTGAAATATAATTTAAATTCCTCCTCTCAGTCCCTTTTATAAAAAGATACATATCAATATCAGTTATTAAATCTAACTTAATTCCGTCATTTTTAACATTGCACCCCAACTAAACCAGGACTACTAAAATAATGACAAGGATCTAATTTGTAGTACCTAAACATAATTTTCTAAAATTTTCGAATACATCAGCTAAAGAAAATACTCAGTTTTAAATATAGATCATGATATTCTCCCATTGTTTTAATTTTAAATTTATTCCAAAACATTTAGCATGTTCGTATTCGTTGGTCAGATATATGTTTTTTCATTAAAATTGAATAAAACCTTTTCCCTTAGAAGGTAATTCTGTTTTTTTAAAATTTTTTTTAAATGAATCCAGTAATCATATGGATAAACACCTTTTGTCTTTAATAAATTAATATAATCAAATTCTTGAGATAAGTATTTAAATTCTGGAATAATTTTTACTAAGTTTTTCCAATGATTGAGACATAAATTGAATGAATCAATAAAGACCAAGTCGGAAATCATAAATGCCATATATCTTTCCATATTGTTAGGAATAACATTAATTTCTTTTTTGAATTTTCCTATTTGTTCATAATAAAAAACCGTCATAACCTCTTAAATTATGAAAAATAACAGGAATTTTATGTGTTATTTAAAATTAATATTACATTCTGAGTGACACTTCCTCTGAATTTTCCTGTTAATGACAGTGATCACGTACTTTGATTGAATCTTTTATATATTCTTTTTCACAAAAAAGACAAAATTTTTTTTTTAAATTCGGTTGAATCATTTTTAGACATTCTTAGTTCTTTGTTAAAGTGCTTTTTAAATATTTCTTTACAATATTCCTCTTCCTCAAGCATTTTTTCAATAAACTTGTAAACGCTTTAGGACCTCTATAAATCTGGGTTGGTTAGTATATTTATCGTCATAACAAACAAACAACTTTATAGCCGTAACCACAATCTATATGATTTTGATATGGTTCAGTAAATGAAGATTCAGTTGATGGTAAAGCAGTAAAAACTTTTTAGTTATTGATTCAAAATCACATAAATTACAAAGGTACTGCTAAACCTTTATATAATTTTTAAAAATTTTACTTTACTTCCCTCTTTGCATTTTTACACCTTTGGGTACCATTTTAAAAGCTAAACAATTTTGGAATATTTCATTTAATATTCTTTCTTGAGTAAAGTGTTGTAAGCAACTTTTACAGAAATATTTTTTTTTCTTTATGTTTGGTTTGTTAAAAATTAATCTATTAAAGTCTTTTATCCAAACATAATGTTGGACCTTTCAGTTCTTGAGGGCTTACAGTCATCATCATTTATTTTATCAATTTTTTTTATCATTTTTTTTATCATTAAATAATTTAAAAACATATCACAGTGTTCTTCGTATTTATATTTTGATATTACAATGGATAAATACTATTTTCTTCATATCCAAATATATTAAATGAATTTCATTTAAAACTTCTATTTTAGGTATTTGATTTAATTTAACAGGAAATTTAATTCCAGTATAATCAAGATCGTTTATATGTTTTTTATATTTTGAAATATTTTGAGGATTTTTTCAACAGGGAAAATTTTTAAGCTAAATGAACACCATCTAAAACATTCGTTTATCATCATTCTTTTTATTTATTAATCCTTCATTGGATGTTGTAATGGTTTTGGTAATTCAAAAACTTGAAGCAGCCAATGGACTATACTTATATCTATTTATATAATGAGCATCAACTGACTCTATCTCCAGCCACTTCCTTCAGAAATCCAATTACCAATTCTATTTATTTTTTCATCAAAAGCTTGATGTAAAGTTTTTTTTATTTCATTTGTGTTAATAATTTCTAAAACCTTTTGATTGAAAATAAGCTATTTATATATTGTATCAGTTTTATCCATTTTTGCAAAAGTTATTTTTAAAACAACGTTTATTTTTTTACCTTTTAAAGTTTTAAGTTCAGATTTAAGTATTTCATAAGAGTCGTTTATAGTTAAAATTTTAAATTTATTCTTTGGATCTTGTCCCATATGTAATTTTAATTTCAATTTCTTATAATATTGTTTTGAAGATCTCTCCGATTTCCATCTATATAATTATATTTAGAAAAAAAATCACTAAGGAAAAAAGGATTAAAAAATAATTAAAAAATAATAAAATAAATAAAGTTTTAAATTATCTTTAAGAAGAATTAAAATATTTTAAATTTATATCTTTTTCCGCTGGTTTTTTGATATTCCACTTTTAACTTGGTTTTTTCTTTGCAGCACATTGTTTTTTAACCCCGAATTAATATTAAGGTCTTTGGATGCTGCATAATGCTTTTATATGTTTTTTCTTCATTAGTGTCACAAAACGGTTGCAATAACTTTTTTTGATTGTTTCGAATATTATTTGGTCTGGGACAATCACATAACCTTTCGGCATTTCCTTCTTCAGTTAATAGACAACCACAGTTCCATTCAAATAAATTATTTTTTAAAAGATAAGGATCTATAACATTTTGTAATTTATCAATGACATGATTTTTATATTCATCGCTAACTATTTGATTAAGTTTTGATTTAATAACATTTTTTCTTTTAAGAACTTTTTTAAAATGAATTTTTGTCTGGATTCATTATTTCTCCTAAAGTGCTAGATAATTTTGGCATAATCATTCTATCTACCTTTCTATTAACCACTATATATAATAATACTTATAGAAAAAAAATCTCTAAAAACGCATGTAAAATTTAATACAGCTCTTCTTCTTTTTTACTTTTATATCCGTTAAGTTTAAATTCCTTCATAACGTTTCAAAAGGCATTGAATATTTTTTTCTTTTTGCATTTCTAATAGTATTGTAAAAATATCCTGAATAACTTTTTTCTCTTCTTCTTTATTTACTTTTCCAATCCGTGCTTTTGTTATTAGTTGTTTTATTTTGTGATATGTGCTTTTGAAATAAATTTTTTTGTCGTCAAGTTTTAGTCTGTTAGTAAATAATGGTAATTACTGATGGAACAGCGCCACAACTGCTACAAATATAGGAATAGCTGAACAAGTGCTAATGCAGCTGAACAACCAAAGACACCTGCTGTAATAAAATAATCCGGTACTTACTCTCCCACAAAATTTAACTTTTTCTGTAAGCAGCAGCTAGTTTAGTTAAGTGAATGATTAACTGATCTATTTTTTCTATTCCATTATTATTAGAAATAAGATTTTTATTACTCATTTATATAAATTTAAAATTTTTATTTCTAAATTAAATTTGTTCAAGATCGCTAAAACGGAACCCAACTATTAAATTCTTCACTATAACCTTTCCATTTTTCTAAAGCTTGTTTTTTCTTATAGTCTCGTCTAATAATTTTTTCTATTTTAAAAACTTCTTGTGTAGTAGGTAAAAGTTCTTGTTCATAAAATGAACCTTGAAATTTTTTCATCATTTAAATCTTTAATAGTGTATGTTTCTGGGGTTTGTATTATTAATTTTATAAATTATAAATATTTCCTCTGTCCAGTTTGGTGTATATCCTTTTTCAAAATGTCTTTAAGTTTGCTTAAACGAACTCGATCACCAATTTTAAATTTTGTTTTACTTTTTGGTATTTTTAAATCACCATATAAATTAAAGTAAACAGTACCTTTATTTAAGTTTTTACTAGCTTCGGTTGGTGTCCCTTTTTATACTAGAATGTTTTGTTTTTGTTATATTTATCAACCATATCCGCAAATTTTCTAAATAAGTATAAGTATTATTTGCTGTAAAATATTTCCACATTATTCTTTTTAAACTTCTATTAAACTTCTATTACTACAGCCTTTCCTTCATTAAATGTATGATACATATTAATCTTATTTTTATTCAAAAATGATTCAAACTTTTTATTTTAAAATTCTTTTCCTTCATCAACCCATAAATTTACTGGTAATCGTCCTTCTAAAATTATTTTTCAAATGCTTTAGTAACAATTCTCCAGTTTTTTTTCTTTAATGGAATAACCCAAGCATATTTACTAATATATCAATAACGGTTAACAAGTATTTTACTCCTTTATTATATTTTGAAAAAGCTTGCATGTCAACTAAATCAGCTGACCAAGTATCATCAATATCAATTAACTATCACCTCGTTTCCTAAATTTTCTTTTAATTGGTTTTTGTAATTCTTCCTGCTAATTCATCGCTCCATGTTATTTCGGGTATAAATCTACCCCCTTTTCCCGTTTTTTTGATTTTTGTCCCAACCCAAGTGGGGATTTCGTTTTAATTATAGGTTTCACAACTAAATGTTTTGCAATCTTTTCTCCAAATGTTTTTGATTTAGTTTTATTTAAATTTGGGAAAGCATTTGCTTATCACATGTACCCTTTTTTACACCACTGTCATAGCAAAAATCATGGTCCATACATCTGCATCCAGTTCATTGACAGGGGTCCATTATCTAGGGGATTTCCCGGTCCACAATAATTATATCCTGGAAGTGTTAAACCTTTCTTAGGTAATAAAGGTAACATTGCTTTTTGAATATCTAAAATTTCCCCCTGTACTTTTTAACAAACTTTGATTTTTTTTCCACAAGATGAACAAGTGCCTTTTTAAACATTTTTCTCCCGTTTTTTTTTATAAAATAATGGAGGATTTATATTATCAGTAAATCTCTTTCTTTCAAACAATATATTTTATTCTGTAAACTCCATCTATATCATATGGATTTAAAACTTTTAGTTGGTTTTTTACTGGTTTGAAACCTGTGGATTTTAAATTGTCCGGGATTGGTCATTCGGACCAAAAACTAAATCTTTTTTTTGGTTAAACCAAAGGTTTTCAAATTTGTTTAACTAAAGATTTAAAAAATTTTTAGGGTATCAAAGGGGACTAATTTAGTATTTTAAGTTTAGGGCAAGGTTTAAAGTCCACTTTTAGAATAGGACAAAGGGGTCAGGGGGGGTTAAAATCCAAAAACCCCATGTATCTAACTACTAACTTTAAAACGTCATGAAACACACTGCATTTTTCCCCGCCATAAACTACATTTGTATATTTGTTGGCGATAACAAACATCATGTGGGTAAATTGTCGGTAACTGAAGTCGCATGATGCGAGATTCGGAGTTTTTCTGCCAAAACATTAAAATATTCCTGCGGCACGGTAGCAATGCCGCTGATTTAATGCACGTATGAATAACGCGGTATGACACAAATCTGATGAGTTATACCGCGTCATGTACGTATTAACTTTGTACAAGTTCCTTATATAATCAACTTTATCATGTTCTAGTATGTTTATCGTAGGAAAACAATATTTATTTAAGCATAGGAAATGCAAAACCAGTAGTATATCTTCATACCTAAAAATGAATACAATTAATAATTGAAACAAACAAGTTTAGTAAAGACGACTGAACTTTGAAATGCCAAATCCCTCCGCGAGTATTATAAGAATTTCTCTAATAAATTGAAAGTTATATAGACATAGACCAGTAATTTTATAGTTTTTGGTGACTTTGAATACAAGTATATGACATATTTCGCTGTCAATGGTCTTTTGTCGTTTATAAGTGGTGCTTTGATGGTACGAGGTTCTCTTCGTATTTCTATCTTTATGAAACCATAAATAAACAATCTGCGGTTGTATATATAGAGAATAATAGGTTAGTGTCGTAGATGATAAACTTTCTCCATCTTAGGCACTAACCTATTATTCTATTTATCTTGTTATTACTTCATTTTCCGATATTTGGCAATTTATTTTACAAAAATAAGTGTGCGACAACCGCTTTAATGACGTCATATTCGTAATGACGTCACTTATATAATGACGTGATTACCGGCAAAATCGCAGTAACTTCTTCGTTTTTGAATAAAAACTCATTATTTGACCACTCATTTTCTTAGTTCGGACATTTCCAACAAAATGATGATGGTTTCGTTGCAAAATTTCTTATGACAACAATATCGATCATAAGGTCACATGATCAGCTGACCGTATATCACTGGTCACATGATCAACTGACGGTATATCAAGAAAGATATACGGCACCCTGATATCGGGTCGAAAATACTGCAAGTGACAGGATAAATTGGTCTCTGTCTCGAATAATTTCCTTGGATTTTTTTATTAATCTGAAGAGTTGAGATGTTAATGATAATAATAATAATAACATCTTAATTTATAGAAGGTAGCACATGAAGATATAGATCAGTATAAAGTACAAATGATGTTCTGCAAGCATGATGTCGGGCATACAACACACGTTAGTTTTTTCCACCAAATCTTCAATAGCGCTTCAATGCGAAGACTGTATCACGGGTCCAATGTAAAATTAAACTTTGACAGATTTTAATATACATCTTGGAACCCCATAGAATAACAGCGAGAAAGTAGAGTGCAAGATATATATATACAATGTAGATAGCAGTGAGAAACTGCCTGGCAAGGTAGGTCATACAAGGTATCAGTGCCGCCCTGAATAGCAGCGAGAAATCGATTGACAACGTAAGTCATAAAGCTTGCAGAGGTTTCAGTGCCGCCCTGTATAGCAGCGAAATATTGCTTAGCTAACTAAATTTGATCTGATTTTTCAAAAGGCTTGTCAAATGTGTACATAGATGGAAATGGTGTTGGGTGTAGCGTCGCACCGACACAATTATAAGTCATTAAGTCATATGACGACTTTCCAGCTTTGATGGTGGAGGAAGACCTCAGGTGCCCGTGCAGATGTATGGCATCCTTAAGTGAAGAATTCAATGTCCCGTGTGAGGTTCAAGGACAGAACAACTGCGACGTCAACCAACGAAGGTTTTCTCTGATTATACGAAGACGTCGTAAAAACAGCGGCCCGTTATCACTAAGCAGCGTTGTCGTAACATTGGCGCCTTTACTTTTGCTGTTCATACAAAATGAACGGGAAAAGAATACGGCGAATGTAAATAATTTGTTCTTGCAATAACTAATAATATATGCATTATTGGACTCGCAAGTACCTGCTATAAAACTATCGGTGGCAAGTGTTGTTTCTCTTTCCAATAATAGGTATAACAATTATTCCTATAGATCATATTTATATTGAAAGTATCGCATAAACAAGCTTGCAAATTATTTCGGTAATTCGAAGAAGATGGAAATCGTTTTCTTTCTTTGCTTGATGTCTTTTTAGATACTCTTTAATAGGGAGGTGGGGGCAACCTTTATTCATAACTAGGGTCTGTTTAGTACCAAATAAGGTAGGTAACATAAGATAACATAATTTGTACTTCAAGTCCTGACAACATGTATACTACTGCTTGTTTACTTTAAAAGCAATTAGTTTCCAGTGGTGAATCCATCAGTTGATTCTTAATTAGCTCATCTTGGAATATGATGGCTATAACGGATTTTGGCGCAATATGGTTGTCTAGGTTACGTAAGGGTAATATTTTATGTATAAGTGTTCCAGTTAACATCACTTTTACGTGATGTAACAACTGTTTCGTCTTAATGGTGGCCAACTTAGATTCTGGCGTCCGTATCGACCTCTTTGCTGCGTAGTAAAATAATCCACTACTATACAGTTGTTCAAGCTTTTTGTATGATATTCACACTTATTTTGTCATTTTCTTATAAAGCTGTGAATTATGGCGGCCATTTTAGGTTTTGATAAACATGTTGGATTTCCAGAAACCACTTCCAAGACTTAATTAATGCTTACTACATTTTTTATCTACTACCAAATCAAAGTTGCATGCTTTTCACAGATGGTGCACGTTTTACC
This sequence comes from Mercenaria mercenaria, assembly GCF_021730395.1. NCBI lineage: Eukaryota > Metazoa > Mollusca > Bivalvia > Venerida > Veneridae > Mercenaria > Mercenaria mercenaria. The sequence goes on from NC_069364.1 coordinate 93,935,221, forward strand.
TTTTTATGCACATATTCTTGTGTGAATGTGAGCCAGATATTATAACAACACTGAAGTACGTGGAGACTTTACGGCAATTAAAGATTGCTGTTGTGATATTTAATGACATCTAAAAAGATCCTTTGGAGTCATAGAATGCAATCAAGCAAAATAATAACAGGCTCAGCTTGATTTAGTCTGTTCATGAGATGTAATGGAAAGTGCAACATCCCTCATGCCCCACAGCACCGGCAAGGCACTCTGTTTTAATATTACGATCTAATACTACAATCGGAAGGTTTATCGTTTCAGGTTCACCGGAAGCACAGTCGTATACGATTGCTGTCTCCAAGGCCGTTGCAGCCACAGCCGTTGAAATCCTTAAAAATAATGACAAAAAGTAATAGAGCAACGCTTAAAAGTAGCTGCATCGGTGGTTCAGTGGTAGAATGTCCGCCTGCCACGCGGGCGGCCGATGCATTTATTTTAAAATAAAGTTTTTGTCTTTTATTCCATCCATGATATATTAAACGTTAAAACACATTGACGTTTCAAAAATACTATAACAACGCTGTTAATATTCTTATTTTATATAATGAAGAAAAAGATGGAAATTGGATACATACTGAAGACTGGAAAATCCTACAAAACATGCAAAAAGTTCCCACCTTAAGTTTACAGCTAAACGGGCTTAACATCTGGAGATATTCTTAACTAATAACCATAGAATAAACCTGGAATTCAAATAAATGCCTCTACTTGTAATATATTTATCAAAGCAAAGTGATGTAAATAGACATGTTATGACGACTTTGTTCATTTTTGAGTATAATGAAGAGGGCGCACAAAATTCTAAAGATATTAATTAAAGGTAGAGACGGAGCTCTTTCCTATTAGTCAAAGGATACAGTAGTTTTCTCCCTTACATTGGTAATACACAGTCACACATACGGCCTAGCCACGGATAGAAACGTAGTAATCCGTTCTGATCCGTACCTGACCAATACGTTTTGACCAAGTGTTTGTACGGAGTGATACGGATTACTACATTGATGTACGGCTAAGGTACGAATCGATACGGATTACTACATTTCTATCCGTGGCTAAACGTAGCTATCCGCGCCGTATTTGTGACTAGGGTTTTACCACAATAAATAGCGTCTTGTCTTAAACATATCAACCGACACATGGGGCCAACTCATTAAACAGAGGGCTCCGACACATGGGGCCAACTCATTAAACAGAGGGCTCCGACACATGGGGCCAACTCATTAAACAGAGGGCTCGGACACATGGGGCCAACTCATTAAACAGAGGGCTCCGACACATAGGGCCATCTTATTAAACAGAGGGCTCGGACACATGGGGCCAACTCATTAAACAGAGGGCTCCGACACATGGGGCCAACTCATTAAACAGAGGGCTCCGACACATGGGGCCAACTCATTAAACAGAGGGCTCCGACACATAGGGCCATCTCATTAAACAGAGGGATCCGACACATAGGGCCATCTCATTAAACAGAATGCTCTGACACATGGGGTCAACTCTTTAAACAGAGGACTCCGACACATGGGGACAACTCATTAAACAGAGTGCACCGCTTCGTGCATGGCGAGGTTTTTCATTTGAGTACCTGTTTAGAACAATGACCCTTTTTTACTGCTCCTTAAAATAACATTTTTTTTTTGTATTTTCATTTCGAATGCGATATCTTAGAAAACAGACCCCCTTTTAAGCTCAGCAGATAAACCTTATGACTTCCAGGCATCCCCTTGGAAACTGACTCAATGTTTATTGTTAATTTACCTCCAATGTCTATATCATAAAGACTATTTTTACTTCATGTGTAATCATCAAATTTTTTTATTAACAAAATACATAAAAGTGTGCCGTTGTTTGGATTTTGCAGTACGTGGTAAAAATTAATGTTACATAAATTATATTCAGCCCATGTCATTGCAATTAACCCTGCTTTTTTTATTGAAACTTGTTCCGTACATATTTGAACAAATGCACCTAATCCGAAACACGGTTTTTCTTAACTTGTAGCCTTATTTTTCCAAATCAGTTTCGAGAGAAAATGGAAATTTTCATTTTTGCATAGGTATGATGTTGTAGGCTAATTGAGATATCCTTTCCAAAAAATGATAACAACTATCCTCGTCCATATTGTTTTATAGTCAATTCAAAACTCATCAACTTGAAGATATTTTTAAAAATTCTAAAACATGTTCCTGTTACCATCTTATAAATTCTTTAAAATGAAGTTTATATGAATGTCATAGTCTTGTTAACATTTTGCTTGAAGACACACCTGACAGTTTCCTATATGTATACAGGCAAACATTTTCCTACGGACAGAATTGAAAGTAAAATCAAGGGCGACAACTCTAACGAAATTCAATCTTACACCAATAATGACCATAAAACATACTATTGTCACAGTGCGACATTCATGCATTGAAATGAACTAATACGTCTCTTCCTCCTATATCATTGTTCTAGTGATTTGTTGCATTCAATTTTTCCAAATGGCCCTGCATAACTCGCCATTTTTCCACACGTGACCTTTATGCAATGTCAAACAATATAGCTCAATATAATATGGGTGGGTAGAAAATGAGAAATCGCAAATGAAATGGCAAAACGGCCATGAGTTAGCAAGTAAGCTTTATACGTTATGCAGTGCCACATCCTAAACTGTATAATCATCTGCATGCGAAATGATCATGAAAATCTACGGAGTGGAAATGACGACTTATAGAAGCATAATTGAGCCCTGCCATGAGAAAACCAACATAGTCCGTTTGCGACCAGCATGGATCCAGACCAGCCTGCGCATCAGAACAGTCTGGTCAGGATCCATGCTGTTCGCTTTCAAAACCTATTGCAATAAGAGAAACCATTAATGAACAGTATGGATCCTGACCAGACTGCGCAGATGCGCAGGCTGGTCTGGATCCATGCTGGTCGCAGATACACTATGTTGGTTTTCTCATGGCGCGGCTCAATCATAGCTACCAAGCTGAAATATACGCAGAATAGAAGGCTAATAGCTGCGATATGTAAGATACCACACAACTCATAAACTGTACATAAAAACATGTAAATTCCAAATGACAGCTAGCAAACTTCAAAGTACAAATTGAGTACTATACTTTCCGCTTCGATAGCTCTATGATAGAGCGTCCACCTCTAGTGCGTGAGGTCGTGGGTTCGATCCCTGGCCGCGTCATACCAAAGACGTGAAAAACTGGTACTAGTAGTATCAGTGCTTTGTGCTCAGCATTAAGAGACTGGTTAACACTATATTAGCCCAATGTTATGTGACTGGATGGGCTATCATGTCACGTGAGACAGCACAATAACGTTTGGCATTGAGCTCACAGCTACAAGTATAAGTACCGTCGTTTGTACGCCTGAGAAAAATGCTGAAGAAAAGACGCTGAGCCCGAACATACACACACTGTAAAATGTACTTGACAACTTATAAAATAAAACAGCATTATGAATATGGCATATAGTGCGTTACATCTTTCGTGCATGCTGACAAAACAAAAAATAATAAATTAGTATTCCAGTTGGTGTGAATACGTAATTAAGGTCGGCGAAATGAGTAATTGGATAGACACAGTCTCGATTTTTATGGATTTACGTCCAACTAAATGACAAATGAACCCATACTGTACTTCATAATTTGAAAGTGAGTTTTATAAGCTGATATCAGGTTATTACTTCAGTAAGCTATGTCATTATGTCACACAGAAAATGTCATACAAAAATGTCACACAGTAATGGTTTATCAAATACAAGTGTGAGTATATGAAACTTACTGGCTGAAGCAACAGTGAGAAGCAAAATTTAAAATGTGAAACAGTAGCAGAAGTCGGCGGCATTATTATACTCAAAACACGTAAATTTGACAGCGCCAAAAACTGTAGACATTTTAAAAATTAGAAAATATTAAAAACAGAAAAAGTGGAAAGCCACAGGTCGCCCAACACAACATAAAATGTTGCAGGCTCGGTTTGATTGAGCCTGTTCATCGATGGTAGTGGAAATGCAAGTTACCGTCCAGCCCTCTACCCCCGGGATGTGCAGAATTTAACGTTTACCTATGCTATAAGCACAAGAATATAATTTAGAGACAGCCGCAGATGTATTATTACGATGTTGCACATGGAAACTTCAATGATGCACAGAGTGCACTTCAATGACAAGCGGCGTATGGTCCCCATTTAAGATAAGGTTTTTGCCTAAAAGTCAGGTAGCAGTAGCCTTAGAGATAAGAAAAAAGAAATGTGAAAGACGCAAATTTATATTTTATCATTTATAATTTCATTTCATTTTTTCCGTCTGTCTACTGGTTAACCATTTCTCACATGGCTTGTGTGTTTTTCAGGTTATAATTTATAACTGCGTTATTGCAGCATAAACACAAATGAGCCGCACCATGTGAAAACCAACATTATAGTGGCTTTGCGACCAGCATGGATCCAGACCAGACTGCGCATCCGCGCAGTCTGGTCAGGATCCATGCTGTTCGCTAACAGTTTCTCTAATTGCGATAGGCTTTGAAAGCGAACTGCATGGAACTTGCTGGTCGCAAACGCACTATGTTGGTTTTCTCATGGCACTGCTCAAATTACAAATCCGGCGTGTACACCGCCTCTATGTTATATTTTTCATATATCACGATAAGTCATTCCCGAAGCAAACATGTTTTGCATCTAGAATTGTTGTTTTGTTGTTGCGTTTTTTTTTCTTCTAGAAAATGACTGCATCACTTCACATTGCCAACCAGTTGAGCATATACCAGAGCACTCTCAAAGACATACATAGGCGGAAAAGCGGATGAAATAAATAAAATCCTTTAATTGCTGGGTCGCTGTTTCTTAGTTTGATGTCATAAAGTGCAATTATTTTCATTCTTTTGCTAACCTGACGTGCGTATGCCTCTTTAGGAAAACATACGAAAATGATTACAGAATGTCGTATTTCATCGTTTAATGTAATTCATTTAACCATAGACAAGGTAAAATTATTAGAGTGTACAGGTTAGATTATTGTTCGGACAATTTATCTGTTTCACAATTTCACATAAAGTTACTGTATATCAAACTTAGTCTTTGAATTGAGGCCTTGTGAAATATATCTGGCATTTTCACTGGTTAGAAACTATGAAATGGTAAAATTTAGTCAAAACATAAAATAAAAAGATTTTTTTTCTTATTTTACATTAAGATAAAAATATATTTCCCTCATGAGCACAGTGTCTTACATTTTTACTCATGGCTGTGCCTCTTGTGAAAATATTGCATCTGGTTTTCACTCGTGAACGATAATATTTCAATCTTACACTGAAACAAACAAATATCATATATTGTAAACGGATAAAACCCCATTTTGGACTTCTTGCAAATACTCCAAGGATCACTAGTCCCAGTGTGGTTAAACTCACAAAATAGCATCTTTTTCTTAAATAAAATATCGCACGATACAGGCAGAAAATTGAATATGGTATAAAGAAACAAACCGTTGCAATACAAGAAAGAGAAATGTGATGGGAAAATACAAGGTATCGTTGCAGGCATGTTATGGTGATACGAGTTGTGTGCCAGTTTGGTAAAATCAAATCATAAATGAAGCTGCTATTGTGCAGACAAGGTCAAAATAGCTAAGTTTGGCCCTTTCAGGGGCCATAACTCTGGAACTCATAATGGGATCTGGCCAGTTAAAGAAAGGAACCAAGATCTTATGGTGATACAAGTTGTATGCAAGTTTGGTTAAAATAAAATCATAAATGAAACCACTCTCGTGCAGACACGAAATTGTTGACGCACGAACGGACTGACGACGGACGACGGACGAAGGGTGATCACAAAAGCTCACCTTGTCACTATGTGACAGGTGAGATAAAAATTTAAACAGCATGTCATCTGGTCTGATCTTGCATTATCAATTATGTGAGAAATTCTGTTAATTTGATTTCATTATTAAATAATTGAAATTATGAATGTCCTGATATCCTAGTTTATGCAGGATCTGAAACGAAATTTTATATAAGCTTTACTGATTTTATTCTTTTTGAACTTTTTTTATATACAGACACTGCTGCTTGATCTAAAAGAATAATCTAATACAAATACTTAAGTTACAGATCACAGAATGACAACATTTTATTAAATACATGTATAGCTGATATAAGACCAATTTTTAAAAAAGTTGAAACAAATGCCAAACATTGTTAAAAAGTGAAGCGAGTGTTGATTTCCTCTTAAATATTTTAAAACTATTACAGATTTTAGAGAGAGGATACTTGATTGTTTTAGTTTAAGATTGAAATATATTTCACAGATTGGAACACCATATGTAATATTTCTACGAGTGGGCAGCCACAAAAGAGTATGTAAATTATGGTGTCCACAAGTGAAATATTTACATATCTTATACTGAAACAAACAATTTTTCTTTTTATTGTATATAATGTCAATGGTCTTAATTAAATTATATATCTATTTACCCGTGCAATGTTCTGTGCATTGTGTCACGACATCTCAATGTTGTGAAATCACGATTACTTTGTCAAACGATGTTATGAAGTTTCCATGTTTCTGTTAAATTTGATTATGAGGGAATGCATATACCTTTATGTTCATGTTTGTATGTGTATATTGAAGTATTTTTTACATAAAATTTCCTATCACTTATAATTCGTATTCTTTAGTGTACCACTGAAAAAATTAAAATATTTTCAGTACTTTGTAACAGTGAAAATATTGATTTTATTTCATTGATATACTCCATTGAAAAGCATTAAATAACAACTGTTTACTCTCTTCAGCAAAGAAATTGTTGAAAAGCTTTAAAAAAGTTATTAATATGCAGGAAGACCTTTGTTCCCTAAAGTGAACCTGGTTAAAGAAGTCATTTTCCAGTGTTCAATTTCATGATAGTTTGAACCTCATTTAAACAGCCACATTTATTACTTTGACCTACAGACGTACTGTCCTTAAGTTACTTATCCGAGTGTAGTTATATATCAAACCAGTCAAAACCTTTGAACATTGAACATGTATTAAACATTTAACTTGCCGTTTAGAACCTGTAGGATTTAGTCCTGCTGGCCAGAACAGTTTAGACTGTAGTATTTTAACTGGTAGGTAGCAGGAGAAACAAAGTGTTATTTCATAGTGAAACGTTAATTTCAGCGATTGTTTTCCTTCTTTATATGCCGCGATCAATTCAGTCGGTACCGGACCTTTTCCTAAAGTGACAAAAAAAAAATCGCTACATTAATACTCCTTTCAGGCCATTATCTGACAGTCGAAGCGGGAAAGCTTATGTATTGATCATGAGCTAATTCCCTTCAGTCATTATGCCATCTCAATGATATTGAAATTACTCCATTCATACAATTGTTGGGTTTTGTTTTTAAAGAGTTAAAAATTATTTTAAGAATTTTCTCAAATTCACGAAAAAAGTCAGCTAGTTGTAAAAAAAAATATACGGAAAATAGTATGTCATATTTTGTTCGGCAAAATATTTTAACTATTTAAGAGGCGGAATAGCTCTTCTTGATCAGTTATATATGTAGATAAGTTCCATTTAAGGATGAAGAAGCTGCTAAAATACGTTTTCTTCTTTGAATCATTTGGCAGCGATGGCATACCATTTGCTTTGACATAGTAATGGGAACAATTGTCTGTGATTTTGTGATATCTGACTGTGTGTAAATGCCCATCTTCGTAGAATACTTTCGCTTTCAACTGCCTTTTAGCATTCATGTTTTCAGAGTCAAAAGTTCTTGCATTATTCAAAACCAGGTAATTATGCAAATCCTGCGTTCTGAAAAAAATGGTTAACGAGACAAATCGTTGTCCCACACACTTTTTAAAGTCTTGGGCTCCGGTATTTTCTCATCAAGAGGAGTACAAAAAGTTCTGATTGTCGTTGTTTTTAGCGCTGATCGTCCTCGGTTTGCATTTCACGAAGTGGCCTCGTACCTAATTTAACAAGTCTTTTAGCACGTTTTATTAATTCCGGCCTATTTCCTGACACATGTGCACCTCTATCTCTTAAATAAACCCTCAATTAACGCACTGATTGTTTGTTAAAGTCGCACAGTTCATCGATTCCTTTGTTCGTCGCCATTTTCTGAATTTATTTTTGCTCACCGGAAGTAGTTTTTATCAATAACGACAACTCACGCAAGGGAAGTAACAACCTTATTGAACAGGACTATAACAGGAATAAGATCATTAAGGATGTAACATATTATAATAAAATGACGTGTGAGTTGGATAAAAATATACCACATGCAGGACAGGTCTCCATGTAGTATGTTTTCCTTTTTCCGACTAATACAACCTCTTTGCGCAGTGTAATAACTTTGTAGGAATTAAGACATAGGTTCGTAGTTTTTCCGCGGTCTTACGGCCTTATTACAGAACATTCCGATCTTAAGGATATTAGCGCCTTCTAGTGTAATAATCTGACAGGTAACAATGCATGCTTGTATTCGGCTTAGAGACTGGGGAGTGGTGCTCAAACGCCTTATACTGGGCGGTGTATAGCGGTCAACCGTTCATTTGTACGAATGAGCATCTCTTCCCAAGAAATGATAACAAACGAGAAGCAGTACAACTACCTATACTAAAATAATCTTCTGATTTCATTAAAGATAATAAAACACATTTATCACAATGCATAAGCGTATAAGCCTGCATAAGCACATACGCTGAAGTTAAAATACATGTAGTTCATCTACCCATTCCAGGAACCATTTTTGTTCTTAACATCTGCAAATATACAGCACAGACGCATGCAGAATGCACGATGTAAGTTTACCACCAGCCAATACATCGAATGTTGTATGTCATATCGCAGCATGTCCGAAAGTAAGATAAATATTGCAGACAAACGAAGAAGGCCAGATGTAACTAGTATAATACAGAGGCATGAGCGATGCATTTTCAGTTGTCAAAATGTTGATGCCACTTTGTCAACTCTCAATATTTATCCATAGAGGATGTCATACTAATCCTTTGAATGTTCGGTTAATACACTAGGTAAAGAGACGTATCTTGGAATTGATTTGGAAGCAAACAAATAAGAACCAAATATCAGAAAAGTGCTATTGTAAATTTTGATGCACCAGATGTTCTGGCATTCAGTATCAAGGGAAAATACTATTGTTACACCGTGGTACTTTTTAGGTTGAGTAGCTCCTCTTACATTTTTACATGGCCATTAAAAGTGGGTTGTAATTGCATTATTTTATTTTATATGAGTCAAGGAATTTTGCAGATGTAGAATTTGTCTAAAAAGGCTAATTACAGACGTTTTTATGAATAATGATAAACCCGTTTGGTTGCATTTACAAGAACTTTAGTATATATGGGATATTTTTAGGGGAGAGAAACTGTGGTTGTATTACTTTCATTTCTAAACGTAGGATTGATTACTATGTTTCATTATTTTACTTAAATCTCGCACCGAGATTCACAACATTCACGTGACCATTGTTCATCACGTGATGATCGGTAAATATGGCGGACGAAACTCCGAAGAAACGGGTTCCCCTTTATTGTTTTCTTTGTGATAGAAAGAGGTACTATAATTCAATTGGAAAAAATGCCAGAATTAATAATTAAGGTAAATTTTATATTAACAAATTAAGATTGCTGACGCAAACAAAAAAAGTCCATTTAGCTGAATTTTTGATAAAAAAATTTGTGTTGGCAGTAGCGGCAAGGGAGATCACTGCGTAGGAGTTTGATCGGGTCTCATTTAGCCAATTATCAGTATGTTTGGTATCGTTTGTTTCCTGTGCTAGGAAATGATGTTTGTCCCATATATAGAGATTATATATAGGAAGTCTTGAGACTTCTGCCTTTGTTCAAATAGCATGTATTTGTCCAGACTATAAGTTTAGAACAAACATTTACAATACTTGATATTCAGAAAGCTTTTGTGGTATTCTGCTAAACTGGATTACGGAGGTACTTATTGTTAACACGCAGGGCGCTATTTATTATGACAATTGGTCAGTAGAAGATAGTTTGACAAATTCAACTTGAAAGAAATCAAGAGATATAAAAGCCTTAAACCATGCTTGTTTTATAAAGCGTTTGCTTCGCTTCCTGCAAATGAATATGTACTCATATCTCGAGATATAATGAGACGGCTGATGATATCAATTAAATATTTGATACGACTGTGAAGTATCAACAATATTTTTTCTGTCTCATTTGCTATGTTTTCGGAAAAACAATCCGAAAGATAAAGCAGTTTAATCATGATACATGTATCAAATTATCTGTAGATCTCATGTATCAAATTATCTGTAGATCTATGCAAAAGCTGGTCAGGCTGTAACAGTTGGTTATTGCTTCTGCTGTACTTTATAAGAAAAGCTAGTTTTTAATAATTAATAATGTCAAGCGCACGGAACACCCATCGTTGGCCTGTTTAGTTAAATTCTTGAGAAAAAAGAATTTGCGTTAGAAGTGTAAGAATTTCATACTGGTGGATCTCTTAGGTTCAGTAAAGCTGTTTCAGTTAAGCGTTTGGATCTCGATCAAGTTAAATAAGTTATAAGTATATTTACGCGTGATACATTTTCTGCTGCTTAGAGAAAATTCTATTTCATGGAGGCGATTCCTTTACTTCATGGGAAAGGCTAAACGCGTCGTTTTTAACTCACCTGTCACATAGTGACAAGGTGAGCTTTTGTGATCACCCTTCGTCTGTCGACAGTCGTCCGTGCGTCCGTCAACAATTTCTTGTCTGCACGATAGTGGTTTCATTTATGATTTTATTTTAACCAAACTTGCACACAACTTGTATCACCATAAGATCTCGGTTCCTTTCTTGAACTGGCCAGATCCCATTATGGGTTCCAGAGTTATGGCCCCTGAAAGGGCCAAAATTAGCTATTTTGACCTTGTCTGCACAATAGCATCTTCATTTATGATTTGATTTTAACCAAACTTGCACCACAAGATCTTGGTTCCTTTTTTGAACTTGCCAGATTCCATCATGGGTTCCAGAGTTATGGCCCCTTAAAGGTCCAAAATTGGCTATTTTGGCTTTTGCAGCCATATAGAGACTTCATTTATGGTTTTATTTAATACAAACTGCCAAAATATCTTCAACAACAATAAATCTTGGATTCTGTGACGAATCTGTCAGATCCAATCGTAGGTTCCAGAGTTATTTTATATCTGATTACCTCCCCTGATTGTAATCAAAATGGATTTATATCAGTAAGTACTTATAGTACTTATTTGAAATTTCATTATTGTCATTAGTTGGACTGAGACAATCAGGGTAGATAACTATGCACTGATTTATGTCAAATTACCTCCCTTTATTTCAAATTAAAATGGGTATATCTCCGTAACTAATGAAGATACTGATCTAAAATTTCATTTATGTCAACAGATAGACTTGGACAGTCAGTGAAGATACATATTGACTGAATGTATGACAAATTACCTCCCTTTATTTTTTATCTAAATGACTACACCTTAGCAGCTTCTAACGAGATTGGTTTGAAACGTTATTTATGTCTTCCATGGTAAGGAATAGTCATATTAGATAACTCTTGATTGAACATTTATCGATATGAATACTTTACTAATATATTGTTGTATAGGCTTGTACTCTTTTTCTTCTACATGCATATACCAATGCATGATTACCTCCCCTGATAAAAATGGATTTATCTCGGTAAATATTTGTAGAACTCATTTGAAATTTCATTATTGTCAGGGTAGATAGCTATGGACTGATTTTATGTCAATTACCTCCCTTTGTTTCAAATTAAAATGGGTGTATCTCAGTAACCAATGAAGATACTGATTTGAAATGTCATTTGTGCCATCAGATGGACTCGGACAATCAGGGCAGATAACTTTTGACTGAATTTATGACAAATTACCTCCCTTTATTTTATGTAAACGAATATATCTCAGCAGCATCTAATGAGATTGGTTTTAAATGTTATTTAAGTCTTCAAGGGCAAGGAATACTCATGTTAGTACAAAAATGCAGCATTTGAGCCTAGGACCCTCAAACCTGGTACGGAAATTGGCCTTGACTAGGTCAAAAGGGACTGTTATAAGAAAATGATTATCCTGATGATATTTAATCTGTATGCCTAAGTGCTCTATGTCAAAACTTGATCATATCATTTTGAGCAATGGTACTCAGGTGAGCGATACAGGGCCATCATGGCCCTCTTGTTTTATGTGTAGCCTATACCTGAGTAGAGAGAGGTCATTTGCTGTACGGGAGAGAGTTTATTTTGTTTTCTTTTTGTTGGATTTAACGTCGCACCGACGCAATTACAGGCCATATGGCGACTTTCCAGTTTTAATGGTGGAGGAAGACACCAGATGCCCCTACGTGCATTATTTCATAACGAGCGGGCACCTGGGTAGAACCACCGACCTTCCGTAAGCCAGCTGGATGGCTTCCTCACATGAAAAATTCACGCCCCGCGTGAGGCTCGAACCCACATCGGCGAGGTACAAGTGATTTGAAGTCAGCGGCCTTGGCCACTCGGCCACGGGAGAGAGTTTAGGTTGATCATGTATGTGTTCGTTTTGCAAATTAATTGATTTGATTGTCATGTTTTTCGGATAACACGAATATATAGTGCCATATTTTATACATTTTGTAGATGCTTATGAGAGAGGAGTTGGGAAGCGTTTACAGAAAGAAGTTGTACTGGAGGGAATTAAGTTGTACTCGAGGATCCTGAAAAAAAAACTTATAAATAATTGAAGATATGAATTTATGCTTATAGGTCATGTTTTAAGCTTTTCGTCTTAGTTACTTAGTTTCGCAAAGTTACTACCTTTACAGCTCATTAAAATATTTATAATAGGAACACGTTTTCAAAATTGCACTGTAAACCGGGCCAAAGTATATGAATATAAAATAACCTTAATATCAGGCAGCTGTATTGATGATGAGAAAGGCTTAAACAAGCCGAGTCACATACTCAAAAACCCAAATAAGTTAGTATGCACTTCGATTAAAGCACAATTTTAACTAAAGAATACTAGGTCTTGATAAAACTGAATTTGGTCCTTACTCAATCAAGTAAGTTGCGGGAAAGAATTAATGCTGCTTCCAGCGGTGTTCCTATTTGGCTTGAAAACTGTAAACTGCCACAGGCTCAGAATACGCTCGTAGAATTGTTGCGAAAAACAAAGGAATTTAAATAATCTGAACTGTACAAATGTACAGGTATAGCTTGACCTTTGACGACTGTAAAGTACAGGTCCATTTCAAATTTTACTACGTTGGCAAGTCGGCTAAATCATACTCACATAGAAGGAAACATACATCAATATCTGTGCTAAAACCCACCTGCGAATATTGACCACTGCTATAAAACCAGCTAAAACGACTATGCATATCTTAATTAATCATAGAGAGTAAAAGCGAGAAAGGAGGGAAAATTGCTCAGAGGTTTTGATAGTGCGTGAATAGCAATGATTACTTAACAGAGTTTGGGAAATTTCCGGAAATCAAAAGTAATATCAGTTTGTTCGATTTTTAACCCGAAGTTCAGCGTTTGTAGCTGTTATAACTCTCAGACTTCGGGCGTTTTTACGGAACTATATTTTGTAATTGATTATCAATGACAGGTTGTTTGTATCACGAAATGGTGATGAAATACATAATAATTATTACTATTATCCAGAATATTACTCCTATACTGTGTCGGCTTTCCGAATTGATTGTTTCTGTATGTAAGCTGGTACCCCAATAAGCACAAGTTGGAATTGATTAAAACTTCACACAATTCACTCAGATGATCTTGATACACTGTATAGATTCCATAATCTTATTTTGTAATTTAACAAAGTTAAATGCCTAATTTGTTTAATTCTTTGTATGTAAGCTGGAATCTCAGTAACTACTAGCGAGAGTGGATTGAAACGTCACACCTTTTAACAGTGATGATCTGACATGCACGGCATTGCGTTTCATATAATATGTCCCTTTTTAGCTCACCTGAGCCAAAGGCTCATTGTGAGCTTTTGTGACCGCTCAATGTCCGGCGTCCGTCGTGCGTCGTCCGTCCGTCCGTCAACATTTCTTAAAAATAAAAATCTTCTTCTTGAAACCCACTGGGCAGAATTAAACCAAACTTCACAGGAATGATCCTTGGGTGGCCCCCTTTCAAAATTGTTCAAAGAATTGAATTCCATGCAGAACTCTGGTTGCCATGGCAACCGAAAGGAAAAAACTTTAAAAATCTTCTTGTCCAAAACCACAGGGCCTAGGGCTTTGATATCTGGTGTGTAGCATCATCTAGTGGTCCTCTACCAAAATTGTTCAAATTATCTCCCTAGGGTCAAATATGGCCCCGCCCCGGGGGTCACATGGTTTATATGGACTTATATAGGGAAAACTTTGAAAATCTTCTTGTACAAAACCACATGGCCTAGGGTTTTGATATTTGGTATGTAGCATTATCTAGCGTTCCTCTACCAAGATTGTTCAAACTATCCCCCTATGGTCAAATATGGCCTCGCCCCGGCGGTCCCAAGTTTTTCATAGACTTATATAGGAAAAAAAGTTTAAAAATCTTCTTGTCTGAAACCACAACACTTAGACCTTTGATATTTGGTTTGTAGCATTGTCTTATGGTCCTCTACCAAAATTATTCAAATTGTACCCCTTGGGTGAAAAGAGGCCCTGCCCCGAGGGTCCCAAGTTTTATATAGACTTATATAGGAAAAAGCTTTAAAAGTCATCTTGTCAGAAACCATACGACCTAGGCTTTTGATATTTGGTATGATGCATTGTCTAGTAGTCCTCTACCAAAATTTTTCAAATTATGCCCCTGGGGTTAAAAGAGGCCCCGCCCTGGGGTCACTTAGTTATTATGCGAGTTATATAGGAAAAATACTTAAAAAATCATCTGATCCTATTTCCAAGACTATTTAATTATAATTACCTGATGACCCCAAGTAATATGATGTCACTTGACTGTGACCTTGACCTACTGACCTACTTTCTTGTTTTTTAAGATACAGCCTTGAAATTTTGATGACATACACAGTTTTGCACACAAATCGTAAAACTGAATTTCATTGACCATGAATGTGACCTACTGACTTTCTTAATTTTTATCATCAGTTTGACATTTGAAACATGTAGCTCATATTACTCAGGTGAGCGATCCAGGGTCATCATGACCCTCTTGTTAAATTTTGCTTTCATTCATTCAACTGCAGTGACACTGCTTTTGAATTTCTCGAGTCTTGTTCTCCTCCAACAGTTGTTAGATATAACACAGTTGTTAGATATTAAATTATTTATATTTGAACAAAAGTAAAAATATAAAAATGTGTAATCTACTTCGCTGTACTTTAACGAGATAGGAAATAAACAATTACCTTTTCTACGAAAGATTTACAAAACACTTACCGACTCTTTATGTGTGTTTACCGTATGATACTTTTATATCCCCTTTTTATATCTGTCACGTTTCGGATCAATATAATTCCGTTAATAAAGTTTGCGTATTTATAAATCTATCTGTAGAAAATATATTTCACTGCCTGTTTAAAAAACATCAACATATTTTTTTTTAGTATTTTTTTCAATAATATCTTTAGATATACCAATGTTTTTACATTTTACTACGCTGTACAGCTTGCTAGCAACATTTCCCAAATAATTTATTAATCATAATTTACAGAACAGAACAGAACATATCTTTATTTTCACCCAGGTATCACGCAGAATACAACATGGGGTATAACAAAGAAACATTTGCAAGTTCAACATTGAAATTTTCCAGTACAAGAGAGTGACTAAAAAGAAAAATGTTATTGCTACATATATACTGTATACTATAACAAACCGGAGAGTTAACTGTATATGGTACAAGGGGGAGAGACAGCTATTACAGATAATGAGTCTCAGCTACGCTCTTTGATTTTGACCTTATAACTCGAAAATAGTTCCTTTATTAATTTAGCAACAGTCATTCTAAAAATAAACCGCTATATAAACATTGTATAAGCGGCGCTTGCACAAAATAAATACGCTCCATTCATAAAATATCGTAGTACACACAAATTTCGTAAAATAGTTTCATTGATATAGACTGTGTAAAATATATTTATCATCAAGTAGGTTTTATAATAGTACCAGGCTGAAAATAGGACTAATTCTTAGCACGAGAAAGTTGTTATTACTTGCAAAATCTGGGTAAAAAAAGAAACTGTCTCTATAATAAATATAAGTAGTTAGAAACATGATGGAGCGAGCGTTTTTGACCCCACTTGATCTATGACCCTTGGTCAGGACTGGTCAATGCCGGACAATTAAAAACCCACAGGTTTTAAACCCAGTAAAAAACTCTGATTTAACTAAAGATGATTTAAAATGAAGAAAACATATGTCTTTATTTAAAAATAGTTTCCACTTAAAAACTTAAAACAATACACCGAGAGACAAAATGTAGAATAAGTTTGGCCTAATATAACATACGGGAAGTAAAATATAATGTGGTTGAATTTAGACCACATTTATTTTCTGTTTAAATCACTCTTTTACTTCCTTGTTTTGTTATCCTTCTACATAGATAAAACAACTGTTAAAGACATTAGAAATGACACAAAATGTACACAGTACCAATAAATACATTAATAATTATCCATGAAACAAGAAAATTTCAAACTAAAAATAACACAGACCGGGAAAACCAAATGCTAAATATAACAAATATAACAAGGTCAGGTTATTTACAAATCTATCTCCCTTTAATAATTGAAATTAAAAAAACAAGTAATATTTCCCTTTGATAATTGAAATTCATACAAATTTTAATTAATATTGGAAGAATAAAATTACTTTAGGAGTTGTTATTATTTAAAAACAAAAAGTAATTGAATAAATCATAACACATGAAAAATAAAATTATGATAATTTCAAAACCATAACATTATTATAATAAAGAATATACACTATATAAAACCGGTTTCAACTTTTATATCATTGAGTCGAGTTGTGTTACGCTTAGTTCCGGAAGTTTATCTGACGTTTCCTTGTCTGTTTAAAGGTAGCTTGCAGTATGGTTTGTGTACTGGGTCGTCTTGTCTGTTAACGGTTACAGCCTGCTGTTATGACATTGACTGGTTGTGCACATAAAGAATTCTTCCGTCAATGTTGTAATAGCACTGAATTACCTTACTTCGTTCTTGTCTCTAATTTCGAAGGTTTCGAGAGGCAACGAACAATGGGGTTGAAGGTGATTCTGGCTGCAAAACCGGGCAGGTTTGATGATTTAGGAAAAACCAGCTGTATGGTGAGCCTACAGATGAGGTCTCTTAGGAAAGACTAATGGTTCACCCCGGCTTCGGGTGTGCACGTAATAAATTCTACCTGGCGTCGGGGTTAAATAAGTGTACGCAACACGGCTTTTGCACTTTTTTAACAACTATTAAACAAGTATTACAAGATTTAAGTATAAACAACTGAAAACACTCAACCGTTTGAGTACGCTATAGGCATATGCATGATTGAACATACGCTTTTGAGAGTAGTATGGAATATTCCAATTATATTAATTATTTCAGTTAAATAAAAACACAGTAATTAATAAAAGCTAAAGATTAACTCAAAAGTTTGTTTCCATCATAAGATACATATTCATCCGATATGTAGAATCTGATGTAACTATCCGTCAAAAGCGTAAAATTTACTTCTGTAGATGTTGAATCGTCATAAGGATGAATGTCAACATTGTCCCTTGTTTTAGATAAATTTTAATTTTTTTCTTATACATAGATATTGTTTTGTCCGATCCAATGTCAAAGTCCTCGGCTACTATATTTACCTTATCGGTAAATATACTAAGAAATGAATCAAAACCAGCATTCCACCACCTAAATATAAAATACGATATTGGGCTTTTCCTCAGTTCATCTTTAAACCCGGCCCCCGATAATAAAATCTTAATATCTATTATATAAATTCCGGCTTTTTCGACTATAAACACACCTTTTAAAAGTATATCTGGTACAGCTATTTTATGTTTTTGGTTTATTTGTATAAAATCTTTATAATCTACGATATTTCCAGATCCTAACTGAAATGCATTTAAATAGTTCAGACCGGTCATATTTTCATACGTTGAATGTATCCAGGCACCCAGACGGTCAAAATACTTTTTCATTTTTATGTATTCATGAGGACCGTATTTAAACCTTGGATCTGTTTCATAAAAACTGTTATATTCAAAAAGAAACACTTCATGTTTTACTTTTTCTATTTCTTTTTCCAATTCTTCTTTTATTTTTTTATCTTTCTTTTTAAGTTTAAGAATTATTTCAGCTAAATCATCAAGTCGTTTTGTTGTGACAACTTTAGAAGCAGATAAACTATCAACAGTATTCTTTGTTCTAGCTAATTGTGTTTCTTGTTTTAGAAAAGCATTTTTTACTTTTTTAATTTCTTGGGTATTAGTAGAAATTTATTCGACATTAGTGGTTATTGCTTTAATATTAACAGTAATTACTTGAGTATTAGCAGTAATTGATTCTCCTTGTTTAGCTGATATTTCAACTACAGAGTCAAGATCAGATATTATTTTTTTAATTTGATCATTAAATTCATTAATATCTTCTTGTAATAAACCTGTAAGTTTACTTAAGTCTACGTACTTTATATTGTGACGTGCATCAACATTATTAATCATATCTATAAGTTGTTTCTTCAAATTTTCTAGCTGATTATTAATTATGTTAATTGCTTCAGTATTAGCAGTAATTAACTCTCCTTGTTTAACTGATTTTTCAACTACAAAGTCCAGTTCATTTTTATGTTTTTCAACTTTAGCATTAAATTCATTAATATCTTCTTGTAATTTTTTTGTAATATTATTTAATTCTGCATACTTTAAATTATGGCGGTTGTCAACAGTACTAATCCAAACTCGAAGTTGTTTTTTAAAGTCATCTATTTTAGAATTGAGCTCTTTTTTAAGGTTATCTAATGCTGTGTCATGGTCATCACCTCTTTGTGAAGCTGCCTTTTCCAATTCAGATTTATATTCTGCAAGTTTATTTGAAATTAATTCTAATAAATCTTTATGTTTATTTTCAGTTCAGTATTTAGTTTATTTATTTCTGTTTTGATTTCTAGCTGATACATATTTTGTAACTTTTTCTCAGCCTCAATAATCTTGTCTTTTAGTTCTTCATGTTTAATCATACTATCTTTTAATTATTGAACTTGATTGTATAACTTTTCAAAATTGGTTCTAAATACTTTCTTTATGTTGTCATCTGTCAAATCAGATTTCTCTTCAAGTTCTTTAATAGAATCAACCAAAGCTTTCATTTCTTTTTCAATTTTATCTTGTAATTCAACTATTAATAATGAATTCTTTTTAAAATCTTTTGTTAATTCTTCAATATTCTTTACTTCTGCTTCTAGTGTTTGTTTTATACTTTTAACATCTTCAAGATCATAGTCATTTATTACACTTTGAATTTTTTAGACACAAATCGTTTTGAAACTGCATCGTTGGGTTTATCTGGAACTCCTAGGTTGATTATTTCATTACTTCCCATATCCAATGCTCTGTTCATTGTGTTATCAAGTTCCTTATTTCTGTGAAGATATGATTCCGTTTCCTTTTTAAGTTTTTTGAATTGCTTTTTAGTAGCATAATCACTTAAATCAATATCAAATTTAACTTTACTTATACTTTCAGGTTCACTTATTTGTTCTATATTATTAAAAACTCCCATTATATAATTATTATATATTACCTGTAAAGTTTTTTCTAAAAAACTTCCTTGGTTTGTCAATATATAAGAAATCATATTTTTAATTTGTTGCATTAGCAAAAGATTTAGGGTTAATATTTTGTTCATTACAAATCATATCATTTTCTCGTTTACCTGGACTTTCAAATAAAATATAATGTGAACAGTTAATACGGATATCTTTTGGTGTTTTATAGGAGAGATCGTGTTTGTACACAAATCCGTTGTATATTCTATTTTTAGAACTGATAAGACAAAGATCGGGTGGGCAGACGCCGAGCGTCCATGTTTTTTTGTTAACAGTGATGTTTTTCTAACGGCTTAAACTTTCTTAAAATACAAATAATATCACTAATTTTTTGATCAATGGAAAGGATATAAAACAAGCAATTTATTGATAACTTTTAATCATTATTTCGAAATAAAATGGATTAATTATGAACGCTTAACTTACAGTGTTTTTTCTAAAAGTTTGGAGCATCGCTACGCCGCTATTAAAATCATATGTCATTTAAAACGGTTATTCATTTTCAAAAGATATTTGAATAAGAAAATATGAAAATCGTAAGCATTTCAAAACTTTTTGAATTTTTAAAATCCATAAATGAACGAAGATGTTGTTAAAAATTGAAAATTCCGATCCCATACACAAACGATGTAAAAATATTTTATTTTACCCACCACCAGATAAACAGGTGTTGATGCGTGACGTCAGGGCGATCACTCCTATAGTAAGACTGACTTAAATAAATAACACAACAGTTTTTGTGACGTCCTTGAATAAAGTATTTTGTTATTTCATTTTGAACTTTTTTATCTTCACATACAAAATCATCAAATATCACTACTTTTTGTTTTTCTGATTCAAGATTCTCACAATTTGGTTGGAATCGGCCGAATATTGAAGTATTTCATTTGGATCTACTTTAATTTTTTTTGCAATTTGACTTAAGTGGTTAATTAAATCTTGATATTTAGATTGTTCTAGGTTTTTAGCATATAAGTATAATTTATCATAATATATAAGAGGTTTTCGAAGTATATGCATTAATGTATTTGTTTTTCCTGATCCAGAAGATCCACATATTAACATTCTAAAACATGAATCTGGCATAAAAGGATAATGTTGTTTAAAGTTATTGGATTTATCACTTTTTGTATCATAATTTGGAATTTCCATTTATATATAATAATACATTATTTACATTATCTTACATTATCTTACATTATTTTACATTATTTTACATTATCTTATGTTATTATATAAATGCAATCAAAACTTAATGAAATAAGAATAAGAAAAAACTTAGTCGGGCAAAAGATGAGAGCTCTTAGAGAAGAAATAATGAGAGAAAAAATTAAGAAAGCTACAAATCGGGATATGTACACTGAAATTTATAAACCAATTACTGAAGGAATAGAAAGTCAAAAAGAAAAATTATCAAGTCAGTTAAAAGCATTACCTGGAATAAAACAACAATTAGCGTTACTAGGTGATGAAATGAAAGACATACAAACATACCAGGGTTTACCACAACTATTCCAAGAACCGCCAATTACATGGTCTCCTGAAGAAGTGGCGAGGGAATATAAAAAATACAAGGAAATAAGCAAAGAACCTACTGGAGAAGAAGTTGAAAAAACACTGGAAGATTATGAAAAAGAACAAGCTTTAAAATCGACTTCACCGATAGATTGGGGAGATGAATCTGTTGGACAGGTTTCTCAAGATGAACTTAAGAGATTAGAAGATTATGGAAGAAAAAAATTGGGAATAACTGAAGAATCAGAAGAATTGGGAGCAAGACCAAAAGAAAAGAAAATATCTACAGTAGATTTAGATGCTTTTCTGGATGATAATGTTTTAAATAAATATGGATATTACAAACCGTCTAAAATGTTTGACTTTTTTACTGCAGATGAATCTAATCCAGATAAAATAGATAAAGACATACTTAAAAGTACAATAGATGAGGTTACTGAAGATATTAAAAAATTAAATGGTCCAATAACAAGTAAATCAAGATCAAAAGATTCAAATAAACAAAAAGAAGCAAAAGAATTAAAACATGCCCAAGGCGAATTATTAAAGTACAAAGACCGATTAAATCATATTCTTGGTATGTCTTCTACATATGGACAAGGAATAAAACATTATAACCCATATAAAGTTTCACCAAATAGACAATATGGTAATTTAATTATTAACTTAAATAAACTTTATGGTCAGAACAAATTAATTGCTAAAGATAGAAGAACTGGAAAAGAAGTAATTAACACTAAAGTAGATGATGATTTGATTGATTTGATTAATAAAAGATATAACAATAATAAAAAACATTCAATTCATTCTAGAAACATATTTAAAGAATTAACAGAAAAATCAGGATTACCTATCAATAAAAGATCTATGAAATTTAAAAAAGTAATTAGAGGACAGGGTTATAACGTTTGTCCATGTAATCCAGAAGAATTGGTTAATGAGTTAGAGTTAATTTGTGGTTCAATTAATGCTGGAAATAATAATGAAGAACTAAAAAATGAAGGTATTAGCATAATTGATAAACTATTAAAAATGAATTCACTCTTACCAAAAGAACATGAAATGTTATATAAAAATTATTTTTCTTGAATTTAAACTTTAATTATATATAAATGGAACAAAAAATAGTATTAAGTTCTGAAACAGTTAAAGATAATAATAAAAATACTCCGAGTGATTTTACAATCAGATTTAGTCGTTCTTTAATTTTAGATAAAAATAAAACTTATGTTGTTGGTTTGGATAGTATTAACACTATGACCTATTCTTGGCATAATATTAGTGATGAATATGATAATAAAAGAATTCGTTATTATAATGGTAAGGATTGGAAAGATATCATATTTACAAATGGTTCTTACAGTTACACAGATATTAATAATTATATTAGGGAAACATTAATAAGTTATGATGATTATGAATTTGATAAATCAGACATTGCTCTAATAAGTTCGGAATTTGATTTAAGTAGTTTTAAGATTTTGATTTCAATTAAAGATAATTTTATGTTGGATTTGGAAATATCAAATTTTCATACATTGCTTGGATTTGAGAAAAAAAATTAAACAATACTGAATGGGGAACTACAACACCAAATATAACTAACTCTGTGGATAAAATTTACATTCACTGTGATCTTATTGATAATTCACTTGTTGATGGTAATTTCAGTGATATTATTTATGCTTTAAGTACTGCAGATTTAACAAGAGCTTATCCATTTACAAAAGAACCACAAAGAGTTGGATATTCTGAAATTAATAAATATATTATAAATTCAATTAGAATATATATTACAGATGTATTTGGTAGAATAATTAATTTTAATGAGGTTGAAACAAGTTTTACACTAATTTTAAAAGAAATTAATTAATTATGAAATTATAAATTTTAGTTTTATATAATGTACAAAAAAGTTTATGATAAAAATAAAGGAATATTTATTTATGTTGATGCTCAGACCGAAGAAGAAATTATACGCGGAACAGGTATCTTTGACACTTTAACGAAATTGCTTTCAAGTTCAACCGCATCTTCAATTAGCACAGCTGGAAAAAAAGCTTTGGAAACAGCAGGAAAAGCAGTGGCTAATAGCCCCGGGAGACTGTTGTCTTCTGCACTTGAAAGTGGAACAAAAAAGGTTGGAACAGAAGTTGGAAATTTAGCTGCAGCTAAAATTGTTGAAAAATTTAAAAAGAAACCTGCTCCAGCAGTTGGTAATTTAATTGCTAAGGAATTACAAGAAAAGAATAACAGTAAAAATAATAATAAAAATAATAATGATAATAAGGAGGATATTCATATGAGAATAAATAGAATATTGTCAGGATCTGGGACTTCAACTCAGCGTAAACGTATTAACAGATTAATTTATAAAAAATAAAATAATATATAATATATACATGTTTAGAACAAAACAAAATTGAGAAAGATATGAATTAACTCCTATTCAATTAGATACAGCTTTAATATCTGTCTTGGGAAATAATGTTAAGCAACAAAAAAACGGATATCACTTTACAATTAATGATAGAAGCTCAAATTTTGATTGGTTTAATGCTTATTTTGAAGTAAGTTTTAAAGTCAATAAGCTTGCTAATGGTAATAATTATGCTGATGGAGACCAAATTGCTCTAATTAATAATGCAGCTTCATTAATTGATCAGTTAGTGGTTAAACAAAATGGAAAAAATTGTTTATGATTGTAATAATTTATACAAAGTAATAAATGTAAAGGATTTAGTTGAACTATCTAAGGATTATGCAGAATCAACTGGAACAAATGAATTTATCTCTTTAGATACTACTGCTGTTGCTGAAAGTAGGGATGACCAAGCTGAATATAATAAAGGTTTTGCTACTAGGAAGTTATTATTCCAAGGTGGTAATGAGGTAAATGCTAAAATTCCATTAAATAATTATTCATTTTTTCAGGGTTTAGAAACTAATATTATACCTCCAAGTCAAATTCAAATAACACTACAGCTGACAGATGATGATGAATTAATTTTTAGAGCTAATGCTGCTGATGCTGGTAGAGAAATTGTAACAAAATTAATTCTATGGGTTCCACGTTTAATTTTCAATGAATTTGGACTTAATCTAATTTCTGAAAGATTTACAAAAGCAAGATGGTCATACCTTCGGGAAATGGTGACACAATCAACTGATACACAACAAAATAATATAACCTTTAGAATAACAGCTGGTATAACAAAACCACAACATGTATTTGTTTATTTACAACGACCTGACGAAAGTAATTCACAAGAACTTAATCCACATTTATTAGATACATTTAAGGTAAATGCTAATAATTATAATTGCACTTTGAGCTCCTGTCGTCTTGAAGTTGGTAATGGTGCTTTTTATCCAGAACGGAATACACAAGTATATCAAGAATATATGATGATGTAATTAATTATTATTATAAACAAAATAATAAGACTACTGGAAGTCTGCTAAATAGATCAAACTTTTTTAATTTATTTGGATTTGTTCATTTTAACTTGGAATATAGAAAGGAAGTAATAACAGAAGATCCTAAGCATATTACATTAACAGCTAAATTAAATATTCCACCGGCAGCCAATATTCGTGTTTACGCAATTGTATTGTATGAAGAAACAGTCGAAATAAATACTATTGGAAATGAACTTGTTATTGTTTAGAAATAAATTAAATATAAATTATATATAATGACATCAAATTATATTGAATATAAAGTTAACCTAACAGATGGACAAAAGAAAAATTTAGCACAAGCTTATAATAATAAAATTCCACATACTTTTAGATTAAAACATGAACAATTACATGGAAACTTCCCTTTACTATTAACAAAAACACAAATTAATCAAATTAAAAAAGCTGTTGCAAATAAGATGGGATTAGAAATTAAAATTTCAAAAAAACAAATGTCCAGTCAAGGTCAAAATGGTGGATTTTTAAGAGCTTTGGCTGGTTTGTTAGGAAAAACAATTCTTCCAATGGCAGCAAAAATAGCTCCAAAAATATTAGCCCCTCTAGGCATCGGAGCCCTTTCCGGACTGGCCAGTACTGGTGTTAGTAAAATACTTGGAAATGGTATGATTTCAGTAGCTAATGATAAGAGAAATATAATATCGCCATATCTTACACCTAATCAAAGAAAGCAACTAGTAGGATCTGGAGTGATTAAATTAACACAAAAACAGAAACAAAATGGCGGCTTTTTGGGTATGCTGGCTGCTAGTCTAGGAATACCTTTGATTACATCTTTGTTAAGTGGTAAGGGACATGGTCAGGGTATACAGATTGATTCACAACGGAGACCTTACAGACGAATTCCTATAGTAAAAAAAAAATAAAATTTATAAACAAACCTATTTCTAACTTTGAAATTGAACAATGGGTAAAACAATTAAAAATTAAAAACTTTAGGGGTGTATTTAGTAGAAATAATTTACCAAGAGTGAAACTCTCGGAGACCACAGGTTTACCAAAATCAAAGTTGAATAATGAATGTGGAATTATAAATTTAGACGACTCTGTTGGACCTGGAACACATTGGGTTTGTTACTTTAATAATATGTACTTTGATAAAACCAGAGGTTTTCTGAGAAATGCTTTGTATTTCGATCCATTTGGACTTCCTCCACCAAAAGAAGTAATTAAATATATACCTGGGGTTAAGTATAACAGCATACAATATCAAGACAAAACAAGTACACTCTGTGGATACTATTGTTTATTTTTCATTAAAATGTTACAAGATAAAATACCGTTGTATGATTTATTGTATAAAATACTAAAAATTAATAATGTAAAACAAAATGAACAAACTATTATAAATTATTTTAATAAAAAAGGTTAAAAACTATTGTTTTAATTAAAATTTTATTAAAACTTATTAAAACTGTGTTTTTATTTAACTGGAATAATTAATATAATGGGAATATTTAATAATATAAATGAAAAAGTAAGTAAAATAGAAAAACAAGTAATAAGAAAACCTCTATTGTTTTTAACATGTTATACTCAAGATACTGATAGTGGATTATTTCAATTGAAAACTGTAAATGCTAGTCCTGGTTTAGTTCAAAATGGTTATAATGTAAGAATTAATTTTAATTGCATATTAATTATTCTTGTTGATGCAATTAAATTAGATAAAGGAGAAGCTAAATTTCAACTAAAAAATAAAGAAAATGTAATTCTTCAAAGTTACGGTGTAAAAAATAACAGAAAAAATGAATCTATTTCTATTAATTATGCTAATAAATTTAATATAAATGACGTTATTTATATCAATTCTTTAAACGTTAAAATATTCAGTTAACAATTTATGGTTCTATAATTTAAGAGTTAATTTAAGAATTAATTTAAGAGTTAATTTAAGAATTAATTTAAGAATAAGCTACTGTATCAATACCATTATAAAGAATATATCTTTTATCGTC
Organism: Mercenaria mercenaria; assembly: GCF_021730395.1. Taxonomy (NCBI): domain Eukaryota; kingdom Metazoa; phylum Mollusca; class Bivalvia; order Venerida; family Veneridae; genus Mercenaria; species Mercenaria mercenaria. The sequence continues at coordinate 93,962,001 of NC_069364.1, forward strand.
ATAACATGATAAAGATGTTTTATTTATAACATAACTGGAAAGATAGTGTTTATCAGAACGAATAACTTTAAAGGTGTGATTAGTTTGGGTTGAATTAAACAAAGTATCTTTGTAATTTTTATGAACTATTGTTTTCTTAACAACAAGTTTTTTAATTCCTTTACATTTTTTAACATTTACTTCGTTTTCTAATACATATGAATACATTTTACTTCTTAATCCGACAAATTCAACAATGGGAATGCCGGCAGCTTCATCTTTAAATTTTCCAATTACTTTTTTATTATTGTCGAAATAAAATTTTGAATTACAATCATAATCACTATTATCAAATAAATCTTTGTCCTTATAAAAATCCTCACATACCTCTTTGGTTTTTATTTCATAACATAATGAATCAGTGTCAGTGAATAGTAATTTACAATTACCCTCGTACTTTTCCTTAATATAATTATAATGAAAATCATACATTAAATATTTTGATAAATCTAGAATGCACATTCCAACATAACAAGGTCTGTTTAATAACAAACTTTCTTTTATTCTATGAATACCAAACAAATTCTTGTTAAACATCGTTGAACTAACAAATGAAGGTTTGGCTATGTATTTTAATAAAATATTTTCATCATGAGTTAATTTAATATTAATCCTCTTGCGTAAATTCTCCATCGTCTTACCAAATACAGAGTTGTTCATTAACTTAAAAAAGTCCTTTTCAAATGATTTTTTTGCTTTAGATCTTTTTTGAGTATTAAAATCAATATATTTTTTTAACCAAAGAGATGAATCAAAAGTTAATATTTTGTGTATTTTTGTTACTTTTAACCCTAATTGTGTATATAGTTCAAGATTTTTATAATGAACTACATAATTTTGTTTTTTCATTAAAGTTGGAACTAATTTTTTTACGTTACTTTTTCCTATTTCAAATTTTGTTTTAATATTTTTACTATAATTGGAAAGCCATTCGTCTGGTATTTTAATTTTTTCAGGAGCTAAAGGATAATCATTATGAACAGTATGTAATTCTTTTGGATATTTAAGATCACATTCAATTATAAAGTTAGTTTTATCTTTTGCAATTAATTTCTTGAATTGTTTTTCGGATATAAATTTAAAGTTTCCAGAGGGTAAAGGTTGACACATGGCCCAACCGTAAAGGTTATTGGCGTCAAGGTACATAATGTATTTGCTGTCAAGTTTAGGATCATAATCTTTCATATATTTATTGTTTGCTTTACTGTATCTGTTTGAAATATAACTTATTCCTCCTCTCAGTCCTTTTTCAATAAATAGATACATATCAATATCAGTTATTAAATCTAATTTAATTCCAGTCATTTTTAACATTGCATCCCAAGCTAAACCAGGGCTACTAAAATAATGACAAGGATCTAATTTGTAGTACTCTAAACATAGTTTTCTAAAATTTTCGAATACATCAGCTAAAAGTAATACGTCAGTTTTTAAATATAGATCATGATATTCTCCCATTGTTTTAATTTTAAATTTATTCCAAAGAAGCTTTGCTTCTTCATATTCGTTGTCAGATATGTGTGTTTCATTTAAAATTGAATAAAAATCTTCTTTAGAAGGTAATTTTGTTTCTTTGAATTTTTTAAATGAATCCATGTAATCATATGGATAAACACCTTTTGTCTTTAATAATTCAATACTTTCACAATTAAATTCAGTTGAAGTGTATTTAAATTCTGGAATATTTTCTACTAGGTTATCCAATGATTGAGACATAAATTGGAATGAATCAATAAAGGCCAAGTCGGAAATCATAAATGCCATATATCTTTCCATATTGTTAGGAATAACATTAATTTCTTTTTTGAATTTTCCTATTTGTTGCATAATAAAATGACCGTCATAACCTCTTAAATTACGAAAAATAACAGGAATTTTATGTGTTAGTCTAAAATTAATATTACATTCTGAGTGAGCACTTCTTCTGAATTTTCCTGTTATATGACAATGATCACGTACTGGCACTTCACCTTCTATATATGGCCTGGTGCACAGTAAAGTGCCCAATTGGGTTAGCATCTAAGTCAAAAAATAAAGTTTTTACTTTCCCTTGAAAAATACCTTTTTTCTACACTTCAACATGTTGTGCACAAGGATCAGTACCCAAATAGATAACTTTTTGGGATTTTTTTTCAAAAAAGTGGATTTAAGTTGCCATGTCGGGTTGGGGACGGACATTACACTGTCATTCAAATTAGATTCCTACTGTAAATGTTTTATGCAAAACCACTTCTTTTATGTGTATTTTGTAATAGTTTGAGGTCACAGATAAAGAAAATATAAGCCTTAACTCTTTGCGTTTCCATTTTTTTTTAAAAATAGCTAATTTCTTTGAAATTAAGATTATTTTCTGTTAATTGTAAATTTCACTTTAATATAAAATTTGGAAAATGGAACATTTACAGCAGGAAAACACCTTTAAAGCAATTAATTAATACAAACAACAAAGTAGAAACATAAATACTCTTAATTATATTACATTTAAGCAGAAAATATCATAAATAAATAGTGCCGGAAATGGGGGACGGACATTACATAAAATGACTGGTTCAGCTTTTATAACTACTTTGGAACATAAATTACTCTGAAATTCAAATTTCTTAACTAAGGAAACATTTGTGTCATTTCAATAGGTAATATGTCTATAAATATAATAAATGGTTTTACTAAATGATAAAGGAAATTCATTTCAGACATTCATTCAAATAGCAGTTAAAAAGCGAGCAAGATTGAAGTATTTCATTTTTACTAATTTTCAAAAAGTATTCTGCTAGTATTAAGCAGTGTTTGTCAAAATCAGCTTTACAATCAATTCTTTACTGCATATTATCATATATATGCAAGTACTGTTCTGTTTCAAAGAAAAAAACATACATGCAGTACACGCATTCCCATAAAAATAATCCATATCTAACAACCTTCCAGTAGAATACAAACATATTAAATGTAGATGACTATAACATTACTGTATCAGTTTAGCTTTCTATCAGTGCTGTGTTAATGGTACAAAAAGAAATAATGATAACATAATAATGTTCTGTCTATGATTGAAAAAATATAACACTTCAACACATTGTTTTTAGCCCACCATCATCAGATGGTGGGCTATTAAAATCACTCTGCGTCCGTGGTCCGTCCGTCCGTCATTCCGTCCGTCCGTCAGTCCGTCCGTCCGTTAACAATTTCTCGTTATCGCATCTCCTCAGAAACTACTGGGGGGATTTTGACCAAACTTTATCAGAATGATGTATTGGTACCCTAGTTGTGTCCCCCTGAAAATCAGACTGGTTCAACAATTTATGAGTGAGTTATGGCCCTTTGTTTATTTCTATAATTTACATAGATTTATATAGGAAAAAACTTTGAAAACCTCCTTGTCCAAAACCACAGAGCCTAGGGCTTTGATATTTGGTATGAAGCATTATCTAGTGGTCCTCTACCAAGATGATTCAAATTATTTCTCTGGGGTCAAATATGGCCCCGCCCTGGGGGTCACATGGTTTATATAGACTTGTATAGGGAAAAACTTTGAAAAACCTCTTATCCAAAACTATAGGGCCTAGGGCTTTGATATTTTGTATGTGACATCATCTAGTGGTCTTCAACTAAGATTATTCAAGTTATACCCCTAGGGTCAAATATGGCCCCACCCTGGGGGTCATATGGTTTACATAGACTTATATAGGGAAAAACTTTGAAAATCTTCTTGTCAAACCACAAAGCCTAGGGCTTTGATACTTGTAATGTAGCATCATCTAGTGGTTCTCTACCAAGTTTGTTCGAATTATCCCCCTAGGGTCAAATATGGCCCCGCCCGGGGGTCACATGGTTCATATAGACTTATATTGGGAAAAGCTTTTAAAATCTTCTTGTCAATAACTACAACATTCAAATTTGGACATGTATATTTTTGAGAGGCAAGATGAACCTTGACATGAGTTGACCTTGATTTTGACCTAGTGACCTACTTTCACATTTCTGTAGCTACAGCCTTCAAATTTGGACCACATGCATAGTTTTGTGCACTTGAAAAAACTTTGACCTTGATTTTGACCTAGTGACCTACTTTCACATTTTTGAAGGTACAGGTATCAAATTTGGACCATATGCATAGTTCCGTGTTTCAAAATGAAATTTGACATTGATTTTGACCTAGTGACCTACTTTCACATTTTTGAAGGTACAGTCTTCAAATTTGGACCACATGCATAGTTTTGTGTTCCGAAATGAAATTTGACCTTGATTTTGACCCAGTGACCTACTTTCCCATTTCTCAAGCTACAGCCTTCAAATTTGGACCACATACATGGTTTTATGTACCGAAACAAACTTTGACCTTTACATTGACCTAGTGACCTACTTTCACATTTTTGAAGGTACAAGCTTCAAATTTGGACCACATGCATAGTTCTGTATTCTGAAATAAAATTTGACCTTGATTTTGACCTAGTGACCTACTTTCACATTTCTCAAGCTACAGCCTTCAAATTCGGACCACATGCATAGTTTTGTGTACCGAAATGAACTTTGACCTTAAGATTGACCTAGTGACCTACTTTCACATTTCTGTAGCTACAGGCTTCAAATTTAGACCACATGCATAGGATTGTGTACCGAAACAAACTTTGACCTTGACATTGACCTAGTGACCTACTTTCACATTTTTGAAGGTACAGGCTTCAGATTTGGACCACATGCATAGATTTGTGTTCTGAAGTGAAATTTGACCCTTGATTTTGACCTAGTGACCTACTTACACATTTCTCAAGCTAAGCCTTCAAATTTGGACCACTTGCATAGTTTTGTGTACCAAATTAAACTTTGACCTTAAGACTGATCTAGTGACCTACTTTCACATTTCTCAAGCTACAGCTTTCAAATTTGGACCACATGCACAGTGTTGTGTACGGAAATGAAATTTGACCTTGAGCTAGTCAGTAAGTCTTGAAATTTGGAACACTCCAAAATGGCACATTGGTGGGCGCCAAGATCACTCTGTGATCTCTTGTTTTTTTGTATACTTGTTTGTATACTTGTACCACTCTTTTATTTTTCACGGTTTAATTTAATATAATACTTTTTTTTTAAAGGGGGAAGTCCTTGGCAAAAAAGGCAAAATATATCCTTACTAGGGGTTTTAATTTTATACAATACACTGGATTATAACACTTACATCAAAGAGTGTTGTTTTAGGTAAAGATTCCATAATGATCAATTAAGATCCAGTTTAGGGGTTTTATGGTCCCTTGTATATTGGCACCCTGTTGAGAAAGTGTGATTTTGTGATCTTCTATGGCCACCTGTGTTTTATGGCATGTTGTTACCATCTCGATAGGTCACTAATTAATTATGTTGTTTTAATTAAGGAATGATTTTGATGCATCTTATGACCCTTTATTGTGTTGATGAAAATATAAGAGAAAATATAAAAGATAAGAAATATACAGTAGGGCACTAGGGGAGGGGGATCAAGTGTTTAAACAGTATGGTAGCATTTCAAAACATTTTTGTAATTACTAAGGGACAAAAGGGGGCATAGTTTTCTGGATATGATGTTAAAACCTATAAATTACAACACTATAAATTTCAAGAAGACAGAAGACTAAAACTTTACTTTTTTCAACATGTAGTTTTAGTACAAAAATGTAATGTCCGTCCCCCAACACTTTAAATGTGCTTATAGATAATGTTTGGCAAAGTTTTACTTTATATATATACTCATTTATCCTTTTTCGCGAGTTCTTTATATGAAAGTAAAATTCATGTATGAAACTGATTCATTTTGCTGAAGATTTCAACAAATTTTGACATTTTTTTACACACATGTGTTTTTAAGAAAAAATGTCACAAAATAATGTATTTTACTGATTTTAAATGCATTTTTTTAAAAATTTCAGTTCTTATTGGTAAATCAGAAATAAAAGGAATTGAATTTGATAGAAAATAACAATATATATACAACATTTAAAATCAATGATAAGTGGGGACGGACATTACGGGGACGGACATTACATATAACTTTTACACTTTTGTCAATATCTAAAAAACTGCTTGATGGATTTCAGCAATTTTTGGAAATGTTACTCATGTCATCATATGTAATAAAAATGTGCTGCAAATTTCTAGTTTTATAACACTTAATGAAGTTTATGGTAGGGGGACGGACATTACGGATTTTTTGTCACAAACTAACTTTTGATGAGATATTCGGCTATATTTATTTATAGACTTGATGTACAGAAATGATACTTTGACTATTTCAACTTACATATTTTTCAAACTTTTCAAGGCCATCCCACATGTTCTAGCACCAAAAGATACTACTTTTTTCTTCACTTTTTTAAGTATAGCATTTTCAGATTTCTAGGGCGTTACATCCATACAACTTTGGTTCAAACCATGATTCTCAGAACAAGAAATACAGAAGAACATGATGTTATATATCAAATGAAAGCAAAGATATTTTTCTTGCACAAAATTTAATAGTGAAGATGTAAAAAAGAACAGAATTTCTGTGAGACAGCTTACAAAAATGATGAAATTTTAGATGCTAACCCGTTACATGCAAAAATGGCTAATTTTTGCCTACTTAAACTTGTCGCACTACTTTATTTCTAAATTTTCATGATAAATGTTCACCTCCACATCTACATCTGTATCATACCTTACTTATAAACTTTATTTCATAGTTCTATCATGTACTGTTTGAAAGATGGGGCTATGTACATGATTTTTTGCTGAATTGGGCACTTTACTGTGCACCAGGCCATATTCTTTTTCACAGATATGACAAAACTTTTGTTTTTTAAATTCAATTTCGTCTTTTTTAGACATTCTCAAATCTTTGTTAAAATGTTCTTTAAATATTTCTTTACAATATTCCTCTTCCTCAAGCATTTTTTTCAATAAACTTATAAACTGCGTCAGGACCTCTATAAATCTGGGTTGGTTTAGTATAACTGTTATCATAACAACAAACAACTTTATAACCGTAACCACAATCTATATGATTTTGATATGGTTCAGTAAATGAAGATTCAGTTGATGGTAAAGCAGTTAAAACTTTTTTAGTTATTGATTCAAAATCAGCATAAATTACAAAAGGTACTGCTAAACCTTTATGATAATTTTTAAATTGTACTTTACTTCCCTCTTTTGGCATTTTTACACCTTGGATACCATTAATAGCTAAACAGTTTGGTATGTGTTCATTTAATATTCTTTCTTGAGAAAAATGTTGCAGACAGCTTTTACAGAAGTGTTTTTTATTTGCATGTTTTGTTTTGTTAAACATTAATCTATTAAAGTCTTTTATCCAAACATAATGTTGAACTGTGGTGGCTTAAGCCCTCTTACAGTCGCCATTTATCTTATCTTTATTAATTAATAACATATCACAGTGTTCTTCGTATTGATATTTTGATATGTACAATGGATAAATTCCCGTAGGTTCTTCATAACCAAATATATTAAATGATATATCATTTAAAACTTCAATTTTAGGTATTTGATTTAATGTAACAGGAAATTTAATTCCAGTATAATCAAGATCGTTTATATGTTTTTTATATTTTGAAACTTTTTGAGGGTCTTTTTTAACAGGAAATTTATAAGCTAAATGACACCATCTAAAACATTCATTATCATCGTTCTTTATATTTATTTATCCTTTCATTGAATTTTGTAACGGTTTTGGTAATTCTAAATAACTTGAAGCAGCCAGTGGACTATACTTATATCTATTTATATAATGAGCATCAACTGACTCTATTCTCCAGCCGCTTCCTTCAGAAATCCAATTACCAATTCTATTTATTATTTCATCAAAAGCTTGACGTAAAGTTTTTTTTTTATTTCATTGGTATTAATTATTTCTAAAGCCTTTGATTGAAAATAAGCTGATTTATATATTGTATCAGTTTTATCCATTTTTACAAAAGTTATTTTTAAAACAACGTTTATTTTTATATCTTTTAAAGTTTTAAGTTCAGATTTAAGTAGTTCATAAGAGTCGTTTATAGTTAAATATAATTGATTCTTTGGATCTTGTCTATATGTAATTTTAATTTCAAATTTCTTATAATATTTTTTTGTAGATCTCTCAATTTCCATCTATATATTATATTTAGAAAAAAATCACTAAGGAAAAAAGGATTAAAAAAATAATAAAACAAATAAAGTTTAAGAAGAACTAAAATATTTAAATTTATATCTTTTTCCGCTGGTTTTTGATATTCCACTTTTAACTTGGCTTTTTCCTTTGCAGCACATTGTTATTAACCCTGAATTAATATTAAGGTCTTTGGATGCTGCATAAGTGCTTTTATATGTTTTTTCTTCATTAGTATCACAATCGGTTGCAATAACTTTTTTAGGATTGTTTCGAATATTATTTGGTCTGGGACAATCACATAATCTTTCAGCATTTTCTTCTTCAGTTAATAGACAACCACAGTCCAATTCAAATAAATATTTTTTTTAAAAGATAAGGATCTATAACATTTTGTAATTTATCAATAACGTGATTTTTATATTCATCGCTAACTATTTGATTAAGTTTTGATTTAATAACATTTCTTCTTTAAAGAACTTTTTATATGAATTTTTGTCTGGATTCATTATTTCTCCTAAAGTGCTAGATAATTTTGGCATAATCATTCTATCTACCTTTCTATTAACCATTTATATATAATATACTTATAGAAAAAAAATCTTTAAAAACGCACCTAAAGAAATTATATTGATTTGAGAAATTTGTTTATATTATCTATATCTTTTGAATAAGATTTTAAAGTCATTTTTTCTAAGTTGTTTCAACTGTTAAAATCTTAATACCTTCTTGAAGCATTCTGTTTAACCATTCTTCGTGTAATTTGTGTAGTTTTTCTAAATAATCTAAACCAACTTTGTTTTCTTCCGTTCTGTTTCTTTTCTGAAGTCTTTTAAAGCATATTTCTGGGTCGGTTTTAACATAAACAAATCCATCAATTGGGTTTTTCCGTATGGTTTTATAATATGATCAGTTAAGAAAGATTGTATACTGCCCACTCGGGATCATTTATAACACCGTTGTCGTGATGTTGTTTTGTAAAAACGTTACTGTTAGTTAAATAGCAACGTTCAAGGACAGAAACACCATCAAACTGTTTAGCAGAAAATAACATTTTTATATGACTGTTTAAAGTTGTTAGCTGAAAAGGAAATAAATATTTGGAAGGTTCTTGAGCAGCAAGTTCAAAAAGATTATATGAATTATAATCAGAATCCATAACATTTTGCCATTCGTGAATTTGTTCTGGAATTATATTAAAATTAGGATTATATTCTTTAATAATATCTAAAAACGTACTTTTTCCTGATGCAATATTACCTTCAACTGATATAATTTTTCTCATTTATATAAAATACTTATAGAAAAAATCTTTAATAATCTTTAATAATCTTTTTTAACCTTTAATACAACTCTTCTTCTTTTTTACTTTTATATCCGTTAAGTTTAAATTCCTTCATATGCATTTCAAGGGGTGTTGAATAATTTTTTTCTTTCTGCATTTCTAATAGTATTGTAAAAATATCCTGAATAACTTTTTTCTCTTCTTCTTTATTTGCTTTTCCAGGATCATTAGGGTCATGAACAGCTAAAGCTGCGATCCGTGCTTTTGTTATAAGTTGTTTTATTTTGTGATGATGTGCTTTTAAAATAAATTTCTTGTCGTCAAGTTTTAGCCTATTAGTAAATATGGTAATTACTGATGGAACAGCGCCGGCAACTGCTACAAATATAGGAATAGCTGGAACAAGTGCTAATGCAGCTGAACAACCAAAGACACCTGCTGTAATATATAACCCAGTACTTACTCTCCCACAAAATTTATAACCTTTTCTGTAAGCAGCAGCTAGTTTAGTTAAGTGAATAATTAATTGATCTATTGTTTCTATTCCATTATTATTAGAAATTAGATTTTTATTACTCATTTATATAGTTAATATTAATATTTTTCAACTTAAATTTCTTCCAATTCACTAAATGATACCCAACTATTAAATTTTTCATTGTAACCTTTCCATTTTACTAAAGCTTGTTTTTTCTTATAGTCTCGTCTAATAACTTTTTCTATTCTAAAAACCTCTTGTGTAGTAGGTAAAAGTTCTTGTTCATAAAATGAACCCTGAATTATTTCATTATTTAAATCTTTAATAGTGTATGTTCTGGGATTTGTATTATTAATTTTATAAATTATAAATATTTCCTCTGTCCAGTTTGGTGTATATCCTTTTTCAAAATGTCTTTTAAGTTTGCTTAAGCGAACTCGATCACCAATTTTAATTTTTTGCTTTACTTTTTGGTATCTTTAAATTACCATATAAATTAAAGTAAACAGTACCTTTATTTAAGTTTTTACTAGCTTCGGTTGGTGTCATTTTTATACTAGAATGTTTTGTTTTGTTATATTTATCAACCATATCCTGCAAATTATCTAAATAAGTATAAGTATTATTTGCTGTAAAGTATTTCCACATTATTCTTTTTAAACTTCTATTAAATCTTTCTATTACTACAGCCTTTCCTTCATTAAATGTATAATACATATTAATGTTATATTTATTTAAAAATGATTCAAACTTTTTATTATAAAATTCTTTTCCTTCATATACCCATAAATTTGTTGGAATCCTTGCAGTCTTCGGGACCTTTCGTCCCTGAATTCTATCTTCTGAAACTATTAAATGCTTCAGTAACAGATTCTCCAGTTTTATTCTTTAATGGAATAACCCAAGCATATTTACTGAACATATCAATAACGGTTAACAAGTACTTTACTCCTTTATTGTATTTTGAAAAAGCTTGCATGTCAACTAAATCAGCTGACCAAGTATCATCAATATCATTAACTATCACTCTTCGTTTCCTAAATTTTCTTTTAATTGGTTTGTGTAATTCTTCTGCTAATTCATCGCTCCAGCGGTAGCTTGGTACAGTTATTCCGGGGGTATACTCTACCCCCTTTTCCCGTTTTTTGACTTTCGTTTTTGTCTGGGTGTTAAACCCATAGGGAACTGTTGTTCCTGTCCCAACCCAAGTTTGTATTTCGTTTTAATTACAGGTTTTAAAACTAAATGTTTTGCAATCTTTTCTCCAAATGTTTTTGATTTAGTTTTATTTAAGTTGGAAACCATTTTTTTGTCGCATGTACTCTTTTTTACACCGCTGTCATAGCAAAAGTCATGGTCCATACATACTGCATCCAGTTCGTTGACAGGAGGTCCATTATCTAAAGGATTTCCTGGTCCACAATAGTTATATCCTGGAAGTGTTAAACCTTTTTTAGGTAATAAAGGTAACATTGCTTTGTGAATATCTAAATTACCTGCTGTGATAGTACTTTTAACAAACTGATTTCATTTTTCCACAAGATCCGCAGGTAGCCATTAACATTCTTTTCCCGTTTTTTGCCGTAACATAGTGAGGATTTATATTATCAGTAAATTTTCTTTCTTTCAAACAATATATTTTATTCTGTAAACTCATCTATATCATATGTATTTAAAACTTTTTACTTTAAAACTTTTAGTTGGTTTGAAACTTGTGGTTTTTGAATTGTCCGGCATTGACCAGTCCTGACCAAGGGTCATAGGTCAAGTGGGGTCAAAAACGCTCGCTCCATCATGTTTCTAACTACTAATATAATTATGGAAAGGAAGAAAGAACAAATATCTTCCAAGTTAATAAGGTCAAGTTACCGCTGTGATTGTCTAGCGACAAAAATTTCAAGTACCTATATAGTGGTATTAGTGCTATACAAAGTAAGATGACAGAATTTACACATTTATAGAGGTATAAGTGATACAATTAGTTGAATTTTTCCATAATTATTTTTAAGAATTTACACAAGTAGAGATAGACCCTAAAATTTTCAATGATAGTAATACATTAAATAATGTCTAGAAATTGATTTCAAAGTCATTTCAATAACCAAAAATGATTTCAGAAATGTGAAGTTTATGATAGTTTTGTTAATATCAATAACAGAAGTTTTAATTTTTAATTTAAAGTGGTGATCCACAAAGAACGACAACTCTTGCCTTGGGCTAGTACTTATAAGCAGAGATATCTATTAGTTTACTTCCCTTGCAATTACACAATTGAGTGGAAAATGAAAACTGTTTTAGACACAATAGCATACTTTTTAGCACAACAAAAACATTTAGTATTTATTCATTTGTGTTTGATTTACCCCTCAAAACATGGTTCCTATGATTCTGTCAACTTACATATGGTAAAAAATTAACTTTTTACCAGCAAATAATGAAATGAAGTACAAGTAAGTAATTAATAGCGCAGATAATACAGTTTTGCTTGTATCAAAGTGTCACAATAGAAGCACTTTTGTAATACGGAACACCTGGTAGGATTAGTAAAGGTGCAATTATATTGATCTCTATTTCCTATGCCTAAGTCACAAGTGTTTGAATGTAATTGTATTCTCAGATGCTAAACACAGCTTCCAAGTTAGATGTGGTGTACCAAATAACATACAACATAACATTGTAGTAAGATGTCTACCACCAGCGCCCGAAGGTCCGAGCACTCTGGACTGTGAATTCTAAACTGTAACATGATACTTCCTGTGAGGTATCTTTATCAATAAGGCTGCCTATCACTCGGAAATCACCCTGAAAACGAAAAGTTTTAAGAATATTGGCTCAATTTCAAAACAGTTGTCATATGCGAACTAAACCGGTACCCTGATCTGATATAGTCTGGTAAAACTGTTATATTCCGTATGATGTCCGAAATATCCAAATGTATAAGTTTTACAAATGAGGATTGGGTACTAATGATGAAAATGAGGCATCGAATCTCGTATATCTAAACTCAGATGTTTTGTTACTTATTAACAGTCTTGTTAATATATGGTTCGACAACCACTTATATTCCACGTGATGTTAAAAATATTAAAATGCATAGGCTTTATAAATGAGGACGGTGTACTAATGATAGATGAAAATTAGGGATCTTATCTCGTATATCTAAAGTAAGTTGTTTTGTTACTTTTTAACAATCTTGTTAATACATGGTTCGGCATCCACTGTCTTTTAAACAAAAAAGACAACTTAGTTTATAATACAGAGCTTTAGGACAAATGCCTCTAATCTATAGACGCTATGTCATTTGTTAAATTGTCACGGAGTATATCTAAAATACATTCCACAACGCAGATCGACCTTCGAACCTTTTAATCTATATTTTTGAGCTAACAATGCAACAGTTATTGGAACGATGTCTGTATAATCAAACTTACATATGCAATCCATTGCCATATCGTTACTTCTGGGATGCGGAATGGATGTGGGTCGAGTGTGTATGTTCCATTGGAAAATGGACATGTGCATGGGAAGTTGCTGGACTTCAGTTGCCAGGGACAACCTGTATCTTCAAACCACAACAGTAGGTCACAGAGATCATATGAGCTGTTACAATGGAGATAAAGTAGGTACTTTTACCTCTTTTAATCAAAATAACGTTCATCGGAGACAAGATATTTCTTTCTTACATTCTTGCATGGTTTTGTTGCAATCCCAAATGTATACCTGACTGGATCTTCTAATTACTTAGTAATATTTAAAAATAAGCAATTTAATATTTCGAGTTACTCTCTTCTACAAAATTGTGTATTTTCTCTACCATAGTGTTTGTCAAAATTCTAATCATATATGAATTAAAGATAAATAGAGTACAAAAGTTTTACGCACCAACTTCCAGCGGAGGAGATACATGGCAGAGTGAAGTATCCAAAAACTATCCATTTCTGAATGGTTACGTCCAGTCTCAATTGTCCAGCTCTGATTGGTCTGTGGATGTCCACCGTGCTCGAGACTCGGACATGACCCGGTATCTTCACCGGATAATCCAGTAAGTGTCCTTTTATTGTCAGCAACCTGTTGTTACTGGGACCTGTCAATGTCAACACAGTTCCGAAAAATGGGTATTATTATACATTATATTACATTTTATCATACCTTATACTCCAAACAACGGCCATCTTAACCTCATTAAGACATTTTCAGAATGCGGCTTGAATCGGGGAAACAAACACAAGCTGTAATACTTGTTCCGTTGTTTCTGAAGTCGATCAGACGATGAAATGATTTCAGATGAGTCTTTGTAACGGATTTCCGAGTAAAGGATCACGGATTTCAAGACGACTTGTGTTATTTATTCCGGTGACGATAGATAACACAGAAATCGTCCTGAAATCCGTGATACATTGCGCAGAAATCAATTAACGAGGCTCGTTCGAAATAATTTCTTAGTGTGACCTACATCTCTATACGTGGAAAGTAACATCGGAGAAAAAATATCGATACTTAAAGGTCCATTACTAAGGGAAAGTGAGTTGGCAATTTTTTTCATAGCCAGTGCATAGACTTCTTCAAGACACTTAATAATGAAGATTGGCAGGTCAAAATTTACAGAAGGTCTTTGGAACTCAAAGAAATGTATGTGTATCATGTTGAAATTTCAATGAATCGACAGAATGACCCCCCAGGTCTTTTTAACTTTCTTCATACTTCATAGAAAAATAATTGTACATATACTGGGATTTATTTCGAATTTCTACATACCAACTTTCATTTTCCAATAAAATGAAATAGTTTCTGTGCTTTTTAAAAGAAATTAAAATGTTCACTTTCCTTAGTATTGGACCTTTAACCGACAGAGATGTTGCTATATATATCTTCCATATCAGATGTAATCAAGTGAGTTGGGGTTTACGGCGAATCGACACAAAATGGTCATATATCGCTGAAGGGATCAAAGGCCTATAAGGTTTGTGTCCCAGGTATTTCACTGAGTATTTGACTGACTCGAGTCATTAAATTTCTCTAAAATGTCGTCTTGTTTAACATGTAGTTTTGCACCTGAGGTTTAATTTGGGGTTCACGTCCCTCCCCGACATCTCCGTCTCACGTTCCGCCAAAATATTAATTTACTTTTTCAGCTGCTATCATCTTGTGTTTCTTGATGATTTTTGTAGTACACTAACAACTCGACCCCGACACAGACAGACACACTCCACCACCGGCATCCCCATACCATGATATTTGTTGCAGCGTTTTTGTTTTTTTTTTTTTTTTTTGCTTTTCTTTTTTGTTTTTTTTTTTTTTTGTTGTTTTCAAGGGAAACATCATCCTTTAAATTTTCATTAACTTAGTTTTGCATTCTCAACAAATAACATGAATAAATGACCATACGTTAACAGTTAGTTTTGTGTATTGTACATTGATGAGACAGTTTAAACCCAGGTGCCCGCTCGTGATGAAATAATGCACGGAGGGGCACCTGGGGTCTTCCGCCACCATTAAAGCTGGAAAGTCGCCATATGACCTTTCATGTGTCGGTGCGACGTTAAATCAAAAGAAAAAAAAAAAAAAAAAAAAAGAGTTTAATGTAACACTGTTTTGTAACAAATCAACGGTAGTAAAGTAAAATTACTTACTACAGTCCGTGAGAGCGAATCTGTTATAAGCAAACGATACACTTAGCAAAGTTATCAGTAATGCCAGAATTAAAACACCCATTACTGTACGCGTAATAAATCACAATACTTAAAAGTGAACCAAATCTTTTTAACTATACAACTGCTACGTTTGTACATTATAAACAAAAACACACATATATATATAAAAGTACTTTTTGGCACAGCCTGTCCTGACCACTTCAGATGCTTAAAATTTATCCTGTTCCGTTCAAGAAAGAACTTATACGACAGTAATATTTTCTTGGTATGTAAACAAGATGTTTCCCTATTACATATGTCTTTCCTCCAATGAGAATTTAAAGGTTTGTGTGAACATGTTTATGTTGGAAGATTAACATGATGAAAATGTTAGAATCCGGCAGTACTGGTAAAAACCGCCATACAACAGCCTACGTTGTGGTTATAATGGCTTTAAAACAGCATATATTGTGAGAATAATGGCTTTAAACCAATCTCAAACGATTAAACACGAAGGAAGAGAAAAAATCTAATTAGCCTACATTTAAAGATTTTTGAGCATGTCAGTTCGAACGTAAATAATAACGTGTATGCAATCCGTAACTTTCAGTAGAACCTGTGATTGTTTCGGTTATTTTAATATGTTACATAATTCTCAAACAAACTAGATTGCACTCGGAACCGACTTCTGTAAGATTCAGTCGTTTGGAGTACACTATATAATGGAGCGTTTTATGACATTTCGCGGCATTATGACGTACAGCGGAGTTTATGAGTTTTGCTAAATATGCGTACACACTTTACAGACCTGTGCGTTTTATTTTTGTTTGTTTGTTTGTTTGTTTTGGAGTTAACGCTGTTTTTCAACAGTATTTCAGTTATGTAACAGCGGGCAGTTAACCTAACCAGTGTTCCTGGATTCTGAACCAGTATAAACTTGATTTTCACAAGTAATGCCAACTTCCTCACAAGAATCAGAGGTGGAGGACGAATGATTTCAGACACAATGTCTTTTATAAAATCGTCATGGAGAACATACGCCTCGCCCAGGGATCGGACTCACGACCCCACGATCAGTAGATATGTGCTCTCCCTATTGATTTAAGCGGGCGGGCTTGTTTTATTTTTGGTGGGATGGGGTGGGGTTTGGGTTTTCATGTTTTCCTCTTGGGCGGGCACTTTGGTAGAACCACCGACCTTCCTTACGCCAGCTGGATGACTTCCTCTCATGAAGAATTCTACACCTCAAGTAAGGCTCGAACCCACACCCGTGAGGGGAATGTGATTTGAAGTCAGCGAACTTAACTTTATAAACTCGTTATTCTTTCTCGACTATGTACTTCGATTAAACATATCTTCGAGTAACGTATCTTGAATTTCAGGTGACCTACAACGCTCAAATCATGCAAAAGATTAGTAGCTAAGAAAAAGAAGAAATTCCCTTCTCTGTTGGTTGTCAGTCATGAAATAAATATTTTACGTATTACGTATTTACGTGGACAATTGCATATCGCAACGGACATACAGTTTGCTATCGCAACGGGCATACAGTTTGCTAATAGATGTTTTGGAAGTGCCACGTTTTAAAGGGTTACTTCTCGCGCATGTTTTAAAGTTTTACATGAAACAATACGTACCCATACCCCTCACTCTCTCCTCCCCTCTCCTCCCGGTGTATAAATTGCTTATGTATCTTGCTGACTGTCACTTACAAGTGCCACATCTATGGATGTTGAATACTTTAAATTTTGTAGACTTAACAGAAAGCCCACTACATAAATAATACGAAGAAAGTTTGTGGCTTGTTACTTTTTAATTCAATCATAATGATTTTAAGATACGAATAAAGTTATTTACAGTTACTAGCTGACGAAAACACTTAAAAAATGGAAAAGAAAATGACCAAGATCTAGTGACGTGACTCATTAAAACGCATTCTAATTTCTTTCCGGGTTTATTTCCGACAACTTGAAAAGTAACTGGTTCACTCATAATAAATAAAAAGGGTATTTTCCCGATCAATTAGTAATTAGCACATTCTTCGAACGGTTCATGTAATTGGAAAATTCCTGGTTAGACCCTTGTTTCCGGATGTACGCTATTTTCTATAAATAGTCCTTGTAAAGTTCATTGCATGCCGAACCAAGATTTAATATTTTATGGCATCAAAAGGTGTTAAGTTCATATTTTGCCGAGTGGTTAAGGTCGCTGACTATGAATCACTTGTCCCTCACCTATGTGGGTTCGAGCCTCGATCGGGGCGCTGAATTCATCATGTGGGGAAGCCACCAAGCTGGCTTACAGACGGTCGGTAGTTCTATCAAGGTGCCACTCCTTGATGAAATAATACGCCATCAAAAGCTAGGAAACTCGCCATATGACCTATAAATAGTCGTTGCGACAATAAACATCAAGTGGTGATTTAAGTACAAATTATAAAATTAACTTTTTCAAAGTCAGCTGTATTAGTAAAATGACGCGTTCTTTATAATTGAGACTATAAAGTTTTTCGAGAGTTTTAAGATGAACATATAAATTTGTTGCCAGTTGGTTAGTTAAGATTTGTTGCCAAGCTGGATTAGGGGCCGACCTGTTTTTCTTTGTAATACTTTTTCCTGAACTTGAAGGTTTCAGGGTAAAATTTGCATACTTTGTTATTCAATAACTAATAATCACGATAAAGATATACATTCTGTATTGAGCAGTTTGCTTAAGTACACATGAATAACTAAACGTAAGACCCTTTGATTACATATTTAAATAAGTAGAAGTTTGACCAAAGTTATAATTCTTAATTTTGAGCACAGTCATATACATCCAAACGCAATATATATTTTCTCATACTCTATAATTCTATCTTTATGTTCTTGTATCCTTCCGGGACCCAGTGTGTTTGAAAGGCATTTCGTTGATGTTTTTTCTTTGATATCTCACTTATATACCTATTTTTTAAACATTGTGTATCGTCAGATCCGAAATCTTTTCTGTTAGTCATCACTACATACCGATCATCTTAAAATTTTAAAATGGCCAACTCATCAGAGACACAACTTTACAAAGATACCTACATGATTACAAAACTAGAGAGTCATACTGACTTTCTTACTCAGTGTTTAACCCACAAGGTAACACCAAAAGGTGTTAGAATTTCTTTGAAACCGCAAATTTTAGGACACATCTCCAACAGATTTCAATCAAAATGGAACGCAATCCTAAATAATGCTTCAGCAGAGCTTATGACATTACTAGTTAGCAAAATGACACAGTAGAGAAAGCAAAGTCAAATTAAAATCAACGACTTCTCACAGAAGTTACAAAATACCACTGATACAGAGACATACAGCGCAATCATACAGAACAGATCAAGAAAACAAAACAAATCTTACAGTAAACTCACATACAGCAAAACAAAACAGCTACGTGCTTTGGGACTCGAAATCTCAAATACTACCAGATGAAGAGGCTACTACTACTAAGTCCAGCAGAAACCGACGTTTTAAACGTTAGCAAACTAGAAACCAACAGACAGACTATACAGGCGGAACTTACGCCGTAATTGTATCATTTTGATTTATGCTACTCTTGAAAAAGGTTTTTTTAAAAAGCCGAATGCTCGGGTTTATAATTAAACTTTTGACACTGTTTGAACATATATTTTCTCGTACTCTATAACTCTATCTTTATGTTCTTGTATCCTTCCGGGATCCAGTGTGTTTGAAAGGCATTTCGTTGATGTTTTTAGCTCACCAGAGAACAAAGTGCTCAAGGTGAGCTATTGTGACCGGTCATTGTCCGGCGTCCGTCTTCCCCCGTCGTGCGTCGTCCATCAACATTGCCTTGTGAACACTCTAGAGGACACATTTATGACCCAATCTTATGAAACTTAATCAGAATGTTTCTCTTGATGATCTCTAGGTCAGGTTTGAAACCGGGTCATGTGGGGTCAAAAACTAGGTCAGTAGGCCAGATCAAAGGAAAAGCTTGTGAACACTCAAGAGGCAACAGTTGTGACTCAATCTTTATGAAACTTGGTCAGAATGTTTGTCTTGATGATCTCTAGGTCAACTTTGAAAACGGGTCATGTGGGGTCAAAAACTAGGTCAGTAGGCCAGATCAAAGGAAAAGCTTGTGAACACTCTAGAGGCCACAATAATGACTCAATATTTATGAAACTTAGTCAGAATGTTTGTCTTGATAAAAACTAGGTCATGTTCGAAACCGGGTCATGTGGGGTCAAAAACTAGGTCAGTAGGCCAGATCAAAGGAAAAGCTTGTGAACACTCTAGAGGCCAGTGGTGACCCAATATTTATGAAACTTGGTCAGAATGATTGACTTGATGATTTGTAGGTCAGGTTTGAATCTGGGTCATGTGAAGTCAAAAACTAGGTCACCCGGTCAAATCATAGGAAAAGCTTGAAAACACTTAGGCCACGACTTTGACTCAATCTTTATGAAACGAATATTTGCCTTGATGATCTCTAGGTCAAGTTCGAAACTGGGTCATGTGGGGTCAGAAACTAGGTCAGTAGGCCAGATCAAAGGAAAAGCTTGTGAACACTCTAGAGGCCACAGTTGTGACCAAATATTTATGGAACTTGGTCAGAATGATTGTCGTGATGATTTCTAGGTCAAGTTTGGTCAAAAACTAGGTCACTCGGAGAAATCAAAGGAAAAGCTTGTGAACACTTTAGAGGTCAGAAGTTTTACTCAATCTTTATGAAACTTGGTCAGATCGTTTGTCTTGATGATTTCTAGGTCAAGTTTGAAACCGGGTCATATGATGTCACAAACTAGGTCACTATACTAGAGCAAAGGAAAATACTGTCAACACTCTAGAGACCACAATTTAAGTTTGAAACTCATGAGAATTAATCAGTGTTTGTCTTGATAATCTATAGGTCATGTTCGAATCTGGGTCATGTGGGGTCAAAAACTAGGTCACCCGGTGAAATCAAAGGAAAAGCTTGTGAACGCTCTAGATGCCACAGTTGTGACCCAATCTTTATGAAACTTGGCCAGAATGTTTATCTTAATGTTTTCTAGGTCCAATTCGAAACTGGGTCATATGGTTTCAAAAACTAGGTCAGTAGTCCAGGTCAAAGGAAAAGTTTGTGAACACTCAAGAGGCAACAGTTGTGACTCAATCTTTATGAAACTTGGTCAGAATGTTTGTCTTGATGATCTCTGGGTCATGTGGGGTCAAAAACTAGGTCAGTAGGCCAGATCAAAGGAAAAGCTTGTGAACACTCTACAGGCCACAGTTTGACCCAATATTTTTTAAACTTTGTCAGAATGTTTGTCTTGATGATTTCTAGGTCAAATTCGAAACTTTGTCATGTGGGATCAAAAACTAGGTCAGTAGGCCAGATAAAAGGAAAAGTTTGTGAACATTCTAAAGGCAACAGTTATGACTCGATCTATATGAAACTTGGTCAGAATGTTTGTCTTGGTGATCTTTAGGTTAAATTCGAAACTGGGTCATTTGGGGTCAAAAACTAGGTTAGTGGGCCAGATAAACTCTGGTGAGCGATATAGGACCACCATTGCCCTCTTGTTTCTTTAATATCTCACTATATATATATATATATATATAGTAGAGAGAATTAATTAATACGAACTAAATCACCACCACAATATACCAGACCAATTACGGCAAAGCGCCTAGCAGTACAAACGAACACGCACATGCCACAGCAAGTCCACTAACCCAATAAGATTAGTTTCGATACTGCTTTATATATGAGCCCGAATTGTACTACACATTCGTACTGGTTCAACATTTGCATATATATACTCAAGTCTCTGTTTTCATGTCTCACAAATCAGTAGTGACTTTTTAGTCTTTATAACTGATTGGGACCAGAGAAGCTATATTTTCTCTCTCTGAAAGTTAACTGGATCTCGAGGATACATTGAATATATATAGATAATTTGTGTTAAGGGATATAATTATATTCAGAACAGTTGACTTTCCCATACGTGAGATCCGCTAGGATACAAGTTCGCATTATAAATTATTATATAGTAGAGAGAATTAATTAATACGAACTAAATCACCACCACAATATACCAGACCAATTACGGCAAAGCGCCTAGCAGTACAAACGAACACGCACATGCCACAGCAAGTCCACTAACCCAATAAGATTAGTTTCGATACTGCTTTATATACGATATATATATATTATACGATTGGTACTTCAAGGGTAAATGATCGGACACAAAATGATGTCAATGTAGAACAGCTTTGATGTATATTTGGAGTTATAAAGGGGGTAAATCAGCTTTTGATCCAGTAGTGGATTTGTTCGAAAGTTACAAAATTGATCATTTACACTTATTCATGTTCACTGAATTCTTTATACATGTTAGAATTTCATCAAATGTAAAATTTGATTTTCCTATCTTGGCCAACCATTATTTAAGTATATCTATAAATGTAAATGAATCATATGAATATAAGAAATATTGTATTATTTTTGTCAAGTATATATTTAGCCGAAATGTCTTGGAAATTTAAGTTTATATTATTATCTCCCTTTACATGTCTTGTTTGCGCAACCAGGATAGATTTGGAATAAATCAATTCGGAACATACACACTGTTTTAAAACATACATTTTGGCTCAGATTGTTGAAAAGTCCCAGTATCTATCAAATGCAAATGTACAAGTAAACCTAGAGATTAATTGAAATCAAACTTTCTGAAGACTTTAACATTAAAGGGGAGTAATCGCAAAATTAAAAATATTGATAAATGATACATTTCTAATAGGGATCTGACACTATGTAATTGTTCGTTTTGTTCATTAAATAAATCTAAAACAGAATATACTAAAAGTGAAAGATGTTCTAATATGTTGGTTAAGTCTGAATGACCACCTTTAAATTATACTTGTCAAAATCAGGCTCATGCCCGGGACACCGGACCCAATGCTAATACACACCTACGTGGCTTATCTGATATACATTTAAGCAAGTAAATCTATGTTTTAATAACAATTGTTTTAGGGTAACACAAGCCAATTATTTCGACCTAATGCGATATACAAGTAGTCTTATGGGTAGCGAAAGGGTGAAGCAGCAAAATATCTTGTAAAATTGCGTGTATACCTAAGAGACAGTGAGTCTATTGTTTCATTTCTCCTCACATTAGCTAAATATAATACTTCTGATATCAGGTTTGCGAGCAGAAAAAAAAGAAAATTTAATTCAAAATAACATTTCTTTTAAAATGCTCTGAGGTCTGAATTCTAGACTTTCACGGTTTCTCGGGGATCAGGGTAGGACAGACTATGGGAAGTGGTCCCCATCCGAGCAAACATTTTGTATTTTAACACTAAACACTAAATCCTGCATTATGCGGAGTGAAAAAAATTCTTTTCACAAGTGTTTTGCATTTTTACCTGAAGAAGTCTGTTTTTAACTGATTTATTTTCTCATAAACAGTTAATTTTTATTTGCAGTTTTGGTCTGTTTTGAGTGCTGCTTTCAACAAAATGGTCGTCATATTGTTTGAAAGTATTGTAAAATTTCTTCGAGATTGGTACAGGGGTCCTCCTTGCGGAATTTTCGAAGTTTGTGCATGCCAAATCCTGAATTCTAAGACAATTTCAACACTGAAAATATGATTGCCCATTACTCTAGTTTAAGATATATAATGTCAAATTATTAGTAGTGGAAAAAAAATTTGAGTAGAAAATTTTTGACTATTAAATTTTGTTAGAGACCATTGTCGGACGTGGTACGATTACTGTAGAGGATTATGGATACTTTCGAAGTCCAAATGCTGCATTCTTCTGAGTTTATAGCATAACATTATCAGTATAGTCTTATCAATCAGAAGGAAATTTATAATTCACTCAAACGGTGATGCTCCACCACACCCCTCCATCTCCCTGCTCTTACGCTTTTACAGTACAGATAACTGTGATCGACACAATTATAGGTCATATGGCGTTTTTCCAGCTTTTATGGTGGAGGAAGACCCCAGGTGTCCCTCCATGCATTATTTCATCACGAGCGGGCACCTTGGTAGAACCATCGACCTTCCGTAAGGAGGAATGCATAACCCCAAGTGAGGCTCGAACCCACATCGATGAGAGGCAAGTGATTTGAAGTCAGCGAACTTAACCACTCAGCTACGGCGGCCCCCGTGCATATATTGAAATTACCAATAATACATGATGCACTACAGCTTAAGTACTTTCAAATCAATCTTGCACTCTTCTTCAGCTCTTAATATCACGGCTACTAAACCCTAGCGCCACCACATTAAAGTGGCGATAAGGAAAAGAGCTGTCGACATTTCCGTGGGTCACCACTTTCAAACTGTACATGTTAACATTCTGTGATAAAACTTATTTCAGGATGTAGTGCGTGTAAGAACACATTTTTTACAGGATGACTGTAATTTCATCAAAATATTATTGTGTCAAGAGACTTTCTCCTGATTCGCACAATTCTACATTTTGATATCTGTCCGTATTCGAGCTGTAACTTAATGCATAGACACACTACAAAAATTATCGCGCATGCAAATGGTCTAAATATGTATGATACTTACACAGGCAAACATTAGCAGTCGAAATATCCCTTAAAAGAAATGTGCCAGTATTTTTAAAAGTGGTGGCGCCTTCGTATCCAGTAGTGGTGGCGCTGTGGCTATGGTATGCGTTTTCTGTTTAATTGCGGCTATCAATTGCAACGTACATATCTACCTTGTTTAGATCAGAACAAACTGAACGGTTTTATTTCTCATATAAACAACAGAACTTCAATCAATAGTCAAAAGAAAACAATTCGGAGCTAAGCATTTTCGAAATAAAAGTGCACACCACATAATATATCCTATGGCCATTTCCCCCCCAAGAAATGTACCGTTATACATACCTAACTTGCTGAACTCCATCTGCATTGAATCATTTTATTACATCTAGAAACATTTATTTATTTATTTGGGTTTTACGGCGCACCAACACAGTATAGGTTATATGGCGCCAAACAGGACTACAAGTTTTGGTTTCACATCTCATTTACATCGAAATAAAAACATGAGGTATGGAATCAAAATTTGCATACCTGCTGGAATCATAGAGTTACAGCAAAACCAAGTGTTAAGACCCTATTAGTCGCCTCTTACGATCATGCAAGGGTAAAGCAGTGGTTCCAATTCTTTTCATACACAGATCGTCCCAGAACCACATCTAGAAACAACAGACATGTAACATCAGCATGTAGAATTTTTGTAAAATGACAAGAAACTCAATTTTTAAATTTTCTTTTTCAAATGTTTTCAGAACATCTATAATACTTCGGAAATGGTTTTCTCTTGGAAACAATCGACTTGTCTGCCTAATTAATGACAGAGTCCTCACGTGCACCAAATTAATACTATTAAGTGTCCACTTCGCTAATATTTCCAAGTACCTCTCCATATTCATTGTCATGATTAGAATCGTGTCATATCTTAGTGTTTCTTGATTTGAAAGTGACTGACTTGTCAAAAGTGTGTGACCTATTTCGGTGAACAAATTACCCCTTCTTCAAAGTTTATGAGTGACGGTATTTTGGAGGAGTATGTCTGTGTTCTTGTTGTAGAATTTGCCTACGGTGAGATAATTGTGTTCATTTGAATTAATCGGCTTGGCAAGTTATTTTTCTTCTTTTAAGTTTTTAGGAGAGGTCCACTCGTTTGAGCTGTCCGTCTGCAACGGATAAACAGTGTCTGCATGATACTCGAATATATAAGCTTTATAATGTGATTAAAAATATGTCGTTTCAATCATTATTTACACATATGTTTCTCTAAATTCTTAAATAACTTTAACACATTAAATTTAAAAAGGTAAATGACAATCCCTGTAATTATACGTTATGAATAAAACTACTTATTTCAATTCAGACGTCATAACGCTAACCTTCCGCCACAGCGCCACCACTTCTGTATAGCGCAATCACTGATACGAAAGCGCCACCACTACTGTATAGCGCAATCACTGATGCGAAAGCGACACCGCTTTTAAAAATGTTGGTGTATTTCTTTTACGAGAGATTGTATGTCTGTGTGAGTATTGTACACATTTATACCATTTGCATGCGCGATAATATTCATATAGTGTGTCTTTGCATCGAAATTTAGTTGGAATGTATCCAGAGGTCAAAATTTACAAACGTCGAAATCGGGAGAAAAGCTCTTGACACTACAATTTACATAATATCTTAACGATATTACAACCAACCTACAGTAAAAAGGTTCTTACGTAAAATACAAGGTTTACTCACCTGTTTACATTTTGAAACCGGTGACAGCAAGGTGCACCACGGAAATGTCGATAACTCTTTTCCTTATCACCACTTTTTGGTGGTGGCGCTAGGGTTTAGTAGCCGTGTAATATCTACACGTCGACGGAAATTCTGTTCTTCCTTATTAACTAAGAATACCTGTTATGTAATGGTATTTATATATTCTAGCCTTACTATGTAATTATATACAGATTTATTGAAAAATAAATATATTTATGCAAGTACGGGACGGTACGGGTTTTAATATTATTCAATTGCGGAGCACGAAAAGCTTACGCGCAAATTATCAAGAACTTTAAAATTGTCAATAGAAGAGGTTCTAGCACGTACAGTTCGGATGTTTTACTACAATTTGATGTCCAACACAATGTAATGTTATGCTGCAGACATCGCCGCAGTGTACAACACTGGACAATCGTATTTGTATGGTTTTAATTTTCTTTATTCGTACTCGGTCATTTTTGACCCAGTAATATAGTTTACTTGGTGCTAGAGATGTCTTTGCTGTTCATGAGAGATTCTCATAGAGCTCAGTTTGTGGCGTATATTGATAAACTGCAAAGATATGATTTACTCAATGTTGATTCGGCAATTGACGTGAAGTTCTGTGGAATTAGTGGCGGTTGTTTAACAAACTCGAACCATGTCCTGTTCTTTCAAGATTGATTAGTGAAGCATGTTTATTTGCCAATTTATTCTAAGGCAACACACCCGCCACATCCCAGCGTACATATACAATGATTTTATTATTACTGAGAAAAGCAAACAGGGTGTTTAAGCAAGAACTTGGAATACTTAACGTACTGGAATTTGAAAGGAATGAAACATTCTAATGCTAGCATTTTACAGATAGATGGTGTTCATTTCAACAACCTGGGATTTGATTTTTTTCCACAATGTGAGAGAAATGATTTGAAGTGCATTGCAGATATGTAATTTACACATGTACTGGAAGATACTGTATTCTAACTGGTGTCACATTTGTATCTATATTATCATATAACAGTAAGTATAGACATACATGTAGTAAGTATATTAGCCGTCATATATGATAGAACCAAACCCATATAGGGTCCATTTCAGTTAGATAAACAAGACTTCCTGCAGGCTTATGAACATGGCAGATCTTGTATATCACAAATTTTCTGTCCATTTGTGGTAAAAGACTAAATGTAGTTAAATGGACTAATATAATTATAAAGTCTAAACACATTGTCTGTATTTGTTTATATAGTTTAAATGTAGTTTAATGGTCTGCTAGAATTATAAAATCTAGACACATTGTCTGTATTTGTTTATATTCTGTTCCATTATATAAATAATGGTTACAGACAAGTAATCTGCAGTCAAATACACCGCAAGTTGTCAAATGGGCAACAAAATATGATCGTTTTTGACAGCTGTCTACATTTATGTAATCAAATGGGCTGCATGGAGTCAAATGGGTTACTAAGTCTATGTTACTCAGATATTTTGTCCGTATTGATGTAGTCAAATGGACTACTTTGTATAGTCAGATGGACTTCTTTGTATAGTCAAATGGACTATATGTAGTCATATGGACTACTTTATTTAGTCGATGGTTTATTTTTACTGTATGGCTAAACACAGGATGACTGCCATACACTTCTAAAATGTTACAAGAAGAGATTGTTGTAAATACAGTATTATCTCGTGGAAGCTGATCTTTACATGCTCTTTTAGTAAGTATAGATATAGTAAGTATATTAGCCTGTCATATATGATAGAACCATTTCAGTTAGATAAACAAGACTTTCTGCAGGCTTATGAACATGGCAGATCTGGTATATCACAAATGTTCTGCCAGTTAGTAGTAAAAGACTAAATGTAAGTAACTGGACTAATAAAATTATAAAATCTAAACAGATTGTCTGTATCTGTTTATACGTTTGTGGCCGATAAGTTTAAATGTAGTTAAATGGTATACTAGAATTATTAAATCTAGGCACATTGTCTTTATTTTCTTATATTCTGTTGCACTATATTACAGACAATCTGTAGTCAAATACACCGCAAGTTGTCAAATGGACAACAAAAAATGATTGTACTTGACAGCTGTCTACATTTATGTAGTCAAATGGGCTATTAAGTCTATGTTACTCAGATATTATGTCCGTATTGATGTAGTCAAATGGACTACAGTGTAGTCAGATGGACTACTTTGTATAGTCAGATGGACTTCTTCGTATAGTCAAATGTTCTATATGTAGTCATATGGACTACTTTATTTAGTCGATGGATTATTTTTACTGTATGGTTAAACACAGGATGACTGCCATACACTTCTTAAATGTTACAAGAAGAGATTGTTGTAAATACAGTATTTCTTGTGGAAGTTGATCTTTACATGCTCTCGTATATGGTTTTCTATTTCATATGCCACCAAGACAGCGAAGGCTGCTGCAGCTGGGGAAGCTGCTAAAACCGAACGAAGAACAAACCAAATTGAGCAGGTTTCAGAAGCTAACACATCCAATTTATCAGAAAAAGACTTAAACACAATTATATCAAATGTTGTTCCTGCTGTCACGCAAGGTATGTTGTAGGTTTTAAAAGACTTGAAGGTACTATCGCCTGACTAATCAGAACCAAAACTAAGGAAAAGAACAGATGCCTTTGGAATCCACACAAAGCACTTCAACATCTGCTCCAACACCGGCTTTGCCAGCTTTAGTTATGAATCAAAATTCTGCCGCATTTTTGCATCCGCTTTTTCTTGGTATTGAGGAAAAAATCAAAGCTAAGATTGTATCAGATCAGTTTGTGGAGTTAGATTCCATATAAAATAAAGGCGATTATCAATACCATTTAGTCGAAAATGGCAGTGGGGAACTCTCATTCAAAAAAGTTTTAAATCGTCGACCAGTATAAAAACGCTGGATCAAAGGTTTAATACATTTCATATTTTTACAAGTGTTTACACAGACAGACACCCAACATCTGCTGCTACTTTAATGAAACATTGCGACACAGTTCGTAAACTTGCAAAGCAATCGGGGAATTCCGCTGCCATTTTTACGATAGACAATTTAGTGTCTTAAAAGAAGCAAGATTAGCTTCGATTTCATATGGGGAAATCGATACCCAGTTATACACGCAGGCACTGGTCATGAGGTTAATTAAACCAAAACAAAAACGGTCCTTTCTTGGCGCCAGATCCCACCAAAACAAACCGTGCTTTGATTTTAACAACGGGTCTAGTGCCAGAAAATCGTGCATCTTTCAGCACAGATGTCAAAAGTGCCCCGGTCCTCATGGACGAATTGTGTGTTTTTAAAAAGGTGCAATCAAATTTCAAGTCAAAGAACTGACAACGAAACCCTATGCAAGGTGCCTGCAGTCTTAAATAAGGCTACTTTTCATATTGTTACACCAGTTAATTCTGATAACCTACGAAATTGGCTCCAAGGTACGACTTGAAATTAACAGAATATTTGATGAATGGCTTCACAACGGGCTTTAAAATACCTTTTACAGGTACTCATTCTTATAAATTTCCTGGGAATTTTAAATCTGCGACTGAAAATTTAGAGGGCATAAAATCACTGTTGAAATTGATGCGGTCGTGTTCCGGGTCCTTTGAATGAACCACCTTTTAGCAACATTATGACCTCAACTCTGGGTTTAGTACCAAAATCTGGAACCCAGTGAATTTCGTGGAATACATTATTTATCATTTTTAGAAAAACAAAGAGAAATATCAAACAGGGAATGCCACGCACCAAAAGCGCAGCCTCCTCAAAACGAACCCCCAGCACGCAAACGCGTGCACCACACACACACACACACACACACACACACACACACACAAAGCTTACACATCAGGACAAAACGAACAACACACACACACACACACACACACTCAAAGCCAACACGTAAGGACAAGACGAATAATAAGCATCCACACACGCGCGCACACAAAGTCAACACACAAGGACAAAACGAACAAACAAAGGAACAAAGTGGGGCACCGCCTTGGAACGGTCAGTGGCAAAAACACCACTGGGGAGGTTAAACCGGTTTATGGTGCGCACCCAACCTCACTCTTACCCCCACCATGTTCCAAAGACATGGGACAGTGTAAATAAAAGTAATCCCCTCCAAGTGAATCTCTAACACACGTAATGGAAACAAAAAGGCATGACATGTAAAACACAAAAATGCTCGTGTATAAATATATAAAAAGCAAACCTTAAGAACCAAAAACGTATGTACTCAATGCCTTTTCAGAAGACAGAGCAACAAGAGAAACACCCTTAAGGGCCCGACGAAACAGGTCTGAAGACAAATATCAAAACAGTTCAGTCCTGGTAGGATTTAAAAACTGCTCATCATAAAGTCCTCCCCCTCTTCCGTCAGACGCAATCAAAGAGGGAAGCGTAGTGTCCAACTGTAAACGGGTTGAACACTAAACATGCGGTATGTCTCAAAACAGTTGTGTCGTAACCTCTTTTAATAAAACGTTTGATAATCTTTCCAAATACATTTGGAAAATTACCATGACCCAAGATCTTACGAAGTTTGTAAACCACATCCCCATAAAAAACGGGTTCAGAAATACCTTCTCGCAGAAGTGTCTTTAAATTACTATTGAATTTTAAAACTAAATCAGAATTACGATAATAAAATTTAGTAAAATATTGACGCAATTTGTAATAACGGTAGCCTTGCTGAAGAAGTTTACTTGTAATATATTGATTACGTTCATTGAAATGTTTGACATGACTACACGCTCTGGCAAACCGAATTAATTGAGAAATATATACCCCATAAGATGTAGCCTGAGGTACATCCCCATCCAAATAGGGAAAATTTACAATACTAAAATTAAAATCATCCCTCTTGTCATAAATTTTGGTATGTATAATATTGTCATAAATAGAGAGATGTAAATCTAAAAATGAACCATCAGTATCCGAATTGTTAGTTTTAATTCAATGAAGCTCCCTAGGATGAATAGTACCCACCAAATGACCAAAAAACGGATTATCCATATTAAGAATATCATCCAGATAGCGTGATGTATTATTAAATGCAGTTATAATATCTGCTTGCGTATCTGGAGAAAGGCTCAACATAAAGTCTCTTTCATAACAATATAAAAACAAATCTGCGACAAGGGGTGCACAATTTGTTCCCATGGGAATACCAACAACTTGTCTAAAAACTGCATTCCCAAACCTGATGTAAATGTTGTTCAATAAAAAGGAAAGGGCTTTACAAACTTCGTCACAGGTCCACATAGTATAATGTTTAATAATATTGCTAGTAAAAAATGCTTTATCAAAATTGCAAGCGATAAATGTAGCATTCTCTCTGGCAAAAGTCTTTTGAATTAGGGCAGTTAATTTGTCATTTATTAAGTTATGTGGTAAAGTGGTATACAAAGTAGAAAAATCGTATGTACTGACTGTACATACCTTGTAATTTTTAATTTTCAACTTATCCAGGATTTCGCCAGAATTTTTAATCGACCAAAATAAGTGTTTACCAGAGTTTTCGTATACTTTATCGCAGTATCTTTCCACGTGGGCTTTCACAGCAGTTAGACATGATGTTAATAGTTTTGAAATATTTGTAGTTGTACAAGAGCTTGAATTAGCGATAAAGCGAGCTTTATATGGTTGTTTATGCAATTTAGGAATCCAGTACATGGTCGGTAGTTTAATATGTTGATCGTCTATACGAACTTTTAAATTAGAAACTTCAGTGATGTGATCAGTAACCAATTTGTTTTCAATAGAAGGACTCAATGTATAAGTTTTAGTGCTATTTAGTTCGTTTTGTAAAACATTATTATAATGCAGGCGTCAAATGATGATAATATTGTTGGCCGCCTTGTCTGCTGGAACTAAGACATACTTAGAATGAAATTCTTGGATTTCCTTTTTCAAATGTCTTAAAGTAAACTTGGGTTTTGGTGGAAGTAGGTGTACATTAGTTTGATAAGATTTTATTCGAGAATCAACAATGTTAAAAATATTTCGTTTCCAAGACGTTAATGCATTGGGATCAGCGTTCTCGCGACGACACCATTTAACACAGAAGGTTTCAATGGATTCTGCAATGTGACCACGACAAGCATTAAAATCAATAGTTGAAGAAATTCTATATTTAGGTCCTTTAAAAATAAATTACGAATACGTTTGTCTTTAATAATATCAAAATTACCAGTGATGACATGACCTGCATCTGAATAGCAAAATTTTGAGTTTTTACATTCGCAGTAAGAAGAAGTATTTGTTTGAACATCTAAGTCGGAAACAATTTTATTGTAATTGAAAATAACATTTCTTACAGGTGTTTTATATTTATAACAGTTAATAGGAACTTCGGAGTTTCTGAAATATTTAGGCACAGAATCAATGACACGTTTATCCCGAAATATACTAGGTACATCGATGAAGTCAATACCTTTGTTCATGAAATATATTTTAAGAAAATGTCTCTCATGGTCAGATTGGATGTCAATATGTGGACGGAGAACATGTTGTGTGTAACTTTGAATAAGATATGATACAGTGTAAAACGGATCTGTTTGAATAACATACTGGTCCGCTTCCTCGTCCAGCTTTTTAAGAGACTGTACAGATAAAGATGAAAGACGAGAAAGCATTGAATGTCTACCAGAGTTTGAAAGAATTAAATCGAGGTCAGCAACAGATATATTGACTTTAGATTTGCGTTTAACATTACCATTTCGTCTAATTCCATGAGACCTGGATTCACGTTTCCTAATATTTAAAATAGAAAAGATATCGATATCAGGGTTTTTAGAGATATTACCTTCCTGATAAATATTATCATTTAAGCCCAACGGAAACGGCGACTGTAAATTTTAATCCATTTGAATTCTGCTACATGTCTGGCTTTAATTTTAAAACTAGATGTGGAATTAGTATCATATACGATTTGCTCTACTGGTTGCATTGTTACCTGATCAAATGTATCGCCAGATTTACGAGTGTTGGTATAAAAATGTAGTAAACTTATTCCGACTACGCATTTTGTATGAATGTTCACGGAAACGAATTTTTAAAGAACGCCCTGTTCGGCCAACATATTGAATACCACAATTGGGTGCGTTTCAAGTCAGTACATATATCATGTGGGACGTATTTCAATCAACGTCAGAATTAAGT
Organism: Mercenaria mercenaria; assembly: GCF_021730395.1. Lineage (NCBI taxonomy): Eukaryota > Metazoa > Mollusca > Bivalvia > Venerida > Veneridae > Mercenaria > Mercenaria mercenaria. Next base: position 93,995,011 of record NC_069364.1, read on the forward strand.
ACCACATTAAAAGTTCTGCCGTTAACGTTTGAGGTAATTGTAGACCTGTGCGATAAATGATTGCAACAACCGCACCTCTTAGAATTGCATTTGTTAATAGAACGGTACTCTCTACATCTCTGTGGAAAATTTGTATGTTTAATTATATATTTTTTCAGTATAGTAGAGTTAAAGGTGATAGACAAATACGTAGATTATTACGAAAAACAGCTGGATAGTTTAAACTAGTACGTGGAATATAAACTGATTGAACAGAATGTAGCTTAAGTGGAGAAAGACTGATCGATGGTGTATGTCTTAAAAAAGTACTGTTATCGTAGGCAGATAAACAGAAGATGCAGAATGTAACCGAAGAGGTGAAAGAATTAATTTCGGTACTCTATTATATATACTCATGAAATGTAATAATTGTAATACCATTCTGTGAAAAGTGGCGTTCGGGTAGATCAGTCATCAGTTTCAATTCGTTAAGTGAAAATGTTAAGCGCCAGTTAAAAAGGCACTGGAGGTCCCAGAATACAAAAGGACGGGATAACTAGCATGGACCCGAATGTCAGTGAGGTCAACTGTTAAGGCTGGAATCCCATCAGAATTGTGTTCTGTTCAATATCAAAATATTGATGATGCAGTAGAACTTGTGAAAACTATTGGACCTGGTGCGCTTCTGTCAAAATTTATGTCCAAAATGCATTTAAAATCATTCCAATTCAGTTGTAGGCTTGGTAAACATCTCAGGACCTAAGTATTATATGCCTGGTCAAAAGATTAGTTCTACAATGTTTGAAATATATCTTTTTGTTTTAAGACATGCATTTTAAAAGCATTGCAAGGTTATCATAATTTAGTTTCTAAAACAGACACACGTTTGCCAGTTGCATAACTTAATACGGTCAGTGGACGTAGTTTGCAATTCGCAATTTCTACGTATACTGCTAACAGCCATTTATTTATTGACCTTTCATGTTTTCCTTCGAGTTGGAGAATTTACTTCTTCCTCTCCTGACTCGTATGTTATAGTAGTAGAACATGTATATATAACAGTCAATCGAACTAAATAGCTTTGACTTGGTTCTGAAAAGCTATAAATATAGTCGAGGCAAGACCCATAAACTGCATATTTCATGTTGTCACTATAAATTAGGTATGTGCCCAATGCATGCATTGTACTCGTATTATACATTAAGTAACGCTCCACCTGGCCCACTATTTTCGTTTTTGATAATCATCCAGTGACAAGATATTTCTTTTGTACTAAGCTTCAAATGTCACTCACTCGGTTAGGTTATAGTAATGACTTTTACAAAGGTCATAGTTTCCGCATTGGTGCGGCGTTGCAAAGAGGTTTATGGGTAGTTTCAGAAAATCGACCTTTTGGCAGGTGGTTTTCAAACGCTTATATTAAGTATATTCGCATTCCTATGGGAGAAAAATTAGATGGGGTCAAAGCTCCAATAATATAGGTACATCATGGTCACAAATGTGATGGGGCCAAGGGTCTCTCACCTTGTGATTATCATGTTAACAAGTATTCTTCAGTTATTCTCTTAAGATAAATATCAGTATTGGATTTAAGAAGTCATACACCTTTGTTTGGGGTGGATTATTTTTATCAAGTTAATATCTAGTTTTCTTATGTTTGTAATTCTTATTGCTAATGGTGCGATGGGGTCATGGGTCTCTCGCACTAATGTTATCATGTTACATGTACATAAAGTTTATTAGTAGGCAATTTTGCATGTTTTCATGAGTTACTGATATTTTGCTTGTATGATGGTGCCAAGGGACGCTCATCTCTATTTTGTCATGTTAAATGTACTTGTACCATTTTCTACAATTTCTGCATGTTAGAGGATGTAACACTTCAACAGGTATTCTTCAGTTATCCTCTTAATACAAATATCAGTATTGGATTTTAGAAATCATACACCTTTGTTTGGGGTGGATTATTTTATCAAGTTAATATCTAGTTTTCTTATGTTTGTAATTTTTATTGCTAATGGTGCGATGCGGTCATGGGTCTCTAATGTTATCATTTTACATGTACATAAAGTTTATTAGTAGGCAATTTGGCATGTTTTTTATGAGATTCTAATATTTTGCTTGTGTGATGGTACCAAGGGATGCTTACCTCTATTTTGTCATGTCAAATATACATGTACCATTTTCTACAATTTCTGCATGTTAGAGAGTGTTACACTTTAACAAGTATTCTTCTGTTATCCTCTTAAAGCTACAGTCACACATACGGATATGTCCGTGCGTTGAGGTACGGTGCGGATGGGAATGGTCTGTGGGGGATTGGACACGGATAAGTACGGAGCAGTAAGTCTTAGTACGGGAAAATTAGTGAGAAACGGGGAACAAAAGAATACAGGACGCGAATAAGTACGGATAGGTACGGCGTACTACATTGAGCTACGTTTTACTGCGCCTGACAATAATCTGGTTCCCTGTCCAATATTGGTTCCCATTCAAAATGGCTTCCAATTATTGGATCAGGTAACCACTAAGCAGAATAGCCAAAATTGTGGCTAACAGACTGCGTCGTATAATATTATTTGAACAAAGCTCATTCCGTAATCAAAATATATACCAGTCGAGCACCTGAATAGCTCGGCCAATGAGATAGTGTCCTAGATTTTACCAACCAATGAAATCGTATCCTTGTTTCCAAGGTAAATAAAGAATGACATATCGACAACAACAACATGAAAACTTTTTCCCTCGATTCATTCGGAAAAATTTGAATTTCTATGACGAAAGTACTTCATTTCGTTGTATTTTATGCATGATCATCAGAGAAAAACACAACTTATGCCTCAAGTAATAATGTCTTTGTTCAACAAATGAAGAAAAGCTGAAACTACCAGAAAATGCTGCCCAAAAAAGGACACCTGCACTTTACCAGTACGCACATTTAATAAATACATCCCATTTTTTCCTACTGCCTCCACAGCCCCGTTTTTCTTTTTTCTTTAATGAATAAATTATTGTTACAATTTATTTAAATGATTGTAAGGAGCACGTCCTGCGTTTTAAAATCCTAGCAGTAAAGTGCATTCTAGCCCCCCCCCCCCCCCCCCCCCCCCCCCACACACACACCAAAAAAAAAAAAAAATAGGCATGCCAGTGACACATGTTGACTCTTGTCAGTCTTGAATTTTGCCCAATAAAATTTATTATATTAGATATTTACAAGTCTTGTCTTTTCAAAATAAGTTCATTGATAAATGTGCAAAGTCAAAGCTTGTCAGGTTGTTCATGCATAAAACAGTCTCCCAACATTTATAATCATCATAAATTATATTTGCCAAAATGTGACAAAACCCTTATTTATTTTCATTTACACCTGCAATAAATCCACTCCCCAGTCTCCTTCAAAACAAAACCAGGGACTTGCAGTTATAACTTGTCTTCAATACTGAATGACCATTCACTTGAAAATGCATATTTTGCATAAAATGCCAATTAAATGTTCATGTACTATTACATCACTCTCAACTAGAATCACTAGTCATGATCAAATACACCCATAGCTTAATTTATGTGTGTCATGCATCTTCACTACAGGAATGTGTCACATGAAGGCTGAAGACTGACAATTTTCAATGGAATGCAGTTTATCATAATATGATACCTGCTATAAGGGCCACATTCAGTATTTTCGTTTATGAAGTTGCAAAGTTTCTTGAGGATTCCAAGCATATGACCGCTTGGAACATTGTGTAAGCATACCTGAAATGATGCAAACTGACTTTTGAGGCAGTTTGAGCATGAGTTTTTTTTTTACAAAATGTCACAAGTAAATTTTCTATATAAGCAACTTGACTAAGGTGATGGCTTTGACAGTCAGCAATAATAAAGAGTAATGTAAATAAAGTTCTGTGAGTGATTCAATGAAGCCAGCTGAACTTTTGTCTAAAATGACTGATGTATCAATTTTAGGCTGTCAAAAATCAATGCTTTTTGTATTTTGGCCCCTTTCAGATCAGCCCATGCTTCCCCCAATAAACATCACAGTGAGATGTGCACTTAAGTACAGCTATAACTACTGAACAAAGTTTGCAGTCTTGACTATCACTTCAAAGAGTATTTTTCTTTTATATTTTTTTTTATTCATTTAATAATTATGACTTGGCCATATCTAAAAGATTTAACAAACCTGTCTCTTTTGTTTTGTTTGTTTTGGGTTTAACGCCGTTTTTCAACAGTATTTCAGTCATGTAACGGCGGACAGTTAACCTAACCAGTGTTCCTGGATTCTGTACCAGTACAAACCTGTTCTCCGCAAGTAACTGCCAACTTCCCCACATGAATCAGAGGTGGAGGACTAATGATTTCAGACACAATGTCGTTTATCAAATAGTCACGGAGAACATACGCCCCGCCCGAGGATCGAACTCACGACCCTGCGATCCGTAGACCAACGCTCTTACCTACTGAGCTAAGCGGGCGGGCTTAAACCTGTCTCTAGACAGAATGTAAGTCAATATGTCAAAGTAAAAAAAATGTTTTTGTATATTTACAGTTATTTTCATTTCAGTTACCTATAATACATCTATACAGGTACTTTTAAACTATCTGTCACAAAAATTTGGTACTTGTACATTTTAAAGATAAAGAAAAGCAACAATAATTTTATTAAGGTACATAATGCAATGAGGACAGTCACATTTCATGGTGTGAGATCCCTTAATTGTTATAAAAATGTATTGAGACAATAATGTACATTTTGGTGATTAGTATGCAAGTATATGATCTTGAATTTATCCTGTACTGTATATTTGTCTTTCATATTGTCCTTGTACCAACAAATTATTGTGTGGGAAATTTAGAGAAAGCCTGTTATGTTTTATGGTTATCTATATTATTTCTCAAAGTGTATACCAAAACAAAATTGTACAAAAATACACAATTCATGACAAAAAAAACCCACAATGTTTTGTAAATTGGAAGTCCAAATAAATATTTCTCATATACAAAGGCTTAGACCTCACATATAAGTTGATTTCCTTTTTGTGAAATTTGGAGACTCAGTGTTATTTCAAATCAGGAATTTTTAATGCTAATTACTCTGGAAAAAATGTTTTTATCAAAATTAACTAAAACTATCTGTTTGAGATTTTTCTGTATGAATAAATAGCACTTTTGGGTAAAATTTACTTTTATGTTGCTGTGCTGAACCATGATATACAAGAAAAAAGGAAATGTCAGGAAAGGACAAACAGCAAAGTATGGGCTTAAAGTAGTATAATTTTCTGAGTATTAATTGTAAAAAGTCTTTTATACCTATTCAATAAAAAATGGGGAAAACTGGATTTCTTTGAAACCAGGCCTCTTCCTACATTCTTAAAATTATGGAGTGTGGAGTGTAGCAGGCAATTTTTTCAAACTGGAAAACATATAATTTTTGAAAACATTTTGGCACAATAACCTTTAAATTTCACTCAGAGTATATATTAACCGTTTACATAAGTAACAGACTGGTCAACACATTCTGGTGTTCTCCAATGAAAAACTTGCATTTGGTCAATCTCATTTAAGAAACATGTTTAAAATGAAAAATAGGCATATTCTTATACAACTGGCATCAGTTCCAAGAAATCATAGAAAATCCAAAATAATTTTTATGTCTCAGCTGCAAAAAAAGAAGAAAAAAACCTGTTCCACTATTTTCCATATACTACATACTCTTATGCATTCCTAAGTTTCCTCAAATATGAATCTTCAAAAATTACTTTGCCTGCAGTGCATATAAATTAAAACCAAAATGACTTATAAAGGGAAAATAAAATGTTGTTGTTTTTTTTTTAATAATAAAAATTATAAAAATATTGTTTGTTTGCAGTGATCTGATATAGATGCTTTTCCCCCATTTCTGCCAACACAGACATGACAAAAATACAGACAAAGAAAATTTTAGCTGTCAATATTTAGGTTAATAATGAATAAATTATTACATTCTACAGAAATACGTAAATAGTTAATACAATTTTTTCTGTATGCCAGGGCTTCCTGCTAGGATTTGAACCTAGAATTCTTACAGAAGTAAGCGTGTTTCCTTACACTACAAGAAGTAACCCCATAACAACACAGACATTTTAGAGCATCCTAACACTTTCATTTATATATAATATAAAAGTGCAATTAGTTCCCAAATCTGCAATAACAGATGATAACTGAAATTAAAGACATATACAAAACGGCAACCTATATTATATATGTGACGGGTGATACTTGTAAATATTTCAACGAAACAAAATTAAATACATCATGAACTGTTGTGATATGTGCTGATAAATTAGCCACACTTGGTAGTTTGTACATGTAAAAATAGCAAAATGAACCGCGCCTTGAGAAAACCAACATAGTGTGTTTGCGACCAGCATCCGTGCAGTCTGGTCAGAATCCATGCTGTTCGCTTTCAACGCCTCTTGCAATTAGAGAAACCGTTAGTGAACAGCATGGATTCATGCTGGTTGCAAAATCACTATTTTGGTTAGATCTATACATAGATCTCTGAATTCGGCTACCCCTGTCGGGCCTCGGTCAGACAAAATACATGCGATCAGCTGTTTAGATGGCATAGAAGCTATGAATATATTTTGGTCTTCTCAATACCTTGATACCTTGATCTTCGGGTCGTAATATTAGCTGTGCTTTCCTGGCCCCTCTTGTGAAGAATCTTCTGAGTATATCTAAAAACTAATTGTTACTTAAGTATTAATGAACTCTAAAGTCAATAACAACTTGGCGCAAATTTCTTTGGATTCCAATTATCATTGTTCAGCAGCGAATTAAACACATTTACTGACTTAGCATTCACAGTTCTTGCACTTAAAGCATTCCAGTAAAAAATGGATCGCTGACTAAATGAGTTAAGCCTTATGTTAAGGCGGCACTTTTTCTTCATGAATTTTCTCATGGTGCAGCTCAAATGAAAGCGAATTTTGTTGTTGTTGAATCTATAAGTGTCAAAATTAAAAATATGTTTCATATTTATAAACAAACGGATGCGGTAACCGGATCCCTTGACCCTATACCTACCGGTCTGGGTATGTTATAATTTACTGGTAATTGCTACTGGGAAAAGCTGAAGTAAGTTATCATCAAAATTGCCTCTTTCCATTTGTTTTTAAAGAATCTATACATTTGTATGAAAAACAAGTATCTACAGTATGAGGCGTTAGACTTGAACTTAGATTATTAATTAAATGATTAAATCAATTATTTGGGGACAAACTGTCAAAACAAGAGCGAGTTGACTGGGGGCGAATCGGCAGTATGCCATCATTTACGGGTATTTTTAAGACCTTCGTCTACTTAACATTAAGCAAACAATGAAGAACGGTAAATCTATAACATTTAAATGAAATGGGATTTGTAACTGCCTGTATTGATTTGAAACAAATCTACATTTCGTCAGAAAATAAAACCTCTCGGTAGATTACCTCGCATCGGCCGCCATATTTGTTTACCAAAATCCCATCAGCCAATCAGGCTACAGAAGTCGCTGGAGGTTACCTGTCGTACTTTTTTGAAGTTCGCAGGGGACCAGTCTACGCCTGACAACTTGCCCAGCGCGTGGACGGATCTGCGGTGAACTACGTTGAACTACGCTTAAGTACGGACAGCCTCGGATAACTACGTTAAGCTACGGATCAATAAGAATTACTACGTTCGCATTAAGTTGTAGTAGCGGGTCGACGTGTAGCCAGCGTTTTCATTACGATTATCTTTGACATCATGTCAAACTACGGCAAGGGACGTTTCAGTACGGATAACTACGTTTAGTACGTTTAACTACGGATGATTAAGTTTCGACCAAGTTGCACTAAGTCACGCTCAAATGGTTACGGATCGCTCAAACTTTTGTGCATGTTCAAAAGTTGGAGAAACTTGCAAGTTTGGAGTACGTCTTGAATACGTTTTGACCAAGTGTCAATACGGATTGATACGGATTACTACTTTGAGGTACGGCTCAGGTACGGATCGATATGGATAACTACGTTTCTATCCGTTGCTAAACGTAGCTATCCGCGCCGTATGTGTGACTGGGGTATAAGACAAATATCAATATTGAATTTTAGAAATCATACACCTTTGTTTGGGATGGATGATTTTTATCAAGTAAATATTTAGTTCTCTTATGTTTATAATTCTCATTGCTAATGGTGCGATGGGGTCATGGGTCTCTCGCACTTATTTTATCATGTTACATAAAGTTTAATAGTAGGCAATTTTGCAGGTTTTTGTGAGTTACTGATACTTTGCTTGAGTGATGGTGCCAAGGGTTGCTTACCTCTATTTTGTCATGTTAAATATACTATTTTCTACAATTTCTGCTAGTTAGAGGGTGTAACACAACACATGTGTAAGCTGTTGATAAATAAATGATACACTCACTTTCTTCGGATGGGGTTATTGCTAATAACTTAATAAATGAAATCCATTTATTATGTTTTTGCAATATGTGGCATAAAGGTTAGATCCCCACCTTTGATGATGCATATCAACTGTTAATATTTGTCTTTTCTTGATAAAATTAGTCACCTATCACATATTATGTATGATGCTGTAACAGAACCATTTATTGTTAATTGTGTTTTCAAATTCGTCATTTAGATATTAAATGACAGATTTCAATCAAAGATACGTGTTGGGTTTTGATTCGATTTACTACATCATCAAACAGAGCTCATAAAGTCAGTGTAAGATATATTCCTTGGTTATATGGAGCTAATGCTACGGAGCATTACATCTTAAAACGTGTTCATTTATGAAGGTTTAAAGCAAATCAGGCCTTCCCTGGACACGCTATATTCCATATACCAAAAAGTATCAAACGGCTATAACTGCGGAAAAAATATTCACAGAAAACATCCCTTGCTTTATGGTCGTCTGCGCATAAAGCTTGTTCATGTGTAAAGGTTTGAAGCTAGAGGGCGCGGACGGTAGCTTGCATTTCCACTTCCGTCCATGAACAGGCTCAATCAAACCGAGCCTGCAACATTTTCGTTTATGTCGTGTTGGGGGACCTGTGGCTTTCCACTTTATTTATACTTTTACCTTAGCCCAATAGTGTCGGAGGAGCTTGACACACTATATAACGAAAAGTATCCGAGGGTCGTAACTGCAGCAAAAATAGTCACACACAAAAAAATCCTTCCTTTATGGTCATTTACACATCAAGCTTGTTCATCTGTGAAAGTTTGAATCAAACCAATAGTGTGGGAGGAGTTGGACACAAGATTTCGGGACGTACGGACAGCTAACGCTATATGCCCCCTCAACATAAATGTGTGGGTGCATAAAAAGTGGAAAACCACGGGTCGCCCAACCAGACAAAAACGAAAATTTTGCAGGCTCGGTTTGATTCGGTAGTAGAAATGCAAGCTACCGTCCACACCTTCTAGACTAGGGTTGAGCAGGACTCAGTGTTGCATTTTCCACTACTGCTCATGAACAGACTCAGTCAAACCGAGTCTGCAATTTTCACTGTTTGCCTTGTTCTCGGAAGCACCTGTTCTCGGTGCTTCCGAGGGATCTACTTTCCAGATTTTATTCACATTTACACGAATGTACTATATTTAATCATCCGCATATGTATTCACACGATGGTGCACATTAAACCTCGCCAAGTGAATTTCTAACACTCGTCATTCCCTAAATGGCGATTTCCTTGGTGCTCTTATATTTCTGTTCACAGTTGCATGGGTTTTGATTTATATATCTTTACATGAGCATATTTTGTTTTACCATGTGTTCCTGTGGTAGTAAGGTATTCTGGCGGTGAATGATCTCAGTTTCAATATCTTACAGGGACATACTAGTAGGTAGTGCGGTTTGGCGCCAGTAAACTAGTTTAAACTCCCGACGGTGTTTTGCCACTGACCGTTCAAATGCGGTACCCTGATTTTAGGCCAATTTGAAATATAAACAAATACATTTTATCTAAATGGCAATCGTCACTGAACAATGCTTCGTTCTATAACTTCATGCTATTAAAATAAAAAAGTGGAAAACGCAACCTACTTTAGGTATTTTTTTTTTGTTGGTTTTAACGTCGCACCGACACATGATATGTCATATGGCGACTTTCCAGCTTTAATGGTGGAGGAAGACCCCAGGTGCCCCTCCGTGCATTATTTCATCACGAGCGGGCACCTGGGTAGAAACACCGACCTTCCGTATGCCAACTGGATGGCTTCCTCACATGAAGAATTCAACGCTCCGAGTGAGGCTCGAACCCACATCGATGAGGGGCAAGTGATTTGAAGTCAGTGACCTTAACCACTCGGCCACGGAGACCCCACTTTAGGTAAATGGCACTAAGGGAACAGAGGTAAATGGCACTAAGGGAACATATCTGTTCGTAGGAAGGACGCTGTTCTTTCTCATTGTCGAATAGGTAATACACGTTTGACACATTATTATCTTGTGAACGAAAAAGATCAACCTTTGTTTACCATGTCAAACACCGGATTGCTGCATTACACAAAAAGCATATGCTATGAAAGAACAACATGGTAGCCAGCCATGAAGATATACTATATAATCGGCCCTTTAATTCCTTTTCAGTGTGCAGACATAACAAAGGCTGTATATCGCGGTCCACATTTTGTAACAGGCAGAATACTGTGACTTTCTACTTTCAACGTCATATTTATACACCACACTATCTTTTCTTCATTTGGCGATATTAATTAAAAGCTGTACTATAAAATTCCTTAATTCAAAGAAGAAAAATCAAGAGTTGTTTCCCTTGTTATTCGTTACAGTGCCAACTCGGGAGAGTTACAAGCTTCTCAATTCCAGAAAACTATGGGGGATTGTAAATGCTGTGACCACATAACATCTGCACACGAATCCGAGCTGTGATACTGACACACACATACACATGCACACACACAAAGCTAACACACGACGACAAAACGAACAAACAAAGGAACACACACACATACATGCGGACAAACACAAAGCCTACACAAGAGGACAATACGAACAAACAAAGGAACACAGTGGGGCACCGCCTTGGAACGGTCAGTGGCAATAACACCATTGGGTAGCTTAAACCGGTTTATGGTGCGCACCCAACCTCACTCTTACCCTCACCATGTTCCAGAGACACGGGACAGTGTAAATAAAAGTAATCTCCTCCAGGTGAATCTCTAACATGTGTAATAGAAACAAAAAGGCATGGCATGTAAAACACAAAAATGCTCGTTTATAAAAATATAAAAAGCAGACCTTTAGAACCAAAAACGTATGTACTCAATGCCTTTTCAGAAGACAGAGCAACAGGAAAAACACCCTTAAGGGCCCGACAAAACTGGCCAGAAGACAGATATCAAAACAGTTCAGTCCTGGTAGGATTTAAAAACTGCTTATCATAGAGTCCTCCCCCTCTTCCGTCAGACACAATCAGAGAGGGAAGCGTAGTGTCCAACTGTAAAGGGTTTGAACACTAAACATGCGGTGTGTCTGAAAACAGTTGGGCCGTAACCTCTTAATAAAACGTTTTATAATTTTACCAAATAATTTGGAAAATTACCATTACCCAAGTAAAACATTCAATAGCGAAAAGAAATAATTTTGAATAGCAAATTTCTTTTTGTGCTTATTTCAGTGTAAAATACAGTATGCCATATACCTGATGAAAGTAAAATCTGGAAAGTTAAATCTGATGAAGTAGTCCATTGATATTACTGCCAATTTCAGAAAAGCTCGCCGAATGGCCGTTTACATCAAACGCATGTAGTAAATGACGTAGCTGTCACTCTAGTTATCAGTGAGAGGATCACGCGTGTAGTTTGCTCCGCCCAAAAGTGTATTTCTATCGATCGCAGTGGTTTAAAATGTACAAAAAAACGATGTAAAGGGTTAGGTACAAAAGTAAAATATTGCGGGAATTTATTTCAAGATAATCCTGCATAATGCGTACATACTTGTGCATGACACGTCCGCAGCATATACACATAAAATTATTTAGATTAAAGATTTGAACTGTCTGAGGATTGACACTGATGTACTGTAAACGAAATACAACAAAACTTATTATTTCTTAGTTCGATTCTTTCAAACCAAATCATTCGGAGAAGTAACAACAAACACTGTAATGTATTGAGTAGGTACAGTCTCGTATTGTGTATTATATTTTAATAATATTTCTTTACAATTATACCTGTAGCAGTGTCACTATATCGTTAAAAACAAAGTTTTGTGTAAAAAGTTTTCAGTCTGTTAAAAACTAGATCTATGTGTCTTTCAATCTAATCATGTGTCAACATTTTCAATGTTCGTTTCAAATGTATTACATAATGATAAGCACAGTTCAAGTATCGAAATTGTAGAATGACAACTCTCCTTATATAGTCCAACATAAACAATTCATCATTTGTTTTCCTAGTTCTTGTAAACGATCACTTCAATCATTTGTAAATTTAATGACTATTAATAAACTTTGGTAATGTAGCAGTTGACATCTTTACAATCGACACCGTTTACTTTCAAATACAGGTTGCAATATAGCCCCAAGGTAATTTCATGACGGATATCTTTCAACACCCCTGGGCTTATCAAGGATACATACAATACTCCAACACCACTCATTGAGTACACTCAAATAAATTGCCTAACGGTCACGTCTTTACTCAGGAAAGATTCCATTTGTATTCATAAAGGTGAGTGACAGTCGAGCCAACTCTCAAGAGTGAGTGACTGTTGAGGGAGGTCCTGTGGACCCTTGAGTGTTTCTCAAGGTCTCATAATGTTAGTTTAGATGATAAATTTTCAATATCTAATTAATTTGAACGTAAGATAACAGTGTCATGTTAAAGCGGAAGTTCATATTTGTGCAAGGTATTTTGGAAAAATATATTATGTTCTTTTTTAATACATGTTGTTGAGAACGATGAAAACACAAAAAGGCCCAGCAAATCAAAAGACTGTTTGAATATACAAATACGAAACCTAGCCTAACGGGGCTCATCAGTCACTCCCAGAGACACACGACGTAGTAATAAATATTTACATTTCACAAGCTTAGATATCCGTTAATTTATATTGAAATATATACAATCCGTCAAATTAAATGTCATGAAGAACCTATCATTATTAAATCTCATTGTTTAAATGACAACGGAAACATTTACTTATACAAAAAAATATGAGCCGCGACATGAGAAAACCAACATAGTGCGTCTGTAGTCTGGTCAGGATCTATGCTGTTCGCTTTCAACGCCAATTGCAATTAGAGTAACTATTAGCGAACAGTAAGAATCATGAGCAGAGTGCACCGATGCGCAGGTTGATCTGTATTCATGCTGGTCGCAAACGCACTATTTTGGTTTTCTCATGGTGCGGCTCAATTATGTTTTAACTAATACGTATTTCCTTTCCTACATGGTAAAAAGCTACATATGATGAGATGTAATCCGATTGTCGGTAAAATACAATGTGATGAGGTCACTACTAGTATAATTATGCGTCTATCTGGGTCTGGTGTCTAAATGCTACACTGTAAAAAAATACCGTAAAATTTAATGGGTTTTACGGTTAAATAGTAACGGGTACCGACCGTAGTATATGATTACGGTATAAGACCGTTAGAACGGCGTGTATGCTCTGATAGCGCGGTCGCCATCCTATTGCAAAACAGTTTGAAAAATGCAAGTTTAAATGGAAAAAACTATTTTAAGACAGTCACATACTGGTGCATCTGTCTGGATTTTGATTGCACTGTAAATATTTAGCGTTAAATTTATTGTCTCTTACAGCTATGACTTACGGGTATTATCCGTACCTAATTGTACGGTACAGACCGTTGATTTGCGTTGCACACTGGGATTGTAAAGCGTCCATGTTGTAATAGTCGAGAAACGTGTTTACAACAAAAATCTAGCTAAGGTGTTTATTTTCACTTCGGCTGATCTGTTATTTAAAAAGAACAAAGTTGCAAGTTTACATTTTAAATGCCATTCCTTTTACTTGCTGAAGGTTATTGGTTTTTTGTAAATATTGAACCCAGTATAAGTCTGTACCTTATTTGTTCAAATCATGTCTCTGGGTCAAAATTGGTACCGCCCGAGGATCACATGGTCATATAAAAAAAGTTTTAAATCTTCTTTTCTAAAACCTCAAGACTGTAGCTTAGACATTGTGCAAGTAGCATTGTGTACTGGTCCTCTACTGAATTTGTTCAATCACGCCTCTGGCATAAAATCCGCCCTAGGTCACTTTCTAATATAAGAAAAATTTGAAAAATCTTCTTGTTTGAAGCTGCAAAACCCTGAATTTAGATAACTTGTTTTTAGCATTGTCTGTTGGTCCTCTACAAAGCTTGTTCAAATCAAGCACATGGGGTCAAAATTGGCCCAGTACACTCCGCTTACATAGACTTATATGCGACAAACTTTAAAAAGCTTCATATCTAAAACCTCAAGACCTAGAGCTTATTTGGCATGTAGCATCGTGTACCTTACATATATCCAATAGAGAGAAAACATAGCTTCTCTGGTCCCAATCAGTTAAAGAAACTAAAATTTCACTGCTAATTTGTGACATGATAACAGAGATTTGAGAATATATGCCGCAAATGTTGAACCAGTGCGAATGTGTAGTGCAATTCGGGTGTGTATATGAAGCAGCATCGAAACTAATCTTATGGGTAAGTGGACCTGTTGTGGCATATTCACTCTCGTTTGTACTGCTAGGCGCTTATATTCTCAAGAGTTGTGGCATAAATGTCAATTTGCCTGTAGATTATGGCAGCGTCGTTGCGAAGCTGTCACAATTTTACGATCACATGATTTTACCATCGTCATGTGATTTGTACGGTGCCCCTAAAGTGACATGTTACACACTTTTTTTCCAATTAGGTAATGTGAGACTTTTTTTATTTCGTTTAAACGAAATGATTTCGTTTAAACGAAATAAGTTATTTCGTTTAAACGAAATCATTTCGTTTAAACGAAATAGTTATTTCGTTTAAACGAAATCATTTCGTTAAAAAGAAATGATTTCGTTTAAACGAAATAATCATTTCGTTTAAACGAAATAAGTTATTTCGTTTAAACGAAATAAGTTATTTCGTTTAAACGAAATGATTATTTCGTTTAAACGAAATGATTTCGTTTAAACGAAATGATTATTTCGTTAGAACGAAATGATTTCGTTTAAACGAAATAACTTATTTCGTTTAAATGAAATCATTTCGTTTAAACGAAATAAAAAAAAGTCTCACATTACCTAATTGGAAAAAATGTGTGTAACATGTCACTTTAGGGGCACCGTAGATTTGCTTGCGCGGAGGTTGGCTATGTTGCTTTTATGGATAGGTTTTTGATGCCTTTTCAAAATTTCATGTCATGTATATATCCGCTTTTTTTTCAAGACAATGAAACATAATTGCATTTCATTTACTACTTGATATACGACTTCATAAAAGAATGTATAATTTGCAAAAGATATACTGCAGTAATTTAAATGATATTATCAAAATACCAGGAAGTGATTAGTGTCCATATTTCTCAAGAAATGTGTATAAAGCTTGTATCAACTGATTTTAAATACTTTAAACAAACATTTTTCTTTGTAGTGACAGCAAAAAACAAACAAACAAAAACATGTCTCAATCAAACCGAGCCTGCAACATTTTCGTTTTTGTCGTGTTGGGCGACCTGTGAAGTTTCCACTTTTCTCTATTTAATTGGGAAAACAATAATTAAGATATATCATTATGAAATAAATTTTAGCAAAATGAGTATTTTAACCCTTATCATGCTGAGCACGATTGATTCTAGCTTTGTGACCAGTGTAGATCATGATCACAATGTTAATTTATTAGGTCTTTAAAATCAAAACCTTTCTCACATAACAGCTTTATTAGACTGATATAATTTGCATAAAGTATCAATACAACAAAAGACAAAATTTTAATGTGTAATAAAGGAGAACTCTGAGACTGAAAAGGAAATGTAAACCAGGCACTGGCTATTGTTTAGATAATCAAATTGTTGATACAGAAGGTGCATTATATAACATTCAAATCGGAGCACCAAAATTGAAGACTAAAATTTGCATATTGAATAATTTATACATGAACATATCTACCAATTTTTCAGCGATAATTATGCTTTTAATGAAAATGGCTAAAGTATTTTTATCACATTTTCCACTGTAAATTACGAAAGAATGTCAATTCAATTTTTAAATCATATTCCTTGCATTTAAATAAATTGTATAATTGTGTACCTGAAACCAATGAAAATTTCAAACATTTAGTTTATATAGTTCAGTTAAAATATTGTGAGAATTGTTTCTGTATTCTATAAGCTGCATGTTTACGCGATGCCTTCTCTCTTCTACCAAGGCTGTATTGGATCCGAAATCGTTTTCTTTTCTTGTACATCCGTAACCGTCAGATCCCTGCAAATACATTCAATTTCACAGTTTTTACCCACCATTTTCGTAATTTATCAAGTACAGTGACAATAGAATACTATTTTACTCTTAAACAGAGATAAATAATAATCAATAAAACAGTCTTTGTTTACAGTATGTGACACATTTTACTTATTTAAACTTTACATTCTTTCCGCTAAAACCTCCTTTATTTTAGTTAGCACAAGACGGAACTCGCTCCTTTACACTGGGTAAAGTACATAAAGAATCTGTATAAGTTAGATAATACATACAAGTGTGTTACCGGCTGGTATCATCATGCGCACAGACACTTGGGGGTCAGCACCCCTCCCCCTCCCTTGCCGCCCCTGACAACCTTCAGTCAATACAGTTTTGTTTTTTAAAACAAACTGAGCACATGTTTTGATCATCAAACGACTTCTGTTACCATTTCAACATGTTTGAAAAATTCCCATACTCTATCAATGCTCAAAAAAACTGAGCATTGATAGCATATGGAAGATTTTTTAAACATATTGAAATGGTAACAGAAGTTGTTGTATGATCGAGACCTGTGCTCAGTTTGATTTAAAAAGCGAAAATATATTGGTTGAAGGTTGGCAGGGGCGGATTGGGAGGGGGACAGGCTCTGACCCCCAAGTGTCTGTGATCATGCGCGGGGGAATCTCAGGGAACGTAATTTGGGAGCTCCAGATTACGTTCCCTGAGATTCTCCCAAGCATGATGATACTCGCCGGTAACACACGCGTGTGTATTGTCTAACTGATTTATTGCATGATTAAAAACAGTAAACTGAACACATTTTTTAAATATCTTAGATTTAAAATATTTAACAAGAGGGCCATGAAGGCCCTGTATCGCTCACCTGACCTATTGACCAAAAGATCATCAAGATTAACATTCTGACCAAGTTTTATTAAGATATGGTCATAAATGTGGCCTCCAGATAAGAGTGTTAATTAGTTTTTCATTTAATTTGACCTAGTGACCTAGTTTTTGATCCAACCTGACCCAGATTCGAACTTGACCTAAAGATCATCAAGATTAACATTCTGACCAAGTTTCATTAAGATATGGTCATAAATGTGGTCTCTAGAGTGTTCACTAGCTTTTCCTTTGATTTGACCTGGTGACCTAGTTTTTGACCCCACATGACCCAGATTCCAATTTGGTCTAAAGATCACCAAGATTAACATTCTGACCAAGTTTCATGAAGATACAGTCATAAATTTGACTACTAGATTGTTAAAAAGCTTTACCTTTGATTTGACCTGGTGACCTAGTTTTTGATTCCACATGACCAAGATTCGAACCTGACCTAGAGGTCATCAAGACTAACATTCTGATCAATTCCCATGAGTTTCAAACTTAAAATTAGGTCTCTAAAGTGTTAACAAGCTTTACCTTTGATTTGACCTTGTGACCTAGTTTTTTACCCTACCTAACCAAGATTAAAACATAACCTAAAAATCTATAAGATTAACAGTCTGACTAAGTTTCATTAAGTTACGATCATAAATGTGGCCTCTAGGATGTTAACAAGCTTAAGCTTTGATTTGATCTGGTGACCTTGTTTCTGATTCCACTTGACCTAGATTTAAACTTGACCTAAAGATCATCAAGATTAACATTCTGATCAAGTTTCATATAGATATGGTCATAAATGTGGCCTATGTTGTGTTAACTAACTTTTCCTTTGATTTGACCTGGTGACCTAGTTTTTGACCCCTCATGACCCTGATTAGAACTTGACCTAAAAATTATCAAGATTAACATTCTGACTGAGTTTCATGAAGATGCAGTCACAAATGTGGCGTCTAGAGTGTTAACAAGCTGTTCCTTTGATTTGACCTGGTGATCTAGTTTTTGACCCCACATGACCCAGATTCATATTTGACCTAAAGATCATCAGGCTTAACATTCTGACCAAGTTTCATGAAGATACATTCATAAAAGTGGCCTCTAGAGTGTTAACAAGCTTTTCCTTAGATTTGACCTGGTGACCTAGTTTTTGACCCCAGATGATCCAATAACAAACTCGTCCAAGATTATTTTTGAGTGTAATATTCTGACCTAGTTTCATTAAGATTGGGCCAAAATTGTGACATCTAGAATGTTAACAGTCAAATTGTTGACGAGGCCGACACCGACGACGGACGGACGACGACGGACGACGGACACAGGGCATTCACAAAAGCTCACCTTGAGCACTTCGTGCTCAGGTGAGCTAAAAATATTTCCCCTCTTGAGCCTCCCTTAGAAACATTTCATAACCCCCAAATGACATATAAAAGCCAACAAATTATGCATGCTTCACATCAGAGAGCCTTTCTTCAACATTTTAAATAAACTACTGAATAAAAAGTCATGAAAAATTGCATAAATACACATTGAAACATTCTTTATCAATTGGTGTAATTACTCTTTAAAACAAAAAAATTGTGAAGTAGAGTTTCAAAAAAAAAATTTAAACTAACTGCCAAAACTCTGAATTTGCCGGGAGGTGCTAACGAGGTCATGAACCCTGGAGAAATAGAGAATGTAAACAATTCCCACGTGGCTAATATCAACAAACCTGATAAGCAGACGGCTTCATGTATCAATGGAATTAACACCTGGAGCATATTGTAAAGCTTTGCCAGAAACGTAATTTTGAATTTTTAAACTAAATAGAATATCATAATCATTTTTGCAGTTATACTGTTATGTTATTTAAAAAATAAAGTTTTAAATCAAGATACCTGTGTGCAGCGGAATTTAGAGCACGACTAACCGTGGCGATACCAGAATTTAGTAAACACAAAACTTAAAAGGAAAATATCGCAGTCTTGCGATAATAGCAGATGTTAAAGTTTCATCTGATCTGTCAAGTTTAAGGCAGTAGCAGCAGTTGGGACAGGAAAAACTTTTTAACAACTGTAGTTTTCAAGTGGGAAGCAGGTGAGCTTTAAGAACTGTATGTTTGTTTTACAATCAACTTTGTTTGTATCTTATTATTTTTACTTTATGTAAAGACTGGTATCCATTTCTAATTTTTGTGGAAAAGTATATTTCTGAACTCTAGTTGATTTTTTTTTAATAGGTACTTATTTGAAAATGTTCTGAGTAGATCTAAATAAATGTTCTTAAAATGATATTTATTTGCTTGGATTATGCATACATAGATCTTTTGGAGTATACGTACGTATAAGGAAATCCTATAATGTGTTTTAGTAAAATACACACGTGCCTTTAAAACTGTGAGCGATACATGTATGCAACGGAATTTAGAGCACGGCTAACCGTAGCGATACCAGAATTTAGTAAACACAAAACTTCAAAGGAAAATGCCGCAGTCATTTGTTACACAGACCTAGTTCAGTGCTCGCTTTAACGGTTCCAAGTTTTATACAGCTAGTCTTATTAAAAGCCGCTAAACCGAGGTTTTGGTCTGACTCTTAAATGATTTCCTTAAACGCAATGGACTAAACTTACTTGTGTTCTAATCTAATTTATTTTAAATTCTAACATGGCTCGATTTGATTGCTAGTTAAACAAAGAGGAAGTTCAAGGCCTGTATATTGTATGATAAATAATGGCTGGCGCGCGGACCGGTAAGAGAGCATTATGACGTCAATTATGACGTCAAATTATCATAAATGAAGCCCAGCATAATTTCTACTCCTGCGCATGTGATAAATAGACAATAAAGCATTCGAAAGGAAAACCTTGATTATTTGTTAATTAATTATAAAGAATTAGTGAACCGTATAGCACTTACTCCCGATCACTGGCGTTGCGGGTGAGTTGTTCGAACCAGCAACCTACAGATTGTGCAGCTTACACGTTTTTGTCCTGTGTTTGAATGAAAAGTATTTTTAAGTATTAGTTATTGGTCGGAGCGCAGCAATAAGTTCTATAAAATTTGAGATTTACAGTTTGCCTGTGCAAAAAGTCACGTACGCCATGTACATTTTGATTGACAGGTCTAGAGAGGAAAAAGTCTTCTTAAAACGTCAGTCAAATAACAATAGCCTTAGTGGATACAGTGTCAATTTGTGCATCGTATTGCACACATATAGGCCTATTTCTCTTGCAAATAATTAAGATATGGCAGAAAAAAAACAGTTTCGACAGAAAACAAAAAAAAAAAAAAAACAGCTGGATTATCAGTTAGAATTCATGAACGCTGATCACTTTTATAAGAACTTCTTCTTCGAGGAAATTTGGTTCGGTCAGGGTGATGTTACAGTTTCACAGCTTTTAACTGTCGATACGCAACAACTCTACAATGCCAATAAAGAATATCAAGCTGAAAACAAAGAGATCAGCAGTATTTCCATTTGCTCTAATTTGTAATTGCTATGTTTCATTATTTCTTAAAATCTGTATTTTCATTTTTTAATTGGATCATTATGCCATTTGGACACGATGTTTATTGGCTCAATATCTCTCCCAAGTTCGATAACCAGCGAAATTGACTTGGACCTTCTTGAATTATGACCCTTGAATTATCCAAAATAGAAAAAAATGTGTTCACCGCACTCTAAGTCAAGGAGCCCATATTGGATTTTAACTAGACTTTGACACAATGTTTATATGTTTATGTCCCGCTCAAGTTCGTTAACAAGTCAAATCGCTCTGGCTCTTTACAATAACAAACACTGAATAGTTCAAAATTGACAAGCTAATTTTCCTTTTCTGCCGACACTGAATTTACCACAAACTGTTTGACGTGCCATATTTGTGGCAGTTTGAAGTAAATTAGTATTCTTGTCTGTTTGCAGGTAGATTTCAGAAGCCGCTGTCTACAGTTGATATCAAGAAGAAGCAAAAGAACGCTGTTCCTGCCAACATGACTCGAAGTAACATATGGGCGATAAATGTGTGGAGACAATGGGCCGAGAATGGCAACCTGCAACCAGAAACTGCGTCGGAGCCGGGCTTTCCAATTCCTTTGGATATCGGGAACTTTCAGTCTTAACTCGGAAATGGACTTTTGGCTTCAACGCTTTATTTGTGAAATTAAGCGGAAGAACGATGAAACCTACTCGCCAGCAACTTTGCAGAATATTGTAGCAGGAATTCAACGTTATTTACGTTCAGAGAAATCGATACATGTAAATTTGTTTAAAACGACGATCCCACATTCGCTGAATTTCGAACACACGAGAGAGCTCACCAACCAAGGAATTAGACTAGAAATAAAATGTGCTGATGCCGTGACAGCTGACCACGAAAAGAAACTCTGGGAAATAGGAGTTTTTTTCAATGTCCAATTCAAAAGGACTGAGCAATGCCGTTTTTTACAACGGCAAAGTATTTGGACTACGTGGAGGGGAAGAACAGACAGGACTTCTCGCTGAACAGTTTCTTCTTGGTTATGATAGTGTAAACAACCGTCGCAATGTAAAGTTGCTGCCAAGAATAAGGAAACAATGCCCAAGGTGGACTTAAACCGTCAAAAACACCTCGTGACCTAATGAAAACAATAGTACACTACGACCAAGAAGCTTGTGTCGATTATAGTATTTACAATGTATAGGTTGTATGAGACTTACTTAAACCTGATACCTAGAACTGGTGTGTTTTATAGAAAACCATTAAATGATTTAAAGTTTGGCGCAAGTCACGTAGAACAGAAAGACATGAAAATTATGATGAAAAATTTCTTTTCTGATCGGAAATCGGAATATCAGAAACCATTCCGGGAGTTGCACTTTGTACCACTCTGTACAACCAACGGTACGCAGAAAAAAAGGTAATGAGTTGCTCGAAACATGCATCCTCTGTCGTCCAGTGGTACCAACGTGAACAGTTTTCTCTTAACTCAGATGTTTCTCGCGATCTGGAATCTGTTTTGGCTCCAGGTATACAAAGGTATGATTCTAAACCAGACTTGAAAAACTTGTCAAGTAAAAAGATAAAACGTGACTTGCAAAAACTTGATACTACTACTACTGTGTTGAACCCGGAAAGCACCAAACCTCTGTATAACACAGACTTGCGAAATGAAAGTGAATCTGTTTTAACAGTAAAAGTACCAGCCTGTGTTCAGAAGGTCATGATAGTGACTCACACTGGTAAAATGTTTGTGATGGAAATTTAAGAAAACCTTAAGTTTGCAAAAACTTTATGACAAAAGTGTCAAATTAAAACGGCGTGAAATAGAATTTTCATTTGTCACGTGACTACATTTCTATTTTTAATAAAACTTCTTATGGTAGGTTGACATTGAATTGGGGCTACCTACTCTACTGTCTAGTTAACTACTTTTAACGAATTTATGGAGTTGCAGACATGCATTCAAACTAACCTTGTTATACTAGCTCAACAGTTCTTTTCAGTTTCCACTGGATGTTTAACGATGCTAAATAAAGTTCATTTCTGTTTTTGTGTGTTTACTTTATACTGTCTGCACTTGATCATCTCATTTTGCATGTTTTTTCCGTAACCTGCTTATTTGCATAAATTCCGCCCCTATGTGATACGACCGATGACGTCACGTTCCCGCATTATCAAGAGAAAATAAGTGACACATTTTATGCCATAAAATAAACAAAACGTATTTTATGTGATATATTTTTCAAATATTTTGAAAAGCCTGGCCCTCTGATCGGATAGCAAAGTAGAGCAAACTGTAATTCAGTTAAAACAGATGTTTAATGCAATTAACTATGTAGACATACCCTCCGTTGCATGGAAGAGCTTGAAAGATTGTCACATGATCGCAATCCCCAGCAGAGGTGATCTGGATCTGACAAGTAGAGAAATTAGTAAATACAGTCAAATTCGAAAACAAACGATGCAGAATTTAACAGCAATATCTCCTTTTTTCAGTTAATCTGTATTTTTTATTTCTAAATTTTAAATATAACCATAATGGATTACAGTTCACTTGAATAATAAATGAATGTTATCTACTTTCTATAGCACAAGTAAAAAACTAGTAATGGCACAAAAATCTAACTTTCGGTCATTGCATGCATTTGCAATTCCCTGGTGTATGTGACCTCTATTCGTTAGTGTTTGCCCTTTATACATTTTAACAGTTGTAGTCTTACCTTTACACAATAATTCGTTCCCGCAACAATCTGACTTCTGTACTTGAGAGCTTTGTACATTGTAAAAGTGCCACCAGTCGTCGTCTGTACTTGTTCTTTTACCTTCGATATGTCAAAAATTGTGATTTTACATTGCCACACATATCTTAACAGCGTCTTTTATTATTCAATATCGTAAATTAAGGTATGTAAAAAGAAGTGATAAGTGTTATTCAATTTTACATTAATCTTAATATGATACATACTTTGTTGCTTTCAAAGAAGTTGTTTAAAACTGGTGAATTTTCTTTTATGAATATAGTGTTACGATTTTACTTTTTACGTGCCTGTCAACAACTTGAAAACCAAGAAACAAAATAAATCTAAACATATTCTGATTATGGTACATGGCAGTTAATGAAAGAGTATACCTTTAGTTACATACACGAAATCATCTTAAAATTACCAATGCATGAAAGAAATGTCTGTCATTTGATATATTGATAACGTAACACATAAGCACAGATAGTGCTTGACTCCCTTTTCATTCTTTCATTGCTATAATTATTGTTGAATTGCTGTTAATAATAGGATTGTGGTCATTTATGGACAATTTGGGTTAGCTGGATCCCAGCATCACACATTATATTATATACAATAGTTAAAGGGAACCAACTATTTGTTAAAGCAAGTACCCGTTGTAAAATACTATGTGCTAATTTGGACCAATCAGAAACAAGTTCTATAAATAGCACCAATCAAAGCTCACTTCTGATAAGGTATAAATAGGTAGATGGATGACAGAGAAATCATTCTGTATCCAGCGATCGAGGATTCAACTAATAATTTATCCCAGTACCTTGATGAGGAAGTTATTGCAACTACACTGTCAGGGCGGATAAATTATTAAAAAGAAGACGTTTGAAGTTCATAGACTAAAGAAGAGTTGCAGAACTTCAACAAGGTTTCGAGCTATAGGGTCAGCGCATAGAAGTTGTACCTTAACGGTAGTCGAATACTATAGAGATAGCAAATATAGCTGAGGCAGAGACATAGTGTTTGGTATTCAGTGTTATTAGCGAACTACAGCCAAGGCATCGGGGTTAAATCTATATGGTAGTTGAATGCTATATGTGATAGCATATAGGCGCTGAGCATCCAGGAGTCAGGGCAAACATATTGAGTTGCAGCTTCAATTAAAAAGACATAGGCTGAGCATCTATACAATAGGACTCATATGCTGCAGAATCAAAGAAAATGTATGACGGAAACTTCAACATAAAGACCAGCCAAGTATAGTATCTCCAGCCTATAGGAGTTTGAGCTGATTATCATTAATTGAAGTTTATTAGTTTGAAACATTAAGTGATTTGCATGATCCCTGAAATTATTAGCTCCTAATAGAAATCATTTACGAATCATTGGTATACGAATCATTTAGGCAAGGTAGCCAGAGGAAAATTTTATATACGAGATATTTGGTCTCACCAACTATACGTTTTAGCAAAGGACATTCTACATCATTTGTCAGCTAGTCTAAGACATAGTCACCTTAGCGATTGGACACATTTCATTGTTCAAGATACTAAAGGCGTAGGCACTTCCCTGGGTCATATAACTCGTATCCTGACAATGTCCAAGTCTGTATTTTAAAAAAAAAGTAGTAATTATCTTGCACTTCTGTACAAGAAAGCTTTGTCTTAACAGTTCTACCTTATCACATATTTCTTGTACTTCAGGAGTGGCTTCCGTTTCTTCACCCCAACCTCCTAAGATCACGTCCTTGCCCTCCGTAGCCATGTGTATGCTTGCAGTGAACTGATCTGTGAGATAAACGTGGAATATTAATTCTATATTCTGTAGTCTATGTTACTCACTATAATCACAGGATAGAACAGTTTGTTGCACACTTGACATGACAATTTTCATCAAAATGAACTGACTAACCATGCGATCAACGATTTTCATTAAAAGGAACCGACTAACTCGACGAACTATAACATGTGACCTTCATATTTCTTAGTTTTGTTAAATCATAAAGTACCACACTTGCGAATGGTTCTAAATGCGCTAGTTATGCACTTGTGTTGCAAAATACACATGTCGCTTAGTTTATAGACCAACAGTGCAAGTCATCTCAACATAGTCATCAAATATTGTGCGTGTTCAAATGATCAAACAAAAGTGTAGTGCTAGTGTACTTATTTTAGACTTGGTTTGGAAAAATAAATAACACTCAAGACTCAGTTGCAAAATAGCAGGGCTGTGATCGACAAGGGTGAGAAAAATGTGCAACCAGACCGGGACTCGAACCCGGGGCCTCAGAATACCGTTCCGATGCTCTACCGACTGAACTACCCGACCGCCTACACACTTTCTCCCCGTTTTAATATTTAAGTCCTATACCGTGACATATTTCCTCACCATTTTGAAAGTCGTCCTCGAATCCCAGCGGGTACTTTATATATAAAAGCAATTACAGGGGCGGAGACTAACCAGTGTAATGCCGTCACGGTCCCACGGTGGGCGCCAGTTGTCACAGGGTGAGAAAAATGTGCAGCCAGACCGGGACTCGAACCCGGGGCATCAGAATACCGTTCCGATGCTCTACCGACTGAGCTACCCGGCCTTCCACACAGTTTCTCCCCGTTTTAATATTCAAGTCCTATACCGTGACATATTTCCCCACCATTTTGTAATTATTCCTCGAATTCCAACGGCTACTTTATATATAAGCAATTACAGGCGTCGGAGACTAACCAGTGTAATGCCGTCACGGTCCCACGGTGGGCGTCATTATAAAAATGTTTTAATTCTTACTAAAGATTGATAAAATCTTGCAGTGTCAAACTAATTGCATTTATATGTCTGTTAATAAGTGTTATTGCATTTTATAACATAATCTTAATACTGTTTAGTAAGATAATAATCTCTGGACACGCAAAGACATAGGTCCCTGGTCACGTGAAGTCACATGAAATCTCACTTGGTATCGCGGTATGCGAGATTTGTTGCTAGGGGACATGTAGGTTTCCTGCAATATCATTGGTTAATTTTATTGTTGTCATGAATATCATGAAAAAATCAATGATAACAGGAACAGAAGAATTTTACCTACGAAATAAGAAGGACATATACTTCTGTGTTTCAAGTCGCGATATCCGACTAGATAACTACAAAGTTTTAATTAATTTAGTTGTGTTTATAGAAATTATTGTTGTTATGTGAACATCCATATATTGTTGTTGAAAACTGAATAAAAGAAGAAACAGAATCTGGAATTTTGCTAATTCCCTCAATTAAGTGGACTCGAGCGAAACAAATAAATAAATAGCCGAAAACAAGCAAATATTCCCCAAAGAAACTTCATGTCAAAGAAACGTTACATTTAAAGGATTTCCAATAACAAACTATAATTTGTAATAGAAATGAAATATTATTACCTACATTTTCTAATTTGACAAAGTGTCTAGTGGTCAGTTACGTATTGTTCCTATTGTTCAATTATCCGAATTAGCGGAATCGCTAATATCTTTTATCAAAACTGTAAGAATGTCATAGAGTTGAACACTTATACGGGGATATCTCTGATTAAATATACGAACTTACTATACATAATATTTTATCATATTTAGTTTAAACATATTTTATTTCAAACATATGTGCATACAACAATTTACAATATTGTTACCCTACATGTCGAAAAAGGATTAGATCCGATAAAGGTCTCCTATTATCATATTTATTTTATTAAATTAACTATTAAAGGTCGCGATATATGGCTGAGAAAAAATCCTGAAATACTATTTCTTATATCTGGAACAGCTATATATAAGTAGTATTAGAATTGTTTGTGCGAAGTCAATCTGACCCCCCTGACCCCTTGACCCTATTCTCTAAGTGGACTTTAATCTTACCCTAAACTTAAAATACTAACTTGGTACCTTTGATACCCTGAAAATCTTTTAAATCTTTAGTTAAACCGAATGAAAACCTTTGGTTTAACCAAAAAAAGATTTAGTCTTTGGTCCGGACTGACCCCCTGACCTTTTGACCACTTTTAAAAACTGACCAATGCCAACCAATTTAAAAAATAAGAAAAAAACAGGTTTTCAGGTTGCTTTAACTTGACAAAACCTTACCAATTAACAAAAATGAGAACAAAATCTAAAAGTATTAAAAATAATTAACTATAAAATGTACCTCCTGTAATATTACTTCCGAATTTCTTATTTATATACTAACTATTATACCGCAGTTAAACAGACGATTTATTGTCGCATTCCTTTTATCAGCTGTTATTTGCAATAATCAATAAAGCGGCACCGGTGCATTAAACCAATATTTGTTTAAAGTTGTTGATATTGATAAACTTGAAAATGACACCGGTGTTGATAAATAGTTTTTGTTGAAACAGTTTATTGAGAATTACGCTGTAATCCGTCTGCACTTAATGACCTTAGTATAGAACGTTTTGCAGACGACATATGTGTCAGTTTTTGTTGAAACAGTTTATTGAGAATTACGCTGTAATTCATAAAAATTTTTAAAAACATTAAACGTATAGATTATAGCTTTGTAATTTGGTGACACACGGTGTGTTTACAATCAATATTATAAGTTAAACAGACGATTTATTACATTCCTTTTAAGATAAACATATATCGAGGAGTTGTTTATACAACATATTTGATCTTATTTTCAATTAGTAAGTATATTATTAGGGTACACATAGTAATTAAAACTTTTAATTAAACCTTTAATCCAAAAGGCTGTTTCTATCATAGGATACAGGTTCATCTGATATGTAGAATTTGATGTAACTGCCCATCAAAAGCATAAATGTTAATTCTGTAAATGCTGAATCGTCATACGGGTGAATATCAAACATTGTTCCTTGTTTTAGATAAATTTTAATTTTTTTCTTATACATAGATATTAACTTATCAGTATCAAAGTCCTCAGCTGCCTCAGCTGTTATATTTACATTATCAAATATACCAAAAAGTAAAACATCATCCTGAGGCCTATTATTTCGCCACCTAAATATAAAATGTGATATTGGGCTTTTAGTGGGTTTATACGGTTCACCCGGGGAGCTTGCACCCTTTAATAAAATCTTAATATCTATTATATAAGTTCCGGTTTTTCTGACTATAAACACACCACTCAAAAGCATATCTAGTACATCTATTTTATATTGTTGGTTTATGCTTATAAAATCTTTATAATCTAAGATAATTCCAGGTCTTATTTCAAATATATTTAAATAGTTCAGATCGGCCATATTTTTATATGTTGAATGTATCCAGGCACCACGACGGTCGAAATACTTTTTCATTTGTATGTAATCAAAAGTATGATTATAATAGTATTCAAAGAGAAACGCTTCATGTCTCACTTCCTCTACCCTTTTTTCTATTTTCCTGTCTTTCTTTTTAAGTTTAAGAATTATTTCAGCTAAATCATCAACTCGTTTTGTTGTAGCAACTTCAGAAGCAGATAAACTATCAACAGTATTTTTTGTTCTAGCTAATTGTGTTTCTTGTTTTAAGAAAACATTTTTTACTTTTGTAATTTCTTCAGCATTAGTGGTAATTTCTTCAACATTAGCGGTTATTGCTTTAGTATTAGCAGTAATTACTTGGGTATTAGCAGTGATTGATTCTCCTTGTTTATCTGATATTTTAACTACAGAGTCCAAATCATTTATTATTTTTTTAATTTGATCATTAATTATCTTAATTGCTTCAATATTAGCAGTAATTAACTCTCCTTGTTTAGCTGATATTTCAACTACAGAGTCCAGATCATTTTTATGTTCTTCAACTTTATCATTAAATTCATTAATATCTTCTTGTAATTTTTTTGTAATATTACTTAATTCTGCATATTTTAAATTATGACGGTTGTCAACAATACTAATCCAATTTCGAATTTGTTTTTTAAAGTCATCTATTTTAGAATTAATTTCTTTTTTAAGGTTATCTAATGCTGTATCATGATCATCACCTCTTTGTGAAGCTGCCTTTTCCAATTCAGATTTATATTCTGCAAATTTATTTGAAAATGTATCGAGTAAATCTTGATTCCCTTTTGCCATTTCAGTATTTAGTTTATTTATTTCTGTTTTGATTTCTAACTGATACATATTTTGTAACTTTTTCTCAGCTTCAATAATCTTATCTTTTAGCTCTTCATGTTTAATCATACTATCTTTTAATTCTTGAACTTGAGTGTATAAAATGTTTAAATTGACTCGAAATACTTCTTTTATGTTGTCATCTGTCAAATCAGATTTCTCTTCAAGTTCTTTAATAGAATTAGTCATAGCTTTCATTTCTTCTTCAATTTTACCTTGTAATTGATTAATTAATAATGAATTCTTTTTAAAATCTTTTGTTAATTCTTCAATATTCTTTACTTCTACTTCTAGTGTTTGTTTTATACTTTTGACATCTTCAAGTTTATAGTCATCTATTACACTTTGAATTTTTTTATACACAAACCGTCTTGAAACTGCATCGTTGGGTTTATCTGGATTTCCTAGGTTGATTATTTCATTACCTCCCATATCTAATGCTCTATTCATTGTGTTATCAAGTTCCTTATTTCTATGAAGATACGATTCCGTTTCCTTTTTAAGCTTTTTGAATTGCTTTTTAGTAGCATAATCACTTAAATCAATATCAAATTTAACTTTACTTACACTTTCAGTTTCACTTATTTGTTTTGTATCATTAAAAACTCCCATCTATATATTACCAGTAAAGTTTTTTCTTAAAAACTTCCTTGGTTTGTCAATATATAAGAAATCATATTTTTGATTTGTTGCATTAGCAAAAGTATCACGATCTATATTTTGTTCATTACAAATCATATCATTTTCTCGTTTACCTGGACTTTCAAATAAAATATAATGTGAACAGTTAATTCGAATATCTTTTGGTGTTTTATAGTAAGACTGACTTAAATAAATAACACAACAGTTTTTGTGACGTCCTTGAATAAAGTATTTTGTTATTTCATTTTGAACTTTTTTATCTTCACATACAAAATCATCAAATATTACTACTTTTTGTTTTTCTGATTCAAGATTTTCACAAGGTTCAATTTGGTTGGGATCAGCTGAATATTCAAGTATTTCATTTGGATCTACTTTAATTTTTTTTGCAATTTGACTTAAGTGGTTAATTAAATCTTGATATTTAGATTGTTCTAGGTTTTTAGCATACAAGTATAATTTATCATAATATATAAGAGGTTTTCGAAGTATATGCATTAATGTATTTGTTTTTCCAGATCCTGACGATCCACATATTAACATTCTAAAACATGAATCTGGCATAAAAGGATAAAATTGTTTAAAGTTATTGGATTTATCACTTTTTGTATCATAATTTGGAATTTCCATTTATATAATTAAAAACTAAAGTTTTAAAACTTTATATTACATTATTTTACATTATTTTACAATATCTTACATTATCTTACATTATCTTACATTATTATATAAATGCAATCAAAACTTAATGAAATGATAATAAGAAAAAAATTAGTTGGGCAAAAGATGAGAAATCTTAGAGAAGAAATAATGAGAGAAAAAATAAGAAAAGCTACAAATCGGGATATGTACACTGAAATTTATAAGCCAATTACTGAAAAAATAGAAAGTCAAAAAGAACAATTATCAAGTCAGTTAAAAGCATTACCTGGAATTAAGGAGCAATTAGCGTTACTTCCAAAAAGTTTTGTTGATAAAATGCAAGAACAAAAATCGGCAGAGATAATGGAAGAACAACCACCTCCGGGACTACCACAACCATTACAACCATTACAACCATTACCACAGCCATTCCAAAAACCAATGCGATTAATACCGCCGAAAGATCATATGGGTTTGGATGATGAAGATGATGTGTTTAAAGACACTGATGATACAACTGAAGAATCAGAAGAAGAATTGGGAGCAAGACCAAAAGAATTTGATCCGGAGGTATTAAATAAAGAAATTGATTTAGATCTTTTAGATGCAAAACAATATTGGACACCGCAAGAAGTGTTTGAATTTTTTCACACTGAATCTAAAAATCCTGATGAAAAAATGACTAGGAAAGAAGTAGAGGATATCATAGAAAAGGTAACAAAGAAAATAAAAAAATTGGGTAATGAATCTGGTGCAATAACCAGAATGAAAAATCCCACAGATCTTGATTTAAAGCAACAGGAAGCAATTATAGCTAAGTCGGATAATTATAAAAAATATAGAGACGTAATCAATGATATTCTAAAACAAGGAAAATATATGGGAAAAGGAATAAGATATCATAACCCATATAAAGTTTCACCAAATGGACAATATGGTAATTTAATTATTAACTTAAATAAACTTTATGGTCAAAACAAATTAATTGCTAAGGATAGAATAACTGGAAAAGAAGTAATTAACACTAAAGTAGATGATGATTTAATTGATTTGATTAATAAAAGATATAACAATAAGAAAACGCATTCAATTCATTCAAGAAAAATATTTAAAGAATTAACAGAAAAATCAGGATTACCTATCAATAAAAGATCTATGAAATTTAAGAAAGAAATTAGGGGACAAGGTTATGACGTTTGTCCGTGTAATC
Organism: Mercenaria mercenaria; assembly: GCF_021730395.1. Classification (NCBI taxonomy): domain Eukaryota; kingdom Metazoa; phylum Mollusca; class Bivalvia; order Venerida; family Veneridae; genus Mercenaria; species Mercenaria mercenaria. The sequence continues at coordinate 94,027,094 of NC_069364.1, forward strand.
CAGAAGAATTGGTTAATGACTTGGAGTTAATTTGTGGTTCAATTGATGCTGGAAATAATAATGAAGAACTAAAAAATGAAGGTATTAGAATAATTGATGAACTATTAAAAATGAATTCACTCTTACCAGAACAACATGAAATGTTATATAAAAATTATTTTTCTTGAATTTAGATTTTAATTAAAAAGATATGTTTGATAATTATATAAATGGAACAAAAAATAGTATTAAGTTCTGAAACAGTTAAAGATAATAAAAATAAACCGAGTGATTTTACAATCAGATTTAGTCGTTCTTTAATTTTAGATAAAAATAAAACTTATGTTGTTGGTTTGGATAGTATTAACACTATGACCTACTCTTGGCATAATATTAGTGATGAATATGACAATAAAAGAATTCGTTACAATAATGGTAAAGAATGGAAAGATATTATATTTACAAATGGTTCTTACAGTTACACAGATATTAATAATTATATTAGGGAAACATTAATAAGTAATGATGATTTTGAATTTAATAAATCAGAAATTGCTCCAATAAGTTTGGAATTTGATTTAAGTAGTTTTAAGATTTTGATTTCAATTACAGATAATTTTATGTTGGATTTAAGAATGTCAAATTTTCATACATTGCTTGGGTTTGAGAAAAAAGCATTGAGAAATACTGAATGGGGAACTACAACACCAAATATAACTAACTCTGTGGATACAATTTACATTCATTGTGATCTTATTGATAATTCACTTGTTGATGGTAATTTCAGTGATATTATCTATGCTTTAAGTACTGCAGATTTAACAAGAGCTTATCCATTTACAAAAGAACCACAAAGAGTTGGATATTCTGAAATTAATAAATATATATAAATTCAATTAGAATATATATTACAGATGTATTCGGTAGAATAATAATTTTAATGAGGTTGAAACAAGTTTTACACTAATTTTAAAAGAAATTAATTAAAACTAAAGTTTTAAAACTTTAATTATGAAATTATAAATTTTAGTTTTATATAATGTACAAAAAAGTTTATGACAAAAATAAAGGAATATTTATTTATGTTGATGCTCACACGGGAAAAGAAATCATACACGGAACAGGTATCTTTGATACTTTAACGAAATTGTTTTCAAGCGGAGTTGCATCTTCAATTGGCACAGCTGGAAAAAAAGCTTTGGAAACAGCAGGAAAAGCAGCACTTGAAAGTGGAACAAAAAAGGTTGGCACAGAAGTTGGAAATTTAGCTGCTGATAAAATTGTTGAAAAACTTAAAAAGAAACCTGCTCCAGCAGTTGGTAATTTAATTGCTAAGGAATTACAAGAAAAGAATAACAGTAAAAATAATAATAAAAATAATAGTAAAAATAATAATAAAAATAATGATAAAGAGGAGAATATTCATATGAGAATAAATAGAATATTGTCAGGATCTGGGACTTCAGCTCAACAAAAACGTATTAACAGATTAATTTATAAAAACTAAAGTTTTAACTTTAATAAAAAATAAAATAAAAAATAAAATAATATATAATATATACATGTTTAGAACAAAACAATATTGTGAAAGATATGAATTAACTCCTATTCAATTAGATACAGCATTAATATCTGTCCTGGGAAATAATGTTAAGCAAAAAAAAACGGATATCACTTTACAATTATGATAGAAGTTCATATTTTGTTTGGGTTTTAAAAGGTTATTTGAAGTAAGTTTTAAAATAAATAAGCTTGCTGATGGTAATGATTATGGTGCTGGTGGAGATGATAATCAAATTGCTTTAATTAATAATGCAGCTTCATTAATTGATCAGTTAGTGGTTAAACAAAATGGAAAAATTTGTTTATGATTGTAATAATTTATAAAAAGTAATAAATGTAAAGAGTTTGGTTGAACTATCTGAGGATTATGCAAATAAACTGGAACAAATGAGTTTTATTTATTTAGATACTACTGCTGTTGCTGAAAGCAGAAAAGACCAAGCTGGATATAATTCGGGGTTTGCCTCAAGAAAAACATTAACCGAAGGTGGTAATGAGGCAAATGCTAAATTCCATTAAATAATTATTCATTTTTTCAGGGTTAAAAACTAATATTTTACCTCCAAGTCAAATTCAAATAACACTACAGCTGACAGATGTGATGAATTAATTTTTAGAGCTAATGCTGCTGACCCTGGTAGAGTTATTGTAAACAAAATTAATTCTATGGGTTCCACGTTTGGTTTTTAATGAATTTGGGTTTGATCTAATTGCTACTGAAAGATTTACAAAAGCAAGATGGTCATACCTTGGGGAAATGATGACGCAATCAACTGATACACGACAAGACGGACATAACTTTTAGAATAACAGCGGGTGTAATAAAAACCACAACATGTATTTGTTTATTTACAACGACCTGAAAAAAGTATGCACAAGACAGAATCCACTTTTATTAGATACATTTAAAGTTGATGCAGCAGCTGATAATACTTGTATTTTGAGCTCTTGTCGTCTTGAAGTTGGTAATGGTGTTTTTTATCCAAAAAATAGAATACACAAGTATATAAAGAATATATGATGTTTGAAATTTAAATTTATTATTAAAAAACAAAAAAATAAGACTCTGGAAGTCTCTTAAATCGATCAAATTTTCAAGAATTGTTCGGTTTGTTCATTTTAACTTAGATATAAAAAAAACAATAACAGAAGATCCTAAGCAGATAACATTAACAGCTAAATTAAATGCTCGGCCGGCAGCACATGTCCGTGTTTATGCAATTGTTTTGTATGAGGAAACAGTTGAAAAAAAATACTATTGGAAATGAACTTGTCATTGTTTAAATGAACTTGTCATTTTTTAAATGAACTTGTCATTGTTTAAATAAACTAATATAAATTTAAAATAATATAAATAAATTTTATATAAATGACATCAAATTATATTGAATAAAAATTAACCTTACAGATGGACAAAAGAAAAATTTTAGCCCGAGCCTACAACAACAAAATTCCACATACTTTTAGATTAAACATGAACAATTACATGGAACTTCCCTTTACTTTTAACAAAACACAAATAATCAAATTAAAAAAGCTGTTGCAATAAGAAGGGATTGAAATTACATTTTAAAAAGCCAAATGTCCAGTCAAGGTCAAATGGTGGATTTTTAGGAGCTTAGCTGGTTTGTTAGGAAAACAATTCTTCCAATGGCAGCAAAAATAGCTCCAAAAATATTAGCCCCTCTAGGCATTGGATCCCTTTCTGGACTGGCCAGTACTGGTGTTAGTAAAATACTTGGAAATGGTATGATTTCAGTAGCTAATGATAAGAGAAATATGATATCACCATATCTTACACCAAATCAAGAGAAAGCAACTAGTAGGATCTGGAGTGATTAAATTACACAAAAACAAAAACAAGACGGTGGGGTTTTTAGGATGTTGGCTGCTATCTAGGAATACCTTTGATACATCTTTGTTAAGTGGGAAAGGACTACAGATTGATTCTCAACGGAGACCTTACAGCCCAATTCCTATAGTAAAAAAAAATAAAATTTATAAACAAACCTATTTCTAACTTTGAAATAGAACAATGGGTAAAACAATTAAAATTAAAAACTTTAGGGGTGTATTTAGTAGAAATAATTTATTAAAATTAAAAAAAAGGACGAGTGTGGAATTATAAATTTTGGGGACGATTCTATTGGTCCTGGAACACATTGGGTTTTTTACTTAAATTACTTTGTACTTTAAACCCATTTGGACTTCCTCCACCAAAAGAAGTAATTAAGTATATACCAAATGTAAAATACAACAATGTTCAATATCAAGACAAAAAAAAGTATGCTTTGCGGATATTATTGTTTATTTTTCATTAAAATGTTACAAGATAAAGTACCGTTGTATGATTTAATTGTTTTAAAATACAAAAAATTTAATAATGTAAAACAAAAGAACAAACTTTTTAAAAATTTTATTTTAAACTAAAAAGGGACATTTATTTAACTTATTAAAACTGTTTTTATTTAACTGGAATAATTAATATAATGGGAATATGCAATAATATAAATGAAAAAAGTAAAAAAAAATAGAAAGACAATTAATAAAAAACCTCCATTGTTTAACATGTTATACCCAAGATACTGACAGTGGATTATTTCAATGGAAAACTGTAAATGCTAGTCCTGGTTTAGTTCAAAATGGTAATAATGTAAGAATAATTTTAATTGCATTTTTAAATTTATTCTTTTTTGATGCAATTAAATTAGATAAAGGAGAAGCTAAATTACAAATAAAAAATAAAGAAAATGTAATTCTTCAAACTTAAAATGTAAAAAATAACAGAAAAAATGAATCTATTTCTATTAATTATGCAAATGAATTTAAAATAAATGATGTTATTTATATTAATTCTTTAAATGTTATGAATATTCAATTAACCAATTTTATGTTCTATAATTTAATAAAAATTTTAAAAAAACTTTAATAAAACTTTTAATTATTTAAGAATAAGCTAATGTAGCAATACCATTATCAAGAATATATCTTTTATCATCATAACATGATAAAGATGTTTTAAAATTATTTATAACATAACTGGAAAGATTGTGTTTATAGAACGAATAATTTTAAAAGTGTGATTACTTTGGGTTGAACTAAACAAAGTATCTTGTAATTTTTATGAAACTATTGTTTTCTTAACAACAAGTTTTTTAATTCCTTTACATTTTTTAACATTAACTTCATTTTCTAATAAATAAGAATACATTTTACTTCTTAATCCGACAAATTCAACAATGGGAATGCCGGCAGCTTCATCTTTAAATTTTCCAATTACTTTTTTATTATTATCAAAAAAATTTTTGGGATTTGGGTTATAATCACTATTATCAAATAAACTTTGTCCTTATAAAAAATCCTCATATGCATCTTTGGTTTTTATTTCATAACATAATGAATCAGTGTCAGTGAATGTAATTTAAAATTTAAACCCTCGTACTTTTCCTTAATGAAATTTATAATGAAAATCTTTACATTAAATATTTGATAAATCTAGAATGCACTTCCAACATAAAAAAGGGTCTGTTTAATAACAAACTTCTTTTATTCTATGAATACCAAACAGGTTAGATTAAACATTGTTGAACAACAAATGAAGGTTTGGCTATGTATTTTAATAAAATATTTTCATCATGAGTTAATTTAATATTAACCCTCTTGCGTAAATTCTCCATCGTCTTACCGAATACAGAATTGTTCATTTAACTTAAAAAAGTCCTTTTCAAATGAATTTTTTGCTTTAGATCTTTTTTGAGTATTAAAATCAATATATTTTTTTTAGCCAAGGACTTTCGTCAAAAGTTAATATTTTTGTGTATTTTTGTTACTTTTAACCCTAATTGTGTATAAGTTCAAGATTTTTAAAATGACTACATAATTTTGTTTTTTCATTAAAGTTGGAACTAATTTTTTTACATTACTTTTCCTATTTCAAATTTCTGTTTTAAATTTTTACTATAATCAGAAAGCCATTGATCTGGTATAATAATTTTTTCGGGAGCTAAAGGATAAATCATTGTGGGTTTTATGTAATTCTTTTGGATATTAAAGATCACATTCAACTATAAAGTTAGTTTTACCTTTTGCAATTAATTCTTGAATTGTTTTTCGGATATAAATTTAAAGTTTCCAGAGGGTAAAGGTTGACACATAGCCCAACCGTAAAGATTATTGCGTCAAGGTACTTTAATGTATTTTGCTTTCTTCTTTTGAATTATAATCTTTCATATATTTATTGTTTGCTTTACTGTATCTGTTTGAAATAAAACTTATTTCCTCCTCTCAGCCTTTTCAATAAAAAGATACTATCAATATCAGTTATTAATCTATTTAAATTTCCAGTCTTTTTTAAACATTGCATCCCAAGCAAAACCAGGATTTACTAAAATAATGACAAGGATCTAATTTGTAGTACTCTAAACATTTTTTCTAAAATTTTCAAATACATCAGCAAAAAGTAATACGTCAGTTTTTTAAATATAGATTTATGATATTTCCCAGTGTTTTAATTTTAAATTTTTCCAGATATTTTTAGCATGTTCGTATTCATTATCAGATATGTGTGTTTCATTTAAAATTGAATAAAAATCTTCTTTAGAAGGTAATTCTGTTTCTTTGAATTTTTTAATGAATCCATGTAATCATATGGATAAACACCTTTTGTTTTTAATAAATTAATGTTTTCACAATCAAATTCTTTGAGATAAGTATTTAAATTCTGGAATATTTTTTACTAGTTATCCAATGATTGAGACATAACTGGAATGAATCAATAAAGACCAGTCAGAAAATAATGCCATATATCTTTCCATATTGTTAGGAATAACATTAATTTCTTTTTTAAATTTTCCCTATTTGTTGCATAATAAAATGACCCTCAATAAACCTCTTAAATTATGAAAAATAACAGGAATTTTATGTGTTAGTTTAAAATTAATATTAATTCTGAGTGAGCACTTCCTCTAAATTTCCTGTTATATGACAATGGTCACGGACAGGATTTTCATTTCCTTATATTCTTTTTCACAGATATGACAAAACTTTTGTTTTTTAAATTCGGTTGAATCATTTTTTGACATCTTAGTTCTTTGTTGAAATGTTCTTTAAATATTTCTTTACAATATTCCTCTTCCTCAAGCATTTTTTCAATAAACTTATAAACTGCATTAGGTCCTCTATAAATCTGGGTTGGTTTAGTATATTTATCGTCTTTAAAAACAAACAACTTTATAGCCGTAACCACAATCTATATGATTTTGATAATGGTTCAGTAAATGAAGATTCAGTTGATGGGAAAGCAGTTAAAACTTTTTTAGTTATTGATTCAAAATCAGCATAAATTACAAAAGGTACTGCTAAAACCTTTTTGATAATTTTTTAAAATTTTACTTTACTTCCCTCTTTTGGCATTTTTACACTTGGATACCATTAATAGCAAAAAAATTTTGGTATGTGTTTATTTAATATTCTTTCTTGAGTAAAATGTTGTAAGCAACTTTTACAAAAGTGTTTTTTTTTTTGTATTTTTTGTTTTGTTATTCATTAATTATTAAAGTCTTTTATCCAAACATAATGTTGGACTTTCAGTTCTTGAGGGTTTACAGTCATCATCAGTTATTTTATCATTTATTTTATCATTTATTTTATCTTAGTAATTAGCAACATGTCACGTGTTCTTCGTATTGTATTTTGATATGTACAATGGATAAATACTATTTTTCTTCATAACCAAATATATTAAATGATATTTTATTTAAAACTTCAATTTTAGGTATTTGATTTAATGTAACAGGAAATTTAAAATTTCCCGTATAATCAAGATCGTTTTATATGGTTTTTTATAATTTGAAACTCTTTCAGAATGTTTTGTTACAGGAAATTTATAAGCTAAATGACACCATCTAAAACATTGATTACATCATTCTTTATATTTATTTTAAACCTTTCATTGAATTTGTAATGGTTTTGGTAATTCTAAATAACTTGAAGCAGCCAAAGGACTATACTTTATCTGTTTTTATAATGAGCATCAACTGACTCTATTCTCCAGCCACTTCCTTCAGAAATCCAATTACCCAAATTTTATTTATTATTTCATCAAAAGCTTGATGTAAAGTTTTTTTTATTTCGTTTGTGTTAATAATTTCTAAAGCCTTTGATTGAAAATAAGCGATTTATATATTGTATCAGTTTTATCCATTTTTGCAAAAGTTATTTTTAAAACAACGTTTATTTTTATACCTTTTAAAGTTTAAGTTCAGATTTAAGTATTTCATAAGAGTCGTTTTTAGTTAAAAATAATTGATTTCTTTGGGATCTTGTCTATATGTAATTTTAATTTCAAAATTTTTTATAATATTGTTTTGTGGATCTCTCAATTTCCATCTATATATTTATATTTAGAAAAAAAATCTTCAAGCAAAAAAGGATTAAAAAATAATTAAAAAAAATAATTAAAATAATAATAAAATAAATAAAGTTTTAAATTATCTTTAAGAAGAAATAAAATATTTAAATTTATATCTTTTTCCATTAACTTTTGATATTCCACATTTTACTCGGTTTGTCCCTTCACAACACATTTTTATTAACCCAGCATTAATACCAATTCTTTAGATGCTTTGTAAGTGCTTTTATATGTTTTTCTTCATTAGTATCACAGTCGGTTACAATAACTTTTTTAGGATTGTTTCGATAATTATTGGTCTGGGACAATCACTAAAAATCTTTCATCATTTTCTTCTTCAGTTAATAGACAACCACAGTCCCCTTCAAATAAAGTTCTTTTTCGAAGATTGGATCTATAACATTTTTTAATTTATCAATAACATGATTTTTATATTCATCGCTAACTATTTGATCAAGTTTTGATTTAATTACATTTCTTCTTTTAAGAACTTTCTTATATGAATTTTTGTCTGGATTTCATTATTTCTCCTAAAGTGCTAGATAATTTTGACATAATCATTCTATCTACCTTTCTATTAACCATCTATATATAATATACTTATAGAAAAAAATCTTTAAAAACACACGTAAAATTTAATACAGCTTTTTTCTTTTTACTTTTATATCCGTTAAGTTTAAATTCCTTCATATACGTTTCAAAAGGCATTGAATATTTTTTTTCTTTCTGCATTTCTAATAGTATTGTAAAATATCCTGAATAACTTGTTTCTCTTCTTCTTTATTTACTTTTCCAATCCGTGCTTTTGTTATAAGTGTTTTATTTTATGATGATGTGATTTTAAAATAAAATTTTTTGTCGTCAAAATTTTTGTCTGTTAGTAAATATGGTAATTACTGATGGAACAGCGCCAGCAACTGCTACAAATATAGGAAAGCTGGAACAAGTACTAATGCAGCTGAGCAAACCAAAGACACCTGCTGTAATATATATCCGGACTTACTCTCCCAAAAATTTATAACTTTTCTGTAAGCAGCAGCTAGTTTAGTTAAGTGAATAATTAATTATCTATTGTTTCTATTCCATTATTATTAGAAATAAGATTTTTTATTACTCATTTATATAATTAAACTTTTATTTTCTAAATTAAATTTGTTCAAGATCGCTAAACGGAACCCAACTATTAAATTCTTACTATAACCTTTCCTTTTACTAAAGCTTGTTTTTTCTTATTGTTCGTCTAATAACTTTTCTATTCTAAAAACTTCTTGTGTAGTAGGTAAAAGTTCTTGTTCATAAAAGAACCTTGAATTATTTCATTATTTAAATCTTTAATAGTGTATGTTCTGGGATTTGTATTATTAATTCCATAAATTATAAATATTTCCTCTGTCCAGTTTGGTGTATATCCTTTTTCAAAATGTCTTTTAGTTTGCTTAAGCGAACTCGATCACCAATTTAAATTTGCTTGCTCTTTTGGGATCTTTAAATCCACCATATAAATTAAAGTAAACAGTACCTTTATTTAAGTTTTTACTAGCTTCGGTTGGTGTCATTTTTATACTAGAATGTTTTGTTTGTTATATTTATCAACCATATCCCGCAAATTATCTAAATAAGTATAAGTATTATTTGCTGTAAAATATTTTCCCCAATTATTCTTTTTAACTTCTTTTAAATCTTTCTATACTACAGCCTTTTCCCTTTATTTAAAAGTTGGGACATATTAATCTTATTTTTATTCAAAAATGATTCAAATTTTTTTTATAAAATTCTTTTCCTTCATCTACCCATAAATTTACTGGGAATCGTCCTTCTAATATTATTTTTTCAAATGCTTCAGTAACAGATTCTCCAGTTTTATTCTTTAATGGAATAACCCAAGCATATTTACTAAATATATCAAAAAACGGTTAACAAGTACTTTACTCCTTTATTATATTTGAAAAAGCTTGCATGTCAACTAAATCAGCTGACCAAGTATCATCAATATCATTAACAATCACTCTTCGTTTCTAAATTTTCTTTTAATTGGTTTGTGTTATTCTTCTGCTAATTCATCGCTCCATGTGATTCCGGGGGTATACTCTACCCCCCTTTTCCCGTTTTTTGATTTTGTTTTTGTCCCAACCCAAGTGTGTATTTCGTTTTGATAGCTGGTTTTAAACAAATGTTTTGCAATCTTTTCTCCAAATGTTTTTGATTTAGTTTTATTTAAATTGGAAAGCATTTGCTTATCACATGTACCTTTTTTACACCACTGTCATAGCAAAAATCATGGCCCATACATCCCGCATCCAGTTCATTGACAGGGGGGCCATTATCTAGGGGATTTCCCGGCCCACAATAATTATATCCTGGAAGTGTTAAACCTTTTTTAGGTAATAAAAAGGTAACATTGCTTTTTGAATATTAAATTACCCCCTGTTACTTTTAACAAACTTTAATTTTCATTTTTCCACAAGATGAACAAGTAGCCTTTATCATTTTTTTTCCCGTTTTTTATTATAACATAATGAGGATTTTTATTATCAGTAAATTTTTCTTTCTTTCAAACATATATTTTATTCTGTAAACTCATCTATATCCCTATGTATTTAAAAATTTAAATTTAAAACTTTTAGTCTGTTTAAAACCTGTGGATTTTAAATTGTCCGGCATTGGTCGGTTCGGACCAAGGGGTTATAGGTCAGGGGGGTTAAAGACTAAATCTTTTTTTGGTTAAACCAAAGGTTTTCATTCGGTTTAACTAAAGATTTAAAAGATTTTCAGGGTATCAAAGGTACCAAGTTAGTATTTTAAGTTTAGGGTAAGATTAAAGTCCACTTAGAGAATAGGGTCAAGGGGTCAGGGGGGTCAGATTGACTTCGCACAAACAATTCTAATACTACTTATATATTAGACCTTCCTGCTTATATGCTTCAAAAGATAGAGCATTAATACATTAGCAAATCTTTAACCACTTTTCCCCGGTATTTTTAAATTTGAAAAAATAACATTTCCACAAAAACTTGTTCAATATATGTGCTAAAGTTTTACCCGTTGTATGTCATTGACTCTCTGCAAATATCACGCCGAAATAATATTTTGGAGGTAAGTCCTACACATGAAGCTATGATCATACCGATTTATATATTGTCAAGATATGCAAAATCATTTCAGATTACTTTAATACATTCAGATAGTGACTATTTTATGTAGTGTATAAAAGAGAAATTGCAGCTATTGATACATATCCAGACTTTTCAGCTATTGTAGACAATGCATATATCATGAAAACAGTCATGCAAATAATTTCACTGACAAAATAGAAAATTCTATATATAACAAATATCTCTGGTTCATACCTTGCGTCACATACGTATCATGTTTAGCCTAATACAATACAACTGTTGTAACATGATTATTATTAAAGTTCAAAGTAAAGATCTTAAAATTTTCCCATAACTCGCGACAAGATAGTAAAAGTTCTACATCATAAAATATAAATTCAATTCAAAAACACAAAAATAAAGGTAAACTTACAATACAATGTATCGAAAATAACCGTTCGTTTTCCTTCTTTGAAAATGCATGCAGTGGTGTCTTGGACACTGCTTTAAATAATTGCCGTGTCTATGGTTCAGTTGGTAACAGGCTTGACTACGTAGCGCATCATAAACAAATAAAAGTGCATGAAAACAAGATCATATGACAAGTCCTTGATCTACCTTTTCTTGTTTGTGCCCACGTAGTTTGTGCCCACGTACACTCGTTCATTTCAAGTTTATACTAGGCTTATTTGATTGCATAAAGTATTTTAGAGGAAGATTTTGTAGATGCTATGGGATAGGGAATAGAGTGATAGAATAACATTTGGAGCGTTAGAGTCCCATTAATGAAATGTCTTTTCAAATAAAACAATTTAGTTATTCCTGTCTTTTCAATTCCTTTTCCAATATTAATATTCATTCTTTTTATCATTTATATTTATTGATGTGTACTTGTGCATATCCAATTAAATTGTAATGCTTGATTTGTATTACACAAAATACGGAAATTTCTCCATCAAAGGCTGGATTCGCAGTGCCATTGTCAAATTATACCGCCATCGGCATAACATGATAACATTTGTTTTAAAGAGTATAACTCCAGCTTTAATTGCACGTGTGTTCAAATGAATTATCATTGTAAACGAGATAGTTTATCGTCTGCAGCCTCATAAAGACTCCTGCAGCTGGTGGTAGCTAAGCGTAACTTAGGTGTTGGTGCAATGTCCAGAAATAGGCTAGCATAAAACGGCCCTTTTAGATAGTGTTTGGTCAAACCCAAAGATTAGGTACGTAGATGTACATCTCGCACATTGGATTTTGTTTAGATCGATTTGATACCGCTTCGAGATGTGGTTAGACGTTTGCCGAGTTACTTAGACAATCTTCCATGACACAGCCTAGCCGCAGTAAAATGGATGACATATTACTGCTAAAGAAATTTGGTTATTAAGGGAATATTTCAATTGAATAATAAAGGTTATTGACCATTACACTAAACAATCCGCACGTAGTGCACGAGAGGAACTTAATACTGCATATGTGTATAACAATTTAAGATTGTTTAATCAATAGTCGGATGGAAACAGCTTTTTTCTGTTGTCTTGGCGCCTTCGACAAGAAGAAACGACAGCTGTAAACTCTCATCTTTTCGTTCTGTCAATGTTGCTTCCCCAACAAAACGAAAATGCAACAATCATTATTCAACAAAACGCAAAGGCGCTTCCAGAATGAAAGAAGATAAAACAAACGAAAAAAAAATTTGAAACGTAAATCTTGTCTTGATTAGAATATCGGCACTACCATGGTATCAAACAATGACATTTTAGTTTTAACATCAAATTTTACTTTATCAAACAAAGCTAACAGTATGTGATAAACATTCAAAGCTTGGTCACAGCATAAGACATACTACCTGTATATACAAACTTTACAGCTAAATAAGTAAAACTGTCAACCTGCTCAATTTTCTCACCATTTATATAAAATTTTACGTTTACAGCACTGGATCTACGTTTTTCAAATACACATAATTATTTTGGTTTTACTTACATTTATTTTCAGACTTCATTTTTCTGAGTACTGGTAGATACTATCTTACTGTGATTGTAAACTTTTAGGGTCAGTAGTGAATACGATATCATCACTAAATAAGCTGATATACATAGATAACAATTCTAAATCCTTCTCAGTTAACGTGTTAAAATCTATACAGTTTAAAATATAATTTACGAACAGAATGAACAGCAGGGGAGATAATGGCTCATCTTGTTTAAGCCAATCGAGACATCAAAAAATCCAGACAACTGCATAGTACTAGATATTTTAACACAGGACTTTTTTCAAACACTTAATCATGTTGGTCATTTTACAGCTTATGCCCGACTGTACGAGTTTGGTCCATAACGTTCCCTGTTCACCGTGTCGAAGGCTCTTTGGTAGTCAATAAGAACGCACCAAACTTTTTTCACATAATTTTTAGAATTATTGTGTGTAATAGGAAAATTACATCAGTCGTAGAACGACCATGACGGAAGCCATATTGTGAATTGTTGAATAAATTATTAGATTCATCGTTGAATACATTCACAAAAGTAATACCTCTATAATTTGAAGGAACATTTTTATCACTTTTTTTTTATAAATTGGAATAATAACTCCCTTTGACCAAGAGTTCGGGTAAACACAATTGTCAAAAATGTGATTAAGTATTGTACAAAGATAGGGTGATATAAAATCACTACAATCTATAAAGAAATCAGCGACATTATTTTCATAATCACAACTTTTATAGAGATTTAACAAAAACAATATTTTTTTTTAATTTCATCAACAGAACTCATCTATATATATAGTATCATCATGTGAAGCAGTAAAGTTGTTGATATCAAATATGGACCAAATTGTTAAGTACTATCTTAAAAGTAACTTTTGCACATTTTGCAGTCTTTTTTCATTTGATTTATTTTTTGTGGAGTTATATCTTCTTAAAGGCCGAGTAAGGCTTAGGTTTGTTCAGACTTTTTCTTCTCTGCTTCTAGTGGAATTTCAATGAATGTCATATGAACGATTAGTACTAACCAATCAATAGATCAAGAGATATGACCCTTGATTTATCAAAAATTACATATCTAACAATGTTTACACACTAGGGCCTTCGTTTCTTTACCAATCGTGAAGTTTCTTTTTATCTTGCAGTCTTTTTGAATTAACAACAATTCTATAATAGATATACATTAATTGTAAGTAGACTTGATCACACTCACTGACTTCCGGAACGCAAAATAGTAGCCTACTGACTGTCACTGAAAAAAGAGACATGTGCGCCTGTGATAAATTAAACTCCGATATATACCGGATACAAGTGATTTGAATGATAAGTATCTTTACTGTATATATTTTGTAACCATGGTCAGTACATTATACATATTATACACTAAATGTGTGCGTACATGCAATAGTTAGCGTATCTGTGCCGTGCGCTCCGTTGATAACCCCTTTCCGACATGCGCAGAAGACCGCTCAAGATCTGTAGACAGCAACGTCGATTTAGCATAAAACTGCTGTTCCTGTCACTTTTCGGGGGTGTTATGGCAGCTTTTCCTTAAAACCTTTCATTTTTGCCACATCGGAATCGAAGGAAAATAAACACAATTTTAAATTCCAACACTTTTACTTTTCGCTATTTTAAATCCAATATTTTATAGCTTTTTCTGACAATTTTACATCCAAAAACTACAACTTTTAAACTGACCAAAAGCATGTTACACAGAACATTTTTATACTGTATTTTCCCGCCAAAACATAAAAAGCATGAAAAGTAAATATCACGAAATTTGAAGTAATACTAAAGAACAAATTTTCCCGCCAAGTGTATAAATTCCCGCCAAAAGACAAAATAGAGTAAGTCGCAGTAAACAACTTACATAACAATTATTTGGAGTAGTACATAGAATAAACACAAAAGGAGAAAAGCAAAGAATCATAACTTTCACTAATCGTGATATTGACGACAGGTGTTTTAACAGGACAGAAAACGTGTGTTATTAGAGAGATTCTCGCGCTCACGTGCTGTTAAAACACCTTTTTATATATGCGCGTTCCATGGCAAAGCGTAAATAAATAACGGCCACAAAATGGATAATTCAAATGGAAACAACGTCAACGTGAAAACAAACTCAGACATTCCTGCGCATTTCATGGAAATTTTATGACGTTGGGGACAATGTATCCATTTACTAGTTTTTACGCATTTTATGCTAGAATAGCGTTAGCGCATTTCATTCCGTGTTATAACATCTTCAGAATCCCTCAGGATACGTTGGTACCCTCGCCCTACTGGGCTCGGGCACCAACCAATACCTCAGGATTTTGCAGGTGTTATAACACGAAAAAGCATGCGTTATCCCTACATTGGTATTGTCTTAGTGCTTCTATATATCTACTTTCCTTGTAAACATCGACTGTATAACTTTATCAAATACTCGCTTTACCCTTTGATACCTAAAGTGAATTTGCCTATAAACCGTTTAAATATCACGTCTCATAAACTACCACACCGAGTTTTTAATAGATATAAAGATTTTCTAGTTACAAAATAAATTATAATTATGATCACTTTCAGTAATTTTAAAAACATGTACAAAATTTGTACTATTATTTCAGCTTTGTCTTATCTATCTAGAAGTAGCATAAATCTGCGAATAGTTGGGTCTCGACTTCGGTTCCCGGGCGAGGCAGATAGTTGGGTCTCGAGTTCGGTTTCCGGGCGAGGCGGATAGTTGGGTCTCGGGTTCGATTCCCGGGCGAGGCGGATAGTTGGGTCTCGAGTTCGGTTCCAGGGCGAGGCTATGATATCCGTGATAGAAGACATGAGGGTGTTAGTGGAGATTGTCGTTATATTTCAAGGATAAAAACATCCGCTATCACCCCATGTGCATTTGGTATTAGCAATGCATGTAGATATATCATTTACATGTATTATCTTTGTATTGCGTAAGTCATTATACACTGACTTGCAGTAGTGTCAAATTCATATTAATTTTGTAGTCTAGACATAATATTTTTTTGGCTGCTCCTTTCGCTCAACAATTACACTATCTCTGTGATTTGCTTAAAGAAGTTATATATATACATTGTTTGAAAATGAATGAATCCATTTCAAATTACTCTGTACTAACAAAGGTTATCATTAGAATGTCAGACATTCGTCGGCATTTTTATGCTTTATCAGCAGTTTTTCTATTTTGTTATCATGCCAGGCTAACGTTACCTTAATTTTTACAAGCACTTTACCATTCAATGCTTTGACCTCACTGTGGGGTAAAACGGCTTTATTACGAACAATGAAAAATGAGAATGGACTATTACATTTATTCTACTTTCTAATCGAAGCGAAGACCCGTAGATTTAGGACTATTATATCACCATTAACAAACAATATGGTATAAACAGGAAAAATCGTAAACATTTTTGTGCATTTTTTTTTTCTCTTTAGAAAATAGATTCGTCAACGCGTTAGCGTAAAAGTGTAAACTACTTATAATAACGGCAATTATTCAAATAGCTATGTAGGTCTTATAGCATTGTCTTGATATAATTAAATTGTCAAAGGATTGACAGCGAGTGTGCTATATTTACTGTCGTTGCTACGGACGCAGTGACTGTTTATTCACAGAAAATCCTGTAAATTACAGTGCATCATGTTGATAAGCCACACATGAGTTAATTAGGTAACATTCAGTTTCTCAGGCTCTGTTAAACCGGGCATCCATTTTCAACAACTTGAACAAATTATTTATTATTTTGAAAACATAAACTTATCTTGCCTTAGAAAAAAATCTAGAGCAGGAAAATTTCAGACCATGTGGCTAAATGTAAATTGGAACTTCCAGAGTAAACAAAAAATTGTAACATAGAAACAAACGTACCCGCCTTGGTACACTTATCACAAGACTTATTGCCTGACAATCACAATTAGATAAATTATACAATTTATGAAGAGGTATGTAGTAGCTTGAAAATACCTGAAGTTTTATAATTTGCGATAATTTTCAAATGTTAATAATTGTATTTAAAAGATGTTGGTTTTTTTATCAAAAACTCTAATTTAATATTTTATCACATTTAAGAGAAGAGAGGCGGGGATGGGGAAAGTGTGTGTGTGTGTGTGTGTGTGTGTGTGTGTGTGTGTGTATGTGTGGAGGGGGTGGGGGCAGTAATTAACAAATTAACAAACACAAATGAAATGCATAACTTTGGGAGACAACATTTATAACCTTACCGGTGAAACATTTTTAAATCCACCAGAGAAATTTAATGCCTGCTTAAAGATGGATATAACTGCAACGCATATCAATGTATTGCAATCGTGTGAGTAATGCTCTGTTTACTTATATAAACAAAACAAGCATAACAGGCTACTGTCTCTTAGTATCAATGTTATCAGGCAAGGCTGATATGGGATCGAAGAGGAGGGGGGGGGGGGGGGGGGGGGGGCGCTCTACCGAACCTATTCCGCCCATTTCTGCCGAGCCTGATAACTCTGATGTCTGTAATTCTTAATTATAACGTTACTCAAATAACCTGCCTAGAACTATACATATTTAATTATCTTATTCCGTAAAAATTGATTGTAGTAGTAGCAGCAACAAAAATGTGAAATTTACAGTAGCTGTAGCAGCAGCAGCAGCAGTTGCAAAAACGTGAAATTTACAGTAGCTGCAGCAGCAGCAGCAGTTGCAAAAACGTGAAATTTACAGTAGCTGTAGCTGCAGCAGCAGATTTAAAAATGTGAAATTTGCAGTAGTTGTAGCAGCAGCAGCAGTTGCAAAAACGTGAAATTTACAGTAGCTGCTGCAGCAGCAGCAGTTGCAAAACCGTGAAATTTACAGTAGCTGCAGCAGCAGCAGCAGTTGTAAAAACGTGAAATTTACAGTGGCTGCAGCAGCAGCAGCAGTTGCAAAAACGTAAAATTTGCAGTGGCTGTAGCAGCCGGAGCAGTTGCAAAAACGTGAAATTTACAGTAGCTGTAGCAGCAGCAGCAGTTGCAAAAACGTGAAATTTACAGTAGCTGTAGCAGGAGCAGCAGTTGCAAATATGTAAAATTTGCAGTAGCTGTAGCAGAAGCAGTTGCAAAAAACGTGAAATTTGCAGTAGCTGTAGCAGGAGCAGAAGTTGCAAATATGTAAAATTTGCAGTAGCTGTAGCAGAAGCAGCAGTTGCAAAAATATGAAATTTGCAGTTGCAGTAACAAGAGGAGCAGTAGCAAAAAGAGAGATTGGCTGTAGCATTATATTAGCAACAACAAATATTTGAAAGTGTCAGTAGCAATGGCATCAGTAGCCCTAGAAATAAAACATGATACTGACAGTATCATTATCAGTAGAAGTAGCAGCAGTAGCAGGGGTAGCAATAGAAGTAGCAGTAGAAGTAGCAGCAGCAGCAGTAGCAGAAACTTAAAACTTGGAAGTAGCTGTAGCAAACACTTGTAACTGGCAGTAGCAGTAGCCGTACAAAAATACTGAAATCGGCTGTAGTGTGTGTGTGTGTGTGTGTGTGTGTGTGTGTGTGTGTGTGTGTGTGTGTGTGAATGTTCGGGTTTAATGTCTTTTCCTACATCAGTCATGTGAGCGACGGGCTGTAGTAGTAGCAGAGGTTGTAATAGAAGCATAAGTAGTAGAGGCAGTAGCCCAGTAGCAGAATCACAAATACAAAATTGACAGTAGCGATAGCACCATTAGCAGGAGCAAAATGTGAAATAGGCAGTAGCAATAGGAGCAGTAGCGGCAAACGTGAAATTGGCAGCTGCAGCGACAGCAGTGACGTTAGGATAAATGTGAAATGTGCAGAAGTAGCAGTAGCAGTAGTAACAGTGGCAACTCTAGTAGTACCAACAGTAGTAGAAACAGCTGTTGAATCTGGAGAAGCAGGCAGCAGTAACGGCAGTAGCAGTAGGATAAACGTAAAATTGGCAGTAGCAATGGAAGCAATAGCAATCGCAGCAGTAGCAGTAGCAGCAGTAAAAGTAGCAGTAGCAGAAACTAGAGATTAATAGTAGCAGTAGCAGAAGCGGTAGCAAAATCGTGAAATGAGCAGAAGCAGTCATAGAAGTAGCAGTAGCGGAAACGTGAAAGGACCATGTATGATAAGGCACAGTTTTAGCCCCCAAATTTTGAAGAAAATGAAATTAAAAATACATCTCAACGTTACGAATTATTTGAAACATAAAGGATTAATCTTGCATTTTTTGAAGTAAAAATGTAACAGTTTTGCGTTAAAAGTCATGATCCATGGTCTAGTTTCATGTCATCAACACAGATTTTGTACATTTTTAGACATTGTCATGCACTTTATCACAAAAATACGATACGAGCGCAGGGGAGAACAATTTTAGTTTTTGGATATGTTTTGAGGATTACAAAAACACGAAGAATGATACATGAGAAAACATTGTTCAAATGTGCGCTCATAGTAAATTTCGAACAAATACTGTATTTTTGTCGGAAAATTTTACTTTAAAAATAGCCACTTGAAGGGACAAAGCTCTTGAGCTTGGCGTAAAGGTAAGAAAAAACAGGCGTGACGTCATGCGGGAAAATTAGCGTTTGTTGTCAAGATGGATTTCTTTTGAAATTATTGGTAAATTAGACAATTTGGCAGTATTTTAAATGTAGATATTACTGTTATAAACAATGCTCTCGATGATATTTAAACAGAGTAAATTGGTCTACGTATATATTCGCCAGTCGGCTCTAATTTTGGTGGATAAGCGAGTGATGGGCAGTAGGTCAATCAGCTGATCAGAATAGAATAGAATAGAATAGAATAGAATATTCTATTAAGCCAATCAAGGGTCATATATAATGACACGTATAAACAGAATTATAAAACATACAGAGAGGACAAAAATATAAATAAGGACATGAAGGCAAATAAAACTCCATTCGTATTCTTACGACACAATTAACATAAGCTTATGACAATGAAAAAAGAAGACAAGAAACAATTACTGAGATTGAAGTAAATTCCACAGTAAACTATGACTTTCATTCATAATGATTGTTGGTGCTACATGATCTGACTAGTAAGCTAGCAAGAGAGTTCTTTTATTATACATATCATGTATATATATAGAAAATATCAATAAAAGCCAGGATCTTCAGAGGACATTAACCATATAAATTTTTGTTCATTATATAACAAAGAAAAGTTTCTATGTGGACCAATCCGTTTCTGGATGATACCTCAAGTACGCTTGAGTCTAGGATCATGAAAGTTGATAGTTAGGTTTGTCGTAGCAAGCAGATGACCCTTATTGATTTTGAGATTAGTAGGTTAAAGGACAAGGTCACAGTGAGCGGATGATAACGCAAGAACGCTTTGGTCTACGATCATGAGAGTTGATAGTTATGTTGGGCTTGACCAGCAAATGACTCCTGTTGATTTTGATTAAGGTCATACCCGGAAGAGTTAAACCGTTTCTGGACGATAACTTGAGAATGCTTAGGCCTAGGATCAGGAAACTTAATAGTGTGGTTGATCATGACCAGCTAATAACCCCTGTTGGTTTGAGGTCAATAGGTCAAAGTCAAGGTCAGACTGACCCAGAACAATAGAACGTTTGTGTAGAGTGACAAAATAATTTCTTAAATGGAACTCTACCATAAAGGTATTGAATGGACTCCATGATCTAAAAGGATCAGAAAATATATCAACACTAATTCCAGTTAAGGGTAACCTTTTTACAGCCGTCACACGGCACTTAAAACTGCTGTTGTGCTAGTTGATAAAATCTGTAAGAAGATCCCTTGGAAACTTAGAATGCAACCAGGCAGAGTAATAGCAGACTCGGTTTAACTGAGTCTATGACATAAAGTGTACTGTTAAGCTGAAGTGGGTACAGCATAAGTATTTAAATTCTACTTGATCTTATTGCGATATACTGTTTGATCCGCCAATTACGTAATACGATTTGCGTTAATTTTTATTTAATTTTGGAAGACCCAGAAAGAAACTATACACTAGATATCATTTTTTAATTACTTCATCAGCAAATAAAACCAAACTCAAAATTTCAAAACTTCGCGTGTCCTAAATTGATTAAATTTACAATGGAAAATATGCTATCATAATTTGTTTGCCGCAAGTTATGACTATTTTTTTCAACTGAAAGGTTCATGTTACAGACCTTAAGGTTATGAAATTATTGCTGTATGTTGTGAAAGGTATTGTCTTATATTCAAAGAGAAATCATGCATAACTTTTCTAACGGAAAAGGTTGATCAAACTGCAAAAACAACAAAGTACAATTTAAATTAAGTTACAGTGGGCACAAAATAATCTTAACATTTATCGTCCCTTTACGGTATATGTTTTGCAGTTTAGAGGGAAAAATATCATTTCTCTGTACATCTGCATTACTCAAAAACTGTTTAACTTGTTGAAATAAAAGAAAAGACAATTTCAAAAGATATCGTTGGGTAAAGTTATGTTACGTTTTGATAATCCATCATATGATCATCACAAATAAACGTTAGTGACATACAAACAAAACATTAAACAAAACTGGATGACATTAAATGTAGAAAGGAATGTGTTGCTTTGTTTTAAATTGAAGTTAAAATTGCTGAAGTTTGCTGAAGGTAAAAATCTATTTACCTAAGTTTTGTTTGAAAAAAAGGATTTTATCATTATTTTTCATCAGAAACAGTCTCCACTTACACATATTTTTCACGCAATTTCGCATCTTGCAGACAATTACATTTGTAGATATTCGTTTGTCATCAGTTTGCAAATCTTAACAAACAGGAAAATAATAAAAGGGCTGCATTCTTTTATAACGAACGTCACGACATTCTCAACTCATCGGTCTTTCCCCGTAAAATGGTTTGGTGTCACTCCTAATTAGGGTTTTAGGGCGCACATTGTATACTAGAATGTAAGTATGCATTACAAATTCCCGATTCAACTCCTTTCCATGTGTATGTTGTATGGATAATAAACTTCCGCTTAAAGGGAACTCTTGTTTGAAACCAATAAGCATGTAATGCACAGCGTGTATGTAAAAAACCAAAACATGTTTCTACACTCATAAACATTTATAATCGGTCACCTATGATTTTCATATATTTTCTTTAAGAATACGCTGAAAATAAAACAATAAAGTATACAATCAATTTATTCAATGTCTTAATAACAATATGGGCAGTTTCATTTTATTAGAACATTTGACAACAGTTTGAATAAAACACCCACACTTTTCAAAGGAGTTTATAAAATATTATGTAATAATAACCATTTTCGCATACCAGAGGTTTACTATGGTTCCCTAGCTGAACCTCTGGTATATTTCGCCGATATTTTAGTTATGTTACATTACAGGTAAAAGGTTATAAATCTATTTATTCATATTTAGCAATACTTTACTTAGATACTGTTTGATCATGAATTCGGCGTGATTGGCTGAAACCACTCCCGGTAGTAATTGCGCATGCTCACCAAGTAAATGAAATGAATAAATCTGAGGTTCGATTTCGGACTGTGACGAACCTCTGATTTATTTCAGTGAAAAATAGCAGACTTGGTTTAGTTGAATTTGTTCATGAGAGGTAATGAAGTGTGAAACACATCTCACGCTAAGACCACAACCGCAACCCTACACTAGAACCGGCTAGTTAAACTTCTGGCTATTTCGCCGATATTATTTTATCAGCGTGAAGTTGGCAGTACAGCAGTAGCAGCAGTAGGAGCAGTTAACTGCTGTAACTGCTGGCAGTAGTAGCAGGTAACTGCTGCTACTGTTGTACTGCCAACTTCACGCCGATGATATTTTTAGTTTTGTTACACGACAGGTAAAAGGTTTCAGCCAATCAGCGACGTTTCGCGATAAATCATCGCGAATCAGTCAAAATCGATCATGTAAAGCTTGACTAATAAGGAACATTATAATTTCCTGATATATCCGATTACAGAAATAAATCTATATTAATCACAATCATGCAATATCGTCTTTATTCATTTTAGCAAGTACATTTCTTAGATACTGTTTGAGCATTAAATGGGCGTGATTGGCTGAAACCACTCCCGGTAGTAATTGCGCATGCTCAGCAAATAAATGAATGAAAGAAATCTAAAGTTCGATTTGATGTGACTCATTTCCAAACTCTCCAGTGCACCATGGAAAATATAATTTTAAAGTGTTTGTAAAACCTGTATTTCGAAGCTGACAATTGCACTTTCAAAGTCATTACAGGATCCCTCTTCGTCATTTTGTCTTACATTTTGACGTGTTGTTACCAATGAAACATCAAAGGAAAACAAAAAACCCTAGACCATTGGTGAAGTGGTAAAAACAGTTTGGTACCAAAATACCAACTTTTCTACTTCGGAGCAATCGACTTCGGTCTCAACTGTTGACTTTCCGAATTAAATCAGACCCTATATTTAACCAAGTTTATATATAGTAACGTCACGTTACATTGTATGTACACTGATGAGCCGATAGGCGAAACTAGTTTGTATTTTTATAATTAAATACTGTTGGAAAGGCATGTGAAGTCATTTTATTTATTTGATTATATATTAGGTTACATCATTAATATACTTTACTTTTGGAATTGACAGACGGATTGAGTGACAGACAGACAGATAGACAGACAGACAAAGGGCAAACCAGAAGTCACCTCTGATGAAACACTGACATAGAACACCACATGTAGAGGTAACTAAAGAATTATATGATGAAAAGGGCAAAGAAATTGAGCTCAGACCCGTCATTTATGTAAAATTATATTCATGGACATTCCGTTACCATGGTAACGAGTCGTTTAATGTATTATAATTTGGATTATTCAAGTGGTAATTGAAAATAGAAGAAATATAAAACGGTTCAAACCACTCTACATGTCTTAATTTCGAAAAAAAAAATCAAAGAAAACCATGTTTTCCATTACAAATGAATGATTTGAGTAGGGAAGAGTTATCTCCCTTAATTCCTGCACTATTTCAAATGTTATACAGCAGTTTTCTAATTTTATAAAGAATTGTACACTATGGTAATGATTATTTATCGTGACAATTTTTACTTCCGGTAAACAAAATCTCCACTTTTTTATTTTCTTTACGTATACCCCCTAATCAAGCAAATATTTACAAACACACAGACACGTATAGATAAATTATTATTTTATGAATTTAATGCAGTATTTGAGAAATTTGGCAACTGAAATGAGAAAATACATACATTTGCCAAGTTAATGATACGTATTTAAACGAAATTGGAATAGGAGCCCAAAACACCCGTTGTCATACATGGTCCTTTGCAGCAACAGTACCATTAGCAAAACCGTGAAATGGCAGTAGAAGTAACAGTAGCAGAAACGTGAGAAGGGCAGCAGCGATAGCAGTAGCAGTAGAAGAAACGGAAATTTGAGTATAGCAGTAGCAGCAACAGCAGCAGCAGTAGTAAAAAGGTGAAATTGGGACTTAGCAGTAGCAGCGGTACCAGTAGCAAAATCGTTAAACGGGCAGTAACAATAGCAGTAGTAGCAGTGGCATAAACCTAAAATGTAGAGTAGCAGAAGCAAAATTATTAGAAAATGTGAAACTAGAAGTAGCAGTAGCAGAAGCAAAATGTGAAACTGACAGTATCAGTTGCAGAAGTAACAGTAATGCATTTTACTACTGATAGTGCTGCTATTTCTACTGCCAGTTCCATGATATTTGTACAGCGACTGCTGCTACTTTTGCTACTGCTACGGCTACTATGGAAGCTGCCACTGCTGCAATAACTGCTTCGGCGCAGCTGCTATAACTTCTGCTGCTGCCTGATGCTACTGCTACTACTGAAGCTGCTGCTGCTGCAACCTCTGCTACTGCTACTTGTGCTATTGTTATTGCTGCCTCTGCTATTGCTGCTTCGGCTACTGCTACTACTGTTTCTTGTGTATCTGCTATTGCTGCCTGTGCTACTGCTACTACCACTACTACTACTACTACTGCTATTGCTAGTGCTACAACTGCTACTGTTACTGCTGCTACTGATAATGTTGATAGTGCAACTGCTACTGCTGCTAGAGCTTCTGCCACTACTGCTACTGTAACTGCTGCTTCTGGTACAAGTACTACTGCTTCTGCTACTGCAACTGCTACTATTGTTACTGCTACGGCTGCAACTGCTACTGCTACTTGTGATATAGCTTCCATTGCTACTGCTACTTCTGCTGCTATTTCTGCAACTGTTGCTACTGCATATACCGCGACTGCTTTATTTCGTCTGGTACTGCTGCTTCTGCTACCACTATAACGGTGCTGCTACAGTTGCTCCTACCGCCTGTGCAGCTGATACTTCTGCCCCTCCTTCCGCTGCTACTTCTACTGCTGTTACTGCTACTGCTGCTCCATGCTACTGCTACAACTGCTATTTGTGCTACTGCTGCCACTACTACTACTATTACTACTGCTACTGTTATTGCTGCTTTTGCTTCTGTTATTGCTGACATGATACTGCTACAACTGCTACTGATGACACCACTACTACTATGAATACTGCTACTGTTACTGTTACTGCTGATACTGTTACTTGTGCTACTACTGTTACTACTACAACTGCTACTGTTTCTACTTGTACTACTGCTATTGTTACCTCTGCTTCTGCTACTACTGCTACTGGTACGTCTACTACTGCTACCGCTACTTTTACTGCTATAGCTGTGTCTGCCACTGCTACTGGTTCTGCTGCTACCGCTGCTACTGATATGACTTCTACTGCTATTGCCCCTACTGCTACTCGGTTTTCACGTTTTTACTACAGCTGCTGCTACTGCTGCTCATGCTGTTTCTACTGATGCTACTGCTACTGTCTATTTCACGTTTTTGCCACTGCAGCTACTGCTGCTACATATACTGCTTCTACTGCTGCTACATTTACTGCTTCTACTTATGCTGCTGGTGATGGTACTGCTACTACTGTTACTGCTGCTACTCTTGTGCTACTAATTGTGCTTCTTCTACTGCTACTATTATTGCTACTGCTACTGGGACGGCTGCTACTGCTACTGCCAACTTAACGCTTGTGCCACTGCTGCCACTGCCAACTTCATATTTATATTTTAATTGTCTTACTATAGAACAACTGAGCTGGAAAAAATATTTGTCTTAACGAATTGTGAAGGATCATGCATTTTATGCTTTTTAATAATTCCAAGCCTCCTCATTCGTCCATTGCATTTGCAGCTGCTGCATGTTTCCAACTTTTTTGCAAACTGTGATAAACTATATTACACATCACAGAAGGTAAAACTATTCGTATGTTTGTTTTGGTTTTAGCGTCTTTTTCCAATAGTATTTTCTTCATATAACGGCGGGCAGTAAACCAAACCAAAGTGCCTTGATTCTGTTTTGTGTAACTAGTAGCTTTAATTGAGAAAACATTTGCAAGAGAAAACGTTAATTATCTGGCTTGTAATGAAACTAGAGCATTCTTTTCTAACAGTGCATTTCAGAGATACAACCTATGGAGGTGTGTTCAGGTTTGTGAAGCTCTGAAGTTTCTACTAGATAATATATTTATCAAATTTGGCAATAAAACTTACAGACAAGTAATTGGTATCCCGATGGGAACCAACTGCCCCCCCCCCCCCCCCCCCCGCCCCACGTTCATTGCTGATTTATTCTAATATTGTTATGAACGAGATTTCATGCTCAGTTTATCCACTGAGACACAATTTGAAATTATTGAAGCTTTTAATGGAACTTCAAGGTATTTTGATGATATTTAAAATATGGACAACCAATATTTTTCAGAAATGGTGAAATACATTTACCCTAAAGAGTTACAGCTTAACAAGGCTAATACTTCAGATTCAGAAGCGCCATTTTTGGATTTAAATTTAACAATTGTGAATAATAATCTAGAAACGAAAATATATGATAAAAGGGACGATTTTAATTTTGAAATTGTCAACTTTCCCCATCTTGATGGAGATGTCCCTCGAGCAACATCATACGGTATCTATATTTCACAACTTATTCGTTTTGCAAGAGATTGCTCAAAGATAGATGATTTAAATGACAGAAATCTTCATATCACCAAGAAATTGTAACAACAGGGTTACCGTTATCATAAGCTACGGAAAGCTTTTAGTAATTTTTACTACAGATTGTCGGAACTGTTAGAAAAATACAATACGAACCTTAAAACACTTTTAAAACTTAGATTTACAGACCCAGAATACTATGGAGATGTAGTGTATAAAATTCGGAAAATTAAACATAGCCCTTATTTTAATCAAATATTTGTAAAGTTGGTTAAAAAGTTTATCAAAAGAGGATACGATGCGAAAATCTTGAAGCACAGTGCATGTTAAGTGATTGACACCTCCACAGTTAATTGCTACGCTTTCCTATTTGATGGTGCGATGACTAATAAAGTGTAGGACTCGTGAGTCTATAACGGTGCTCTACTGTTTTCTTATGGTTGCTTGTTCGTTTTTCAATGTTATTCAGTTGATCGTAGTTGTGTGTTTATCTTTGGTACATGATTGTCTGCGCTATTGTGGTTTACGTGGTAGTGCGGCTGTTGTTAAAGAACATGGCATTCCCTTATATATTCGTCCTTGTTCAATTTTCCCCGTCGGGGCCCCCATCCCCGGCCCCATACCATTTCCTTCCCCTTCATCTATATTTAGTACAAATTAATATGTACTTGTTGGATGTTTGAAGCAACCCGTCTGAAATATTTTTTCATTGCAGCTTCTTTTTGTTGTGGGCCTACTATGCAATTTATGCGTGGCTCTGGGGCTGTGTTTTTGGTGCTCTGTGCTTCCGAGAAATCTACCCTTACCTATTATCTTTTGTTTTTGTTGGATTTAACGTCACACCGACACAATGACAGGTAATTTGGCGACTTTTCAGCTTTTGGTGGAGGAGGAAGACCCCGGGTGTCCCTCCGTGCATAATTTCAACATTGGCTGGCACCTGGGTAGAACCACTGACCTTCCATAAACCAGATGGATGGCTTCTGTACATAAAGAATTAAACACCCTGGGCGAGACTCGAACCAACATGCGTGAGGGGCAAGTTATTCCAAGTGAGCAACCTACTCACACGGCCACGGAGGTCCCTTCCTGGATTCTATACCAGTACTTACCTGTTCTCCACAAGTCGCTGTCAACTTCTCCACATGATGCAGAAGTGGAGGACGAAATGACTCACGACACAATGTCTATTATCATAACCGTCACGGAGAACATATGCCTCGCCATGGCCCCGTGATCGATAGATTTGTGCTCTCCCTACGGAGCTTAGCGGGCTGACATATGTAACTGTGAATCACATTTAAAACTACATTGTAAATAAACACTATTGAAAATTATGCGTCTGAAAGCTTCCTAAGGCTTTTAATCTTAAGTATTTTTAAGACAATACATTTTCAAAAGTTTGTTAATGTGTTTTGATATTTAAGTGCATTATAGTTCATCATCATGAATTCATACCAAGTTGAAAATTAATAATGGAACCATTTCTAGTCCCTTATTGCAAGCCACTCGACATCTTTAACAATAAATGTTTAAGGGGAATATACTCTTTCAGTTTTGGAATGTGGCCTTCCTTGACCACCATATCTTTTCATATGCACTAGTTTGTAAACAAACTAAATACTGTGTTTTAGCTTACATATGCAAAATGAAATTAAAGACGGTGAACTTATTTCCCTTTTTCTTTAAATTAGAATCTGTAGGATATTGATAAATGTTTGGACAAGGTAAAGCGCTACTATTTTCGCACAAAAATATTAATTATTGACTTTGAATAATAAATCGTATGTAATTCAACCATAACTTTCTTGTTAATGTTTTTAAATTTTTATTTTAATGAGAAATCCTTTGTGTACTAATAACAGTTGAAACAGAATCCATTTCATGTACCAAAACTTTGTACTTTTTTGCAGCTAAATTTCATCATACCCCGCCCACTTTTTCTAATTTCAAAGTCTGCGTCCCCTTAAGATATCAAATAACCCAATTATAAATCATATAAAATTTGAATCGTTTTATTGATATCTTTATATGATTATAACGAAAGAAAAAAAACTAATGTTGTCACAATTACTTTGTGATTTCCATAAATGAATTGCCGTCATAAATTGAATTTAAGGTATCCTAAAACAGCGAATGTGCTACCTCGTGCGCATGTTAAAATGTTAGAATAGTGAAAAGAAGAGAATCTCTGTCTTCAATAATATTTAGCTAAAATGTTGTCTTGTATGTGCTTCTTTAAACCACGATCTAACCTGTGATCCCCCGAATTTCCATACAAGGTAGTAATTATGCAACATGTTGGACTGCTTCATAAACTGAGATACATTTTTTAAAATTAAATACCGTAACTGACGCCAAGAGACAACAAATAACTAAATACATTAAATATTATGTCGGATAAGACAACATCGATGTTTACTGAACGGTGTGATTTTTGTATAATAACCGCCTACTGAGAACAAACAACACTTACATGGCTGCAAATATAATTTATATCTAACAGCAAGGAGAACTTCAATAATTACGAAACAAGAAAATGATGCATACACACTCTTCAGACATGTGTTCTTTGATCTGACCCTGACACACTTGGAATCAGAACAAATTTAATTAATGTTCTATCGGTTGTTAATCGCACAATCATTGTGACAATGTTTTCACCGAAAAGTGAGAACGGTTGTAAATAAAAATATGTTTGTTAGACGACCAAAACGTAAACGTTATTAATCAGAAAAGGCAAACCTAATATAATAAAAGTAAACTCAACAAAGTTTGTAACTCAAGTACATTGGTACACAACAAAAGCGTACAAGTGTACGTTAACGTTAATAAGACGATATCTTCAAGGTCTAATGAGGAAAAACTTTTAACTCCTTGTTCGGCTATCAGAATATATTTATAATGACATTATTGAATAGAATAACATAAATGGCCAAGGACATAATCATGATCCTCGACTAATATAAAATACAAAGTACAAACATATTCATACAGAAAAAGACTAAGAAAAGTCAGAATGTTTAAAATAAAGTAAAAACAAACACAAAACACGTCATAAAAATTTGGTAGTACTTAGTTTTTAACGGAAGTAATAGTTACAGAATAGAATATCAACTAATACTATAATCAAAACCCTATATACACTCGTGTTTTAGAAAACAACAAGAAAAGGTACGATTGTGTTTGCTTGCCATAATTTAGGTCAGTTTTCTAAAGGCGGAACAGACGGTGGACTCATTAGGAAAAGGGTATTAATCAACATCAATGAACATTATTTGGTCACGTGACAATTTGTTTTAATTTCGCCGATATTTCCTTTTACATGGCAAAATTAGGGCATGGCAAGAATTTTATGATCTATCCATACCTGTTTCCAAATTTTCTTTTCAATCAGGAAAGAAGATGCAATAATTGGTATATTTAAATAGACAGGATATTTTGAGAGTGAGTTTCCTAAATAGTCCATATAATGTTAGATGCGTTATACTGAATTTTTAACCATAAAACCTTCCATACCTACTACAAAAAACATAACATATTAAATGAGTTTCGTTTTGGGGGAAATCCCTATTGTAGCGGCGCCCAACTAGCATTTTCTTCAGCATAGGAAAGATAAAATAATCACAGGGACTAAGGTCGGGCGAATATGAAGGGTGCGGCAATTTGCTTGTTCTGCTGGTCTTGTTAACTTGAAATCCAGTCTTTTTACCTATGTCGTGGAAATATTTTGGGAGCAAGTTATGCAGACTTTGTTAATATTTCTTAAATGCTTTTGTCGATGTAACTCTAAAATGGTGTATTTTTTTTACGGCCTAACAATATAGTTTATTAAGATGTTTTAATAAAACTTATCCATTCCTTTTGACAAAGCATGTGGAAAAAAACTGCAAATATTAGCCTTTTGAAAATTATAATGCAATGAAAAATATCTCCAGCGCTATATGCATATTTTGGCATTACAGAATCAGCAACTAACTAAATAATAACTACTCACCGGATTCAAGGAGATGTCACGGTATATTGGTTAGTATTTGCAGGTAACTGAGGTTCAAGTTCCTGCAAAAAGCAAGACGTGATAGCAAATTTATATCAAAGTCTTTCATTTTGGTTATCAAACTCTATGCTAGTTTCAGTGGTCGTTGGTTTGAGTCACTCATGGTATAAGGTATACTACATGCACTGCACATATTTGTCCTAATGATTGCCAATGGCCACTTTAGATATTCCTTCAAAATATGCAGCGACTTTTGGAAGATTGCAGTTCACATTCAGCACGTGACATTGGATTATTTATACATATAAAGGACAATAATTAATAAATCGAGTCTCATCAGACTCTCGGTAGCCTAGTGGTAAAGCACCCGCTTCGATCCCCGGCCGCGTCATATCAAAGACGTAAACAAAGGTACTAGTAGCTTCCTCGTTTGGCGCTCAGCATTAGGACTGGTCAGCCCGGTGTCAGTATAATGTGACTGGGTGGCGTATCATGTCACGTATCTACGGCGTGATATTCCAGTGAGGCAGCACTATAAAACTGGGCATTGTGCTCACTGCTACAAGCAGACACCGTCGTTTATATGACTGAAAAATTGTTGAAAAAGAACACACCCACACGCACACTCGTCAGACTCTCGTAAATTAGATCACATTGGTGCTTACATGGATATAAATACATAGTTGTCTATGGATCTCAAACAATTTGAACACACAGTACTTCGAAGTCTTACATACCAAAGCGAAATTTATTTCATTAACTGAAAAACGTTCACTGCCAGTTTCTACGATACGTTAAGAAATTAAGAAAAGGTACACCTATATACATGCTATTCGCAGAACTTGGTAGATATCCTAACGACATTACAATAAAAACAAGAATGGTAGTTTTTTTTTGTGAACGGAGGTAGTAAAGATAAACTTTCCAATAAGATATACTAGCTTATGTTAAACTTACCTATGGCATGTCAAACGTTGCTAAATTATATATGTATGTTATTATTATTGTATGTTTGTTATTGTTATTCAATGTCGTGTCATTCATATTCTAAAATTTGCTATTGTTATTGTATAAGTCGTTATTCTTATGGTATGTTCGTTATTCTTATGGTAAAAGATATTATTTTTATTCTATGTTTCGTTATTATTATTGTATCTTTGATATTGTTATTCAATGTCGTGTCATTCATATTCTAAGTCTTACCATTGTTAGTGTATATGTCGTTATTCTAATTGTATGTTCGATATTCTTATGGTAAGTCATTACTGTTATTCTATATTTAAGAAATAATCAATCTGTTCCTATATTTTATCAGTTAATAAAATATGGGCAGGAGTTTGGATGCGTAATAATTAAATCACGAGTGCGTAGCACGAGTGATTTAAATATTCGCATCCAAACGACTGCCCATGTTTTATTAATTGATAAAATTTTTGGAACAGATTTATTATTTCGATTCTAACAACGCAAATAATTCGCATTTTACGGTACTACATTTTCAGCGTAATATGTCATTCGGGTCATATGATGTTACAATTTACCCCCTATGGTTAGAAAGTGTTGCATAGCCAATGGAACGTATAGATATTTGTTTCTTTTTTATTAGAATTTTGAGAAGTATTCATAAATTAGTAATCTAACAGCTCGCAAACTAATTATGAACAGAATAATCCAATTAGGCGAGTGTTACGAGTGACGAGCTTAACTTTTATATGTCACAACATTATGACGTCATACTTTATGTCATATATTTATGACGTCACCGCTGTATCATAATTGAGCTAATTGAATTCGCTCGTAGAGATCAGAACGTGTTTTACGGACCTACACATAAGTCAGTATGACTTTTTATTATATTTATGTTTTTGAAATGCTGTTTCCAATCGTTTGGCCCTGAAATAATTCGTATGTAATGGAACTGAAGTAGAATCTCTTATGTTACAATCACATATAGCAATTGCTGCGGATCGTGTTAGAATTCGTTAGTGTTATTGTATCTTTGATATTGTTATTCAATCTCTTGTCATTCATATTCTAAGTGTTACCATTGATATTCTATATGTCGTTATTCTTATTGTATGTTCGATATTCTTATTGTAAAAGACGTTATTGTTGTTGTATATTCATTATTGTATTTGTAAGCTTGATATTCTTATTGTATGTGCGATTTCCCGCGATGTAAATAGCACAGCGACGCTATACAAATACAATCACATAACATAGAATAAGAATAACACGTTTTGTAAATAGAATCGTCAGATTTTGAACAACAATGATGACTTTTACCATAAAAACAAAGAAAAATATCAAACAGGGAACGCCACGCACCAAAAGCGCAGCCTCCCCAAAACGAACCCCCAGCACGCAAACGCGCGCACCACACACACACACACACACACACACACACACACACACACCCAAAGCCCACACACCAGGACAAAACGAACAACACACACACACACACTCAAAGCCAACACACAAGGACAAGACGAACAATAAGCATACACACACGCGCGCACACAAAGTCAACACACAAGGACAAAACGACCAAAAAAAGGAACACAGTGGGGCACCGCCTTGGAACGGCCAGTGGCAAAAACACCACCGGGGAGCTTAAACCGGTTTATGGTGCGCACCCAACCTCACTCTTACCCCCACCATGTTCCAAAGACATGGGACAGTGTAAATAAAAGTAATCCCCTCCAGGTGAATCTCTAACACACGTAATGGAAACAACAAGGCATGGCATGTAAAACATAAAAATGCTCGTGTTTAAATATATAAAAAGCAAACCTTAAGAACCAAAAACGTATGTACTCAATGCCTTTTCAGAGGACAGAGCAACAAGAGAAACACCCTTAAGGGCCCGACGAAACAGGCCAGAAGACAAATATCAAAACAGTTCAGTCCTGGTAGGATTTAAAAACTGCTCATCATAGAGTCCTCTCCCTCTTCCGTCAGACGCAATCAAAGAGGGAAGCGTAGTGTCCAACTGTAAACGGGTTGAACACTAAACATAAGAATATCGAACATACAATAAGAATAACGATATATACAATAACAATGGTAATACTTAGAATATGAATGACACGACATTGAATAGCAATATCAAAGATACAATAAGAATAACGAAATATAGAATAACAATAATGACTTTAACCATAAGAATATCGAACATACAATAAGAATAACGGCATATACAGGAACAATGGTAAGACTTAGAATATGAATGACACGAAATTGAATAACAATATCAAAGAAACAATAACAATAACGAAATACAGATAACAATAATGACTTTTAGAATATGAATGACAAGACATTGAATAATAATAACAAACATACAATAATAATAACATACATATATGTAGCAGTGCCATTATTTTGATATATATTTAATATGTTGTTTTTAATCTGTATAGTGTCTTTAAACATTCACAGCTGACAAATTAGACATGGGTCTTTAATGTAATTGAAATGTGTTCAGCATTTCCATGCTTTTTTCATGCATAGTTATTTTTAGACTTGTTTACTTGGTTAATCAGCCAATCATATTGTCGCATTGGTTGAAATGTGTGGTCACATGACTAGTAGTTCTGTGCAGAACATATTGATGACAGCTATAGTGACATGTACTTTTGGGAGCTGTCATATGTTTTACTGGGTTTTAAGATTTGTTTTTGTTTGGATTCAGGTATTTATTTCTTTGGTTTGCAGTTTATTATTGCTTTGCCTAGATTGATTTGATTAAGTGCTGTTTCTTGAATAGCGGATTTATTCATCCTGTGCGCATTCTTCAGTCATTCTTGAATTGGCGCTTTTTTTTTGTAATGGCTGATCTACGAACTGCCGCTCCATTCTTTTAACACTTTGCATGAATATTCTGATCTTAATCTTACAGCACAGTTATACAGTTATTACCAGTACACAGAGAACAGAGTATGTTTGTGTGAGGATAGTTGTCAGAATGTAGGAATCAGAGGGGTACTTGTGTTACACATAAGGTATGTCATGTTATGTTTTGTGTTTCTTATATACATGTTATACATGTACGTAAATATGAAATATATTTAAAATGTGATAAAGTATGTTTTAATAGTATGTTAGATGTCATAATTATTGATATCTTTTGTCTGTATGATATCAGCATGATATCCTTTGATATCATTCATTTATTTATGATGCTTACATGTATTTTTTAGACCCAACACTCTATTACAGTGTTTTCAAGTGTATTCCATATCCAAGAGAATGATGTATTGTTTGTACTATTGTATGATGGACAGAAAAGTAAATAAACATCTAGTAAACTACCACTGAGTTCAGTCGTGTGGCTCTGCTAGATTGGCGCCCAACGTGGGGCATACCAATAAGAGTGACAAAGAAGAAAACAATAAGAAAGATGATAGTAATGTAAAGCCTATTCCTAAGCCTAGGAAAAGACTATCAAAAGAAGCAGCTGCTGAAAGAGATAAAGTGATTGAGATAACAGAAAAAGCCAGTACTGGTAGAACAGAAACAGACAGTGAGTCTGAAGACTCAGATATTGAGTTTGTGTCATCCACAAATCATGGTAGGGACGCCTACATGTCTGTAAAGAAAGTTGAAGATGTTGTAGAAATGGTGAAAATAGAACAAAGTGCAACAGATGATACCACCACTGTTGTAGGAGAATCAGAAGATGTCATTGATCATTTAGAAATAGAGGATGCTAGTGGTCAGACAGACAACATAGCAACAGGTGTGATTCGAGCAGAAGATGAAGAGACAGAAAGAAATCGATTAGATAAAGCGGAAGGAGGAACAGACATAGAAGTACATAAGCCAGAAGACGGGAATACTGACACTAAACAAGCAAAGAAACAAAAACAGAAACAGAAAATTGACTTAAAGAAACCACCAAAGCCACCTCCAAGAAGACCTCAAAGAACACCCAAAAAGCCTGAATGGATGAAAGACTATCACATGAATCAGATCATTTGTAGAACTCTTGATAATAGAACAGATGCTTTAAACCAACTATTCGAATCAGGGATTTTAAATACTGTCAGTACAGATATAGCAAACAGATTATGGGAAGCAGTGATGAAATAAGTGTGAAAAGAAATTGAAAGGATATGAATTAACTGTTTTAGTGATTAAACAATGACATTGAATGTTTTAATCAAAGTGTCGTATTGAATTTTAAAGTTATAGTTGAAGTTAATTGTGACAAATAGATATACACTTTGAGATAATTAAGTTGTTAAGCTAGTCTAGATATATAAGATGTAGATACTTAACATTTAGTAAATAATTAGTTTTATTTCAGGTCACGAAGCTGAAGCTTGTGGATGATTACAGGAATTGTGAGGACATAATTTCTCGAGCAGGGGAGGAAAGAGGATTTATTTTGTTTGTATTTTGTGTACTCTATAATATACACAAATTTGTTTATATATTGAATAAGGTCAGCATTTATTTCTTTAATGAACAATGCATAGTAGTATTGTTTATATAGATAAGATAAGATAGTTAATATACTTTGAGTATGATAATTTTGCTTTGTGTATTATTAGTACTTAGAGTATTGGTAAATCTAAGATATATTAGTTTTTAGTTTAAAATTAACATTTTTTTCAGATTGAATGATGGGACATCATTTTCCGGAGAGGGGGAGAATGTAGCAGTGCCATTATTTTGATATATATTTAACATGTTGTTTTTAATCTGTAAAGTGTCTTTAAACATTCACAGCTGACAAATTAGACATGGGTCTTTAATGTAATTGAAATGTGTTAGCATTTCCATGCTTTTTTCATGCATAGTTGTCAGAATGTAGGAATCAGAGGGGTACTTGTGTTACCCATAAGGTATTTCATGTTATGTTTTGTGTTTCTTATATACATGTATACATGTACGTAAATATGAAATATATTTAAGATGTGATAAAGTATGTTTCTGTTAATATGTGATATGTTTAGGTTCTGCTAGATATATTGACCACTAGGC
Organism: Mercenaria mercenaria; assembly: GCF_021730395.1. Classification (NCBI taxonomy): domain Eukaryota; kingdom Metazoa; phylum Mollusca; class Bivalvia; order Venerida; family Veneridae; genus Mercenaria; species Mercenaria mercenaria. The sequence goes on from NC_069364.1 coordinate 94,064,099, forward strand.
TGTGTAATGTTTTACCATTGAGATCTATGTATTTTATATGTTTTAAAGGATATCTTGTAATGTATTTGTAATATACATGATGTTATATGTGATTTAGTAATTAATTAATGGGTCTATTACAAGTATGTTTTAATAGTATGTTAGATGTCATAATTATTGATATCTTTTGTCTGTATGATATCAGCATGATATCCTTTGATATCATTCATTTATTTATGATGCTTACATGTATTTTTCAGACCCAACACTCTATTACAGTGTTTTCAAGTGTATTCCATATCCAAGAGAATGATGTATTGTTTGTATTATTGTATGATGGACAGAAAAGTAATAACCATCTAGTAAACTACCACTGAGTTCAGTCGTGTGGCCCTGCTAGATATATAATTTAGCAACGTTTGACATGCCATACTTACCCAACTTTAAATTGATAAATTATAGTAAAACCATATTTGTAGAAACAGGAAGAATAATATATATTGTGAGACCCTCAGTGTTTCAACCCTCTTATAGAAATACATTTTTTTACATGCTAATTGATTATTTTTGCATGCAATTGTTTAACTGGGTTAAATAGGTCAATGACCTCGAGTACAGTTATTTTTAGACATGTATAATTTTGGGACTTCGAAAGGAATAACTGCTATTATAACCAATGTCAGTCTATCTTTACTACAGTAATCATTCAGTTATTACCTTTATTAAATGTTTACTGTAACATTTTCATTCTGGCAGGCTTCTTTGTTGAGTAATTTAAGATCATTTTTGACTTGTCACATGTAAACTCTCGTTCATCCGCCATGTTTGTTGTCATTTCCGGTTTGCACCGGTTAGTCTCGAGTCAAAGTCAAATCAATCTTTTTTAGTATATTGATGTATTATGCCTATCTAAATGTACCCCACATGTATTATTTATAAATGTGCTATATGATTATTGAATTATTAGAATTAAGTATTTGTTCTTAATGGGGTTTATTTAGATATTAATCTCTAATCGCCTCATTTGCATACCAAAATACCGTGTATCTTATTTGCATACAATAATACCAGCGTTCTTATACATAAAATCCTGACTTTGCCTCTGTCTCCACTGTAGACTAGACACGATTGTCTTAGCTCTCAAAATTTCATGTTAGTAAATTTCAAATAACTTTTCATTCATGATAAATTAATTACTTGAATGGTTTAGAAGACATTTATTGAAACATAGAGTTCATAATCGAGAACGTTGTTTGTTTACATACTTTTTTTTGCTCTTGGCATATTTTTCGGACTTAGAATAATTTCGGCGATTTTGTGGCGTTGATTTGACTTTGAACGGGAATTGTTAGTACATTTTTCTGCCTGATTCCATGCCTTAAAAATTGTTAAGGCCCTTTTACCAAATAAAATTCATTTAAGCCGAAAGGATTGGAGTTTGTACTGAATTTTAGTAAAAGACTTTGTTGATTATTTGTCAACTTTGGCCGCTACCAGGCTTAGCCGCTACCAGGCTGATTACGCTACCTATAAACAATTGCCCTCTCTACTGGATAAAATACCCTGAAAACCCCCTTAGCAATCTTTAAAAGTAGATTGCTGCTGTAGGCTTGCGGGACTCTGAGTGATTCCCCAGGTGACCCCTCAAAGATAGGCCCGTGGGCATTACAGAATTTGGTGGCAGCTTAGCAGGATACAGAACCATACATCCGAAATAGAACTGCAACATACTAGTGACCTTTTGTATTTACTACCAGTACCATCAATAAAGGAGCATGACATACACATTTTGTAAACTTGACCTAGGTATTTACTACAGCGATAGTGTATTGATTTTTTAAACCATCACCAGTATACTGATAAGTTGACAACATTATTTAATTGAAGCCAGTGCCTTTTCTTTACCAAGCTGAATTATTTCTGAAGACTTCAGCCTTATTTTATTTTGAATAAAATATTGTACATGTTTAATCTAATATAAAAATTTAGATTTCAGTCCAGGTTATTTAATAGAATTAGCAAGTAAGGTTGTTTCCAAACCTTGGTGAGTAAAAAAAAAAAAGATTAATAGTTCAGTAGTAGTATAGACTTGTTAAAATTTTAGTACAAAGCTAGTATAACCACCAGTGACTTGTTTTATTGTGAAAGTCGCCTCCAGACTTGATAAGGGTCATTACCAGACATTGCCTTTGGTAAAGTCGTTACCAGACTTTGGTAAGATATTTTCTTTCTTTTGAAAATTGTTTTGTTGGCACGTTGAGCTTGGTGTACCTTGTTTTTGATACACTTTATAGAGCCGTGCCCTTCCATATTTATTAAATAAGTTTAGTCTGCCATTCCATTGAGAGAGCCATTGCCAGGCTGTAGTAGTTCGAAACTGTACCCAGGTTTCTTTTTGCAACATTCTGTCGTTACCAGGCATAGGTATTTTATACCATATTCAGTGCTGTTTAAATTGACCCATGTTTCCTTGCCTGAGATGTAAGAAAGTCATTACCAGACTGTGATATATATATTATATGTATTACCAAAAAAAAAAAAAAATGTTTTCAGCACAGTCTATCTGTTTCCAAGTTAGACAGTATTCATTGTATATATAAAGTTGCATACCGAAATTAGTACCCAGCAAATAGACTAGACAAAGTCCAATAGTACCAATATTGATAGATTTTGTTTAATAAATATTAAAGTAACATTATTTTATATTGTGTTGTTTAACATGTTTCATTTTACAGTCCAAAATAAAGGAATGGAATATTCAATGGACCCAGCTGACATACCTTGTACTCAGTCATTGCTTGACCAGAGTACTAATACCCAGACACTGATCTAAATTTATAGTCCCACTAGACCAACTTCTATCACAACTGACAGGGCACCTACCTTGGAGACAGGGGCACTGTCAAACCCTAAGTTAGCGTCAACGGGGACAGATGACCATTTGGTGCTTGGTACACCTTCCGGTGAGGTGACCTGGCGCAGGCGTTCAGGGATGGACAATGGAGTTTCTAATGAACAAGGACTTATCAACCTTGTCGGGTACTACACCGGATCCAGTGGAGAAGTCAGGAACAAAGCCTTTCAAGGTGGAACTGATGGTATTGGGGGGATGTGGGGAAACAGGGATTTTTGTACTAATGATGATTATTCTGGATCAGTTCCTTTAAACGCGGACAGGACCTTGACCGATGGTATTATAGACCAGTGTCAGGTACCTAGGGGATATACTGGTAGGGGATTGGAACAAAGGGAAAATTTTTACTCTGATGGGCAGTCAGAGGCTGACCCACTGGGTGTTTCCGGGTATAGTAGGAGGGAGCCGTGGGCTTTAGGGGCAAGCAGATACCGGTATCCTGGTCCCTCCATGCCCGAGAGGTGGTGTAGCCTAGAAGGATCTGGCATGATTCCAGGGGATAATGATGTTGGAAGGGAATTGTCAGCAGACATAGCACCTACACCTAGACCAGTACCAATCATAGGTCAAACAGAATATTCAGCTCATAAGGAAAACATTAAACCCCATACCTTTGATGGCACAATTGACCTAAATTTTTATTTAAAGCAATTTGATATGACCAGTGACTTAAATCATTGGTCTTTTGAAAAGAAAGCGCTTCAATTAGCGGTTTCCTTGAGAGGCACTGCGGCTGAAATATTGAATGATATTCCCCCAGAAAGGCGTAGAGACTATGATTTAATTGTTGGTAGCCTGATTGACAGGTTTCAACCACAAAACCAAAGAAGACTCCATGTTGCCAAATTAAGAGCCCGCATCAGAAAACGAAATGAATCACTAGATGAACTGGCTAATGACATCAAAAAGATGGATAGATTAGCCTATCCTGATCTTATATGAAATGTAGGGAAGATATGGCCCTAGAGTGTTTTGCTGAGGCCCTTAATGATGATCAATTACGTAGAGATTTAATAGTGGGAGGTCCTAAAACCATGTCCGAGGCCCTCAGGTTAGCCACTGAGGCTGAACTGAAGTTATTCTAGAAGAAGTAGTTCATATTCTAGAATGGTACATAATAAACCAAATGACCATTTACTCAGAAGAGTTGAGGAATTAGAGAGACGTTCTGATGCACAGACCAATCACAGGATTGCAAAAATTGATGTACCAAGAGAAAAGACAAATTATTCAGTTCCTAATAGTAGAGACTTCAATAATAAGCCTAAGACTAGACTAGCAGGTGTGTGTTACTATTGTAATGCACCAGGCCATATTAGGAGAGATTGTCCTCTACTTAAAGACCCACATAATCACCCATACAATAAATACCATAACCCGCAGTACAGAAATTCAATGCCACAAACCAATGTAAGGGCACAAATTCAAAATAGAAATTACCAGGGTCCCAGTTCAAGGAACCAGGGTAACGGCCATTAGCTGAGGGTGGGGTCCAGCCTTCAGCTCAATCAGATTATTCAAAAGGACCTATTACAAATAATGATGCAAGGGAGATTAATCAGAAAATTACACATAAGCAGTTCAATACCTATTTCTTGCCCTTGAAAATGAAAAAAAATTGTCTTTGCACTTTTAGATACAGGGAGTGCAGTTAGTATTTTAAAGCTTGAAAACTGGAACTTAATACCTGAAAAAGACAGGCCCCCACTTAAAGTGACCAATACAGCTTTCAAAGCTGCTGATGGAGGTACTATTCCAAATCAAGGCTTTGCCACCTTAAAAATAGAGATAAATGGGATGATATTTGACCATGACATTTTAGTAGCAGAAATTGATACTCCATGCATTTTAGGTTGGGACTTTATGCATTTGCATAATTTAACCTTATCCATGGGGACAGGGGAAGTTCAGTGCCAGGGCAGATAATAAAATGTTTACAAGAGCATCAGTTACCAAATATATATAGGATTCATGCAACTGAAACCTTTAATTTGCATCCAGCTAGTGAAACAATTGTGATGGGAGCATTTGACACAGGAATTCCTCATTTTCAGACAGGTTTGACTGACAATTATGAACAAAGATTGCTTTCTAATGGTGTTATTGTAGCCAAAGCTTTAATTGATACAGGCCAGGGTACGGTACCCATTAGGCTTATAAATCTAAATGAGAAACCCATTACAATATATAAACACATGAATGTTGCAACCTGTACACTTGTAACTCCAGTTGGACAGACACAAAGGGTAAACCGTGTGAGAGTTAAACAGACAGATATACCTATACTACCAGATCATGTAAAGCCAATTATGGATGAATGCAGGGAAAACCTGAACCCTGAAGAGCAAAACCATGTAGAAAAATTACTGTATGAATATCAGCATATTTTAGCAAGTCAAAATCAGACCTGGGAAACACAGACATTATTAAGCATAAAATAAATACTGGACTGGCACCTCCAATTAAACAGCAGCCAAGAAGGCTTCCCCAGAATGTACAAGAAGAAGTAAACAAAGAAGTTGATAGACTGCTTGAGGCGGGACTTATTGAAGAGAGTAATGGACCTTGGGCCGCACCTATAGTACCTGTGCGCAAGCCTGATAACTCCATTAGACTGGCCATTGACTACAGGAAATTAAATGCCGTCACATTAAAAGACAGCTATCCCTTACCCAGAATACAGGATTGCTTAGATTGTCTAAAAGGAGCCAAGTATTACAGTTCCCTAGATTGCTCTTCAGGTTTTCACCAAGTTCAAATGGATCATAACGATATGGACAAAACCAGTTTTGTGTGCCAAAAAGGGCCAGTACCGTTTTAAAGTTCTAAGCTTTGGACTTACAAATGCTGTAGCTACTTTCAAAAGACTTATGGAATATATTATGTCAGGTCTTCAATACCAAACTGTGTTAATATATGTCGATGACATATTAATGTTTACTTCAGATTTTGAAACACATCTTTCCCAGTTAGAAGAGGTCTTTAAAAGACTTGAAAAAGCAAAGCTTAAAGTTATGCCAAAGAAAGCCCATTTATTTCAGGTCCAGTTACACTTCCTTGGCCACATTGTTAACCAAAATGGTATATTACCAAATGATGAAAAAGTCAAAGTTGTAAGAGAATGGCCTATACCAAAGAACGCCAAACAGTTATCTTCCTTTTTGGGCCTTCTTTCATATAACCGGCGTTCAATTAAAGGATTCGCAAAATTAGCCCATCCTGTACATCAACTTACACACAAAGATTCCAATTTCATTTGGACCAGCGAGTGCCAAGAAGCTTTCAATAAGTTAAAACTAGCATTAACAGAAGCACCAGTATTAGGATACCCTAATTCACATGATTTGTACATATTAGATACAGACTGTAGTTCATACTGTCTTGGAAGTGTTTTACAACAGAAACAAGGTGACACTGTACGGGTCATAGCTTATTACAGTCGAGCCTTAAACCACCCTGAAAGACAGTAATGTGTTACACGCAAAGAATTATTAACCATAGTAGAGTCAGTGAAACATTTTCATAATTACTTATATGGGTTCACATTTTAATCAGAACAGACCATTCAGGACTTTCATGGGCTTTAAAATTTCAAACCCCTATGGGACAAATGAGTAGGTGGATAAACACCTTAAGTTTATTATGACTTTGAAGTTGAACACAGGAGTGGTGTTCACCACGGCAATGCAGATGCATTATCCCGTAGACCATGTGGTACATGTAGATATTGTGAAAAATTAGAAAATGTAGACCAAGATAAAGAGTTAGAGTCGGGGCAGTGCACAGGTTCTCGTGTGGGTGCAGTTGGCTCAACTCATCCGGCGGTCAAGTTTATTATAGAAGAGACTTTTGATGAGAAAAATAGTAAAGAGGACAGTGTTGATGTTACAGACTTCCAGACAACGGCCCTGGATGGTGGTCTGTCTGTAAATGCAGTAGAAAGAGCGGGCGAGAATTCCAATAGGACCTCTGACCCCCTGAGGAATTCTGTAAGTTTAATGGATGAATTGCCAGAGGTGGATTGGACAGCGACACAACATGTAGATCCTGACATAGAAAACATTATAGAAAAACTATCTCAGAAAAACAGACCCACAAGTGAAGAAATTTCACAATTAAGCAGTGACTTTAAGACATATTGGTCTCAATGGCCAAGCTTAGTTATACATAATAATGTCTTGTACAGACTACATACAAATAAATTGGGGGAGGAGCAATTCCAGATTTTAGTGCCACAGGCTGTTAGAGAAACAGTTATGAAATACATACATGAACATAAAACTGCAGGACATTTAGGGGAAAAGAAATCAAACAGAATTTTTACTGGGTTAACTGTAAACAAGATGTGACCAATCATTGTAGAACATGTATTAAATGTCAAGGTCGAAAGATGCCTTACAGAGCCTCAAAAGCACCCTTAAAGTCAAATATTACTGGTGTACCTTTAGAGAAGGTTGGAATGGACCTGATTGGTCCTTTACCATTAACTCACAGGGGAAATAAGTACATTCTGTCTGTACAGTGTTATTTTACCAAGTGGGTTGAAATGTACCCATTACCAGATATGAAATTTGATACCATAGCCAAGGTGTTAGTAAATGAATTTATATGTAGATATGGTCTAATGACTAAAATAGTGACCGACCAAGGCCGCGAATTTGAATCAAATTTATTTCAGGAATTATGTAAAAGGCTGGACATTGTTAAACTTAGGTCAACAGCCTTTCACCCAGAGACATGTGGTCTTATAGAAAAAATGAACCGCAGTATTGAAGACATGTTAAGTAAATACATAACAGAAAACCAGAAAGACTGGGATGACTGGATACCAGTATTACTTTTAGCATACAGATCATCAGTTCATGCCAGTACTGGTAAAACACCTTACCAGATGATGTTTGGACACAATCCAAGATTACCTATTGACATTCTGTATGGCCATGGACCCCAAGGCAATTTAGATCTTTCAAGTGAAGATTATGTCCAAAAGGTAGTACCTTAGAAAATGCGATGAGCAAGCACGTCAAGCAATGCTTACAGCAGCAAAACAACAGAAACATGAATATGATACCCGTTTGAATTTGAGCACTTACAAGGAAGATGACCTAGTATGGGCCAAGGTGTTTACCAAAAAGAAAGGACTTAGCCCAAAACTCAGTTTTAGGTGGTTAGGACCTTTTAGAGTAGTAAAAGTGATTTCTACTCTTGTTTTACAGATTAAAAATGTAAAGACTGGGAAAGTCTTGAATGTACACCATAACAAGTTAAAACCCTACAATACCTGAAGTGTATCTAAAATTACAAACACAAAGACACACAAAAAACTTCTTGATAAGTATATAAATATGCCCAGTTGTATTATATCAGCTGTGACAGAATTTTTTTTTTTGTCATATTACCATGACCACTATTAATTTGTACATATATTTTATAGTTTGTTTCATATAAGATATTGTTAATAATTATTAGTACTTCAGAACAGCTGTCTTGGTACCAGAGACAGCGATAACCAGTGAAGATGCCATTTGCCATGTGCTTTATTGTGTTGCTTATATGTTTTGACCACTGATTTGCATTAAACTCCAATAAAGAAACCAGTCAGACACAATAGATTTCCTACACCAGACTTACCACTATACCGTCACCGATTTCGTACCGAGATGAGTAATACAGTTATTAAGACGTGTCATGCCGTGTAGCCATTCCGAGTGGCATATACTCTACCGATTTACATAAATGTGCCCAAAGCATTTTTTGTTACTGAACATACATGTGCAGTCTACTGCTGATATCTGTTAGTGTTTAGTTATACAATCAGTGACTTAGTAATCAGAAGTACAGTTGAAAAGATGACTCTTTTAAGCAGGATTTCAACCTTAAAAAAAACAAGAGACTAACCTGCAGCAAATGAACAAAAAGATATATATATATATATATATATATATATATATATATATATATATATATATACATGTATATATGTAATACGGAAAGTACAATTAGAAAGATAGTAAAAATCAACTTCACAGTTTTGCTTAAATTATTTTATTTACAAAGATTGACTAGTAGTTAAAAATGTTCTTTTCATTGTAATCTTTTTCAGAATGTCAAAGAGAACTTCTTTTCGCACTATTCTGATTACCAGTACGGCTTTCCACTGCAGGCCATGTGGTCTTTATTATAATACTGAGGTTCAACTCATCAGACACAAAGATGACCGCCACGGTACCCAAGTGATGTGTTCTCTGTGTACGGGGAAGCAATATGTACTTCCAAAGAAAAGAACAGATGTTCAACGGAGGCACTTGGTTGCTAAACATCACCACACCAAGGATGTTGATGTGCATACCGTGAAACAACTCTTTATACCCTTCTTTGAAGAGTGTGAGACTCCAGCCTTTACAAATGCCGTTAAATCAACAGTTCAGCTTCCAGTCAACAATATTCCATCTATTCAACAGACTTCACTTCCAGATAATTCCTTTGTACAACCTGAATCTACTTCCATCATTGACGACAGATCTGTTCCTGCCACTCTTGAAGCATTTTTATCTGAACAACCGCTTACACCCCAGAAGAAGTCATCTGAATTACCTCATACACCTAACCAGGATACAATTTCCACACCAATTCTAAATTTCAACACACCTACCAGCCACACCCTAAATGATCTCAGTCTAGACTGGACTTTTCCAAACCCACAACTCTCCATGCCATTTCGCTATAAGACACTATCGCCACTACCAGTCGTAGATATCACTTCGCAAGATTTTCCCACCAACATACCAACTACTAACGAACCAGACACATCATCACCATCTACAGAAGACACTCTACCAGCAGAACCACAGTCACCAGCAACTTTGAACATTCCACTAGACAGCATACATCCAGACCAACAAATACACCAGGCTGATCACTATCCTATTCCAAAGCAAGATACCACTCATGTAATCTCGGGGGTAGACGACCCGAAGACCCCTGAGTTCCCGCCAAGAAGGATGAAGGTGCCAGCCAGGAAACCCTTAGATCCAAGACTGCTATTCAGGGACGCACCTTCGGATTTCTTGGCGGGGTCCATGGCTCGTCTGGCCGCCCATCAACGAAGGGATATCCAGAAACATGCAACACCAGAAAATATAAAAATCAAGTTTGAACACCAGAACTTTACGATAACAAGAACAGAACAAATACATCTACAGGATGGACGAATACTGACCACTAAGACAACCTGCACCCTAGATGACAATATTAAAGGCAGCCGAAGTTCACAGACCCAGACAGAATAGACAGATGAAGAAAATCAGGTTTTAATGAGTAATAATGTATATTATTGTAACTTGTTGTTGTTGTTTTTTTTTTGTATTAAGGAATTTTATTCTTAAGCTGGTTTAAGAACTTTAAAGTAAATTTTTTTTATCGGTGCAGGTTGTTAGGCTTTCATGGTCAGATCCGTCCAGTATATATATATATATATATATATATATATATATATATATATATATATATATATATATATATATACTGGACGGATCTGACCATATATATATATAGCAATTCTCAATATTATTCGCAGCAAATCTCACATATCTTTTTATAAGTAATATTTATATATTCTATTCTCTAGTACTTCTAACTTTTTAAAATATTTAATAGTATATTACTATATCTATGCCTATCAGTTCTATAGTGTAATTTTATATCATTTTACGGGCATTGCATCTATTATTTCAGAAGTAAATTGTTGGAAAAATGCCCAATTCTTAAAGTTGTATCTTTCCTTGTATTGTTGCATATTGTCTGTAATGGTGTCTATATTTGGTCATCATCTGTAACTCTTTGTAGTTGCTCTATAGATATACTGTAGAGGTAAATCTGAAATCATGAAACTTGTATTACAGTGTCCAATTTTACACTGTTGTATTATTATGAATTCAAGGTCTGTATGGCTAACTGACAGTGTCATTTCAGTTATAAACTCTTGTCTTGTAGCCTGTTCGTTTAATCTGTGTATCGAACCAGTTACTGTAGAATGCTTAATGTATGACTGTATGTCATTAAGTCTCTATATATCTTTTTAAATATCATTAGTCTATGGAAAGTCTTCTGACTCTTATGTATCTAGATAAATGGCTGTATAGTAATTCAATGACTGCAGCAGTTGATATTTTCCGTGACATAAATTTTCATCCTCAAATAAGAAAAAAGCGGTTGGTATTGTCTTTTTGCAATTGACTAAACATTTTTTAAAAATTCTTGTTGTAAAAAGACATGGTATGTAAGTCACAAGTTAACTAAATGTATATTTCAGTCAAAGACAAATATTATAAGCATTTAATGGACTGAATGTATTTCATGTTTTAAGAAGTTTAATAGTTGTTTATTGAAAATAGTATAAATGTGGAATGTTTGTTGCAGATGTATGTAGGTATTAATTTAAAGTATTCAATTGATATGTCTCAGTCTGTTGAAAACATTATTATTGGATGTATGCACCTTTTAATGACTGTACTCTTGTTACCTTACTATTCTTTTACCAGTGCTACTTGTTGTTGAAATTTATAGTTACTAGTTAAGTAATTTAATTATTTAATTGCCAAATTGTCATACTGTTCAAATTTGAATTTCGATGACGAAATTTGGTCAGAAGGGAGGGTAATGTGAGACCCTAAGTGTTTCAACCCTCTTATAGAAATTCATTTTTTTACATGCCAATTGATTATTTTTGCATGAAATTGTTAAACTGGGTTAAACAGGTCAATGACCTCGAGTTCAGTTATTTTTAGACATGTATAATTTTGGGACTTCGAAAGGAATAACTGCTATTATAACCAATGTCAGTCTATCTTTACTACAGTAATCATTCAGTTATTACCTTTATTAAATGTTTACTGTAACCTTTTCATTCTGGCAGGCTTCCTTGTTGAGTAATTTAAGATCATTTTTTGATTTGTCACATGTAAACTCTCGTTCAATGTACCCCACATGTATTATTTATAAATGTGCTGTATGATTATTGAATTATTAGAATTAAGTATTTGTTCTTAATGGGGTTGTGCTGGGGGGTGCGTTTTGAGGAGGCTGCGCTTTTGGTGCGTGGCATTTCCTGTTTGATATTTTTCTTTGTTTTTATTTAGATATTAATCTCTAATCGCCTCATTTGCATACTAAAATACCGTGTATCTTATTTGCATACAATAATACCAGCGTTTTTGTACATAAAATCCTGACTTTGCCTCTGTCTCCACTGTAGACTAGACACGATTGTCTTAGCTCTCAAATTTTCATGTTAGTAAATTTCAAATAACTTTTCATTCATGATAAATTAATTACTTGAATGGTTTAGAAGAAATTTATTGAAACAAAGAGTTCATAATCGAGAACGTTCTTTGTTTACATATTTTTTTTTGCTCTTGGCACATTTTTCGGACTTAGAATAATTTCGGCGATTTTGTGGCGTTGATTTGACTTTGAACGGGAATTGTTAGTACATTTTTTCGGTCTGATTCCTTGCCTTAAAAATTGTTAAGGCCCTTTTACCAAATAAAATTCATTTAAGCCGAAAGGACTGGAGTTTTTACTGAATTTTAGTAAAATACTTTGTTGATTATTTGTCAACTTTGGCCGCTACCAGGCTGATTACGCTACCTATAAACAATTGCCCTCCCTACTGGATAAAATACCCCCCTTAGCAATCTTTAAAAGTAGATTACTGCTGTAGGCTTGCGGGACTCTGAGTGGTTCCCCAGGTGACCCCTCACAGATAGGCCCGTGGGCATTACAATATGAAATAACCAAAAAACTTTAGAGTGCGAGCCAATCAGACATACCATTGAGGAAACATCAATAGATTTATATGTACAAAAATGGAATGCAGCATTACAAACAATTATTAGGTCTAAACAATTTCATTTTAACAAGATTAAATATGTCACTTTCAATTTATTTACTAAAATACAGGACAGTTAATCATTTTTTGCCAAAAGAAGTTGGAGATGGGAGATTGACATTTCAGAACACCAAGTGTTTTCTCTGTGATAGGGACCTTCTCCAGGAAGAACGGTCAAAATACAGTACATTCAAGCGTATTTTATAGTTACCAAAACATTGCCCAATTTGACAACTTCTAAATGAAATTTTGCCAAATAAATTATGCAAACTATGTCTTTTCATAAAGATTATTTTAGAATTTTTCAAAGCTCATGATTAAGGTATTTCAAGTACATACAAATCATATTGAATTTAAACTGTGTACCTAAATATCATTAAAGTGTGAGTGAGTGAGTTGGGTTTTACGGCGAATCGACACAAAAGAAGTTTCCATAACAAAATAAACAAATTAAACTTACCAAATATGCCGCGCGCACATATCATACAATATCTTAAAAAGCTATCCAATCATAGCTCTTAACATGAATATACTTAATAATAAAGATTGAAAGAAATACAGGTAAACCTATCAAAATTTTATGAAACAAATTAACTCCATTCTTAGTCGTCAAAACAATTTATATGCACGCCTTGCATGATTTTCAAATGCTAATCCTCCTTGAAATCCGACAACTACTTTACATTTATTTCTATTCCGTTATTAAAGGTTTTTCTCAAAACAGATCAATGCAGCCTACACATAATTTGCAGTTAAAATCTTTGAACTGATACAACCGATAACACAAAGGTTTCTCCACCTATTTTCATCATTTTTTTCTTTCTTCTTCCTCGCTTTTTACTTGTTTACCTTTTGTAATCACACACAAATTGTACATGAATGTTTATTTTGTAAACTCCTATGCCGTATCACTTAAAATAATTGACACATTATTTTATCACGGTATACTCGTATATCATGTATTGTATGATCTGCGTAAATAAAATTGTATTCTGTTCTGGTAGTTCAGCCCACACACAGGTTCTCGGCACATGGCCTGATCCAAAACACTGTGCATCCACCCCTACTCTACAACCCAGCCCCCACCTTATACCCATTTACAATCCCCAGTAATAACTGAACACTTTATATCGTCCAATCACATATGATAGAGATTTTGTCAAAATATTATGTTAAAACAGTGTCATAACTTTCTAATATTTTTTTCTAATGCCATATATGTATATAGTCAAATAAATACATTCGCCCTATTGTTTTCCATTGAAACTTTTGATGTTCATTTCGTATGAACAGCAAAAGGAAAGGCGCGAAAGTTACGTCATCGCTGCTTAGTGATAACCGACCGCTGTTTTGACGACGTCCGCGTATAGTAAGGTAGAACGTTCCTTAGATGACGTCGCAGTTGTTCCGTCTGGTGAACAGAATGGCCGGGAAGCTGATTTTAATGTTAATGCACCTGTCAATATTTTGCCCGTCCGGGGGGGGGGGGGGGGGGGGGGGGGGGGGGGGGGGTGGCGGCGGGCTGACCCAGGGGAATTTGACATTTCAAAAATTTTGTTGTCTAAATCCCCACCCTAGAGACAACCTTTTTTGTCTAAATCCCACCCTAGAACCTGGTTGGTACATCAAATGTTTGTCAAATTCCCGCCTGTCGGGAATGGTCTTCTGTCTAAAGTCCCGTGTATGCCCGCCGCTGCCCCGGGCGGGCAAAATATTGACAGGTGCATAAATGCTACAAATTATATGCAATTCATAATATTATTTAGTTTACAAATGGAAAGGAAATATAATGCAAATATAAGAAAAGAAACTATTTTTTTCGATGTTCATGCGAAATGAACGACAGAATAGGATCTGCAAATTAAACATGAATCGCTAGCGCGATTCATGGATTTCCCGATCCTATTCTGTCGTTAATTTCGCACGAATACCAAACAAAATAATCATTTCATTTCTTAACTAAAATGCAAAGAAAATGCATATGGTGTTTATAATTAGTACTTCTTGAACATATTTTATCAATTTCCTTCAGCATGGTCTTAAAATTTTCTCCATTTCTTGACCCTTCTTTACTTTGCAGATGTGACATTGTAGGGATAATACACGTTTTTTTGTATATTAACGTCTGCAGAAGCCCGCGGGATTGTTTGTGAGCGAGACCGAAGGTCGAGGTCACAAACATATCCCAAAACAAACGTGTATTGTCGCTATTCTTGCATAAAAATATATTTCACGACGATTTATGTATTGTTTTCATATGTGATGATTTGACGATTCCGGTACATTTTTATTTACCATTCCAGTTGTTCTTGGAAACGGTAAACATGTTTTAAATATCCGTATCCAGGGCCCGGAAATAAACAACACTATCAAAAGCACATCCTGAAGGTTTTTAAGCGATTTTTTTATCTCTCATTATTACAAACATAAAATTACCAATAACTGTTCGTATCATTTCACAATTTGGTTGACTTGATCACAATTTCAAGAATAATAACTTTACATTCGAGTTATATTGAGTACGGACACGCAGTTGGAGTACGGATGAGTACGAACGTAGTGTCAAGTTTCCAAGCTGTTTATATAAATTCTTCGAGAAATTAGATAAAAACATACTGACTGATACCAAAATCATAAATATGGTACCTAAAAACAAAGAATCGCTCAGGTAAACACGCGATTCTTTAACATTCACGGTTGTCTACAAAATCTGAATTGACGCAGAGTTCTAAAAGGGGAGTAAACAAGGGAAGAAACGAGTACGAACAATGTTGGGGGCAGCTCATTTGTCGTTAGTTACTGATACAGTAAAAACATTCTATGGTTTAGATTGCATCTATAATGCTTCAAGAAGAGGTTTTTATGAAAGAAAAAAGACGCAGATACCAGATGTCAATCTGCGCAGAATTACATATACGTCCCTGGGAAAGCATTTCAAAAATAAAAATCTGGTATTAACAGCACGTGAATTGCCTTGTTTGCACACGATTTTTCTCCCGTTAATACATGGGCGGATCCAGTGAAAAAAAAGTTTTTATGCAAGAATGTCTTTAGACTTACCTTGTTTTTGGGACAATTTTTCAGCTTGACCTTTTCTCGCCTTTAGCCGTAGATTTTCCTAACTTTGATTTATACTGTCCAAGTTGAGAAACTGACCTGCTTCAAACACAACTTTACTAAATTGATTTACCATTACTTTCAGTAACATATTAAAAATGATTATTTGTAAATATTGTGAATATGTACCTTTTGAGATGCTTTTCTACTTCATCTGGGTCCTTATTCATATTTTGGCCCACATCTTCACAAAAACATTTAAATATCTTAGTACTCCGTATCTGTAAAAGTTTTCATCAATTCAGTCATGAACAAATTTGTTCTCCACACTCCAGCCCAAAAAATACAAGGCATCTACGGACCACAACAAAACATTCTATGAAGTCTGACAGTCTTAAGCCAAAACAGTCTGTAATTATTGAACGAAAACTGTTTTAGTGTCAAGGTCACTATGATATTGACCTTACACATACTGACTCCCCTCACAATAAAGGTCCTCCGGAGAGCCTCTCAATGACTTGGCCTAGCCTGACCTGATGAAACTAATATCGTTCGGGCCAGTAATGTTTTCATTGTATACAGGTGATGAAAAAAATATAATCTGATTTCAGAGACTGCAAGTTATAAAACAAAATGGTCTAGATTACATTTATTACAAACAACATAACCATTTTGATTGAAAACCTCAAATGGTGTTTCTGTGCTTACACTGAGCCCTTTAAATGCCACTACCATTTTTGTCACCAGACATATTTCGTATATATTTGATTAAGTTATATTAAATGTAACTATTTCTTCTTCTTGCTGCACTATTTTTTTCATTAGCCCAAATGCACTGCAGAACAAGCAAATTTGATGAATTGGTATCCCCCGCCGAAAGGGTTTGTGGTGAGGAATGGGAAAAAAATACATCCGGCAAAAAGTTAAGGATGTTACTAAGAAGCAAATAATTTCATTAGAACATCAATTTATGTATGTTTCGTGAATCCTTACTAATGAAATTATTTTGAATGGAATATGTTTACTGTAATAAGCTTAGCTTTTAGAATTATATGGAGTTATTTGAAATGTGAGCTAGAACGAGATAGTGTATTCGAGTAGTTTGGCACCAAATGCCGCTGTTTAACATAAACATTTAAGCTTTAAAGAACAGATGTTCTTAAGAGCATAATCAAGTAAGAAATCTGGAACGTGGAACGTGGGTGGTGGCGGGGTGGGAGGGTGTGTGGTTAGAACTTCACTCACATATTGATAAATATTCATGGAATGGATTTTTTTTGGTGGGGGCGGGGGGATGGGGGATGTCGGGTGACCGGGTGTGGGTATAAAACTTCACATGTTGAGAGTAAATATTGATGGGCAATAAAACAAAATGTTGGGGTGGGGGCATGATCGGGGTGGTGTGGATGACTGGGTGGAGGAATGAGGTGGGGAAATTGATAAATATCCAAGGGCAAAGTTTGAAAAAAAATAAATAAAAAAGGAATGAAAAATATTTTTGTGGGGGGTGGAGGTTGGTGGGGGAGTTGGGGTAACCAGGACGCAGGGGATGACCGGTTGTGAGTACACAAGTTCACATGTTGATAATAAATGTTCATGGAAAAAATGAAAGAAGTTTAGGGAAATTCTACCAATTTGTTAGTTTGTTATGTACAAATATGTGGATTTTTTAACAATTAAAGGGCAATAACTCTGAAAATACTAAAGGGATCATGACGAAATTGTGTGTGCACTACCACATTATGGTGATCTAAATTCAGTTAAAGTTTCATAGTTCTAGGTCAAATATGTCACAAGTTATGAAGCAGAAATTGCCATATTTATAGTACCCTATATAGTTAACACTAGAAACTTCTAAGGGCCATAACTCTGATGTTACTTGGGCAAGCTGATTGAAACTTGACGGGCCGAATTTTCCTATAGTGGACATGTGTATGAAGTTTTATTTAAATATTCCCAACCACTTCCTAGATATGGCTCCGGACGGACGGACGGACGACGCCAAACTATATCCTTCAGCGGGGGATAAAAATAGCCTATCACATCTAATATGGATAGAAGCATACAAAATGATCATGGATAGCTTTTTATATAAAGCATGCGTACAACTTGACTTGCATGTATAATGAATAAAATCTGTAAAAAGATCCTTTGGAAGCAAAGAATGCAACCAAGAAGAATAATAGCAGACTCGGTTTGATTGAGTCTGCTCATGAGACGTAATAAAATGTGCAGCACCTCTCACGCCCCGTAGCACCGGCTTAAGCGGAACGCACACTGTTTTAGAAGTTTAACTTCGCTTGCCATAATGAAGAGCAACAACAATATGGCCAGTATATTTATCTCCCTTTTCTTAATCATAGTACGAGAGACATTTTATCTTTTTAAATGTTGATATTTCTTTTACCAAAAACAGGATTGTTTCAGTCTTGTTTCTGTAATGTTTGCCATTTCACATTCTAGCATAAAAAAGAACAATTTTATTACTGAACTACTGTAAATCCCAATCAAATCTGTCATATTTTCATGTATAACAAAATATTTCCATTTATTACAGGATGGCAAAAATAAACATTGAAAACCGTTCCTTTAATGCATTTGTGGTGTAGTTAAAGCAAAGATATTTCAAAAGCAATTAACTTAAAGTATTTAATATTTCGATGTTCAATTTACAACTTTAAACAATATAATTTTAAGGGGTTTCACTTTTAACAACAATTGCATAGGTAGAACTTAAATAACATTTGGGACTAAGCTCTTTTGATATCATCCTTCTGGGCTTTTTCGTCGGGCCCTTCGTTGGGTCCATTTGGCGGGGATAACATTTATTTACACTTCCGTGCGACTGGGTAAGAGTGAAGCAAGGTGCACCAAAAACTGGTTTAAGCTCTCCAGTGGTGGGTTTTTTCGCTGACCGTTCTTAGGCGGTGCCCCACTTTGTTCCTAGCCTTCGTGTGTCTTCATTGCGTGTACATGGGTGTACGTGCGTCTGTGTGCGTGTGTTTTTCCATGTTAGCTGGTCTTGGGCACGTCCGCATGTTTTACAGATTTTATTAACTATCACAACAGCAATCTTTAAAGTGCCGTGTGGCGGCTGTAAAAAGTCTCCCCGTACTTGGATTCAGTGTTATATTTTCTGGTCCTTTGAATCATGGTGTCCATTCAATATATGTGTAAATGAGTTCCGCTTAAGCCGGTGCTAGGGGGCATGAGAGGTGTTGCGCATTTCATTATTTCTCATAAATTATAATGTTAGACATGATCTGTCATGCAGTTCAACTGATGTTATTTACTTAATAACATGTAATAAATGTCTGTATGTTGGACAAACGCATCAGCAATGTTCACAAAAAAGTCATAGATTTGATATCAATCATTATCCAGAAACTACTAGTAATGTTTCTGAGCATTTTAATTCTCAAGGACATACTATCCAGGATTTCTCTTTTATGTCCATTGACAAAGTAACTAATCCTTCGAAAAGGCTTTAAAAGATACTTCCTGGATGTATCGTTTGTGCACTGGGTCTCCACAAGGAATGAATTCAATAAAAAAAATCTGTATTAATGCCTTTCTAAAATACTTGTTATATACGTATATATTACTTCTGCGTATGTATTCCATAATCAGTTTTTACTGGTGCCTTTCCTTAATCATTGCACTTATACTGCATTTTTTCACCAGTATTTATGTATCATACTATGATCCTGTTTATGATTTTTACGCCAAACTCTTTGTTAAATTTTGACGTTGTCGTCATCGACGTCGTTTGACGTTGACGTCAGTTCCTCTGTTATGTTTATTTTGAACCCTGAAGAAGGCTAATGTAGCCGAAACTTGGTTAAAAATAAAGTGACTTGTTTTAAAAAGTTTTTGTAGTTTTGACTACTTCTAATACTTATATTATTTCTCATGAACAGACTCAATCAAACCGAGTCTGTATCCAAGGGATCTTTTAACGGATTTTATTGTGGATTGCGCTTATGGGATGCAGCGTCTTTGGAACGTTGCTTTTCCTGTTGGATATTGTTGCTTTCTATATCTTTTAAAGTTCCTTTTAAGATTGAGAGTAGATCCAAGCGGCTGCTGGGAAGTCAACATATTGTTCATTGCGTTTGATTTTGAAATGAAAGAAAAAAGGTACGGAGGCGAACATTTGAGAATGTTTCTGAACATATACTGAAGGTTTATACAAGAAAGGAAAGAAAAACCCCATCACATACTACCATGGAATTGCTCTACCAACAACAGAATTGAAATTTTAATGTTGAGCGAATGAATTTAAAGGTCATAAAGTGATTTGTTTCATCCGAGATTAAGTTATTGAAATGCAAATTAAGAGTGTAAAATGGAAATGTCATGCAGCAGGAATGGAAACTATCTAGTTAAGTATATAATTCTTAGTCCGACGAATCATTTAGATCTGGTAAATATTTGGTATTGCCGTCAGGATCCACACATTTTCAGTACAAATAAAAAACAAAGACAAATATCAAACAGGGAATGCCACGTACCAAAAACGCAGCCTCCCCAAAACGAAACCCACAGCACGCAGACGCGCACACCACAAACACACACACACAAAGCCAACACACTAGGACAAAACGAACAACCAAAGGAACACAGTGGGGCACCGCCTTGGAACGGTCAGTGGCAAAAACACTTAAACCGGTTTATGGTGCGCATCCAACCTCACTCTTACCCCCACCATGTTCCAAAGACACGGGACAGTGTAAATAAAGTAATCCCCTCCAGGTGAATCTCTAACACACGTAATGGAAACAAAAAGGCATGGCATGTAAAACACAAAAATGCTCGTGTATAAATATCTAAAAAGCAAACCTTTAGAACCAAAAACGTATGTACTCAATGCCTTTTCAGAAGACAGAGCAACAAGAGAAACACCCTTAAGGGCCCGACGAAACAGGCCAGAAGACAGATATCAAAACAGTTCAGTCCTGGTAGGATTTAAAAACTGCTCATCATAGAGTCCTCCCCCTCTTCCGTCAGACAATCAAAGAGGGAAGCGTAGTGTCAAACTGTAAACGGGTTGAACACTAAACATGCGGTATGTCTCAAAACAGTTGGGTCGTAACCTCTTTTCATAAAACGTTTTATCATTTTACCAAATACATTTGGAAAATTACCATGACCCAAGATCTTACGAAGTTTGTAAACCACATCCCCATAAAAAACGGGTTTAAAAACTTCTCGCAGAAGTGTCTTTAAATTACTATTGAATTTTAAAACTAAATCAGAATTAAGATAGTAAAATTTAGCAAAATATTTACGCAATTTGTAATAACGGTAGCCTTGCTGAAGAAGTGTACTTGTAATATATTGATTACGTTCATTGAAATGCTTGACATGACTACACGCTCTGGCAAACCGAATTAATTGAGAAATATATACTACCCAATAAGATGTAGCCTGAGGTACATCCCCATCCAAATGGGGAAAATTTACAATACTAAAACTAAAATCACCCCTCTTGTCATAAATTTTGGTATGTATAATATTGTCATAAATAGAGAGATGTAAATCTAAAAATGAAGCATCAGTATCCGGATTGTTAGTTTTAATTAACTGAAGCTCTCTAGGATAAATAGTACCCACCAACTGACCAAAAAAAAAAACGGATTATCCTTATTAAGAATATCATCCAGATAGCGTGATGTATTATTAAATGCAGTTATACTATCTGCCTGCGTATCTGAAAGATCCTAATGAAATATGTGAAGGATTTTGACAGTAAAACGAGAAATCATTTATCAAGAGAAGGTTACTATGGGGGTGGGGGTAGGGGGTCTAATAATAAGATAAAATGGCCATTCTATTTGACATTAAAATATTGACAAATAGTGACACCACTGAAGTGATAGGACTACTAGATGTTGGTGGGGAAGGGAATTTAAATCAGATAGTGAGGAAAAGTAAAAATGAAAACGTTCACATGTAGTTGCGATCATGGAGAGCATAACCGCATTCCGCTTAAGCCAAATGCAAGTGGTGTAATGGTTGTTGCATATTTCATTTCCTCTCATGAACAGACTCAGTTAAACCGTGTAGCTTGGTTACTTTGTTTCCAAACGCTATTTTCATATATATTTTAATTGCAGCTTGTTTGTTTAGGAGTGATATAGTTTTGATTTCTTGCAGTCCGTTTCATATCCGATAGTGTTCAAGCCCCTGAATTTTCTGTCTTTAGTTTGAGAAACCATTGATCGACAGAGGTTTAGGTTATACTGAATAGCAAAAGAAACTATCCAGATGTATAACTGGGGTATTTTTTTATAAAAAATAAATTTAACAATTTGACTTGTTTTTGTTTCATTTCACATTACACTTGAAGAACTTCACGTGTTAAACTTAAAAAATCGATCAAGCGTGAAGTCAGTTGTCCCACACTAGCCGTTTTGCACGAAATCTGGTTATATCTACTGCGCGTCAGTTGCATTGTAACATCCCAGTTGCGCGCTAGCGCTGAATGTTATTCAACCCTGCAATCAGCAATATTTTTTAAAAACTTTATGCTGTTTTTCAAGTTAGTCAATCACCAATGTTTCAAATGGCAATAAAAGTTCATAAAGAAAATCGTTAATTACACGCGCACGTGAACTTCGTGCAAAAAAATGGCTATTGCAGGAATACTGACTTCACGGTTGATCGATGTTTTAAATTTAACACGTGAAGTTCCAAGTGTAATTTGGTATGAAGAAAACAAGTCAAATTTATAAATTTAAGTTTATTATTAAAAAATACCCCAGCAATATATCTGGATAGTTTCTTTTGCTGTTCAGTATATATTATACAAGTGTGTGGATGGTGCGCAAAGCAAAATATCATTTATGCACCTGAATTTTAGAATAACACAACAGCTTTCAGAGCTCAGAGCCATTATAGTTACAGAAATATGATTTTTATAATAGGCAGTAAACATAACATATTAAGAAACAACATCATCAAAATTGGTAGCTCAAAAGTTCCACTAGACTTTTGACTTCAAAATTTGGACAAAATACAATGGAAAATGTTCATTGACTGCAACGAATGGGACAAAAACGCTCTACATTTATACAGAAAACTCACAAACGAACACACCTGTCCATTTAACCAAATAATAATGAGAAATCATCTAGAGATGATGTGTTTTCACTAAACTTACAAAGTCTGTTGAGGTCAAATTATCTGTAATAAAAGTTTATATCTTTCTTCAGAATGACACCGATAAATTCTAAGAAAACCCTTTCTCTCTCGGCTTTTCTCAACGTTAGTCAGAATAAGAGATATTGTAATTTTTTCATAAAGTGCTATTTGAGAGGATTGTATGGCAGATATATTTATTTTAACATGTTTAAAGGACTCTAACGATGCCAGTCTATCCATTCACATGTTTATCAGATAGATTTCGCAGTAATATGACATGTGTAAAACTAACATTTTCTTGTATGCCTGATGGTATTTTTGTACCCCATTCACATGTTAAGGTAAAAAAGATAAAAAATATTATTACTTTTTTATTTTCTTCCCTTTAAAGACAGATTATTAAGATATCTCTATTAAGTTGGTTGGCAAAAACCTTAAACAGAACCCATATATTTATTTTATAAAACTGACCATACTTTAAGACTGATAAAGATATAATTAGCTGCACTCCATGCTCTTGCTGAAGTGTCCCTTTTCTGACGCCTGATCAAGTTAACGTATGTTGGACACTGTTTATGGTTGTAAAAAAAACATTTTCATTTTTGTCGTGTTGTACGACCTGTGGTTTTCCACTTTTTTCTATTTGTGCAATTTCCATTTTTTTCTTTTTTCATAGGCATACTGTTCCGCTTTGCAATTCAAGTATGCGAAGTACTTAAAATAATTTTGATTTGTTACTCTTAACTGTTACTTACCTTCGTACAGATTGTTTACATTGAATTTCCTCATGTTTCCTTACCGTAGTATATATTAAGAAATAGAAACGAATTCAAATCACACATTTTCAAGTATATTATAATTATAGTAAAACTTGCTAAATCATTTTCATTATAGTAAATTAAATCCGGAAGTAAGTAATATTTAAATTTAAAGCGGCACGCATCAAGATGTCTGTCATTATTTACAATTTATTTAATAATTTTTATGTAGTTGTTATAAATAAAACAATGAGGTCTAAAATATCAGTTTTACAAATATTGATGTACGATATTTTTTGTTTCAGAAAAAGTTCTATATTCATCGAATGCGAGTTTCAATTAATTGTAAACAATCAGAAAATACAATATACACCACCATATAATGTGCAAACCTAATATAACAGTTTGTTTAACACTTAGCCACTTCCATCCGGAAATACTTTTCATTGACCATTGTGAAGACATCATGCATGCCATCATTCGCATACATACACATGATTGTATTCTTTTAAACAACATTTCATAGTTTTATGTTAAGTAAACGCACCTAAAGTACCTATGTTGGTTTTCTCATGTCGTGGCTCACATACAAAATTACCAAGCTCTTACGTTCTCGAACATAAAGTAAAATATATATAATTTTGGAATACAAGAACAGTTTCTCTACTGCAGATAACTATATATTCTAATGAAAATTACAACCATTCCACAGTATTTATTTTTTTGTTAAATGTTTACACGTGACCATGAGACAGGTGGCATGGTTGCTGATGTTGTTATTGTTGTTTTGTAATCTTTTTTAAAGGGATATGCTTTCAGGTATATCAGATAACCAAAATGTTTAAAACAGAAAGCAACACCTACGAAGCCTGTAAATGATCAGATACCATTATTCTATATTAATGTGATATTTTATTATTTTTACTTTCGAATATATCACAAATAGCCAAATTTGGCGGCGTGCCCCCTTTTACAGACACGGTTTAGATTCAGCATATAAGAAATGTTGATGCACGGGTCTGATTAATCATATATTCTTTATCATGTACTTTCAACAATGTCAAGTAGTTAATTGCTGTGGTCTAAGTTCGCAGATGACACCATATGTAGGGTTTTATGAAATGCTATTAACAGTTGATTACTGTTCAGGCTGTAAATTATGTCTGCATGATTGACTAGCGGTATAAATAATTGATCATTGGCGGCGAAGTAACTGTTGCCGGTCAATCATTTAAACAAAATGAGCCCCGGGGCAAATTATATTGTGTCCCTCAACGCATCATGCATCCCGACAGCAATAAAATATAGGGATATGTGTTTACTTGCTTTTAAAGACTATGTGAATCTCGAAGCAGTCGGAAATTAATTAAGCAATTTTACTATACTGGAAACATTTATCTCCGAACATTACGGGTTTCCATTTCTCTTGTATCGTTATTGATTAGAAAGCTCTCATGATATGCATAATGAATAAATATTCACGCTTCGAACACGATTCTAGGCGATTTTTGCAACCAATAATTTGACGTCGTCTGAAAAAATTTTCTTGTTCCTGTTGATTTTCAATAACATAGCACAATCAAGGTCATAAGGCTATTTTCCAGCTTTTAAGGTTGACACCTGGTACCATTCTGGGTTTTATTTCGTTCATGGGTTGGTTGGTAGAGTCACCGACTATCCAAACTCTTGACACCTTCAGAAATATAGTGCAAATGAAACTATTAGCATATTGTTCTTAGTGGATTCGCACGTTGAATGTAAGTAAAGAATATTCCTAATAACCAATCATTTCTCGGTAGTTATCGGAGAAAATAATAATTATCTGTCATTTTGACGGGAAAAAAGAAAGATTGTATTAGGTCAAGGGCTTTCTCTTGAATAGAGCTAATAAGTTCACACTGGGCTTTCTCTTGAATAGAGCTAATAAGTTCACTCTTACTTTATCTTCCGGAAACCAGATCAGTAACACACTGCTCGCATGGCAGGGAAAAAACAAGAAAACCCTGTGCTGATAGAGAATAATGTTAGTGTCTAATAGGATGGATACGAAACTGGCGTGAGGGGCTTGTTATTAAAGGTCTCGGCGAAGAAGTCAACTGCTTCATTACGGTAACAGGTAAAACGCATTGAAAATGAATCAATATATGCAAGGCTTATATCATTTAGATCTTTAACGACAGTGTTTATTTCATGTTTTTCTTTGCTGATTTATGAACAGACTCAATCAAACTGAGTTTACTATTATTTTGCTAGCTTTCTTTGCTTCACAAGGGATCCTCTTAGATTGTTAATCTTTTTTTTCATTTCGTTGTCATTCTTTTTGATTTATTGGTGCTTTATAAAAGTAAAAACGAGTTTAAATTTATTACGAAAATAATCTTACAATAAACCTATGATTCAATAACAATATTTTATCTGTGGTGATATTAAAATAGAGTCAAACATAAAGTTTGCAGCATGTTAATGAACAAGCGATCAGAGCATTGCATTATATGTCTTAATGGAAGTTCCTCTGACTGTTTACTCATTGAGACAAGGATTAACAGAATTATAAAACTCTAGAATACAGTAATTGATAAAGGACTACCATGTAAGAAAATTTTACTTAGGGATATATAGTAGAACTTTGTTTATCTTTGGATACCTGGAAGTGGTTAATGTGCATAATTCATTTGGAAGACCATAAGACATGCGAATTTTATATTACAGAAATGAGCGTTCTTTTTTCACTCGTTCATAAACAAGCCATTTTCAATATTTTGTTTTACCTACAAAAGTACATGTATATCACGATATCCAAACTTCTCATTACAAAAACTGTATCTGTTGACCAATAAACGTCTATCTACAAACTGTAAAAGTTATTTCAGTTGCAAATGCTGTAAAATAAACAATGCAGGATTCAGTTAAAGTTCTGTCACAGATCTTATATCCTTCTCTAAACGCCCTTATTATACCATCAAGGACCGCTATGTACGCAAACTATCAAACAATAAACACAGCTACATCAAAGAATGTTGATGTTGACAGTATCAATAATTAAGTTTCTTAACACTTTTGGCAAATATAATCAATACTTGTGCCACAGCTTATTAGTTTCTGGATTATACAAATAGTTATGAGTCAGACACGAATATCACTTAAGGTCACCATTAATGTATTAATGATTTAGGTTGTTTTCTAAATCAGTGTTTGGATATAAATACGTTAAACTTTCCGTTTCTAAGAACTGAAGAAAAGGAAGGGAAATATATGTTGATGTATCTAGGAAATAAACTAAATGTGACACGCAATGACCTTGACCAAAACGATGCGTCAGATAAAATATTATGTAAGACAGATGGCCCTCTGACACACAAATACCATTCAGTTTATCGGTATATTCGTAAGTTAAACGTTCGTAAGAGTAAATAATACGTTAGTTAAAGCCTATATGAAACTTACCGCTGCTAACAGGAACTTACTAGGAAAATGCTACTGTTTTAGCTCATAAAATTACAGATTTTCATTTATTTTGTATCATTATCGATTACAACGCTATCAGGATTTGTTTAATGAATGAAACGCAAGAGTAATTGAATGTTCTTATATAGGTTATTTTATTTTAGTTGGGATTTTACCCTTATCATGCTGGACACGATTGGTTCTGCTTTTGCAACAAGTGCAGATCATGATCAGCCTGCACATCCGTGCAGTCTGATTATCATCTGCATTGTTCACCATTCAGTCAGTATCTTTTTGGTATTCACCCCTTTTAACAGTTAATGGTACTGTCCAAATTAAAAGATGAAAAAGTTCATTATAGAAATTTAGCAGGGTAAGGGTTAAGCCATACTGATACAATTAAGATTAAACATAACTGACAAAGGAGCATCCCTTGTGTCACATCGGGTTTTATTGTGGGAATGGTTGATTCCCCGAAAGTCTTATACGTACCCCTATCACATTCGATTAGCAGAAATAAACTACAAATGTAACCATTGACCTATTTACATATTTAGATAGAAGTTATAAATACACTGAAATTTTCGTTTTCTAACAAAAGCAATACAGAGAAGATTTTTTTAACAACAGCACTGTAATGGTTACAGTGAAGGTTTTGTTTAATAACAGAACAGTTTGATACGGTGGTTTTTTCTGCCTTGGACCCGCCCGCTTAGCTCAGTAGGTAGAGCGTCGGTCTACGGATCGCGGGGTCGTGAGTTCGATCCTCGGGCGGGGCGTATGTTCTCCGTGACTATTTGATAAACGACATTGTGTCTGAAATCATTAGTCCTCCACCTCTGATTTATGTGGGGAAGTTGGCAGTTACTTGCGGAGAACAGGTTTGTACTGGTACAGAATCCAGGAACACTGGTTAGGTTAACTGCCCGCCGTTACATGACTGAAATACTGTTGAAAAACGGCGTTAAACCCAAAACAAACAAACAAACAAACAAATTTTTCTGCCTTGTTTCGCCGTCTCCCTGAAAAAAACACTGAACATATGCGTATATGGTTCTATAGTATCTGTGCAGTAGAATTATACGAGTTATCATGTATTTAACATCTTGTGTCTTTTGTTATCATTTTGTGTGTAAAGGATATGCTTGCAAGGATTACTTGCTTTAACTCTGCCTTGTATTTTTTATCAAAGTATGCGTGTACACAGTATTTGGCGTTTTGTGCATACTATTTGTTTTCATTGACCATTCCAAGAACATTTCCCACTGTGCTCCTTTATTTTATGTTCGTTTCGCCCTCGTAAACAGTATTTATATTACTTATTTACACAGTTATGTACACATCCATATAGCATTTACACATCTATAGGTCTATGAATTCAGGAGGCTTCGTTCGTAGATTGTTGTCTTGTGATAATAATGCAACTATTGTAAAGAGTTATTTTAATATATCGTTAAATCGGCGCTGCTGTCCATGACATCAAAGGCTTACTGCTATTGAAATAAAATTATGTTTTCTACCCTCTATAGATACAATCTTAACTATAATTTCCAAGAAATAATCAATAAGCGAGGAGGCATTTTATCACGAACGTGTATCCTGAAACTGCATTTGAACATCGTGTCATTTTAACTAATACTATATAAGCAATACAAATAAGAATTCCAACAGCCATCAACTATTTTATAGTAAATGTGAAAACTATAGGAACTAATTTTCATAATAATATATTTAAGTGATCTTACACGATGCATTGTCATTTACAGTTTATATCCCATTCACTGTAAATGATAACTTTGAAATTATACTTTACCACATTATACGAATAATTTGAAATTGTCTTACCAATGAATCTGCACAAATCAATTAAATTGTGTCATACAAGGAATTAGTGAATTATAAAACACAATAACAGACTAAGTGATACGAATAAAGAATGTAAGAATAGTATTCCAATGGGTGAAATATGATAACTTTATTTTATCTCTGGATAACTGTAAATGCTTCATATGCATTATTTATTCGCGAGACCGTAATGCATGCGGATTAATTCTTCAGAGAAATAAATCCTCTTCTTTTTCATGACCGTTTAGATATTGCGTTTGTATTTCCCCTCGATATTCATCACAATAAACAAACTTCTCTTGATCAATAACCATCTATAAAATGTTTCTGCCTAGGTTTTCATATTTTTTTTGATCGACAGCTAGTTTTTAGAAACTGCGAAGTGAAAGAATATTAAATATATTTCTTTTAAAATGACTTAGATGTTTTTCCAATTTCCTGTAAGAAATTGTATTTAGATCTGATTAAATGAGGACTTTGTAACTACATTAAACCCGAAATATACGTTATATTATTATATATAAAGTATTTTATTTTATTTTATATATATATATATATATGTAACTTACAGTAATACTAAACTGTATTTCCTCTCTTTCCGGAACACGATCTTTCCCAGAACTAAAGGAAAATGTTCAGTTTTACTTTAAAATGATTAAAACTGTAAATCTCTAGATAAAGTAAATTCCAAGCTTTTTTTCATCATGAATATTATTTTATCAAACTGATTTGTCAAACTGCATGCAACTGTTTGCAAGTACCTAATATCGAAAAAATATCTTACGTATATGAAAACACTACTTTTAACATTACAGGTAATAGCAACATTCATTCTTTAACCAATTCTTTTGATATATCTGACATTTTCAATACTGGCAAAACGGAACATGTTAATACATTTATTTTTTATTCAAGTACTTTCAAGTGTACTTTTTAGGCAGCCGGTTTAAATTCATACATCTCTGAATTAGCGATACTAAATTGCATTATGTACACGTAAAAAGTGTTTGCACTAGTATTTTTGTTCACAACGACATAATTTTAGTTCAGATAGCGATCTTCCCGGTTTTGACACGGTCAAAAACCCTAGGTGACCTTCTAGGCATTATCTCAACCACGGACAGGCACGCAGGTAGAACCACCTACATTCCATAAGCCATTTAGACGACTTCCTCGTAGGAAATAATTCAAAACATAGTTATTTGTCAAAAACAAATAGTTATACTTGGCACAGGTAAAGATTCACAACTAGAGATATTTCATGTTTTTATTAAATTCAGCAAAATTTAAAAAGGTGGACTTTCAATCATATTTTACATATCCTGTTCAAAGAATTACGGGTAAAGAACAAAATATAACCTGACAATTTTACCTATATACATACCGCATTATTAAGATTTGATTTGCATTGTGAATCTATTACATTACATTTATATTCGGTTTTCTGTAAATGAGACATCTGAAATAACACAGACGGTATAGCAGTCATTAGCATCTTCATGTATTTGTTCCAACGGAAACTGTCTTGGCTGATGGATTATTCCACATCATACAGATGAACTGGATATCCGAACACTGGAAAAGACTATTTGAAAGTATTCTAACATTTCATATTACTCATAAGAGAGATATAATATTCTAATTTTCTCCGAATGACTATAGATCTCCTACATATAATATACATGTATATTCACTCTACTGTAGAATTATTAACATTCCTTGGAAATTAATTTTTAAATCCACAAAATAAAATTCACATGAAAAAATAGAGCTCTATTTTCTATATCAAAACTGAAACCCATGAATCCATGTGCCATTGGATTATCTGTTTAATTAAGCCGAAAGCCACGAAATTAACTAATTAATATTTTGTTACCAGCACGTGACTGCTAGACATGCTTTTTCCGTTATTGAAATAAGTTCGTTTCACTTCATGTTATTAAGTGTTTGTATTTTAAATAACGTTTGATATTGTCATGTCAGTACGAACATTTAGCATGTTTTGATATACTTACATAATTATATTAGTTATTGGCGTTGAAGACAGCAGAACATAACGCTTTTTGAGAGCAATTTTTACTGCAGCGGAATCGTTTGCAGGATTCGGTAATAAATAAACGTTATCTTGTCATATATGGTCGCATTGCGGTATTATATAGGGCACGAAATAGACTAGGCACGAAATTGCTTGCGTGAGTGAGCCTACTGAAGATATGATGCTGAAGCAAACTCAAATTTCTGATATAAATCATGAAACGAAGCAGACGCACTTGTGATGTTTGCTTGCAGAAAATTCATTATTCACACTGTAACGCATCTAGTTCAATGTCTGCCATAGTTTCCATAACCCTTTCCATCCAACATAATAAGGAAATATAGCGGCGGCTACAGTATTTATAATATAATATCGTATCTCTCCAGTGTATGTTCAAAATGCATTGGGTGTTTTTCCATTTTAGACAGTAGTCTGTTTCTGCTGTTCCCAATTTCTGTTGCCTTCCACATTTCACCCCACACCGACTGCATACTTTGTTAACATACATAAATATTCATTTATCTTATTGTTTGATTAACGTTAGAGAAATATATCATTCGGAAGCGCACAGATAAAGACGACAAAGTTATATTTATAGTTTGTTGGACAAGTTTCTTGCATTTTTGTTCAAGATGAATTCTTAATCCGTTCTGGAAATGTCTAGGGTGCTCATGTTGTCGTTTTTTTACACGATTCCCCATATACCATAGGCTATTGTGACTGCGAACAGGGACATGTGAAGCCATTCCTCGGGTGTTTAAAGATTGACTTTCCTTGTATTAAGACTAAAGACAGCTCAATGTATGTTTAGATATACTGTTACATGTAAACGAACATCAAATACTGTAGCGATATTCATTGGACACAGATGCAAAGCACAATTATGTCCACTAGTCGTCCAGAAAATGCTTATAACCTTTTCTTGCATACCAGACGGGGATTTCTGGTGATTTCACCAGTGCTGGAAACCTCGTGCTGTATATGACGTGTAACGAACTACATATGTACAATAGATGTGTGTAGTAATAATAATGTTTTTCGTAAAACGGGATAAAAATTAAATACAGTCAAACTTGTGCAAGCGACCACCCGTGAATAGCGACCACCTGTCGACAACGACCGGTCTCTGGTCCCCCCGTAGAAAAATGCTCATAAAAAGGCCGTGAATAGCGACCACCTGGCGACCGCGACCAGCGACCGGCCTAATTCATTCCCAAGGGTCATATTTGCCCCCCCCCCACCCCCACCACCCAATAACGACCAAGCTGGACCGTTCCGGCATGAAAATATTTGAAATCCGCCGAATTTTCACGACTTTCGCATTATAGCAAACATAATAATTACTGCTTGATTGAAAATTTGCAAGTTTGCACCGGCCGAATTAATACATAGAACATAAAGAAAGCAAGAAGCTGTAAAAATACTTTTTATCAGCATGATAATGGCTAACTGAGAAGTGACCCTTCCCCCCGAATAAAGACCATCAGTGAACAAAGACCACTTTTGCTTGTTCCGAAGAGTGGTCTTTGTTCACAGGTTTGACTGTACCTTGATAGTTCCTCTTTGTTCCTTATAACATATTTCTCGATTCAAAAAACGTTATTTTAAGGAAATAACATAACGTTTCATTGCAGATGATAAAACAAAACCGGAACTCTTACGTTGTTTTCGTCTCTGTAACGTCATGACGTACTTCCTGTTTACGGATGTAAAGTTCCTGCGATTTGTTAATACGCTACTATAAGAAAAAAAAAACGCTATAAGAAAATCATTTGTTTGAATTTATTTTTTACTCTTTGTTGAATATGGTATGCAAGAAAAAGATTCTATCACTGGCTGTAGGTGCAGATGGGAATAGCCGGCTCTCGGGTAACTGTTTACGCGGTCACTCGGCTGGAGCCTCGTAACCGCCTAAACAGTTACCCTAGAGACCGGAATAAATGTGATAGATAGAATATTACATTTATGCCTTTCAAAATTGAAATTATTAAATTAGCTGAATAAAATTGATAAAATGCTCTTATTTTATTATTTCATTAAACTCGTTTAATACATTCAAAATGAACAGACACTCGTGTATTTTTTTTTCTATTTCTGCTCTGGATACGTAAAAGCTTTCCACATCCGTCATTTATTCTTGCGATTATTCCAAGACTGTAAGACAGATCGTGTGACTTTTTCTTCTTTTAACTTTGTTCATACTCTATTTATAACTATCCTATTATAAGGAATATCAAAGCTGGTGCACGAGTCACATTCATCTCGTGAGACTAATAGAAATGTCATTGTACGGATCCTTTGATCCGTCTTAAGGTCACATCCTTTAATTTCAGTCGTATGTAGAATGCATAATGAAACTGTTGTTCATAAAAATATCATCTCATCACGTTGTATTTCCTAAATGATGTTCAGTTTAATGTAAACGTGATAATGATATTAAACTAAAATCACTTTTCTAGCTACTGTAGATAGTCTGCATGTAATTTTGTTAGCTGGACAGATGAAAAATCCACGAACGATGGTTGAATATCCATCGTAGTAATCAAGTTAGGCTCAGAAAGTTTTATTTTGAAATTAATTTGGATATTTTATATATCAAAACGTGAACTTCCGGTTAAACAAGAATTAGTATTAGAAAAAAATTGTAATGCTTTTGTCATCCAAAATGTTTTATGATTAAGGTGAGAATATCTTCCAAGGAAACGTTACAGCTGCCGAATGGTATAACTTACAATATGCCAAAACTTCTATAATCCGTGAAGCTATATTTTTCTTTTTGTCTTGCCTTGTATCGTTATTGATTATAAAACAACTTGATTATACATTATACATGAATGTTCCCACTGCGGATGCGACCATTACATAATATGTACATGATGACATCCCTTTGCATAATGTTTTCAAGCCGTCACACCTTTAGTTCTATGTTAAATTTAAAGCTTTACAGTGGAAGAACGGCCTTCGATACTCATTCGGGTATTATGGCAGTTACTTTATCATACTAGATGGATAAAGCTTCAATGCATTACTAAACTTGCCTTAATTGTAGCCATTTCCTGTGAAACTTGTTCTTTAGATAGGCCAAGAATGTTTCGTTAATGAACACAGTATCTCTTGAAATAATAATACGGTAAGTTACCTTTGGGAAGCCTAATAATAATTTTCTGGTATTGTTCGACGAAAACAATAAATTCGATGAAATATTACGTTTCATCATTTTATGGACAAAATCAAGTTGCATTAGAAGGGTTTTCTTTGGTACAGGAGTGGTAATTTCACATCCATCACAAAGGACAAAAGCATAGTATAGAGAATTGAATTTTTTTCTGCCATATATTATATTTCTGAAGATTGACATCACCCCGGTATAAACTTTGAGTCGAAATCACAAATGTTGTACGAACGAAATTAAGTCGTTCCATATTGAGCGAGGAAGCCAATATATGAAATATTACATTATATGTAGTTTATGCATGGTCAACTCCATGATATACGTTTTACTCAGCAACATATTAGCCTCCATTTTTAGTAAATGATAGCTAAAAAATAGAACTATTTTCAGTGATTAATAGAATGTTAATGGACAAGTTATCAAAGAATCACATTATACATATCAACGGAAGCTGTCCTGACTGATTTATTATTCCGCAAAACAGATAAAAAACACGCGAGGGTTCACAGAATTATAAAACGCTAGAACTGGCAAAGTGATATGAGTCCAGAATGTAAATATAGTATTCCCAAAAGAGATATTATCACTTCTTTTCATACTATACGGATAAATGGAAGTGCTTCATATCCATTATCCATTGGCAAGACAGAGGATTTTTTTTCACAGAAATCTATCTTCTTCACTCGTTCGTAAACGAACATTTTTGAAGAAAAATATTATGTCTCTTGACATGTATCACTATTTCAAAACTTTCGTCTCTTTGAATCAACAATAATTACATAATATATGTATTGCAAATGATTTTCAAAGTTGGTGATGCTGTTATTGTTAATGCTCAAACCTAAAAATGTTAATACATTTAATGTTTAATTTGGTACGAATTTCAAAACAAAGTGAATTTCCATCCATTGTATATAAAGTCTGTTTTTCACTTTTCTGGATGTAGACACTACTTTTTTCTAATTTACTTCCAGGAAATATGGCGAACAAGTTTTAACTTACCGGTATCTAACGGGAGTACAGCTCTACCAACATTGTCGGTCTACATTAATGGAATCCTATCATTTCCAAATACATTATTGAAACTGTATGCGTAAATGTAACGCAGTATATAAAATGAATATTAAACTTTGATATAGTTGTTACTACTTTTATTTAAAGTAAACATCTTTGATGAGACAATGTGTAGCTTTCATCACATGTTGATTTGATGAATATTTAAAAAGAAAGAATAGTATAATAACAAAAATCGAAATGTCTATAGTAAAGGTAAACGGTATGCATTGGTGAGGGAAAAATGTTCTTCAAAGTAATGTAAATTGCATGGCAATAATGAATATGGTATTTTTTATATGGTATTCCTTCTCTAGATAACTACAGCTCATCTACATTTATTATACACAAACATCTATTATACACAAGAGTAAGAAAGACTCGAACGGCAGAACATTTGTGTCAGATGTGTGTTATTTATGATCTCGTAATTTTGAGTTATCAACTAAAACTTCATGACATAAGTCGAAGTCGAGATATGTAACTTGAAATTCCAACGTAGTAATTTGATTGAAATTTCAAGTTACTAACTCAAAATTACGAGATACGTAACTCTTGGTACTAAACTGAAATTTCGAGCTATAATCATACTATAAATAGATAGGTCGTGGCCAACAGAATGTACCTTGGGAGACCTAGATGGGCCATATAAGACGTTCGGACAGAGCTCTCTCTAAAAATACCACGTCTTTAACGATGTTTACATCTGGAAGGTTTCTGAGCCCCTGTAGAAAGGAAAATTAGATATAATCAGCATGTCCTACAAATATCTATTACTTGAGCAGCTTTAGATTTTGAGGGAAGGTCGTATAACGTGACCGGGTAGTGTTCAAAGCTAATATTTAATCATTTTGACCATATTTAGAAGGTTTTAAACCTAGTTCGAGCCCCTTCAATCGGATCATAATATACATGTAAATGTTGGTATATATTCTTGATACAGTTTGAAATCTTGCGTAGCCGGGTAGCTTAAGAGGTTAGTGTAAGTCTTACAATAATATATAATAGTATATGTTCAAGTTCATATATACTGGGTTCATTATACAGGTGTTTAGGTAGATATATCCACTTTACATTTTTACTACCGGAGAGTCAATATAAGTAGCACAATAACATATTAATGCAACTGGAAATGTCGAGTTAGGTACTCGAAATTTATTAATAAATAGCCTCATGTTCCATAAATATCATCAGGGTAATTCAAAAAGGAAAAGACTGAATTTAATTTTTATATGTTATTAATCGCTTAATTGTATGCCTTTTGGAAAAGTGTGTATCACATTGTAACAGCACAGACAATGATGGTGTCATTACTCGGGATTCTGATTTACCGAGTAGAGATACTTAGCCCGCTTACTTGCATATACCTTAGGACAAGACTACTTTCATGTACGGATGTACATACTGGACTGTCAGTTTGGCTGAAAAGAATGTTAACATTTGTTATGATACAATAGTATCACCTTCACACTGTGGCTCAGTTCTTTCCTTTACAACAGAAACCTATATCATAGCGCTTTGGCTGTGGCAGTAAGGTGTAACTCTGTGGGTTTCAAACACAGAGCCGCAAATATTTTTGCATGATTATTCAAGGGTAACACTAGATAAATTGTCTGTGAAAAGATCCTAAGGTTACAAAAGGTATTGTCTCGATCGGAATATAAAGCATAAACAATCTTTGATATTAGAATAAGTTTAAAATAACAGTGAAATCTGATACTATCTAGTATCTTCGCCAGAAAATTGTTTCCGAAGTAAGTCATGCATGCATGAACCAATCATGTCTACAGTGTAGCACACAGCAGCATGCAGATAAGACGATATAGTGTTGTATGTTTTTCTTTTTTCGTCTTTCAGACTTCATTGAGAGAAGCGGACTTTCGTCGATTTCCATTTAAAGATTAGATACTGTGTAAACTATTTACAACAACTTGCACCAGTAATTTAACCTTTAGTCTAAATATGATGGTATTAAATAAGTACGTTTCAACAAACACATAAATCATTATACTGCGCGTTTATTTATTTTGTTGTAATACTCGAGTTCCATGACGTTGTTACGTGCAAGAATTCATGCCTTTATCTGTGGTCTTGTATCAAGAACACAACTTCAGACAATTACCCTTTACTTTCAGTCAAGATTTGTCTGGCTGGTCAGTAACCTCGGTTTTGTTTTTGCTAGTTTTATAATGTTTCGTGACAGACAGCTATGGGTTTTAATTTGTTGCGATTTGTGATAGTATTAGCGTGCCTTTAAATTTGTATTGGCCTTTTATACACTTATACTATTATTCGTTTTAATTTAAAGCTGTAATGCTGGTGATCATTCAAGATTTTTTTCTAGCACTGAAGTTGATCAAAAGGTCTTACAGCAATAAACAGGATGGTTTCCTTACGTCAAAATACGACGAGACTGTGACAAAGACTTTGGCCCAAGTAATCTGAATGAGAAAACTGTGTTTTCTAGTAGGTCAAATGGTAGCTTCATCTGTAACTGTTCTGTTGTCTTTGTTTTTGGGTAGCATAGCCGCGAATGAATACATTTGCATGTACAATTAAATTCTTATCACATGTTTTAAGAATTGAAATAGAAACCTGTTTAAGATGGAATATGAACCAAACATCCACGGATAGACACAATACAGGCGGAAAGAAGCTATATGGCCTGCGGCAAAATGAACTCAGTTCGAAAAAAATATCCGAATATCGCAGAAAATAAATTCAAAACGACACATACAACTACCAAGGGATCGGTAAATCAAGGGACTTGTTTTTAATCAAAACCGCCTCCGCATGTGATATTGATCTACAGAACGTAATAGACAAAGGTCTGCCATAGTTTCTATAAGCCTTTTCTCGATAGAAGATACAAGAAAATGTTCTGAAAAGGAGTTATTACAGACATTATCTTAAATTGCGTGCGCGATGTTCGATTTTCTAGAAAAAATAGCTGATAGATTGATCACGAATGATCAGTTTCTATTTATATTATTTAATTCTATATACACTGATAAGGGAAAATCAGTTTTGCAAACTAAATATGTTTATCAAAATGTTAATTAATTAAGAAACGCACACTATTTTAATCGGCAAATAAATTTTATATTTCGCATTTTGTATTTCATCTAATTAATTAAAATTCGTACAAACATTGTATCTTTATCGTAGTCTGGCAGTTATTTCAATCCAGTTGTTCCTTATTGTTCGCTTGAATGAATATATTTCTGTAAGATGTTTTAGAATATATACAAGAAATCTTAATTTGGTGATATGTTCTTTAAAGTCTACGATTATGTGAAATGTAAACCAACAATTAAATCAATGTAAATCATGTAAGTATGCTCTAAACATTCCGCGGAAGCGCTTACATCATTAAGATATAGCAAGCTGTAGCATAGCATTTACCGAGGCCCCTAGATAGTTGTCTGTCGTTTCAATAACCGAGATACCTGGAAAGCTGTCTGTATCATAGCATTTACCAAGGTACCTGGGCAGCTATCGGTAGCTTAGTATTTACCGAGGTGTCGGGATAGGAGTCTGGATAGTTGTCTCTGTCGTATCATATACCGAGGTGCCTGGTCACCAGTCTGTGACATAGCATTTACCGAGGTGCCTGAATAGCTGTCTGCATTGTATCATTTACCGAGGTGCCTGGACGGCTGTCCTTAGAAAAGTATTTGGAACATTGTCTGTGCTGTATCATTTACCAAGGTGCCTGGATAGTCGTCTATGTCGTATCATTTACCGGGGTGCATGGACAACAGTCCGTAGTCTAGCATTTGGGCAGTTGTCTGTGCAGTATTATTTACCGTAGTGCCTGGATAGCTGTTTGTAGCATATCATTACCGAGGTTCCTGAGCAGTTGTCTGTGTCGTATAATTCACCAATGTGTCTGGATAGCTGTCTGTGTCGTATCATTTACCAGGGTGTCTGTGCCTAGACAGCTGTCTGTAGCATATCATTTACCTAGGTACCTGGACAGGTTGCGCAGTGCTACTGAACTTAAGCCAATTCTTACTCAATATAGTTACATGTATAGTCATATGTGTTTTTTATTGTTACACCATTTTATGTCCCTGCAATTATGACATAAAATTCAAACAATGGGGACGGCCATGGGCAGTCCGTTCGCCCCTACCTATGCATCATTGTTCATGGGTAAGTTAGAGCAAGACTTTTTACAAAGCCAGCAGCTGAAACCTACTTTGTGGCTTCGGTTTCTGGATGATGTTTTCATGATCTGGGATCATTCACTCGACGAACTGAATAGCTTTGTTAAAGCCCTTAATGAATTACATAGCTCTATTAAATTCACGTATGAAATTTCAACGAAACATGTGTCATTCCTGGATGTTGATCTTACGAAAGATACCAGTAATAACATATGCACCAATGTACATGTTAAAAATACTAACATCCATCAGTACCTTCTCTACTCCTCCAATCATCCAAAGACTTGTAAAGACGGTATTCCCTACAGTCAGGCTAAGCGATATCGTCGTATTATATCTGACGATAATCAATTTGCTAAATCTCTGGACACTCTACGTGAATTTTTCAAATCCAGAAATTACCCAGACAGTGTAATAGATGCTGCATTTAACAAGATGCATAATGTTACACAAGACGAAGCTCTGAAATACAATAACAATTCTGATCAGGTTGATATTGTGCCTTTTGTTACTGAATATAATCCCTCCCTCCCTAACATTGGTAGTATAATACATAAATACTGGGATTTATTTAAACTATCGCCAAATGTATCAGTCCAACAGTTGCATTCCTCTAGACCCGTGTTAGCATACAAACGTGGTAAAAATCTTAAAGACTTCCTTGTAAAGTCTAGATATTCTGCAATGCCCCCTACCCCCATCAGCGCCCGTTCCAGCAAATGCTACCGACCTAGATGTACACATTGTAGCAAAATAGTAGAAACTGATGAATTCGTTAGTTCTTCTAATTCTTCTATGTATAAACTTAGATTTAATACAGACTGCACATCATCAAATGTCATTTATGTCATAACTTGTAAAAAATGCAACATGCAATATGTGGGTCAAACACGACAACAGGTTTCTAAACGTATGAACAGTCATAAATTTGACATTAACAATTTCAGCGATCCAGCATATGCTAGCGGTGTGGCTGCCCATTTCAACAGTACTCATCACAATTTAGATGATTTCAGTTTTTTACCAATTGACATTGTTGATAATGATTTAGATAGGTTATTACGTGAAACGTCCTGGATTCACCGGTTAAATACCGTGCACCCATCTGGCATGAACACCAGCGTATTGTTTACTATGTGATTACAGTTACCAAGTAACATTTAATAGGGTCTTATATACTAACTTTTTCATAATATCCCTACAGGTTAAATATTTTCACTGTATAGTATTGTTTTTAATATATTTTCTAACTTTAAAATAATATTAACAATTTTTGTAGAAGTTAAGAATATATCGGCTCTATTTTCCAGCATTTTGATATTTTATTGCCGTTTTATTACCTCCCCTTATTACTGCTTCAAGGTTCCCTTTTCCGCCGTTTGACTGCATTTTGTCTTTAATCGTATTTTAATGAAAGTTTTTAATTTTTTGATTGTTTCTGTAATTATATATGTGCGGTTAGCTTTTAAATTAATGTTATTTTACTATTTATATAATTATAAGTAGATCAATCGTTAATTCTCGCTTATGCTTCACATGTATACGTCAAAATTTGTCATGTAGATATGTTGGGTTTTATTTTTTCTCTGCTTCATATTGAAGAAATATGTTTTCGATAAATACCCGCCGTATCATTATGATCCGTATCTATATGTACATTAATACAAATATATTCTATATTTGCGCTTTTTGTCACGTTGACGTTCGCGTCCAAACGGACGTGACGTCGTTTGTTTTGTAAGTTGTTATTTCTGACGAAGACATAAAGGTCGAAACTAGTCAAGAATGTGTTGTCTTGGTATTTTTAAATCCTTTTGATCTATTAACTAAATATAACCAAGATTTTGCATCCAACATGACGGATCCACGCAACAACCTACAAAAAGTCGCATTAAAACAGATGAAATGTC
This sequence comes from Mercenaria mercenaria, assembly GCF_021730395.1. Lineage (NCBI taxonomy): Eukaryota > Metazoa > Mollusca > Bivalvia > Venerida > Veneridae > Mercenaria > Mercenaria mercenaria. Next base: position 94,105,473 of record NC_069364.1, read on the forward strand.
GTCTTCATGAACAATTTCTGCAAAAGTGCATAAACAATGAAGTAATTCCAAAGGGTCTCCGACTGAAAATGAAGATCAACACAAGCTCAGGTTCTAAAGATCTCCAAACTTCTGTTGATAACCTTCTTAGGAAGGTTTCACTAGATATCATGAAGAGAATCGTGGAGGACCAACAGCGTCACGCCTTGGACCTATCAAATACAATCGAAGAACAAAGGAAAATTGCGAGAAATCAACTTTCAGATGATCAATTGTTCGATGTTGAAACTGAAATATCAGACAAAACAGAAAGAGAGAAAGAAACTGTTAAAGAGAGACATGAAAAGAAGCTGTCAATCCTATTAAAGGAAAGTGAGGTGCTTTCACAACCACTTCAAAGTAATGAATCTGAATCATCAGAATCAAACAAATCAGGCAAGGCACGTCGTAGAAAGAGTAATAAAAAGAAACCAAAGCCAGCACCACGTAACTCAAGAAAAAATGATCTGAAACCGCCCTCAGATAGAAATACTGAAGAATCGTCTTCAGCTGAGAAGAAATGTTCACCAAAAACTACGGAAGCGGCAACTCCAGAACCTACGACAGATAGAAATTCAAAAAACGTAAGAGCCCCGGGCACAAAAGCAACTTATGCAGAGGCCACACGGAACGGGGCGACAATAGCCCAGAATCAGCTGAATCAAACGCTACAAGACCTAACGAAACTGCTCAAAATAGTTGTCGAAAGGCAAGCCGACGTTTCGTCAGGGCCAAAAATAAGAACGCATGGAGGAGAATCAAGAAGAGGAAAACGGCCATTCAAAGAGGCAAGGCGACGGTAATTAATCTATCAAAAAGAAAATTATCCGATGCTGACTATATCCTGTTAGGTAAGGGTCTTTCTTTTGTACCAAAGCTTAAAAGCCACGACAAAGTTAAATTAGCAGAGGAAACATTTAGATTCTGTCGACGTTTGAGACTGAAAGAATATTTTTCAATGATAATAACAATAACGACCAAAATGATAAAGAAAAAACTTTCTTCAACAAAAAGCAGTCAACGTTCATTCCGAAGCAAGGTCGTGATGAATATCTTGATTTCTATATTGAGGCAATTCACCAGGAAATACTCCAGTCATCAAAACAGTCGAGATATTCAAATATCACAAAAGAAGAACTCTCTAGTTTACATTCTCTAGCGAATGACAGAGATATTGTAATAAAAAAGGCAGACAAATCGGCAAATATTGTGATAATGAACACTGATGAGTATCAACAGGAAGTACATAGACATCTCAACAATGACAAGTATTACGAAAAACTTGATAGCAATATTGCAGAAACAGTGAAACGTAATGTATGTGAATGTATGGATGAAATTTCCGAATGTGAAGAATTTTTGAAAGAGGAATTTGACACTTTTCCAGAAAAGATACGTATACCCCATTTTTACATTTTACCCAAACTACATAAATGTAAAGATAATTCTTTGCCATTAGGATATCCAGGTAGGCCCATAGTATCTGCATGCAATTCCCCTACTGATAACATATCTAAATATCTAGACTATGTATTGCAACCACATATGCAATCATTACCTTCGTATGTCAAAGATACTACGGATTTCCTTTCAAAACTTAAGAATTGCAGTTTATCATCCAACAGTTATTTGGTGACTTTGGATGTAACCTCTCTATATACGAACATTCCACATGATGAGGGTATTGAAGCCTGCAGATTTTTCTTAAACAGGGACAAGAGTCTGTCTGATACTAGTTTGTCCGTAGAAAGTATATGTAAACTTATTGAACTTACACTTAAGAATAACCATTTTCAGTTCAATGGTGATGATTACATTCAAACAATGGGGACGGCCATGGGCAGTCCGTTCGCCCCTACCTATGCATCATTGTTCATGGGTAAGTTAGAGCAAGACTTTTTACAAAGCCAGCAGCTGAAACCTACTTTGTGGCTTCGGTTTCTGGATGATGTTTTCATGATCTGGGATCATTCACTCGACGAACTGAATAGCTTTGTTAAAGCCCTTAATGAATTACATAGCTCTATTAAATTCACGTATGAAATTTCAACGAAACATGTGTCATTCCTGGATGTTGATCTTACGAAAGATACCAGTAATAACATATGCACCAATGTACATGTTAAAAATACTAACATCCATCAGTACCTTCTCTACTCCTCCAATCATCCAAAGACTTGTAAAGACGGTATTCCCTACAGTCAGGCTAAGCGATATCGTCGTATTATATCTGACGATAATCAATTTGCTAAATCTCTGGACACTCTACGTGAATTTTTCAAATCCAGAAATTACCCAGACAGTGTAATAGATGCTGCATTTAACAAGATGCATAATGTTACACAAGACGAAGCTCTGAAATACAATAACAATTCTGATCAGGTTGATATTGTGCCTTTTGTTACTGAATATAATCCCTCCCTCCCTAACATTGGTAGTATAATACATAAATACTGGGATTTATTTAAACTATCGCCAAATGTATCAGTCCAACAGTTGCATTCCTCTAGACCCGTGTTAGCATACAAACGTGGTAAAAATCTTAAAGACTTCCTTGTAAAGTCTAGATATTCTGCAATGCCCCCTACCCCCATCAGCGCCCGTTCCAGCAAATGCTACCGACCTAGATGTACACATTGTAGCAAAATAGTAGAAACTGATGAATTCGTTAGTTCTTCTAATTCTTCTATGTATAAACTTAGATTTAATACAGACTGCACATCATCAAATGTCATTTATGTCATAACTTGTAAAAAATGCAACATGCAATATGTGGGTCAAACACGACAACAGGTTTCTAAACGTATGAACAGTCATAAATTTGACATTAACAATTTCAGCGATCCAGCATATGCTAGCGGTGTGGCTGCCCATTTCAACAGTACTCATCACAATTTAGATGATTTCAGTTTTTTACCAATTGACATTGTTGATAATGATTTAGATAGGTTATTACGTGAAACGTCCTGGATTCACCGGTTAAATACCGTGCACCCATCTGGCATGAACACCAGCGTATTGTTTACTATGTGATTACAGTTACCAAGTAACATTTAATAGGGTCTTATATACTAACTTTTTCATAATATCCCTACAGGTTAAATATTTTCACTGTATAGTATTGTTTTTAATATATTTTCTAACTTTAAAATAATATTAACAATTTTTGTAGAAGTTAAGAATATATCGGCTCTATTTTCCAGAATTTTGATATTTTATTGCCGTTTTATTACCTCCCCTTATTACTGCTTCAAGGTTCCCTTTTCCGCCGTTTGACTGCATTTTGTCTTTAATCGTATTTTAATGAAAGTTTTTAATTTTTTGATTGTTTCTGTAATTATATATGTGCGGTTAGCTTTTAAATTAATGTTATTTTACTATTTATATAATTATAAGTAGATCAATCGTTAATTCTCGCTTATGCTTCACATGTATACGTCAAAATTTGTCATGTAGATATGTTGGGTTTTATTTTTTCTCTGCTTCATATTGAAGAAATATGTTTTCGATAAATACCCGCCGTATCATTATGATCCGTATCTATATGTACATTAATACAAATATATTCTATATTTGCGCTTTTTGTCACGTTGACGTTCGCGTCCAAACGGACGTGACGTCGTTTGTTTTGTAAGTTGTTATTTCTGACGAAGACATAAAGGTCGAAACTAGTCAAGAATGTGTTGTCTTGGTATTTTTAAATCCTTTTGCAATTATGACACAAATATAAACAATATATTACAAAGCTATGTCCATTCTTCCAATACATAAAATACATACATACATTTTTTAAAATTTTTAACAAAATTGAGATACGTCCAAAACGAAATCATTAAAAATATGTCTATAATTTCAAACGCATAGAGCATATACCACATCGAAAAACGGACAGTCATGCGGCGATTATCTGTTAAAAGCACAGTCAACGCGTTTGGCACAAAGTATGTCTACATTTTTAACATATTTTTTTTATGTCTTACTCTTTTCTTTCTTATTTAAGTTTTTAAACACAATCTCTATCAGTGGCTATCAAAAGAAAAATGCTGATGAATGAAGATTTTCAAATGTAACCAAAATTAAATGAATAAATGTAAAGAAGAAATTTTAAAATTTGTAAAAAACAAATTGGTAACCCAACGGAAACTGAAAATAATGAACTCGGTTGAATTTAGCAAAACCTTTCTTCCGAAAATTTTTCCTAGAAAGTAAACAATACAGGAAATAAAACGTCTTTCAGTGTATGTTTTATTATGCCAACATTTCAGTTTTATCATGCTAATAAGATGATAATATTACATAGATTTGTAAGTATTTCTTTACGGTTTCGCTTATTTTGACTCTAATTTGAAAAACATCCCAATCTTCATTTATGTCAGTCAAAAGATTATATTCCAAGAAAACCGTTTAACCGTTTAAAGTAACGTGCCTGTGAATATAATAGGATCCCCAAATTTAACGAAGGACAAAACTTTACTAACACACGGATTGTTTCGATTTTGTGGACAGCTTTGAGTTACAGTGTACGAACGTCATTTTACTGTGAACCACGGTGGTTCGTCAGGAAACTTATCACATATTCAATTAAATAATATATATATGTTTTAATGTTAAATGTAAAACCGACCGTTCAAAAACAAATTAATATCAAAAGGCATATTTGTTTTACATTGCTTTTTCAATTTAATCCTTGCTTGAACCTGAATCACATCTCATAAACTAAGGAGCATGTCTTTAATTTCATGTCTAGTCAGTATCTGTGTTTGTATAGATAGACAGCTGAGAACTCTATTTAGGCCTGCTATAGCATTATACCTTCACAAACCTTTCCACGCGTTTCGTGTTTTAAATTTACATTGGAATGTGTTTCTTGTTCGGCATAAAGGTTGGCGTAGGCACTAAACCATCAATTTCTTTTAATTCAGTCATATATAATCATCGACCAAGGACATCAGTACGATAGTTTCCTTACATGAAAACCCCCAACCATTCCTTACGTACATCTAACCACATAATGTTATGGCCAAGTGATTGGAACGAGAAACATGCGTTCAGCTACCCTCTCTTACATGTATCAGGCTCTAACAAAAAGCTGTTATGACCAAATGACCAAAATGAGGAACTGCGTTCGACTACAATCTTGAAATGTAAATGGCACTTACAAGAGTTGTTATGTCCGTGTGATTCGTACTTGAAACATGCGTTCGGCTACCATTTAATACATGTAAGTGGTTCCAGGCAACAGCTGGGTAATTAGAACGAAAAACAATCTCTCACATTTACATAACTATAATCTCTGACATGTACGTAGCTGCAACTCTAGCTACTATGGCCAAGTCATTCGCCAATCTTAGTGAATGATTCATGCTCATGCTTCATGTTCTGCCACTGAAATATCTAAAAAACCTGAAAACAAGAGAGTTTTTTCTGCTAATAACTTAACACTACATCAACGAGATCTTACTGGAACATAAAGAAAAAAAAACCTACCAAACAATACGATTAAACTCCACGAATAAAATTATTCAAAATTCAAATAGGGAACCAAAATTTGTAGTCCTGTTTGGCGCCATATAACCTATACTGAGTTGGTGCGCCGTAAACCCAAATAAATAAATAAATAAATCAATCAATCAAACGACTCAACATCAGGTTATTGTCAGGGGTACCATGACATCTGTCAAATGATGCTTTCAATGATATTGCCAGTTGTAAGACATCACTGTCCTAAGTTATGGTTTTTATATTTCTCTGCTTGTGTTCTTATTGATTAGTATGCTCTGCATAATATATGATAACTCTCACTTTAAATGGTATACATCTACACTGGGAACTGTAATTATCTTACGATGATCTTACACTTATTATTGCTACGCTTACTATACTATGACTGATGTAGTGTAAACTGCAGTGAATAATGTATGGAAGCATTTGTTTTAAAGATGGAGATGAAAGGAAAAATACCTATATGTTTCGTCAACGATATGATAAATACAATTTCAGTTTTACAATCGATTCATCTCCTAGCAACGATCAATTGTTTAAGAGACAATGTAGAAGGCCGTTTGGACAGTGGAGGGTAATTAGTTACAATAATTTTGTAGGTGGATCGCATAATTTCGTATTCCTAATTTAGCCCTCGGCCCAGATAAATAAATGTTCTAAAATTAAAAGTTAGACTTTAATCTGTGAAAATCAGGTTGCAAAAACCCCTTTTACAACGAAACTCTACTACTGAAAATTTGTAGACAATATCGTAGATAACGACTTTAATCAAGGCAACCTTTGTTCAAAAGCGGTCATTTGCGTAATTCTAAACTGAAAACGTAGATAAATAAGGTCTCTAGTGTGATTAAAAATCTGAACATTGTCAATATAACGATACTTTAAAGACAAACAAACGCACATAAATATATCAAAGACAATTAATAAATGTCAAAATGCAGGGATACAAAATAAAAAGAAAAATCTCGATTGAGATTAAATGCAGCGAAACATTGCCGTACAATATAAAAACACATTTCATATATCGCCATTAGGACTTCTTTCTGAACCAATTTCGTTCTATCTTTAACATAGCTTCGCAACACAATGAGAGATTTGGTCAGTTCCAGTTATGACCGATAAATTAGTGTTTACATTAGGCATTTTATTCTGCGTTAGCCAAAAAGTCTATACTTTCTAGGACCTACAGTATATAGATACGTAGCAGGATCCACTTAAGGTTCGAAAATCTGCGCAACATTGAAATAAAATGATTTCAGAGAAAAAGCTAAAACTGTTCTCCTATCTGAGCACAAATATTTTTTAACATTTCGCATTTTGATTACGTCAATGCATGTTCAATGCCTCGATATTTCTATCGAATAGCATTGGTTTACCCACTGTAAGTGGTAGCCTAGTGGTAGCGCGTCCGCTTAGAGTGCGGGAGGTCGTGGGTTCGAGCTCCGGCCGCGTCATACCAAAGATGTCATAGAGTGTGTTGTATTTAACACCTTTGTTTATATAACGATTTTTTATAAGAATTTGGTTTGTTTAGTTAGTGCTAAATAGAAAGATTTTAGTCTTTATACCCAGTCGAAAACACCTTATACAGTTCCGTTAGTTAATATAGTAGTTGTCCAAAATAGTCGTATCATGTAGAATTTACTACCTTTAGACCTTTAATCTCATATTATGTTCGATTAATCTTCTACTTAACAGTCATTTGCATGAATCAATAACCAATCACAACCACACCGCCATATTCAAAAGTGTAAACAAGTCATAGCCATTTTATGATAAACTATATTCCCATCTATTGTCTATATACATTTATATATATATACAGGTAATTGTGTGTTTCAATTTATAAACATGTATTTATAATTGTAATTATCGATTTTGTGCATTCATCAATTGTTCTAATACTCATAATTATTGTTTTCCATTGGTACGATCAAATGATTATGTTATAGTTGCAGGATCGTATCTGTCGTCAAATACATATCATAAGAACCCCAGACTTGAGTTGTCATTACTCAATCTACCGGCTGGCAAGGTCGGCGACAAAGACATAAAAAATGGTACTAGTAGCTTCCTCGCTTGGCGCTCAGCATTAAGAGGGTAGTGCTAGGACTGGTCAGCCTGGTATGTCAGTATAATGTGACTGGGTGGGGTATCATGTCACGTGTCTACGGCGTGATATTCCAGTGAGGCTGTGCTCACTGCTACAAGTAGACACCGTCGTTTATATGACTGAAAAATTGTTGAAAAAGACGTTAAACCCGAACACACACACAGTTTCAACAAGTCTTAGAGATCAGAACATTACGGGTCCAAAAGTCAGATAAAGGTCACACAAGATGTTTAGATTTATAAAAGTCTAGTACAGACTACATAATACGAATCTAGAATATAAGAATAGTATTCCGACGGGAGGAAATTATATCTTATTATATGTACGGATAAATGGGAGTGCTGCGTCTGCATAATTAATTCGTCAGACAGTAGAGCAGGTGAATTCATTCTTCGTAAATCTTGTTCTAATTTCCGTCCAACATGAACGGACAGTCTAGAATTGTTTTGTTTCCCTCCAGATATAAAACAAATGTCTAGCTGCAATGTGTTTATGATAATGCGGCTGTAAATGACATAACAAAGCTGACGCATTTGTGACATTTGTCCAGTAAAGTTCTTCCAGAATCAACATATTCTTTGCTATTGGCTATAAAGATAAAATGCTGTGTAAGTTTCTTATGGTAACAATATGAATTATTGTTAAATCTGCCCATTGGTCTAGATGTAGACACATGATCAAGGATAAAAAGTCGTACTGACTCAAAGGCGGAGCCAAAAACACGTACTGACCTCCAACCGTGACGTCATCACGGTTTGACGTCAAAACAATACGACGTCGTAAACAATTTACTACGAAAAATGACCAAAGGCTGCAGATATTTGTATTTAATTCTTATACATATAGGTAAGCTGAATTTAATAATAAAACAATTGTTGCCATTTAGGTTCGGTCGATATGTGGATTTATCAACCTGATAAAAGCGATATCGACCGAGGCTGCTGGGGCACAAAAAAGCAATAATTGTATATTTTATCTTTGCGTTTAAGATTACAGTGACACAATTACTGTAAGATTACAGATCAAGACTACAGTAACTATTTTTCCTTTTAAGCATGACAATGTAATTAATTTTAGTGATTTATTTGTCTACATATTATTATTTTATTACAATCCATTTGTAATTGAAGGTAAGCTCGTTCTACTTGCATTATTCAAGGATATTAAACTATGGTCGAAGTCTACGTGTTTCAACAATCATCGTATATGTAAGTATGACGTATATATCCCTTACTTAATTAAGAGATATATATAGTCCAAGTAACATTTCTTGTTCAGTCTCTGGCACTTACGTTACTGATTTTCAAGAACATCTGCCGACGTAATAAAACTTATTCTGAGAACCATTTACGAGTTTATTTGCAGCTGCCAGTAACCAAAAACTGGAAATGGCAGTTTTACTTTTAAATTAATGAATACTCGGCGACAATAATCCTGGGAATCTAGAGCTTCAAAGTTATAGATTTCATTATCTTCGCTGGAGCAGTAATGATTATCTTGAATAATCTGAACAATAATATACATATTTCTTCGAAAAATTTCAAATCGAGAACCAAGTGCAAATATTCAAACCAAGAACCTACAAGTCCAAGAGCAGTCAGTAGCTTTCACAAATTTTCCGTCATTGAAATGTAAAATGTAGTGTAATGAATAATAAAAGAAAGCTTTAATTTTATAGTCTTGTTTTGACAGGACGAAAAAAGTCAATGTGATTTTGATGAATAAAAGATGACATTTTACATTATATCTAGAGTTTCGTCTGCAATATAATGGCAAAAGATTTACACTCAATTCATCTTCCATTGTGATAAGATCCTAGATGATTTAAAGAATATATATGTTTTAAGTATTTAAGAATTTGTCCCTGATACACTGATAAGTCTGTCTGTTTCCAAGGGCTAAAGGCATGTGTATGTATATAATGTGTAATATTAATATATTGTTCTTTTAGTAGATGGAGATTTTACTGTGAATTGTATAAAATACTTTTAAAAGTTTAAGTGACAGAATATTAATATGAAACTTTTAAAGTTTAATTCTGTAATGTTTGTTCTCTTAGTCTCTCATATTTCTTTTAAGAAAGGTTTGCATGAATATTTTATTTGTAAATGTAACTGTATTATATTTGTATTCATGCAGAGTGAGACTATAATAAATATATCTTATCTTATCTTATCTTATCCACTTGCACGATCAATAGTGTAGAAAGAGTTGGGGCGAGTCAGTTACATAGTCTTGTGTATTATTGTGGATAATCGATAATTGTTAACACAATTTAAAGATACACCGCATGACACCAAAACATAGAAAGAAGATTGTTTTACATAAAAATTTAACAGCATATAAAAAAATCTACACAACAACTGTAAGTTTACTGATATATACATTGAATTCCGGAAAAGGGCTGCAGAAAGGTTTTCATAGTTTTCAGCAATCCTTTTCATTTTTAAGGGGGACAACCTTTTGAGAACATCTAAAGTATCCATCGTGTGGGACAGTATGACAGAACATATAATGGTCAGGTAGATTGTTGGTAAAGATGTTGTTCGTTTATCAAATATTTCTGTGTTTTGAAGATACACTCCTAAACCTTTAGAATTCTTTCTTGGCTGACAAATCATCAACTCATTTTTCTGTTACCAGTTTATAGAAAAATGCGTTTTATTATTTAGTGTACATAGCCGTTACAGCGGCTTTTCTTCAGTTGATTCAAGCAGCGTACTTTATTTTGTGTTCCAAATGAAATCAGATTAAGAAAATGACAATTAAGCAATCCTCTAATATTAACATGAGGAGACAATCGTACAAATATCAGTCGCAACGTTAAAGAAACGTTGTCCAATTGTGCAAGAGGTATAAAACTACTTGTAACCGACTACTTAAGAAATAAAAACTCAAAGATATAGTGTGTTTAATGGCCAATGGGCATATCTTCATGTCAGATGTAATAATATATAATATTACCGTTTCATTTTCAAGTTTACTCAAAACATTACGCAGATTCTATTCGAATAAGTATATTTATACTAAAATAAATAGTAACATCAATACAGAAACATGTTTTCCATGTATGTGTGTGTGGTGCGCGCGTCTGCGTGCTGGGGTTTTCGTTTTTGGGAGGCTGCGTTTTTGGTGCGTGGCATTCCCTGTTTGATATTTTTCTTTGTTTTTTAGGTTATTCATTCAGCTATACAAGAGTATGACTTGTACTGAATGTGGTTGATATTGGTGTTTCCTTGGGATCGTGGAGATGATTCAATATTTCTCAATTTGTGCGCTCAAATTAATACTACTTGGAGGTGCATGAGAGGTATTGGACATTTATTTCGTTAATTAACGAAGAGTCTGCTTATATTTTGCTTTGTTGCGTCTTAGGCTTCCATAGATTCGTCTTACAAATTTGATTTTATTTTCTGTTTTATGACACATCAGATGAACGTTTAATTTGAAACTTACATATTAAGTGTCTAACCCTTTTGTATTTATATATACATCAACCTATCAACATGTAAATATAAGCATGTCTTCTAAATATTGTGCAATAAAATCAAAATCTAAAGTGTAGTAAATGAATTATTATACTGTATGCACTGTCAATTTTCGTAACATTGTTTGGTGTAATATTATCACAATTTAACAAAATGTTAAAAACACCATATGATTCGATATGTTGTATGACTAATATTGTATTAGTGCTTTTAAAAACTAATTTCGCAAAATTGTACATGATGTCTCGATTTTACTTCTTTCTCTAACTCCATATGCAAAAAAAATATGGCTGAGAAAGTGTTTCCATAGAAACCATTCTTTAATGTGTTTTCACCAGAGGGCACTGTAATGCTCAGTTCAGCAATAATGAATTTTAGATTAACTTACAAGATTTTGCTTTATATGCCTCATCAGAGACACATTTCCAATAACCGTACCGTTTCTCCGTATTTTCCAGTACAACAAAGTCGAGTATCTTATTGGCCAAAGTTACTGACCTTAATATGTGCAATAATTAAGATTGCGAAGACGGTCCGTCGTTAAAATACTGAAACATTAAGCCTAGTCATTAATGATGCGAGACATTATCTGTAATTAAATGTTTACTGAAAGCTAATTTGTGCAATAACTTTGGAACAACAGTAATCTTGAACAATTTTATATAGATTTATAATAAAAGATATGTTAACACATTTACAAATCGAGGTATAAGCACCTCTCAATGCACTAATCTATTATAAGTATCAAAGAGAGACGGTAGAATTCAACAGAATTCTAGCCGTTGGTAGAACCACGGGGTTGTGGGGGTGAGGAGGGGTGGGGGAGGGGGGAGGGGGTTCCAACATATGTGTTCCCAAACGGACACCGCTTAAAATCATATGTTGTGCTTCTTGTAGTACATATGTGGCAAACATTTCACAGAAAAACAGGTGAGATTTTTATTTGTGATTAAATTTTGTGATGACATGGTTTTGCCAAAATATCGCGATGCAGTGCAACCGAGTATACAATATCAAGCACGTAAGTGCATTTACCTTACCTGTATTAATTTTGTAGAAATGACGGAGAAAAACTTATCCTCCGTGAAGCGGTATGACTTAAAATAAGCAACATTTTTATCAACAGATGGAAATGTCCTGCGCCTGCTTAAATGTTGCCCTCAAAACCTTCCGTATGCTAAACCCCACCCAGAAGAAAAATTAAATGGTGATCACGTTGCTAGAAAAATATTTAAGGGCGAAAACCCGAATGGGATACATATGTTGTGCATGGCTACATATGTGGTGCATTAATTTTTTTAAAACTCCGCAGATCTTGAGCTTAAATGGTACCTGGATAAAGAAACGAAATGGAAATACGTGCCAAGTATATGTCACATCATTCAAAATATTATATACATGTGTATTAAAGGGTTAACCTGTGACCTCGGGACAATTAGAAACGAACATAGCTTTAAGCTTATATTAGATGTTGTAGAACATTTCCAGTTAGTCCGAAGACGTTTATGTGTTGCTTATGAGAACGTGAGAATGTCTATGACTGCTAGTACTACATTTGTACATTTAAACATCACAGGAATGATGTCCAGTGATGTTAAACATTTATAAATACTGCAAAGGAAAAAGAATTCCTAAATTTAGGAACACGCTTGCATGACTCTTGTAACCCGTTATGATTTATTGTATTTTCAATTTCAGCGTTTTCTAAGGCTGCCTAACATATTCATGTTCAGTGATGTTATGCCGTTCTCTGTAACATTGACAAGTTTCAAGAAAGAATGCTTTGAAGTCAGGAAGGCGAGTGCTTTGAAATCAGGAAGGCGAATAGTTTAAGAAATGCAAATGTTCTGAATTCGACAAGGCGAACGTTTTGACATAACATTCCTGCAACAGATTACAAGAAGAAATTGCCAGACTCTCCTTTTCGTGTTCTTTAAAATGTAAAAAGAGTAGTTTTATGATTTCAGGAAGGGATTCGCTTTTTTAAATTAATGACGTCATTGTTTCACTCTTGTAGTCTGACTTTTAGTCCGCAAACTTGCTAAATTGATATAATTCAGATCTATCTCTGTATTTTATTTAGTCTTTTGGTAAAAAGCAAATATGGTTGACGCAGGATAGTTAGATATAAATTTGGTAAGTGTTTGTCCTTAAAATATTGGACTTCTTCGGTCTGTTTTTATGAAACCGAACCATAAATAAAAGTGCTATGTCCAAAGTTAGAAAATGTGGTTTGAAGGTCAAAGTGAAATGTCTATACATTGATGTGAATGACTTGCGACTAGGAGAAATGTGAGTTTCAAAGAGATCTATCAAGAAAGAATGTGTCATAAGTGAGGTGGCAAACGGAGCAAACACAGTATTCCCCCAGATAATTTGATAGGGGCGGGTGGGGGTGGGGGGTGCATAATATTACTGGTAAAAAGAAAATACGTTTTGAAAATCGTAGAACACTAAGAATGACACAATTTCAAGGCAAATGGCATTAGTCTGTGGTTTCTTGTTACCATATGACCAACACAGCTTGAAGCGGTTAATTATTTTAGGTTTCAGATGGTAGCGCAAGATGCAGTTGTAACGTCAATTCCAGGGACACCGGCTTCTTTTAAACGCAGAGTATATAGTAATGGTAGTTAAATATCTTGGTTTAAAGTCTAAACGGGAAGACATAGTTATGTGATTGGAATAGCACCGGATGGAACTTGCCCATGGATTACACTTTTAGTGCAATACCAACTAGACCAAAAAACCGCTCTGTGCCGTTTGGCCCACAATTGAACGGCCGTTTCCTTCTTGAATAAGGTCTATTCTACCAGAGAAAAATACATTTTTAGATAGCAGGTAAATATTAAACTACGAGCCATACACTGTTGCATTTCTCTACTGAAATTGTCTATCATTCAAAATTTGTATATTATACTCTATACCTCATAGACCTGTTCATTTTACATAAATATTGAAAACAAATCATGAATTGCACTAATCAAAAATGCCATTGTTTTGAAAATATATTTATCAATGAAGGAATAATGATGAAAACTGCATATTATTTGTAATGCAATAGTGCTATAGTCACGTGACGGATACAGCTGATGTAAACAAAACCATTCTTACGCAAATCAACTAAACACGTGTTACCTACTTTTGCTTCGGCCATATCTTTCAGATATACTCAAAGAATGCTGTATCTTGGATTAAAATCATCTGATGTGGTTCCTTCCTACAGCTGTTAATGTAACATTTAGCATGTACTAGTTATACGACCGTACACAGCTCTTTCTGTAACACCGTAAACACTGTCATTCAGGGTGAACGCTTTTTCATATTACTCAACTTTGCACAAGACTCGGAGTGAAAAAATGAACGCTTTCATCCATTTAGCAAGACTGTTTCACAAGTCTTTTGTATAGCTAAAAATTCTAATGGTACGCTAGCAAGCAATATAATTTGCCAGCTTAATCACATGGCATGTGCCATTGTACGTCATGAAAACGAGCTTTATACGGCTAGAACGCCTTTCTCAGTCAGTATGAATACCATACAACTCTTTCACAGGAATACATCATTTTCAAAAGCTTTATATATCGGATTATCGACCCAGAAATAGTGTGAAATGAAAATCATATATTGCTAATTTGAACTTATTGCGCAAGTATGATCAATTTACAAATTGTCTTACAGTATGTATACTTCTTACTATACGTACAATAGAATGTACATGATTGCTTGCGAATCGTTAATTATCATTAGACTGTCAGATCAACACTGACACGTTAAAGTACACCTTTTCACTGGTTTCAAAACATCCATTATTTGCAAACTTTTGTGTACCGTTATAGACTCCTGTAAAGATAAAACATAAGCATGCTTTTAGGCTGATAGAATACAGGGACATGTCGCCATATATTATTTGCATTAACATTTTTGATTCAAGACAAACTAGCTACGTGGAACATATTATATATATATATTAGTGGACTGACGCACCTATCTGTGCAATTTCAATGTACCTGTCGTTATGTATTTGGTTTTCTTGAGAATAAGCATATTACCAAGATATAACATAATTTTGATGTTCCCTTGACCATCTTTCACTAAAATATTATAACTTTAGGTATTATTTGCAATGCAGCAAAGCCTCGTCAAATGTATTTAACTTGGCAAAATTTGTAAATTAACTGTATATAGAGCTATATTCAGAATTAATTGTTACGCAATTAAAGTCGTTTGTTAAGAAAAGCTCCCATTTTTTGTGATTGTACACATCAGTACATTTATTATGAGTGTAATACTTTAAATTTACAATGAGTACTGTTTATAAACGTAAACATGTTCATTTAATGTTTACATAGGAACTATAGAGTAAATATTTACATCTTCTCATGATACTTTAGGTGCAGTATATCTTTGTACACCAGTACTTGTTTAAGTCAAAGCTCATTATGTCCGCATTTTCCGATATGCCACGATCAAATGAAATCCTGCGCGGGCATCATCCAGGCGAAATAACAGCGCCTGTCTAGATCAGCTTTGCTTGTGTTAGTTCGTTGTTGACGTTCCCGTGGATATTTGAAAAGGTATTGATGACTTCGCCTCTCGTGCCGAAGGTAACACAAATAAATGCGAAATGACAAGAAATATTTCCAAGCACCTGTCTACCTCAACTTTGCTCGTGTCTTCGTTGTCGACGTTCCCACGGATATTTGAAAAGGAGCTGATCCCCTCTAGGTCAAAGTCCATTAATGTCCGCATTTTCCCATATGCCTAGATCAAATGTAATCCTGTGTAGGTCTAGTTACAAGTAATCCAGATATAGATGGGCTTAATCTGTCTTCCCTTCTACGTCAATAGCATTGTAATTTCGTTTACTCTTCTACTTTTCAGTACATGTATTGACAGTGTTATACTGAATTCTGCATGTTCATATTATAAGGCTCATATTGCATGCTAGATAAAAATGGCCGCGAAATCATTTTGTCTCGAAAGGAGGTATAGAAGGACGCGAAAAGGAATAAATTTAGAGGGTTATATAGCGCATATGTAGGTACGACATTGTGAATTAAGCTGTGTGCGTGGTATTAATTAGTAACTCAAACAAATTTGAAACTGACAGTGAAAAATGAGATACAAAGAGACATCGATTTCTCATGAATTTATTAGTGTTATGTTCAGCCAGACTGTGATGTTTTTTAGCAATAATCGCCTATTCTCTATAATCTATAAATATCACAAAAACGCCAACATATGTCTTCTTAAAATAGCACAGAAGCCAAAATTAAACAAAAGTATAGGTAACGGTATCTATTTTCAGAGCTTTCTCCTAACTGAAGTGTTGCATTGTTCTACTGCATTCAGTTATTGTGTAATGTAACGTTTCAGCCTACATACGGATTCTGTTTTTGCAGATAAATGACTAAATGTCAAGACGGAAAATAACATGAACAAACCGTTACAGGCGTAAAGTATCCGCCAGAGGTGCTTAAGCTGCATCAGAAAATCATTTATCAGAATTGCTGCCAGAGACAGATATTGTTTCTTGACACAAGCTATACACACAAAGTCTGCCAAGGTTTCAATTATTGCGTCCCCGCCAAATAAAAAGTGAATTTTGTTCGGCTGCAAACTTTCTGGTCCTTTATTTTCTGGTCCTTTGGGATCACGGAGTCCATTCAACATATGTGTAATAGAGTTCCGCTTAAGCCGGTGCTAGGGGGCGTGAGAGGTGTTGCACATTTCATTACCTCTCATGAACAGACTCAATCAAACCGAGTCTGCTATTATTCTTCTTGGTTACATTCCTTGCTTCCAAAGGATCTTTCTACAGATTTTATTTCAATGCATTGTCGGGTGGCATAAATTGCCACCATATGATGATGTGTCGCATGCAACCTCCATTCAAACCATTCAGATATCAATGTCACAGATCAAATATTTAGATATTTGTGAGTACATAAAATTTGGAATATAACTTCATTATGCATTGTCGGATCTTGATATATCTTGACATACAACCATCATAAGAAGACGACGTGTTACATCCAGACTTCTAGCTCTAAAGTCAAGTTAATGGATTTCAGGTCATTTTTCATGTTCGTTCTGCAACTGCAAACAGCCCAAAGCAAAGAATTATAATATTATTTGACACAAATGTTCCCTATAATGGAAAAAAGTGTCATGCGTTACAACAAGATCTTTAGCCGTAACAAATCAAAGAGCATAGCATTTTATGACGGGAAATCCTAACTGCCTATGGCGGGATTCGAACCCGGGTCACTCTGTACTGAGCCAAAGAGTCAACTCCCTGACGCAGTTGTCAGAGATTGGCTTTAACAGCGGGTGTTAAGTGCTGTGTGGCGGCCGTAAAAAGTCGCCCCGACTTCAACTCAGTGTTGTTATATTTTCTGGTCCTTCGGGATCATTGATTTCAACTCATTTAGATTTGAAGATTGAATACCGCTTAAGCCGGTGCTAGGGGGCGTGGGCAGTGTTGCATTTTCCATTACTGCCCATGAACAGACTCAATCAAACCGAGTCTGCAATTTTCACTGTTTGCCTTGTTCTTTGTGCTTCCGAGGGATCTACTTTCCAGATTTTATTTAAACATACGGGCTATGCGTAAGCGACCATTACACTTCCCTTCTTCAAAGAAGTCATCTTTTATTTTGACGTGTAAGCCATTTTGGCATTGATAGCACTTTTTTTGCACGAGATAAAGTCCATATCTAGGATGAGCCCCTATCTTACTATTTTTAGCAGTAACAAATAAAAGGGAATAGCATTTTTTGACGACAAATCCCAACTGCCTGTGGCGGTATTCGAACTATGGTCGCTCGGGTGCTAGTCCAGTGCTCTAAATACTGAGCCAAGAGTCGACTTCTTGACGCAGTTGTCAGAGATTGACTTTAAACGTACTGGCTATAACAGATCCAGGTCACACTTGGAGGTCAAATTTCAATAGTTTTTTTAACTTTTTTCCTATGCAGTTCTTAACTCTGCCAGCCTTCAAGGGATTTTGATATTTTTATGGATTCTTGTCTTGTCTGGTCTGTAACTTTGTCATCCATCAAGGGTTTTGTCGATCCCGCTTAAAGTAGTGAAGGCATAATCGTCCAAATGGCTGTTCGGTGTATGTACGTTACTGCTTGCTTTCATCTGGATTTTCAATCTTATTTATATTCGGCATTAATGTTTACACTCAAGGAGTGTCCTGCGCAAACCCCAGGTTCATATCTCAAAGGTCTAGGTCACACTTGGAGGTCACAGGTAATGTCAATTATTGTCCGGACCATAACTTTGACAGGCATAAAGGAATCTTGTTTATATTTGGCATGAATGTTACACTCTATGAGTCGGAGTGTAACGCGCTAACCCATTTCCTATCTCAAAAGTCAAGGTCAGAGTTAAGGGTCAAGTGTCATTATAGAGCTGGAGCAATTTTTTTTCATATTGCAAAAATGTTTACCTTCATGAGACGGGGTCCCTATCTCAAAAGTCAAAGTTACACTTAGGGCTCAAATGTCATTTTAGAGCTTATCCGTGTCACCTTTTGCATGCATTGAACCATTATATTTTTATTTGGCGTGAATATTTGCCTTAATGAGACGAGTGTCACGCGCAAATCTCAGGCCCCTATCTCAAAGGCCAAGTCACACTTAGTGGTCAACGGTCATATAAGGCAATAACTTTGACATGCATTGATCAATCTTTTTTGTGTTTATCAGATCCCTTTTTGTGGATTTATCATTTTTATAGAATTATTTCCCTTTGTTGTTACTATAAATAGCTTATTTTGTAACTTTTTTTTATTGCCTGCAGTGAAAAACTGAATCCACTTTTCTGTGTTACAACATGTTACTACCTCCAAATTGTAGGTGTATTTCGACATTTCTGTACCTGGTAAGGATGTTCTGGTGGACTTAGATTTTTTTTGAGGACTAAGACTTTTTGTAGAATTACTTTTCTTTGTTGTTCTTATAAAAGCTTTCTTTTAATCACCCATATGGAAAAAACAACACAGGCAACACAATCCCATTTCTTTGATACAATATGGATGATATATCAAACTTGTAGGTGTATTTTGACCTATCTATACCTGTTAAGTATTTTTATGGATTTAGAATTATTCTTTTTGTGTGGATGATCGTTTCTGTTAAATAACTAGTTTGGGTCAAGATATTGAAATGAAACTTTTTTATTTGGCTGAAATTCAGGCGGTTTGTCAACAAATAATGGGCTCGACATTGTTGCCCTTTGGGCTTCAACATTTTTATTAAAACTACTTGGCACAAATGCTTCCCAGAATGAGACAACTTGTCTTGCACAAACCCAGACCCCTAGCTCAAAGATCAAGGTCACCCTCTGAGGTCAAAGGTCAATAGGTTTTTCCCTGTCCAGTCCATAACAAAGGTTAATAAATATGCTTAACATTTACCCAGATACTACATCAGTTGCCACTTCAATTCAAGTGAAGCAGTATTGGAGACATGTATTTTTCTCAAAAGCAGTTTCTTGTTTATATTGTATCACTTTTGTAGAAATAATCATTTTTTTTCTTGTGAAATTACCGCTTCTGAAAGAATGCTGTGATGTTAAATACACTTCGAAATGATACAGGGGTATATCAATAAATTAACACAGTGTATAACATTGTCATTTGGGTCAGTAAATGTAAAACACCAGACGCAAGTAGACAGAAATTGACTTTATTATCCTTCCATAGACTTATGGTAAAAGCATTGTGTCTTGTTCTACTCTAAAATTAGTCAAATTGGCAATATTTCATAAATATTTTGACCATGAAGGATAATAATTAATCTTGATTTGATTTGTATGTACCCCATGTATCTCAAAATGTACTTGACCTAGAGACATAATATATTTGAGGATTAATATATAGCATGCGAACTTGTGCACCTGGTGTTCTCTTTGGGTTTTTCACTCAGCTAGGCCAGAGGTATGTATGGTCATTCACTTAGTGAAAATACACATAAAGTGATTAAAAGTTTGCGTTGCATAGTCTTAAAAACATTTCACCCAGAGTCGTGAAAGCATGTACAGTGGCACGTGTCGGGGGCACCTGTGTCCTATGAACACACATCTAGTTGTTATCTCAGGTATTTATCAAATGTATGAATATATGATTACTATAGTGGTATATATGATTAAATCTTTATTCTTATCACCTCCCTTTAAACATTTGACTAGCATATGACAGAGCAAATAAACAACAAATATCATTACATTTTAAAGGTTAAGTCTCACGTTTCACATTGTAAACGTTGATGAATTTGGGCCTTGTTTTTGCAGGTCCTTCGCCATAAGGTTGTGTTGTGCTAGAAACCAACAATATTTTGATGCTGTTAGCGGTGTAAATTGTGGCCTGTTAATAACACAATCGGTTGACATAGATATGTATGAACGTGCATTGAAAATAGCAGAACAGAGTAAGATGTGTAAAGCGCACTCGTAGTTAACATCGCGTTAGAATATGTCCACGCCAATGATACTAGTATGTAACTTTAAGGCATCAGTTTTCATTTTCTCTACTCACACGTGTCAGAATATGAAACTTAATATTCAATCAGAAGATCTCGGAAAATCAAGATTAATGTGCAAATTATTTCAATTCATTAACAAGCTTAAAGGACGCATGATTAATGCAACTAATATATATAACCACGAAACTGAGAACTTCGCCTAAGCGGTTAATATCAAATCGTGTACACTTCCTTATAAAACTTTTAACATAATCACACTTTTCAATTTTAGCCACTCGGAATGGAAAGGGTGTTATTAATGAAATATAAATAGTATCTTTTCACAACCATACAGCAATGTTAATGCTATGGTAGAATTACATAAAGCAGTGTTTTCATCAATAACCAATTACTGGCAGTTTTATTTGCAAAACTAGTTTTCTTTAATGGGTGAATTATTTAAAGACTCTTTCCTACGAAGCTTATAAGGCAGAAACTTTCAACATCATATAACATACATTATAATCCTGACGCTCATTTAAATATAACATGCAAAAAAGCCACGGTACGTATTGAACAAAAATAAGGCAAAAATGAACTGTAAGAGTGATATGTACCTGTACAAATGTAAAATCACAATTTGTTAAAATTATGATATATACTGCTTCAACAATACAACATCTATGATAATTTCTTTCTTTTTTTGCTTCTCTAAAACTGAATGAACAATCAAATAACACATACGTTTAAGTTCAGTAATTTAACTTGTAAACATTTTATACTACCTTCAATGTTTTTTTACATGGAACTGGTATGTTTAAACTGGAAATAAGATTATTTGCTTTCGTCTCCCCTATTCCAGCATCAAGCATTCCTAAAGTAAAGGAAAAAACTGCAATATTAATTTATTGTACAGAGTTGTAAGGGGTTGGGGGGGGGGGGGGGGGGGGTACTGGTTTCATGTTGTCTGTTTGGTCCCGTATCAGTCTGTATACACAATCTTGTGCGCACCATTTCTCATCATCCCCTTGACGTAATTTAATTAAACTTCACACAAGTCTTAGGTTCTTTCAGAATTTTTGTTGCAGTGTTACAGGATGTTTTTTAACTCACTTGAGCCAAATGCTCACAGTGAGCTATTGTGATCACTCACCGCCCAGCGTCCGGCCACATTTTCTTTTAAACAACATCTCCTTCTAAACCACCAAGCCAATTTTGATGAAACTTCACAGGGATGATTCTTGGATAGCCTTCTTTAAAAATTGTTCAAAGAATTGAATTCTGTACAGAACTCTGGTTGCCATGGCAACAAAAGGAAAAACTTTAAAAATCTTCTTGTCCAAAACCACAACGCCTATGGCTTTGATATTTGGTATGTAGCATCATCTAGTAGGTGTCTACCAAGATTGTTCAAATTATCTCCCTAGGGTCAAATATGGCCCCACCCCAGGAGTCACATGGTTTATATAGACTTGTATAGGGAAAAACTGAAAATCTTCTTGTCCAAAACCATAAGGCCTAGGGCTTTAATATTTAGTATGTACCATCATCTAGTGGGCCTCTACAAAGATTGTTCAAATGGTCCCCCTAGGATATAATATGTAACCCATCAAATATGTTGTCATCTCTCTGAAAATTAGAAATCCAATTTTATTTTACAAATTTCCCCATGATATGAAAACGAGCATAGTGGGGGTATGGATGAACAAAGCTGAAAAATTCATTATTGGCCTTAAATAGGTTCAAACCCCTGCCAATGACTCACTGATTTCTAAAGGGTTATTAAAATCATAATATAAATCATGTATTTCCATTATTGATGTGGATGTTTGCAGTTTGATCTCAAATCACTAAGAGGTCCCCACTTTTCATTTATCTTTGAATTGAATTTACGATACACAAGCAAGTTACATTTAGATTCTCTGTCGCAGCGGTTATAATGTAAGTTTTGTACTGAAATTGCTCAACTTTGAGAGTGTAGCGAATTCTTTTAAGAACTGATTTTACAATAGTATTACACAGCAAGTATTGTTTTTATTCATGGTGCCTGCGGCCGCAGAACGTTATGATATTTTTGTACTGTTTGTTCAACTGTGAGAGTGCAGCTTTAAAAGTTTCAGCATTAACTCTGAAAATTCTAGGGGGTGGAGGGGACCCCCAACCACTGGATCCACCAATGACTTGACATCTGGAAGTTTATAACTAGGAAGTTCATATCGCATAATAAATTATGCACTTTCCATAAAGAAATGGTGTTTCATACAGAAAATTATCGTAAAGTGGTAGAGCAGTATAAAAAATGAATAACAGTATGACTTTATATTCGTTTATATGGATTTTTTACCTGGAAACGCTAACAGTTCCCCGATAGATGTGTCAATACATAGGTATTAAACATTGAGACGGCAGCCTCGGTTGAGGTAGAGCGTTGGCTTCAAGTGCGGGAGGTCGTTGGTTCGAGCCACGGCCGCGTCATACCAAAGACGTAAAAAATGGTAGATATGTCCTAAAAACACAAAACGAAAAATGTTACTAGCATCTTCCTCGTTTGGCGCTCCGCATTAAGGAGATAGTGCTTGGACTAGTCAGCCCGGTGTTGGTATAATGTGACTGGGTGGGGTATCATACCACGTGTCTACGCGCGATATTCCAGTGAGGCGGCACTATAAAGTTGAGCATTGTGCTCACTGCTACAAGTAGACACCGTCGTTTATATGACTGAAAAATTGTAAACCTGAACACACCCACACACATACAAAACCCCGTATGTACCTGAAGCAAATTTAGTGTTTATATCAAACACTTTCCCATGTTTTTTACTGGTTGTAATTTTTGTGACTTTTTCACACATGATGTTTTGACACTTGATATGAAGGTAACTCCCAAGTCCATAGATGGTCTCCCCAACACAGTCATTTATAAACAGTCGGCTTCCGCACGAACAACCCTGGTTTAGAGACTTTATCAAGTACGGAATATCTATTATCCTTTTCCTTCCAAAAAGCTCTGCTCTGACGTTATTTCAACATATGCACCAACGTTATTATCAAATTCAGTTTCAGTACATGGTATCTCACATGAATATCCAACAGAGACAGATTGCTCATGATCTATAATGTCTACATAAGAATGGTCATGTAACACTGACTGATCTAGATCTAAATTCTCGTAAAATACATTTTCACTTTCACTTTCAGCATTCTGATTGTTCTGGCGTATACTATGCTTAAAACGCCCATTTTTCCATCTCTTTGCCATCTTAAATATTACCGGACCTGCCGCATTTGTAAAAGTAAAAAATAGATATATAAAAAAGAATGGTGTAAACAGATCTATAAATATATTGCACTCTTCGAACACGAATCACAGTTTTGACAGCTATTTGTTTATACTGGAGACGCCGGTGTACTTGATTGGAGGCATTCCATTCTGTGATCATCGGAATATTCTGCATTTCTGCGTCGGTTGTAATTGTATGGGAAACGTTTATTTCCTGTGTAATTTTGTCTTACTTTCCCAAATTGTAATCGTTTTTCAGAAAACAAAATAATGCTGCGTTTGGAAACCATATATAAGATGAGAAATTTATAAAATTAAGGTTAAATACCCACTATTTTAGTCGTTCTCCGTAGATTACTCGGTTAAAGAAACCTCGTTCTCGTTCGAGCATGCGCACTATCAAATTCGAAGGTAACCTACCTCCTTAATAGACAATGAAAAGAGAAACACAATATGCACACAACTGATCCTGAGCACGGTTTGAACGCTCAAACAACGACAACGCACGCCCTCGTCTGACCTAACAAGGTTGTGTGTATGCGTGTCTACATTTTAAAATACATGTATACAATTTCCCGCGCTTCGTTTCAATTATAGTTAAATTGGAAAAAATGTCTAAAAAGCATAATTTTATGTACAGAAGCAGGCAGTTAGTACATTGTAGGTATTCTTGAGACAGAATTTCAAACGTTTTCTAACACTCAATGGCCAGCAATTGCACATACATTCTTATTCTTGCAAAATTGCATTTACCGAAAGAGGTATATAATATCTAGTATATGAAGAAAATTTCACAATAGCATGTGCTAATAAAACCGGATTGTTTGTTTTCCGGCGTAATAGGCTGTTCGGAAAATTTGAATTATACTTCTTCCTGTCTTTGTTATTACTACGAATATGTGGTCATAATGTTACTGTTCTCTCATTCATATACTGTAGGGAAGCTAATCCTATGCGTTGCAAATGCTAGCTTATACGAAACAAAGTCAGCATATCAATTTATGTATCTTAAATCATTTTATTTAACCTGATGAATGATTCAAAATATTTATCTTATGTTTTTATTTGACATTTTACAGAATCAAAATAAGCCTATTTATAAAGTTGCCAAAACCATTTTAACTCTTCTTCGCATGAAAATTCTTCGTAAACAGTATGTCAGAAATTGCTCTGGACGCACGAGGTCCTTGCCACTTCTTGATCAGATAACATTCGGCATAATGCAAAATGAGGCGTACACATTCATATTTACATTTACAGACCTATTTGCACTTTATCGTTAATCATAACATAGCTTCTTTGAGGTATTTTATCATTATATTAAGACATTCTCATTAATACCAAGTCCTTCCTACATTTTGATGCAAATCAGTTTTTCAGAGAGTGAATGTAGTAAATGTAATGTCTGGTATAAACAACAAGAACTTGATACCTTTAGTACATAGTCTTTGGTTCATCCATTCCGTTCCAAGAGTGCCCTTTGTATATCATGTCGTCTAAGACCTGCACAGGTATCCAGTTTGGACTTCCTTTTGATGTTTCTGTCGCTGTTACTTTAATATTATTTTGTTTCGCTCTCGTTATCGATTTGACTTGCGAATTGAACTCAGATAATGAATCTAAATGTTACAGGCCTTCTAATGCACGGAGGGGCACCTGGGATCTTCCTTCACCATCAAAGCTGTAAAGTCGCCAGATTACCTTTAATTGTGTTGGTGCGCCGTTAAACATAACATGAAAAACTTGTTCACGGTAATAACAGACAATTACTGTATTTTCATTTCAATGTTTTCCGACAGACATATGTGATATCTGACTGACTCAACTTTGTAGAAAATGAAAGGTTTGTGTATTCATTGTATTCCATTGCGTACAAGGTTAAATGTAGTATTGAGGATTGAGTTGAATATAAGCTATTCCTCTTAAAATACATTTATAAAAAGCAGCACGCACACGTTTTTGTAGATCTTGATGATACATATTTATTCGCGGTCATTTTTTCTAGGATTGCTAGGCTTCTTTTCTGGATCTGCAAGCCAGTTTCCAAAGTAATTTGGCATAAATATTTCATTTTATGCCCTGTTTGTGCTGTGTTATCAGTTAGTTATCAGCTTTTTGATCAATTCAAGTTTAATTGCGTACAGATCCAAAACTGTAAAGATTTATATATTTTCAAGATTATTTGGACTTCATTCCTTTAATTTTACATGTCTTGTAACACGCGAGAATCAACAATACGAATACCTTACTTCTCAATTGGACATTGTTCAGTAATACATTTGCATACAAATTCATTAAGGTATTTGACACGTAATGACGCTTGGAAATTTAATATTCGCCGAGTGGAACTTTTTTTAACACTTTAGATACTTTAACTCATTTTTGTAGGGCAAAAATATTAATCATTTCCCATTGGGGAATTTTGCGTCATGATAATGTCTGCAAGGTTTTACAAAATGAAGTGCAGGAACATTATTTTTATGCCATCTCTAAATTATCTAATCACAATTTTATTTACTTTCATAAATTCTTTACCCACAAAAACATATACATTATACAGAATTCGCCTTTAAAAATTGAACATAAAGAACATGTTATATATAGAAAGAACATCATGCCGAAGAAAGTCGAGAATACGTTTTTACAAAGTCCCTCATTCTTGAAGAAGATATTAATACTACGCCTACTTTAACCATGTAGGGGGAAATTGATCATGGATAGTATATATTACAGCACTACCATCTGTCTATGAGTTAATATATCATTTCTACAACGCTGATGAGCTGGAAAGTCAGTAATTATGTATCCATATATTTTAACAGCACACGTAGACAATGACAGATAAAAACTTTACATACGTTTCCCCGAGTTATCTTTTAGGTTATATAAATGCTTTATAACCTTACACGACAGCTGCGGATTATGTTTATGAGGAAAGAGTTGCGTGGGTAACCCAAAACAGCAATTTTGTTCGCAAATTAAATTTATTCTCTCCTGACTTAAAGTCATTTCTTTTTTTCTAGGCAATTTGATTGCTTTATTTCCATACCACTTTTAAAGAGTACGACGGTTACATATAAAGTTGCTCTGTATTTTCTATTCGCGTGCGGATAATGTTTGCTTAATGTGTATCTAATTACAGATTTATTTTTGTCGTTAGAATCTACCAGGGCGATAAATGTGCGAAATTGCCATACATTTTTGTTCCTCTTTCTAGAAATATCATTTGCTCTGTAATAATGCCTTTGTGTGAGGACGAATGTCTCCATCTGATTTACGCCTTTATCCTAGAAAATAAGAGAGAAAATAAAACTCCATCTTTTTTTAATGTTTATACAATAGTCGCATTGTAGAACACTTTGTTTCATGAGAACGTATACTTTACACTGTAATTTAAACGGCAAACGAACGAAAGGTGAAAGGTTGCTCAATAAAAATGACCTTCTACGATAGGTTCCCATGATGATACGCAAATGCAAGAACCTTAAATAAACTTCATGATCACAAACAGCAAAAAAAAAATGGCCACACTGAGTCTAAAAACGTCGTCACATGTCACTTAAAGACTATAGATGTTGCCGCCTGGAAGAAGAGAATGCAACGAGGCCAAAATAACACCAGATTTTGTTTGATTGAATCAGTTCATTGGAAGTAATGAAAAGTGCAACACCTTGGAAACCAAATAGCACAGGTTCAAGTCTCAACAGTTGTATTCTTTTTTCGTTTCAGAGAGGTATCCGAACTTGTTGTGAGCATTATACAAGCTCGAGATTTAACAGCCAACCAGTATACCGGAACCTTAGATACATATATTCGAGGAATTATACTTCCAGATTCAGATTCTAAATTTCAGACAAAGGTATAATATGACTTTATTACACTTTTGCTATTATTATTTCATCAATCAATTTATAACGGTGCTAAGGCACCGAAAAAACCTCTTTCTCCCTACCTTCAGTTATTGAATGTTTAAGTGTTTTTAACAATGCATGTCCGTATTTAACATTTTGTTTTCTACTTTACATTCATATTGATATAAATCGCCATTTCTATTGTCAGATTCAACGTAACACGACGGATCCCGTCTACAAAGAACGCTTCCTGTTCAACTTTAACCCGGAAGTGCTAGACGAAAAGACATTACAATTCCAGCTGTTCGCTATAGACAAATATCAACGCCATAAAGTTATAGGAGAAACGGAACTTCGTATTGGTGACGTTGATCTCAGGAATCCAATCAAAATGTGGCTTAATCTCAGAGATATAGACGATGTGAGTATTTAAGATTGGTCCATATCTAAAGCTTTTGAAGTGTTTATGATCATAATTAATGGTGGAGACTGTAAAGCGACCGTTTGTTTGCTAACTTCATAATACATGTTGTAGTCATCACTAATTGTATCAAAACCGTAAAATAGTCAATAACATCGCATATATATATTGTAAAATATTCCTGTCTATTGAAGAGATATAAACTAAGATATTGTAGTGGGATAACATAAGATTTCATTTTGTAACATTTAGACATTTTACAGGAGCGTATGAAATGCACTAATCTCTAGTCTATATTTAAGAGTTGAAACTCTCCTCTCTACTCTGAACAACGACTTTCAAAAAGTACACACATGGGCAAAATATGATTGATAGACTTTAACCCAAATAAAACAGTATCCCTGATAATAAAACCAGTCCATCTAAAATTAACAATAAACTCTGTTCCTATTAAACATGCACTTGAACATAAACGTATTGATGTCAATTTCTTATTAGGAGCAGATTAGGGGTCGTAGGTTATCTCCCCCCACCACCCCCACCGACACCCCCCGCACACAAACACACGCCCTTGAAAAATGGACTCCCCAGTTGAAAAGGTAAATAGGACATTTTTGATTTTTTGTCCTATATACCAGTAGATATAAATTCTATGTCTTTGTTCTTTTATTATCACAAGTATTTCAGTCCAAAGATGTGTTCGGTTAATAAAACATTGATGAATACGTTAATTAAATTCATTTGTAAAGGGAAATAATAGCTTATTATTGAGTTATAAAAGTGCTCATAACAACATTATAATTTTTTAATTTGTGCAATCTTTTTAACGCTCAAACTGGTTTATTTGGCAATTATCTACAACAAAATTGTGAAAAATAATCATATAATGTTACCTGCAATATGAAAATTATCTTCTACTGAGTTCCTTAACAACCATTTAGAGACAACCTTATTGGGGTGGGGTGCAAATGTCCGTTTCAGAAATAAGCACTGGGGGCAAATGTTCTATCTACCATGACCAGCAGTCTACTTTTTCGTTGGGGGTGAGGGGGGCAAATGTTCTAGGAGGCAACTGTGCGGATCCCCAGATTAGGACTTGGCCTTTATGGCCGTCTGCGTCTTAAATCTAGCTCTTTGAAAATTCAGTTGTTAATAGCTCGCAGTGCATCTATTGCAAACCATTTGCTTCTAGTATTGCCTTGTTATCAACACATGTGTACAATATTTCCGCGCCTTACCACCTTTCAAAATCCCATTTAGGGCTCCAAAAACATAAGACAGCACGAGGACGATACCGTGTTAAGCACGTTCAACGTACATTTAAATTACCTAATGTTTCCTTGAAGAACCTCTGTGTGTTATTCTGCATAATATCTTTAACCTTATGTCTTATGATGACGTGACAACAAACATCGTTCTTTTTCAAATAAATCAATTTGAAACACAGACAAAGCACCGGCATTATTCAAACACAGAGAGAAAGAGAGCGCCACTGAAAATGCGCCGACATTCTACAATATTCTAATGACTGGAAAGTTTGGCTAAATCCTGTTTTATTGCTTCAAATATCAATAGTAATTCATATTTAATTCAGTGGAAAAATGACAAGCTAAGAAGTGTATGAAAAATTCAACTTATACGTGTGTTAAAGCAAAATGGCCAGGCGACAAGTTTTTCGAACATACGACTGTTGACCCTTCCCAGTTGTCACACTAAATTTAATAAAATGAGCATTATTGTCATTTGGGCCCATATTCGTTCATATCTTAGTCTCTAAAATACAAAATAGAACCCAGTCTCATATTTGCTATTCTTACACAGATTTTTAAGTAAGTTTGCATACATAAGCTATATCTTCTTCTACAAGAGCAATTGGACAAAGTCAGTAGTAAACATTGTACAGAAATGTCAAAATCTGAAGCTGTGACAAGGGCAAGTGTTAACGAAGACGTCACAATGATTTTACAGTGTAGAACCGCTCTGTTTTCCTCCTCTGTCGAGCAATTTAGACCTTCAAATGGTTCATGTTACGTAATAATTTCCTGAATGTGAAAAGAAAATATATTTTTCCTGTTGTTCTTTGTATTACAGAAGCCAACAGAGTTCGGTGATATTATGTTCTCATTGAGTTACCTACCCACTGCAGAACGGCTGACTATTGTCATAGTAAAAGCTCGCAATCTACGATGGTCTGATGCCAAAGACACGGGAGGTAAATGGTATTATAAATGTGTAATATATCAAAACAGACAATGTCAAAGTTCAGAATTTTATTAATATGTTAAGAACAACTATTTTCCTTCTTGAGGTAACAACTCACATAACCTGATACAGAGGTTATTTCCCGACATACGATTTTTGTTCAAACATGATGAATGTAAATTGTAGAAGTTGTTCTTGGGAATAAACAAAAATCGATTAATTTTATAAGCTTCTTTCCTGGCATGACAAAAATTGTAGTCATTTTAACAATTGTTGTCAAGAACGGTATCAACCTTATATATGCAAAGGGAATTCAGTCTTATCTACTAGTAGAACATAATTATGTATCTTTACGTCAATAAAGGACGCTTGGCTATGGCATTATTTCCCAAAGACTCAGTAGGTGTACGCTTGAATATACTCATTTAACTAAAATCACACCTTAATAGACACATTTTATTTCACTGTCTAAATATACTTTTAACAAAAGATTGAATGTGATAAAACGTTTGTACTCTATAAGCATGTTGGCAAAGATTTCTGCAACAACTGCAGGAAGTATGATAGTAAATAACTAATCAAACGGCATTTCCAAGAATTATCTTCATTATTCCCCGGTTAAAATGGCATTTTCATGATGTCAGTAGCTGTTTTAATTACTTACTGGATATGTACATGGCATTTCGTTGTTGTAGTATTTTCAGAGAAAACTGAGGAATTTTAAAAATCGAAAAATGTCTCATTGCACGTGTGTTAATACCAGTTTTTGGTACACGTGTCAAACACATTATCTCCCTAAGAAGATACATGACATTAACATTTCTCTGCGTGTTTATGCTGTTGTTGAAATATCATTCATAAACATAATGCCAATAACTTCTTTTTGACATGGACTAAATTTTATATAACAACTTTTTTTATATTTCTGTACAGATCGTATAGCAATATTTATTGTCGTGCCACGTGTAAAGGTAACGCATCAGCAACGTAATCAATATTTACTGTAACCTGTCGTTTCAGATCCTTTTGTTAAGGTTTACTTGTTACAAAACGGCAAGAAGGTCAACAAGAAGAAAACAACAGTGAAACGAGGCGAACGAAACCCAATATTTAATGAAGCCATGATATTCTCGGTTCCTGCATCAGCACTTCCGGTAAGTATACCAGCATTTCCGGTTAGTCGATGAACCTTTCCAACCAGATTTCCAGTATTTTAACCACCATTCCCTAAAGTTTATTAGCATATGCTAGTTTTCCTAGTAGTTCTTCTACTTCTACGGGGTTACTCCCAACAATCATTTACTGATAATAACTTGGACTAGTATATCTGCATTAACGGTTAAGTTTAACAGAACTTCCTCTTCACTTCCGAACGGGATATGCCAGCGGGATACAATCGTGTTGACTGATGTAGATTACTAAATTCATGTTTTGTAATTCAGTGTTACGGCAGTTACAGCAATAAAAGCTTTTGAGAACAAAAAAGTGTAACTTTTCCGCTTTCTGACGTACTAAATACATTTGCAATTCACATTTTTGACACCTGTAATAAGAAAAGTGTATTTTAGACAGCATTGCAATGTAGCACTATAGTTATACTTTGCTCTCAAGTGGTTTACCAGCAAGCAAGCAAAAGCGTCAAAATGCAGAAAAATGTTCACCTGCACCTCGTTTTAGATAAAATTAATAATCAAGAGGAATGTGCGTTATCCATGAACAGTTGGAACATTTGGCACTTTTAATGCCGCGGTCTAAAATGTTCTGATGTTTACCATTCTATTAAATGATTAAACAGAGTTTGCAGCAAAATATTACTGGCGAGTCATTGAATGAGTAGCACTATATGTTTACGAAAGAAAGAAAATAAAAAGAATTGAAACGTATGACACGGAAAGGTACCATTTATTTGCAGACTGTACAGTTGCGGATAACAGTAGCCGAACTTCTTCCAGACAACCGAACGCCATCTTTAGGTCATGTGATTGTGGGTGCTAACACTTCCGGTACAGAACTGTCTCATTGGAATCAAATGATGACGTCATTACGAAAACCAGTAGCTATGTGGCATTATTTACGAAAGTAGCGCTCGAAAGATATTTATGTATAGACATGTTTGATGTTTTAAATCAAGGACATATCAGATGGGCATGGTATCAAAAAGAGAGATTATTAATAAGTCAAAGATTTTAGTCAGAATAAATCGTTTTGTTATAAATATGTGAGATAATAAAAATGCTATTCTTGAAATAGCATGTCCGTTGCTTTTATTTTCAGAAATAACATTATTTCCGTTTAATTGGCACGATTTCAATAATTGCAAATATTATGAAAGTATAGTAATTGTAATATGGCTGATTGATTATACTACGTTTAATTTCGAAAAACAATTTTAAACAAATCACAATTATTGTTTCTTTCATTCGATGTCACTAACATTTAGAATCTATCTTCAATCTAGTGACATTCTCTGTCGTTAATTTTTCTTGAATTCGATATCTATCTAGTAAGCAAATAAGTATAATTTAAATTCCTGGTCATAATCCATAAAGAAAAGATCTATAAAGTAATACTGTTATAATTTCTTTGCATAAAGAGATACTAAAAATATTAAAGGCACGATTCCTATATTATTACTATAATTTCTTTGTATAATGTTTGATATTTAGAATGTATGTATCGTATCACAATGTTAGTTTTGTTGATTTTTCATATTTACTCAAGAATTAAGTCTCCCCTCAAAACAGAATACATAATATAGTAAGTAATTTGGTTTATACATGGTTTATAATTTCAAACTTATTTTTAGAGAAAGTATAATGCCAGTATAATGCCAAAGAAATGTTATAGTGAACTGTTATGCTTTTCTAACGGAATACAACTGAATTCCTTTATATTGTAATGAAAACTTATAGATATTACAATGGGTTATACGGACTTTTTGCATGAAGTTAAATATATTTATATAAATGTACATAAAATAAGCTGGTATATCAGGAGCATGCTCTATTATATAAATATTTTTCTTGATAGCTAACGCGATGGATACTAAGTCTAGATTTGGGCCGAGCGGTTAAGGTTGCTGACTTCGAATAGCTTCCTCTTCACCAATGTGGGTTTGAATCATGCTTTGGGCGTAGAATTCTTCATGCGAGGAAGACATCCAGCTGGCTTTCGGAAGGTCGGTGGTTCTACCAAGGTGTCCGCCCGTGATGAAATAATGCCCGGAGGGGCACTTGCGGTCTTCTTCCACTATCAAGAGCTGGAAAGTGGCCATTTGACCAATCATTGTGACGTTAAACGCAATAAAACAAAACAAACTTAGTCAGTACTTTATTAAACAGGCTGACGAGTTATTTTATGAATAACTGGATATACTGAATCAATTTACTTTTCATCTCCTTTTTGCATTTAATTACAAATGAAAATACCTCCTGCATGTCAGAAACAGAAATGACATAAATCTGGAAGAGTGACCCTTTAATATGAGAGATACATTGCATTAAAATATTCCATCTCGCAAATTAGCATTTGTAAATATTTTGTAGTGTACATTTGTCTTTACGTCAAGTATTTCACCTCGAAAGCACGTGTAAACTTATAGAATCGAGTATAATTATTGCTAAATTTAAGCTGTAACTGTCTGCAATGGCTTTTCTTGCAGTTGCTTGGCAATTTGTGAAAATATACCCGCTTTGTACAGAATAAACCCTTTCCAAAACTGACAAGCATTTCATTAACATCTTAAAACACTGATAAAAGCTATTATTATGTGCAAATTGGAGGTCTACTAATTGCTTGGCAATGTTTAAAAATATATTCGCTTTGTACAAAATGAACCCTTTCCATAGTTGACAAGCATTTCATTAACACTTTTTTATTTATTTATTTCTAAAAACAGAGCCCAAGGAAATCATTTGCCATTTTTAGACGAATACAACAACTGCCAAAAGTTGACAATTTAACGCAAACATGTGATATTTTTCCAAACTGAATATCTTTCCAATTACTGATATTATATTTTTGAAATTAGTCTTTTATTGTTAAAAACAATAATTATATGGTATTCTTAGAAAAGCGAAGGATGCAATGGTTATTTAATTAATTGATGAAATTAATCGATTTTCATTAAAAAAAAGTCGCAGAATTAAAAATAAAATGACGTCATGTAAATACCATTTGTTTGACATGGCATGACGTAGGCATTATTTTGATTCTCATATTATATATGTATTTGTAAATATATTCATGTGTGTGTTTAAGGTTGTAAAACGATATGACTGCATGGTTCGATGTTGCTGTGGGCACTAGCGGCAGCGTAATGTTCCCTCGGCACTTTTTCAGACATTGGCAAAATGTGATGGGGTTCGTTGGGAAAAGGGGGCAGTTCCATAAGGTGTTTTCTGGTACAAAAGTTTTGATATATTTTTGCTAACAGTTGCCTTTTTGAGGGGCCCTTTACATCCTTAAGTAGTTACCCAATCGGAGCTTTATTTTTTGAGAGAATTATGCTTAATGGGGGTGGGGAAATTCCATCTTGCCCTCCCTTAATAACAAAAGGTGAATTTAAATGTTTTTTAATCGTAAAACAAAAAGTAAGGGGTTTTAAAAAGGTTTTTCCCTATAAACACATTGCATGATGTAGGCATTTGTTTCTGCGATCCCTTTTACAAAAATTGCCACTTATATGCACTTTGTAAAATCTTTCATTTTGCACTCCTTTTTTTTTTGCGGGAAAACCACGCTTTTCTTGATACAAAAAGAGAGAAAAATCCCATTTATTGAAAATACTTGTTAATGAAGCTTTGCAAAAATTATGGGGATTTTTTGTGCTTTGCCTATGAAGTGATTTATTTGCCCTTGACTGCAAAAAAAGACATGAGAAAAATCCAGAAATCCCCCCAAACTTTTTTTATGCAAAATTTTCTTTATTTTTATGTGTAAAAGTAACCACTGTTTAATGAAAATTTACTGTATTTGACTTTAAAATCTATTTTAATTTTTCAATTCTCAGTTGCTTTTTATTTGATTTGTCATAAAACCCTTTTTCCTTCTTAGGTGCGTTGGTGAAGCAAGGGGGAAAAAGTCTACTTTGCAATTAAATAAAAGGCCTGGTGTATATTTACTCCTTGTGTTATGTTTTCTGTTTCAATTTCTGATTTTCATCGTCTTTATGTTCTTCTGCAAACCATCACGTGAGGAGTTATGCACTTTGGGTTTTGCCCCTTCCCTCGATGCAGCATCTGTCAAATCTCTGATTTTGTCATGGTATTGGGAGGGCTTTATTTCTGCGGGTGGCTTTTTAAAATTTAAAATAATAATTAATAATAATGCCTGTTTTTTAAATAGTTGTTCTCTTTTTTTTGGCGAAAGCTTTGTCTTTTGCGATTTATATCTAGTCTGTTTTTTTGATTCCGAAGAAGGGATGTGGTGGATTAGTTCTGAAGTGTGACTTTTTTGTTGCCGTTCCTTTAAGAGGAGTTAGGCAAGGGGGAAAGCTTAAACCCCGTAACATTTATCAAAGGAAATTTCCTTCACTAACTTTTGATTTTGATTTTAAAGGGTTTAAAAACACAAAAAATCATGTTCATTAAATCTTTTTTGTCGGGAAAAACGCCCTATCTGACTTTACGCTTGAGATTTTCCCTTTGACTTTGCCCTCATATTGAAAACAAAATGTTACAAATAAAAAAACTTGTTATTATTTTGCAGAAAAATTTACCTCAGGTTTTATATTCAATTTTTTAATTAAAGTTTTTAACAGTCCCTAATTACATTAAATTACCAGAACATATAGGGTTTAAATTTTTTTCATGATGTTAATGCAAAAAAAAAAAAAACTTGCAAAAATTAAATAAATATTGGTGCAAAATTTATGACCTTTTGTCATTGTTTGGGGTGACGATGTGGAAAAACACAAAATTTTTTGAATTAAATATGCATTTCTAATAACCAGCTAAAATGAAATGCTCAAAATTTAAACCCTTTAAAATTTAAGTAACAGGGGACAAAATTATGAAAATTTTTGACAAGTTAGCACCTTGTGTCATATGATGTGAGAAAGATGTGTAACAATTTTTTTTAAGTTTAAATCGGATCCTTTCCCAGTAATAACAGAGGTGAAAGTGATCAAAAAATTTTAAACCCTGAAATTCCTAGAAAAAGGGGGGGAACAATTTATGAAAAATTTTGGCCAGGTTATGCAACTTGTGTCTTTGAGTGGAGATGTTTTGAAAAATTTATTTTAAGTTTGAATAAAATTTCAATTCAGTAAAAATAGAGTTAGGTGAAATTTCTCAAAACTTTAATTGACATTCTAAGTAAAAAATGGGGAATAAATTCGTGGGAAAAATTTGCAGGTTATGCATTTATTTCATTGATGAGGCTGATGATGTTAAAACAACTGTTTAAGTTTGATCGAATCGATTCAGTAATTCGAGAAGGTGGAAGTGCATCAAAACTTTTAACGTGAAAATTTAAATGAAAGGGGTGGGGGGGGGGGGGGGGGGGGGGTAAAAAATTAAAGAATTTGTACTAGAGTTATGGCCATTAAGTCAGTGATGCGGGTAATGTGAGAAAACTATTTTAAGTTTGAAAAAAAATCCATCAAGTAATTACGAGATAAGTAAAAAAAAAAAGAGAGATTTTAAAAAATAATTTAAACCAAGGTGAGGACGGGGAAAGACCCCGGCTGACCCCGGGTCGAGTAGCATAGCCTCCTTATACTTGTTGTGGAGCTAAAAATGATATTTGTTAAAAATACGGTATGTTCGTTACCCAGAATTATTTTTACACATGTGGATTTGAAATTCTGAAATAAGACATTTGGTATTTTCTGCATTTTTTTCATGTCTTTTTTCTGCTTCAAGGGAAAAAAGTCACTTCATAGGCAAGCACAGAAAATTCCCTAATTCTGCAAAGCTAGTCATTAACAAGTATTCCCAATAAATGCAATTTGTCTCTTTTCTTGTGTCAAGAAATTGTTTTTTGGTTTTTGCAAGATGGTAGAGCAAAATGTGTAAGATTCAACAAAATGCATATGAAGTGGCATGTTTTTGTAAGGAAATGCTGCAGAATCAAATGTCCTACATTATGCCCAGTATGTGTTTATAGTGTAACTTCCTGATACCCATTACTTTTTGTTCAGCTGATTTAAAAACATTGAAATCACCTATTTTTTAAACGTAAGGCAGGCAGGTATGGAATTACCCACCCACACTTAAGATATAATTCTCTAAAAAACTAAAGCTCCGATTGGCAAACTATTTCGGGATGCAAGGCCCATTTATAAGGCTAACTGTTAGCAAAAACATATCAAATTCTGTTTTTTACCAGGAAAAACAGCTTATGGGAGACGGGGACCTTTGCAATCGCTGTGTGATTTATTCTATTGGCCCCTTTTTGTATCATATCATAATGTTAGTTTTGTTGATTTTTCATTTTTTTATCGAAGTTTGTTTTTAAATAATATTGTCTTGTGTTACATTATACAGATTTTGATGTATTCTTGTATTGTATGTATATAAAGGTTACTAATTTAAAAAAAAACTTTTTGAATCAAAGAGACTGTCTTTGTGATAGTAACAAGTTATAGACTTTACATTTGCTGTAAATGTAGGACGATGATATAGGATGACAGATGTATGCACACATCTTAACGCTATATAATAACTCACTTCCAGCGTAAAATATTAAAATGTTACATTAGATCCATTATTGATCTTATTACATAGATGGGGGAAAAGAAGAGTAATTTATTACTCTGAATCAAAGAAATTTTTATGACTAATGTTTGAAAATTCTTCAGTACTTATGTAAAACTGTTATGTATCAATTCATTATATAAGGACAACAGTATGTTGAATTTCAAATAATAAGTAATAAAACTAAATAGATATATTTTGACGATAGGATGTTTGTACATTCATCACCACTGGGTAGCTGTAGCGTGTGTAACTTTCGGCAAAATCAGTCTAAACCATTAACTCATCAATATTTTGAGCCGTTTTATTTCAATGACCCATTACGTCGTAAATATGTTATATAATTATTACTTTTTCCGTCAAATTCGGTTCAACAAGACAATAACTCAGTATATACACGCAATGCTTTTCCATTCAGCTCCGCAAGTGTATTGTATAAAGAATATATGGTGATATGTTTTTTCATTTTCATGATAGAAGTTTTGTATTATTGCTATTAACAAACACATTTCGTAACCCTTGTAACAGTCTCATTGATCATTATAATACATTTTATCAGAAATATGTGTAAATATATATTTGCGATACATGCAAATAAAAGTTTTGAAGTGGTTTTTGTTTTTTTTTTATTTTATTTTCTCTGTTTCAGCTAACTGAAAACATGACTTCGTAATAATTAAAAGTGTACTAGTATTTGAAACACGACATTATCTTCGAATAGGTCACTAAAGTAGAAGGTGTTATCAAAATGAGAGCAAATATTGCTTTAAGTCCCATAACTTCGCTCAGATCAGTGGACTGTAAAAAGAATTGATAATATCAGAGCTAAACCTTTTTTTGTTTTCGTTTAGTACATTTGATATGGGTTGTACGAAATTTAATTTCTGACAAATCTTTTACAGATTTTATTGCTAGATACACCATCTGCCATGAATAAAGCGTTACAAGTTCAAAATAATATTTTAAGAACTGAGTAAGTTACATTCAGCTTTGTCTGTTATGGTTTGGATTTATGGCTGATAAATTCCTAATTTACAGTTATACTGAATAGAGAATATTAGGTTGCTATCTTATATTACGTAGAGAATATTAGATTACTATCTAAATTTAAATTTATCAAGTCAGTGGAAGAAAATATACTAGCCGACACTTTTAGTTTTTCGTAGACGAACTTAATGAATTTAAATTTTTGAGACAGTAACCTAATATTCTATTTATCCTACCTTCTGATCTAAAATTATTTTATAATTACGATTCAAAATTTACCACCAACTAGATCTGTGTCTGCCTTGCAGTTAAAAATTAATACGCCTTCCAAATTACACATATAGATCTAATGCATCGAAATAGGTCTTTAAAATACCAGATATTATACAATAAAAGCGGAAAACCAAATGCTTATCTTGTGATTTGTACCCGACCTCTCTGTTTTGCTGAACATGACTGATTAATTTAATTGTGCTGCCAAGTGAAAATTTTATCAGATTTTTCAGTTGGGAAATCGGTTTCCCTTTCACAAGCAAAGTTAGCGCGGCTTAAATATACACATGCCATAACGCCGCATGAAAGCAAAAAATAGACAACCGTTTCAT
Organism: Mercenaria mercenaria; assembly: GCF_021730395.1. Classification (NCBI taxonomy): domain Eukaryota; kingdom Metazoa; phylum Mollusca; class Bivalvia; order Venerida; family Veneridae; genus Mercenaria; species Mercenaria mercenaria. Next base: position 94,145,115 of record NC_069364.1, read on the forward strand.
CGATGATTATATTCAATTACATTCCATTCCAGATGCAATATTTCTTGATTTACTTAAGTGCAAAAAGCTTAAATCCTGAGCAAATGCTATAGAGGAGTCATTTTCCGTTTCTCCGAGCGTTTCCGTTAGAAAAACTTTTTGTGGTAAATCAAAGACAAAAACTCGACCAAAAATACGATAATCCCCAGTTGTATGTTTCTTAAAATTAGTCTTTGAATTTTTCAACATTCCTTTCATTAATTTTGTTCCATGTGTTGCACAGGACTGCTCTCATTCACATAAAGTCAGGGGCAAGTTGTGAATGCAATATGATAAAAACTTACTCTACACATGATATACATCAACGGTTATACAGTTCAAGGAAAGGTTTATCTCAAAATGTACAAACAAATAAAAACAATATTGTATTAAAGCCAACACTAATCAAAAAATATATCGTGAATTTATTAATTCATCTGGTCAAAAACTCATCGGAAGGGCTTTGATTCGGTTTGATTCGGAAAATAGTTCTGAATTAGTGATATTAATTTGTAAAGGTAAATAAAAAAAAATGTTGCATATTGAAGACACATCATTCAATGGAATTAATTGTAAAATGCTAAACACCGGTAGAAGTTATAAAAATGATGCCTATGTTACTTTCTGTATAAATCGTTTGTTTTGCATTTTTGTCTGAATTCTGAAAGCAAAAGTTACGTCACCCAATTTTAAACTTAAAGTATTTTCACTACCAAAAAGGGGGCTTACTGTAAAAGAAAATTGCCAGACATTTTCGGCACTTGAAGTAACACCATTAGTTTTGGTAAAGAGGCATACCTATATGAAAAAGCTTTTATAGCATACAGAGAAGTGTCATATTTACAAAGGAGTGGGACAAAATTATATCAAAACTCGAGGCATTAATTTGTAAACATTTAACTGAACTCAAAACCTTCTTTAAAACATTTTTGTCGTTATAGTCATCCAGCTATGAAGACAATGTTGCTAAATAGTAGGTTTTGCGCCATTAGAATTCCACTTAACAATCAAACCTCCTTCAGCGTATATACTTTCGTTGTTTTGTTACAGCGAAACATTTCGCTCACTTAATATTTACAGCATAATAACAACGTATGCCCTCCCCCTGCATTAGAATAAATTTTGTCGAAGTTCTCGAATTTAACAAGTTTGTATTCCATGGGTGTCCTTTTCACTTTTAAGTAGAAATGAAAAAGGGCCTTTTTAAACAATTTTTCAGGAACATGGCTCTTTGGTGCATTACAAAATGTATTTGTGCTGTTGCAAAAACTATAATCAATGAAAATTGTGCAAAACGGACAAAAAGTGCATTCTATTTGGCGTTTTATTTTATCCTTCCAGACGCAAATGTCTTCCACAACATCATAAAGCCAATGTCATCAATATTTTTGTTCTCTCTGGTGTGTTTAATAATGTTCTGAATCACTTTCTTTTATATCATAGCAAAAAATAGAGAAAATCGAAGACAATTTGTATAATTGTATTTGCGGGTGCTTGACAGGCAATTTTCTGTACTGAAGACACGTCACATTTTCAATTTGAGTAATTTAAAGCAAAAGAACAAACTCAAATTGATTATCTGTTTTGAAACTGATGCAATGTTCACAATAACTTGTAAAATTCGTTGTATTTGCAGGGTAATATAAAAGACAGTTTCCTGAAACACCATTTAATAAAAAAAAAATAACAGTATGCTTTGGCGTCCTGTGTGTTTAATATATCTATCTTTCGCCTGTGTATTGTTACCATAGGTTGACAATATAACAAAACTTTTCATTCCAGGACATATATGCTGCTGTCACTTATCAAGTCTCGGGTACGTGTATATATGCTACTGTCAGGTATAAAGTCTCAGGTAGGTGTATATATGCTGCTGTCAGGTATCAAGTCTCAGGTAGATGTATATATGCTGCTGTCAGGTATCAAGTCTCAGGTAGATGTATATATGCTGCTGTCAGGTATCAAGTCTCAGGTAGGTGTTTGTATGCTGCTGTCAGGTATCAATAATACATATATTGTAAAGGTTGCAGATAAACAGGGAACATGGAACCACAATTAAGAAAATAACAGAAAACTGATTTACGCTCTATTTTTCTGATTGCGTCACTGGCGCAGTTGTTTACTGAAAAAACTTTAAAACCTTTCAATGGTAAAATACAATATTTTACAATGCAGATAGGACATTATTGGTTTGATCAAGTGCCATATATAGTAAGACACAAAAATTTGTATCAAAGTTCTGAATTAATAGTGATTTCTTTTACCGTTTGTTACCGTGGCAAACAAAACAACTTACAGATATTCACAACTTACATTACATTCAAAGAATTGATCATAATATGAACTTCTTTCACACATCTATTGTTTGTAACCGTCGCGATAACGCTCAACGAAAATACATCAAAAATACAAACAAGAGGGCCAAGATGGCCCTAGGTCGCTCACCTGAGAAACACACCATAACACATCATAACAGTGTAAGCATGTTTGACCTAGTGATTTCATCTGAAAAAATATTCTGACCAATTATCATTAAAATTGGAGCACACATCTTGAGTATAAATAAGTATTTTCTTTGATTTGACCAAGTTACCTAGTTTTTGATCTCAGATGACCCATATTCGAACTTGACCCAGATTTCATCAAGGCAACCATTCTTTCCAGATTTTATGAAAATCCAGTGTAAAATGCAGCCCCATTAAGGTTATCATTTTGACTGAATTTCAGGAAGATCAATTGAAAAAAATAGCCTCTATCGCATATACAAGCTTATCCTTTGATTTGACCTAGTGCCCTATTTTTGACCCAAGATGACCAATATTCAAGTTTGACCTATATTTCATCAAGGCTATCAGTCTGACTAAATTTCAAGAAGATCATTGAAAAATATGCCCTATCGCATACACAGGTTTTTCTTTGATTTGACCTAGTGACCTACGGGGTTTTTGATCCAAGATTCAACCGGCCTAGATAATTTTAAGGTTATCATTTTGCACCTAATTTCTTCAGGATATTAATTTTAAAAAAAAACAGCCTCACATTTTTTTTTTTTTTGCATATTAAATCTTTATCCTTTGATTTGACCTAGTGCCTACTTTTTGACGCAGATGACCCAATTCGGGCAACCTCTGACCTGATTTCATTTCAAGGTATCCCAGTTACTGGCCAAAAGTTATGAGATTAATTGAAAATGCACAGCCTCTAATTTTCGGGCCAATTACACTAGGTTTTTCCTTTGGATTTTGACCTAGTGACCAAGTTTATTGACCTATTTTATGCCCATTTTCAAAAATCTGCCCAGATTTCATCAAGGTTATCATTTTGACCAAAATTTATGGAGATTATTTGAAAAATACAGCCCCCTATCGCCCTACACAAGGGTTTTTCTTTGATTGACCTAGTGGCACCGTTTTGATCCCAGATGACCCATTTTCAAACTCGTCCTAGACTTCATCAAGGTAATATTTTTGACCAAAATTTCATTTAAGATCAGTTGAAAAATGCAGCACACAGCCTCTATCGCATACTCAAGCTAAATGTTGACAGACAGACAGACAGACAGACGACGGACGACGGACGCCGGACATCGAGCGATCAGAAAAACTCACCTGAGCATTGCTCAGATGAGCTAAAAAAAACACCCTAACTTTTTTGCCTTTAAGTAATTGGATTTTCTTGAGATCTCATGCTTTAGGAAGCTTGACTGCATTAAGACTTGAAAGGATTTGATTCTGTTTCTATTTCTGTTCCTCATCAAAGCGGTTTTGTTTTCATAAGCTGCATCAAACGGAATAAGAGGATAGAAAAGAATTTGTTTAAACATTTACAGACAAAACTGCCCTTTAGGGGCATGAAGTATTGGAAGGATGGTTCAATTACACAAGCATGGCACATCGAGCTTGATATGTAATGCTATTTAATTGAAGTTAAAACACGATATCAGCTATTATTACTTGGAAGTGTTTAAAAAGTGATGTTCTAAACGTTTAGGCAGATTCTTGATACGACACCCATGAATAGATACTAACTAACGAAAAGATGGAATATTCTCACACTTGAAATATTTCGCGAAAAGTAATTGACTAATCCCATATTTATGTTTAACACTGAACAAAATGCATTTACAAATATGCTTTCCTGTTTAGTAACAGACAGCGACAAGACCACAAACAATAAGACTTCATATAGACTACCCTGGCTATGTTCAAGGCAACTTTATATGTTACTTTGGGTCAGTCAATGTAACAATAGACATAGACAGACAATAATTTACTATATTATATATACCCTTCTAAAATGCGATAATTTGACTGGTCGAAAGGGGTGCACGCGCGGGTCCGCAAAAAGCGATATTGACCTGCAAAAGTAATAATGACTCTTGTGATTTTCAGGTTACTATGAATGAGATGAGATCAGTATTATATAAGCATAAATGTCACTAACAAATCTTTTTCATTTTTGCACGTTGATATAATTGCCCAACCCACTGTATTTTCAGTGGACAAAAACGTATTTAAGTCTAAAAAACCATTCTGGCGTTAACATTTTAAAAATATTTTGCAGATTTGCATACAAGAATGCTTCAAAATGGAAAGAAAAAAAGTTGGGGTCACCGTGCATCTAAGATATTTATTTAGAAAAAAAAACGTTTAAAACTTGTAGAACCTTTAAGATTTTAAAAACATTTTGCATTTTGCATTTTTAAAAACTGGTGAATTATGATATTTTTAGTTCTTTTTGTTTTGATTCATACTTCCTAGATAATATAAAGTGCTATGTTAAAACCTTTTATTTCAGTTGTAGCTTTTCATTATACATATCAGTCAGAAAAAAATATCAGAACAAAACCGGATCTACTTTAATAGATATTTTAAATTTCCTACTCTTACCCCACTGTACAGCTTACATCAATTGTAGGCAAATGCTAGCCAAAAATAAGAGTGAATACTTATTTCGCAACAAGTAGAATATGTTTGGTCAAATGGTATATCATAAGCCATATTTTAACTATTTAGCATTAATTTTTGGCTTAAATTTTGTTAGAAATAAATATTAGAAGAAACATTTTTCAACATGGCGGATAACTTCGGAAAAAAATCGCTCGTACATCCTTAAGCTGCTGTCGGTGTATGCTTTAATATAAACTGTGCATTGGCTGAAATAAATATTATATGATTATGTTAAGAAACTTACGATACAGCTTGAAATTAATATAAAGTATTCACAGATAGCTCAAGTTTTTCTACAAACTTTTACACATAATACATGGTACAATATAGACGACTAACAATGTTGACAAATGATATTCAGAGTAAAGGCATCAGTTTTCGTATTGTTTTCTTATCAGTTATTTTAGAGTCTGTGTTGAAATATTCAGTCAGAATATCTCGAATTGTCAAGAATAACCAAGGGGCGTTTGATTTATGTGAACAGATAAATGAGAAAAATCTAATACCTTGATGTTATTAACTGAAACATGATAAAAGCAAATATTATAAATGACCACACATCGAGGCATTTGACATAATTGCCGGTGTTGAAAAATTGAACACCTACATTCATTACTTTCCAACTTCTGCCTTAAACATTATGACACGTTAATCAAAATTACGCCAACAAGGAAGACCCGCCGAGTCGAATATCTACTGCGGAGTGTACCAATATTTTAAAATATGAAACCATTATTCATGAAATGACTCTTATGATATATCGGAAAAGGAAATGTTTGTCTAGGTCGCATATGTCAAAACCACTTGCTGACCATGCTGCTGTCATTGTTTATATCCGTGAATTCTTCAGTGTCGGAAATAGTCTAAATAAGCCAGAAATGAATGCAGATTTATGTTCGCGTAAAAGTCAATTACTACTCGTTTATTATTTTCCGGGCATCTTCGATTTGTCCATAAAACAGTGGCAATTAGAGTGAAACTACTATATGGTGTGTATAATGTCTGCCATTTGGTTGACCTAATTTTCTAGTTTCTGACATACTTATGGACTGTTTTCTCACGGACTTGTTGCTTCACAGTATATGTCATAATTTCAATCCTGACATGTGTACACTGTTATGTCACAATCTAGATATGTCAAAATTCAAATCCTAACGTGTGTTTCATATGAAACGTATCAATGCATGTGCAATAATTTCATTGCTGGATATGCAAATTTAATCTTAATCTTTAAATATGTGACAAAAATGACATGAAAAAAGATAATAGGTAAGAGTAGATTTCTCGGAAGCACAGAGCACCACAAACACAGCCTCAGAGCCACGCATTTGCAAAGTAGGCCCACAACAAAAACAAGCTGTAACGGAAAAATACTATAGACGGGTTGCTTCGAAAAACCAACAAGTACATTTTAATTTTATGCAAAATATAGAAAAAGGGGTAGGGGGGTAGGGGGTAGAAAAGGGGTTGGGGTCGAATGGGAAAGTTAAACAAGGATGAATATTCAAAAGGGAATGCTATGTTCCTTAATCACAGTTACCCTACAATGTAAACCACAGCAGCGCAGACACTCATGTACAAAAGACAAAGACACACACACGCACGCACGCACGCACGGACAGACAGACAGACACACACACACATAACTAACTTACATAGATAAAGAGACAAGTAAGATATAACAACACTGTAGGGCACCGCCCAAGACACACAGACGCACAAGCACAAACGCAAAAACAGCACTTGACATACATAACTCATATACAGTTTTAGTACAAATAAAAAGAAATAGATCAATTGAAAGCACATGCAAATATGTTATTCACATTTCTTTTCTGGAATATGGGCGTTACAAAAATACGTTTATATTGTTGTAAACATTTATGCCAGTAAAATAAAAAGAGTGTGCAAAAGTAATAATAAATTATTTCTGTTTGACATTAATTTTCGTTTCATTGTGGCTGACGTATTTTTGAAGTCGTCTTCGTCAGAATCACACAGACCATTATAGAATATAAATAAATGTTGTTGTCTTTGTAATGTTTATGTACGGTCAAATCACACAGACGAAAAGGCGAAGCGAAGACAACATATCATTTTATAATTGTACTCGTGCTATATCAATTTTACAGAGAAGTGAATATGATGAAGAAACCTTAGATACGCTTCGACAGAAAAAATGATATCCAGCCTGTGAAATTAACGGTCACATGGAGATTTAGAACTAACTTAAAAACTAACAAACTGAAAGGTAGGGGCTGATCTCCCGGAAGCAGAACACAGCAAACATAGCCAGTACGCCTTTAAGCAGACCTGCCACAAAGAAACAAGTTGAAAAATATATAAGACCGCTTGCTGCTAAAATCCAACAAGAACATTTCAATTTTATGCAAAAATGAAAAAAAGCAACCCAGTGAAAATACTCATAATTATAATACGGTCTCTTTTATTTCATAGTTCTTCTTCCAAATTCTAAATTCTAAAGGAAATTCTAGAATGCCGTGTCTGTGTTGTTCCACTGGGCAGGCATTGTTTATCTATACCAACATCCACATATCTCTTTTTAATTTCGTTCTGCAGCGATAAACTAACTAAATAATCAAACCGCTTTGTATGGTCTGTACTCAAGTATACAAAAATACGACATGCTCTATCCAAAAAGGCGGTGAATATATCAAAACAATGTTTGTTCAACAATGCGTTATGGCTTTACTTTAAATTATACGTATTAGTAAATGTCGTTTTATGTTTCTGTTAACCTACATCAATTGCATCAAGTTTGAATTCTGAATGTCAGTTTGGTAGATTTAGACACATAGAATTTTAATTATCCCGGCTCATATTGGAATATTGCTACAGCAGACATTAATTAAAACTCAAAAAGAAATCTGGCGGTATGACCTTAAATGGTTCAGAAAGCACCACCGTCAGTTTCCCTCTAACGTCGGCCTTCTAATAAAAAATGTAGTTGTGTACTCTACTATAATGTATGTATTTCATAAACATTGTATTCATGCCTACGAAACGTGTAATCTTCATAGCTCATACAAGCAGGCTAACTACATTTAAGGAATATACAAAAATGTGTGCGTGCGTGCGTGCGCGTGTGTGTGTTCTGTTTTTCAGTCATATAAACGACGGTGTCTACTTGTAGGAGTGAGCACAATGCCCACCTTTATAGTGCTGCCTCCTTGGAATATCACGTGACATGATACCCCGCCAAATCACATTATACTTACACCGTGCTAACCAGTTCTAGCACTTTCCTCTATGCTTAGCGCCAAGCGAGGAAGCTACTATAGTACATTTTTACGTCTGTGGTATGACGAGGCTAGGGCTCGAAACTACGACCTCCCGCACTCAAAGCGGGCACTCTACCACTAGGCTACCGAGGCGGTTCATACAAAAGTGTGTCACATTTACAGAAGACTATGAGAACAAGAAGACATATAAATTTGTCTTCTATGATCTAGTTTGGCGGTTCTGCACGAAGCCTTTATAAATAAAAAGACATTATACAATCAAGCACCATCTGCTGCCAACACCGTAATCTAATTTCCAAATATCAATTTCTATGTATCAACATTACCCCTGGGATATGCAATGCGAGATATGTATGTCTACAATCAGCCGCTGTTCAAATTATACCATAACAAATATATTCGATATAAATCTAATTGAAAGTCATCCCTACAGAAAACAGTTTCAAGGAGAAGAACGTAACAAAATAAACTTAAAATATCACGTCAGACTGCTTGCCTCAAACGTGTCATAATACGTCCAAATGGTTTTAGTAAATAATATCTGCTTACTTTAGGTGCAGTGGATATTGATTTCGAATTCGAAGTGTTTGTTCATGTCGTCCGTGATTAATATATTTCTGGCCAACTGGGTTCCAGTACCATCTGATAGTAAGCAAACCGGTAATGACACACTGCGGGATTACGTATTCTGAGTTAGGCAAAGCTGCATTATCGGACTTAAACATAGCTTAACCCACACGTGTATTTCCGTAAAGAATTACGCAGAAATTATGCCGAAATCACAAGCGGAGAATACCTGCATTACGAGCCAACTACCTAAATCATGTAATATAAATATGAAGAACCACAGTGGTAAGAAACATGCATCATTTAAAATACATAATTGAAGTATTGGCAAATAAGTTTGTGGTATCTAGTAGATGTGTGACCTAACAAATTAATTTGAACATTTAAGGGGATGTCGGAAAATCTTGAGATGGTCCATGAAAAATATATAAAAGCCTGTATTTAAGCATACTGCTTACACCAGTCCCTCAAAATATTCACCTTTAACAGAAACGCACTTTTCTACTCGGGCTATCCATGACCTGAAAGCCACAGAGTAGTCTGCCCTTGGTATACTATGCAGACACTGATACACTGGCGCTACCTAGGGCGTTTCTGGAATCGTAGAGACGCCTAGCTGATGACAACACTCTCTCATTTCACACAATAAATTATGATGAGCTCCTTACAACTTTACAAACCGAAAGTGATACTTTAATTGACTGGTCCAGATTTAACTGTATGCAAGCCAACCCGGATAAATTCCAGGCAACAGCTTTTGGTAAAAAAAAAACACATGCTTTTGAAATCGGCAGTTCCGCTATTGAATGCGAAGATATTGTGAAATTACTGGGTGTTGACATTGACTTTAGTCTAAACTTTGACTCTCATATAAACAATATTTGTAAAAAAGGCTGTTCAACAAATAAATATCTTCAAACGAATAGGAAACAAATGAAGTAAGCTTAACAGATTAACAATATTTGTGCTCTCAAATTTTAATTTTTATCCATTGTCTTGGCATTTTTGTTCATTCAGTAACACTAAAAAAATTGAAAAAATCCAAGAACGTGCTTTCAGATTTGTATATGATGATTATGATAGCTCGTATGAAAACCTACTACTTAAGGCCAAATTACCATCATTACACTTCAGAACAACTAGAACAATAGCTATAGAAACTGTTAGAATTTTAAATAAATTGGCCCCTACAGTGCAGTCAGATTTAGTTTTGAAAAAAAGATTCCAAGTATAACTTCAGGTATTCTAATATTCTACAGGTCCCTCAAGTTAAGACAACAACATATGGTAAGAACTCATTCCGTTCCGTTGTGCACCACCAGTTCTGTGGAACTCTACCAAAAAGCTTCAGGCAGCTAACAGATTTTAACCAGTAAGAATACACTTTTGTGTGTTTTTTGTATTGCAGATCTTATTTTCCTTTCTTATGGCAGATATTAGGCAGCAGTGTCTAGATCAGCAGCTTTAACACAGATTTTAATACTTGTAGTATTGCACATGCTCAACCAGTTCTTTTGTTTGTTTGTTTGTTTTGGGTTTAACGCCGTTTTTCAACAGTATTTCAGTCATGTAATGGCGGGCAGTTAACCTAACCAGTGTTCCTGGATTCTGTACCAGTACAAACCTGTTCTCCGCAAGTAACTGCCAACTTCCCCACATGAATCAGAGGTGGAGGACTAATGATATCAGACACAATGTCGTTTATCAAATAGTCACGGAGAACATACGCCCCGCCCGACGATCGAACTCGCGACCACGAGATCCGTAGACCAACGCTCTTACCTATTGAGTCAACCAGTTCTATTTAATATTGTGTGCTTAACATACTTTTCTCTTGTAGCTCTTTTATTACTCTGTTAAATTTGTTTTAATTGTTTTATAGTCGGTTCAAAAGTTCTTCACAGCTTATGTTTTCTAATGTTTTCTTGCCGACTCAAAATAAAACTTATGGTATTGAATTGTATAGCATTATTTAGCAGACGAGAGAAAAGTATCACAGGGACACAGGTCGGACGAATATGGAGTGTGTGACAATTGCATGACTTGATGGTCCTATAAATACTCCTGTACAATATGTTTCCTGTGTGCAGGTTTGTTATGACCCGTAAAAGATTTTATGGTGCCTTTTAATGTAAAGTTTTCTAATTAATATAAGAATATTGTGCCTTTAAAACTTTCAAGTAATGCCGGGTGCACTGGATATTTGCAAAGCAGGGCATTTAGAATGAAGACAATTTGCGAATCGCCCGTTCTTTTTGCGACAACTGGTCGTTGTTGCCCTTTCTTAAGCCGCTGTTTGTTGTGTATCCACCTTTGAGATTCGAAACAATATACCCATATCCCATCCCATGTGAGAGGATCATTAAATCTTTCATTTGCATTCTTATAGATTTTCAAGTATTTTGGAACATCGCAGGCTTTAGGCTTTTTGCACTTTGTTCAAATGATTGGGTACCCACCTTGCACACATCTTTGATCATTTCAAGCGTTAAGTCAACATTTCATGAATACATCCCATTGAAAATGCAGCTATTTCGGAAACTGTGTATTTCGATTTTCTGCTAAAACGGCTACTACAGCAGAAATGATATGAGAAGGTGCTGATGTTTTACGACGCCCTATTCGAGGTAGATCTTAAACTATAGATGTTCCTTTTTAAACACCCTTACCCATCTATAAACAGTGGCTTTGGATGGGGAAGAATCACTGTAAACAATTTTAAATTATTACAGAATCTACTTAACTGTTATATTCATAGAACAAGGACCTAATTTCCTTCTTACCTGGAGCCTTTGTACTTACAATAAACAACACCATTGTACACAAGTGTGGTGTGTTAAAACGCTTGTAACTCGAGATGATAACGAAATTAATTGTGTTGAAAATTTCAATAAACATTGCTACTGAAACCCCCTAGAATTTATGAAACAGTCATTCTTGTGTCTTAAATCGTTTCTACGGAAGCGCATCAGTCTCAAAATTTCAGGAATTTCCCTAAAATGAGCATATAGCTGAATATATTAATGATAAGTTGAAGGAGTTTAAACCTTAACTAGAGTATTTCATAATACTGTATAAATAACCAGAATGTTATAACATATATATGCCTTCCACTTACCATCTTCCTTTAACTTCAACAGTTTGGCGTTTCTTCGTAGATGTTAAAGACTTAACAAAAACTCAAATAAAGATAAATCCTGGAATATGGAAAATTGAAATATGAATATATTAAGAGGTATTGTTTGTTCTTGCAGAGAGTGCTATTTGAGAGGGTTTTATGGCAGAGATATATATTTAAAACGCTGTAACGACTGATGCCAGTCTAAATTATATCGGGTAAGATTTTTATATAAGTAAGAAACTGCTACAGATTTTCGCTTTCTCAGTTTATTTTTTCACTATTTTTTCTGTGGGTCAGTTGTTTCCTAATAAATATTTCCTTTATTCCAGTACACTACCGACGGGTATTAATTAAGAAAAATATACCTAATTTTGAAACATTATAATTATGAAACACTGAACACAGCGCTATAGCTATAACACATATTATTGATTACCCGCTAATTGATTACTAACTGTGGTGCTATTTTAACAAAAACCGCCTACTCCTCTTCGCAGACATGTATCTATATAACGTCACACCGTGTCCGATTACAGATATTTTTACTTATAACTGAACTCGTTCCTAGGTAATCTTTTACATCAATTACAGCATAGTAATCAGATTAAGAGACAGCAATATGAATAAACTATGGCAGTTTGCGCGGTTCTCATGTGAATTTTTACGTCCGCATATATAGGTCTCGAAGTGTCAGCGCATAAAGTTACATATACCAGTTTTTAAATCCATAATCAATATCTGTCATATATATGACTCTACAGTCCATACATAGCTAACAGTGAAACCTCGAAAATATTAACAAATTTTCAAAACTACTACATTTTGTAGTAAACTATATTTGATTTGTGGTAAAAATTAAGGGTAAATCAGGAGTCCGACATTGCACAGTCCCTTGCGGACAAATCTCTTTCATATTCTTCACAAAACTACTTGTCAATCAATTATCTTTTTTGGAACCCTGCTGAATCAGGCCTGTGTTGTTTTGATTTTTGCATGTAGAGCTAGCAGCCGATAATTGTAGATTTGCATTTGACCTAGTTTGACCTACTACACTGATTCTGTTAAGTTCAGTAGAATTCTTGTCAGAAGTTTTAAAACTGTCCAAGACAGAGCACAATAGCGTAAAATCCGCAATAAATATTATTTTGAAGATAAACAGGTCCTTTAGTTTTCAGTCTACAACCATTTTTTAAAAGATTTTGCACCTAACCATTGCGCAACTACACTTGTTACCAAAATTACATGTATAATTACTGATAATGAGTCGCATTGTCTTTTAGAATGTACAGTTATATAGAGAGATATTATTAGAAACGTCAAAACAGTTGTTGTTGTCTAAAAACAACACGATTCAGAAAAATCTGTCAATTTTGGAGACAAGAGATTCAGTCTCCGTAGTTATATTTGTTAAAACTATTACTTTTCTCATCTGGACATAGAGCAAATGTTTATTTAAACAAAAAGTACTTTCACCAGAATTGGTCTAACATATCATACTATATACTTTATCAACTTTAAAGTAAATGATCATTTTTGCTGTCTTTCAACGATGATTTATTGTTTTGTGCGTAGCAGGAACTCCGATAGAATTAAGTTATTGTTGACGATAGAAAATATTTTATCTTGACAAAATATAGACAAAAGAAGTTTTCCAAAAGTACTTCATTTCAATAGTATGGTCTAAAACAATTATTGTTCATAAGTGTTTCTGGCAGTAAATGCTGTGGATTCTGGACAAAGTGGCACAGTGGTTAGCAAGTAGGACTACAACGCCAGCGGTCCGGGTTCGATTCCCGTAGGCGACTGATATCCCGATTAGTATTCAGTGCTGGGTGATTTACTTAAATTGGTACTGTTTCCAGCAATATCGGCCTAGACTAGATGCTGGGGAGGTAAATATGACACCTGCCGTGGGCTCGACTGGAAGTATGTTGTTCCATCCATTCCAGATGGGGACTTTCGTCGACTACACACGTTAGAAAAGACACTTTACCTTTTTTCAGGGCTTTCGTACGTTTGTAAGTAACAATGATTTAGCAACAAAATTATGAAACAAAAAACAATTAATGATTAAAAGAAGAAGGTTATTTACGATAATTTGGCTGCAAATATATATATATATATATATATATATATATATATAGATAGATAAATTGACTTACACTTTCCTTTTATGTCTGTATTTAAGTACAGCTTCCTAGGCAAATAATTTGCATTATCCTCCAGTAACAATTGTTTCATTATTTCATTACATGTAACATTGTTCATAAATGGACTGCTGGAATAAGGTTACATACGTCATTACCACATACATCCACAATGACGCCATTACTCATGATCATAATCGTTTTCTATGTGGGGAGTAGTCCATATATAGAAGGATAATCATTATTCAATCAACCAGACTTTTTTCAATTTTCTTGGACTGGTCCTTGCAAATTATCCGTAAAGACTATTGTATCTCTCCTTTGTGTAAACTTGCCATTCATACTTTTAAATACGATTTTAGATTCGCGTTATTTGATATTTATTGACATGTTAGTATGAAGGCAATGTGTATATCATGTCAAGCGTTTTTCCGCATTTTATTTCTATGTAATTTACGATTGAGTTGCATTTATACGTCAATCTAGAACGATTATATCAGTCATATAGCTTTCTATAAATAACAAGTGTCATTAGATATTAGCCTCAGGAAATAATTAGATGAATTATGATCTGGTATCTAAAGCATGTTAGGTTTTTTGTTGGGTTTAACGTCGCACCGACACAATTTTAGGTCATATGGCGACTTTCCAGCTTTGATGGTGGAAGAAGACCCCAGATACCCTTCCGTGCGCTATTTCATCACGAGCGGGCACCTGGGTAGAACCACAGGCCTTCCGTAAGCCAGCTGGATGGCTTCCTCACATGAAGAATTCAACGCCCGAGGGAGGCTCGAACCCACTTCGGTGAGGGGCAAGTGATTTGAAGTCAGCGACCTTAACCACTCGGCCACGGAAGCCCCATGTTATGTCTTATGTTTTCAATTAAAGTTAACGCTTTTGCAATAGATTTCTCTATTTCAAAGTAGTAATGACTTTACTTTATAAGCAAAAGATGAAAGTCATCCACATAAATCTTGAATTTCGTTTGCGTACCAAAAACAGAAACTATAGAGATACGATAACGATACAATATAATGGCCATTTATGCAAAAAGATGCTATTAGGTTGCAACGCATTAGCTGTTCTTCTTCAATTTATATAAAATTGTTATATTTCCAATGGTTGCAACACACATCAGGACCCATTTTTAATGTCTGTAACTTACATTATCTTGAAGAACTTTGTCAGTGCTGAATACAAATCAAAAGAAAAATGGGGATCATGTTTGATGCAAGAAAAATATTTAAGTCAAACACACAAACTGCAAAATCAGCTAAACATGAGACCCCAAATTATACTGGTGGTGTATGATGTAAGTTTACATGACAGGGTCTGTCATGTTATTATTTCATTATGAAAATACTACCTACATGTCAAGCATAGATATGTCATGTCATTTCAGCAAAATATTGCGATGAAAATAGCCCTACAGAGCAAAACATTCTGAGGACTATTTGAATCCGCCATTATGCGACTACAATGTTTTTTGAGCCATTTTACTATTTTGTGTCTGTATATTTATTAGCCAATAGTGTTTATGTTCTTGCTTTGAATTAACAGAAACATGTGAAAGACAATTACAGAAGGATACGAGAGTGATACAATAAATTTTGTCATTTATGAACTTTTATAACATCCATTATACATAACAGCAAAGAAGTTTCACTTACTTGATAAAGGATGTTTACTATAAATACCCTTGAACTATCGATTAATCCAATAACAACTCATCATGTTATCCATTGTTGATTTATACTCACTCATACGGTGACTGTACTTCAATGCTTTAATGGAGAAAATTAGGAATCAGGGCTTACATAAAAGCCGAGGTTTCTTTTCGTATATCTCCAACAGATCTTTATCCGGGGTAGAGTTGATAGTCTTCAAGACGGTAACTGTCCAGGCAGAACAGTTGTGCAACACTAACTGTCAAGGCGGGACTGTTGTGTAATACCAACAAAGAAAAATAAATTAGCCGTTTAGGGGTTGGGTAGAAGATGGTAGACATCATATCTCCAAAGCAGATCACACTATAGGCATATCAGAAGGGACCGTCCATCATAATCTGACTGACCGTTTGAAATTACAGGTTTGTGCTAGACGGATGCCCCGTTTGTTGACTACGTTTAGATTGCGTCAAAAAGACTGCTGTAAAATATAAAATGTGTTATCAGTAGATAATTTTTGAGCTGCTTACTTGGGATGACACTCTGTTTTATTACTTAGAGCCCCAGCAACGCATAGATAACAAACAATGGCTGAGTCAGGCAAGGTCGATCATGGAAAAAAAGGATGAAATGTGCCAAGAAAGTTTTATATGTCATTTTCTTAATTTTTTGGACCCGTTATACAAAGTACTTCCAAAGAGGGGATCACATCACAGGAAAGTTTTACAAAAAAAGTACTTATAGCATAAATAAAATGCATTCATAAAATGCTATTTAAAAAGCACCCAAGTAAAGGTTTGAAAGGCTTACAGCTTATTCATGACAATGTGTCCACGTTCAAAAGTCAACTTGTGCAATCCTTAAAATGAAAAGGTTATCTTGGCTGAGCACGCGCTTCCTTCCTTCTCCTGACCATAATCCTTGACATCTTTAATTTCCCTTTACTAAAGGAAATGTTCGTATGTAAATTCTGTGCTATTAGAAATGTTCTTGGTTCTACATTTTTCAGTGTCTCAACAGTACACAATTGGGAGACGACGACTTTGAAGCATTAAGATGATAGATAGCAAGACGGTGGAAGTGTGTATCTATGCAGGGAGAGTTCTGTGAAGGGATTACGCGAAAATTGCCTTGATCTAATTGATAATAAAGGCAAACAAAGTCTTATGACAGAATTTACAGAATCACTCTCGTAAATCATCGCAAGAACTGAACCCTACTTTCTGATTTTAATTACATTCATATATTCTATGAATTTCAAAAAGATGCTTTCCTTTCCTAGGATTTTAAAAACACTTAAGCACTTATCTACTCGCAATATACAAACATTTAAATGAGGAATAGTCAGTCGTATCTCAAGATTTGTTTTATGCCAATTTGTAAAGTTTCTAAACATTCTATTTTATGCTGTCAGTTAGTGTGTGTGTGTGTGCGTGCGTGCGTATGTGCTGACAAATGTTTTTACTTTTGGAATATTCAAAGTTTATACATATCAGTCAGAAAAAAATATCAGAACAAAACCGGATCTACTTTAATAGATATTTTAAATTACCTACCCTTACCCCACTGTACAGCTTACATCAATTTTAGGCAAATGCTAGCCAAAAATAAGAGTGAATATTTACTTCGCAACAAGTAGAATATGTTTGGTCAAATGGTATATCATAAGCCATATTTTAACTATTAAGCATTAATTTATGGCTTAAATTTTGTTAGAAATAAATATTCGAAGAAACATTTTTCAACATGGCGGATATCCTGGGAAAAAAATAGCTCGTACATCCTTAAGCTGCTGTCGATGTATGCTTTAATATAAACTGTGCATTGACTGTCAAGAGACAGAGTAACATCAGATATTTGGGGGCCTATTTGGACGAAACTTTAACTTTCAAAGAGCATATAAAAATAAAGTGTAGAACGGCAATGTTGAATTTTTTCCGAATCAAAAACATTCGCAAATATTTGACTCAGGATGCAACTGAAACCTTAGTGCTATCGCTGGTTATTTCGCATTTAGACTACTGTAATGTTATTTTATACGGTATTTCTGATTGTGACATCGCAAAACTGCAACGCATTCAAAATATGTGTGCGAAGTTAGTTCTGAATCGTAGAAGAAGAGACAGTTCTAAGCAGGCACTCTACGATTTGCACTGGCTGCCGATCAAAGCCAGAATAAACTTTAAGATCTTGACGTACATGTTCAATTGCCATGTTGGAAATGCGCCTGCATATTTGATTGAACTCTTAACACCGAAAATCCCCCAGCGCTCCCTCAGATCCTCGGAGTCATCAGTTGACTATTACATCGTCCCTTTCAACAAGCGAAAAACTTTTAGTGATAGAAGCTTTAGTACTATAGGGCCAAAGTTGTGGAACAATTTGCCGTTGAACATCAGACAAAGTTCTTCAATTGACTGCTTTAGGAAAAAGTTGAAAACACATTTCTTCAGAGACTACTTTGCATTATTCTAAGTTTTGACTGAGTTTTAAACAGTGATGCTGGTGACAGTGATAGAAATTTAATGTTTGTCTGTGATAATTGTATGTTAGTAATATTTTAAAATATAGTATTATCATTGACTTTAAATTAATAATTGCTATTTTGATTCGTTTTAATTAATCTTATTTAAAATATTTTATATTTAATATTTTATTTCAACTTGTATTGTAAAACGCCATTGAATATGTTTTAAATGTAGAAATAGGCGTTTAAGCAAATAAACCAGTTTCAGTTTCAGTTTCAGTTTCAGTTTCAATAAATATTATATGATTATGTTAAGAAACTTACGATACAGCTTGAAATTAATATAAAGTATTCACAGATATCTCAAGTTTTTCTATAAACAAACTTTTACACATAATACATGGTACAATATAGACGACTGAAAATGTTGACAAATGATATTCAGAGTAAAGGCATCAGTTTTCGTATTGTTTTCTTATGAGTTATTTTAGAGTCTGTGTTGAAATATTCTGTCATAATATCTCGAATTGTCAAGAATAACCAAGTGGCGTTTGATTAATGTGAACAGATAAATGAGAAAAATCTAATACCTTGATGTTATTAACTGAAGCATGATAAAAGCAAATATTATAAATGACCACACATCGAGGCATTTGACATTATTAGCGGTGTTGAAAAATTGAACGCCTACATTCATTACCTTCCAACTTCTGCCTTAAACATTGTGACACGTTAATCAAAATTACGCCAACAAGTAAGACCCGACGAGTAGAATATCTACTGCGGAGTGTACCAATATTTTAAGATATGAAACCATTTTTCATGAAATGACTCTTATGATATATCGGAAAAGGAAATGTTTGTCTAGGTCGCATATGTCAAAACCACTTGCTGACCATGCTGCTGTCATTGTTCATACCCTTGAATTCTTCAGTGTCGGAAATAGTCTAAATACGCCAGAAATGAATGCAGATTTATGTTCGCGTAAAGGTCAGTTACTACTCGTTTATTATTTTCCGGGCATCTTCGATTTGTCCATAAAACAGTGCCAATTAGAGTGAAACTACTATATGGTGTGTATAATGCCATTTGGTCGACCTAATTTTCTAGTTTCTGACATACTTATGGACTGTTTTTTCTCATGGACTTGTTGCTTCACTGTATATGTCAGAATTTTAATCCTGACATGTGTACACTGTTATGTCACAATTTAGATATGTTACAATTGAAATCCTGACATGTGTATCATATGAAACTTATCAATGCATGATTGTGCAATAATTTCATATCTAGATAATACAAATTTAATCTTAATCTTTAAATATGTGACAGAAATGACATGAAAACAGCACTTGATATGCATAACCCATACAAAGTTTAGTATAAAGGAAATAGACCAGCTGAAAGCACATGCGTATGTTTTTCGTATTACTTTTCTGCAATATGGACATTACAAAAATACGTTTATTTTGTTGTAAACATTTATGCCAGTAAAGTTAAAAGAGTGCGCAAAAACAATAATAAAACAATATTTGTGTTTGACGTCCATTTTCGTTTCATTGTGACTGACGTATTTTTAAAATCAGTTGTCTTCGTCAGTATCACACAGACCATTATAGAATATAAATATTATTCTTTATAATATTTATGTACGGTCAAACCGCACAGGCGAAAAGGTGAAGGGAAGACAACATATCATTTTATAATTGTACTCGTGCTATAACAATTTTACATACAATTGAATATGATGTAGAAACCTTAGATAGGCTTCGACAGAAAAAAAAGATATCCAGTCTGTGAAATAAACGTCACATGGAGTTTTAGAACTAACTAAAAAAAAATAACAAAACTAAAATATCTGAAAGGTAGGGGCAGATCTCCCGGAGGCAGAGCACAGCAAAAAATAGCCAGAGCCATACGCCTTTAAACAGACCTGCCACAAAGAAATGAAAGTTATAGTAGACGACTTGCTGCGAAAATCCAACAAGAACAGTTTAATTTTATGCAAAAATGAAAAAAGCAACTCAGTGAAAATACTCATAATTATAATACGAATTCTTTTATTTTATAGTGTTCTTCTTCCCAACGAAGAAATTCCAAAATGCCGTGTCTGTGTTGTTCCACTGGGTAGGCATTGTCTATCTATACCAACACAGACATCGTTTTGTTTTTTTAATTTCGTTCTGCAGCGATATAATAACTAATTAATCAAACCGCTTTGTATGGTCTGTACTCAAGTATACATACGACATGCTCTATCCAAAAAGTTTGTTCAACAATGCGTTATGGCTTTACTTTAAATTATACGTATTCGTAAATGTCGTTTTATGTTTCTGTTAACGTACATCAAACACTTGTCCTGTTGCATCAAGTTTGAATTCTGAATGTCAGATTGCCAGATTTGGACACATTGAATTTTGCTATAGCAGACATTAATTAAATCTTGGAAACTGAAAGCTGGCGGTATGCCCTTACATGGTTCACAAATAAAAAATGTAGTTGTGTACTTTACTATAATTTATATATTTCATATTCAATGTATTAATGACTACGAAACGTGTAATCTGCATAGCTCATATAAGCAGGCTAAATACATTTAGGAACATGCAAAAATGTGCGTGTGTGTGTTCGGGTTTTAACGGTTGTTTTTCAGTCATATAAACGACGGTGTATACTTGTAGTAGTAAGCACAATGCCTACCTTTGTAGTGCTGCCTCATTGAAATATCACGCCGTAGATACGTGACATGATACCCCGCACAATCACATTATACTGACACCTGGCTGACCAGTCAGAGCACTATCCTCTATGCTGAACGCCAAGCGTGGAAGCTAGTATAGTACTTTTTTACGTCTTTGGTATGACGAGGCCAGGGCTCGAAACTGCGACCTCCCGCACTCGAAGCGGAGACTCTACCACTAGGCTACGAGGCGGTTCATACAAAAGTGTGGAATATTTACAGAAGACTCTGAGATAAAGAAGACATATCAATTTGTCTCTCATGATCTAGTTTGGCGGTTCTGCAAGAAGCCTTTATAAATAAAACGACATTATACAATCAAGCACCGTCTACTGCCAACACCGTAATCTAATTTCCAAATATCAATTTCTATGTATCAAAATTACCCCTGGGATATGTAATACTAGATATGTATGTCTACAATCAGCCGATGTTCAAATTATACCATAACAATTATATTCGATATAAATCTAATTGAATGTCATCCCTACAGAAAACAGTTTCAATGAGAAGAACGTAACAAAATAAACTTAAAATATCACGTCAGTCTGCTTGCCTCAAACGTGTCATAATACGTCCAAATGGTTTTAGTAAATAATGTCTGCTTACTTTAGGTGCAGTGGATATTGATTTCAAATTCGAAGTGTTTGTTCATGTCGTCCGTGATTAATATATTTCTGGCCAACTGGGTTCCAGTGCCATCTGATAGTAAGCAAACCGGTAATGACACACTGCGGGTTTACGTATTCTGAGTTAGGCAATGCTGCATTATCGGACTTAAACATAGCTTAACCCGCACGTGCATTTCCGGTAAAAAATTACGCAGAAATTATGCCGAAATCACAAGCGGAGAATACCTGCATTACGAGCCCACTACCTAAATCATGTAATATAAATATGAAGAACCACAGTGGTAAGAAACATGCATCATTTAAAATACATAATTGAAGTATTGGCAAATAAGTTTGTGGTAACTAGTAGATGTGTGACCTAACAAATTAATTTGAACATTTAATTCACATAATTGTTATACTGATCATTACTTTCAGTTTTTTATAGTATTTGCAGACTGTGTAATATACGAGGGGAAGTCAGAAAATCTTGAGATGGTCCATGAAAAATATATAAGAGCCTGTATTTAAGCATACTGCTTACACCAGTCCCTCAAAATATTCACCCTTAACAGAAACGCACTTTTCTACTCGGGCTATCCATGACCTGAAAGCCACAGAGTAGTCTGCCCTTGGTATACTATGCAGACACTGATACACTGGTGCTACCTAGGGCGCTTCTGGAATTGTAGCGACGGCCAGCTGATGACAACACTCTCTCATTCACACACTAAATTATGGTGAGCTCCTTACAACTTTACAAACAGAAAGTGATACTTTAATTGACTTGTTCAGATTTAACTGTATGCATGCCAACCCGAATAAATTCCATGCAATAGCTGTTGGTAAAAAAAAACACATGATAAAGCCCCTGTTTTTAAAATCGGCAGGTCCGCTATTGAATGCGAAGATATTGTGAAATTACTGGGTGTTGACATTGACTTTAGTCTAAACTTTGGCTCTCATATAAACAATATTTGTAAAAAGGCTGCTCAACAAATAAATATCTTAAAACGAATAGGAAACAAATGAAGTAAGCTTAACAGATTAACAATATTTCATACCTTTGTGCTCTCAAACTTTAATTTTTGTCCATTGTCTTGGCATTTTTGTTCAGTCAGTAATAATAAAAAAACTGAAAAAGTTCAAGAACATGCTTTGAGATTTGTATATGATGATTATGATAGCTCGTATGAAAACCTACTACTTAAGGCCAAATTACCATCATTACACTTAAGAAGAACTAGAACAATAGCTATAGAAACGTTCAAAATTTTAAATAAATTGGCCCCTACAGTGCGGTCAGATTTAGTTGTGAAAAAAAGATTCCAAGTATAACTTCAGGTATTCTAATATTCTACAGGTCCCTCAAGTTAAGACAACAACATATGCTAAGAACTCATTCCGTTATGCAGCACCGGTTCTGTGGAACTCGCTACCAGAATGCTTCAGGCAGCTAACAGATTTTAACTAGTTCAAAAACCAACTTGGGTTCTGGGACGGCAACATTTGTAAATGTGTAGCATGTAAATGATCCCAGGAGCTTCCCGCAGACCAGCTCTTCCAAGATTGCTTTCTGAGTTGCTTTGATTTGCCTGTTTGATATTTTGTATTGCTTTTCCTTTCGTTGTTTTGCTTATTATTATGCCTTGAGTTTGTTTTGTTTATAGTAGTTTATTAATATGCTATCGCCTCTGCTTATCTCGTGGGCTGATTGCTTAGTATGTGCTATCTGCTTGCTCGTATGCTTCTGTGCTTACCATTGTATTACACACTGTCTGTATATGTGACATGCTTTCTTTTATGTTTTTTTGTCATTCGTTACTGTGATCAGTTCTTTCCAAATCTGATTTGGGGGGATACAGTTTTTAATACAATTTCTTATGCATACACTTTTGTGTGTTTTTTGTATTGCAGATCTTATTTTCCTTTCTTATGGCAGATTTTAGGCAGCAGTGTCTAGATCAGCAGCTTTAACACAGATTTTAATACTTGTAGAATTGCACATGCTCAACCAGTTCTATTTAATATTGTGTGCTTAACATATTTTTCTCTTGTATCTCTTTTATTACTCTGTTAAATTTGTTTTAATTGTTTTATAGTCGGTTCAAAAGCTCTTCAGAGCTTATGTTTTGTAATGTTGTCTTCTTGCCGACTCAAAATAAAACTTATTTTATTGTATTGTATAGCATTATTTAGCAGACGAGAGAAAAGTATCACAGGGACTTAGGTCGGACGAATATGGAGTGTGTGGCAATTGCATGACTTGATGATCCTATAAATACTCCTGCACAATATGTTTCTTATGTGCAGATTTGTTATGACCCGTAAAAGATTTTATGGTGCCTTTTAATGTAAAGAGTTCTAATTAATATAAGACCTTGTGCCTTTAAAACTTTCAAGTAATGCCGGGTGTACTGGGTATTTGCACAACAGGGCATTTAGAATGAAGACAATTTGTGAATAACCCGTTCTTTTTGCGACAACTGGTCGTTCTTGCCCTTTCTTAAGCCGCTGTTTGTTGTGTATCCGCCTTTGAGTTTCGAAACAATATACCCATATCCCATCCCATGTGATAGGATCATTAAACTTTTCATTTGCATTCTTATAGATTTTAAAGTATTTTGGAACATCGCAGGCTTTAGGCTTTTTGCTCTTTGTTCAAATGATTGGGTACCCACCTTGCACACATCTTTGATCATTTCAAGCGTTAAGTCAACATTTCATGAATACTTCCCATTGAAAATGCAGCTATTTTGGAAACTGTGTATCTTGATTTTCTGCTAAAAGGTATACTACAGCAGAAATGATATGATAAGGTGCTGACGTTTTAGGACGCCCTATTCGAGGTAGATCTTAAACTATAGATTCTCCTTTTTAAACACCCTTACCCATCTATAAACAGTGGCTTTAGACGGCGAAGAATCACTGTAAACAATTTTAAATTATTGTAGAATCTACTTGACTGTTATATTCATAGAACAAGGACCTAATTTCCTTCTTACCTGGAGCCTCTGTACTTACAATAAATAACACCAGTGTCATAAGTGTGGTGTGTTAAAACGCTTGTAACTCGAGATAATAACGATATCAACTGCGTTGAAATTTTCAATAACCATGGCTACTGAAACCCCCTAGAAGTTATGAAACAGTCATTCTTTTGCCTGAAATCGTTTCTACGGAAGCGCTTCAGTCTCAAAATTTCAGGAATTTCCCTCTAATGAGCATATATCTGAATATATTAATGATAAGTTGGAGGAGTTTATACCTTAACTAGTGTAAATCATAACATACTGTATAAATAACAAGAATGTTATAACATATTTATGCCTTCCACTTACCATCTTCCTTTAACTTCAACAGTTTGGCGTTTCTTCGTAGATGTTACAGACTTGACAAAAATGCAAATAAAGATAAATCCTGGAATATGGAAAAATGAAATATGAATCTATTAAGAGGTATTGTTTTTTGGGGATTTTTATGGTTTTTTCAGAGAGTGCTAGTTGAGAGGATTCTATGGCAGAGATATATATTTAAAGTACTCTAACGACTGATGCCAGTCTAAATTATATCGAGTAAGCTATTTATATAAGTAAGAAACTGTTACAGATTTTCGGTTTCTCAGTTTATTTTTTCACTAATTTTTGTGTGTGTCAGTTATTTCCTAATAAATATTTCCTTTATTCCAGTACACTACCGACGGGTATTAATTAAGAAAAGTAACATTATATGAAACACTGAAATCAACGCTATAGCTATTATAACACATATTATTGATTACCCGCTAATTGATTGCTAACTGTGGTGCTATTTTAGCAAAACCCGCCTACTCCTTCTCTTCGCAGACATGTATCTATATAACGTCACACCGTGTCCGATTACAGATATTTTTACTTATAACTGAACTCGTTCTGAGGTAATCTTTTACATCAATTACAGCATAATAATTAGATTAAGAGACAGCAATATGAATAAACTTTGGCAGTTTGCGCGATTCTCCTGTGAATTTATACGTCCGTATATATAGCTCTCGAATTGTCAGCGCATAAAGTTACTGATGCCAGTTTTTAAATACATAATCAATATATAAGACTCTGCAGTCCATACATAGCTAACAGTGAAACTTCGATAATATTAACAAATTTTCAAAACTACTACATTTTGTAGTAAACCATATTTTGGTCTTGTGATAAAAATTAAGGGTAAATCAGGAGTCCGACATTACACAGTACCTTGCGCACAAATCTCTTTCATCTCTTTCAACAAAACTTATCTTTTTTGGAACTCTGCTGAATCAGGCCTGTGTTGTTTTGATTTTTGCATGTAGAGCTAGCAGCTTGCATTTGACCTACAATGACCTTCTACCCTGATTCTGTTAATGTCAGTAGAATTCTTGACAGAAGTTTTAAAACTGTCCATGACAGAGCACAATAGCATAAAATCCGCAATAAATATTATTTTAAAGATAAACAGGTCCTTTAGTTTCTAGTCTACAACCATTTCTTAAAAGGTTTTGCACCTAGCCATAGCGCATCTAAGGCTTAAAACTACCATTGCTACCAAAACTACATGTATAATTACTGATAATGAGTGACACTGTCTGTTAGAATGTAACAGTTATATAGAGAACGTCAAAACAGTTGTTGTTGTCTAAAAACAACACGATTCCGAAAAATCTGTCAATTTTGGAGACAAGAGATTCAGTCTCCGTAATTATATTCGTTAAAACTATTACTTTTCTCATCTGGACAAAGTGCAAATGTTTATTTAAACAAAAAGTACTTTCACCAGAATTGGTCGTATACTTTATCAACTTTTAAGTAAATGCTCATTTCTGATGTCTTTTAACGATGATTTTTTGTCTTCTGCGTAGCAGGAACTCCGATAGAATTATGATGTTGTTGACGATAGAAAATATTTTATCTTGACAAAATATAGACAAAATAAGTTTTCCAAAAGTACTTTATTTCAATAGTATGGTCTAAAACAATTATTGTACATAAGTGTCTTCGGCAGTAAATGCTGCGGATTCTGGACAAAGTGGCACAGTGGTTAGCAGGTTGGACTACTACGCCAGCGGTCCGGGTTCGATTCCCGGTGGCGACTGATATCCCGACTAGTGTTCAGTGCTGGGTGATTTACTTAAATTGGTACTGTTTCCAGCAATATCGGCCTAGACTAGATGCTGGGGAGGTAAATATGACACTTGCCGTGGGCTCGACTGGAAATATGTTGTTCCATCCATTCCAGGTGGGGACCATCGTCGGCTACCCACGTTAAAAAAGAAACTTTACCTTTTTCAGGACTTTCGCACGTTTGTATATGTAACAAAGATTTAGCAAAAAGATGATGAAACAAAAAAAAATCTAATGATTAAAGGAAGAAGGTTATTTACGATAATTTGGCAAATAATTAGCATTGTCCTCCAGTAACAATTGTTTCATTATTTCATAACATGTAACATTGTTCATAAATGGACTGCTGAAATAAGGTTACATACGTCATTACCACATACAACCACAATGACGCCATTACTCATGTTCATAATCGTTTTCTATGTGGGGAGTAGTCCATATATAGAAGGACAATCATTATTCGATCAACCAGACTTTTTCAATTTTCTTGGATTGGTCTTTGCCAATTATTCGTAAAGACTATTGTATCTCTCCTTTGTGTAAACTTGCCATTCAGACTTTTAAATGCAGTTTTAGATTCGCGTTATTTAATATTTAATGACATATTAGTACGAAGGCAATGTGTGTTTTTTTTTCACATTTTATTTCTATATAATTTACAATTGATTTGCATTTATACGTCAATCTAGAACGATTATATCAGTTATATAGCTTTGTATAAATAACAAAAAGTGTCATTAGATATCAGCCTCAGTTTGCGCTTTCCCGGAAACAATTAACTGAATTATGATCTGGTATCTAAAGCATGTTACGTTTTTTTTTGTTGGGTTTAACGTCGCACCGACACAATTTTAGGTCATATGGCGACTTTCCAGCTTTGTTGGTGGAGGAAGACCCCAGGTACCCTTCCGTGCATTATTTCACCACCGACCTTCCGTAAGCCGGCTGGATGGCTTCCTCACATGAAGAATTCAATGCCCCGAGGGAGGCTCGAACCCACTTCGGCGAAGGGCAAGTGATTTGAAGTCAGCGACCTTAACCACTCGACCATGTAACGTCTTATGTTTCCAATTAAAGTTAACGCTTTTGCAATAGATTTCTCTATTTCAAAGTAGTAATGACTTTACTATGTAAGTAAAAGATGATAGTCATCCACATAAATCTTGAATTTCGTTCGCGTACCACAAACAGAAACTATAGAGATACGATAACGATACAATATAATGGCCATTTATGCAAAAAGATGCTATTAGGTTACAACGCATTAGCTGTTCTTCTTTATTCTATATAAAATTGATATATTTCCAAAGGTTGCAGCACACATCAGGACCCAATTTAAATGTCTGTAAATATTTCTTGAAGAATATTGTCAGTGCTGAATAAAAATCAAAAAAGAAATGGGGAACATGTTTGATGCAAGAAAACGATTTAAGTCAAACACACAAACTGCCAAATCAGCTAAACATGAGACCCCAAATTGTACCGGTGGTGTATGATCTAAGTTTCCATGACAGGTTCTGTCATGTTAATATTTCATTATGAAAATGCTACCTACATGTCAAGCATAGTTATGTCATGTCATTTCAGCAAAATATTGCGATGAAAATAGCTCTACAGAGCAAAAAACACTTAGGATTATTTGAATCCGCCATTATGCGACTACCATGTTTTTTTAGCCATTTTCCTATTTAGTGTCTGTATATTTATTAGCCAATAGTGTTTATGCTTTGCTTTGAATTAACAGAAACATGTGAAAGACAATTAAAGAAGGATACGAGAGGGATGCAATAAATTTTGTCATTTATGAACTTTCATAACATCCATTATACATAACAGCAAGGAAGTTTTACTTACTTGATAAAGGATGTTTACTATAAATACCTTTGAACTATCCATTAATCCAATAATAATTTACCATGTTATCCATTGATTTATATTCACTCATATACTGTGACTGTACTTCAATGCTATAATGAAGAAAATTAGGAATCGGGGCTTACATTAAAGCCTGGGTTTTTTTCGGGTATCTCCAAGAGATATTTTTCCTGAATAAAGTAACAGTAACTGTCCAGGCAGAACTGTTGTGCAACACTAATTGTCTAGGAAGGACTGTTGTGTAACACTAACAAAGAAAAATAAATTAGCCGTTTAGGCGCTACCTTCATTCACCTGACCATAGTCCTTGACATCTTTCTTTTTCCATTACTAAAGAAAATGTTCGTATGTAAATTCTGTGCTATTAGAAATGTTCTTGGTTCTACATTTCTCAGTGTCTCAACAGTTCACTATTGGGCGATGACGACACTTTGCAGCATTAAGATGATAGATAGCAAGACTTCAGAAATGTGTATCTGTGCAGGGAGAATTCTGTGAAGGAATGACGCGAAAATTGCCTTGATCTAATTGATAATAAAGTCAAACAAACTTTTATGACAGAATTTACCGAATCACTCTCGTAAATCATAGCAAGAACTGTACCCTACTTCCACTTTTAATTACATTCGTATATTCTATGAATTTCAAAAAGATGCTTTCCTTTTCTACGATTTTAAGAACACTTAAGCACATATTTATTCGCGATATACAAACACTCAAATGAGGAGAATTGTCAGTCGTATCTCAAGGCTGTTTTATGCCAATTTGTAAAGTTATACGTTGTGTGTGTGTGCGTGCGTGTGTGCTGACAAATGTTTTTACTTTTTGAATATTCATAGTTTATAGGGAAAATGATATTCGCATAAAGGCACATGAGGCTAATTGTAGGGGCTAAGCAATATCTTTGCTATTAGCGATACAAATAAATGGCTGTTGGAAATATACATAATCTGTTAACAAATTGAGTGTCAATTACAGTCTGACATTGAAAGAAAATAAACAGCTTCAATTACTTTTAATAAAGCCTTAAGCAAGATATTAAAGACGTTGTCTAAAGCAGCTACCGTAACAGATCCTGAACTAAATTTTTTGGAAGACATTTTTTCCATTATTATTTCTTTCAAACTTCTCTTCAATCTGTTTCTGTAAACTATTTCTAGTGGTATCTCAAATTTATGTTCATTGGATGATATATTTATCTATTTCCTGATATTACAAATTTAAAGAAGTTTATATGGATAGATTGAAAATCAAAAGTCAGTATTTCTTTTGTTTTCTTTAAAATGTCGTAAGCAACCCGAAATAAATTTCAAGTTTACTTCTTTGCAAAACTCGAATAAAGTCGAACATAAATCTCTTTGGAATAAGCCGATTATAGGTGATGATAGTGCAGTTGCTGTGATACAAGTAGTAAGAATATGAGCTTTGTTGCACTGATTTGACGAAATAAGCCGATCAGATCCAAGTTACGATTATAGTTTCCTGTTTGACTTTTTTACAATCCCCAGGCAGAGAATTTTTCCCCTGACATACAAGATATCTTTCGATACCTAGTTCATTTAGTGACTCTATTGCGAACTAGTGGTTGGTGAGAATTAACTCGTTGTTGCCAAGAATTCTTTCCGGAATTTTTCTGTCACCGATATTTCGAAAATCGTATGCTAACATTTGCATCGCTTGTATGAAATTCCCTTGCAGCTTGGAAGAAACAAGGTCGTGGTCTTGATATAATTAACTTCTCTTTGATATTTGGCTAGTCAGTGCAGATACATAATTCCACTCCCCGTTCTATAGTTTTGAATGAGGCACACTGCAAAAACATAAAGCCTTCGATATCATGTTTTTAACTGGGCAACAGTTAATGGTGTTTTTTCATTTCTTGTTTAACTTAATATACAGATGTTTTATTTCGAAGTATAAGATATTTCAAATTTCAATATCTTTCTTTCAATGGCAGTTTTGCATTGACACTGGCCTTACAAAATAAGACAGCATTGTGCTGTTTGCGTTACAGTGATTCTTATCTTTCCGACTTAGCCGCCGTTTGGGGGCAATATATATTTCAATACCTCTCATAAACAGACTTAGTTAAGTCGAACTTGCTTTACTATTTGTTTGACTGCTTTCTATGCTCCCAAAGGATCTTCTTATATACGAAATTATATGCATACAAAGTAAGAAAAACTATTACAATACACAGGCTGTTTGAAAACCAACAAATAGTTACAAATGATTATCATCCTTGGTAGGAAAAGTAAAGATCTGACTTCATCCGGTTTCTGTAATGTGACAAGGAATTAAGATATTTTCAACGTGAAGTAACCAATTATGTTCAAGTAACATAATCTATAATTCTCTATAAAAAGTATTATAAATATCAGATATTATGTCAATCCGTGTCAATATGTCAATTACGTTTCTTGTGATTATTGACTTTAACGCATTTCCTAAATTTCCGTGCCAATAAGTGTCATTTCGAATGTAATTGTCTGAAAACGTTCGTTCACAATTTGCTACCATGGACAGACTGATCGTCGTTTTTGTTTTGTTCAACTGTGACTGAAAGCCGCTTTGTGTAATCTTGTAAAGTTTTATAAAGTTGTGGAGACAAGGCGGTTTATGAATGAATAACTTTTTAAAAAGTAGATTCAGAATATGTCTTATTAAAATACACTTCTTAAGATTATGGGTCACGGCAATTTTCTAATTGTATTTTTAAATTAAAACGTTGTGTTGTTTTTTTTAAAAAGAGGTTTTGATCCAACTGTTCAGAGACACACCGCATGTTACGTTTTCAACCCTTTTACAGTTGGACGCTACGCTTTCCTCTGTGTGTCTGACGGAATAGGCGGATGTCTTTATGATAGGTAGTTCTTAAATCACACAGGGATTAATCTATTTTAATTTCTGTCTTTCGGCCTGTTTCATTGGACCCTTAATCGTGTTTTTCCTTGTTGCTCTGACTTCTGAAAAGGCACTGAGTACATGCTTAATTGGTTCTTAAGGGTTGCTTTTATATAAATTTACGATTTACATAACATGCAACAATCAAGAGTGTAGTAAGTTCTTCTGTTTTAAAAGTAAATAACGTTTATGGTGAGAAGCTTTATTGTGAATAGTTAATCAAACATGCATTCCATAAAATGTCGAGAAATGTCTTTTTATATGGGAATATGAAGCTTTCTCTATTAAAAGCAGCATGTTTAACAATTTAAATTACAGTTATTGCTGTTGTATACTAGAACCGGTTAAATTTATAGAAAAGACTAATGACAACAATTCTCCTACGATGTCAGACAAACACTAGTTATTTACAAATTGAATTTGTGAAGAGACAGCCTACGGTGGGAATTGCCTTTTATATCCCTTGCACTTTCTTGTGGACAATGTATCATATACAGCTTCGTGATGAAGTTAATCAGCTGGAAAGGCTGTAATTATATCCCAAGATATTTTATCACCAAATTTAACGTAATGCACTCAGACATCCAATTTGGTTGTCAATAGTTATTGAGCGTGACATATTCCTATTTCAAGTACATTACATTTGTTACGTAACTTGTTTTTGTCTTAAACTTCATTTCTTTCAAGACTTGTGACCCGTACATTACTAGTATACAGAACTGCCCTAATTGCTGGTGTTAACTGCAGATTCGATACATGTCGATCTTATATCCTCGTATGAACAGACTCCGTCAAACCGGGTCTCTATTCCTTTCTATGCTTCGAAGTGAATTTCATATATTTCATTATGAAATGTGCGTAAGACTTAAAACAATTCTGCAATTTAATTTAGAAAATTAGCATTTGCAGTATTACAAAAAAATGTCGCTGTGATAAAGAATGATGCTCCTAGTAGGTTGCATTTTATCTTGAAGTTGGCAGTTGATCAAGTTTCTTATTGAGTTTTATTGAACCCAGTTTGTCTAGAGATTTGCGTGTATCACACTGATTTATGTATAGAAAATTTCAATCTGCCAAAGATATGATATGAACATAGACACTTCAGCATTGGACAATTAAGGCTAGAAGCCGAGGCCGACATTAAGTATTATTCAAACACAATTCTCTCCATTTACTTTCTAGATGATCTTTACTTGGATTGTATAACAGTTGTTATGGGCATTGGTTGCAATCAATAGCTTATACAAATACACGGAATCATCTGACGTCTAGGTTTTGGAGCAACGTCTAGATAACAAACCTCCGCTGGTGTATATGCAAAGCACACCAAAAGACAATACCTGAACACACAGAACGTGATCCACAACTATCAGATTAGTTTTTCAAAAATTATTATTGTTATACGAATGCTAAGTTTCTTGAATTTTTCAACTTGTTCTAGCGTAGGGATATACACAACAAAAATCATTTTTTAAGATTAACAATTACTGTTTAACATCTTAAGCTGCCCGTGTTCATAGCCGTCGGCACGAGATGTGTATTACAGCATACTAGAGGAATACTATAACTGCATTTGCTGCGTGTTATACTTTGAAATCATTTAGCTTCGTTGGTATAAAATGTCAATAAAGCCTGTGTAACTAGTTGCATTGGACTACGTGAAGCTGTGACGAAGTTTGTAAAGCCTTCTCCTCTCCTCAGGTTTGGGACTGCATTCTTTAGACTAGTAATTGGTATTCAAAAAGGATCAAATTTTGCACCCTTCGTCTAGATTTGTTTTTATATTGTTACTAAAGAAAATATGTGTTTAGCCCTTCTCCAGATACGCGGGCGGACATTTTAAGTGCATTTAGTAATTCCTCTCACTATCTGGACAATATTTATATGGATAATCCGTTTCATTTTTTAACTTCAGTTACATAAAAGTTACAATTTAAATACTACTGTTTCATCAGATCTTTTCGAAATATACATACCAGTTTATGACAAGAGGGATGATTTTAATTTTAGTATTGTTAATTCCCCCATGGATGTACCCCAGGTAAGATCTTATGGAATATACATTTCTAACTGATTCGGTTTGCTACAGCCTGTAGTCAGGTTGAGGTTTTCAGTGAACGTAACAATTTATGACTGACAAGCTTTTTCAGCAAGACTACCATTATTATACATTACATAAATACTTTGCTAGATTTTGCTGTCGTAATTTAGATTTGGTTTTATATGTTAATAGTGATTTAAAGACATTGCGAGAAGTTATATATAACCCGTTTTATGGGCATGTTGTTTAAAAAACAAAGACAAATATCAAACAGGGAATGCCACGTACCAAAATCGCAGCCTCCCCAAAACGAAACCTACAGCACGCAGACGTGCACACCACAAACACACACACACACATACACGCGCACACACACAAAGACAACACATTAGGACAAAACGAACAAACAAAGGAACACAGTTGGGCACCGCCTTGGAACGGTCAGTAACAAAAACACCACTGGGGAGCTTAAACCGGTTTATGGTGCGCACCCAACCTCACTCTTACCCCCACCATGTTCCAAAGACACGGGACAGTGTAAATAAAAGAGATCCCCTCCAGGTGAATCTCTAACACACGTAATGGAAACAAAAAGGCATGGCATGTAAAACACAAAAATGCTCGTGTATAAATATATAAAAGCAAATCTTTAGAACCAAAAACGTATGTACTCAATGCCTTTTCAGAAGACAGAGCAACAAGAGAAACACCCTTAAGGGCCCGACGAAACAGGCCAGAATATAGGTATCAAAACAGTTCAGTCCTGGTAGGATTTAAAAACTGCTTATCATAGAGTCCTCCCCCTCTTCAGTCAGACACAATCAAAGAGGAAAGCGTAGTGTCCAACTGTAAACGGGTTGAACACTAAACATGCGGTATGTCTCAAAACAGTTGGGTCGTAACCTCTTTTAATAAAACGTTTTATAATTTTACCAAATACATTTGGAAAATTACCATGACCCAAGATCTTACGAAGTTTGTAAACCACATTCCCATAAAAAACGGGTTTAGAAATACCTTTTCGCAGAAGTGTCTTTAAATTACTATTGAATTTTAAAACTAAATCAGAATTACGATAGTAACATTTAGCAAAATATTTACGCAATTTGTAATAACGGTAGCCTTGCTGAAAGCTGAAAAGACTTCATAAGATTAAATTCGGGTTTAGAAATACCTTCTCGCAGAAGTGTCTTTAAATTACTATTGAATTTTAAAACTAAATCAGAATTACGATAGTAAAATTTAGCAAAATATTTACGCAATTTGTAATAACGGTAGCCTTGCTATAAAGACTTCATAAAATTTTGGGGAATGTCAATTTTCCAACTGTATTTTGTAAGTTATCAAACGTTTTTGAGGCACGCCGCATGTTTAGTGTTTAACCATTTTACGCGTGTACTACAATGGAATTAAAAGAAAACGGAACCACAGATTGCATATAAGCGAAAATATACGGTACGAGGTCCTCTCCCAAATTCATTCAACTCCTTTTAGGGGCCGCTAGTGATAAAAAAGCAAATACCGTTAAAAGAATCCTTCTCGTGAAGCGCTTTACGCATCTTAATCAAACTTGGTCTGCAGCAGTAATATAAAGTCCCCACGCACGCAGAACTTGGCCTCTTTTACGGGCAACTACATTTGAACATAGAAAACAAACCTTAAAACGACTTCTTCTCATGAACTGCTTTATTGATTTAATCAAACCTGATCTGTAGCATCATTATAAGGTCCTCGCCCAAATGTGATCGAATGTAGGCATGTGGCCGCTAGAGCTAAAAATATTAATACAAATACATTTAAACAATTACTTTTTATAAACCACTAAACAGATCTTCATCAAACAAGGTCTGTAGCATCATTATAAGGTCATCAACCAATGGTTTGCAAATGGGGACACTCTGCGTCTTTTAAGGGCTCCTACAGCTAAAACTGGAAAGGTTCCTTCTAAATAATGACTGGTTGAAATTAAAATTTAACTCAAAGCCACAGGTAAATATGTTTCAGTTAGCGCATGCATAGATAAAGCTAAGAGAATTTCAGACAGTTTCAATTATTTCATTTTTTTCACATTTTCACAAAGTCATCCATATTGGCTGGAAGTCACAAATCACCTTAATTTAGGTATGTTGTCTGTAAACAATATCATTCTAAACTGCAGTTTTCAGTAACACATTTCATATACATTCACTGCAAATTGAAACATCTTTAAATCTATAAATTGCCCGTATATTTACAGAATGTCTATAAAAGCATCGATATCCTGCACCTGATAAAGGAGATGTTCTATTGTTTATGGCCACCTCTGACTGTACAAATAATTATTTTGTAACTTACTAGTGCTTAGTTATTCGTGTAAGTTAGATTTTTGTAACACTGTATTCCTCGTAACTATTGCCAGGACGGTACCAAGCTTAAGTTATTCCTGTGACTGTCTATGTTAGAAGTTCAGTGCAATGGTCACTGGGCTAACAAAAAAAAACCCCTAAAAACAATCTTCACTGAAATGGTCCTCGCGTACAGCCTTCCCTTTATGGAGATTTTCCATCTTTTTCTTTCACAACATTCTGTGATTGTTAAACCTAATATAAGCGGATTGAGAATTTGGGAGAAACTTTTCCCATTTTTGTTCGTACAGTCTATTGCTTGACCACTGCGGCATTGGCCCTGTTATTCACACCGATTGTTTACTGATAAAGGAAAATAAAATCACTACATTCACTCAAGAGTGTGTTCATTAATATTTTTACATAAAATATGTATCATTATGCAAATAAATGTATATAAATTAACGAAAAAGTAGCACTGCCTCGGTGATATGTTTATATAAATAGAGTGTCTACAGATGAAAACAAAACCCCTTTGTGGCGGTATAATATATTATAATTCTGATCAACCTGTAAAAAGGTTTGGTTTTAAAGAACTCTGTGAATTTGTCAAAGGATATTTTGGAAATGATTTATTGCAAAGTACCGGCAATAATGTATAGGTATTTAAACAGTTATTTAAGTTCACGTTTGCCTTAAAATATTGAATTATAAAATTTCTTCGGCGGAGGACTGTTTATGATCTTTCTGATTCTAGTCTTGACTAGTGTGGTAAGTTTTGATGACAAGATGCATAAAATCGACAAAAGTTATCACTCGTGGGACACAAGTTTTCTTTAAATGCTTTATGAACATTTCAAACAGTCTTGTCAGACCGACCTGTCCGTATTCATTTTCATTTAGATGCGTATTTCCCAAAGCGCTATTGATCTTGAAACAGGTCACGTAAGATAATATTTTAATCGCGCATGTGTAACTGAATGTTATATAAATATTACATTGGTTCGAGTTGGAAGGTAAAGAGGATACCGATATTTGATTTATCATATCGAGAAAATACGAAGATTCATTAAATGCTTTTTTGTGCGCACATTTCGAAATAAACAACTGTAAAACTGTTTCAGGCACGTATGTACTAGTTCCAGTCTATCAAAACATTCTAAAGTTCAATTCTTGAAAAACTCTCGGTATCTCTGACAGTAAATACTATCAACACCTATTTTTTTCTTGGAGGAAAACAGAACAATAGAAACTTAATAAAGCATACTTTTTGGTAGAAATAATATGGGAGTTTTGTTTTGGAAATTGATTCAAGTATAACAACTGTAATATATATTTTAATATAAGGATCACTCACGTTTTTCGTGTTGTTATGTTTGCAGAAGCCAACAGATGGTTGCGGCGAGATATGAATAAATCACCAGTGGGCGTCTTAAGAGGTCTTTTTGTTTTCACTTCTCGCACTTACAACGAGCAGAAGTTTCGACAGTACATAAAAATGAATTAATTTGAAGCATATATGTTACAGAAACAACCACAGGCATGTAGTTTCTGATAGTCTGAGCGGTTTGTGACAATTTAGGTATGCAGACACTGCTACTAGTAGTATATATATAGCCACTTCCACATCACATTTGTAACAAAAACACCCGTATTATATACGAGGGATAATATTTTATTTATAGACTTGGGGTATTGTGTAAAGCATTTAATGTGCCTGAAAGGAACACTAGTAAAGTAACAGTAATAGAATTGTGCCTGCAAGTACAACTTATGCCTGCAGGTAGAAAAATATACATGCAGGTACAGATCAGAAATGTACGTAAAAGCATATTTTAACGTGTCTGTATATTTAAAAAATATAGTGGCTCGTTCCTATCATGTCGGGATAAGTCGGATAATTTCTTCGATTATATTGTCTAAATGTCCACTCTCAGACATTAGTCCACTAGGTGTTATCTTCCATTTGGTTTTACTTGATGCTGCAATCAGTATGGATGGAGAAGATAAATAACAGTATGTTCGCTATCAGCAGTTGATGTCGAGACTTTGATTGAAAAAGACAATGTTTGCAGAATATCATTACTTTCTTTCCTTCCGATTATATGTAATTGAACAAAATCGGAAAATATTATTTGCCTTTGATATTTTAAATTAAAATACTTAGAAATCCCACACGTAAACTACTTGGCAAACATCCCAAAGAATGCAACGAATAAATAAGTATTAATGTGTATTATTATTATTACTATTATTATTATTGCATAATGTACGATGTTTTCAAATCAAATATTCATACTATACATAAAATTAAGCACTTTCGTGTACAAAATTATCAGTTCAATTTTGAAATGACTTTTCTTCCACTCTTCTTCTTTCGATCTGTTTAACCAGAAATTCGGGCTGGATTTTCTTTTTGTGGATCATATAAAGTCTCGTGATTGTTAATCAATTAGTACTGTGCACAAAAATGTCAGTCTTTAGCTACTTTCATAAATAGTCCTTTGCCACAAAAATATGCGAGGTTCAGACAACAGTTTATTAGAGACAGGTAGCGGGAATTGTAAATTTAGCAAAATCGTGAAGCATTTCAAATGATATAACGTACCAAAGACCTTGAAAATAGTCCTAGTATTATTGCAGTTCGGTTAAAAATCGACACACTTGTCACAAAAAATCACAGGTCAAATCTATAACTCACAGTGTATATCGTGACACGGTTAAACGGCTAATATATCTCAATATTCCACGGAATTATTAATTTGGCAAACTCACACGTATTCATGTTGATATGTTTCATTTTTTGGACCCTTGTCCATTCTCCGGCTACATGAGAATAAAAACAGTCCTTCGCCTGATCATAAATAGTCGGGGGACGCTGGTTTGATCACAAAATGTCCAAGTAGCTTAACTGCCATTGAATTAAATGTAGTCTGTAGTCTGTACTTTAAATGACTCATTTTTTCGCTTGAAAAATGGATCTTCAATAAACGTTAAACTTTGCAACACTGTAAGACACACTCCTAATTTCGTTCAAATGGGGGCTCTCGGCTCTTTTTATGGACGTGTCATGAACAGCTTGATAGATCGTCACCAAACTCACCAAACTCACAAATTCGTGTTCGTTGTTACGCATTTTGGGCCGTCACAGCGAAAAAAGCCTGTTGTATATAATTACTATCAATTTACCTAGCGATATGACATTTATAACGACCGCTGCAGAGATGTGATGCTTACTTGCTTTGCTTTAACAGAATCATGTCAAAAGTCAATTGCCGTAGTAAAAACCACCGCTTGTTTCATAACTGTTTTAGTGTTTGTAATTTTTAAAAATAATTCCATACTTGTTGATTAATGGAACTTTCATATGTTCTATTAATTTTGACAATGTTTTCATTGTCTAGGGGTTTTCAGGACATTGCTCTTATGTCATTTCGAGTCACGGTATGTAGTCATTAAAAACTATTTGATGGTATTTGTGGGAAAGAGTAAGACTGACAGTGGGAAAATTGCGTGGGTTTGAACAAACTTTTGTAAAACGCGATCTAAATAATGGCAGAATAAATGAAATATTATTATTATGTTATCAACTTTAGCGTCATCTGCAGACTGATACTGAAGAAGGGGCACCTGGGGTCTTCCTCCACCATCGGAGCTGGAAAGTCACTATAGGACTTGTAATTGTGTCGGTGCGACGTTAAACCCAACAAAAACAGCGTTTTGTCGTTTATATTTTACCACAATAAATAACCTGTAAGTAAGTTTCAAATGTTTTGCAGCAACTTCACTTCGTACATGGTTTGAATAATGTAGTAAATATTCTGTACGACAAAATATTTAAAAGGGAAGGCGGCGAAAACTGTCTGAAAATCACAGTTTATTAGTTTCATGAAATTTTGCGATTAAAATTTTAAACCATTACAGTAATCGCAAGATCTCATTGTCATCTTTAGCATAGGGATAACAATATTTCGTTTTATAACATCAGTAGAATCCTGAGCGGTGGGTCGGTTCCCGAACCAGTCCGTCAGAACCAGGGCATTGACATATCCCTTGGGATTATGCAACATTTAGAGACCAAACTTGCGATAAACGCTATTCTAGCTTAATACATGTAAAACAGTAAATGGAATGAACGTGTATATCGAAAAATGTTCGTTTCCTTTGTTTTATTTATGTGTTATACCTGTATGTTTCGCCATGGAATGCACATATATATAGCTTTTTTTACTTTTCCGTTTAACATCACGTGGTATCCTTGTTATCATACATTTACTCTCCTGTTTAAAACGCCCTGAAAAAGATAATGCTAAAAAAGTTGTTTTAGAGATGACATTTTGACAAAGATCACTTCTGTCTGTAAGGCTAGTCAAGATGTAGTAAATTCTGCTACAACAGCAAAAACACATTTTTTCAGTGAACATGGCTATTTATTTACCTTATTGACAAAATTAGAAAATTAAATTATAATACATGATTCTTGCTAGAATCTGATGAAACAATGAGCTCAGTTTACCTTCTTTGGCAGGCTTATCAAAATTGATGTAGAAATAATCAATCTGAATAAAGTTACAGATGCCAGTTTTTAAATACATAATCAGTATATGTCATATATAAGACTCTGCAGTCCATACATAGCTAACAGTGAAACTTCGAAAATATTAACAAATTTTCAAAACTACTACATTTTGTATTAAACCATATTTGGTCTTCTGGTAAAAATTAAGGGTAAATCAGGAGTCCGACATTGCACAGTCCCTTGCGCACAAATCTCTTTCATACTCTTAACAAAACTTATCTTTTTTGGAACTCTGCTGAATCAGGCCTGTGTTGTTTTGATTTTTACATGTAGAGCTAGCAGCTTGCATTTGACCTACAATGACCTACTACACTGATTCTGTTAATGTCAGTAGAATGCTTGACAGAAGTTTTAAAACTGTCCATGACAGAGCACAACAGCATAAAATCCGCAATAAATATTATTTTAAAGATAAACAGGTCCTTTAGTTTCTAGTCTACAGCCATCTTTTAAAAGGTTTTGCACCTAGCCATGGCGCATCTAAGGCTTAAAACTACCATTGCTACCAAAATTACATGTATAATTACTGATAATGAGTCGCACTGTCTGTTAGAATGTAACGGTTATACAGAGAACGTCAAAACAGTTGTTGTTGTCTAAAAACAACACGATTCAGGAAAATCTGTCAATTTTGGAGACAAGAGATTCAGTCTCCGTAGTTATAATTGTTTAAACTATAACCTTTCTCACCAGGACATAGAGCAAATATTTATTTAAACAAAAAGTACTTTCACCAGAATTGGTCGTATACTTTATCAACTTTTTAGTAAATGCTCATTTCTGCTGTCTTTTAACGATGACTTTTGTCTTGTGCGTAGCAGGAACTCCAATAGAATTATGATGTTGTTGACGATAGAAAATATTTTATCTTGACAAAATATAGACAAAATAAGTTTTCCAAAAGTACTTTATTTCAATAGTATGGTCTAAAACAATTATTGTACATAAGTGTCTTCGGCAGTAAATGCTGCGGATTCTGGACAAAGTGGCACAGTGGTTAGCAGGTTGGACTACTACGACAGCGGTCCGGGTTCGATTCCCGGTGGCGACTGATATCCCGACTAGTGTTCAGTGTTGGGTGATTTACTTAAATTGGTACTGTTTCCAGCAATATCGGCCTAGACTAGATGCTGGGGAGGTAATATGACACCTGCCGTGGGCTCGACTGGAAATAAGTTGTTCCATCCATTCCAGGTGGGGACCTTCGTCGACTAAAGAAACTTTACCTTTTTTCAGGACTTTCGCACGTTTGTATATGTAACAACGATTTAGCAAAAACAATGATGAAACAAGAAAAAACTAATGATTAAAGGAAGAAGGTTATTTACGACAATTTACACTTTCCTTTTATGTCTGTATTTAAGTACAGCTTCCTAGGCAAATAATTAGCATTGTCCTCCAGTAACAATTGTTTCATTATTTCATAACATGTAACATTGTTCATAAATGGACTGCCGGAATAAGGTTACATACGTCATTACCACATACAACCACAATGACGCCATTACTCATGTTCATAATCGTTTTCTATGTGGGGAGTAGTCCATATATAGAAGGATAATCATTATTCGATCAACCAGACTTTTTCAATTTTCTTGGATTGGTCCTTGCAAATTATTCGTAAAGACTATTGTATCTCTCCTTTGTGTAAACTTGCCATTCAGACTTTTAAATGCGGTTTTAGATTGGCGTTATTTAATATTTAATGACATATTAGTACGAAGGCAATGTGTGTTTTTTTTATTTCTATGTAATTTACGATTGATTTGCATTTATACGTCAATCTAGAACGATTATATCAGTCATATAGCTTTCTATTTCCATTATGCGACTACCACGTTTTTCGAGCCATTTTCCTTTTTAGTGTCTGTATATTTATTAGCCAATAATGTTAATGCTTTGCTTTGAATTAACAGAAACATGTGAAAGACAATTAAAGAAGGATACGAGAGTGATGAAATAAATTTTGTCATTTATGAACTTTCATAACATCCATAATGATTATACATAACAGCAAGGAAGTTTTACTTACTTGATAAAGGATGTTTACTATAAATACCTTTGAACTATTCATTAATCCAATAATAACTTACCATGTTACCCATTGATTTATACTCACTCACATACTGTGACTGTACTTCAATGCATTAATGAAGAAAATTAGGAATCAGGGCTTACATTAAAGCCTGGGTTTCTTTACGGGTATCTCCAAGAGATATTTTTCCTGAATTCCTGAATAGAGTAACAGTAACTGTCCAGGCAGAACTGTTGTGCAACACTAATTGTCCAGGACGGACTGTTGTGTAACACAAACAAAGAAAAATAAATTAGCCGTTTAGGGGTTGGGTAGAAGATTGCCGAAATCATATCTCCAAAAAAGATCACACTATAGGCATATCAGAAGGGACCGTCCATCATAATCTGAATGGCCGTTTGAAATAACAGGTTTGTGCTAGATGGATGCCCCGTTTGTTGACAACGTTTAGATTTCGTCAAAAAGACTATGGAAAAATATTGAATATGTTATCACTAGATCATTTTTCTTTCTACTTTTAATTACATTCGTATATTCTATGAATTTCAAAAAGATGCTTTCCTTTTCTACGATTTTAAGAACACTTAAGCACATATCTATTCGCGATATACAAACACTCAAATGAGGAGAATTGTCAGTCGTATCTCAAGGCTGTTTTATGCCAATTTGTAAAGTTATACGTTGTGAGTGTGTGCGTGCGTGCATGTGTGCTGACAAATGTTTTTACTTTTTGAATATTCATAGTTTATAGGGAAAATGATATTCGAGGAAAAGATCAAGAGGCAAAGAGTGACAGTAGCATAGAGACACATGAGGCCAAATGTAGGGGCTAAGCAATATCTTTGCTATTAGCGATACAAATAAATGACTGTTGGAAATATACATAATCTGTTAACAAATTGAGTGTCAATTACAGTATGACGTTGAGAGACGATAAACAGCTTCACTTACTTTTAATAAAGCCTTAGGCAAGATAATAAAGACGTTGTCTAAAGCAGCTACCTAACAGATCCTGAACTAAACATTCTTTGGAACACTTTCCCCATTATTATTTCTTTCAAACTTCTCTTCAATCTGTTTCTGTAAACTTTATCTAGTGCTATCTCAAATTTATGTTCTTTGAATTATATATTTATCTTTTTCCTGATATTACAAATTTAAATAAGTTTATATGGTTAGATTGAAAAACAAAAGTCAATATTTGTTCTGTTTTCTTTAAAATGTCGTAAGCAGCCCGAAATAAATTTCAAGTTTACTTCTTTGCATAATTCGAATACTTGAAGAACTTAAATCCCTTTGAAATAAGCCGATTATAGGTGATGATAGTGCAGTTGAGTTTGATACAAATAGTAAGAATATGAGATTTTGTTGCACTGATCTGACCAAATAAGCCGATCAGATCCAAGTTTCGATTATAGTTTCCTCTTTCTTTGTTTTTTTTCAATCCCCAGACAGAGAACTTCCACTCACATACAAGATATCTTTCGTTACATAGTTCATTTAGTGACTCTATTGCGAACTAGTGGTGGATGAGAATTAAGTCATTGTTGACAAGCTGTCGGGGAATTTTCTGTCACCGATATTTCGAAAATTATATGCGAACATTAGCATCGCTTATATGAAATTCTCTTGCAGCGTGGAAGAAACAAGGTCGTGGTCTAGATATAATTAACTTCTGTCTGATAATTGGCTAGTCAGTGCAGATACATAATTCCACTCCCCATTGTATATTTCGAATGAGGCACACTGCAAAACATAAAGGCTACGATATCATGTATCTAACTTCGCAACAGTAAATGATGTTGTTATTTTTGTTGTTGTTGTTGTTGTTGTTTTTTTTTTGGGTTTTTTTTTTTTCATTTCTTCTTTAACTTAATATAAAGATGTTTTATTTTGAAGTGTAAGATATTTCAAATTTCAATATTTTCTTTCAATTGCAGTTTTACATTGACACTTGCCTTACAAAATAAGACAGCATTGTGCTTGTTGCGTTACAGTGATTCTTATCTTTCCGATTTAGCCGCCGTTTGGGGGCATTTATTTCGAAGTGTAAGATATTTCAAATTTCAATATTTTCTTTCAATTGTAGTTTTACATTGACACTTGCCTTACAAAATAAGACAGCATTGTGCTGGTTGCGTTACAGTGATTCTTATCTTTCAGATTTAGCCGCCGTTTGGGAGCAATGTATATATTGCAATACCTCTCATAAGCAGACTTAGTTAATACGAACCTGCTTCACTATTTGTTTGACTGCTTTCTATGCTCCCAAAAGATCTTCTTATAAACGAAATTATATGCATACAAAGCAAAACAATCTATTAAAATATACAGGCTGTTTGAAAATTTAAAAAAGATTCTCATCCTTGATAGGAAAAGACGAGATCTGACTTCATCCGGTTTCTGTAAACAAGGAATTAAGATATT
The DNA here is from genome assembly GCF_021730395.1 of Mercenaria mercenaria. Classification (NCBI taxonomy): domain Eukaryota; kingdom Metazoa; phylum Mollusca; class Bivalvia; order Venerida; family Veneridae; genus Mercenaria; species Mercenaria mercenaria. The sequence goes on from NC_069364.1 coordinate 94,189,985, forward strand.
TTCAACGTGAAGCAACCAATTATATTCAAGTAACATATTCTATAATTCTCTTCAAAAGTGTTATAAATATCACATATTATGTCAATTCGTGTCGATATGTCATTTATGTGCTTCCTGGTGAATATTGACTTTAACGCCTTTCCTAGATTTTCGTGCCAATAAATGTCTTTTAAAATGTAATTGTCTGAAAACGTTCGTTCACAATTTGCTACAGTGGACAGACTGAGTGTCGTATTTGTTTTATTCCGCTGTGACTGAAAGCCGCTTTGTGTAATCTTGTAAACTTTTATATACTTGTGGAGACATGGCGATTTATGAATGAATAATCTTTAAAAAAAATAGATTCAGAATATGTCTTATTAAAATACACTTTTTAAGAGTTTGGGTCGTGGCAATTTTCAAAGAGCTTTTCCATTTACAAAAGAACCAATTTTCAAATTGTATTTTTAACAGTTATAAAACGTCTTTGATAAAAGAGGTTATGACCCAACTGGTCAGAGGCACACCGCATGTTACGTTTTCAGCCCCTTTACGGTTGGACACTATGCTTTCCTCTTTGTGTCTGACAGAACAGGCGGATGTATGTAAGATAGGTAGTTCTTAAATGCTATTTTGATTTCTGTCTTCCGGCCAGTTTTATTGGACCCTTAATCGTGTTTTCCTTGTTGCTCTGTCTTCTGCAAAGGGCACTGTGTACATGTTTAATTGGTTCTTAAGGACTGCTATTATATAAATGTACGATTTACATAACATGCTCCATTACAACAATTAAGAGTGTAGTAAGTTCTTCTGTTATAAAAGTGAATAACGTTTATGGTGAGAAGCTTTATTGTGAATAGATAATCAGACATGCATTCCGTAAAATGTCGAGAAATGTCTTTTTATATGGGAATATGAAGCTTTCTCTATTAAAAGCAGCATGTTTAACAATTTAAATTACAGTTATTGCTGTTGTATACTAGAACCGTATAAATTTAGAAAACACTAATGACAACAATTCTCCTACGATGTCAGACAAACACTAGTTATTTACAAATTGAATTTGTGAAGAGACAGCCTACGGTGGGAATTTGCTTTTATATGCCTTGCATTTTGGCTGTAATTATATCCCAAGATATTTTATCACCAAGTTTAACGTAATGCACTCAGACTCCAATTTGGTTGTCGATAGATATTGACCGTGACATATTCCTATTTCTAAGTACTTTACATTTGTTACGTAACTAGATGTTGTCTTAAACTTCATTTCTTTCAGGACTTGTGACCCGTACTTTACTAGTATACATTTCCGGACAGAACTGTCCTAATTGCTGGTTTTAACTTCAGATTCGGTAATTCATTATGAAATGTGCGTAAGACTTTAAACAATTCTGCAATTTTATTTAGAAAATTAGCATTTGCAGTATTACAAAAAATATGTCGCTGTGATAAAGAATGATGCTACTAGAAGGTTGCATTTTATCATGAAGTTGGCAGTTGACCAAGCTTCTTATTGAGTGTAAAGTTTTACGTTTTACATTTTGTCTAGAGATTTGCATGTATCATACTGATTTATGTGTAGAAAATTTCAATCTGCCAAACATATGATATGAACATAGACACTTCGAGAAATGTCTTTTTATATTAGAATATGAAGCTTTCTTTATTAATTTTGGAAAAGATTTATTGCAATTTTGTACAGGCAATACGAAAATGTAATGTATAGGCATTAAAACAGTTGTTTAAGTTCACGTTTGCCTAAAATACTGAATTATAAAATTTCTCCAGCGGAGGACTGTTTATGATCTTGGAACAGGACTCTTTCTGATTCTAGTCTTGACTAGTGTAGTGAGTTTTGATGACAAGATGCATAAAATTGACAAACGATATCACTCATGGGACCGTCCTAATTAATTTAGAGTACTTACAAGTTTTCTTAAAATGCTTTATAAACATTTCAAATAGTCTTGTCAGACCGATCTTCATTTAGATGCGTATTTTCCAAAACGCTATTGATCTTGAAAATACTACGAGCCATTAAAGTTATCAACTACAGGTCACATAAGATAATATTTTAATCCTGCATGTGTAACTGAATGTTATATAAATACTAAATTGGTTCGAGTTGGACGGTAAAGAGGATACCGATATTTGATTTGTGATATCGAGAAAATACGAAGATTCATTAATGCTTTTTGTGCGCACATTTCAAAATAAACAACTGAAAAACTGTTTCAGGCACGTATGTCCTAGTTCCAGTCTATCAAAACATTGTAAGGTTCAATTCTTGAAAAACTATCCGTATCTCTGACAGTAAATACAATCAACACCTACTTTTTTCTTGGAGGAAAACAGAACAATAGAAGCTTGATAAAGAATACTTTTTGATAGAAATAATATGGGAGTTTCGTTTTGAACATCGATTCAGGTATAATAAATGTAATTTATCTTTTAATATAAGGATCACTCACGTTTTTCGTGTTGTTATGTTTGCAGAAGCCAACAGATGGTTGCGGCGAGATATGAATAAATCACCAGTGGGCGTCTTAAGAGGTCTTTTTTGTTTTCTCTTCTCGCACTTACGACGAGCAGAAGTTTCGACAGTACATAAAAATGAATTAATTTGAAGCATATATGGTATAGATGTAGTTTCCGATAGTCTGGGTGGTTTGTGACAATTTAAGTATGCAGACACTGCTACTAGTAGTATATATATAGCCACTTCCGCACCGCATTTGCAACAGAAACACCCGTATCATAGACGGGGGATAATATTTTATTTATAGGCTTCAGGTATTCTGGAGAGCATTTAAGGTGCCTGAAAGTAACACAGGTAAAATACCAGTAATATGATTGTGCCTGCCAGTATAACTTATGCCTGCAGGTAGAAAAATATACATGCAGGTACAGATCAGAAATGTACGTAAAAGCATATTTTAACGTGTCTGTATATTTAAAAAATATAGTGGCTCGTTCCTATCATGTCGGGATAAGTAGGATAATTTCTTCGATTATATTGTCTTAATGTCCACTCTTTTAAACATTATTCCACTAGGTGTTATCATGTGGTGCTGCTGCCAGTATAGCTGGAGAAGATAAAACAGTATGTTCGCTATCAGCAGTTGATGCGGAAACTTTGATTGAAAAAGACAATGTTTCCAGAATATCATATATCATTTCTTTCTTTCCGATTATACATGTATGTAACTGGACAAAACTGGAAAATATGAAAACACTGCCTTTGATATTTAGTACGTAGAAATCCCACAAGTAAACTATTTGGCAAACATCCCAAATAATACAACGAATAAATAAATAGATCTATTAAATAAATGTGTATTATTATTACTACTATTATTGCTATTATTATTACTGCATAATGTACGCTGTTTTTAAATCAAATATTCATAATACACATAAAATGAATCACTTTTGTGTATAAAGTATCAGTTCAAATTTTGAAATGACTTTTCTTCAACGCTTTCTCTTTTTTGGATCTCCTTAACCAGAAATTCGAGCTGGATTTTCTAATTGTGGATCATATAAAGTCCCGTCATTGTTAATCAAAATTACACAAAAAGGTCAGTCTTCAGCTACTTACGTAAATAGTCCTTTGCCGCAAAAAACGTGCGATGACCAAACAACAGTTTATTAGAGACAGGTAGCGGGAGATGTAACTTTAGCAAAATCGTGAAACATCGGTAAATGCATTTCAAATAATACAACGTAGCAAAATCCTTAAAACTAGCCTTAGTGTTATTGCAATTCGGGTAAATATCGACACATTTGTCACAAATTATTCAAGACCCTCTTGCTTTTCTAAGAACCACAGGTTAAATCTATAACTCACACGGTATATCGTGACACCTATAAACGGCTAATATATCTCAATATTCCATGGGATGATTAATTTGGCAAACTTACACGTATTCATGTTGATATATTTCATTTTACTGATCTTTGTCCATTCTCCGGCTACATGAGAATCAAAAAAGTCCTTCGCCTTATCATAAATAGTCAGGGGACGCTAATTTGATCAAAGAATGTCACGGTAGCTTAACTACCATTACTGTAGTCTGCAGACTGTACTTTTAATGACTAATTTTCATTTTTTCGCTTAAAAAATGGATCTTCATCAAACGATAAACTTTGCAACACTGTAAGGCTCTCTCCTAATTTCGTTCAAATAGGGGCTCTCGGCCCTTTTTAGTGGCCTGTCATGAACAGCTTCATAGATCGTCACCAAACTCACAAATTCGTTTTCGTTGTTACGCATTTTGGGCCGTCACAGCGAAAAAAAAACTTTAATTAACTGCTTATGAACTGCTTAAGAGGATGTTCACAAAACTTGGTTAGGAGCAAGGTCAAATGGTAAAGGTCTTCCTAAGGTTAGCTTGGACTCATTTGGGCCTATTGTATTCGATTACTATCAATTTACCTAGCGATATGACATTTATAACGACCGCTGCAGAGATGTGATGCTTACTTGCATTGCTTTAACAGAATCATGTCAAAAGTCAATTGCCGTAGTAAAAGCCACCGCTTGCTTCATAACTGTTTTAGTGTTTGTAATTTCAAAAATAATTCCATACTTGTTGATTGATGGAACGTTCATATGTTCTATTAATTTTAACAATGTTTTCATTGTCTAGGGGTTTTCAGGACATTGCTCTTATACTACTTTATTCTTGTCATTTCGAGTCACGGTATATAGTCATTAAAAACTGTCTGATGGTATTTGTGGGAAAGAGTAAGACTGGCACTGGGAAAATTGCTTGGGATTGAACAAACTTTTGTAAAACGCGATCTAAATAATGACAGAATAAATGAAATATATGTTATCAAATTGAGCGTCATCTGCAGCCTGATACTGAAGAAAATATTCTCGGGTTCGTATAGTTATTAGTTACACAACAATGATAACAGATAACGTTGTAGAGAGAGACGTTATAAATGTTCAATAAACTACTGAAAAACATGAAATAAGTAACAGTTCATAACGCAGAGTTGAACAAAGAAGAACTTGTCTTTAAACTGTGTGTGTGCGTTTAATTCTTCATGTGAGGAAGCCATCCAGCTGGCTTACGGAAGGTCGGTGGTTCTGCACAGGTGCTCGCTCATTATGAAATAATGCACGGAGGGGCACCTGGGGTCACCTTCCTCCACCATCGCAGCTGGAAAATCGCTATCTGACTTGTAATTGTGTCGGTGCGACGTTAAACCCAACAAAAACAAAGTGTTTTGTTGTTTATATTTTACCACAATAAATAACCTGTAAGTAAGTTTAACAACTGCACTTCGTACATGGTTTTAATAATGTAGTTATTATTCTGTACGACAAAATATTTAAAAGGGAAGTCGGCGAAAACTGTCTGAAAATCATGGTTTATTAGTTTCATGAAATCTTGCGATTAAAATTTTAAATCATTACAGTAATCGCAAGACCTCATTGTCATCTTTAGCAGGGATAACAACATGTTCGTTTTATAACATCTGTAGAATCCTGAGAGGTGGGCTGGTGCCCGAACCAGACCGTCAGAGCCAGGGCATTGGTAGAATCCTGAGCGATGGGTAGGTGCCCGAACCAGACCGGGCATAGACATATCCCTTGGAATTATGTAACATTTAGAGAACAAACTTGAGATGAACGCTATTCTAGCTTAAAACATGTAAAACAGTAAATGGAATGAACGTGTATATCGAAAAATGTTCGTTTCCTTTGTTTTATTTATGTGTTATACCTGTATGTTTCTCCATGGAATGCGCATAATAAATTATATAAAGCTTGTTTTTTACTTTTCCGTTTAACAGCACGTGGTCTCCTTGTTATCATACATTTACTCTCCTGTTTAAAACGCCCTGAAAATGATAATGCTAAAATAGTTGTTTTAGAGATGACATTTTGACAAAGATCACTGCTGTCTGTAAGGCTAGTCAGGATGTAGTAAATTCTGCTGTAACAGCAAAAGCACATTTTTTCAGTGAACATGGCCATTTATTTTCCTTATTGACAAAATGAGAAAATTAAATTCTAATGCATGATTCTTGCTAAATTCTGATGAAACAAGGAGCTCAGTTAAACTTCTTTGTCAGGCTTATCAAAATTGATGTAGAAATAATCAATATGAATTAGCTTGAATGAACTTTGAAAGCACATACAAGAGAAACAATAATGTGCAGTTAGATGTTTCATAGATCAAAAACTAGTAGCAGAATCAGCATGTAGCATGCGTTTAACAGATCGGCATTAAATCTCCCGCATTGAGCGTACACACATTGAACGTACACTATTAAACCTATGTTAAACCTAACCCTAACCTTTAGTCAGTATATAGTACACTCAATACGTGCGTACATCCAATAGGGGCGATTTAATGTTGGCGTCAGTCTTAATATTGATACACTCGTAATACACATACTAGCCTAAAGGTCTTGATGTAACATTATACAATCATGATCAATGTTAATTAAGACTGGTCTTCTGTAATAAGACTCGACATCAACAAGCGTCTAGATTTTTTAAGAAGACGAACATTGTCTGGGCAACAACGGACAATAGCTTATCATTCAAATTCAGACTTTAAAGATATTAAGAACAAACCAACCAATCATCATAAATAGAGAAGATGTTTGTAACACACAGCAGTGACTTCCTTCAATTGTGCCACAGGTTTGGTAGAGAAACCACTAAAACCCATTTGTAAGATCAACAATAATACTATATTAATGCTGTCTTCAGAATTATCACATTCTGTGTTTGCCAGTATTTTATGATCGATCTACATTATACGTTTCTGGACGTTTGCCTTCCGGAGTGTACCAAAGACGAAGTTACAGTAGACGAAAATCATAATCTACTTTGCCTACTTTTTAATAGTCTTGCCAAATTGGCTGAGGTATACACATAATGTAATTCAAACCTTGCGCAAGGATAGATAGCATAAAATGGAAAGCGCAGTGTTGAAGCACCATAACTGTATCTGGTATTTGCTTCATAGTTTGTTAGAAGATATTAAGATGAGAACTACATACATATTGTATCTAACTTTATTGTGTTTACTATGCTTGTCTGAAATATATGTGAAAAACCATACAAAGATTTTTTTTATTTTACATAATGATAAAAGAGATGAGAAGAAGCGCAGTAATCAGACCCATGACTTCTTCCTTCCGTTAAAGAATACACCCCTTTACAGAGATCATCGACAGGTACAGTGTGGCGAATAGGAATTAGGACAAATCAATACAATAATGAAGTAATTGCTTTGATATTTATGCTCTACCGAGGTTTTTTTCCAGCAACGGATTAAGAACTTCTATTCTAACCATCAGTCATTTATATATTATAATTTCTGTAATTGCAGATGATACAATTATTGATAAGGACTAACTGTATGCATAATTTTGTCTCGTAAACTTTCAAATTTCTCAACTCCATCCCTACATATACTCCCATTATCCAGGCTAGTACTGTGAACTTTTCTAAGTCATATGCCGAGGAGTTTTAGTCAGAAATGGCTTAAAATGCAGTGCAGCAATTTGTCAAGTAGAAGTTCAAAATGTTTTTCGGGACAACCCCTAAAACCCCATCTCGGAATATACCACAATTATTCTAGGCCTAAACATACTCCATGAAATTTTATATCCATGAAAGAATTTTCCATTTTATTTTTTGACAACTTGTTAATCTAAATTTTTGCGTAATGAATATTTTTCGTAAAAGTTAAGACTGAAATATGTAGGGACTGTATGTGGCAATGTCACGTAAACCGAAATGGCTTATTTATCATATTCCAAATGTGTTTCTGTGATGTTCACATAAAGAAAGAATATAGTCAGACTTATTTCAATCTTTAGTCAGCCCTTTTACAAAATATGCAAATAAATTAGTGCCATCTCGTGCGTACTTGTAGTTCATGTGATACCTATCATTTGGTTGTCTTCATTCTTCTACATTCAACAGTTTAGATATATACTGTATATGTATCCTTGCTAAGTATTTTGTAAATAGTTGTCATGACAACCTTCCCTTCAGCCTTCCACAGCCACCAATACAGCAGTATGTGCACGTGCACACAGAAGCACAGAACACAGCAAACACGACCAAAGCCATGCAACGTAAAAATAAATTCATGAAAAAATATAATCATTGTAAAATAAGTTTAAACGTGATAGGTGTATTATATCACTTTGGTACTGTTCTCTACTAAACAGTATATATCGATATGTATCATGAAAGACGTAAAAACTACTCGTTCGTTTTCACATAATTCGTATTCTTTATTAAAATGTTCTCTTTAAAGTTTCCTTTCAAATTATATTTTATTGATATATTGTAATAAAGTCCTTAGACGTCAACATATTGTCTTATTCATAAAATCTTCGGAAACGAACACATCTGTTAGGTTCTAGATCTGGCTACATATCTTTTTAAACGCCCGTTTTGGACATATTATGTGATGGCGAGTGCGTCTGTCCGTCCGTCTGTCTGTCGTCGTAATTCGTGTTCGGAGCATAACTTCATAACCATTAAAGCTATTGACTTTAAACTTGGCATAAAAGTAGATGGCGATGAGACGATGTGCAGAGCTGTAGGTCAGAGGTCAAGGTCAAGAATTGGGCTAAAAGGTCAAAATTGTCCATCATATTTTGTGCTTGGAGCATAACTAAATAACCATGCAAAGTATTGACTTCAAAATGTGGCGATGAATGGAAAGAATATACACCTTTTAGCTATTTAGCTATTACCGGTAATTAAGTGGGAAGTGACTATTTGTATTATTATTTTATTTATCTACAACACGACAAACGGGTCCTAGCCAAAACCATATGGAGACTATTTTTAGAAGGATTTACTGAAAATTTTAAATGTGTTAACATATATATACCAGCCTTATTTGTGCATATTGTATGATGTTATATATTTGAACTGCAGTCTGCTACGATGTGAACTAAAACGTTCCATGGGTGTTTATTTATATATTTTATTTTATTTTTTTGAAGAGACAGCCTATGGTAGAAACAATTATACGGCTAACGTTTTTTTTTCTGGTGGATAATGCATCATACAGCTTCGTGATAAATCTAATCACTTGGATTGACTGTTATTACGTCCAACGTTATTTCAGGAAGGAACAGAATTCACTCCGACAGACATATCAGATATTTTTATGCCATTTTGTCGTGACAGATAATCTTCAATGGTTTATTATTATGTTGTTTTTCTATTTTTAGTGTATTTCATTTGCTAACGAACTAAAATGTATCCTTAATACCTATATTACACAAATCTGTACTGACTACAAATTTTAACCAGCTTACTAAGGTGCTGACGTTTACTTTATGACGGGAATGACTTTTATTCACACTGTCCTGTGACTTTAGAACATGGTGGGGATAAAAGTGAGGTTAGTTGCACCATAACCCGGTTTAAACTCCCCAGTGGTGGTTTTGCCACTGACCGTTCCAAGGCGGTGCCCCACTGTGTTCCTTTATTTTTTTGTTTTGTCTTTGTGTGTTTACGTTGTGTGTGTTTGTGTTGGTCGTGTGCGCGTCCGCGTGCTAGGTTTACGTTTGGAGAGGCTGTGTTTTTAGAACGTGGCTTTCCCTGTTGGATATTCATCCTTGTTTTTTGGCTATCGGATACCTGTTTTGGTGGAAAAACAGCTTCGTTGCCGTCAAAACAAGTACCTTCGGACCGTACTCTACAACCAGTGACAGAATATTATTTGCTAGTATAGGTTAGAGCCACATGCAAAAAACAAAAGCGCGCAAACAGCACTCAACATAGAAATACATTTATATAGTGCCTTAGAGCGTGGACACAGAAACGCAAAAAAAATTGTAAAAACAAAAATAAAAAAGAGTCATTAACAGACACAAACATGCATGAGAAAGGGACAGTGGAGTTCAGTATTTTTACAGCATGGTGTTAAGCTTTTTTTCTTTGAATGTGTTTGACGGGGCTGACAGTAGATCTTCCACATAACAGGCAGTTTTCAAAGTTTCATTGGGAACTATTTTTATTCTCTGTTTCGGATGATTTGTAACGTTATATTAAAACTTGTGTTAGATATAAGATATTCCTTGAAAAAATGTGTTGTTTTTGTTGCACAAAATATTGTTATGAATGCGCTATAAGTTTTCCTGGCCGTGAAGGCTGACACTTGTCTCGAGATCTCTGCACGCTGACATCGCCTCTTCCTAACATGCGATGCCAGATTTACAAGTACATCGTTATACACGTTTCTACAATCATATTTTAATTCATATTACATAAGTTTATGTTCAGAATTTTTCTCTTTTTTTACATCTTAGAAGTTCTAAAATGAGCATTAAGAATTTAGTTATTTAGAAAGAATGAGGATAATATTATGTAGGCAAATACTGGTAATTCGCTTTATAAGTAGGTCTTATTTTGGCAAAATTATGCTTTGCGTTTTAAGAAACTGTCTATGATAGGTCTGCTTTTGGGTAATTTATCGTAATCTCGTGACTGATCTAATAAAAATCGCTGGAAAATGTAATCATTTTCCGGGATGTTTTATCACGGAAGTAAACCTAAGACATCGACAAATAAATAATTTACATAATAACATCTCGTGATCTTTCAGCAGTGCTCATTGACTATGACATTTAAGTATTTTGTTTTCAGTATATTTGATGTCTTAATTTTATCGGAAATGAGTATTTGTTTTTAACCATTGTATCATCTTGTTTTAATGTTATATTGGATCATTTGTTCTTGCACGTGTTTAGCACATTTTACAATATGAGGTGTTGTCCAACTTAAATGACATTAAATATTGTGTATTCATGACTGAAGTAGCTAATTCCTTAGGTAATTTTTACTTTGACTTCACTCGATGGCTGCCATGACCGTGTATAGTTGTCCATACGTTCATCAATGGACCAGACTTCTGCGTCTCCGCATTTCTTTTATGCCAACTTATTTGACGTTCATTCAATGTGGTGACTTTCTTTAACCATTGGTATCAACATGGATTTATATTTCAGATCCCCCTATTTCCGCAAAAGTTGCAAAACTTGTCTTTGATTATTTACCATGAGTGTCCAACTGTTCATTTTATGTTGAAATCATATTCAAGTACATTATCTTAAACATAAGTGTAATTTAAAAAATAACAGTATTTACGTTATTCGTATACATGTATAATTTTGAGGTGTCTGTTTAGGTCAATAGGGACAGCGCAGATCTAAGGATCCCAGGGTCGCGAGTTCCATTCCTGGGCGAGGCTAATGTTCTCCGCTTAATAGGTTAACTGTCCGCCGGTACATAGCTGAAATATTGTTGAAGAACGGCGCTAAACAAATAAATATGCAAACAATATATTGCTGGGTTTCAATCTCAAGTCTTTCTAAATAATGTCAGTCACTCTGATGTTGTAAATATTTCATTCTTTTTGTATGGACGATTTCTTACACATTTAGACAAGACTTGTTCCTCTCTCTATAGTCCATTCTGGGTACACCATATCGCATGATGTCTTAATACATGTACGAAACCACTTAAATTTGTCAATCTACGAATCTTTTCTATTGTATTTTTGTTCCATCGTTTAAATAATGGCAGGCTTCCAAGTGGCCCTAAAACTCCTAAAAATATCCTAATTTTTAGGCCTCACTAAAATTCCTAAAACAAAACACTCAGAAAGGGTCAAATTCCTATAAAAAGCCCTTATTTTTCACATTATCCCTATTTTGTTGTAATTTCTCTCTGAACTTTGCACAAAGTCATGCACATAATGAACCAATTTACTTATAGACTGAAGTTAATATTCTTTAAGGATGCTTCTATCGGTTTCCACGAGTTCCTAGGCTACAGCTTCATGAAACATAGTTATGCTTTAATTCGTTTCACTCAAACGAACATAAATTATTTATAACCTCCAAGCATACACCTTTAAATAAACAACAGACAACAGTATTTATTTAGGCATGGCGTCGCCTGAGCCCTTATTTTTACAAAAATAGCCCTAATTTTAGCCCTATTTTTTTGAGAAAAAAACTACCCATTTTCTATTCATTACATCAGACAGAACCTCATATTTTATTACACTCGTTTAATAAATTCAGTATGAAACGACATTTATGTGTTATATCGCCTATGCTTTCTTTTACCACTGTGGGGCATTGTTGACATTGTAGGTATTTACATATTTCTATATCTTTAGTGGTAAATGTTTTGGAAAGAATTATCTATAGTTTGTAACTCGTATGTTTTCACTTTCAAGTGTAGTTCCGTAATTATGGTGAAAACGATCAATGAAAATCCCACTGTTTGATACAGTGAAAGTTTTAAAAATAATCTTGTTATATTTCAGTAATGAAGTTAAAACATGGAATAAATAACAGATCATAGTGCACTGTTGAACCAAGACGACTTTCACTTTCAACAGTGTTTTGTCGTTTATATTTCACCACAGTAAGCAACAGCATGCAAGCAAGTTTCAAATTGACAGCTATTTGCATGGGTTTTGTAATATAAAATATAAATTAAGTTAATGTCCTGAACTACAAAAACAAATCATTGCACATTTTCCGAGAGGAAATTTGGTGAAAATAATTAATTCTTTGACAAATCGCTTTAAAATAAATTGTTACTGCAGTTTATTTGTTTTATGACATTAAAGTATCAATACTTCGTCATTGCACATTCCGCAAGACCTCAATGTCAAATTAAAGCGGTATTCTGTTGAGAATGGATAACATTTTTTTCGTTTTAAAACATCTGCAGAATCCTGAGCGATGGAGTTGTGCCCGAACCAGACCATTAGGGCGAGGGTACCGACCTTGATTATGCGAATGTCAGGAAACAAACTTGCGATAACGCTATTTTAGCATAAAGCGTGTAAAAAGCTAATGAAATGAACATTAGATGTATATCGAAAAACGTTCGTTTCCTTTGTGTTTTATTTATGCAAGGGCCTCCATGTTATCACACATAACTCTCCTATTTGAAACGCCCTGAAAACGCTAAAATAGTTGTTATAGCGATGCAATTTTGAAAAGTGTTTTAACTGTACCCGTGAGCGACAAACTTAAAAATACTATTGATGCGGAATTGCCATGGATGTCAAAATGCAACAGTAGGATGTAGTAAATGTGCCGCAACAGAAAAATACATTTTTCAGTGAACATGGCTTTTATTATTGTACAAAATGAGAAATTTGAATTATAGTACATGATTCTTGGTAAAATCCGATGAAACAAGGAGCTCAATCAATTTCTTTTGTCAGGCTCTGACTTAGCTGAATGAACCAGTATGAACAGTTTTCACAACATGTATTTTTAAAGCTAAATAGAATACAAACACAATAGAATAAAAACAATATTGTGCGATCAGAAATAAAATTTAACACTTATTTCATAGATCAACAAGTAGGAGCCGAAATAACATGTAGCATGCATTAAACAGATTCACTTCACATCCCCTTCGGCGTCATTTTAATATTAATATACTCGTGACACACATACTGGTCTAAAGGTCTTGATGTTACATTATACAGTCAATGCTGATTAAGATGCAAACAGAGATATAACTGACACAATGTTAGTTTGTTACCTTAAATTTCTCAACAGGTAGGGGGAAACCTGAAAACCCCGAAACATCAACAGTAATGCTATATTTTGCTGTCTTCAGAATTATCACATTCAATGTTTGCTAATATTTTTGATCGAGTTACGCTAGTCTTGGTTTATTATGTCTTTAGCTGCCGAGTCATGACAATGTGCGATGAATAATAGTTGCCAGGACAGTGACATTTTACAGACGGAATATCCGATTTAGATTTTTGTGTAGATTGTCAAATAATGTGTTTAATGTTTTATATTTGCGTCTGTATCTTGACGTCTTGTAGGGCACTGGCTGAGGTCAAGCACGCCCTACGATTTATTGTGCACATGTACACTGTTTTAATAAATACTTACTTTATAGTTATGTACAAGTTAATGCTCGTCGAGGATCATATTTCTTTTAATCATTAAAATACATATTTTCTTTAGCAGGTACTCAAAAACAGCTAAATTCTTATTTATATCTCAACACTTTTTATTAAGTCTATCCGACAAATTTATTTTAGCTATTACATTGAGTTCGATCTGATGAGATCCTAGTATGTATAGTCAAAGTGTCTGTATTGTGTTTGTTGAACAAACCAAGGATAAACTATATTAAACATGCATAGAATAGGACTCAGTAAATAAATACACAAAGCCCTTACTAATAATTACGATGCATTAGGACATATTGATTCCTTGCATGTGTAAAAGTCATTAAATTTGTTTCTATATTGTAGTCTATAGAGGATTATTTCCTTGACCTTTCTGACCGTCCCTCTTGACAATAATTATAGAGCTTCTTACAGTATATTTCCATTATATTCTAACTATTGATATATAGCGTTTCTAGACGTCCATGCAAATCAATGTCTTCTGGTGCGTATCGTAGGCAAAGTGATTATTTTAATCTTTACACAAAAAGAAACTGCAGCAGACCAGACGAGAACCATAAATCTATTTTGCCTACGTTTTCAATATCTTGCTTTAATTAAATTTGCTGGGGTATACTTAGTGATGGGCCGACAATCGGGGACAATCGAATAATCATCGGCGTTGCATTCATGAGCGCGATCGCCGGCTTCACTTTTCCCTGACCGATTAATTACTTGGCATCCTAAAAGGATAATTTAGTTGTTTCTGGCCTTTTTCTTTCTGGTATTTACGGTTCTTTGGGGCAATTATGCCAAGGGAAACTACTCTACGTAAAAATGACTTCCTCCAAAGTCTCGACAGAAACTGAGGTCTTCTGTAAACACCCAGATTTTGGAAGATATATGGCTTATACAAAATTAAGCCAGGAAAACCTTCAACCTAAACTCTTGACATTAGTATGGCAATATGCATAGCATGCCGTAGGACTTAGGCAAGCATATTAGCAAAGGTATTTTCAATTTTTTATTTTGTGGGACTGAAATCCTTCCAGTTGTTAGCTAAGAATTAATAAACCGTTCAAAACCCTTTTTTGCTCCAAATAATTTAATAACACAATATCACTGGATAAGTCCAAGGTGAAATTAAGACGAGTACCTGATTTGAAGTTTACTATCTTCACAAATATTTTACTTTTATGCTGTTAACTTACTTGTGTTTATGAAGGGATACAATAGAAATAGGATATTTGATGTCTGTGAATTTCATTTCTTAAGAAATGACATAAAAACATACACTGTGAAGTGAACTTATAGATATGCAACTAGAGTAACCGATTATCCGATTATATCCGATTAATCGAATCGGTTGGCTTGTCCGATTATGCCGATTAATCGGTTGGCAAATCTAACCGATTTGCCCATCTCTAGGTATACTTCTAGTTCAAAACTTATGGAAAGATAAATAATATTAAGGAAAAGTGCAGTGTTGAAGGACTATAACTGTATCTAGTATTTGGTTCATAGTTTGATAGAAGATTTTCAGAGAAATTGCTCTGTTAAAGAAATATTTCCGTATTGTCCCATTTTCGATTTATTTCCTTTTATTGTGTTTACGAGGTTTTGATATTTCACACAATGATAAAATAGATTAATAGAAGTGCAGTAGGCACGTTCATGACTCTTTTGTCTTCCTTTAAAAATAAATCCCATCGGCAAGACAAAACATTGATTTCGGTGGGTGATGGCTATGTCAAATATGACTGACTCTTTAATTGTATTGTATCTATCACTGAATCAGGGATAATCATGCTTTCAATTTCGTGACACGGTTTTCCATTAATCTTATGTGAAATATTAGATAATGCCATATATTGGCACTATTGATCAGGATGAAATTTATTCATAATGATGGAATTTTTTATCATTTCAAAATGCCTCCGGTACTTTCAGAATTATTCAAAAATTCAAATCTGACTTTTTCTATAGTACACTTTGCTTATTTAGGTCAATTCAATTTTGTCTCAATTTGTTGATAAATCCATATGTAATTTCTAGAACATTTTAGATAGCATGATAACAAAAAGTTCTACTGTTTTTTCAAAAGCAATTATCTAATTGTGTCTAGTGTATTGAAGAATGTTGATTATGTCTGGCACTTATTGTCTATCCATCGATAGGAATTAACACAATATACCCAGACAATTTATTAACTGATCCGATGATTTATGCTCTATTGAGTTTTTTCTAGCAACGGATTAAGAATTTCTATTCTACCCATCAGTCATTTATATATTACAATTTCTGTATTTGCAGATGAAAAATTATTGATAACGAAAAATTTTTGAAAATAAATGGTATGAGGAAACGGAAACATTTGTTTGTGTTATACGTCATTGTCTTTTGCAGACCAGACTGAAAAATAGATAATGTGTCAGTGTAAGTTGAAATATCTTTCACGAGGGAACACCAGATGCAATATTTTCACAAGTGGCATGGCCACGAGTGAAAATGAAAGATATGGTGTTCATCAGTGAAAAATATTATGATCTTACATGTACAACAAACAAATTTTCTTTTTATTTCATGTTTTGACAAAATTTATCCATTTAATTGCTTCTTACCAGTAAAACATCTCACTCTAATATTTTGGTATTGTACACGTTGACTAATCCAATAATATGTTTAATTTGCATATTTTGACACATAATGGGTCAGGTAAAATCATGGATATTTTATTATTTTATGCGTAGTCGTAATAACAATGTGGTAAATACAATAGTCTTTTCTCAAAAAATACATAAAACGCTGAACCTGAAAGATTAATCCAAAGAAAAATTATCGAAAAAGCTTTTATATACGAACTCCGCACAGATGTAATACGCTATGCAAGAAAAAACGTGGATGCAGATTGCAATATGTGGTTCTCAGGTAACTGTTTTGGCAGTAACTTGACACAATAAGTGACAGATTATTATTTGCTAGCCCAAGTTAAGTCCGAGAGAAAAATCCACGTGCAAAATTTGATATCGCCAATACAGCACTCTACATGGATATAGGGGTATTTATATATGTATTTTAGCTTGGTAGATATAATTATCTTTCCTACTACAAGTTTCTTGCATTTCTATTTGTCAAGAGAGGTCACTTGCAGACCAGTTGTACTCCATATATGGATATGAATTATCAATTAAAACAAAATGTCTGCCGCTACGTTAACGTAATAGATTAAAGTCGAATTATTATAACTGCAGCTAAAGGTATCTTTTCCGAGAGTAAATTTAGTGTTTTATTGCTGATTTCGCCATTTATATAAATTTCGTACGTGAAAACAGTCATGAGAGGCGGACGTTGAAGAAAAAGAACAGAAACTCTGTATGTGAAATTATGCGGAGATAATGTTTAATTCGTACGCATAGGTTAAATCATCGTTAAGCAAATGATTTAACAACTGCTTGACTCAGCAGTTTGTTGTATGATCATTTAATCTACGTGCATGATTATATATGATTTAACAGGAAAAAGGATGGAAGTGAAACTTTGAAAAAAAAACAAGGATGAATATCCAACAGGCAAAGCCACGTTCTAAAAACGCAGCCTCCCAAAACATAAACTCAGCGCGCGGACTCGCACACGATCAACACACACACACACAAAGCAAACACACAAAGACGAAACAAACAAATTAAGGAACACAGTGGTACATCGCATTTGAATGGTCAGTGGCAAAAGCACCAATGGCGAGCTTAAACCGGTTTCAAGTAATTTCTGACATCCTGGAATCTACTTTGAACTTACTATGGTGTTTATGCCACTAACCATTTCAAAAGTGTGCACCACTGTCCTTGTTATGTCTCCTTTTTTGTCATTTGAATCATTGTCTTTGGTTTAAGACCGTTTACAACATTACTAAAGCAGAACATTTTAATTCCCATCTTAGCAGCTACTAGCACCGGACAAAGTAAGTTAACTGACAGGTTATTTAAACCACAGAAAAGGTAAAATTTGTAAAAGAATTTTTATATCTTTGTTTTCCATTTCGGATAATTTTTCATATTATATTGAAAATTATGTTGAAAATAAGCTATTCGTTGGAATATATATACCTATTTTGCACAAAATATTTAAGTGTTCGAAATTCCGAAGCACGGAATGACATAATGAACTATATAATCTCCTGGCCATGAAGATTATTTTGGTATCAATGACACGTGTGGTCTCTGGGTCACTGTACGCTCACATCGCCTCCACCTAGATGTGATGCAAGGTTTACACTAAGTCCTTTATACACGTTTCTATAACCAAAATTTAATTCACTTTACATAAGTAAGTGTATCATGATTGAAGGTTCCATGTGCACTGCCGAATGAACAAATATGCGAATGTCTCTAAATTGTTTTTGTACTTGTAGCATGTGTAAATGTTGAGTTTTGCTCAACCCGGGGCTAGAGGGCGTGTGGGCGGTAGCATCCATTTCTACTACCGTCCATGAACCGAGCCTGCAACATTTTTTGTTTTTGTCGTGTTTGGCGACCACTGGAGTTTCCATGTTCTCTATTTTACTCTTTATTGCGTCTCAGAATTTCTAAAGTGAGCATTAAGAAACTGTTATATTAACATTATGTAAGCGAATACAGGAGTCTGTCAAAGGAAATAAAATATATTAGGTCTGCCGTTTGTCTAGTGGTTAATATATTATACAGCCTCGTGACCGATCTAATAAAACCGCTGGAAAATCTCCCTGGATGTTTTATCACGGAATTTACCACTACACATCGACAAATGAATAATTTACATATTAACAACATCTCGTGATCTTTCAGCAGTGCACATTGGCTAAGATATATATATATATATATATTACTTTGACTTCAATCGAAGGAATGCCCGTGTATAGTTGTCCATACATTCGTCAATGGACAAGACTTCTACGTTTCCGCATACATGTATATATATATATATATATATATATATATATATATATATATATATATATATTTGTTTTCAGTCTTTCTTTTATCAGTCTTTCTTTTATTGGAAATGATTGTTGGTGCCCCTGTCCAAAATGTTGTGTTGGATCGTTTATCATTGCTCACAATATGAAGTGTTGTCCGACTTAAATGACTTCAGATATTGTGTATTTTCATCACTGAAATAACTCTTTCCTTAGGTGACTTTTACTTTGACTTTAATCGAAGGAATGCCCTAGTATAGTTGTCCATACATTCGTCAATGGACAAGACTTCTGCGTTTCCGCATATATATATATATATATATATATATATATATATATATATATATATATATATATATATATATATATATTTGTTTTCAGTCTTTCTTTTATCAGTCTTTCTTTTATTGG
This sequence comes from Mercenaria mercenaria, assembly GCF_021730395.1. Taxonomy (NCBI): domain Eukaryota; kingdom Metazoa; phylum Mollusca; class Bivalvia; order Venerida; family Veneridae; genus Mercenaria; species Mercenaria mercenaria. The sequence goes on from NC_069364.1 coordinate 94,209,278, forward strand.
AAATGATTGTTGGTGCCCCTGTCCAAAATGTTGTGTTGGATCGTTTATCATTGCTCACAATATGAAGTGTTGTCCGACTTAAATGACTTCAGATATTGTGTATTTTCATCACTGAAATAACTCTTTCCTTAGGTGACTTTTACTTTGACTTCAATCGAAGGAATGCCCGTGTATAGTTGTCCATACATTCGTCAATGGACAAGACTTCTACGTTTCCGCATACATGTATATATATATATATATATATATATATATATATATATATATATATATATATATATTTGTTTTCAGTCTTTCTTTTATCAGTCTTTCTTTTATTGGAAATGATTGTTGGTGCCCCTGTCCAAAATGTTGTGTTGGATCGTTTATCATTGCTCACAATATGAAGTGTTGTCCGACTTAAATGACTTCAGATATTGTGTATTTTCATCACTGAAATAACTCTTTCCTTAGGTGACTTTTACTTTGACTTCAATCGAAGGAATGCCCGTGTATAGTTGTCCATACATTCGTCAATGGACAAGACTTCTGCGTTTCCGCATTTCTTTTATGTCAACTTATTTGACGTTCATTCAGTGCGGTGACTTTCTTTTACAACTGCAACGTGAGATTATGTTTCAGATCCCCATATGTTCACAAATGTGATTATTTTCAATGTATGTCCAACTATTCATTCATTTTATGTCTAGATGTAGTTGTTATAATACGTTTGAAATTCATATGCAAATATATTAATCTTAATGGTACTTTAAAATATCAGTATTTACGTTATACCTATATACCAGCAATATTGGACCCGCCCGCTTAGTTCAATAGGGAGAGCGCAGATCTACGGATAGAAGGGTTGCGAATTCGATTCTTGTGCAAGGCTTATGTTCTCCGCTAGGTAGGATAACTGTTCGCCAGTACATAACTGAAATGTTGTTGAAAAAACGGTTCTAAATAATTATAAAAAAAAAAACAGCCAATATACTGTTGGGTTTCGAGCGCAAGTCTCTCTGTATTCTGTCTGTCACTCTATGTCGTCACTTCTAGTGTTGTAAATATTTGATTCTTTTTGTATGGACAATTTCTTACGCATTTAGACAAGACTTGTTTCTCTCTTTATAGTTCATATAGGATATATCATATTTGCATGGTGTCCTAATACATTAACGAAACCACTTAAGTGTTATATCGTCTATGAGTTCGTTTACAATCGTGGGGCATTGTTGACATTGTATGTATTTAGATATTACTATATCTTTAGTGATGTTTGTTTTGGATTGAACTTCCTATTGTTTATTACTCGTATGTTTTCACTTTCAAGCGTAATTCCGTAATTATACTGAAAGCAACAACTGAAAATTCCACTGTTTGAAATAATGAAAGTTTTTAATATAATTAACTGTTATATTTCAATAAAGTAGTTAAAACATGAAACAAATAACGAGCCAGAATGCACAGTTGAACCAAGACAATTTTGACTGTGCAAGCAAGTTTCCAATTTGACCAGTCAAAAGTTTTGCAGCAACTGCACTTGGGGCATGGGCTTGGTAATGTAAATTTAGTCAAATGCTAAACGATAAAAAAAAAATTATATTCTGTGAAAACAGAATTTCCATACATTAATTCTTTGACAAAGATCATCGCTTAAAAATAAATTGTTATTGCAGTTTACTTGTTTTATGACATTCAAGTATCAATTCTACGTCATTGCAGAAATCGCAAGACCTCATTGTCAAAGTAGTTGAGACACGGTGGGGAAACCAAGAATGCAACGTCATCAAAACCCAGCGCAAATGAGCTGGCCACACCGAAATTTACGTCGATTCAGGTCAGAAAAGTCTTGTATCTTTTTTATTACTGCAGTTTTCGACTCGAGATAAAGAGCACCGTACCCGGCCTGGAGTATACTATTCTGCGGTAGTGTTCCATGTTGTACGTTTAGCTTGGTTATTGCTCGAAAACGCGAACAGTTGGCAAAGAGGGTATGAGCTGTACCACACTTTTGTCTAAGAAAGTGAGTTTTGATCGTATTTTCGTGAAATGAGGACAGATTTGACGCTCATTTAATATCAGTGACGAGCATAATAGTCAATCATTGTTTTATTCTGCTATTTTCAAGGATATCTGACGATATTTTATTCGAAACAAACAACATTATTAAAATGAGAACATCCACACTGACGACTTTGTTGGAGAACATCCACACTCTTAATTACAATTATTGCAGTTATGCTTCCTAAAAGCTATGTCTTAGGCAGTCAAGCTACGTTGTTCAACAACAAATGTCGTTGGGAAATTAATTTTGGTAAATCAACATTTACTTCCAGTCGTTTATTAACCCGGTAAGTCACATACTGTATGCGGAGCTTAAATTTGTTCACAAAATAATTTTAAATACTAAACAGGTAGCCAATAATTAGAAAAATAAATCTTCTCATTTCATTTAAATAATTTTGGCACCAATTACATATGCGAGATAACAAAGTATATGTAAATTTTTTTTGCCAAACCACAAACCTATACTTAAACACCCTTACAATTTTCCTGGCTGAACTACTATTAATGAACAATACGGCTCAAGCTCTATAAAATAGTTTGAAATTATTAAGATCTGCTAATATCAAAAGGTGTCCGCAACTAGTAAATTTATCAATACAGTTGTAACAGTTTTTAATGTTTGAAATTATTTTTTGTCCAATAGCATTGCAGTACATTTCAAATTATGGGAAATTTATTTTAATAAATCAGAATTTGATTGAAGTGCGATATTAGGGGCTAAGCTTCAGCCAGAAAACCTGCTCTGCGGTATCACTTAAGACAGTCACAGCGGAGAGAGAAAACCAAGGATGTGAGGAGTGTGGAAAGGTGTATAAATACTGACGAAAGTTGAAGGCGCCACATGAAAATCTTTCCCGTATGTTGCCTAAGGTAGTTCTACAAGTTTTGATCCATTTGTTTTTCTTCAATGATTTAAAATTCGATTAAACTCCGATTTTTTCCAAATTATAGAATAAACTTGCAACTTTTGGCAAATGTAAATTGATAGTGTCATGTGATTTTTTCTGCTTAACAAAATGTTTTGACCGTAAGTAGCTTTTTGTAATATGTGCCTATAGAAAATCATCTTTTCAAAAGTAAATTGCCCCCAATGAAGCTTTTAATGAATCTTCTCAGTCGAAAATATAAGCTACGGTCTTACGTGTGCCTTTATTTTAGTTTATACAGAATTCATTTTAGGTCGATTGTGAAGGAAGTTCTACAACTTATATTATTCACTCTCGGCCCCTCATTCCTGATAGGATCAATCTCCACGAGGGTATGAGAGAAGAGGCCAGTTTCCCTTTTAATGCTGAGCGCCAAGTAAGGAAGCTACTGATACCATTTTTCACGTCTTTGGTATGACGCGGCCGGGGATCGAACCCACGACCTCGCGCGCTCGAATTTCGGTTCCGTATGCAGAACCCAGGCTTTAGTCCTCGCAATGATAATACATTGTATGCCTTTCTGCCGGTTTATCAAATGTGAATAATCACCTTAAGTGATAATGCCCTTTTTATGTATAAGGTTGGATTGTATTTGATATTTGAAAGAGACTTCCGTTTGCTGAAATAAGATTTAAAATATCTTAGTTATAATATTTAGTTAAAGTACTAACTATCCGTGTTTTATGCACTTTGGGGTGGATATAGTTATAAACAAAATAACTATTCCATTCCTCTATTTGCTTTGAAACTTTGTTTGCAGGACTTTTATGCAAATTTGTCTTGTTATCTTAAAATATTTTTTTCCTAAGATGCAACCAATCTGAACACCGTGTCCTTATGCCACACTATACACAGAGATTAATGTTAGCCTAACATGTGCTCAGCCATTGCCATATGATTATGCAGATCTATTAACTGCTGATTGTATGTATAGACGACACTGGTTGTTGAACAACGTAGCTTGACTGCCTAAGACATAGCTTTTAGGAAGCATAACTGCAATAATGGTAATTAAGAGTGTGGATGTTCTCCAACAAAGTCGTCAGTGTGGATGCTCTCATTTTTATAATGTTGTTTGTTTTGAATAAAATATCGTCAGATATCCTTGTAAATAGCAAAATAAAACAGTGGTCGACTATTATGCTCGTCACTGATATTAAATGAGCGTCAAATCTGTCCTCATTTCACGAAAATACTATCAAAACTCACTTTCTTAGACAAAAGTGTGGTACAGCTCATACCCTCTTTGCCAACTGTTCGCGTTTTCGAGCAATAACCAAGCTAAACGTACAACATGGAACACTACCGCAGAATAGTATACTCCAGGCCGGGTACGGTGCTCTTTATCTCGAGTCGAAAGCTGCAGTAATAAAAAAGTTACAAGACTTTTCTTACCTGAATCGACGTAAATTTGTGTGTGGCCAGCTCATTTGTGCTGCTTTTTGATGACGTTGCATTCTTGGTTTCCCCATCGTGTGAGAAGGGATAACATTTATTTCGTTTTATAACATCTGCAGAATCCTGAGCGATGGGGTGTGCACGAACTAGTTCGTTAGAGTTAGAGCACCGACGTATTCTTTTAGAGTATGCAAATTTTAGGAAACAAACTTGTGATAACGCTGTTCTAGCATAAATCATGTAAAAGCTAATTAAAATGAACATTACATGTATATCATGTTTACTTTTTTGTTTAACAGTACATCGCCTCCTTGTGACCACACGTTACCGTCATATTTGAAACGCCCCGAAAATTATAATGCTTAAATAGTTGTTATAGATCACTGCTTTCTTTAAGGCTAGTCATGTAATTAACCTCCTCATTGCTTCACAAAGCAATTAAAAGTGTTTTAATTGTACACGAGAGTGACAAACTGGTATTACTATTGATGCGGAATTGCTACGGATGTCACAATGTAACAGTAGTATGTAGTAAATTCTGCCGCAATAATAAATACATTTTATGTCGGTAAAACTGGCTATTTATTACTGTACAAAATGAGAAGTTTAAATTCTAATATATGATACTTGCTAAAATCTGATGAAACAAGGAGCTAAATTAATCTCCTTTGCCAGGCTTATCAAAATTGATGTAGTAATAATCGATCAGACTTGGCTGAATGAACCAGTTTTGAACAGTTTTCACAACATGTGTTTTAAAAGAGGATAAAAAAACAATATTGTGCGATCAAAAATTAAATTTGACACTTATTTCATAGATCAAAAACTAGGAGCAGAAATAACATGTATCATGCATTAAGCATATTCACTTAACATCCTCCTCAGCATCAGTTTAATGTTAATACACTCGTAACACACATACAAGTCCAAAGGTCTTGACGTTACATTATACAACCATGATCAATGCTGATTAAGATTGATCTCGACATCAACAAACGTCTTGAATTTTTAAGCAGAAGAGCATTGCCTGTGCAACAACGGACAATAGCTTGCCATTCAAAATCAGACTTGAACGATCATCGTACGCGGAGAAGATGCAAACAGATATATAATTGATATGATGTTAGTTTGTAGCATAATAGTGACTTCCTTAAATTTCTCAACAGGTTTGGTAGGGGAAATCTCAAAAACCCATTTGTAAGATCAACACTATATTTGCTGTCTTCAGAATTATTACACTCTGGCTTTACCAGTATACTATGATCGAGTTACTCTAGTTTGTGTAACTACCAAGTCGTGGCAATTTGCTAAGAATGATAGTTGCCAGGACAGTGACATTTTACAAACAGAATGATTACTGTCAAATCATGCTGGATTTTTGTGTACATTGTCAAATAATGTGTTTAATGTTTGATATTTGCTACTGTATCTGGACGTCTTATAGCGTATTGACTGAGGTCGAGAACGCCCTATGATTCATTGTGCACGTGTACACTTTTTCGGCGAATGCAGTACTAAGAACGAATTGGTGAGCTGGACCGACCCATGCCAGGTGACTTAAGTTTGCAAATCAGACTACTGGATAACACATTACAGATCCTTTATCAAAATGAATGCAACACTCTGCCTGACTGGAATAGAGTGTCTATTTTTCACTCTGTTGATCGTGCAACGCTCTGTGAAATGTTAGACAAAGCGTTTATCCTTAATGACGCTGTTCACAGTTTTAAAGCTACTTTTCGCTCAGTATATTTAGCAAGAATATTCATATATGTAAAAAATGATAAGTTAGTTTAATAAATATAATAAAACCCTGTTCAAATGCAAACACATATCTATTTACAGAAAGAGCTGACTACGGTCTGCGTAACATATGAATAAGGGTGTGATTATGCGATCGATTAAAGGAGTGACTTCCAGACCACTGCTGTAATTAGTCCTCGTAAAATAAACCAAAAAAAAATTGCACACCTACGAAACCATTGTGAAAAATTAAAATGTTACGGTCCAGCTATGTTTCAACTCGGTTAATGTGCGTATCTGTGGTAACGTGTCAACGGCTGCTGGACTCGTACAGTTGATCTGTTTTCAAGACGGACTAATATTTGATCACAATAATTACAGAATACTCTATTCTAGTATCTGTAATGATCCTGCGAGCTCGTAGAGGTGATCTTTTACCCAGTCAGACAAAGACTTGATCACAAAATTACAGAGCACTCAAAATTCAAGCATCTGTAATGGTTCTGTAAAGCTTCTGTAATATTGGTGTAGGTATGCTGAGGGTAGAAGATAAATGCTTAGGCTACTTAAGTGGGTCCGTACCCAGTTACCAATAGAAAGAAGAGCAATACTGTTCCAGCTTTACTAATTTTAATAGATGCCTATACTCTGGCTTCCCGACTTGTTGATTTCCAACATGTTCGAAAAATATGTTTGTGAACGTATAATTTATGCTTCGAAACGACGCACACTTCTGACGTTCAAAATTCTCCGTAGAAATAGACGAAGTTTGGTTAATAAATATTTTAATACGGCTTTTCTATATAAAGATCTTGTTTGAGTCAGTGACCAGTATTAAATGCGAAAATAATTATAAAATAGATCATCTACGTTTCGAAAAATGCGTATCAAATTCTAGATATTGCAGACCAGTCATGTAGTGTTCTAGCTTTAGTCAAAAGAGGTAAATGGAAAGTCAAACTGGTTTAAGTACCATTTAGTTTCGTAAATTACTGTTCTTTAGCCGTAACGTATGCTAGAAAGCTGTTGTAAAACTGACTGCAGTCGAACATTTCCAGCCCTACTTATACTAAATCTAAGGAAACGAACAAGAACGTGATCGGAAAATGTTCGACGGTTCGTTTTGGTTGACGTCCAATGTTCGACGTTCGAAAATCGTTCGACTGACGTTCGGAAACGATCAATTTTTGTACGGACGAACGCTGTCAACCAACCTAACCAACCAGAGAAAATACGATCTCAAGCTAAAATTGAATGAAACTTTGATAGAAAATTACTGTTACATAGAGAAAAGCCTTTCTTAAAATGATTAACTATGGGATTTCCACCAAAATAAGTCTTTTGCCGAAACATAGTGATTTACAGTAATGTAAACAATACACTGGAAGCAGTTGCTAATGACAACGGAAGTTATACAATCTCATCATGCATCAATGATCATGACTGACGTAAACATGAAACATACATGTGAAATAACAATAAATGCAGCTTTCTTGCAAAGTGTGCGCCGTTTACGAGTTAAAACACTGGTAATCATTAGATATAATAATATATTTCATAACCCTAACTGTTTATAGCGTGACATTAAAGTTTGTTGGCAAAATAACCATCATTTGCATCACAACAACAACAATATAACAACATGTTACGATATGAAGGTAATGGTAGGGTATATCATTACCCCCCTCTTACAAAGGCAAAGCTCCTGCTGCCTTACCTACAGACTTTAAAGTTAAATTAGATGTGTTATTCCTGACTAGAAAGTTTAAAATAGAGTAAATAACGACTAGTACGCCAACGACTTAAGCACACGGTAAAAGTCTTTAACAACAATAGCGTCATAACATTCAACTAATGTCATTTCCTCGAAAGGTTTGAAATTCAACATGCAACACACAGTAAAAGTTCAATTAGTTCCAACTTTCAAGTACCAATACACACTGTATGAAAGTTACTTTAAAATGAACGCGAAATCTCCTTAAAGTAAGAGTTTATTTATTCGCTGTTTAAATTGGTTTATATATCACTGTTCAAATTCATTTAAGTTAAACTAACACCTTTTGGCAGTCTGAATTCCAAATTTTCATAAGTTTCATACTGAATGTTTCTTTAGGAATTTCATATCAGTTTGTTGCAAATGTTGCGCGAAATTTTAATTTAAAGTTTTTTCACTTTTTACACTTTTTAAGGGCTTTGCGTTTTCTTTGCCCTTGGTCACTTTACTATCCGTGGCGCGATCCTGAGGTTGATGTGCTCGCTCCAACATTGCAATTTTTCTCTCAATCCTCGAGAGCTCGCCAACCACTCTATCAAGGGTCTTGTCCTGGCATCTTATGGCGCGAGTGTTGCTGTCTATAACGTCCACTATACGCTTGGTTCCGTCGTTTATTGCTGCAACAATGGCGTTCAGAGCAGCGTTCATGACTTTCGTCTCCTCCTCCGTCTTCCTCTTCTTAGGTGCAGGCCCATTTGTAGAGCTTCCTCCCACTGACACCACTTGTTACAGACTTTGTGGCCAGCGGTGTGACGTTGCTGGCTTCTTGCATCAGAGGGTTCTCCTGGTTTATATCTATCAGGGTATGGAGGATATGCTCTGTTCCTTTCTCGTCCAGACATGGGGTGTTCAAACTTCCGTTTGGCGTCCTGGTTGGCATGACTGGAGTATGCAGGGTAGATGCGATGCTTGTCGTTGGAGGCTGGCTCTCCACCCTACGGAAGATTGAAGTACAAGATGTGGGTGCAGTGCAGGTAGTTGGAGGCTGGTTCTCCACCCTACCAACAGCTGGAACGTGCAGGGGAGGTGCAATATTAGTGGTTGGATGCTGGCTCTCCACCGCACTAAAGGCAGGAATGCGCATGGAAGATGCAGTGAGCGTGGTTGGAGGCTGGCTCTCCACCCCACGGGCGATCAATGTACTCTTGGTAGGTGCGATGCAACTAGTTGGATGCTGGCTATCAAAGACTGGAACATGCAGGGAAGATTCATATTAAGAATATCATCCAGATAGCGTGATGTATTATTAAATGCACTGATAATGTCTGTCTGCCTGTTTTGAGAAAGGCTCAAAATAAAGTCTCCTTCATATCAATATAAAACCAAATCTGCGACAAGGGGAGGGCAATTTGTTCCAATGGGAGTACCAATAACTTGTCTGAAAACTGCATTCCCAAACCTGACGTAAATGTTACTCAATATAAAAGAAAGAGCTTTTCAAACTTCGTCACAGGTACACATTGTATAATGTTTAATAATGCAGCTAGTGAAAAAAGCTTTATTGCAGTCGCAAGTCAGAAATGTAGTATTCTCCCTGGCAAAGGTCTTTTGAATTAGTACAGTTCGAAATCGTGAAGTTCGCACTGACAATCGTGAAGCTCGCACTGACATAATGCGATGTAAATTTTCCTGGCCTTGGTGGCTTTTCTGGGATCGATGACACTCGTCTCTGTGTCACTGCTTACACAGCCTGCTCCTAACATTTGATGCAAAATTTACACTTAAATCTGTTTACACGTTCCTATAATCAAGTTTTAATTCACTTTACATTTTATGTCCAGAGTTTTACTCTTTATTGCGTATTAATAGTTCTAAAGTGAGCATTAAGAAACTGTTACGTAGGAAGAACGAGACAAATATTATGTAGGCAAATACTGGTAATTCTGATAAAACCGCTGGAAAATCTGTAATTATTTCCCAGGATGTTCTATCACGGAAGTAAACATAAGAATCGACAAATTAATAATTCACATAATACAATAACAAAATAACATGTCGTGATCTTTCAGCAGTGTAAATGTATTATTTAGTTTTCAGTATTATATTTGATGTCTTGCTTTTGTCGGATATAAAATTTATTCTGACTATTGTATCCACCTATTAGATCGATTGTTCTTGCACGTGTTTATTACATTTCACAATATGAGGTGTTGTTCAATGACAGTGTATGTTGCTCTTACGAGACTTCTGCGTTTCCTCATTTCTTTCATGCCAACTTATTTGACGTTAATTCAGTGTGGGGACTTTCTTTAACAAATGGTATCATTCATATTCACCTGTTTTCACAAATGTAGCAGCTCTTGCATTTGATTATTTAAAATAATTGTCAAACTGCTTTCAGCGTTATTACATTTAGTTGTGATAATACGTTTGAAATTCATTTTCGAACATTTAAACTTAAGTGTACTTTAGAATATCAGTATTTACGTTAATCATATATAGTACTGGGCCTGCCTGCTTAAAACGCAGGTCTACGTATCGCAGAGTTCCTGGGCGAGGCTTATGTTCTTCTGGGTAGGTTAAATATCCGCCGATATCTGAAATATTGTTGAAAAAAAACGGCGCTAAACAAATAAAACAAAACAAACAACATAGTGTTGGGTTTCAAGCTCAAGTCTCTCTGCATAAAGTCAGTCACTCTATGTCGACGCTCCTAGTGTTGTAAATATTTGATTCCTTTCGTTTGGGCGATTTATTACACATTTAGACAAGACTTGTTCCTCTCTCTAGAGTTCATATAGGGTATACAATATTCGCATAGTGTCTTAATACATGTACGAAACCACTTAAATTTGTCAATCTTCAAACCTTTTCTGTTGTATTTTCGTCCCACGCGTTTAAATAATGGTTGCTCCACAGGTCCGGTATTTAATTGGTCACAGGTTGTATGTCTGCTACACTTTTCAAAGGCTGTGTCACAATATGCAAAGAACAGTTATTCAGAAATGTTGTCGCATTTTATAGTTAGTAGAGAATCGTTGCAACATTTCCGCATACTTCCGTATATGTTTGGCAATATTTTTAATTTACTGAATGCTACTTTGACGTGTTGTTTTAGTGTTTTGTGACTCTTAGTAGGTGATATATTAAAGTGGTCGAGAACTCTTTTGTCTTTAATTGTAGATTGGTATACGCTTTTTTATTTGTTTGTTTGAGACAATTCCGAATGGCAAGTACTTATGTACACAAACGACTTAGAAATCTACGTGTATGATGTATAGTCAAGTACCATAGTGTTACAGAATTTCCCTCGGAACAATTAATTATTATTATTGTGCTCTTTATAATTAACGGACAGACAAATATTTAAGTTAATTGCACGATTCTATGGAAAGACAATGGGACAACTGCAGAAGCATCATTATATTATTTGTACTTTTTTTCGGACAATGTTAAATCTAATATATACTAATACGTGATATTGTAATCTCATCTACAAGATCTAACAGGATTAAATCATTACAAACTTTATCAGAAGGTAAACCGTCATCTACAATACGGAAATTGGCGAACATTTTTTAATCGTGCACGTGTGGAATACGTAACAATGTTTAACACTATTTTAGGAAAATAACGCTCATTTAATTATGTATTACAGATCTTTTTACAGACATTTTATCCGTCTTTAGAATGACCTTTGATTCTCGTATACGCGTCCAATCAACTGAATATTGAACATCGATTTTAATATCAGATTAAGATGGAAACTTGGCGTCTACTAGACGATCTATAATTGTATTGAGAAATTACACTTTATTGTCGATAACATTTCTAAAATGAGTCTGTGTAGGAAGAACATTATTAGCAAGACGCTTATTCTGGGCAAATTCTGCTAATCAATATTGGAGTTTTGATATAGTTTGTATTTATACCCACAAAAAGTAACTATAGATCGTTTTACTGACAACAACGTGTAACATAGTATCGTTGCACATCACTTTAGTTTTCTGCGTGCGTACATTCCTGTCTGCCTAATGGGGTTGGCATAGACATTTTCAGTTTACTACTATTGATGACAAAAAAAGCATGTTATATGATGCTGACCTACGCAGGTACAGAGTTGATCTGCAAATACACTAATGGTGTGAAAAACTATGTACACATGGGGAATCGTCATATGTACAAACATAAAAAAAAACATTCCGTCTCGCGTCTATATAGAAATCTTCACGACTCAAGCTTTGGGAGCGTCCGAGGAGGATGCGATATTCGTATGGTTGGGGAGGAGCAGGTTTCTCGACTCATTTTGGTAGAAAGGTTATATTTATGTCCTGGAATATTTATCATTGCAGTGAACACATATCGTATAGGAATACATACTTTTGCTTGTGAAATAAAAAAAGCAATTATAATTGCCCTGCAAATGCGATGTTTTTTTCCTGTCCATTCTATGCAGGACGGCGAGCAGTGATTTTAATTCTGTTCGTAGTTTCCAGTGATGTATATTTGTTTACTAATCATGGGCTCATAATTCAACTTTTAAGAACAATTTCAATAACAGTAAAGCCCAAATTTTCCATTATTTTTCTTTTTTCTTCTATTATGCATGTTATATTTGGTCATAATAGAAGCATGATGCACCTATTGTCCACTCTGTGAAAAATAGTTCGATTTTGCACTGAAACACTTAATATTTGTCAGTCCGGTCTGGATTATTGTAAAGAAATACGGAGTCAAATACTGGTCAGTCTGTGGTGAGGACATTGCGGAAAAATCAGGTGCATGATCCTCTCAAAACAGTTCCATATTTGTGCTATATTATAGAAGCCACCAGAATCCCAGAGTTATCTCCCATTAAACGTCTGGAAAATGGAGATAAAGCATGCATATGTTGCATAAAGGATCACAAGATTGTACTCCGAATGCTTTTATAAACAATACTAATATTAAAAACCAGTTTTTTTTAATTCACCCACGGTCTTTTTTGACATGACTTCTTTTTACCTGCAATGTTTTATCTGATCTCTTCTTTCCCATTCCTGTCTCGTTAATCAGTATTCTAAGATAATATAAAAGCCAATGTACTTTGATTCAGTTTTCTTGCAATTACAGATATTTCTTCAATGTTTATCGATATTAAAATGGAACTAAGTGCGCTGTTTGTAGAACTGTGTCAAGTCATGCATATTAATGAAAATTGTCCATCCATCAAGGGATTTTGAAATTATTTGGTACACACATTCCCCATACTCAGACAATATTTCATTCATAACATCCATACCCCTAGCACAAAGGTCACGATCACAATTGGGGGGGTCAAAGGTTGGAAGTTTTCTTCCCTGTTCGTTCCATAACACTGTTATCCTTTAAGGGATTTTAATATGATGTTGCACAAACATCCCATAATGAGACGATGTATCATGCATGACAAACAAGCCCCTAGCTCAAAGGTCAAGGTCAAACTTGGGGGGTACAATGTTAGTAGTGCTTTTTTTCCTGTCTGGTCTATAACTCTGTCATCAATTAAGGGATTCTAATATTACATAGCACAAATGTATCCGATAATGAGACCATGTGTCATGCACGACAACCAGACCCCTGGTCAAGGTCACATTCGGAGGTCAAAGGTCAACAGTTTGTTTTCCTGTCCGGCCCATGACTCTGTCACCCATCTAGGGATTTTAATACTACTTGACACAATATTTCCCCATGTCTTGCCCAACACTCAGATCCCTGACTCAAACTTCAAGGTCACACTTGGAGGTCAAAGTTCAATAGGATTTTTTCCTGTGCGGTCCATAACTCTGCCATCCATCAATGATTTTAATACTTTTGGCACAACTGTTTGCCATAATGAGACAACTTGTCACGCACAACATCCAGGCTCCTTGCTTAAAGATCAAGGTCACACTCAAAGGGGAATAGGATTTTCCCTGTCCGGTCCGTTACATATAGGTTATAAAACATTTACCAAACATTTACCCAGATATTACATAGCAGTTACCACTCCCATTTAAATGAAGCAGTAAGGGAGCATGCACTTTTTCAAATGTAGTTTCATGTTATGTATAAATATGAACTCGAAACAGAATTTACAGACTATTTCTCTCTTATACAGGACAGGTTATTCTAAACTACAACCTTAAAAACAATGATGTTAAAATTGTGTATGGTCTGAAATGAAAATGATTCATGGTATTATTGTTCCTTCTCTTGAAAAGGAACAACTAAGGTTGACATTTCACACTTGATTGAGCAGGTAATGGCTACAAGGGTACTGTCAGAGGCATCAATGATCAAATTACAAGTAGGGCGCCGCCATCTTGGACTCATGCATATTAATTTACAAATAGCCTTTATGCCAACGTGTGTTCATCCTTCTTTAAATGAATCTATTTGAAATGCAAGTTATTAACAGTAGGCCAACAAGGAACAATAATTCGTATAGCATATTAACAAGTGCATTGCAATGATGTAGAATAGAGATTAATATAATTAATATGCAAGGTAAAAATAGACTCCCGCCAAATAATCACGTAATGAAATAATGACTGGTCACGTGATGTTTGTTATTTTCAGATATATCTACGCAATTTGCAAATGCTTCTTTTCATTTATTTTTTTACATGTCAATACATTTTTCCTACGTTTCGTAAATGCACATCTGTAACTTTTGCGTCTTTATATATGCCGGTGCTTGCGTGCGGAAACATCTGGAAGGGCTATTTCTGCGATTAATCATCTGCAATATGATGTTAAAATCAGATTTTATTAAAAGACAGAATATTGCATATGCGCTAGAAAGAACTTTTGCTAAGCTAAATCTTGTAAGAATATGACAGTGAATGGGTTCTTTAAACCCTGAGTTTTATCTTCCATAAGCTCTTCTAAACAGTATCACAAGGAGTTAACTGGCCCTTCACTGATTGATTATTGGTTGTCTTTATGCAATATAATTTCTATGCAAAAAGTCTTACACAGTCCTGTTCACCTTAAATGTCATAAACAGTTACAGTTCGTGAGAAGGAAAATTGAAAAATGTTGGTGCTTTCCGACGTTGGTAAACACAAGAAACGTTTTTCTTGCATAGTTATTCTAAGATGTATTTCTGAAAATAATATACACTCTCTCATTCAGTGTTATCGTGTAGCACAGAATGATACATATTGTGTAATCAATCTATCTAATTATATATAGTCCTTTCAAATCTATTCATTAATTATATTCAATAATTAGCATCGAACTGTCTGAAATCATGTTTGTTGAGTACATTTATGCTGAAAAAGTGGTATGTACATTATGCTAATATTTCGTTATTTTTGTTTCATCACTTAAATGTTCACTTATCTCAACTCATTACAAAAAACAAATACTGTCAAAGACAGAATTTGCTAAGTTGTAAGCTTTCTTTGTACAGTTCTGCTTCTTTCTTCAAAATGTTTAGTGAGGTCTTTAAGCTCATAGTGAGATTACATTTGTGCTGTCCTTTTATTTACTAACGCTGTGCACTAGTAATTTGCAATTTTAAGTAACTTTAGAGTGTAAATTGAACAAAGTGCACGTTACATAATTTAAATTTCATTTTAGAATATCTTATTAATATTTACAGAGTAAATGTTTCCTACATAGTTATGCTGTACTTCAGTAATGCATCCAAGTTCAAGATTATAAGGCAATCGGGACTTTTCAGATGGAATTTTTCATTTCGGAGTATTTTAACTTAAGAAATATCAATGACTTAATTTCAGAAAAAAAATATAATTCAGAATTTAAAACCAATATCGATACTGCGAAGAATGTGGAAAGTGATTGTCCGTTCACGGGCAGCTGATGGGAGCAGCTTCTATATCGAAACAAGAGCCGTTTGTAAAACACGTATGTCACCCATGATGGCTTTTCCCATTTTTCAGTCCCATGATCGTTATGACCCTGACCTTTGACTTTCTAATACCCAAAACAATAGGGATCATCAAATTTATAAAGTTTGAAGACACTTGGTCAATTGTTTTTCAATTCATTGAATGGAAACTGTTTTTTTTTCACTTTCAGGAGGCTCCTGTGACCTTGACCTTTGACTTACTGACCCCATAAACAACAGGAGTCTTCTACTTCATAAGCCCAATCATACTATTAAATTAAAGGTCAAGTTGATCTCAAGTTATTGCGGGGAAACCGTTTTCAATGTTCAGGTCACTGTGACCTTGACCTTTGACCTGTTGACTCTTAAACAATAGAGGTAATCTACTTTGTATGCTCAATCAGACTTTCAAGTTTGAAGGTTCGAAGTCAAGTGGTTTTCGAGTTACTGAGCAGAAACCGTTTTGCAGGTTCAGGCACCGCTGACCCCAAACACAATAGTCATTTCCTTCATAAGCCAAATTATGCTATCAAATTTGAAGGTTCTGTGTGAAGTGGTTATCAAGTTACTGGGCTTAAATTGTTTTCAAGGTTCATGCTTTTGTGTCCTTGACCTCTGACATACTGACCCGTAACGCAATAGAGATCAATTAGTTTATATGCCAAATCATGCTACCAGGTTTGAAGATTCTGGGCCAAGCGGTTCTAAAGTTACAGGGCAGAAACCATTTTCAACGTTCCGGTTCCTGTGACCTTTACCTTTGACTTACTGACCCCCAAAGCAATATTTGTCATTACTTCATAAGCCTAATCATGCTACCAAATTTGAAGGTTCTAGGTTGACCAGTTCTAAAGTTATTGGGATGAAATCATTTTCAAGGTTGCGACCCTGTGACCTTGACCTTTGACCTATTAACCCAAAAAGTATAAGGATCATCTACTTGATAAGCGTACTCGAGCTATCAAGTTTAAAAGTCCTGGGTCAAGTGGTTCTCTAGTTATTAGGCGGAAACTGTTTTCAAGGTTCAGGCTCTGTGACCTTGGCCTTTGACCTACTGGCTCCAAAAGCTATGGGAGTCATCTACTTGATGAGCCTAATCAAGCTATAGAGTTTGAAAGTATTTGGTCAAGTGGTTCTCCAATTATTGGGCGAAAACCGTTCGCTTTACGAACCGACCGACTAACCGACAAACCTGTGCAAAGTACAATAGGCATCATCTAGCCCAATCATGCTACCAAATTTGAATGTTCTGTGTCAAGAGCGTCCCAAGTTATTGGGCGGAAACTGTTTTGAAGGTTTCGTTCCCTGTGACCTTAACCTTTGGCCTACTGACCCCATAAAAGTAATTTAATATTTGATCATATATTAGTAAAAGTCAATATACCTCTGTATTATTATAAACGATATTCGTTCTTTCGTAAAAACAATTTTTATGTATATTTTGTTTGACTTTTTAAAAATGGTTAGCGGGCGTAAAATGAATTAGATGATGTCTTTGCACTGTTTTGTCAGACAACCTAACTGGGGATGCTCTCATAAAAGCCACAGCTTCCAAAGCAGATATATGACAGTTGCATTTCCAGGGGTACAAAATCACTGTTTCCGACAGATAAACATGTAGAAGAAAATGAAAACTTCCAATCATCAAACGATTTCGAAGATATACTTGCTATAGCCAAATAAATAATAAGGACAAGTAATTGTATTTGTTCTTTGCTATAGCTAAGAGCAGATTCACAGAAAATTCTAGCATTTTCATTGGATTAAAGGTGGTCACGTGATGACCCCCTATTATTCTGTGGAAGGTCAGTAGGTTTTCACTCTAATCTAAGCTAAAATAAGTGGTTGCTAAAACAAATCACTTATAGGGTTTACTAGCGACCCTCCACGGAAATATGCGGGGTCAGTATGATACATATGGAAACTCGGCAAACGCCTCGCTCCCCTACCCACATATTTACATGGAGGGTCACTAACAAATCCAATAATTAATAGTGCTGTACCCAAACATGACAGACACATAGCGTGTTTTTTTTTTTTCGGGAGTAAGTACAGAGGCTTAAGTTAAATCTTAAATCTTACAACCTTATATGCAAAGACAAAAAACAAGAGGGCCACAGTTGCCCCCAAGTCTCTAAAGTTGACCATCTAACCTTGAATATGAGTAAGACACCATAAATCAGGAATGGTAACATCTGTGTTTACTATATAAAAGTAATAAAACAGGTGATATGCCTACTTTTGAACATATTTGTGAGGTCCTTACGACGATGCTACGGACCAAAATTAATGAGATCTAGCCCGAATAAAGTCATTTCAAGATATTCCATTTTTAGCTAAAGTGTCCTTTCAAAAGGGAGAAGTGTCCATAACTTATGACATTTAACAGAGGGCTTTATAAGAATGCTTCAGACCAGGTTTGATGAAGATCCATCAAGCGTTTCATGAGCAAAGTTATTTTTAGCTCCTGGAAGAACCGAGTACATCCATTAAATAAATCTTGGAAAGGACCTTACAATGATGCAACAAACCATATTTCATGACGATCCGTCAAGTGGTTCACGAGTAATGTTGTTTTAAGTTTTTGTTTCTATTTTAAACTCTAACGGCCCCTGGAAGGAACCAAGTGCACAAATTAAATAAATCATGGAGTAGATATTATAATGATGCTACAGACCAAGTTTTATGAATATCCATAATGTGGTTCATGAAGTTTTTAAAGGGCTTTTTGCTTTTTTAGCTTTAGCCGCCCCTTAAAGGTAACAAGTATCGCCATGCTAACAAATCTGGGAAAGAACTTTACAATCATGCTACAAACCATATACCCGTCCGCTTAGCTCAATAAGGAGCGCAGATTTACGGATCGCAGGGTTGCGAGTTCGATTCCCGGGTGATGAATAAGTTCTCCGTGACAATTTGTTTAAAGACATTGTGACTGACATCATTCGTCTTTCAACTCTGATTCATGCGGAAAAGTTGTCAGTTACTTGCGGAGAACCAAGTAATTCTGGCACAGAATCCAAGAACATTGGTTAGGTTTACTGTCCACCGTTTCATAACTGAAATACTTTTGAAAAACGGAGCTAAACTTAAATGAAACAAGAAATATCTTTAAAAAAGATGGTCGGCGAATTGTAGTAAGACAAGAAGTTTACGAGGTTTTCATATCATTTGTGTTATTCTATCATCTATCTAACATTTTGCAAATAGCAAAACTTAACACCACACTTTTACGATTTGATGGTTCTCTTTTAATTTTTCACAAAGGTATCATAGGTGTGTAATTTTGTTTCGTTTATTCTACGACAAATAATTACAGCAGTGGTCTGAAAGACACCTCTACCTAGAAGACTTTAATCGATCTCCTGGCCGTATTCAGCTCTTTCTGTAAATTGACATATCTTTGTATTTGAACAGGTTTTTATTATATTTATTAAACTTACTTATCATTATTTTTAGAAATATCAATACTCTTGCAAAATATACTGAGCGATACGTAGCTTTGTCTAATATTTCACTCAGCGTTGCACAATCAACAGAGTGAAAAAAATGACACTCTCCTGCAATTAGGCAGTGTTGCATAAATCTGTTTTTATAACTTATCTATAATGCAATGGTTATCAAGCAGTCTGATTTGCAAACTTTAGTCACGTGGCATGGGTCGGTCAAGGTCACGAATTCGTTCTTAGTACGGCTTTCGCCGAAAAACAAATAAAAATAAATGCAGATGGCGTTTAAACGTTTTATCTATTGTTGACTCTAGTGGCTCAGGGAGGGGCCAGTTGCCTCCACTTGAACTGAAATTATAAAAGAGATCGGTGGTTATTTTTATTATTTTAGGAAGCGCATTGATTTTGATTAGATTGTTATACTGGGGGATGTTAGGTTTTTAAATTGTGGACAAGGGCAAGGTCGTAGCTGGTTAAAACTCCATGTATCTTTGTATATGACAGGTCTGTATTAAACACATGCTCACTGGGATTATCAGTTGAAACTGAAAATTAATTTCTGCTGCCATGTAATACAATACTTATTGAATGGCTTGCCGGTCAATAGTCTTTCTACCCTAGGTCAATATGTTTGATTATTATATGCCTACTAAATGTCTGTAGATGTATGGCTTGTAAAACAAATTCGGAATTGTACTCTGAAT
The DNA here is from genome assembly GCF_021730395.1 of Mercenaria mercenaria. NCBI lineage: Eukaryota > Metazoa > Mollusca > Bivalvia > Venerida > Veneridae > Mercenaria > Mercenaria mercenaria. The sequence goes on from NC_069364.1 coordinate 94,229,116, forward strand.
CCTGTATTGTGTATGTGATCGGAATACTAATTAATTAATATTCATGACCTGACCAAGTTCTATAAATAGGGCACACGAAACCTCACTCATTTTCTAATATTGTCACAACCTGAAGAAGTAGAAAGACCGTTGAAGAGTTCTTCGCGTACTTTGATTTTCGCAAATATAGTGAAACTGTAAACAATGGACTCTGTGTCTATGGATCATTGGAATAAATGAATGACAATTGATCTTAGTCATAATATACTGATTGACAGCGAATGCTTATGGTTTTGTGTGATGCAGAAAGGTATTAAGTTTTACCTGCAATTTCCAATCGATTGAAATCCTCTCAAAACTTGTAAAATTATTGCTTAAATTTGAGCAAAGCTCGCGGTCTTAGCCGTTCCTATAGAAAAAAATAGGAAGGTGGAAACTCCACAGGTCGCTCAACACAACAAAAACGAAAATGCTGCAGGCTCGGTTTGATTGAGTCAACTTTAACCAACGCCACGCCGACGCCGGGTTGGTATAGCTCTCCATATTCTTCGAATAGTCTAGCTAAAACATCGGCGTGAAGTTGGCAGTACGGCAGTAGCAGCAGTTAACTGCTGCTACTGCCAGCAGTACAGCAGTTAACTGTTCCTTCTGCCAGCAGATACAGCAGTTTATTGCGTGTCGCAGTTAACTACCAGCTGTGACAGCAATTCATCGTGTGTACTAACACCAGTTAACTGCTACCACTGCCAGCAGTAACAACAGTTAATAAAGCTGTATTTCCAGTTAGATGATGTTAATGGCAGAAGCTAATTATTTTGTCAGTGTCCTACATATATGTGTAGTACTTCTAGCAGTTAAATCCGTTTTTCCAGTTTCCTACAGATGTGTAATAGGCCGTCAAACCTACCCTTCTCACTTATACATTTGTCCGTATCGTATACTGAAGCTTTCTTAATCTATTTCTATCTTCAAACTTGTAACTCGTGCGCGTTCAGTTGTTCTTATTACATTTAATGTCATTGGATCGCGCAAGTTCAACGTCCAAGGATATTTCCAACGTCCATTTTTGCTTGTTTTTTTTTGTTACAAAATTACTCAATGGTCATTTCTTTTACGGACATTGCCAAAGAATTGTTATGTTCTGTTGCAAAGTGTTAGGTGCAATGATTTTACATATGTGCTTCTTCCACGACAATGAGGCGGGAAAAGTGCCGAGTCGGGATTCGAACACTCCTCAGCCCGTTACAGATGTTATCGCAAGCAGGTAAATGATGTTTCTACGACATGCTTTGTCATATCTTTGTGTATGTCACTGCAGCAGTTACATATTGTCACTTACTACAGTTTCAGCTGTTTTCTATATGATATTGACAGCTGTTGAAATACGAATTTTTGAGTTTTCTATATTTCCTATAAACATTATATTATGATACTGATAGCAGTTAAATGACGATATCTGGTATCAGTGTCAGATAGATGTTACTGTCAACAGTTAAAAGATGTTTCAACGATTACTTTCATCAGTTTCCTGTATATGTTCCTGTATCATTTAAATGGTGTTTTCAAGAGCAGGATATGCAACCTCTAGCAATAAAACGATATTACAAAGAGCAGTTTCGTCATTTTTCGTATTATTTTACTGTCAGCAGTTCAATAGATTATAAGAACGTTTACCAGTCTCCGATATACGTAACTACCAGCATTTAAATAATACTAAGAACAGTTTATCAGTATGGTTTATTTGAGCAGTTGATCAGGTTTTTATGTCTGTTATTGCTAGCAGTTAAATGGTTTATACGAGCAGTTTAATATTCTCATATAGATTATGTAATACCAGCAGTTAAATGGTTTGCAAGTCTCAATTATGTTTGTGCCAGCAGTTAAGTGGTCTATGAGAGCAGTTTACTTCCAGCAGTGAAATGACAAATGAAAGCAGTTTCCGAGTTTTCTATGTGTTACTGTCAGCAATCAAATGGTTTATAAGAGCAGTATACCAGTTTTCTACGCGTAACTACCAGCGGTTAAATGTTTTACGAAAGCGATTTACCAGATTCCTGTTACAGCTAGCAGTAATATGGTTTATGACAGCAATTAACAAGGTTCTTCTTACTGCCAAGAAGAGCAATAAACAAGTTTCGTATATATTTCTGGTGTATTTACTGCCGAAAGAAAGCCACTCCAACCGCATTCAGCCCCGTGTTCCCAAAATCAAGAGTTTTCCCGGCAAACACCGCCCGACCTCGACCCGGGTTCCTCCCAAACAAAAGTTTTCCCGGAATGGCGGTCACCCGTGCCTGGTGGGGGACAACCCTCTCTACAAAGGCCACCCAGTCCGATCCACTAATAAACGTCTGGGGCGGTGCTGGGGGCGCCCAAACTGGAAAAAATGAAAAATTACGAAAATGGCCTGAAACCAACTTTGAGACCCGCTCACGGGTAAACAAGAGTTTTACCGGAATAGCCACTATGCTGCCCCCCCCCCCCCCCCGCATAGACCGCCACCCTCTACAGCGGCCACCCGGTCTCAACCCTAGATAAAGGTCCCATAGGGACCTCCTATTAACTGCTGGAACGATTTTAGGCCACCCCCGTCTCACACCTCGACCCGGGTTCCTCCCAAACAAGAGTTTTCCCGGAATGGCGGCCACCCGTGCTTGGTGGGGGACAACCCGCTCTACAAAGGCCACCCGGTCCGATCCACTAATAAACGTCTAGTTTGTGTTTTCCTTTCAGCAGCGATATTTTCTTCATACAGATGCAGTTCTCTCAATAAGACGAGTCTTTTCGTGAGTGATGGCGCTTAGAATTTTGGGGTCTGAAAAAGCGGGGAGAAAGTTTCATATCAATTTCAGCTGAATCCTTCTTTAGCAAAAATATATGACACCATGTAAAGTTTTAAGATACTTTTAGGTATACACTTCTTATGTATTCAAGCATTTCTATTAAAACAGTCATACCTTAAAGGTAATTCCACTTTGATACTTTTCACAGACTTTACTCATTTTCAGATAGAAATATGATCACTAAACAGAATGTGTGTTTTGTCGTAATCAATACAACGTACATTGTAATACCCTTAGAAACCTCGGCCCAATTGATCGATTTAATGGTCAACCATGACACTGACCAATGACAATGCAGTATTCTTAGACTGGTCTCCAAACATTGTTTTTTATCTCATTCTATCGTGTGATCAATTAATTTTATTGTTTCAGACATAGTAGATATTTTCATGAGGCTAAAAGTTCACTGCCTCAGACATGGAGTTGATAAACATAAGAAATACTTCTGTGACTACTTTTTGCACGAATACGGATAGTTTGTGAAGTAGTGAAAATAAGCCCCTCGTGAAACACTCTAACTTTACATAATTTGCGTGGACATGGATTCCAAATTAAACGTTTGATATGAAAGGAAATAGGAGTTAGCTTCATGTAGTGGAATTCTAAAACAGTGCTATACAAAAAAACACTATTCGGCAGCATTAAATAACCACAAAGTGATTTTGTTAAAATTAAATGAAAATGTTCAATAAAACTGAATGGGGGGGAACAGTTGCCTGAATGTGGAATCGATTCTTGGCTCAGAGAGGCCCACTCCTTCTGTGTTAGACTCGTCATACTAACGTTTCTCAACGTTTCTCAAGTTCTTCATATAGACCTCTTTGGACTCCTGTCAACATTATAGGTAGACCGACAAATATCAACAGGTAAAGTTGTTGGCAGTTCACAAAACTGACTATATCAGACAGCCAACTCTGAAACGAGAACAACACTAATTCCATAGGTATACGTTTTGTCTAAAGTGAAAGTAAGACTGCTACCATAGTCATTTCAAATTAAAAAGTAATTTAGGCCACTCGTAGGTCAACTAATTTATCAAGATATTGACCCCGAGGCTTTAGATAAGCAATTCAACCTTTACTTCTGACCGAAATGGCTCTATCTATGTAACACAGTGTCTCTCGTGTAGAATACAAATTATTGTATAATACACTATTGTTCAAAAACAAAATGTTCCTTTAATCCTTTCGAGCTACGTATTACAGTTTTACCACAATACAAAACCAGATATTTAAAAAAAATCATCACAGTTTAATTTACACTATAAAAGGTGACAGACATGTTATCACAGTGGGCTCTATACTAATATTCATGCGTTGCAATTTAACATTTTAAAAATGAGTCGAGTGGCTCCAGTCAATCTGTATATTGGGCTCTATATTAACATTCATAAGGTGTAACATCAATTGAAAATGGTTCGAGTGGCTCCCTTCAATCTGGATACTAGTCACTAAAATAATATTCCTGTGGTGCAACTTGCCTGTCTAAACTGTATGTAATGCAATATTACATTCTAATAGTTTTAGTGGCTCCACTCAAATTACTTTTTGGACTCTTTGTGATGAAATGTAACACTCAAAAGTGTGGAACAACATTACATTTTACATTCATGTGGTGCAACGTAGTATTCTAAAGAGCATGTAACACAACGAAAGTTTTTATAATTTATATGGTACAACGTAATAGTCTAAAATTCATATGATAGAATGTTACATTCTAAACTTCATGTGGTACAACAGAACAATTTAAAATTCAATTGGTGCAACATAACACTCTTAAATTCATGTTGGTGAACACAACATACAAAACTTCATTTGGTAGAACATAAAGCTCTAAAATGGTAAGAGTTACTCCAGAAAAACTAGTCAATCTGTATATTTGGTTCTGTACTAATATTCATGTTGTTCAACGTAACATTCCAGAATTCAAGTGGTACAGCATTCCATTGTTAAAGGGTTTGAGTGGCTCCAGATAGACTTGACATTGGGCACTTCACTAATATCCATGTGCTCCAACTTAGCATTCTGATATTCATGTGCTGCAACGTACCATTGTAAAATTCATTTGACACAATGTAACATTATAAAATGCATGTAACACAATGAAATAATTTAAAATTCATATGGTATAATGTAACACTCTAAATGGTACGAGTGGCTCCAGTCAATCTGTACTATTCATGTTGTAAGAAATAACACTTAAATTGTTTGAGTGGCTACATGAATCTAAAATAAAAGAATATCTTAATAAACAGATACAAAAAGGTAATACTTACGTCTTTATTGGCAATATATACTACATTCTCGATTAATACCTCTACGTTACTGTAGTAAAAAGTCTGTTGTGATTATCAAAACAGACACCTGAAATTTATTTCAGTTTCAATCAGTAACTTGCCAAGTCATCACTTACAGTAAAACATTTAAAGGAAGTGCCTTAAGTATTGTCCCTATTGTTTCCAATTCTAAATTAAACAAAAAAATCACACATGCAACATAACGTTCGAATGACCCCCTCTTAAAGTGCATACTGGGTCCATAGTACAATTTAGCATTCAAACATTCATGTGGTGCAACATAATATACTAAAAGTTTTCAAGTTTCTCCAGTCAATCTATATAATGCGCCCACTACTTATATTCTTCAAGTGCATCTTATTCCAATATTCATTTGATGCAGCATTACATTTTAAACTTCAAGTGTGCAAAGTAACTGTTTACAATGCATGTGTTGCAACATAACTTTTTAAAATTCATGTTGTGCAACGTAAAAATACTAAAATTCATATCGAGCAGCTTACAACTGCAAAATTCATATGGCAAAACGTTACATTCTAAATTTCATGTGGTGCAAGGTGACACTCAAAAGATAATGTGGTGCGACATAAAAGTTCATGTGGTGCAACAAAACATTTTAAAATTCATGTGGTGGAACATAACATTTTAAAATCACGTAGTGTAATATAACATGTTAAAATTCAAAGCAACACTAAAAGAGATGCAACATAAAAATTCATGTGGTGCAGCATATTTCACATTCCATGTGCTGTAACATAACGTGATAGAATTCACGAGATGCAACGTTACAATCAAAATATCATGTGGTGCAATATAAAAATTTGGTGTAACATAGCACTCTTAAATTCATGTTGGTGAACACAACATACAAAACTTCATTTGGTAGAACGTAAAGCTCTAAGATGGTAAGAGTTGCTCCAGAAAAACTAGTCAATCTGTATATTTGGTTCTGTACTAATATTCATGTTGTTCAACGTAACATTCCAGAATTCAAGTGGTAGAACACTCCATTCTTAAATGGTTTGAGTGGCTCCAGATAGACTTGACATTGGGCATTTCACTAATATCCATGTGCTCCAACTTAGCATTCTGATATTCATGTGTTGCAACGTACCATTGTAAAATTCATTTGACACAACGTAACATTATAAAATGCATGAAACACAAAGAAATAATTTAAAATTCATATGGTACAACGTAACACTAAATGGTAGAGTGACCCCAGTCAATTTGGATATTGTTCTCTGTACTATTCATGTGATGAGAAATAACACTTAAATTGTTTGAGTGGCTACATGAATCTAAAATAAAAGAATATCTTAATGAACAGATACAAAAAGGTAATACTTACGCCTTTACTGGCAATATATACTACAATTACGAATAACACCTCTACGGTACTGTAGTAAAAAGTCTGTTGTGATTATCAAAACAGACACCTGAAATTCATTTGAGTTTCAATCAGTAACTTGCCAAGTCATCACTTACAGTAAAACATTTAAAGGAAGTGCCTTAAGAATTGTCCATATTGTTTCCAATTCTAAATTAAACAAGAAAATCACACATGCAACATAACGTTCGAATGACTCCTCTTAAAGAGCATACTGGGTCCAATAGTATAATTTAGCATTCAAACATTCATGTGGTGCAACATAATATACTAAAACTTTTCAAGTTTCTCCAGTCAATCTATATAATGCGCCCACTACTTATATTCTTCAAGTGCATCTTATTCCAATATTCATTTGATGCAGCATTACATTTTAAACTTCAAGTGTGCAAAGTAACTGTTTACAATGCATGTGTTGCAACATAGCTTTTTAAAATTCATGTTGTGCAACGTAAAATACTAAAATTCATATCCAGCAACTTACAACTGCAAAATTCATATGGCAAAAAGTAACATTCTAAATATCATGTGGTGCACGGTAACACTCAAAAGATAATGTGGTGCGACATAAAACTTCATGTGGTGCAACAAAACATTTTAAAATTCATGTGGTGCAACAAAACATTTTAAAATCACGTGGTGTAATATAACATGTTAAAATTCAAAGCAACACTAAAACAGTAAAGAGATGCAACATAAAAATTCATGTGGTGCAGTATATTTTACATTCCATGTGCTGTAACATAACATGATAGAATTCATGAGATGCAACGTTACAATCAAAATATCATGTGGTGCAATATAAATACTAATGTGGTCCAACACAACATTGTACAATTCATGTGGTGCAATGTAACATTATAAAATGCATGTAACACAACGAAAGTTTTTTATAATTCATATGGTACAATGTAACAGTCTAAAATTCATATGGCAGAACGTTACATTCTAAACTTCATGTGGTAGAACATAATTTAAAATTCATTGGTGTAACATAACACTCTTAAATTCATGTTGGTGAACACAACATACAAAACTTCATTTGGTAGAACGAAAAGCTCTATAATGGTAAAAGTTGCTCCAGAAAAAACTAGTCAATCTGTATATTTGGTTCTGTACTAATATTCATGTTGTTCAACGTAATATTCCAGAATTCAAGTGGTACAACATTCCATTGTTAAAGGGTTTGAGTGACTCCAAGACAGACTTGACATTGGGCACTTCACTAATATCCATGTGCTCCAACTTAGCATTCTGATATTCACGTGTTGCAACGTACCATTGTAAAATTCATTTGACACAATGTAACATTATAAAATGCATGTAACACAATGAAATAATTTAAAATTCATATGGTATAACGTAACACTCTAAATGGTACGAGTGACTCCAGTCAATTTGGATATTGTTCTCTGTACTATTCATGTGATGAGAAATAACACTTAGATTGTTTGAGTGGCTAAATTGTTTGAGTGGCTACATGAATCTAACATAAAAAAAATTAATAAACAGATACAAAAAGGTAATACTTACGTCTTGATTGGCAATATATACTACATTTACGAATAACACCTCTACGGTACTGTAGTAAAAAGTATGTTGTGGTTATCAAAACAGACACCTGAAATTCATTTGAGTTTCAATCAGTAACTTATCAAGTCATTACTTACAGTAAAACATTTAAAGAAAGTGCCTTAAGAATTGTCCCTATTGTTTCCAATTCTAAATTAAACAAGAAAACCACACATGCAACATAACGTTCGAATGACTCCTCATAAAGTGCATACTGGGTCCAATAGTACAATTTAGCATTCAAACATTCATGTGGTGCAACATATGATATTAAAACTTTTCGAACTTCTCCAGTCAATCTAGATATTGCGCTCTCTACTTATATTCTTCAAGTGCAACTTGACATTCTAATATTCATTTGATGCAGCATTACATTTCAAACTTCAAGTGTGCAAAGTAACTGTCTACAATTTACGTGGTGCAACATAACTTTTCAAAACTTCATGTTGTGCAACGTAAAATAACAAACTACTGTAATTCATATTATTATCATTACTATTATTATTATTATTATTATACCAGATTTATCTAGCGCCTTTTTCATGATAAACACGTTCAAAAGCGCTTTACATACAGCAAACGCAGCCACACAGGGCGCGAGTTTCATCCTCTACTAGTACAGACAAAAAGCGATCTGACCAGAGGGACAGAGTATGATAAAGCCCCCAGAACAGATAGAGATAAAACCTTTTTAGATACAGGCCTGTCCGGCTAACTTAGCCAAGCTCTTTGCGAATAGACAGTCTGGTTCTTCAACGTGCCCGGTGTATAGCGCCGATACAAGCGAAGCCGTCTTTCCTTGGAAGAACCAGAACAGGTCTCTTAGTTAGGTGGGAGACACGCAAGAGCATCTCAGAAATTTCCAGTGCCTGGACCGGGATTCGAACGCCAGACCTCTGGATTGACAGTCAAGCGTGTTACCACTAGACCACCGGCCCACCTCTTACCTAGCAACTTACCACTCCAAAATTCATATGGAAAAAACGTAACATTCTAAATTTCATGTGGTGCAAGGTAACACTCAAAAGATAATGTGGTGCGACATAAAAGTTCATGTGGTGCAACAAAACATTTTAAAATTCATGTGGTGGAACATAACATTTTAAAATCACGTAGTGTTATATAACATGTTAAAATTCAAAGCAAGACTAAAACAGTAAAGAGATGGAACATAAAAATTCATGTGGTGCAGCCTATTTTACAATCCATGTGCTGTAACATAACGTGATAGAATTCATGTGATGCAACGTTACAATCAAAATATCATGTGGTGCAATATAAATACTAATGCGGTCCAACACAACATTGTACAATTCATGTGGTGCAATGTAACATTATAAAGAGCATGTAACACAACGAAAGTTTTTTATAATTCATATGGTACAACGTAACAGTCTAAAATTCATATGGCAGAACGTTACATTCTAAACTTCATATGGTATAACATAACAATTTAAAATTCATCTGGTGCAACATAACACTCTTAAATTCATGTTGGTGAACACAACATACAAAACTTCATTTGGTAGAACGTAAAGCTCTAAAATGGTAAGAGTTGCTCCAGAAAAACTAGCCAATCTGTATATTTGGTTCTGTACTAATATTCCTGTTGTTCAACGTAACATTTCAGAATTCAAGTGGTACAACATTCCATTGTTAAGGGGTTTGAGTGGCTCAAGACAGACTTGACACTGGGCACTTCACTAATATCCATGTGCTCCAACTTAGCATTCTGATATTCATGTGTTGCAACGTAACATTGTAAAATTCATTTGACACAATGTAACATTATAAAATGCATGTAACACAATGAAATAATTTAAAATTAATATGGTATAACGTAACACTCTAAATTGTACGAGTAGCTCCAGTCTATCTGTACTATTCATGTGATGAGAAATAACACTTAAATTTTTTAAGTGGCTCAAATAAAAAATCTTAATAAACAGATACAAAAAGGTAATACTTACGTCTTGATTGGCAATATATACTACATTCACGAATAACACCTCTACGGTACTGTAGTAAAAGGTCCGATTATCCAAACAGACACCTGAAATTTATTTGAGTTTCCATCAGTAACTTGTCATGTCATCACTTACAGTAAAACATTTAAAGGAAGTGCCTTAAGAATTGTCCCTATTGTTTCCAATTCTAAACTGAAAAAGAAAACCACAGAGGTAACACAGCGTTCGAGTGACTTCTCTTAAAGTGCATACTGGGCCCGATAGTACAATTTAGTATTCTAACATTCACGTGTGTTACATAATATATACTAAAACTGTTCGAGTGACTCCGGAGTGGTCAGTCTAGATACTGGGCTCTTTACTTATATTCTTCAGGTGCAACTTGACATTCATTCATTTGATGCAAGATTACATTTTAAACTTAAAAGTTACTTTTGAAAATTCAAGTGGTTCACATAACAGTTTAAAATTCATCAGATGCAACTTATCATTTTAAAATTAATGTTATGCAACTTAAAATACTAAAATACATATCGAGCAACTTACCAAGTTGCAAAATTCATATGGCAAAACGTAACATTCTAAATTCCATGTTGTGCAAGGTAACACTCAGGAAATAGTGTGGTGTAACATTAAAAATGCATGTGGCTCTCAGATGGTTGATTTTTAGCATAACATTTTCGTTACGAACAACGTAAGAGTCTAAATTAGTTAGAGTTGCTTCAGAAAAACTCAATCAATCTGTGGGCTCTGTATTTATATTCATATGGTGCAACTTTGCATTCTGATATTGGTGTGTTGCAACGTAACATTCTAAAATTTGTGTGGTGCAACGTTACACGGAAATCTTCTTTTTGTGCAACATAAAAATTGACGTGTTGCTGCTGACCATTATTATGGTGCAATGTAAAATGATTCTGGTGACTCCAGTCAATATATGGATTGGACTCTTTACATATATCCATGTCGTATAAAGTAATATTCTATACTGGATAGAGTGGCTCCAGCAAATCAGGATACTGGGCTCTTTTCTGGTATTCATGTGGTGAAACTTGCTGTGATGCAACATTTTCTAAAACTGTTTGACTGGTTCAGGTCAATTTGAATAAAACTGCACACGAGTCCAAGGTACAGCATCAACAAGATTAGACATGACTTTTGATCCCTTATTGTGACCTTGGCCTTTTAGATAGGGACCTGCAGTGTCTTTTGCAAGACTGTTTCACCAAGGTAAATATTTCTGCCAAATACAATAGGATTTCTAAATTCATATCAAAGTTATGGCCTAGATAAAAAATTTATATGAAATCTGTCACCACGCGCCCCCAGTGTGGCTTTGACCTTCGAGAAAAGGGCCTGTAGTTTGCATATGAAATTGCGTATGTGTGTAATTATTTAGAAGTTTCATACAAGAAGACTTTTTAATTTCCACTATATACATATAGGGAAAAGTGTCCACGTCCTCTGGTGGTCATGTGTTTTCATGAATCAGAATAATTTGAACTATCTTGGCGGAAGGTCACACAACGATCATTTGTGTGAAATCATTTTAAAATCGGGCGAGCAGTTTCATACAAGAAGATTTTTAAAGTTTCCACTATAGTATACATCTATTGATGTTTATTAACTGCTTGTCTCACAACAGCAAATTATCACAGACTCTGGCCTGCTTTATATTTAGAAACACACAAGAGATCAAATAGTGACCTATTTTGGGCTGTACATGTACCTCATTTTATTCTGTTCAATTTCAAAGATAACTTTAAAAATTAAAATCTATGAGTATGTAAATGGAATAAAATCTCCCTCTGGTACAAAAATATCTTTTTACATCCCAGGTTTTTCCTTCATTAAACTGACTGCAAAAGACAATTTTTTCTCGATGTAGAATTTGATTAAAACACATCGTCATCCATCAGAGGTTCGTAAAAAATCCCGAGGACTCTGGTATGTGAAAATGATAAAAACCATGAATTTTCAAAATTTCAGAATACACTTAGAAAATTAAAGAGACTCGTGCATTTCAGGCTGATTTTAAGACATTATTTAGAAACATTTAATGTGTCAACATTTGGAATTTTATCTTAAGACAGATGTTTTAATACCTTTACTCAAGGGCTGCCATTTTTCGTTCATGTTTGCAGAGTACAGGCTTTATTCTACACTATCCGGATCCAAGATATTATGCCAGTACTTCTAGTTAACTATCATGCAGAACTACCTTAAAATATATTGGAATTATTCATAAAAAAAACTTCTTCATATAAAAAATTGTGAAAAGATATCAAAGTGTCTTTTTGAATTACTCTGAAAAGTCTGATCATCTGAACCATCAGGATGTATTTATTTCATTGATAAGCCATCTTTGCTATGTTGTATATACAATGTACTTAAGACATATACATCACAGTGAAATCATATCAATCATTAATGCCACTCCAAAGTGTTAGTAGATCTTCGGAAAATTTGTAAAGAAAAATAAAGATGGGCGAGTGAATTTTTTTCTCAATTTTGACTTTTCATCTATAATCTTTGCGGCGTATTTAAATCAGAATTTTGTGAACACATCTATATTGGCACTAGTAATTGTCTTTAATAATGCAGGTATAAAAGTCTCAGTATATATTAAATTCTGAGTCAATTATGATGTTGAAAAAACGAAAATAAGTTTCCACATTTGAGTTATTGTCTGTAAAATATTTTAATTACGCAATCTGCAGCCTGATATTAAGTTTTATGTACAGAAAATATGTAAATAAAGATCATTTGTGAGTTTCAGGCATTTTTCTGTTTACATTTTAGTAAATTGACTGGTTTTATCAAAGTCAAAAGGAATGATTTAAACTCACAAGTCTTGCTTACAATCACTTTGTTACTGTTAAACTATGGCACACTTTGTTCTAAACAACTACAAAAAAAATATGTTGTATATTGTCAAATAACAAGAGCTGTCACTAATGGTGACAAATGCCCCCGCAGCGCCTTGACCTTTGACCTGGTGACCCCAAAGTCAGTAGGGATCATGTACTCAGTAAGTACTATCAGCATGTGAACTTTGAAGGTCATGGGTGCAGTGGTTCGCGAGTAAAGTGCCTTCATGCAAAAAGTTAACATTGGCCTCTGTGACCTTGACCTTTGACCTGGTGACCCCAAAGTCAGTAGGAGTCGTGTACTCAAAAAGTACTATCAGCATGTGAAGTTTGGAGGTCCTGGGTTTAGTGGTTCGCGAGTAAAGTGCCTTCATGCAAAAAGTTAACATTGGCCCCTGTGACCTTGACCTTTGACCTGGTGACTCCAAAGTTAGTAGGGGTCGTGTACTCAATAAGTACTATCAGCAGGTGAAGTTTGAAGATCCTTGGTGCAGTGGTTCGCGAGTAAAGTGCTTCATGCAAAAAGTTAACATTGGCCCCTGTGACCATGACCTTTGACCTGGTGATCCCAGTGTCAATAGGGGTTGTGTACTCAATAAGTACTATCAGCATGTGAAGTTTGAAGGTCCTTGGTGCAGTGGTTCGCGAGTAAAATGCCTTCATTCAAAAAGTTAACGTTGTGACGAACGGACATGCAAAAAGTTAACATTGGCCCCTGTGACCTTGACCTTTGACCTGGTGACCCCAAAGTCAGTTGGGGTCGTGTACTCAATAAGTACTATCAGCATGTGAAGTTTGAAGGTCCTGGGTGCAGTGGTTCGCGAGTAAAGTGCCTTCATGCAAAAAAGTTAACGTTGTGACGAACGGACGGACAGTTGAAAACTAATATGCCTCCCTTCGGGGGCATAAAAAGTAATAATTCTGCTCTTACTGATTGAATCAAAACATCAAATTGCATGTCCACAATCTTAATCCTGTGAAGGTTCAAGTCTTTATAATGTATACTATCTGGAATACATACAAAATAGTTTCAACGGCCAATTTCACCAGACAAGGTTTATTGATGGACTCTTATATTGAGGTGCAATTATTCTTTCCTAAAAAATATTTCTATCAAGTTATTCGTTGTTGGTGTTTACTAATGTTATTTTTGAACAAGTGATATCATATTGATTGTTGGTTAACTTCTCCATTTATTAATCAACAATCATGCTGTCTTATTATTTTCTCCTTTCCCGTTATAATCTAAACTTTAAAGTCCTTTTTTTCTTAATTAACAAGTAAATCAATTAATCTTTAGTTCAAATTTTCCGTAGTTTTTTTATTGTTAAAAAAATCATATAAAGTTAACCAACAATCAATATGATATCACTTGTTCAAAAATAACATTAGTAAACACCAATTTTCAATCGTAAAATATGAAATATAAAAGGAAAAAAATACCTAAAATGATATATACACTGACGAGATATAAAAACGGAACAAACATATGCTTGAATATATTTTGTATTACAAAAAGCATCACCTTGAAATGTTCAACACATACACATCTCGATACTCTATACCCACTGTTTTCAAATTTAATCAGCACAACAGACCGCAAAATTAACACAATGGGTATAGAGTATAGAGATGTGTATATGTTGAACATTTCAAGGTGATTCTTTTTGGGGAAGGGGTGAGGGGTGATATGGCAAAAAAATGGAACAAACTAATCAAATCTTATTACGCGTGGGTTTAATGACCAAAACAGGGACGAGTTGACCCTATACCCGTTAATCATTATTAGCGAGATTAAGATTTCTACACTAACTTTAAATGCAAAAATTATCTTCTTATGCTCCATACCTCAGGATCTGCCTACAACACTGTACGAGTATGCTCAGGTACGCGCCTGTTGTAAGACCCCATGTGCAGCTCCTGGCGTGATTTCTGGCAATGGTAGAACCGGCGATAATCCACGTCATGCTAGTAGGACGCTTTTCTCACATAAAAGAATTTTACACACAAAGCGAGGTTTCGAACCAACATTAATGAGGGGCAATTAAGTGATTCGACTTTAACCACTAGGATGACTACTCCACAGGAAGGTCTCTGCGAAGATAGGCCTATCATATAAAGGCTGGAAAAGTTTAACAGTTATTGTTTACATGTGACCTATATTATTTTTCTTTCAAGATTTTGGAATAAAACTCCTAACAAGTCAGTCTGAAAGACAGCTCCCCGCTGCTGTTATGGATCATCAATGGTGAAAGGGTTGATGGCATTGGGTGGAAGCATTGACGTTGTTAAGTATATTTTATAGTCCAGGTATGACGACATCAATACCTAAAGTTGTGACCTTGACCCTACATGGCTGACACATGGGCTTTGCTAGTCGAAGGTCTTTGACGATGACATGAGCATTGCATTTCATTTCATCGTCACCGTCAGTATATAAAATACCATATTTAGTTATGGTCTCCAGAACTAGGGTTTTGCAAACCATCTCAATCACTTGACCGAAGTTTCAAGAAAATCCTTCAAATGGTTTAGCAGAAAAGGAGGGGACAGGAAATTGAAGCCCAAACATTTGAGTTGTGACCTTGACCTTGAGCTGGCATGGGTGACTTGAGTTCTGCACATCGTCTTGATAAGGGGAATATTACAGCCAAGTCATATTAAAATCCTTCAAGGGGTTTAGGAGATACAGAGCAGAGCGGACATAAAATGGAAGGCTCAAACCTTTTGCCTCGAGTTGTGACCTTGACCTTGAGCCAACATGGCTGACTCATGAGTTCTGCACATCGTCTTGATGAGGTGATCATTTGACCACAGTTTCATCATTTAAGGGTTTAGAAGACACAGAGAGGATACAAAATGGAAGGTTCAAACCTTGAGTTGTGACCTTGACCTTGAGCCGACATGGCAATAAGTTCTGTACATTATCCTGATGAGGTGATCATTTGACCCAAGTTTCATGAAAATCCTTCGAGGGGTTTAGGAGATACAGAGTGGACACAAAATAGAAGTCTCAAACCTTTGACCTTAAGTTGTGACCTTGACCTTGAGCCGACATGGCTGACTCCTGAGTTCTGCACATTTTCTTGATGAGGTGATCTAGTGGTAACGCGCTTGACTGTCAATCCAGAGGTCCGGGGTTTGAATCCCGGTCCAGGCACTGGAAATTTCTGAGATGCTCTTGAGTGTCTCCCACCTAACTAGAGGCCTGTACTGGTTCTTCCCAGGAAAGACGGCTTCGCGTGTATCGGTGCTATACACCGGATACGTTAAAGAACCAGACTGTCTATTCGCAAAGAGCTAGACTAAGTTAGCCGGACAGGCCTGTATCTACAAAGGATTTCTCTCTATCTGTCCCTCTGGTCAGATCGCTCTGTGTCTGACTAGTAGAGGATGAATTTCGCGCCCTGTGTGGCTGCGCCTTTGAACGTGTTTACCATGAAAAGGGCGCTATATAAATCTGGTATAATAATAATAATAATAATCATCATTTGACCTAAGTTTCATGAAAATCCTTCAAGGGTTTAAGTTATATGGAGCGGACACAAATGTTACGGACGGACGGAAGGAGACCATTCCTATAATAACCCCCGATCACCTGTGGCGGGAGATTAACAAGAGTCAAACAGAAAAAGCTACTTTCAAAGAGTGTCCACAACACAGAAATAAACGAAAATTACCGGTAACAATTGATGAATGGCAGTGAACTGGACTCGAGGCGAAACATGCAGAATTTCTATGTTCAAATACCTCTTTTAACTTTGGAAAACACCCTGGGAACGATTACGGGTAAGGATCAAGAAGTTAAATCAAACAATTACTCACACATTGCCGTATAATCCGATAATACGATAATCCTATTCAACACACCTTCCTGTTTGAAATCAAGCGTGGAAATGAGATGAAGCTGCCCCAAATTTAAAATCGTGGGCTAACCGACTTCGATTGGATGATTTTCCCGCTTCATCCCGCGCGTGCTGTCAGTAATTTACAAGAAAAAATGTAAATTTCAGCACTCTTAACCTGATATGTGATCAGGCTAATACGCCGGCGGTGGACAGAAGACAATACCAGAAATAAATAAAATCGCTCACCAAAATTATGTTCAATACAAACTGTGCATTTTAAGACACATTTCAGACAAACCCCACTGATCAAATCCGATTGTTAAAGTACATCCTACTATTTTAGAGTACAGATAGGGGTGGGTGCATGGATCCTTCTGAGAAAGTTTTAACACCTACAGGACAAGTGATGCACTTAAAGCCATTTCAGACAAACAATCTGAGCAAATCAGGTTGACAGTTATGCTTAAAAAAGAAAATATTCCAGCCTTGACCAGGAAGCGAGCGTGGGACCTCTCACACCTATGGCGGACACTATGCCAGGTCGCTAAAAAAGCTAACTCGATAGTAAGGAAGTACATCCCTTATACTCCACCCTACTACTCCTGGATAATTTGAGTACAGATATCGACCGAGGTACAAGGGTCCTCGTGACGAACTTATGAAAGTCTGCTTTTTAAGCCATATCAGACAAAAGATCTAGATAATTTTGTTGTGAAATACACCTCTATACTAGCCTAAATACTTGATAAAGATGTAGAAATATGGGTTAATAGGGTCCTCCCCTAGACATTTTGAAACTCTACAAGACTTAAGGGCGCATTTTAAAGCCCTTTCATACAAAAACTGTGAGCAAGTCAGGTTGACAAGTACACCACAGTAGCCTGGAAAATTGGAATACAGGTACTGTTGGAATTCGTGGGTCCTCCCAGACAACTTTTTGAAATCTACAAGTACATTTTAAATCCATTGTAGACAATAAAATCTGAGCAAATAAGTCTTACAAGTGCACAATTTAAGCTTGAAAAATCTGAGATTTTTTTAGTTGGGTTTAACGTCACACCGACACAATTGTAGGTCATATGGCGATTTTCCAACTTTTCTTGGTGAAAGAAGACCCCATGTATCCTACGGGCATTATTTTATCACGGACGGGCACCTGGGTAGAACCACCGACCTTCCGTAAGCCAGCTGGATTGTTTCCTCACATGAAGAATTATACGCCCCAAACGAGGCTCGAACCTCCAAACCTCCATCGGTAAGGGGCAAGTTATTTACCGTCAGCGACCTTTACCACATGGCCATGAAGGCCCCATAAAATTTGAGAAAAAGTGAGGTTTGGGATTATAAGTAAAAGTAATAAATTTGTTATACGGAAGTACGGAATCGCTGACGGGATACATATGAGTTACGATTAAGTACTTTTATTATATACCTTACTATAAATAGTAACAAAAAGGCCGTCAGAAACGGTCATTACGGCCGCCATTGACGGATCCGTAACGGCGCAGTGTGCCTCATTCGCCATAATAATAATAGCCCAGGGTAACTGGAATGTCAAAACGTTCTGACTACAAATGATGCTTGTTAATTTATGGAAAATATGTAAAGTGAAAACACGAAGATAAATATGGAGCAAAGATATATAATAAAAAGGTCAATAAACGTCTAGCCATAATGGCTAATGGAACGTCGCCCCGCCAAACGTCGTCTTTTTACCTTCCGGAATGACATTGAATGTTGATTTCCAAGGTAAACAATTTCGAATGTCGATCTGCGACCTGCTCTTTTCAAATGTCGATCTACGACCTAGACATTTTAGTGTTGATCTGCGACTGCAGCCTCGGGTCTGCATTAAATGTTGGTCAACGATCTGAACAATTTCGAATGTCGATCTACAATTGCAGGCGCAGTCTACATACGACCTGAACAGTGCCGATCTATAAGATAGTCGATCTTATAACAATCTTCACACAGCTTGTATTTTGGTCATCTACTGGTCATGACCAATCTCTCTATCAGCTTGCATGATCCTAGGCCTAAGCGTTCTTGCGTTATCATCCGGAAACGGTGTAACTGTTCCGGGTCACTGTGACCTTGACCTTTGACTTACTGATCTCAAAATCAATAGGGGTCAACTGCTGGTCATGACCAACCTCCATATTAACTTTCATGATCCTAGGTCTAATCGTTCTTGAGTTATCGTCCGGAAACCGTTTAACTGTTCCGGGTCACTGTGACCTTGAACTTTGTCCTACTAATAGCAAAATCAATAGGGGTCATCTGCTGACCAACTTCCCTATCAACTTTTATGATCCTAGGCCCTTGGGTTATTGAGTTATCATCCGAAAACCGATTGGTCTACATACCGACCGACAGACCGACCGACATCTGCAAAACAATATACCCCTCCTTCGAAGGGGGCATAATAAGTATTTCCGTACCAACACATACTATGGACATTTTGACGGCTTTTAGAGAAATGCAGTAATCAGCTTCTCTATTTGCAGATTCTGAATATCGAATTCAAACGAATTAATTAACTAGCAGCTCAGAAAAAAACAACTTTTTTCTTTTGAATTCGTTCAAGTAGGACAGTGACTAACAAATGCTTTCCAAATTAAAATAAAACTCGCAGAGAAAACATGTACTTTTTGTCGGCGAAAAGCTTTATACATTACTGTGTCGCTGTTGATTTTATTGCCTAGTACATTATATTTAGTTTTGCTCTATCCAGAAATTTCGTCGTGTCGATTTAACGCCAATGTCAACACTCAAACGGATTTGTGACAGCTTCATGTTGCCGTCTGTCAAAACAAAATGACGAGAAATCACATTTTAGTATGTTGTCGTTGGCGCTAAGACGAAAAAGACAAGATTTTAAACGCACCGTCAACGACGTGCTAAATGTGTTGATTTCCATTCTGACATGTCAAATTTTGTATTTTCGCTCATGAGACTGCGTCAACACCCCAACACGAGAACTTTTGCCATTTTGCCTTGATCTAATTGCCAGAATCCAGTCACTATATAAAAGTTTTATTTACTGACAGTAAATTAAGGTATAAAAATAACAAACATTGCATTACAGAAAAGGAGTCTGATAAGTATTACAGTTATCTGCTTCACAGCATTACAGAGGTTTTTTATGATTACAGTTTATTTTAGTCACAGACAGAAACTCGATTTCTTCTTATTCTCATCTAAAACCCAGTCCCATATCCATGCCGCCATTTAACATCATAAGATTCATCATTCCCTGGTCCTGGGCATGCGTGTGCGCTGTTGGAGCCGGGACTTGTGACGTCACTTCCTGAGTAACAACAGAGCTTGTTCCGGCGCCCTGATTATTCTTATTATGGTTTCTCAAAACGTCTAACAAACTGAAGGAACCAGCTGAAACAGCATTAGATGCTGACCCAGTTTGGGTTTGAGGGTTTGCAGCAACTGGACGATTTGAAGTCATTAGAGGATCAAATAAGTCAAAAGTTGTCATAGGAGTTACTCCTGTGCCAAAAACGTCGTATCCTACTCCGGGGTCCATTCCTGCAAATCCTGCATTGCCGGTATTCGTACCTTGTGGAAGCGCTCCTAACAAACTGAGCTCATGATTCTGCATCATACGTATCATGTCCATCTCTTGTTTCCTTTCTCTTTCTTTCTGTTTAGCTTTTCTCTCTTTCTTCGCTTTACTTGCTGCAGAGAATTGCAGAGCCCTTTTCGTAATATGTGCGTCGAGTTTAAATTTATCGAGGCTGTATGTACCGTTTTCAAGTTTCATAAATTTTATAATAACTTCCGGTGTGCGCCTAGCTACCCTTTTCATCATTTCCAGATAAGCGTCTTTCTCCGCTTGTGTCACTGGCGAACTTCCGGCGATAACGGCAAAATTGACCATTTCAGGACTTGGGGTTGCGCTGTTTCCAACAATGTACTTAACGACGGGCGTTAGTTGGGCTCGAGCCTGGTTTTCTCGCATGCCATTTATCATGTTTGGGATCATATTCATCATGTTCATCATGCCATTCATCTGACATTGTACTGCAGAAATATGAATAAAATAAAATGTAAAATTTGACACTGCTTAACATAGGCAAATAGTACTTCACTCTCAAAATGGTCTTCAGTGCTTACCAGCAAATTAGTATATTTGGTTGCATGTGACAAACTGCGGGACCCAGCCAGTACGTGGTACATATACGCTCTAGGTCTATTAGCCAATATGTTCTTATAATCAAAATGTGTTTCTTTTTTTTTCGCCAGATAGAAAGTGAAAAGTTCTGCATGCTAAGAGGTTATATACATGTGTATATTAACTACTGAAATTAAACTGAAATCAGTAAAAGTGAAAGAAGAGCCCCGTAAGTATAAACCGTCAAAACAGGAGAAACCCATGAAATGCTCTGTAAGACTGATTTACACTTTAAGAAATATAGCAATATTTTAAAGCTGTTTTATTACTACATGCGTCATTTTTAGAATAAAAAATGTAAATAATTCCATCTTTTTTAATATTGCATTATTTTCCTAACAAATACTGAATTGATGTCTGGAAATATTGTGACGAAAATGTTCAACAGCAACGCTCAGGACAATATATTAAACGTAAAAGATTACTGGAAATAATAGTAAAAACGAAATAAAATAAATAAATTACATATTAAACGTAAAAGATTACTGGAAATAATAGTAAAAACAAAATAAAATAAAATAAATACCATTGTTGCATAATGCAATCAGTAGAAATCCGACAAGGCCTGTTTTGGACTCCATGGTCACCAAATGCACACTGCTGCAAGTGAACCTATGTGACTGAGTGATTAATGAAGATATAAACAGATGTAGTCTACACCTAAGGTGTCCGTTTTATGATCACCTGACGAATATAATTAAGTAATATCTGTTTTCATCATAATCTGGTATGTACTACAAAATGGATATGGGTTTAGTTTGAATGTACTTTATCTGTCAATTACATTTCTATCCTAGGTTTTGAGATGAATCTTCAATAAGTTCGAACAAAACCATATTCAAACAGGATTCGTCGCGTGAGTGGAACGATGCTCTATCTACCATTTTTTAAACGTGGCGAAAATCGCTTCCAAAGTTTAACTCTTGTCTAGTTTCTTTATTTCTGGGCGAAAATGGTGATAAATATATCTACTTGTTCCTTGCGCTTAGTTCTTTCAGACTGTAAATGCTTTTAAACACATTGCGTTTTTACTTTTCTGCATTTATACATTTTTCACTTTGGAGATAGAGCAAATTTGACAAAAATAGAAAAAAATGTTAAAGGTGTATTGCTCTATCGGGAGATAGAGCACTGTGAATTTACAAAATTGGACATAGAGCAAGATAATAACCATTACAATTGTATATTGAAAATAGTGCGAGAGCTCTTAAACAGTAATGACAGTCACTGTACTCATTTTGAAATTAAAGGAGGATTGGATTTGGTTTTAGTTTCATCAAACTGACACAATATCATAGGCCATATTGCAATTTTCAAGATTTTCTTTGAGGAGGAGGACTCTAGTTGGCAAGCGCGGATACCTGGGTATATGACTTACTTCGTGTCAACTGGATGGCCTCCTCACATGAAAAAAGCGAGGTTTCAAACAGTGGTGAGGGGCAGGTGTTCAAAGTCAGAAGATTTGGACTGATTTGCAAATGGTTTTAACATGCTGTCCGTATTGTTCAGGGTTAACTGAACTGCTACTCTATAGACGTAATCGGCTATTAAACTAGGCACATTGGTCCTACTTATTTGCAGATAGGTATTCGTAAACCATATCGTAGTATTATGTTAAACAACAACAGAAAGATTTTGAAGTTTAATTACTCAGTAACCGCAATAATTATTGTCAGCAATGAACAAAGATCTAAAATCTTTTTTAGTCGTAACTATTCTATTTGCCAAATACAACTAGCTTTTCATTACGCTGAGTAAGATTTTCCGTGTTTTGTTATCAGTTGGCATTAAGGTTGACATAATACTAACCTAATGACATTGTCTTTGCATCTACATGTAAATATTCTCAGTAATAACTGTATTCTTTCACAAAACGACAGTTTTTATATTATGTTCAATTTTGCATGTAACTGTACTTGTCAGTCATACCAGTTCTCTTTTACACAACACTATCAATGTTATATTCATGTCTCTTTTAGCTATTAATATAGGTTGATTGTACGGCGACCATCGTCCGTCTTCCTGCGTCAACATTGTACTTAATTTTTTCTGCTCTGAAACTACTGGTCAGTAGAATTTTGGAATAGATCTCTATCAAGTCTGATCAAATGATTAATCTTGGCCCCTTTAAGGGCAGCTACTGCCAGCTAGAGCAAAGAAAAAATAGGAAAAACATTTAAGGAACTTCTCATGAACCGCTTGATGGATCTTTATCAAACATAGTCTATAGCATCATTATAACATCCTCTCCCAAACTGGTTCAATGGGGACGATTGGCCCCTTTGACGGGTTACCATAGCTAAAATTAGAAATTCCATTAAATGATTTTATCTCATGAACCACACAATGGATCTTCTTCAAACTTAATTTGTAGCATCATTATAAGAATCTCCACCAAAATTGTTCTGTTAGGAGCATTTGGTCTGTTAGAGTTCAAAACGGAAATACCTTTAAACGACTACTCATGAACCATTTGATGGATATTCACCAAACTTGGTCTAGAGACCAGTATAAGGTCCTTTCTCAAATTTGTTTGATTAAAGGCACTTTGCCACTTTGCCCCTCTTAGGGGCAACTAGAGCTACAAATACAAATACTTTCTGGTCATGAATCGCTGGATGAATCTTCATCAGAGATGGCCGGTGGCATCATTAGAGGGCACTCTCTCAATTGTATTCAAACGGAGACTGTTTGCTCATTCTAGGGCTAAAATCAAAAATATCTTTAATAACTACTTCTAATGAACCACTCAGTTGACTGTCATCATTCTCGGGCCGTAGCATCATTACATTGCCCCCTCCATTTTTTTAATTGTGGGTTGGGGTGGGAGAGCGCATGGCCCTCTAAGGGACCACTAGACCTAAAGCTACAAATGTCTTTAAATGACTACTTCTCACCCGCATGATGGATCTTCATCAAACTTTTATTATGTCCTTTAACTAATTTATTCAATTAGTGTGGCCTCTTTTAGGGGCTGCCAGAGTTGCAAAATAGAGATACCTTTTACTAAATTCTTCTCTAACTCCTGAACGGGTCTTCATAAAACCTTGTTCAGAGCATCATTATAAGGTCTTTTACCATGTTATGTCTTATATCAAATCTATTCAAATAGGTACACTTTGGCCCTTTTAAGGACCACTAGAATTGAAAAAGAAATAACTTTAGATGATTTCTTTCGATGGTTATGTGCTTTGGTGCGTGACAGCAAAATGATAATAAAAAATAATGAACAGGTTAAAGGATTTTCACCAAGCCTAGTTAGAAGCAAAGTCAGATGGTTAAGGTTCAGTTGAAGGACTTAGGCCCATTTAGGCCTCTTGTTATCTTTTCACATAATTCTGACAATTAAATTAAGGTTCAAAGATATTACATCGCAAATAATATGTCCCGGTAATACCTTTCATACTAATCTTATTGTATATATTTCTGCATGTTGTTCTCAAATCTGGTGGCGTACATTTCAATTTAATACTGAGTATCATAACAAGAATTCATAGCATTTATTTTGCAATTAAACATTTGCAGTCATAGCACACATGTTTCATATTTGGTAGAGTTACATCATGTGATAGTTTAATAGTTTTGTGGCATTGACTTTGATTTACACCAACCATTTGTAATAAATGACTACTTAAAATTCTAAGAAACATATATATCTATTCTCTCTCACAAACGCAATCGTTTTTTTATATTCCTTACAGTTTCTTCATGTACGTACTTTTATTTAGTGAGTTGAATTTCAGCAGTGTATTCCTTGTTTGATATTTGTCATTGTTTTTAAGTATTTAATTTTCAATTTTCTCTGTTGTCAAGGGTTGCAAGTTTAACGATAGGATTTTTGCGTCTGGGTTGCATTCAGCAAAATTTGCATAGTTAAAAAAGTGATCAACAAAAAAATTAGTTAGCGCCTTACTGTAACAGTTTAACGTAATAATTATATGTTCTGTTTTTGGTTTTATTCCTACTGCTCTTAATAGACAAAAATTTACTATCACAAATTTGCTTCTCGGAAACATGTTTGCAAATACCGTTGTTATATTCAGTGGTATTTCTTAAGATACAGCTTCAGAATGACGAAAATAGTTTCTATCCGAAATCCACATCAATAAGGTCTGTTGCAAATCTTGTATGTATTGTCTACCTACAGCTTAATTAACAATGATATGTGTTTGTATAAGCAATAAAATGATAAAATAACCTGTATAAGCAATCTCACCTATGGCTAGCCTATGCATGTCGTGTAGATAGGCATTCTAAGTATATTTCAAGCATGCTACAACTATGTCTATCCGCCATATTTTGTTGTGATCACATGCATGTAACTGTGCATTCTATTGGTTAAAATGGAGTTAGAGCAATTCTGGATTAAGTTAAATGAAGATAGAGCACTCCTTTACAAAGTCTAATGAATATCACATGATATTAGTTTATGTGTATGATTGGTCAGAATAATTTTAAACATTACAGTGCTTTAAGTCCTGGAGATAGAGTACTTAAATCGTTACTGTTACATTCAAACAGAGGACATGGAGCAAAGTATCACGCAGGATCTTTCTCTATGACGTCAGATGTTACGTTTTCTTGCCCCAGAACGATAGAGCTCGGCGAGACAAACAAAATGATGTAAAAATCTCATTTTTTCAAAAGATGGAGATAGAGCACTATAAGAATCAGGCGGCGAGATTCTATCTTTGGCAAAAATAAAATAGAAGCCCACATTATATGTGAAAGTTCCGAATGGTTTCTGATAAAACTGACCATATGAGAGAGGAGAGAGTTTCAAATAAGCTTGGCTTTCTACTCAATCCTTCATGCTGTAACTATGTAACGTTTCATGTTGTAAATATATATGAATAAAATATTGTTTAAACCAAAACTGACCATATTCAAACTGAAAAATATTCGACAGTTTTAAATCCTTTGTGAAAAATGGAACTTTTGCTTTACATTGGACCATTGAATATTAACGTTGCATACAAAGCGCAACGTCAGTTGAAATCCCGTTGTGGTAATTTATTTCCTTGTGACTGGAGATTATTATTTGGATGAACATTTTCAGGTTTGAAAACAACGATTTCTGTTTTATTTAGTATAAGCGTTGATTATACATTTAAGGATTCATCCATGTCTAATTGCGTTCAAAATGATAGCTGTAAAGGTGGGCAGTTCGCATGCTTTCCTCTGCTGAAAAAAAAAAAAAACACGCGCAGGGCATGTTTATATCTTTAGAATTTATTTCTTCATTGCCGTACATATACATTTATAATATTTCTTCGTCTCCGGGTAAATGTATATAGATAAAGACACACAAAAATGCGATACATCTTAAACATGCAATCGTTAAATGCAGAAATCTTCTTCGAAATTAACAATAGGCAGTTAGAATGACATTAAAAGTATACTGGGAAAAAGACATAGTTCCAGACAACATCTGTACGTAGTGGTCTCTACAACTTCTGAAAATAAATGTAATATTATGACGAGCAAAGTTCTACGAAGTACGAATATACGCTAATGCGTTTCAATAATTGTGTACATATGCATTTTTGCAAAACTCTTTGCCACCCTTTAGATCAATTTTAGCCTAATCTTACTAGAATATAATGGAAATTTTATAACTAACACCAAAAACTTGGTATTAAAGATTTTATAAACAATCACAACTGCAGTGTTAAAACGAAGGGTGTAGCACATTTCATTTCCTCTCATAAACAGACTCAGTCAAACCGTAACTATTGGTTTGCTTTGATTCGTTCAATGCTTCCAAAGGATCTTCGTATAGATATTATAACTATCACAACTGTGAAAAGTCTCCCCAAATATTTTGGAAGTTCAATCAATCCAGGACAAAGTCGGTTACCTATACAGATCTGCGTTGTTCGTGAAACAGGTAAAATGTACTTTTGATGTTTATAAGCATCCATCTTGCATAAATGCATATTAATAGCTACATCATAGTGCTTGACCCAGTGAATTTATGTACTGTTGTCTCGATGGTCATTTTTGTTGTAATAAAATATGTAATAAAAAAGATTTTCTTCGCCTTTGGCCATAAAAATTACCCACGTGTATTTGTTTGAACATTGCACATCAATCACATTTAAGCGAAAGCCCTAGATAATGTTTTGCTATTCCTCCTAGAATTTATTTCATAAAAATAATAAGAAGATATAAAATGGGGAAAAGATATGATGATAAACTAGATCTATATACAAAAACGTAGTTATATAGTAGTAGTTAATTAACGTTGGTCCTGTTATAACGGTAAAAATGCAAGAAAATATTCTTGCTTGTAGGCCCTATTTCTGATTATACTGCAACTTGTTATAGTTAAATTTACTTTTGTTTCTCTAAAGCTTTAAAAATCCCTGAGATTTGTATTGTAGAATTATTGCAAGAATATCCATTTGGTATTTTAATGTCTGGGTCTAGAATTTTCTCACTTTCTCAGTTTATCATTTTATCTGATCAAATTAAAGTTTCAAATGAATTGATAGGCGCGTCATTGAATAAACATTACTATACAAAAAGAAAATGAAATTGAAAAAAATAGACTCACTGATTATATGACACTGAGGGCACCATTCTGTTCTCAGAATGTACAGTTACGGATTATTGTGCTGGAAACTGAACGTTGGCTTCAGGTCAAGTGAGTGTGGGTGTCATATTAAAATAAATGATGTATTAACATGTATGTACTTTGCATTACTAATTGCAAATGGATAAACACATTTTTTTTTCTTCAAATATCAAAAACACGCCGCATATTTGGCTCAATTCTTGACAAAGAAAACTTTTACAATTAGATTTTTACCGCGCATACATTTCCTTCTCATGATGTTTTAACAAACTCTATATCCTCCAGCGCCTGATTTGGATATTTGTCCACACTGTAGATACCTACCGGGAATATAAAGAGAAAATGCATCTGTACTAAAATTTTACCACAAGCCAAGGTCATGCCAATTGGACTTATGTTTAGCGTCCTCGAGCTGGTACGTTTTCAGCTGTCTGATCGGGGAGAACCGACATTTCTTCAAACAGCCAGTGACGATGTATAACATATGTGCTATTCGTAAATTAATTACTTCATCTGTTATTAGTATTTCCCACATACTAAATACAGGTACTAACAAATTAACATGCTACTCTTGTTTTAAATTCATATATTGCTAAAGCTCGGGCGGACTTGTCACGGGTGTAAATGCTACTGGTGTACCAGGAAGTAACAATAAATTTTGTTTTCTGTCTTTTAATGCTTCGTAAATGATGGGGAAACTAAACATAGATCCGTTTTGGTATAACGGCCAGGAATAAGGACATTATTTTTTGTGCTTGAGGATGAAATATTACTTTATACATATAGATTGAAACTACGTAACCGCAATGTGTCTCATAACACATTTATTTAGTAATTATAGCACCTGCAGTCACAGGGAAATCATAGAGAGTGAGTATCTTTCGAGACTAAAAACAGCAAACTCCAGCACGATATATCACTGACTGATGTAGGGCATAATTGGAAAGATACGGTGCCCCTAAATTGACATGTTACGCACTTTTTTTCCACTTAGATAATGTGAGACTTTTTTTATTTCGTTTAAACGAAATAACATTTCGTTTTAACGAAATAACTAATTCGTTTAAACGAAATAACATTTCGTAAAAACGAAATCACTATTTCGTTTAAACGAAATAACTAATTCGTTAAAACGAAATCATTTCGTTTAAACGAAATAAAAAAAGTCTCACATTACCTAAGTGGAAAAAAAGTGCGTAACATGTCACTTTAGGGGCACCGTAGAAAGAAATGGTGGTATACAGAATATATTTCAGTGACCGTTCGGGACATTTTTATTGTGATGATGAATTACCCACGTCAGAGCGACAATAGGAAGCTCTCTGTATGAGAGGAAGCTCTCTCGTTTACTAGCAATTAAGACTCTCGTCGACTGTAAATCCTCACCTTTGAAAATTAAAAAGTTCTTTTCATAAATGCCAAACTCGGGCCAGATTTTCATTAAATAAAGCAATGAGCACAATTCTACTACCCATGACATGTTCATAGAGTTGCCAAAACCTTTTAATATAACTGTTCAACTCGTCTCCAATGCGAATTATCTCCTCATACTACGGGAACTTCTATGCAAATAAAATACCTGATTCCGGGAACAATGTCAACTTTTTTCAGACGGCTACGAAATAGCCTCGCAATGGCTGGCACAGCGATTAAAATATCTCTGGCAATGTTAATGGCTCGATAAACGTGAGTTAGGATGAGACTGAACAGTTTTAATACAAATTTATACCAAACTAAAACACCATAGACAAAACTGAAGTAGCATTAAAAGTGAAGGCAAATGTTCAGGTAGTGAGACAATAACCGTTGGATGCTACAAGTCAGGTGGAAACGGTAATTTCAATATACGATTTTGTTCCTATGATGGCACTGAGTCAAAGAATGTATAAAGATGCATAAGTCACCATAAATGTTTTCCAGACAACATACTTTATAAGGTCAAGATACGGAACAGCGTATTGCAGGAGGCACGAATGGAAGAAATATGATGAAGCTTACTTTGTTTTTACTCACGCCGACAGTAGTATATAAAATGAGGTTTCTGGGCCAATTATGAAATTTAATTTTTTTAAAAAATATAATTTATAAAAATTAACATTTTTTGTTAATTATATTTTTTTAAACAACTTTTTAAATTAGAACGTTTATTTTTTAAAACATCTTTTTAAATTAGAACGTTTATTTTTTTAAAAAAATTTTTTAAATTTGAACTTTTTTTTTTTAAAAAACAATTTTAAAAATTAAAAAAACTATATTTTTTAAAAAAAATTTTTTTTTAAATTTAAAATCAAAAAATTTTTTATAAATTATATTTTTTTTTAAAAAAAAAAAATTTTAAAAACTTTTTAAAAATTTAATTTTAATTTTTGTTAATTTCCCTTTTTGATTGTTAATTTTTTAGTATTTTTATAAAATAACTCATAAAACGGAAATTTTTAATTTGTAACATTTTAATGAAAAAAAAAACAAAAAAAATCCACAGAGGCACTGTTTTGTCATGATATAAATTTAAATATAAAATTATATTATATAAAATGATTTTACATAATAAAAAAATATTTTTTTAAAGAAAAAAAATTTACTGAAAATATAAACCCCTTTTATGTTAAAACAAAAAAAAATGGGAGAAAAAGATAAAAATCCCTGTTTTCTTGGGGAAAATGAAAGCAAAATTTTTTAAAAAAAATTTTTTTTCCAAAATAAAAGCGGGTAATTTAGATATTCAAAACAAAAATTATATGTTGCCAAAAAAAGGGCTTAACACTTCCGGGTTTTTAAAATTATTGTGGGAAAGGGAAAAACCTTTAGAAAAAGGGTCCCCCTCCCAAAAAAGGGAAAGCAGAAATTTTTGGGGCCCACGACTTTTTTGCTAGCCCAGGGGGTGAAAAAAAAAGGTACATGTGAAAAAAAAAAGCTTTCCAATTTAAAAAATAAAAAACTAAACAAAAACATTTGGGGAAAAAGATTGCAAAACTTTTAGTGTGAAACCTAAAAATTAAAACGAAAAAACAAATTTGGTCTCGGAAAAAAAGGGAAAATTAAAAAAAAAGGGGGAAAAGGGGGTATACTCTGCCCCCCGAAAAAATTTGGAGGGTAAAAATTTTAAGGCCAAAAAAAAGAATTACAAAAACCCAAATTTAAAAAAAAAAATTTTAAAAAACGAAGAGTGTTTGCAATGATATTGATGATACTTGGTCTGCGTTTTGTTGATATGCAAGTTTTTTAAAAATTATAAAAAAGGGAAAGGAAAAGTACTTTTTAAACCCGTTTTTTGATATATTCAGTAAATATGCTTGGGTTTTCCATTAAAGAAAAAAACCGGGGGGAATTCTTTATGAACATTTAAAAAATTAATTTTAGAAGGCGATTACCAGAAATTTTTAAGGGGGGAAATGAAGGAAAACTTTTTTAAAAATAAAAATTTAACCCCCTTTTTTAAAATAAAATAAGTTTTAAAAAGTACCCTACTTTTAAAACGAAAGGGAAAGGCCGTAGAAATCAAAAGAAAAAATAGAATTTAAAAAGAATACGGGAAATATTTTACAGCAATTAAAAACTTTATTTAAATTTAGAAATTTTGGGCGGGGGAAAAAAACCCCTTAAAACCCCCCCCAAAAAACAAAAACTTTAAGTCTAAAAAGGGCCCCCAACCCAAAAGCCGAAAAAACCTTAAATAAAGGTATTTTTATTTAAAAACTTTTTATGGAAATTAAAAGGGCCCCAAAGGCAAAGAAAAAAAAAAAAAAATTTGGTGTGGGAGTTTTTTTAACCCAAAATTTAAAAGACTTTTAAAAAAGGATTAAAAAAAAAGGACAGAGGAAAAAATTTTTAATTTTTTAAAATTTAATTTCCCCTCCAGAAAAAACAAAAAATATAAAAAATGAAATATTTTAAAAGGTTCATTTTCGAAAAGAATTTTTAAACCAACACACAAAAAGTTTTTAAAATAGAAAAATTAAACCCCTATTAAAAAACCCCAACCTTTATAAAAGGGGTTTAAAAATAAAAAATTTTAAATGGGGTTCCATTTGTAATAAAAAGGAAATTTTAAAAACCAAAATAAAATTAAAAAAGAGTAATAAAAAAATTTTTAACTAAAGGGAAGAAACAAAAAAAGACCCAATTAAAAATTCACCAAACTAAATAGCCCCCCGTTTAACAAAAAAAGTTAAAAATTTTTGTGGGGAGTAATTTAAGGGTTTTTAAATTTACAACAAATTTTTTTAGTTTTCAGCTGCAAAAAGCACTTGTTCCAGTATTCCTATATTTTTTAGAAAGCTTTTGGGTGTTGGTCCATCAGTAATTGCCATTTTTATAATAGACTAAAACCCCCTTTAACGAAAAGGGAAAGCATTTTAAAATTACATCCAACAAAAAAAAACAACAAATAAAAAAAAGCCGGTTTGGGCGGTTTTAGTTGTTCAAACCCTTAATGACCCAAAGGAAAAGAAGAAGAGAAAAAAGTTTTCAAGATATTTTTACAATACTGTTAAAAATGCAAAAAGAAAAAAATTATTTAATCCCTTTTGAAAGATATATGAAAAAATTTAAAAATTAAGGGAAAAAAAAGGAAAAAAAGAAAAAGGGTTTTAAAATTTAAATTTTTAACTTTAATTAAAGTTTTTTTTTAAAAGTATTTTAATAAATGGGGGAAAAATTTATATCATTTAAAGGTAATTTTTTGCTAAAAAAAAAAAGTACTTTTTTGGGACTTTAATAAAAGGGAAATAATCCAAATTTTTTAATATGTTTCCCAAAAACGACCCTTTGAAGGGGCAAAATGTTACAGACCCGTGGGGAAAAAATTTCATATAAATCTTTTTGAATTTGCTGAAAAAAGAACCCCCAAAATATTTTTTTTCCTTTTTTAAATTATTTAAACTTTGAATTTGTCACATTAAATGTTAAATTCTGCTAAAAAATTTGACGGCTTTTTCTTTTTTGAACGATGTTATTTGCCCAACAGAAAAATTTTTACAAAAAAATTTATAAAACCCAAAAGTGTTATAAAAAACCGCGAATGGGCATTTATACAATTTTTTTCTTAACTGAAAATATTTTTAAAAATAAGGGAAAAAAAACCGATCGATGTTTTGTTTATTTAAAAAAACCCAGACCAAAAATGTTTTCGGGGGAACTTCAAAAAAAAAAAACAAAACCCGAAGAAAAGGGAAAGTCCTTTTATATTTTTTAAAAAAAATACATAAATTTCACGAAGAATGGTTAAAAAAGGAATGCCCAAAAAAGGTTTTAAAATTTTAAAAATTTAAAATAATAATTTAGAAAAAAAACTTTAAAATTTCTTATTCAAAAACCTAAATAATATTACTCTTTTTTTAAATGTTCTTTAGGTGCTTTTTTTTTGTGAAAAGTTTTTTTCTAAAAAGTTTTTAAAAAAAGGGTTTAAATAAAAAAAGTAGATAAAAAGGTTTATTTTAAAAAATTATCTAGTGTTTTAGGGGAAAAAACAAACCAGTTTAAAAATTCATAAAAAAAATTTTTTAACAGAAAAAATGTTTTTAAATCAAAATTTTAAAAAAAATAGCCGTTAAAGAATAAAAAAAACCCCAAAATCTTTGAAAATAAAAAAAATTGTTATAGACCCTTTTTAAATTAAAAAAGGAATTTATTTGAATGGGATTGGGGTTAATATTAGCGAAGAAAAAAATCTGAAAGGTTATGGGGATTGCCCCTTTCCCAAAAAATTATCGAAACAATCCTAAAAAAGTTATTTTCAAAAAATTTGTATACAATGAGGAAAAAAAATAAAAAAAATTATTTTTTCAAACAGCTAAAAATCTTAATATTCTTTTATTTAAAAAGATATCAAATTGTTGTGAAGGTAGAGGTAGGGAAAAATTTGGAAAAATCAAAAAAATGGAGAAAAATAAAAATTTAAAATTTATATAATTTTTTACGAGGGTGCTTTTGGCCCAAAGGGTTTTTTTTTTTCAAAAACTTAAAAATTCCCATGAAGAAATTACCGATAAAAAAAATGAAAAATTTTAAAAAATTTTTAAAAATTAAAAATTACTTAAAGAAAAAACCCCAAAGAATCAATTATTTTTAACTTAAATGACTTTTATTGTATTTTTTAAAAAATGAGCTTAAAAAATTAAAAAGGTAAAAAAATAAACGTTTTTTTAAAAAATAACCTTTTCAAAAATGGAATTAAGGTGATAAAAAAATATAAATCAGCCTATTTCCAATCAAAAGCTTTAGAATTTAAATTAAAAAAACGAAAAAAAAAAAAACTTTACGTAAAAGCTTTTGATGAAAAAATAAATAAAATTGGCAACTGGATTTCAAAAGGGAAGTGGTTGGAAAAAAGAGCAGTTGTTTCTTTTTAAAAACCCAAAATATAAAAAATAATCCTTTAACTGCTTAAATTTATTTGGGAATTTTCCCAAAAATTATTACAAATCCAAAAAAGGATTAAAAAAATATAAAAAATAATGACAATGAATGTTTTAGGGGGGTGTCTTTGGGCATAAAAATTTTTCCCTTTTTAAAAAAAACTTTCGGGAAAGATTTTTCAAATAATAAAAAACACATGAAAAATTTAATTATAAAGGAAAAAATTTTCCCTGCTGCTTTAAAACCCCAAAAAAAAAATAAAATTTTTTAAAGGGATTTCATTTAAGGGTTTTTGGGGTTAGGGAAGAACCGGAGGGAGTTTACCCATTTTATTATAAAAAAAATATTATTCGAAAGATGTGATAGGGTTGGGAAAATTTTAAAAATGATAAAAAATCACATTATTTTTGGGAAAAAGTTTTAAAAAAAACCGTTTAAAGGTTTAAAAAAAAAAAAAAATTTAAAAAAAAAAAACATTTTTGCAAATCATTTTTCCCAGAATTTTTACAAATAAAAAGAATTTAAAAAGAACATGTTGAAAAGTTTGCAATTTGGTGTTCGGGGGTTTTTTAAAATGCCCCCAGTGGGTGGGTAAATTTAAAATTTTTAAAAATTATCAAAAAAGGTTTAGAAGTACCCTTTATTTCTATGCTGATTTTTGAAGAAATTAACTAAAAAAGTTTTCAAGCGCCCCCCCAAACCCGGTCTTCATTTCCTGGGGGAATACCAAAAACAAATGGGAATTGTGGTTATGGTTACAAATTTTGTTTGTTTTGTTTTCTTTTTTCCCCCCCCCAAAAAAAAACCCCCCCCCGAAGAAAAAATTTTACAGGGGGCCCCGACGCATTTTTTTAAGTTTATAAAAAAAAATGCTTGGGAAGAGGAATCGGGAAAGAAATTTTAAAAAAAAAAATTTAAAAAAAGGGAATTAAAAATGCTAAAAACCCCCCCAAAACCCCGAATAAAAGGGAAACAGAAATGTGTTTTTTCCCAAAAAAAGAATAACAAAAGGGCCCGAAGTACCAGTAAGAGCCCTTTGTTTTTAAAAAACGGGAAAAATTTTTCCAGGGGAAAGCGCTCATCAGAATGAAATATTAATTTTGGGACTAACACAAAAATTCCTTTTTGTTTTTCAAAATTTTAAGGGTTTAAAGGGATTTCATTTTTATTATGCAGAAAATAAAAAAAATTTAAAAAAAAGGAAATTAAACATCTTTCCAAACAATATGGAAAAAAAAAATGGCGTTTATAAACCCCGGGACTTGGTCTTTATTAAATTTTCAATTTTTATGTCACAGTCTTTAGTAATTAGCAAAAATATTCATAAATTTAAAATTAATTTTCCCCAAAGAATTTCCTAAAAGAAAACTTGATTTAAAAAAATTTAAAAGGGTTATCCATTGTTAAAAGGTTTTCTTCCCGGAAATTTAAAAAAAAACAAAATTTAACCACCAAAAAAAAGAATTTTATTTTTTAATAAACAATATTTCTGATAATGAATTGGCCCCTGCAAAAAAAATTTCTGGAAAAAATTTTAAAATTTAAAGGGAAGAGGGGAAGAAAACCAGGGATCTATTTTAAAAAAACTGATGTACTACTTCAAAACAGATTTTTTTTGAAAACTTTAGAAAAAAATTGTTTTCTTATTTTAAGTTAGATCCATCCCTTTTTTTAGTGTCCTGGGTTCCCCTGGGTTTAAAAATAAAAAAAAGCCCAAAAAAAAAAATTGTTTTTAATAAAGAAAATCGAAAAATATTTTTAAAGGGAAAAAAGGGGGTTTAAAAGGGGAGGAATCGTTTAATTTCAAACAGATTTACCAAGCAAATAATAAGTTTTATGGGGGGTTTTTAATTCAAAAGAAGGAAAGTAAGAAAAATTCCCATATTTAGATGCTAATAATCTATTTGGTTGGGCAAGGGTCTCGTCTTTCCCCCAAAAAAAAATTTTTAAAAAATTTTTAAAAAAAAAACATTTAAGAAATTAATATAAAAAGGAAAAAAACTAATTTTATAGTTGAATGTGTCTTGACTATCCGGGAAGGAATTTTTGTAAAAACCCATAGTGATTACCCCTTGCTCCTGAAAAAAATTAAAATACCGGGGCGAATGGTTATCTAATTAAGAAAAAAATATTAAAAAAAAAAATTTTTAAAAATTTGGGAAAATTAGTGATGTAAAAAAATTTTTCCCAAACTTTAAAGAAAAGAAAAAAATTAGTAGTTCATTATAGAAATTTGAACTGTTACTCAGTTGGGTTTTAAAAGAAATCAAAAAATTCATAGGTATTAACCTTGACAAATTTCCCAAAGGTTTTGAAAATTTATATAGACTTAAATCCCCAGAAAGATCTGGGGCAAAAATTCATTCGAAAAAAAATTTTTAAAATTAATGAAAAAATTCCGTTTTTGGGTTTAAAAAGATGGAGAATTTAAGAAAAAGATTTTAAAAATTAAATTAACTCAGACAAAAATTTTTTTAAAACCATGTTGCCAAACCACATTTGTTAGTGCAACAAAAATTAACGGAATCTTTTTGGGTTTTCATAGAAAAAAAAAAGTTTATTTTTAAAATAGAAAGGTTCTTTGGGAATGTGCATTTTAGATTTTTTCCAAAATATTTAAGGAAATGATTTCCATTAAAATTTCCCCCAAAGAAAAGTCCGAGGATTCACCCAAAGTTATTATTTACTGAACAGATTCATTATGTTATAAAATTAAAACTAAGATGTGTATAAAGACTTTTTTAAAGTTAAAAGTTTATTTAAATAATAGTGATTACGAAAGTATTTTAAATTTTTTATTTTTAATGATAATTAAAAAGGGAATTTTGGGAAAAATTTAAAGATGAAAGGGTGCCGGCATTCCAATAACTGAAATTTTTCGGTTTAAGAATAAAAAAGTATTTTATATTTAAAGAGAATGGGCGTTAATGTTTAAAAATGTAAAAGGAAAAAAAAGGTTAACCCAACACAAAAACATGCATAAAAATTTAAAA
This sequence comes from Mercenaria mercenaria, assembly GCF_021730395.1. Lineage (NCBI taxonomy): Eukaryota > Metazoa > Mollusca > Bivalvia > Venerida > Veneridae > Mercenaria > Mercenaria mercenaria. The sequence goes on from NC_069364.1 coordinate 94,266,000, forward strand.
TTTTTAAGATCGAAAAAAACCTTTTGTTTTTAGTTATGTTATAAAAAAAAACGTTTTTTTATTTATTTTATGACGAAAAAGATTTTTTTAAGGGAATTTGGGGTTACTACCCCAAACCCACAAATAAAAAAAAAAAAATTTTATTTAAACATTACGATGTAAATTTTTTTAAACATCATGATTTTGATTTTAGAAAAAACATAGGGTTTTTATTTTTTAAGATCTTTTTGATGTGATTTTTGATTTTTTAAGTATTTTATGATTTAAATTTTAAATTTTAAAAAAGAAAAAGTAGTTTTTATTTTTTAAAACATCTTTATGATGTGATTTTTTATTTTTTTTTGGATTTTTTATGGAAATTTAAATTTTTTTTTTTAGAAAAAAACATAGTTTTTTTTTTTTAAAACATCTTTTTGATGTGATTTTTTTAATTGTTTTAGGAGGGGAAAAAATAAGTTTCTACTTAAATAAAATTTAACCAAATTGGGTTTAAATTTAATTTTTAACGTTTTAAAAAATTATATAAATAACATCATTCTTTTTAAAAATTTTTTTGCATAATTAAAAGAAATAGATTCATTTTTTCTTTGTTTTGCATTGAACTTTGAAGAATTATATTTTCTTTTTTTTTTTTTTTTTTAATTTTTTTTTTTTCCTTTATCTAATTTAATTGAAAAACAAGAATAATTAAAAAAAAAATTAAAAAATTTAATTTTTTTTTACAATTTTTACCCTTTTAAAATAAAAAAGGGGCTAGATTTACAGTTTTCAAAGAAAAAATCCCCTATCAAAATATCTTCGGTATAAAATTTTTAAAAAACAAAAGGGGGTTTTTTATTATTTGTCTTTCTATTTTACTTATTTTTCAAATTTTTATTATTTAAAAAACCCATTATAATTTAAATTTTTTTAGTTAAATAAAAAAACAGTAATTAATTAAAGTTTTTTAAAATTTAAAAGTTTACTTTTTTTATAAAAATTTTATATTCCTCCAAAATGTAGAATTTTTTACATGGGCTCCTTATAAGGGAAAAAATGATACTTCTGTAGAATTTAAGAAACACATAAGGATGAATGTCAAACATTGTATTTTCTGATAAAAAAATTTTAATTTTTTTTTTTGATAAAAATTAAAATGCTTTTGGGGGGGTTTCTTTCAACTATCTCGGGGTTATTTTTTACACTCCCCCCGGAAAATTTACCTGTTTTAAAAACCCTTTTTGCCCCCACCTTAAAAAAAAAAATGTTTATATTTTACATTTTTCCGTCTGACCAAAAAAAACCCTTTGTTAAATAAAACCTAAATCTATTATATAAAATTCCAGCCTTTTTGGTTGAAACCATTTTTTTAAAAGCACATCCGGGACAGCTTGTTTATATTCTTTGGGTTTTTGTTTATAAAAAACTTTATAATGTAGTCAAATTTCCGGTTTTAAAATTTAAAACACCAAAAAAAAGCCCGTTATTATTAATTAAATTTTTTATTTAAAGAATTATCCCGACACCGTGGGGCAAATACTTTTTAAATTTTTTTATATGAATGTATTGGTTTTCCAAAAAATTTAAAACCACGGGTTTTATTTTTAAAAAGAAAAACTTCACGTTTTTTTTACTTTTTTTTCCGTTTAGAATTTTATTCTGTAAATTTATTTTCTTTTTTCAAGAATTAATTTTTGCAAATCATCAAAAAAGTTTTGTTGTAAACTTCACCAGAATTTTATTTTCATGATATTATTGACTATTTTTTTTTCAAAAAACAACCCTTGTTTTTATATTTCATCCAGCTTTTTCATTTAAAATTTTATTAATTTCTTAGTTTGGTTTGAAATTGATTGAGCATTAGTTTGAAATTGCCTGGGTATTTTGCAGTAATTGATTTTTCCTTTTTTAGTTTATATTTCAACTACAGAGTCCCGTTTATTTTTTATTTTTTTAATTTTTTTCCTTAAACTCGTTGAATCTTTTTGTAATATTTTCTGTTTAAAAGGGACTTAAATTTCCCCGGGATTTAAATTTGACGTGTGTCAAAAAAGTTTCTTAAACAGATCGGGTTGGGTTTTTTTAAAATTTTTTGCCGATCCTTAAAATTTTATTTAATTTTCCCTTTTCCCTTTTTTAGTTGATTTTTCCAAATTTTGGCCAGTTCATTTTTTTGTTCTTTAACTTTAACTTAAACCCGCTTAAAATCTTCTTGTAAATTTTTTTTTAATATTCTTAAGTTGCATAAATTTAAATTGTGGCGTGTATCAAACCCGTACTAATCCCCAAAATTTGAAATTGTTTTTTAAAAATAATCTTTTTTTTAGGGAAATTTAAACTCTTCGTTTTAAAGGGTTACTAATGTGGGTGTGTATCACCTTTTTTGTGGAAAATGGTTTTTTTCCCGTTTAGATTTTTATTTGCAAAATTTATTTGAAATTAATTTTTAAATTTAAAACTTTTTGCTTATTTTTTAGTTTTTAGTTTTAGTTTATTTTTTTCTTTTTGATTTTAAAATGATAAATATTTTGTAACTTTTTTCAGCTTCAAAATCTTGTTTTTTTAGGTTTTTCAAAGAATTTAAAATACTATGTTTTTTTTTCTTGAATTTTAAATGAAAAAAAAAAGTTTAAAAATTTACTCGAAAAAACTTCTTTTATGTTTTGGGCTGTCAAATTTAAAATTTTTTCTTCAAATTCTTTTTTAGAATCAACCATTTGCCTTTTTTTCTTTTTTAAATTTTTCTTGTAATTTGGGGCTATTTAAAATGGGAAACATTTTTTTAAAATTTTTTTGTTAAAATTTTTCAAAAATTCTTTAATTCTGTTTCTAATGGGTTTTTTTTATACTTTTAATATCTTCAAGATTTTAATATCTATTTCACCTTGAAATTTTTTTTTCCCCCAAAAAACGTTTTTGAAATGCATCGTTGGTTTATCGGATCTCCTAGGTTGGATTTTTTCATTACCTCCCATATCTACTGCCCCTGTTCATTGTGTTATCAAGTTTTATTTTCTGTGAAGAATGATTTTCCCAATTTTTTTTTAAGTTTTTTTAAATTTTTTTTTTGTAGCATAATCACTTTAAAACAAAATAAAAATTTTCTTTTTTATTCTTCCGGGTTTATTAATTTGTTTTACTCATTTAAAAAAAAATCCCATCTATAAAAATTTTGAAAGTTTTTTCTTTAAAAAATTCCTTGGTTTGTCAAAAATAAAGAAAAACATTTTTTTGGGTTTGTTGCATTAGCAAAAGAGTTGGGTTTAAAAATTTTTTTATTACAAATCATATCATTTTTTGTTTATTGGACTTTTAAAATAAAAATAATGTGAAAAGTTAAACGAATTTTTTGGTTTCTTTATAGTAAGACTGACTTTTAAAAAAATAACCAAACGTTTTTTTGGGCGTCCCTTTAATGACGTATTTTGTTATTTCGTTCGGGAAACCCTTTTATTTTCAAAACAAAATCATCAAAAATTACTACTTTTTTGGTTTTTTGGTTTAAGTTTTTTACAGGGGTTCCCAAATTTGGGCCCCCCAGTGAATATTCCCAAATATTTCGTTTTGGGCTATTTTATTTTTTTTCTGCAATTTTATTAAAAAGTTTAATAAAAACCGATATTTAGATTGTTCTAGGTTTTTTTGCATAAAGTATTTAATTTTTCATAATATAAAAAGAGGTTACGTATATATGCAATTTAAAGTAAAAGCAATTTAAAACTTAATGAAATGAGAATAAGAAAAAAATTGTTCGGGGGGGGGGGAAAAAAAAAGAGGGCTCTTAGAGAAGAAATAATGAAAAAAAATTAGAAAAAATACAAATCGGGGATATGTACACTGAAATTTTTTAAACCCATTCCCGAAGGGAAAAGGAAAATCAAAAAGAAAAAATTATACGTTCCGGTTTTTAAAAAAAATTTCCCGGAATTAAGGGAAAAAAGCGTTTCTAGGTGATGAAAAGAAAGACCCTACAAAAAATCCAAGGTTTACCACAGCTATTCCAAAAAACGGCCATCAATTAAAGAGTTTCTGGATGAAGAGTTTGAAAAAAAATTTAAGAATTAAAAGGGAAAATTTTGATAAAAAACGTGAAAGTGTTTTTTTGAATTTTTAAATTGTAAATTAACATATTTAGCATTTTTAAAAAAAATAAAAGGGGGATTGGAAAAGAACCCAAAAAAAAAAATTTTTAAGATATTTTAAAGGAAAAATCTCGTAAAATAAAAGAAAAGTAAATTAAATCCAGATGGTTTGGGAAATTTTCAGATGCAGAAAATATGACTGCGGGGTATGTTTTGGAGTTAGAATTAGACAGAGAAAATCTTAAAAAATACGGTGGAAAGCTTTCAAGAATTATTAAAAAAAAAGGGTATTTGGAAAAAGGGAAAAAATATCATAACCATATTTAAAATTTCACAAATGGACATTAGGTAAATTTAATTATTAACTTAAATAAACTTTATGGTAAAACAAATTAATTGCTAAGGGAAAAAAACTGGGAAAAAAAAAATAAATTTAAAATAAAGTTTGATAATGATTTAATTGTTTGATTTAAAAAAAATATAACAATAATTTAAAAAAAATTCAATTCCCTTCTAGAAAAAAAAATTTAAAGAATTAAAAGAAAAAATCAGGAATTTCTGTCCCAAAAAAAGATCTACGAAAAATTTAAAAAAATAATTTTGGGGACAGGGGGGAAAGACGGGGGGGGGTTTTTTCATGTAATCCAAAAAAATGGTTAATTACTTGGGAATTTAAAATTTTTGGTTTAATTGATGCCGGAAAATTTAAAAATTTAAGGGAAATAAAAATGAAGGTATTAGAAAAAATTGATTGGGAAATATTAAAAATGAATTCACTTTACCCAAAAAAAACTGAAAAAAGTTTTATAAAAAAATTTTTTTTGAATATATAAAATTTCCCCCAAAAGTTTTAAGTTTTGGGGAAAAAATTAAAGATGATAATAAAAATACACCCAGTGATTTTACAATTAGATTTGGTCGTTCTTTTAAATTTTTGTAAAAAAAAAAAATTTTGCTGTTGGTTTGGATAGTTTTTAAAAACTATGGTATTCTTGGATAAATTGTGGGTGAATATGATAATAAAAGAATTTGGGTTTTAATAATGGAAAAAAGGGTTGGAAAGTTTTTAATTTTCAAAAGGTTTTTACAGTTCCCCTGATATTAATTAAATTTTATAAGGGAAACATTAAAAAGTAATGATGAATTTTGAATTTTATAAATCAGGGCATTGTCCAATAAATTTTGGGTTTTATTTTGTAGTTTTAAGGGTTTTTTTTTCAAATTAAAAAATAATTTTTTTGTTTGGGTTTTTTTAAGGGCTGTTTAAATTTTCTCATTGTTTTGGGGTTTTAGAAAAAGCATTTAGAAAATTTCTGGAAAAGGGGCTACACACCAAAATAAAAAATAACCCCTGTGGGGTACAATTTATATTCATTGTGATCTTATTTATAATTCACTTGTTGATGGTAATTTCAGTGATATTTATATGCTTTAAGAAATGCCCGATTTAAAAAAGAGCTTATCAATTTTTTCAAAAGAACACAAAGAGTTTGGGTTTTTCTGAAATTTAATTTTTAAAATTAAAAAAATTCAATTAGAAAATATATTAAGATGTATTTTTTAGGAAAAATTAATTTTAATGGGTTGAAAAAAGTTTTTTTACTAATCTTAAAAAGGGAAAATAAAATTTTGTTTTTATAATGTACAAAAAAAAGTTTATGACAAAAATTTTAAAAGGGAAAATTTATTTTTGTTTTTGCTCACACGGAAAGTTATCGCGGAACCCGGTACTTTTACCCCTTTAACTAAAATTTTTTCAAATTGGGAGTTGCATTTTTCAAATTTGACAGCTGGGGAAAAAAAACTCGGAAACGCAGGAAAAAACAGGGACTTGAAAGGGGGCCCCCAAAAAAGGAAAAGGAAGGTTTGGGAAAATTTTGCTGCTAATAAAATTTTTGAAAATTTAAAAAAACCTTTCTCCGGCAGTTGGTGATTTAATTGTTAAGGAATTACAAGAAAAGGGGAAAAACAGTAAAAATATAAGGGGAGGAGGATATTTTTTAAGATTTAAATAATTATTGTCAGGTCGGGGAAGTGTAAAAAATATTAAAAAGATTAAATTTTTAAAAAATAAAATTTAAATATAATATATAATGGGTTTTGAACAAAACAATATTTTGAAAAAATACGAACTAAAATAAAAATTTTAAATTTGATACAGCCCTTTAAAATTGTTTTAAGACCTTTAAAGTTAAGCAACAAAAAAAAGGATTCATTTTACAATTTTTGATAGAAGTCTATTTTGTTGGTTTAAAAGGTTATTTTGAGGGAAAATTTTAAAGGGAAATTAAACTTGATTTGGGAAAAATTTTGTGGGGGAGATCCCAAAAAGCTTTTGTTAATAATGAGCTATTAATTGATCAGTTAGTGGTTTTTAAAAAAAATGGAAAAAGTTTATGATTGTAACAATTTATTTAAAAAGGGAGTTTAAAGGGAAAGAAAGGGGTTTAACTAACTAATGATTATGAGGGAAACAACTGGGAAAAAACGAATTAATTTTTTTTGATACTATGCTACTGTGCTGCTGTGTAATTTAAAAGGTTTTTTCCCTTTTGAAAAAGGGTTAATCCCGGGTAAAAAGAGGCCAAATGTTAAGATTTTCCCTTAAAAAAATTATTCATTTTTTTAGGGTTTGAAAATTAAAATTTTCCTCCAAATCCCAAAAACAAATAACACTGCAGTTTTACAGTGATGTGAAATTATTTTTAGAGATGGGGGGGGACCCGGTAGGGTTTAAATTTTAACAAATTAATTTTTGGGTTCCCCGTTTAAATTTTTAAAAGAATTTGGCTTAATCTAATTTTTTGAAATTTTAAAAAAACCCCGATGGTCAAACCCTTTGGGAAAAAGGGAAACAATAACTGAAACCCAAAAGATTAATTCAACTTTTAGAAAAACGGGGTGTAACAAAAAACAACAAGTATTTGGGTTTTTTTAAACGATGAAAAAAAGTAATTTTTCAAGAAAGAATCCCATTTATAGATAAATTTAAATTAAAAAGGGTTTATTTAAATTTTGGGTTATTTTAGTTCTTGTCGTTTGGAAAATTTTGGGAAAGGTGTTTTTTATGGAAAAGAATACACAAGTATATCAAGAATATATGACGATGGGAATTAATTTTTATTATAAAAAAATAAAAAATACTGGAAGTTTTAATAGAATTTTTTTTTCAAAGTTTGTATGGATTTATTCATTTTAACTTAGAATATAAAAAGGAAGTAATAACAGAAGATCCTAAACAAATTACATTAACAGTTAAAATAAATACACTTCCCACTGCAAGATATCGTTTTACGCAATTGTATTGTATGAGAAAACAGTTGAAATAAATACTATTGGAAATGAACTTGTTATTGTTTAAAAAATAAAAAAATTTAAATAAAATTAAATTAAAATAAATATAAAGAATATAATGTCATCAAATTATATTGAATATAAAGTTAACCTAACAGATGGACAAAAGAAAAATTTAGCACAAGCTTATAATAATAAAACTCCATATAATTTTAGATTAAAACATGAACAATTACGTGGAAACTTCCCTTTACTTTTAACAAAAACACAAATTAATCAAATTGAAAAGTCTATTAGAAATAAGAAGGGGTTAGAAATTACAATTTCAAAAAAACAGATGTCCAGTCAAGGTCAAAATGGTGGATTTTTAGGAGCTTTAGCTGGTTTGTTAGGAAAAACAATTCTTCCAATGGTAGCAAAAATAGCTCCAAAAATATTAGCCCCTCTAGGCATCGGAGCCCTCTCTGGGTTAGCCAGTACCGGTGTTAGTAAGTTACTTGGGAATGGTATGATTTCAGTAGCTAATAATAAGAGAAATATGATAATATCATATATTACACCTAATCAAAAAAGGCAACTATTAGGCTATGGAGTGATTAAATTAACACAAAAACAAAAACAAGACGGTGGGTTTTTAGGTATGTTGGCTGCTAGTCTAGGAATACCTTTGATTACATCTTTGTTAAGTGGTAAGGGACATGGTCAGGGTATACAGATTGATTCCCAACGGAGACCGTACTGACGAATTCCCATATTAAAAGAAAAATAAAATTTATAAACAAACCAATTTCTGACTTTGAAATAGAACAATTGGTAAAACAATTAAAAATTAAAAACTTTAGGGGTGTATTTAGTAGAAATAATTTACTAAAATTAAAAATAAATGACGAGTGTGGAATAATCAATTTAGATGACTCTGTTGGACCTGGAACACATTGGGTTTGTTATTTAAATAATATGTATTTCGATCCATTTGGGCTTCCTCCACCTAAGGAGGTAATTAAATATTTACCAAATATAAAATACAACAATGTTCAATATCAAGACAAAACAAGTGCGCTCTGTGGATATTATTGTTTATTTTTCATTAAAATGTTACAAGATAAAGTACCGTTGTATGAGTTATTGTATAAAATACTAAAAGTTAACAATCAAAGAGTAAATGAACAAACAATTATAAATTATTTTATTAAGTTTTAAATTGTTGTTTTAAAAAAAATATAATTTATAAAAAAGTTGTTGATTTTAAATTAAAAAAAAATTGTTTTAAAAAATTTATGTTCTAATTTAAAAAGTTGTTTTATAAAAATAAACGTTCTAATTTAAAAAGTTGTTTTAAAAAAAATAAACATTCTAATTTAAAAAGTTGTTTAAAAAAATATAATTAACAAAAAAATGTTAATTTTTATAAATTATATTTTTAAAAAAAATTAAATTTCATAATTGGCCCAGAAACCTCATTTTATATACTACTGCCGACACAATTTATGTCATAGGTTAACTTACTGGTGAAGTTTCTGGGCATTATTTCATGCACAGATGGACCTTTTGGTAGAACCGCCGGCCTTCAGTAAGCTTACTGGATGGTTACAAAACAAGAAAAAAACTGAACAAGTGATTCTAACATAGCAACATTTACCATCCGGCCATGATGCCGGAGCATGGCGTTACACGAAACTAGGTTCACAGGGAAAGGCCGCGAAACAAAAACACCAGGCGAACAGTTTCACATTATGAATAACAATCCTATAATGTTGCGCGACTCTAGGCCAAATATTTTTTAGATGTGTAACACAAACTTTTGGGTCCTGTTTGCATATTTTTATTGAGTCTATGGCCATAACTCTAGTCTGATTAAGTGAAATCCCAAACAAAACCCCAGGTGTACAACTTTATGTACTGAATGATAATCCTATCTAGGTGAACTACTGTTTGAGATATGCACAACGCAAATTTGGACGGTCATCCGGATGGAGGGAAAGACGTACGGACAAGGTTATATCTGTGTGCCCGATATCTTAAAAAATGGAGGGGCTGGTGTCGCAAATGTTTTCATTTGCTCAGCTTAGGATGTATGATCGCCGTTTATGTGATCAGGAGGTAATTGGTCTACACTTGAACCAGCTGGATGCCTATGTTATTCAACCAAATGTCGTGTTTAAAGTGATGAAAATTCTTACCTCCAAAGTGGAACAAAACAAACGCTGTTTATAAAACACTTATGTCCATGACATCCTCAGATATTGATCAGAAACTGCTTTCAGTTTTCAGGCGAATTAATCCCTAAAATGATATGGGTCATTTAGTAATCATAAATAATCCACCTACGAAGTTAACTGATTGGAACTCGTTTTCAATCTATAAAGATTGCCGAGAACTTGATCCAAAACAAAAGGGGTCATCTTTTAAATGATGACTAAAGCTATGTACGCCTAGTCCACTTAGTAATAAGAAACTTTTTTCTGTCTCATGGTAACTGTGATTTTAAAGTTTGATCCTTTCTTCTTACCTAAGACAATCATCCTATGAAGTTTAATGGTTTGCGCTATAAATAAAAAAAAAGCACAGTCAATGTAAACTCAATATTCGACATACTTTTCACTAAAATAATAGGGATTGTCTTCTGACAACGGGCAATCATTCTATTGGGTTTGAAAACCATAGGCCAAAACAATTTATAGTACTGCTGGCTATAAAGTAGTCTCCAGATGGACCAACCAACAAACTGACCGGCAGACAAACAGGCATGAGCAACCAATATTCCCACTCTTCTTTGAGAGGGTAAACAGAATGATTTTTCAGAATAAACAAACGTTTGTGATATTATTCAGGAACTGTTTTCAGTCTCAAAGTCACTGTGACCTTTGAAGTATTAACCCCCACTAAAATAAATCAGTTTAGTTTCAAGATTACGGTGACCTTGGCTTTTCAAGATATGCCACCACCAAATTGGTAAGTATGAGATTTGCCAGTCATAGGCATATGTCTGCTCCGTTATTAACTGGAAATCTTTTCAGTTTTACTATGACCTGGTCCTTCGATGTACTGACCCCCAAAATGAGGAGCAGTTTGAGGACCATAATAATTATGCCCATATATGTATTCTTAACTTTTTGACCGGAACCATTTTCTACTCATTTCCCCAGTGTTCCTCAGTAAATCATTGACAGTCTCGAGATCGTTGTGTTTAGTATTGTATTGTCCACAAAATTTGACAGCCTTACTCCTGTGTGCCTAAAGCGCTGTGATTCTTGAGTCATGACCGTACTGATACCCAAAATGATACGAACAAATATTGACTGACACAGGCCCATTTGTTCTCGAAGTTTGTTTTGGGTTAAACGCCGTTTTTCAACAGTACTAGTATTTCAGTGATGAAACGGCGGTCAGTTAACCTAACCAGTGTTTCTGGAGTCTGTACCAGTACAACACTATGCTCCGCAAGTAACTGCCAACTTCCCCACATGTATGAATCAGAGGTGGAGAATGAAAGTTTTCAGACACAATATCATTTATCAAATCGTCACGGAGAACATGTGGATCGAACTCGCGACCCCGTGATCCGTAGATCTGCGCTCTACCCAATGACCCAAGCTGACGGGCTTGTTCTCGAATAGTGGTAAGAAACTGTTTTCACCCTCAACGTGATGTTGACCTTTGATGTACGACCCCCAAACTGATAGGCATCATCTACTGACTGAAAGCAATCAGCCTCGTGTTTGAGTTATTCCAGTACCTGCTCGAAAAAATAGTTTTCAGTGACCTTGACCCTTGACGAAAACAAAAGACGAAAGGGAATCATGTTATTCATTCATTCATTCATTCACAATTGTTGAGCTCTTTTTTTTCAGTTATAAATCAGAAACTGTTTTCAATCTCTGTGGTCAATGTGATCAAGAACTTTGATGTACTGACCCTAAAAACAACAGGAGCATCGATCTACTTACCACAGGCAGTAATTCCATGAAGGCTGATAATTGTTGGCCAAAGCATATTCCAATTATTATTGTAAACCATTTTTCATCTCTTGAAAACTTTGACCAAAACAAATGGATCATGTACTGAACACAGGCAAGATTGATGGCTGAAGGTCGAACTATTTTACCGTTTTGATTAAATCTATTGTTCTCTTTATTAACTGATCTCCTGACCAAGATACCACCTTAATTCTGGTTTGAAGGGGGTCATTAAAAATAAAATAAACACAAAATTTCTCAAAAACAAGCTTTTTAATTACTTGAGCAAAGAAAATGACAGAGTAGTATTCAAAAAGTAAAATGCTTACACATGAGATGTAAATAAGTCATGTAGAAAATAATGCTCTAACAAAATAACAATAACAAAACATTCCCTGTACAAAAGGCAAACTATTTCTATATGTAATACTGTATTCTATCACACTATGTGTATGTTAACATACAATCTATAAATAAACTTTGGGTAAGTAGTTAACACCTCTATTAAATATAATTAAAATTGTATAAAATATTATACACATTTTCTTACATTACTCCTTATATAAATTGCTGGTCCAAATTTTGTGCTGTTGACCAGTCTATAGTTGATGTGCTACAGTCAAAACTGGAAGCAAAAATTAAAAAAAAAATCATTATTTCTGAATAACCCTTATTTACAGAAACATGACATATTAATTGAAAACAAAATTAAAAAGAAAAATCTTTGGACATCAATATTTTTTTAAAAATTTCATCAGCTATATCAACCTTTTAACAGTGATTTCTTAATAAAAGGCACATTTTGATCAATAAAATTTAAATATATACCAGATTAATATATAATAAAAATTCTAAAGATTTTCAACTGAATCTGATGTGTGCAGTCATAAAAGTTCATCTTGAAAGTCACAGAAAATTCTGTATGCTGTTTGCAGTACAGACAGGGTATCAAATACTGTAGAACCTCTATTAATTTGGACACCTCTGAATAGCGACAACCTTGATACAACAACATTTTTTAAAATTCCCTTATTCAATACAATTACCCACAAATATTGTAAGTATAAGTAACAGAATAACAAACACAATGTTAACATTAACCAGTTATCACAGATACGCACAATGCTGGCAGTTTAAGAATTAAACGTATTTTCAACAGTTGCAAGAATATAAACTGGGTTAGAAATAGTAACAGTTATATTATCACCCTGATATAAATAAACACATGTAATATATTAAGAGGCAAATCATAATAAAAACAATATTTTGTGTCAACAACTGTGTGGGTATATACTTTATACTGAGCAAAATCTGAGGCAGAATAATAGAGGACAAAAACCTCTTTTGGTTGTCCAGATTAAAAATCTTTTGTGATCATTCATGTTTTACTTATTTTAAGTTGAGAGTTGAGGGACATATTGCTAGAAATCAGTCTAGCAAGCCCGAGCCCCACTGGGATCAGAATCACATCTCCTCTAATAATCTTCAATCTTAAGAAACTGGAATAAAATAAAATGAAAAGTACATTTGTGAGTAGTGTTCATGTTTAACAGAACTTTCAGTGCTCTGTCACTATATATACCCTAAATTTTGGTCCTGATTCAAGGTAATATTTTGCAGTCTAGTGATGTAAGTATCTTAACACTATCTAACATTAAATATTTCGATACTATCACTGCTGTGGACTTGTACATGCAACACAGGTATCAATTCCAAATGAAACCTTTTAGAGGTCAGTTACATAACGAACACTATATGCAAGTTGAAGACATGCCTTCCATATTATCATTAAACATGGTATATGACTATAACTTGATTCAATGACCTTAACAACAAAGGTCATACACCTGTTAATAAAGTGATTACATCAACAACACCCGTGAAAGTCAAAACAACAGCTGCTAATCTTTTAATTATTTTAGACTGTATTCACCAAGTATATGCCTTTTATATTTTCAGAAAGGTCACTTTGAATCTCAGATTACACATACATGTAACTAAATTATAATACAGATTCTAACAAAAATTCTCCAACATAAAGGTTAAAACAGAAGCACCAGAATTTCATCCAAAAATAAGTGGAATTCAAAACAAAACAAGTGCTGTTTGTAAGACATATATGCACCCCCATGTTGACCTGTAGGTGGTAACTAGTTGTTTAATTTCCAGTCTTAATAATGATGTGACCTTAACCTCTGACCTCAAAACCAATAAGGTCATCTTACTATCACAGAAAATCAGGCTACTGAATTTGGTGGTCCAAGCATTCTCCAGCTATATCATTAACCAGTTTTAGTCTAAAAAGGTCATTGTGACATTGACCTTTTACCTCCTGGCCAAGAAAATGATAAGGGTTATCTACTAACTAAAAATTGTTCGGTTCTAAAATTTGATGGCCATAAGCCTAATTTTGTTCTCCAGCTATTGATCAGAAACCATTTCACCAGTAAGTCTCGAGGTCACTGTGTCCAAGACCTTAAATTCACTGATCCCAAAAATAATAGGGGTCATCTACTGACCACTGGTAATTTTAAAGTTCCAGGCCAAAGCATTCTCTGCTTACTGATCTGAAAATGCTACCGTACACATTGTCAAAAAAATCATCTCCTAAAGTTTGACAACTGTAGACCCAAACATTTTCAAGCTGTTGTTTAGAAACCATTTACGGTTTAAAATTTAACTGACTTTGACCTTTGACATAGTGGCCCCTAAAAGGATAGGAATCATCTATTAACCACATGCAATAATTCACTGTGGGCCAAAGTATTCTTTAGTTACTGATTAAAAAACAAAGTGTCTATTGACTGACAGACATGAACAAAATGATATACATTGTATTCCTGCTTTGTCCAAGAAAGCAAAGTAACAACTTGCTACTTTACAGCTAACAAGCTTTCATAGGTAAAAAGCTATACTAAACACATTTTTTATTCTCAAAGTTCTTAAAATTTAATTGTTTGAAATCAAATTTACCAAAAAAAAAGAAACTTTAGAATTTTGCATTTTTAAAAAAAACAAAAACATTTATTATGAAAATAGCCATCACATCATCTCATATCACAGAATGTCTTGAATTGTAGAACTGTTTGAGGAATTTCATTCCTTTAGGATCTTCTATGAGTTTCACCTTAAAGATTTTGCTATAATGTCCTGAAAGACTAACATCATAGACAAGTTGCTACAAACTCAATCCAGTCACTGGAATAATCTTGATAACATGATTTAACTTCCCTTTAATCTACACTTAATGATTTGATATAATAAACTGAACTGCCAACTGAAACAACATATCTTTTTCTTTCGCATCAAATCAGTGGATATATATTATCTGCTGGATAAAGTTTTGAGGAATTCAGTCTTGTTATGTTTTAATCTCCCCTTAGTGCAAAAGAAATCGGATAATACTGGTTGAGGAAGATACGGCAGAAAATCTATTTCTTTTCATCAACTTTCTCTGGTTTCAGTGGTGTGGCAGGTCTCCAATCATCTAACGCTTTCACAGTTTTCTTCTCTAGTTCTTTCTCTTCTCTTCGTGCTTTCACTCGGAACGGCTCTCTGAATAAAGTTTAATATACCAATACATATTTTGTAAGGAAAACAAAATTAATGATGTTAAATATATGGCCTGATAAAGTGAATGGAAAAATATATTGCAACAAAACAAACAATAATATAAAAGGATGGCTGGACTTATGGCAGTCCTTGCAATCATAGAGTCCATAACATTTTCATTTGTAAGAGTTGTACTGGAGCTGATGGTAAGGAGCGTGAAGGGTGTAACAGTTTCACTTTTCATTTCCTCTCATGAATAGACTCAGTTACTGGTTGGGTTCCATACTTACAACAGATTTCCTTATAAATTCATTTAACAAAAGACTGGACATCTAGTAATTTAACTGAATATATATTACAAATGAATCACATCTTGACAATAAATTAACTGAAAATACTTTTTTAAAACTTATAACAGGAATAACAAGATCAGTTATATTAATTCCTGTCCGCAGATTTATGAAAGAAATTAAAATATATTTTAGTCTTATTTCAATACAGTCACTACATCTATAAATAGAAATAAATCTGTTTCTCTGAAACACATAATTAGCACAGATAATGAATCTAACCTTGTTTTATTAGATCTTGCATCTAGGGACAAGTACCGGGGTATAAGCTAACATTTTAATAACTGATATGTCAATGAAAGTGTCTTATTGAAAAAAGTATCTGTATAACAAATCCAAACAATAGGAGAGATCGTGTTTGTATACAAATTCTATTTTTAGAACTGATAAGACAGTGATCGGGTGGGCAGAAGCCGACCGTCCATGTTTTTTGTAAACAGTGATGTTTTTCTAACGGTCTAAACTTTCTTAAAACACAAATTACATAAATAATTTTTTGATCAATGGAAAGGTTATAAAACAAGCAATTTATTGATTACTTTTAATTGTTATTTCGAAATAAAATGGATTAATTATGAACGCTTAACTTACACTGTTTTTCTAAAGGTTGTGAAAATCACTACGCCGCTTTTAAAATTATATGTCATTTAAAACGGTTATTCATTGAAAAAAGATATTTGGACACAAAAATATGAAGATTGTTAGTATTTCAAATCTTTTTGAATTTTGAAAATCCATAAATGAGCAAAAAAGTTATTAAAAATTCTGATTCAATACGCAAACGGTGTTAAAATCATTTGTTTTGCCAACCACCAGATAAACAGATGTTAACGCGTGACGTCACGGCGATCTCTCCTATAGGTAGCATACCGGTAATTATAAGTAATAAAAATTTCACTCTACCTTATTTCATTTCAATGATGAAAGGAATGATGATGAACTTAAATGTTTTTATTACATGTACTTAAAATTCTTTTTCTGACATTTAGTTGAGAAATACTATTAATACATATCTGAGAAAAAGGAAAAGCATTCTGAGTAAAAAGTATGTTTCGTTTTTACTTTTGTCCTATAATTTGAATAATCTTTCAGTTAAAAAGACAATAAATATAATATTGGTACCAGTATCCAAGGGAGAAAAATGGCAGAAACACCTTCTGCTATTTTTCACAACTTCCTGTATTCATATCAGTTACTGTTAAATCTTAATTATTAACTATTTTTGATTTTCCAGTGGCATCAATCAAACAAATGAAATATCTACCATGTTTTTAAATTTTGAAACCCACAAAATGTCATTTTTTGCCAAAAACACACAAAAGAAGTGAATATATGGTATGCAATAACTGTTGTTGTTTTTTCAGGACAAAAAGAAATAATTTGACATTAAATACACATGTATTCAGTTTTACCTTGGTTCATTAGGCAATGGCTGTAAAGGTACAAACGTATCAGGACCTTTCTTCCACGGACTGTTAGCACTGCAATTAACACACAAAAACACACACATAGGTTAGAACACATCAACAAAACAATCATCGTTATCCTGTAAAATATCTACAATATAGAACCATGTTATTGTAAAGACATCTCACATACTAGTATTAGAACACATACACAAAATTCACATGGACATAAAATTATATGTTGCCCTTAAACTTAAAGTTTTTCCTCATCTATTTTGTACTCAGACAAATGGTGGGGATCGAATGATAAAATTATCTTTGAAAGGAGAAATAATAATATCTTTCTCAATATCAAACAAGGATCAGGGCTGTTACATCTTTAATAAACAAGTCTTTATAGTTTATAGTCTATACTAATTTACTTTAGTTCCATTATGATAAAAGTTTCAAGTTTATTTGAACCACCCTCTAGTCAGCTTCCATTAAAAAAAAAACTGTACTAATGTCATATGAGGCACCAGAAGGGCTCGAACCCATGATCCCCAGGTTGGGTGGCTGACACCTTAAACAGTCTAGACCACAGCTCCCCTTGATTAGTAAGCCATGTATAATGGTGAGGGTTAGGTAAAGAGACAATAATCTCTTTACAGATAATACACAATGGTTGGGGGAATGTATTCCATACAAGGAAAGATGTTATTTTTGTTACATGTAATTTTTATCAGCAATATCATTTATATCAAATCCTTATATCTTCAAAATGATGGTCAGTTTTATCTATGGTTACAATCTAAAATGGATATAGAAATGTCTGAGTTTATATCTTATGGATGCAATTATTCCAGATCTGTCAGATATCAATTTTATGGCACTGTTAACTTTTTTAGACTTGGAAAATTTCAATTTATTATGTAACAAACACACTTCTATAAAATTAATGTTACCTATACCGTACTGTCAACTTTCACATTATAATTTGTAACGTAATTTCATAACACAACTTTCAGTGTAACTGGCAAGTTATCAAGTATGTATTTTGAACAAGTCTGTTAGTAAACAAAGGGTAAGTGTAACAGTTATTATACTTCACAAGTTAAAATATTGCTATAAATATACTAGGACAATTCGAACGAAAACAAGGGAGATAATTCATAAACTACATACTCCTCTGGTACATAACTGAAGGAAAATTAATTATTCATGTAAAGCAGTATAAAAACATAACAATCAGAAATATTTATTTTAATTTTTTTTTACATAATTACATATAAATTTTAACAAAAAAAAAAAAAATGAAAAATTTTAAAATCAAGTTGCTTCTTTATGGTGCGATTTTAATCAATATTTCAAAGACATTTTTTTTCTCAATAAAATATACATAAAATATTAAAAGTTATTAAGGTAATATCAAAACATGCAAGCATTTTAAAAGATTACTATTTTCCAGCACAATTTGATACAAAACTGCTTTTTTTCTGATTGCTTAAGGTATTAGGTCACTAATAGTAATGTTTACAAAATGGCCTTTGCTTGGTATATTATGAAAGGTAACCGTGTTTTGCACTATTTTGCAAATTTTAAACAACTTTTACTGTGCCGTTTTTAAAAAATTTTGAATAACTTATGGTATCTCCTCAAGCTCAAGTAGAGACAAATTTCAAAGTGATAGCCACTATCCAAAACGTTTGCAGAGAACTCATTTTACCATTAACTTCAATAGCAGAAACATCAAACTATTGGTAAACAATTATAAAACACAATATAAAAATGTCAATATCATTTTTTCTATGGTGCCTCAAGTAAACGGATTTAATGAGACATAACTCATACTTCAACATTGAAAAAATAAGGTCGAATGCTGTGTTTCTGTTTTGAATTTTGCTTACTCCATTTAAAAATAACATCAGGGAAGACGTAAAACCTACCTAAAATTCTTCCACAATATATAATCTAAGAGTGAAAGCAAAATACAGAACTTTCACCGCACGTAACTCAATATTTTTAAAGATTTGTAATTCTACCCCTTCTGTTTAAGTAGTAAATTCTCTTTGAACACCAAGAAATAGCTTATGAGATTCATCTTTTTCCATTTTTGTACAAAACATCATTAATAAGTCTTGAAAGGAGTAAAAACTTACTAGTAAAAAGGGAAAATAAGAAAAAAAATTTGGACTCAGTAGGGCTTGAACTTACGCACCCCTAAGAATTGCAGTAAAAGTATGCTTATGGTAGGAATTGAATACTCTTCAAAAAGGAGGTTCTCTATTAGTGATTTTAATACCTTAAAGCCATGCAAAAAATATCTTATGCCATGCATTACAAATATGCTATCAAATAACTTACTTTTTTGTCTTTATCATGTAAAAGTTTTTAACATTATCATGCATGCATATTTAAACATGTATATTTGCTGCCATGCATTCTCATGCAATTGTTCATGCATTGTGCTACCTTAACACAACTGGAGTATCCAACAATTTTGGACACTCGTCCTCGTTGGGTCTAACAATGGGTTTTCTTATAAGTCTAAATTGAAAAAAAAAAACATACTTCTATATTATAAGGTATCAAAGAAAATGGAAGATAATTTGCAAATCTGATCACTTAATATGTAAATATCTTGGTAAAAGTATCATTTTTCACCCACTTATAATTACTTTTTTTTCAGTTGCATCAGTTGATTATGTATTTACCTTGCCTACAGTTTCACCGAGATGTTTAAAAAAAGGAATTCATGCCAGATATGGCATAAAATTACATTTGCCTGGACAATCTCAGATGGATTGTCTTCTTTTAAGTCAAAAGAGAGTCTATTCCCACTAAATAACTCAAAACAGAGGGCCATAATTATATAAACCTATAACTACATAGGTCTTATCCCTGTGTTTGTGTATGTAACTGACCTAACAACTGTTCGAGACAGGACAACTGAGAGTCTAATATATTAGTATTGGTGGGGGGTTAGTGCCAACAATTATACCACCCCAGAAAGCAAAAAGGGTGTAAGAGCCAAGTACATCTTATTTATCAACTCGAAGTTTCAACACTAAATTGAAATTTGGACCTATGTAACTCAAAATTTAGACCTATGTAACTAAAGTGTTGACTTACTACCTCGAAATTTTGACATACATAACATGAAATTTTGGCATACTAACTTACCAGGGATATATGGGTGTAGGTTCTAGCCAAGATCAGGTAACTTTGACAGTCCTAGAGGGTCACAGAGGATGACCCTGCAGTGTTTGTATTTTGTAAGTATAATTATTTTAACCATGTTTAAATCTGGAAGGTTCCATCTGCTTCAAGCCCCTATGGCAAGAAAATATAGCCATATCCTAACTGAACATGTAGGTATAGGTCTTGGCTACTGTTTGAAACCAAGATCAGGAAGCTGAGGCAGCTCTTATTAGAGGGGAGCAAGGAAGGGGGTCAAAGAAGGTGACTTGGTAGTTTTTAAATTTGGAATATTTTACTCTTTTGATCATGTTTGGAAGGTTTACACCATGCTTCAAGCCCCTAGAAATGTAGCATATATCAATACTACATAATGTACAAGGTGCATACAACTAGTTAAATCTGACATGCACAAAAACATAAATAACAATTTGGATAAAAAATATCTGTGACATTTGTTTATACTCACAGTCTTTATCTGCGTAAGTATTCAGGAAATGAAACTTCAATATTGTATGTTATTTGCCTTTTATTCAAATTAAAAAACAAATCTGGCCACAAAGCTAAGTGAACACAAAATAATACAATTATATTGATTAGGTTCCAAAATCCTGTCAAATTAGAGAACATTAGAAAGACGAATTACTTTAATATGCATAAGAAAATACTGTAGAGATAGACCATAAAATTTTCAATGATAGTATCACATTAAATAAAGTCTAGAAATTGATTTCCAAGTCATTGAAATAACCAAAAATGAGTTCACAAATGTGAAGTTTATGATAGTTTTGTTAATATCAATAACAGAAGTTTTGATTTTTAATTTAGGTTGTGATCCACAAAGAATGACAACTTTTGTCTTTGGCTAGTACTTATAAGTAGAGATCTGTTAGTTTACTTCCCTTGCAATTACACAATTGGGTGGAAAATGAAAACTGTTTTAGACACAATATCATACTTTTTTGCACAACAAAATCATTTAGGATTTATTCATTTGTGTTTGATTTACCCCTAAAGACATGGTTCCTATGATTCTGTCAACTTACATATGGTAAAAAAATTAATTTTTAATAAGCCAATAATAAAACGAAGTACCAGTAGGTAAATAATAGTGCAGATAATTCAGTTTTGCTTGTATCAAAATGTCACAATAGAACCACTTTTGTAATACAGAACACCTGGTAGGATTAATAAAGGTGTAATTATATTGATCTCTATTTCCTATGCCTAAATACTGTCTTCAGCTTGGTTTTTTAAAACTTGTTTTTGATAAGTTCAAACATGCCATTATCTCCAAGGGTTTTTAAATACTTTATTTTGGTAAAAGCAATCATTTTAATATCATCCCAGCACTAATAAAATATGGTCAAATTTAATGACTGCTTCAGTTTTTCACTTATATACTCAAGAGTCTGCTTTCAACAGCATAGGAGTTGCGAGGCCAGTGGGGGCTGGCTAGCTAAGCCTACACATAATTTCCCTGAAAACTTTTGGACGACCAAAAAGAAACAAAACAAGAGGGCCATGAAGGCCCTGTATTGCTCACCTGACCTATTGACCTAAAGATCATCAAGATTAACATTCTGACCAAGTTTCATAAAGATATGGTCATAAATATGGTCTCTAAAGTGTTACCTAGCTTTTCCTTTGATTTGACCCGGAGCCCTAGTTTCTGATCCAATATGGCCCAGATTCGAACAAATCACCTAAAGATCATTAAGATTTACATTCTGACCAAGTTTCATGAAGATACAGTCATAAATGTGGCCTCTAGAGTGCTAACAAGCTTTTCCTTTGATTTGACCTAGTGACCTAGTTTTTGACCCCACCTGACCCAGTTTTGAACTTGATCTATAGATCATCAAGATCAACATTCTGAGTTTCATTAAAATATGGTCATAAATGTGGCCTCTACAGTGTCAACTAGCTTTTCCTTTGATTTGACCTGGTGACCTAGTTTTTGATCTTACATGACCCAGATTCAAACTGGACCTTGAGACCATCAAGATTAACATTCTGACCAAGATTCATGAAGAAACAGTCATAAATGTGGCCTGTACAGTATTAATAAGCTTTTCCTTTGATTTGACCTGGTGACCTAGTTTTTAACCCCAGATAGTCCAATATCAAACTCGTCCAAGATCTTATTGAGGATAACATTCTGGCCAAGTTTCATTAAGATTGGGCCAAAATTGTGACCTCTAGAGTGTTAACAAGCCTTTCCTTTGATTTGATCTGGTGACCTAGTTTTTGACCCCAGATGACCCAATACCAAACTCGTCCAAGATTTTATTGAGAGTAATATTCTGACCAAGTTTCATTAAGATTGGGCCAAAATTGTGACCTTTAGAGTGTTAACAAGCTTTTCCTTTGATTTAACCTGGTGACCTAGTTTTTGACCCCAGTTGACCCAATATCGAACTTGCCCAAGATTTTATTGAGGGTAACCTTCTGACCAAGTTTCATTAAGACTGGGCCAAAATTGTGACCTCTAGAGTGTTAACAGTCAAATTGTTGACAACGGACGACGGACACAGGGTGATCACAAAAGCTCACCTTTGAGCACTTCGTGCTCAGGTGAGCTAAAAACACCCAAACCAAAATGTTATTCCCCTTTTTGACACAAGATATCATATCAAATCCTTATGTCTCAAGTAGGCTTTTTCCCCCCTTTTTCTACTGTTATTTCTGACAAAAATCAGTTTTAAGGGTCAAAAGTTTTGGGGGAGCGGTGCCAAAGCTTTTGCTACCCTTCCCCAACTCTCGATATTGTGTGTGTGGGGGGGAGGAGTGGGAAGCTGTCTCCCAGGCTCTCTATGCTCCTATACTTATGATTTTAACATAACACTGTGTGTAAATCTTTGAAAGAAAGCTTTAATTCTCAAAACCTCGGTAACATAAATCTATATAAATCCATCATGTAATATATTTGATGAGTATTATTTCAAATAATTAAAATAAACAAGCTACTTAACATCAAAGTTTTACTGTGTGATTAATGCAGTAGATAGCTTTTTCTGTATAATTTACAGACAACATGAGCAAGTTTGTTCTGTTTTTTTAAATATTTTTTTTTAAATATTTACCATCTAGAAGACACTGAAACACTACAACTTATATTCTGTACAAACTTTCTAAATTTCTTAACTTTAACATGATTCTGGAGTTATACTTTGAAGTAAAAATCAGTGAAATACCTCCTGCACCGGTAAAGCCATCTTGTATTTCTAACTTGAAACCAGTCGTTCATTGACATTTTTTAAAAAATTCTTCTATAATCACAATTTTAAACTTATTCAATAAGCTTTGCAACATTCAACCTAGTATTTCCGACTTTGTATTTGTTTCAAAACTTCCATCTGATAAGGAAATGGCCTAGAACAAGACTTTTGTATTTAGGGGGTTTAAAACCCACTGAAGCATTAGTCCAACAAAAGTCTTCCAATTTATTATAAATAAATCTTCTGTCATAAATTTGTTATTATCAGGACATACCATCATTTCATAATAGCTGATTAAGAAAAATTCTACCACCTGTGGATTGGGCAGTTTTAGCATCATTTTGATTTTGTGATTTGATAGAAAACATTTTTTGCATTCTTAAAAATTTGGTTATTCCTTTGGGGATAATACTGTTTTATATTCACTAGTGTTAGATGAGTGTCTTCAACTTTTGGGTGGATCTGTTAAAAAAACATATATATATAAATTGCAAATGATTGCAAATCTACAGTATTCGATTTAACCTGACACTCCTCTGGTGGTTTTAGACAGTACCATTGTTTAAACTTTATTTGCTGTGGACCAAATAACTACAGACAGTGTTTTGTTTCATATCTGCATCTTTTCAGTTTTGAATTTCAAAAGATATTGTTTGTTTTTTTTTTGTAAAAGGAGAAAAAAATCTTTGTAATAATGTAACTTGTGGAAACAGCAATAGGAAAAAAAGTTGCAAAACGTTTTCTTTTCAGATATTACGTTTATTCGTTTGAAAACATTGCATGAATATCAAATAACTAATAAACATTTATTGCATGGCTTGCTGGTCAATGGTCAAAACCATTGTTCAAAGGACTAGGGGGCAAATGATTTTGACTACTGACCACCCAGCCATTCAATGTGTTTAATTAAATGTCATCAGAAATAAATGTTCATAAATTCTTTATTCAAATTCTACATAATTCAGTGTTGAACTATAGACTATGGACCAGCAATTTATATGAGTCATATAATAATGATAACTGAGCAGGGTTGCATTTAATTTTACCACAATGGAGACTGGATTCAAAATCCTGATTCAGTGAATCACAAAATTGTTTGAATCATTTAAAAACATTGTGGTTCTCATGTTCTGATTTTAAAATGGCCACAAAAGAACAATATGCCTATTGCATCAATATTTCTGACTGAGTCATGGAGGTTTTGAGCATGATTCATTTTAAATCATCACTGAGAGGTGACTTAATTGATTCCATATCATGTTTCCAATCAACTGAAACAAGAGTTCGTAGAACACAAAATGCCCCCCTTGATGCATTCAGTAATTGCACAAGGAACAGAAATATTTGGTCACTGTACACAAAAGTTCTACTGTTTTGGGTCAATGTGACCTTGATCTTTGACCTATTGACCTCAAAATTTATAGGGGTCATCTGCTAATTATGATCAACCTCTCAATTAAATTTTGTGATCCTAGGCCCAAGCAATCAAGTATCGTCCGGAAACCGTTTAACTGTTCCGGGTCACTGTGACCTTGACCTCTGACTTACTAATCTCAAAATCAATATGGGTCATCCGCTGGTCATGACCAACCTCCCTATGATATCAACTTTCACGATCCTAGGCCCAAGCGTTCTTGAGTTATCATCCAGAAACCGTTTGACTGCTCTGGGTCACTGACCTTGACCTTTAACCTACTGACTTCAAAATCAATAGAGGTCATCTGCTGGTCATGACCAACCTCCCTATCAACTTTCATGATCCTAGGCCCAAGCATTCTTGAGTTATCATTCGGAAACCGTTTAACTGTTACGGGTCACTGTGACCTTGACCTTTGACCTACTAATCTCAAAATCAATAAGGGTCATCTGCTGGTCATGAACAACCCGCATATCAACTTTCTTGATCCTAGGCCCAAGTGTTCTTGAGTTATCATCTGGAAACCGTTTAAATGTTACGGGTCACTGTGACCTTGACCTTTGACCTTCTACTCTCAAAATCAATAGGGGTCATCTGCTGGTCATGAACAACCCGCATATCAACTTTCATGATCCTAGGCCCAAGTGTTCTTGAGTTATCATCTGGAAACCGTTTAAATGTTACGGGTCACTGTGACCTTGACCTTTGACCTTCTACTCTCAAAATCAATAGGGGTCATCTGCTGGTCATGACCAACCTCCTTATCAACTTTCATCATCCTAGGCCCAAGCGTTCTTGAGTTATTATCCGGAAACCGTTAACTGTTCCGGGTCACTGTGACCTTGACCTTTGACATACAGATTTCAAAATCAATAGGGGTCTGCTGTTTATGACCAACCTCCCAATCAACTTTCATGATCCTAGGCCCAAGCGTTCTTGAGTTATCATCCGAAAACAGATTGGTGTACATACTGACCGACTGACCAACCATCGGCAAAACAATATACCCCTCCTTCCTCGAAGGGGGGCATAATAAACTGCTAAAACAGAAACATGAATTCAGAGTCCAGTTTCTGTTCTGGTGAATCAAATGCACCCCAGATAAGAAAATGTCCTTTTAAGACCCCATGAATTGTTGTCAAACACTTACCCAAAGTCTATAACTGGTAATGACGAGCCAAGTTTGTGAAATTTTGAGGAATATTCTGGTGTTTTATAGGGTTTGTCTCCCGGAGAATGTTCTCCTATACCGTTCCTTCTGTCAATCCAGTTAGCTAAATATGAAATTAAATTATAACATGGCATTAACTGATAAAATTAAACAGCTTTTGCCTTAAGGATTATATGTTTAAGTCATGGATTTGATTTTTTGTTTTCACCCACTTTTATGATTATTTAACAACAGCTGCTGTTTGAAAAACTTTCTCAATGACTGGTAGGTAAGTTTACTCTGTAATGTATCATGTGATCTTATGACGATGAACAATAAGGGCTGCATCCCCTGACCACAGACAATAGTGGCTAAGGACTCAGTCATTCTCCAGCCATTGATAAGAAGCTATTTTTAGTCTCAAAGTTACTATGACCTTGACCTTTGACCTACTGAAGCACAGAACAATAGGGTTCAATATCTGATCACAATAATTGCATTATCATCCTATTCAGCCTAGCGTTCACTGTGGCCTTGACTTCCTGAACCTAAAATTAAAATGTTTGTCTACTGACGAAAGGCAACCATGCTATGAAGTTTGACCACTGTATGCTCAATCATTCTCCATGTAGTCATCATAACCTAATGACCCCTGAAAATTTAAGGGTCATCTATTGACCACAAGCAATCATCCTTTAGTATGTGGCAGCAAAATAAGTTTCTAAAACTCTTTAATGCAAGCATTCAAAATAAATAGAAAATAGTATAAATGTTACCAGTTCTTCCCCTTCCAAACAACATGGAGTGAGTAATTTCATCTGCGGATGTTCTTGTGGCCATGTGCTGGCCGTTGAAGTTGCACTTCATCCCTTTGTTTGATAAGCCTGGATCCAGTAACCACTCTTTACATGTGTTCATATAAGTATCTGATAAAATACAAATGTAACAGATTATTGTAAAAATATTCATAAAGGAATCATTTATATACATTTCATATTTGGTAAAATCAATTATTACAGATAAGGCTATTTCAGATAAGCACAAAACTGAACCAGACAAAATTAGAATGCATTCTTATCAATGGGCCATTCGGTGCCGAAACTGAACTGAAAAGAAAAATGAAACCAAAACAAAAACATGCATAAATTGAAATCATAGTTAATGGTTTCTAAATTCAGTCTGAAAGGTGAAAAGGTCACACTTTACCGATACAGTATAATGTAAAAAGCTTAGCCCATTCCAAAATGAAGAAAATGGCATCGTTTCAGACTCGGTTTCAGTTTGGTATAAGTGAAATGGCTTTATATGATAAAAGTATTTGATTTAAAGGCTTCTAGAAGCTAAAATTATAAAAAATAAATGATACAGATAAATGATTTAAAACTAATTTTCAAAAATCTTGCTACTGAAGCAATTATTTACAGGGTTAAATTAAAGACGTGCTCAAATGCATCTTGAACGAAGAAATGCTACAAATTAATGGTATAATGTTTAAAAGTAAATGATGAAAGTTAATCAAGCATTTATGACACAAAAGAAAATTAATTAGAAATAAAATAAATGTAACATGAATATAAAATGAATGCGATGACTCCATACTCATAGATTATTTCATTCACCAGTAAAATGTTCAGGATGACTATGAAATGTCTAGCAAACATAAAGTTTACACTTGAAACTTACAAACTACTGTTCAATCAACTTTCTTATGGACTAGAATTTTACCTCGGGGAAAAAAATGTCCATGTGATTACACATTCTTGTATGGGGTTTTGGCATTCTTCAAACAATAATGTAGCTCATATGAGCACAACGCATTTTGTTCATACCAGAGATTGCCAAATTCACATACAAAAAAACCTGTAACCAAATGGAAAATTTCGTTGTTATTATGGGCCCACTACCTTAATTACTAGGTCTTAAAAAAACTGAGAAATTGTCATCCAATGAGTTTGTATTATACTTACAAAGTTTGGAAATGTCTTTTAGTAATATCGAGTCCTACATTTCATTTATCCATAAATTAATATCCATAAATAAATTAACACTAAGTAACTTCTCTAAATCCATTATCTGCATCATGCAAGTCTATGGTTTAAGTCTTTACAAGTTTCCAATTATACAAATCTTATCCTATTCTAATTCATGCAAAGCAAATATATACAAATATACTCCTATGATAGGTTTGAATATATAACAATGGTATCTCTATGTGACCCTGTAGTTGTTACTGATCAGACAAAAGAACCTTGTTGAAATAAACCAACCTTAGAAACAAAGGAAGGTATCTAAATGTGACATTATAAGATATCATTTTACAAACAGTTGTCAATTTATTTACCAATCGTTTTACACAAAAAAAACACTAATCTATTCTTTCCTTTACAAAAGTCTTCGGCAAATATACAAACTGTCTGATTTTAAAAGGATAGAAAATTGAGTAGATTTTTTTGTTACTGCAAAGAAGTGTCAATTGAGGAGGAAGAACTTTGGAGAGAAGCTCCTGAATGTTTACTTATCTTAAACAATTAAAATGTCTTTGATCACTAAAATAGTAAGGAAGTTTGATTACAATTCAATCCTTTTTTGGGACATTTGGTCCATCTTCCAGAATTAAATCGCAATAAATCTCGGGGCTTAGATTTTAAATCAATGTTCAGCTATTAGAGTCTATAAAATGAAAAAAAATCAGTTTAATGTCTAATTGTCATCTACTGCAAAACCATGTCAAAATCTGAAAAAAAAACTTTTAAAATCTTATATCTTTAAGCATAAAACAATCATCAAAAGTTGATAGTAACATTCGGTTAAATTCTATTTTTCACTGGCACAGCCAATAAGACAAGAGGATCATGATGACCCTATATCGCTCACCTGTTTGGCCCTGTGGTTTTGGACAAGATTTTTAAGGTTTTTCCCTTCTGTTGCTATGGCAACCAGAGTTCTGTGGTGGCCATATTTTAAATCAGAATACAATGGCTTGAGCAATCTTGGTAGAGGGTCACCTTGAGATCATTTCTATAAAATATTTTTGAAATCCGGCTCATAATAACTGAGGAGTAGATTTTTAAAGATTTCCCTTTCGGATGCCATGACAACCAAAGTTCTGCATGGATTTCAATTCTTTGGGCAATTTTGAAAGGGGGCCACCAAAGGATCATTCCTGTGAAGTTTGGTGTTAATCAGCCCAGTGGTTTTGAAGAAGAAGATTTTTTAGAAATTGTTGACAAGTTCAGTTACTATTGCTTCTCACAAGAACGCATTGAAAACATTAAGCTGAAATTCTAACTTAACTA
This sequence comes from Mercenaria mercenaria, assembly GCF_021730395.1. NCBI lineage: Eukaryota > Metazoa > Mollusca > Bivalvia > Venerida > Veneridae > Mercenaria > Mercenaria mercenaria. The sequence goes on from NC_069364.1 coordinate 94,294,880, forward strand.
CTCCTTTGCACTACAGGGTATTTCCACATAACATGCATTCTTCTGTATTCAAAGGACTGAAGCAACTAGCAGTTGACTGAACAAAAGGCTTCTTACTATTTTTAATGATTTTTTTTATTGTCGGAATAATTTTTAAAATTTACATTAAATAAACCAAAGGAAGGTAGCATGCAAGCTGATCTAGTATAATTACCAAGTAAATACCTACCCATTTTCTTTTTACTGTAATAGTTACTAATAATAATTAGATAATAAGAAAACATGGAATAATGTATTATGAAAATTTGCATTTCATGTTCAGACAACTGCAGACTGCTTGTTTTACTTTACCAACCTAAACAATTGCCTGCAGATATAAAGAAGCAGCTAAGAATAAAAGAGTATCACATTGCAAAGCATCAGTAACATTTATGGTTTTAGTTTATTTTAATAATGAATAAATCGTAACATTTCAACACTATACAACAACATCCGCAACTAACCATTAACCTGAAGTCCAGAGGTTGTAAAGTTTGGAGACCAGTCTCAAAACTCCAGTATCTGATTGGAGGATTTTGAATACAGTCTTGAAATTGACCAATGACAAGACAGCATCTTGAGACTTTTACAACCTTGGAACCTGCTTTCAAAACACAGCTATGCCCACTTACCAAGGTGCTTTCAATGCCTTGTTGGCATTTTTTGCTATGGCTTTAGAGATGTGTTATCAAAAATATTTACTTGTGAGAAAATTTTTGGAAATACCAACAGTTAAACTGAAAGCTATGGACATATTTTGCATACATAAAGAAAAGTACTGGCAAAGGTAGCTTTAAATAATATAATCACATGTAGCATGAGTTTTCAAATGCCCTTAAGACCTTATTTGCAATTTCATATTTTTTACTCTTTTTAAATTTTCAAAAAGAAACTCTCAAAACATCAAAACAATAAATCTACACTGAACAACAACAACATGCCTCAGGGTTTAAAAAAATAAACAAAACAACAAACACTGAAACACAGAAAAATTGCCTGTCATTTCCCCAATGACAGAATGTTATGAAAACCAATTAAGAACACATCTTATGACATTGTAATAACACATCTTTCTTATAATTCATCAAAATTGTACAAACTTCCCAAAACAAGTCAAAACATAAATACCACTCTAAGATCTTGAGAACTAACCACTACTGTAAAAGCATATATTTTCGCTGGGTCAAAATTATGTGAATTTGAAATTTTGAGTATGTTCGCGATATTTAATATTTGTGAAATTGTAAAAATGGTATCCTACTATAATTTGAATTATACTAATGGTGAATATTTATGCAAGGATTAATTTTTGCGAGATGTAAGGCATTGCAAATATACTGAAAATTAGACCCTCATGCAAATTTCTGCTTTTACAGTATTTGTTTATTTTTAAGGTTGTGTACATGTAATGATTTTCTTCAATTTCTCTGCAACTACATTGCACACAATTCATCTCATATTATTCCTTTCATTCATAATTATGAGCAGATTGCTTTCTGTACCATCTGGGAAAGCAAAAATTGCATTTGGAAAAGACATACTTGAAGGAAAACTGTTGACTGTCAATGACTGTCCACTGCCTTTAGTTTGCCAAAAACATGCACATAACCAATGTTTCTCAGCCAAAGTGCACATTATAAAAGTTTTTTTTTACCATTATTGCAATCTTTAATGAGGACTTCTAATAAAATCACTTATCTGAAAGGTCTCTCCAAACACTACCCTGTCCCAAAGAAACAACCCTTTCCCCAAAATTAAAAGTCCTCAATCCATAGAGTGGCATTTAATATATATATAAAACATACCAGTAAATATCTGGGACATCCGAGCTTTGTATAATGAATATGATAATGTACATAACAAAAATGAGAGGGGATGAAGAAAATATAGATTTACTGATGAAGACAAGTCAGAAATACATTTTCAATTACAGGTGAACCTGCCTTAGCAACCATTTGTCTCTTAAAGACCCAGAAAGTTAACTTCCAAAATTGCCTTTTTGTTCCAATTTCAACTTGTCTTAAGCAGCTTCCTGCCTTAGACAGCCAGATTGTACCACTCCCTAGCCAGACTGTACCACTCCCTAGCCATATTGTACCACTCCCTAGCCTGGATGCTTAAATCAGGTTTTACTTTACTATTTAATTATTATAAGTTTATTATACAATCTACCATACAATTATAACATTAGCATTCAAGGTGCTGAAATGCAGATTATGAATGAATATAGATGTACCATAAAAATGCTATTAAACAAGAAATCCCTGACCACTTTTTAAGGAAATATGAGTATATGCCTAAAGAACTGAAGTGGATGTAAAAAAAAAAAAATTTAATTGTATTAAACAGCTGACAATCAAAACCTTATCCACAAAAATTACTCCATTTCCCTCAGCAACCTGAACCCTAAGTGTACCAGCAATCACTTGCAAACTATTAACCTGCTACAGAAAAACATGTATCACAGTATTTAGTAATTCTTACAGTGAACCCTTGACACCAGTTTATACCTTTTACGGCATTTCCCTGTGACCAACAGGATGTTCTTTTACTATGGAAGACTTACACACTGGTGATAAACAAGAGATATTTAGGGGTTTGTTATTTTTCTTATTAGTCATATGAGTACAATATTTCCAAACGGAAATTTCGTGTCCATATCCCACTGATTATCCAAGTTTTCTATTAGGTATCTGTTTGTACGAATTCACAAACCTAAATTATTTAGCGTCAACTTTGATCTGGGGTTGATTTGCCACTGATTGCTTGTGATGTTCATAAAACCCAGAACTTGTCTCTGATAATACATTTTTGGTCAGCACTTTACTAAACAGCCTGTGTTGTGAGCACTTTTCTTAAATACTGATATAAACTGAGTTGGTTAGACAAATTTTGATAAAATTCGGGTTACATGAAGTTACATATCATTACCTGCATGAAATTATGGTACATTTTAACCCTTAACATGCTTGACACGACTGACTCTTACTGTGCAGTCTGATCAATATCTGCACTGTTTGCCATACAGTCAGTTTCTTTTTGGTTAGCACCTGTTTAAACAGTTAATGGTACTGTCCAAACTGAAAGATAGACAAGTTCATTCCAGAAATTTAGCAGAGAAAGGGTTAATGCAAAAAAGAGCAAGACAAAATAAAGTGAGTCAGGTTTTTTTGTTATAGAATAGTCACTTTACAGAGTATGAATGTAAGAAATATGACAGTCTTAGTTGAATAAATGAATAGCAGTTTTCATTGCTAGAAGTCAGGCAACAGAATATTAATAGAAAATGAAATGCAAGTGCAACACATTAAATAATTGATATTACAAAAATATTACCAAACAGAGCTACCAGGTATAATGGCAGTGTGTGTATCATACTTACAAGGGAAGGGCCTCATTGCTTTCCAATTGTTTTCGAAAATTTCCATGGCAGGGTACTTAGGGTCCTCAGGATGGGGTAGATACTTCAGTCTGGATTTCCAGTCTGGGCCAGCACTGAAAGTACAATGTTTTATATGACTAAATCCAGTTAAAGCCAGTTTTACTAAAGCATGGTCTAAGAGGTAAGGCTATAAAACTGAACTCAGAATGCTGCATTGCCATTGGTGAATTTAAAATCAGTGCTTAGAAACAACCAGTCAGATGACTAGTCTCTAAACTCAATTTCATAATCTGACTAAACTGCTCTGATTTCATGATTGTAGGTACACCAGTTAACAGACATTGTGAAGCATTAACACAGATGTATGAGATGGCAGATATACAGAATATGTACAATGACAGCACCTATTAACTGTGAGAAATATAAAGCATCAACAAGAGGTTTTATTTAATGCATTGGATACAACTTTTCAACAAGAGCACCGCCTTGCGGGTGCTGACGCTCATCTGATTTTTTTTGTATAATAGAAATATTGTCCTACCCATGATTTTCTAAGTCTAAAAAGGGCCATCATTCTTGCAAAAAGCAGGATAGAGTTATGTTTCTTGATGTACAGTGTCCACTTATGATGGTGAAAAACTGTTGCAAGTTTTAAAGCAATAGCTTTGATAGTTTATGAGAAAAGTATACTTAAAAATAATACTCAACCAAGAAAATGATTTTCTAAGTCCAAAAGGGGCAATAATTATTGCAAAAAGCAGGATGGAGTTATGTTGCTTGCTGTACAGGGTCAGCTTATGATGGTGAACAAGTGTTGCAAGTTTCAAAGCAATAGCTTTGATAGTTTAAGAGAAAAAGTTGACCTAAACATAAAACTTAACCAAGAAATCTGATATTTTCTAAGTCCAAAAGGGGCCATAAATCTTGCAAAAAGCATGATGGAGTTATGTTTCTTGCTGTACAGGGTCAGCTTATGATGGTGAACAAGTGTTGCAAGTTTTAAAGCAATAGCTTTGATAGTTTAGGATAAAAGCTGACCTAAACATAAAACTTAACCAAGAAAACTGATATTTTCTAAGTACAAAAGGGGCCATAAATCTTGCAAAAAGCAAGATGGAGTTATGTTTCTTGCTATACAGGGTCAGCTTATGATGGTGAACAAGTATTCCAAGTTTCAAAGCAATAGCTTTGATAGTTTAGGAGAAAAGCTGACCTAAACATAAAACTTAACCAGGCAACGCCGACGCCGACGCCGACAACCGCTCAAGTGATGACAATAACTCATCATTTTTTTTCAAAAAATCAGATGAGCTAATAAAATGTGAATTTACAAGCTGACCTTTTTAGTAAATACATCAAGTCAAAGGTATTTTCAAGAAAAGGGTCAACACATAATTTCAAAATACATCTTTCATTCCCGCTCATTATGGGAGGAAAAGAGACGGATGTTAACGCTTTTCAATCCAATGTCCCATACTCGTGTCAGTGATTTAGAGGGGCATGTGCAATTATTTGCCTCTACACTGGCCATGTTAAATAAAACTTACTCAGTATACTCGGGCTGAACGTTCTGTGGGTGTGGTTTCCATTCATCATACATTCCATATCCATGTGGTAAATATCTACGACCTCGTGCTTTATACGTCGGCACTGACGGCTGATTCTGAATGTATGGAAAGTGACGTTTCTCACGCTCTGTAACAAAGTACAATTATTACTAAATCTACATTTACAATCCTTTCCATTTGTCTAAACACTGACATAATTAAGGGCAAAAGCTGTTATTATTAGTGCACAGAAAGCATGTTCTGACCCCTAGTAGAGATGTCATAACATCTTGACGTCTTAACAATGTCATGTCATAACAAGAGGGTCATGATGACCCTGGATCGCTCACCAGAGTAATATGAGCTACATGTTTCAAATGTCAAACTGATGATATTTAGAAATTTTTGGGAAAATTTTCCGATGTACAATCAAGTAACCCCTGGGGTGGGGCCAATTTTACCCCGGGGGTCATGATTTTAACAAAGTTTGTAGAAGTCTACTAGGCAATGTTACATATCGAATGTCTAAGATCTAGGCCTTCTGGTTTATTTTAAGCAAATTTATGAAGATTTCCCTATGTAAAATCAAGTGATCCCTGGGGCAGGGTCAAGATTTGAACAAATTTTGTAGAGGTCCACTAGGCAATGCTACATGTCAAATATTTAAGCTCTTGGCCTTCTGGTTTATTTTTAGAAAATTTTGAAGATTTTTCTATGTACAATCAAGTAACCCCATGGGGCGGGGCCAATTTGACCCCGGGGGTCATGATTTGAAGAAATTTTGTAGAAGTCTTCTAGGCAATGCTACATGTCAAATATCTAAGATCTAGGCCTTCTGGTTTATTTTTAGAAAATTTTTGAAGATTTTCCTATGTAAAATCAAGTGACCCCTTGGGCGGGGTCAATTTTGACCCTGGGGTCATGATTTGACCAAATGTTGTAGAGGTCCACTAGGCAATGCTACATGTGAAATATCTAATCTCTAGGCCTTCTGGTTTATTTTAAGAAAATTTTTGAAGATTTTCATATGTAAAATCAAGTGACCCCTAGGGTGGGGTCAATTTTGACCACGGGGTCACGATTTGAACAATTTTAGTAGAGGTCCACTAAGCAATGCTACATGTCAAATATCTAAGCTCTAGGGCTTCTGCTTTTTGAGAAGAAGATTTTTTAATATTTTTCTATGTAAAATCAAGTGACCCCTGGGGCGGGGTCAATTTTGACCCCGGGGGTCATGTTTGAACAAATTTAGTAGAGGTCCAATAGGCAATGCTACATGTGAAATATCTAAGCTCTAGGCCTTCTGGTTTATTTTTAGAAATTTTTTGAAGATTTTCATATGTAAAATCGAGTGACCCCTGGGATGGGGTCAATTTTGACCCCGGGGTCATGATTTGAATAACTTTAGTAGAGGTCAACTAGGCAATGCTACAAGTCAAATATCTAAGTTCTAGGGCTTCTGGTATTCGAGAAGAAGATTTTTTAAGATTTTTCTACGTAAAATCAAGTGACCCCTGGGGCCGGGTCAATTTTGACCCCGGGGTCATGATTTGAACAAAATTGGTAGAGGTTCATTAAACAATGCTTCACGCCAAATATCTAAGCTCTAGGGCTTCTGGTTTTTGAGAAGAAGATTTTTAAAGTTTTTCCTTTATGGAATTCAATTCTTTGAATAATTTTTGTAGAGCTTCACCCAAGGAACATTCCTGTGAAGTTTGGATGAAATTTGCCTAGCGGTTTATGAGGAGATGTTGTTTGAAATAAAAGTTTACGGACGCCTGACGGTGAGTGATCCTAACAGCTCACCCTGAGCCTTTGGCTCTGGTGAGCTAAAAATGACAACAGCTGCAAATATTTCAATCTAAATTAGTTTAGTCTTTTCTCAATTAAATTTACTGCTATAAGCCATCAAACCTACCCTTCTCTTTTGTACATTTGTCCGTATTGCTATAGTTTATTGATGAAAAGTCTTGTGCACACTCCGTTGTTCTTAGTACAGTTGATTTTATTGGATCATGCATAGGCAATGTCCAATTATATCTTTTTTGACAACAAAATTACTCTGTCATTGGTATCTTCATTTACAGAAATTGTCAAATACTTGTTTTATTCAGTTGCTAAGGGTCTTGTCCAATTATATCATATTTATGCTCTTTCAATGGTAGTAAAACAGGGAGAGTGCTTACATACTCTCAATGTCATGTTTCTCGGGGGGAGCTTGGGAACTGCATTAGGGGTGTTTCACCTATTTTGGCATTTTTAGAAATATGGATTAATACAGTTACTTTGTTTGTTTGTTTTTTTCTGGTTTGTAAATATTTGGCACAGTTACATACATTAAATAATGAATTATTATTATAATGTTGTAAATTAACAATTCCATTGTTTTATTTGTGAGCCACTTTCCTAGTTTAATAAGGACATCCGGTATGAGCCAAGTTTTGAACATATTGTCACACTTACAGTTGTTGAATTTGACAAGAAACAATAGATGCCATTTAGGATTGGCCAACTGATGATTTACTAACCTGGGAAATGTGATATGAACTTAAGGCAACACCCTTGGTCAATGTCGCATGAACCTAGGGAAAAACCCTTGGTCAATGTCACATGAACCTAGGGCAAAACCCTTGGTCAATGTCACATGAACCTAGGTCAAAACCCTTGGTCAATGTCACATGAACCTAGTGCAAAACCCTTGGTCAATGTCACATGAACCTAGGGCAAAACCCTTGGTCAATGTCACATGAACCTAGGGCAAAACCCTTGGTCAATGTCACATGAACCTAGGGAAAAACCCTTGCTCAATATCACATGAACCTATGGCAACACCCTTGGTCAATGTCACTTTCTCCAGTCAATAAATCCTCGTATTGACCATGTTTCAGCGACTTTGATGCACACTGCTAACTTCTACTGTATATGATCTAAACTGGAATGTCACTGATGAGTATGAAACCATATATTTCTACAATGCTCATGGTGCAACAGAAACAGTTGATTTTGTGTCCATTAATGATTAACCTTTTAGCATTTAAGGCAATATTTTAAGAAATAATTTTACTATTTTATGCACTAAAGGCCAGATTTGTGCAAGCTAAGTTCTGTATAAATATTTCAAATACAATTAGATCGAAAACTTTATTATAACTATGTTAAAATATTCATTACAAACTGGTAATAGAAAATTATTATCTATTGCACATGTACACTTTTTATGTGCTGATGGCCGAGATGCAGGTTTCATAACCATTTTTTTTTAAATGTACATGTCACCTTGAGTGTTTATATTAAATCAACATCAGATACATGTATCAGTATCTCAGTCTACAGAATAGTTTGCTCAATGTTTTTTTCCCCAAGCTTTCACTAGGTCTGTATTTGAATATATACCATGCAAAAGTAAACTAGAGGAAAGACTGAAAATGTAAAATGTTATATAAAAACAAAAAGTACATTTGTAATCACACATGCACAAAAGTACATCTGAATCTGCTTAATGATTGATGTAAATGCTTTACTTAATAGGTAATTGGTATAGCACGTGACAGCTGACGAGCAGGTGACTTGTCCTAGCTGCCAAATCTGACAGTTTTCTGACAGTGTTATTGCCTTTGTAAGGCAAAGGAAATTTATTATGCAAGAAAGAAAGTTGTTGCTGGTCAGGTATTTATGTTTGCTCTCTTCTTTAAAAACTTGCTTTTAAATCATCATTATATTCAAAGTCTGGACATTCTCTGATTAATATTGAACTGATTAACATAAAAGTACATTCTCACTTCAACATATCACTGTTTATCTCTACCAGTGGTCAAACCAATAGTTATGTTACTTTCAGAATGTCAGTGTGTGTGTATGGTCAGTTTGTACATATAAACTTTTAAATTCTCTACAATATTTCAGAGAAGTATAAAATACACAGAATGGCAACTGGCTGTAATCTCGTGTCAGAGCGTGAATCGGCGTTATCTTAGTACAAAAACAAACATCGGCGAGCATGGAGTTACAGTTTGTACCTTTAAAACTACATTTAAAATACGTGTTAGCTTCTAAAACAACATTAGTTTAATGTGAAATAGTCTTAAGACACAAGGTACACGTTTCTTGCCATCAAAAGAAGTGTGGTCATACGGTGGTGATAATCAATTTACCAATGAATAATTGCTTTCTCATACAAAATGGCGCGTGGAGAACGCATCACTTCCGGTAAATGAGATCTCATTCAGTTGTCACGGGATATTGGCGAGATATGCTCTATATGCCTTTCAAGTTACCGATCTATTTATTTTTATAGCTCTTTGAATATATTATAATCCCTAATGTATCTTTTTTTTATCATAATGGCATATTAGATGTAAAACCTATAATAAAGCACAATATTATGCCATACCCATCACACTAACTACATACTTATAGGATGAAAATCCAAAATTTTTAACTCATTGCCTTAAAAATAAACTGTAACAGAGAAGCTAGTAATAATTTTAAAGTCACATGATTGACACCAAATTTTGTCCCAGTTACAATAATTTAAACAAAAATAATAAAATTAGCAAATGCTTAATATTCAATTCTTGAAATGCGTTTTATCTGAATGTTAGCTCAATGGAATGAAATAAATCTGATAAAACAATTACTATTACATGAAAAAGTGACAAGATTCTTTTCTGTGTGTTACAGACCAGAAACATAAAGGAGTATACATTTAAGGTAACTGGTGTAAAAAATTTATATGTATGCAGGAGTCTCTGCTGTAGACTGTAGTACATGCGCAGAGGAATAAAACAGTGGTAAAGAAGCTGCAAGAAAGTTATATTCTGCGGTTTGGAATTTCAGTTGGCAAAAGGAAATGGCATTTCGCAATGGATGTTTCTTTATGACAGGTGAGTGATTTGTTTTTGACTGATTTTAAACTGGTTCTTTGAAACAATTTGTTCAATTTGCATGACCTATCACATTCTTAGATGATAGAGAATAAGTCACTCATTCACTCAGCAGCCAGTCTAAATGACTGGGGAAACTCAGACTGGAGTCTATGATAAAATTTTAGTCTCAGTTTGCATATATTCTGATTGACTGAATTATAGCTAATGACAGGAGTCAGTGGCACAGTGGTTAGCAGGTTGGACTACAATCATGACAATGCCTATTCCAGGTTGCGGCTGATATCCCGACTATTGTTCAGTGCTGGGTGATTTACTTTTAAAACTGGTACTGTCTCCAGCAGTATCGGCCTAGACTGGATGCTGGGGAGGTAAATATGACGCCTGCCTTGGGTGGCTAGGCTACAAATAAGTTGTTCCATCCATTCCAGGTGGGGACTTCCGTCTACCCATGTCAAGAAACTTTACCTTTTTTTTTAATTAAGTATTGTGCTATTTTAAAATATTTTACAAAAAGATAATGATCAGTTGAGCGATGTAGTTGAAAATACATGTGTCATAATTTGTTATTTCAATGAATCTGTAACTGTTTTGTCAGGAAATACACAGTTTTACATCATGCTAGGTCTTATGTCTTTAAATTGTGAAGACAGCATCAAACTTCCAGTGGAAAATGTTTCTAATGAGAAAGTAAAAGATATGATGCAAGCAGGGCTTGTGTCCACATCCCTATGACTAAGCAGTTGAGAGCTGCATTTTTTAACCATTTTGACTAGCCTAGCAGCTGCTGTATATAAGAATATAAATTAGTTGTTTTATATTGATTTCTATTCCAGTGTGATCATTTTAAATAGAACCTTGTCAACTGAAGTAAGAGAAAACATGCCAAATGGAAATGCTTGTGCCTTAAAATGACTGCATAAAACCAGATAGTCTCCTCTATAGCCTCAGTGTCGTTTTACTACAACTATAAGTATACATACAGTAATGCAAAAATGTTGAGTATCTGACGCATTGACATATACTTTTAACTCAAAATGACATAAAACCTTAAAAACAGTTTGTCTCAAGCTTAAATAACCTTGTAATTTTCATTTCTGCTTTCATTTCATTCTTTAATTTCCTTTGCTGAAATTACATGTCAAATCTCATAGTAGCTGGAGTAGCGTTTTCATAATGAAATGATTATAAATTACAGAATTTATCATGACACTGCCATGGACAAACTATTTAGTGTGTTTATGGTTATATTCCCTTATCCCTGGGATCTAAAATCCGGTCTTGTTTATTACCCAGGACACAGCATTGTTCCACGTGTCTAAATCCCTGCCTGTTGGGATCTGTCTTCTATCTACTCCACCGTAACCTTGCTCTTTGCCCCTGTTTTATCTTTTAAATCAATAACACACTTCCCTTCCCTTTTATTTGGCCTGATTTTCTTTTATTTTGACTAATAATCTTTGAAGCCTGATGCACATGAAAGTGTCTATGTCCCTTTAGCGTATCAAGGCTAGACAGTAATGGAAAGAAAGATAGATTACTAGAAACCTAAATTACTTAATCCCCATGTCTCACACTCAGTACTTTTCTAACTCCTACTTCCCAAGGACCATCCGTCTCTGGAACTTCCTACCAACTTATGTTAAATCTAGCCCCAGTCTCAGTATCTATAGAGAGAGGCTGACGGTGGTCAGTATGTAATTCTATTGCCTCTGCCCCATTTTAACTGTAGCATACTGTCTTTTTTATCTTTGATTATTTTAACATTGTAACATATCATTTCTTTATCAACTGTTTCTCTGACAGCGCCGCCCAGTGATAGTCGGAAATCGACAGTTGGGTGAAAGATGTAGATGTAGATCTAAAGTCCTGTGTAGATGAAAATCTACTTTTTGGAGAGGTAAACTGGGCCAAATCAGCCCTGAAGTTAGGCCTGGAAAAAACTGAAAGCCCCATCAAGTGGTGTTTTATGCAATTAAAGCAACTTCAGTCATAAAAAGTTCAGTGTAACAGAAATAATTAAAAATGCATCGCGAAATTTAGTAACAACAGAGTGAAACCTCTAAAGAATTCAGCTACAGGAAAATAATGGCATTCCTGTGCACAGACCTTGCTTCCCTGATTTCCCAATTTCTGTTGTCACATGCAGCATCTTTGTTTATTCTCACACTGTAATAAGAGAAAGTAAAAACTTCCTGTTTTTCTTTTTTGAGCGTGCTTGGTAACAATGTAGACTGGATTTAAAATTCTACGCTTGCTTTATGCCACTATTCAGAAAGTAAGCGAAGCCGTCTAACAGGTGCTTCAGTCGGGTATACATTAGTATTATTTTAATGAATCTGAGTGATGTAGAAGCATATAACAAAAAGACACTGTAATATTTGACCACACAGAAAAAAGAGAGATACAGTCTGAATTTTATGTTTATCACGCCACCGTCGTACGACGGTGAAATGTCACGCTTGTTTTAGAAGAAGAAGCAAGACAAGGGATAGTGCATGCAAGAAACACACAAGGTTTATACAAATATCAGGTATAACTTTATTGTTTTTTATCAAAAGAATACAATTTTATTCTGAAACACTTCATTTTGTCACAGAAAAATGTAAACATGTCATGTGTTTTCGTGACAAAATATAGCTGGATTGGTATGTGTTTACTGTCACAGACAGAAAATGACCATGACACTGTGGTAGTATTATAGAGTTTCATTTCATCTACTAAAGCATCAGACAGAATTGACACAGAATGGCATTCAAAATGCTGTACATAGTGATAGTAGTCCTAAATATAAGACCTGACATAACTCATATATCACTTTATAAGTTCATTTTAATCGATATTTTACATTTTTATTTTCTATGTTATGTCAGGTCTTAACATTGAACTGAAAAAACGTATAGCACAAAAATCGCTTCAGATTTAAATTTTGATCCGAAGGTTTTTTTAATGACTTTTCTGGCAACATTGAGTGAAGAAAAATCATAAATGTGCATTATGGCAGCAATTAAAAGTGATATTTTACCTTATTTGTTATTAATTATCCGATTAATAAATCAAGTATGCAGCCCCACAGGTGCCCGTCCAGTCTTGGTGCCCATATGGGTGCCGCCCCCTCAAAAAAAAAAAAAAAAAAAAATTAAAAACACTGTTTTAAGCCTAAAACGAAAAAAAAAAAATTTTTTTGTTGAATTTTTTTTTCCCCCTATATATACTCATATGGAAAAGGTGCATGTGTTGCCGTAACGCTATGGAGGTTTACTAGGACATGCTGTGGAACAACCAAAATGTCCAGTTCAGTACCAATGCAAGCTACCCTGCTGCAATTTACACATCATGCATTTATAAAATACTAAACAATCCTATTCTACCTAGTAAACAGCCTTAAATAACTTACATTTAAATTCTAAGACGCAAACAACGGAAAAGGTTTTCTGATTTCGTTTTGAAACAAAATGGCCGATCGTCACTGTTACTTTGCAAGTGTCTAGACAATTTGGCTTGTTTGAATTTAAATGTAAGTTATTTAAGGCTGTTTACTAGGTAGAATAGGATTGTTTACTATTTTATAAATGCATGATGTGTAAATTGCAGCAGGGTAGCTTGCATTGGTACTGAACTGGACATTTTGGTTGTTCCACAGCGTGTCCTAGTAAACCTCCATAGCGTTACGGCAACACATGCACCTTTTCCATATAAGAGTATATATAGGGGGGGGAAAAATTTCAACAAAAATTTTTTTTTTTTTCGTTTTAGGCTTAAAACAGTGTTTTTAATTTTTTTTTTTTTTTTGAGGGGGCGGCACCCATATGGGCACCAAGACTGGACGGGCACCTGTGTGCAGACCGTTGAAAATTTGAACTGTGGCACAGTAATAACCAAGGGTGTTCCAGATGTAAACGTGATTTGCATATCAGAATCATTTTTTGAACAAAAGTTACCTTTTTTCTGTCCCATACAGAGGAACTACAGATGACAATAATCTTTCAATTTTCAGAAGAGACATTTAAGATTTATAAGGATACAAATGGAAAATATACAATTATGATGAAAATAAATCAAAATAACAATAAAAATATTTGGTGGGAAATATTTTTTTGTCTACTGCCGATCAAATTTATATCTATCTATCTTCCATAACCGTTGAACCCCTTGCGGGGACGTAGACGTTTTGCACGTCAAAATCATAAAGAGAAAGAATATAGTGATAAAAATTTAGAGTGGAAGAAACTAAAAAAAAAAACTTTGGTGAAATAAAAGGTTTAAACTTGAGTTAGCAGGATAACTAGGGCGAGACATGTTCAAGGCTGCAAACTGCGGCACTGAACTGCTCTAGGGTAGGGAGATGGGCGACACAGGGGGAAGTTGGTTCCAATGGTACACCGTTCTCGGAAAATAAGAAAATTTTTAATAGTCAGTGGTTGCAGTAATTAACCTATAACTTAAAGAATGGCCATAGCGGACACATCGGGTCATTGGGGTAAGGTAATCTACGATTGGGATGGCAACCAGATCATGATGAATCTTATAGAAGAGTGACAACCTTGAATCTATACACCTTAAATCCAGTCGACGAAGGTTTAGGGAGTGTAGCACATCTGTTACACTAGAAGTACGGCCGTAGTCAGTCTTGATCCAACTGGCGGCTCTCCTTTGGACGCTTTCAATTTGGTCTATCTGGGTTTGGGTGTGGGGCGACCATACCTCAGAGGCATATTCAAGCTGGGGTCGGACTAAAGTCAGGTAAGCAATGGTCTTAATGGGTTGGGATTTGACCTTAATGTTTCTTCGTAAGAACCCTAGGGTTTGGTTAGCTTTTTTGGTTGACCTATTTATGTGATTGTCCCATGATCGGTCATTTGAGGTATCCACGCCTAGGTATTAAGCGGAGCTGACCGATTCAAGTTGGACTCCATGTAGGTAATACTGGGTAGGAATAGGATGTTTCCTTGTAGTGGCGAGGATCACTTGACTCTTGGAGGGGTTGAACTCCATATCCCACTCCAACTCCCACTTTTCTAGAAGTTTTAGGTCATATTGGAGAGTGACAGATTGGTCTGCAGATGACAATGTTAGATATATTGCCGTGTCATCTGCAAACAGACAGACTTTGGAACTGATGTTTTGTGGGAGGTCATTTATGTAAGCTAGGAAGAGCAGGAGACCAAGTACAGACCCCCTGCGGGACACCTGATGATACTGGGATGGCATCAGAGGTAGTGCCATTTAGGACTACTGATTGGATCCTATTATCTAAGAAGCCTTTGACCCATCTTAGTGTGTTACCTCTGACTCAATATTCATGCATTTTTAGTAGGACTTTCTCATGGCTAACCTTGTCGAAAGCCTTACTAAGATCTAGAAGTATAAGATCTACTTGTTTCTTATTGTAGACTGAGGTGACTTTCAATTTCGAAACAAGATGGTGGCACGGAAAATGTAAACATTTGCTGTCAAAAAAATAAAGCTACATTTTGTGGATAATAATGGATTGTAAATCATTTTAACCTTGCAGAATTGAAGCAGAAGGTATTTTTTTTATCTAGGTACAAAGTTCACTGACTTTATAATGTTTGAGAAATCGAATATATGCTACACTTCTTTCATAGTATCCGTTTAGACGTCGAAAAAGGCTTTGATAGTAAAAATGTAAAATATCAAAATATTAAATGTTGAATGTCAAATGACAACTTTTTGACATCTAATTATTTGGACTAATAGTGATTACGGATTTTTCTAGACCACTAAAAAAGGCAGGGTGCTGCTAAAAAGGGGCAGGGTGCATTTTGCGCGTTGCATACCTTTGTCTATGAAAATCATAAGATAGATTTCCATGGTTTTTGTTGTAATGTCTACATTGTAAGGTACTTACAGAAAAATTTGCAACGAATCTGAATGTCAGGAAAAATATTAATACCTGTTTGTCTACTTAACATGCTTATCATTTATAAATACATGCAGTTTGTTTTATGTTTTCATACATTATTTTTGTCTTGAAAGTTTTTTTGATTAGAAATATACCATAAAGATACTATTGAATAATTAAATAATTCTGGTGCAAATCTGTCATTATACATTCATTAAAAAATATATATATTACTGAACGTACCGTTGATACTTGTGTATAAATGCACAAAATTTTTACCCCGGACCAGGCCCCCCCCCCCACCCCCTCAAATCGTGGGTGCATATTAGCATATTATAAAATAACTTTGTTTACGATTTTCGCCATTTTGGTACAGGCGAAATTACTCTACGCGCTGACTGTCTATGCTAAATTCTGAGATTGCCGTTACGTTCTGTAAAAGATCGAGTATTTTATTAATCCCCTGCCACAAGTGGTGGGGTGTTATATGAATGGTCGTCGTCCGTCCTTCCATCCTTCTGTCCGTCCTTCCATCTGTCCGTAAGACTTTCGTGTCCACTCCATATCTCCTAAACCCCTTGAAGGATTTTCATGAAACTTGGGTCAAATGATCTCCTCATCAAGATGATGTGCAGAACCCATGAGTCAGCCATTCCGGCTCAAGGTCAAGGTCACAACTCAAGGTCAAAGGTTTGAGCCTTCCATTTTGTGTCTGCTCCATATCTCCTAAACCCTTGAAGGATTTTCATCAAACTTGGGTGAAATGATCACCTCATCAAGATGATGTGCAGAACCCATGAGTCAGCCATTCCGGCTCAAGGTAAGGTCACAACTCAAGGTCAAAGGTTTGAGCCTTCCATTTTGTGTCCGCTGTCTATCTCCTAAACCCCTTGAAGGATTTTCATCAAACTTGGGTGAAATGATCACCTCATCAAGATGATGTGCAGAACCCATGAGTCAGCCATACCGGCTCAAGTTCGAGGTCACAACTCCAGGTCAAAGGTTTGAGCCTTCCATTTTGTGTCCGCTCTATATCTCCTAAACCCCTTGAAGGAATTTTATAAAACTTCGGTCAAATGATCACCTCATCAAGACGATATGCAGAACCCATGAGTCAGCCATGCCGGCTCAAGGTCAAGGTCACAACTCAAGGTCAAAGGTTTGAGCCTTCCATTTTGTGTCCGCTCTATATCTCCTAAACCCCTTGAAGGGTTTTCATCAAACTTGGGTCACATCAAGACAATGTGCAGAACCCATGAGTCAGCTATGCCAGCTCAAGGTCAAGGTCACAGCTTAGGGTCAATAGTTTGAGCCTTCCATTTTGTGTCCGCTCTATATCTCCTAAACCCCTTGAAGGATTTTCATGAAACTTGGGTCAAATGATCACCTCATCAAGGCGATGTGCAGAACTCATGAGTCAGCCATGCCGGCTGAAGGTCAAGGTCAGAACTCAAGGTCAAAGGTTTTAGTCTTCCATTTCGTGTCTGCTCTATATCTCCTAAACCCCCTTCAAGGAATTTTATAAAACTTGGGTCAAATGATCACATCAGATTGATGTGCAGAACTTAAGAGTCAGCCATGCTGGCTCAAGGTCAAGGTCACAGCTTAGGGTCAAAGGTTTGAGCCTTCCATTTTGTGTCCACTCTGTATCTCCTAAACCCCTGGAACTTGGGTTAAATGATCATCTCATCAAGAGCTCATGAGTCAACCATGTCAACTCAAGGTCAAGGTCACAACTCAAGGTCAAAGGTTTGAGCTCTGTATCTCCTAAACCCCTTGAAGGATTTTCATGAAACTTGGGTCAAATGATCACCTCACCAAGACATTGTGCAGAATTCATGAGTCAGCCATATCAGTTCAAGTTCAAGGTCACAGCTAAAGGTCAAAGGTTTACCCTTTCACTATCCATAACAGTGGCGGGGGATTTAGCTGTCTTTCAGACTGCCTTGTTTTCTTTTAAACAAAATTAATATCATACAAATTTAATAGTATTTTGATGAAATAGATATAACAAAATCATAGATATTTTGATAGGCAGTGATACTAATTAAAGATCGACTGTTATCTTCAACCCGAGATCAAACTGTGAACAACAAAATTGACACAAGGTGCCACGCTAATTGCCGATAATTACTGGCAATTAATCAGCATTTAATAAGCAGCAGACTTTGTTTTAAGATGTTTTTTCTCCTTTTTTATTAGCTCATCTAATTTTTTGAAAAAAAAATGATGAGTTATTGTCATCACTTGAGTGGTTGTCGGCGTTGCCTGGTTAAGTTTTATGTTTAGGTCAACTTTTCTCCTAAACTATCAAAGCTATTGCTTTGAAACTTGGAATACTTGTTCACCATCATAAGCTGACCCTCTATAGCAAGAAACATAACTCCATCTTGCTTTTTGCAAGATTTATGGCCCCTTTTGGACTTAGAAAATATCAGATTTCTTGGTTAAGTTTTATGTTTAGGTCAACTTTTCTCCTAAACTATCAAAGCTATTGCTTTGAAACTTGGAATACTTGTTCACCATTATAAGCAGACCCTGTACATCAAGAAACATAACTCCATCCTGCTTTTTGCAAGAATTATTGCCCCTTTTGGACTTAGAAAATCAGTTTTCTTTGTTAAGTTTTATGTTTAAGTCAGCTTTTCTCCTAAACTATCAAAGCTATTGCTTTAAAACTTGCAACAGTTTTTCACCATCATAAACTGACCCTGTACAGCAAGAAACATAACTCCATCCTGCTTTTTGCAAGATTTATGGCCCCTTTTGGACTTAGAAAATATTGGATTTCTTGGTTAAGTTTTATGTTTAGGTCAATTTTTTCTCTTAAACTATCAAAGCTATTGCTTTGAAACTTGCAACACTTGTTCACCATCATAGGCTGACCTGGTACAGCAAGCAACATAACTCCATCCTGCTTTTTGCAAAAATTATTGCCCCTTTTGGACTTAGAAAATCATTTTCTTGGTTGAGTATTATGTTTAAGTCAACTTTTCTCATAAACTATCAAAGCTATTGCTTTAAAACTTGCAACAGTTTTTCACCATCATAAGCTGACACTATACATCAAGAAACATAACTCCATCCTGCTTTTTGCAAGAATGATGGCCCTTTTTAGACTTAGAAAATCATGGGTAGGACAATATTTCTATTATACAAAAAAGATCAGATGAGCGTCAGCACCAGCAAGGGGGTGCTCTTGTTCTGTTTTGCAGTTTGCTTTAATTGCTGACCTATCTAATTGTTGTTTGTTACGATTCGGTTCGTCATCGTCTGCACACCGATACTGCATGCATGCCTCAGGCAAATACACAGCACCTGTGTATAGTCGGTGGGTGTCATAACTTCGTATGGATTGACAATTATTTGGGATGCTATTTTGACAGATGATTGATGGGCAGTTCGTTTAGAAATACTTAATTAATGGTCAAAGGGGCGGTGCTAAAAGGGCAAAGGGGCGCTGAAGAATGGCAAAAGGGCAGCTATTTCGGGCAGAAGGACGGCGCTAAAAATGGGCAGGGTGCTGCACCCTGCTATTCCGCTCTAGAAAAATCCCTAGTGATAGTAGGTTTATAGGCCACTTCCAAGAGCCTTGCTGTTGAGTTAACCCTTTAGCAATGTGGTTAGAATGTCCGCCTATGGATCACGAGGTCCGGGGTTCAAGCCCCAGTAGGGACCTGGTATTTTCTCCACCAGGCTTTACTTTAATGGCGACGAAGATGTTTGACGGACTCATGCGGTGGGCATGGAGTGTCATTCTGGAGAGCTAGTTAGCTCTGAAAAGTAAAGGGGAAGAAGTGTAGTGATAGTAGGTTTACAGGCCACTTCCAACAGCCCTGCTGTTGGGTTTACCCTTTAGCAACATGGTTAGAGTGTCTGCCTATGGATCACGAGGTCTGGGGTTCAAGTCCCAGTAGGGACCTTGGTATTTTTTCCACCAGGCTTTACTTTTATGCTTTGAAGATTACCTTTGTGCAGCTGCCATAGCAAGTGGGGTGGTTTTGATGAAACCCATTTATACATGTTCCAGGGGTTTTGCTACTGGGTAGTCCAAATTATAGGATGTTTCGGGACAGCATGGTAACTTTAGACTTTCCTGTTAGGAAATCTACAATGAAATTCATTGGGAATGTTTTCTGGTACATGTACAATGTATTTATAATGATTACATCTCTGCTAATGAATTTATGTTGACATTAAAGCAAAGAAATGCCTCGCTGATATTTTTTAGCTCGATTATTCAAAGAATTCTATTCTACTCACCCTGGCGTCAGCGTCACACATTGGTTAAAATTTTGCATCCATGTACATATGGCTATCATTTAAAGGCATATAGCGTTGATACTTATTTTTTCTATTTCTAGGTCAATTACCAACCTCACTGGGTCAAGTCCAATAATTCTGACATGTATTTTGAACAAATTATGCCCCCTTTTGGACTTAGAAAATTCTGGTTAAAGTTTTACATACAAGTTACTATCTCCAAAACTAATGCAGATATTGAATTGAAACTTCACATGTGTCTCGGGGTTATAAAACTAGTTGATAGCATCAAGTCCCATAACTGTGACCTGCATTTTGGCCAAATTATGCCCCCTTTTGGACTCAGAAAATCCTGGTTAAAGTTTTGCGTGCAAGTACATACAGCTATTACCTAAAGGCATATAGATTTGAAACTTATTTTTTCTTTTTATGCCCCCGAAGGGAGGCATATAGTTTTGAACCGTCTGTCCGTCTGTCAGTCTGAGGGTCTGTCAGTCTGTCCGCAATTTTCGTGTCCGGTCCATATCTTTGTCATCGATAGATGGATTTTCAAATAACTTGGCATGAATATGTACCACAGTAAGACGACGTGTCGCGCGCAAGACCCAGGTCCGTAGCTCAAAGGTCAAGGTCACACTTAGACATTAAAGGACAGTGCATTGATGGGCGTGTCCGGTCCATATCTTTGTCATCGATGGATGGATTTTCAAATAACTTGGCATGAATGTGTACCACAGTAAGACGACGTGTCGCGCGCAAGACCCAGGTCCGTAGCTCAAAGGTCAAGGTCACACTTATACATTAAAGGATAGTGCATTGATGGGGTGTCCGGTCCATATCTTTGTCATCGATGGATGGATTTTCAAATAACTTGGCATGAATGTGTACCACAGTAAGACGACGTGTTGCGCGCAAGACCCAGGTCCGTAGCTCAAAGGTCAAGGTCACACTTAGACATTAAAGGATAGTGCATTGATGGGCGTGTCCGGTCCATATCTTTGTCAACCATGGATGGATTTTCAAATAACTTGGCATGAATGTGTACCACAGTAAGACGACGTGTCACGCGCAAGACCCAGGTCCCTAGCTCAAAGGTCAAGGTCACACTTAGCCGTTAAAGGTCATTTTTCATGATAGTGCATTGATGGGCGTGTCCGGTCCATATCTTTGTCATTCATGCATGGATTTTAAAATAACTACGCATGAATGTGTGGCACAGTAAGACGACGTGTCGCGCGCAAGACCCAGCTCCGTATGTCAAAGGTCCTAAACTCTAACATCGGCCATAACTACTCATTCAAAGTGCCATCGGGGGCATATGTCATCCTATGGAGACAGCTCTTGTTCTAGATCAATTACCAACCTCACTGGGTCAAGTCCCATAACTCTGACATGTATTTTGGACAAATAATGCCCCTTATGCCCCTTTCTGGACATACAAAATCCTGGTTAAAGTTTTACATGCAAGTTACTATCTCCAAAACTAATGCAGATATTGAATTGAAACTTCACATGTGTCTTCGGGGTTATAAAACTAGTTGATAGCATAAAGTCCCATAACTCTGACCTGTATTTTGGTGAAATTATCCCCCCTTTTGGACTTAGAAAATCCTGGTTAAAGTTTTACATGCAAGTTACTATCTGCAGAACAAATGCAGATATTAAATTGAAACTTCACATGTGCCTTCGGGGTTATAAAACAAGTTGATTGCGTTAAGTCCCATAACTCTGACATTTTGGTCAAATTATGTCCCCTTTTGAACTTAAAACTTCTGGTTAAAGTTTTGCATGCAAGTTACTATCTCCAAAACTAATGCAGATACTTGATTGAAACTCTATAGATATTTTAACATTTAGGGTAATATTTTCCTGCTTCTGGAACAATATTTCGAAAAGTCGAGCACTGGCTGTCTTATGGACAGCAGCTTTTGTTAATGTATATTATTTGTTTTGTATATGCAATTTAGTGTCATCTGCAGTCCACTGTATATTTGGAACGGTTGTAGGGGTAGATAACTCCTCGCATTTATTCATATCATATTTCCAAGGATTTAAGTCAGTTATTTAAAATTATGAGTTAAATTCTACCCATTTGAAGTTTCTACATGAATGTTAATAGCAAGTAAGTTTGACCAGTATTTTATGACTTTTTTTTATTATACGCCCGTTTGAAAAACGGGACGTATTATGGGAACGCCCCTGGCGGGCGGGCGGGTGGGCGGGCGGGAGGCGTCCACAGACCTTGTCCGGAGCATATCTTCTACATGCATGAAGGGATTTTGATGAAACTTGGCACAGTTGTTCACCATCATGAGACGGAGTGTCATGCGCAAGAACCAGGTCCCTAGGTCTAAGGTCAAGGTCACACTTAGAGGTCAAAGGTCAAATTCAAGAATGACTTTGTCCGGAGCATATCTTCTTCATGCATAGAGGGATTTTGATGAAAGTTGGCACAATTGTTCATCATCATGAGAAGGAGTGTCATGCGCAAGAACCAGGTCCCTAGGTCTAAGGTCAAGGTCACACTTAGAGGTCAAAGGATACAAGAATGAAAACTTTGTCCGGAGCATTTCTTCTTCATGCATAGAGGGATTTTGATATAACTTGGCACAAATGTTCACCACCATGAGGCGGAGTGTCATGCGCAAGAACCAGGTCTCTAGGTCTAAGGTCAAGGTCACACTTAGAGGTCAAAGGATACAAGAATGAAAACCTTGTCCGGAGCATTTCTTCTTCATGCATAGAGGGATTTTGATATAACTTGGCACAAATGTATACCACCACGAGACGTAGTGTCATGCGCAAGAACCAGGTCCCTAGGTCTAAGGTCAAGGTCACACTTAGAGGCCAAAGGTCAGATACAAGAATGACTTTGTCCGAAGCATTTCTTCTTCATGCATGGAGGGATTTTGATGTAACTTGATACAATTATACACCATCATGAGACGAAGTGTCATGCGCAGTTCCCTTCTTTAGAATTACTTCCCTTTGTTGTTACTATAAATAGCTTATATTGTAACTTTTTCATTACTAGTCGTAGGGACAAATCGAGACCACTTTTCTGTAGTACAACATGCATGCTACATCCAATTTTGAGGTGTATTTTGACCAGTCTCTACCTGGTAAAGATTTTTGTGAGGACTTACAATTTTTTTTTTGATTTTTTTTTTTTTTTTTTTTTTTTTTTTTTTAAGATTAACTTCCCTTAGTTGTTACATAAATAACTTATATTGTAACTTTTTTATAATTGACCGTAGGGAAAAACCAAGACCACTTTTCTGTGGTACAACATAGATGTTACTTTCCAATTTTAGGTGTATTTTAAGGTATCTCTACCTGGTAAGGAGTTTTTTTGTGGACTTCGAAAACAAAACACTTAGTTATTACTAAACAACCACAAAATTAAAATTCCATTTGCAAATACAGGTGCTAGAGTAAAGAAATTTGCTGTGACGGGCGTATATTGTGACATTCTTGCACTCTTGTTTTAAATGTCTTCGTTTTCCTAACAGTTAATAATTGCAGATATGGGTAATGCTTAGAGGGATGACAACTTTAAAATATCTAATCTTAAAATGGTCATCCCGATAAGCCAAATGAGTAAGGCTAGCTACCAGGCAGCCTTGGTGACTAAATAACTTTAACCCTTTGACTTTCCTAACTTTGCCTTAGTATTCCAGCTGTAGCCTTACTGGATTTAATAAATCATTCGAGGTAAGGTACTTTTTAAAGCACAAAAGAGAATGTATGTTGTTAATGTAATATCAGTTTCTGCTTGGTTTAACAATGCAAAGTGACGTAAACCCCTCCACTTTTCTAGGGAAAGTTTCACATGTATTGATGTAGGTGGATCTTAAATTATGTCATCAAGTATTCGTGTCAAATTAACAAGTTTGCAAATTGTCAACAGGCGATGGGTGATGATAAAAAATTGGGCGACTTGAATTCCGCTTTCATGTCAGATTAAAGTGAAGCGGGGAGCTCCAGAGTGACTATTTTTCTCAAGTTGCCCCCTCGCTCAAGCTGAGCTAGCATATGAATTCCACACCCCTCAGGCCTAGTTTTTATATCTGAAAGACTGTATGTATTATGGGAATGCCCCTGGCTGGGCGGCATCCACAATCTTTGTTCGGAGCATTTCTTCTTCATGCATGGAGGGATTTTGATGTAACTTGGCACAAATGTTCACCATCATGCAGTCATCCATAACATCTGCTTTATCTGTTTTGACTTAAAATTAAATTAAATTATTCAGAACTTTCTGTATTGCATTGTATATGTGAAATTTAAATAAAAAAAAATTAAATGTCTTCTGGAACTTTGAATTTGTTTTAAATAAAATAAAAAAGTTGCATATTAAGTATTGCCAAGTTATGGCCCTTGTTGGACTAAGAAGCTGTCAGATAGATGAGCACCCTATCTTATGGACATCTCTTGTTGTGAATTGTGGCTTCTGATTTTGCAAAATTTAGATACAAACAGTTTGTACATCATTGTACACGGCTCTCGCGAGTGGGCGACTTGAGCGAAATAGGCGCTCTAGAACTTCAAACTTCGCTCAAATCTAACCTCAAAGCGAAATGCAAGTCGCCCGATTTTCTTTGATTTCCGCACTCACTAATTAGTGCTACCCGGACTGTTGACAATTTGCACGGTGTCATATCGAGTGCCGAATACACAAACACACGCCGGGAGCATAATTTAAGCTCCGCCTACTTCAGGTACTTGCGAGATTTTCCCCGAGAAGTGTGAAAGCGAATCAAATTATCCGATACACCTCGTTGATTGTGTTCAGCCAATTAGCGTCGCGTTTACATCTTTGACACTTCGTTCTTAATTGTCAACATGTTTGAGTGCAAAAAGCAAAGTTTTTTTAAAGAATCTGCTGATTAACCATGCGATTAATTGGAATTTGGTACACAATTATTTGTTATCTATGATAAAAGAACGACATGTAATGTATAAACTATGTTTAAATTGACTTCCATCGATGAATTTATTTGAATATGTATTTCTAGATTACTCAGTTTACTTTCAGTTTTATTCGAGTGAGATACTGACATTCCTCGGTGAATGACTCGGTGTTAATAATAAACACTTCATACAAGATATAACCAAAATTCGGCGGGTTACATTTACAGAATCGGCTTGAATTTTGAAAACGACTTTTTTCAGAATTTTTTAACGAAACAATAACCACTGTATGGGAAATGATCTAACTAAGAAAATGAATGGTCACATCAATACTTTTTATCAAGAACATTACAGCCACCTTTCAAATCACTCAACATCATTGCAGTAGGAAAAGTCTTCCCACTTCTCCCTAAAGTCTCCTCACTTCGCCCTAAATCAGCTTGAGGGAGAAGTGACTTCTCCCAAAAAATTGGACCTAGCTAGACCCCTGTTGTAAATGTCTCTGAGGGTGGTAGTAGGGTTATTTTCGAATCTATATAATGTCTTTTAATAATGTCAATTTTATATCCAAATCTATATTTTTGCCCATTGTAAATATCAGACAAAAATACAATTTAAAAAAAAAGAAACTTTGTGTGTATTAGCGTAATGATGTCTTGCTTGTCCTATGCAGTTGCCCTCCCATGTCGGAAATAATGTCTGGCGGGGCACCTGCGGGTCTTACTCCCACCATTAAAATCTTAGAAGTCACAATATGACCAATAATTCATTAATTGTGTCGATGTTACATATAATCAAACAAAGATAAAAAAAATTGACATTGTTCACCATTTTACAAGTGTCTCAGTGGCTATACTCCTTTTGAAATATTGTGTTTGAATTTTACTAGGATACTTGACACACATTCATAATATCAGTAAGTTAAAATACAACATACCAGTCTATGATTCAGCAGATTTTGAGAGGACATAATGCTTACCTCAAAAATTGTTAAAAAATTCCTTTAAGGTTAAGGTAAAGGTTATCAGCAAATTTAGGTAATGATGGTCTAGTTTATTTAAAATCTGATATCGGTCGGGTATCACTGATTAAAAGATCTCAATGTCAGGTCGAAGTTTTTCAAATGGACTTCTGTTAGTTAGTGAAGACAACCATCTTTTCAATCTACTTGGCATTTAATTTATGGTAAGCAGATTGTTTGTATTTTCCTGATGCTTAAAATTGTATTGCACAGAAGTCATTGGATTTGTGGACGTTATGAGATGTGAGAATGGAATACTGTGACAGGAAAGGCCGTACCGGCGACAGTAACCATCAGAACAAATCAACACCCTTTACAATATTTACAAATTTATTTACAAAAGATGATTATTTACAATGAATAGATGATATGAAGAAAAAAAAACAAAAAAAAACTGATTATAAGAAAAAAAAAAAAGAAAGTTCAGTATCTCTAGATACAAAAGTTCTTATAGTCCATTCTAATCTGACGTGACACAGGTCTTTAATGTAATTGTGAACTTTAAGTAGCACAAACAAAACATATCTCAAAATCCAGTCCCTTTAAACCGTGAATACGTTGATTCCGTATTGGCTCCCTATGGTGGTAGGTGATTGCATCCCTGAGCTGACTTCAGAGGATAACAAAAATCATCGTCTTTGCGGTTTACGGCACAACCATGGGACGAAAGCTCTGCGCTGGGAATATCACATCCAGGCGAGTGAAGACAAGTGAACCTCGAGCATTGTACTTCCGGGTTATGACATCACCAGGAAAATCGTCTGGCGGAAGAAGCTAAAATATATAACATATGGTAAGCACCATAGCAAAACAAAAAAGTCAGGGCATAAAGCTGCTCCTTTGGGTACACCATACCTCCGTAGGCTCCCATAAATAATACGTGCTACTTATACAAAATATATGTGCTACTAAGTTCAGACGTCACATGATTAAAATACGTCACTTATTACTTCCATTATTACAAAGATTACTTACTTAAAAGACTAAAGTTAAAGTATGAAAAAGATATGAAAAGTATATGATGAAACATTATAGATACGGACATGATAAACTGCAGCTATTATTTACAACTACAAATTAACAAAATTCAATGTAAATCAAACGTTATATGATAGTTGGCATCCATATAATATCAAATGCCATACACTAAAACGGACATTGTATGTGTATGCAATAGACTGGCACACAATTTCATATTACAATAATATATTACATACATGGTACTAGACTTGCCATATAGAGTTATACATAACAATACAGTGCAGTGATGGCGTTCCATAATTAACAAAATATTTGACATAAGTTTTTGAAACAAAGTACTTTATAAATATCATGTTACAAATTTCAGTCCAAATTTTACATCTTATATAAATGAAACATTTTAGATTCCTCTTTCGAAATAATTTACAAAAGTCTGAAAAATTTAATAAATCATCCTGACATACCGAAACTAGCCAAATCATATGCCGAAAAGTAAATGTTACAGAATTCTGTAGAATGAACAAAAATTTACCAAATAAAAATCGTTAATGCAAAAATCATACAAAAATCTAACAAATAAATTTCTTACCTCGATCGAGCATAAATTTCTAGCAAGAAAATAATTCAGACATAGATTCGTCTATAAAGTCGTAAGGTGGTGTGCGCAAGGCATATCTAGTCCAGTCTATTTAAAGGATAATGTCCCGCCAAATACTAAATTTCATGGGATTCACGGTTAAGCCGTGAGCTCCGACTATTGTCATTTTCACGGGATTCACGATATAGCCGGGAAATCTAACTACTTTGGCGCGAATTTAAATTGACAATTTGAGGCCCATTATAGTGGTTTTGGGGATAAAAACACGAATTACTGAAGTTTATAAAATATCAACTTTCTTATTACTGAACAGAATTTAATGAAATTTACATGGAAATTTAAGTTATGAAATACAGAAAAACATGAGAGGTATTTCATGCGTGAAATCTGACATTTACCTCAATAACTCAAAAATTTACAAAAAGATGATGCAATACCTGCATTTACACTACAGATAAAATAAGGCCCGTATGTCAATTTGTGACACACGTCCCCCCTTAAAAAGAAAATTTATAATTTTCTTAAATGAAAACAAAATGACATACTGAAAATAGCAAACACAACAAAAAAAAAACACACTGTCACTATCTGTACACCATATAATATAGCCACCTGTCTACACTCTACTTAAATAATCTGCACCTACATTTTCTCTACCAGGAATTGCTCTAATATTGATCCTATATGGCTGTAATGCCAATGCCCATCTCATCAGCCTGGAATTGCTAAGTTTCGCTTTATTCAAATAAGTGAGCGGCTGATGATCTGTCTCTAATACAAAGTCTTTACCGAACAAATACCGGTGAAACTTAGCTACTGCCCATACTATCGCTAAACACTCCTTCTCTATCACTGAGTACTTTTGCTCCCTAGGTAGCAATTTTCTACTAGCATACGCTACAGGTAATTTCTCTCCATCACTTTCCTGAAGCAATACTGAGCCTAAACCTAAATCTGAAGCATCTACTCTCAATATAAAAGTCTGATCTAAATCTGGCAACTTCAAAATAGGCGGACCCATTAAGCTAGCCTTCAAAGTCTGGAAAGCCTTTTCTTGACTTTCACCCCACTCTACAAAATTTGGCTGACCCTTTTTCGTCAAATCTGTGAGTGGAACTGCAATGGCGGCAAAATTTGGGATAAACTTTCTGTAAAATCCAACTACACCTAAGAATGAACGTATTGCCTTCTTGGTTTTCGGTCTTTCGGCATCCTGTATAGCCTGTACCTTATTTGGAACTGGTTCAAGGGTCTGAACATCTCCTATCATGTGCCCTAAACATTCTAACTTCTGAAAACCTATAAAACACTTAGTCGGTTTTGCTGTTAACTTAGCTCTCTTAGTCTGGTTAACAACTCAGTAAGGGCTACTACATGTTCTGGCCATGTGATTGTATACACCAGGATATCATCTATGAAGCTATCTGAGTGCCCTAGGTCCTTCAAAACCTTCCGCATCAGTCTACAAACGTTGCTGGTGCGTTAACTAATCCAAAGGGCATCTTACGGAACTGGAACAAACCTTTCGGGGTTTCAAAAGCAGTCATGGGTTTTGCCTTTTCAGACAAAGGAACCTGCCAGTAACCTTTGCTCAAGTCTAGTTTAGAAAAATATCTATACTTAGATAGCTTTGAAAACATTTCCTCCATGTTTGGCATAGGTTCAGCATCGAAAACCGTCAGTTTGTTGACCTGACGAAAATCTATACAGAACCTTATACTGTTATCTTTTTTCCTTATGAGGACGATAGGGGAGGAAAATGGAGCATTGGATGGTTCGATTACTCCCAACTCCAACATTTTATCTACTTCCTCTTTCACTACTGGCTGCGAATGAAAAGGAATAGGATAACCCTTTACTCTTATCGGATCTGTAGTTGACAACTGAATATCATGTTCAACTAAGTTAGTATTTCCAGGAATATCTGTCAGTACATCTGAGAAATTTTCTAACAAATCTACTACTTCCTGTTTACATTCTACTGGTAACTCTGGATTTACCTCTACATCTTTGTACGTTTCTGTACCCTGCTTTATAGGACACAAAACTATATCCTTTTCTACTCTACTCGAAAACTCATCACTACTTTCATTCGGATCTAATCTGTCATAATCTCTCTGATCCTCCTCTACAATAGCTGCTCCAACCTTACTTAAAATACCCTTATCTGGTATAGACTTACTATCATCCTTCCTTTCACAGTACTGTTTCAGCATGTTTGCATGAAACGTTTTCAATTTTCCGTCTACATCTATCCTGTAATCTAGTCTATTTACTACCTCTACTACTACGTAAGGACCCTTCCAATGTAACAACAACTTATTATGTTTTGTAGGTAACAATACAAGTACCTTACTACCTGCCTTAAACCTCCTATCTCTAGCCTTCCTATTGTAATACTTCTTGTATCTAGCACTACTTTTTGCTAACTGTTGCTGAGCTATCTTACACGTATCTTCCAACTTTTCTTGCAAATCCATAACATACTGGTAAGTGGTTTTAACCTCATCATTCTCCGTCTTACCAGCCCATAACTCTCTTAGCACAGTTATCGGTCCACGGATTGTCCTACCGTAAAGTAACTCAAAGGGAGAAAATCCCAAACTTTCTTGCGGAACTTCACGGTAAGCAAACAACATAGCATTCAAATACCTATCCCAATCTCTAGGTCTCTCACTACACATACGCTTCAACATCTGCTTTAAACTACCGTTAAACTTCTCTACTAAACCGTTACACATAGGGTGATACGGTGTTGTAGTTAACTGCCTTAATGACAATAACCTACTAACTTCTGCCATAAGGTCTGACGTAAACTGCGATCCACAATCGGTAAGCATTTCCTCTGGCACTCCTAATCTACTGAACATATCTACTAATGCCTCTGCTACTCTCTCAGTTTCAATACTAGGTAGTGCTATGGCTTCCGGATATCTAGTAGCATAATCTACCATAGTCAAAATGTACCTGTTTTTCCTATCAGTCATAGGTTCGATCGGACCAACGATATCGACAGCAACTCTCTTAAACGGAGTATCAATCAAAGGCATTTTTCCTAACGGAACTTTACTTACTCTACCCTTAGCTATAGTACGTTGACAAATACTACATGACTGACAATACCTCCTAACCTCTGCCATTACTCCTGGCCAGTAAAATTCGCCTAATACCCTATCACTAGTTTTCCTTATACCTAAATGGCCTGACAGTAACGAATCATGTGCAACTTTCATCACAGTTTCTCTAAGACATTTAGGTACAATCAGCTGTCTACTTTTGTCTAAATTCTGGGCGGTATACTCTCTATATAACAATCTATTCCTTATCTCAAACCTAACTGAACCTTTACCTCTACACTGCTTAATCGTACCTTCCTCAGCCTTCTTTCTACACAGATCTAACGTGCTATCTTTCTGTTGCTTTTCTAAGAATTCCTCTCTAGATACATCTAAAATCTGAGACGGAACTTTAAGCTTTACTTGCTTCTTAACTTTGGCTTGCGCCCTAGTTTCTACTGCTGACGCTAAACTACTAAACTGAGGTTCTACAGCTCCCTCTACATTACCAATTATAACATCATTGGTAGGATTATCTACAACCAACGCCTCTACTGTACCCTTGAAATACGGACAATCAATATCTATTCTAGCTACATCTAGCCTATGTTCACTCCCATCTATGTACTTACATCTACGGGTTTTCTCTAAAAACTGACTTGCTTCTACTAAGTTCCGTTTCACTATCACACATGTACAACCTGTATCCCGCATAGCTATTACATCCCTACCATTACAAGTACCGGGTTTTGTAGGACATGTACTTACACTAAGCATACCTAACTCCTCAACATCACTTAGTTCTATAATGCTATTTCCACTCTCTGACCTACTTGACTTACTCCTATCTCTATCTCTATTTCTTCCTCTACCTCTACTCCTAGATCGGTCACGGCCTCTACCTCTATTTCTATTTTCCTTACTATTTCTATTCTCCCCTTTACTACTTTCCTGTTCCTGCTCTACTTCTAACTCTGCTGCTGCATTGGCACTATTACCGCCGTACTTTCCACTCCTACAGTAATATGACCTATGCCCTATTCGACCACACTTATTACACTTCAGTACACCAAAGGGTTGATAACCTCTACCTCTATTAGCAACATTGCTACTACCTCTATTACTAGTGCCTACATTACGACTACTAGGATACTGTCTCTGAGGTATTTCATATGGTTTATGGCTCCGGTCCTTATTGGTTCGATTCACGACATACTTGGGACCTCCACGAGTCTTTGCAAACAAATCTGCATCTTCTGCTACATCCTTAGCTTTAACTAACTTCTTACTACTCAAATTCTGGTATAGTTCTCTATTACATACATCTAAAAATTGGTCCCTAAGTATAAAATCTAATAATCCTTCATACGTTTTCTCTACCTTACTCAGTCTAAGCCAACCATCTAAATATCTACTTATTCTGGCTAGAAACATCACAAAGGTCTCATTATCCCGAGGCCTCTCAGTTCTAAACTTTTTCTTATAGCCATCGTCAGTGAGTTCGAACTGACGTAGCAAAGCGGCTTTCAGTTTATCATAATCCTTCCTATCTTCCAACGGAAGCCTATCAAAAACCTCTCTTGCCGTACCCTTTAGAAGGAACGGTAAGTTAAGTGACCATATCTCTTTATCCCAATCCTGCGCAACAGCGTACGTTTCGTACACATTCAAGTACGCATCCATGGAATCAATTTTCTCATCAAAGGGAGACATCTTAACCTTTACCTTTTTCTTACTCATCTTTTCTAAGTCTGTCTTAAACTTATGCTCTGTTTCTAATTTCCTACTTTCTGCTTCCTCCTTCTCTGTTTCTAACTTTCTAGCTAACATTAACTTATCCTTTTCCATTTCTAACTTATCCTGTTCTAACTTACGTTCATATTCTATCTTTTCCTTCTGCAACCTAGCCTCTAACTCTAATTTTTCCTTCTCTGCCTCTAATCTTTCTCTCTCTCTTTCTCTCTCTGCTTCTACTCTTAATCTTTCTGCTTCTAAACTACTTTGTTTTTCATATTCTATCTTTTCCTTCTGTAACCTAGCTTCTAATTCTAATCTTTCCTTCTCTGCTTCTAAACTACTTTGTCGTTCATATTCTATCTTTTCTTTCTGCAATCTAGCTTCTAACTCTAACCTATCTTTCTCTGCTTCTAATTTACTATGTCTTTCATCACGTTCCCTAGCCTGCTCTTCCTTAACAAAGTTACGTAACTCCTCTCCTTCATAACCTAACTCCTTTCCTACCTTCGTTAGCTCTACTACACTAGTCATGATTACACTACGTTAACACTATATAACACTACAGTACAACAGCTACTATAACAACCTGAGACACTAGTTAAACAAACGTGAGGGAATACTAGACTACACTAGTTTACACTAAGGCTATACAGTTACCACTGAAGCCAAAACAAAGTACTATACACTACGTATATACTACACAAAACGTCCTCACTAAAATAATACACTAAGTTGCGCAACAGTACTATGTGTCAATCGAGGTTGCAAAGGCAACAAGCAACAAAGTACAGTGACAGTAGGCTGCAACAATACCCTAGCCTTATCAAATATCAATCAACTGTAACTAGTGTTAACACTTTAGTGTAACAAATAAAACAAATATAAATCAAAGTGTTTTATCCTAAGATAAAGTATAGGTATAACACAACTGTGTAACACTAAAACTTAAAAGTAGGTAAAAGTATATGCCAGTAAACAAGCTTGCTAACACACACAAATTAAAATACTGTATCTAGTATGTATACAGTACACTAATACAAAATAGGATCACTGGGAGAAGTAGGGCGACGCACAATTAAGAGTGAGTAGGATAACTCTCCTTGTCAAGGGCGATCACTCTCAGCACAGATATATGGTGGCTTAATCATAGAGTGACACAAAATAAACCCAAAAGAAAAATAAAAGGAACGAACTCACCCCAGAATCCAAGTGTCGTAAACAACTGTCTATCAGTCTGTGACCACAAAAGCTGGTTAGCTGAAGCTACGGATCTGTCTTGTCTTGTCTGAGGTAAGACGTCACTCTGAAAAATGAATAAAACTATTATATGTGTAACAATAGAACAAAACAAGAGGAATCTTTACAAATTATTGCTGCAGTTAAATGGGTGTTAATAATGTTCGAATAGCTACTGTGTCTGGTCGACCAATCCCACTTCTGACACCATTGTGACAGGAAAGGCCGTACCGGCGACAGTAACCATCAGAACAAATCAACACCCTTTACAATATTTACAAATTTATTTACAAAAGATGATTATTTACAATGAATAGATGATATGAAGAAAAAAAAACAAAAAAAACTGATTATAAGAAAAAAAAAAGAAAGTTCAGTATCTCTAGATACAAAAGTTCTTATAGTCCATTCTAATCTGACGTGACACAGGTCTTTAATGTAATTGTGAACTTTAAGTAGCACAAACAAAACATATCTCAAAATCCAGTCCCTTTAAACCGTGAATACGTTGATTCCGTATTGGCTCCCTATGGTGGTAGGTGATTGCATCCCTGAGCTGACTTCAGAGGATAACAAAAATCATCGTCTTTGCGGTTTACGGCACAACCATGGGACGAAAGCTCTGCGCTGGGAATATCACATCCAGGCGAGTGAAGACAAGTGAACCTCGAGCATTGTACTTCCGGGTTATGACATCACCAGGAAAATCGTCTGGCGGAAGAAGCTAAAATATATAACATATGGTAAGCACCATAGCAAAACAAAAAAGTCAGGGCATAAAGCTGCTCCTTTGGGTACACCATACCTCCGTAGGCTCCCATAAATAATACGTGCTACTTATACAAAATATATGTGCTACTAAGTTCAGACGTCACATGATTAAAATACGTCACTTATTACTTCCATTATTACAAAGATTACTTACTTAAAAGACTAAAGTTAAAGTATGAAAAAGATATGAAAAGTATATGATGAAACATTATAGATACGGACATGATAAACTGCAGCTATTATTTACAACTACAAATTAACAAAATTCAATGTAAATCAAACGTTATATGATAGTTGGCATCCATATAATATCAAATGCCATACACTAAAACGGACATTGTATGTGTATGCAATAGACTGGCACACAATTTCATATTACAATAATATATTACATACATGGTACTAGACTTGCCATATAGAGTTATACATAACAATACAGTGCAGTGATGGCGTTCCATAATTAACAAAATATTTGACATAAGTTTTTGAAACAAAGTACTTTATAAATATCATGTTACAAATTTCAGTCCAAATTTTACATCTTATATAAATGAAACATTTTAGATTCCTCTTTCGAAATAATTACAAAAGTCTGAAAAATTTAATAAATCATCCTGACATACCGAAACTAGCCAAAATCATATGCCGAAAAGTAAATGTTACAGAATTCTGTAGAATGAACAAAAATTTACCAAATAAAAATCGTAATGCAAAAATCATACAAAAATCTAACAAATAAATTTCTTACCTCGATCGAGCATAAATTTCTAGCAAGAAAATAATTCAGACATAGATTCGTCTATAAAGTCGTAAGGTGGTGTGCGCAAGGCATATCTAGTCCAGTCTATTTAAAGGATAATGTCCCGCCAAATACTAAATTTCATGGGATTCACGGTTAAGCCGTGAGCTCCGACTATTGTCATTTTCACGGGATTCACGATATAGCCGGGAAATCTAACTACTTTGGCGCGAATTTAAATTGACAATTTGAGGCCCATTATAGTGGTTTTGGGGATAAAAACACGAATTACTGAAGTTTATAAAATATCAACTTTCTTATTACTGAACAGAATTTAATGAAATTTACATGGAAATTTAAGTTATGAAATACAGAAAAACATGAGAGGTATTTCATGCGTGAAATCTGACATTTACCTCAATAACTCAAAAATTTACAAAAAGATGATGCAATACCTGCATTTACACTACAGATAAAATAAGGCCCGTATGTCAATTTGTGACAAATACAGACATGTATACAAGAATGTAACATGTTCAGTCTTAGATCAGGATTGAAGTGAATGATTTACCATGTTTAACCTATAGCCAGCTAGTAGCAAGTGATTTTGCCTTTGCAACTTGTGCAGACAAAGATCAGCCAACACATCTGTGCAGGCTGCATGATCATGGTCTGCACTGTTTGCTTTTCAGTCAGTTAATTTTCAACACCCATTTGAATGATAAGCGGTACTGTGCAGATTGAATGATGGACCAGCCCATTTTAGAAATAAAGGGTAAAGGTTGAAAGACTAGCAAGGAATGAAGACTTTATTGGTCGGGATGATAGACATACTAATCTAAGCTCTGATTTTCAGATTTTCATGAGGAGATGGCAGGGAAAAAAGATGTGAAGTTTGTTCTTGGTGATGATGAAGCTATACCAGAAGAGGGGGAGTATAGGAAGGGAAGCACAACCTCCCCTGGAGCCAGCCCACCTATTCCTGTACCTAGCAGTAAAACAGCACCCATCTCGATCAGTGTTACATCACCAACCAGAAATGTTCAACTACAGCCCGGAGCAGAGTTGTCCATGAGTCCCCGAACAATGCTGAGGTAACTTAAAAAATTGTTTATCTTAACATGTTATAATTTTTTCCCCTTACACTAACACAATATGTTTATCTATTGATAACTTTTGGTAGCCATATCTATCCAAAGTAAGGCTATTTTACAAGCTAAATGTATGATAGGCTCACTGTTCTTCTTCTTAGCCTTATACAAACCTTCCATATACTGATGGTGTTATGTTACTTGTGTTTTTCCTGTTTTAGCCAAAATAAAGCTACTTTCCTAGCCAAATAACGGCTTTTCTCATAAGCCTGTAACTGTTTTTCTTACAGTTACAAGATAAGATTTACTTACTCTGAAGGTGTTGGAAAAGGGAAAATGATGACATCAGAATAGCCACTTCACTAAACAATAAAATATGCATCAACAGTACTGTACATGTCTTCGAAAAACAGCATTTTGTTGTTCTACATTTCTTGATTAATTGATTGAAATTGGGATATACATGTCCATCCTTTTTGGCTATTTGATGATCTATAAATTTCCTGAAATTGATAAAAAATTAGTGTAAAAACAAAAATTAATTTTTCATGTACATGTAGTTACAGTTAAATGTATGAGGGTTGATCAAGAAGTAATTTCATTGGTGTCACAAAAATGTGTATACTGTAAAATCATTTAATTCCTTGGGCATGAAATTTCGTGGTTTTGGTCAAAACGGCAATTTCATAGGGATATGAATTCAAGGATTTCAAATTTTGAACATAAAATGAATGGGAATTTCACTTGTTCATTGGGATTAAATTTCGTGGATTGACTTAACCATGAAATTCACGAAAAATAGTCCCCCACGAATATTAATGATTTCACAGTAATAAAAAGAAAACAAAAAAGTTCATAGTTTTATCCAAATACCTTGATCTATCATCAATATTTTTTTTATTATGCCCCCCTTCCAAGAAGGAGGGGTATATTGTTTGCAGATGTCGGTCAGTATGTAGACCAATCTGTTTCCGGATGATAACTCAAGAAAGCTTGGGCCTAGAATCATGAAAGTTGATAGGGAGGTTGGTCATCACCAGCAGATGACCCCTATTGATTTTGAGATCTGTATGTCAAAGGTCAAGGTCACAGTGACCCTGATTAGTAAAACTGTTTCTGGATGATAACTAAAGAACGCTTGGGCATAGGATTATGAAAGTTGATAAGGAGGTTGGTCAAAGGTCAAGGTCACAGTGACCCTGATTAATAAAACTGTTTCCGGATGATAACTCAAGAACGCTTGGGCATAGGATTATGAAAGTTGATAAGGAGGTTGGTCATCACCAGCAGATGACCCCTTTTGATTATGAGGTCAGTATGTCAAAGGTCAAGGTCACAGTGACCCTGAACA
This sequence comes from Mercenaria mercenaria, assembly GCF_021730395.1. Taxonomy (NCBI): domain Eukaryota; kingdom Metazoa; phylum Mollusca; class Bivalvia; order Venerida; family Veneridae; genus Mercenaria; species Mercenaria mercenaria. The sequence goes on from NC_069364.1 coordinate 94,332,334, forward strand.
GTAAAATGGTTTCCAGATGATAACTAAAGAATGCTTGGGCTTAGGATCATGAAAGTTGATTGGGAGGTAGGTCATCACCAGTAGATGACCCCTATTGATTTTGAGGTCAGTATGTAAAAGATCAAGGTCAAAGTGACTCTGAATATTAAAACGGTTTCCGGATGATAACGTAAGAACTCTTGGGCTTAGGATCATGAGTGTTGATAGGGAGGTTGGTCATGACCAGCAGATGACCCCTATCAATTTTGAGGTCAGTATGTCAAAGGTCAAGGTCACAGTGACCAGGAACAGTAAAATGGTTTCCGGGCAATAACTCACAAACGCTTAGGCCTAGTGTCAAGAAAATTGATAGTGAGGTTGGTCATGACCAGTAGATGACCCCTATTGATTTTGAGGTCATTATGTAAGAGGTCAAGGTCACATTTCCCAGGAACAGTCAAATGGTTTCTGATCTTCTTGTCTAAAACCACAGGGCCTAGGGTTTGATATTTGGTATGTAGCAAAATCCAGTGGTCCTCTACCAAGAATGTGAAACGTAGTTTTGCGTATTATTGTGATTGTCTGAGTAAATTATTTTCAGCAGAGTCATGACCCTTGATTTGTCAAATTCTTTGATCTGGTTTCCATTCCATTAAACTTCACAAGGGTAACAATTGCCAGGCCTAGTTGTATATGTAGTTGAAATGTTATAGTTCATTGATTTTCCCTGGAGTTATGGCCCTTAATTTGTGGCATTTTACAGGTGGTGGGAAACATACATTTCGCGTGAAAAACCATCTCTAGTTTAAGTCAAAAATCAACATCTTTTCAAGTAGTAGCAAGCTTTAGTATTACAAATCACACTTTACCCTACCACGATATCACAAAAATTTTAATGGCAGACAACAGAAAGATGTTACTTTACATCATTATCATTTTTATGCAATCGCTTGATTTTAATTGGTGATTGTCTTTGTTTTTTCTGTTTAACATACACTGTTTTAGTGTGCAGCAAAATTACATCAGAGGTATACTTGGAATTTCTATTAATTTGAAAGAAGCACTCAGAGAAAATAATATTTAACTATGTAATCAGAAATGAGCTGCACTTTAATATAACTTTTATAGTGATACAGCTATGAATGAATGCACCATGGATACAGTGACTTCTGGATCAACCCTCATATTACTTTTAATCAGTCAGCAAAGCCACACCTTTTGTGCCCCTCACCTTTTCAGCTTTTTGTTTTAAAATACTTTTAACATTTGTTTTCCTCAAAGGAATATGTCAGGACACAGGTGAGTTGTGGCCCATTATGTTAGTAGGACTGAGTTGTGTATGATTATGTAATATGCTAAGCAGGTTGTGTTTTCTAGTGAAGCTTTCAGTATAACTGCATTTTGTTTTTACATGTTTCTTACAGGCATGTTGCGCACTAGTCTTGTTTTATTTTTTATTGATGTTAAAAGTATATCTTTGATTAGTAAGGCAAAACAAAAAGTATTTGGCTTTTAGGGTTACTTGGTAGTTGGGTAGGTAGAGCTGTTCTATTCACTCTGGTGTTGGCATCACACCTTGGTTACAGTTTTGTGAGCAAATGTATATGTCAGTCACCACTGAACATTTTGGATTGAAACCTCACATAAGGCTTTCTATTCATCAGGTCTACTGAAATAATTAGGTTCAGTAACTCTCGGTTGAATGTTATTGAAACTTAGTGACTGCCCTTTCTACTTACAATCAAGCATTACCTCAGTAACAACATACATATTGGACTGAAACTTAAAACAATGCTTCCCAGTCATCAAACCTTCTTAAATAGCCAAGTTTGATAACTTTTGATTCGATATAATTCAGATTTTTTGCCCTTTTTCAACTTAGAAAATTTGGTTAAGTTTTAGGTGCAACTAACTTATCAGTCTGAGTTATGGTCTTGGATTTACTTAAAATTATGAAAATTTGACACTTTCCGCTATTTACCTTGAACAGTTCTTATTCTATTTCTCCAAAGTTGGTCACAATGTTTATAGGCTAAATATCTCAGCAAAGTTCAATAAGCAGCTATATCCTCCATGTCTTTCTTGAGATATGGCCCTTGAATTACTCAAAGTTACGAAAATTGACAGTGTCTTTTCTCTAACTTCAGTAAATCCTTTCCAATGTTCGCCCACCGTGAATGCAGTTTTTGTGGCATAATGTCTGACAAGTTGTATGACCAGTTAGACACAGTCACTCGTGAGTTATGTTCCTTGAAGTACTTAAAATTGCCAAAGTTGACAGTGTCCATTCCCAGACTTGAATGGTTCTTATGCAGTGTTCAGCAAACATGGTCACAATGTTAATAGGCATGATATCTCAGGCAAGTTCTTCCAGCAGCCAGATACACAGAGTTACTCTTTGAGTTATAGCCCTTAATTTACTTAAATTGTAAAAAATGATAATGTCCGCTTTTAAGCAGTTCTTAATCACTATTCACCAAATATAGTCAGAATGTTTATTGGCATAATATCTCGGCCAAGTTTGATAACCAGCCAGATAGTCTTTGTCACTCTTGAGTTATGGCCCGTGAATTTGTTGAAATTGGGAAAATTGACAAGTTATCTGCTCAGTAAATAGAGTATTTTAAAAGTCAAAAGTTATTTGCAGCAATGCGCGTATTTAGTGGCAGTTTAGCACTTGTGTTCAACTTTGAAAATTTGGTTTCAGATTTGGGTACAACAGTCAAGCTGTATTACAGTAACAGCTTCATTATATTGGATTGAAACGTATAAATATACCCAATCCAGAAAACTCTTCTTTAAAATTCATTCAGATAATTGCCTTTGTTTGACCTGGAAAATTTGATTGATGTTTTTCATGCAAGTTGTTAAATAATGAAATTTTAATTTGTAAAGTTCGGCTAAAACAAGATCAGATAGGGAATTTATGTTGCAATTTTGCCAAAAAAATAAAGTTTTTCCAATCCTCATTTTTCCAGCCCATGGTATGGGCTAATATACCAGGGACCAAATACCAAAACCTTTTTGACTAGGACTGTCTGCTATAAAATTTACAAGGCAGCAATTATATGAGGGTAGCAGAGTCACGGACACTACAAACACAAGGCATAACAATGTGTAATTTATGGAAAACACTGAAGTAAAGATTCATTTTGACTGTAACTTGCTTAAACAAGTACAATTTAGCAAGTTTCACTCGAAAACCACTCGATAGAAGACATCATTGTGTTAATATTTGCATAAGAAGTATGATTATAATAACACAAATTGTTTATTAAACTTTTCAAATTCTTTTATTTTAACAGAACAGCTGACAATGATAGGAAAACTACTTCAGTTCACTAACAAGACATTGTGCTTTTATGCAAAACAGATGCTCAGGACTAAAAGTTTATGAGTTTTGAAAATAAATTGGTTCATTAAGACGTTTTAAAATGTCTACGGACACTACAAAACATGTTACATGATTTGATGATGATTCCAACAATGCTGTTGCAATATACAGAGAAAGTTATGTAATGACTAACTAAAGTAAAGTTTACACAATCATAAATATACAACTGATGTGAATGTTTCTTTTTTTATGGTTACATATTTCCAAAACCTGAGTCAAAATTTTTTTCTCATGGTGTTTCTTAAGTAGAAAATGTATATCTAACCTCTATCCTGGCATAAAATGTATAAAGATTTTGCATAAAAAGCACAATCTTGTAGCCACAAACAAATGCTTAACATTTTAAACATTTTAAATATCATTAACTTGTCTTAAAGAATCACTGTTATAACATCTACGGACACTACAGAAATTCATACTGTGTCTAAACCTTAGTTTCACCATCATTTTAACCTTTTTGTTACAATTTAGTTTAGAAAATTGACTTTCAAACAGCCATATTTCGAAAATAACAGTAGAAAACTATTGAATTATTCACAGCTATGAAATCTTTTGTTGAAAATGTCCATTAAGAATAAAAATATTAACTATTTGAGACAAAAACTTGTATTCCAAACAGTTTGTACTAACAAATTAACTCATCAACACAACAAAAAACCTACCTCAATCAACCTTGAACAAACAGCAAACAATTTGAAAAAGAATAACACATGTGACAGTTCGATGAACCAATATAGTGGTGCATTCTACGGACACTACATACTAGTGCATGAGTATTTACCAGACTGTAATAACAGTAACACAAGTTTAAGCTTCCAGTGAACTATGATATGTTTTGAATACACTTAGAAACAAAATCTTTTAATAGGAAAATTTGAAAAAAAATACACAAAATTTGATACAAAATTGTATTCCGATGTGGTTTTGCTGGTTACCTTCAAACACACACAATATCACACAGTCACACACGTAGACAGACAGACAGACAGAAAGACAGACAGAGAGAAAGAAACACAGGTACATACAACGCTAAAATAAGTCTTAACAGTTTTTGTCCCGAATTCGACACTTTTTAGGCATAGCAGTTTACTCAGAATTGATAGCTTATGAGATTTTTAAGAAAGGTAATACTCATATCTAACCAATAAAATATAATTGCCTTAAAACACATCAATCAATTTTATTCAGAAAATCGCTGGTCAGTTTTTGTTAGAGTCAGATACCGCCAAAATAGAGCATACCACTGATAGAATAAACAAAGCGAAACGAAATACATTCCTTGTAGTAGTTAACGTATGTACACAGAAATGAAGTCATAACGATTCAAAGACGTACAAGATCCGGATTAGCTTTATTAGCTCGACTATTCATAGAATAGTAGAGCTATTGGACTCGCCCATGCGTCGGCTTCCGCGTCCGCATCCGTGCCCGCGTCCCGATTTGGTTAAGTTTTTGTATGTAAGCTGGTATCTCAGCAACCACTTGTGGGAATGGATTGAAACTTCACATACTTATTCACTGTGATAAACTGACTTACATTGCACAGGTTCCATAACTCTGTTTTGCTTTTTTACAAAATTATGCCCCTTTTTTACTTAGAAATTTTTGGTTAAGGTTTTGTATGTAAGCTGGTCTCAGTAACCACTTGTGGGAATGGATTGAAACTTCACACACTTATTTACTGTGATAAACTGACTTACATTGCACAGGTTCCATAACTCTATTTTGCTTTTTTACAAAATTATGCCCCTTTTTCGGCTTAGAATTTTTTGGTTAAGGTTTTGTATGTAAGCTGGTATCTCAGTACTCACTAATGGGAATGGATTGAAACTTCACACACTTGTTCACTATCATGATCTGACATGCATAAAGCAGGTCCCATAACTTTATTTTGCTTTTTTACAAAATTATGCCCCTTTTTCAACATAGAAATTTTTGGTTAAGTTTTTGTATGTAAGCTGGTATCTCAGTATCCACTAATGGGAAAGGATTGAAACTTCACACACTGGTTCACTGTCATGATATGACATGCAGTGCAAAAGGTCAATAACTCAACTTCGCATTTTACAAAATTATGCCCCTTTTTCTACATAGGAGTTTTGGGTTAAATTCTTATATGTAAGCTGGTATGTCAGTACCCACTAAAGGGAATGGATTGAAACTTCATATACTTGTCCACTGTCATGAGCTGATAAGCACTATGCAGGTTCCATAACCCTATTTTACTTTTTTACTAAATTATGCCCCTTTTTTGACTTTCGTATTCATTCAAGCGACAAGGCTGTTGAATAGTCGAGCGTTGCTGTCCTCCGACAGCTCTTGTTTAAGAAATAATTTATAGTAAAAGAGTTTTTTTAACACTATGCACGATGGGCGGTTATACATCGGGCGTAATAATTTAACGAGGGCGCAGTCCTAGTGCAATTATTTGTACGACATATTACCGCCCGAATTATTTAGATTCTAATATGCCTTTAATCTTTAGAAAATAGTAGATAAAATATAGTAGCACTCTTTCTTGTTTGCAACAAAAACATTGACGTCACCGCACGATAACGTGACGTTATTCTAGCTTTTAGTGTTTTAAAGAGAATAACATATGAGAATATTTCTTGCGCAACGTTATGTCTGTTCCGTATTTTTTATTTGAATCAAGAACTATACTAGAGGGAAATATCTATCAAGGCTTTATCTAACTTCTGTTTATTCCTAAATCTTCTCTATTGTTCTCTTTTTTGACGTCTTAGTTCATTGCACAGAACTGGATCAGTCTGTTTTGCTATTCTCTGCATTTCCCTTTCTCTTTTTTTCCTCTCTCTGTCCTTAAGTTTCATCTTTTCGTATTTTGCACTGTCACTTTTAACTTTTGCCCTGTATCTACGCATAATTTTGGCCTTCTTACTCTCAAGCACATAATTCTTTTCATTCTCTTCATTGTTATCTTTTGTAATGTTTCTTTTTGGCCCCATTTTGTTATAATTTCCCTTTTATAATGTTAATTTTTCAAAAAGCTGTAAAACACTTAAGTATATTAGAGATTGTGTACATATCATGCATTCTTGTAGTGTCCGTAGATCAAGTGACAATATAAAAAATCGCCCTGTTAAGAGATCAAGTGTGGTTAAATGTACTTTATAGTTTGCTGATTCATATTGGATAGTTATACTGTATGTAAATAACGCAATCTGGCTAAAGTACACTTAGTGAAACTCGTTTTATAGCTTGCTAAGTTCATTTTCACTTGAAAAGATAGACAAAAACATATTTTTCTAAAATACTCTGAAAGATGAAAGTTTTATCTCTTTGGAATCAGTATATCCTTATAAAAACATCAATAATAACCCAAGCTCATTGATTATGTACTGGTTTTAAGAAATTTATCTACAGTTAAATTATTGATCTACGGACACTACGGTCTACGGACAAATTTCTGTTGCTTCCCAACAAATAACCAGTCGCAGAAGCAAAAAGATGTTTAGTTCTGCTAATTCTCTGAGACAGTCTCAAATAGAAAATAATACAAAATAGTAATTATTGTTTGTGGGTCTTACAATTTACATATTGCAAACATTGATCTACGGACACTACGAAAAAGTCATGTTACCAAATTATGACTCAATTTTTTTCATTTGGACCTGAAGCAAAATCTTTATATTCAGAGTGGTATATGATTATCAGCAACAGCACACACTACCATACTGTATCTGGCATATCACTGTTGCCTTTGTAATAGGGTGATAGAGACAGACCTTCAAAAACCAAAAAAACATAACAAAGGCCTGTTTTCGTATTTTTTTTATTAAAACTTAATTCCTTCACTGATAAAGAAATAATTTGACTTTCTTTAATTTGAAATGCCACATTTTAAGTCTGTTATTGCCAATTCACATTAATGTAATACTGCTTTGATCACTTGCTTGCTAAAATTTGCCATTTTTTATTTGCAACACCATAACGATGAAAAAACACCATTTTTCGACCATATTATCTTTTACAGTGTGTAAGAAATTGCAGGAAAGTATGTAATGTTATACATCTTAAGAAAGCCTGAAACCTGTACTTTTACATGCACAAAGTACTTATTCCCTATCTGTCAACAGTAAGGAATGCCATCACCATAACATGGGCCCATTTCATTTTCCCTATCTGATCTTGTTTTAGCCAAACTCTTTTGTAATAAAATAACTGAGTTATGTATTATTTTATTTTATTAATGTCTCATCACATGTACAGCATATATTAAATCACATAGTAAAACAACAATTTACATATGCCGCTCTATACAGAGCTATAAGAGACAGAAGGTTCTCATATGTAAGTCTTGAATTAACAAGTTATGGCCCTTGTACCACTGAAGAGTTGTTGAATAGTTGAGCGTGTTTCTTGCAGACAGCAGCTGCTCTCGTTTCTTTTCTATTTTTTTGAGTCGGCTAAAGGCTGAAAGCCTTTTGACGAGTCCTTGCTGTTCAGCGATTCTCTAAATGGACCGAATAACACGTGAAGGGATGTAGTTCCATTAGATTTCTCAAACTTCAAACAGTTCACTGCATGAATGAAGTTAAGTTGTGTCAATTCCCTTTGCTATGACTAATATACGATGTAATCTGTCATATATATGACTTGTAATTGTGCAATACTCAAATTTAACTCATTAAGCATAAATGTGCATTTTAAGAATTGCGCAGGCTTACAAAACTTGGGTAACATCCAGAGAAAGACAAAAAATAGTTCAACAGGGCTCCAGATAAGATGCGTATTAGCGTAAATTACGTATAGAAATAATGCAAATATGCATGTCTAATAATTTCTAAGCGTATAAAAACGTATATAAAATTACAGGAACGCACACAATGCTTTTTTAAAAACAAAATCTGAATCGTCTGGATGCGTTAGGTAACATAGCCGATCAGCCTTAATTCTCCCACATTGAACGTAAACACGCATCGTATGATTTCTATAAACTTTGCGTGGGTTGAATTTTGCAGTCAGTAAACGGATAAATTATCGGAAGAAGAAGCTCTTACTGGTTTTTTTAGTTACTACTGATATTAAAAATGATTTGAATTCTTATTTTTCGAGAAATAAACAAATCGGCGAAACATTAAATTGTATTTTCTTGTAGTTTTTGAAATCGAAAGTAGATCGTCTATGTTTGGCTGCTTTCATGAAACGAAACAACTTTTTTATGAAAAGATTTAAATAAGAGGTATTTTAACCGTAAACTTCAATGTCAGATACTGCCAATTGCTGCTAAATGTCTTCCTATCATCACAATTTGTAAAATATATTGTTGGAACTGGAGAAAAGTGTAATCGTATCCGGATATAATATTTTGGGTAAATATCGAGCTGTGTTATGAAATTTTAAGAAAAAAACAAAAAACAAACTGAAACTGGTAGACTATACTGTCAGTACATCAATCATTAGCCAACTCAGGCCCTTCAGGCCTTTGATTTCTAATTTATATTCATGGAGAAAATGTCATAAAAAGTGAATGAAGCTGTAAGTCACACTTACAGTGCCTCAAAATTCACTTCTGATAGTCAAACGCATTTTTTTTCATTTTTAGCTTGACTATACAAAGTATATGGAGAGCTGTCCTACTCGCCCCGGGGTCGGCATTGGCGTCTTTCAGCGTCCCCACCTTAGTTAGATTTTTTACACTTTCTCTTTTTATGCCCCCGAAGGGAGGCATATTAGTTTTCAACTGTCCGTCCGTTAGTTCGCTCGTTAGTCACAACGTTAACTTTTTGCATGAAGGCACTTTACTCGCGAACCACTGCACCCAGGACCTTCAAACTTCACGTGCTGATAGTACTTATTGAGTACACCACCCCTACTGACTTTGGGGTCACCAGGTCAAAGGTCAAGGTCACAGGGGCCAACATTAACTTTTTGCATGAAGGCACTTTACTCGCGAACCACTGCACCCAGGACCTTCAAACTTCACCTCCTGATAGTACTTATTGAGTACACCACTCCTACTAACTTTGGGAAAACCAGGTCAAAGGTCAAGGTCACAGGGGCCAACGTTAATGTTTTGCATGAAGGCACTTTACTTGCGAACCACTTCACCCAGGACCTTCAAACTTTACCTGCTGATAGTACTTTATGAGTACACCAACCCTACTGACTTTGGGGTTACCAGGTCAAAGGTCAAGGTCACAGGGGCCAACGTTAACTTTTTGCATGAAGGCACTTTACATGCAAACCACTTCATTCAGGACCTTCAAACTTCACATGCTGATAGTACTTATTAAGCACACCACCCCTACTGACTTTGGGGTCACCAGGTCAAAGGTCAAGATCACAGGGACCAACGTTAACTTTTTGCATGAAGGCACTTTACTCGTGAACCACTGCACCCAGGGCCTTCAAACTTCACATGTTGATAGTACTTGTTGAGTACACCACCCCTACTGACATTGGGGTCACCAGGTCAAAGGTCAAGGTCACAGGGGCCAACGTTAACTTTTTGCATGAAGGCACTTTACTCGCGAACCACTGCACCCAGGACCTTCAAACTTCACTTGCTGATAGTACTTATTGAGTACACCACCCCTACTGACTTTGGGGTCACCAGGTCAAAAGTCAAGGTCACAGGGGTCAACGTTAACTTTTTGCATGAAGGCACTTTACTCGTGAACCACTGCACCCAGGACCTTGAAACTTCACATGCTGATAGTACTTATTGAGTACACCACTCCTACTAACATTGGGATCACCAGGTCAAAGGTCAAGGTCACAGGGGCCAACGTTAATTTTTTGCATGAAGGCACTTTTCTTGTGAACCACTTCATCCAGGACCTTCAAACTTCATATGTGTTGATAGTACTTGTTGAGTACACCACCCCTACTGACTTTGGGGTCACCAGGTCAAAGGTCAAGGTCACAGGGGCCAACGTTAACTTTTTGCATGAAGGCACTTTACTCGCGAACCACTGCACCCAGGACCTTCAAACTTCACTTGCTGATAGTACTTATTGAGTACACCACCCCTACTGACTTTGGGGTCACCAGGTCAAAAGTCAAGGTCACAGGGGCCAACGTTAACTTTTTGCATGAAGGCACTTTACTTGCGAACCACTGCACCCAGGACCTTCAAACTTCACATGCTGATAGTACTTATTGAGTACACCACTCCTACTAACTTTGGGATCACCAGGTCAAAGGTCAAGGTCACAGGGGCCAACGTTAATTTTTTGCATGAAGGCACTTTTCTTGCGAACCACTTCACCCAGGACCTTCAAACTTTACATGCTGATAGTACTTTATGAGTACACCAACCCTACTGACTTTGTGGTCACCAGGTCAAAGGTCAAGGTCACATAGGCCAACGTTAACTTTTTGCATGAAGGCACTTTACATGCAAACCACTTCATTCAGGACTTTCAAACATCACATGCTGATAGTGCTTATTGAGCACACCACCCCTACTGACTTTGGGGTCACCAGGTCAAAGGTCAAGGTGCTGCGGGGGGCATTTGTCACCATTAGTGACAGCTGTTGTTTCTCCTTATCTCTGTAATTACTTGATGGATTTGCTTTAATCTTAAAAAAGTTATTCCTCATCATCACACACATCATATGGCACAAGGGCCATAACTATCACACCAATATTTCATGAATTATTCCCCCTTTTTACTTAGAATTTCAGGTTAAAGATTTGATGCACTTTCACTCTATCTCAGTTATTCCTAAATGGATTTGATTCAAACTGAAAGTAGTTGCTCCACATCATCTTCCACATGACACAAGACCCATAACTCTGGTACCAATATTTAATGAATTATCCCCCCTTTTACTTAGAATTTCAGGTTAATGTTTTGATACACTTTCACTTATAATATCTCAGTTATAACTAATGGATTTGATTCAAACTTAAAATAGCTGGTCCACCTTATCACCCACATCATATGTCACAAGGTGCATAACTCTGGCACCAATTTTTCATGAATTATGCCTCATTTTACTTAGAATTTAAGGTTAATTTGATGCATTTTCACTATATCGCAGTTATTACAAATGGATTTGATTCAAACTTGAAGTAGTTGCTCCATATCATCACCCACATCATTTGACACAAGGTGCATAACTCTTGCACCAATATTTTATGAATTATGCCCCCTTTTTGCTTAGAATTATACTTACATATTGTATTGATACATTTTATCTTTACCTCTCTTATTATTTAATTTTTTTGACACAGACTCACTTGCTATTGTGCAATCAGATGTGCCCAGTTTCACTATCCCACATCGAAATAGTAGAGCGCGCTGTCTCCAGCGACAGCTCCTGTTAATTTTTGTTATATGATAAAAAATTATAAGGGTTAAGGCTCAATTTTAAGGTTTGTATTTTAACTCTAAACACAGGTTTAATTTTTTTTGTTTTGCCTTGAACACATTTTTAGCTCACCTGAGCACAAAGTGCTCAAGGTGAGCTTTTGTGATCGCCCTGTGTCCGTCGTCAGTCGTCCGTCAGTCCGTTGTTGTCAACAATTTGACTATTAACACTATAGAGGTCACAATTTTGGCCTAATCTTAATGAAACTTGGTCAGAATGTTACCCTCAATGAAGTCTTGGACAAGTTCGATATTGGGTCATCTGGGGTCAAAAACTAGGTCACTAGGTCAAATCAAAGGAAAAGCTTGTTAACACTCTAGAGGTCATAATTTTGGCCCAATCTTAATGAAACTTGGTCAGAATGTTACCCTCAATGAAATCTTGGATGAGTTTGAGATTGGGTTATCTGGGGTCAAAAACTAGGTCACCAGGTCAAATCAAAGGAAAAGCTTGTTAACACTCTAGAAATCACAATTTTTGCATAACCTTAATGATACTTGGTCAGAATGTTACCCTCAATAAAATCTTGGACAAATTCGATATTTGGTCATCTGGGGTCAAAAAGTAGGTCACCAGGTCAAATCAGAGGAAAAGCTTGTTAACACTCTAGAGGTCTCAATTTTGGCCCAATCTTAATGAAACTTGGTCAGAATGTTACTCTCAAAAAATCCTAGACGTGTTTGATATTGGGTCATCTGGGGTCAAAAACTAGGTCAACAGGTCAAATCAAAGGAAAAGCTTCTTAACACTGTAGAGGCCACATTTATGACTGTATCTTCATGAATCTTGGTCAAAATGTTGCTCATGATGATCTCAAAGTCCAGTTTGAATCTGGATCATGTAGGGTCAAAAACTAGGTCACAAGGTCAAATCAAAGGAAAAGCTAGTTAATACTCTAGAGGCCACATTTATGACCATATCTTAATGAAACTTGGTCAGAATGTTAATCTTGATGATCTATAGGTCAAGATCAAATTTGGGTCAGGTGGGGTCAAGAACTAGGTCACTGGGTCAAATCAAAGGAAAAGCTTGTTAACACTCTAGAGGCCACATTTATGACTGTATCTTTATGTAACTTAGTCAGAATGTTAATCTTGATGATCCTTAGGTCAAGTTTGAATCTGGGTCATGTGGGGTCAAAAACTATATCACTGGGTCAAATCAAAGGAAAAGCTAGTTAATACTTCAGAGGCCGCATTTTTGACCATATCTCAATGAAACTATCTTGATTATCTTTAGGTCAGTAGGTCAGGTGAGCGATACAGGGCCTTCATGGCCCTCTTGTTTATTGAAAAGGATAGGGTATTTCACTTTCTCTAAACTGACTTCGGGTAAATATATTTCTGTTGTAAGAGGCACCTGCACATGGGAGTTCTTAGTCTTTGAGAAAGGTTAGGAGTGCTAAAAGCCATGATATGACAGTGTGCATACCTCCTTAAGGGGTGGAGGCTGGGTACACTGCTGAGAGAAGAATTGAAGCCCAAAATGAAATGTTGGGTCAGGTCACAATTTTGAGTAGAAGTTGATGCCATATAGCCATTGAGTGGAGGGCAGGTTTACAGATTTAAATGGAGGATGGGTTTTAATAGTAAAACTTAGTTCAAAATGAGGGCCCAGTTACAGTCACAAGTGCAGGATAGTGTGTTACAACACATTGGCCACAACTCCGGGTGATTGTTTTAAAATGGTTACACTGCGTTTAGAACAACCCTTTTTAATAATAATAAAGCCTGAGTGCAGCCTGAGTAAACAGTGACTGAGTTGAAGGTACAACTCCCGCACGATAATTTAAACGACAGCATGTTTATATTATTGTTTGATTGTTATGGTTCTCATGTATCGTTGAACACAAAAAGGTTGTTGTATTGAAACGTTTTAATGAAGAAAAATCATAATTATCAAACATGTTATCATTTGAGTTATGATGTGGGATTTATAGTGACTAAAGTCCTGACTGTACTGCTGGATTAATGAGGTTACACAATATGCAATAATAATATAATAATAGTGTTAGTCGAATTTAGGGCATGATTTATTATGCATGCATGTTCCGCTGACCTAGTAGTACGATAAAGCAGTGTCTTACCAAATGATTGTCTGCCTTGTAAAATCCCATCCTGTTACATGTACTGTTTGCTTCTTCCATCTTTAACTTTTTTATATCCAGATGATGTAGTTAATTAATACAGCTGTTGCTCAGTACATTGTAATGTGTTCCATTTTTCAAACTTACTAAGTATAGTTCATTTAACGTTATTAAGATCAAGTTTACACTCCGTTGAGCAGAACTTAAAATGCATGACTTGACATTTAGCTTTTAGATAATGTAATAGTTAGCTGTGTAGAAATTTGAACCCATGTTAAAATATCCTCAAAATAGCTGGTGCAGATAACAATTTTTGTTGCATTTACCTACTTCCCTGGATTATGGATAGAAAATTGTATGTAATATGCATTTAGTTTTATCTTAATATATTATATACTAAATTGCAGTAATTAATGATTATATTTTATTTTTCTTCATTTCTTACTGCAAGTTCAGCTACCTTGGTGTATTATTTTATTCAGGTTATTTCAAAATATATCAGGTGATGCTTTGTTTCACTACATACAAATGTACATATATATAGAATGTTTGAATTTATAATATTACAAATTAGAATCTTCTGACTACTGTATACTCCCAAATAAACCCCCCAGGGGGTGTTTTGTTTTTGCAATTTGGGGCATTTATTAAGGGGCCTGGTTTAAAGAAACAAATGATTTCATTACCAGATAGTGCTAAAATTAGTGCTAAAATTCACTTTTACCACCAAGATAAAAAGGGGATTGTACTATATACATTGTAGTTGACACCAAATACTTAACCCTGAAATATACTGCAAAAAAAATAAATATACTAAGTCTATCAATAACCACCACCTTTTTGTTAGTTTTGATAACATGATGAAAATCATGTTTTTGGACTAGTATAATGTGTATGAATGACAAAGCAATTGTAGTTTACTGATAAACTTTCATGAGGTGTTATACATGTGCTAGATTTTGACACATAACACCTTTTTCATTTTTTTCCACAGCTAATTGCATTTTTTCTACAGTGTCTATTCGATTTATTCTGAAATGACTTATTCATTATGGTCCCTATGTTATGAAGCCAGTCAATTAAAAATTGAAAATTATGTTTTATCCACATTCAAATACATGGTACTTTCCTTTTGGAAAACAGAGTACTAGTTTCCAATTGGCACCCTTCTTTGACTTGAAAATCACAGTATTATAATATAATATCCTCTATGCAACAAAATAAGCTAGTAAAGTGATTATGAGCATTTCAGTTTTTTTTGTTACTCCTGAATTAAGGGTTTGCAAGAGTTATCTTTTTTGTGGTTATTGCTGCTAAGTCAAATATCTTTTGTCTTGTTTGTTTTGGGTTTAACGCCATTTTTCAACAGTATTTCAGTTATGTAATGGCAGGCAATTAGGTTAATTGGAGTTCCTGGATTCTGTATCAGTACAGGTCTGTTGCCAACTTCCACACATGAAACAGAGGTGGAGGATGAATGATGTCAGACCCAGTGTCTTTTATCAAATCGTCACGGAGTACATACGCCCGGCCTGAGGATCAAACTCATGACCCCGAGATCCATAGATCTGCACTCTCCCTATTTAGCTAAGCGGGCGGGCCTGTTGTCTTGTATATAACATTACTAATTCTCACGTATTCATAATATTAGATGTAATTTCTTTTATAGCTGTAAACTATTATCCAACTTCTTCAGATACTGAATTATCCATTTATACTGAATTATCCGTCCAATACTGAATAGTTCATCAAATGCTGAATAATCCTTCAGATACTGAATTATCCATTTATACTGAATTATCCATCAATTATACTGAATAGTTCATCAAATGCTGAATAATCCTTCAGTGCTGAATTAATACTGAATTAATACTGAATTATCCCTGTTGATATTTAGCATAGGTATACTTGCATGTGTCATCATGATTTTTTTCTACCTATCACTAAACTTAATAATTATATTTGATATAATCAGTGGATATTATCATTTTAACTCATAAATTAAGACACTTATCTATTATGCACAGTCGGGAATTGCAGTGTTTTTTTTTTTGTACTGGTTGAACCAGGATGGCCTTGCATTTCTTATACTTAATATTAAGTGCCAAAAAAGAAAAAAATAGCGAATGAGCAGAACTATTATATTTAAAGTACACGTCATTCACACTTTTGCATAGATTATAGTTGTGGAAATAGAATGTAACATTGAGTGTGATAAAGAAGGAAATGATCATACACTACACTTAATAAACATTTTTCAGTTTAAACTTTCTACATACATTTTTATTGGACATAAGTATTGATGTTTAACATTTTGTGCAATGGAGTAAGTGGACTTTTTTTACAATATTTTGAAATCATTTAATGCTATTTTATAGTTTGAATCTTTGACTTTTCCTTGCATGAATTTTAGATAATTGAACTGTTTTATTCAGATGAAATAATTGTCTGTTTATGTTACTACAAAGTTCTGAAAGATGTTCTCCAAGGTGTCTGTTCTATACAAGTTAATGGTCATCAGTGGATTGAGCTTTAAACCTCAGTTTCAATCTAAGTAACTAGACATGTATAAAGTCATGTTATAGTTAACTCCTATTCACAGTGTACAACTGGTAACACAAATTTTTAGCTCACCTGTCACATAGTGACAAGGTGAGCTTTTGTGATCACCCTTTATCCGTCGTCAGTCAGTCCGTCTCGTGCGTGCGTCCGTCCGTGCGTCAACAATTTCTTGTCTGCATGGTAGTGGTTTCATTTATGATTTTATTTTAACCAAACTTGCACACAACTTGTATCACCATAAGATCTCGGTTCCTTTCTTGAACTGGTCAGATCCCATTAAAGTTCCAGAGTTATGGCCCCTGAAAGGGCCAAAATAAGCTATTTTGACCTTGTCTGCACAATAGCAGCTTCATTTATGATTTTATTTTAACCAAACTTGCACACAACTTGTATCACCATATGATCTTGGTTCCTTTCTTGAACTGGCCAGATTCCATTATGGGTTCCAGAGTAATGGCCCCTGAAAGGGCCAGAATTAGCTATTTTGACTTTGTCTGCACAATAGCAGCTTTATTTATGATTTGAATTTAATCAAACTTGCACAAAACTTGTGTCACCATAAGATCTCGGTTCCTTTCTTAAACCGGCCAGATCCCATAATGGATTTCAGAGTTATGGCCCCTGAAAGGGCCAGAATTAGCTATTTTTACCTTGCCTGCACAATAGCAGCTTCATTTATGATTTTATTTTAACCAAACTTGCACACAACTTGTATCACCACAAGATCTTGGTTCCTTTCTTGAACTGGCCAGATTCCTTTATGGGTTCCAGAGTTATGGCCCCTTAAAGGTAAAAAATTGGCTATTTTGGCTTTTGCAGCCATATAGAGACTTCATTTATGGTTTGATTTGATACAAACTTCCAAAATATCTTCAACAACAATAAATCTTGGATTCCATGACAAATCAGATCTGTTTGTAGGTTCCAGAATTATTTTATATCTGATTACCTCCCTTGATTGTAATCAAAAATGGATTTATATCAGTAAGTACTTATAAAACTTATTTGAAATTTCATTATTGTCATTAGTTGGACTGAGCCAATGAGGGTAGATAACTATGGACTGATTTTATGTCAAATTACCTCCCTTTATTTCAAATTAAAATGGGTATATCTCAGTAACTAATGTAGATACTGATCTGAAATTTCATTTATGTCAACAGATTTATTTGGCAGATCCTTCTTTTGTTAACTTACAATCATTTTTTTTTTTAATTACTTTCCTTTTACGTTACTATAAATAGCTTGTTTTTAGTAACTTTTTTATTATTGGCCGTAGGGAAAAACCGAGACCACTTTTCTGTGGTACAACATGGATGGTACCTCCAATTTTTAGGTGTATTTTGACATATCTCTACCTTGTAAGAAGTTTTTTTCTTTTTGGTTTAATTTCTTCCCTTTGTTGTTCCTGTCCTTTGGACTTAGATATTTTTTCTGAGGACCTTCTTGTCCTCAAGTGCAATGACAACAGGTGAGCGATATAGGGCCATCATGGCCCTCTTGTTGGTAATGAGGTGTAGTGTGAAGTAGTGACATGTAGTGCTAACTTGAATGGTGGAGACTGCACAGAATGGGAGACAAGTAAGAAGTTCTGATATACAGCTACTTTATAGAAGTGAAAGAAAAATCTGTGTGTATACAGTGGAGAAAGGATAACACTACGGCTTTGTAAAGGTTGTTTGACTAGGGAAAGGGCTGTTCCCAGGAACATTTGTGAGGACTGGCATTGATGTGTGTTCCAGTTGTAGTTTTAAAGTTGCTCTGATATCTGAAGAATTTCTTACCTGACTCTCATTCTGTATGGATTCCCCCTTTTAATTTACTGCGATTTAGTGCTGCTTTCATCTCTATGCGCAGTTACTGTAAATCAGTGTTACTAGTTGAACACGATGATATTCTTAATACGTTAGTCTAAATTACTTGTGGTACAATTGTGGTAATGTATCTCAGTATTTTTACAATATTTCAGAGACAGGTGTAGAGTTGAAAAAGTTTTTCTGATTTTGAATGTTTTGTATTTTAACCTATAATATGTAATTTAAACTCTGCTTGCAATAATTATAAGTTCCAGAAACTTAAGGGAACTCATTTTTCAGCTAGACTTTTGATGGTAAAAATGGTTTATGTATATATAAATAAAAAAAATAAAAGGTCCACCTGTCTAAACATATTGCTGTTACCTGTACTGTAACATGGGGTCAAGGTCCTACTAGACTACTTGAAGAGATCATACCATAACATGGATATATTTACTGATAAAAGAAATTGAGAAAAAACATTTCTTTTAACCTATAGGCATTCAATGTCTGGAAGTTTCGACATACGAGGGAAGCGGCAGTCAATACCTAAAGAATTCTGTGTTGCCACGCCAGAGGAATTGGTACAGACCTATGGGGGTAGCAAGGGAACTGTTATAAAAAAGGTATCTATTCACTGAAAACATTTAAGAATTTGTTAACAGAAATTTGTTATAAATAACTGTGTGGCACATGAGCATACCTGTATGCTTAGTGTAAAAGATAAGATGAAATATGATTTAATTAAGTGATCTAGGTAAAAAGGAAAAAAATAATGTGGAAATGTGGTAGGCAATATGAAAGTTATGTTAACATTTTCCAGTTTTCATTCAAGACAGTAGAAGATCACAGTTGAGCTTTAATTTAAAACATGAGTATTTGTATATAAAATTCTATCCTGTCATGAGTATAACCAAGATAAACATTTTCCTCTCGGAAATACTGGATGACGCAACTTTCCTTGCAGGTGTAAATATACTGACATGGAAACCACATATTTGTAAAAAATTGTATGATAGAGTGAAAAATTTCTTTCCTCCGGTCTGGTTTCAGTAATCAGCTGTTGATTTAAGTCCTATCTGAAGACCAGTTGCTCAGGAATGCTATATTTTGTGTAAAATAGATCCAAGGAATGGTTTCCTTGTGTAGCTGGGAGTAACACAGAATTTTCAAATTTCTGTGTCGTCTCAGTTTTAACACTATATATTATATAGAAACATGTTTCAGAATAATTCAAAATTACAGTAACTTTTGTCATTTTAACTTGCAGGTTTTGATAGCAAACAATGGTATAGCTGCTGTAAAATGTATCAGATCTGTGCGAAGATGGTCGTACGAAATGTTTCGTTCGGAGAGGGCCATCAGATTTGTTGTCATGGTTACACCAGAAGATCTCAAAGCAAATGCAGGTACAAATTAGAACATGTATACAATGAATTATAAGTAATGCTTGATATCCCTTTAGTCATAGATGAATCTTGAGGTTTTAATAAGAAGTGTTGAGACATTTATCTGGCAATATATAGTACATAAAAGAGGCTAAAAACATGCGATTTTACCTTCACCTTTTCAGACAGTATTGTGTAGTTAGCTGCTATATCTTGGTTTTCATGTATATGTTGGTATGTATTTTGTCATGATTTTTAGCTCGACTATAAGAAGTATAAGGAGAGCTATCCTACTCGACCCGTTGTCGGCATCGGCGTCTTTCCGCGTCCCCACCTTGGTTAAAGTTTTTTTACACTTTCTCTTTTTTCATCATATCTCTGTAATTACTTGATGGATTTGATTCAAACTTAAAATAGTTATTCCTCATCATCACCAACATCATCTGACATAAGGGCCATAACTCTTGCACCAATATTTCATGATTTATCCCCCCTTTTCACTTAGATTTTCAAGTTAAAGTTTTGATGCACTTTCACTCTATCTCTGTTATTACTGAATGGATTTGATTCAGACTTAAAATAATTGTTCAACATCATCACCCACATCATATGACACAAGGTACATAACTCTGGCACAAATTTTTTATGAATTATTCCCCCTTTTTACTTAGAATTTCAGGTTAAAGTTTTGATGAACTTTCACTCTATCTCTGTTATTACTGAATGGATTTGATTCATACTTAAAATAATTGTTCAACAACATCACCCACATCGTATGACACAAGGTTCATGACTCTGGCACAAATATTTCATGAATTATTGTTACGACTCGGGTGTTGCAGAGATGGGTAGGCTAGGCGTACTGTAGAACTCTGAGTAAACTTTACTCAAGTAGTCGAAAGGGCAAATAGGGTATAGCCAGGTTGATTCAGTGTACCGTAAAACTAACTAAACCAGAGAGACTCTAAGACTCAGGATAACAGTTAATGAAGTTTATTAATGAAAATATATCATTCTCTGGAAAATACAGGTGAAGTCAACACATTAAACAAACGCATCTCACTGATAACAAATGTAATCACAAATTCTTCTTGATAATAAATGTATTCATCTATTGATGGTTAAATTCTGTCAGTATAATTACAAACTTATCAAATTAAGATTATGACTGTTCCGGCTTTCCATAGTTTACAGGTAGCGAAGCGAATTACAATGAACTTTAAAATGTTTCATAAAACAATACTGCACTATTTAAGGCTCAAAAATGCAAGATTCAATACACATCTTCTTTTGGATTAATCTATTTATGACTGATCAGGCGTTCCAGAAGTTGTAAATATTGACACGGATATAAAGACAGTGTTCAGCAACAGAAATTCCTTCTATAAAAATATAGTCACTTATATTCTCAGTACTTTAGACAAATCCATTAATTGTCTTTACTTTAAATAAGGAATGAATATACATGTAAATACATCTATGCAAATAAAACTTGTAGAAATGTTACTAAATGTTGTATCAAAAGGGGCTTTTATAGACCTATGGCTTTTAATTAATATAAATTCTGATTGCAGAGCAACTTTCTTACATCTATGTTCAGTATAGTGTTCATTTTAATTAAAATCTGTTTAAAAAAGCCAAACGTGGTTTTAGGTCTGAAAGCTTGAGCTGAAGTGATTGCAGATGGCCAAAATCGGGCCCTTTTATAGTTTTCCAGAGAAAGTGACCCAAAAAAGTCACCAAAACAGTCAAAATGGGTTACTTTGGGTAAATTGACCAAATGGTTAGTGACCGACAGGTCACAGTGACCTAAAACGTTAAACTCTATGCTGAATACTGCCGTTTCATAAAAATGGCGATTTTATGAAATGTTTACATGAAAATAACATCAAAATATACACCACTGGGTTAACTCTAGCATGTTTAAGTGATTTAAACATCTTTGATGATGACAACGATAATTTATGTTGCTTAGTAACGGTAAATAGTCCAACAATGCAATGCGAATAAGGACGCATATCCTGTCAGGAAATGTGACAAATTCAGTGAGTTATCATGAAAATACTGTGATTTATGCAAAACTCAGACTGTACTAAAGGATGAGACTTATCTTTAACAAACAATAATACTGTAGGTTAATTGTGCAAAGTCTGTAGTGATTCACATGTAGGAAAATGTTACAAAATCTGGATTAAATGTGCACCAGCCGAAACGGATGTCTCTCGGTAAATGTAAACAGAGTTCGGATAAGATTAAAACGAACATGGAGGTGTATAATATGAGTTTGGTCTGTCATATTATGTAGATCAACACATATGTGTACAGTTCTGTGTTTCGTTACTGTCAGCTTGCAAGAAAATGTCTCTGAAACAGATCAAATCTTAGCCAAGATCAATGACTGCTCACAATTACAAGAAAATGGTAAGTCCCCATTGTTCGAGTCGTTACATTATTCCCCCTTTTTACTTAGAATTTCAGGTTAAAGTTTTGATGCATTTTCAGTTATTACAAAATGCATTTAATTCATACTTGAAGTAGTTGTTCAACATCATCACCCACATCATATGAAACAAGGTGCATAACTCTGGCACCAGTGTTTCATGAATTATGCTCCCTGTTTACTTAGAATTTAAGGTTGATTTTGATGCATTTTCACTATATCTCAGTTATTACGAAATGCATTTGATTCAAACTTGAAGTAGGTGTTCCACATCATCACCTTCATCATATGACAGAAGGTACAGGTAAACTCTCCAGTGACAGCTCCAGTTTCCTCAGATGTGCCCACTTTCACTATCCAGCATCAAAATAGTCGAGCGCGCTGTCTCCTGTGACAGCTCTTGTTTTTAGCTCACCTGTCACAAAGTGACAAGGTGAGCTTTTGTGATCGCGCGATGTCTGTCGTCCGTCGTGCGTGCGTGCGTCCGTCCGTCCGTAAAATTTTGCTTGTGACCACTCTAGAGGTCACATTTTTCATGGGATCTTTATGAAAGTTGGTCAGAATGTTCATTTTGATGATATCTAGGTCAAGTTCGAAACTGGGTCACGTGCCTTCAAAAACTAGGTCAGTAGGTCTAAAAATAGAAAAACCTTGTGACCTCTCTAGAGGCCATATATTTCACAAGATCTTCATGAAAATTGGTCAGAATGTTCATCTTGATGATATCTAGGTCAGGTTCGAAACTGGGTTACGTGCCTTCAAAAACTAGGTCAGTAGGTCTAAAAATAGAAAAACCTTGTGACCTCTCTAGAGGCCATATATTTCACAAGATCTTCATGAAAATTGGTCAGAACGTTCACCTTGATGATATCTAGGTCAAGTTTGAAACTGGGTCACGTGCCGTCTAAAACTAGGTCAATAGGTCAAATAATAGAAAAACCTTGTGACCTCTCTAAAGGCCATATTTTTCATGGGATCTGTATGAAAGTTGGTCTGAATGTTCATCTTGATGATATCTAGGTCAAATTCGAAACTGGGTCAACTGCGGTCAAAAACTAGGTCAGTAGTTCTAAAAATAGAAAAACCTTGTGACCTCTCTAGAGGCCATATATTTCATGAGGTCTTCATGAAAATTGGTAAGAATGTTCACCTTGATGATATCTAGGTCAGTTTTGAAAGTGGGTCACATGCCTTCAAAAACTAGGTCAGTAGGTCAAATAATAGAAAAACCTTGTGACCTCTCTAAAGGCCATATTTTTCATGGGATCTGTATGAAAATTGGTCTGAATGTTTATCTTGATGATATCTAGATCAAGTTCGAAACAGAGTCATGTGCGGTCAAAAACTAGGTCAGTAGGTCTAAAAATAGAAAAACCTTGTCACCTCTCTAGAGGCCATACTTGTGAATGGATCTCCATAAAAATTGATCCGAATGTTCATCTTGATGATATCTAGGTCAAGTTTGAAACTGGGTCATGTGCCTTACAAAACTAGGTCAGTAGGTCAAATAATTAAAAAAACCTTGTGACCTCTCTAGAGGCCATACTTTTCATGGGATCTGTATGAAAGTTGGTCTGAGTGTTCATCTTGATGATATCTAGGTCAAGTTTGAAACTGGGTCAACTGCGGTCAAAAACTAGGTCAGTAGGTCTTAAATTATTAAAATCTTGCGACCTCTCTAGAGGTCATATTTTTCAATGGATCTTCATGAAAATTGATCTGAATTTTCACCTTGATGATATCTAGATAAAGTTCAAAACAGGGTCACGTACCTTCGAAAACTAGGTCAATAAGTCAAATAATAGAATAACCTTGTAACCTCCCTAGAGACCATATTTTTCAATGGATCTTCATGAAAATTGGTCGGAATTTTTATCTTGATAATATCTAGATCAAGTTCAAAACTGGGTCACATGAGCTCAAAAACTAGGTCACTATGTCAAATAATAGAAAAAATGACGTCCTACTCAAAACTGGGTCATGTGGGAAGAGGTGAGCGATTCAGGACCATCATGGTCCTCTTGTTTAATACCATGAAGGAACCATTAGGGCCGAATGGTTAAGGTCACTGACTTCAAATAGCTCCTCTCTTGCTATGGTTACGGAACCTTATGTGGGGTGTAGAATGTGAGAAAGCCATCCAGCTAGCTTACAGACAGTCGATGATTTGACCTAGGTGCCCCTACAAGTCGAAAACAATACCAGGAAGGGCACTTGGAGAACCATGAAAAGCTGGAATAGTCACAATATGACCTGCATCATGTCCACATGACCCATAAAAGGAAACAAACACAAAAACCATGAAAGATTATTTAGTCAGTCGCAAGTCTGCTTCATGAGAAAACCATGTATTTGTTGATGACCTAGTATGTAGGTTTTTACCTGTCGTTTCTATAATGAGCAGTTTCCACTTCATCAGGTTTCAAAGTTTGAAACACAACCTTAAACCATGATCTTTCCTTGCAGAATATATCAGGATGGCAGACCAATATGTACCAGTACCAGGAGGGACCAACAACAACAACTATGCCAATGTAGAACTTATTCTTGATATTGCTAAAAGGACCCAAGTACAGGTTAAATTTTATTGAATTTTACTGAATATTCGAAAAGTGTATGACTTGATACAATCGAATAAAAATATGAAATAGAACATAGAAAGTCTGAAATCAGCCTTGGGATCAGGAGGTTCTCTCATAATGATCATGAGAGAAAAGATATTAAGTTTATGTATAGATAACCTTAGTGGAAGGCCTTTGTGGCTGAAAGGTTAAGATCATTGACTGAACATTTTGCCTCCCATCTTTGTGGGTTGGAAACCTATCGAGGTATGTAGAGTTCTTTTATGTGAGGAAGCCATCTAACTGACTTACAGATGGTTGGAGGGGCACCAGTTGCCATTTCATGTAAATTTTAGCCATGTGATTTAAAGCCCAACAAAATAAACAATGTAACTTTATTGAAAAGAAGAGCTGAATGTAGATCTGTGTTGATGAGGAAGTGATCTGTATTTATTATCTATGCAATTTTGTTGATAGAAGATTCAGAATATGTAATAAATAAATCTATCCTTACAGTAACCTTAAACATTTTTTATCCAGATGTTCATAAATTTTAATACTTATCTTTGATTTTTATGCCCCCCAGCATCTACTGATGCAGGAGGCATATAGTGATTGTCCTGTCCGTCCGTTCCTTCGTCCGTCCGTACGAGGTTAACCAAATGGGACCATTTCGTCTAGTATCAATACCCCTTACTAGAATGACTTGACACTAATGCGGATGTAACCTGTGACCATTCGTCATCTTCAGACATCACCTGACCTCAGTTTGACCTTGACCTTGACCTCATTTTGGACTTAGGTTGCTTTATATGGGCCATTTCTTGGTTAACCAAATGGGACCGTTGCGTCTAGCATCAATACTGCTTACAAGAATGAATTGATACTAATACAGATGTAACCTGTGACCATTCCTCAACTTCAAACATCACCTGACCTCTGTTTGACTTTGACCTCGTTTTGGACTTAGGTTGCTTTGTATCGACAAGGATGCCACCTGGGGCATCAAGTGTTTATTGAACGCAGCTCCTTGTTGGTACTGAAATAGTTTTGGGTATTTTTCAGAGATGTAAGATTGATGAGTTTTATAGAAACTAAAAATAAAATCAAAATTTGAATTTCTTTGTGATGGTTGCGATTGAATGCAGTGCAAGGGGAGATGATCACTACAGGGAGTTTTGGAGTAATCTATCTATACAGTTTTTTGTTGTCCACTCCAAATATTTCATGTCAAGGATATTTTGTTGAAAAAAATCATTTTCTCTGACATTCTCGCCACTGTTTACAGTATGATTGATGTCATTTCAGGCTGTTTGGGCCGGATGGGGTCATGCCTCAGAGAACCCTAAACTTCCTGAACTTCTTCACAAGAATGGAATTGTTTTCATAGGTTAGTAGATCGGATCTATTCTCATCATCTTGAATTGCTTTTGAACCAAAACCGACGAAGTTAAAACAGTCATTGTAGCATTCCAAATTGAGAAGTTTTAAAAGCATGCCAAGGCATGGGACCTTGAAGACTCTTGACTAGATCATATTCAATGTGTAAATGATAGACATCTTTGTTGAACTAATGGCCTGGTATAATTTTAAATATTATATACACTGCTGAAACAAGATCATTTGATTGGTTGAGAGCTCTGCCAGGCCTTTTTTTCATAATTTTGGGAATGCCACCATCGCTAATTGAATTGGGAAAATGCTCTTGGAAAATTGTGATAATTTGGAAAATTTGCATATTGCCATAATCTATGTAAAGATATTTTATGTAAAATATTAATGGATTGGATTTCAGTGCTTGTTCAACAGAATAACTGTTGTTTTAATAACCAAAAAATACATGCAAGACAGCAAAACTATTTTAAAACGGCCAAAACCCTAAAAAGTAACACTCATTTGGGAATTTTAAATTCAGAATTGGGGAAAAAAAACCCACTTTTTTGCTCTGAGATTACCTCCTTTTATGTTTCAATGTAAATGAGATGCAAAACCAAAATTTGTAGTCCTGTTTGGCGCCATATAACCTATACTGTGTTGGTGCGCCGTAAAACCCAAATAAATAAATAAAACCTCCTTTTATGGGAGGTAGATTTATAGGGGAAAAAAGCCCTGCCTGCATATGCATGTCAGCAACATTAATGTTGACTGAGAGCTGTGTTTCTAACAATGTGAACATTCTATAGCTCTTGGAGTCAGTATCATTTTTATACGCCCGTTTGAAAAATGGGACGTATTATGGGAATGCCCCGGGCGGGCGGCATCCACAAACTTTGTCCGGAGCATATCTTCTTCATGCATGGAGGGATTTTGATAAAACTTGGCACAGTTGTTCACCATCATGAGACGGAGTGTCATGCATAAGAACTAGGTCTAAGGTCAAGGTCATGGTCACACTTAGAGGTCAAAGGTCAAATTCATTTATGACTTTGTCCGGAGCATATCTTCTTCATGTCACAGTATACGCAATGGGGTTATTTTAAAGGTTAAAGTTTTTCGACAACCTTTGGTTTTCTGTCATTTCTTTGTTACTATTGCTTATATCTTACAGTAACTTCACATAAACATTGTCCAGCATACGAACAAAATATATGCAGGGGCTGGGCCCATTATACCCAAAGTAAAGGTCACCAAGGTGTTATAAATATACTTGGAATTATTTTCATGTTAATTTTTCGAAAGCTTTGTTCATAGACATATCTTTGGTACTTTAAAAGATAATGACATGAAATTAAAAACATTTCTTTATAATCATCATCTGCATGTGTGATTACAATCCCCATAACTCTTAATTGTATTTTTGACAGAATTATGCCCCTTTCATACTTAAAGTGTTTTGGCAATCTTTGCTTTCTGGATATAGCTTTATTACAATATAAGATAATGACTTGAAACTTAAAATGTATCTTTATCATCACCATTTGCATGTGTGGTAACAATCCCCATAACTCATATTTGTATTTTTGACCAAATTATGCCCCTTTCATACTTAAATTTTTTGACAAAATTTTTCTGGACATAACTTTGGTACTATATAAGGTAACGACTTGAAACTCAAAATATATCTTTACCATGATCATCATTACCCCTTCCATACTTGATCTTTAACCCCTCTGAGTAGTAGGGTCTTATCTTGGTGTATCTTCCTTTTAAAGTAAAGGTCTTGTTGAGATATAAATTTATTTTACTGTCAAATTGCCGAAGAGTGAGTGCGCTGTCTTACGGACAGCTCTTGTACATATTTACATTTTATGTCATTTATTCTAGGCCCACCAGAAGGGGCTATGTGGGCTCTTGGAGACAAAATTGCCTCCTCCATACTTGCCCAGACTGCTGGGGTTCCTACACTACCATGGAGCGGTTCTGGTCTTAAGATTCAGTGGTCCGAGGGTGAACAAAGTAAGGGCAAGCATTTCACTGTCCCACAGGATTTATACAAGAAAGGTAAAATGCAAAATTGTTTTGTAACTTTTAACACAAAAAGTTAAAAACATTGTTGAGTAATAGTTACCTGAAAAGTTTCAATATGTGTAGTAAAAATAACATGGAAATATCGTTTAGATTATTAGGGGTTCATAGGTCAAGGTTATGACAGGTCAGGACTGAAAATGGTTTCCGATAAATGACTACAGCCTTCAAACTTACTAGCATGTAGTTTATAAATGACTATAGTATTTTAAGGGTCAGTAGATTAGTTAAGGTCACTGACTTTTAGACTGGAAGTGGTTTTATGACTGAATAACTGATAATAATAACTAAAGAATCCTATGCCTTTGACCCTCAGTTTTCATAGGAGTGTTGCCTGTGATAAGATAGCCGTATTGTTTTTAGGGACATTTTGTACAGTTGGATAGTGTATGCATAACTGTGTGTTTATTTATATATATATATATATATATATATATATATATATTGATATGGGATTTCACCCTGCAAGACGAGAGTTATGGCCCTTGACTTCTGAAAGAAAAATATATATTATATATATATATATATATATATATATATATATATATATATATATATATATATATATATATAGGTTGTTTGCCAGAACTTATATAATTAACCAGCACAGACTTTAAACTATTTATTTATATGTAGGTTGTGTACATGATGTGGATGCTGGTATTAAGGTGGCGGCTGAGATTGGTTATCCTGTGATGATCAAAGCTTCTGAGGGCGGTGGTGGAAAGGGTATCAGAAAAGCTACAAATGCGGCTGATTTTCCCAATCTCTTCAGACAGGTATGTCTTTTATAGTAATAACTGTTATAGAAATAGGAGAAAAAAATCAGAATTATGATTTTATGTTTAATGTTTTTATGTGGTTTAGAATCCAAGATACAAAATAGACATGAATGTCTCTGCATTTGATTGAAAACTAATAAATAATGCTACTTTCTCAAACTGGGGAAATTTGAAGAAGTTCCATATGAATTCCTGAATATTATTAAATTATTATAATGTATAATGTAATTTAGATGAAACCTTGCAGATATATAAAAATTGGCATTTGAGTTAAGTTTTACTAAAGATACCAACATTATTGATGTAGCTTTGTAAATATCTAGGTTCAGACAGAGGTGCCTGGTTCCCCTGTTTTTGTGATGAAGATGGCGCAAGCGGCACGTCACCTGGAGGTTCAACTGATAGCAGACTGTTACGGTAACGCAATCTCTCTGTTTGGACGTGATTGTTCCATACAGAGACGTCATCAGAAGATCATTGAAGAAGCTCCCACATCAATTGCTTCAAGTTCCACATTCAGGAAAATGGAAGAGGTGAGCAAGTTGAAAATTTTGATAAATGTTTTTAATTTCAGCTTTTCTTCAGCTTTTACATTAACAAGTTTTTAAGATTTTTATGCCCCCGGCATCTACTGATGCGGGAGGCATATAGTGATAGTCCTGTCCGTCCATTTGTTCGTTCATCCGTACGAGGTTAACCAAATGGGACCGTTTTGTCTAGCATCAATACCCCTTACTAGAATGACTTGATACTAATGCAGATGTAACCTGTGACCATTCCTCATCTTTAGACATTACCTGACCTCAGTTTGACCTTGACCTCATTTTGGACAGGTTGCTTTATATGGGCCATCTCTTGGTTAACCAAATGGGACCGTTTTGTCTAGCATCAATACCGCTTACAAGAATGAATTGATACTAATACAGATGTAACCTGTGACCATTCCTCATCTTCAAACATCACCTGACCTCAGTTTGACCTTGACCTCGTTTTGGACTTAGGTTGCTTTGTATCGACAAGGATGCCACCGGGGGCATCAAGCGTTTATTGAACGCAGCTCCTTGTTTTTAAATCAGGTACTTGTCACGTCCTCAGAAGCATGAGTGTAACTTTTCCCAAGAAGCAGATAGCCATTCAAAAAGGTTTTTAGATTTCTTTGTAATCAGGCAAAAACTGTCTGTTTAGTTAAAGATATACCACCTAGTCATTTTAAAATGAACAAAATGACTGGGAAGGGCCAGCCCTTTAACTTTGTAATAAGGTGTTGCCCAGTCAGTTTACTTTTTAACAATGCTTAGAATTATGTATCTTAAATTATCATTGCATGTTATGTAAATATTTTCTGTTGACATAATTATATTATGTGTAAATAATAAGATACAATGAAACTCAAACACTCAATATCAAGTAGTTAAGTGGTATTCAGCTATTTTCCTTATATTTTCTGCGTTTATTGCCTGCCAGTCTTGATAACT
This sequence comes from Mercenaria mercenaria, assembly GCF_021730395.1. Lineage (NCBI taxonomy): Eukaryota > Metazoa > Mollusca > Bivalvia > Venerida > Veneridae > Mercenaria > Mercenaria mercenaria. Next base: position 94,362,608 of record NC_069364.1, read on the forward strand.
GATGCATTTTGCTTATTCCCTTGTAACTTTGAGCTTGTTTTACTGTATACTAATTCTGATTGTTTTTCTCTAGGCTGTTTATTGTATATATTTGAATGTTTAATAACATTTAACCAAATATGGTATCTGAACTATTCATTTAGGCAGCAGTGAAACTTGCTAAGATGGTTGGCTATGTAAGTGCTGGGACTGTAGAGTATCTCTACAATGCTGATGATGGGACGTTCTATTTCCTTGAACTGAACCCTAGGTTACAAGTGGAACATCCCTGTACAGAAATGGTAGCTGATGTGAATCTTCCTGCTCTACAGTTACAGGTGATTTAACCATTTTTATCAATTATCAGTCATTCATTATCTGAGAATTACCATTTCACACAAGTTCATTAAACCCAGATTACTTCTGTTTTAATCCCTGTTCTGGATAAAAGTTTTGTAAACAATGTAGCCAGGTAAACACTGTCTGAAGGCATCTTCTTCATATTTGAATACATGTAGTCTAAGAGTTGTTTGTTACTATTGGGGCAATAGAAAATTTGCTTTATGCAAACAGATTATAACCACACCTTATTGCTTTTATAAGACAAATCTTTTTAAATGAATACCACAGTGTATCCTCGGGCATAAATTAATCCTTTCATTAGATTAAAGGATTTCAAATGTTCATGATAGAAATTGGGAGGAAGTTTGTAGGGTCAGTTATCTATTACAGATACTTCAAGGTAGTGGATCCAAAATTACAATCAGCATTTTCCATTTTATTACTTATTCTTTATATTCTCTGATTGTTTTGAAAAAGAATATTCTGTTATGGCTGAAGGCTGCTGAAATAAAATACAGAGAATATGTAATTGCACAAGAATCACTGATTGGCATTTCTTTCTACTACCGTAAGTCAGAATGTGAAGAAAACCCAAATGAAATTTTTTGAAAAATCAGTAAGTTGACGTGAAACATACAGTTCCATATTTCCTACCAGTATTTAGGTAATTATAATTGCAAATGTTTGTTATTTCAGATAGCGATGGGTCTGCCGTTGTACTGTATGAAGGATATACGCTGCCTGTATTGTGAATCTGCAGCAGGCAGTTCTATGATAGATTTTGAGAAACCCAAGTTACCACCACAACCTAAAGGTCATGTGATAGCTGCAAGAATAACCAGCGAAAACCCTGATGAGGTAAAAATAAAACAACTTTTTTAACTTTGAAATTTTGGCAAAAGTTTCGCATGTTAGCAGGTTTCTTAAAAAATTCTAGACCAAATGCTATCAAATTTTACACAGCTTTAACATCATGAGGTGACTTTGCACGGCAAGTTAAATAACTCTAGCTTTTATTTTTTAGCTCACCTGTCACGAATTGACAAGGTGAGCTTTTGTGATTGCTTGATGTCCGCCGTCCATCGTGCGTAGTGCGTCGTCTGTCAACAATTTCTGAAAAGATCTTCTTGAAATCCACTGGGCAGAATTACACCAAACTTCACAGGAATGATCCTTGGGTGGCCCCCTTTCAAAATTATTCAAAGAATTGAATTCCATGCAGATCTCTGGTTGCCATGGTAACAGAAAGGAAAAAAATTAAAGATCTTCTTGTCCAAAACCACAGGGCCTAGGGCTTTGATATCTGGTGTGTAGCATCATCTAGCGGTCCTCTACCAAAATTGTTCAAATTATCCCCGTAGGGTTAAATATGGCCCCGCCCTGGGGGTCACATGGTTTATATAGACTTATATAGGGAAAACTTTGAAAATCTTCTTGTACAAAACCACATGGCCTAGGGCTTTGATATTTGGTATGTAGCATCATCTAGTGGTCCTCTACCAAGATTGTTCAAATTATCCCCCTAGGATCGAATATGGCCCCGCCCCGGGGGTCACATGGTTTATGTAGACTTATATAGGGAAATCTTTGAAAATCTTCTTGTACAAAACCACATGGCCTAGGGCTTTGATATTTGGTATGTAGCATGCATCATCTAGTGGTCCTCTACCAAGATTATTCAAATTATACCCCTAGGATCAAATATGGCCCCGCACCGGGGTTCCAAAGTTTTACATAGACTTATATAGGAAAAAAAGTTTAAAAATCTTCTTGTCTGAAACCACAACACTTAGACATTTGATATTTGGTTTGTAGCATTGTCTTATGGTCCTCAACCAAAATTGTTCAAATTGTAATTCTTGTGTGAAAAGAGGCCCTGCCCTGGGGGTCCCAAGTTTTATATAGACTTGTACAGGAAAAAGCTTTAAAAATCTTCTTGTCTGAAACCATAAGACCTAGACTTTTGATATTTGGTATGGTGCATTGTCTGGTAGTCCTCTACCAAAATTATTCAGATTATGCCCCTGGGGTTAAAAGAGGCCCCGCCCTGGGGTCACTTAGTTATTATGTGAGTAATATAGGAAAACTACTTAAAAAATCATCTGATCCTAATTTCCAAGACTGTTTAATTTTAATTATCTGATGACCCCAAGTAATATGATGTCACTTGACTGTGACCTTGACCTACTGACCTACTTTCTTGTTTTTGTACCCCCCGACAACAAAGTTGTAAGGGGGGGTATACTGGTTTCAGGATGTCTGTCTGTCTGTCGGTCTGGCCGTCTGTCCGTAGACGCAATCTTATGCGCACCATCTCTCCTTATCCCCTTGACAGAATTTAATGAAACTTCACACAAGTGATCAGTACCAACAGTAGTTGTGCATGGGGCATGTTAGGTTCTTTTAGAGAAAAAAATTGCAGAGTTATGGGACTTTGTTTTTTTGTTACTATACTATATACATAGACACAATCTTGTGCGCACCATCTCTCCTCATCCCCTTGACACAATTTAATGAAACTTCACACAAGTGATCAGTAACAACAGTAGTTGTGCATGGGGCATGTTAGGTTCTTTCAGCGACAAAAATTGCAGAGTTATGGGACTTTGTTTCTTGTTAACATACTATGTACATACAGTCTGCATATGCAATCTTGTGCGTGCCTAATCTACCAAACCCTTACAGTTTAATGAAACTTCACACAAGTGATCAGTACCAACCCTAGTTGTGCATGGTGCATGTTACATTCTTTTAGATAAATATTCTGCATAGTTATGGGACTTTGTTTTTTGTTACTATACTGTATACATACAGTCTATATACATACAGTCCACATAATTATGCAATCTTGTGTGCATCAAATTGCAATGTACTGTGTCAGTGCATGCGGGGGTTACATTCATCACCTTTAGTGATAACTCTAGTTTAAGATACAGCCTTGAAATTTTGATGACATACACAGTTTTGCACACAAATCGTAAAACTGAATTTCATTGACCATGAATGTGACCTATTGACTTTCTTAATATTTTATCATCAGTTTGACATTTGAAACATGTAGCTCATATTACTCAGGTGAGCAATACAGGGTCATCATGACCCTCTTGTTTTAAAAATTTGTCCTTGTTTAAAAAAAAAAACCTTGAAAAGATTTTGAATGTAAGCATGTTTCTCAGGAACTACTTGACAATGTTTTCAGATTTACCTTACATCTTTGGCATTGTGAAGTTGCAAGTTTCATAACTGGCTTGCATTTTAATGAAATAGCTAGGGCTGTCATTGATTGGGTCTTTTGCATATCGACGATACCGATATATCGGAATACAAATATCGACGATACATCGATATATCGATTATTAAGTTAGATTAACAATCTCTTTGTTTATGGGCATGCTATATACCTTCTTGTTAATGTTATGTCTTTTTTTTTTTTGCCTGCTTTTTATATTACTGTTTGATTGTGTTGTATTTGTATCTATGAAATAAATAAAATAAATGAAAATTAATGAAATCTTTTATAGATCTTCATTGTGCCTTCACTCCTCTTTTGCATTTATCCTACTTTACAACCTAGTAAACTATAATACCAGGCACCGGCGTTGGGTTTCAAACAGCTAAAATTCTGCATTTCTCTTCCACAGATATCTATTTATTTATTAAATTAATTAATTCATTTATTTACAATGTTTTTATTTATTTTTAGCCTGTTTCATACCCTGTCTTAATTTTTAGCTTGCACAAGTTTACATTCGGATTAGGTACTGGCACCGCGAGTTTTTTTTTTTTTTTTGTTGTTGTTGTTTTTTTGTTTTCTTTTTTAACTTCTGCCCAAGTTTTCAATGGGCCTCAAATTTGTAGTGTTTGACTGTTTGTTTGTTGTACAGAAAGGCATGTTTAAGCAACACCCTGTGTTTCTACGAACCAAAACAAAGCTTTTCCTTCCGTCTTTTGACTGTTTTTCCACTATTTAAGCCGGCGACGGCTTCCTCTTCGGTCATCTTTGATTGTTATTGTTACGGGCACTAGCTAAATTCTGTACCTTTTACGGAGTGATCAGCTATACGCGAACAAGTAAAAAGCCGAGATTGACGTAGAAACAGTATATATACTCTATGTTTTTACATGCACAAACAACGAAGCGACCTTCCAAGACAGGACAACGTGAATTTTTGCAAATAGATTCTGAAGTTGAGCCCTTTTTACTTCTACCCATATAGGTAGTGCCGGCTAGTGGGAAAAGACTGCTACAGTACAAGTTTAGACATGACCTTTTTTGACAACTTCCGTTACTTTCGGCACATTTTTGCAGGCAGAAAAAGTTGTTTTAGAGGGTCTGAGTGTTTATCTAGACAGTTGTTTTTTCTCTCTGTAAAATATCGATTTTTGAAAATGGGAATCGATAATCGATCGACCAAAAAATATCGTTGATACATCGATATCGTTTCTATCGATGACAGCCCTAGAAATAGCCACTTTAGCCATAGACATCAAAATTTCATGGCAGTGAAATTTAATGATTTGATAATATGTTATAAAATTTTCAAGATTTGATGTTGGACTGATTTGCATTTTTTCAGGGATTTAAACCAAGCTCAGGTACAGTGCAAGAGCTGAATTTCCGCAGCAGTAAGAATGTATGGGGTTACTTCAGTGTTGCAGCGTCGGGAGGTCTGCATGAGTTTGCTGACTCTCAGTTTGGTCATTGCTTCTCCTGGGGTGAGGACAGGGAAGATGCCAGAGAGTAAGTCATACAGTTTAGTTTATACTAATTTATTTCAGCTGGATTGTGATAAAAGTGTCAAGTTTTGTTTGAAACACTCGTGAGTCTGCTTCCTGGAAAAACCAGTACTGGTGTCAAACGAGATTGTGTGGTTGTGACGCCAGTGGGGCCGAACCCACGACCTCCTATTTGAGCGGCAGACACTATAACCGCTGGAACACCATATAGTTTGTGTTGTATTATGTCATACAAGAAGATCTTTATTCTTACCCCAGGGAACAGTTTCCATGTCTGAAAATTACATATTTTAGATATTCTGTATTATAATTTAACACTCACTTTTTAAAATTCCTAGTTGTGCTCCCAGTATTACCTATTTTGTCTTTTATTAATGATAATATTGCAAAATTTCTGCCAGCTTGAGTGAAAGGTGCCCTGGTTATAAAATTATACAGCAGTTTTGTATTTATAATAGGTTTAATTTAAACTTACAAAAAAATATTTTTTAGGCAGTTGTAACGTTACAACTTGCATTAGCTAGGGACCACAGATACTTTCTTGACTTATCACAAACATTTTGGAGGATGAAGTCAGATATCGCAAGTAATGGTTCAAAGTAATCTTCAACTTTCGTAATTTTGTGTCTGATTAGCTGTGATTATGCAGAATGCAATATAAGGATAAGAAAAATATATTTGCTTATCTGATTATATGTTATTAAGTCTCCCCCCCTCTGGGGGAGACATATTGTTTTTGCCCTGTCCGTCCATCCGTCCGGTCATCCGTCCGTACGTCACACTTCATTTCCGAGCAATAACTGGAGAACCGTTTGACCTAGAACCTTCAAACTTCATAGGGTTGTAGGGCTGCTGGAGTAGACGACCCCTATTTTTTTTGGGGTCACTCTGTCAAAGGTCAAGGTCACAGGGGCCTGAACATTGAAAACCATTTCCGATCAATAACTAGAGAACCACTTGACCAGAATGTTGAAACTTAATAGGATGATTGATCATGAAGAGTAGATGACCCCTATTGATTTTAGGGTCACTCCGTCAAAGGTCAAGGTCACAGGGGCCTGAACATTGAAAACCATTTCCGATCAATAACTAGAGAACCACTTGACCCAGAATGTTGAAACTTCATAGGATGATTGGTCATGAAGAGTAGATGACCCCTATTGATTTTGGGGTCACTCCGTCAAAGGTCAAGGTCACAGGGGCCTGAACATTGAAAACCATTTCACATCAATAACTAGAGAACCACTTGACCCAGAATGTTGAAACTTCATAGGATGATTCGTCATGAAGAGTAGATGACCCATATTGTTTTTTGGGTCACTCCGTCAGAGGTCAAGGTCACAGGGGCCTGAACATTGAAAACCATTTCCGATCAATAACTAGAGAACCACTTGACCGAGAATGTTGAAACTTCATAGGATGATTGGTCATGTAGAGTAGATGACCCCTATTGTTTTTCAGGTAACTCTTTCAAAGGTCAAGGTCACAGGGGCCTGAACATTGAAAACCATTTCCGATCAATAACTTTAGTACCACTTGACCCAGAATGTTGAAACTTCATAGGATGATTGTACATGCAAAGTAGATGACACCTATTGATTTTGGAGTCACTCCGTTAAAGGTCAAGGTCACAGGGGCCTGAACATTGAAAACCATTTCAGGTCAGTAACTTGAGAACCACTCGACCCAGAATGTTGAAACTTCATAGGATGATTGTTTATGCAGAATAAATGACCCCTATTGTTTTTGAGGTCACTCCGTTAAAGGTCAAGGTCACAGGGGCCTGAACATTGATAACCATTTCCGATCAATAACTTCAGAACCTTTTAATCCAGAATGTTGAAACTTCATAGGATGATTGAACATGCAGAGTAGATGACCCCTATCGATTTTGGGGTCCGTCTGTTAAAGGTCAAAGTCACAGGAGCCTGAACATGGAAAACAATTTCCGATCAATAACTTGAGAACCACTTGACCCAGTATGTTGAAACTTCATAGGATGATTGAACATGCAGAGTAGATGAGTCCTATTGATTTTGGGGTCAGTCTATTAAAGGTCAAGGTCACAGGGGCCTGGCCATGTAAAATCATTCCTGGAAAATAACTTGAGAACCGCTTGACCTAGAATGTTGAAACTTAATAGGATGATTGGACATGCAGAGTAGATGACCCCTATTTATTTTGAGGTCACTTGATCAAAGGTCAAGGTCACAGGAGCCTGAACAGTGACTTGAGAACCACTAGGCCAATAGTGTTGAAATTTAGCAGGATGACTGGACATGCGAAGTAGATGATCCCTATTGCAGCCAACCATCAGTGTCTCTTTGACTTTCGCTCCTGACCCCTATTGACTTCTGCCTATAGGACTTTGCATTGGGGGAGACATGTGCTTTTTTACAAAAGCAATTTCTAGTTTACACCTGTGTTGCTAGAATTATTTAAGTGTAAAAAAAATGACTGAAAGTTTTTATTCTAATTCCATTGAATTATAGGTTAACTGATTTGCTTACTTTTCAGAAACATGGTAATTGCTTTGAAGGAGTTATCTATTCGGGGTGATTTCCGTACCACAGTAGAGTACCTGACCAAACTGCTGGAAACAGAAGAGTTTCAGTCTAATAAAATCACTACAAGCTGGCTGGATAAGCTGATTGCGGAGAAGGTACAGGCGGAGAAACCAGACATGATGTTAGGCGTGATCTGTGGAGCTCTACATATAGCTGATCACATGATACAGTCAGGCTTCCAGGACTTTCAAACTTCACTCAATAGGTAACCGTCATTGTGATTACTCTTGCTTGGATCTGTAAACTTTGACTGCAACTCGAGGGTTGAAAGGAAAACTGTTGTAACTGGTACTGATTTAGGAAGGAGTTATGACAGTTTTTGGTTCAGCCCTTGATTAATATTTAATTGTATGTCCTGGTTGAAAAGAAAGTAATTCAGAATTAACATAGCCCTGGAAAAGATATGAAAAATTTAACGAATCAACATTTCTTGAGCACGTACACCACTTCGAGTCTTTATAAAATAAGATTTATATTGTTAAATACTCAAGCTTTATGTGCCGTTCTGTTGTAGAGGACAAATTTTACCAGCCAATTCTCTGAAGAACATTGTGGAAGTAGAGTTCATATACGAAGGCTTCAAATTCTCCTTGGAGGTAAGTAAGTTACTGCATGTTACCAGTGATAATGATGCTTTACAAATTTCTATAATACCAAAATAAGAAAATATTTTATGCCCATAGATTGAGAGGTGTGCATATTAGCACTTATCCTTCTTTATGTCTATTATGTCCTCAAAATATTGTGTGTTTCATTTCTTATTCATTATTTGGTGAAAATAGTTAAAACTTTCACAGGTACTTGCTATTTGTGTGAAGAACAGAATTTTTATAGGTCATTGCATGTAAAACTGTCCAATTAACAAGATGAATATAGGGAGACCTGGGAACAGTCAGTAATATTGCAGTTAGTCACATATTGAAGCAACCAGCAACCTTTACATGATATAATGCACATTCATTCTGTTTCTATCCAAATGCATGCCTATGCCAGAAACAATGCCCAGCTGGGCATCTGGGTTCTTCCTCCTACATCAGATTTTTGAAAGTTGCCAGTCACCAAAATTATATCTGTTTGACTCTGTCTTAACCCGACAGAAACAAAACAAACAAAAACACACTTTTATACATTCAGGTTGTTAAAACTGGTGCTATAAGGTATTTCCTATCTCTGAATGATTCCACGCTGGAGTTGGAAGCTCACAGACTTAGTGATGGTGGACTGTTGCTGTCTATAGATGGATCAAGTTACACTACGTACATGAAGGAACAAGTTAGCAGCTACAGAATTACCATAGATAACCAAACATGTGTTCTACAGAAAGAAAATGACCCCACCGTATTAAGGTTATTATTTGTATATTAAATCCCTTATAATTTTTATGTTTAAGAATTCAGTATCAAAATCAACTCTCAAGAAACTCGTCTTACAGGTTTGAAAGCCATATTTACATTACCTTAGTAAAAAATTTTGGGTACTTTTTAGGGTGTATCCCTGATCAAGGGCTACTAAAACGAAACGAAAAGCTGTATTACTTGAATACTGAATTGGCTGTATGGCCGAGTCTAAGTTTTGTTTAGCAGTTGATTGATGAGAGGCAAAAGCACAGAAATTAGTAGAAATATTGTTTGAAGCAGAAGTATTTCCTAAATTGTTGAAAAATTTATTAATAAATGATATTTTTATTATAAAAGTTTACTTTTGAAAGAGTATATGGTATGACAGTTTTCTGTATAAGGTAAACTTGATAAAGTTGTCACAGATTTGTTATTTACATGTATTAAACCAGGTCACCGTCGGCTGGGAAGTTGATCAATTATGTTGTAGAGGACGGAGGACATGTGTTCAGTGGGGACGTGTATGCTGAGATTGAAGTGATGAAAATGGTTATGGAGTTACGTGTTACTGAAAATGGCTGGTCAGTACTGTACCATTATAACAGCTTAGTTTAAATATGTCAGCATGATTTCCTCAGAATTTCAGAATACTTTTGTGCTATTTAAGCAAGATTTCTTATTTTGGTCTTATTTATCTAAGGAATCATAACTGAAGTCTTACCTTTTAATACGCCCTTGAAATAGTAGATATAGGATCACCTATAGCAGGCTGGATCACAAAAGTTACCAAGTTCTTATCCAGTGTTCACCAAACTTTGTCAGAATGTTTATTGGTATAATAACTTGAACAAGCTCAATAACAAAGTGGATCGTTCTTGTGACTCGGGAGTTATTTCCCTTGAATTACTCCAAGTTGTAAAAAGTGACAGTGTCCACTCTCTAACTTGAATTGTTCTTACCCAGTGTTCACCAAACACAGTCAGAATGATAACTTAAACAGGTATAATATCTCAGTCAAGAACAGTAACCAGATGGATAATCCCGGTGGCTTCTGGGTTATAGCCCTTGAATTACTTAAAATTACAAAAATTGACATCGTCTGCTCTCTTACTTGGGAGCTGTTTTTATCCAGTTCTCACCAAACAGATCGTTTATGGGCATAACATCTTGGTCAAGTTTGATATCCAGTCAGATAATCTTGGAGTTATGCTCTATGAATTACTTAAAATTGAGAAATGCAGTGTTCACTCAATAACAAGAGTAGAAATTAGACAACTTTCTTACTCAATAAGTAAAAACAAATTTAAAAGTTGAAAGTACTTTACTGTTGCAGGAGTATTTTTTGTGACAGTTCTGCACTCCGGTTGGCTTTGGGGAAAAATGATATTAGAGAAATGAGGATCAGTTTCAGTTGTATGGTATATTTTCCCTTCAATAAGATGGAATACCCAGCCTGTTTTCTTTTTGTATACCTTACAGCTTGACCAAGACTTGAACTTGAATCCTTGGAATAAAGTTCTTATGCTCTCCTAACTGAGTTTCTAGGTGCTGACATATATTTTTCCAGTTTACGTGGTTAAGTTTGTTAAGTCATTTTAACATGTATCATATAATTACAGTGTACATTATTTGAAGAGACCTGGTGCAGTTTTAGACTCTGGAACAATTGTGGCAAACCTGGTCCTGGATGATCCCACAAGGGTTGTACAGGTATGAAATACTAAAATCATGTTCATAAATCTACAGCTGCTAGTTCACTGAATGCAGATATAATCTGTAAATTGAATTGTGAAGAAAAGCTCTGCTGCTTAAATCAGAGATCATCATATAGCATTGTAAAAATTTCTTTGTACTTAATTGCATATTCTAGCATAAAACTGCTGTTCTTGTCACTTTTTGGGGGTGTTTTAACAGGAGAGAAAACGTGTGTTAACAGAGAGATTTTTGCGCTCGCGTGCTATTATAACACCTTTTTATATATGCGCGTTCCGTGGCAAAGTGTTAACGTATTACGGCCCCAAAACGGATAATTCAAATGGAAATGACGTCAGCGTGAAAAAACAAGTCAGATATTCCCGCACATTTCATGGAAATTTAATGACGTTGCGTGAGAATGTATTCATTTATTAGTTTTTTCTCGCTTATTATGCTAGAATAGCGTTAGCGCATGTTCTTTTTGTGTTATAACATCTTCAGAATCCCTCAGGATATGTTGGTACCCTCGCCCTACGGGCTCGGGCACCAACCAATCCCTCGGGATTCTACAGACATTATAACACAAAAAAAAACATGCGTTATCCCTAAACAGGAAATATTAACATGAGTCAGTTTTATTTAATTTAACATACATTTGGAGGCTTGGTATCTCTGTGAAATCCTTTAATTTCATGGACATAAAATCCTTTGATTTTGCCTAAAGTGGCTGTTTCAGTGGGATAAGAATTTGTGAATTTCAACTTTAGATAAATAAATGAACAGAAATTGTACGTGTTTGGAAAGATGATAAAATGAAGAGGAATTGTATGAAGTTGTTGGGATTTAGCACCACCTCAAAATCCATGAAACTTAGTCCCCTTGAATGTTAACAATTTCACAGTACTTTGAATTTAGGCCAAACCGTGTACAGATAAACTTCCGAGCTCTGAAAATCCTCCAACACATGGTATGAAGCTCCACCAGATATATAAGAGGAACATGGAGGAGCTGGAGAACATGCTGGCTGGTTACGTGTTACCGGAACCGTACTTTACAGAGAAACTGAAGGCTGTAGTGGATAGTCTCATCAAATGTCTCAAAGATCCTTCCCTTCCTCTGCTTGAACTACAGGTACACTTACATAGTGAATTTGCTCAGTCTAGGTCCATGGATATGCAGGTACACTTACATAGTGAATTTGCTCAATCTAGGTCCATGGATATGCAGGTACACTTACATAGTGAATTTGCTCAATCTAGGTCCATGGATATGCAGGTACACTTACATAGTGAATTTGCTCAATCTAGGTCCATGGATATGCAGGTACACTTACATAGTGAATTTGCTCAATCTAGGTCCATGGATATGCAGGTACACTTTCATATTGAATTTGCTCAATCTAGGTCCGTGGATATGCAGGTACACTTACATAGTGAATTTGCTCAATCTCTCTAGGTCCATGGATGTACAGGTACACTCACGTAGTGAATTTGCTCAATCTCTTTAGGTCCATGGATATACAGGTACACTTACATAGTGAATTTGCTCAATCTCTCTAGGTCCATGGATATACAGGTACACTTACATAGTGAATTTGCTCAATCTCTTTAGGTCCATGGATATACAGGTACACTTACATAGTGAATTTGCTCAATCTCTCTAGGTCCATGGATATACAGGTACACTTACATAGTGAATTTGCTCAATCTCTCTAGGTCCATGGATATACAGGTACACTTACATAGTGAATTTGCTCAATCTCTTTAGGTCCATGGATATACAGGTACACTTACATAGTGAATTTGCTCAATCTCTTTAGGTCCATGGATATACAGGTACACTTACATAGTGAATTTGCTCAATCTAGGTCCATGGATGTACAGGTACACTTACATAGTGAATTTGCTCAATCTCTTTAGGTCCATGGATATACAGGTACACTTACATAGTGAATTTGCTCAATCTCTCTAGGTCCATGGATATACAGGTACACTTACATAGTGAATTTGCTCAATCTCTCTAGGTCCATGGATATGCAGGTACACTTACATAGTGAATTTGCTCAATCTCTTTAGGTCCATGGATATACAGGTACACTTACGTAGTGAATTTGCTCAATCTCTTTAGGTCCATGGATATACAGGTACACTTACATAGTGAATTTGCTCAATCTCTCTAGGTCCATGGATATGCAGGTACACTTACATAGTGAATTTCCTCAATCTAGGTCCATGGATATACAGGTACACTTACATAGTGAACTTGCTCAATCCAGGTCCATGGATATAAAACATGAGTTTAAAAACTAGGCTGTGAGTGCACTTTCGCTATTTGTCAATTTCAGACTTGTAGTCGGGAACAGACACTGCTGGAGATTTGAAAGTGGTGTTTAATTATTGTTTTGCCACTGAACCCTGTTGTACATTTAATGAAAATTTTATTGAAATAATGACCAGTTCCTTTGTTAGTCTCTGTATTAATAACCAAATTGAACATATATAAAATTCCTACACAGTTGTTCTGAAAATGGAGCTGTTATTTAACTACAAGAGAACACTGCTGTTCATTGTAATTAAAAGATTTGTAATTATCTTTTACAAAAATGGTTCAAGCATATACTAATAAGAGATTATAAGATTTTTATTGGGAACTATTTATATGTTCTGCAGCAGAAATATTTCGCGACTTTAAGTGCTCAGTGTCAATCTGCAAAAGTAAGAATGCACATTCTTGATGTTAATCCATTTTTTTTACATACATGTCTTAACTTACAACTGTTATATAGATTATACAAAGTTGTTCTTTTGTCTGAATAAGATTGAAATATTGATGTTAATGAAGGTTTTAAGCCACAGACACACAAACTGACATCACAAATGATGCCGTGCTCTTGATACGAAATTTGAACGTCAGTATTGAATAACTTTGACATTTGAGGTTCATTGTAATCTAATGAAGTTTAAAAATAAGTATATATTATAAAGATTTATTCGCTCTAAATGCTAGAAAAGTAATTGCTTATGCCTATGCATGTTATGCATTAGGAAACATGGTAAATGAGTACATTGTTTTATTGTGAATCGAATTTCTATAAATTTACAGGAAATGATTGCAGTAACATCTGGACGTATTCCATCAAGAGTTGAAAAAGCCATAAGGAAGTTGCTGTCATCTTATGCCAGTAATTTGACTTCAGTATTAAGTCAGTTTCCAAGTCAACAGATTGCCAATGTAATAGACGGGCATGCAGCAACCCTCACAAGGCGAGCAGAGAGGGACGTGTTCTTCATGAATACTCAGGGAATTGTTGAGCTTGTGCAGAGGTATGAACACAGATTGGAATGTTTTTGCATTTTTTATGTTTTGGAGTATTAGAAACAAAGTCTTCATGCATTTTATGCATCTCTTTCAAGAGTTCTATATGTTGTGATTCTTATGAGGTAAAATTTTAAAGAATCTGGTAAAATTTTACATGTCTGATGACCCTATAAGTCGTAATTCATTTGGATGTTGTAGTAAATAATATTATGTAGATTAAAGTATTACAAGAAGTTTATATTTAAACATTATTGAGCAGTTAAAATAGATTATTATCTGGTGAGAGTCTTATTTGACTGCTGTTGTGGGTACTGGTATAAAATTTAGAAAGCATACATCTAGTATAGTTAACCTAAGTTATGAGAACTTTCACTATAATCAGTGTTAAATATATAGGTTTGAACTTAAAAAGGTTTAAAATATGATAATACCTTTTAGCTTAATAGCTACTCTTTGAAAATATAGTTAAAATTCATTTTGCTTATCTTGTGCCTACAATTAGACAAAATGTTTCTTACACTGAGAAATGACAGATACTGATTTAGATTACATAAAAGTAACTGTAATGTAGAAAGTTAATATGAGCCGTGCCATGAGAAAACCAACATAGTGGGTTTGCGACCAGCATGGATCCAGACCAGCCTGCGCATCCACGCAGTCTGGTCAGGATCCATGCTGTTCGCTTTCAGAGCCTATCGCAATTAGAGAAACTGTTAGCGAACAGCATGGATCCTGACCAGACTGCGCAGATGCGCAGGCTGGTCTGAATCCATGCTGGTCGCAAACCCACTATGTTGGTTTTCTCATGGCACGGCTCAATTATTGTTCTTATTTGAAACTCTTTGCAGCTTTAATGAATTATTTGAAACATGGAATTGTTTGGAAAAAAAACAGCAACGTTTATTTGCCAAAAAGTTTATATGAAAAGCCACCAATGGAAAAAAAAAATATGACATTATTGTATTTTTTACCACTATTCTGTAAATTGTTATCTTCATATTATGTGGAACTTTGACAGGCTGAATAGTGACTTTATGATTACAGGTATAGGAATGGTGTACGAGGCCACATGAAGTCTGTGATACAAGATTTACTGAGGCAGTATCTCAAAGTGGAAATACAGTTCCAACATGGTCAGTCTGGTGCAGAATTGAAAAATCCTTTTTCATTCTTCAAGAACAGATTTTAATCTCAAAACAGCATGGAAACTTAAAAATGTTGTACGCCCACCATGTTAGCTTAGTAGGTGGAGTACATAACTTTTAATCAGGAGGTCAAAGGGTTGAACTCTTGATGGGATGTACACTATCAGTAATGATTGATTCATACAGAGAAATTGTCAATTGCTGAATTAAGGTTAATTTTGATAAGCAATATAGGACCAGTGGTCAGGTTAGCTGATTACTGTATATAACTGAAATACTGTTGAAAAATTATGTTTAAAAAAAAAATTAACAGAACCAAAGAGATTTTGCTGCATAGACTTGAGAGAAGGGTAGAATCTGGAGAATGGTTGGTGAGTTGAGAGGTCCCTTTCTCAAGATTACTCTTACCACAATACATTTCACCTTTCTTCATTTGAACTATTTTTGAGTGAAATGGTAGTATGCATGTTAAAATGACAATACACATGTTACATGTTAAAATGATTGAATAATAATAATAAGTTTATTTATAGAGGAAAGCACAGTTGGGGCTTGCCCAATCTTCCCTGTGGTCCTCTTTCAAGCGTAATTTACAAACAGTATACATGACACAGAATACACAAGACAAATTAAATTCTATAATAGATCTAAAAGTAGAAGATAGAATTGCACATGTTACATGTTAAAATGATTGAATTGCACATGTTACTGTGACATCATTTAAAACTGTTGGTTTGAAACTTATGATTTTGGCCAAAATTTGTATTTCATATGGATATGAATGTATTGATTTCAAATGTTGAATATTAAAGAAATGGAATTGCATTTGTTATTTGGAGATTTAATTTCATAGATTGTTGGTACCTCAGACACCACAGAAATTAGTTCCCCGTGAATAGTAATGTGCTAAGCAGCATTATTTTGCTGTATCAAGACTAGGTACTATTAAAGAGTGTACTGCGAAATCATGCACAATATTTCGTGGTTTTGGCTAAAGTGGCTATTTTGCGGGGGTATAATTATGGGGATTTCTACTTTGAACATAAAATGGATGGGAATTTTACTTGTTGATTGGGATTTTATTTCTTGGATTGACTTAGCCACAAAATCTACAAAAACTATTCTACCACAAATATTGAGAACTATTTAACAGTATGCAATATAATCATGAACTTTTTGTGTATTTCAGGCAGCTATGATAAATGTATAGCCCAGCTGATAGAGAGAAACAAAGATGATATAGGTGTTGTTACAGGCAATATATTCTCTAGTCTCGCCGTCGCCAAGAAAAATGCTCTCATCATTATGCTTATTGTAAGTCTGCCATTAAATTTATCTTTATCTTTACCCTGCCATATTTCTAAAATGGACTGGTCTGTCATTCAATTTGGGCAGTAACATTTATTATTCGAAGGGGTTTTCATACTGAAAAGTGAACAGTGCACAGATGTGCATGTTGATCTGCGCTGGTCGTAAAGGCAAAATCATTTGCTGCCAAGCAGGCTTATGTTTAGGGCATCAGGCTGGTTGAAGTTTTTCGTATCTGTGCTTTTTTGGCTCATGCAGAATTTCCAATATATTTATGCAAGTACTTGTTATGTCATGTTATGAAAACACTGCAATTATAAACCTTTTTGATGGGTTACAAAACCAACATAAGACACCATTTTATACCTCTATTTAAAATGTTAAACATTCAATTTAAATTGTAGAATATCTAAAATGAAACTGCAACCTTTATTATTTATATTAAATAATAATTTACATTGTGCAGGAACAATTATGTGGCAAGGATATGAACCTAACAGATGACCTCACATGTATTCTTACCGAACTTACAAACTTAAATCGTACTCTGAATGCCAAAGTTGCCCTGAAAGGTCGCCAGGTGCTTATTGCTGCTCACCAGCCACCATATGAATTGAGACATAACCAGATGGAGAATATCTTCCTGTCTGCGGTCGACATGTACGGTCATGACTTCTGTCCAGAGAGTCTACAGGTAAATACTTTTAATTTTTGATTGATATGGCATTGCATAATCTAATCTACATTGACAGTCTGAGGTCTTAGCCTTGGTAAATTGAATAACAATACAATACAAAGTAATAATATGGTGAATTTCTCTGTTTACACCATGTCTTTAATATTTTAAAAGTGTCATGTTATATATCCAATTACATTAATCTTTGTTTACTAAGAATGGTAATTGTGTGGTATTGCAAACTTCCTTTTTTGCAGATTTGATTGAAAAAGTAAGATATTT
The DNA here is from genome assembly GCF_021730395.1 of Mercenaria mercenaria. Lineage (NCBI taxonomy): Eukaryota > Metazoa > Mollusca > Bivalvia > Venerida > Veneridae > Mercenaria > Mercenaria mercenaria. The sequence goes on from NC_069364.1 coordinate 94,379,994, forward strand.
ACAGTTACATCTGTAAACTTATTGACCAGTATAGAAGACAGTTGAACTTCTATTTTCAGAAACTGATCAATTCAGAGTCAGCTATTTATGATGTCCTGCAGGAGTTCTTCTTTCACAATAATGCTTTAGTCAGAGTGGCAGCATTGGAGGTAATATATGACCAAAAATACAGGAAATAATATTTTATGTTTTTGGAATTACGTTACAATGCATGCTTTCTGTGGGCAATATCTGGTAAAATACATAAGCATTATATGACTGTGTGGCATTTGTATAGGGGCCTTCATGGCTGGGTGGTTAAGGTCACTGACTTGGAATCACTTGCCCCTCAATTAGGGTTCGAGCCTCACACGGGTGTTGTATTATTCATGTGAGGAAGCCATCCAGCTGGCTTACAGAAGGTTGATGGTTCTACCCAGGTGCACGCTCATAATGAAATAATGCACAGTGGTGCACCTGAGGTCTTCCTTCACCATCAAAAGATGGACAGTCACCTGTGTAAGTGTGACATTAAAATCAACAAAACGAAAAGAGACATATGTAAAGAAACGCTGTCATGTGAGCACTGTGACTCTGAGAATTCTTCACTCAGGGGTTGTTATTTTACAATATTTAAAGGATGTTGCAGGTATGCACATAAATATTTATGTTGAAATACAATTATATCAATATAAAAAGAATCTTATTATGTTACAGGTATATATCAGGAGAGCTTATATAGCTTATGAATTAAACTGTCTGGTACATAGGCAGCTACAGGAGGGAATGTGTGTGGTCGAGTTTAGATTTGTACTTCCTAGATCTCATCCTAACAGGTAATCCAAATTTGTGTCAGCTAATTTTGTTTAGTTACATTTTGAAATTGATTTAATATTGCTAGTGTCCTCTTTTACAAGTACTTGTATCAAAACAAAGATGAATCTCTTTAAAATATAATTGAATAAAACTGTGTGTAACATCAGCTTGTGGAAAGTCAATGGTCCTGCTCGCCTGCCCACCCATGCATGAAATAATGCAAGGAGGGGCATCTTGGGTCTTTCTCCGCCAACAAAAGCTGGAGAGGCACCATATGACCCTATGATTATGTCTTTGTTACAAAAAAGAACAACAACAAAAAGACTGCCTAAAGCAGATCTAATTTTTCTGTGAATATTAGCAAAAAAAGTATTTATCTACAGTAGTAAGTGATGCAAGCTAAGGTTACATTGTAAATGAAATGGCATTAAAACAGTGAAACATGACCTTAATTAGGTTAAGGTTTAACAGGGAAACACAGACAATGATACACATGTTGAACAAAACTGAAGTGGTGTTTTTAAATTTCGAGTATAGAATGATGGTGACACGTTTTGATTCACGAGTACACGGCAGTATGGCGAGTATAGACAGTTCGGGAAGTGGTGTGAGCGTAGAGAACTTTGAGGATAACAACCACATTGATCAGCTTGATGAGCAACCAGTCGCCTCAAGGATGGGAGTCATGGCAGCTTTCTCTTCATTTGATGAATTTACAAAGTATGATCATACTAAATGTCATAATTACGTTTGGGATTTTTTTCCAGATAGTGAAAATCTTGTTTAATTTCGGTATAAGTTAAACTCATTCTGACCTAGTAACTGTCAGCAGAATCCATTGCCTAAATTCCACAATGTTCTTTTAAATATCATTTTGTTAAAAATTGGATATGCATATCATGAGAAAGGTGTATTTAAACAGATATATACATTACGGTAGGACTTAAAACATTCTAACCGTAACTTTAAATTAATATCCCGTCATTCAGTTATATTCCAGTAATTAAAAAGATCAAACGAAAATGCCTTAGAAGGTGATTTTTTCAAACAAGTCTAGACATCTTTGCTCTTTTTTTTAGCAGGCTTTCATTATTGTGTTTTTATATTTCTTTACCATTGTAATAATGATGACAAGGAATGATAAATTTAAAGCCTGACTGTTCTTATCAGAAGCGGTTACTGTAAACACATGTCATATGTTTACTGCTTGTCCTGAAAATTCAACATAAAAAGGTTTTACACTTTTAAGTTTTTGCATTCATTTGTTTGGCGGTAGGATGAAAAAGATGTGAAAGAAAGAGAAAAAATGTCATAAAAGATGCCAGTTCACTTTTAAGTGTGTCTGTAAATGAAAATGGTTGCATACATTCACAATTTGTAGGAATGTTTTGTTATTATAGAGTCACTAAGACCTTTCTTTGTTATTTCCAGACATTTTGATGCTATAATGGACATGTTTGTAATGGAGGAGGATCTCCCAGATAGTCCACTAGACATTGAGGATGGCTTCGGGTTTGAACCAGGAAAAGAGGATACCATATCTGTACAGGTAAAATATAGCTTGTTTGATTATCTAATTGCCATTTCACTAGCAGGGAAATATAAGACTGTCAGTTGTGTAATGTGAGATTAGCTTTGTACTTAAATAATTTACATGAATGAATTAATGTGAAAAACATGTCTTTAATATCTGCTTTGGTAACTGTCTGTAATGTAAGAATGATACATCCAGGCTTTTATATAAAAAAACTATAAAAAAAACTACAAAAGATGATTGGATGCATCATGTTTACTTTAAGGACAGTTACAAAAGTTCGAAATAAACACTAAAAAATTAATCTCAGATTTGTTGGTGACATCTGAAACCGAAGGTCAAGTTTACATAAGTTGACTGCATAACTTAGGTGTTGAACTGTTTCTAATATTAGGGCCGTGTAATATACTGGAGATGGCATTGAATTGAGCTGAACTGTAAATTTACAAAATGTTACGTTATGTTACAGAGTGTGACAGTGTCGGATGCTGGAGGGGACAATGAACCAATACATATTATAAACATTGCCATCCAGACCACTGTATCTACCGATGATGAAACTTTGTCTAGTCAGTTTGCTGCTTTCTGTAAAGAAAAGGTATGTCAGTTAATTGGTTTATTCTTTAAAATATAAAGATACCAATGTGTGTGTACAAAATAAAACCAGTGCCTTATGTACAGGAATACTAGCAAGCATTTTGATGATTATTTTTATGCCTGCTTCTACTAAGACATTGGTACCGTGATGTTACTTAAGTGCCAAGGGTTGACATACTATTCCCTGTTTTCACATAGAATAGAACATTTTAAACATAGAAATGATAGCTAAAGTAATCTCTTTTTCTGTGTAACATAATGTAATTATGAACATTTTGCCACTTCATTGTCAGATATATGTGTATTTACAAGCACTGCATATAGTGGTTCATATTTATAAGATGATGCTAGAATTTTCACATTTCATTTTTTCAGAATCATACCATGGCTGAAAGAGGAATCCGGAGAATTACATTTGTTGTCCTACGAAAGGTGAGACATGTCTTTTATCATGTATTGTGGTAAAAATAATTTGTTCAAAGAACAGTTTAAAAAATCATAAAGTACAGTCATACTGGATTGTCAGGGACATTTGACTATAGAATTATTAATTCAGCTGGTATTTTGTTTCTTGATAGCAGAGTTTCAGTTGTTTTGCAATTGCTGTTAGTCAAGGAAAGACAGATCTAACTTGTCAAATGTCCAGCATTCTATAAAATTGGTAAAACTCCTAGTTTTCCACTGTGTGAGTGTGATTTTGGAATTGTTTAAATGTATATGTTACGGGGTGTATCAGCGCTATAATAATAGTCTGAGGCCCTAAAGGTCAATGAGTTTGATAGTGTCTACATGTGAAACTGGTATATATGACTGACAGAATGATATGGGTTGAATTTCTATCCAGTTTAATACAACCATTTAATACTGTAGTACAGCAACACATTCTGAAAACAAAGGTTAAAAGACAGTCAGTATATGGTCAATCATAGTAAAAGCAATGTTCACATAAGTACCATACATTCACATTTAGAACACAGCAACAAACGCATCTTGTGGCCAGATAACCTTTTTGTCCTTTAACGTATATAATACTTATTAACACATATAGTTACATATAACACATAGCGCATATCCCACTATGTGACTTACCATCTATGGGATGAATGGCTACAGCTGCACAATCTCACACTGACTTCATTCACACCAGTGACTGTTACTTGATACTGCAAAGTTAAATATTAGCAGTGAATAAAAGAAAGAATTGTGATTGTAGAAATACAAGTGTCATTCTGAAACTCACTTTTTTTATCAGTCATGAAATTCACAATTCTGAAGTTACTAAACTCAAAGTGAACCTAATACAAGATTTTTTTTTCAAAGAGGTCACATGTAAACTGAAACAAACAGGTAACTCTGGGCAGATTAGAGATACAAGGTTAATGGAGTTGTCTCCCTTACCAAATCTAAGTTTTCTCCCTTAGACTTATAGAAAACTGACACTGTTACATATATATACTACATACTTAGTGTTTTTTCAACTTTGTTCCATTGCTTTTTTCAGAAAATTTTGCCAAAATACTTCACCTTCAGAGCCAAGTTCAAGGTAGGCTTCAAGCTGTTTTATTTTGAAGTATATGGGCTTCATTTGCCTTAAAATTACACTGTTTGTAATATCAAGGGTTATTGTAGAGTAAATGAATAAATTATAATGTAGAATATAAATGCATGCTAATGTATTGGTACTTCGCTTTGTTTAAAAAAGTTGATAGAATTACATGTGTTATATATTCTATTTTAAGAAGTTCCCTAACCATTTCTGTATTTTATTATTTAGTTAACGGCTATTTTAACAAAAAAAAGAAAATATAAGAAATACATGCTGAAATTACAACCTTTGTAACATTTATGTAAGAGATGTTGTTTGACTTCAATCACATGTTTTCAGTTTAACGAGGACAGAATATACCGTCACCTGGAACCAGGACTTGCCTTCCAGTTAGAGATTAACCGGATGAGGAACTTTGACTTAGAGACTATACCAACTGCTAATTATAGAATGCATGTTTATCTTGGAAAAGCAAAGGTATAATATGTATATATATTTTCTCCAACATATATTCACTAAACAAATCTTCTAACACAACACTTTTTAACCAGGTTTTCGTTAACCAGGTTTTCAACGAAAACCTGAGTTATTAGATTGGGGTAGATGTCGGGCGGCGGCGGCGGCGTCAAACTGGTGTTTCCGGTCAATAACTTTTGTTTCGGTAAAGATATTTGAATAAAACTTGGTATGTATGTAGCTTATATCAAGACAAAGGCTGGGATTGATTTTGGGGTTTCTGGGGTCAAGGTCAAGGTCACTGTTACTTAAAATAGAAAAAGGGTTTCCGGTCAATAACTTTTGTTTCAGTTAAGATATTTGAAAAAAATTTGGTATGTATGTAGCTTATATCAAGACAAAGGCTGGGATTGATTTTGGGGTTTCTGGGGTCAAGGTCAAGATCACTGTTACTTAAAATAGAAAAAGGGTTTCCGGTCAATAACTTAACTTAGGAATGAGCTATCATGATGAAACTTGGTGTATAGAAAACTTATATAAAGTTGTAGCTTGGGATTGATTTTGGGGTTTCTGGGATCAAGGTCAAGGTCAAGGTCATTGTTACTAAAAATAGGGTTAGGGTTAGGTTAGGGTTAGGGTTAGCATATCTTCTACATGCATGGAGGGATTTTGATGAAAGTTGGCACAATTGTTCACCATCATGAGACGGAGTGTCATGCGCAAGAACCAGGTCCCTAGGTCTAAGGTCAAGGTCACACTTGGAGGTTAAAGGATACAAGAATGAAAACTTTGTCCGGAGCATATCTTCTTCATGCATAGAGGGATTTTGATGTAACTTGGCACAATTATACACCATCATGAGACGAAGTGTCATGCGCAGTTCCCTTCTTTAGAATTACTTCCCTTTGTTGTTACTATAAATAGCTTATATTGTAACTTTTGCATTACTAGACGTAGGGAAAAATCGAGACCACTTTTCTGTAGTACAACATGCATGTTACATCCAATTTTGAGGTGTATTTTGACCAATCTCTACCTGGTAAGGATTTCTGTGTGGACTTACAATTTTTTTTTTTTTTTTTTTTGAATTTTTTTTTTTTTTTTTTTTTTTTTTTTTTTAAGATTAACTTCCCTTAGTTGTTACTATAAATAACTTATATTGTAACTTTTATATAATTGACCGTAGGGAAAAACCAAGACCACTTTTCTGTGGTACAACATAGTTGTTACTTTCTAATTTTAGGTGTATTTTAAGGTATCTCTACCTGGTAAGGAGTTTTTTTGTGGACTTAGAAAAACAAAACAATTACAATGATTACTAAACAACCACAAAATTAAAATTACATCTGCAAATACAGGTGCTAGAGTAAAGAAATTTGCTGTGACGGGCGTATATTGTGACATTCTGGCACTCCTGTTTATTCTTATGAAAGTGTTGAAAACCTGGTTTCGTGGCATTGCTGCATTTCTTGTTTGCCAATATCTAATACATTCATTTATATGAAGCATTTTCGGAATTTGGCATATGTTTTGACAATTCTATCAGTAATATCATAAAGTAATTACAATAAGATTAATATTAGCCAACTTAAGATTTTGTTCATTTTTCTACCACACCCCATTTAAAAAAAAAAAAACCCACAAAAAGTCATGAACCTGTTGAATTTTTTAAAACAAATTATATTTTAACCCATAAGCAAATCCTGTTATGTATGATTACACCATTGTTTTGTCAAAACTAAAAAAAAAAGTTTTGAGGAGTTTTTACACTCTTTTGTCCATTTGATAAAAGTTCACTTTATTTAAAGCTTCTTGCATACACTTTCGACAGATATTGGTAAAATCTTCATGTCTTATACTCATAGGCTACACAAAAAGAAATCTGTTTTTCTTTATCAACAACAGATCATTTTATGTTGCAGCAAGTAGCTAAGGGCAAAGAGGCATCGGACTACCGTCTGTTTGTAAGATGTATCATTCGTCATTCGGATCTTATAACGAAGGAAGCGTCCTTCGAATATCTGCATAATGAAGGGGAGAAAACTCTGCTTGAAGCTATGGACTCACTGGAAGTTGCCTTCAGTCATCCAATAGTGTGTAATGGGTTTTCATATTCTGTAGGTGTTGGCTAAGTGCAAGGTTTGGTCTCTCACTACCCTACAGCCAATTTGTTTCAAGATTTATGCTTTTTTCTCATCCCTTATAAATGTTTTATCATACCATACTATTTTACCATATATTTTCTATGTACATGTACTTCAAATATAATTGAAGTGTTGATCAATACTGGCTACTGTGTTCTCTTAGAAAGTGCTTTTTAATCATTGGACTAACAGTCTCAAAACTGCAAGATAAACTTGACCCAGGAAAACATGATTAAATACATTTTGAAATTAAAATGTGCTTTATCTTACACATTAATGGTATTGGTTAGTAAATTTCCACCCAGGTACCTGCTGAAGTGGACCCAACCTGTCGGAGCACTTGTATTGAAAATAAAGTTGATTTTATTTCTCCTGCTGTTTATTATTGAAAAGGAAAGATATAAGTTACGGTCAGATTGAAAGTGTCTTTTCTGAAAAAAGGTTCTAGGTATATAGATTGTGGAATGATGTATTTCCAAACTGGGATGAAAGGGCCACAAGAGAGAGGGATTGCCAACATTTGTTAAGGGTATATGAGCCGTGCCATGAGAAAACCAACATAGTGGGTGTGCGACCAGCATGGATCCAGACCAGCCTGCGCATCCGCGCAGTCTGGTCAGGCTCCATGCTGTTCGCTAACAGTTTCTCCAATTCCAATAGGCTTTAAAAGCGAACAGCATGGAGCCTGACCAGACTGCGCGGATGCGCAGGCTGGTCTGGATCCATGCTGGTCGCAAACCCACTATGTTGATTTTCTCATGGCACGGCTCATATATGTTTGGAAGCTTTAGAGCATATAATCCCCTTGTTAACAGATGCATGACCTTTATTGGAAAGGTCATTGTGAATCTGAATATGTAAACCATCAAAACTGAAAAATTCTGATTTTAACTTTTTGATTGCTATTCTGATATCTAAAATGATATTTCAGAAATTGTGTTCTGTTAGTCAAAATGATATGATAATTAATCTAGAGGAGTATGTTTTATAACAGGCCTCAAAGACAGATTGTAACCATATTTTCCTGAATTTTGTACCAACACTGACACTGGCAGAACCTGGAAAGGTAAGTACTATTAACACTTCTCTCGACTTATAGACATATGTGTCAGGAGTGGTTAAGGTTGTTACGTCTCCCACCACACAGTGGTGTGGAAGACATATTGATTTAATCCTGTCTGTGTCTGTCTGTCTGTCTGTCACAAAGCTTGTCTGCACTCTAAGTCGAACATTTCTCATCCGATCTTCACCAAACTTGAACAAAATGTGTTTGACCATTAGTCCTCGGCCAAGTTAGATAACTAGCCAAATCCGCCCAGGCACTTTTGAATTATGGCCCTATAATTACTGATCGGAAACACTCACCTAAACCATCCAGACAAACATTACTGATAGGAACCACTCATCCAGACCTCCAAGACATTACTGATCAGAACCATTCACCCAAACCACTTTGAATCACTAAAGGATTAGGCAGTTGTGGGAGACATGTGCTTTTCTCAAAAGCAGCTCTAGTTTTGGGTTGGAAACAATGTTAGGAAACTATCTGACTGGCTTACAGAAGGTTTTTGATTTTACTAAGATTCTTTCGTGTGCCTGAAATTTTGTATTGAGTGGAAAGCAGGGTCTTCCATCACCATTTAAAAGCTTAAGAAGTCACCATATGACCTAAAGTTATGCCATTGTAAGTTAACACAAAACAAAATATTGTACATCAAGAAATTTTTATGCTTTTATTTGCTGATCTTGTAGTTGGCAGTATTTGCATTGCTGTATAGTAATTGATACTGTTTTAAAATTTCATAGTTTGCTAGTTCTAGTAAATTTAAAATGGTTTATATCAAAAATAATGAAAATGCTACAAACATATTTCTAGAAAAAATATGTTTATAATCCAAGGATTCTACTCAATTCTATTTTGTGTGCTTTTTTTTTTAGCTTGAAGAGACAGTTCACAACATGGTAATGAGATATGGCCTACGTCTGTTGAAACTGAGAGTTCTCGGTGCTGAACTCAAGTTCTCCATCAGGTATGGAGGTTAATGATAACATGGTGTAATAGCGATATTTCATATCTTGTAACTGGATGATAATATTTAAATGAAATTTGGTCACTTTAAAGACATTCAAAATTAAAAACGTTTCACCGAGAGATTTTTCAAATTTTATCATTTTTTGGGGAGATAATCGGTATTGAAGTTAACATTGATGCCTATGGGAAATATATAATTTCTTTGATTATAAGAGTCTAAACTCGAGTTTCGAGAAAACTTTGCGGTAGAAAGCTGCATTATATGATTCTGATACAAATATCAAAAAGAAATGTAAAATTCCCAGTAGGGAAAAGGAGAATTTTTTTTTTTTTTTTTTAGTTTTCAGGGGAGATAACCCATGAAAAACTAAAATTATCAGGGGAGGTAATCTAAAGGAAATTTCTGAGAACTTCTGTCACTATATAACTTGTCAATATGCACCTTATTTCTATCGTTTGACATTTTCAAAGCTTACATTATCAAGTTGTATGTACGCTTTTGGTGAAATTGAGGCCTATTACTGGATGTTATCCTTAAATGTGATATATTTTCTTCATGAAATAACCAGACAGCATTAGCTTTCCTTAAGATTTTCTGAAGTTTAATTTCATTGATTGACACCACCATAAAATCCACAAAAATGAATGATTTTATAGTATGGAATGGCATGGAGATTGCCACTTGCCATTATGAGTTCACTGCTTTTTTTAATAACAGTTAAAGATATGTCTTCCTTACCAGAAATAATGAAAAACATGATATTTCATTTTTGTTTGATTTAGAAATTTTTTACAGAAAGTCTTTTTTTGTTCAAAGATATATTTCAGCTTTAATTTGTTTAAAGATGAAAGTCAGATTTACATGATTTAGAATGTTAGTATATCTTTTCATTTTAAAGTTTTACATCGTCTCAAAATATACAAATCATGAGATGTTTTTACAAAAATTTCAGAAATCCTTTAGATTCTGGAAAGAAGGATGGGTAATGTTTACTCATTTTAACCACAAAATACACCATCATATATCATCATTACACTAGTGTTATTTGAAGTGATATTATTTTGGGCAAATTATCCTTGTACGTTATTCTGGGTTATCTGTTTCCTGTCCCCTAATCCCCTTTAAACTTTATTTAATTAACATATAATTATCGAGATTTGGGTATAAAATGATGGGAAGTCTACATTGAGAGGGACATTGTGACAGCAGGTTGGTAAAATATTGTTACAGTAGCTTAAGAGATTAGTAGATTTGCTAAACTTTACAAGATTTTGTGCATGCAATAGTTAGAAAAGAAAAAAATATTTCAGATTTTTGTTTATGTCCTGATAGCTATTAATCCCTGTCTCAAATACTGTAGAAACAGAATTTTTTGAAGAGCTGTATATTTTATGTGTAAATTTTTAAGCAAAAAGTTAAAATTCATGACCAGGGACAATACCTTAGGTATCAGTTAATGACTAGCAACAGTACCCTCAACTCATCTCATTTGTTTAACTTGCTAGCTAGATGTGTAGATTGCCAACAATTTTTTATAACTTATTTGAACGTGTCAATACAAGTATTGTTAATTCAACAAAGTTGCTGGTAATTATTGTTTAAGTTTAACATAGTGGCTTTTAGCAAAATAATTACGAAAATGAGTGTTTTAACCACTAATTGTAAATAAATCAATTTGAACTGCAAACATTTAGTTACATACTTTAATGTGTTTCACCTGCAAATACTCGTTATTTGCCAAACTAGATACATGTACGTTGTATTAATTTCATGTTACAAGGTACCAGTTTATGTTTGTTGTGGCAAGGTTGATTCAAGCTCCTTATTGGTGTTGAATAATAGGCCTCCATGCTAGTGTTTGAGCTACTTTATGAGTTCTGTCAGCAAAACACTGAATATTGGATATTTTTGCTTTGCTGTTACTTCGGTTTGGTAAGATAATAGTGTTAATGGTGCTGTAACTTCTTGGATATATTTTTTCACATACTTTATATTGGTTAATATTTGCAATAGGTTTTATTTTTGCTAATATTGGTCAATAATGCCACGCTGGATTTTGCTATATATGATTCATGTTACATGTTACATAAAGCTATTCAATTGTTTTAAAATGCGGGTAATTTAGCAGAACACAGTGAATCAATCGCTTCATCAATAAATATTTATAGGTATAATAGACAGTTTGATTGTAATGAGCCAGCTATGAGTTGCGTTATAAGTGATAAGGTTTTATCCGACGAATTAGTGAAGCAATTGCAAATACCGGACATTGTCTCCAGTATTTGAAATAATTCATTACTCGCAATGGTTTTTATGGTTTAAATCAATTGTTCATAGAGTTATTATCAGGTGGGAAGATTGGAAGTGTTTTCAGGGGTAAAAAACTAGACAGAATGTGTACTGAAATATTAAAAGTTTAAAAGGGAGGTAATTAAATGTTATATATCTCAGAAACAAGCAAGGCGATCTATAGGTTTTTCAACACTTTCTAATGATATAAATATTGATCTATATATACAAGAAATAATGTACATTTCTCCGCACTAGGATTTTTTTCATTCATGAAAACATTTATATATTATCTGGAATAACTGATAAAGTTATGGTTATTCCAATTTTATACATTGACCACGCGTGGCTGATTACAGTTTTAGTAAATAACATACCCACCGGTATTATCAAATACCTTGGAATAGTATTACTTGGCCTTTCTATTATAAAGTATAATACATAGTTTTATGATTTTTGGTAACTGATATTTTTCGCCCATAGTTTGTTAAATGCCAAGTAGTGGTGTTCTAAAAGTAGTCAAAGTACAAGAGTTAGCATGGCAGCCGATACTTATGAAGTTTGTTTTTATTTCAATATATCTTAAAGGACGTACAAGCAAAAATTCCAGAAAATTCTCTGCGCTACAGCTTACTTCAGGATAAGTCTTTAAGTTCCGTTTTATTCCAAAGAGTTCAGGCTTTGTGTTTTAAAGTTAACATGTTTAAATTTAAATTAAATTGGGAAGCCCTTGATTTGTATTATTTAGTAGTTAGATTTTCAGAAACAAGATAATAGGTAGTTGAAAATGGACATTTTAAGTATTCAATATGTAACCTATATATTTCTTGAAAATCCTTGAGTTGTAAATGTGATTGTGCTCTTCAGAACTAGCTAAGTACTTTTAAATTAATACTTTACAAAATTTGTTATATAGAACTTAAAAGTTTGTCTTCCGATGATTATGTTAAGATATTTTTGATAAAAAGTCAGTGTTTACTGTGAAAAATTGTAATGTTGTGTTCATGAAAGTTCATTGTTTCAGCAAAAACAAGTATTTTGTGAGGACATGAATACTTTTAGTGTATGAACCCACCCCATTAGCTACATAGACACATACACACACACACAAACACTAATGATTTTACAGTTTTGTAGATGTACACATTATCCCTGAATATTTCTTGTTGTTCAGTAATAGAGAACGAGTTTAAGGACATCAGTTGTAGGATGTACAACTTAGCTACTATTGTTCATTTACGTTATTTCAGGGTTGGGGGTCAAAGTTTCCCTATCCGTCTGTACCTGACCAATGAGAGTGGCTACTACCTAAACATAAACCTGTATAGGGAGGTCACAGATCCTAGGACTGGTCTGGTAAGTGATAATACAATTTATTTATTGATAGTACTGTATGTAATTCTGATATGCTTGTTTCTGTTAAAACAGGCTAATGCTAAAATGATGTCACATTAACGTGCGATGATGTTAACCTTCTTGTTGCGCCCAAGAAAGAGTGCTACTATATTGTATCTACTGTTTTAGATTAAGGGCATATTAGAATGGAAATAATGTGTAGTAAGATTTTGTTTTACCTAAATTAATACTCTCAAAACCGGTTATACGTCGCCAGAATGATTCACTCGGGGGGCTATGCCCTCGTGAAATTATTCCACGGACGTATAACCTCATTCTGTGCTTTAATAACGTTAAAACACGGTTTTTGATACACCATTTCTTAAATCAAGAAGGCACTAAGTGGTCCATTGGTAACATTGTCTAGCTTCTAAACTAGGATTGTGAGTTCAAGTTCCCGCCCCTACAACTGAAAGTTATTAACATTTGGATAAAAGTCTGCGACTTTTTTGACCAGAAAGGAATGTGGTTTATTAATAAGTAGAAAAATAATAGAAAAATTTCCCTGTGCTCACACATGTAAGTTCACATTTTATTTGTCATCTTTATATAGTGTTAGATTTGTTTGTACTTGTACAGGTAATGTTGCAAGCCTATGGTTCCAAGAAGGGTCCTGCAGATGGATTACTGGTGTCGTCTGCTTACGTTACCAAGGATCATCTACAGTTGAAACGGTACCAGGCTCAGTCTAATGGTACTACCTATGTATATGACTTCCCAGAAATGTTCAAGCAGGTACGCTTCCTTCAGTGAATTATTATTTCTGATCACCCACACTTATTCATCATAGACAGCTTTATACCTACAGTTTTTCGTAGAAAATTTCCTAGCTATATATGAAATAACTTTCAGAAAGTTACTTTAAACTAATGTGAAATTCCAGTGCTCAGCTTATTGACTTATTACATGTTAGAAATGAAATATATAAACCTTATTTTTTTTAATTACTTTTTTTATTCCCAAACTTTAATATGGAATTTTCTCAGAGGCAGTGATAAGTGTTTGGGATAATGGTCATCGCACGATTTTGAGATTAAGAAAAAAGAACTAGTAAAGAACTTGTTCATACACAAATTTAATAAAAATTGGTAACTTATGTGATAAAAAGGCAAAATATGTCAGCAGTTAAAATAAAAGAGTTTGTGTTAATCACACGGGTTACATATAAAATTATATGTTTTATTCTACATCAGGCTTTAAAGAAGTTATGGAAATCGCATGTAGATTTGTATGAATTAGGAGAGAACATGATACCAGATGATTGCATCACATACAGGGAAATAGTGCTTGCAGTAGATAAAGGTGGTAGAGATGGACACATACATGAACAAAATAGATTACCTGGCGAAAATGAGGTAAATCCACTTATACTTGTACAAATAAATAGACTACAAAGTCTGTTATTTTTAAGTAAGTGCTTAAAACAACTGTACTTCAAAATTCATCTGTCTCAAAAGTGATACGTGGTCAGAATTCCCTGGACAGAATTCATTTTTCTAAAGGGATTATGACCAGTGTGACTTCAGTTAAAGTGTCTTCCATTTAAGGTAGTTCTGCACGTTCAGATCAAATGTTTTTCTACAGTGTAGAATTTGATTAAACTGATTTTTCAAAACTTCAGAATATACCTAGAAATTCACCAAATGAAAAGTATAGGGTCTTGTGCTTGATTTTTAGCTCGACTATTCAAAGAATAGGGGAGCTATCCTACTCGCCCCAGCGTCGGCGTTGGCGTGAGCGTGAGTGTCACACAAACGTTAAAGTTTGCGTACCACCCCAAATATTTTCAGAGTCCATTGAGATATTGCATACTTGTTTACCATCATGACCCCAGTCAGTAAACAGGAGCAGACAACTCTATCAAGCATTTTGACTGAATTATGGCCCCTTTTCGACTTAGAATATGCTTATTGTAATGTTAAAGTTTGCGTACCACCCCAAATATTTTCAAAGTCCATTGAGATATTGCTTTGATATTTTGCATACTTGTTTATCATCATGACCCCAGTCTGTAAAAAGGAGGAGGCAACTCTATCAAGCATTTTGACTGAATTATGGCCCCTTTTCAACTTAGAATATGCTTATTGTAATTTTAAAGTTTTACTCATAGCTTATATTATACTATTGAGCACTGAGAATAGTTGAGCGCGCTGTCCACTGACAGCTCTTGTTTGCTAGACTGATTTGAAAAATTTGGACCTCGTGCAAATTTTCATAATGGGAGTCTATGGGAAATTCTTAACTTTCATAACAGTTTCATGAATAGAAATTTTTCTACAATGTAGATTTTGATGAAACTTCTTAAAGTTGTAAATAAAAATATGGCCTATATTTTGATGAAATAAAATGTATAGGTTCGTGTGCTTATTTTTGAGATATATGACTATGATGAAGGTGAACCGAATATTTTACGCTGATTTTGAGACATTATTGAAATGACCATCTTTCAACTTTTCTATAAACAGGACTTTATCCAGTCATAATTGATTTTCAGATTGGAATGGTAGCATGGCACATGACGATAAGAACACCTGAATTCCCGAGGGGACGTGACATTATAGTGATTGCCAATGACATCACATTTAGGATTGGATCATTCGGCTTCCTTGAAGACTTGCTGTTCAAGGTAGGTATTTACTTCAAATACTTCAAACTAAGTTTCTAAAGATGCCATTACATAGGCAGGCAACATTATTTAACTCTTACCCTGCTAAATTTCCATAATGAACTTGTCCGTCTTTGAATTTGGACAGTACCATTAACTGTTAAAAGGGGTGCTTACCTAAAAGATACTGACTGAATGGCGAACAGTGCAGATCATGATCAGACTGCATGGACGTGCAGGCTGATCATGATCTACACTGGTCGCAAAGGCGGAATCAATTGTGTCCAGCTGATAAGGGTTAATTTCAAAAGAATTTTTATGCCCCTGGCATCTACTGATGCGGAAGGCATATAGTGATTGTCCTGTCCATCCGTTCGTTCGTCCGTCCGTACGAGGTTAACCAAATGGGACCGTTTCGTCTAGCATCAATACCCCTTACTAGAATGACTTGATACTAATGCAGATGTAACCTGTGACCATTCCTCATCTTCAGACATCACCTGACCTCAGTTTGACTTTGACCTTGACCTCATTTTGGACTTAGGTTGCTTTATATGGGCCATCTCTTGGTTAACCAAATGGGACCGTTTTGTCTAGCATCAATACCGCTTTCAAAAATGAATTGATACTAATACAGATGTAACCTGTGACCATTCCTCATCTTCAAACATCACCTGACCTCAGTTTGACCTTGACCTTGACCTCGTTTTGGACTTGGGTTGCTTTGTATTGACAAGGATGCCAACGGGGACATCAAGCGTTTATTGAACGGAGCTCCTTGTTAGCTCACCTGTCACATAGTGACAAGGTGAGCTTTTGTGATCACCCTTCGTCCGTGGTGTGTCCGTGCTTGCGTTTGTCAACAATTTCTTGTCTGCACGATAGTGGTTTCATTTATGGTTTTATTTTAACCAAACTTGCACATAACTTGTATCACCATAACATCTCGGTTCCTTTCTTGAACTGGCCAGTTCCCATTATGGGTTCCAGAGTTATGGCCCCTGAAAGGGCCAAAATCAGCTATTTTGACCTTGTCTGCACAATAGCAGCTTTATTTATGATTTGATTTTTACCAAACTGGCACACAACTTGTATCTCTATAAGATCTTGGTTCCTTTCTTGAACATATGAAATATGCTATGGACACATGACCTGAAATAAGGTTTCTTTACAAAATCTGAATTTACTATATTCAGCCTGTATGAATTAGACTAGCTCCTAGACTATGATATTATTTTTTTTTTCATTTTTATGATTAAATGTTATGAACTGAGCCAGTCTATATTCTATGTC
Organism: Mercenaria mercenaria; assembly: GCF_021730395.1. Lineage (NCBI taxonomy): Eukaryota > Metazoa > Mollusca > Bivalvia > Venerida > Veneridae > Mercenaria > Mercenaria mercenaria. The sequence goes on from NC_069364.1 coordinate 94,396,681, forward strand.
CAATATCATAGTCTAGTACAATCCGAAAATTCACAAACCTCTTTTTAGGTTTGTTATCAATCAATGTCAAGAACTGACCACAGCCTAACTGATAGAGATCAGTGGTTTACTGCCACATGTTTATGTAACTCATTGATACCATCTGGTAGCAGGGATTTACAACTGCAGGGGTCAGCTGAGTTAAGATTTTATCAGAAATGAATTTCATTTGTCTGTACTTGGTACTTGAAGTTCGATTGGAAAATCTGAAAGATACACATTTCCTATGGCTTGTAACTGAAACTGTAACTGAACAATAAAGGAGTAGAACAGATGCCCCCCACCCTGAACTGCTAGTGGAAAAGTTATCATCAGCGACATTTGTAAGTTAAAAGATGGAATGCACATATAATATAGTGGTATCACCTCTTGGTGCATAAAGGAATATCCAGGTTCAGGGCTGAATAAATGCACATTAAAGTGTTGTATTTGTAGGACAGTGAAACACAAGTACAGACACATAAATCTGCAATCTTGCTCAGAGAATATTCGGACAGAATGCTTTCATTTCTTCTTATCATGTATTCTGTTAGATGGTATATGGCTTTTCTGAATCTAATGCAGGTGTCACATTAATTTGAAGAGTTTTTAGCTTTAAAAATCTGTATGTAAATACATGAAAGCACATTTTGTTCATCGAAATTGGTATTTCTGCAGAAGATAGAAAAGTCTCAGAGTAAGAAATACATTTAAGCTTATAATTATTGTAAGTTTCTTATTTGTGCAAATTTTGTATGTTGCATACTATATTCTTCAGTTAACTCCAAATAGTTATGTACTTCTTTACAAATCAAGAAAGCCCCAGACTTGTATTATCTTTGGTAAAGATTAGCAGAGCTAAATGTTGTTAAAATAAAATATTAATTGATATGTAAAAAAATATAATGTTAAATAGAGACATCTGGTTTCATAATGTTTATGGTGTTGAAAAGGTACCTCTACATATTAACATTCAATAACATATCTCTTATAAGGTACATGCATTTGTTTAATTAATCACCAGTCTTTTTGCTATTTAGTTGATAAAAGTACAGTTTCTTGGAAGGCTCGTTCAATTTACTAGATTCTTCATTTTAACTTCAAAAATGCTTAATACTCTAAATACAAGTAAGCATCTGATGTTTGGCATAAAATATATAGCATTAGGACATTATCTTTATACCTATGCCCTTTCATTTGAAAAATGCCACATGCCAAATGCAAAATATTTAATGCCAAATGCTAAATCTTAAACATTGAGTCATACTTGTCAAATGCGATGGCAAAACAGTACTATGGAAGGACAATGCGCCATGTTAATTACCAAATGCTAAATGACAAATAAGTTACCAAGGTAATAGTATTAGCATTAAATAATTGGTATTTAGCATTAAGATATTGGCATTTAGCATTAAAATTGACATTCGGCAATTGGCATGGCGCACCGGCCCTCCATTCAAAGCGGAATGATTACATGTATTGTCCGATGTTGGCATGACATGGTAGAACAAGTGCTTCAAATCAAACTGAAAAGACATGATCCTTATTTCATAAAATCAACGGACAATTAGCCCACCCGCTTAGTTCAGTAGGTAAGAGCGTTGGTCTACGGATCGCGGGGTCGTGAGTTCGATCCTCGGGCGGGGCGTATGTTCTCCATGACTATTTGATGAAAGACATTGTGTCTGAAATCATTAGTCCTCCACCTCTGATTCATGTGGGGAAGTTGGCAGTTACTTGCGGAGAACAGGTTTGTACTGGTACAGAATCCAGGAACACTGGTTAGGTTAACTGCACGCCGTTATGACTGAACTACTGTTGCAAAACGGCGTTAAACCCAAAATAAACAATCAATGGACAATTAGCATTACCTTTCAGCAGTAAACATTAGGTATTTGAAATTTTCGCATTTATTATGAAAGAGAGAATATCGTATTTACCTATTAGCATGAGATATCTGGCAATTAGAATGGTGCACCATATATGTATCGACCTTGAATAGTTTTGTTATTTATCAATCTTTGTTAAGAACATTAACCATCTTTTTTTTTTGTTTGGTGCTGCAGTGACTGCAGTACGGTGCTTGGTCACTGAATAGAAATAATTTTTGCTGACACTTGTGTTTCTTTAAAGTTTGGTACAGCTTTCTCATAATTTTGTCTATACACTTGAGTTTATTTAATTTAGACTACTTAGTACAAAAATGTCTGTGAAAATTCCTACACAAACTATTAACTGGCTTTCCGATGGGACAACAAGTCTCAGTTTTATAAACACCTTTGAACAGTTTTATTACTCAAAGCAGTTTCTTTATCGTTTGAATAAACTTGAACTCAACATATCTTTTAAAATGTGCTTTTGATAATGACATGCTGTAAGAAACTTTTAAAATCCATTCTTCAGTTTCAGAAATATACTGATTATAACTAGAAAATGCTTTTGTAAAAAAGCGCATGTCTCCCCCAATGCAAAGTCCTATAGGCAAGAAGTCAATAGGGGTCAGGAGCGAAAGTCAAAGAGACACTGATGGTTTGCTGCAATAGGGATCATCTACTTGGCATGTCCAGTCATCCCGCTGAATTTTAACACTCTTGGCCTAGTGGTTCTCAAGTCACTGTTCAGGCTCCTGTGACCTTGACCTTTGATCAAGTGACCTCAAAATAAATAGGGGTCATCTACTCTGCATGTCCAATCATCCTATTAAGTTTCAACATTGTAGGTCAAGTGGTTTTCAAGTTATTTCCAAAAAATCATTTTACATGAACAGGCCACTGTGACCTTGACCTTTAATAGACTGACCCCAAAATCAATAGGGGTCATCTACTCTGCATGTTCAATCATCCTATGAAGTTTCAACATTCTGGGTCAAGTGGTTCTCAAGTTATTGATCGGAACTGGTTATCAATGTTCAGGCCCCTGTGACCTTGACCTTTAATGGAGTGACCCCAAAAACAAAAGGGGTCATTTACTCTGCATGAACAATCATCCTATGAAGTTTCAACATTCTGGGTCGAGAGGTTCTTAAGTTATTGATTGGAAATGGTTTTCCATGTTCAGGCCCCTGTGACCTTGACCTTTAACAGAGTGACCCTAAAATCGTTAGGGGTCATCTACTCTGCATGACCAATCATCCTATGAAGTTTCATCATTCTGGGTCAAGTGGTTCTTAAGTTACTGACCGGAAATGGTTTTCAATGTTCGGGCCCCTGTGACCTTGACCTTTAACAGAGTGACCCCAAAATCGTTAGGGGTCATCTACTCTGCATGACCAATCATCCTATTAAGTTTCAACATTCTGGGTCAAGTGGTTCTCAAGTTATTGACCGGAAATGGTTTTCAATGTTCAGGCCCCTGTGACCTTGACCTTTAATGGAGTGACCCCAAAATCGATAGGGGTCATCTACTGTGCATGTACAACCATCCTATGAAGTCTCAACATTCTGGGTAAAGTGGTTCTCTAGTTATTGATCGGAAATGGTTTTCCATGTTCAGGCCCCTGTGACCTTGACTTTTGACTGAGTGACCCCAAAATCAATAGGGGTCAATTACTCTTTATGACCAGTCATCCTATGGAGTTTCAACACTCTGGGTCAAGTGGTTCTCTAGTTATTGATCGGAAATGGTTTTCAATGTTCAGGCCCCTGTGACCTTGACCTTTGACGCAGTGACCCCAAAATCAATAGGGGTCATCTACTCTTCATGACCAATCATCCTATGAAGTTTCAACATTCTGGGTCAAGTGGTTCTCTAGTTATTGATCGGAAATGGTTTTCAATGTTCAGGCCCCTGTGACCTTGACCTTTGATGGAGTGACCCCAAAAACAATAGGGGTCCTCTACTCCAGCAGCCCAACAACCCTATGAAGATTGAAGGTTCTAGGTCAAATGGTTCTCCAGTTATTGCTTGGAAATGAAGTGTGACGTACGGACGGACAGACGGACGGACAGGGCAAAAACAGTATGTCTCCTGGGGGAGACATAATAATCTTTTCATTAAAATATAAACATATTATTGTTAATAAAATATTTGCAAGAGGAACCATCAAGACTTCAAAAAAGCAAAGTGGTTTATTCTAGATGAGAATGGTTCTTCAGTTATCACCATTAAAATCAGTTAGGTAAACAGATTTATGATCAGCAGGGTAACACTTGACCACTAGCATGATGTACCAAATTATCCACGGGTAATCTAATAGCCATAGGTGCCAATCATCCCTCAGAGAGCATTTCGGATTGTACTAGACTGATAATTTCAACATCATTCCTCTGTGAAAATCTCTAAAATAGACTGGCTTTTGTCTCTATGAAATTAAATTCGTCAAAAAAAAGGAAAAATGTGGAAATATATTATTATCAGTCTAGTGGCTAGTCTATGTATGAATTTCCAAAGAAAATTGATACCTATTAAAGTGTTACATAATTCAGTGGGTTTTTTTGTGCCCCCCCCCCCCCCCACCCCACCCAAATGAGTGGTGGGGGCATATAGATTTGGTCTTGTTCGTCCGTCCGAAGTTCGTGACACGCCTTGCTCAAAAAGCCTTGCTCAAAAAGTATTTGATATAAATTGATGAAACCTTGCATGAGTCTTTATCATGATATGAACTTGCGCACCTCCTATTTTTCGTCTGGCTCCACCCCCTATTTTCAGAGTTATGGCCCCTGAAATAGTCAAAAATGCACATTTTCACCTTGTGACACGCCTAACTCAAAAAGTATTTAATGTAGATTCATGAAACCTTGCTTGAGTCTTAATCATGATATGAACTTGCGCACCTCCTATTTGTCGTCTGGCTCAGCCCCCTATTTTCTGAGTTATGGCCCCTGAAATAGTCAAAAATGCACATTTTCACCTTGTGACGCGCCTAGCTCAGAAAGTATTTGAAATAAATTGATGAAACCTTGCATGAGTATTTATCATGATATGAACTTGCACACCTCCTATTTTTCGTCCGGCTGAGTTATGGCCCCTGAAATAGTCGAAAATGCACATTTTCACCTTGTGACGCACCTAGCCCAAAAAGTATTTGATATAAATTGATGAAACCTTGCATGAGTCTTTATCAGGATGTGAACTTGCGCACCTCCTATTTTTCGTTTGGCTCCGCCCCCTATTTTCAGAGTTATGGCCCCTGAAATAGTCAAAAATGCACATTTTCACCTTGTGACACGCCTAGCTCAAGAAGTATTTGATATAGATTCATGAAACCTTGCATGAGTCTTAATCATGATATGAACTTGCGCACCTCCTATTTTTCATTTTGGTCCGCCCCCTATTTTCAGAGTTATGGCCCCTGAGTAGTCAAAAATGCACATTTTCACCTTGTGATGCACCTAGTTCAAAAAGTATTTATTATAAATGATTTAAAACTTGCATAAGTATTTATCATGATATAAACTTACACACCTCTTATTTTTTGGCTGGCTCCACCCCCTATTTTTTAAAGTTATGGCCCCTGAAATAGTAAAAAAATGCACATTTTCACTTAATTATGTGCCTAGCTCAAAAAGTATTTGATGTGAATTTATGAAACTTTGTTTGTGTCTTTATCATGATGTGTCCTTGCACACTTGGCATTCTTCCTTAGAATCTTGGCGTTTATTACAAAGTTATGGCCCTTGAAATAGCCAAAATAGTGGATTTTTTGTTTGTGATGCTCATAGCACAAAAAGTATATGGTCTAGAATAATGAATCGTTTTCATAAAATGTTTGTTGAGGCTATACCCCATTAAGACTGCAAACATTTGAATTATTTCCCCATATTTGTGACAAATGTACCAGTGGGGAGCACGCCCTGTGTCCTACAGACACATTCTAGTTTTTCACTGAAAAGTTTTGAATTTAATGTTATCCTTGCTGTTTTAAATTTTTAAACTTGGTAATAATTAATGAATATATTTAATTGAAGTTGATTGTTTATGTTTACAGAAAGTATCAGAGCTGGCCAGAGCTAAAGGGCTACCTCGTGTGTACATCTCGGCCAACAGTGGAGCTAGGATAGGTCTGGCTGAAGAAATTAAACACTTATTCAGAGTGGCCTGGCAAGATCCTAAAGATCCAGATAAGGTATAAGTTTAGCTGAGCTAGCTTCAGTACAGGTTTACATTGCAGAGTCACTTATTATACACCCGAAGGGATGTATTATGTTATGACGGCGGTGTCTGTTCTTCCGTGCATCCATCTGTCCGTTAGCAATTTTGTGTCTGCTCTGTAACTCTTGAACCCCTTGAAGGATTTTGAAGAAACTTGACACAAATGTTCAACACATCAAGACAACGTGCAGAGCACAAGTTTTTGATGACTCGCTTCAAGGTCAACTTAGGTGTCAAAAGTAATATGACTTTGTTTCATGTCCTCTCTGTAATTCTTGAACTGCTTGAAGGATTTTAAAGCAACTTGACACAAATGTTCACCACAGCAAGACAACATGCAGAGTGCATGTTTTGGATGGCTCGCTTTGAGATCAAGGTCACACTTAGGGGTCAAAGGTCATACCGTCGGGCGTATATTGCTCCACATTGGGGTGCTCTTGTATTCTTGTGTAACAGTTGAGGTTTTTGCTCAAGAATTAATTTCTAATCGTAACTTAAGGATTCATATTTTCCAGTTTTGTTATCTGAATAGAGTATGACTGGTTTCCTATGATACTTGTTCGCATAATGCAACCCTTTGAAGGTCCTGTCTAATTTTCAGGTGACATACCTGATTTGCAAAATAAAGAGGATCCTTGGACTAAAGATTGAAGCAATTTTAAAGCTTAAGACTCCATTTTTGCTTTCCTTTTTAGGGTTTCAAATATTTATACCTGAGACCAGATGATTTTAAGAAAGTGTCAGCATCAAATTCTGTACGAGCCACATTAATAGAGGATCAGGGAGAGTCTCGGTACAAGATTACAGACATTATCGGCAAGGAAGAGGGGCTCGGTGTAGAAAATCTGCGTGGGTCAGGCATGATTGCAGGCGAATCTTCACATGCTTACAAAGATATTGTGACCATAAACTTGGTGTGTATTTTGATACTTGTACAAGCTGAAAATATTAGGCCTAAATTTAAAAGGGTTTTCTTTTTTTCATTTTGAATCAGTTGCTGAACTTGTTTAGAGCAATTTTCATATAATGGAAATATTTCTGGTACCTAGTTTTAGTTTAAGAGATATTTATTTTGAATCAGTAGCAGCAATTTTCAATTTAACAGACATACAGTCGTGTATTACTGGTTCCTACAGTTCTTACCATTGATCAAGCAAGATATCAGTGGCAGAGTACAAAATGTTAGATGATTTATATGGAATGCAATTGCTGATTGACATATGAATTTTAGAAACTGAAGTCAAGTGTCATTTATGTGAGATATTAGTATGCAACTTCTTGGTTTGAAATACAATGATAGTTCTGCATGGGTAGCTATTTTTGAAGAGTTTCAGACTGTATCTGATACAACTCTTGGGGTTGGGGGGGGGGGGGGGCGGGGATTGTATTCATCAGTCTAATACTCTATTAGTCCAGTGAAATTTAACCTTTTTATAGCTGTAGAATGCTCTTTTATGCAAAGTTATATTACAGGTTTTTTTTTCAAATACATAACAATGACAGAGAAAAAGAAAATTTAGCATTTTAAAGGTTGAGTTTCAGACTTAAAAGACCCTGCTCATGTGAACATACATGTAAGTGAGGAAAATGACTTTTTCTGCTATAATTTGTTTTCGCACTTGTTACAAATATATTGTTTCATATTATAGGTTACATGCAGAGCTATAGGTATTGGAGCCTATCTAGTGAGACTGGGTCAGAGAATTATTCAGGTGGAAAATTCACATATCATCCTCACAGGTGCTGGGGCTCTCAATAAGGTAATTTTTCCAGGTGTCTTTTGTAAGAGTAGTCCATGATCATAGTAAAACACAGTGTAGAAAACAACTGTTTCAGTTCATAGCTGTTTGTGTTGAAATTTCTTTGAAAAAGTTGAGTCTCTTTCCACTTTAATAATAAACATTTCAGGTGCTTAAATGTTTTTGAAGTGAACATTCTAATAACCTGAGAAAATCTATGAAAATATCTTCATTTTGGGTGATTGGTTGCTTATGGGTATTGAGAATTTTATTAGATTAATGGATTCTGTTTTCAAAGACATTAATTTCATGTAATAAAAATGATAAATATTGGGGGATTATGAAATTTTCCAAATGAAAGGTTTAGAATGTTTTAGGTGCTAGATTGTTTAAATAATGAACACATCTCATGTGCAAGTTTAATTAAGAAATAAACATATTACAGTGCCATTATCTTAAAGAATTGAACATATCACAGATACTAGATTAATAGAGAAATAAGTGTTTCAGAATATAGATGCTGTGAAATGAACCTATTTCAGGTGTTGGGACGTGAGGTATACACCAGTAACAACCAGCTAGGAGGTATTCAGATCATGCATAATAATGGTGTGTCCCACTCTACAGTTCCTGATGATTTTGGTGGAGTCTGCAAAATACTAGAGACCCTGTCATATGTTCCTGCTGTAAGTTTGGTTTTCAGCTGAAAAAAACATTATATGTCATGGATTTGTGTGTGTAATTTTGTACGTAAGACATGCCAGAATGTTTATACAGTTAGTTTATTCTTTTGTTGTAGCATGATGGACACTACATAGCGAGTTTATAATTGGTTCAAAGGAAGTCAATATTTCATATTGTTGGACCAATAAATTTTATTCCAAGGTGAAAGACTTCTGGTTCTGTAGTTTATTAGGATCAGCTACCAACAAACAGGAAGCTTTTTACATCATATTTTCATGGGCTTTGTATATAGCTTTTTGCTTGGAAGCCTCTATTGCTTATAAGATATATTTTAAAAAAAGCTTGTATTTGACAGGTACGAGGTGGCCCCCTGCCAGTTTTATCTGTCCATGACCCAGTAGACAGAGATATAGACTTCGTACCTACCAAGGCACCATATGATCCCCGCTGCATGCTCGCAGGTCGACCACACCCTGATAACAAGGGGGAGTGGCAGTCAGGTTTCTTTGATAAGGAATCCTTCAGTGAGATTTTACAACCATGGGCACAGACTGTTGTAGTTGGAAGGGCAAGGTTAGTGTGACAGAAGTTCATACACTTTTTTTTCTCTATTGGACAGGCTCAATTTTAAAATTGTAGGTGAAAAATTGTCCGATCAAATTTGTTATTGTAACTGCAAATACAGATATCACCAGTTTGCTTGTTTTGATTTTTGTTGAATGCTGATTTTTTAACAGAGCAGTGATCAGTTCTTCTCAGCAGTGTTCCTAGATTTTGTACCAGTACTAGCTTGTTCACTACAAATATCAGATCTTTCACACATAAAGCAGAGGTGGATGGTGAATGCCACCAGATATTTTATTCTGTCAAACTGATCAAGAACATTCACTTCACTTAGGGACCGAACCAACAATCCCATAATTCATAGTCCTACCAACTGCTGTGCTAGCCTGAAGAGTTCATCCACAGATTGATAAAATGTTAAAGAAGGATTTAAAGTTATCAAAGATGAAGAATTAATGTTGTGCAAAGCAAAAGTAGAATATAACTTTGTAAGACTTTGAATATTTCAGACTTGGAGGTGTACCAGTGGGTGTAGTGTCAGTGGAGACAAGAACAGTAGAGTTATCAATACCAGCAGATCCTGCTAACTTTGATTCTGAAGCCAAGGTCTGTACATTACTTAAATAACATTTGTAAAAATCTAGGTCTATGGGTAGGGAAGCATCTTTCAGTGAGATATTTCCTGACTAGACAAAAAAACTCATTTACCTAGCTTATTAAATACCCTAAAAATGTCACTATTTGCCTGCCTGACTGTTTTTGGTTACCTTGTCACCCTTTTCAGGTACCTACCAATGGAAATAAGGTTATTTCTAAGTAAAAATGTAGATTTGAATTTTAATTATGTCTGTATTCAGACCAAATTTGTTATAAGTATGGTTACTATTTCAGTGAAAGCTGACTATGTTGCATAAAGATTATATTTTATCATTATCAGGTAATACAACAAGCAGGGCAGGTATGGTTTCCAGACTCCGCCTTCAAAACAGCTCAGGCTATTATGGACTTCAACAAAGAAGAGTTGCCACTTATGATATTTGCCAACTGGAGAGGATTCTCTGGAGGAATGAAAGGTATAAAGACATTACATTTATGTTAATGCAGTTATCCACTTTTTAGCTCACCTGTCACAAAGTGACAAGGTGAGTTTTTGTGATCGCGCAGCGTCCGTCGTCTGTGCATGTGTCCATGCGTAAACTTTTCCTTGTGACATCTCTAGAGGTCACAGTTTTCATGGGATCTTTATGAAAATGGGTCAGAATGTTCATCTTGGTAAATTCTAGGTCAAGTTCGAAACTGGGTCACGTGCCATCAAAAACTAGGTGAGTAGGTCTAAAAATAGAAAAACCTTGTGACCTCTCTAGAGGCCATATATTTCACAAAATCTTCATGAAAATTGGTCAGAACGTTCACCTTGATGATATCTAGGTCAAGTTCAAACGTGCCTTAAAAAACTAGGTCAGTAGGTCAAATAATAGAAAAACCTTGAGACCTCTCTAGAGGCCATATTTTTCATGGGATCTGTATGAAAGTGGGTTTGAATGTTCATCTTGATGATATCTAGGTCAAGATCAAAACTGGGTCATGTGCAGTCAAAAACTAGGTCAGTAGGTCTAAAAATAGAAAAACCTTGTGACCTCTCTAGAGGCCATATATTTCATGAGATCTTCATGAAAATTGGTCAGAATGTTCACCTTGATGATATCTAGGTCAGTTTCGAAAGTGGGTCACATGCCATCAAAAACTAGGTCAGTAGGTCAAATAATAGAAAAACCTTGTGACCTCTCTAGAGGCCATATTTTTCATGGGATCTGTAGAAAGTTGGTCTGAATGATCATCTTTGATATCTAGGTCAAGTTCGTGTAGCTCAAATAATAGAAAAATCTTGTGACCTCTCTAAAGGCCATATTTTTCATGGGATCTGTATGAAAGTTCGTGTGAATGTTCATCTTGATGATATCTAGGTCATGTTGGAAACAGGGTCATGTGCGGTCAAAAACTAGGTCAGTAGGTCTAAAAATAGAAAAACCTTATGACCTCTCTAGAGGCCATACTTGTGAATAGATCTCCATAAAAATTGGTCAGAATGTTCATCTTGATGATATCTAGGTCAAGTTGGAAAGTTGGTCATGTGCCTTCAAAAAGTAGGTCATTAGGTCAAATAATGAAAAAACGTTGTGACCTCTTTAGAGGCCATATTTTTCATGGGATCTGTATGAAAGTTGGTCTGAATGTTCATCTTGATGATATCTAGGTCAAGTTTGAAACTTGGTCAACTGCGGTCAAAAACTAGGTCAGTAGGCCTAAAATTAGAAAAATCTTTTGACCTCTCTTGAGGTCATATTTTTCAATGGATCTTCATGAAAATTGATCTGAATGTTCACCTTGATGATATCTAGGTTAGTTTCGAAAACTGGGTCACGTGCGGTCAAAAACTAGGCCAGTAGGTATAAAAATAGAAAAACCTTGTGAACATCTCTAGAGGCCATATTTTTCATGAGATCTTCATGAAAATTAGTGAGAATGTTCACCTTGATGATATCTAGGTAAAATTCAAAATAGGGTCACGTACCTTTGAAAACTAGGTCAATAGGTCAAATAATAGAAAAACCTTGTGACCTCTCTAGAGACCATATTTTTCAATGGATCTTCATGAAAATTGGTCAGAATTTTTATCTTGATAATATCTAGGTCAAGTTCGAAACTGGGTCACATGAGCTCAAAAACTAGGTCACTATGTCAAATAATAGAAAAAACGACGTCATACTCAAAACTGGGTCATGTGGGAAGAGGTGAGCGATTCAGGACCATCATGGTCCTCTTGTTATATTTGGGAGACGAGGCAGTTTTCAGCAATACTGTATGTGAGTCCATCCATGCATGTGTATGTTGTTGTGTTACAAATAATCAGCACTTTATCATCATCATCATTTAGTGACAGTCATTATTTGCTATGGTTACATGTACCATGTATGTGTACTGATTGGTAAGTAGGGCTATGAAACTATGAACATAATTCTGTTCAGTCTGACGAATTTTTATCTCTTTTATATACAGTTAAATTTGTTTGAGAGGTGATGTCTGTTAAGAGATGAGGCCACTTGCATTAAGAGACCACGTTTTTGTTCTTTTTTGCATTGAAGGTATGTTGTGCTAAGAGACGAGATCTGTTAAAAGACTACTTTATGCCCTTCCCTTTGCTGGTCCCTTAATGCAAGCTGTACTGTAAATGAGATTTGAAATTATACATTTAACAAATTGTATTAATGTTTGATGGTAAAATGCTGTAAAAATACAACAATTTATCTACCAGCTTTATCATTTCATTACAAAAATTCTAATGGAACTTTCAGCTATACTAATAAATTTAATATATATATAATAGAAAATGATAGATTGATATTAAGTTTGATAAAATATAACCATTTTTGGTGTAATTTTTTTTTTTTTTTTTTTTGGTATTGTAGCTCACCTGATTTCTATATCTGATATAAAACAATACATTTGCACTTTCTTTTATGTTGACCTAATTAAATATGTTTGCAGACATGTATGACCAGGTTTTGAAGTTTGGAGCATACATCGTAGATGCCCTGTGTGAATATGAACAACCAGTCATGATCTATATCCCACCATACGCAGAACTTAGGGGTGGAGCCTGGGTAGTTGTTGATCCCACCATCAATCAAAGACACATGGAAATGTTTGCTGATCAGCTTAGCAGGTAAGATCAAGAACTTAGGGGTGGAGCCTGGGTAGTTGTTGATCCCACCATCAATCATAGACACATGGAAATGTTTGCTGATCAGCTTAGCAGGTAAGATCCAGAACTTGGAGGTGGAGCTTGGGTAGTTGTTGATCCCACCATCAATCATAGACACATGGAAATGTTTGCTGATCAGCTTAGCAGGTAAGATCCAGAACTTAGGGGTGGAGCCTGGGTAGTTGTTGATCCCACCATCAATCATAGACACATGGAAATGTTTGCTGATCACCTTAGCAGGTAAGATCCAAAACTTTGGGGTGGATCTTGGGTAATTGTTGATCCTGTCATTTATCCTAGACACATGGAAATGTTTGCTGATCACCTTAGCAGGTAAGATCCAAAACTTAGGGGTGGATCTTGGGTAATTGTTGATCCTGTCATTTATCCTAGACACATGGAAATGTTTGCTGATCACCTTAGCAGGTAAAAAAACAGATAACATAAACATATTAAATCAAAATTAATGCTTCTAAGACAAAAAGGTTGAAATTCAGTTCATAGGACTGTTTGAGGTGAAGAACAAAAACTTGACAACAGATCCCGGATTTAGTTAGCTGATTTTGAAAGACTGCCTCCCCCTCTCCTTCACACATACTTGCCTTCTACAGGTTAACAATGGTTTTTAGATTTGAGCTGGTATATATTTAATGGGTCTATCAAGTGTTAACCAATCATAAAAATCTTACTAGATGGGGGAAATTGGGGATTTTTTTACCTCTATGCAAATGTGTGCTAAGATGTTGGAACTTTAAACACCAGCCTACTCCTGATCGAAAAAAAATAAAAACAACACCCGTTCTGTTTAATTCTTCAGTAGCATCCTACTCTTTTTAGTCGTTTTTGAGTCGGCTAAAGGCTGTCAGCGATTCTCTAAATGGACCGAATAACACGTGAAGGGATGTAGTTCCATTAGATTTCTCAAATTTCAAACAGTTCACTGCATGAATGAAGTTAAGTTGTGTCAATTCCCTTTGCTATGACCAATATACGATGTAATCTGTCATATTTATAACTTGTAATTGTGCAATACTCGAATGTAACTCATTAAGCATAAATGTGCATTTTAAGAATTGCGCAGGCTTACAAAGCTTGCGTAACATCCAGCGAAAGACAAAAAATAGTTCCACAGGGCTCCAGATAAGATGCGTATTAGCGTAAATTACGTATAGAAATAATGCAAATACGCATGTCTAATAATTTCTAAGCGTATATAAACGTATATAAAATTACAGAAACGCACACAATGCTTTTTTAAAAACAAAATCTGAATCGTCTGGATGCGTTAGGTAACATAGCCGATCAGCCTTAATTCTCCCACATTGAACGTATACACGCATCGTATGATTTCTATAAACTTCGCGTGGGTTGAATTTTGCAGTCAGTAAACGGATAAATTATCGGAAGAAGAAGCTCTTATACTGGTTTGTTTAGTTACTACTGATATTAAAAATGATTTTAATTCTTATTTTTCGAGAAATAAACAAATCGGCGAAACATTAAATTGTATTTTCTTGTAGTTTTTGAAATCGAAAGTAGATCGTCTATGTTTGGCTGCTTTTACGAAACGAAACAACTTTTTTATGAAAAGATTTAAATAAGAGGTAATTTAACCGTAAACTTCAATGTCAGATACTGCCAATTGCTGCTAAATGTCTCCGTATCATCACAGTTTGTAAAATATATTGTTGAAACTGAAGAAAAGTGTAATCGTATCCGGATATAATATTTTGGGTAAATATCGAGCTGTGTTATGAAATTTTAAGAAAATAACTAAAAACAAACTGAAACTGGTAGACTATACTGTCAGTACATCAATCATTAGCCGACTCAGGCCCTTCAGGCCTTTGATTTGTCAGTTTAAACTCCCAAGAAAAGCTAATATTTATGTCTCCCCCAGGAGACATATTGTTTTTGCCCTGTCCGTCCGTCCGTACGTACGTCACACTTCATTTCCGAGCAATAACTGGAGAACCATTTGACCTAGAACCTTCAAACTTTATAGGATTGTAGGGCTGCTGGAGTAGACGACCCCTATTGTTTTTGGGGTCACTCCGTCAAAGGTCAAGGTCACAGGGGCCTGAACATTGAAAACCATTTCCGATCAATAACTAGAGAACCACTTGACCCAGAATGTTGAAACTTCATAGGATGATTGGTCATGAAAAGAAGATGACCCCTATTGATTTTGGGGTCACTCCATCAAAGGTCAAGGTCACAGGGGCCTGAACATGGAAACCATTTCCGATCAATAACTGGAGAACCACTTGACCCAGAATGTTGAAACTTCATAGGATGATTGTACATGCAAAGTAGATGACCCCTATCGATTTTGGGGTCACTCCATTAAAGGTCAAGGTCACAGGGGCCTGAACATTGAAAACCATTTCCGGTCAGTAACTTGAGAACCACTTGACCCATAATGTTGAAACTTAATAGGATGATTGGTCATGCAGAGTAGATGACCCCTAACGATTTTGGGGTCACTCTGTGAAAGGTCAAGGTCACAGGGGCCTGAACATTGAAAACCATTTCCGGTCAGTAACTTGAGAACCACTTGACCCAGAATGATGAAACTTCATAGGATGATTGGTCATGCAGAGTAGATGACCCCTAACGATTTTGGGATCACTCTGTTAAAGGTCAAGGCCACAGGGGCCTGAACATGGAAAACCATTTCCAATCAATAACTTGAGAACCTCTCGACCCAGAATGTTGAAACTTCATAGGATGATTGTTCATACAGAGTAAATGACCCCTATTGTTTTTGGGGTCACTCCATCAAAGGTCAAGGTCACAGGGGCCTGAACATTGATAACCAGTTCCGATCAATAACTTGAGAACCACTTGACCCAGAATGTTGAAACTTCATAGGATGATTGAACATGCAGAGTAGATGACCCCTATTGATTTTGGAGTCAGTCAATTAAAGGTCAAGGTCACATTGGCCTGTTCATGTAAAATCATTTTTTGGAAATAACTTGAGAACCACTTGACCTACAATGTTGAAACTTAATAGGATGATTGGACATGCAGAGTAGATGACCCCTATTTATTTTGAGGTCACTTGATCAAAGGTCAAAGTCACAGGAGCCTGAACAGTGACTTGAGAACCACTAGGCCAAGAGTTTTGAAATTTAGCGGGATGACTGGACATGCCAAGTAGATGATCCCTATTGCAGCCAACCATCAGTGTCTCTTTGACTTTCGCTCCTGACCCCTATTGACTTCTTGCCTATAGGACTTTGCATTTGGGGAGACATGCGCTTTTTTACAAAAGCATTTTCTAGTTTTTCTATATTTTTGCAGGGGAGGTGTGTTAGAACCAGAGGGTACTGTCGAGATTAAGTATCGCAAGAGAGATCTTCAGAAAACCATGTGGAGAATAGATCAAAAATGCCGTCAACTTGTGGAGAAGATGGCTAACCCTCAAAACTCTGAAGAGGCAAATAAGAAATATGCAGAGGAACTGAGAAAGCGTGAAGATCTTTTGATGCCAATGTACCACCAGGTGGCAGTTCATTTTGCTGATCTCCATGATACTCCGGGTCGTATGGAGGCTGTAGAAGTGATCTCAGTAAGTTTTGGCATAATTATGTATTTAAACGTCATTGGAGAAAATATTTTCTTGTGTGAAATTAAGAAAATGTATGTTAGACATGGCACTTTAATAAGAGTGTGTCTAAAGTGATTCAGTGTTGGCAAGTTAGTACCAGTATAAAATCCCATAATACCATTTTTTTCATGCATATATAATTTTCACTATATTTGCATGCCCCTAAATTTTGCAAAAAATAGATCAGCGAAAACTTAATACAAGAAATTCACAAGTTTCTATAACTGGATTTCCTCCTTTCGATTTGCTTCCCGGCGGTGGCGTAAATAGTACACGTTGTGTTATCCAGGTATTAGATCAATATCTATACCAATATCAGATAATACAATAATACCATAATTGTATTTTGGGGGATACTAAGCGTTTAATGTTTTCAATAATGTCCAGTGTCCAATAAAAGGTTAATTCAGAGCTTATACACAGGTGTACAAACATAGGCAGTTTAACAATAAGTAGTTTAACAATAAGGTGAGACAAGGCAATAAGTGTGAAATACCAGGTACTTACCTGTCTACAATTAACCAATAGGAAAATTGAAAACTGTAAATTATAAAAATGACAATAAACTGGCTTTATTGTAAGAATGACAGGGGTTACTGAATGGTTTTGAGAGGTCCGGCATTTCCCTGAAAGCTAGCGAATAATGGTACTGTAACATGCTGAGAATATTGTTTCTGATGAATGGCTGCAGATTCTGAAATGTGTAATTTTGTAAATAAATACGCATAAAATATGTGTTTTATAATTGAATAAAGCAATGATATATGCCTTTTATTTGTAGAAAATGTTAAGTAACTGTGCAAATAATAAGAAAACGGAGTATATCCAGGCTACGGTACATACTGGTACATAGCATCATTAATCTCAGATGAATAGAGTAATGTCCCTTTGCCAGCAGAAGTAATGTGAAAATAAGAGTCGGGTATAACAAATTCGCTAAAATTAGATTCGCTAAATTAAAATTAATGCTATAAACCCCAAATTTGCTGTACGCAAAAAATAACTGATATACGGTACCAGGTTTATTGCCTAACTGTCCTAAATGACTGAAACACCGTGTAAAATTCAACGTTAAAACCAGTGAAATACACTGCCATTCCTGTTACAGATTTAATTTTCAGGCAGATAAAATAACTTTTTTCTTTCATTGTTACCAGGGTGTGCTAGATTGGAAGAGAAGTAGAGAATTTTTCTACTGGAGGATAAGACGTCGATTGTTAGAAGAAAACTTGAAGAAGAAAGTACGTCAGTTTACAGAGAAGAAAACGGATGGACAGCTGGGCTCAATGATGAGTAGATGGTTTGCTGAGGAGAAAGGAACTGTAAATGTAAGATTTAATGCATGTTACTTTTATCTTAATAATGAATGATATAAGTTTGTTTTTTCATGGTCAGAATAAAAGTTAAAATTTCCAGTAGTTTTATAAACTCTTTGACATAAAATTGGAAGAACAGGTTGTAAAATCACATGCTGTTGTTGTTAGTGATGGTGATATTATGTTGTTTTCAGTCCTACCAATGGGAGGATGATAAGGTTGTGGTAGAATGGCTGTCAGAACAACTTGATGAAACTAACAGTAAAAGTCTTATCAGTGAAAATGTACGGTGCTTAAAGAGAGAACATGTTCTTAATCAAGTTAGAGGGTATGTGCAACATTTTACTACCAAATTTATGATACGATCCATGTTAGATAGATAGATAGATTAGAGATTTAGATTTAGATTTAGATTAGATTAGATTAGATTAGATTAGATTAGATTAGAAACTTTGCAATAATTCTGTGTGTGCATACATAATAGTAAGGGTCTACTAAAGTTGTCAGAATATTATTAATCTGGTTGCCTGCTACAGGTAAATCTATACCTTATGTGAATAACTTTTGATTTTATTGATAAAAAGGATTCTTTATAAGCATCTAAACTTTGGTTAGACTGAAAGGCTGGTGAGTTTGTATCTTGCTCTCAGTATTGTTTATAATGTTCAGACGAGTTGTTTTAAATTTTTGCAGATTGATAGAAAACAACCCTGAGGTTGCCATGGATTCCATTGTTCATATCACCCAGCACATGACCTCGGCCCAGAGGTCAGAGGTGTCCAGAATTCTAGCAAGTATGGAAACATAGGTCACGTGACTGATGAGACCACATATATGATTTAAAGTGTCAGTAGTAGTTCAAACAGTGCTGCAATGTGCAATACATGCATTTAATGCTTAGAGGGAGATATTGAGAACAAAAGAACTACATTGCTGTGGTTTTCAGGAACAGGGTATGCAATATATGCTTAACTTCCTGGTCTCTTATGAAGTGCCAATTATTTAATGTGCATTTTTCACATAACTGCTGACTTTGTATAGTTACCATGATATTATGTGACAAAAGATTATCCATTTGAACAAAAATTCTGGTATTATAATGTATTTTGAAAGCATCATCTGTTGATGCACTGTGACATTTAAATTTGTTCTAAACATTGTGTCAAAACAATCAGTTTTCTGGCAGAAGTGTTATTCTTCCATGATACATAAGTACTAGTACATACTGGTACATTAGTACTTACCTGGACATTAAGATAAACTAACAGATAATTGTAATTGTAAAACTTTTTTTACCAAAGTCCAAAAATGGTCATAATTAGGCAATGTAAAATAGTATGGAAGACCTCTTATCAACTGCAGTTCGATTTTCTTCCTTAATTAAAAACAAAAAAACAGGAACCAGTTTGCCAAATTTAGCAGTGTACAATCGGGGTATAGGTATATACAATCAATTTGTTATTAATTCTCAGTGCTATGATTGTGTTCAGGATATACATTGAATCATCATTGAAACTTGAAATGTGACATCTGTGTGTTGTGTTGATAATACATTGTGTTGTGATTGAGTTTAGAAATGATGAACAGCACAACCATGTTTTAATATATTTAAACATGAAAAAGAGGTTATATGTCGGCAGAATAATTTTAAGACATTGACATCAATATTGCTGTGTTTTTGTGAACGTGAATGGGAATTTTCATTTTAGAATAATGGATAAATCATTAACTGATTTTAATTATTAACTTAACCAGAACCAAATTTATACTTTTATTGTTTGTTTTTTTGCAAAGCATGTAACATGTAGGCAGCAAGATTTATAAAGGCATAGCGTCAGTATTTATATTCAGTCTACCGTCTGTATATTTATAGATGATTCAGGGATGTAAATGTGTGTTGAATGTTTCATTTAGTTTAGAATGAATGTTGTTAATGTATTTCTTAATGGGGAAGTTTGTTGTAACCTGGGCATTGTATTTTTTGTTGTAAAAGATGTTCATTTATAACCAGCATGCATTTGTTAATAAATTCACCAAACTTCACTTTCTAGTGCAGTACAACAGTCAGTTATATGGAACATTTTTTCAGTCTATTCACTTTTGCCCATTTGAAAAGTGATGATTATTAGTGTTAAACTATGTGAACTAAATTAATTTCTGTATTGTATATAAATTATCCACAATTGAAATATTAAAATTATGCTGAATGATTAAATTTCATAAGCATAAATTTTCTTTGTTTCGACTGATTTGTGGGAGAATAGTTTATTGAATTTGTTCATTAAGATTTAATTTTGTTTGTTAATGAAACCACGTACCCAATTTTTGAAAATAAGTCTCCTGTGAATGATAATGATTTTGCATTCTAACATGGCTCGATTTGATTTCCAGTTAAACAAAAAAGGAAATCAAGCTCTGTATAGTCCGTGATAAACAACGGTTGACGCATGGACTGGTAAGAGAACATTATGACGTCAAATTGCCGCATGATGTCTGATACATTACTCCTTGGGCAAATGAAGTCCAGCATAATATTTATTAAAATATGTCATTGAGCATGTCGGAAAGAAAACAATCAAGGCCTTCTTGTGATTTATCATCTAATTTACCACGGCTCATCGTTTGATGCTTCAGTATTTAACCACTCAGGCTAACGCCCTCGTGGATCAGTTCCTACGCATCTGAACTCTGAACCATGGTATGTTAGACGACAGACCATTTTAAGGCCTTGATTATTTGTTAAATATACTGTGGAATCATTTTACTTCGTTGGCACAAAATTTTGTTGTTCGGACCAAAATAGCTATACCGTTGGGATATCAATTTGTATAATGGATGGAAATATTACTTCTTCAGGATTTCATTCTGTTGATTGACTCCACCACGAAATCCATCATTTAGTCCCCCACAAGTATTAATAATTTCGCGATATTTATACATTTTTTTCTGTAATTGTTGGGATCAATTTTATAGACTGTTTTCATTCATTATATGCTTGTTTATTTATTATCATTGTTAATGATTAAGTATTCTATGTTGATGTATAAATTGCTCAATTTTGTTTTTTAGTTAGTGGCTACATGTAAGTGCTGTCTATTTAGTTCTTAACCTTAACAAATTTAGATTGGTTTCTTGTTGATGTTACAACCAATTAAGATAACTAGCAAAATGTAACCCTCACTGAGAATGTGATAAAATGTTTCTGGAAGGAATGAACAGTGCTGAGTTTGTTGAATTCTAAAGAAGTTTTCGTGAATTCATCTCTATTAAAATCAGCGTTGCCCCCCATGTTACCGAAGTAGGCGGTACACAACACTTCTAATCAGGAGGTCGTAGGTTTGAATTTTGAGCAAGTCATATATGCTTGATGATTGACTGATGACAATATTCTTTAGCCATCTGTCCACCATCTTTGATTCATATGTGGAAGTTGTACCTTACTTGTGGAGACCAGGGTAATACTGATATGATTAACTCTGAACGCCATGTAGAAATGCTGTGTATAAATGAAATACAGTTGAAAAACTCTTGTTTAACAAAACCAATACTGAATCGGTGTAGTTTGTTAACTGGTCTAAAACTTTTATAACAGTGAAATTTATTAGTCCCCTACTGGTTGAAAACCAGTTTCGGGGACTATAGGAATGCGCTTTTCCGTCATTCCATCCGTCTGTCCAATTTCATGTCCGGTCCATAACTCTGTCATCCATGAAGGGATTTTAATATTACTTGGCACAAATGTTCCCCATGATGAGACAATGTGTCGTGCGCAAAACCCGGACCCCTATCTCAAAGGTCAAGGTCACAGTTGGAGGTCAAAGGTCAGCAGGGCTTTTTATCCTGTCCGGTCCATAACTCTCCCATCCATGAAGGGATTTTAATATTATTTGGCACAAATGTACCTCATAATAAGACGATGTGTCATGCACAACTTTCAGACCCCTAGCTCAAAGGTCAAGGTCACACTTAGCAGTCAAATGTTAACATGGCATTAACAGGGTCTGTTTCATGTCCGGTCCATAACTCTGTCATTCATTAAGGGATTTTAATATCACTTGGCACAAATGTTCCCCATGATAAGACGATGTATCATGCTCAAAAGCTTGACCCCTGGCTCAAAGGTCAAGGTCACAATTGGGGGTTAAAGGTCAACTGGGCTTTTTTCCTGTCCGGTCCCTAGGTCTAAGGTCAAGGTCATACTTGGAGGCCAAAGGTTAAATTTAAGAATAACTTTGTCCGAAGCAGTTCTTCTTCATGCTTGGAGGGATTTTGCTGTAACTTGGCACAAATGTTCACCACCATGAGGCACCCTTGATTTGAGAATTACGTCCCTTTGTTTTTTCGGTAAATAGATTATAACGTTACTTTTTTATTACTGGCCCTAGGGAAAGATCGAGACTACTTTTCTGTGGTACAACATACATGTTACATCGAATTTTTAGGTGTATTTTGACTTATTTCTACCTGGTAAAGAGTTTTGTTTGGACTTATAATAAAAAAATTTTTTCAGGATTAATTTCCCTTTGTTTTTACTATAATACTATAAATAACTTGAATGATAACTTTTTTATAATTGGCCAAAAAATCCATGTGAAAACTAACTGTAGGTTTTTATACATGCAAATTTTAATCCAAGGTTTTGTTATAACATATTGTATATATAGTACAATATTGTTTATACATAATTGACAGATATCAGTTCATTATGTTATACTGCAGTAGAAAAAATTAGGTGTCTACCAGTAGGGAACTTTGTATTGCATGGCATACTTCATTCACTTGTTTGTTTAGTTTCTTTGTTTTGTTTTTCATTGTTTTATTGAACACTAATTACATACAAAGATACATACAGTTTTCCCAGATTGTAGTAAAATTTCACCCACAAGAGCACCAATGTTGAAAATATCTATATACTAGTAGGTTATGTATTATTTCTCTTTGGAATGTGATATTTTATTGATATACTGTTGTTATTCATTTTAAGACTTAAGTATATATTTGTCTATCATTTGTACTTCTACATTTTTAATATATTTTTGTAGAATAGAATATGTGTCAGATAATTGTATTAAGAAATTTGTGCAAAAGCTATTAAAAATACATACATAAGTAAAGAGTGTTATTTTATTTTATGCTAACTGATGAAATACTGTGTTTTATCAGTGAGATATAATCCGTATCACTCACTGCATATCACTCCCTGTAAATGCCAATCTACTTGTACATTGTGTATAAATTTTAAATTATTTGCTTAAAACAAGATAGAAATTGTAGTCGCCCTTTGTTCTTCACAGTATATTTCTCAATTCAAGTTATTTTACTTAATGAGAATTTCATAACGTTATGCAGCAAAAAATAAAATAAAATGGGACTTTGTTGTTTGCGTCTTTCTAACGTCACAACACGTCTGACGTCATGCCGTTTACGCGCGTCTGTTTCCTGCACTGAGATTAAAATTTGTTGTAAAATGCACATCTCAACGTAGTTAAGCATAAAATAAAAAGAAAATTTGTTTTGAGTGAATATGGAATGTATCTCGCCTCGAAGTGAGAAAATTTTCACATTTTCACTCGCGCTACACGCTCCTGAAAATACTTGAAATTTTCTCACCCCGAGATATATTCCATATTCACTCAAAACAAACAAATATCCTCTATGTATTCACTCGATGTACAAGTTTTGTGAAAACAAAATCATGCCGGGCTCCTGTCGAATAACTTGGAATGTACATTATATGTACTCCTGACCTTTAACTTCCTGTAGAAGAAGATTCACAGGCAATTTGATGAAATTTGAAATCGTTAACCACAGGTATATTATATAGAATTTTAATATAAAATAGACCGGCTTCACTGTTCATAATCATGATTTTCATGCTTTTTCAGTGACAATTAAAGGTTAAAAGGTAGGACTAGAGCAGGTCTTTAAGAAATAATATATCCCAAACAGTGATATGTCATTGAATAAAATCATTGTTTGGAGTTTAGATGCGAAGGAATTATATCACGAGGGCATAGCCCAAGTGATATAATAATATGCATCTAAACGGCAAAAATTGATTTTATTCACAGTTTGAGATATATTATTTCAATTCCAACAGGTTATCAAGGATTATTATGTACGTCCTTGACGATATCCATCAAATATGTGCCCGATATCTGTTTATTTCTTTTCCAACGCGCCGCTATGCCATCTAACACTATGACGTAATAATTGTGACGTCAGAAAAATGAATTGTTGAATGATAACACAGTTTTCAGCCTTCTTTGTTTAATAGGAAAACAAATTGGGTCGTTGGAATCAATATTATTCAGCATCTGAGATGTCAAGATTCAGAATATTGTAAACTATTCACAAGATATTACCTTAAAAATTCAGGTGTACATGGAAAAAGAAGCAAACTTGCACATTTTGTGTGGATTTACCTTTGGGGAGTGATTTGACAGAATTTATCAGACAATTTTAGCCCGTGCTTGTTCAGGGTTCACACAATATATATGGCCAGTTTTTAGCTCACCTCCACTGTGTGAACTATTATTTACGGAATCCTGTTAGTGCCATGTGAAATGTTGTCCGTCTCCCCTCAAAGGCGACGCACGACATTGCAACAATGCAATACGACACGCGACAATGCGATACAACACGCAACAATGCGATATAACATTGGTCAAAATGTTGCAATGTCATGCGTCGAGTTGGCAATTCTGTCGCATCGCATTGTCGTCCGTCATATCGCATTGTTGCACATTTTCACGCGTTGCTAAAATGCAGGACATGACGCGCGACAATGCGATACGAGGTGTGCCACAATTGCCAACTCGATGAACGACATTGCGAAGCAACATCGCGACATTTTGACAAATGTTATATCGCATTGTTGCGCATCGCATTGTTGCATGTCATATTGTATTGTCGCTGGTCGTATCACATTGTCGCGATGTCGTATTACAATGTCATGCATCGCCTTAGAGGGGCGACGGACGACATTTCACATGGCACTAACCATGGATTCCATAATTATTAGTATAGGAAGATCTTCTGGCGTGCATCATCCCGAGTCGACATTTTTAGCTCTGCTGTACAAAGTATACTCTGGAACATGAAGTAATTATTCCTCATTAGAATCTATTACCCACATCATTATAACACAAGAGCCATTTTTGCCATGGGCTAAACTCAAGAAAAAGGAATAATGTCAACATTGTGAGATACATGCCCCCTGAAAATGCTTGACAGAATAATAAAGTTCACACAAGGGCTACAACTCCAATAAAACAAGATGGCCCTAGGTCGCTCACCTGAGAAACACACCATAACAGTGTAAACATGTTTGACTAATGATTTCATAGAAACAAATATTTTGACCAATTTCCATTAAGATTGGACCAAAAATGTGGTCTCTTAAGTGTAAACTTGACCTTAATTTCATCAAGGCTATCATTCTAACCAAATTTCATGAGGGGCCTCCGTGGCCGAGTGGTTAGAGTCGTTGACTTCAAACCATTTGCCCCTCATCGATGTGGGTTCGAAACCTCATTTGAGGCGTAGAATTCTTCACGTGAGGAAGCCATCCAGCTGGCTTACGGAAGGTCGGTGGTTCTACCCAGGTGCCCGCTCGTGATGAAAGTATGCACGGAGGGGCACCTGGGGTCTTCCTCCACCATTAAAGCTGGAAAGTCGCCATATGACCTAAAATTGTGTCGGTGCGACGTTAAACCCAACAAAATAAATAAAATAAACAAATTTCATGAAGATCAATTGAAAAATACAGTCTCTATTGCATACACAAGGTTTTTCTTTGATTTGACCTAGAGACCTAGTTTTTGACCCCAGATGACCCATATTCTAACTTGACCTAGATTTCATCAAGGCAATCATTCTGACATAATTTTATGAATATCCAGTGTAAAATGCAGCCCCCATAGCATACACAAGGTTTTTCTTTAATTTGACTGGGTGACCTAGTTTTTGACCCCAGATGACCCATATTCAAATTTGACCTAGATTTTATCCAGACAAACATTCTGACAAAATTTCATGAAGATCCGGTGTAAAATGCAGTCTCTATTGCATACACAAGGTTTTTCTTTGATTTGACCTAGTGACCTAGTTTTTGACCCTAGATGACTCGTATTCAGACATGACGTAGATTTTACCAAGGCAATCATTCTGACCAAAATTCAGATCAGAATTATTGCCTTGATAAAATCTAGGTCGAGTTCGAAAATGGGTCATCTGGGGTCAAAAACTAGGTCACTAGCTCAAATCAAAGAAACACCTTGTGTATGCGATACAGGCTGTATTTTTCAACTGATCTTCATGAAATTTGGTCAGAATGATTATCTTGATGAAATCTAGGCCAAGTTCGAAAATGGGTCATCTGTGGTCAAAAACTACATCACTAGGTCAAATCAATAAAAAACTTCGTGTATGTGATAGAGGCTGTATTTTTCAATTGATCTTCATGAAATTTGGTCGGAATGATTGCCTTGATGAAATCTAGGCCAATTTCGAAAATGGGTCAGCTGGGTTTAAAAACTAGGTCACTAGGTCAAATCAAAGAAAAACCTTGTATGTGCGATAGAGGCTGTATTTTTCAATTGATTTTCATGAAATTTGGTCAGAATGATTGCCTTGATTAAATCTAGGTTTAGTTTAAATATGGGTCGTCTGGGGTCAAAAAATAGGTCACTAGGTCAAATCAAAGAAAAACATTGTATATGCGATAGAGGCTGTATTTTTAAATTGATCTTCATGAAATTTGGTCAGAATGATTGCCTTGAGAAAATCTAGGTCGAGTTCGAATATGGGTCATCTGGGGTCAAAAGCTATGTCACTAGGTCAAATCAAAGAAAAACCTTGTGTATGCGATAGAAACTGTATTTTTCAATTGATCGCCATGAAATTTGGTCGGAATGATTGCCTTAATAAAATCTAGGTTAAGTTCGAATATAGGTCATCTGGGGTCAAAAACTAGGTCACTAGGTCATATCAAAGAAAAAAACCTTGTGTATGGGATAGAAGCTGTATTTTTCAATTGATCTTCATAAAATTATGTCAGAATGATTGCCTCGATGAAATCTAGGTCGAATTTGAATATGGGTCATCTGGGGTCAAAAAATAGGTCACTAGGTCAAATCAAAGAAAAACCTTGTGTATGCGATAGAGACTGTATTTTTCAATTGATCTTAGTGAAATTTGGTCAGAATGATTGCCTTGAATAAATCTAGGTCTTGTTCGAATGTGGATCATCTGGGGGCAAAAACTAGGTCACTAGGTCATATCTAAGAAAATACTTGTTTAAACTCAAGAGACCACATTTTTGGTACAATCTAAATGAAAATTGGCCAGAATATTTGTTTCCATGAAATCACTAGGTCAAACATGTTTACACTGTTGTGGTGTGTTTCTCAGGTGAGCGACCTACGGCCATCTTGGCCCTCTTGGTTCTTCCATGTGGCCACATGAGGTTAGTGGCTAAGGAGATACGGATGACAGATGGGAGACAGACATTCAATGATCCTAAAAGCTCAGCATGAGCGCTTCTTCCTCGGGTGAGCTAAAAAGAAAACCTTTAAATGGTTTATTCTAATAAACTCCTTGATGTTACTTTTTATGCCCCACAAGGTGGGCATATTAAAATTGCACAGTCCTTCCGTCCGTGTAAATTCTTGTCTGGGCTGTAACTCTGCCATCCATAAAGGGATTTAGAAATAACTTTGCATAAATGCTCACCATAATGAGATGACATGTCATGCGCAAGACCCAGACACCAAGCTCCAAGGTGAAGGCCACATTTAACAGGGTCTGTTTCGTGTCCAGTCCTTAACTCTGCCATCCATGAAGGCATTTTGAAATAACTTGGCATAACTGTTTACCAAAATGAGACGATGTGTCATGCGCGCGCAAGACCCAGACCTGTAGCTCCAAGGCCGAAGTCACTTAGAAGTCAAAGGTCAACGCCTGTTTGGTATCCGGTTCCTAACTCTTCCATTTATCAAGGGATTTTGAAATTACTTGGCATAAATGTTCCCCATAATGAGAGGACGTGTCAAGTGCAAGATCCAGACCCCTAGCTCTAAGGTCAAGGTCACATGTTAACATGGTCTGTTTCTTGTCTGGTCCATAACTCTGCCATCGATAATGGGATTTTAAAATTACTTTGCATAAATGTTCCCTATATTGAGATGACGTAACTCCAAGGTTAAGGTCACAGAAGTCAAAGGTTACAGGGTCTGTTTCTTGTCCGGTCAATAACTCTGCCATTCATTAAGGGATTTTAAAATTACTTGGCACAAATGTTCCCTATAATGAGTTGATGTGTCATGCGCAAGACCCAGACCCAGCTCCAAGGTCAAGGTTACCTTTGGAGAACATTTTTTTTTTTTGTCAGGTCACAAAATGATTCATACCTAAACTATTCTGGCATATTTTGCGCAGACAACTGTAGTATTCTTGGGCACATTTCGGGGACATTTGTCACTAATAGTGACAGCTCTTGTTTTGACACAGTGTTTCATGACATAATTATATTCAAGGTGAAACTGTCAAGGTTGGGTTATTAAGCGACTTTGTGCCATCTTGTTACTCTGAATGAATAATTCTGACCAAACAGTACTTAGAAAGATAACATGGATATCTAGCACTGGACTGTAATTTGCCTGCTGCAGTCAAGGTCAATGTTGCTGTTACTAAATAGAAAAGTCATTTCTGTAATGAGGTAAAGCTTTATACACAGGCAGTTCATGAGGAAAGGAACTTTCAAGTATTGTATTTTGGTGTCAATATCACAATTTCTAGCTTATATCTTAAAAGTTTAGAATGACAAACTTGATTCATATCAAGTTTAACTAGAGTTCTAAGTTTAGGATTGTATTTGCAGCCACTGAGGTGAAGGTCAAGGTCGCTCTTACTTCAAAAGAAGAGATTTATACTAATAATTCTATTTCAGAATGATCAAAATATATATAAAATATATAAATAAATATATATTCAGTTTACAAGATGAGTGAAGTTGGTATCACATTGTGGCCTCTAGTGTCAAGGTCACTGCTACAAGAAATAGGAAACCAGCTTCCTGCCAATGAGTTACTTTGGAATTACATTAGTGTCCTCAATTTGGCATCGTATTTACAGCTGCTGGGGTCAAAGTAAAGATCAACTAGAGGTGCTTTTGAGAAAAGTGCATGTCTCCCACAACTGCCTAATCATCTGAATAAAGAGTCTGTCTTTGTATACTGTTTGTGGTATTCACATGTTGGAGTAACAGGTCTACAATGCTGTCTCAGTAGTGGTAACAGGTCTACAATGCTGTGTCAGTAGTGGTAACTGGTCTACATTGCTGCACCAGTCTGCAATGCTGTATCGGCGGTAGTGGAGTGGAGAAACCGATCTACAATGCTGCTCCGGTAGTTGTTGGTAATTATGTTCAAGGGCCATAACTCCGAAGTGCCTTGGCCGATTTGGCTACTAGTAGTTATCGAACCTGGCCGAGGTCTTATGGTCAAACACATTTTGTTCAAGTTTGGTGAAGATCGGATGTGAAATGTTCAACTTAGAGTGCGGACAAGCTTTGTGACAGACAGACAAACGGACTCTCGGACAGGAGCAAATCAATATGTCTCCCACACCACTGTGTGGTGGGAGACATAATTTTGAAAGTTAAGTAACTTGTTAGAACAGAAAGGCCAGGACTGCATTTCGGAAGTCAAAGTCCAGATTACTGTTGATAGAAATAGACTGAAAATTGGTATGTTAGAATGAATTACATGTTAAACAAATCTCTTTTTTTTCTGTTAACTTGCAAAAAACGTCATAAAATGAAAAGAAACCAAAAATGTAAGCACAACAAATACAACATACAGGTTTTGTTTCAATTGCATTAACTAATATCTAGAATGAAGCATTCTCCAGTTATTAAATGAAATTCATGAAAAACTGTAATGTTCTAAAATCTAAACCCCGGCTCCTCAGGAAAGGGGCCATAATATAAAAAAGGAATAGTAAATATCTGTCGGATGAGGACCAGCAGAGATAACAAATCTATTTCCGCATTCATAAAGCAACATGTGAAGTCGAGATCTAGCTTTATTTTTAACAGTTATTAATAATGGATCTACATTACAGTATACATGTTAATAATGAGAAAGTCTCTAATGAAATATCACAGTCTTTGAAACAAAAGCAATATAAATAACAAAATGTGCTAGTGAAGCTCTTGATTGAAATATTTTAACAATTAACTTAGTTCTGCATGTTCTATAAACCAGAAATAATGGTACTGCGTCATTTATACAAAAAATATAGAATAAAGCCTAAACCCTGGAAACGAAAATCAGCTTACGAATTGATGGGAACTTATGCTTTAATTTATGAAAACAGCAACTTTCTAAAGATGAAATATAATTATAAAATGTTGCCCCTTGATTGAATTCCAAATTAAGTCTTAACAAAATTAGCTTAAAATCGCAAGCATATATCTAAAAATATATAAACACAGTCCTTTATATTTATTAGACTTTATAACAGAAAATATGTTTATTTTATCAATGTGAGAAATTTCATTAAAATTTAGTGAAGAAAATTTTCTATTTGTGAAAATGTCATTAAATTAAGATTTTCCCATTGACTCCCAGTCTTAATACTTACATGAGGTCAATTTCTTTTTTCAAATCAGTCCATTAGTAACAAAAAATATAGCAGACCAATCATCTTATTTTGCCTCATTTTCTTAGCATATACTGAAGTCTAAAAAATAAAGAGTTCAATCAAATTCTATATTGTACAAACGATTTGATCCTAACATGAAAAACTACCTTAAAAAATTCTATTTTTAAAAAAAGATGCAAAAATGTGAACACACTTTAGAAGATGAAAGTATAAAGCATAAATGAGCCGTGCCATGAGAAAACCAACATAGTGGGTATGCGACCAGCATGGATCCAGACCAGTCTGGTCAGGATCCATGCTGTTCGCTAATAGTTTCTCCAATTCCAATAGGCTTTAAAAGCGAACAGCATGGAGCCTGACCAGACTGCGCGGATGCGCAGGCTGGTCTGGATCCATGCTGGTCGCATACCCACTATGTTGGTTTTCTCATGCCACGGCTCAAATAAAGACATTGCAGGCATGAAATAAGGATCTGTGTTTTAGTCTCCAATAGAACAATGGCAAAACTTATTTTCTGGAGAAATTCTGAGACCCACCAAGTAGATATTGTAGAAATCCAAAATCCACAAGAGAAAACCTTAATGCAAATAAAATTCCTCCAAGTTGTTTCATCTGTGCTGCTTCCTCAAAAGGAAAATTTTTGTCCTTGAGGGACAAGAACAACAAGAGTGCCAGAATGCCACAATATACACCCGTCATAGCAAATTTATTTACACTAGCACCTGTATTTGCAAATGGAATTTTAAGTCCACACAAAAATCCTTACCAGGTAGAGATAGGTCAAAATACACCTCAAAATTGGACGTAAGTTAACATGCATGTTGTACTACAGAAAAGTGGTCTCATTTTTTCCCTACAACCAGTAATAAACAAGAGCTGTCTCCATAGGATGACACATGCCCCGGATGGCACTTTGAATGAATAGTTATGGCCAATTTTAGAGTTTAGGACCTTTGACCTACAGACCTGGGTCTTGCGCGCGACACGTTGTCTTACTGTGCAACACATTCATGCGTAGTTATTTTAAAATTCATGCACGAATGACAAAGATATGGACCGGACACGCCCATCATTGCACTATCATGAAATATGACCTTTAACGTCTAAGTGTGACCTTGACTTTTGAGCTACGGACCTGGGTCTTGCGCGAGACACGTCGTCTTACTTTGGTACACATTCATGGCTAATAATTTTAAAATCCATGCATGAATGACAAAGATATGGACCGGACACGCCCATCAATGCACTA
Source organism: Mercenaria mercenaria (assembly GCF_021730395.1). Taxonomy (NCBI): domain Eukaryota; kingdom Metazoa; phylum Mollusca; class Bivalvia; order Venerida; family Veneridae; genus Mercenaria; species Mercenaria mercenaria. Next base: position 94,428,389 of record NC_069364.1, read on the forward strand.
TCATGAAATATGACCTTTAACGTCTAAGTGTGACCTTGACATTTGAGCTACAGACCTGGGTCTTGCGCGCGACATGTCGTCTTACTGTGCCACAATTTTTATGCATAGATACTTGAAAATCCATCCATGGATGACAAAGATATGGACTGGACACGCCCATCAATGCACTATCATGAAAAATGACCTTTAACGTCTAAGTGTGACCTTGACCTTTGAGCTACGGACCTGGGTTTTGCGCGCGACACATCGTCTTACTGTGGTACACATTCATGCCAAGTTATTTGAAAATCCATCCATGGATGACAAAGATATGGACTGGACACGAAAATTGTGGACAGACCGACAGACGGTTCAAAAACTATATGCTTCCCTTCGGGGGCATAAAAAAGTAACAATATAGGCTATTTATAGTAACAACAAAAGGGAGTAATTCTAAAGAAGGGACCTGGTCCTTGCACATGACACTCCATCTCATGATGGTGAAATATTGTGCCAAGTTACACCAAAATCCCTCCATGCATGAAGAAGATATGCTCCAGACAAAGTTTGTGGACACCACCCGCCAGGGGCATTCCCATAATACGTCCCATTTTTCAAACAGGCTTATAAAAAGCCCACAAAAAATTTGAATTTTACAAAACTTGTACATGGAAATGATTTAAAAGGATCTTTTGCCCGAATTTCGTATTTGCCAAAAAATGAACAATTTCTATAATAAACATCTCTGTAAACAAGAAATAAACATGTTTGGGTGTATAAACAGTACTGTTTATTTTATGTTTTTCGGTGGTTTATCGAAATATAACGGTGAATTATATCCTGATAAACTCACTGGCCACTCAGTGAAAATTATCAAATCTGATACCCGGATTAATGTCAGAAAGTTTACCGAGCATACTGAAAGCCGGAAACAATATGACGATGACGTCGTTAAAATGACGTCATCTTTGCGATGCTTCCCGATAAAATTTCCCGCAAATTTCGACATTTTATTGAAATAAACACAACAAAAGTAGAGTTTTAGACATAAAATAAACAGAAAAATTGTTGGTATCGATGTAATATCACGGTAATTTCACTTGTGAACACCAAAAGTTGTTATTTTCACTCGTGGCTGCGCCACTCGTGAAAATATCACTTCTGGTGCCCACTCGGTGAAATTATAACGTGATATTACACCGAAACCAACAATTATCCTCTATATAATAGGTTACAAATACTATGTAAAATTAGCCACAACATGAACTTGAACTGGCAGTTTTTTAATAAATGACTGTTACTAAATGACATTCAACTATGAAAATAGCTTTTATACATACATTCCCATTTTTATATTCAGTCAAGTTAAACAGAACTGATGAGGATTTTTTCACATTTAAAGTTAATATTATTAGTTACACTGCTTGTTGGTGACAGGATACGGGATATATGCTGTCAAAGAAATCCATATCAGGCAAGAGCGAAGCGTATTTCCTGTATCCTGTCACCAACAACCAGTGTAACGATTTTATCTTGCCGACTACCCTTTACTTACATGCTATAATCAACATATTTTGTAAATTAACAAAGCTACTTACAGTGCAGACTGGACTGGAATCCTACAACCATTTGTTTGGTCATCATGTTTTGTTTATAGTTGATTTACACCAGCCATAAAATGCACAATGACCTGTGTTCTGGTTAAATCACAAAACACAAAAGCTCATTTACACAGGTTGTGAACTGGTTTAGATCAGAAATACTAAAAAAACTTCTAGTTCCATCCCTTCGAAAGTCACCAGATTTCACAATGTCACAAATGTCTTGATACTTCCGCTTTTATCCCGTTTCCTGTTAAATCATTTATCTTGCACGTAGATTAAATGATTCTACAACAAACTGCTGAGTAACAAATATGTCAATTCCTCTATTTTACGATGATTCAACTTAAAACAAGATTTCAACGTCTGTGTATTCCATACAGAGTTATTCCGCTTTTACGGCTAACTTTTGTCGAACTTCATGAGCCTCAACTTAAGTGGAATGAAATCGGCAAGAAAACACTAAATTTACTCTCGGAAATGATACTGACGCTGGAGCTAATAAATAATCTGACTTGATTCAATTACGCCAGCAGTGTGGCAGCCATTTTGTTTTAATCAAAATTCATATCTGAAATATACTAGCAGGATATGGAATATATCCTGTCTCTAGGGCTGTCATTGATTGGGTCTTAGGCGTATCGACGATACCGATATATCAGAAGACAAATATCGACGATACATCGATATACCGATTATTAAGTTAGATTAACGACCTATTTGTTCATATAATACTATATACCTTCCTGTAAATGCTATTTTAAGTTTTATTGCCTACTTTCCATATTTCTGTTTCATTGTGTTGTATTTGTAATTATGAAATAAAAGAAATACATAAAAATTAATAACATCTTTCATTTTTATTTTGCCTTCACTCCTTTTTTGCATTCATCCAAATTTACAACTTTGTGAACTTAAGTTGTTTTTTAGGGTCTGAGTGTTTATTTGGGTAGTTTTTTCTCGCTGTAAAATATCGATTTTTTAAAATGGGAATCGATAATCGATCGACAAAAAAAAATCGTTGATACATCGATATTGTTTCTATCGATGACAGCCCTACCTGTCTCCACGTGACGTCTATTGACCAATAGAAATGCAAGAAACTTGTAGGAGGCAAGATAACTAACTATAAAGATACTGTTTGAGCCATCTTTACCTAACAAGGTTTTTCCCTCATGACAATATACCATTGTTATTGTATAATTACTAAAACAATTCTGTCATAAACTTAAAACGCTTGAAACTCAGACATGACAAATACAAACATGTCAGTGAAAATGTACAATACAAAACAAATTTGACATAAAGCACAATCTAACTTAGATAAATTACTGAAATACAAACCTGAATGCATAAACGGTCAAGCAAATTATTCATCAAGCAGACAGTTACAAAAGCGTTGAAATGCTGAACAAGTAATTGTGATATACAGTGATACATGTATATAAGAAATAAATCTGTAAGTTCATACATTATTATACAGTTAAACCTGTGCTAAGGACAATCCATTTTTGTTAAGCTAAGGACAATCTGTTTTTGTTAAGCTAAGGACAATCCATTTTTGTTAAGCTAAGGACAATGTGTTTTGTTAAGGCAGTTCTGCACCTTTGATAAACCAGAAGTGATAGCATAACGTCATTTATTTGGAAAACATAAAATAAAGCCTGGATTCGGTGTACGGAAATGAAAATCATTTTATGAATTAATTGAAACCTGTGAATAAATTTATTACAATGGCACTGCTGCTATATTTCTAAAGTCAAAATATGATATTAAAACATATGACACGTTAAAATAATCAAAATAATATCTTAAAATTAGCGTGAAATGTCCGGTTCACTTTAATCATGGTCATATATCTCAAAAATAAGCACACAGACCTATACATTTTATTTCACCAAATTATAGGCCATGTGTTTATTTACAACTGTGAGAAGTTTCATCAAAATCTACTTTGTAGAAAAATTTCTATTCGCAAAAATGTTATGAAAGTAATGATTTTCCCATAGACTCCCATTATAAAATACTGCGTCCAAATTTTTCAAATCAGTCTAGCAAAAAAACCAATTAAAGCACACGACCCCATCTTTTTTATTTGCTGAATTTTCTAAGTATATTCTGAAGTTCTGAAAAATCAGCGTTTAATCAAATTCTACATTGTAGAAAAAAGTTTGATCCAAACATGCAGAACTACCTTAAGCTAAGGACAATCTGTTTTCGTTAAGCTAAGGACAATCAATTTTTGTTAAGCTTACGACAATCTGTTTCTGTTTGGTTTTAAGTCACACTGACATAATTAAGGCCATATGGCAACTTTAAAGGTTTACATGGTGGAGGAAGAAGGCAGTTGGTCCTTTGGCATCATTTAAGGCAAAGACTCAGTAGAACTATCAACTGTCTGTAAACTGGCTGGATGCCTTCTTCTCATGAAAGAACTCTACTTCATTTGTGTCGCTGAAACCCATAGCTGTGATTGGCAAGTGATTCAGTCAACAGCCTTAACAACTCAGCCACTGTGGCTATCTGTGAGCAGATATCAACTAGCTCCAGGGAACAATAAAGTTTAAAATTTTCAAAGTATTTAACCAGTCAATGAAAGCCACCTGAAAATACAGGCAATTTTTTTGCATCTTATGGCCAGTATACACAGGTTTAACTGTATGTGATATGTACTTAATAACTTACACAATGCAGTTTAAATAACAATTTGAGTTACAGTCGAATCTGTGTTAAAGGGTAAGGAAAGCCTGACAATAAGTTAATTTTATATGAAAGGCTTGAGTGGAAGAATTTTTAAAATCAGACCACTATTAAAAAAGATATGGCAGTTTGAAATTTAAGAAAATGGCTAATCATGGAGGCAGCCATTTTAGTGTGTTTATGATGTCATTTACACACCGCTGAATTCTTTATTTAGCAAAATACCTTATAAATAGAGTAATTTTCATATGTTTTTTGCATGTAAGGTGTAAAACATTATAATTTCTTTCATTAGAGCTGGAAAAAGTAGAGAAATTATTTTACAGAAATAAGTAAAGACAGTTCAAATGTGTATCTAAAAATTTAATAAATCCGCATTTTGTTTTCTGTTGCCATGGAAACAAGAGCCATGTTAGACATGGCCAATCCCCCCGCCGGGCATATTATAATGGGGAACATTAGTCAGTTACTTCCCCTGATTATGTCCAAGATGTAGATTGGTCCTTCCTTGGTTTTTATCGTTGACTTCTATGTAATTTTCAAAAGCAGTATCTATACTAAATTTCATTGGATTGGAAAATGATTAAGGACAGGTTTTCTCTTAGTGGCCCTCTGTTAAATTTAGGTTGGATTAATCATTTTATTTAGAAACCTACTGATAAAAAGCATATTTATTTTGACCAACCGCAACATCTTGGATAAAGGTTATAACGAAAATGTCAGAGGAATCCAACTGAAAGGGACCAATGTAATATTTGGTTATCCTTGCGCTTTATCATACAACAATTCATGGGAAGTAACAAGCTAATGTTCCTCATTGAAGGCTAAAGTTCCTGGCAAGTTAGTGTCTGAAAGTATTCATTTTGGGAGAAGCTTTGAAAAACCGTTTAGTTGTGGTCAACATCTGGGGTTTTAAAGATGTGGAAGAAAAAATTATTCAGTGGTGAGGTGGTTTACTGCTAAATTTTATTAATTTTCATGAACAGTATAGCTGTATGATGTTTTTCTATATGGCTACTGTAAAAAGAAGGAATGGAAAGCTAACAGGGAACAAGAGTGCCAGAATGCAAAGAGATTGGCAACTTGAAAGGCATACAGAGCAAATCTCGCCAACCTCCCGTGACAAAAAAACGAGATCTTGTTTACCGGAAGTCGCGCTTTCTCCACGCGCCATTTTGTATGCGAAAGCAATTATTCATCGGTAAAATAATTATCACCGTATGACCACGCTTCTTTCGATGGCAAAAAAAAAACGTGTACTTCGTGTCTTAAGACCATTTCACATTAAACTAATTTTGTTTTAGAAGCTAACATGTATTTTAAATGTAGTTTTAAAAGTACAAATTGTAACTCCATGCTCGCCGATGTTTGTTTTTAGTAAGATAATGCCGAATCACGCTCTGACACGAGCTCACGCGAGATTACAGCCAGTTGCCATTCTGTGTATTTTATACTTCTTTGCAGAATGTCACAATATATGCCCGTCACAGCAAATTTCTTTACTCTAGCAGCTGTATTTGCAAATGGAATTTTAATTTTGTGGTTGTTTAGTAATCATTGTAAGTCTTTTGTTTTTCTAACTCCACAAAAAAAATCCTTACCAGGTAGAGATGTCTTAAAATACACCTAAAATTGGAAAGTAACATCCAGGTTGTACCACAGAAAAGTGGTCTTGTTTTTTCCCTGTGGTCAATTATAAAAATGTTACAACATAAGTTATTTATAGTAACAACTAATGGAAGTTAATCTTTTAAAAAAACAAAAAAAAAAAAAAAAAAAAATTGTAAGTCCACACAAAAAATCTTTACCAGGTAGAGATTGGTCAAAATACACCTCAAAATTGGATGTAGCATGCATGTTGTACTACTGAAAAGTGGTCTCGATTTTTCCCTACGACTAGTAATAAAAAAGTTACAATAAAAGCTATTTAAAGTAACAACAAAGGGAAGTAATTCTAAAGAAGGAAACTGCGCATGACACTTCGTCTCATGATGGTGTATAATTGTGCCAAGTTACATCAAAATCCCTCTATGCATGAAGAAGAAATGCTTCGGACAAAGTCATTCTTGTATCTGACCTTTGGCCTCTAAGTGTGACCTTGACCTTAGACTTAGGGACCTGGATCTTGCGCATGACACTCTGTCTTGTGGTGGTGAACATTTGTGCCAAGTTATATCAAAATCCCTCTATGCATGAAGAAGTGCTCCGGACAAGGTTTTCATTCTTGTATCCTTTGATCTCTAAGTGTGACCTTGACCTTAGAACTAGGGACCTGGTTCTTGCGCATGACACTCCACCTCGTGGTGGTGAACATTTGTGCCAAGATATATCAAAATCCCTCCATGCATGAAAAAGATATGCTGCGGACAAATTTTTTTAAGAAAATATGATAAAGGGGAATAACTCAAAAAGTACGCAAGGTAGACTTATTGTTATTGCACATTGCACTTCCTCCCAATGTGTTCTATCAGTGTAGGAAGTTTGAAGAAAATCCCTCCAGTAGTTTTGGAGTTATGCTCCGGACAAAATTTTTTAAGAAAATATGATAAAGGGGAATAACTAAAAAAATAGGCAAGGTAGAGTTATTGTTCTTGCACACTGCACTTCCTCCCAATGTGTTCTATCAGTGTATGAAGTTTGAAGAAAATCCCTCCAGTACTTTTGGAGTTATGCTCCGGACAAAGATCATTGCGGACGCACGGACGGACAGAGAGCATTTCTAATATCCCCTTCGCCTTTGGCGGGGGGATAAACAAAATGGCCACCAATTTGACCAAAGATTTAAATGCTCATAACTTTTTACCCCTACACTGAAAATTCTTTCACTTCTTTAAATGATTTAAGAAATCCCAGCTGACGAAAGTCACATAAGAACAGCCTTGCCTTTCCCTTTAAGCAGCCATCGAAACGTGAAACACAACAGAACTTCTTAAGGAACTTAGTGACTTGAGACAAATTCACTTTAGAACAAAAAGTCAATATGAGCAGTTAGCTGATTGGCTGCCATTTTTACCAATATCCTGTGAACAAGTTGCTTCAAAGATGAATTCTAAAGGCTTTTAAACTATTTTCACTGTTTTCTAATGTTTCTATCATTTCTTGTAAGGGTTTTTTTTGTGGATTGGAACACAAAACAAAACTGCCACACTCATCAAGCAAGTACTTCGTTTTTTAACAAATTGTCTGTATCTGAATCTGCGGTAGATTCTACTTCAGCTGTTGTTTGATCTTTGATTGCGACCAGGTCCGGAACTTGTACAACACCCTGTACTTGTCTCCTTACAGGGGGATGTGAAGCACTCCTTTGCAATCTTTTGGATCTCTGTAAAATGCAAAATTTATTTTAAGACATATTTAAACTTTATTCGCCCGAAAACTCAAATTAATCCCAGATCGAGCGTACAAAGTTTGACTGTATTCATTCCAATATTATTGCACATAGCTGACCTTGAAAATGCTTGATGATATTGTCCATAGTGATGTTGAGAGAGGTCATCTGTATTATGACAAGTATTACAGTGACCATTTCACTATTCATATTTTCTATCAAACTTTTAAATATAAAAATAAATTTAGACACTTTGTCAGAAAACTGGCTAAGACTTTCATATCTTATTAAATGAAATATATGTCAGTTTAGTAAATTAATATATTATTTTTAAAATTATGTAAGGTATGAAATATACATGTATACAAAAAATCTTAACTTCTCCTCTCATCCTGTTATGTCCATTATGCTGACAGGCTGTAATTTATTTCATTTTCATTGAATAAATCCAAATATTGAAAATCTGTTCTGTTTTAAAAAGAACAACCAATATTTTTCAATATATCTAACAGGTTATTGCAAGTATGCGACACATCCTTACCTTAGGTACAGGATCCTTCCTAGCTGCCTTTGCTCTAGCAACCTGTATATGATGTTTAATGTCCACATAGACATCTGTTTCATCAATGATCTCTTCCTGTATCAGTTCTTCTAGCACATCTTCCAGAGTTATAATGCCAACAGCCTGAAATACATTCGAGTAGTTATAGTGGCAGCTTGATCTGGGATGTTATATTTGGTTTGAGTGGATTTTGCCAAGCCTGGATCACACAAGACTCCTTTTATAAGTATTAATACATCTCAACCAATAATTAGTCTTTTATTTTTAAAAATCAAAACTGGACTGTAACCTACCCTGAAACAAAGAACTATTTACTTATCAAGTTACAAATATTTATGAAAGTAGTCTAGGCACAAAGTTGTCCATGCACAGACATGGTACGTGATTTCCACTTAGTGCATTTCGGATTTTGTCAGTGTACAATACAAGCCACAATTTTACTGAATATAAACTTTACTGGTATATAATTTAATCCAATATTTACTTAAGTCTTTAAGTATTTAGGTCTTAAGAAACAAATGTCTAATTTCAAAATCAGACAGAACAAGTGACCGAGTATTACAGTGGCAATACGGAAGTCCCCTATTTTGCTTGACCTTCAGTAGTGACTTTGACCTTTGACAAACAACCATGGATCATGTTTGCAACACATAGTCTAATCATGGGAAACGTTTCTGTGTAGTACTGAAAAAATCCTTCAATGCAATTAAAAGTTATGGGGCAGAAACAAAATTTTACTTGACCTTAAACAGTGACCTTGACCTTTAACCAACAAGTCTAGATCATGTGTAGACACATTGTCTCATCATGGAGAACGTTTGTGTATACCACTAAGATAATCCATCAATGCATATAAGTTATGGAGCAGAAACAACTTTTACTTGATCTTCAATAGTGACCTTGACCACAGACCTACAAGCATAAATCATGTACATGCATAATCTACATATTGCCCTCTATTCACATACAAAGTTTTATGAACATAGCTTGAATACTTCTTGAGTAATTGTAATGTTCAGATTTGCAGACAGACAGATGGTTGGACGGACAGAGGGCATTCCTCCAGTCCCCTCCAGTGCTCCACCGGTAAGGGACTAATAAGTGCAAAGTAGTGATGTCAAATCAAACAGAAAATGTATTTTGATTTCATACCAAACTTTTCCAGACAGCTCAATTATAGCCTTCATATATATCTGATATTTAATGTAGGGCTAAAAAGGGATGCAAAAGTCATAATGGTGTAAACTATACCTTTTGAGATTGCTTAGTACGTCTGTACTTAGAAAGCTCTAGGTAATGAGAAGACATCTGCTGTCACTGCTGCAAAAATATGCAACATTATATAAAAATTTAAATTATCTCAGCATACTGGTATGAGGAAGGGGAGTGTGAGGTGGATGTTCAAGCAGTTAAGATCACTGGCTTTGAACCAGTTACCCATGATCATCAGAGAATTAAGACTTTCTTGTAAATGTAAATGCCCACCAGCCCAGCTTGTCAAAGATGGCGGTTCTACCAAGGTGTTTAAGTCACAAATCTGACCACAGGGGCAGCATTCCCACCGACATTTTGAAAAGTGGGTACATGTACATACATACTGTGTAAATGTGGGTACAAACCATACAAATTTTTAAAAAATAATGTTCTTGTTTTTGAAAAAAAACATTGTTGTGACCATTCACTTTCTTAGTTACATCATTTCCCATGCAGTGAGTATTGTTTCAATCCAAAATTCTTAAAAAAGCTGTAAAAATTCCAGTTGATGCTTCAAGTCATAGCTGCCAATTTTGTGTAACATTGTTTTTGGTACTCTAACTTGTAAAAATCAGATGAAAGGCTTTATCATCAATTGATCAGTATTGCACTGGAATAAAAATGAAAAGTAAACTGTAAAAAAAAGTCGAGTTTTACATTGTAAATATTTTTAAACAAGCAGCTTACATGTCATTTTTTTTAACAATGGAGTCAAAATAATGTGTAGCAATGCCATTTGATCACTTGGTTAATCAACAATTTGTTTACAAAACATTTTTGCATCACACATGTTGACAATTACATGAAAGTGTCAAAGACATAACTGCGTCACTGACAGGCCAAATACAATGGCCTCTGGTTTTACAGATAATTTGATTCACTTTCAGTTCTCTCGAAAATCTAACAAGGACCTGAGGTAGGCGGAGCTTAAATTATGCCACTGACGTGTAAATTCAACTCATTTCAACACTATGCAAATAATGTCAACAGTCTGAATTGCAGTTGTCAGCGAGTGTGGATAAAAAAAAAAAAATTGAGTGACTTGAATTTCGCTTCATCCCGGACAATGTATTTTCTGTCAGATTCTTTTACATGTGCAGTGTACCCACAGATTTTTTAAAACTGTCCAGCAAATGATTTTTCAAGCTTGAATTACGCAGATTTTAGCATGAATGGGAATGCTGCAGCGGGTATTTTGGGTTTTCCTTTACCATGAAGCATCCTGGTATGACATTTTTTTTTACCAGTACAGGCCTTCCAGCATAGCCTTGCAAACAAGAGCTGTCGAATGACAGCGCGCTCGACTATTCGAAGAACTGATTGAAGAATGGGGTCAAAATACTACCACAGATATTCAGACAAAAGAAAAAACAAGATTAGACAAACAATGTTCCTGTATTTGTGGATTTCGATCAGTCTTGCAATAAATGGCAATGTGTGAACCAATTTCAAAGTCCAAAAAGGGCCATAATTCAGCCAAAATAGTTGTCAGAGTTATGTACTCTTGCCAAAAGATTGAAATCATGATGATAAACAAGTGTTCAAAGTTTAAAAGCAATATGTCAAATAGTTTTGACAAAACGTGGACTTGTATGAAAACAGAACAAATTTCCAGGTCCAAAAAGGGCCATAATTCAGCCAAAATAGATGACAGAGTTATGTACTCTTTCCTACAGATAGAGATTATCATACTGAACAAGTTATAAAAGATTCAAAGCCATATGTCAAACACTTTACACAAAATATTAACTGGTAAGAAAAACTTAACCCAGATTTCTAAGTCAAAAAGGGCCATAATTCAGCCAAATTCCTTGATGGAGTTATGTACTCTTGCCTGTAACTGGACGTGGTGATGGTAAACAGGTGTTGAAAGTTTCAAAGCTTTATCTCAAAAGACTTTGTCAAAATATGAACTGGTACGAAAAACTTAACCCAGATTTCTAAGTCAAAAAGGGCCATAATTCAGCCAAAATCCTTGATGTAGTTATGTTCTCTTGCCTATAACTGGGACATGGTGATGGTAAACAAGTGCTGAAAGTTTCAAAGCTTTATCTAAAAAGACTTTGTCAAAATATGAACTGGTACGAAAAACTTAACCGAGATTTTTAAGTCGAAAGGGGCCATAATTCAGCCAAAATCCTTGATGGAGTTATGTACTCATGTCTATAACTGGACATGGTGATGGTAAACAAGTGCTGAAAGTTTCAAAGCTTTATCTCAAAAGACTTTGTCAAAATATGAACTGGTACGAAAAACTTAACCATGATTTCTAAGTCAAAAGGGGCCATAATTCAGCCAAAATCCTTGATGGAGTTATGTGCTCTTGCCTATAACTGGTCATGGTGATGGTAAACAAGTGTTGAAAATTTCAAAGCTTTATCTCAAAAGACTTTGTCAAAATGTAGACTGGTACGAAAAACTTAACCAAGGTGTGATGCTGACGCCGACGCCATGGTGAGTAGGATAGCTCTACTTATTCTTCGATTAGTCGAGCTAAAAAGTAGGAGAAAAGTAGGAGGTCCCTACACAAAAAAGTAGGAAAAAAATGGGAGGTTTGTGGACAAAAAAGTAGGAAAAGTAGGAGGTTATTAACATAAAATTTGCAATGCTTACCTTAATAGCTGTTAATACTACACCTACACCAGGCCCGGACCCAGAAATATTTGACTAGGGGGCACCAGTCTAGAACGTCACCACCAAGGCGCATAGCGAGCGCTGAGAGCAGGTAGGTATTGGAGGGGGTGCCTTTGCCCATGTTAGGGGGGTCAGGGGATTCTCCCCCTAAAACTTTTTTTTAAATACAGGTATGAAATGGTGGCATCTGGTGCATTTACTGGTGGCTGTACACCCCTCCTTTCAGTGGGGCTAGGGGGCTCTCCCCTTGAAAATTTTTGAAATACAGGCAAGTAATGGTGGCCTCTGGAGAATTTTTAGATCTAAATTTTGAGGTAATGGAAGGCCGAGTTACTCCCCTCTTGATGGAGTGTGGGAGGGGTCAGGGGGCTCTCCCCTACAAAATTTTGAAATACAGGTATGAAATGGTGGCCTCTGGTCTGGGCCTAAATTTTGAGAAAAAATTATCCCTTTACCAAAATAGTAGGGTGCATATTTGATAAGTATAAGTCACTCCTCAGCCAACTGGGGTGGGGGGGGGGGTGGGGGGGGGCATGAACCCCCTCGGCCCGGCCCTGATACCGGGCCTGTACACTGGCAACCAAATGATGACCCCAGATGTCTTGGCTGGCAGTTTCTGTGCTTGAATCAGTGTGCTCATATGGTCTGGTAGGATTATAGGTACCTTGATATAAGACAAAGTATTGCAGGAGGCACCAAATGGCTCCAGAAACTGCCAGCAACACATCAAGATTCCATCATCTGCAAAAATAACTACTGAAAAGGCTGTATTTTTTTTTCTTTTTGTGTCAAGCAAAAAAGTAGGAGAAGTAGGTTTTCATAAAAAAGTAGAAAAAGTAGGAAAATGTAGGAGGAAAATGTAGGAAAATGTACGAAAAAGTAGGAATGCCTGAAGGCCTAACAGTATAACTCAACACCTAGCAAACAAACTACTATACCTGTGATTGTATATCTAGTAGGAAATCATCATCATCTTGTGAGTTATTCTGCAGTAATGGTCTGTGGGGGTCGTCATCTAGTTCACTAGACTGTCTTTCTGTAGCAACCTCATGTCCTCGATACTCATGGACAATAGCCAGATGTCCTACAAAAAACATGTATAAAGTAACATGTCCTCGATACTCATGGACAATAGCCAGATGTCCTACAAATAAATAGCATGAATAAAGTAACATGTCCTCGATACTCATGGACAATAGCCAGATGTCCTACAAATAAATAGCATGTTTAAAGTAACATGTCCTCGATACTCATGGACAACAGCCAGATGTCCTACAAAAAAATAGCATGTTTAAAGTAACATGTCCTCGATACTCATGGACAATAGCCAGATGTCCTACAAATAAATAGCATGTTTAAAGTAACATGTCCTCGATACTCATGGACAATAGCCAGATGTCCTACAAATAAATAGCATGTTTAAAGTAACATGTCCTCGATACTCATGGACAATAGCCAGATGTCCTACAAAAAACATGTATAAAGTAACATGTCCTCGATACTCATGGACAATAGCCAGATGTCCTACAAATAAATAGCATGTTTAAAGTAACATGTCCTCGATACTCATGGACAATAGCCAGATGTCCTACAAATAAATAGCATGTTTAAAGTAACATGTCCTCGATACTCATGGACAATAGCCAGATGTCCTACAAAAAACGTGCATAAATAGTAACATGTCCTCGATAATCATGGACAATAGCCAGGTGTCCTACAAATAAATAGCATGCTGAAAGTAACATTTTTTTTGTAACCAAAACAACTGCTTCAATATTTCATCCCTGTGACCAGGTAGGTGAGAGCTCTCCTCTATGTCGACAGGCTAGGCAGATATGTGATAATCCCAGTAGTCTCTAACAGCTTAAATTAGCTGTTTATATGTTGTAATTTGTGCATGAATACATGTTGATTGTCAGTTACAGTATCTGCAGAATTTCTCTAGATATTTTAGTACGCTTGTCCTTACAGACTAAGGCAAGAACCAATACACTGCAATTCTGCAGACTGTATAATTGCATGGACATGAAATTAAGTTTCTGTTGTCCAGGAAACATATTTGCTTAATAACATACTTATTACCTCTTCCTTCTTGAAATTCATTGAGAAGATCAAACAAAGGTTTATCAGTATTTGTATGCAGCACTGGTCTCCCTGTACCATCCTCTACTAGAGACCTGATGGGTGTGGCATCATCAGGGTCTAGTTTTATGAGAGTTTTGACAAGCAACAGAGCCACAACATTGTCTTGCTGACCATCATACACTGGAATCCTAGAGTGTGTCTGTTCAATAATCTGTAAATATACCAAACAATGTATAATAATCTGTAAATATATCAAGCAGTGTACCATAATCTGTAAATATACCAAGCAGTGTACAATAATCTGTAAATATACCAAGCAGTGTACAATAATCTGTAAATAAACCAAACAATGTACAATAATCTGTAAATATATCAAGCAGTGTACAATAATCTGTAAATATGCCAAGCTGTGTACAATAATCTGTAAATATACCAAGCAGTGTACAATAATCTGTAAATATGCCAAGCTGTGTACAATAATCTGTAAATATGCCAAGCAGTGTACAATAATCTGTAAATATACCAAGCAATGTACAATAATCTGTAAATATACCAAGCAGTGTAAAACAAGCAAATTTGATGAATTGGTATCCCCCGCCGAACGGACTTGTGGTGAGGAATGGCAAAAAGTTAAGGATGTTACTAAGAAGCAAATAATTTCATTAGTCAAAATCATTTTAACAGAAAATGATTCTTTTTTTGGCGGGCGGGCGGGTGGGGGGGGGGGGGGCAGGTGAGAGTACAAAATTTCACATATTGATTATAAATATTGATGGAAAATTAACAAGAGCACCGCCTTGCGGGTGCTGACGCTCATCTGATTTTTTTTTGTGTAATAGAAATATTGTCCTACCCATGATTTTCTAAGTCTAAAAAGGGCCATCATTCTTGCAAAAAGCAGGATAGAGTTATGTTTCTTGATGTACAGTGTCCACTTATGATGGTGAAAAACTGTTGCAAGTTTTAAAGCAATAGCTTTGATAGTTTATGAGAAAAGTTGACTTAAACATAATACTCAACCAAGAAAATGATTTTCTAAGTCCAAAAGGGGCAATAATTATTGCAAAAAGCAAGATGGAGTTATGTTGCTTGCTGTACAGGGTCAGCTTATGATGGTGAACAAGTGTTGCAAGTTTCAAAGCAATAGCTTTAATAGTTTAAGAGAAAAAGTTGACCTAAACATAAAACTTAACCAAGAAATCTGATATTTTCTAAGTCCAAAAGGGGCCATAAATCTTGCAAAAAGCAGGACGGAGTTATGTTTCTTGCTGTACAGGGTCAACTTATGATGGTGAACAAGTGTTGCAAGTTTTAAAGCAATAGCTTTGATAGTTTAGGATAAAAGCTGACCTAAACATAAAACTTAACCAAGAAAACTGATTTTCTAAGTCCAAAAGGGGGAATAAATCCTGCAAAAAGCAAGATGGAGTTATGTTTCTTGATGCACTGGGTCAGCTTATGATGGTGAACAAGTATTCCAAGTTTCAAAGCAATAGCTTTGATAGTTTAGGAGAAAAGTTGACCTAAACATAAAACTTAACCAAGAAATCAGATATTTTCTAAGTACAAAAGGGGCCATAAATCTTGCAAAAAGCAAGATGGAGTTATGTTTCTTGCTATACAGGGTCAGCTTATGATGGTGAACAAGTATTCCAAGTTTCAAAGCAATAGCTTTGATAGTTTAGGAGAAAAGCTGACCTAAACATAAAACTTAACCAGGCAACGCCGACGCCGACGCCGACGCCGACAACCGCTCAAGTGATGACAATAACTCATCATTTTTTTTCAAAAAATCAGATGAGCTAAAAATGATGAAAAACAAGAGGACCATGATGGTCCTGAATAGCTCACCTATCCCCACATGACCTAGTGTTGAACTGAGTATGACATCGTTATTTCTATTATTTGACACAGTGACCTAGATATCATAAAGATAAAAAATTCTGACCAATTTTCATGAAGATCCATTGAAAAATATGACCTCTAGGGAGGTCACAAGGTTTTTCTATTATTTGACCTAATGACCTAGTTTTTGAAGGCACGTGACCCACTTTTGAACTTTACCTAGATATCATCAAGGTGAACATTCTCACCAATTTTCCAGAAGATCTCATGAAAAATATGGCCTCTAGAGAGGTCACAAGGTTTTTCTATTTTTTGACTATGACCTAGTTTTTGACCGCACATGACCAGTTACGAACTGACCTAGGTATAAACAAGCTGAACATTCTCACCAATTTTCATGAAGATCCATTGTGAAATATGGTCTCTAGAGACGTCACAAGGTTTTTCTATTTTTAGACCTACTGACCTAGTTTTTGACCGCACGTGACCCAGTTTCGAACTTGACCTAAATATCATCAAGGTGAACATTCTGACCAATTTTCATGAAGATCTCTTGAAAAATATGGCCTCTAGAGAGGTCACAAGGTTTTTCTATTTTTAGATCTACTGAACTAGTTATTGACCGCACGTGAACCAGTTTCGAACTTGACCTAGATATCATCAAGGTGAACATTCTGACTAATTTTTCATAAAGATCCCATGAAAAATATGGCCTCTAGAGAGGTCACAAAGTTTTTCTTATTTTCAGACCTACTGACCTAGTTTTTGACCGCACGTGACCCAGTTTCAAACTTGACCTAGATATCATCAAGGAGAACATTCTGACCAATTTTCATGAAGATCTCTTGAGAAATATGGCCTCTAGAGAGGTCACAAGATTTTTCTATTTTTAGACCTACTGACCTAGTTTTTGACCCCACGTGACCCAGTTTCGAACTTGACCTAGATATTATCAAGGTGAACATTCTGACCAATTTTCATGAAAATCCATTGAGAAAGATGGCCTCTAGAGAGGTCACAAGGTTTTTCTATTTTTAGACCTACTGACCTAGTTTTTGACCCCATGTGACCCAGTTTCGAACTTGACCCAGATATCATCAAGGTGAACATTCTGACCAATTTTCATGAAGATCTCATGAAAAATATGACCTCTAGAGTGGTCACAAGCAAAAGTTTACGCACGCACGCACGGATGGACGGACGCCACGCGATCACAAAAGCTCACCTTGTCACTTTGTGACAGGTGAGCTAAAAATGGGTGGGGGATGGGGATGCATGATCAGGGTGGTGGGCAAGACTCAAAGGAGAGTGAGGTGGAGGAATGGTACAACTTTGCATGCTGATAAATATTCATGGAAGGTTTGAAAAGAAATAATAATAAAAAGAATTTTTTTTTTTTTTTTTTTTTTTTTTTAGTGGGGTGTGGGGGGTGACCAAGGCAAGGTGGTGACCAGGTGGGTACAAAACTTCACATGTTTATAATAAATTTTCATGGAAAAGATTGAAAGAAGTTTAATAAAATTCTACTAATTGGTTGGTTTGTTATGTACAAATCTGTAGAATTTTAAACAATTAAAGGGCAATAACTCTAAGGAAAATTGACCAATTGAAAAAAAAATGACAAGCATCATCGAAGTATGTTGGTTTATATTTATGTCAAGTTTCATGAAATTCTACCAGCTTATTACTGAGAAATGGCTACAGACGTGGATTTTTCATTAAATCAAGGGCAGTAACTCTAAGGGAAATTGACCAATCCAAAAAAAAAACTTGACGGGCATCATCGCAGTATGTTGGTGTATGTTTATTTCAAGTTTCATGAAATTCTACCTGATAGTTACTGAGAAATGGCTGCGGACGGACATTTTTCATTAAATCAAGGGCAATAACTCTAAGGGAAATTGACCAATCAAAAAAAAAAACTTGATGGGCATCATCGCAGTATTTTGGTTCAGGTTTATTTCAAGTTTCATGAAATTCTACCAGCTAGTTACTGAGAAATGGCTGCAGACGGACGGACTGACAACGCCATTTCAATACCCACCTCCCGATTTCATCGGCGGGGGATAATAATCTGTAAATATGCCAAGCAGTGTACAATAATCTGTAAATATACCAAGCAATGTACAATAATCTGTACATATACCAAGCAGTGTACAATAATCTATAAATATACCAAGCTGTGTACAATAATCTGTAAATATGCCAAGCAGTGTACAATAATCTATAAATATGCCAAGCTGTGTACAATAATCTATAAATATGCCATGTACAATAATCTATAAATATGCCAAGCTGTGTACAATAATCTATAAATATGCCAAGCTGTGTACAATAATCTATAAATATGCCATGTACAATAATCTATAAATATGCCAAGCTGCGTACAATAATCTATAAATATGCCAAGCAGTGTACAATAATCTATAAATATGCCAGTGTCCAATAATCTGTAAATATGCTAAGCAGTACAAAATAATCTGTAAATATGCCAAGCGCACAATAATCTGTAAATATACTAGGGATGGGAACGAATATTCGAATATTGGAAAATCGATCGAATAATTGAATATGACAGGGTTTTTTTTTACCAAGAGGGGAAGGGGCCCAGGCCTCTCATTTGGGGAAAAAAACAACTCAGTATTTGGGCAAAGGGGAATAAAAAACCTGATGTAAAGACAATTTTTGGGGAAAACTGCATGATTTTAAAGAAATTTTCTGAGGGGAAGGGGCCTATAAACGGCCCCTATTATAAAGGAAAAAAAAAACCTGTATGAAAATCAAATTCGAATATTCGTAAATTATTGTATAGTGTTTTTTTTCAGAATAAGTATCTTTGATTTTGGGCAATATTAGCATGCTAATTCTGCAGAATAAAACCGTTTGTTCTGTCGTGTTTGTTTATCGCATATCAAAAGATGTCCAATTAACAAGACAAGAGATCACAGTGATCTTGGCACCCATCATTGAGCCATTTTTGAATGTTCCAAATTTCAAGACTAGCTCAAGGTCAAAATTCATTTCAGTACACAACACTGTGCATGTGGTCCAAATATGAAAGCTGTAGCTTGAGAAATGTAAAAATAGGTCACAAGATCAATTTCAAGGTCAAAGTTCATTTTGGTATACAAAACTATGCATGTGCTTCAAATTTGGAGGCTGCAGCTCGAAAAATGTGAAAGTAGGTACTAGGTAAAAATCAATTCAGAACACAAAAATATGCATGTGGTCCAAATTTGAAGCCTGTAGCTTCAGAAATGTGAAAGTAGGTCACTAGGTCAATCTAAAGATCAATTCAGTACACAAAACTATGCATGTGGTCCAAATTTGAAGGCTATAGCTTAAGAAATGTGAAAGTAGGTCACTAGGTCAAAATAAAGGTCAAATTTCATTTCAGAACACAAAACTATTCAGGTGGTCCAAATTTGAAGCCTGTACCTTCAAAAATGTGAAAGTAGGTCACTAGGTCAATGTCAAGTCTATATGAACCATGTGGCCCCCGGGGCGGGGCCATATTTGACCCTAGAGGGATAATTTGAACAAACTTGGTAGAGAACCACTAGATGATGCTACATTACAAATATCAAAGCCCTAGGCTTTGGGGTTTGGACAAGAAGATTTTCAAAGTTTACCCTATATAAGTCTATGTAAACCATGTGACCCCCAAGGTGGGGCCATATTTGACCCTAGGGGGATAATTTGAACAATCTTAGTAGGAGACCACTAGATGATGTCACATACAAAATATCAAAGCCCTAGGCCCTGTGGTTTTGGACAAGAGGTTTTTCAAAGTTTTTCCCTATATAAATCTATATAAACCATGTGTCCCCCTGGGCAGGGCCATATTTGACATCAGGGAAATAATTTGAATCATCTTGGTAGAGGACCACTAGATGATGCTTCATATCAAAGCCCTAGGCTCTGTGGTTTTGGACAAGAAGATTTTCAAAGTTTTTCCCTATATAAATCTATGTAAATTATAAAAATAAACAATGGGCCATAACTTGCTCAAAAATTGTTGAACCAGTCTGATTTTCAGGGGGACACAACTAGGGTACCAATACATCATTCTGACAAAGTTTAGTCAAAATCCCCCCAGTAGTTTCTGAGGAGATGCGATAACGAGAAATTGTTAACGGACGGACGGACCACGGACTCAGAGTGATTTTAATAGCCCACCATCTGATGATGGTGGGCTAAAAACAGCAATGCACAATTGGCAGGGGCCACCGTTACGGATTAGCAGTTTGCAACAGGCGTAAATGTGTCAGATGTATGTCAAAAATTGTCCGATTAACAAGAAAATTGCAATGCATAATCAGCAGGGGTCATCGTTAATGATTAACAGTTTGCAACAGGCGTAAATGTGATGCCTTTTTATCCTTTGTTCATTTTTATTGGCCCCTGTTTTATGTAACAAATTTTAGAATTATTGTTTTTTGGAAAACAATTCCAAACTTGTAGATATTGTCGATCTTTTTACATTATTTTGTACGACATTTCAGACCGTCCGCAGAATCAGTTTTCATCCGCAATCGGCCGTATTCGAAATAAATTTTGAAGTAGTTTATAATAAAATCAAGAAATAACATATGATTGATGCATAAGATCATGTTGAAGGAGGTTTAAGTCTGCTTTTGTTAAGTCTATCGGCTTTTTAAACACCGATTGAAAATTTTCAAAATGGCGGTGGTAATAAAACAGTGCGACACGTGCTTAAATTGGACGACCTGCTATTTTTAGACAAAGTTGCAACGGTCTAAATTATAATCGATTTGAATGGTTTTTTTTTTTTTTTTTTTTTTATCATTTTGAAGCTAAAACACTGAATTAGTTAAGTATGTTCATGATTATACTGACAGAATCTTGAAATAAAACGCTAGGGTAGGCGGGTTTAACTAGGCAGGGTCGGGTTACCCGAAACAAACATTTTTTAGGCCTTATTACATACGATGATTTACGTTTTAACCAACTGAATATATTGTGTATATGCCAATCACATAATAAGAATTTAAAGCTTCCATTAAAACAAACCAAATATTCGAATATTCAAATATTGCTAACCGAATATTCGAATATTGATTTCAGTATTTGTTCCAATCCCTAAAATATACCAAGCAGTGTACAATAATCTGTATATATATTAGTAAGCAGTATACAATAATCTGTAAATATAACAAGCAGTGTACAACAAGCAAATTCGATGAATTGGTATCCCCCGCCGAAAGGGTTTGTGGTGAGGAATGGCAAAAAGATATATCCGGCAAAAAGTGAAAGGATGTTAATAAGAAGCAAATAATTTCATTAGTCAAAATCAATTTAACAGAAAACAAATGTTTAATTAAAGAGTACATGACAAATGTATGATACTTCGATCCTGACTAAAGAATTTATTTTGAATGGGATATGCTTACTGTAATAAGCTTAGCTTTTAAAATTAAATGCAGTTAATTCAAATGTGAGCTTGAAGTTTAACTGGAACGAAATATTGTCTTCGAGTGATTTGGCACCAGGTGTTGCTGTTTAACATGTACATTTGAACTTAAAAGGACAGTTGTCCTTAAGAGAACACAGGTAAGATATCTTGAACATGGCTGAGGGCAAGGTTTGTGCAGTCACAACTTAACATGTCGAAGGTTTGAACATCAAAAAAAAAAAAAAGGAATGGAAATATATATATGTATATACAGTACAATCGCGATCCTACGAAAAGCCAAGGGACCGTCCGATTTTTTCGTAATATCGCATTTTCGTTCGAGCGTAACATAGGAAATTTCGCTATACAGCACCTTAATATCTATATACGTAACCCGTGATATTTAAACATGTGATTTTCATATCGAAGTACATGTATACCAATTTTATATGTACATCTGGGTTTACTACAAATCTTATTTGAATCTGAACTCAGATCGCATGTAGAATGTAGAACGGGTTGTTTTTTTCTTCACTTTTTATTCACTGTATATAAAACATATACAGGGTACATTGATGCACGAGGAAACATCGCAACTGCATATTCCGATACCCTCAGCCACCCTTTACCAATTGTTTGGTATAATAAAACGACAATATACAGACGATCAGGACTTAAATATTGTTTTAGTTTCTTTATGTAGTGATTGTTTGAGACGCATAGATATCGAAGCAAGTGTGACTTGTATGCCATCCGATCGAATAGTTATAGGAGAAAAAAATGACCACTAACTTGTGCATAGTGTATAGCATATGTGTTTCGAATTTAATTACTAATTTATTACATTTTAATTACTGTTTACGCCCAGCTAAATGATAGTGACACTTTTCTTTCAAAAGCATTTTCACGGCGTTATGGAAGGTGTGAAAACTTAGACAATACATTCGTAAAAACGCAACTAAAACAAATTGAAAAAAGGCTTTAAGGGCATAACAATACATTCGTAGGAGCGCATTTTTCGTAAAATCGCATTTTCGTAAAACCGCGACTTTGTTACATAGAAATAAGAAGGAAAGCAGCCGGGACCACAATATCTTTTCGTAGGATACCGGTATTTTGTTAAATTGCGATTCGTAGCATCGCGAATGCACTGTATATAGATATATGTATATATTTATTTTTTAGGGGGTAGGGGTGCAGGGGAACGGGAGAGGAAACAAAATTTCACATCTTGATTATAAATATTGATTGAAAATTAAACATGAAAAAAAAAGGTAAAAGGGTGAAGTTGGTGGTTGGGGGGAGGGGGGCAGAGGATGCATGGTCAGTGGTGGGCATGATTGGGTGGAGAAGTGAGGTTGGGGAATGGTACAACTTGGAAGGTTTGAAAAAAATCTAAAATAAGAAATGAATTTTTTTTCTTTCTTTTTTTTTTTGGGGGGGGGGGGGGGGGGGGGAAAGGGGGTGTGACCAAGGCAAGTGGGTGACCAGGTGTTGGTGCACAACTTCACATGTTTATAATAAATGTTCACATAAAAGAATGAAACAAATTTAATGAAATTCTGCCAAATGGTAAGTTTGTTATGTACAAATATGTGGATTTTTAGACAATTAAAGGGCAATAACTCTGAAGTTACATAAGACATCCGTACAAAATTGTCTGTACACAACCACATTATAGTGCTCTAAATTCTGTTAAAGTTTCATAGTTCTAGGTCAAATATATCAAAAGTTACGATGCAGAAATTGCCATATTTATAGTACCCTATACAGTTAATACTAAAAACTTCTAAGGGCCATAACTCTGGTGTTACTTGGGCAATCTGACTGAAACTTGACGGGCCGCAAGAACTAATAGTGGTGAACATGTATATGAAGTTTTAAATAAATATTCCTAACCATTTCCTAGATATGGCTCCGGACGGACGGATGGAAAGACGGAAGGACGGACAGAAAGACAGACAGAAGGATGGACGGATGGACAACGCCAAAACTATATCCCTCCGACTTTTGTCGGGGGATAACAAGTAAATGAAGTATTGCCATGCAATACAAAGTCCCCTACTGGAAGGCACCTAATTTTCTCTACTGCAGTATAACATAATGAACTGATATCTGTCAATGATGTATAAACAATATTGTACTATATATACAATATGTTATAACAACACACTTGGATTAAAATGTGCATATATATTGTCCGTAAGTATTGACCTGGCACTCATGAATATTCCGTATATTTCCGTAAATTAATTTTCGGTGTTTGAACATAAATAGCGATATCATTAAATATTACATATATCATTCTTAATTGATAAACTGTCACATGTGCAGGTAGTTGTATGGACAAATCGTTTACCTGTCAATACCACAATATCAGAATTGTGGGTTCGAGTCCTACGTCTGGCCATACCTTTTTTTTCCTCAGATTTTATATGCAGACTTACTATTCATTTGATCCAACGTATCTTGATGTTTATGGTTCATTTATTAAGAATAATCATATTTTCCCGTTGTAAAAAAGTGGAATAAAATTGTTTTAAAAGTATCTTAGATAAAAAAGACAAATTACCTGTCGCCAGCGTTCCAAAAAAAAGTAAAAAAGTACAACAAGAGAAAACAACTAAAGTTCATAAAATATGATACATAAAATAATGTAAACGATAACACTACAGTACAATAATTGAAAAGAAGAGATCTATTCAGTAAGTGATTTCGAACCCGTGGTAACGTGCATGGAAGTCAGACACCTTACCTCTACGCCAACGTGTCACTGACTAGATTTACATGTTACTTTAGTAATATGGATACTTTCAGGATAATAATATTGCGTAATTTAACGAAGACGCCCGAAAATATTGGCAAAGATTAATGAGTGCCAGGTCAATACTTACGGACAATAAAAACCCACAGTTGTTTTCATATTGAACTGTTTTGGCTGATTATAAAAAAGTTATCATATAAGTTATTTATAGTAATAACAAAGGGAAATTAATGTTAAAAAAACCCCAAACAATCTACAGTAAAATTCCTACTTACGACCATGCCGAAATTACGACCGCACCGCTAATACGACCGATTTTGCAAAGAACGGAATATTTCCTTCTTAAAACCAGTAGTCGTTTGTCCGAAAATGCGACCAGACCGCTAATCCACTAATGCGACCACCAATTTCAGAACTGTTTGATTTTTTCACACTTAATTAATCACCGCAATTACGACCACTCAAATGTTTCTGTATGTTACCGCAAATCGCCGCGGGAATTAACACATGCGACATCGTGTTAACACGTTAAGCGAGTACATTGTGTATTTATCCATTAATTGCTAACAAGTATTTTAAACGTTATCAAAACAACGTATCAAACTGTTTGATTGTCTGAAATTGTTATTTAAAGATGTTTGGTGTTTTACATCACTATTTTAACATAAGAAGTTGTTGAATTAACTAATTTGTTTGTAATTAGACGAATGCCCGCTGATCGAATTGACTGGATTAAAACGGATTTAATTAGATCTAAACGGTGTTTGTTTGTTATTATTAATGTAAATACGTTTGGGATTTCAGCGGAGAATGAAGTTTGAAAAGGTTTGATATTGTTGTAATTGTCTTTAACTGAACAAATTTCAAATCATTATCAGTTAAGTGCGTCCTTAATTAATACACAGTTTGATTCGTAATTCTTTGATTAACACAGTGATCAAGTATTTAAGGCTAAAGAAATTAAAGAAAATAAAGCTACATATAAATTGAACACTGTGTTTGCCATTATTGCGTCTTGATTGTATTCCAATGGGTTATTATCTGCCAGACCTTCCCCGTATAGCCTTGCCCACTAATCAGACCAGACCGCTAATAAGACCAGTTTTACAAAGAACCATGGGTGGTCTTAATAGCGGAATTCTACTGTATATAATATAAGTCCACAAGAAACTCTTTACCAGGTAGAGATAGGTCAAAATACACCTAAAAATTGGATGTAACATGCATGTTGTACCACAGAAAAGTGGTCTCGATTTTTCTCTACCGCCAGTAACAAAAAAGTTACAATAAAATCTATTTAGAGTAAAACAAAGGGACGTAATTTTAAAAACAAGGGTGCCTCATGGTGGTGAACATTTGGTCCAAGTTACATCAAAATCCCTCCATGCATGAAGAAAAAAAGCTCGTACAAAGTCATTCTTGAATTTGACCTTTGACCTCTAAATATGACCTTGACCTTAGACATACATGCCATAATTTTTCAGAACGTTTCCGGGATTCTGAGTTAAAATTTCCAGGGTTTTTACCTTTTGTCCGGGACATACACCGTGACATTGGTATTTTTCTGTTTCATGCAAAAATATCAGAATATGTCATGTAGTTTCCCCGAGACTAAACATTGTTCACTTCCTTGTATTAATTTGCGGCAAATGTTGTCTAGCTTTCTAAGGGAGGTAAATACATGTATACGGGTAATACATCTATAGTTCGGCACGTGAATTTATTGCGTTCCCGAGGTGAACAGAATTAGGAGACTTAAATTACTATATACGAAGAATCAACCTGGTCATCTTGATTTAGATTGTAGCTAATTTGGTATCATTCTAAAGCTTAAACATAGATCTAATAAGTAAATGAATCCTTAAAGGAATAAAATAAATCTTGTAGATAAAATTGACAATATAAAATATTTGGAGTCGGGTCAATTTTCATGGGTCGGTCGGCAAAGGCATTCACCATTTTAATTTAAAATAAGTGTGACAATCGATCTAGATCTTAAATAATTACAACCTTTTAAAATAATTATCGTTTAATTGACCGTTTTCAATCTCTTCCATAAAGGCTACATGTAGCTTTACCGCCAACGTGCAAAAAAACAAAGAGATTTACGACTATTGTTCCTAATTTAACTATCATAAAACAGTTATTGATTGCATAATCCTGTCAGTTCTTAATCAGGGTCATCATAATAACTGACTGTAACTTAATCAGTGTCATCAAAAGATCATTGCGTGATCAAAATGGGCTTAATCAACACGTGTCCCGCTTGCCCGCTCGAGGGCATGAAAGTGATTAGGAATAAACAATGTGACACCGGGGACTGTTTATTGTGTAAAATTTAACAACTTATAGACAAAAACAAGTTTTTTGGGGGATTGTTTTTATTTGTTCCTGTATTTTTATATTTCCGGGACATTTTAAGACTGTCCGGGACACCGGGACGAGTATGTAATTTCCGGGACAATCCTGGACAATCTGGGACGTATCACATGTATGCTTTAGACCAAGGGACCTGGTTCTTGCGCATGACAATCCGCCTTATGTTGGTGAACATTTGTGCCAAGTTACATCACAATCCCTTCATGCATGAAGAAGAAATGCTCCAGACAAAGACACTCTTGTGTCTGACCTTTGGTCTCTAAGTGTGACCTTGACATCAGACCTTGGGCCTGGGTTTTTTCGCATGACATGTTGTCTCATCCAGGGGAATATTTGTGCCAACTAATATCTAAATCCTGTTTTGCATGACAAAGTTATAGACTGGACAGGAAAAAAATCCTCTTGACCTTTGATCTCAGTGTGACCTTGACCTTTGAGCTAGGGGTCCGGGATTTGCGCATGACATGTCGTCTCATCATGGGGAACATTTATGCCAAGTAATATTGTAATCCCTTGATGGATGACAGAGTTCTGGATCGGACAGGAAAAAAACCTTATTGACCTTTGACCTAAAATTGTGACCTTGACCTTTGAGCTAAGGGTCTGGGCTTTGCGCATGACATATTGTCTCATCATGGGGAACATTTGTGCCAAGTAATATTAAAATCCCTTCATGGATGGCAGTTATGGACGGGACAGAAAAAAAACTCTGTTGACTTTTGACCCCCAATTGTGACCTTGACTTTGAGCTAGGGGTCGGGGATTTGCGCATGACACGTCGTCTCATCATGGAGAACACTTGTGCCAAGTAATATTAAAATACCTTAATGAATGTCAGAGTTATGGACCGGACACGAAACAGACCCTGTTCATGCTATGTTAACATTTGACTGCTAAGTGTGACCTTGACCTTTGAGCTAGGGGTCTGAAAGTTGTGCACGACACATCGTCTTATTATGAGGTACATTTGTGCCAAGTAATATTAAAATCCCTTCATGGATGGGATAGTTATGGACCGGACAGGAAAAAAGCCCTGTTGACCTTTGACCACCAATTGTGACCTTGACCTTTAAGATAGGGGTCCAGGTTTTGCGCATGACACGCTGTCTCCTCATGGGGAACATTTGTTCCAAGTAATATTAAAATCCCTTCATGGATGGGAGAGTTATGGACCGGACAGGAAAAAAGCCCTGTTGACCTTTGACCTCCAATTGTGACCTTGACCTTTGAGCTAAGGGTCCGGGATTTGCGCATGACACGTCATCTCATCATGAGGAACATTTATGCCAAGTAATACTAAAATCCCTTCAAGGATGGGAGAGTTATGGACCGGACAGGAAAAAAGCCCTGTTGACCTTTGACCTCCAATTGTGACCTTGACCTTTGAGCTAGGGGTCCGGGTTTTGCGCATGACATGTCGTCTCATCATGGGGAACATTTGTGCCAAGTAATATTAAAATCCCTTCATGGATGACAGAGTTACGGACCGGACACGAAATTGCGGACGAACGGACGGACGGAAAAGCGCATTAGTCCCCGAAACTGGTTTTCAACCATAATAATCTGTAAATATACCAAGCAATGTACAATAATCTGTAAATATACTAAGCGTTGCACAATAATCTGTAAATATGCCAAGTACTTTTCAAAAATCTGTAAATATACCAAGCATTGTACATTAATCTGTAAATATGCCAAGTACATTTCAATAATCTGTAAATATACTAAGCAGTGTACAATAATCTTAAAATATACAGTAAAACTTTGTCTGCACAAACTCAACAGAGCCAGCATAATTTCTTCAAGTTATCAGTAGTTTGAGCCAGCAAACAATATACATGTACATTATAAAGGTAATTTGCCAAGACCTGACAATGAGTCTGAGCAATGAGTGGTGTTCTAATTATCCAAGTTCCAGTGAACGAAATACGACTGTAGTAAATAGTTTTCAATTATCTGTACATGTAGCAAGTAATGCTCCAAAATCTATAAACAGAACAAGCAGTGTTCAATAACCCATAATATTAAGGATGCTCAGGCTGTAGAACACTTTACTATTCAACAGCCTTGTCACTTAAGGAAGTTGAACAACAACAAAGTAGAGAAAGCGACATAACTTTATTAAAATTCAAAATAGAGTTATGGGACATGTACCATGCATGTCAGCTCATCACACTGCATAAGTTTGTGAAGTTTCAATCCATTCCAGTAGTTTTGTCCTGAGATAACAGCTTACATACAAAACAATATTGAATAAGTCCAGAAAGGAGCATAATTTTGTAAAATTGCAAGACAGATAGAACCTGTGCATTGCATGATCCCCCAAATATTAAATCTTTTGTGCCAACAGACACAAAAAACCTAAATGTTTGCTCCTGTGAGCTAACAAAGACAAGTACCCCAAGTGTTGCCTATCATGTACTGACAGACACAAGGGCCCTAAATGTTTGCTCACATTGACGAATGCAAGGACCCCAAATGTTTGCTCCTATGTGTTGACAAATTCAACTACCCCAAATGTTTGCTCCTATGTGTTGACAAATTCAACTACCCCAAATGTTTGCTCCCATGAACTGACGAATGCAAGGACCTCAAATGTTTGCTCCCATGCGTTGACAAATGCAAGGACCTCAAATGTTTGCTCCTATGTGTTGACAAATGCAAGGACCTTAAATGTTTGCTCCTATGTGTTGACAAATGCAAGGACCCAGAATGTTTGCTCCTATGTGTTGACAAATGCAAGGACCCAGAATGTTTGCTCCTATGTGTTGACAAATGCAAGGACCCCAAATGTTCTCCCATGTGTTGTCAAATGCATGGACCCCACATGTTCTCCCATGTGTTAACAAATGCAAGGAACCCAAATGTTTGCTCCTATGTGTTGACAAATGCAAGGACCCAACATGTTCTCTCATTTGTTAAGAAATGCAAGGAACTCAAATGTTTGCTCCTATGTGTTGACAAATGCAAGGACCCCAAATGTTTGCTCCTATGTGTTGACAAATGCAAGGACCCCAAATGTTTGCTCCCATGTGTTGACAAATGCAAGGACCCCAAATGTTTGCTCCTATGTGTTGACAAATGCAAGGACCCCAAACGTTTGCTCCTATGTGTTGACAAATGCAAGGACACAAAATATTCTCCCATGTGTTAACAGATGCAAGGACCCCAAATGTTTGTTCCTATGTGTTGACAAATGCAAGTACGCCAAATGTTTTCTTCCATGAGCTGACGAATGCAAGGACCCAAAATGTTTGCTCATATGTGTTAACAAATGCAAGGACCCCAAACGTTTGCTCCTATGTGTTGACAAATGCAAAAACCCCAAATGTTTGCTTCGATGTGTTGAAAAATGCAAGGACACCAAATGTTCTCCCATGTGTTGACAAATGCAAGGACTCCTCATGTTCTCCCATGTGTTGACAAATGCAAGGACCCCACATGTTTGCTCCCATGAGCTGACAAAGACAAGGACCCCACATGTTACCTCCCATGTGTTGACAAATGCAAGGACCCCAAATGTTTGCTCCCATGAGCTGACAAACGCAAGGACCCCAAATGTTCTCCCATATGTTGACAAATGCAAGGACCCCAAACGCTCTCTCATGTATTGATAAACGCAAGGACTTCAAATGTTCTCCCATGTGTTGACAAATGCAAGGACCCCAAATGTTTGCTCCCATGAGCTGACAAACGCAAGGACCCCAAATGTTCTCCCATGTGTTGACAAATGCAAGGACCCCAAATGTTCTCCCATGAGCTGACAAATGCAAGTGACACCAAATGTTTGCTCCCATGAGCTGACAAATGCAAGGACCCTAAATGTTTGCTCCCATTAGCTGACAAATGCAAGGACTCCAAATGTTCTCCCATGAGCTGACAAATGCAAGGACACCAAACGTTTGCTCCCATGAGCTGACAAATGCAAGGACACCAAATGTTTGCTCCCATGAGCTGACAAATGCAAGGACCCTAAATGTTTGCTCCTATTAGCTGACAAATGCAAGGACCCAAAATGTTTGCTCCCATGTGTTGACAAATGCAAGGACCCCAAATGTTCTCCTATGAGCTGACAAATGCAAGGACACCAAATGTTTTCTCCCATGAGCTGACAAATGCAAGGACCCTAAATGTTTGCACCCATTAGCTGACAAATGCAAGGACCCCAAATGTTTGCACCCATGTTGTGTTGACAAATGCAAGGACCCCAAATGTTTGCTCCAATGTGTTGACAACTGCAAATACACCAACTGTTTGCTGTCATGAGCTGACAGAGAAAACCAGAGTATTTAGACTCTATGTACATAGTATAGTAACAACAAGAGCTGTCTCCATAGGATGACACATGCCCCTGATGGCACTCTGAATGAACAGTTATGGCCGATGTTAGAGTGACTGTGAATGAATGACAAACATATGGACAGGTCACGCCCATCAATGCACTTTCATGAAATATGACCTTTAAAGTCCAAGTGCCTCCTTGACCTTTGACCTATGGACCTGGGTCTTGCGCGCGACATGTTGTCTTACTGTGGTACACATTCATGCCCAATAATTTTAAAATCCATGCATGAATGACAAAGATATGGACCGGACACGCCCATCAATGCACTATCATGAAATATGACTTTTAACGTCTAAGTGTGACCTTGACCTTTGAGCTATGGACCTGGGTCTTGCGCGCGACATGTCGTTTTACTGTGGTACACATTCAGGCCAAGTTATTTGAAAATCCATCCATGGATGACAAAGATATGGACCGGACACGCCCATCAATACACTATCATGAAAAATGACCTTTAACGTCTAAGTGTGACCTTGACCTTTGAGCTACGGACCTTGGTCTTGCGCGCGACACGTCGTCTTACTGTGGTATACGTTCATGCCAAGTTATTTGAAAATCCATGGATGACAAAGATATGGACCAGACACGAAAATTGCGGACAGACCGACAGACGGTTCAAAAACTATATGCCTCCCTTCGGGGCATAAAAACAAAGTCCCATTACTCTGCATCATGCACAAGAAAGTTGGCACTGATCACTTGTGTGAAGTTTCATTAAATTGTGTCAATGGGATGAGGAGAGTAAGTGCACACAAGATTGTGTCTACGGACAGACAGACAGACAGAAAGATGGACAGAGAGGACAAACAGACAACCTAAAAACCAGTATACCCCACTTATAACTTTGTTGTTCAGGGGGTACAACTACCCTAAATGTTTGCTCCCACATGCTGACAGACACAAGGACCCCAAATGTTTGCTCCCACGTGCTGACAGACACAAGGACCCCAAATGTTTGCTCCAACGTGCTGACAGACACAAGGACCCCAAATGTTTGCTCCAACGTGCTGACAGACACAAGGACCCCAAATGTTTGCTCCCACGTGCTGACAGACACAAGTACCCCAAATGTTTGCTCCCACGTGCTGACAGACACAAGGACCCCAAATGTTTGCTCCCACGTGCTGACAGACACAAGTACCCCAAATGTTTGCTCCCACGTGCTGACAGACACAAGGACCCCAAATGTTTGCTCCCACGTGCTGACAGAGACAAGGACCCCAAACGTTTGCTCCCACGTGCTGACAGACACAAGGACCCAAAATGTTTGCTCCCACGTGCTGACAGACACAAGGACCCCAAATGTTAGCTCCCACGTGCTGACAGACATATGGAGTCCATATACAGGTGTTTTCTTTAACCGACATTCTATAAATTCATTGCATTAAAGTTCATTCAATATTATCATTCCAAGAGAGGACATGTCTGCACTGGTAAGAATTTAGGTTAATTGACTGATGTTACATAACTAGGAATCCATTGAAAAAATACAAAACAAAATACAAAAGATTAAAGCGCTTTACATAACAGAAATAAATAGACTTCAAATTAATTTCTATAAACTCTAATTCCTACCAGAAAATTACCAGTGACATTTAAATATGATTTATGGACCATATTAAACTTGCAATCCCTGAAATTTTATATCATGAATTTGTTTACAGGAAAGTTTTGTAATTCAAAACTACACTTTTTTAAATTTCTATCTTATTTTCTAAAAACAGCTTAAGTGGCAGGTAAATGCTTTAGCAGCTAGCTTTTGCAAAAGCTTGTTTTTATTAAAGGTAAGGTGTTGTGACCAGAGGACCTTGTTCAAGGCTGAAGTAAAATAAGAATCTGAATTATCCAATCAACTCTATAGAACTGTTTTTGCTTAGGAGACTGAATGTTGCAAAATGTCTTGCTAAATGGCAGTTACTTGAGGTTAAGGTTTGTTTTTCCATTTTGCAGTCTACTTTAAACAGATGAATAGATATCTTTGATGAAAACCTTCAAGGAATGACAAGAAAATAAACAAGAGGGTCACTGACCCTAAAGCGCTCACCTGTGTACAAGGCTTCAAGTGTGTTAGGTTTCTTCTATGTTAGCCCAGGGCTCCAGATAAGATGCGTATTAGCGTAAATTACGCTTTGAAAAAATACGCATGTCTGATAATTTTTTAGCATATAAAAACATATATGTAATTACAGAAACGCACACACTGACTTTTTACTAGCGTAAACAAAATCTGAATCGTCCAGATGCTTTAGGTAACACAGCAGGATCAGTATTAATTGTGCCACATTGAACGTACACACGCATTGAATGGTACTGTATAAACCTAGGTTAAACTATATTATACACTCAGTGTATGCATAAATCAAGTAGTTGGGAATTAATATTGATGGTACGGTAGTGTATTTTAAAGCAGGTCGATTTGAAATATCAACTTCCGGTGCGGAGTGAACAGTTCGGAGGAAAAAACAACATGTCTCTTTCTAAGAAAGTGTGTAGTGAACAAACGCTCTACGTCGCATTCTTTAAACAAGAGCACCGCCTTGCAGGTGCTGACGCTCATCTGATTTTTTTGTATAATAGAAATATTGTCCTACCCATGATTTTCTAAGTCTAAAAAGGGCCATCATTCTTGCAAAAAGCAGGATAGAATTATGTTTCTTGATGTACAGCGTCCGCTTATGATGGTGAAAAACTGTTGCAAGTTTTAAAGCAATAGCTTTGATAGTTTAGGAGAAAAGCTGACATAAACATAATACTCAACCAAGAAAACTGATTTTCTAAGTCCAAAAGGGGCAATAATTCTTGCAAAAAGCAGGATGGAGTTATGTTGCTTGATGTACATGGTCAGCTTATGATGGTGAACAAGTGTTGCAAGTTTCAAAGCAATAGCTTTGATAGTTTAAGAGAAAAAGTTGACCTAAACATAAAACTTAACCAAGAAATCTGATATTTTCTAAGTCCAAAAGGGGCCATAAATCTTGCAAAACGCAGGATGGAGTTATGTTTCTTGCTGTACAGGGTCAGCTTTTGATGGTGAACAAGTGTTGCAAGCTTTAAAGCAATAGCTTTGATAGTTTAGGAGAAAATCTGACCAAAACATAAAACTTAACCAAGAAAACTGATTTTCTAAGTCCAAAAGGGGCAATAATTCTTGCAAAAAGCAGGATGGAGTTATGTTTCTTGATGTACAGGGTCAGCTTATGATGGTGAACAAGAATTGCAAGTTTCAAAGCAATAGCTTTGATAGTTTAGGAGAAAAGTTTACCTAAACATAAAACTTAACCAAGAAATCTGATATTTTCTAAGTCCAAAAGGGGCCATAAATCTTGCAAAAAGCAGGACGGAGTTATGTTTCTTGCTGTACAGGGTCAGCTTATGATGGTGAACAAGTGTTCCAAGTTTCAAAACAAAAGCTTTGATAGTTTAGGAGAAAAGCTGACCTAAACATAAAACTTAACCAGGCAATGCCGACACAGATGCCGACGCCGACATCGATCAAGTGATGACAATAACTCATCATTTTTTTTCAAAAAATCAGATGAGCTTACAAACAAAAAATCATCCCCAAAACATCTTTAAAGGTATACTGAATAATCTATCGGAGACGAAACGGTCCCATTTGGTTAACCAAGAGATGGCCCAAATAAAGCAACCTAAGTCCAAAATGAGGTCAAGGTCAAGGTCAAACTGAGGTCAGGTGATGTCTGAAGATCAGGAATGGTCACAGATTACATCTGCATTAGTATCAAGTCATTCTAGTAAGGGGTATTGATGCTAGACGAAACGGTCCCATTTGGTTAACCTCGTACGGACGGACGAATGAACGAACGAATGGCATATGGACAGGACAATCACTATATACCTCCCGCATCAGTAGATGCCGGGGGTATAAAAAGGAGCAAAATCTTGAATGCTGAGCCTGAACTGAAACTGAACTGAATACAAATTCATGGGTTTTACACCCAATAAATATGTTATATAACTGATTTCTGTGGGCTTTCTTTACATTTACAAATTTTCAGGAGTAAAATTACTCCTAGTCAATTTCAGGTTTTACCAATTTACTCATTCACAAAAATTATGATGAGTAAAATACTCGTAGGCCAAAAAAATTATCTGGAGCCCTGTTAGCCTATATTATATATATGTCACACACCCTTTTGAACCTAGGGCAATAATTTGAACAATTATGGTGACATTACAAATCTGATATCACACGCCAAATATCAAGACTCTAGCTAATATTGATTCAGAGAAGAAAAGTGATCACGCCCCCTTGCAGCCATGTTTTTTGAAAAATCGGAATAATTTGAACAGTCTTGGTAGAGGGTCACACAAGAACCATTTGTGTAAAATTATTTTAAAATCAGGCCAGCAGTTTCAAACAAGAAGATTTTTAAAGTTTCCACTATATACATATAGGAAAAAGTGACCACTCCCTCTGGCGGCCATGCTTTTTGACGAATCAAAATAATTTGAACAATCTTGGTAGAGGGTCTCACAAGAACCATTTGTGTAAAATTATTCTAAAATCGGGCCAGCAGTTTAACACAAGAAGATTTTTAAAGTTTCCACTATATACATATAGGGAAAAGTGACCACGCCCTCTAGCGGCCATGTTTTTTGACGAATAAAGATAATTTGAAAAATCTTGGTAGAGGGTCACACAAGGACCATTTGTGTAAAATTATTCTAAAATCGGGCAAGCAGTTTCATACAAGAAGATTTTTTAAAGTTTCCACTATATACATGTAGGGAAAAGTGACCACGCCCTCTAGCGGCCATGATTTTTGATGAATTGGTATAATTTGAAAAAACTTGGTAGAGGGTGACATAAGGACCATTTGTGTGAAATTATTTCAAAATCAGACCATTGGTTTAGGAGGAGATGTTGTTTGAAGTTTTTTCTATTTTTAGCACTGGCAGCCCCTATGTGCAACCAAGTGGAAATTTTGGTAGACGACCACCCAAGGAACATCATGGCCAAGTTTCATCAAAATCCATTCATTGGTTTTGGAGGAGATGTTGTTTAAACACAAATGTTGACAACAGACGGGCGACTTGACAGACGGACGGACGGACGCACACATGCACGACGGAAACAGCGTGATCACAATAGCTCACCATGAGCACTTTGTGCTCAGGTGACCTAAAAATCAATCTGTTTAATCATAAGAAAACTTTGGTTATCTGATTGTTGTACATGTACCTGTGATTATTTTTGTCTCAAAATCTGAGCTAATGTGGGCGGTGACAATGCATGAAGAATGCTGCAAAAAACGGTCCTAAATCTAACAAAGAAATCATTTTATTGTAATAGTGTGATTCCAAGACGACACTCTTAATATAGTGTACCTATTTTCATGCAGTAAAAGGCAAATTTCTAGAACTACAGGAATATATGTGTACAGTGTAAACATGATTGTTGCATGAGCTCATACACAAATATCATCTAGACTAAGTGATAAAAGCAAGGAGAATTCTGCTACAAAAACTGCTGTGGAGTTGGAATCCAGCAGGTGTCACAACTGTGCCCTCTTAGTAGTTGGCAGTACTGGTTTTCAATTGGAATATGGACTGTAAAGTTATTCTTTGACCTGCAATGTCAGGATCCCATAAAATAAGACTAGTCTCAGGTCTCAACTGACCAATGACGTGCTTGCATTCTGAGACTAAAACTCAGTGTCGGGTCAAGTCACTTAATTAAGGCAGTAACAAATACTAACCTCAGACATTGTGTCATGATCAAGATTTCTGTTGATATCCAACATGTACACACAATCAATGGGAACCATAGCATCCTTCGCTGTTTTACTCTTCATGTCTAATGCTCCCTATATCAAATGAAAAATAATCACAAATTAGAAACTGCTTTTGTAAAAAAGCACCAGTCTCCCCATAACTCTTCATTTAAATAGCAAAGTGAGAAGATATGCAATATCTAGGCAAAAGACAAAAAATGAAAACATGGGTTGGGAAAAGGACTACTATAAATGTTAAGCAGTACAATATTTGTATTAC
Organism: Mercenaria mercenaria; assembly: GCF_021730395.1. Lineage (NCBI taxonomy): Eukaryota > Metazoa > Mollusca > Bivalvia > Venerida > Veneridae > Mercenaria > Mercenaria mercenaria. The sequence goes on from NC_069364.1 coordinate 94,465,299, forward strand.
AATTTACAAGTTAATTTCTGGGGAAAATAGAAAAAGTAATCATTATATATGATATATTATATATTATGTCTCACCTGAGTACCATTGCTCTTCACTTAAGATCAAGACTTTTTGTTAATTAAAGAACAAATAACTCTGAAGTTACTAATCTGATCCAGGCCATTATCAAACTTGAAAGAGATCTAATTGTTCAAAATATTCTCACAAATGCTTGGGGTTAGGACGCTCTCCACAATCCTCACTTACATAAAATATGCACAGCCACTTGGAGTTAGGACCTCTTTTCCTCCACCCCTGTCAACTGATTTATTTATTTATTTTGTTGGGTTTAACGTGGCACCAACAAAATTATAGGTCATATGGCAACTTTTCAGCTTTGAAGGTTGAGGAAGACCCTAGGTGCCCCTTTGTGCATTATTTCATCATGAGTGGGTACCTGGGTAGAACCACTGACCTTCCGTAAGCCAGCTGGATGACTTCCTCACATGAAGAATTCAACGCCCCAAGTAAGGCTTGAACCCACATCTATGAAGGGCAAGTGATTTAAGACAGACTTTACCAAAAACATAACTTTAAAGGGTCATAACTCCTCAAAAATATGCCATGATATGTGAAATTAGCCTTGGTACTAAACCTATGAATCCATCAGTAGTTTTAGCCAAGTAATTCAGACAAATTTTTATGAAAGAGGGACAGACAGACAGCATAAAATCAATACATCTCCCGACATACAGTCTATAACTGTTCAGTGATTTTTCCAAAATGTACACAGATGCCTCTGTGGCAATCCTTCAAATATATACAACTGCAAAACTCATGAATATCTTTAAAACAAGAGCTGTCCGTAAGACAGCCAATGCCCGACTATTCGAAATATTGTCCCAGAAGCAGGAAAATACAAAATGTATTACCCAAAATATTAAAATATCTAAAGAGTTTCAATCCAGTACCTGCATTGCTAAACTTTAACCAGAAGTTTTAAGTTCAAAAGGGGACATAATTTGACCAAAATGCATGTCAGAGTTATGGGACTTCATGCAATCAACTAGTTTTATAACCCCTAAGGCACATGTGAAGTTTCAACTTAATATCTGCATTTGTTCTGCAGATAGTATCTTGCACGCAAACTTAAACCAGAATTTTTAAAGTCCAAAAGTGGGCATAATTTGCCCAAAATACATGTCAGAGTTATGGGACTTGATCCAATGAGGTTGGTAATTGATCTAGAAAAAGAAAAAATAAGTTTTTAATCTATATGCCTTTAAGTTATAGCTGTATGTACTTGCATGCAAAACTTTAACCAGGATTTTCCAAGTCCAAAGGGGGCATAATTTGGCCAAAATGCAATTCAGAGTAATGGGACTTGATGCTATCAACTAGTTTTATAACCCTGAAGGCACATGTGAAGTTTCAATTCAATATCTGCATTAGTTTTGGAGATAGTAGCTTGCAAACCAGGATTTTCTAAGTCATCTATATAATAAAATGACACTTTCTAGAAAGTGTGCCTACAATTTTTTTTTTACATGATTGTAGCAGGAATAACCAATACAATTTTAGATAATTATATGAGCTATATATGAGATATAATAGGAGGTGCACAAGTTCATATCATGATTAAGACTCATGCAAGGTTTCATGAATCTATATCAAATACTTTTTGAGCTAGGCATGTCACAAGGTGAAAATGTGCATTTTTGACTATTTCAGGGGCCATAACTCTGAAAATAGAGGGCGGAGCCAGATGAAAAATAGGAGGTGCGCAAGTTCATATCATGATTAAGACTCATGCAAGGTTTCATGAATCTATATCATATACTTTTTGAGCTAGGCGTGTCACAATGTCAAAATGTGCATTTTTGACTATTTCAGGGGACATAACTCTGAAAATAGGGGGTGGAGCCAGACGAAAAATAGGAGGTGCGCAAGTTCATATCATGATAAAGACTCATGCAAGGTTTCATCAATTTATATCAAATACTTTTCGAGCTAGGCGCGTCACAAACTTCGGACGGACGGACGGACGGACGGACGGACGGACGGACAAGAGCAAATCTATATGCCCCTACCACTCATGGGGGGGGGGGGGGGGGGGGGCACAAAAACATTTGTCCATGTCATCATATTTTGTAAATGTATGAAGATTGAAAAATAAATTATAACAAGAGGACCATGATGGTCCTGAATCGCTCACCTCTTCCCACATGACCCAGTTTTGAGAATGACGTCGTTTTTTCTATTATTTGACATAGTGACCTAGTTTTTGAGCTCATGTGACCCAGTTTTGAACTTGACCTAGATATTATCAAGATAAAAATTCTGACCAATTTTCATGAAGATCCATTTGAAAATATGGTCTCTAGAGGTCACAAGGTTTTTCTATTATTTGACCTATTGACCTAGTTTTCGAAGGTACGTGACCCTGTTTTGAACTTTATCTAAATAACATCAAGGTGAACAATCTTACTAATTTTCATGAAGATCTCATGAAAAATATGGCCTCTAGAGAGGTCACAAGGTTTTTCTATTTTTATACCTACTGGCCTAGTTTCAAAACTGATCTAGATATCATCAAGGTGAACATTCAGATCATTTTCATGAAGATCCATTGCAAAATATGGCCTCTAGAGAGGTCACAACTTTTTTTCATTATTTGACCTACTGACCTACTTTTTGAGGGCACGTGACCCACTTTCGAACTTGACCTAGATATCATCAAGATGAACATTCTGACCAATTTTTATGGAGATCCATTCACAAGTATGGCCTCTAGAGAGGTCACAAGGTTGTTCTATTATTTGACCTACTGACCTAGTTTTTGACCGCACATGACCCAGTTTCAAACTTGACCTAGATATCATCAAGATGAACATTCAGACCAACTTTCATACAGATCCCATGAAAAATATGGCCTTTAGAGAGGTCACAAGGTTTTTCTATTATTTGACCTACTGACCTCGTTTTTGATGGCACATGGCCCACTTTCGAACTTGACCTAGATATCATCAAGATGAACATTCAAACCAATTTTCATACAGATCCCATGAAAAATATGGCCTCTAGAGAGGTCACAAGGTTTTTCTATTATTTGACCTACTGACCTAGTTTTTGAAGGCACATGACCCACTTTCAATCTTGACCTAGATAACATCAAGGTGAACATTCTGACCAATTTTCATGAAGATCTCATGAAATACATGGCCTCTAGAGAGGTCACAAGGTTTTTCTATTTTTAGACCTACTGACCTAGTTTTTGACCGCACGTGACCCAGTTTCGAACTTGACCTAGATATCATCAAGATGAACATTCAGACCAACTTTCATAAAGATCCCATGAAAAATATGGCCTCTAGAGAGGTCACAAGGTTTTTCTATTATTTCACCTACTGACCTAGTTTTTGAAGGCACGTGACCCAGTTTCGAACTTGACCTAGATATCATCAAGGTGAACGTTCTGACCAATTTTCATGAAGATCTTGTGAAATATATGGCCTCTAGAGTGGTCACAAGCAAAAGTTTACGGACGGACAGACGGACGCACGCACGCCGGGACGACGGACGCTGCGTGATCACAAAAGCTCACCTTGTCACTATGTGACAGGTGAGCTAAAAAAAAAAATTCAAAAAGGGGGCATAATTTGCTCCAAATACAAGTCAGAGTTATGGGACTTGACCCAGTGAGGTTGGTAATTGATCTAGAATAAGAAAAAATAAGTTTTAAATCTATATGCCTTTTAGTAATAGCTGTATGTACTTGCATGCAAACCTTTAACCAGGATTTTCTAAGTCCAAAAGGGGGCATAATTTTGCCAAAATGCAGGTCAATGTTATGCGATTTGATGGTATCAACTAGTTTTATAACCCTAAAGACACATGTGAAGTTTCAATTCAATATCTGCATTAGTTTTGGAGAAAGTAACTTGCATGTAAAACTTTAACCAGGATTTTCTCAGTCCAAAAGGGGGCATAATTTTCCCAAAATACATGTCAGAGTTACGGGACTTGACCCAGTGAGGTTGGTAATTGACCTAGAAAAAGAAAAAATAAGTTTCAAGTCTATATGCCTTTTAGTAATAGCTGTATGTACTTGCACGCAAAACTTTAACCAGGATTTTTTAAGTCCAAAAGGGGACATAATTTGGCCAAAATGAAGGTCACAGTTATGGGACTTTGTGTTATCAACTAGTTTTATAACCCCAAAGACACATGTGAAGTTTCAATTCAATATCTGCATTAGTTTTGGAGACAGTCACTTGCATGTAAAACTTTAACCAGGATTTTCTTAGTCCAAAAGGGGGCATAATTTGCTCAAAATACATGTCAGAGTTATGGAACTTGACCCAGTGAGGTTGGTAATTGACCTAGAAAAAGAAAAATTAAGTTTCAAAGCTATATGCCTTTAAATGATAGCTGTATGTACTTGCATGCAAAACTTAAACCAAGGTGTGATGCCGACACCGACGCCAGGGTGAGTAGAATAGCTAGACTATTCTTCGACGAAGAATAGACGAGCTAAAAAAGGAAGATAATAAGGTTTTGACATATGATGCAAATTATTAGCATCAGAAGGTATGGTTATTTCTGTCTCCTCTTATATATCTGGTTTCCAGCTTCTTACAAACAGGAATGGAAAAGTTTCTGTTTGATTGTTCTTTATTTTTGTTTTTGACGTCAAAAAATGAATCATTCTTTTAAATGATGATTTATTTCTGTGACAAAAATTTGTTTAAATATTATAATGCTAGATGACACAACAATGAAACACAGAGTCTTACTGTATATATAGTGTATTTCATGCTTTATTGGAATGTTTTCCCATTTTTTCAAGACGGTTGTCTCCCTTAAGTCAGAATCTCAAAACTTATTCCTGTTGTTGTTGATATCTGATATCCTGTGCCCTAGTTATATCATTCAGGCAAGTTATAAGACAATCTGTTGATTAGAAAGAAACAACCAGATGTGTCTTTAATATCCATAAATTCATATTTCCACAAAATAGCCGTTTTATATAATATTATCTACCTTAATGATCATAACTTCGTCTTTCGTTAGCGACTCTTGATGGTGGACACGTTCCCCTGGCTCCCCGTGCAGGTCAACCAATACCTGAAATATTCATGTCTGTTTGTAGGTCACATCAAGATAACAGGGCAAAGTTTAGAGCTTTATTGTTGCAGGAACACCCAAGGTACCAGAAACATTTCAATCAAGGACATGCATCTTGGAAAACTGCAAGGCAATTAAATAGCTTCTTAATTAGATAATATGGAAAAACTTTAGATCCAAAGCGAGTTCCAAACAGCTAATACTCAACCATAGAGGCCCCTGAAAAAGTATACCCTCTTGATGTCTTATAAGCAGGTCTTTGTTTTTTTTAACCAAACTGGTAAATTATTTTAGTATTGAACGAAAGGTAGATCACAGCTTCATGAGTTTTTATTCAGGATTAATGATATCTAAACCTTGTTTGAAGGCCAGTCTATAAATTCTGGCACTAGAATGGCCACTTCTGAGCATTATAATAAAATGACCAATAGAAAGGTTACATTTAGACTTGTTTTCAAACTACCTTCTATACCCTTGACAACATATTAGACTGAAGATTGAGGGTACACTTAAATTACAATCAAATTACCTCATGACCCATTTATGCCTACATCCTAGGGACCATGCCTAAACATCTTCACTATCTCATCTCTACAACATGCAGCAATATGATTCCAGTGAAGAACTTAATTTTATAGTGTCCATTAAATAACACACCAGTAACAAACATTTCAAATTGTAAATTTTCATAGATCCATAAAAAAACATATATAAGTAATGCCGTTAACAGCCCTAAATTGCTAAGGACCTGATAGAACCTATTTACTACTGTGAAATCATTAATATTCGTGGAGGACTAATTTTCGTGGATTTCGTGGTTGAGACAATCCACGAAATTTAATCACAACAAACAAGTAAAATTCCCATTCATTGTATGTTTAAAAGTTGAAATCCACGAATTTATATCCCCACGAAATTGCCATTTGGAACAAAACCACGAAATTTCATGTCCACGAAATTAAATGATTTTACAGTTTATATGATTGTTGACACTGTATTATAACACTTGGAGAAAATGCTTTAAATATCTATAGTTATAAGAAGTTACCTGCATATTACTATTCTAAAATGTCAGTATTTATTTTATTATCCAAAGAAGACTAGAACTGTATGTTATTATGCAACAAAATCGCAATTTTGTACGTCATAACTACTATCTAATAGGGTCAAATGTCAATGCAGTGTGCGGGAAAGGAAAACCACATAAAACAGGAAAATATTTACTGGACAGCGTTAGGGATGTAGATAGTTATCCTTGATATCATTATTGTGTTACAATCAACCTGAATAACATCAAAGTTTGTATTATTAACCACTTGGGCTTCACCCTTGTGATATAATTCCTTTGCATTTGAACTCCATTGATTTTATTCAACAACAAATCACTGTTTGGGATATAATATTCCTTAAACAAATTACTTCAATATAAAATATTTCAGGCAGGGCAGTAAGTTACATATTTAGGGTTGCTCTGGATACTAGAGTTCAAAAGTGTCTTTTAACTGGCTTTTCATAAAATAAAATTTACCTTTAGTTGAGCTCTTCTGTAGAAAGTAGCATGGTCTTTACCAAGCAAACAGTCCAGTAACTTTGACAGTGGCCATGCTATGACAAAAAATACAGCCATCAAGAAATATACAAGCCTGAAAATAGAACCAGTTTAACTGAAACTATACAGGTTTATATGTACATGTATAGGATACAGGCTATGAAGAGAAAATTTCAGCATGATGAAACCAGCTGCAATTTCTTAGTACTAAAGGTTTCACTTCTGATTTACTGTTTTTCTAAGCAAGTCCACTCAGGTCAGCTTCTAACTAATACTTGTTATGGTGAAGAGACTGACGTACTGAAGTACATATTGTATTACTTACATCAATAAATATTGGAAAACTTGAAAATGTCCGGCATGTGATTGATTGAAGAAGTGGAATAAACACCCACAGGACACAGCTAAACACATATATAGAGGATATTTGTTTGTTTCAGTGTAAGATCGAAATATATTTCACTGAGTGAACACTATAATTAAATATTTTCACGAGTGGTGTAGCCACGAGTGAAAATGTAAATTATTGTGTTCACGAGTGAAATATAATTCAATCTTACATTGAAACAAACAAATTTTCTTTTTATTTTATGTATTTTCAATGGTTTTAAACAAATTATGTCAATTTTACCCGCGCAGCGTCACGTGCATCGCATCATGACGTCATAATTTCATGACGTCACGACATCTATAGTGTATATACTGTCAAATAGTCCTATGACGTTTCCAGACTTCTTTTAGATTGTTTAATGATGGAACGTATATCTTCATGATCCTGTAAATATTAATGTATATCTATGTCTTTACTGAAGTATATTTTTCATGAAATTTTCCATTATTTATAATTCATATTCTTTCGCATTCAAGTGTAGTTCCGTACCAGTGAAAAATAAAAATGATATTTTCACTGTTTGAAACAGTGGAAATATCAATTTTATTTCAGCGATAAATTTCAGTATTTCATTGAAAAGCATAAAATAAATATTTTTCTTTGTTATATGCATACTATTTTGTTTGAATTACACACTCTTTACTTCTTGTGCACAACATTCTTGTTTTATTTCAAGTGCTTGACATACTATCTGTCATGAAAGATGTACTATCATATTTTAGCACAAAAATGCTATTTTTATCACCACATCTGTGTGGTAATTGAACAGGAAAGTATATGTGTTAATAGCAAAATTTCTGCACTCACATGCTCTTAAAACACCTTCTTCCATATGCATGTTGTTAAGACACCATTTTGAAAGGCTCAGAGCTCATAACAACATCTAAATAGTAACTACTGGTAACTATGTCTTGCCCTTAAGACTTGGTCAGAACTTTGAAAAATATTATCACACGATTCCTTTAGGCTTTACCAAAAAGACCATTGCAAGTATTATATAAGTCTCTGAGCTTATAGAACACAGTGTTTTAAACATATATTTAGTTTAAAACAAAGAATAGCTTATTTCATGAATGAATTGCTGTTATAGAGTTTTCACAGGTATGAAATATTTGAGTGTGTCTTAAGGCAGTGGACATACAATGACAATCAGTATTTTCCTCTTGCTTACATATTATCTATATATGTGACTTCAGCAATCTCTGGTTGTTCTGAAAAACAATTTTCTGTTTCGGCCAAAGGTTGCAAAAATAGCATATAAGAATACATAATCACATAAAAATTGCTTTCATAACATTGGTCCCTTTCTTTGAGAGGAGGACTCCAATCATAATAAACACAATCAATGTATATCATATACTGATGAAAACTGAATATTAACAATTCTATTTTTCTCTTTTAATGCCATTTTCTTAACTTTTTAAGAGTTACATACTTTTGAAAATGTAAATTTTTGAAAGGACCAATTCATCATATAACATGATTGAAACAGTGAATGTACAAAACAGTGATAGCAGCTTTAGGTGCTTCACACATACTGAGGTAACCAGAAAAAAGACTGATCTTTATTACACTGAAATTATCTGATTGCTTGTCATTTGTAGGTTACACTGTCTGAAAGTAAAGACTTACGGAGCTAGAGTTGATCCAATAGCCAGACCAAATCTTGTACATACAGCCTGTGGTATCACTCTGAAATGAATTTTCATACACTGAATCTTTAAGTGTGACTCTCAAAAACATACATGGCTTCACATCCTGGACAGAAGGAAGTGTTTGTCTGTTTGTTGTGGGTTAAACACTGTTTTTCAACAGTATTTCAGTTATGTAATGGCAGGCAATTAACCTACCCAGTGTTACCGGATTCTGTACTAGTACAAACCTGTTCTCTGCAAGTAACTGCCAACTTTGTCACATAGAGGTGAAGGACGAAGGATTTCAGCCACAATATCTTCTATCAAATCAACATAGAGAACATAAACCTGGCCCAGGGATCAAACTTACGACACAATGATTTGCTCTCTCCTTACTGATCTAAGCGGGACTGAGTAAATATGTAAAATCCCAAGTGAGATGATAACAACAGAAATCAGTCAGAAGGGACTAAACGAGCTTCAGAATGACCAAGCCTTCCCCAACATTTTCCACTGTAAAAAAACTTAAAATCTTACATAAATCTGGAAGAATGGTCCAATCAAAATTTGAATAACTGGCCTAAAGTTGAATGTTCTGGATATTACATATTAATTAACAATATTATGGAAAATAGGCAACAAATTTCAAACAACCAAATAGACTAACGTCTTTTGGGATTTAAAATCACACCAACATAATTTAAGTTATAAATGGCAAATTTTCCTTTTAAGATGATGAAGGAAGACCTCAGGTGCCCCTGTGGGTATTGTTTTAGGCATGGGAAGGAACCTGGGTAGAACCACAGATATTCTGTAGGTAAGCACCAAATAGAAGTAAGAACAAGAGCTGTCCGTAAGACAGCCAAGCTCGACTATTCAAAATATTGTCCCAGAAGCAGGAAAATATTACCCAAAAAGGTTAAATATCAAAAGAGTTTTAAGTTCAAAAGGGGGAATAATTTGACCAAAATGCATATCAGTTATGGGACTTGCTGCTATAAACTAGATTTATAACCCCGAAGACACATGTGAAGTTTCAAATCAATATCTGCATTATTTTGGAGATAGTAACTTGCATGTAAAACTTTAACCAAAATTTTCTAAGTCCAAAAGGGGGCATAATTTGCTCAAAATACATGTCAGAGTTATGGGTCTTGACCCAATGAGGTTGGTAATTGATCTAGAAAAAGAAAAAATAAGTTTCAAATCTATATGCCTTTTAGAAGTAGCTGTATGTACTTGCACGCAAAACTTTAACCAGAATTTTCTAAGTCCAAAAGGGGGCATAATTTGGCCAAAATGAAGGTCAGAGCTATGGGACTTGCTGCTATCAACTAGTTTTATAACCCCGAAGACACATCTGAAGTTTCAAATCAATATCTGCATTAGTTTTGGAGATAATAACTTGCATGTAAAACTTTAACCAAAATTTTCTAAGTCTAAAAGGGGGCACAATTTGCTCAAAATACATGTCAGAGTTATGGGTCTTGACATAATGAGGTTGGTAATTGATCTAGAAAAAGAAAAAATAAGTTTCAAATCTATATGCCTTTTAGAAATAGCTGTATGTACTTGCACGCAAAACTTTAACCAGAATTTTCTAAGTCCAAAAGGGGGCATAATTTGGCCAAAATGAAGATCAGAGTTATGGGACTTGCTGCTATCAACTAGATTTATAACCCCGAAGACACATGTGAAGTTTCAAATCAATATCTGCATTAGTTTTGGAGATAGTAACTTGCATGTAAAACTTTAACCAAAATTTTCTAAGTCTAAAAGGGGGCATAATTTGCTCAAAATACATGTCAGAGTTATGGGACTTGACCCAATGAGGTTGGTAATTGATCTAGAAAAAGAAAAAATAAGTTTCAAATCTATATGCCTTTTAGAAATAGCTGTATGTGCTTGCACGCAAAACTTTAACCAGAATTTTCTAAGTCCAAAAGGGGGCATAATTTGGCCAAAATGAAAGTCAGAGTTATGGGACTTGCTGCTATCAACTAGTTTTATAACCCCGAAGACACATGTGAAGTTTCAAATCAATATCTGCATTAGTTTTGGAGATAGTAACTTGCATGTAAAACTTTAACCAAAATTTTCTAAGTCCAAAAGGGGGCATAATTTGCTCAAAATACATGTCAGAGTTATGGGACTTGACCCAGAGAGGTTGGTTATTGACCTAGAAAAAGAAAAAATAAATTTCAAAGCTATATGCCTTTAATTGATGGCTGTATGTACTTGCATGCAAAAACTTAACCAAGGTGTGACGCCGACGCTGACGCCGACGCCGACGCCGACGCCGACGCCGACGCCAGGGTGAGTAGAATAGCTAGACTATTCTTCGAATAGTCGAGCTAAAAACGAAAACAGACATTAGTTTTTACAGAAGACAAGACAAATATACCTACTCTCCAAAAATCAGTACAGCAGTAACAGAAACCAAGATGGCCGTTACTGGGTCAGAAATCCTGTCCAAGAATATCGGCATGGCTTCCACAGCAGCTGCATTACCCAACAACAGTGTTACCAACAGAAGATGGTGGCGTTTAATAATCGGAAGGATTTTTCTAGCATGTTTTTTCTCCTTTAGTGTCCCGCCATCACGAAGTACTTTTAGAGTCATCATGTCAAGGGAAAGAAGTCCCATGGTCAAACCAGACATCAGTCCTGGAATGATAAATTAAAGCATTTGCTCACAAATTAAGTAATGAAGGAAAAACGCAAAGGTGTCGGTATTCTGAAGGTGTCAGATTTACCACAGACACTTGGGGGTCAGCACCCCTCCCCCTCCCATGCCACCCCTGACAACCCTCAGTCAATATATTTTTGTTTTTTAAAACAAACTGAGCACATGTCTTGATCATCCAACAACTTCTGTGAGCATTGATAGTATATGGGAGATTTTTTAAACATATTGAAATGGTAACAGAAGTTGTTGTATGATCGAGACATGTGCTCAGTTTGATTTAAAAAGCGAAAATATATTGGTTGATGGTTGGTAGGGGCGGTTTGGGAGGGGGGAGAGGTCCTGACCCCCAAGTGTCTGTGGGATTTACCCAATCTTACTCTAGCTCAACAAATTGTGCACAAAAGGGTTCTTTGATATATACTGGAGACTATAATGCCATTTGTTAGAGGCAGATATTCGGTAAATGTCAGTCTGTGAAATCGGTCTGCCTTGCAGCAGGAAGGTCTAATACGGGGAGTAGAAACTCCGTATAAATCAATACATTTATCTGTACTATGCTGTCGTCCATACCTGTAAATATCGACCAGTCATTAGCGATCGATATTTTGTTTTCGCCACTTTCGATTAGCGCGTAATTAGCATATTACCTCATGTTAATCATAGAGCTATAACACTTATTGTTCAAAGGGTTTACCAGTCACATGTTAAGTGGCGATAATTAGATGATCAGAGATTGATCTAAAGGGATTCTGAAGCAAAAACAGCATGCGACTGCATGTGGTGATATGCTTAATTATTATGAATTAACTCGAGTTCACTTCCCTGAAGAAATATTTTACCACGTAACTTCAAACCTTTATCAAAGGGCCGATTTTTGTTGGATTTGAATTAAAAAAAATGGAAAATAACAGAAAGCTGACACTTTTCTTTATCTTGTAGAGCCATAATTATAATTATTGTTTATAATGTCAGATTTCTACATACAGAAACAAACATTCTTCTTGAACGTAGGGAATGTTTCAAACGAAATTGTTGTTTAAACTCCAAAAATTAGTTTAATAAATTTAATCTTAAAACTGATGTGTGAAAAATACAATGTATTTAAATTAAAATAACAATATTTTTTTTAAAAAGGCCGACAACGAAGTTACATTTAGTATTCCGAACTTTTAGATAAAACTGCAGAAAATCATCTAGGTTTAACACGCATTTAAATGGTGAAGAACAGAGCAATATCATAAACAAATATTTTCAGGCAACAGTTTACAGTTTTGACTTGCTATTTTCATTAAAATATGTCCTAATTTTTTTATTCTAAATACTCTGAATCAACAAGGCAAATATCATGTAAAAAACGACATCTTTCTCTCTGTGTAAGACAAGTCTAGATTTAGCCGTTTTCACAGGGCGAAAAGTAACATTAATGTAGATATTTTCCATTTAAAAACAAATGCAGGCAATAATTTCATGGCAGAACTTTTGTTTTCAACAAAAAATTCAACAATTGCTTTCCCAGATTTTCACTGAAAGGACGAGTTAAACTGTAAGGCGTAAGTGTTTGAGTAATAGCAGAATAACCTACGGCATACGCTTCGATTGGACGACAGCATCAGATAAGATAAATGTCTGTTTCCAGTCCCCGTATCAGTTGTTCCAGCTTGCAGTTGAAAAATTGAGACTAGACCTTCCCCAGACCAGGGTCTTTCAAAAATAGATAGATAAATTGAGTGACCCTGCCCAGACATTCTACAGATTCCAGACTGCTACACATGCATTTGAGTTACGATGGTTTGTTAAACATGACTACTATGTCTTCACCTATAAGTGTTATGCAAACTTTTGATTTAGATCTACATTAAAATGAATTCCTTTGAAACTCTCTCCGTACTCTAAATCTGGTACGAAATTATACGAGGACGAACCTGCAGCAAGTACTAGAGCTACATAAATTGCCAAATAAATCCAGAATGATTTATCATTATAGCTAAGTTTGCTCTCAGGAAGCTTATAGGTTGTTCCATTGCAAATGACTTCATCAACACCAACAAAAGAACAGTTAATAAATCCGTCAGTCATGCTTGGTTAATTTGTTGCGGAAATGTTAGAGTACGAATACTTCGTACCAGGAAGTCACATGCGCAGGCGCAAAGTGTCATAAAAGCGCGCGAATTTCTTAAAAATCAGCGTTCGCACGTGCGAGAGTTGTATGGGATTATTTTGGAATGACTGGTACGGTCTAGATCTAGATCTACAGCTAAAAAGGGAAGCCTTACCACTGATTTTTTTGGCCATTTTTAGTGCCGAATATGGGCTATTTCCCCTTGCAAAAAACCTTCCATTTTTTCCAAAAAAATGATCATTATTTCCCAAATATATTTCACATTTCCCCTTCTGATGGAGATTGTTTTCAATTAAAATTCACAAAGTCTGTATCGCATTATTAACAGACAGCATTTTGTTACAAAGTGAAAACGAATCAGCCAAGAACTAGTCCATCCGTCTTAGATAGGCTATTTCAGTAGAAAAGACAAAAAAAAAAAGTCAGCAACTTATGAAGAAAAACAAGCTTGCCATTATTTTCCCAATTTCACAGGCACAGGTAGTTTTATTATTTCCAAAAAAGATCACTGCATATGTAGAATTCTACTCGTTTTCTGTGGTAAAGTAGATCTATAACTTCTAATCAAATTTCAGACCCGGACCCCACCCACACCCATCAGTTGGCTGAGAAGTGACCTAGAATCTATAGGTCTAAATCTACCCCTCAAAGTTGCACCCAACTATTTTGGCAAAGGAATAATATTTTCTCCAAATAGATAGACCCAAAAATGCACCAGAGACCACCATTTCATACTTAGATCTATATTTCAAATTTGTAAGGGAAATAACCCCCTGACCCCAACCCTAAATGAGGGCAAAGCCTCAAAATTTAGACCACAAAATGCACCAGACAGGCCACCATTTCATACCTACATATTTCAAAAATGTACAGGCGGAGAGCCTCCTGATCCCCCTAAAATGATAGGGATATCCCCTCCCATACATCAAAGTTTAGACCTAAAAATTCACTAGAGCCCAGCATTTTATACCTGTGTTGCTAAATTTTCCAGGGTAGAGCCCCCTGACCCCCTAAAATGAGAGGAGTACCCCGCCAGTTCCTCAAAATTAAGACAAAAAATGCACCAGAGGCCGCCATTTCATACCTGTATATCAAAAACTCCCACTCTTCCCCCAAACACGGACAAATGTCTCACTCCCCGTACCTACCCTCTCTCGGCGCTATGTACTTCGCTGGTGACGCCTTAATTTGTGCCCCCTTCCCCATCCCCCCAGTCAAATATTTCTGAATCCGGGCCTAAATTTACACAGATTGCTAAAGCTCTATAGATCTACCTAGACTGTGAAATTGTTTGGATCAAACTAGAAGTCAGTGGTTGCAAACCACTGCATGTTACTAATACATCATATTACATGCCACATGGCATTCATAGCATCCTTGAACTGGAAAAGTCTCTGGGCCTGCCATATAAACTCAAGGGTAATAAGCTGATTCTTGGCGATTTCAACTTCCCGAAGCTTAGCTGGGATCCTGATCATACACCGTCTATCAAACCAGGCCTTAGTTCAACCATGGTTTATGACAAATTCCTTGATATTATAAATGACCATAATATGACACAAATGGTTTCTGAAAACACCAGGCTGTGACAAGACAACATCCTAGATCTTTTTCTTACCACAAACCCAACATTTGTCAACAGAGTAAATATCTTGCCTGGAATTGGTGACCATGACATCATATCAACCATTGTAAATGCAAGACCAAACATACTTTAACAAAAACCTCGAAATATACCCCTCTACAGAAAAACCAATTGAAGGATTTCAGAGACTTCATGACCCAATCGAAACAGTTTATTTTACAGGATTCAGATTCTCATTCTGTTGACGTGATATGGGCTAGGTTTACAAAGGCAATCAAATGTGGTATTTCTAAGGTTGTTCCCAGTAAGAAGGTTGGGTGTAAAAGAGCTCTACCATGGATTACTAAAGAGATCAAGAAACTCATACATAAACGTGACAAACTTGATCAGAAAATGACAAAGAAAGACCAACGCAGCCATAAGAAACAAATTTAAAACACTCTAAAAAGTCATTAAAAACAAAATTAAAAAACGCACACATTCAATATTTAGAAAATATCCTTGACATTGCCAGTAACAAAGACCCTGATCATGGTGCTCCAAACAGATATGCAACAAAGAAGCTATATTCTTTTATCAAAAACTCCAAACAGGATTCCCAGAGTGTGTCTCCTCTCGAAGCTCCAGTTTCAGAAATCCTGAAATCAAACAATACAGATAAAGCAAATTTATTAAATAACCAGTTTCAATCGGTATTCACCAACAAATAACCACCTTCTCTGAAACAAAATTGCCTTCAAAAACTTAGAGGCCTATATCCTTCTAAACATTGCCAATATCCCATAATGTCTGAAATTTCCATCGATAGAATGGGCGTTCTCAAATTACTAGCTAACCTTAAGCCAGACAAAGCTGCAGGACTAGACCGTATTCGTCCAATTGTCCTCAAGGAACTTCGGGATGAAATTGTTGATGTTCTGGTGGTAATCTTCCAAAATCACTGCTCCAGCAGACTGGACAAGGGCTTTTGTTTGCCCGCTATTCAAGAAGGGGGACCCCAGTGACCCGGCAAATTATCTGCCAGCCGCCTATATCATTAACTTGTATACTGTGTAAAAACTAGAACACATAGTTGCCTCCAATGTCTCTGCCCACCTTTCTAAACATACCATTATGACCTCCAACGTGACTTTCGTGACAGGAGATATTGTAAGACACAACTGATTGAATTAACAGATGAGCTGATTAACAACATTTCCAATCGTAAACAAACTAACTTGATTCTGCTCGATTTCAGTAAAGCTTTTGATAAGGTCAGTCACTTTAAACTTTTTCTAAAACTTCAAGATTATGGTGCCTGTCCACATATCCTCAAGTGGTCTGAGGCATTCCTACTTGACAGAAGTCAATCTGTACTCCTGGAGGGCGACTATTCCAAAGAAGTACCTGGGACATCTGGTGTTCCACAAGGTTCCATCCTTTGGCGCCTGCACTTCCTAATTTATATTAACGAACTCCCATCCTCATCAAGTCTCAAGTCCGACTCTTTGCCGACGATACTGTGGTCTATCTTACTATAAATTCTCCTAGTGACAGCAAAATCATCCAGGAAGATCTAAACAAGCTAGAAAAATGGGAAAATGAGTGGGACATGGAGTTTAATCCTTCTAAAAGACAGGTACAAGGCTGTCATCAAAACCAAATATTTACTCCATAGACAAATTTTAGAATCAGTTCCCAGTGCAAAATATTTTGATATTGACTTAACTGCAGATTTAAATTGGAATACACATATCACTAGAATATCTTTAAATGCCAATAAAACTCTTGGCTTCATAAAACGAAACATTACAACAACCAACGACAGTGTCAAAACATTAGCGTACAAAACTCTTGTCCGTCCAGTTGGAATATGCAATTGCCATCTGGCACCCATACAAATCAAACAGAAATAGAAATGGTTCAGCGTCGTGCACTTCAATGGGTTACAGGTGATTTCTCACCTTTTTCCAGTGTTACAGAAATGCAAGGAAGACTGGGTTGGCGCTGTTTTGAACATAGAAGAATTAGACTATGAGCCAGAAGGGGTTTTGCTCCCCCCGCCCCCCCCCCCCCCCCAGGGGGAAATTTGTGGACCATATTTTTTTGAAACTCCAATGTGTGGTTAACATTTTGGCATAAAGTTTGCAACTGGCGAGTGGGGCTTTTCTCCGTAACAACACCTTAAAATACGTTACCCTCAAAACCAATTATTTTTTCATCAATTTTTACAGACAAATGGTACCATTATGTTAGTAAATCATTTCAAGTTTGCATACTTTATTACAAGGTGTATACTAGATGCTGCAATTTGATTAAATTTCAATATCTAAAATATGATGTTAAAGAAGAAAAATATTGGAAAAAGATAAGTTACCCTAAAAAAAACAACATTTTTGACATGAAGTTTTTATTGCAAATTTAAATGACCAGGTAATTAAAAATTGAAGTTACTATTAAAAAGTTCAAAGTTCAACAAAAACAATGATATATAGATTGCTAGTATAAGTTAAGGGAAAGCATACTTTTAGTGATTCTTAAAATGTAACGTCATTCTTCCAAAATATGCTAATTTTCAATCATACCTACTTCAAACATGTTTTTCATTAAAATGTTCTATCAATTTTATATTGACATTCTTTAGTTACATGTAATACAACTATATACTTATTTATCAACAAACCTCTAACTTGTAAGATGTCTTACATTGAAGTCTACATTACATTTAACGTTACCAAACATACAAATTATATTGTATGTCTTCATGTTCTTTTAAACACACTTTATCAGTTGAAAAACCAACAACAATACAATTCTGTTCTCAACAGTATAGTTTTGCATTTCAAACTGAAGGTTTAACTTAAAACACGTATAAATCTATCAAATTAAGTTACAATTTACGTTACCGAACAAACTAACTATATATCTTGTGTTCTGTTACCTTAAATATATTGTAGCACTTAGAAAAAGCATATCTACAATACAATCAAAATATGTTTTAACATAGCTTTGCATTTTAACTTTAAACCCATGTATTTAAAAAAAAACAGTCTACGTTACATTTACGTCGTACGTTACCTAACATATAAGCTATACATTTTCATGTATTCTGTATTGTGAACATACATGTTATCTTTGAAAAATAGCAAACTTACAATGATTTTTTTTTTGGTTTTAAATATTTTGCTTTCAATTCTAAACACATTCTAGAACCTAATTTACATGGTCCATGATTACACCTTCACGAGAACACTACGCACCCAAACATTTTTTAAACAACTGATATATATATTCAGCTATTTAAGCACATTGTAGTGACATACTTAAAATATATACAGACATTGCCCAACACAGTGCTCTATAAAGATGATAAATTTGAAACAGGCATATCACGATATTTAGAAATCTTGTGCATGTTTGTTTTGAATGTACAGTAGATTCATTCATCAACATAGACTTCATCCAACATGTTGTCAATCTCAACTGTATCCTTAAGTAAATATACTATGGAGCCGGTAATGGTCATGACTGGAATACTGTGACTTTCTTTAATACGGTTTGTATATATTGATGGTTTTGTTTGTTTTGGGTTTAACGCCGTTTTTCAACAGTATTTCAGTTATGTAACGGCGGGCAGTTAACCTAACCAGTGTTCCTGGATTCTGTACCAGTACAAACCTGTTCTCCGCAAGTAACTGCCAACTTCCCCACATGAATCAGAGGTGGAGGACTAATGATTTCAGACACAATGTCGTTTATCAAATAGTCACGGAGAACACACGCCCCGCCCGAGGATCGAACTCGCGACCCCGCGATCCGTAGACCGACGCTCTACCTACTGAGCTAAGCGGGCGGGTTTTATATATTGATGGTAGTTCAATAAGACAATTATAGGAACTGCCTCAAAACAGGATATTCTGCAAGTGAAATTAATGTAACTCTAGTAGGTAAAGTAAAATGCATTTGATTGCCCAGTCTGAAGGCAAGTTCTTACAAAACTAACTCTTTTGTTGGCAAATATGGGAGTTTAAACTTGTATGGGTGAATTCCGTTACCAATTGACAAGTTTATGCCAGACAGAGGACCTATTTGATTTCCAGTCATTTGAACCTCAACTGGTTTCTAGAGAAGCTAAGGTCAGAGAAAAATAACACTTTGGGGAATATTGTTACTAAAAGTCAAGCCACTTGTGTGAAGTTCGGAGGCCACTTCCTTCCAAAGGTTTGTGGACCTCATACTAGCAACCCTATTCAACATCAACATCAAAAGCCCGCTAGTGTACTGCCCTTCAATCACACTGGGCAGTTGCCTTTCAATAATGTTGGGTACCAACAGTCAATCTATCATTGTTTTGTCTAGGTCATGAGGGCATTTGTCTAGGTCATGAGGGCATACAGGTCTGGTGGTTGCCACCACTAGAAACCTTATTGTATTCTGTACCATCTTCTCTAACATGGTTCCACCTTCCTGCATTTAACCTAAGTGCATGTACATCAAGTCCATCTCCATGACAGCAACTATGGAACAAATATATGTTGAGCAATACTTGTCTTGCGTCGCAAACTGCAGTGTCGTTGTTTGGGGATCAGTGTTCTTCATGTCTATTTTACTAATTCCTTCATTCCAAGGTCGGTAGTTTACACTACCCTTACTGTGCACTTTTCGGGGGAAAGGGTTGGGTTATGACAACAATTACTGTATGGACCTTGCTCCTGAAACTATGGCTTTACACAATTATGGAAACATCGACTTGGAGGGGCTGGGTCTGTGGGATGTGTTCAGGTCTCCTGTTCTGATGGATAGACCAGTAGGGGCACGTTGTGCCAGAGTCTCACTTATTGGTCTGGTTTTGGCTTGATGGCTGTGCAGCCTTTATGTAACCACAACATCCTTTGTACTTGGGTTGAAACACGAGTCCCTTCCAGATGAGTATTGGTATTTCGGGATCTGTTGTGGGACCTGTCTGGTTAAAGCAATAGAGATTCTTGGGCTGGAGGCCTAGGAAAGGGACTTCGGGTCTTGGATCATTTACTTTAGACCCTCGTTTAGATATGTGTCAGCAGAGGCAAAGCCCAGTCCAGCAATAGACGCAGACACTGTGTCCATCTGTTTGAAGTCTTCCTAGCTTCCTGGGTATCCCAGGTTTATCCTTGTGAAAGATGCAGAAGCTATGTCCATCCGTCCGCCAAAGTTTCAAGAAAAAAGTTTCTCAGATGTGTATGTTTTACTAGGTATCTTGACTGTGTTTTAGAAATTTAGGTCAGAATGAGTATCCCATAGTACACATTAGTATGGGTATTCCAGCATGGTAATAATTTGGTACATTTCTCCGTGCAACCTAAGAGTTTATGAACTAATGCAGTATGTGTATCACCTGGCATACATTATTGTCAGTATTATGGTCCTTGCTCTGGGTATCCCAGGGCCTTAATAATTTGGTATTTTTTTCCAGGCATCCCGGAGGTTTCTGAACTTGGGTCAGGGTATCCCATGACCTTAAGTTTTGTTATTATAAGATATGTGTGGAATAACTGCTTCAGTATAGTAATTAACCATCCATTGGGGAATCTCGTCTGTTTTAAGAAGGAAGTACTTGTGGTCTGCTTTGCATTAGATGTATAATCGTTATTGGCAAAACCTCCATGTTAATTATCCTGTAGGGTATCCCTGTTATGTCTGATTCTGCAAGGAATCCATTTGTGGCCTCCCAAGCCCTTATGACCCACTTTATAGAACAGGGCTGGGGGAGTGTAGTGAGAATGCTGTTAATGGTTACCAAGGTCACTGTCAGACTTCACAGGAGAAACAGCAAATCAGCGTGGAGGATCGACATCACATGGCTAGGAGGATCAGTCGTTTACGAGGTGTATCTCCTCTCGACCAGACTCTATTGAATGCAGTTGTATTTATCATCAACAACCGAAATCTAAGGCCATCTGCCTTTTAGCGTTAGAAACCTCTTCTGCCCCTAATAAGAGTGTCGACCCTGGTATAGTGAAAACCATTTTCACTTCAAGCTCAATGTCACACTTAGTCGTCAGAGGTCATACCTTAGGACTATATTGCTTCGCATTGCGGAGTCTATGTTATTTAATTATACTAATGACAATTATGATATGCAGTCATACTGGTGCATTCAAAGAGCTATATATTCTTGATATACATTTAAATAATATTTCTAATGAATTATAAAATCTATATACATTTATTTGATAATGTTGTTCATGTCTGGTGATGTTTATTTATAGTCCAATGTATAAATTTTTTAAAATCTTAACCATATAGGTAATACCAAAATTTTAAATATTTTTTCTTTAACACATATTTCGAAAAGGTAACGTATCATATGTGACGTATTGAATAAGTTAACTCTAGGGACAGTTTTATTATATGTAAATTTAATTACTGAACTTTGTATTGGCCATTATCAGTATTTTACAACTTAAAAACATCATCATTGTTGATATATTTCTATGTTCTAGTAATTTCAAAAAGAGTAACGTAAGTTACGGATAATACATAACATCTGTTCACCTAAAATGATATGAACATATGATAATTTCAATTTTAAATACATAAACATATCTAAATGTCTTGTTTATTACGATTAATTGTACAACAGGCATGTTTATAATATTAAATTCACATAAATGGTGAATTAAATGAAAATTTGCATGGTAACGTATTTTAAATCTCCGTAACTCGTTAAAGCCCCAACGGAAACTTGCAAACTTTTGTCTGTGAATGCCAACTACCATAAGGTTTAAGAAAATCATAGTGCTGAAAATTCCCCCGGGTAGGGGGGGGGGGGGGGGGCGGGGAGCAGTGTCAATTGTCAGATCAAGGTCTATAAATGGATTCCCGCCTTGTAATGTTTTATAAAATCTACCATCATCTTGTTGCCATCAATATCCCAAGTTATATTCAAATACCATCTAGATTTTCCAGACAGATGCACCCGCATAGTTTCAGTACAGATACCTCTGATTACCATACATTTTCATTCTTTCCACACTCGGTTGTATTGGGGAATAACCTGCCTAGCCATATAGTTAGCATCCCTGACCTTGATGCTTTCAAGGTGGCTGTGGCAACTATCCAGTACTAGACCGGAGAGCAATGTTTTAATACTTGTTCTTTTCTAATCACACTTACCATGCTAACATTCCTTTAGCTTATTCTCACCTTAGCTGATGCTGGACCCATCAGTCTTTTAGAACTCTTTTTCACCCTAACTTACAAGTCGACGCGCACCCCATGTCTATAACACTCGAGAGAGGAGTTGACATTATTATATAGATAAAGATAATTTTAGATAAAGATATCTCTAAATCTAATCTAGCTCTAGATCTAGTTGAGGACCTAGATTCTATCAAGAAATTTAATCTAGGTCACCAAAGAGACTTGGTAGATCTACTGTTAGAGTTCTCCTCAGCTTGAATACTCCAGCTCTGTATGGATTCCATATACTCAACAAGACATTCATAAAATTGAAATGGTTCAGCACAGGGCTTTGAGTAGATGGGATACAAATGACGGTTACAAATGATTACTCTACATATAGCAGTGTCTCCCAAATGGTAGTAAACAAACTTTGGTGACGTTCGCTTGAAGACAGAAGATCTGATGCTAGGCTACTTAGTAAATGGACTGGTTGCAATGCCAATGCCCTCTTATGTCATACCCCCTGCCCGCTTCACTAGACACATGTACCCCTTGTCTTACAAGCAGATTCTTACACCATTTACTATTATAAGTTCATTTTTTCCCCCAAGCCACTGTACTTCCATGGAACTGTGGCGCAGGTCTGTACCCTGGAACAATTCAGACAGGGTGTGACCAAACGTTCTTTTAAGATCTAAGGTGAAAAAAAGTTGTTTCTAATCTCTTTTAAATGTTTACTCTTCTTTTTAACAACACTTCATGAATACACTAGTATTACTTTTACCCTCCTTTAAAGTTCTCACACAGATGCGCACCTGCACGTAATACTCGAAAAAGGTAGTGATAATATTTTATTTATAGATAGACAGATCTAGAACTCCACCTAGAATTACCCGAAGTTATCAATCATTCGTCACTGCCCAAAGTTTTAGCATTAAGAGAAACATCACAGTTAATAGTAAGTTCTTATCCGATTTCAAAAATGGACTGAATAAAAACCATGGATGTAACAGAGGATTAAAGCTTTAAAGCTTATGTAAATAAAATCTGGAAAGTAGATCCCTCGGAAGCACCGAGAACGGCAAACAGTGAAAATTGCAGACTCTGTTTGATTGAGTCTGTTCGTAAGCAGTAAGCAGTAAGACCATTTGTCCAAACACTTGTTCGGTTCAAGGAATTGTTTTTTTAAACTCAGATTCTATAGATCTAGATTTTATATCGTTAAATACATCGAGTAAATAGCAACAAAGAAAGAGTAAAATGTTATAAAATAATCACTTCATATTCGTCATTAAGCAATGTCTTAAATATTGTTAGACATCCAATGAACCATTTGTTCAGACAAAGCGATGGCGTTTTCTTGTCTAACTGGTCAAAAATCTAATACAACGCAAGTCCTGTCCCGGACGTTTGTTTAAGTTACATACTTGTTACCTACACAACCGCCCTGCGAGAAGACGCCAATTTTACATCGGTTTGTCTAGAATCCAGCTTGTCTAGCGAAGAGTTAAAGCATTTACTGCTGATGAAACTTACATAAATCAGAAGCAGTAATTTATTTTTCAACTCGTACTAGATCTAGCTCCGAGTAGTACTGAAATGCATGTTAATATTTTTGAAAAACGTCCTTTTTTATTTTCATTTGTTGCTCTCGATTTTATATTATATCGTTTATAATTGAAATGGAAGTTAGACCTATTTTAGTAATGCACACCTGATATAGAAACGTAAATATGGCATGAGCAAATAAATGCATTGTTTTCGATGATCACAAAGAAGAAAATTATTAATTATGTCATTTTAATGCCAAATAATTAGCATTATTTGATTTTGTAAATTCGTTGTAATGGATGGATGTAAACTGATTTTAGGCACCACGAGGATTCAAAAAGTATTGCCAACGGAGCCGAGTGTTACTCGAACACAGGTATAGAATCTGTGTATGGATATATAGGACCCTAGCTGTTCGAGTCACACAGTGGGACTGATGCAACGTAGTGAACTGCTACGCAACCATTTCAGTCTATGTACATGCTATCCTGTTTCTAGGCATTTTCGTATACTAAAGGGTCTGGTTCGTCTGCAGGACTTTTTTTTATCTTCTGCTCAGTTTCCAAGATTACATTCGTTCTCTTTTATCTTTTTTGTTTTTTTACATTCATAAACATAGCGACTTAGCATTTGAAGCTATGTATGCATAACTTAGCTAAAGCACACTTAGGGGTTTCATCATAAAATATCATCGAATAGTCTGCCTCGGTGTAGCTGCTATCACCGCAGAAACACGAACTCTTCGAAAAAAATGTGTCCATGAGTTTATATCAAATCCTTATCAAGTGATACCTAATCATCAGTAGCACAAGGCATTATGTCGTTTATCTGTAGGCTATCTGGAGGCTATCTGTAGGCTATCTGGAGGCTAATACAGTCTTTCTTTATTTTTCAAAGCCTTGTAACAATTTTGTTTCAAATGACTTTAAGGGACCCACTTCTAGATTGTTATAATTTTTTCAAAACATTTAGAAACCACTTTCATTTGTTAGTAATTGTAAATCATATAAAATATGGTTCAGTTAGTTGTTGGCAGTATTAAAACGTGTTTTTACTATCTTAAATTATACTGAATCATGATATTAAATGCTTCAATCTTTTTTCATGATTTTAAAAATCGCGATATTCTGACGTTTATAAGGAGGTCAGTATATTTGATATGTTGGCCTAATACTTTGTATACTTTTGCAACAGAACTATAGAAATAACAGTTGTTGTATGTATATTATGCATAACGCGTACAGTTCTTGGTGATTCAGGTTTCATGTGCACCGTAGTTGTTAGGATTCACGTTTCAAAAGTATAAAATGTCCTATTATTAATTTATGCCTATCCTTCTCACGTTTCGTTGAAGGAAAATCTCTTCAATCATGGTTATTCACGGCGCATAATTATATAATGTTAAGGCGAAAGTCTTCCTGATTCTCGACGGCATAATTATAATTCAAGAACGGTTTTATTTTCGTTTGTTCAGAAATAACACCAAGTAGATTTGTCACCATGAAGTCCCTGAAATATCACACGCCTTTGAATCATACATGAAACACTTACTTGTTTTTACTGCTGGTTTAATGTTTTTGCGTGCAATCGCAACTTTTCAAAAAAAAGAGATATTCTAAAATAAACTTTATGCCTTTTTTTTTGGAAAATCATGTTCAGCCTAAGTACCTATGGTCTTTGGCTGTAATGATATGTAAAAATCATAATTTAGGGACCTCCTCGGTGGAATGGTTAAGATCGCTGATCCAAATCACTTGCCCTTCACCGATTTGGGCTAGAACCATCCATCGCTTGGGGTGTAAAATCATTCAGCAATCAAACTGGCTTACGGAAGGTCGGTGGTTCTTCCCAGGTGCCCGGCCGTGATAAAAAAAAATGCATAGAGAAACACCTGGGGCCATTCTCCGTCATTAAAAGCTGGAAAAGTGGTCACATTAGTATGACTTTAAACCCAACAGAAATGAAAATCATACCAAAGACTATTTTCGAGCAATATTTTGACTAGAATGTTCTTCTGTATGGCTTAGTAAAACTGCTTTGTAGTTTTTAGATAACTCACTTATTATCCATGTATTTCTTAGTCGAACTGGTTATGTAAGTTCTGAACCATAGTAACATACTGTCATTGTTTGTCTGTGAACTGTAGTAACTTACTAGCCAGAGGAGGTTTTACCACAAATGCCACGTTTGCTTTAATATCCGTTTTAAACATTTTGCAGTGTGACGGACAAGCAGACGGACGAATTACATTCTGTTTCCTCCTCCGGATGAATAGAGTTAACTTCAGATATTATTTCACAATACATTTTACCCTACTCAATATAATAACGTTGTTTTCTTTGGTGAAATTCTATGGTTGTGGTTATGGCATGTATATGCAAATAATGTAGTTGACTTAAGCAGCAGGGGAAACTTCCCGTTCGGGAAATCGATTTATAAATACAGAAACTTCTTTCCCGTTCGGGCAGTAAAATCATCATTTATTTTACATTTTTCCTTCGAAAGGCCCGGTGCACAAAGTATATATGGTGTAAATGAAATATGCCAAGTTAAATTTAGATGATTTATCTAAAGTTCTTCCGTTCAGATTTTTTAAATGTCGTAACAAAATTTTTATTTATTAACTTATATATTTTCTGAATTTCAAAGCTTCCCAGACAGGAAACGTAATTTCCCAGTGTGGAAACACAGATATTGACATTTACATTGAATTGCATTCAGTCAGAATTATGACCCCTTTTCCACTCAGAAAATTAAATTCTTTAATTTTAGGTTTCTGTTCGGGTCCGTATGAAATCTTTTAAAGATGCGTACTATTGGATAACAGTATAATTTTCAACAACATAACATTTAAAACAAGATCTTCATGTATACGAGTATAGATTGTGTATTTGTCAGAAATAAGTGTTAAAGCGTCTGGAAATATTATTTGGTTTAGCAATCATCAAGCAGGGTAATTTTGAACAGTGTTTTATTAGTATTATTTGTGTAACTTTTTAAAATTACTCTTTGAAAGACAATCAATTCTATATAAATCTGTATATGAGCTTGCCATTTCCATTTCGGAAAATTTTGAAATTAAGTAATTTCAATCTTAAATAAAAAAATTATTAGGTTATTTAGAAAAAATAACAGTAGAAATTTAGATATATTTCTCAAGTTTACATTGATGTATTTCATTCAACGATACCATGTACATTGTATATTCTTATGCACCGGGCCTTTTGAATGAAACAAGTGGATCGTCTAAGGATATATCAAACCATCTCCGTATTCGTTCCTTTCTGCTACTAACAGCCATTAGCGTTTGACATGTCTTTCCTCACATTGATTGGTTTGAAACATTTGCTGGCCATTTATCAGCAATATCTCACATTTATGTAAGGCAGCTGACTGTAGAAGAGAAGAGACTGAACATTTGATTAGAACAAAAAAGTTCGAACTTCTGTTTGATATTCTGTTTGATAGTCTGTTCTTTCAGATTCTTAGAATGGAGAAGGCCGTGCTGTACCGACCTTTCATGTTGATATTCTCCTGCCTCTTTAGTTCTATTAACAACACTCACCATATGGATATATTCAGTGCTCTGGTCATCCATTGTGATTGATACAAAAACACCAATGTGTAAAGCTCGTCATCTCTCTGATGTTAACATCCAGTCTACAAGTGTTGCTAGTTGTATGTCCATTAATAGTTAAGGATACCCAGAAGACTTGATTGTGGAATATAAACACTGGGGCGGTCATTAAAATGTAAAGTAAACCCCGCTTTAGCCCGTAACTTATAGAGCTCTGTAGGACCACATTCGTAACAGATCACATTTGTAACAGATCTCATACGTATGCGATCGCATTCGTAACAGGTAAAATGTGTTACGAATGGGTTTGTCCAACATGGGGGTTGACATGAGAAGCACATATGTATCATGTTGAGTTTTATACTGCAAATGTTCAATCAGTCGGTTGCCATCGCAACATCATTAAATGACTGCCATAAGCACCATCACAAGTTCGTCGTCATCGACGTCATAAATTATGTGAGCCGCATAATGAGAATATGGGCCGTCGGGAATCTTCGAGGCTTTGCAACCATTGTGGGCCCAAATCAGGCCCAGATCAGCCTGCACATCCACGCAGTCTGATCACGGGAACACACCGTTCGCTGTTATTTCAAAGAAGGCTTATTCTACCTGATTATGGAATTTTCTGACCCTAATTCAGATGCATAAATGCACAGGTCAGCCTGAATATAGACTTTCCGGAAATTCACGAAAATGTCCGAATGCCAATTTTCCCGTGACGTGGCTCAATTCTTATTATCATTTCTGCATCCACTGCCACTACCACTATAATATGATTACAACTTCAGTTACTTCTACTGTTACCTCGACTAGCTGAAATGTAGACCTACAGGCTCAGGTCACTGGTTCAAACCCGGTGGCGTCAACATGTGTAGCTATCTTTCGTTATCCAGAGCTGCTTCAAGTTGGGTGACAAACAGGAAGTTGCTATGTCGTGGGACAAATTATATATAACTTGTCATGGACGGAGTCGTTAGCCTTAAGTCTAGGGGCCGATCTTGTGCTGCGGACTAATGTCTATGATTTTTTAAGAAATTACACTTTATTTTTTATTACCCTCACCCCACTGAGCCCGCCTCAGAGGTAATAGGCCTTCTTTTATTATAATCCCGCCGTGAAATAGCGGACTTTGTGCGTTCGTGCAGTTATATATAGGTTCTTGTCCTTGGTATAACTTGCCCATGCATAATTAGATTTCAAATTATTTGGTATAAATGATCAGCATGGATAGAAGGTTTGTTGCGATCATGATCCATGTTGCTATATCCAAGATCAAGGTCACAGCTGTTTTGTTATTTTGTTGTAATATATACGTTTGTGTCCAGATCATAACTCGCTTTAGTCAGACTTCCAAATACTTTGGTACAAATAACCACCATTTAGTGACAATCTGTAGTGATCATATTACACTTATTACTGCAAACGTCTCAAAGTTTGGCACCCTGTAGAATGGTTTTGATGAATATTATGTTTGTTTGTTGGATTCAGAGCGCCTGTTTTCAACAGTATTTAGGTAATACAGTTTAGGGCAGTTATAATCTTACCATTGATCCTACAACGGACCAGTCCAAGATGAGGATGATGATTATGAAGATGATGATGATGATAATGATAATAAAAATGTCAATAATATTAAAATCAGTACAACAGTATCTTTGTTAGTAACAGACAATTTCCCAGCTTGAAACAGCAGCGATAGGCGAAAATCGCAACAGATACGAGTAGCTTTCACCCGGTCTCGAACGTTCGTCCCTTGCCACTCTAGCCGATGGTTAGTTCTTCCCATTAATTTCAAATGAAATTATACCCTGGCTCATATACGAGTTTACATTCGTACGTTCGTTTACGGGTCTGGTAAAACGCACCGATACACTTTAAGTCTTAACTGGGTGGATGAGAAACACAATATCTCTGGAAATTCCGGCCCGAATGCAGACACCAGGCCTGGCAAAAAAACTCTCATTAAATATAATCAAATAGAGTTCACGTCAGGGTTTTAAATGGGACATATTTCATTTGATGTATCAATTGTCGTCAGTTTAAGTTTTTTTTATTTTTGATGTTTAAAGCAATGCGAATTGACAAAGATAAACAAAACGAAAACGAAAAACCTATCTTGCAGCGAACCCGCGGACGCCGACGACATCAGGATCAGAACAATAGCCATGAGCAGTCTAAGAATAGTCAAGCTAGTCACTATTTTAAAGTATACATAAATGTATATATATGTATATATACCCGGTGTTCTACGGAAACAAGTTTTTACAATACTTCTATGTTAGCTGAGATTTACCGATTATAAAAGTTGAACAGGGATTGCATGTGGTGTGCATCTTCCCCTTTAATCATACATATTCATATGCATTTAGTAAAAATGAAATCTTACAAACCAAAACCGATATGGGAAATTTATAAGTGATATGTACATGTAGTACCATGGTACTATGAACAGACAAGGCATGATAACTGTATTCTTGCCAAGTTTAATTGCCAGATAACAAACCTGTACCAAGATATTAACCTGACTGGAAATATCCCTCTAATCAACAAGAGGGTCGTCATGACCCACTATCGCTCACATGAGTAATACTACATTATACATGTTATTAAATCTGCGATATTTGCCATTTCAGGGGCCCTAACTCAAAGACAAATAGTGCGATGTGGCTACTCTTTGTGGGGAAAAAAGCAAGATTTTAATGATATAATATTTCAATGCAAGTTTGGTCAAAATCAAATAGCAAATGTGATCTCTGTCATGTTTACAATGCTAAAGTCAGCAAATTTTGTCATTTTAAGGGCCATAACTCCAGGACAAATGGTGCTATATAGCTGGTTTTCGCAAGAAACCGAGATGTTATAGATATACAACTTCTATACAAGTTTGGTCAAAATGAAATAATAAATATGGTCTCTCTCTATTGTCTTCACAAGACTAAAATAAGTAAATTTTGCCATTTCAGCCATAACTCCGTGACGAATGGCGCGATATGGCCGTTATTAAATGAAGTTAGATCGTTCATAAGTTTAATAAAAATTCAGTAACAAATGTAGTCTCCATTGTGTTGACAAGGATAAAAACAGTATTGTTTTGCCAATTCAGGGACCGTATTTTCAAGTCAAATGATGCAATGCGGTTGTTTTTGAAAGGAACCGAGATCTTATAGATATATAAATTGTGTGCAAGTTTAGTCAAAATAAACAAAAAATATGGTCTCTATTGCGTTCACACGGCTAAAATCAGTAATTATTGCCATCTCTGGGACTATAACTCTAAGACGAATAAGGTGATATGGTTGGTTTTTGAAAAGAATCGAGATATCATAGGTATATATAAGTTTGTGCAAGTTTTGTCAAAATCAAATAATAAATGTTGTCTCTATCGTATTCACAAGAAAAATGTGAACGGACGGACGGTCGGACGACGGACGACGTACAAAAGATGATCACAACAGCTTACTTTGTCACTTCGTACAAGTGAGCTAAAACATGTTACAAATGTGTTTCAGATTACTTCTATTTACTAAACCTGTACCCTACTAAATTTCTAAAATGGACTGGTCCATCATTCATATGGGCAGTACCACGTATTGTTCAAATGGGTGTTCACTGAAAATTTACTGACTGAACACCGAACAGTGCAGACTATGATCAGCCTATCCTGTTTTCAGGCTGGTATTGGACTGCATTGATCGCAAAGACAAAATCACATGCCGCAAGCAAACCTTTGATTTCCTTCATAAAATTAACATAGATATTACTAATTTGCTTGAAGATAACTACTACTACTACTACTACTACTACTACTACTGCTTCTGCTGCTGCTGCTGCTGCTGCTACTGCTACTACTACTACTACTAAAGACAATGGAACTTTTCAGTAGAACAGATTAAAACATTTTTTTGAACGATTATTAGAAGAAACATCAGACCCGAAACATTAATGAAAGCTAATTGTAAGGTCTTCTTTTTAATAAATTACCTTACTGTGAATAAAACTGCGAAAGAGCGAATATTGAAAACGGAATTTCAGCTATTTTCGCGAATTTTTTATCAAACGTGTACCGTTGCAATTTGACATTACGAAACGCCAAGTTAACATTTCGCGAAAACGCGATGGAGCCCACAGACCTATTCATAAACCAAACGTCCCAAAAAGCTTTCATTGGCACCGAAAATAATTTATTTTGATTAACCATGCTTGATGTTCTTCTTATCCGAGACATACCTTTTTTTTTATCATGTCAAAGTTTGTAAAAATCATCTGACTGGATGTCTTTAGTTAGTGTTTGAGCTTTGCTTGTCTGTTATTAGATTGGATACCAACTTGATAATCTATCAAACTCCAGGACAAATGGTGCTATATAGCTGGTTTTCGCAAGAAACCGAGATGTTATAGATATACAACTTCTATACAAGTTTGGTCAAAATGAAATAATAAATATGGTCTCTATCTATTGTCTTCACAAGACTAAAATAAGTAAATTTTGCCATTTCAGCCATAACTCCGAGACGAATGGCGCGATATGGCCGTTATTAAAGGAAGTGAGATCGTTCATAAGTTTAATAAAAATTCAATAACAAATGTAGTCTCCATTGTGTTGACAAGGATAAAAACAGTATTGTTTTGCCAATTCAGGGACCGTATTTTCAAGTCAAATGATGCAATGCGGTTGTTTTTGAAAGGAACCGAGATCTTATAGATATATAAATTGTGTGCAAGTTTAGTCAAAATAAACAAAAAATATGGTCTCTATCGCGTTCACACGGCTAAAATCAGTAATTATTGCCATCTCTGGGACTATAACTCTAAGACGAATAAGGTGATATGGTTGGTTTTTGAAAAGAATCGAGATATCATAGGTATATATAAGTTTGTGCAAGTTTTGTCAAAATCAAATAATAAATGTTGTCTCTATCGTATTCACAAGAAAAATGTGAACGGACGGACGGTCGGACGACGGACGACGTACAAAAGATGATCACAACAGCTTACTTTGTCACTTCGTACAAGTGAGCTAAAACATGTTACAAATGTGTTTCAGATGTAAAAATGCACTTTTTTGTTCATTTTTCCGATTGAAAATGACATGTGACAAATGTGATCAGATGTCACATCAAAAATCGGCATCGATCACATTTGTCTCAAAAATTGTTACAAATGTGCTTGATTTCTGTTACATATGCGATCTCATTCGTAACACCTGTTACATGTTACAAATGCGATCTGTTACGAATGTGGTCCTACAGAGCTCTATAGTGGCGAAAAAGTTGAAAGTTTAAGTGTACGGCAAAAATGATCAGCTTGAATGTTGTTTTTAATATTTTACATACTCTACAATTGTTTCTAATCTACTAGGAATTTTGCAATATTTTAACGTCATCCAATTGATATGTTACTTCAGTCTTAACTGAGGGGAAAATAGAAAAGTCGTCGTTGTTTCAACTAATGCAGTCAAGTATTTCTATATATGGTTATTCTCCGTCATTTAACATCTGCAATATCTGTGATGAAAAATAGAAAATACAACTTACAAATTTTCTAATATAAAAGGTATGGTTTTGATTTGATACAATACCAGTACCAATGAAATCTAAAACGGAATTTGTCTGTATAAACGAAGATCTTATATTTAATATACATCTGGGAAATAATCTCACATGAGAAAATCTTGGAGCCTATTATTATATTACTTGTTATTAAAACTGCGGTTTTGTTAATGATAGCTAAATAGATACAATATAAGTCACAATATGCATCACATTTCAAAGATTTTAACCAAGTTGTGAATTTTACCATTATTTCCAAATGGTCGAGAACCATTGATGCAAAACTGTAAATTGGTTGAGTATCTGTGGGGTACTGTCCACAGGTGCCTTAAAATTATTGTCTTTCATATAAAATGTAACTGCAATATGCATCCAGTACCCTTAAAAGCTTACAATATGTAAATACATTTCTGTCTAAACTTACAGAATTTCAAGTTTTCTGTCGCAGCATTAATCATAGGCTATAATTATTCCCAGTATTCATGATGTTTGATGCTAGAATTATATATGGTAGATTATCACGCACTTTGAAAGCGTCGATCCTTCTTTTTTGACCGCAAACATGTTTGATCGACAGAACACGACCTTGATTTCTCAGGTTTCAGAAGCCCATCAATATTTTTCTGGAAGCTTTAACGGCATCGGAAACTAAACCTGGCTTCATTGAGATGAGGCAATCCCTCAATCTCTCTCAGACACGTCATTATCAAATGTCAGATGGACTCAAATTTCCAAGAAATATCATTTGTTAACTTTTGTACAAATATGGAAATCTTTTTTTACCGTCATATAATCTTAAAACATCTGAATCCATTAAAAGACAACTGTCCATATATGTACACAGGTTTCTAATCAAATGTTCTATCAAGGCTTAAGAAGTTTTTTTTCTTTATACGTAAGTGCTTTTAGACAGTACGGGTTGTAACAGATTTTATTGTGTTTATTTTTAGTAAATAACTTGTTTGTGCATGCAAAACTGTGTAGGTTTTTGAAAAAAAAATCGGCGAATTGCCAAGTCGCAAGGTCATGTAACGTAACGAGACGCGTTGTTTTATTAGACTATTTTGATACATCATCTGTTTATCATGCGAACGCACAGGCACGTGCACTATTAAATTTGAAAAAAAAAATGGAAAGACTGCATGCTATAAAGAAATGATGTTTTGGTCTCTTAGTTACAAGCCAGACTTCGACTTTGAGGCTGATTTCATACTAAGAATGGAAATAAGACATCGTGTTCTTACGGAAGAGCATTAGTACCAGGTGTATTTTATTTATTAACTCGAAATTTCGAGCTACTAAGTCGAAATTTCGAGTTACTGACTACAATAGTTTACGTTAATGTATAAGTCTTGGTAAAGATTAGGTACCTGGTGTATCCACCGGGTAGCCCTACAGGGCCATATAATTACGATGACCGGGCCGCATTTGCTCATAGAAAATATCACTATTTATACCATGTTTATATTTATGGCGACTTCCCAGCTTTTATGTTGGTGCCTAAACCATGTTTAAGTCTGGAAGGTTTTCGACCTAGTTTGATCCCATATGGCAATGAAATATAGACATACCCTAAATGAACGTGTAGTTAGGGAGTCTGACCAAGTTCTGGTACCTGGACAGATCTAGATTTTGAGGAGAGTTCATAGAAGGTGACCGGGAAGTATTCAAACTTAGAATATTTCACTATTTCGACCATATCTGGAACGTTTTCGACCTAGTTCGAGCCCTACCACCTAAACATTCTGTAAGGACCTACCCCCTGGGTAGTTGCACATCCTTATTAATCAGGATACCGATCTACTTAGTAATAACTGGTATTTGCACATCAACATCTACCCTTGATAAAGCATGCAAATACAAGTGTATGTTGGGATTAACACCAGATGCGTTGAAATGTATACCTGGGACAACCTCTTTGGATGCGTCGATATTGGACAATCTCTGTAGATGCGTCAATATATATATCATATACATTTGGAATACCTTTTCAGTCGTATCTAGTCAGGACATCGGACCATAATGATAACCAGTATATATACATCACCATCAGTTTAGATGAAGTGCATATATACAGGTACTCCTTTCTGGTTTAAATCAATACCTTCAAATTACCACAGGAACGCGGATGAACGGTTAAAAATAGCTCTTTAATATTGCGACATCATAATCGTGTAACGCTTGTAAACATAACACATAAGTACGTTCCAGAAGTTGACAATATGGCATCGTAGAAATGATATTACACCGGAGAAATAAATACATCGTCATAGATTAACAATGGAGGACCTAGGCCTATGCAATGGGATCTTCTTCAGTCAAAGCAGTTATATATAGAATCTACATCAGTACAAAGCATTATAATATGTGAATATAAGTAGAATTACGGAGACCAATGCATCTCTTTGGTTCTGCCATAACGTGGTAGTTCAGACTAGGCATACTGCAAGGTTCGGTTTTACATGGTTTTGTATTTACTTCATAATATTGTTGTTGTTGTTGTTGTTCTGTAAGGCTAAAATTGCCTATTCTATGAATTTGACTTTCTGCTCTTTAAAATAAAGTTAAGACTGCCTAATAAGTGTTTCTTTTACCTTGCTAAAGAGCTTTTTATGTATTTCTATATAGAAAATGTTTTTCTGAATAGAAATGTCTCGTCTGTGAGTTTTACTTCTCAAGGTTTTACGGTTGAGAAGAAGATACCGACTGAACGCAGACACCCGTATTTATAGCCTTTGGAGTGCCAATGGCAACGGCTTTGACCAATGAAAATCCCGGCTTAAGACTAGGTAATGTGATACGCCCAAAGCAACAATTAACAATGAGAACAATAAAAGTGCATTACATTTCAGGCTCGAGTACTACAAGCACGGCTTAAAAGAAAAGCCACATAATTATACATGATATACATTATGAAATAACATATCGACAAAAAGCCGGAGCATTATACGCTGAGCGTAGTGATACATGTAGACGAAATTTGTTACGCTAACAATATATAGTACATACATAGTAAAATGTTAAAATTGATGTGAAATATCCGGCTTACATCAGGCTTTAAGTTATTTAAGCATAAATATGAATCCCTAAAAGTTTCATTCATAACAAAGATACATTCACGAAAAGCCGGACCCTAAAAAGGTAGAAGTAGTCCAAAGTTCCGCGTCCGCCATTTTTAAATACCGTAAATGGCACAAGGCAGCATCGTCAGAAATGTTCCAATACGTCTGTAGATAGTCTGATGTGGTAAAAATCTCTTCCTGTACGTGTCGGGGAGTAATTAATTTATTCGTTAGAAGAACCATCTGCCTCCTGTACTAATTATGACAAGAGTTACGTATCCTAATGTAGAATACTCTCTCACAAGGAGAAATGTCAACAACGATGACATTCTAATTTTTATGAAGAATCTTTGTAGGAAACAGTCCATTCGAAGGAAAGTTACTTAGGTATGACCTATATAAACACTTTAAATATTGAAAACAGTCCTTGTATTAAGTTAAATTACTCTAGTTCAGCAGTTACTTGTATGCTAAATGTTTATTTGTCACATAATTTCATGACGTTCATTTTGTAAGGGAGAATTCCATTACAATACTATACATGTAAATGAAGGTCTGGATACAGTTTGAAATCTGGAGTAGCTCTAGAGGCTATAGTAGGTCATACATAGATATATGGTAGTATATGTTCAAGTCCCTATATGTTCGGTACAATATATGTATGTATAGATAGATGATTCCACTTCGGAGAGTCAAAAGTCGTCCATTACATTTTTGGCCTTTGACAGACGGACAGGCGTTCAAATTTTGCGGATAAAAGGGCAACATAGTAACTCGAAATTTCGAGTTACGCAAGTCGAAATTTCGACTTAGTAACTCGAATTTTCGACTTACGTAACTCGAAATTTCGACTTAGTAACTCAAACTTTCGAGTTAATAAAAAAAACGCACCTGGCACTAATGCTCTTCCATATGTTCTGCTGTCTACTCAGCGTTTAGATTTCATTCAAATACCCTGTTAGTACTAAATAAAAAAAAAAAACAAGCGCGTGCGCGAGTGTAAGCTTATTTATAGTCGCCATCGGTAATAAAGCACAAGATACAGAGATACAGAAGGAAACTTCCCGATTCTTTTGCGTGTCAGATGTACAGCACCCATAGACGGAACTATTATTAGAATATCAACATTTTTAGTAGGAGGAGTAGGAGCTCCAACTTATGACCCCTGGTTTCGTTGTAAGAAATTGCGTTCGCATTAAAATAAAATAAGTTCAATGTGCAGTGTATATATAAACTAGAATTTAAATTTCACAGTGCACAGGGGGACAATATTTAATATCTAATACCGAAAGCTGCAAAGGGTCGTGTTCCCTATCAACTTCTATTACTAAACCTGTACCCTACTAAATTTCTAAAATGGACTGGTCCATCATTCAGTATGGGCAGTACCACGTATTGTTCAAATGGGTGTTCACTGAAAATTTACTGACTGAACACCGAACAGTGCAGACTATGATCAGCCTACACTGTTTTTCAGGCTGGTATTGGACTGCATTGATCGCAAAGACAAAATCACATGCCGCAAGCAAACCTTTGATTTCCTTCATAAAATTAGCATAGATATTACTAATTTGCTTGAAGATAACTACTACTACTACTACTACTACTACAACTGCTTCTGCTGCTGCTGCTGCTGCTACTACTACTACTACTACTACTAAAGACAATGGAACTTTTCAGTAGAACAGATTAAAACAATTTTTTCGAACGATTATGTTTATTAGAAGAAACACCAGACCCAAAACATTAATGAAAGCTAATTGTAAGGTCTTCTTTTTAATAAATAACCTTACTGTGAATAAAATTGCGAAAGAGCGAATATTGAAAACGGAATTTCAGCTATTTTCGCGAATTTTTTATCAAACGTGTACGGTTGCAATTTGACATTAGAAACGCCAAGTTAACATTTCGCGAAAACGCGATGGAGCCCACAGACTCATAAACCAACCGTCTCAAAAAGCTTTCATTGGCACCGAAAATAACTTATTTTGATTAACCATGCTTGATGTTCTTCTTATCCGAGACATAATGCCTTTTTTTTATCATGTCAAAGTTTGTAAAAATCATCTGACTGGATGTCTTTAGTTAGTGTTTGAGCTTTGCTTGACTGTAATTAGATTGGATACCAACTTGATAATCTATCAAACATTAAAAAATACCAATGCCTTTATTTTGTTCAGTTTTGTCCTCCAAGCTACGTATGATCAGTTATGTTTTACGTATGTTAACTGTACACATTTTGAATAATCACAGGAGTTACTGTCTCCTATAAGCAAAGTGTATGATCAGAATACAGACTAGCTGGTAATGTATGATATTTTCTACTGAAAAAATATATTTGTAAATGCATATGTGTTAGATGTTGTTGATGTTTTCACTCTCATAAATGTTTTACTATACAACTAGGCGGAAGGTCTTTGGTTTTACCCACACACCAAACCGTGGAGGCACCAGGGATATCTCCCCCATAAACAGGAAATTCGTCATATGACCTAACTTAGGCAGGTATGACTTAAAGTCCGACAAACAGACATATGCACCACTTCGTAAAATAAAAAGCTAAAGTCTAATAGTTGTATAGTCGTAGGTGGTTTGGTGGCATATTTATGCCTTCTAAAGACGTTTGTAAACTTACGTGGCTCATGCAGTACGATTGGTCCCATTTCCCATGATGGCAGAATTAGAGTGAAAGGCACCAGCCCCGCAATCGGGAGGTGGAAGGTTCGAGCCCTGTCAGAGGCGGGTCTTGTTACTGAAGAGAGACCGGTTGGTGAGCCGCCAGCTAGTTAAATAATGGTTACCGATTGCCTACCTGCCTGGTGCCTGGCATTAAAAAATAGGAATTGGGAAGTAATGCTGTTCTGTATGTCGGTGTCTCATAAGCCAACTTGGCTGGCCCTTTCAGTAGAGTTGATACTATAATAAACAAACACTTTACTTTTACTTTACTTTTACTTTTACCATAATTATACATGTATACCGTAATATCACATATAGTTACAATGTGTCAGATTATACAATTAACTGGTAATATAATAACGTTAAAACAATGCAAGTCATGTAACTCGAAATCTTAAATGAAAAAAGGTAGCGCCCACTGAAATTTGATAAGTTTGATAATATCATAATTTAGAAACTTTTTTTTGAAGTTTGGAACATATCTCTTACGTGCATTTGTTAGGCAGGCGTGCCTTGCAGAAGTAATGCCTGTTCAGAACAGACATACAGACCGAGATGAAAGTCTGAATATTTAATTAATGCTGCATTAGATGTGCGCATTATAGTAAAAGATAATATAGAGAAAATAAATCAAAAGATTTCTTTATGAAAATTCAAAAGGAAACTTTCAAACTATACTTTATCATAATGCAACGCGGCTGTTTTTGCCAATAGCTTTTAAGTGGCGTACTCACGAGCATTGTTCTTGTCTCTTGCTAACGTTTGATAAAGTTTAAGTGGCATACTCGACTACAACCCGTACGGTGGATTTGTTTTTGTTGGGGCTTTAGTACACCAGCACAAGCTAAGGCCATATGCAGACTTTCCAGCAATTTGTTGTCTGCAGACTTACCAGCAATTTATTGTCTGCAGGCGATACCTAGAGTTCAAAGGAAAGTATAAAGATGGCCCAAGATTTTAACTACGCTGGAAGCCAGTCTTAAAGTACATGCATTGCCGAGTGTGAGCACATTTGCAAGTTATGAGTTTAACAAAGGTATTCTTTATTTGAAATGCACATAAATGTATCTTTGTTATGCATCGAATTGAACATGCGGAAAACGGAAAAATCACCAAGTGTGAGGGCTTTAGAATCTAAGACCACCATTCATGTATTATGCTTAAATGGCCATAGTGGTTTAGTTAATAATGTGACTGCCACATCCTTTTGTTTCACTGTGACCTTTGACCTGTTGACACATAGAAGCAACAGGGAATACTTTAAGTGGTGCGTTAGTCGTCCGTAACGTTTGAAAGCTGTAGCTATTAATACTTTGAACCTTGTGCCCAAAAACAATTTTCAGTCCCTGTGCTACTGATACCTTGACCTTTGACCTATTGACCTTAAAGACAACAGAGATCCTTTTCAAGTCGTGCTATTTATATTTTTTGACTTAAGTCCGGAAGTTTAGTCACATCACCGAATCCAAACAACAGTGGTCTTTTCAGTAGTACTCAGTCATCGTGTACAGTTTAAAGGCCGTAACTATTATACTTTATGATTTAGTGTCCTGAAACCATTTTCAGATCTAAGGATCTTTGGCCTATTGACTCCAAAAAGAATAGGGGTCACCTCCATTGGTGCTTAGCCGTCAAATAAAGTTTAAAAGCTTTAGCTAAGCTACTAAGAGGGCACATTCGAAAAAGCTATATTGTGAACAAAGTGCCACTTAAAGTGCATTAGAAAATCTGAAGTGAACAATAGTACTTGTACAAAATGCACCACCAACAGTGCAAATTATAGTGGTAACAAGTCAATCCTTTATGCCATCAACAGTACAGTTTAAGAAAAAGCTACACTGCGTACTTATAGCGCCACTAAGGTGCACAATACTGCACATGCAAAAAGCTATACTGTGACCTCTGCACCATCGGCAGTGCAGATAGGTAAAAAAAAAATTAGTTGTACCACAAAGTGCTAGTAGCGCAGTTAAGTACTCGGTATGCGGCTGAGTTTTGGCGTAACAAAATGCGTTGGAAAGGTGCAAGCAACTTGTTAAGGAACATGGAGTTGAACGAATGTTGGTACATATTAGATTATTTCTTGTAATTAGATTTTATTAAGCCTTGACATATGTTTTGACACACTTTATTTGTTGCTGTTGGGTAACTGGTGGTCCGTTTTCTGTCTTACTTTTTCACCTAATCAAACTGCTTAGAACGTTCATGGTAAGAAACTGACTGTCAGTTCCAATTTTGGTCATATCACATAATCTTTTCACTCGGCTTAACATGCTATCATGTTTAGTGTATATACTATCTCGTCACTGTTGTTAGAGTGACGTGCTATTCTGTCAAACGACCATCCTATTTTATCAAAGTAACATGCTATCACGTCCATTGAACATACTATTTTGTCAGAGTGACGTACTATTTTGTCAAACGACAGTCCTATTTTATCAAAATAACATGCTATCACGTCCAGTGAACATACTATCTTGTCAGAGTGACGTACTATTTTGTCAAACGACCATCCTATTTTCTCAAAGTAACATGATATCATGTCCATTGTGTATACAGTGTTGACAGAGTGACGTACTGTTTTGTAATAAAATAGTACATCACTCTGACAAGATAGTATGTTCACTGGACATGATAGCGTGTTACTTTGATAAAATAGGTAGGCCGTTTGACAAAATAGTACGTCACTCTGACAGGACTTGTTTAACAAAATCAAAAGTGGCTTTAGAAAATCCGTGGTCGAAGTTTAAACGTTACCTGATTGGCGTTCGGTTGTAAGTTTATTTTTCGAACGATAACATATAAAAACTCATCGACATATAATGAACAATCTATCCCTGGTGACAAATATTTCCCTATTTTATCAATCTTAAGGCTGATACTGATAACAGACAAAATAGAACCTTGCGGAACGCCCTGTTCCAGCTCAAAAGAATCAGACACGTACTTTAAAGTTTTTATCAGATAAAAATTGGGATATAGATATTGGAAGACGAAAATCTTCAAAGTCATTCATAATATTATATTTCCATATGTGTATCATAGCTTTTTTCTGAATCGTTAAAGACAGAAACAAGTTTTTCTTTTTTGACAAGTGCATCATGCATAATTTTTTAATTCGAACAAGATGATCAGTTTTGCTACGCTGTTTGCGAAAACCGCTTTGAAAAATTGTGATTAAACATTGAGATTCCAAAAACCAAACTTGGTTCGATTCCAGACTCAGGCATGATTTTTTTCTTGATTTGGCATTTTTAAGACAGTTTAGAAAGAAACACTCATGTCTAAAGTTCATAATATGACTAGGATTTATACTATCTATCCCGGGTTTTTGGTAGTTTCTCGCCAGGGTTCTTGAAAACTTCCAGATTTCCATGAAATATTGTAAATTTTATAGGAGAAGCTTCAATAATTCATGTCGCAATTATTTTAAAAATAGATAATAGTCTGGACCAGCAGCAGTATCGTGACCACCTTCAAGGGAGCCAAGCCATTTTGTTTGTTATTGTCCTCTGATATCTAGAGGTTTCTTTTCTAGGGATATTTTGATATTTTTTTAAAACGTTGATCATTATTAGACCTATAATTGTTTGATCAGGATTTGTTTTTGAAAAAAAGTCATCATAATGTTTGCAACATTCTGTAGAGGCAATGGTCCGATCTGATCTAGTTAAATGACGAAGGCTTGAAGTTTTTTTCATTTACCACTAAGTACGAGTCATATCTAAACTTTTTTAACTGATGACCTAGAATTTAGTTTAGAAATGTATGAATGCCAGGCTTTATTTCGCTTGTTTATTTGTTCTACGAGCTTTTGCTCCCAAAATCCTAACTGATTGTAGATTTTCTTGAGAAGCCTGTAAATTGATTTGTAGTGGCCACTCTATGTCTTTGGACATGCATCATGGTACCGTTTCCTTAAGTTGTAGGAACGGCAATATCCTAACCGATCAACAGCGTCATAGAGATTCATGAAATTCATGAAATTCATTCTAACTCAAGATGGATTTTGCTTTCTATCAGCTTTCTTTAATTTGAAATGTGAAGGCGGATTTGAAGGCTGGTGAAGAGTATTTGAGACAAGAATTGGAAAATGACCACTGCCATGCAAGTCATCCTTTACTTTCCGTTCAAAATTAAGAAACATGTTTGGGTGAGAAATTGACAAAATCAGTGAGTAATATTTACGTGTTGCAGGTTGAAGATAGCTTTAAGAAAAGAAGATTTTCTTTCAGTAAATGTTTCATTCCGACGGCCATTGAAATCCTCTATGAAAAAATATAGCTT
This sequence comes from Mercenaria mercenaria, assembly GCF_021730395.1. NCBI lineage: Eukaryota > Metazoa > Mollusca > Bivalvia > Venerida > Veneridae > Mercenaria > Mercenaria mercenaria. Next base: position 94,508,223 of record NC_069364.1, read on the forward strand.
TGGCAGTTGTTTTATAAGATGGTTAAGATCTACAACATAAAATGTAAATTTAGAAAGTATATATTTAATGCAACCAATTGAATATTAGTATCGTTAACAATTTGTCTGTGAACATGCATTATTAATAACAACAGATGTCCTCGAGAATCTCTTTCTGTATTTGAATTAATACAGTTATCATGGTTATACATTAAATGAAAAAGATAATTTGTCAGTTTCCATTCAAAATGTTTCACTTTGGCACATAAGACTGTGGGTAGTAGTTTAAAATGATTGGGTAAATTTCAAATTATAATTATCTGTTAGTCAATGACAATGCCGCTGGATTATAATGATAGTGAATTAAAATGGTGAACAAAAAATGGACGACTTGAAATTAGTACTGCATTGACTCTGGGGCTCTTCACCTCCTTTGTATAATCTAAACGAACTGGACGGAGGAGATGAAGGCTGGCCGTCGTCATCCTCCCCCGTCAACCGCGTCTGATCAAGATGGAACTGGCCGTGGGTCTGTGTGGTGTCGTTTGATTCATTTCCAACCCCTACAAGTCTTCAAATAATACTTTTATGTTTGCGGCTTTTATTTACTCAATGGAAAGTGTTTGACATTGACGGTGTACTTTTGAACTACATGTGGAAGCCTCGGTCTGCTACCTTAGAACCACAAATGAAAGCTTAGGTTTAGATGTCATTTTTTCAAGTGAGAGAGACAGTCCATGAACTAGTTCGTGTAAACGCAAAAATATACAGTGATTTTTGTTTGTGTTAGATTTTATAACTGACGAATAGGTTGATGTAAGAGATGGAAGATTAAATGGTATTTACGATATGTCAATTTGCAGAGAGAACCTCCTTCTCGATCTTATATGTCGATCTGAAGAGTGTTTTTCGCCGTAATTCACACAACACAGTGGACGACTGCAGGTGTCAAGACCATGCGATTTTGTTGCATTGAAGAGATTTGGTGTATATGTAATGAGTTGTACGCAAAATATCCAAAGTTTACTAGTTAAGAAAGAAACGGATTGCTAAAAGTAAGAATGACAGCGTTCGTACTGATTTCTTTCTTGAAAAGGGAACACGTAAACAATACAATTTACGCCGAAGTAATGAGTCATTGTATGCGAACGTAATTTAAAGTTTGGTGAACGCTTTAAAATATGACCATAGAGTGAACTTACATTGGATTTTGTGTAACGTTATTTGTTTTGCTTAAAACTACAAATGTTTGAGCAATGTAAATATTAACTTGAAGATTTAGATGCTATATAACATGAAACAGCAGAAAATGTAAGCGTAAAGTGTGACATCCTAAGGCTTGTTACGGCAAGACGATTGATCGTATCGCTAGAAACGTCTATACCGAATGAGAGGCCAAATGAGTATAACCGTCCCAAAGTGCTATGGGGAACATACTGGACCCCCTTTCTATCTGTCTTATGGGACGCTACTCATGGCAAACGTCTGCATGGAGATACAGTCTCCCGCCGGTACCGGCAAGGGAGAAAAGGCTATATTGTAGACTTTGCACCATCAACAATGCACATACAAAAAAAAGTTATATTGTGAAGTGTCCGCATTTGTCATGCATTAAATGAGACATATATATTTCTTTTTAAAAGTATTGTTTAGAAAAAGAAGTGATAGGGAAACAATAATTCGGTTTTTATGTCTTTCTTAATCCGGCTAGTCACTTTATACCAAACAGTTAACAAACAGAAAGACTGGACGTCGTGAAAAAAATACAAATAGAATTTTTGTTTTCATAATCGGGTTTTGAGTGATAAGTAATTTTGTGTTTCGGGTTCAGAATTATATCTTTAACATTTGATTAGTTGTTTCTTTGTACAAGCACTAACTATTGGCAATTAATATAACATTGTGAGACTGAGACTGCATGGGTCCAGAACTACAAAATGTAATTGGCCTTTCCAAAGTTCAAGTTTGAAATTGACCAATAACAAGTTTGATTTCAAAATTCAGTTTCATAACATTGGCATCTTCTCAGAAAAAGACATGCTGATTTTACATGGAAACAATTCCATTCTGAAATCTGCCCTTGTAAGATTTCTTCCATTAAGAGATTACACTGAAAAATGATATGTAGATATAACTGTGAGGTCCTAAGATTTCAGATGTATTTTAGACCATGAAAATATCTGGTTTAATCAATAATACGCAGTCAGTTTGATGTTGTATTGATTTTCAGAAATTTGATCTTCATATGTAAAGAATCCTTTAATGGGACCGCTTCGCCATTCTCAATATGATTATTTATTTCTTTAGTAAGCCCAGTGAGGATTATATTTCAGCGTTATTTGCTTTCCTATCACGTTTCTTTGGCGTAATAGCGCCATCTATATTTATGTAGCTCTTTCGTATAAACCGTTGCCGCACATGCACTTCATATTTTTGAACTTGATCCAATCAGTTAACTTGACATTCTGGTTCAAACTGACTTGATCGTTGTCAACAAACTGACTTGATCGTTGTCAACAAATGTTTACTTAAACCTGAAAACTTTTTTTGATTCACTGCGTGTCTCTTCCCTGAGATCGAACTCCTGACCCGAGACGTCCATTTTGCATCCGGCAAATTTTAACGAAACTTGGACACTTTTTATTAAAAAAAAAAAAGAACATTTTATTAGACCATTTTTATAGTATAGTTATCTTCCTTTATTTGAGGTACTGGCTGAAGTCTGTATTACAATGTATATGTTTTATATTTTATTGTAATTTACGACGAACAAACTAATTGTAGTAAAACAGAAATGCATTGTTTTCTTCTCTCTCTCCCTCTCTTTTGCGGGGGGGGGGGGGGGGGGGGAGGGAGGGGGGGGGGGAGGGGGGTTGAGATAATTATTTTGTATTATTTCATCGGCCTTTAAAATCCGAAGATTATCTTTGACGGGTTGCTTGGCTACCAGCTAATCTTTCTTTTTTATATGCTTTATTTCTAAATTTTCGTGTGTTTTTTTTTTGCCATCTTAACTTTGGTTATCTATTTCAAGGAAAAGAAAACATCATCATATAAAATAAGCATACGCTCAGAGTTATCTTATAGGAACAAAATATGGTCTGAATACAGACCACTTAAGAATGCATTTGGGTGGCTCCCACCTACTGATAACCAGACAGCATTTGGGTGGCTCCCACCTACCGGTAACCAGACAGCATCGCTGCACATAAGGAGAAGCTTTACAGTATATATACATAGTGTCATTCTATGTCGTAAAAGTTTAAGAAATGTGTATGTAAATTTCACTTGTAAGATGATAACAGCACATATTATATATAAAATTACCGCTTAATATTTACAAAATTGCCGCTTAATATTTACACGTGCGCCAATATGGCTCCCGGCTTATGCCGACTGGTTTGAAATAGTGGTATAATAAATGGTGATTAGACCTCATTCATTTTACCAGAATTGTTCAAAACCACATAACTGCTCGCACTGGCTACTAAAACAGCTGCAGTATAGAGCAATATATTACACAGAGTGTGTTGAAAACCTCCACACACCGCCCCCACTCGTTATCTACGGCTGAACGGAACGCGAACCAGCCCGCGTTATTTCTACTCGCAGTATTATTATGGAGTATCGGGTTGCAGCCGGATCATGTTTCCCCAGTCAATACGGAGTTGAGTGTTATTCGCCGATCTCCGAGTATCAGATGAGGAAAAGGCTCTTTAGCTTAGCAGACGGTAGGCAAAAGTTTTTATTGTCTGAAAAAAGTTTTTTTAAAGAAAAATAAATGGATAAAAGTGAAAATTCGGCCGATGGCGACGAAGTAGCGAAGGAAACGGTTTCTGTAAAAAGCGAACCGGAAGAAGATACTATTAAGGTTAGAAGTTTGTTTACATAAAGTTTTGTAAGATCTTGTACAGTTTAGTGTTTAGTACGATCAGTAGGGGAAAGGATCGGGCTTATTATAAAACTGTGCTTGTGGGATGTGAGTAGAAAGTTTATGTTATCCCTTTTGTTTAGTATTATTTAGTAATTATATCAGATCGAATTTTGTATCAGTTTCGTTTATATAGTATATCTCAATCGAATTCTCAAGTATTTAACCATTTATTCTGATATTAAATGATAACTAATTTAAATGAAGGGTTTTCATTTCTTTTTTTTTCTTTTTTCTTTTTTTTTTTTTCTTTTTTGTTGTTGTTTTAGAAACTTGCATGTATCATTTTTAAACACGTTTCCCATTTATTTAGAAACGAAACTCTTGACATTAATGTTGAATATGGAGTAACTTCGTATTTTGAAATAATGGTTTTATATTTGATTTAAAAGGAAGCCGTGTGATATTATATGAACACAATTTTCCCAGATTTAAATGTGAACATTTGGAATTATTTTCTCGCCAATTTTCCATAGATTGTGTTTTTGAGTGAATGATTATTCATGTTAATAAGATGGCATATTATGAAACTCAAAGTTTATATTCATAAGTTTGTAAGGTTTAAAACTCCAGCTTACCGGTATCATATTTCAGGTATCAAATTTCTTGTTATAAACTTTAATGAATTTTAAATAACGTTTTGTATGATATAAATAAGAACACGTTTTAATTAATTTAATACATACCTAGTTTATTCATTATTTTGGATTGAATTAAGTTGGTTTCAGACTTGCAACAGCATATGCCAAGCGTTTAACATTAAACATTGTCACCCGATCGTTTATCTCATAATGCTTCTTTCACGTAGAAACAGGGTTCTATCATATATCATGCGACTATTGCTAGATTACCATATTTTTATATCATATTTGATGTGAAAGCTATCATATGGAGACTCTTATTACACGCATGTTTAGGTAACCGTGTATTGAAATACAATACTAATATTCCATTTTAAGTGATATATCATTTTGACAGATGGACTCTAAAGAAATCTGTGGTTGCGTTTGTCGAGTATTTTTAACGTGCATATAATGTGCATAATGTGACAGAAAACACCGAGTGTTTGGTTTCAGGTACCGTGCTTAATATCGCTGTCACCAAATATTCATTTATGGTGAAATACAGAAAATAAAAGCATACTTTGTATCACAAAAATATCAGTAAAACATGAAACCATATTAAATATACATTATTCTGCGAGTAATACGTGATATGTAGCTGTGTTTGAATTTTAAAGGGCGGTAATTTTAAATTAAGAACGTTAATTTTCACAAGCTAGGTTTTTATTCAACAATCTAAGAGAAAAACGGATGCATGTTTATTACTTTTTGTCTATGTAATACGTTATCGTTTTCACTAGATCGCTAAATGCCTTATTTCAACAATAATTACTCCGCTTTCACACAAACAACATAAAGACTTGCAGCATTAAAAATTTGTGTAACGTAACCGAAACGTACGCTTTGTATCGTTTTTACGTAAACTATGTAGGTACTCGTAATGTTTACTTACGTTACTTCTGTTACGGTGTGTTTCTCGGCTATGCTATGTATGCTTGTTTGATTTATCATATTGTATTACTTTGATCACAATACACACTAGATATACAAAATGGGTTGGGCTGTATTACGGCATTAGAATTCAGCCCTTACCAAATGTTGACACGAATAAATTGTACACCCTTTTTCGCACCTCTTTTTTTTATCAGGTAAACGCCATACTTTAAACAAAGATACTAGACTATTTACTTGAACTGAAGTCTTCAAGAGCAGAGAGTATAAAATTTATAGTTTATATGGGTGTTTTCAAGACGGTTATTTTCGGACGAAACCTGATATTTCCGTGCGTTTCTTAGAAGTTTCGTGCACGGAATAGATAATTAGTAACAGCATATATCATGTACACCCAATTAATACCAGCTACCTATGCCTAAACCAATGTAACTTGATATTTCTTACGCGGAACACACGGCAGCATTGAGAACAGATGCTAGGAGCTCCCTGCTGCTCGGAATTTTGGTGCTGATATTTATCTTTATAATGAAGATCAAACACTTCTTGTTGTTTTTTGAAGAAGAAAATAAGAACAGCAACGTCATTTAATTTGAAAGTACCTATATGATACGCAAATTTCGTCTGCCTATAGCGCGTTCTAATCCATGATCACAATTAAACATAAAGATTAATTGAATTTCTAGAATGAAACATTTGAAAAGCATTTAATGCACGTATATCATAATTAACAATTACATGTTATATGTAACCGATTTGGATTTAGTCATTCGGACATTTTGTAACATGGTAACAGATTAAAATTCTTACTTAAGTCTTGTTTGAAATCTTCGTGAGGTTTTTGAGAAGAAATATTAGTGTTGAAATTGGGCTTTAATGATAGACACGCTCTCAATGCATCACGCAGTAAAAATATATACAACAGATAAAATGCACTAGCACAATATCTTTTTGATATCTTTTTTGATATCTTTTCTATTTAGATGTATATCTGGAGACATAGTCTGTTTATAAATGTATTGAATTTCGTTTTTTCCACAAGTCACATATTTGGCGCCAGAAAACTTCAGTATCACGTGACATGAGTGAATTACCATGATTAAAACGGACATTCTATATGGTCAAACGTTATCGATGGTAGTATCTGTTTGTAACAGTATATCACTGTTTATCAGTTACCCTGGGTAACTTAATATGTTTACTTAGTGACTAAAGGAATGTTAGGTGACACCTCACGCAACATATGTTCTTGTTAAGACATATACATGACGGTGATTGGCTATATAGAAACAAAGAATCGGGTATCATATTATCTCAGTTTACTTCCTTTTCTGGACTGAAAGTCGCATGATTTACAATTATCGTTAATTAAAGTAAGTTTTTTCTTCCTTAAAATGTTCCTTCTTCGGTTCTTCATGTCTGGTGGTCATTTTACACGCGGAGAACTTAGTCAGTAGTATCAAATCTAAGACGGCTGTATATAACAAACGTGTCTATTGATGAAAACTACATTTAACAGGCAGAAAACAAAAAATATAAACTATTGAAATCATTTGTAGATAAAAGAAAACTACAATGTCCTTGTAAAAATGATTTTTATTGAACCGTGTAAAAAGCCTTTATCCTTGAAAGCATCCAAAGATAGTGATTTCAGGAATAATGTATCTATTTATGTCCCTGTCAGAATGGATAGAGGCACGGTTTAGAATAATGTAACCTATATATAGATCGTAGACTGTCTTGGCATAGGGAAATCTGCGACAGAAATAGGCTTTTGGTAGATGCACAAAATATCGCGGACTGTGTTTTTTTTTTTTTCACTTGATGAAATTCACATGTCGCACGCGCTGATATTTAACAAAGGATACACACCTGATTTTGGCAACTGGTGCTGGAGATATCTACCTACACACATCTGTAAGTTCTTAGGCGTAAGTAGTAGTTCATATGAGATGTTGGAATATACGTTCAGAAAGCGTGTAATATTCGGTACCTGGGAAACACGATACTCCAATCACTGGATGCGCGATTCCTTGCATTCTTGATTCACAAGGTATACAGTATCATACAGGTAAAATCTTGGCGTCAGATTTATTAACACACATTTTCCCAGCGGTCGGTGCCATCCTGCTCAAAATATCGGATGCCGCTTTGATTGTATATAAACAATAAATTCTTGCCTCAAGTACTGACAGTGTATACCTGTTATCTGTTCGCTCAGTACTTTCAGAAAATTTTAGATGGTTCACAAAGTATTAAGTCATAATTTTAAGAAAAGCATTTTCCACATTTTTCACAATTAACCAACTGCTGATACTCGATGCTCATCAAAAAATACAACTTGAAATTAATCAAAGGCCATTTTTAAAAAAATAAATAACAAGGAGAAAGCGCTATTGGGAATATCGAAATTCTGTCTGTTGAAGACATCAACAGTCAAAACTAATACCAACATTAAATTTCTTCCAACTTTTTTTTTGTGTTCAGTAAATAAAAAAAGCATTTAATATATGCACAGTTTCGAACAGTAGATGCTGGGTTTAGTTTTCGAAAAGAAAAAAAAGAGAAACAGTTTCAAAATACTCTCTAAATGTATCGATAATCAATCTAATGAAAGATGTAATGTTTGCGGTCCTATGTATTGCTTCCGCTTTCTTTAACATTCTTGATACCGTTACTTGGAGGGTTTTCGTACGTATTATACGGTGATACGAAAATACCCGATGTTTCAGGATTGCTTAGCTGTTGTCAACGTGCACTTTTTGCGCTGTCAAGGATAAGATTTTGTTTCCCATGAATATCGCATCTTCAACCGAAGACAGCTTGGTTATAAGTAGAAAAATGCTATTTGATACTAGGTTTTGAATCTTATAATAGTAATTATATAACTGAAGTGTTCAGCTTGAAAACGATATAAATTTTGGATGAGTCAGTATCTTATTGTAATGTCATGCTAACTTAAGAGACAAAACTTTTATAAACATTTGCCTGATGTAAAAAAGAAAGAAAAAAAATCTGGAACTGACGTATTGATATCACTTAATTACTAAGTGTGAATGTAACAGAATCTCGGTAAATAAAGACTTCTTGATGGATGAGCCGACGCCAGAATAGAATGTTGAGAAATTCAATACATAAAATGTCCATCCTTTGGCGTATTTACATGAGGCTAAATTTTTATTGCGGGTGGCATAACATTTGGAAACGAGTTTATAGGTTTCGTCTGGGAACAAATATGTCCTTGGTGATCCTTTTACATACAAGACGTAAAAAGACGTAAAATTAGACACTATAGGCTATTTTGAAAAGCTAGAGAATGGGCTCTTGGGAGTTATGTATTTCAGTCTGTAGACTATTTTATTTACGTCAAGTCCAGATACGTAAACATTATTAGTTCTCAGGTATGTCAATCCTTATATGGGCAAATGCAACAATGAAAGAATTTAAGAGCGTTATTTACAATTTCTCCATAAGGCAAAGAAAACAATTAGAAAATGCACCATATATGCAGATGTGTTACTAGACACAAAATAACAAGGCAGCCTGAAAGACAGCTAAATCCCACGCCACATGGATGGAGAAAGGTTAACCTTTGACATTGAGCTGTGACCTTGACCTTGAACTGACATGACTGACTCATGAATTCTGCACATCATCTTGATGAGGTGATCATTTGACCCAAGTTTCATGAAAATCCTTCAAGGGGTTTAAGAGATACAGAGCTCAAACCTTTGACTTTGAGTTGTGACCTTGACCTTGAGTTGATATAGCTGAATCATGAGTTCTTGATGTAGTTATCATTTGGCCCAAGTTTAATGAGAATCCTTCAAGGGGTTAAGGAGATACAGAGTGGACACAAAATGGAAGGCTCAAACCTTTGTGACCTTGACCTTGAGCCGGCATGGCTTACTCATTCTGCACATCGTCTTGATGAGGTGATCATTTCACCCAGGTTTCATAAAAATCCTTCAAGGGGTTTAGGAGATACAGAGAGGACACAAAATGGAAGGCTCAAATATTGGACCCTGAGTTGTGATCTTGACCTTGAGCCAACATGGCTGACTAATGAGTTTTGCACATCGTATTGATGAAGTGATAATTTGACCCAAGTTTCATGAAGACCCTTCAAGGGGTTTAGGATATACAGAGCGGACACAAAATGGAAGGCTCAAACATTTAACCCTAAGTTGTGACCTTGACCTTGAGCCGGCATGACTGACTCATAAGGTCTGCACATCCTCTTGGTGAGGTGATCATTTGACCAAAGTTTTATAAAATTCTTTTAAGGGGTTTAGGAGATACAGGGCGGACACGAAATGGAATGCTAAAACCTTTGACATTGAGTTGTGACCTTGACTTTGAGCCAACATGGCTGACTCATAAGATCTGCACATCGTCTTGATGCGTTGATCATTTGACCCACGTTTCATGAAAATCCTTCAAGGGGTTTAGGAGATATGGACAGGACACGAAAGTGTTACGGACGGACAGACGGAAAGACGGAAGGACGGAGACCATTCCTATAACCCCCACCACTCGTGGAGTACCATTGACTTGTTGTTTTGTATCACTGCATGCCTGTTTAATATGAAGGTACGTTAAAGTCTATTTTTATTTGTCTATATACGTTTCTTCAACATGTTTGAAACCTGGGAAAGAACAATACGAAAGTGAAAATATTATTTTTATGTACAAAGTAATTGAAAACTCTTATTATTGCTATGCTTTGCCGGTCAATAGTTTTGCCGGTTGTCAATAGCATAAAAAATAACACTATAAACTCCTCTCCCAGTTTCCGATTTCTCTGAGAAAATCACAAAAATAGACTTGCCTTTTCTCCTCTGCAATAATGTTTAAGGGAAATATTGCATGTGATATTCGTTATTATAAATATATAGCTAGTAAGTATTATCAACATTGACACACAAAAAAAAGAAGAAGAAAAGACCCGGACACTGTAGTGCGCTTTTTATAAAATAACATATATATTCTCGTCTGAGAAGAAATCACATTTAACTTTAAAAGCGTAAAAAAGATATCCGCTATCTTCCTCTAAAGAATCTTTGAACATAGCTTGACGTCTAAGGAGCTGCCTGTCTGATTGTTCGCCTGTCTGCAGCAGACGACATAACTAGGCTTCATTTTGGTTTCAAATTATTACCGCCATGAAATTCGAACCCCGAACATCGGTGTACTGTGGGCGCTTGATTGACAGCTATTTCCAGCCGGTTTTTGTAGTTAAGGATTATGTTTCAAAGTTTTTACACGCATTATGTTGCTTACGCCTTTAATTTGAAATTGAGACATTTCAAAGTATAACAATCTAATTTCAAATGAAATCGTACACCTGCTACTTTCAAGTGACAAGGGCCCTGTAAACCTTGCAGTTGAGACATCTGCGGATGCCTAATTATAAGGTTGTAACCAGGATTATCATATGCAGCAGAAACTGTCGACCATTGTCTACGTCTGAGCCTTGGATGCACAACATTTTGCATCATTCGTAGGTCATGAGAACAAACAAAATGATATAAAATTTCACTGATCAGTACAGAAGAAGTGTCACTTTAACCGACACATGGGGGATATTAAGAAATTTCCGAAATTTGTTTAACATAAATTTTCGGAATGTTATTTAAAAGGGGACCTTCCTCTAAATCTATGTCCACTTCTTCGAAATGTATATATACAGAGCTTTGATGAGTTAGTTGTTGTAGTATATAGAAATAAGCTGTCTATCGCGTTTGTCACGCAGTAAATTTCATGCGAAACAGCATGCTCCTGTATATAATATCAACTTATGTTATATTTGTTTTTGTTATTTTATAGTTGTTGGTAACTTTTTAAAAATGTAAATCCTCACTATTAATACTAATAAAAATTAGCATGTTTGTTTGTTGTGAGAGAATGCTGAACATGTTAATAAACGCAACTTATGTTAATTAATAAAATAACGTTTAAAACCGAACTCGGTTCAATCAAGTAAAATTTCACTTAAAGCGACTCTTTCATACTTTCTTGGCGATCTATTTTTCTCCCAAAAATCCATAAAATGTGGGTTCTGTGATAGTGACTAGTGGTACAAACATATTGACAAATGGTTAATGAAATACAAAAAATGTACCAAAATAGCGTGTATACGGGAGTAAACAACTAGAACGCTTTTGGTGTAACGGAGAAAATCAACATTCCTCTTGTTTTGTTTACCAATATCTAAAACTTATTTTCATTCCATCTATAATTTTTAGTGCCATATGTACATTCTAGGCCAAACTTGGTGGAAATGAACACATTGAAAAATTTCATCCTAACTGTGGGCGAGTAGCATTAAAACTGCCAACCAGCGCGTATTAAGCATTTTAATTATGATAGAGTCCTGGAGAAAATATTAATAGACATATAAAAAAGAAAGAAACATGTTAGAAAGGGATAATATAATTTATGTATTAAAGTTGTCTTCTCTCACTTAATTCTCACAGTATGTTACTAATCGTTACGTACAGTGTATATTGTTTTAATTTTTTCACCCAAAAACTGCAAGATTTTTTCCTTTAATTTACGCTTTCTATTCGCTTTTGACTTACAGTTACTATCAAATGAAAGTATTTTATAAATTTCGAAATAATTGAAATGAACTTGAAGGTGACCATGTAATAAAAAACGCTATTCGATCATGTATTAATTCAGTATAACCTTGTATAACCGTGTTGTTTGACATACAGCACATGGTGTAATATTTCACTATAATCTGGTACACAAATATCTTAAGAAATCTTCTGGAATTCTTCACAATGATATACTCAGACAAACAAAATTTTAGATTCCTTTATGTTCGAAGCGGTACAAATGTCGTCTATTGACGTAATATCAAAAGAATTTATTTTGGCAAACCTATCCTGAAAGTATCGCTTACTTGGAACACGACACCTGACATGATACTGTGTTTTAGTTAGGGGTGAATAACTTAAGCATTTGATATTACATGTTAAAAGCTGTACTAATTAGTCCTATATATATGTACAAGGCGGTTATTCATTGGTATATTAAATACTGCACCGTCTATTTTTTTTTCATCAGGTAATTTTATACAGATATTTTATCGCATTTGCTCCAAACGTAGGAATAAAAATGGTTCATCAATTAGCTGAAAACGTGCTATTTTAATGGCATAACATTTTGCTGTATTTTTTAAAATAATTTTTCAGCCAAGTATAAAACAGTTACATGATATCTAAAATAAACTTCTCAAGTAACAAGAGTTACTTCCCCTGGTGGTCATCAATGAGCTTTTAAATAAAAGACAGGATATTCAAAGTAGAGTATAGATGAAATTCCGCAACAAGTAATTATACATTTCATTTTTATCTTCAATCTTAATTTTGAAGGGTGGAGGGAGGTTATTTTTTCATTACACCAAGCTGTTAAGTAGCTAATTAAATACGGAGTCACATGATTCCATTTTTTGCTATCAAACGAAATCATATCACTGATAATTTTCATTCCTAAATGCATATCATATGTTATGAAAACCCTATAAAGTGTATGCTTTTCGGCTCTCCTTTTCTCTCTCTAAATTATGCAAACAAATCCATATCGGTTTTCTATCCAATTAAAATTACCATGCACATTTTAAGCAGATAGTGTTACATTTCAAATGAAACCCAACCCTCGCGGAAAATATGCCTATTAATACTGTTCCTTTGTATAGCCCAACACCTGTCAAATCTTAATAAAATATTCGTAATACCTCATTACTACGCTAGCATAATATTACTTATTCGATTTCGCCAAAGTGACAATAATGGTTTTAAATTTTCAGCAAGTCTTTTCGCTCATAATTATCGAGAAAAAGGTTAAGAATGCGATAGGGCAGGGCCCAATAATATCTGCCAAATTTCCAAAAGTAGAAGGTTTTAAAAGATTGCGAATTATAAAGATTTAAACATATCTTGTGTCCACTAGTGTCGGGTCGGTGACTATCTTGCCTTGAAGAAATAAACCACGGTGACCTCAACGAAACAAGAGTAAACTATACAATTTCTATCATTTTTTTGTTATAACACGCAACTTTCTTTTCGGATTGTCGCCCAAAACATCTTAACTGAAGGCATAGTGAGGTGTATCAAATGTGATAATGGACTGAGTTGTTAAATAAGGTAGGCATTTTTTTGTCTTTTATGTGATATTTAAGTGAAATTGGGCTATTCATTTTTTACAGACAACTCTTACGAAATTTTGCGATTCTTTAGTGAGATAATGCATTTAGTAATTGTGACGAAGTTACAGTAATGCATTCCGACATGTATATAGTTTAATGATTCTTCATTTTTTAAGGCTCATAATTGGTGAACATTGTTCTTTTTTTCTGTAAAAGTAAAACCTTTTTTAAAGACTTTTGAATAGTGTAAATTAGTTGTTTTATCATTTTTTACGCAACCTTGCCTTTGATCAAGTAAACTAGTACAGAACGTGTGCCCAAAACGGTGTACGGACAATACACCACCTCGCCATCCCTATACTCATTTACTCCGGGCATACCCCCTTATATCCGCTCATTTTTCATAGGCGGGCATATTCTTCTTACAATATATGCATGTTCCATTGCAAACAGAGATCTATAATGTTATAGAATTATACAGGTATATGTTAGGTATATGTTATGAAAGAACTGCATTTGATAACTGCTATATTTATTTTTCGTCAAAAAAGATCGCCTGTGTCAACAAGAACACGGGTTGTATGAAAGAGTTGAGTGCACACACGTTATTATACAACATGCATGCGTGCAGAATGCCTGTACTTTAATTAGACTTTTAGTTCATAATATTCTACAGACCAGTTTTAAATAAATCACTGGCTGAAGTAGGCATTGAAAAATAATCCTTTCTTTTTAAATTTAGTTACCTCTACATTAAAGCTGGCCAAATTTCGTATTTGAAAATATGAACTACTATTACGAGGTATATAATTATGTAAATATGAAACAAAGATGCCTGTATGCATAAACAGTATTAAAATTATGTAAATAAACACCATCTGAATGTGACATGTCATTAAAAAAGACGTTTTTAAGAAAAATACATTTCTGGTGTTAAATATTACATTTAATTGTGATTGCAGTTAGTTTATACAGCTAGTCGAGCTGGATATAATTAATTTAGATCCATATATCACGTTAAATGTGAGCATGGCATATCTGTAATGATTATGTACAGCGCCGTAGCCATACTGAGGCAAACCGAGGCGGTTGCCTCGGTTAAAATTTGAGGAGCCAAAAAAGAGACTAAAAAGTAGGCCTGTCACACTGATGAAAAATTCAGTTATAAAAGTTCAAAACAGTATATTAATATCATTAGAATAATATCAGAATATCATTTGCCTCATGACAATATTGAGGCAAGGTGAGGCAGAAATCCTAGCAGTCATATTGATAGCCTTACCAGGTCCGGATTCAGCGGCCGGGCCGAGGAGGCCTGTGCCCCCCCCCCCCCCCAAACCAAGTTGACTGAGAAGTGACCAATTGCACACAATTATCTATTATCATTATCATCAAATTTAAGCCCAAAAGCACCAGAGGCCACCAGCTCTACTTCATACCAATATTTCAAAATTTTCCAGGAAAAGAGTCCCATGACCCCACTAAAATGAGGGGAAAACTCCCTCCCATACCTCAAAATTTTGACCCAAAGAATGCACCAGAGGCTACCATTTCATACCTGTATTTCAAATTTTTCCAGGGCGAGAGCCCCTGACTCACCTAAATTGAGAGGGTTCCCCCTAAAGTATCTCAAACTTTAAACCAAACAGTTCACCATAGGCCACCATTTCGTACCTGTATTTCAAAATTTTCCAAGAAGAGAGCCCCTGACCCTACCAAAATGAGGGGGTGGGGGTGGAAACTCCCACCATAGATCTACCTCAACATTTAGACCAAACAGTACACCAAAGGCCCCCCATTTCGTATCTGTATTTCAAATTTTTCCAGGGCCAGAGCCCCCTGACTCCCCTAAAATTAGAGGGTTCCCCTAAGGTACCTCAAAATTTAGACCAAAAAGTGCACCATAGGCTACAATTTCGTATCTATATTTCAAAATTTTAGGAAGATATCCCCTTGAACCCATTAAAATACTTTAAAATCTAGACCAAGAAAAGGACCAGAGGCCACCATTTCATACCTGTATTTCAAGATTTTCCAGGGCGAGAGCCCCTGACCGCCCTAAAATGAGGGGGTTTCCCCTAAAGTATCTCAAAACTTAGACCAAAAAAAAAAAAAATGCACCATAGGCCACCATTTCGTACCTATATTCTAAGATTGTCCAAGAAGAGAGCCACGGACTACACTAAACTGAGGGGGGAACCCCCTTCCATTCCTTAAAATTTAGACCAAAAATGCACCAGAGGCCGCCATTTCATACCCGTTTTTCAAAATATTCCAGGGAGAGAGCCCCCTGAACCCCTAAAATGAGAGGGTTCCTCCTACAGTACCTCAGCATTTAGACCAAAAATGCAATATATGCCATTATATCGTATCTATATTTCAAAATTTCCTAGGAATAGTGACCTTGACCCCCTAAAATGAAGGGCAATTCAAAAATTCTAGGGGAGACCCCCTGAGACCACCCCCACACCCTAACATGGACAGAGCCCCCCCCCCCACCCCCCCCCGTACCTATCCCCTCTCGGGCTATAAACTAATAAACTACTAGTAAACTGATAAATAACATGTTGTTGTGTCTTTACTGATGGCTTTCTGATTTTATTTTGATAAAGCCCCAGTTATCCTTACAAGTTATCAATGTATTTTTTTCTTAAAATATGAAAGTAACTGAGATAAATAGGGGTAAAAGAACGATTTTTACTTTTTTACTGTGATGTAACACAGAGAGTGCCCAGAACGCACCAGAGACGTCATGGGGAAAACAATTCTGTGCGGGGGGCATGCCTCGGTTAAAATTTGTGTCTGGCTACGGCACTGATGTAAGACGAGTACGGAAAATTGAAGAATAGCGGCTCTTATAATTCCTCGCCTTTAAAGTAAATACGGAACCAGACGTACAAACATTGACTCTTAGCCGTATATCAGTATAAAACAATTTTACAGAAGATATTTCATCTGAAATTACGCTTCCCCCACCTCTGATTCATGCGGGGAAGTTGTCAATACGATGCAGAAACCAGGAACACTTTAAGGTAAAATAGGAAAACGGTGTCATTTTAGACTCAATGAATCAACAGCTCAAAGCAAATAGTCGTGCGTAGGTAAACTTATTTTTGCCCAAAAGACGGAATATAATGATTAATGAAAGAAACTCGCCGATGAAAATAGATACATTGTTTACTGTACGAGGAAGGTGATATTTTAACAAACTGTACATTGATACTAATTACTTATGCTGGTTTTGTCGTGCCACACAGATGCACCGAGATAAACATTTTTTCTTCCTTAGTCCATACTCCTATTGTCTTTACCTTTGATGTCACCGAAGTACAATCCGGTATCAATTACATAGATACTGTATATGTCTACTTGTGATATACCCGCCGTATAATGGGTAACTAGTTATTTTGTAACCCGAACCTTAAAGCGAGCGGCTATTTGATAACCAATGTCTAAACGACAGAACAACAAAACTTACTGTAGTCCCCTCAATTTTGATATCAAATTAAATTGTGATTTGGCTGGATATTGAGCTATATTTAGGAGAGTAAGATACAAAATCTACTATTTATGATATCACATAACGCAAGACTATACCCTGAATTAAACGGTTTGGATGATAGCAATTATATACCATATTTTGAATTTAGATGGGTTTACGTTTGAATATGATACGGATATTGAAATATAAGATGCATGAGAAATTCCCAAAAGTCTGAGAGCCTTTATCTTTCTTTACGGGTCATTTTATATGGAAGTCCAAGACTCCGCTCCCCACAGATATAAAACCGCCCCTTCCCTTCTGCTCTTCAAAAGCACATGTATAAAAATAAAATATCATCGATAATGAACTGTACTTGTGATTTCATATGACAGTGAGTTTACAAAATTCACTTTAACTATGTTTTGAATATGATTATAATCATGTTTACTAAAATATTTTTGGTGTGTTTAAGTCGACCTTTGTAGACATGCAAATGAGTACAATTGTAGAAGGAAATTTATGGATTAAAATGCATTTAATCAACGTAATAACCTTTTATCTGGAACGAGTTTGTACATTTCATCTGAAAGTGATAAGAAAGTGACATACATTATGAAATTGAACTGACATAAAAAATGAACAAAGTGATCGGACATAGAATGAATTATACTGATATCAAATACATACAGTAAAATGACACTAACTGGCATAAAATGAACAAAGTGATCTGACATAGAATGAAGTAAGTTTACTGATATCAAATAGATACAGAGTAATGACATTAACTAACATAAAATGAACAAAGTGATCTGACATAGAATGAATTAAGTTAAATACAGTGTAATGACATTAACTGACATAAGGTAAACTGACATAAATGAGTAGAGCAAATTGACTAAAATTGAATAAAGTAAACTTACTTAAAGAAGAGAACTGATTCATTGCTACTAGGTGTCTGAAGTATATAATTTCACAAGAAATGAAAATGAAAATCTTCTCTTATTTTTTAATCTTAAAATAATGGCACAATAGCTTTCTAAAGAGAGCATGTGTTCAGATAAATTTGAGCCATGCCATGGGAAAACCAACATAGTGGGTTTGCGACCAGCAAGGATCCAGACCAGCCTGCGCATCCGCGCAGTCTGGTCAGGATCCATGCTGTTCGCTAACAGATTCTCCAATTCCAATAGGCTTTAAAAGCGAACAGCATGGATCCTGACCAGACTGCGCGGATGCGCAGGCTGGTCTGGATCCATGCTGGTCGCAAACCCACTATGCTGGTTTTCTCATGGCACGGCTCATTTTATTCACTGACTCTGGCATTTGAGATACCTTCAGTTTAGAAGAGACCATGTGATACTAGTAATACATTGGAAATGGTAATATTATATTTATTGCTTATTATATTTAATATAATACAGACACGAAAAGTATATTGTTATATGTCAAGCGGTAATGCTGAAATCTGATGCTTAAATAGCCCAAAACGTAATTAATCACTGAGCAGACATTTACGTTTATTTGATACCCTAGAATGGATGCAGGCATTTCAGACAATACAAAAAAAGGAATCAATGCTTAATTCACGCACGGTTCTCATGTTCTGTAGTTGGGCTCGTATTTCCGATCATTTCCGTGAATGTCCGACTTAAAGCTACAAATATTGATTTGTGCGTGAAATAAGATGGAACTTTATAACTTGAATAAACATAGAAGATATCTTGTTCCCATTAAACATCATTTCGGCATCACGAATGTCTGGTCAATTGCAAAGTTTCATGTATCCGATGACTTTTCATCTATCAACGATGGCTGTCAAAAGAAATACCGGATTTCTAGTATGTATAAATAGCAACATATTTATTCAAACATATTCTGGTCTGGTTTTTTATGCGTAAGGGAACCACGAGACATTGGGAGTAAAGTGAAATGGGACGATGCGCCATATATGTATCGACTTCATTGAATTCCATGCCTGTCTGACTTAAAGCTAGTTTATCAATTTAAAGTTCCTAGCCTTTTTCCATATACTTACACGTTTAAAGCTTAAAAACAAACCTGTTTTACTTTAACTTAACCGACCTCAAAGTTTGTTCTTTTAACATCTGCTACTGATAAGCTAGCTGAATAGCTTGCCTTTAAAAAATAGGAATCGGGCCGTAATGCTGTTCAATGTATGTAGGTGTCTCATACGCCAATCTGGCTGGCATGCTCAGTAGGGATGACACTGTAATATTAACAAACACTCTACTTTTATTTCACTTTTTATAGCAACATATAAGATGAATCTAGAGATGATAAATTTTATGCTGAAATGTTGTGAGTTTTAAAGTTAAAGAACAATAAATTCAAATAAAGTATGTTTGTTCTTTACAGAGTACAAATGAATAATATTTTAATACTTGAACTGAATATCTGGATATAGTTAAATGATACTTTCTGTTACATGTTTGTTTGTTTGATTTTTGGGGGTGGGGGGGGGGGGGGGGGCATGTCTATAAATTCCACAGTGAAAAAGTAAAGACTTTAAATTTGGTTGAAGCAATTGAAATAAAAAAAATAAAATGGATATTTAAGATCAACAAACTTTTTATTAGTTGACACCAGACATTTACACGAGCGGCCATGTCACTCGTGCAAATGCAGCATCACGTGGATATTTTGGTCTTACACTGACACAAACAAATATCCTTTAATTATGTATATTAGTAAGATGTAATATTTGCTGACTGGCATTTTATTGGCTGCAAAAACACAAGAAATACATTTTGTGAACTTAAATTCAGCACATGACTGACTTTATGTAACTGTTAATAGGAAGTGAGTAAAGATGGAACTTTATTACCTGAATACACGTAATTTCGACCTCACACATATATTTTTATCTATCAAAACGATTGTCGAACGATTAATATGCGTGAATGACATTGCGCGTTTCATAAATCATTCTGGTATAATGTTATTGGAGAGCATGTCCAACTTTAAGCTGCATGTCCTACTTTAAGACACAAATATTGATTTGTACGTGGAATAAGATGGGACCTCATAACTTGTAAAAACATAGAAGATATCTTGCTACAGTTAAAGATCATTTCGGCATCATGGAGGTTATTTCGTGCCATTTCCATAATAAGCGTCTGCAAACCTTAGGAGAGTTTCAGATCATTTTCATATTAAAAGTCCGTTGTATCATCAGTGCGTTATCCCTTCGATGCACTGAACTTAGTCTCATAAACAGAGTACAGACCATATTCTGTTTAAAGCAATTACTATCTAGAAATCTGAGTTCAAAAATATTTTTTTTTGTATATTTTCAGAATTATGCCGAACATACTATGAATGAGCTATTGGGATTGTTTGGCTACGAGGATAAGGTAAATAGCACCGACACAGAAAATCTCAATCTCGAAAACTACACGGAAAACAACGATAGTGACGCCCCGACGTCTGAGGTAAACGGTGACGTTAAAGATAAGAAAAGACGTCCATCTGAAAGACTGAAGTCGTCACTCCGGCGCCGTGAGTAGTTTTCTTTGCACTATTTGACTTTTTCTAGTTTTTGTACACTACATTCTGCTTACATTCGGAAATTTTTAATTATTGACTCTAACTGCACACCATACAATGAATAATAGAATAAAGGATAAACTGCATTGCAGTAAGGATCTAATTTCACTTAATCATACGTCAGTATATCCTGAAGATAATTTAAAAGGTTCTTCTTGTAATATCAAATCAAAAGCTTTGATTAGTTTACTTCCTGCTTTAGATGAGGAATATTTTTTCATTACTTTTATTTATGTGTGCCCCATTCAAAGAGAGATTTTGTAACACATAAGCCTCGCCGGTGCCTTCATCTTGTATGTTATCCACAGGTGTGTGGCAAGTTGGAAACCAAAAATATCTCTATCGATAAAATGTCTGCGAATTACAGGAAAGCTTGTTACCCGATCCGCTAAGTTTGGTGCATTCAGATGTTTTTGTGCAACCCTATAGTCTGCCGCCATCTTGTTTTCCCGACAATGTTTCTCCATAATAGGTTACGCGATAGTTAAACGAGAGAAAGAAGGCTCCTGTTTCGAATCGGACCCCTCGGGTAGAATTTCACGATAATAGGAAATATATCATACTGATTGTCGGCAATGATTAATGTTTGATGTTTTTATTTTAGCTGTAGGCCCGTGGAAACGAAATATAAAACGCGTTTGTCAGAGAGTTTTGTAAAGTCTGTTCCGTTTGAGGATTTTTGTTTCGGTATAAAAACATATCATATACGCAAGAAAATCTAAAGAAAATATTGTTTGCTAAATAAGTATGGCATTTTGTCTGTATGCTGCAAAATAAATTGGAATTAGCATGTATTTTCTCTACGAACACATGGACCTTTCTTATAGACCATATTGAATTAACATAAAACATTTATAACAGCAGCAGCAACAACAACAAGACGAGATTAATACTATCAATGATGTGTTAAACGCTACAAAATGAATCGCTGTAATTAATGGATAGTTAATATATAAATTAAAGCATTAACCAAAACATTATGCGTAAGGGGAAATAAGGCAAATACATATCAAAAGTATTCCATTCGAGTTTAGCCCCTTTGCATGAAAAAAAGTTGCACCTGTACCGCCACCAGTTGGGTTGTTCGAGCAATTGGACTGATTTGAATAAGTCAAGCTTTGAAGAAAGTTTTTTTTTTCTGGCGGCGTAGATGTCGCCCGCTTATTGTAAAAACAACAACAACGAGAATCTGATGTTCTCAAAGAATTTGAAAGTATTATCGTATCAGCTAAGATTTCAAGTTAAAACTAACCTGTATAAGCTGGTAGCTGTAGCGAAAAATACGCAGCTGGAACGACGCCGGCGGGTTCGAACCTCGATCTGCGACCAACATGTTATTAAAACACCCCGCTGTCAAATACTATAATTTACCTAAGACCTAAGTTAAGCTGAATTTAAATACGAATATGCAAGAAGAAATCTAATACATGCACATAAACCTTTTTTCAGAGACAAACAAGCTTGACAGCTTACACCTGCTCCGCAGTATTTAGCATATTTATTTCAGTGATATAAAAACATACGGGAATAGTTAATAATTATCAAGGTATAAATGAATTTTGATATCATAAGTGGATATCAACTCAGGCGCTTAATGTAACCATACACGGCAGTGAAATCAAATACATTTAATTTTCATTAGCGGCTTTTCTAAATTCTATGATAAAGTATCAATTTCAGCAAATGCACGTTTTATGAACGCAGATTTTATGTAACTGTTCAATCCCTCTTTCTGATGTCTTTTCTGTGGTTTTCCGTAATATTATACAAACAGATCATTTTCAGATCATTAAATTTTCATACATTCTGTAATTTCTTAAAAAACATATTTGTTTGTGAATTAAACACCTGCACATAAAGTTATGGAAGCATAAAACAGAAATAATGCCCAGAAAAGGTAGCGGTTTTTTCTTCTGTTGTGTAATAGCAAGGCAGGTTAACTCTAGAGAGACCCAGTGGTAACAATATATTGGTCTTCGGACATACTAAGCTTTCACTTTTCTCCTACAAAAATTTCTAACAGTCTTTTGGAGAAGTCGCCGATGTGGGATTAACAATCAAATGAAAGGAATCTGATGTTGGCCTAGAAATTCCTGTATTGCCCGAGATGAAGCAGTTATGGCAAACTTTACCGTCGTATGATAGCTATCATAGTATTGCAGCTTAATTATATTTCTTTGGTAAATGATAGTATTCTGCTACCTTTAGTTTAATTTTATACAGGGACAAAGTGATTAAGCATTTTGGCAGAATCTGTTACTTATAAACGCTTTTATTTTTCAGGGTTATTGCCCCTAGATGACAACGCCTTAGCCCAACAGCACATGAACCTTGTAACAGCTCTCAAAAGGAGAGAACTAGAGGGTGAGTCAAAGGTCAATTTTTTAAACAGTTTCGGAAGGAAAATAAACTCGGTGTTAACTGTACACATTTATATTTGTGGATGATGACAAAAAGACCAGATTTGTTTTTCTTCCGAATATAAATAAGCCAGTAGTGAACAGACAGGAAAAAGAAACTTTTCTTACGTTACTATAGGTAGGGGACCCGTAATGGCAATGGGCAAATTACGTATTTTCGATGGCGCGTCGACGTCATTTCCGTATTTCACGTATCATTGTGTATGTTATTGTCAACTGAAGAAGCTTATTAAAGCGAAACATGTTTTGACAAAACTGTGTTGGGTTATGAATTTTCAACATCGTATTTTCGATATGACATTTCGTTTTTTAAAGGAAAGCATGGTGTCCGTTCAGCTACATTGACGTTCACAGGAAGTCATACGGTAATTGTCGAGTGTCATTACGGGTCCACTACCTTATTTGCTTAAAACTTGTACGTCGTACGTAACACGACCCATACCTTATCACCCTAAATGTTACGTTAATTAATTGTGTCAGCGGACGTCAGCATTTCCGTAAAAGTTACGCTCAAAGTTAATGTAAATGTCTCACAACTTTTGGTATCTGTATCACATGTTTTTTTAAATAAGCCAAAGCGAAAAAAGTAATTCTTTACGGAAATCGCTTGGTCTGCAAAATAAATATTATAGTCACATTTACGATAAGACATTTAGTTCCCAAAACATCAAAAGGTGCAACTTTTACCGGCAGTTTATACAGATGGCATCTAAGCATGAGATTGCAACACGGTCGAAAAATGGTGTTTCACACATATTTATATGAAACAAACAATAAATCTCAGTGTGAAGTATTATATAAATGTGTTAATCATGTTAAAGCACTTTTAAGCATTACAAGAAAAGTTGTGAATAAGCTTACTATGCTCATCTTTATTACATGAAAATAGATTCTTGAGTAGAGCATTGTAGTTCCATATAATATTTTACATGTCTGAAATATTATATATAGACAGATTTTCTAGATTTAAGACGTCTCCCTCTTAAATAATAAATTGGAGAAAAAGACGCCTTTAAGGATTGTCAGGAAACAATGTATTATTATGAGAAACTGATGAATGTTGGGATTTTTGTAGCATTTCCCCCAATGAAAGGAAAAGGAGGTTATGTATTATGTGACAGTGATATGGGAAGCAGATGTGTTATGCGATAGAGACCTATTTTTGCTGCGGTAAAAGTAAGGAATGTTTTGACCGCAGACTTAGGAAGTATTACACAAGATCAGTTTTCTTGCATAGACATTGCTATGATTGTTAATCAAACCAACAATATCTGCACGAATTTAAAGTTTTTTTAATTTATTTTCAGAAGCTGGGGCATCTGCAGACGCTGAATCTCGGGCGGAAAACGAATCTAGTCAGGAGTGCGCTTGGTGCCGGAAACCAGGAAACAAGCAAATTTCATTGGATACGCCGACTGGTTCCAAAGTGTTTTGTAGCGAGGTTTGCTTTACGCAGTGCAGGCGAGCTTCATTCAAAAAGAGTAAGACATGTGACTGGTGTAAACACGTTAGACATACCGTGAATTACGTAGAATTTCAAGACGGTGAAACACAATTACAGTTTTGCAGTGAAAAGTGTTTAAATCAATATAAGATGAGCATATTTTGTAAGGAAACACAGGAACATTTACAAAAAATGAGCAAGAAAGGGGATGATTCTTCCGGAGGAAAAGACGAAGAAAGGGAAATACTGATCACCCCGGAGTTGTGGATGCGCAGTGAGCAAGCACGGAGAGCAGCGGAAGCACGCGAATCAGCCCGTGAGCGCGAGCGTCAAGAACGCCGCGAGGATAGAGAAAACTGTAGAAAAACGTTCTCAGTAAGTGCAGAAAAACTTTCATCACATAAAATTAACAATAAAAGTGACATTTCCGAAAAATCACGACTTTCTCTGCTTGACCGTATAAAAAGTGAAGCTAAACACAAACGCAGTTTTTCAGAAAGAGAACCAGATAGAACAAGTCCAGCACGGTCTGAACCACAGGCTGCATCACCGTCCCCAAAAAGCGAAACACCCTTCCCAGCCCATATGCTTCATCCTTCGATAGCGATGGCTCCATGGCTACATCAGGCGCATCTTATGGGAGCGTTTCCCCCAGGCCTTATGCCATATAGTCATATGCCGCCAGTGATGCTTGCTGGATTTATCCCGCCACCGCAAGGGAATGTTGTTGCTGATAACCGAGATAAGGAAGAACCCGAACAAGACAGAAGAACGAGTAAGAAAGAACATACTACAAGGCAAAATCATTTTGGCTTATTAAGTCCGCAAGTGTCGGGTTCTACACAGCGTCATGAATCGAGAATTTTACCCAGTTTAAACGAACGCAGAACGAGCAGCTTATTTCCGGTAGATTTCCCACAATTCTTTCCCGGGCAGACTGGATCATCTACGGCTGCGGAAGCAGCGGAACAACCATCTGGAATACCCGGCATTCCACCTGTAACAGTGATGATTCCAATTCCTGTGCCGTTGCCACTTCCGGTCCCTATACCAATACCGATACCGCTAACAATGAATCAACTAACATCATTTTTTGGAAACACTGAAAAGAGCGAAAATAATGACAAACTTGACAGCACATCGCCTTTGCCCAAAATAAACGTAGAAACAACAAAAGGGTCAAGATCGCCACTTCCTGTTTACATTCAAAGTCCAAAGTCAGTCACTTCCGCCGGAAGTGATTATAACGCGTATGATAAGCTCGAAGGTAGATCTGGAAGTAGGAACTCATGCCCAGATCTTTCGTTGTATGTAAACGTTAGTGATTCTAGAGTCAGACGAAGTGAAAGTCATTTGTACAAAAGATCTAGGACTCCGGAGTCAATGAGGTCACTCGATTTGTCACGGACTTCGAAAATACCAAGATACGAGTATAACTCAGTGACTTCGGATTCAAATGATGGGGTAATTGACTTGTCTTCTACGAGAGAAAATGGTCACAGATCTGAGGACAATGCGTCTGAATGCAGTGTCGTCAACGGGAATGTGAATGAAGAAAGTAGTTTGTCACGTGACGATAATGATAACTATACGGAGGATGGCCCACTTGTGCCAAAGATACATATAATTACGCATAGAAATGAGTCCCCTTTGAATCAACCTCTACCACTTCCGCCAACAGAAAATTCTTACTCCTCCAGAAGGGGACTTATTCTTGATGCTCCTGTCATTGCGAAGAAATCGAGGAGTCCTTCGCCGGAAAGGCGTTCGTATGTAAGAAATGTCCCCCGTGAGATAATTGAAGCAGCCAGACGGCGCTGCATGAGGGCGAGAATAAGGACAAAGTAATTTTTTCAAGACAGTTGTCACAGTGGTTTTGTGGAGTAAGCTTCCGACAGGATCATAATAAGCATATCTATAGTGATCAAACTCAGAATATTTCTATGTATTTCTATATATGGAGGTTCGTCAATGGCAAAACTTGATCAGGGAGTAAGAATGTTGTAAAATAACAAAAGGACAAAGCAATATGTAGAACTGTTATTATATATCTTATAACTTCTTTGTACTTGTATGTACCCGTTAGATCCAATTTGAAGATATGTAAATTTTGTAAATAAGCCATATTGTATTTAATAAAATGTTACGTTTTTTGTCTTTCAGTATACATTTCAACTTGTTCCTGTATACATTCATCGCCATTTCAGATGTTGACCTATTAATAATTTTGGTCAGTCCTGGTACCTTCCTGGCACGCTGTAAAAGCGAAAAAAGGAGCAAATATTAGATTTCAAATGTTTATGCCCGTCTGATATAAATATATCGAGATAGAACGATTGAAATATCTCTCACCGAGGGAACACCACATGTAATATTGTCTCAAGTAGTGAAGCCACGACTGAAAGTGTAAAAACTAAAACATACTTTGCTCTTATTTATTAATCATCGTAATAGGAAGAAAACAAAAACTTCAAGAATGAAGTCGTCAATTTGAATATGTTCTCTGTGATTGTTGGCTAAAAACAATTATGTTAAAGATCATTCGTCAGCCAAACACTGACCATAGTTTTATCAGATCCGGTGGTTTCCACTGGTGTTTGAGTGGTGATTTTAACGCACGGAAATGACATACTTCCGGTCTTGTAACTATGATTTAAAGGAATTTCTAACCGTGGTATTCCGAATCAAGTGAAAATGATGCTTGCACCTGGAGCACAAATGAGTCCCTTTTCTTGGAACACGTGTTCATTTAGCTGAGGTACAAATTGCCTAAATTCATATTTACGAGACCGGAAATGTTTTATTTCATCCACTCGTTCTGCGTAAAATCACCAGTTAAACAAACTGGAACCAGATGATCTGATAAAGTTACGACCAGTGCGACCCACCTCCGATCTATTTATTTGGAGTTTTCACTGATTAACTTGCTAAGGAACGGTTAGTACCAGAAAAAAAGCTAAGAAACACTGGTCATATCAATGGACGACTGCTACCCGCCAGAATCTCATTTTGTTAGTTTCCATAAATTTTCAAAGCCATGATATCGTTCGTCTTTACTAGTTTTACTTAAGACCACATTTAAATCTGCTTCGCAGAATCAATAACATGAAAAGGGACATAACTTTGACGATACACTTACCTCCACAGGAATGGACCTAAGGTATATAGTCTGGTCTTTGACATGATATTAACAAATGTTGTCCAGCTAGCTCGGTTATTCTACGAAGTCCAAGTTGAACAATGGACACAGCTTTCACTATAGTCGGGAAAAACTTGCGCAACTGAGTTACTTAATTACAGTTTGTTCCAAAAGAAATGTTATGGCAATGATAAAAACTTGTACCAAATAAAAATCATAATTTGAATTGATTCCAAGCAAGAGTTATCTAACTTGATTAAGTTTTTATTCCAATATTATATAGTTGTTTCTGAGATACAGCTTCACAATAAGCTACTTTGAAAATAAAAAACATTAAACACATTTTAAAAAGTTTAAAATGCCAATAATTTGTATCAAAATCAACTTAGAGTAATCAAGGTTTGATGACTAGGAAGCCTGATATTATGTGGTTTCAGTTCAATATATTTAGGTATTACTAGGATACAGTACAGCTTAATGTTAAGTTGCACGCAAAATTTTACCCAATTTTTTTAAGACGAGGTGTGATGAACGGAGACAGACCAGGACATTTGTGCATGTATATATATTCAAAGAAATTTGACAAAAAGGAAAACCTATCCGATGTGCATACCTACACACGTACATTTACAACTGCAATGCCAAAAAGCAAACGCACATTTTGACACGCATGATGTATGCAAGCGTGGAACAGGTGGACTGGTTATGGGGTATGGCTTGTCGGTATGTTGAAAGCTGTTGTGTGTGGTGTGCACGGGCGGACACAGGCCAGGCAAAGTTGGCCAATGTAATGCAGCTGTGGATCTTTGTGGTCAATCTTGAGGGTAGGCTACCTTGTGACCATTCACTTAATGTGCGCAAATAGGTATATCCAAGAAAATGTAATATCTATCCGATATATGGATATATGAACAATAACAGATATTTGCACACTTAGAGACCAAGGGTGTGTGCATGGGTGGAGACAAGGTGAAGATGGATATGGGTACAGCTCATGGCGTGTTGCAGAGAGTTCTGTTGCCGTTGGTATGCATGGGTGGAGACAAGGTGGTGAGGGCTTTGGCAAGAGAGAGGTCGGTGGGGTGTAAGGTGCACCGGTGTGTTGCCAGGCTAAGTCATGAGGGATGGAATTAGCGTGTGCATACATGTGTACACGAGATAGTGTCAAAATGCGAAATGAAAATCTTTCCACCATACAAATATCCGTACTTTATAAACTACAGCGCCAAAACATGCGCACATTTGTATAGCGGTTTAGACAGATGGGAACAGCTACTCTGTGTCTTTTGATGTGTGCATGGTTGGAGAAAGGTGGTGACTGTTATGGCAAAGAGGTTAAGGTTGGCAAATGTGTTGCTGGGGCAGGGTCTTTTTGGCAAGTCATGAGGGTTAGACTTAGTGTACCCGAGATAAAACGGACATGAACAACTACAGCGCCAAAACATGTGCGGTTGAGATAGGTGGAGACAACTTGTCTGCGTGTTGCAAGGCGTTGTTTGAGGTGTGCATGGTCGGAGACACGTGGTGATTGTCATGGCAAAGTGGTTAAGTTGCAGGGGGTAAGGTATTTTAACCAGTGGAGAGGGTAGGTCACTCAGTTTGTGATCAGTATTTTAGTGTGTGCATACATGCATATCTAACATAATATAATAATGCAAAATAAAAATCTATCCGACATTCGCCTATCCATATGTACGAACGTTAACTCATTAAACCAAATGTCTGTGTATTGGTGACAAAATAGTTTATCTAAACGATATAATTTAAAATCAGTCACTTTCTACAGGCACAAGTATAGCTTTTAAAAAGCTAGAAAGTGGCTCGTTTTGCTTTTGTTATGAGTGGGCAGGGGCAGGGGCAGGGGCAGGGATGGAGTTCAAAGTGATATGCCATTGAAAAAGGGTCTATGAACGTTTATAGTTCCGTCTCGGTAGCTCAGTGGTAAAGCGTCCGCTTCGAGTGCGCAAGGTCGCGGGTTCAGTGCCCTTGTTTGGCGCTCAGCATTAAAAAGGAATTAGGTTTCCCCTCTCTCATACACACACGGCGATGGATATCATCTGGAATGAGGTGTAGAGAGTGATAAATCTAGGCAATCTGAATCATTCTGTGGCCTAAAATGAATATAAGCATGTATCCAGTCCCTGAAATACTTCCAGTGTTGAGATCCTAATGGCATGTTTCAGTTACGCAAGCTTCTAAGTGCTCAACTGGGTTAAGCTCATTTCTGCAATTAGGGAGAAGCTATTGATGCTTTATTCTACTTGCAATAGATTGGTCCTTTGCGTGTCATCGAGCTCTTTTTGTTCATTAAAGATGGCCGCGGCCTTATGTTTTGTAAGGCAGCTTTGGTAGCAGGGTACACTTAGATTAGAAAATTTTGGGCACGGCCAGGCTTACATGTAGCGAGTCGCAATTTTGCACTTTCCCAATGAGCAGAATCAGAGTGGCCATTTATAAATTGCGTGCATGTTTGTGCTTTTAATTAATGGCCCGATCAGGACTCTCATACAAGAATACAGAAAGTTATCAAACGAAACTTTTCACAATCCATTAAAAATGAAGCCAAATCATCATTTGCTCTTTTGAACAGCCCTCAATGATCCCGCTGCAGGAAACCAAAAGCCAATTTTATTGCATTTTCTCAATTTAATAGGTCCCTGCTAACTTTCAGGATATAAACGGAATGGGGCCCATCCAGCTCGTTTTTTTTCCCACAAAATAGCGAAAACTCTGGTATCAATCAACAAGCAGGAAAACCCCCCCGTGATTTGAATTCCCGGGGCCCAAGGGAACTCACCGATTCTCAAAGCTAGCAGCATTAGGTTTTCAACTTCCATCAAAATTTTACATATCGGCTGTTAAATTTTCTAAAGAATTAGCATCATATCTCTCACCTTTAAATTTTCAGACATCCAAAATCACGAAAGTTCTAATTATAACAAATATCGATGGGGGGCCAAAATTCGAAGTGTACCCTGCTACCTTTCGACTGATAACCCGCCATTTTGTTTTAGGTTGCTGGCTTGATCTTTGTAATTGAAGGAAATAGCTGGGAGCCAGGAATTGGAAAGTTCGGCGTTTAAAAATCCTAGCTATCGTTATAGGTTACAACACACTAAATAGCTGTTCTTCTTTATTCTATATTTCCAATGGCCGCAGCACACATCAGGACCCATTTTAAATGTCTGTAACTTATTTTTTCTTGAAGAATATTGTCAGTGCTGAATAAAAAATCAAAAGAAAAGTGGGGGTCATATTTGATGCAAGAAAAATATTTGTATTGGGAAAACAGCCTTATTTGCTTTGCCAAATTGATTTGTAGTTCTTCGGAATGATCTCATCAAAAATTTTGTCTCTCGGAAGAAAAAAAAATAAAATTCTCCCGCTCACATGTACAGAAAGAAATGACAAAAATAAAAAAAAAACGTTTTTGATTGTGTTGCTGATCAGTTACAGCAAATGATCAGTAAACGTAATTTAGACAAAATAGAGAAAACTCTGAATATTCTGAAGCAGTTCACAGTCAGTATTTTTCTTTCAGAACACGTTATCATAGTTTTACAGAAATATTCTCTTTGTAAAAATAATCTCGTCACCTACGAACTGGAACTCTGGTGAGACATTTCTTGAATAAAATATCCTAAAATAATGAAATAACTTATACTGCTTGTTGTGAAAGACTATGATTTTACTAGTACATGCAGTCAACAAAATGAATGAAACTCATAAATGATCTTTATTTATGCATACCATAAACAAAACAACCATTTATCTCATGGATATGCTGAAAACACTGGTAAAGGAGGACAATCAGGCGATTTACTTATCAGAGTGTCGGACCAAAGGACGGGGTGAAAAAAAAGCGACACAAAGAGATTGAAAGGGGAAGGAAAACTCCCCATTTTTATATAGACAACGAGGCCAAAACAAGCATAGAAAGGATCACAGTGGGGGAGCTCCTTGGAATAGTCGGTGGCAAAATCACCACTGGGGAGTTTAAACCGCTTTATGGTGCGCACACTCTTAACCCTCTGTATGTATCAGTCACAGAACAGTGTAAATGAAGTAACCACCGCCTAGAGAATCCCTAACACAAGCAAGGGCAATAGTTGTCATATCATGAAAACACAAAAATGCTTTTGTAAATTTTTATAAAAGCAAACCGGGCCTTATTTTTAACCTAGAGAACCATAAACATATAACTAAGCCTTTGCAGAGGATGGGGCATTAAGAGAAACAACATTGAGGGCCCAACGAAACAGGCCAGCAGACGGATACTAAAACGGTCTTCTTCTTGTTCCGTCAGACACAATAACAGAGTTGAACACCAAGCCCGCCGCGGTCCCAAGAACAGTCGGGTCATAACCTCTTTTAAGGATAAGTTTTATATATTTGCCGAATGCAGTATGCCCAAGAATCTTAAGAACATCATAAAAAATCATGTTTCGATACAACTTCTCGCCGTTCTAGGCGTCTTTAAGGTGAAGAAGGTGTAATGAGCGGGATTTTCAAAAATAAGTTACATCCTAGATAACATACGTAAATAACAGCAAAAGTTGCTCTTCACCTGATGTACAATTATTGAAAAGGTCAAATGCACACTTTTTACGCAAATGACGTCGAAATTTCACCTTTAAGCCTAGTCGGAAATAGTTGTGACGTTGCCGTTTTTATGGCGATTAATTTAGCCTCCGGGGCATTCATTTTATTTAAAAAGTATTTTTTTTTCCATTTTATATAATAATGCCAGTCGAAACCTACACGGTGATGTAATTTTCAAATACATACTCCCGCTATTCTCTGAAGGAATGCTTATTTTTACGCAAAATCATGCCAAAACTTTTTATGAAATTATTGTTTCGTGCGGAATGACTAAGTTGTGTACAAAAACGGTCCATAAATTTTTAAAAAAACTAATATTATCTTATAAATTATTTTACTGAAATGAGCAATAAAAATCAGGGTCACCGACTTTGTTTTCGCAATTGTCATAAATTTTTACCCTACCCCCATTCCTCGTGCATTTTTCAAACATAAAAAAATCATAAGAAAATCATTTGATAAATCAAAGAAATACACTTCTACCCAGAAAAAATGTTAGCCCACGCGACACTGACTTCACGCGAGTTTGTTAGTGACAAGTTGAGCTGACTATCCGATTAATTAAGTTGTAGCCATAAATCTTAGCATGTGTTGGTTCCAAAATCGACCTCTACGGAAATGACTTTCTTGTATAAATTGGAGCATGCATTTACTGGTCCATAGATTTATTTTAATTTACACAATTTTTTTAAAGGCATTTCTCGCAAAATAAAAGAAAAAAAAGTCCTTGACTACCGACTTCGTTTCGAGCTACGAAGCCCTAAAAAAAAAAAAGTCTCAAATGGCTCTATGGGCAGCGTTTGACGTTGCGCCCTTTCCCGCTTTTTTGACGTTACGCAAACGTCTTATTACTAAAACGTGTATGTGTTTGCAAATAGATATTTTGCCATTCCGTTTAAAAAAATCTAAAATTTTCTAAAACATAATTTCATTCTTGTATTTCCAAATCATTATATTTCATGGGTTGTCTTATCAACCCTGAATATGTGGGAATTTTCAAGTTACCTACTTAGATTGGGGCAATTGCGAGACAAATACATTTAAGCAAATGCATATACATGTCATATACAAACTTCGGTCGGAAAATCGAATTTTCATTGTATTCCGCGGTGAAAAGAAAGCCGCACATTTTTTTTTTAAAATTTTTTTTGAAATGTTAGGACATAGAGAATGTAACAATATGAAATATATCTTTTTATGTACCCTATCCAAGTTATTGTTTGGTGGGGCAATTAGTGTTCCCCTCGCCCTCCGTCCGTCAGTCCGAAATAGTGTCGGACATATCTAAGAAAAATATTGACCCAGATAATCAAACCTCACAGGGTTGTTATCAGAATTTCCAATTGAATAATTATTTTTAATTTGATCTCACACAGTCAGACCGGTGTTATGGCCCTTGATGTAGTCCCAAAATAATAAAAATTGGGCGATTTTATCTCATTAAGTGCTTCAAGATTTTGTTTTCATTTATTTTAAAAAAAAAGATAGAGACATGAAACCATTCGGGACTGAGCGACCGCCAAATATTTCCTTTTGCTATAATTTATCTTTTGGAACTACTGCAACTATTTCATAGTATATTAGGTTGGTGGGGTATGGTAATGCATATATCTATTGATAGAGCTTCAAGCGCCTGTGATCTAAACAAACCTGCTACAGAGATGTTGTCAGTAATAAATGTTGAGCAGTTGATACCGTTAGGGAGTTCGGAAACAATAACAGTTAAATTGTCGGGAAATCATTGCTACCTACAATACAAAACAAAACAAAAAACTTAAAAGTTTTCATAATCTTTCATTTTTATTATGACAATGCGTTGATAACTGCTATGGTTTATGTTATACACCAATGATATAAAATGTCTGATTGATAAATAAATTTATACACATCACCATCTTCAAATATAAAATGAAATTTTGACATGCCTTTCATAATTCTCAAGTGTACCCATTATCATATAGAAAATACTTGCACATTTAAGTATGTTTTCCGACTGCTTGCGAACCCGTCGCGCATCTTCGTTTTTTTCCCCTGAAGAATGCTCCGAAACGAGGCTATAATTTATGAAAAGATGCAAACACCAACGATAATTTTTACAAACATAGGGAATTCAACATTTTAGTAACTCACAAAAACTTCATGAAAATCATTCTTATAATACAGGTATAAACAGCTATACTACAAGTTTTCGGGGGGACAATTTAGGCCCATCCGAAATAAATGTGTTTTCAAAACTTCATACGCAAACGTATTCTCTGCATTCAGTCAATCTTTTTTCAGCATAGTTTTAAGGGGACGCATATTGCTACATTCACAGTTCATACAGAAATGAGGAAGGGTGCATATTCAAGAAATCGATGGTGGGAAGATAAAAAACATATTCCTAAACTGATATAATACTGATGGACACCTTAATATTCAGTACTTTTTGGGTAAGGATGTGGTACTAAAATTTTAATAGGGAAAAAAGAGGTCTTTGTGAAAGTACATTCAAAACAAAAAATTAAGCTTTTGTATAAGGAAAAAACAGGTTTTTTACAATAACAGTGTTACAAATAATGTGAAGGGGTGAAATTTCTTTCTAACACACCAGGTTTGCTTTAAAAATGTAAAAATTAACGCCACGTCATTTCAGCTCGGGAGGACGCCAATTTCTCATTGATTTAAAAAAAGTAACAAAAAATCAGAGTGGGATTACATTGCAAGGGCATAAATGCCATTTATACAATGAATACCTAGAACGATTCTAAGATGCTACACAGGTCTGGCGGGGTTAATGCATAATGTCGATCACTTGAAATTCATCTTGAAAAGGTGGTTAAATTTTTGTTTATTTACATGGTTTTTTTAATTTTCCCACGACTCTCGGCGATTCACTGCAAAAGTATTACTGCGCCGGACGAAAAAGGGAACTCTAATAAAAAACGGGAAGACAACTTAGGTGTCAGCACGTGTATGCTTTTAAAAAAAAAATGTCGATGATTACAATTTCTTATCAAATAATGATCCTATTCAGTATTCGTCTTTAATATTAGAAAATTATTAATTTCTGTGGACATTTATCAAAAATATACTACAGTGGACTACTTTGCGCATCAAACTGGTTTCGCCTCAGTTGTGAGGCAATTCCGTTATACTTTTTGACAAAAATAACCAAACACAAATGAAACAATAAAGTCACTTATAAACCGACGCTACTTACATCAGTGTAAGTATAATTGTTGTTACAAAAATATACTTGTTTATTACGTTATGAGATAAAGTTTATCTTGAACTGCTAATCCATTAATTACGTTTAGATGATATTGCATTTACAACTTTTCTGACCCCGTTGTTTTACGTAATGACAGCATTCTCGTGCAACCCCGTGCAAAAAAGAGTTATGAAAGTATGGGGGAGAATTCAAGGACAAATTATAAATGACATTAAAGGAGGATAACTGTATATTCCTCCAGTTTTGATCATTGACATTCCTGCTGTGTATATAGTTGTGAAAAAGATTAAATGTTTCTTTGCACATTTTACACATTGATTGGACCTCTCAACCAAATTTCATACCTTTTTTTAGGGATTTTAAGACAAACATTTTCAAAAGTTTGTTGAAAGTGTTTTGATACTTTAAGTGGGATGTAGTTCATCATACCCAAATTGAAAATTAATAAGGCAACATTCTAGGCCCTTATTGAAGCCCCTCGACTTTTGTAACGATAAATGTTTATGTAATAAGGGAATATACTCTTTTAGTTTTGGAATGTAGCTTCCTTGACCACCGTATCTTTCTTGTGCACAAATTTGGAAACAAACAAATAATGTGTTTTAGCTTAATATTTCAAAATGAAAAGCAAGACAGTGAACTTATTTCACTTTTTTTTTCTTTAAATTAGAATCTGTGGAGATTGATAAATGTTTGGACAAGGTGAAGCACTATTATTTCGCACAAAAAAGTATTAAAATTTTTGACTTTTAATGTACACAATAATCTTATGTATTCAACAATAACTTTCTTGTTTCATTTTTTCTCATTTTAATTTAGTGAGCAATCCTTTGTGTACTTATAACAGTTGAAACAGTATCCATTTCATGTACCAAAACTTGTACTTTTTTGCAGGTAAAAATTTTATCATACCCACCCCCTTTTTTCTAATTTCAAAGTATGCGTCCCCTTAAGAATATAGACCTTATATATGACACTGTCAATTTGAAACTAAAAATCTTGTATGTCTCATATTTTTCATGCAAATCAAGTATAATTACCATCAAGGAAATATAAAAAATACAGTTATTTTGTGCAAGTGGTGCGTCTTAAAACGGGATATTCGTTTGAATGAATTTTAAAAGCACGTGATCCCCGATTACGGAAAAGCGATAAACACGAAAGTAGGACAAAATAACCACCCATGTCAGCCAAAGAAAATACAAAAAAGCATCATTCGTTTTTCTGCATATGTTTTGACTTGAAACGAATTTTGCACGGCTACTGTAATGTTTAGTAATATATTCATATGTGTAGTCTTGTTTAAAGATTTATTCTTTTTTATTCGTCTTTATTTGGTACCTATAATCACCAAGATTATCCAGCCGAGAATGAAAAAAAAAAAAAAAAAAAAAAAAAAAAAAAAAAAAAAAAAAAAAAAGAACGTCCGGTGTATCGCCCTCCCGCATCGCTCGGTGCCATTTTGTTTCTTAATAGAACGTAATGACGCGACGTTGCGAAGCGTAACGTTTGGCGTTCCGCTAGACGTCGCTGAATTACATAGAGGATAATTGTTGGTTTCGGTGTAATATCACATTATAATTTCACCGAGTGGGCACCAAAAGTGATATTTTCACGAGTGGCGCAGCCACGAGTGAAAATAACAACTTTTGGTGTTCACGAGTGAAATTACCGTGATATTACATCGATACCAACAATTTTTCTTTTTATTTTATGTCTAAAACTCTACTTTTGTTGTGTTTATTTCAATAAA
Organism: Mercenaria mercenaria; assembly: GCF_021730395.1. Lineage (NCBI taxonomy): Eukaryota > Metazoa > Mollusca > Bivalvia > Venerida > Veneridae > Mercenaria > Mercenaria mercenaria. Next base: position 94,545,428 of record NC_069364.1, read on the forward strand.
ATGTCGAAATTTGCGGGAAACTTTACCAGGAAGCATCGCAAAGATGACGTCATTTTAACGACGTCATCGTCATATTGTTTCCGGCTTTCAGTACGCTCGGTAAACTTTTTGACGTTAATCCGGGTATCAGATTTGATAATTTTCACTGAGTGGCCAGTGAGTTTATCAGGATATAATTCACCGTTATATTTCGATAAACCACCGAAAAACAAAATAAACCTTCTTCACCTTAAATGCTATTAAATTTTAAAACCAAATTTTTATCACGACAGTAAAGTTGAGCAAAATGCTTACGCGGTGTATCATGACAGTTGCCCTGCTAAAGAAGTTTATTTGTAATACATTGATTACTTCCGCTCTGATCCTCAACATGATTATAAAAAAGCAAACCAAATTAGTTGAGAAATATATATTTCATAAGATGTCTTCATCCACATAGTCTGATATATTTTAAATAGAGAAATAACGTCTGCCTGTATATTCGGAGAACGGCCGAACATAAAACCTCCTTCATAACAATAAAATATCTGTGACATGGGGTGCACAATTTGTTCTCACGTGAATGTCAATTAGTTATCCGAAACTGTACCTCCATACTTGACGTAAGTGTAAAATGATTAAGGAGGGGACTTTTGTATCTTAGCCACAGGTCGAAAAAAAAAAACCCCGGCTAAATTACTTTTAATTTTCTTCAACCTTGTTTTCTGCTTAACTTATTTTTTTCCGAGAGACAAAATCTTTTATGTAATCATTCCGAAGAACTACAAATCAATTTGGCTTAGCAAATAAAGTTGTTTTCTCAATATGATAGTTCTTTATTCGAATAGGGGTCAAAATATTACCACAGATTTTCAGACAAAAGAAGAAAAAATAGATTAGACAAACACTATACCTGTGTTTGTGGATTTGGATAAGTCTTGCACTTTATGGCAATGTGTGACCATAATGGTAAGCAAGTGTTCAAAGTTCAAAGCTCAAAGTTCCAAAGCCATATATCAAACAGTTTAGACAAAATATTGAATTGTATGCGAAACTTAAGTAATTTCTATGTCAAAAAGGGTCATAACTAAGCTAAAGTCCTTGTCTTAGTTATATAGCTTTGGCAACATATGTAGACTATGATGGTTAACACGTGGTCAACGGTTCAAAGCCGTATAACAACAGATTAGGCAAAATATGGACTGGTATGAAAAAATTAGCTGATTTCCAAGTCCAAAAAGGGCCATAATTCAGCCAAAATAGTTGACAGAGTTATGTCCCCCTGCCTACAGATAGAGACTGTATAATAAACAAGTGACAAAATTTCAAAGCCATATGTCAAACAGTTTACACAAAGTATGAACTGGAACGAAAAGCCTAATCAAGATTTGTAAGTTAAAAGGGGCCATAACTCAGCAAAATTACTTCAAGAAGTTATGTACTCTTGCCAAAAACTGGACATGGAGATGGTACATAAGTGTTGAAAAGTTCAAAGCTTTGTCTCGAAAGGTTTTGTCAAAATATGGATTAGTATGAAAAACTTAACCAATGTGTGACGCCGACGCCGAAGCCGACTCCGTGGTGAGTAGGATAGCTCTACTTATTCTTTGAATAGTCGAGCTAAAGAGAGCCGCCGATTGTACCCTAAAGTCACGTGGGTTCCCGCCGTGCCTGTGTAAAAAGTACAAATATTCAAACAATACTTGCCACCCGAAATCGTATAAAAATGCCATACCAGTTAGTCAGGCAAAACGTTCCAGGCATAACATTTCAGATAATGAAACTTTTAATGACTCGCTTGTTTCATTACGATCATATTTCATTGATAGAAATTATCCTGCAGATATTCTCAATGTCTCAGGAAGAAGCATTGATACCTACTGAACGGTTAGCAGTATAGTTTGAGAGAGAAAAGGCCAGACAACACCAAATCAAAGTGAGGGTTGTTTTACATGAAAAAAAAACAACACATATAATAACTCTACAAAACAATTTTCAATTTACTGATATATACATCAGTATATTGAAACCCGGAAAAGGACTACATTATCGGACAGTTAAACGTATTAAAACACTCACCATTTCAAAGAACTGTTACAAGTATATGTTTGTTTTGATGCATTTGCTATAATGTGTCTAGTACTGAAATTTCATATACCTAGATGGAACGTGTTTATTTACTAATGGCATTTATTTTCAAAGGTGGACAATTTTTTAGAATACTTTAAGTATTCAGTCGTTATGGTAAAACATTGTAAAATAATCAAAGATTATTTTATTTGTTTTAAATTGTTATATAAGGTTAGACAGTGCACCAGCTACACACCTGTCAAGTTGATATATTGTTAATGCATTTATGTAATTGTATATTATATCAAACCCTTACGTTTTATACGTCAAATTGTCAGACAGTGCATATAACTATGTTAGAGAATTGCTATACATGTATATTGATGTTTTAGATATTTCGGATGGGCAGAAAGGGTCTAGGGCAGTCCGGTTGTGGGCCGGTTGTCAAAACAGAGGCCTAGGAAATGGGACTCGTAGATATTAAGATTAAGTTAGGTTAGATATGACGCTTGTTAAGATCAGACTTAAGAAGTTACAAAATGAATTATGAAAGTTATGTACGAAATATTCCACTGTGTAAATAAACATCAAAAACGTTCAGACTCGTGTTGTGCTACGTGACACAAGTTCATCAATTTTTGGAGCCGCAGACAGGATGTCGAATATCAAAATGGGTTGTTGCGACGTTACGAAGCGAAGTACTCCTGCGACGACGACACGCCTCCAAGCCGAAAGAAGAGAAACTGTGAGTTGCCATTTTACCTATCTTCTTGTATAATTACGCAAGCTAGTCATTTTTTATTAAATTTTTGTTTCTATTTTTGAACAAAATTTCAAGGTAAATTCATTTTTAGATTAATTGTTGGACACGAAAAGAAATTTAAATTTATAAATTGATAAAACCTAACTCATTATATACAAAATTCTTTAAAAAAAGTAAAATAATAGAAAAAAAAACGTAAAAAGTAAGGAACAATGCACTGAGGAAAGGTAGTCAAAAGACTGAATTAAGAAATGCAAATGTGAAAATATTTGTTTTTTTCGAAAATTTTACTTGTCATATTATGTTTATTTTACTTGTTCCATATGATATTTGTTTCCCGTATGGCCACATTTAAACAGTCTTGAGCATTCCCGCATTGACAAATTGTTTAAATGAAGGAAGATGGATTGTCCTATGAAACTTGTGTATAGTCATAGATATGCGCAAAATGAGTTGTAAATAGTTTCTGTTCAGGTTATGGGAAATATTTCATCACGAATATATGTGAAAATACATGTAACGGCTGAAAACTAGTTAAATACATGGAATTCGTGTTTAAGATGTTTTATGCATGAGAATGCATTGTTGGGCTAAAGTGTCATTGCTGAATAAATGTGTACATGGTTATCGTACTAAAATATGGTTATTCAATTCTCAGTGAATTAAAAGGTTGGTCTGGTCTGTTGTGCTGGAAATCTTTTTAAGCCTGATATGGCACAAGAATATGTTTATTATGCAAAAATGACTTGATATTGTCGCTGGAACATGTGGATTCCAGTAAGGTTGAATTTATATATATTGTGAGATATTAAGGGTTACTTAATATTGTCTTTGTGAGACTTGAAGTTGTGATCCCAGTTGTTTTGTAAGATGTATACTATTATACAGACACAGATACTGTCTTCCGAAATCTTTAGTCGGAGTCTTACTACCATAGCGTGAAATCGATGCATATATTGCATTTATGAGGTACGTGTGTGTACCGGATATTTTAAGTACAACAGTTTTTTGTTTTATGAGACCTGATGTAGTATTTTTGTCAAAGAGTTGCAAAAACAGTCGAACGTGCTGTTACTTTTTCATGTTACCTTTCATGATTTTTATGCAGAGAATTTTGTCGGAAAATTTATTTTTCTCGCGGACGACACAATATTTCTGTGGAATCATTTAGAAAGGTCACATTTTTTTTTAAGAATGGAAAAATTCATTATTAGTTATTCTGTTTATATATTGGTGTTGGTTTTGTATGTATTTCTGTTTTTATTTAGGTATTACTAGGCGCTTTATTTTGTAGAGTTTTTATAGCTTTCACATGTATTCTTAAATACAATATATTAGTATTTTTCGTATTAGAACATATTTTGCTTTTTGTTAGGAACATATTTTGGGTGATATCTTTATCTTTCGAATAATGTAAAACGTAGGACATAGCTTGCAAAACGTACATAGAAGTAAGGTTCTCGGTAACATAACGGCTTATTCGAAGTACAGATACCACTTATGAAAAGAAAGTATGAACTGTCTGAAATAAAATACAAACTGTCTGAAATAAAATACCGACAAACTGTCAAATTAACCAGGGAGAAAGTGTATTCCAAGTCAACATTATAAGTCATGTCATATTGTGGACTGTCATTATATAATAGCCAAAGGGAGGCTAATTACATGTAACTGTTACATATTGGGAACACCTGTCAAAACGAAATGATGACATTTGCATTTGTGTATTATGACAATTTGTAAACATGCAGTTTTGATTCTATCTGTCATTTATGACAAATGGGAAACAACATAATTATCTACTTTTACGACGACATAACTACCTGAAATATTTTCGGCGGTGATCTGTAATATTGGACCTTGCGTAAATGAAACAATAATAGTATAACTTGGAGAACTCTACAACATTTCAGAAGTTAGTAAATGAAATTAGATGGATGAACATCATAAACTGTGAGAGTGCGGTACAACGTTATAACAAAAACATGGCCGATGACGGGAAATCCTTAGTTACAGAGATTGATGGTGATGTGTTACACTGTAGAAGGATGTCGGAACCAAGGGACATTGGTGAAGTGGACTGACAAGCTGGGAAGCCTGTGGAGTTTTGGCGAAGAAGATGGTCCAGCTGGAGAATTGTAGAACACTAAAAAAACAACTAATTATCTTTTTTTTCTTTCTACTTATCTTATCAATACATTATTCAAATATTTCAGTCATTACCTATAGATTTTATTTAAGATCTGTAGTCAAATATAAAAACATTCAAAAGTAAGATTGATATGCTGAATAAAATCTTTGTATAAATTAGTGAAATTTAAACATCATGATAAATTTCTATACACGCGACAATAATTACAAGCAATTTAGCAATGTTACTAAACGAATTTTTATCTTTTCCCTAAAAATATAACTCTTATATAGCATACATTCTAAAAGATGCTCACCTGTGTTTTGCTTTATTTTACAATTATTTGTTTTGTGAAATATGGATGTCACACGGGTTAAAGAAAAAGTCATGGAGGAAGAAAGGAGAAGTGCCACTACAAAGGCTGATATATATATATATATATATATATATATATATATATATATATATATATATATATATATATATAAATAGACTTTCTATGAAATGTGAAAATTGTTTAGTTTAAAACACTATTCTCCTTTATTTTTGTTGACATTACCTGCATATGACTTAAGATTTTTTCTTTAACACTGTTCTTTAATATCATTTCTTCAGATTGTATTCTTATGTTCTTGATCAGATTAAACATTATTCTACATGTTACTATATCGTAAAACAAGAGATAGTTCTTAGAGATCTAGTCTGAAAAAAAAAATTAATTTGCAATTCAATTTTTTTTCTTTCGGTGGGTAACGAGTGTAAAATAATCAAAGATTATTTTATTTGTTTTAAATTGTTATATAAGGTTAGACAGTGCACCAGCTACACACCTGTCAAGTTGATATATTGTTAATACATTTATGTAATTGTATATTATATCAAACCCTTACGTTTTATACGTCAAATTGTCAGACAGTGCATATAACTATGTTAGAGAATTGCTATATATTGATGTTTTAGATATTTCGGATGGGCAGAAAGGGTCTAGGGCAGTCCAGTTGTGGGCCGGTTGTCAAAACAGAGGCCTAGGAAATGGGACTCGTAGATACAAGATTATGTATTAAGATTAAGTTAGGTTTTAGATATGACGCTTGTTAAGATCAGACTTAAGAAGTTACAAAATGAATTATGAAAGTTATGTACGAAATATTCCACTGTGTAAATAAACATCAAAAACGTTCAGACTCGTGTTGTGCTACGTGACAACATGTAATGGACAGGTAAACTGTTGGTAAAGATGCTTATAGCAAACATTATTGCGTATAGTTGCCTGAAAAAGTTACGGGATTTCCTCATTTGTTCAGAGTATGGTAAAGATTATGTCAATCACCAAATGTAACAGGCATCGGTGTACTCATTGCAGCACTATCATTGAAGGTAGTAACTTTACTAGTCCCGTTACCATTGGTGACCGTTACAGGATAATCTGTTGATGAAAACTATACGGCAGCTGTGTTTCTAAAGAAGTCATTTACCTTATTAATTGTAAAATATATGTTTTACTTTGTCTACTTGTTTGTATGCGTGCGTGCGTGCGTGCGTTGTCCTTAAATGCACTGCTGTGGGTTGTAGGTTTGTAGAGGCTGTGTTATTGGAACGTGTCTGTTCCTGTTTGAAATTTATCCTTGTTTTATGTAGTGATTTGCAATATCTGATACTAGTTTTCTATAGACGTTGCCACCTGTTTTGAATAAAATCATGCAAGGCAATGTTAATCGAGGTTACATTTCAGTGATTCAGACTTGATTAGCCCTTCCGCCCTGGGCTGATAAAACCCCAGATGACCCTAAAAATCCCCAGTCAGCCCATCGGGCTGAAAAAGATACCGTTCGACAGACATTATGGCCGATAATTTTCTGTAGCGTTTGGACTGTCAGTCGGAAACGGAAAGATTAGGGTACAAATCATACATTATAAGTCTCACTGGGCGCTCTTTATGTCATATGGAACTAAATCAATTTCCTTAGGCCCACATTGTAATGTTTACGGTCATGGGCCTTTCCTAACATTTAAACTTTTGATGCCGTCTACTCAGGATGGAAGAACTATCCAAGAACTTTCGAAAAACTGCAAGAAATGTACAGGTTGACCATCCCTTTTGGACACTTTTTCTCTTTGAACTCGGTTATCTCTAGTCCGGCAGTAATTTATAAAAAAAATCATGAAAATGCTCTACTGATAAAACATGCATACTTCTCACACAAAATGAATCATTCTATATAGTTTTAGCCAGTAATCATGGATTAGAGTTTTAATTTCTGAAATAAGATAGTTTTCAAGCACATCCAACATATATTTTACACCAATGGGAGATCACTTTACATTGTAAATATACACCGCGATATACATTATACTTTTTCAACCAATCAGAAGCCTCGTTAATTACTTCCAGCTGACCTTTACGACTTATAACTCAGAATCACTAGACGCTTATAAATCTTTGGAGTGCGGAAAACCTCGTATCTTATCATTGCGCGTATTTAAAAAATGACCTCTAAGAAACGTGCGCCACGACTGAAAACAACGTTCGTTGTTTTCTGTGGGGTTCGAACGACCCGAAACGGCCAATTCAACCTGCAGTACCTGTCCTGTCAACACTGCAGGCTGTTAACGTGGTTTCTCAGTTCAAAATCAAAACTCTCACAGCCTTGAGAAACAGGCTCAACCTAGACACTCAGGACCAGATCATACGGATCAGGATAAATGGCAAATCACGAAAGGACTTCCCATTTGAAGAAGCCCTTGAGGCATGGAAAGCAGCAGTGCCTAGGAAGTTGTTTTAATTGACTGAAACAACATGAATATTGTGTTTAGTGTCAGTGTTCAGTCTCTGTATTAAATAGGTATCAATCATGTCTACAAACAGTATTTACGAGAACAAAATATATTGTCTGAAGGTTTTGGGGGAATTTAGGACAAATGACCTGAAAAAAATTTGGCCACTTAGGACAACTGTCCTGAATTAATTCCAACTTGAATAACTGCATTTTACAAAATCGTTGAAAAAATATACAATGTATTACTCATCCCATAAACATTTTGACCATGTGGTCACAAAAAACCTCAATGGTGATGTGTAATGACACTGGTTTCTGGAAAATCTAGTTTTGTCCGATTTAAAGTAACGTGATTGAGCACATATTTTTTATAGATGTTTGTATATTTGCACATCACTGATTTCCCTATAACATTGAAGACTTAAAGATGACTTTAATATCTTATATCCTGTTGTCTGCCTTGCGCATAATAAAGAGTAAGAGCTTGGAATAAAACTTTCTGTATTGCAATGTATCGACATAGCTAGGGTAATGATGTTCAGAATGTGAAGAGAAAATATTATTCTCCTTAAAGACGAAAGACCCTAAATGTGTTCCACAGAAATCTTCCACCATTTCAAATATTTTGCACACATATTCGTAGAGACAAAGTTTGTCAGAAGTTCCTGTATGGTTTGTATCATCCGCAAATACATGAAATAAACAATTTTTAAGAATGTAACTTGTCAGTATGTTATCTTTTACTTGATCATTTTCTAAGATCGGAGTGGAGTCTGGCAGCTGAACCCTCGGGATTATACGTTCATTACACAGGATTTTGGACACCATGTATGCATCACGAGCAAGCTGTGGAAGTTGTTTCATGTAGGCACGTTCCGCTGTGGCCGCTGATGGTCGGATTTCCAAATAAAACTCAGGGTCTGCCTCCGTAAAGTAACCGATGTAATAATCACCATAGAACAAAAGCAATGCGCCATCCTGCTGAACTCGTGTTGTATCAAATGGAAGATTTTCGATGAAAGCATTTGAAGGCCACCAACCAGGTATCTGGAGCGCAAGAACAATGTCCACGTTTATTTCCATATTTTTGTATGCGCAACCATTCCACCGAAATGTCAGCATAGTTTAGGCCAAATTGATTCCGGCTAAATTCTTCTCGAACTAAAGTCATGTTTGGATATTTATATAAATGTAGTTTTTTGACTGCTCTCGTCAAGTTATCGATAAAGACATGCCTTACGATATCTTCTTTTATATGGTGACTTTCATTTTGAAAGCTTTCCAGCTCTGCCCAGAACTCTTGCTTTACTCTGACAGAAACAGCAGGAGGTTTGTCAGACTCTCCTATTTCGCACATTGATGACAATATATCGAGACGGCATATGAAATCAAATTCATCAGGTAGTCCAACTTTGGTTTCTTCACTCACACTACCTGATGGAAACACTTCATTGGAGAACATCCGGTCAGTTTGACCAATATCTTGACAAATGTTTGTGACAATTGCATTTATCTCAGACCTAATTTCACCCGCTTCCCCGTCAAATATTACTTTTCCAATACCAGCGATATTGAGTAAATCTGAAATTGAATCGCGATGAAGATACTTCATTTTTTTCTAAATACAGTTATCATGTGAAAGATAAATGAGCTCCTGCGTCTTCAAGTGCATTTGAAACTCGATATCTCAAACTCGCTTACCTCGAAATTCCGCTTAAGTCGAAGAAAATTCCAAGTCCTGTCAAATTTCCTTCTTTATATATGTAATTCAACTCCGGTTACGTCAAAATTTGACTTACCGAGACTCCGGATGTGTCGAAATGGATTTTCAGTCCCATCAATAAAATTCAAGTGTATTGTAAACTCGGTATGTCGAAATGAGAAAAGTATGCGATAAAATTTCACACATGTCATTGTGAATGTGTTTGGTTTTTAACACATGTACATGTTTATTGCCTAACCATAAAGCCGTGATGCCGACATATCAAAGGTGCAGCGAATATCAAAGTGAGATGATGTCATACTTGTTTGCACGTGCCATAATGATAATTGTTTGATGTAAACATTAGATTTCTTTAGTCAGTGGTCATTTGTTTTTGAAAGTTATGAAAATTGCTTTTCAGTTAAACTAATGAATTAATTAGTTTGAACAGTTGGGATCTTTAATAAGGATTAATTAGAGGTAATCGCGATGAAACTGTATATAAAAGAAACTTCTTTGGAGAAAGCATCATTTGTTCAAAATGTCAGATCAAAATGCTATCAATCCTCCGGGAGAGAAACGTGGTACAAAAAGGAAACTTGACTCAAAAACATTTGAGGTTAGTATCATTTTTATTCTCGGAAAAACTAAGAACTTTGATAAACACAAACTGTAAGGAATCGTGTACGCGTATAGTACTGACAGCGTATACACGGCTACAACTTTTTTTCATCATTTCGTCCTTACAACTCCTCATAACTCGAATTTCGGTTATCTCGAAATAAAAAGCATTGAAATTCGAGATACCGAGTTTCGACTGTATATACAATCATTATGGAATGTTTCTTCTTTCAAATGCCCTTCATTACGACAGGAACAAAGTTCTTGCGCTAATAATGCATGTCCACGTTTCTGTGCTATTTGGCACGGAAATTGACATAGTTTGTCTGGAAATGAAGGAGCACCAAATTCTTTCAGTAGTTTGACAATATCAATGTCGCAGTCAATCCATGCAGCATAGTGTAGCACGGTGTTCCCATGAATGTCTTGTGCGTTCACATCCGTTCCGTTAACAAGAAGAACTGTTACTTTTTCTCTATTACTTTCATTCAAAATTTGTGACATTAATGCTGTTTTCCCAGTTTTATTTCGCGTAAATATTTCAATTTTTGACTTTTCGAATTTTTCGTACATGTTCATGCCTATTGAAAGCACTGTCTTCCAGACTTTCTGCCACATTGCGTGTAGAATAAAGGCAGCAATAAAACATTCTAAATCAAACGAGTCATACATCATATATCTTGGCAGGTAAAGATGGTGTTTTCTTAGGAAAAGCGCAAGTGCTACGAGCAATGCTTCTTGACAAGTCTCAGTGGAAGCAAGACGGCCCATCCAATTTTGAAACTCAGACGGGTGACCCGTCGCTCTCGACAAGAAAACAAGGCATTGTCGGCAAAGTGAAAGTGCTTCCTGCAGTGTTTCCTGCATTGATTCATAGGAATCGAGACGATCAAAGCGATCATTCCAACGTTGTAAAGCATCCGAGTCATCCATCTCTGTTGACAATTCACTTTACTTCATAGGAATGATTACAAATCGCATTTCATGTTAAAAGATACGAATGAATTATCAGCGTGTTTTGAACACTTTTTAAAAGTATTATCATCACATTATAGTCCACTCAAGAGGCAACAAGACTATTACTCCTTTTGCGTTCATGTAATAATTCTATTATTTTTCCTTTGACATTGTTGTGACACATTTCATGTACGAAAATTTAGTTAAACATTATAGATTTAGCTTGATAGCTACCAATCGTTTTCCGAACAAAATCGCAGTCTTCTTTTAAATTTTCATTATTTTTTATACGAATAGGATCAGCTAGTGTTGCGTCTAAAGTTAAGTTTCAATAAGCTAAACAGTATGTCCTTTTATAGTCTCTTCGTTCATTGCAATGTTTTCTTATCATGAATAATTGTCGTTGTTTGGATTAATACACGTCAGAAAAATCATCGTAAAAAGTTTTATTGACCTGAGCAATACGGCACAACGAAAAAATGTTTAGATAGGCAGATAAGTTTGAGTAAACTTTCTAATGATATATGTATTAAAATAAGGATTTTGTATTGATTATTGCATACATGCTGTATGTAAAAATATACTTCGTAAGAAATAAATAGTTCTTATCATTGAATAAAGTTTATACTCCAGTCTCGTGTAACGTTCAAGGAGAAGTAGTCGATTCATACAACCGTTGCAATCAATTCTATATGAGTTTCAAGGCCGGGCGTAATGTCGTTTGGTGTCGGGCAGCATAGGTACAAAATGTTTTATCTCCGTTTTTATTCTCGTTTTCCTTTCCGGAACAGTGCTACAACTGTACATAGACTTCCTTCTTCTCTTAAACTGATGTTATACTGAGCATAAAACACTATAGATCTCAAGAATTCTGATTTAATCAGGAAGTTGGATGAACTTTTTCGTTTTTATTTCATGCATAATTGTTGCTGTTTTTTTGTTTTTTTGTATTATATAAATGTGACAAAATATGTCCTATAAATAACAACTCATAACAACTCATAATGACCACTGGGCGATTACACGTTTGGGGACCTCTCCAGTTGAGACCATTCTGTGATCATTTCAAAAGTTCATGGGAATGGGATGACAACATAAAGTATAAGATTACAATGTAACATGATGATATATATACTATAGTATTTAAGACTCTTTATTTATTTATTTGTTTATTTATTTGGGTTTTACGGCGCACCAACACAGTATAGGTTATATGGCGCCAAACAGGACTACAAATTTTGGTTCCACATCTCGTTTACATTGAAATAAAAGCATGAGGTATGGAATCAAAATTTGCATACCTGCTGGAATCACAGAGTTACAGCAAAACAAGTGTTAAGACCCTATTAGTCGCCTCTTACGATCATGCAAGGGTAAGGCAGTGGTTCCAATTCTTTTCATACATATATCGTCCCAGAACCACATGGGGCTTAAGACTTTTTAATATTTCATAGTATGGCCACTTTATATACATTTGTATATAATTTTATTATATTTAGTATTGATTTTTATACAAAAATTGCCAAACACAGACAAACTAATTCTATTTAAAGTCATTACTTGTCCTCATGCAATGTTGCCGACGGTGCACGTGTAACGCTTGAAGAGTTATAAGACCTGTTATTAAGTTTTACTCTCCGGAACATTTTATGAATTCGGAATAATCATACCAAGCTTTTATTATATTTGACTGGCATATAGTAGGTTGTCTCCCTTGAAAATTATCCAATAATCAATATTGGTTTCCCTGCTGATATCACTTTGAGCAATAGATTATATAGGAAATTTACTTTCAATGATTAATTTCAAATATGTATTTTAGTTTGTGAATACTTTAACACATATAACAGTATACATCAATTTTTCCTCCTTAATTCCATGTAAAAATATTTATTATTACTGAACATCTTCTTGCTTCCAATTTTGTTTTAAAAGTATCACCGTCGCTTATACTGAACTTTTAGTGAACATCACTGTCTAGACATTTCAATTTCTTTTACTTTAGAAGCAAATAAATTATATTTTCCAAAACATGACAACTTATTAACACATATGTAGGTGTTCTTGACTTTATAAACAATACAATAGTATATTTATAATTGTAATAGGGTAAAAGCTTCTTGCTTCCATTTAGCGTTAAAGTGTATCAAGAAATTAAAACATGTTGGATTTCTTAAGTTCTGATGTTACTTAAACGGTGTTAATTTACGAAACTCATATGCAAGCAAATTACGATTCAATATAGATTTAGGAAATAATAACGTTCAAAATTGTCTCATTAGCCAAAAACAGAAAAAAATTAACAAAACAGAATACAACAGAGATTTGATTTTTCAACCAACTGTTTAAGTTTTTGCAACTGTGTGTTATGATAACAATACGAATCAAAATAAATTACATTAGTTCCGTCTGAAAGCTAAATATCTTTGGAATATCGAAACAGTAAACGACAGGAGGAAAACGACGTCAATATGAATAATTTTCTTAGGAAATAGTGTGATCTGAAGGTTTGGCAATTAATGAAAGCTGCTGGGGGCGTGCATTTTGTAAATAAAATATACTACTTGCAGCCTGATTTCTCCGCTGTACGAAGACAGGGGAAAATTAACAGACGAGCAATAGGTCAGGTCTGTTTTAGAAATGAAATCCAAGCTTGAAAACAAAACAAACGAAAATCTAAAACACTATAATCAGTCAAAAATGCTTTGTCACGTGTTAAAAGTTATTTTCAAAGCGTTAAAATAGGAAATGTATTCAGTTAAAAGTTATTTGTCAAGCAGACAACAGTGCCTTAAAATAGAATAGAATCTAAAGAAGACTTGGTAAAAGCTCTTGAAGAAGAAAGTTAAGTATTCATTGACTGGTTCTCTTAAACCACATGAAGACAAATCCCTAGAAGTTCCAAGCAATTGCCTTAGGAAGCAAAACACGTAATATAAACCTGACATTGAAGCTGCAGGATATTGAGGTTAAGTGTGAAGACGAAGTGAAATTCCTAGAGATAGCCAAATATTAAATATCTGCAGAAAGGCATCCAGGCAATTAAACGTCATGAAACGACTCTGAAAATATCTCACCAGATTAGGACGTTTAACTATGTATCACTCTTTTGTCATGTTAAACTTTAACTGCTGTGATCATTTTATGACTTTTTGTACTAGGAAAGTGCCGAAAGGATTTTTTTTAATAAAAATAAAACTGTTAAAGTTAGGTCCATGCGAAATTACACCAAACAGGAATTTATACAAAATTTGACAAAAGCTGACTGGAAAACTTGTTTTCTTGCAACAAACGTAAATAGCGCATGGTTGGGTTTTCCGAATGTTTTCCTAAAAGTATCGAATAACATTGCACCTATCAAAGAGGTGAGATTAAAAAAGAACCTTGGATGGCATCAGAAATACTTGAACTTATCAAATTAAAAGATACTGCTTTGTATAAATCTAGGAGACATAACTCTGCTGAATGCTACAAAAAACTGTATTTTAATTAAAGTACAGTACTCAATTAAAACTGCCAAATCCAATAATTTTGTTAACAAAGTTGAAGAACATAAATTTGACTCAAAAGGTCTATGGCATCATTTGAAAAAGCTATGTTACAAATATAAGTCGAGCAAATGTTCAAACATTGTTTTAAAAATTGACAATGAGGTATGTCATTATTCTTTCAAGATAGCAGACCATTTTAACATTTTTTTTTCACTACTGTTGCGTCAAACTAAGTGCCTTCCCCTCCATCAATATTTAGCATAAATTAATATGTACTTGATGGATGTTTGAAGCAACCCGTCTGAAATATTTTTCCATTACAGCTTCTTTTTGTTGTGGGCCTACTATGTAAATGCGTGGCTCTGGGGCTGTGTTTTTGGTGCTCTGTGCTTCCGAGAAATCTACCCTTACCTACATGTACTATCTTTTTTAGTGAATAAGCTTCCAAGTCCTGCAAATTTGTATAATACATACTCGAAAATTTTTGAATCATTTTATGGAAATAAGGATGAACCTACTTGTTTTAGTATTAATCATGTCTCAGAGAAATTTATCCATAAAGAATTAGCTAATCTCAATGCCTTGAAAAGCACGGATTTGGGTGGTATTCCGTCTAAGTTTACTAGAGGTGGGGCAGATGTCCTTAAGGTTCCTATTACTTTCATTATAAATATATCTATTGATTCCGGAATTGTTCCTGACGGCATGAAAACAGCTAGGGATTGTTCTATATATAAAAAGTCTTCACCATTTGAAGTAGGTAACTATAGACCTGTAAGCATTCTCAGTGTTGTTTCTAAAATTCTGGGGCGTTCTGTATATAATCAGTTTTCTGAATATTTGCATAAGCATTCCCTATTATACCAGTTCCAGTCAGGTTTCAGATCCAAATAGTCTACCGATACCAATATATCAAACAGAATAATTCTGAAGGTTTATACACTGGCATGAGTTTTGCTTGCTCTACAAAAGGCGTTTGACACCGTCGATCATACTATCCTTACAGCTACGGGGGTTCAATCAATAAATTGGTTTAAATTATATCTTACTGACCGAACTCAGGTAGTCAGTATTAACAAAGTTTCATCCGAATCTGCCGAGGCCACATGTGGAGTCCCCCAGGGAAGTAGCCTGGGGCCTTTACTCTTTCCTTGTTACATAAAAGACATGCCAACGTGTATAAATTCGGACTGCAAGCTTATATTATATGCCGATGACAGTGCGATATTGTATGCTTATAAAGATCCCCACATTATTTCAGAAAAATTAAGCAGAGTTATAGAAAATTGTTCAACATGACTAATTGATAATAAATCGTCCCTACATCTTGGTAAAACGGAGTGCATATTGTTTGGGTCTGTTATGAAGCTCAAGAAAATTTCTTACTTTAAATCTGTCTGTAACGGTCATGTAATACCTTCTTAAAGTAATATTAAGTATCTTGGTCTACGTATCGTCAAGTTTTTAAATGGTGAGCAGATAGTAGACTCCATAGTAATTAAGGTATTAGGCCCCTAATAGTAATGTTTAAAAAATGGCATTTGCTTGGTATATTCTTACAGTTGACCGTGCTTCACACTTTGTTGCAAATTTTTAAAAACTTTTACCATGCCGTTTTTTTATAAATTTTGTGAAATTTATGGTATTTCCTCAAGCTCAAGTAGAGACATATTTCAAGGTGGCGGCCTGTATCCAAAATGTTTGCAGAGATTTCATTATACCATTATTTTTTTATGAAAGAATCATCAAATTATTGGTAAACAATTATAAAACTAAAAAATAAAAGTGTCAGTATCATTTTTTTCTAGCATCTTCAGGTAAACGGATTTAATGAGACAGAATTCTATCTCCAACATTGAAAAATTAAGGTCAAATCCTGCGGGTCTGTTTTGATTTTTGCTCACTTCATTCAAAAATAACTTTGGGGCAGAAGTAAAAATTACCTAAATTTCTTCCACAATATGTAATCTAAAGAATGAATGCAAAATAGAGAACATTTACCGCACGTAACTCAGTATTTGTATAGATGTCTAACTCTACCCCTTCTATTTCAGAGGTAAATTCACTTTGAACAGCAAGAAATCGCTCATCAAATGAATATTTTCCAATTTTTTACAATACAAATGTAAATCAATAACAAGTCTTGAAAGAAGTAAAAACTTACTAGAAAAAAAGAAAAATAAGGAAAAAAGATTTTGGTCCCAGTGGGGCTTGAACCTACGCACCCCTGAAAATCGCAGTCAAAGTAGGTTTATGGTAGAAATTGAATACTCTTCAAAAAGGAGATACTCTATTATGGGCCTAATACCTTAAGGTCAATGCTCTGGTAAAATTTTTACACAGACCCAGTAGTAATTTCAGTATTCAAACAAAGAAAACGTTAACAATAATACAGTGTCACTTTGACTACTCTTGTTCGGCGTGGTATGCTGGTCTCACGAAGTCTCTAAAAGGCCGATTAAAAGCAACCCAGAACAAGGTTATCCGATTCATCCTTAATATACCATCCAGGACCAGTATTACGTGTGATATGTTGGAAGAAGTCAAATTCTTAAGGGTCGAAGATAGGGCTAAACAATTACGACTGAATTATGTTTATATTGTTTTTCACGACATTGCTCCACAATATCTTAATTAAAACTTTTGAAAAGTTTCATCTATTCACGACCGCACCAGATTTAATAATTTTAACTTTGTTGTTCCAAGTTTTGGTGCTGATACTTTTTATTTCAATGCAATTCAAGATTGGAATAATCCTCCCGAGTCTATTAAGGCGAAAACAAATAAGCATAGCTTTAAACAGGAAGTGAAGAAACATTTATTCAAGTCTGCATGTCTAAGAGAAACCTCTGCTACTATTTGGTACTGAGACATTCCTGAAGAAGAATATCTGTATTTTCTTTTGTTTTAGTTTTACATATTGAAATTATTACTGTGATAATATTCAGGACAAAGCATTTTAATTTATATTGATTATTGTATACATGTATTTTTACTGTGTAAGTTATATATATAATGTTTTATGATCTTATGCCTGAATAAATTTGAACTGAACGTACTGTCCCCATACTTGGAATGTTACTAATGTAACAAATACAAAGAAAATACTTTAGATAATATATTTGTGATTTTCGTTATATTGGAAGAACACTTCCTGAGAATAATGAATAGGGGGGATCTCTTTACCTTTTTACAAACAGAATGGTAAGGAAACTCTTTCTAAAACGTTATAAATGTTATAAAATACGAGTGTATAAGAATAGCAGAGACTCAATCAAAAGCTCAAATTTTACTCATGAAATAAGCTCATTTTTGCGAGTTTGAAATAACTTACCGTGTACTTTAACATAATTGAAATAACCGTGCACTTTATCAAAATTTCCCTGCTGTCAAAAAGTCAGTAAATTTACCTACAAAATGCAAAGATCTCTTGGGTATCCTAAGAAATAATCTGTACATGCACCTTTTCATATAATTCAACGGATGCACGTGACGAGCGTAAATAGTAAAAGCTTTGCATTTTATTGCAAGTTTTTTCCTTCGACAGAATCAGTTGGGCAAATATTTCGAAATAAAGAACATTAGACAACTGATTTAACTATTCAGAGTTTCTTTCCCGGGTTTATGCGCCTAACTTGAAGAAAAACAAGCAAAAAACCTACCTGATTCGAGCTACCCAGTTACTATAATTAGTAACAAGAAGTATCTTTTAAAAAGAAACACGGCCTCATTAGACAATGCACACTGTAAACTACGAAACGTGCATGCACTCAAAAGCACTGGAAAGCTCAAAACTTTAACCCTAAGTTGTGACCTTGACCTTGAGCCTACATAACTAACTCAAGTGTTTGCACGTCGTCTTGATAAGGTGATCATTTGACCCAAGTTTTATAAAATTTCTTCAACGGGTTTAGGAGATATAGAGCGGACACAAAATGGAAGGCTCAAACCTTTCACTCTAAGTTGTGACCTTCACCTTGAGCCGGTGTAATGAAGTATTTCGACCCCATAGAATAACGACCCCGGTCATTATTCTATAGAAAATGTGACTCCTTTCCTGTAAAATATTGACTCCCCTTATAAAAAAGTGACTCCCTTTGAAAACTCTATAGAATAACGACCCCCCGGTCATTATTCTATAGAAAAACTGACCCCTCCAAGTAAAATACTAACTCCCTAAAGATGACTCCCTTCGAATCTCATAGAATAACGACCCCGGTTATTATTCTATAGAAAAAAGTGACTCTTTCCATGTAAAATACTCACTGCCGAAATTACTACATTCGAACTCTCATACAATACCGATTCCCGGACATTATTCTATTTAAAAAAGTTACTCTTTCCGTGTAAAACACCGGCTCCTAAAAAGACTTTCGACGATTATATCTATTAAAAAGTGATCCCCACCAAACCTAACGGACAATTTTACTAGATCTACAACTCTAATACCCTCCATTGCCAATAGTTAACAGTTAACATTTTGATTGTACTACTACTACTGGTGCCGCTACTTCTATTGCTTTTATTACATGTACTTCTTCTTCTTCTTCTACTACTACTACTACTACTACTACTTCTACTACTACTACTACAACTGCTACTACTGATACTACTATACCTGCTTCCACTAATACGTCTTGTACATCTACCTCTTCTTCTCCTGCTGCTGTTGTTGCTGTCACTTATTCCTCTGCTGCTGCTGCTGCTACTGCAACTGCCACTACCACTGCCACTACTACTACTACTACTTCTACTACTACTACTACTACTACTTTCTATTGTTGCCGCTTCCGTACTTTACTGCCACTGCTAAGTATTGCAACTTCTATTAATACTAAGTTCTATGCTAGCAGTTTCTTGTGCAGTTTTCTTCTGAAGAATTACTTCATACCGAAGTTTGCAGGGATTATTGACACTGGTGTGTTTTGTGAACGTATTGTGAATTGTTATTTTCCTGAAAAAAATGTATACACCAAGATACAGCGTCTAGAAATAGAAAGCCTTTTCCCGTTGCGGAATGCTCTGCTTTCTGTGTCAAGTGATGGTATTTGGGGCTAATGGTCAAACGGAAGGACGGACGAACGGACGGACAAGGGCAAATCTATATGCCCCCCTCCCCCGAGTGGGGGCATAAAATGCAGCAATTAGGCCTTACATTCACGAGTAATCATTAAATTTGACCAAATGACCGGGGGTCGTTTTTTTTATGGGAGTCAATATTCTTCGTGAGGTTCAGTTTACTTCACCTGGGGGAGTCATAGTACTATGATCTGGAGGTCATAATACTATGACCGGAGGGCCACTTTTTCTATAGAATAATGACCGAGGGGGGGGGGGGTCATTTTTCTATGGGGGTCGAAATACTTCATTACACCGGCATGACTGACTCATAGGTTCTGCAAATCGTCTTGATGAGGTGATCATTTGACCCAAGTTTTATAAATTTCCTTCAAGGGATTTAGGAGAGTTAGAGCGGACACAAAATGGAAGGCTCAAACCTTTGACCTTGAGTTGTGACCTTGACCTTGAGCCGATAAGGCTGACTTATTGGTTTTGCACATCGTCTTGATGAGGTGATCATTTGATCCAAGTTTCATGAAAATCCTTCAAGGTGTTTAGGAGATATGGAGTGGACACGAAAGTGTTACGGACAGACGGACGGACGGAAGGACGGACGGAGATCATTCCTATAACTCCCACCACTTGTGGCGGGGGATTAAAAATGGAGACAGCTCCGATAAGACTTTATTGTAGGCTTAGGTGGCTATTGACCTATAACCTCATGCAAATTATGCACTTTTTACCTCTAAGCAGGGGAAAAGCATGTATAATTGCCACACGGATTAGCAATCTGAGAAAAAAAAATATGTAAAGATTTAGCAAGTTAATGCCCTGGGGAAAGTGTGACATTTTCTGTGATGAAATTTGTCAACAAACAGACGGTTTTTTGAAAAAGTCAAAACCCACAGAATTTCACAAGGTGAAGTATGTTGAAAAGGCTACTGCCGGAAAGAAAACAATATCTACAACCCAAATATATGCGTCAAAGTATGGGAAAAATATCTAGAGATATGAGAAAATCAAAGAAATCAATTTCAGGACTATTAGATGCATGACTGTCTTATCATGCATAGCATTTAACATAGATAGGTTACTTTTCCTTTGCACTGATATAACATGGACAGGATTAGGATTAACAAACAGTGTTCCCTAAAACAATTTCACTATATAAACAGATTGTTTCCGTTGTGTAAAGAAGGCTTAGGGTAACATAACCTTGTGGAATTTTTCATCCACCAATCAAAATGTACAGTTTTAATCAGCTGTTAGATATTCTAGATATTATTTTGTACCCTCCGAACAACAAAGTTCTTAGGGGTGGGGTTTACTGGTTTCAGGTTGTCTGTCTGTCTGTCTGTCTGTCTGTCTGTCCGTAGACACAGTCTTTTGCGCACCATCTCTCCTCATCCCCTTAACATAATTTAATGAAACTTCACACATGTGATCAGTAACAACAGTAGTTGTGCATTGGGCAGGTGCGGTGCTTTCAGAAAAAGAATTGCATAGTTACGGGACTTGTAATTTTTGTTACTATACTATATATAAGTCTGCATATGCAATCTTGTGCGCGCCTTATCTCCTGAACCCATGCACAAAATTTAATGAAACTTTATGCAAGTGACCAGTAATAACAATTGTTGTGCATGGTGCGTGCTAGCTTCTTTATGGAACAAATGCAGAGTTACGGCACTTTGATTTTTGTTACTATGCTATACACATATAGTCTGCATATGCAGACTTGTGCGAGCCTAATCTCCTGAACATATGCACACAATTTAAAGAAACTTTACACAGTTGATACGTAGTAACCCTAGTTGTGCATGATGACTGTTAGGTTCTTTCAGAAAAACATTCTGCACAGTTATAGGACTTTGTTTTTGTAAACAAACTATGTACATACAGTCTGCATATGCAATCTTGTGCGCGCCTAATCTTCCGAACCCACATACACAGTTAAATGAAATTTCGCACAAGTGATCAGTACCAATGCTAGTTCTTTTAGATAAATTTTCTACAGAGTTATGGGACTTTGTTTTTGTTACTATACTGTACGTACACTCTATATACATACAGTCCACATAATTTTGCAATCTTGTGTACGTTAAATTTAGTGCGTGCGGGGGTACATTTATCACCTTTAGTGATAGCTCTAGTTGAATCTGTTTCCTCAATGTCTCAGGAGGAAGCATGATACCAACTGAACGGTTAGCAGTATATTTTGAGGAGAAAATCATACAACATCAAATCATAGAAAGAGAGAGTGGTTTTACATGAAAATTAAACAGTACATTGTATAGAGCTCTACAAAACAATTGTAAATTTACTGATATATACTCCAGTACACTGAATCCCGGAAAAGGACTGTATAAAGGTGTCATACTCTCGGACGGACAGTTCAACGCATTTTAAAAAAGAACTGTTATATATGTTTGTTTTGCATTTGTAATAATATGCTAGTACTGAAATTTCACATAACTAGGTGCAACGTAGTTTTCTGTGTTTCTTTACCAATGGTATTTATCTTTAAAGGTGGACAACCTTTTGGTAACACTTTAAGGATTCGGTCGTAAGAGAGAGAATGGTAGAACATTTAATGGTCAAGTCAATTGTTGGTAAAGATGATTTTTTTTTACAAAATATTTCAGTGTTTTGATGATCTCTTATACATCTTTTAAGACTGTCTAACAATAACCGTGTAAAATATGTATGATAAAAATTAATGCGTATTGACGCCTGGAAAAAAATCCGGGATTTCCTTAGGTAAATATGTCCTTAACGTTACCACCGGTATACTCATTGTAGCATTAGCATGGAAGGTAGTAACTTTATTAGTCAATTAAAGTACAATCTTTTGATGAAATATTGACGATTACTGTGCTTCTAAAGAAGTCAGTTACCTTATTATTGTCAAAATATATGTTTTACTTTGTCTACTTATTTGTGTGCGTGCGTGCGTGCATTGTCGATGAATGCACTGTTGTAGGTTGCCGTTTGCAGAGGTTACAGTATTGGAACGTGTATTTTCGTGTTGGATGTTTATTCTTGTTTTATATAGTGATTTGCGATATCTGATAAAAGTATTTTATAGACGTTGCCGCCCGATTTTTAATAAAATCATGCAAGGCAATGCTAACCGAGGTTAACGCTACATTTTACAAAATTGTTGATGAAATATAATTTTTTATAGATGTCTGTATATTTGCACATCACTGCCTTCCCTACAACATTGAAGACTTATGCATTTCATATATGATATCCAGTTGTCTGGCTCGCGCAGAAGAAACAGTATGAGCTTTGAATAGAACTTTCTGTATTCCATGATATAATCAAGGCATGGGTCATAATCTTTATTCTGGGGAGAGAAAATATCATTCTCCTTAAAGACGAAAGATCCTAAACCTTTTCCACAGAAATTGTGAACCGTTTCAAATATTTTGTATACATAGTCGTAGAGACGATGTTCGTCAGAAGTTCCTTTAATGTTTGTATTATCAGCAAATACATTAAATAAACAATTTTTTAGAATGTAACTAGTCAATATATTTGTAACTTGAAGATTTTCTAGGATACCAATGGAGTCTGGCAGCTGAACCCTCGGACTTATACGTTCATTACACAGAATTTTAGACACCATGTATGCATCACGAGCAAGCTGTGGAAGTTGTTTCATGTAGGCACGTTCCGCTGTGGCCGCTGATGGTCTAATTTCCGAATAAGATCCGAAGTCCGTAAGAAAAAAAGCGAAATTACCACCATGAAACAAAAGCAATGCGCCATCCTGTTGAACTTGTGTTGTATCAAATGGAAGATTTTCGATGAAAGCCTTTGAAGGCCACCAACCAGGTATCTGGAGCGCTGGAACAATGTCTACATTTATATACATATTTTTGTATTCGCAGCCACTCCACCGAAATGTCAGCCTAGAGTTTGGGCCAAATTCCTTATGGCTTACTCCTTCTTCAACTAAAATTATGTTTGAATATTTATATAAATCTAGATTTTTTACTGCTCTCGTCAGATTATCAATAAAGGTATGCCATATGCTTCCTTCTTTTATATGGTGACTTTCAGTTTGAAAGTCTTCCAGCTCTGGCCAAAACTCTTGCTTTACTTTGACAGAAATAGCAGGAGGGTTAACAGATTCTCCTATTTCGCACATTGATGACAAAACATGGAGACGGCATATGAAATCAAATTCATCAGGTAGTCCAACTTTAGTTTCTTCACTCACACTACCTGAAGGAAACACTTCATTGGAGAACATCCAGTCCGTTTGACCAATATCCGCACCAATGTTTCTGACGATTGCATTTATCACAGACCTTATTTCATCCGCTTCCCCGTCAAATATAACTTTCCCAACACCAGCGACATTGAGTAACTCTGAAATTGAATCGCGCTGAAAATACTTCAATCTTTTCTGAATACTGTTATCATTTGGAAGATAAATGAGTTCTTCTGTACAAAAATATACACACTCATTATGGAATGTTACTTCTTTCAAATGCCCTTCATTATGACAGGGACAAAGTTCTTGTGCTAATGATGCATGTCCACGTTTCTGAGCTATTTGGAACGGAAATTGACCTAGTTTGTCTCGAACTGGACTAGCACCATATTCTTTCAGTAGTTTTACAGTGTCAATGTCACAGTCAATCCATGCAGCATAGTGTAGCACGGTGTTCCCATGAATGTCTTGTGCGTTCACATCCGCTCCGTTTATAAGAAGAACTGTTATTTTTTCTCTGTTACTTTCATTCAAAATTTGTGACATTAATGCTGCTTTCCCGGTTTTATTTCGCATATAAATTTCAATTTTTGACTTTTCAATGCTTTCATACATATGCATGCCTATTGATAGTATATCCTTTGTGACGTTCTGCCACGTTACGTTTGAATTAAACTTACTAATAACACATTCTAAATAAAGCGAGTCAAACATCATATCTCTTGACAGGTAAAGAAGGTGTTTCAGGAAAAGCGCAAGTGCTGCGAATAATGCTTCCTGACACATACCAGTGGAAGAAAGACGGTCTATCCAATTTTGTAACTCGAACGGGTGACCCGTCGCTCTTGACAAGGAAACTATGCGTTGTCGGCAAAGTGAAAATGCTTCCTGAAATGCTGCCTGCATTGATTCATAGGAATCAAGGCGATAAAAGCGAACATACCAACGTTCTATATCATTTAAGTCATCCATCTCTCTTGACGATTCACACCTCACTTTATAGAAATGATTATACAACAAAGATCGCAGTTCAAAATGATAGTAAGACAATAATGAATCATCACCGTGTTTTGAACACTTTTTAAAAGTATTATTATCACATTATATTCCACTCAAGAGACAACAAAATCATCACTCCATTTGTGTGAATGTAATAGTTCTATTATTTTTCCATTGGCTGATTATATGAAAAAAAAATGTAACATTACAGAGTTAGTTTGAGAGCTGCCATTCGTTCTTAAGACCAAAATCGCAGTCTTCATTTAAAGCTCTATTACTTATTATACGAAAAGAATAAAGATTGTTTAAATAAAAAAGCTAAACAGTATGTCCTTTTATAAACACTATGTCCTCTTGTAGTTGCATCGTTCATTGCGGTGTTTATTTATCATGAATAATTTTCGTCAATTTATACCATGAAAAAATGTGGTAAAAAGTTGTCTATTATGTCAATCATTGCCCGTAAAACGAACCACTATCAGTGATCAGAGCATTCACGGCACAACGTAATTTATAGATATACAGATAAGGTTGAGTAAAATATTTATTGATTTCTGTATTAAGATAGATTTGTGTATTGATTATTGCATACATGTTGTATTAAAATATTCTTCGTAAGAAATAAAGTAGTTGTTACCGCTGGATAAAGTTTATAATGGCTACACACGAAATTTTAGTAGATACTGACATTCAAATGTTAGCGTTTGCCTTATATAACTGTTCTAGATCAAATAAAAACTCACTGTAAGAATTTATTCAAAATTTTGACGATTTCTACCAAAATTTAGGGGTTAAAATACGCCAACCACCCGAGCTACATTTTAATAACTGATAAAATTATCAAAATCATTGTATTTTTAGCTCGACTATTCATAGAATAGTAGAGCTATTGGACTCGCCCATGCGTCGGCGTCCGCGTCCACGTCCGCGTCCCGATTTGGTTAAGTTTTTTTTTATGTAAGCTGGTATCTCAGCAACCACTTGTGGGAATGGATTGAAACTTCACACACTTATTCACTGTGATAAACTGACTTACACTGCATAGGTTCCATAACTCTATTTTGCTTTTTTACAAAATTATGCCCCTTTTCTGACTAAGAAAGTTTTGGTTAAGGTTTTGTATGTAAGCTGGTATCTCAGTAACCACTTGTGGGAATGGATTGAAACTTCACACACTTATTTACTGTGATAAACTGACTTACATTACACAGGTTCCATAACTCTATTTTGCTTTTTTACAAAATTATGCCCCTTTTTCGACTTAGAATTTTTTGGTTAAGGTTTTGTATGTAAGCTGGTATCTCAGTACTCACTAATGGGAATGGATTGAAACTTCACACACTTGTTCACTGTCATGATCTGACATGCACAAAGCAGGTCCCATAACTTTATTTTGCTTTTTTTACAAAATTATGCCCCTTTTTCAACATAGACATTTTTTGTTAAGTTTTTGTGTATAAGCTGGTATCTCAGTATCCACTAATAGGAAAGGATTGAAACTTCACACACTAGTTCACTGTCATGATATGACATGCAGTGCAAAGGGTCAATAACTCAACTTCGCATTTTACAAAATTATGCCCCTTTTTCAACTTTAGGAGTTTTGGGTTAAATTCTTATATGTAAGCTTGTATCTCGGTACCCACTAATGGGAATGGATTGAAACTTCATACACTTGTCCACTGTCATGAGCTGATAAGCATATGCAGGTTCCATAACCCTATTTTACTTTTTTCGGCGACGCCGTCTAAATTCGTTTTCGTTACCTATGTCACGTGTCTTCAGTTGGCAAATCAAACTACTTGATAACGCATTATAGATAATTTATCAAAATGGAAGATTTATGCAACGCTCTGCCTGATTGGACGAGAGTGTCAATTTCTTTCACTCTGTCGATTGTGCTACGTTGAGTGAAATGTAGACAAAGCGTTTATCCTAAACGACGCTGTTCGCAGTTTTAAAGCTAACTTTGTCTCAGTATATTTAGCAAGAATATTGATATATCTCAAAATGATAAGTAAGTTTAATAAATATGATAAAAACCTGTTCAAATACCAACATATATCAAATTAAAGAAAGAGCTGAATACGGTCTGCGTATCACATGAATAAGGGTGTGATAAGAGTCTTTTATGTAGAGAAGTGCTTTTTAAAAGATTTTCCTTGTTACAATTGTCGTCTGTATATGAAAAGGTTTCTTGCTTTTGTGACTTATTCAGATTGCATATTAAAATGAGTACTTGTTTGCTTTGATATATTTGTTATAAATTATTTAACTGATTTATTATATATGAATATTTTTCTTTAGCATGGTATGCAAATATTGAACTCAGTTGAAATCTGTTTCATTATATATATGCTATATAATGACTGAATCTCATTACACTGAAATGAAGGTACGCTGCATACAGTTTATCTAAATTATGTGATATTACTACGGTCAAACTTTGCTTATGAAATAGAAATATTGAAATAATTACAATTGTATTTTTTTCTTGACCTTCACTTTTTTATAGGTGTGACGTCATTGTCCAAAGATTCATGAATAGCGAATATGCATTTGTTAAAGCGGGATCAGTTGGCCTATTTTAGAAATAAATAAAAATAATAAATAAAAAAATCCTTTAATTGATTTTTTCTCATGTATTCTAATCAAATTTGATTTGTATCATCTTTATTAGGCCCGCAGCCAACTTTGTTCAGCTGGAACATTTGACCCCTTTTAGGGGCTGCTAGAGCTAAAACTAGAAATGCCTTTATACAGCGTCTCATGAACAGCTTGGTGGATCTTTGTCATACTTGGTCAAGAGCATCATTATAAGGTCCTCTTCCAAATTTATTTATATAGGAACTTGGGCCCTATTATGGACCACTATAGCTAAAAGTAGATATGCCTTTCCTTGCATTAACCACTAAAATGTAATGGATTTTTATCAAACTCAATGCGTAACAATATCGTAAGGTCTCCTGCTATTTTGTTACAAATGGGGATAGGGACCAATTTAGCTAAAAATATAAACACGTTTAATGACCTCTTCTCATGAACCGCTTCATGAATCTTCATCAAACTACTGCTGTAATTATTCGTCTAAGGATAAACGAAACAAATTGCAACCCTACGAAACCTTTGCGAAAAATTAAAAGAGAACCATTTAAATTGTTAAAGTGCGGTGTTTAGTTTTGCAATTTGAAAAATGTTAGATGAAAGATGAATGTTAGATGAAAAATTCATAAACTTCTTTCCTTATTACAATTCGCCGACCATCATTTTTAAAGATATTTCTTGTTACTAAATTATGCCGCTTTTTCAACTTTCGTATTCATTCAAGCGACAAGGCTGTTGAATAGTCGAGCGTTGCTGTCCTCCGACAGCTCTTGTTTAATATGATATCATTAAATAATTGTGTTAAGATTCGCATTTTTATATATTTTAGGAATTTTCAAAAGAAAACATAATACTTTTTTATCAGTTTAGGTTATAGACAACATGCATACAGAAGTAATACATGTAAATTATATGCTGTTTCTCAATAAATTGAACCTATTTGAATTTCATTCAGTAAGGTTTAGGGTACCAATAGTTTCCTCTCTATCTTAGATGTCAAAGTAAGCTTACTTGTATACTTTTGACTTTTGGTTGATAAAGATACATTAAAATGTAACATACGTAACAGCCGCCAGTCAAATGCACCATCTTGAAGAATAAGCAACATTGAAAACACTCCAATAATTGCATTTTTATGCTTTCAATTTGAATAAACCACTTTTACTGAACATGCACACTTAACCGCTATTCTTTTGTTGGATTTAAGTTAACCCTGTTACTATTCTCAATTATAGGATGTCGACAAACCACAGTAAAACAATAATGCCTCTTTCAGCATCACTGTAAAAATAGCATATATTAGCATTTTTATGGTTTCTGCTTCAATCATAGAAAGCATATTGATAATTAACAGTAGACTTGGTTCCAGTATGTGCGCAGTCAGAATAATTTTGACTTTCATTCAAAAGAAATACAGAACATGAGGTTATTCAAGAATCAAATATACGTTACCTATGTTTTAAAGGTCACCTATTCAGTTTCATATTTCGTATATTATTGTTCCAGACTAATGCATAAATCATGCTTATTGGCATTGCAAAGTACCCACTCAGTCAGTTTTTACAACATTACAAACATGAAATGAAACATACATTATGAAACATACGTTACCAAGATTACACAGAACATTAGGTACCATTAAAGCTAGGATAGCTTTCGCGTTTCAATGCACTGTGGTAGTTTCAAGAGCTTGTTATACTTTCAATACGTTATTTTGATATTTATGGAAGGTAAGATTGTATTTATTACTGAACTTATAGAACATCATACATATACAGTACAACATGGATAGTGAAACAAATGTCACCTTTGGTGAAACATATTTCTTCAAATAGTTCTGTTTCTTTGACCATAGTGATTTTAAAATATCACTTATATTGAACTACATAATCATATTACATTTCCTTACCGAAAACATAGATGAGACTCATTGCTCATATTGTGGTTGTGGCAGCATTGTTGTCAATTCTGAGCTCTTACTAAAATTCAGTACTGTGAAAACATTTATTTTCGTGGGCATGAAATTTCGTGGTTTTGGTCAAAATGGCAATTTTGTGGGGATATTAATTCATGGATTTCAACTTTTGATCATAAAATAAATGGGAATTTTACTTGTTCGTTAGGATTAAATTTCGTCGAATGACTCAACCACGAAATCCACGAAAATTAGTCCCCCACGAATATTAATGATTTCACAGTATTCTACTTTTACGTACATCAGTGATATTATCACTTTTAAGTAACTGTAAAAACTTAAAAAAGCTAGGATGGCGCCAGAAATAATTTCTAATATACTGTTTTCGGAGGCTTAAGAAATCCTGGCATTCTATAACGAAATGTTATTCGTCATCGAGTGCATTACACCTTGTACATGTACGGTCGTCATAAGGGATACTTTCTGGTTTTCTCCATCTGCCTGTTTCCACTGCAAGTCTATGAGAGGCTAGTCTTAATCTAGACAGTGCAAACCGAAATATTTTTATAGTTACAATATCCAGATATTCATTAAATTTGAAATCAAATATATTTCTATAAAATATAGCTCTACTCAATTTATGTAAACTTGTTCTTAAGTCTTGTACGTTTACGTCCTTAATACGTTGTTTCAACTGACGCAGAAAGATGTTGACATCCCCGACTCTCTGTGAAAGCCAGACATCATAATAACCTAACCTTGATAATATATGTTTAACCTGTGAAACCCAATTTATTTTCTCTGAATTTAACTCAACATAACTTTTTAAACACTTATAGACCTGTTTAATATATTTATCTTCATTAGAGTTACAGATTTTCAACCAGTTATAATGTTTACATTTCTGCCATTTTGGAGATTCACTCTACCCGTATCTCCATTAAATGACCCGTATGAGCTAAGTAACACTCCTAAATACTTAAATTTGCTAACAATTTCCAATTCTTTATTTTTGTATATAAATCTTATATTTCTGCCAAGTCTATCCCCTTTTCTAAAAACCATGATTTTTGTTTTCCTTGCATTCACTGTTAACTTCCATCTTTCACAATACTCAGCTAAAACATCTAAAGACTTTTGTACCATTCCGTGCTTTTGGAAAATAAAACGATATCATCTGCGTAAAGAAGTAAACAAATCTTTATAGTTCCGATGTCAATGCCTTCAATGCCTTTTAATAAAAATACTTCCTCAATATCATCAAGGTACATGCTAAACAGGAAAGGGGACAGGCTGTCACCCTGTTTCACCCCTAATGTACATACAAAACTTTAGCTTAATAAGTAAAAACTCTTAATCTTTGACTTAACGTTGTTGTACATAGATTTTATAACTTTCAATATATTTCCCCTCACGCCGTATTTAATTAGTTTATACCAAAATCAAATGCCTTCTGGAAGTCTACAAAAGCGCAAAAATGTTTATCGCCCATATTAATACATAGACTTATTAAAGAATTTAGTTTAAATATATTATCAATCGTGCCCATCCCTTTTCGAAAACCAGCTTGAGCCTCAATATAAACAAAATATTTCTCAGCCCAACAATTCGACCTTTCTTTTAAAATACGTGTGAATAGTTTTCCTAAAGTGCTAAGTAGTGTAATTCCTCTGTAATTTGCAAGATCATTTTCGTCACCCACTTTTGGAATTGGAATTATAAACCCTTCAGACTATTTTTCTGGAAAATAACCAATGTTCAAACAGGTTTTAATAATCATTGATTTCAACTCATTTAGATTTGAAGATGAATACTGCTTAAGCCGGTGCTAGGGGGCGTGGGCAGTGTTGCATTTTCCATTACTGCTCATGAACAGACTCAATCAAACCGAGTCTGCAATTTTCACTGTTTGTCTTGTTCTCGCTGCTTCCGAGGGATCTACTTTCCAGATTTTATTATATAATTTATGAAAATAATGTATTAAAGCATCCGCCCCATGTATGAAAAATTAATTCAGAAATAAGTCCGGGCCTCCACTTGTATTTGGGCGTAATTGTTTGATAGCTTTGCGTATTTCATACATAGTGATTTCCGAATCTAGCTTCGCGAACATAACCTGCATTTCTCCATCTAGAAAGCGCTCGTTGAAGTACAAAATATCTTCATCTGCCTGGAAAAAACGATCTTCGGGATTATCAATTGACTTAAAATATACAGCAAAATTGTCCATACTAATGTTTGGTTTTGAAACACTTTTTGTACACTCTTTTAACAGTTTCAAATATGACTTTGCATTTGATAATCTAGCTTCAATGAGTTTATTTGTATTTTGTTTACGATCATTAAATTTTTATAGCTATGACTATTGAAGAGCTAAATACGTCTGTCATGTGTACATGTTTTATCGGTTTTATCGAATTTAAGGCAGTTATTTGGAAATTTGGAAAATGGTGGCCATCTTAATTTAAATAGTCTTTGCAATTAAACAATCAATTTTTGTTGGTAGTTTAACAAACTTAAATCTTGGGTGATTTAATTACTACGTACATAATGACTACTAATAAGACCTAAGCTAGCTTGGAGGAGAATTAAAGTCATCAAAATGTGAAAACATTGGTGGCATTAACTCATATGTATAATAACTTCGGATAAATTTGAAATAGCTGTCATCTTGAATATAGACTTATACTGCTGGATCTTCTTCCCATCGGGAAGGTCCTTGTAGTACAAGTAGTGGATCAAAAATAGACAAAGGTAAAATAGAGCCCAAAAACGGCGGGATGTCCAGTGTGGGACGATGCACTAGGTGGCTCGTTCATACATTTTTGACCACGGGGGATTTTGATAATAGCGCAATTATCTGTCAGTCAAACGGGTTAAATAATATGAATCAGTTACAACAAAGCGGTCAACAACAGGCGACAATGATGGCCACTAACGGTCAGAGTACGGGATTAGTTTATGATGTCGGTGCCGATAAATCAAATGAAAGGGACTATGCCAAATATGATCAATATGATCAATAACGGATCATCTCCTGTGCCAGCTAACATGTGCAATATCACATCAATTCCAAGGTCTCCGAATGCCGGTCAACATAATGGTGCAAGAAATGTTACTAACGATGATATCATGGACTTTTTAACGTTGAAATTATCAGAAGTGACAAGAAGGCTGGAAAAACTGGAAAGTTTAGAAGAGAAAGTAAATAATGTGGATGATAAGATGGATAAACTATGGAAAGATGAGGATACACGTGTGGCTCGATATAGAACGAATCGGTTTTGTAGATAACAGAGTAGAATGAAATTAATTTGACATTGATAGTGCCAGGCAAGAATTACGGCATTTGAAGGAGCAAGGCGACAAACTTCTTGAAACTATCGAGTTTAGAGGCAAAATCTATGATGAACAATTTGATTATAGGCGGAATTGCTGAAGAAGAAGACGAGACACAGGAAAAAACATTGGAACTTGTTAATAAGTTTATGGAAGACACACTAAAGATGCAAACAACAGACCGTAAATCACTTGGTATCCAACGTGTTCAAAGGTTAGGTCGAAAAATTGTCGGAAAGACAAGAAATGTGCTAGCGGTCTTCAATAACTATGAAGATAAAATGAAAGTGAAGGCGTTACGAGACAACATTATTATATGCATGGCCAACATCCCGCAGATGTCGGGGCTCAGCGCAGGACACTTATTCAATCATGTTGAAAGCACGAAAGGACAATCAAAACGCTTATATCAAATACAATAAGTTAATTGTGAACGGCAAAGTATACACGGAGGGTAAATATGGAAAAGTTGAATAGGTCGTAAAGGAAGGTGAGCTTAAAGTGTGTGTGTGGAATGGTCATGGATTATCTAGGGATAAAATAGAAGATGAGTGTTTTGAAACGTTTATATCGGATTACGACATATTTCTATTGGAATCATGGACTAACCAAAAGAGTAATATTGATTTTAAGGGTTATATATGTCATAATTTCTATAGAAAATTTCAAAACAAAAAGGCTAGAAGAATTATATTATAAGGATTGCTTAAATGGGGTGAAAACTCCCCTGCATATAATTGTATTAATTGTAACCTTTTTGATATTCTGGAAGCAGATATTTATGATTACCAGTTGTTAGGATCGGCTATAGTTGCTGGAGATTTTAATGCTAGGATCGGAGTTAAGCAAGATTATATCTCTTGTGATGCAAATATCCCATTCATTAATGATAATAATAATTATGTGACACTCCGTAGATTCGATCAGTAACGCTCATGGATTGCAATTACTTGATATGTGTAAAAATACAGGTGTACGGATATGTAACGGTAGACTAGAAAATAGCGGATCATATACATTTAACAGCGAAACAGGCTGCAGCTTAATTGACTATTTACTGTGTAAGTAACACGATTTTAGTCTTATAAATTCTTTTCAAATACTAGATTTTAATGAGTTCTCGGACCATGCATCGTTGTCATTTTCGGTGGCCTGTGAATGATCAATCGGATCAACAAGTACATAACGGTTACTCATATGTACGATGGGATAATGAAAAGAGAGATATAGATCATTGATATCACAATTACCTCAGCTGAATTCAGTCGTTGAGAGTAACAATGTAAATGATAAAATGGGCATTAATACGTGTGTGAACAAGTTTGTAAACATAATAAATAATGCCGCAGCACCATTGTTTATAAAGACAAAGAGGAAGTCGAGTGTTGGATTTACTTATAAAGCATATCCAGTGAAAAGGTCAGATTGGTTTGATGAGGAATGTTATGGCAAAAAACAGGATTACAGTGCTGCATTGCGCGCCTTTAATGCAGTGAAGAGTGCCGAAAATAGAAATACTCTCAATAAAGATAAAGAAAACTAGTTTTTCGAAACGCACGATTAAAGAAATAGAAGCTCTACGAAAAAAGAGACCAAAAGAGTTCTGGAAATATTTCAAAAAGAAGAAACTTAAAAAAGGCGAAAATATAGATGTTAATAAGTTTTATAGTTATTTTAAGGAGTTATCAGAAAACATTAACATTACAGGTAATGCCGAGTCGGACGAATTTTGTAACAGGCAATAAGATCTTCATGACGTTATATATGAAGAATTAGACAATAAAATTAGTGCTGAAGAGGTCATGAAAGCCAATAAATCTTTAAAACGAGAAAAGGCTTGCTCTACAGACAACTTAATCAATGAATATTTCATCGAAGCTGGTGATATATAACTAGGACATACCGTCGATATTTTCAATAAAATATTTGACAGTGGATACTTCCCAGATCAGTGGATGAAGGGGCTTATTGTTCCATTGTATAAGAAAGGTGATGAAAATGAGACGAATAATTACCGAGGTATCACTTTAATTAGTTGTTTTGCGAAACTGTTTACTTCTGTTTTGAACAACCGGTTAAACTGTTGGTCTTTGAAATACGATATTAATACTGACGCGCAGTTTGGATTTCGCGCAGGATTTTCAACGGTTGATGCTATTTTCGGCCTGCATACTTTGGTGGAGAACATGTTAAACAGTGGTAAAAGACTATATGTTGCAATGGTAGACATGAAGAAAATATTTGACTCTATTGACAGAAATGACATGTGGTACAAATTGGTTAAACTAGGAATTTCCGGGAAATTGCTCCGCTTACTAAGAGCTATGTATTCAGATGTGAGAAGCAAGGTAAAATATTGTGATCAGTATTCAGATTTTATTAATATTGCAATCGGTTTAAAACAAGGGGACATTACTTCTCCTTTGTTCTATGCACTGTTTATTGAAGACATTAAAATCTATTTACAGGGCAATCTTAACGGTATAACCTTGCAAGAAATTACGCTAATGCTACTTATGTATGCTGATGTTATGGGAATCGTTGGTGAAAGTCTAGAAGATTTACAGCGGGATTTAGATTTACTGAACGAATATTGTAACTTTTGGGGCATTGAAGTGATAACTGAAAAGACTAAGATAGTATTTAAAAAAGGTGGTAGACTAACAAGAAGAGAACAGTGGAATTACAATGGAATTGAATTAGAGACAGTGTCAAATTTCAATTATCTTGGTGTGGTGTTTAGCTCGTCTGTTTCGTTCAATATAAATCAGAACGTACTGTGCGGTATGGGGCTTAAGGCAATGAATTTCCGGTTGAACAATTTTAAACATTTTGACTTTAAACCTAGTATATATTGTCAACTTTTTTACGCTTTTGTTGCATCTATTTTAAATTACTCCTGTGAAGTGTGGGGTGTAGTCCATCTAAAGTTTTGCAAAAGGATGTTAAATGTTAAGCAGACTTCTAGCAACTCTAGCATATACCGTGAATTAGGGAGATATCCTTCATATATAAACCGTTATGTTAGAAATATCAAATATTGGTTTAAGACTGATAGACTGTAATAATGGAGTGGGCCAGCCAAATTAAAAACCTTTTGTGCTCAACTGGCTTTGGATATGTTTAGGAAAACCCAATATGTACACAAGAGAAACAATTTCTAAATATCTTCAAGCAAAGAGTTATTGACACTTTTAGACAAGAATGGTTTGAGAATATTAGTACGAACATAGCGTTGTGTACATTGTACAAATATATAAAGTGTGACTTCGGATATCTAAGAGTATCTAAGTTCATTAACAAAATGTGAACGTGCATCACTGACAAAACTGCGAATATCTGCACATAATATGAAAGTCGAAACGGTACGGTATGGAAGAAACAGATTAGAAAGGAATGATAGACTTTGTGAATTATGCAATTCAAACAGACACATTGAAGACGAGAACGATTTTGTGATGCTTTGCCCTAAATACGCTGAATTTAAAAAGAACATATATTCCTAAATATTATTGGAAGAAACCAAGTGTGTGGAAATTTGTAGAACTATTAAATTCAAACAATAACGTGATTGTAAACAAGTTAGCCACATACCTGTTCCAGGCTTTTAAAATAAGAAATTCTAGTATAAATATAACTAAATGTAGATATATACATATAAGAGGATGAAATATACCGTCAGTTATATTACAATGTTACATTTATACTAGAATTTTCTTTTTTTTTTTCTTATCTTATATATATATATATAAGAGAACCGTAAGTTCAAATCCAAAGTTAAGAAATAAATTATCTGTTCTGTTCCGTTCTTGAAAACTTTGCGGTCGAATCTGCTTTTGCAGTATTTTCATTATCTACTCCCATTTGTCAGAATACAAATCGCCCGGAAATGAATCACGAACCATAGGATTGAACAAGTGACATTAAGGTGACAAGTTATCTGATTTTTTAAATTAATTATTCTTTCATTTTGTTTTCCTTGTTGTAAACGCGAGGGTTCTGTTCCTTTATAAAGGGTTAGAAGTTCTTATTAAGAATTCCTGCGTACGTATATGTACTAAAAGTGGTTGGTTTGGTACATCAACCGCTACTTATTTTATTCGGTACATAAAACATCGCGTAGCATTATTTGATAACCAAAGTAAATTATTGATTATTTCAGGCATTAAAAGACGGAATGTCACATAAATTTCCTTTTCACCATCTAACCAGTGTTATCCCTAGGCAAAGCATCCCTATGCAATGCTATGTATGCAATATTCTAGTGCTTTTGTTAGTTTATTCTAATGTTTTAGTGAACGATTACTGGCTATTGAGCATTTAAAATTTGGCTTCTAATAACCCAAAGAACATCTAGCATCCTTGACAGTTGAAACATTTATGAAAATTCCATATGGGCTCCAAAGCCTGAGGTAATATCGTTTGGTGTCGAGCAGCATGGGTATAAAATGTATTATCTCTGTTTTTGTTGCTGTTTTCCTGTCCGAAATACTTCGATGCTTCAATTTTCTATTTTCTCTGAAACTGATGTAATACTAGGGGCAAAACATTCATTATTTACATGCCAAGAGTATTGATTCAATCAGGGTATTGGATGATCTTTTCTTGTTTTTATTACATTTATATAAAATACATATATGAAATGTGACAGAATATGTCCTATAAATAACAATCTATAAAGATAACTGATCGATTACACGTTTTGGGACCTCTCAAGTTGTCATACATTCTGTGATCATTTCAAATGTTCGTGGGGAGAGGATGAAAACATGAAATATAAATAATAAAATTACAGTATATAACGTTAGAAGATATATATTTTTAAGATTTCTTAATATTTCATAGTATGGCCAGCACATGTTTAGATTGAAATTTTGACAAATACATACAAACATAGACAAACAAGTTCTATTTCAAGTCATTACCTTTCCCCATACAATGTTGCCGAGGTTGCACGTGTGACGTTAGAAAAGTTAAAGGAGACATTAATTTGCTCACTGGAACATTTTATGAATTCAGAATGATCATAAACTAGATTAGGTTAATCATAGAGATACCATACTTCCAGGAGTTATTAGCTGCGGATAGATACTGATTATAAATCTTAATTTTCTATTGCGATGTATATATATTGTAAAATGATATTGATGATACAAATGTATCTTGATTCATTTACAATAAGATATTTTTACACTTTATTACACTTAGTTCAAGAATAGGACGTTCCGGGACAGCGTGAATTTTTGTTTAATGAAAACATACAAGGCAATGTTAATCGAGGATAACGTTATACGTTTTAACATTGAAAAAATCAATTGAGTTACTCCATGTGGAAACAAAAACAACTGACATGTCTAACGGCAAAGCGTGACTGAAAGCATGATTTCTAGATATGTTTGTATATTTGCACTCCAGAGTCTTTGATTTTTGATATCCAGCGGTCTGGTTTGCGCAGAAGAAATAGTATGAGCTCTGTATAATACTCCTGGTAATGCATCTCAATCTCATAGGTAGGACAATAGTAGTCATACTTGGGAAATAAAATGTTTTCGTTAAAGACGAAAGATGCGAGATCTGTTTTAATGTTTTTGTGCAGCTTTTCAAATACTTCGTACACGTAGTCGTGGAGACATACCGGTAGTTTACCAGAAGTTCCTCTATAGTTTCTGTTATCAGAAAAAACATGAAATAAACAATTTTTAGAATGTAACTAGTCATTACGTTTTCTGTAACTGAAGTTTCATGTAAGATCGGTTCGTATTTGGACAGCAGAACCCTGGGGCTTATACGTTCATTACACAGGATTTTGGACACCATGTATACATCACGAGCAAGCTGTGGAAGTTGTTTCATGTAGGCACGTTCCGCTGTGGCCGCTGATGGTAGGATTACCGCATTAAAACCTTCAGGACAGGCATCGTCGTCCTCTAAGTGGAACAAAAGCAATGCGCCATCCTGCTGAACTTGTGTTGTATCAAATGGAAGATTATCTAAATCAGCCTTTGAAGGCCACCAACCAGGTATCTGAAGCGCAGGAACAATGTCCACGTTTATTTCAATATTTTTGTATTCGCAACCACTCCACTGAAAAGTAAGTTTACAGTTTGGGTTTATGCTATATTCTTCTCGAACTAAAGTTATGTTTGGATATTCGTATAAATTTAGCTTTTTGACTGCTCTCTCTACATTATCAACAAAGATTCGACAAACACATTCTGCTTTGATGTAGTGATTTTCGTCTTGAAAATCTTCCAGTTCTGCCCCAAACTCTTGCTTTATACTGACAGAAACAGAGGATTGGTAAGGGTTGTCGGACTCTTCTATTTCGCACATTGTCGAAAGTTTATCGAGACGGCATATGAAATCAAATTCATCAGGTAGTCCAACTTTAGTTTCCTCACTCACACTACCTGATGGAAACACTTCATTGTAGAACATCCGGTCCGTATGACCAATATCCTCACAAATGTTTGTGACAATTTCATTTATCGCAGACTTTATTTCACCCGCTTCCCCGTCAAATATAACTTTTCCAATACCAGTGACAGTGAGTAAATCTGAAATTGAATCGCGCTGAAAATACTTCAATCTTTTCTGAATACTGTTACTATCTGGAAGACAAGTGAGGCCTTCTGTACAAAAATATACACACTCATTATGGAATGTTACTTCTTTCAAATGCTCTTTATTATGACAGGGACAAAGTTCTTGTGCTAATAATGCATGCCCACGTTTCTGGGCTATTTGGCACGGAAATTGACCTAGTTTGTCTTGAACTGGGCCTGCACCATATTCTTTCAGTAGTTTGACAATGTCAATGTCGCAGTCAATCCATGCAGCATAGTGTAGCACGGTGTTCCCATGAATGTCTTGTGCGTTCATATCCGCTCCGTTTACAAAAAGAATTTCTAATTTTCTTTTATTCCTTTTATCCAAAATTTGTGACATTAATGCTGTTTTCCTAGTTTTGTTTCGCATATAAATATCAACTTTTAAATTTTCTATGACTTCATAGGCATACATGCGCATCTTAAGTAAAATTACCGGTAATTCCTTCGGGACTTGCTGCCGCATTAAATATGAAACAATAGCAAGAACTTCTGAAGTAATCCGAGGATCCATCTCTTTTAACATGAAGAAAAAGCGTTCCGTGAAAGGCGCAAATGCTATATGATCAAACGGGTAAACCGTCACTCTAGGCATTTCGGCATCAAGACGTACAATACTGGAAATCACTCGAGTCTTCAATCGCTTAACTTAATCGTTTAACTTAACTTCGTAGATATGAATTCTGGAGAGAAAAAAATACGATGTTTTCAACGCTTTTTAAAAAGTATTATCATCACATCATAATCCACTCCAGGGACAACAAGAGTATTTCTCCTTTTTTCGTTAATGTAATTCTATTAATGTCCCTTTGACTGTTTTGTGACCGGTTTAGTTTACTAGTTGCCATGCGTTCTTCTGTCAAAATCGCAGTTCAGTCTCCTTTTAAAGTTCTAACGTTATATGAATAGAATCAGTGTAATGTTTAAAATTAGCTTTTATTCTGAACATTCTGTCATTTTAAATTATAGCCAATATTGGATGATATTTCTCAAGATAGTTAATAACTTTAGAATCATTTATAGACTGATAAATATCTTCATATACAACATTGTGAAATATATCAGCAGGTATGACAGATATATAGGAACAATTCATTTTTAAGATTTAATAATACGTCCAAAGTATGTAAAACAAACACTAACAAAAGATCAAGTTGAAGATATGGCGATATAACTTATGCGCATTCATACAAAAAATAAACCATTTTAAATTTGGAATTGTATTTAATATAGTTATAGATAGGCAACTGTGATTCATATAGCCCTTGTACGCATATATTAAATGAGCCGCGCCATGAGAAAACTAACATAGTGGCTTTGCGACCAGCATGGATCCAGACAGGCCTGCGCATCCGCGCAGTCTGGTCAGGATCCATGGTGTCCGCTTTCAAAGCCTATTGCAAGCGAACAGCATGAAACCCGACCATACTGCGCGGACGAGCAGGCTGGTCTGGATCCATGCTGCTCGCAAAGCCACTATGTTGGTTTTCTCGTGGCGCGGCTCAAATCATTTTAATCCGACTCAACTTGCGAACGTGTGTCTTATGTGGTGCTCTTTTGTTAATTTATACTAACATTTTACTCAACTAAATCTTACCTTAACTTGAAATTTAGAGGATGCCGAGCATTTAAAATTTAATTTTCCGATGTCCGCAATCCTATAACCTTAAGAACATTTACCAGCGTTAACAGTTGAAAAAGTATATATCATTTGGAAACTATGACTCTGAAACTGGAACTTCTGTGCTGAGAGTAGTATAGGCGTCTCTTGAGCTCCACCATCTCTTGGGCGTTACCAATCACGTGCACAGCACGTGCGGCGGCCATCTTGAAGAACAAGTGCGCGGCGGTCATATTGGATCCTATTTTTAGACAGTTTTCAAAACTTGATATCAACAAATGATGGTCTAGTTAAAATTCCCCTCAATGATATCAATTAGTAAGGCAAAATTTCATTCTTGAAAATAAATTATATTGAATCAAATCAGGTATATAATTGCTGTTTCAATTTATTTCAAATATGTTTCTTGCAGAACTCCAATTTCATTATCTGTTAAGTCTTTTATATTTTTTATAAAAGTTATGGTCTTCTTACATCTTACTTGGGTCATTAAAGTAAGGTATTCTTTATTGGCTAACAAAATGTATTCTTTTTCCCCTAATCAACACAACTGCGCCTTCAAATGACTATTTGGAATTTCGAGTAAAGGGATTTTCGAAATTGTGGGGATTTTAACCTCATCATTTTTGCCAATGGGAGTATGATTACCGACTGAAGGGTTACAACAAGCCTGTTATTTCTGTTGAGAGGGTTTTGACCCCTGACCCATTTTTGAACCAAGCTCCCCACAAAATTAATTGATTTTACTGTAAACGTATCAATATGTGGATGATGACTTACCTTTAAAAACACCTATTTAAATTTTAATACTCTGTTGTGGTAAGATACAAAACAGCTAAAATTAATACTGTCTGACTGCTAAGTATATAGGATCATTAAAAAGAAAACAATCACTTTGCTGAGTTTTTGACATATTAAAGTAGTTTTCAGAAATATTGGTAAGGTTCTAATTGAAAGGTATACCTGTCTAGTGCTACAGAACTTATTTTTAAACATCCTCAGTGTTACAGATACAGGATGGTAAACATCACTTTAAAAGAGCAAATACATACATTAATAGAAAGGCACGTTTTTTCATTCTGCCTATACCATGTCTTGGTCAATGAACCTAACTAAAGCAAGCAATCATTTTAAATCAGACTATATGACAACATACATATATTGATACTTTTATTACAATAATTATAATAAGTTTGTTTGATCTTGCCAAAAACTAACTAAGCATTTTATTTGAGTGTCCAGTATAGAGTAACACCGAGCAAATCACGTTTTACAAATCCATTGGCTGCTAAATAACTTGTAACTCAATACCCTTCTCCAGCTCAGTCATTTTTGTTCTGTTAACCAGCTTTTCACGTTATCAAATTTAACAGTTTTATGAACAGTTTTTGTTCTTTACTGTGTTCAGTGATTTTGCTATTTACTTTGTTGGCATGTGCATTTTGGAGTCTTTAATCTCTGATCATGTCAAGGGACTCTTTTTCCCGCCTTGTATCTTTGTAAATCAACGGCCACTACTTTATCCTAAAACACTTCTCTTGTGCCTTTAAACTCTTTCTTTTACAGTACAACATTCAACTCATTTGTATGCATTCGCGAATCATCAACCTTTCAGTGCATTTAACCTTTCTTTAACTGTTTTGCATGCCTTCATGTATCATCATGTATTTATTCCTTACTATGACCATACTGTCAGCTTCAATTTCTTTTATCTCACTTGAATGCCTTCATGAATCATCAGCCATTTTCATGTATTTACTCTTTATTACGTCAAAACTGTCAGTTATAACTTCTTTTATCTCACTTAATGCCTTCATAAATAACCATCTACTTTCATGTATTTACTCTATTACAGACAAAGTGTCAGCTACAACTTCTTTAATTGCTCTTGAATGCCTTTATGAATCATCAGCACTTCTAGTGTATTCATTTAATCCCTGTTTTACAACCAAACATTCAGTCTTTAAGAATCATCTGCTGTTTCAGTAACATTAACTTTTTCTTTTGTTGTTGACTTTTCACCTACATCTTCCTTATGCCTTTGCAAGTCACAAGCTGTTTCAGTATCTTTACTTTCTATATTCACAACTGTCTTTTCACCTACAATATCTTTAAATGGCTGTGTATTTCTTTGTAGTTCATTAGCTGTTTTAGACTTAACCGATTTTTCAATTATTATTTTCTCCCTCCAATAGTAAGTCAGAGCAGATGTAGAAAGTAACTGGAAAAAGCCTAACAATGCTATTGA
Organism: Mercenaria mercenaria; assembly: GCF_021730395.1. Taxonomy (NCBI): domain Eukaryota; kingdom Metazoa; phylum Mollusca; class Bivalvia; order Venerida; family Veneridae; genus Mercenaria; species Mercenaria mercenaria. The sequence goes on from NC_069364.1 coordinate 94,588,542, forward strand.
AGGAAAATAAACGTCAATTTCCACACAGCTGTCAGTATTTTCTTTGTTCACAAACACTGGATCTGAAAGTACAACTCAAAGAGTGTAAATGTTACAGATAAAACATGCTCCAAATTTGCTAATCTCGTATTTCGTTAAAGGTTAAAACCTTTGACATAATTGTTTATGATACGTAAAATATCATAAATGAAATGTGGAAAAGATAAACTGAAGTGATGAAGAAAATCAACACAGAATAATGTGTTTACCTCCGAGCCCAACCCTAAATAGAGATCCAACTTTCATAGATTTTGCAACTGTCCCCTCTTTCTCTTCCTGTGATCTCTTTCTTCTGTTTGTCTCCGGTATTGCAACTGTTCCATTGCACTTATACTGAAAGCAAAGTATGTTCATGTTTTTATTTTTATTAGGTATTGCAACTGAACTATTGCAGTTATACCGAAGAGAATACACTTTCATTATTCATAAATACTACATTGTTTGTTACAGGTATTGCAAATGTACTACTGCAGTTTTATATTGAATGGAATAAACTTTCATTATTCATATATTCTAAAAGGTTTGCTACAGGTATTGCAGTTATACTAAATGGAATACACTACCATTATTTATATGTACTGAATGGTTTATTACAGGTAGTGCAACTGTACTATTGCAGTTATACTGAAAGGAATACACTCTCATTATTCATATATATTGAATGATTTGCTACAGGTATTGCAGTTATACTGAAGGCTCAATATTTCATGTATATATAGCATACTGAATATTTTGAGCGATTCTTTTCATAAAACAAGTAATATTAAACAATAAAATAAAACAAGTGGGCCAAGATGGCCCTAAGTCGCTCACCTGAGAAACACACCATAACAGTGTAAACATGTGTGTGACCTAGTGATTTCATGGAAACAAATATTCTGACCAATTTTCATTAAGATTGGACCAAAAATATGGTCTCTTAAGTGTAAACAAGTATTTTCTTCGATTTTGACCTAGTGACCTAGTTTTCTGATCACATTTCATGAAGATCCTATTGCATACACAAGGTTTTTGTTTGATTTGACCTAGTGACCTAGTTTTTGACCCCAGATGACCAATATTCAAACTTTCAATCTTGGCCTAGATTTCATCAAGGTTATCATTCTGACAAAATTTCATGAAGATCAGTTGGAAAATACAGCCTCTATCTAATACACAAAGTTTCTTTGATTTGACCTAGTGACCTAGTTTTTTACCCCAGATGACCAATATTCGAACTTGCTCTAGATTTCATCAAGGTAATCATTCTGACCAAAATTCATGAAGACTAATTGAAAAATACAGTCTCTATCGCATACACAATGTGTTTTTTTTTATTTGACCTAGTGACCTAGTTTTTGATCCCAGATGACCCATTTTCTAATCTGGCCTAGATTTCATCAAGGTTATTATCCTGACAAAATTTCATGAAGATCAGTTGAAAAATACAGCCTCTATCGCATACACAAAGTTTTTCTTTGATTTGACCTATTGACCTAGTTTTTGACCCCAGATGACCCATTTTCGAAACTGACCTAGATTTGATCAAGGTAATCATTCTGACTAAAATTCATAAAGATTAATTGAAAAATACAGCCTCTATCGCATACACAAGGTTTTCTTTGATTTGACCTAGTGACCTAGTTTCTGATCTCAGATGAACCATTTTCGAACTCGGCCTAGATTTCATCAAGGTAATCATTCTGACAAAATTTCATGAAGATCAGTTGAAAATTACAGCCTCTATCGCATACACAAGCTAAATGTTGACAGACGACCGACATCGAGCGATCACAAAAACTCATTGGTGAGCTAAAGATATACATGTAGTTAAGTTCTGAAGATACTTCTTATAGTGATCCACAAATTAGAAAATATCATTCTAGTATGCAACAACAATACAAGAAAAGATTTCTTTTTATCAGTATAAAACTGAGTTTCATAACATTGTGTGATTACAGTTATCAATCCTTGTTTAAACTGCAACAGGCTTTGAACCAGGAAAGATCATCCAAATATAGCCTGCTTGCGGCAAATGATTATGCCTTTGTGACCAGTGCAGACCAAGATCAGCCTGCACATCCATTCAGTCAGTGAAATTTCAGTGAACATCCCTTTGAATAATAAGTGGTACTGCCCAAACTGAATGATGGACCACTCCAATTTAGAAATATAGCAGGGTAAATGTTTAAAAGTAACATTCTGTATCTTAGAGTATCAAACCTTTACACATGGGGCATAGCACACTTCTACAAGACAGGAAAACAGCATGCCAGCTGGTTCAGGATTTGATGATGTGGTTCGAAACATTTGGAATTTGTTCTGTACTGCACCGACAGAAGTTTTGTTGAATGTATCAAATAAATCCTCATCCACGGGACATCTGTCCACGACTAACTGTATCCCAGAAGCTTCACAAGATTTAATGTTTATGTCAAGCAGCTCTAAAAGTATAAAATGTCCAGCAAAAAAATAAATACTTTATCATTTGGAAATCATTTTATTCTTAAGAAATGAAAACTAAAATATTTTTGTACAGTAACTTTTCAAACATGGGTTAAGATGTAAAAAAAATCATTTGATTACATGGTTTGGTTAAAATTTTAATATTTTATTAAGAACTTTGAGCATCCTAAATTTCAAAACTTTCAAAAAAAAAGTACTTCAGTAATATTTAAGAAATTTGCAAAAAGTACACAGCTTCATTGCTGTTCTGATAAGTATAGATCTGGTAAGTAACATGTCTTACCATCAAATGTATTTCTGAGTTCAATAACCATCCTGATGTGTGTGCCAAGTTTAATATAAGTCCCAGATGCTAGCTGTCTGTCACCGTCATAAAATTTCATAGATGCTCTAGCAGAGATAAGAACAAACTGGGTGTTTTTGTCAAACTCTTCCCTACAATAGAAGGTTCAATATTTCCTGTCTAATATAAATATAAAGCCGTACAAGTATTTTTTTCAAAATGATGCAATAAACATAATTATGGCAGATATCTCTGTCCTCAATCTATTTGGGAGGCCATTAGATGAAAACTGTTCATAGGCAAGAACTGTAGGTATTGTTAAATGACAGAACTACATAACTGCAAATAATGTTAACTACTTTCATCTGTCACTTGTAAAACTGAAAACATTTAAATGTGCCTAAAATGAATAAATTTGAAATAACTCTGTTCTCGATTTAACAGCAACCAATGCAGTTAGGAATATAAATATGTGACCTTGCCAGACTATACAGTGACCTTGCCAGACTATACAGTGACCTTGCCAGACTATACAGTAACCTGACACCCTTCATATGTTAATAGGCCATACATCTTGTCTCGTCCATCATTCAATTTGGGCAGTACCATTTATTATTTGAAGAGGTGTTCAATGAAAAATTACTGACTGAATAGTGAACAGTGCAGACCATGATCAGCTTGCACGGATGTGCTGATCTTGGTCTGCACTGGTCGCAAAGGCAGAATCTGTTGCCACCAGTAGGTTAAAGGTTAAAGGTGACCAGTTGTTGAGCTGCTTGCTAAGAATGGTTTCTGTTTGCCTACCTGCCTGATTACTGCCATTAAAGGCTAGGAGCTGGATGGTGAATGAGTACATGCTTATATTACTGTTCCTCTTCAGGTAGTTCTGCATGTCTGATAAACCGGAAGTGATGGTGCAACATAATTTGTTCAGATAATGAAGAATAAAGCATTGCCTTGGTACACAGTAACAAAAATCATTTTGTAATTTAATGGCAACCTGTGAGTAAATTTAGCAGTACAACCGCAACATTACTATCTTTCAAAAGATACAACATTCTATTTAAAATATTGGCATGTAATATAATTCTAAATAATGCCTTAAAGGCACTGGCCTCCAGATCGTTCGAAAAAAATATTTTTTTTTTAGATATCTTGAAATTAATGCTGTATTTCTTAAGAATGCTTACATGTTAGTTTTGAAGTAAAAAGTATATTTCTGGGAATGGACGAAACATGTTAGTTTTTAAGTAAAAAGTATATTTCTGGGAATGGACGAAACATGTTAGTTTTGAAGTAAAAAGTATATTTTTGGAGTTAGTTCTTCGCTTTATCTATTTCTTAAGAATGCTTTGAAACTTAATTACTGACAGACTATATGTTATAGAAACACATAAGAATTAGCTGTTTTTACTACTTTTTACGATGAAAATGGATAAGCGTTTGTAACGCTTTACTTGAGGTCTGGATTATAAATATCTATATTTAACGCTCATTGAACACTAAATCCTCTATAGTGGTATTGGTAATGATAGCAGGAAACTTCTTTATTGTCGCGGCAGTCTGGGTTCGATTCCTGACGCGGTCATCTTTTTTTTCTTGATATGGCATTTTTACAATAGTTTAGAAACAAAAACTCATATTCTAATGTTCATATTATGACCAAACTTCAATTTGAAAGATAATTCTTTTAGCCAAAATCTGGAGGTCAGTGCCTTTATTAACATCAGCTTGAAATATTCAGATCTTTTTAATTATTGCCAAGTATCTCAAAAACAAGCACGCATCCATATACTTTTTTCATCATACTACAGACCATGTTTATTTATGACTGTGAGAAGTTTCATTAAAATCTACATTGCAGGAAAATTTCATTAAAATTGTCATTTTCCAACAGACATCTATAATAAAAACTTTTTTTAAACTAGAGCTATCACTAAAGGTGATGAATGTACCCCCCACATGCACTGATACAGTACATTGCAATTTGACGCACACAAGATTGCATAATTATGTGAACTGTATGTATATAGACTGTATGTATACAGTATAGTAACAAAAAACAAAGTCCCATAACTATGCAGAATATTTATCTAAAAGAATGTAACATGCACCATGCACAACTAGGGTTGGTACTGATCACTTGTGTGAAGTTTCATTAAATTGTGTGCAAGGGTTTGGTAGATTAGGCACGCACAAGATTGCATATGCAGACTGTATGTACATAGTATGTTAACAAGAAACAAAGTCCCATAACTCTGCAATTTTTGTCACTGAAAGAACCTAACATGCCCCATGCACAACTACTGTTGTTACTGATCACTTGTGTGAAGTTTCATTAAACTGTGTCAAGGGGATGAGGAGAGATGGTGCGCACAAGATTGTGTCTATGTATATAGTATAGTAACAAAAAAACAAAGTCCCATAACTCTGCAAATTTTTTTTCTGAAAGAACCTAACATGCCCCATGCAAAACTACTGTTGTTACTGATCACTTGTGTGAAGTTTCATTAAACTGTGTCAAGGGGATAAGGAGAGATGGTGCGCACAAGATTGTGTCTATGTATATAGTATAGTAACAAAAAAACAAAGTCCCATAACTCTGCAAATTTTTTTTTCTAAAAGAATCTTACATGCCCCATGCACAACTACTGTTGGTACTGATCACTTGTGTGAAGTTTCATTAAATTGTGTCAAGTGGATGAGGAGAGATGGTGCGCACAAGATTGTGTCTATGTATATAGTATAGTAACAAAAAAACAAAGTCCCATAACTCTGCAAATTTTTTTTCTAAAAGAACCTATCATGCCCCATGCACAACTACTGTTGGTACTGATCACTTGTGTGAAGTTTCATTAAATTCTGTCAAGGGGATAAGGAGAGATGGTGCGCACAAGATTGCGTCTACGGACAGACAGACAGACGGACCGACAGACAGACAGACAGACAACCTGAAACCAGTATACCCCCCCTTACAACTTTGTTGTTGGGGGGTACAAAAATAAGTCTAGCAAATTCAAGCACACACCCCATCTTTTTTATTTGTATATTCTGAAGTTTTGAGAAATCAAGGTTTTATCAAGTCATACATTGTAGACAAAAATTTTGATTCAAATGTGCAGAATTACCTTAAAGGGGATGACACTATAATAAAACAAACACTTTATTTCTACCCTTTATACTGAACTTTCATGTATTTTCATATATTTGCGTAATGGTAATAAATCAATACATACTTGTTATGTGCCATATTTTTAGGAGTAATATCACTCTGGTCCAAAAGGCAGGTAAATCTTGTCTTCACATCATGCACAGATTGAATGCCCACATTTCGTTGGACAACAAATGTAAATGCAGTATTCTGTAATAATGTTAATGTATTGTAGTTTTAGAACTGACTTGGCAAAAATCAAGTTTCTTACAATTTGTTCAAACTGGTGTTTTATGAAATTTATCTTATAATAATTGGTATGAACTTACAAGCTCTTTTATTTCAAGGAAATCATGTTTTTACAAAAGCTTGAATACAGAGTAGGGTGTATTTGGTACAGGGGTTCAGTGTGTATGGAGATACTAAGAAATAATATAGTTCCACGAAATTTGGGCCATTTTAAAAATAGATTATGTGAAATTGTAAGAAAAATTGTCCTAAAATGCCCCTGTGTGTCATCTTAATATTAAAGCATGCTAATTTTTAATACCAAAATGTGAACAATTAACCATTATAAGAGTAATAAGTTAACCCACTTTATACTTTAATATAGTTACAAACACCATACATACATATCCTAAGTCACACTCATTGAAGTGGCATGAATACGTCACCGTCCCATTTTCGGGAAACTGTATGTTATATGCTTCAGTACCATGTGTAATGTACATCACACCCCCTTCTTGGCAGTCAAAGATTTCTAACACTACTTGACGAAACAAACAGGACACAAGACTAACTGCAAAAGATAAAATTTTGTTCTCCCTTTTTCAATTCTTGCTCTCTAGTAACTGATACCTGTTAAGATGGCAGAATGTTTTTAATTATATGCTACTGTAACAATAATAACTGCTAGTAGTAAATTGTTTTGCAGATTTCAACAAAACGTTTCTTTTACTATCCCATTCAACAAACAAAAGCTATCACAGGAGACAGCGCTCGGCTATCTGGATAGTGAAACTGGGTACACCTGAGGAAGCTGTAGCTGTCACTTAATGACTCCAACTTGGGTGATGATACTGGACAAAAAGGCTATCAGTATTGAGCAGAATATGCTTAATGATATAGTGCATTTTTAACAAGAGCTGTCTGAGGACATCAACACTTGACTATTCAACAGCCTTGTCAAATGAATGAATACAAGTCAAACAAGAGCTGTCTGAGGACAGCAACGCTCGACTATTCAACAGCCTTGTCAAGTGAATGAATATTAAAGTCCAAAAAGGAGCATAATTTTGTGAAATTGCAACACAGGGTTAAGAAACCTGTACAATCCATATAAGCTCATGACAATGGGTAATTGTGTGAAGTTTCAATCCATTCCCATTAGGGGGTACAGAGATACCAGCTTACATACAAAACACTAACCAAAAATTCCCAAGTCAAAAAAGGGGCATAATTCTGTAACAAGAGGGCCATGAAGGCCCTGTATCGCTCACCTGACCTATTGACCTAAAGATCATCAACATTAACATTCTGACCAAGTTTCATTAAGATATGGTCATAAATGTGCCTAAGGAAATGTATAAATATTAGACATATTGTAATATATTTGCAAAATATTTGCATTAAAAATTATGTTTTTAGATGGAATTCATTAGAAACGCAAGTTTGAAAAATTATTATTAACTCCCTTTGCCTATCTTGGTTGCACAACCAACCCGTGCAGAAATTATTCCCAGGTAAAAGAATTTCCTGGGAAATCTTTAAATCCTGGTATGAAAATCCTGGTATTCAAGAAAAGCTAGGATCCTGGGATTTTTAGGACCTAGGACCAGGATAAAACCAAGAAAATACCAGGAATTTAATGTTATAATAAAAATAACAGGGAGACCTAGGAATTTAATATATTAAATACCCGGAAAACCAGGAGGAGCTAGGAATTATTTTTTCAGATTTGTAAGCTACACACAAAAAGTCTAATTCCTGGTATCCTGGTACCTGGGAAAAGTAGTCTTCATACAATTCCCAGTAAAGTCCTGGTAGCCAGGAATAGAAATTGGCAGAAAAAGTTTTAAGTCAGAACAATGGGAAAAGTTTTTTTAAACTCATTAATTCAATACTTTCCTCTTTTTTTTATACAGGTACAGGTATTCAAAAAAATTGAAATGAAACAAGAAATCTAAGTTAGAAAAAATCACTTCTTTATAGTTTGCAAAAAAACACAAGTTTCTAAATTAATTAGATATAGTAAGGCGTAAAAAAAAATTTGTTTGTTTCCGGTATCCCGACCTACCCTAAATTTTTGGCCCGACCCTAAATGTTTTTATTGCCTTGGAGAATATTTTTTTTCAACTTTTTAACAAAAAGATGCAAAACTGCACTTTTTATGCTTTAAACATAGCCAGTGATGCTAGAAATCAACTTACTGATGCTCTAAAGGCATAACCCCCTTATCTGCAATCATTTTTTGACAAAAAAATAATTTCCGAAAAGTCCCCCTTAATAAAAAAAAAATTCCAAAAAAAAAAAAAAAAAAAAAAAATTCCGACCTACCTACCCACCCTAATTTTTTTCAGCATGTTACCGGAAACAAAGAATTTTTTTTTAGGCCTTAGCAATATACTAAATACAATGTATGATAATGATAGCCTTTATTTGTAATACATTGAGTACTTTCATTCTAATCTTCTACATGACTTGATGCAGCGACGAATCAAATTAATAGAGAAATAAATATCTCAGGGTACATCCCCATCAAAATGGGGGAAATTTACAGTACTTAAATTGACATAATCACTCTTGTCGTAACTTTTGGAATGCATAACAGATCGAAGTAGGTATTACTTTACATGGAAGGTCGCACCTATGTTAAATCGTGAGATTTTTAGTTGAATGTGATATACTAGTCTGAAGCCTTTGATTCTTTTAGAACATGAGAGTGATACATTGTGTCATTAATTGCCATATTAAAATGCATTTATGTAGGTGTTGTAAAGTTCAATGAAACTAATGGTCGGAATTCTTCAGATTGTTTGACATGAGAATGATCTCGTCATAAACTCTTAGTATCATGCGTCGGGCTGTCACATGACTTTTCCCTGAATCCAATCAGCCATCATATCATATACGTAAAGTCTAGTTTTTAAAACGAAACCGCTATTTAAATCATTTTAATATAATTGTTTCTTTTCTTTATTATTGAACATCTCAAACAATAGCACAAACAAGTATATAAGTAAAACATTAAGTTTCATTAGGGTTAAGTGTCATATAGCCAAAGAAAGGTATTATTCTGCTAGTCTGTTGCATCACCATAACATGATTAATCTATACTTTGACTGATTCACAGTCATTAGATATCTAAGGGTCAATAAAATATTCTGCTGTTCAGTTGAGAGAAAGATAACTGATACCAGATGGTATTATATTTAGAAACCTCATCAAGATAAGAACCAATGAAAATGAAGATGCAATGTTTGGCTGCCGAATCTTAAAAAGTAGTCCCAATTTTTTTCTGTTTCTTTTACTATTACAATCATCTATGCAAATTAAATCAGTAAATACTTTAACAAATCCCCCCTTGTACTGTACATACAGATATTATTAGCACTCTAAATGTTCAATTCAGAACTTCAGTATACCAAAGGAAATTGCCCATGAATATGAAAATTTGAATGAACTGTAAACAGGAAGTTCTTGGAGGAAAACAAAATGGAAATAAACTTTGTTGCTAGAAATTTTAAAATGGCTATTAGACAGACATTAGGTAAGTCTCTTATACTAATTTATTTCAAAAAGTAATTTAATTCAGAACACAACAAGCTAGATTAGAAAATATTAGATGGAAACAGGAACTTTATCAATCACAGAGACTTTCACCTGATTACAGGTATTTTTTGTCAGGAATTTACAAACATTAATGCCTTTAAGCAGCAATATATTTATATCTTTTAGAAATTTAATGTTGTTTTTTTTTTCTTGTAGAATTTTTAGGTAATTATTACTGTGATTGCTATATATCTATGGCTTTACAAGCCTGTCCAAACACTTAGTCATAAAAATATTTTTCAGAAAAAATGTGTTTATCAGAAGTATATGTCCTCAGAAACACACATGCATGAATCATGATCTTTGACCACACTGCAGAATAGATTGGGATCACAGAGAGACATCATCAAACAGATCATATATTATGTTTCAATCTGGTAAATATTTTAACAAACATTGCAATTTATAGTGTTAAATTGGATAATCAATGTGTACTTTTGATTTTTAATTATTTCCCCTTTTGCCTTTTTAAGCCCTAAGGTTGTATTTTTTACAACATTGGTGCCAATCAATTTGAGTGATTTTCCAATTTTTGTAGCTAGGTACTCTGGCAAAAGATAGAGTTGACAGAAGCTTATGGAACAGTTAAATACTAACTGAAATTGAAATCAACAGATAGATGATTGTAATAGTTAGATGATTGTAAAAGCCAAGATATAAGATATTAATATTTAGTTTTTAAATCCAATTGTTATTTAAACTTTAGTTGTTATTACTGAGGTACTCACTAAAATAATTCTCTTTAGTACTTCCTTTTTATTTTATTCTTCTTTCGCGTATTAGTTTTTCACTGATGATTTTTTTCTTTTTACTTAACATATAACTAAATCGGTGCCGTAATGAGTCGAGGACCCCATTGGAAATAAGTGCTCTTCGAGCTACTTTCATGGGTTATCCTTGGTATAAGATCAGCGGAGAATAATTTAGGAAGCACGACTAAACTTGAAATAACTTTTTTATGATTTTTATTAGTATTAAATCTTGTCTTTTTATAACTTTTATCAAACTATCTATTTGTATTCTTTATCTATGTTTAAGCAATATTATGTGAATGTAAGTCACATGTTAGTTTTAGAATTTGTTCGCTTTGTTTTAAATATCTTACAAAACTTGTCTTACTTAATGCGATATTTCGATCGATCGATCGATCGATCTATCTATCTATTCTATCTCATCCATCCATCCATCCATCCATATGATCCATCCATCCATCCATCTGTGGTAACAGTTAATATAGATAATCTTATATTGTTTAAATTATTTTTATGCCGCCGAAGGGAGGCATATAGTTTTTGAACCGTCTGTCCGTCTGTCGGTCTGTCAGTCTGTCCGCAATTTTCGTGTCCGGTCCATATCTTTGTCATTGATGGATGGATTTTCAAATAACTTGGCATGAATGTGTACCACAGTAAGACGACGTGTCGCGCGCAAGACCCAGGTCCGTAGCTCAAAGGTCAAGGTCAGACTTAGACGTTAAAGGTCATTTTTTCATGATAGTGCATTCGTGTCCGGTCCATATCTTTGTCATCCATGGATGGATTTTCAAATAACTTGGCATGAATGTGTACCACAGTAAGACGACATGTTATGCGCAAGACCCAGGTCTGTACCTCAAAGGTCAAGGTCACACTTAGACGTTAAAGGTCATATTTCATGATAGTGCATTGATGGGCGTGTCCGGTCCATATCTTTGTCATTCATGCATGGATTTTAAGATTATTGGGCAAGAATGTGTACCACAGTAAGACGACGTGTCGGGCGCAAGACCCAGGTCCGTAGGTCAAAGGTCATAAACTCTAACATCGGCCATAACTATTCATTCAAAGTGCCATCGGGGGCATGTGTCATCCTATGGAGACAGCTCTTGTTATATTAATGATTAGTGATCAATGATTGTTATTTACATGTATTTACGTTGTCATTTTCAGAAATTGTTTGAAAAAAGTTCCCGAACACGACTCCAGTGCTTCCAAAGCTGTCTAAAGCCAACAGAACTCCAAAAATGTTGTTGTTTTCTTTTGTATAAACTTTCAATCAATTATTATTTAATAAATTTTGAACTTGAATAGAAATAATTATTATTTTTTATTATTTTTCTCAAGAAATTTCCTGGGATCCTGGTTTTCTTAGATTTTCCTGGGATCCTGGTTTTCTTAGATATTCCTGGGATCCTGGTGTTCCAAGACTTTCCTGGTTACCAGGTAGATTCCAGGATTTTCCTGGCTACCAGGTAGATTCCAGAATTTTCCTGGTTACCAGGTAGATTCCAGGATTTTCCTGGTTACCAGGTAGATTCCAGGATTTTATATTCCTAGGTCATCCTGGAAAATTCCTGTTCCAATACCGCGCCTGGTATTTTCCTGGTCCCAGGACCAGGCGTTTCCTGGGAAATTCCCAGGAATATTTACCAGGATATTCCTGGGAATTTCTGCACGGGAAGATAGATTGGAAATAAATGAATTCAGAAGCTACATACAGCTTTTAAACTTGCATTTTGGTTCAGATTGTTCAATAGTTGATATGTCTATCAAATGCAAATGTAAAACTAGACATTGTATCGAAATAAAAAGAAATACCCAGCTTTTTATATACTTTCATATTAAAGGGGAGTAATTACAAAATTTTATAATTATAATAACATCTACATTTCAAATAGGAATCTAACTCTATGTAATCGGTCTTTTTGTTCCTTAAATAATTCTCTACCAGAATATACAAAAAGTAAAAAATGTCATTAAAAGTTGTTTAAATGTGACTGACCACCTTTAAGATATGTAAGTGCTTTTTTGCATTGTTTTAAAGAAAAGAAAATGATATTCAAATCACTGAACTTAGTGCAAATATCAATTAAAAACCAATAATTACCGGTATGTTGTTAATACCAGGTAGATAAATGGTTTATAGCGGCGGAAGAACAATTCATCAGATAATAGTTTGTACTGTTTTTCAAGGAATTTGTTTAATTTTTCAAAGTTTCTTTTTAAGAGTTTTACTTCAGTTTAGACCACAATTACTGTATGTGCTTGTGAACAATTGTAGAAAATATTATAAGTCTTCTTATAAAACAATGCATTAGATAAGGGGTTTCACATTCTGAGTACATTTTCGTATGTTTTTCTTGAAAAGGGGAAAATCTGGGTGAATTCAACAGTTTCACAATAGATACACTACTTATTTGGCAGATGTGAAATAAGTACATGAACTTGTTAAAGGACATGGCTTAAAGAAGCTGCATAAACATTTTGGGTATTTGATCTTTTCAAGGAAAAATAAGTTTTCTAATACCACTTGCATTTGGTCTCCATTAAATGTTCATTAACATTAAGTCACTGTTAAATTTTGATTGGAAGGTAGGTGCATTTTCTTTTGGGTGGTGATCAAATATTCATGTATTAAGGCTTTCATTGCCGGACAGTTACATATTGTGTGAGTTTTTGTTAAACATAACATTGACAGGAAAATGTGTCATTTGATGATATTCCAGCCTTTCCGGTACTAGAGGAAGAATCCAGGTGCCCATCAGGCACGTAGGAAGCATTTTTTGGAGTGGGGGCGGGAGGGCGGCACACATTTTGAAAGTCAGCCGACCTATAACAATTTTATTTGTTAAAACATCAAAAACAAATACAAAACTGCAGGGCACAGCTAAAGTTGACTCGTTGTCAAAAGATTGCAAAGAGAATTAACTTAATTGGTCAAATTATTGGGAGGGGGCTGTTCTTATGGCCATACCCCTCCGTGCATGGTACAAGAGGAAAACATCAGGTGCCCCTCCATGCATAGTACTAGAGAAAGACCTCAAGTGCCTCTCCAGGCATGGTATTAAAGGAAGCCCATGTGCCCCTCCATGCCTGGTACTAAAGGAAGACTCCAGGTGCCCCAACATGCATGGTACTTAAGGAAGATCCCAGGTACCCCTCCATGCATTGTTTCAAGCACAACCATCCAACTAGATGGCTTCCTCACCCGAGAGTTCTGCACCACAAGCAAGGTTTTCAACCCACAGGGGTGAGTTTAAACTCGAAACTCACTTTTCTTACTCGAAACTCACTCGAAATTCACTTTTTTAACTCAAAACTCACTACTCAAAAAACAAAGAAATCCTCAAATTTATTTGAGCTATAGGTAGTTCGAACCAACTGAATTTCAAATATAATTAGGTAAGCTTTCTAGAGAAACATGATGTACTACATATCTTACTTAGCAATTGACTAAAGAAAGTATGGAAATAATATGAATTACAGTTTTATGCTTATTCAAACAAATCACATTAATTGTATACCGTATGAAGATAGAGGTTTTATAAGGACCATAGGTCAAGAGCATAGCAGGCTGAGTTCGTGCAAATGAAGTTGAATGTACCATAAACCTTTATACCATGCACGCAACGCTTTTTTATCCATAAAACCTTTTTTATATATACTACACGAGGCATATAACAGTCAAAAACATGTTTTTACTGTGTTTTTTGCCTCTAAAAACTAACCAAATCCGGGAGGTTAAGAAGTTTACTAACTAGAAAATTTTAATACAATATTCAAAAACACATCATAAAATGCATATATAGTATATTGCACATACTTTTTCAACTTAAAAAATCAATTAAAATCATCATTATTAATTACGTTGTAAAACTTCTAATCCATTCTCTATAGCTGAATCCATTGTTAAAATATTCATTCTGCCCATGACTTCTTTTCTTATTATGCACTGTGCTATTAGATAAGACTTACTGGTATCAATAGTATAAATAGTTTACACATATTTATTTAATCTAACCAATAAGAAGACTATTATAATAATTAATATGATTTCATTTACGAATTATTGTTTTTACATAATTATGATTGAAGACAAAGGGCAATTCTGACCTTTTTAATTTTTTGGTGTATAATCAAAACTAGCCAGACTAAAATGAAAGACAAAATTAAACCTCAGCTCATGTGCTCACCACCTGTTAACTAAATGCTGATTAAGATCTCTATCCATAGGAGAAATTTATTGCAGTGTGCCATACTGTGTGATCGGTCAGCTAACAGTTTATCATGAGATATCGGTCACAAGCTCTGACCAGAGTTTACCAGACTAGATAATCAGAGCCAAGACTGATGAAGTCAATATATATAAAAGAATTATTTTTTCTAAAAAAAAAAAGATTATCTAGTCGCTCGCCAGACTATGAACAAGTGTGTAAAGTTCAATCCATTCCAATAAGTAGATACTGAGATACCAGCTTACATACAAAACTTCAACCAAAAATTTCTAAGTCAAAAAAGGGGCATAATTTTGTAACTAGAGCTATCACTAAAGGGGATGAATGTAACCCCCGCATGCACTGACACAGTACATTGCAATTTGACGCACACAAGATTGCATAATTTGTGGACTGTATGTATATAGACTGTATGTATACAGTATAGTAACAAAAAACAAAGTCCCATAACTATGCAGAATATTTATCTAAAGGAATGTAACATGCACCATGCACAACTAGGGTTGGTACTGATCACTTGTGTGAAGTTTCATTAAATTGTGTGTAAGGGTTTGGTAGATTAGGCACGCACAAGATTGCATATGCAGACTGTATGTACATAGTATGTTAACAAGAAACAAAGTCCCATAACTCTGCAATTTTTGTCACTGAAAGAACCTAACATGCCCCATGCACAACTACTGTTGTTACTGATAACTTGTGTGAAGTTTCATTAAATTGTGTCAAGGGGATGAGGAGAGATGGTGCGCACAAGATTGTGTCTATGTATATAGTATAGTAACAAAAAAACAAAGTCCCATAACTCTGCAAATTTTTTTCTGAAAGAATCTAACATGCCCCATGCACAACTACTGTTGTTACTGATCACTTGTGTGAAGTTTCATTAAATTGTGTCAAGGGGATGAGGAGAGATGGTGCGCACAAGATTGTGTCTATGTATATAGTATAGTAACAAAAAAACAAAGTCCCATAACTCTGCAAATTTTTTTCTAAAAGAACCTAACATGCCCCATGCACAACTACTGTTGGTACTGATCACTTGAGTGAAGTTCCATTAAATTCTGTCAAGGGGATAAGGAGAGATGATGCGCACAAGATTGCATCTATGGACAGACAGACAACATGAAACAAGTATACCCTCCCTTACAACTTTGTTGTCGGGGGGTACAAAAATGTAAAGTAAACTTATGGAACCTGTGCAATGCATGTCATCATCACAGTGAACAAGGTGTGAAGTTTCAATCCATTCCCACTAGTGGGTACTGAGATACCAGCTTACATACAAAACCTTAACCCAAAATTTCCAAGTCGACAAAAGGCCATAATTTTAAGTTTGTGAAGTTTCAATCCATTCCCACCAGTGGTTACTGAGATACCAATACCAGCTTACATACAAAAACTTAACCAAATCAGGACGCCGACGCGGATGCCAACGCATGGGTGAGTCCAATAGCTCTACCTATTCTTTGAATAGTCAAGCTAAAAAGGGGAATAATTTTGTAACAATGCAAAGTAGAGTTATGAACCTGTGCACTGCATGTCAGATCATCACACTCAAGTGTGTGAAGTTTCAATCCATTCCCATTTAGTGGGTCCCCGAGTACAAAAATAGCCAAAAACTGCTAAACCGAAAAAGGGGCATAATTTTGTAAAAATGCAAGGTTAAGTTATGGAACCTGTGCACTGCATGTAAGATCATCGAAAGTGAAAAAGTGTGTGAAGTTTCAATCCATTCCAGTTAGTGGGTACTGAGATACCAGCTTACATACAAAAACTTAACCAAAAATTGCTGTCTAAAAAGAGGCATAATTTTGTAAGAAAAAACTGCAAAATAGAGTTATGGAACCTGTGCTTTGTAAGTCAGTTTATCACAGTTAATAAGTTAGTGAACTTTTAATCCATTCCCACAAGTTGTTACTGAGATACCAGCTTATATACAAAAACTTAACCAAAACGGGACGCTGATACTGACACGGATGCATGGACGAGTCCAATACCTCTACCAATTCTCCGAATAGTCGAGCTAAAAAGTATATACCGGAAAATGGGGTCCAGTGATAAATGCTTGACTATGTCCAGAGGTCTGGGGTTTGAAATCCCCATCAGGCACTAGAAATTTCCAAGTCTCCCATACATGATGCCAATACTGGTTCTTTCCCTGGAAAGACATCTTCACATTTATCGTTGGTATACATCTGGCACATAAAACAAGAGGACCATGATGGTCCTGAATCGCTCACCTCTTCCCACATGACCCAGTTTTGAGTATGACGTCGTTTTTTCTATTATTTGACATAGTGACCTAGTTTTTGAGCTCATGTGACCCAGTTTTGAACTTGACCTAGATATTATCAAGATAAAAATTCTGACCAATTTTCATGAAGATCCATGAAAAGTATGGTCTCTAGAGAGGTCACAAGGTTTTTCTATTATTTGACCTATTTTCACAGGTACGTGACCCTGTTTTGAATTTTACCTAGATATCATCAAGGTGAACATTCTCACTAATTTTCATGAAGATCTCATGAAAAATATGGCCTCTAGAGAGGTCACAAGGTTTTTCTACTTTTATACCTACTGGCCTAGTTTTTGACTGCACGTGACCCAGTTTCGAAACTGACCTAGGCATCATCAATAATACATAAATTTTACATTTTACCTGTAGGAGTTATGTAGTGCTCATCTGCAGCAACTTGTAACACCATCGATACCACCAACAGCTCTGCTACAATGGGAACAAACTTCATCATAAATTACCAAGAGTAAGTGTATCTTTCAGTAAATTATGTGTATTGTAGGCTTGGAATACTGGTCTCATCTCAAGGCTGGTTCACACACTTTATCATGTATAAATATTAATGAGTTATAAATCATTTCTTATAGTGTACACATTACATCTGATAGAACAGTAGACTTCTGCAGTCTGTTTTAAGATTCACATCTAAAACATTATAGTTCACTCCACAAGCTGTGAAAAATCTTGACCAAAAAATGACGAAAAAGTCACATATTTTCATATGAATTTTGCTGAATGATTTTTTTAACAGTCTTAACCATTAAACTTCTCCAGTTAAACAAGTATTAAAGCAAAAAATACATATACAGAAATCTTGCCTGTAAGCAAGAATATCCATTACTAGTATATGGTCAATATTTTAGTACTGTAAATAATTAATGCCATATCACTTTGTCCTCACTATAAAAACAGATCTATGTACATTTATTATCAATAATCATGCCTAATAAGTCTGTTGATAGTACCATCTGGGTTTTTAATTATTCATGCCATAAACAAATCTTATGAAAATGTGATGTACTTTCATTGATCTGGCTAGACATGAAGTCAAAATTGTTAGCCAAAAAGATTAAATTGTCTAATTTACCTCCAAAAGATAAAAATAAGCAATGAAATCCTGTTTGAAAGTTCTTCACTTGGTGGATACTAGCTTTCAAACAAAAACCTGTCAAACAATATATAAACAGAATTGTGTCCATAGGACATGGATGCCCCCACATATTGCGCAATCTTCTAAATAGCAAAGTTTTTAGTAGGCCTACAGACCATCTTCACATGAAGGATGATCAACTAAACATTTGAAGCAAACTGTATTCTGATATGCTTGTGCATCTGAACAACTTTGAATCCATTTCTTCAAAAAGTGTATAAGGAGTTGAACACACCAAATTTCTTCACTATGGCCTATTTTAATTAAGAAAATACAATAATTCTAGATAAAATAGCCACAGAAAAAAGTCTGTTATTTATAGTCATCTTCATATCAAGGTCCGTCATCTGTGAAACTTTCAAGCATATTCTTTCAATAGTGTTTGAGGAGTTGGACATGCAAGATTTTTCTCTATATTCTATAAAGCAAAAATACCAAAGGGCCATAACTATGTTAAAAATAGCATATGAAAATAGTCACAGCAAAGTTCCTTCCTTCGTGGTCAGCTGCACATCAAGTTTGTTGATTTGTGAAAGTTTGAAGCAAATCAGGCTATAAGTGTGGGAGGAGTTGGACACACAAGACTTCTTGACATAATGTACGTATGTGCGAACAGAAGCAGTGCTAGATGCTCCCTCACATAAATGTGGGGGTATAAAAAGTACATGTACATGTTATGAGCTGCGGAATCTATTCTTTGGTCTTCCTGGATGATTAAAAAAATGGCTTGCAGAGCTTTCTCTGTAAGGAACCTTTCTTTAGTTAAAAAACCTTTTCTTTTTCTTGAACCTGGTTTGAATTTGTTAAATTTTGTGCAAAAACGTATATACATTATAGACAGCATTAGAAAATTGCAATTTTGAAATAAGACTTCACACAGGGTATAACTTAAAACCATATTTTTACAGTGTAAGTTACTTTAACCTTCTCGTAGACATGTAAACTTTAGCATTAATAATTCATCTGGTTATCACGTAGTACATCGCTGCTCAATAATTACAGAAATCATATTAATTAACAGGTGTCAAGTAATGTTAACAAGGGAGTTCTGTTATATAAAATTATTTACTATATGCTGCCTAAAGGTCCATATCACAATGTAAACATGTATATAGGGCAAATTGAATAAAATGATTGTATCTGATGTTGTTCCTTCTTCAACTCAAGTTATATCTATCCATAAAAGCTATCATCAAACTCAATGTGAGGGTGCACTCGAGGGTGCGAGGGTGCGAGGGTGCAATGACATTTAATACCTTACATCACAGTAAGTAACTGGTCAGAACTCTAAACCCTAGCGAGCAAACATCTGGGGTATCTGAAGTATGTTGTAAGAATTTCCTCAACAAATCAAGTGAGTAAAAAAAAACAAGCAAGGATGCCTCAAGTTCAACAGACATGTACACAAGGACAGCCATACAGATTATAATTTTTTTTGGGATGTTGGTATTATCATACAACTTGTGCTTTTCTTTGACCAAATATGTTACAGCTTAAAAGCTCTCTTCAACCTGGGAGAATCTTAGTCTTTCCTAAAGGCTCTCACAGATCCAACCAGCTGTAAAAATACTGAAAACAAAATTGGCAGCCCTTCAAAGAAAATAAATTAATATTTCTAGATCAGCATTCTGATATACATGTATTCTAATTTCTAACTTTTCAACAGTGACAAGGAAAGGAGTGCACTATCTTGATAATTTTATTTTTTGTTTGTTTTTATGTACATTTAAATACCATCATTATAAAAAAATGAAAGCGGTATTATATTTAACAAATACAATGTATGTATTGATGTGTATTTAGAAGACAGAAATTAAGAATCTGAAAATGAATGTGTTTTAAGCTTTGAAATAGATGCTTCACATATGAACGAAACTAGTTAGAACTTCCATTGAATCACAAACCCGCTATTTGTTTCCACTACCACTAGGGCTCGTTTAAGTTTTTCTGCTATCTATCCTCAGAGATGGCCTTCAGCTCCGGCTAGATGCAACATCATAAAACCTATCTTTCAAAGTTCTTAGGGAACACCTGTTAAACTAGTATAAAATCTATGCAGTACAAGGTTGCATAAATTTTCCTAGCTGTCCAATTTATATTTGTTAAAATTCTGCTTCAAATCTATACCACTCGATGTTCCACTCAGTGTCACACACACTGTAGTTTGATCTGTCCATTGGACAGAAATACCTACACACAGTCAAAATCTGGCATTCCCTTTAAATGGTATAATAATCACTGTTCACTTTAATTTTGACACACAAATGTAATATATTCACTAAAACATAATATATATACATATACTAGAACACTATCATCCCTCTTGTTGTAATCTTGTTACAAGTGTCTGTGTCACAAGCTTTTCTGTATCTCCGTAACGATCCATGCAATATGCTAGGCATTTCTGAAGAGAAAAAAAATACAGATAAATATTTACATACTTTCAAAATACATTAGGGTAATTAAAAATATTTTGCAAAAAAAAACTGGCTCATACTGACAAAGAAAAAAAAAACTTGAAAAATTTGATATTTAAATATTTAATGCTGTACAAAATATTCATGATGTACATTAAACATTCCTTCAAATTAGAAACAGCAATATTCTTCACAAACTTAATACATATAACATGATATTAATATCCTTTTGTTTTTAAATTGTTTGATGTTGACAACATCACTGTCTTATCTTTCTTGAATTATAAAACTTGTGCTAAAACCATGAAAACAGGAAGTCTGGAAATTTACTAAGTTTGAACCTTTTAACCTTTAGCCTGCTAAATTTCTAAAATGGACTGGTCCATCATTCAATTTGGGCAATACCATTTATTATTTGAGGGGGTGTTCACTGAAAATTTACCGACTGAATAGCGACCAGTGCAGACCATGATCAGACTGCACGGATGTGCAGGCTGATCTTGGTCTGCACTGGTCGCAAAGGCAAAACCACTTGCCACGAGCAGGCTAAAGGTTAAACTTTAAAGAGAAGCTGTACAGATTTTAAGTCTGAATTATTCTTCTCAAGAGAAGCCGTATAGACTCAAAGCCTAAATTACATTTTTTTTTCAAGAGAAGCTGTATAGACTCAAAGCCTAAATTACATTTTTTTTCCAAGAGAAGCTGTATAGACTCAAAGCCTAAATTACATTTTTTTTTTCAAGAGAAGCTGTTCATATAATCAAAAATCTAGAATCCATGCCAATCTTTGGACATTTGTGGAAGATTAAGTTGAACAAGTATTTTTAATTAACTGACCTGTTGAGAGTTATCTAATGAGCTGCCAGGTTTTGTTATACATTTCTGGAAACATTTATCTGTGATTTTCTGAAATGAAAAAAAAAAGAAGTATTTTATACAGATTCACACAAATCTGACTTTGATGAAAGAGTGAAACCTGACAAGTCTAGTGCAATTCTGACAAACGGTTTCAGGCTCAGAGGAGGTGTAAACTTTCTCTTCTACCTAAAATAAAGGTTTTAGCAGCACCTCGGCCTCTCTTAATTATTTTCCTCAATTCACCTTGAAATTTAATGTTAATCAGGTAGGAGACTTCACCTGGATTGAGAGACATTCTTGTGATCTAAACACAGTCTCTTGTTCAAAAGACAAAATATCTTTCAATGGAAAGACTGAAGTGAGTGTTGAAAAACCATGAAATCTTTATTAAAACAATTGTTTCATTATAGTTTCATAATCTCTTCATTAAAACAACATTATTTCAAATAAAAACTTTACAAGAAACTCTTCTTGAAAAAAGTTTTGCTTAAGAACTATAATGCTTAAAAACAAAGTTCCCAAATAATTTGGATTATGAAAATTTGATTAAAGATAATTTTCTATCATTAAAATGAATTGGCGCATTCTAAAATAATCAGTGTTTTAATTACTCTTTCATTGATTTCCATTGCTTAAACAAAATGTCTTCCAAATGAAAGACATTGTTTAGATCAAGAGAATCCAGGAGAATTCTCTGACCTGTTAATAATGCTATCAGTTATATAATAATATTGTATTTGTATCTGCTTCAGACCACTGGTTTGAAGGCTGAATAGTTTGTAGGCCCACTAGTCCAAAGGCCCTCCAGTCTGAACATTTGCAACTAGAGAATAATTATTTTATTCAATAAATTCACTGTTATACCCCGATCATACTCAGCCATGTTCCCATTACATCCTTAAACAAGAGCTGTCAGAGGACAGCAACACTCGACTATTCAACAGCCTTGCCAATTGAATGAATACAAAAGTCAAAAAAGGGGCATAATTTTATAAAAATGTGAAACAGGGTTATGGAACCTGCACAGTGCTTATCCAGCGATTTTTTTCCTTCTTTATAAAGTACTGCTAAAAGCACCTTTTCCCAATTGAAAAATGCAATCTTTTTTCCCAATTATTATCCAAAAATTCCCCAAATGACCAAATTAAGTTTGCATTTTGATGATTGCAGAAGGAAAACTTAGTTACATTGACATTCACCATGATTTAACCATGATTTAAACAGTTTGTTTGATGCTATTTACATGGAATTAAAGGAAGAAGCATTCTAAATGATGTTATTAATCAACTATAAAATTTCCAATCTGAGTAAAAACCCCGCCATTTTTCCCAATTTATCCGGTACCGGACCTTTTCCCAAAAAGGAAAAAAAAATCACTGTTATCAGCTCACGTGAAGTTTCAATCCATTCCCATTAGTGGGTACTGGGATACCAGCTTACATATAAATATTTCATATAGATATTTAACCAAAAACTGCTAAGTTGAAAACGGGGCATAATTTTGTAAAATAGCAATATAGAGTTATGGAACCTGTGCAATGTAAGTCAGTTTATCACAGTGAATGAGTGTGTGAAGTTTCAATCCATTCTCACAAGTAGTTACTGAGATAACAGCTTACATACAAGTTTGCCCACGGGCAGAATGTCGAGCCCACCAGCTGTCAAGTGTGACCTTGACCTAGGGACCTGGCCCCGTGTTCACAAAACTTTTTCGGTCTCAGCTGAGTTTGAGTTTGAAATTTTGATATCAATTTTGCTAAAGCTTCAAGGTTAAATTCCAACTGAGACTGACCATCAATACTGAATAGCCACTTGAAAATAGTTATTAACTTAAAATTTAGTTTTAAACATGCTATTTAGATATAAATGACAAATAAAGTTTCATTATCAAACTCAGCTGAGACTGAAAATGTTTTGTGAACACAGGGCCTGGTTCTTAGGCAAGACACTCCGTCTCATAATGGTGAGCATTCATGCCAAGTTACATTAAAATCCCACCACGCATAAAGAAGAAATGCTCCGGACAACCTTCAATTTGACCTTTGACCTCCAACTGTGACCTTGACCTTTGAGATAGGAACATGTGGTTTGCGCATGACACACCTTCTCACTGAGGTAAACATTCATGCCAAATATAAACAAGATTGGTCCATGCATGTCAAAGTTATGGTCAAGACAAAATCGGATGGACGCACAAACGGACGCACGGACACACGCACATACTCCGAACTGCCAAACATGGCAACTAAGTCGAGCTCACCACAAACTTAACCAAATCTGGAGGAAGACGCGGACACATGGGCGAGTCCAATAGCTCTACCTATTCTTTGAAAGTCAAGCTAAAAACAGGCAGGACGCAGTAAGAACTTGTACAACAGAGAAGGAACATGGTTGACAAGATAAGGATGTGATATGGTCTCCATGGACGTGGAGGATGTGGTCGAAATTTGGACATGTTCAAAACAAAGGTAGTGAGAACTGGTCTAATTAGGATGCAGTAAGAACTTAATAAGGATGTAGTAACGACAACGACGGCTTTGATGTAGTAACCACGTAACTAAAACCTAGTAGGAGCTTAAATCAGACGTAGTACAAGCGTGGTGCGGATTGGAAAGATTACATGGCGTTCTCATTGTGTTGTCACTGTGTTTTTTTAATGGAGTTCTCACTATGATCTCTCCACACTGCTAGGACCATGGTATGTCCGTGCCACGTTGTACAAGACCGCATTAGGTTGTTAATACTTTCTTTCCGTACTTAACACGTCTATGGCACTTTTGCAGCAGGTTCTCACCATTCTCTTCTGACAGGCAGTGGCCACACTGGAAATGTCTGTATCATCAACACTGTCATGGACTTTGGCCCCGGCCCTCAAGTTGCGGCTCTGCAGGTGGCTCTCTTGCTTTGTGAGTTGCCTTGGACTGATTAGCACTGACAGCTGGTGATGGACTTCTAGACCTTCGTGTACCCTGCACGCTGCCTTTGCTTTTTCCACCATGGCCTCTCTTAGACTGCTTTGATTTCTTCGGTGGCATAGTTGTATATTGTATTTGGTTGTAGTTGCGTGTAGATGTGGACGCAATAATACTTGCAGAATGAATAAAAAAGCATGGCGCTTGGTGCATATTTTTAAAGCAGCCAACAAATGCAGTGAAAACGTGATAAGCGCATGGTGCAATCTGACTGGTCGTAAAAAGAATGCATTGGACGTGTTGCGCGTGTGAAGGTGCGCGTGGTATGAAATTAGTGGGAACATGTTAGACGTAGTGATAACTTGGCAGGGACGTTTTAAGGGCACAGTATAAACTTGTGAACTGCACATTTTTTTAGTTTGACCCTGTTCCCGTCGCGTTCATCGAAATTTTCAGGACGCAGTGCGGCCTTCATCTGAGTGTGATGGTGGCATTACTCTACTATAGTAACATATTAGTCGAAATAAAAGAACGTGTCGGTACAGCGTGACTGTCGCTGTCTCCGTCACGTCCAAACTTATTCTGCATATTTCTGTTAGGAAATCCTAAATGAAATCCATTGGGAATGTTTTCTGGTACATGTACAAAGTATATATAATGACTACTGTCTGATAAATGAATTCATGTTGCCATCATTAAAAAAAACCATAAACTTCTTCTTCTTCTTCCAGTTACTGGCCATCTTCAACTAACTGAAGTTAATTGCCAGATTAAGTGCGCTAAGAGAATAGGAAAGAGTAAAAAAGTGTTAAAGTATGTATAGTGTGATTAAAAACAGACAAAGACAATTAGATAAAGAGGTGGGACAGTTGAGCACGGAATGACTCAACTGAACTGGCTGATGTGACGTCTGGTGGAAGACTGTTCCATTTCTTGATTGTACGTGGGAAGGACTGTTGACAATATTGTGTACGGCAGTATGGAATCTTGTAGGAGTGGATGTGTATGTTTCTAGTAGTGGACGAGTTGTTTGAGATCAGCTGTGAGTTGTCTAGAGCCACTTTGTTGTTTATGACCTTGTAGAGCATGATGAGTCTGGCCTCTTTGCGTCGTTCTTGGAGAGGTTTCCATTGTAGGTGTGTTAACATGTCTGAGACGCTGGATCTGTTGTGAAACTTGTTCTTCACAAAGCGTGCAGCACGACGTTGGACCATGTCCAAGCGGTGTATGTCTCCCTTCTCGTAGGGGTCCCAGACTGTGCTAGCATATTCTATTGTTGGGCGGACAAGTGCCTTGTAGGCTGTTTCTTTGGTGGATGTTGAAGTGATGTTCAGGTTTCTGCGAAGGAAGCTGATGGTATGGTTGGCTTTGTTACAGATGTTATTGATGTGTTCGCCCCAGTCTAGTTGCTTATTTAGCGTGCAGCCGAGGTATTTCGCTGATGTGACGTGCTCTAATGTGTGACCAAGAAGAATGTAGTTGTGAGAGATGGAGCATCTTTTCTTAGAGATGGTAAGGACTTGGCACTTGTCAGGATGAAATGCCATTTTCCATTTCTCCTCCCAGGTAGCTAGCTTATTAAGATCGGATTGTAGACTAGCACAGTCGGATTTGTTGGTGATGGCAAGGTAGGCCAGTGTGTCATCTGCGAATAGTCGAACGACTGCCTTGAGGCCCTCTGGTATGTCGTTGATATAGAAGAGAAAGAGACTGGGACCGAGGACTGAGCCTTGGGGGACGCCTGACACTACTGAAGCTGTATCTGAAGTCACCCCTTCTAGAACAACGGACTGGGACCGGTTGCTCAGGAATGCCTGGATCCATCGGTTGGTCTTTCCTCTGATGCCTTAGTGCTCAAACTTGTGGATCAAGAGGCTGTGGCACACCTTATCGAAAGGTCCATAATCAGCACGTCGGTGTGTTTGCTGTTTTCCAAGTTCCTGGTTATGTCGTCTGTGAACTCAAGTAGTTGTGTTTCACAGGACCTTCCCTTCCTAAAACGGTGTTTGAGAGGGTATAGTATGTTATTGGTCTCACCATGGTTCATGATGTGGCTGCTTACGATGTGTTCAAGCAGTTTGCAACAGATGCAGGTTAAGGAGATTGGACGGTATTTTTCAGGTTTATATCTGCTGCCTTTCTTGTATCTATCTATCTATCTATCTATCTATCTATCTATCTATCTATACTGCAGCGCTCCTCTCTACGAGTATTATGTGCAGCTGCGCACCTGTACAAGAAGTTAAAAGTTGATTGGCTAGGAGGGTAAAACGTCCTGTCCGTCATGTTACTAGAAAACACCACCAAGCCTACATTGAGCCCCTTGCAAACTATGAGCAGTACAAGAACAGCTTCCTGCCCTGTACTACCCGTGAGTGGAATGCTCTCCCACCAGACCTCGTGCAGGCCACATCTGCAGGCGACTTCAGTCACCGCCTGCAGAAATACACCGCCTAGACACTACTAGGGTTTTTATCTGTTTTTAACTTATATCCTGTTTTCTCATATTCTCGGGGGCCTAAGGGTTTGTTTTTATTCCCAGTAACAGAATAACCATTTCATAAACAACATTTGGGCGTTATTTTGTAGAAAATTCACTTGTCTTTCAGATGGAGTCATAAAATGTTACAGAAATCATCCCATTTAATTATTTTGTTACTTTATTTGATACCACCCTCACCCGCAGAAATGGACCAAGAGTTTCTCATATTCCCATGGATTTAGATTTGACTTTTCATCACAAATAAGTTGTAGAATTTAAAACATTAAAATTACCATTGTGTAATAAAAAGATATATTCTGTAGTAAATACATAAAGAAATATGACAATTAATTGCATAATCAATAATTCATGGCAAATTTGCTAACACCACCAGAAAAAAATAAGGATTTTTTTTGAAAATCGAGTAAAATGCCGATAGTTTCGTCAATATTCGTTCAAATCACTTGAAATTTTCAGTGTGTCAGTTTTGAACCATTCCTGTCTAGAAAATAACAAACATTAAATTATTTGACAACTTTAGGCAAAACACGAGAATATTAGAAACCCTGAGAATACGAGAAACAGGGATACATATAGAAGCAAAACTTGGCAGTACGAGCATAGAAGTAGAACTAGAAGTAATACACGGTGTGTATTGCAGTATAAATACAGTTGATAGTGTTAAAAACAAGAAGGATTTACAGATAAAAGCAGTTTAAAAACAGGTCTATCATTGTAGACTGGAGAGACATTGGCGTTTCTTGCCTCAATGACATTTTATGCATGTATATTTTGCTTCTGCAATTTAGTGCCATCGGTAGTCTGTTGTTTATAAGAAATTAATCAAAGGAGAACAACTATAAGATGCAAATATTTTTTTTTGATAGTCAAGGTCAACAGTAACTTGGATTTTTATACCTGTAACTTTCTTGTCATGAACTCCAAATCCAGTTGTTGTTTAACGGCAGCTAACTGACGATCTACGTCAGCATTACTGCCACCCAGCGGCTTTGAACCTGATGAAAAATCCATTTGTAAATATAATTACTGAGAAACACGTGAGCCCAAATGTTTACAAATTCGTTTCTTAACGAAGAATCTGTTTCATCCATCCAGTTGAAATTTTTGATATCACAAGTTAGAATGTCATAGTAGCCATAGATCAATTCTTGTAAACAAAAAAACTTTCAGACTTTATTAGATATATAAATCTTTGAAATAACACCAAATTTAGGAAATATTTGCGACAAAACGATATATTAGATGACAAAGATATTCAAAATTTATTCGATAAATTTACCGAAACGGTGTTTGTATAGATTTCTCCCACAAGATGTGTCACTGTCAAATTTAGAAAAAAATAAAAATTGAGAGAATTTACAGATGTAGACGTTCAAGACACAAGTATAAAACTATTAACTCGTTTGATTTTTACCATTTTAAATAGTAGGTCTTTTCAATTATCCTTCTTCAAAACGGGTTAAATCCATGTTGACAGCTGCCACAAGATAATTTGTGAGTTTCAGAGTTTGGATCAGGAAGTTTCACATTTACTTTCAGTTTAGTTTAGATACATTTGTGGCAATATCCACTGATCGACGTCAATCCCCTGTTCAATCCTCAGCCAATTGTATGCACAGGCAAATATTACATTTGCCCTATTCTTTTCCACAGAAAATTATGACATTCATTTCGTATGAACAGCAAAAGGAAAGGTGCAAAATTTACGTCAACGGTGCTTAGTGATAATGGGTCGCTGTTTTGGCAATGTCTGTAAACAGATTACAGAATTGCCAGGAAGCTGATTTTAATGTTAAATGCAACAAAATATGTGCAGTTTGCAATATCATCTTGTTTAAAATGGAAAGGAAATATAATGTAAATATAAGAAATGAAATATTTTTTTCAGTGTTCATGAAAAACGAACAACAGAATAGGACTGGCAAATTAAACATGAATCGTCGATTTTCCAATCCTATTCTGTTTTTCATTTCACATGAACACCGAAAAATGTTTCATTTCTTAATTGGCCCATTTGTTCAATAATATACTGTATGTGCTAAAAAATCCATAGCTCTAAGGAAGTGCCTACCGGCACGATAGTCACCATAAGTCTGACATGTGATAAGTGTTCTTATTTGCGCAATGGTCATGCTCTCAGTCTGATGCAGATTAGTATTCATATCCACAAAATCAGTCAGGGATGTAACTGTTTTAAGTTTAATATGTAACCTATTTCAGTTACTTTTTCAAGCATTTTATAACCTGTATTAGTTATAAAATATAGTTAACTCGGGTAAGTTACTCAAAAAAATCTTTGCTGTTCTCACAAAGTGACCTTTAAAGTGAAACTAGTAGCAATGTGGTTAATCAAATTCTCTTTTAGTCTGATCATGACCTGATAAGCATAATGGGATGTTAAGAATTTTATGGCATTAAACCTTTTGCATAAAACTTAATCAGCCTTGCGTAAAAAATTTTACTGCATAGCTGGAAAGATAAAAGTTCAAGGATTCAGGAAATAATTGCATTAGTCTCATTCAAAATGAGGAATTGGCACAGGAGGCTTTGTAATATTTTATGATAACTGAAACAAGTTATGAAAGTATAAGCAATAACTCAAATAGGTTATAAACTGCGATAACTTGAAACAGTTACAGCCTGACTGATAATGGGTGTTTCGTTAGCATTTCTATTTTTGTACAATCATGTTTATTCAATAGATATTAATTGGATATTAAAATAACACAACAATTTAAATGATGATATAACATATTGTTTTTTGATCAGTTATATTAATTAATTTATGGTATTCATCAATAATTATTGCAGAACAAATAAATCAAAAGAATGTGCAGAAAACTTATACCTGCATACCTTGATTGGTTAATTATCAACCTCAATGTCCTGTTTCTTAATTTTCATATAATTTTAAATTTTAAATTCAGTAAATCACACATAAGTTATTAAACATAATAATTATAGGCACTGTAATTGCTTGCTGTCACAGGTTGTTAACTTACAAAAAGGTGCATGGTAAAAATTGTGGGGATCTGATAAGCAGGAGAAAACATCAAAAATGCTTATATATACTAGTATACATAATGTTTAGTCGTATGAATAACAGAAAACAGAAATCTGCATGATTTTCCAGGTATGATTGTTGTTCAAACAACAAAAGTAACCTACAATAATCAGCATGATGGTCATGCGTATAAAGAAAAATAATCAGTATGACCTTGCGGATAGCCTAGGCCTCAATAGACAGTACATTAATGAAATGTTATTCAATTCCACAGTGCTGCATTTGAGGACACTCTTTATTTCAACATGCTGTGTCATTTTTCAACCAAAAAAGATTGGCCAAATATCTGCATGCAGTTCATGTGTAGATCAATTGTATGTCATAGTTCATTTCTTAGAAATAAGTTTCTAACATCAACAGAATTTGACAGTTGCAGTTATCATTCAGAAAAAATATTTGCAATGCGAATGTCACTACTAAATAGCCATTTAAAAGCTTCTGAGCAAATAAAATATGGTTCGCTGTTAAAGTCTTAAGTGCAGACAGAAAAATAGGTGACTTGTGTCATTTTTGGTAGTTTCTACCCTATACCATAAAGGTTTAAAAAGACCAAATAAAATACAGTTGCTAAATCAAACTTACCAGGTGCTTACATGTAAGTCCAAATGTATGTTGGCACAGGCCCTGCTATCAAATTCCTATGTCTAGGTTTGAAATTTTGATTTCCCCCCTTTAGGATTTGTCTTGATATACTTTCCCATACAGAAAGGCTGTTTTGAAAAATTAAAAAAATCACTGAACATGCTATAGATAGAATATTGCCACAGGGTCACGTTTATTTAAATCTGTCTGTCCAGCTTATATTTGACTATCAGATAGCAGCATAAAAAGAGGTTTTTCACAAGAGGAGAAGAAGAAGCCTGCAAATAATTAATAGTTTCATGAGCAAATTCATATATATTGGTATATTTCTGTTCATTATGCTTGAATGCAAAGCACATTTTTTGCACACCTCCCACCTGAAAGGGCAGCATATACTAATCGGACTATCTGTCCTTTCTCTTAGTCTCTGATTGATAACTGAAGAACACTTCAGTGCAGGAACCTCAAACTTGGTAGTCAGGTTGAATTTGACCAGCAGATGATCCTTAACGATTTTGAGATCGGATGAACAAAAGGTTATGGTGACCTTGAGACTGAAAATGGTTTCCACTCAATAAACGAAGAACACTGTTTGCCGACTGCCTTTGAACTTCAAACTTTAAGGATGATTGTCTGTGGTCAGTAGATCTGCTAAACTGGGTACTAGTAGTTAACAAAAGCAAACAAGCTATAAAACAATTCCAAATTTTACCTTCAAAATGCAGTTTTAGTGAGAAAACTCAGATTAAAGGTAACAATTATCTCTTCATGCTCATTTATTTTGCAGTGACACTGAACATTGTTTTTTTTTCCACAGGTGAGGAAAGATGAGTGCCCTGTCAATTTTGGCAGAAGAGTGTGAGCTGTTGAATGACAGCAAGTATCGTTCCTATATTACACAGATTGAGAAGGCTCTGAAGAGTTTCGATTCTACCAGTGAATGGGCAGACCTTATTTCTGCCCTTGGAAAATTGAACAAAGTAATATCACTTCTTTTTTGACAGTGACAGTGAATGACTTAAAAATTGTATGAGAGTGTTATATATTTGTTTGTTTTTCCCAAGTTACTTGAATGTACTAAATGTACTTAAAAGCATTAATGTATTTAAAAGCAAAATCATCTCTAGATATATAGGTGACATTTGGAGTCTCCATGACTGAGTGGTTAAGGTTGCTGACTTCAAATCATTTGTCCCTCACGGCATTGGGTTTGAGTAGATTTCTTCATGTGAGGAAGCCATCCAGCTGGCTTACGGATGGCCAGTAGTTGGATGCAAGTGAGGAGGGGCACTTGGGGTCTTCCTCCACCATCAAAAGCTGGAAAATCTCCATATGATCTAAACTTGTGGTGATGTGACTTAAAACCCAACATATAACAAAATAGTTGACAGTAAACTTCTTTAGATAAAGCTGAATTCAATATTTTTTTTTCTATTTATGAAATTTCATGTAACACCTTGATCCTGTAAGTGACATTGTACATGTATGTTTGAGTTTATACAGTGTTGTGCTTGGCAGTCATTTTAAATAACTGTTTCTCAGTAAGAACTGACTAAGTCTGACTTAGATTGTTTAAGATATGTAGATTGTTTAAAACATTAAATTGGAATGCTGCAAAATCATTAAATTTTTGAAAGATTAATTTTCTTTGATTGAAATGATTTGGCAGTATATAGCGTAAAAGTATTAATTTGTTACATAGGTTACTCATTATTGCATCAAAAAGTAGGTAAATGTGTGATATAGGTGTATAAAATTTTGGCATGCTATATTTTCAGGTCCTTCTAGCGCATGTAAAATATTCAGTCATTCCAAAGAGAGTAACAATTGGAAAGAGGTTAGCACAATGTCTACACCCTGCTCTACCAAGTGGTGTTCACATGAAAGCATTGGAAACCTATGATATCATCTTCAAATGCATCGGTACAGAGCGGCTGGCACAGGATCTGTTTATATATAGTGCAGGGTTATTCCCCTTGTTGACACATGCTGCCATGAATGTTAAACCTGTGCTTCTGATGATTTATGAGAAACATTTTGTGAATCTAAGACAGAGGATTAAACCCGGCCTCAATGGACTGCTGTTGGGGCTTCTACCCGGCTTGGAGGAAGGATCAGAGTTCTATGATCGGTAAAATATCTAAATACATTGTAATTACTTTTTATTGCAGAAGTGGGGGCTTGTGGCTTTTGTAATAGTTTTATGTGTTTGTTAAGTCTGAAATATGTTTAAGGAAAGATAGCTTCTGATAAGAAGTTTGTTAACATTCATTGATGAATACTGTGACTTAAATTTTAACAGAATTATGTTGATGTAGATATTAAATAATACAACTATTATACCTATTCCTTCATCGCTTGGAGAATTTGCTAGCCAAACTTAGGTTAGGGAAGACTATACACATGCACTTCTGCCACGTAACAATTTCATAGAAAGGTGTGTGCAAAGAGTCACCAGGTACTACAAGTTCTCCATACCATATGTATATATAGGGACTTTCAGAGGACAAAGTTCTGACAGTATCTTGCAAAAATACTCCTGTTTTGTCATACATCGTCATTGCTTTCTCGTGGAGAGAAGACTTGAGAGAGATTCAAACATGCTTCAAACTATCTCTCAGAGACTATATGAATGATTATTACATGCTCATTTTTAAACTCTGTTAAGTTAGAGCGGAACCTGAAAGTTTACCATTTCAGAGGAATTTTTCCATACTCGTTCTGATGTTTTAATTTCATTTCGGGTGTGTCAGGTCATAAATGTCATTACCATGTGTGTGTGGTTGCATTAAAATGTTCATTAACGACAATATTTTCAATTTCACTTAGGCCTAAGGACAACTGAATATCATTTGTATCACATTCATAAGTGTAGATGTGTTAATAATGACAAGATAATTTGGTTTTCATTGAGAAATATTCACTTGTTATTTTGTAGGGTAATATTGCGCTCAGAAAGTCGCACCTACATTTTGTATTTCCACTACCAAACTTGTGTATATTTCTAGATACAAATCTAATAATCTATAAGTATAAAGTAAAATGTTGTAGCAATTTCACTGTCTGTTAATGATTTTATTTCCTTACTTAGGACAAATGCATTATTGGAAGACTTTGCTGAAGGTACAGAGTTGTCGTATTTCTACACATGTTTGTGGGAGTGTATACACAGTTGTCCGTCTGTACGTCTTCCTGCTACAATATATCTTCTTACACACTTCAACAGAAAACAGACTATGGAGGATCAACTACACATGATTGGTCTAAATATCAACCTTATGGTAAAGCACTTTATGATATGCCTACGAACTTTCTGTCTGAAATGCAGTCTGCATATCACTAATGAATACAAAACTGTATTCAGCTCCCATTGGATTTGGAAAAATATTCAATAGTGGGAGTACTTGTTTCAGTTGCAATGGTCCATGCATCAGAAAGTTCACTGTTTCCAGTGAGATTTCAGCCACATTTTAATTGAAATAGCTGTAGAAATGGATATATGTATATGATAAAAGGGTAATTATGGCAGGACTTTGATCCGCAATGACGCATTCAACTCTATTGGATTTCGCCAGACCTTTGCAACATTGCAGATCAAGGTCTGAATGATATAACCTGTCAAGTTTTCTTTGGTGTTGGTTCAGGGAAGGGTGCAGAGGTCGATAATATGTGATGTACAACCCAGTTAACATGATGAAAAATCAGAGCCAAACTCAAGACAAAATGTTCCACAGGGATGAGAATTGTTATGTTGACATTTAGCTCTAAGGCTGATATAAAATCCAAGGAGAGTTTTATCAGTGGAGGCAACTTATATCTGATAGAGTTTGCTCAACTTTGGATGCTGATTCTGTCCACTTTAATAGTCTAAAATATAAACAGTTCTATTAAGAATTAAGATTCAATGAAATTATTCTACCATATTTACAGTATATGTGTACCAGTACCATGCTGGCCGAGTTAGTTGCGATCATTAAGTTCTATTAATTAGAATTAGGTTTGTAGAAAGGTAAGTGTTATAGTATTATTGTATATCTTTTATAAATGAAACCTTGGAGTTTTTTGGTAATTTGTCCTTTTTCTCTGTAAACATGGAGAGGGTGAGGGTAGGGCAATTATTTGAGAGAGATAATTAATACATGTTGATTTCTTTTTCCACTTTCAGATAGAGGCAATATGCAGTGCTGTGCAGGATACCAGTGTGTTAGTGCAGAGAAGTATGCTTGACTTTCTACTGCTGGCTTTCCCATTACACAACAGTCAGCTTACACATTCTGACATGGCAAAGGTCGTTAAATATGCCATCAATGTGTTGTTACGCAGGGATATGTCTCTAAACAGGAGATTCTATGCCTGGCTTTTAGGGACAAGCACAACATCAGTTTCTGCACATGCAGAAAATTCAGAAGTAACAGAATTGTCTTACTTTGAGAAATATTCACAGGACTTGTTAATTCAGGCCCTGAAGTTTAAACTAACTGAGAAACAGGATGGCGAAAGTACAGGGAGCTCAAGCGTAAAGTCAGCTGTGCTACGTCCTTTCCGTATTTTGATAAGTTTGCTTGATAAACCAGAAATTGGTCCAGTTATTTTAGAAAGCGTACTGTTGTCGATATTCAGATGTCTTCACAGAGAATTTGAGCT
Organism: Mercenaria mercenaria; assembly: GCF_021730395.1. Taxonomy (NCBI): domain Eukaryota; kingdom Metazoa; phylum Mollusca; class Bivalvia; order Venerida; family Veneridae; genus Mercenaria; species Mercenaria mercenaria. The sequence goes on from NC_069364.1 coordinate 94,623,710, forward strand.
ATCCAAATCAAAGTTGCCAACTCAGTCGAGCAAGAAAACCAAAGGTGAGACAAATGCTTATGACGAATTGTTGAAGACTGCCAACCTACTGTTTGGTACATTTGAGCCATATTTTATTTGGGACTATGCAGCTAGGATGTTTGATCTGTCCTGTTCTAACAGTGGAAAGAAATCGCTGAGGCGTCAGAGTTCATCAGTATCGAGGCACAGTGTAACACATGAAGAATCTGTCAGTGTTGGAGAACTTAGTCAGCTTATCGCCTTCCTGTTGGAGATAGTGTCTTTGGTAAGAACCAAGTTTTATAAATGGTTTCTTCATGTTGTCTGTCTCTTGATTTTATTACTGTAATATTTATAAATTACTGAAATGACAGAAATTTATGTTTAGTATGTGTGTTTGTTTGTTTGTTTGTTTTTGTCTGAAAAAGTCTTAACCCAAGAATTTTAGGCATGTTTTGTATAAAAAAGTTTCAATATTCAGAATACTGGTATTTTTCAAGTATGTATATATCTAAAAACGTCATATTTGATTGCGAAGACAGATGTTGGAATGAGCTAAATCTTTATATGAAACTGGTTAACCCCATATGAATTGTGAAATATAACATACAGGTTAAAGAATGATAAATATGGTGCAACAACTATAATGATTCTTTCTTTTATGTTTTTAGTATTGACTCCTTGACTTGGCCATCTTATCTTGACCTGCATGCGCATTCATGTATGCTAATACTTTATATTTTATTTCAGGAGACATTCAGTGAGACCCAGACTGAACATTTGCCCAATCTGCTTTGCAGTATAATAACCAGTCTAACAGAATACTGTGACAAGTTGTCTGACAGTGATGTGATAACCAGTCTACAACTGTGTACCAAGATCCTATCCAAGGTTCAGCCAACCATGACAACATCAGGGTCACATGACCTGTCATGTGATGAGTCACATGATGTTGTAGAAAAGGTGGAGGTACTAACCCTGCTATCACATTCCTCTAGATGCTTTGAACTCCTTTTTTAAATAAAAAAAAATCTTTAATTTTAATCATTTCAATATATTTTTTCTAAGTTTACCTGTTTAAGGTAGTTCTACCTGTTTGATAACAGGAAGTCATGATGGAATGTCAGTTATCTGGAATAAAATAGAATAGATCCTGGATCTGATGTATGGAAAGGAAAATCATCCAGAAAAAAGAATGTCATCCTGTATGTACATTTGTAAAATTAGTAACTTTACTTTTTAAAAAGTTTTTTTTTCTGAAGGTAAAAGATGATAACAAAATTGTTAACACATGGAATAATTTCATGTATGCCATCAAATCTTTTTAAAAGTTACAAATCTCTGAAATTTTATGCAGTTACCCTAGAAATAAGCACATGGATCTATACTTTTTGTTTGACCATTTGACAGGCAGTATGTTTATTTACAATTGTGAAAAAATTCATAAAAGTTTACATTGTAATGAAAAAAATCCTATTTGCAAAAAATGTAATCAAAATTATGATCATAGACTTCCATGTTGAAAACTTGCATTAGGTTCATATTTTTTAGAACAGTATAGCAATAAATCAAGCACATGTTCCAATCTTCTTTTGCCAGTTTTTCATAGCATATTGTGAAGTGATGGTTTAGTCAAATTCCACGTAGAAAAGAAATTAACCTGATTGTGCAGAACTACCTTAAATGGAGACGTATTCAGTTTAACTTCATGGAAGTTCTGAATGAATATAAATCGGATTTCGTCACAATGTTCCATGTTATTTAATAAAATGAATAAGTTTAGTGCAAATATCCAAATTTCAGACAAAATCTTTATATTATTTAAAAAGGTTTCACTAGGAAAACATTGATGAAATAATATATTTATAATTGTCTAACTTTAAAGTATAAAGGATAAAAAGGGAAGTGGTTTCTTTAAATTGAATATGGTACATAAAAAGTTATTAGTAGATAAGCATAAAAAGCCAGTAAGTCTTGTTCCAACACCTTTTGTCTTTGTACACATGTATCATGTAGTATGATGAAAAAAATTGTCACAGTCTTCATTTTCATCTATGTTCACATAACGACCTCTCTCTCTCTTTCTCTTTCAGTTGTATTTGAGTTAGTCACATTATAGTATGTTTTATGCTTTTATCAGTATTTCAGTCTTGTCTGTAAGTCATTTGTTTTATACCTCTATTACATGTGAGAAAGTTGTCATGTTACATGTGAGAAGGTTTCATGTAAGTCATGTTATAAGTGAGAAAGTTGTCAGATTACATGTAAAAAAGTTGTTGAGTTACACGTGAGAAAGTTGTCATGTTACATGTAAAAAAGTTGTTGAGTTACATATGAGAAAGTTGTCATGTTACAAGTGAGAATGTTGTCATGTTATAAGTGAGAAAGTTGTCATATTACATGTAAAAAGGTTGTTGAGTTACATATGAGAAAGTTGTCATGTTACATGTAAAAAAGTTGTTGAGTTACATATGAGAAAGTTGTCATGTTACATGTAAAAAGGTTGTTGAGTTACATATGAGAAAGTTGTCATGTTACATGTAAAAAAGTTGTTGAGTTACATATGAGAAAGTTGTCATGTTACATGTGAGAATGTTGTCATGTTACATGTAAAAAGGTTGTTGAGTTACATATGAGAAAGTTGTCATGTTACAAGTGAGAATGTTGTCATGTTATAAGTGAGAAAGTTGTCAGATTACATGTAAAAAGGTTGTTGAGTTACATATGAGAAAGTTGTCATGTTACAAGTGAGAATGTTGTCATGTTATAAGTGAGAAAATTGTCAGATTACATGTAAAAAGGTTGTTGAGTTACATATGAGAAAGTTGTCATGTTACATGTAAAAAAGTTGTTGAGTTACATATGAGAAAGTTGTCATGTTACATGAAAGTTGTCATTAAATAGAAAGTTGTCATTACATGAAAGGTTGTTAGTTCATATGAGAAAGTTGTCATGTTACATGTAAAAAAGTTGTTGAGTTACATATGAGAAAGTTGTCATGTTACATGTGAGAATGTTGTCATGTTACATGTAAAAAGGTTGTTGAGTTACATATGAGAAAGTTGTCATGTTACAAGTGAGAATGTTGTCATGTTATAAGTGAGAAAGTTGTCAGATTACATGTAAAAAGGTTGTTGAGTTACTATGAAAGTTGTCATGTTACATGTAAAAAGTTGTGAGTACATAGAAGTGTCAGTACAAGTGAGAATGTTGTCATGTTATAAGTGAGAAATTGTCAATTACATGTAAAAAGGTTGTTGAGTTACAATATGAGTAAAGTTGTGTCATGTAGGATTATACATGTAAAAAGTTGTTGAGTTACATATGAGAAAGTTGTCATGTTAAAATGAGAAATGTTGTTGTTACATAATGAGAAAGTTGTCATTTACATGTAAAAAGGTTGTTGAGTTACATATGAGAAAGCTGTCATGTTACATGTAAAAAAGTTGTTGAGTTACACGTGAGAAAGTTGTCATGTTACATGTGAGAATGTTGTCATGTTACATGTAAAAAGGTTGTTGAGTTACATATGAGAAAGTTGTCATGTTACAAGTGAGAATGTTGTCATGTTATAAGTGAGAAAGTTGTCAGATTACATGTAAAAAGGTTGTTGAGTTACATATGAGAAAGTTGTCATGTTACAAGTGAGAATGTTGTCATGTTATAAGTGAGAAAGTTGTCAGATTACATGTAAAAAGGTTGTTGAGTTACATATGAGAAAGTTGTCATGTAATCATGTAAAAGTGAAAATTTGTTAATATGAGAAAGTTGTCATGTTACATGTAAAAAGTTGTCATGTTACATATGAGAAGTTGTCATGGTTACATAAGTTGTGATGTAACATATGAGAAAGTTGTCATGTAACATGTGAGAAAGTTGTCATGTACATGTAAAAAGGTTGTTGAGTTACATATGAGAAAGTTGTCATGTTACAAGTGAGAATGTTGTCATGTTATAAGTGAGAAAGTTGTCAGATTACATGTAAAAAGGTTGTTGAGTTACATATGAGAAAGTTGTCATGTTACAGTAAAAAGTTGTCATGTTACAATGAGAAAGTTGTCAGTTACATGTAAAAAGGTTGTTGAGTTACATATGAGAAAGTTGTCATGTAATACATGTAAAAAAATTGTTGTATATAATATGAAAAGTTGTTGTTACATGTAGAAGTTGTCATGTTAAATGAGAAAGTTGTTATGTTACATGAAGTTGTCATGTAACAGTGAGAAGGTTGTCATGTAAGTCATGTTATAAGTGAGAAAGTTGTCAGATTACATGTAAAAAGGTTGTTGAGTTACATATGAGAAAGTTGTCATGTTACAAGTGAGAATGTTGTCATGTTATAAGTGAGAAAGTTGTCAGATTACATGTAAAAAGGTTGTTGAGTTACATATGAGAAAGTTGTCATGTAAGTCATGTTATAAGTGAGAAATTTGTTATATTATATGTAAAAGAGTTGTTGTGTTACATGTAAGAAAGTTGTCATGTTAGAAGTGAGAATGTTGTCATGTTACATGATGTTGTCATGTAACATGTGAGAAGGTTGTCATGTAAGTCATGTTATAAGTGAGAAATTTGTCATATTACATGTAAAAGAGTTGTTATTTTACACGTGAGAAAGTTGTGTTACATTTGAGAAAGTTGTCGTATTATATGGGGTAAAGTTATCATGTTACAAGTGAAAAAATTGTCATGTTACAAGTAGGAAAGTTGTCATGTTAAATGCTAGAAAGGTTGTATTACATGTGATAAAGTTGTTTTCATGTGGCATATATAAAGTTATTGTGTTACATGAGAGAAAGTTGTTATTCCCTTGCAGGAAATAAGATCTTTTGAATTATGACTTGTTGGGGACAAATTTCATGGTTTTCATATTTGCATCCATCAACATATCAAACTATAATGTGTTAAAAAAAAAACCCCTCTTATTTATCTTTTAATTGGAAATCCATGTCTTTATGAAAAAGCTGTTTTGACTGAAATTGTGAAATTGTACACCCCTCAAAAATAGAGATTATTTTACAAAATCTGAATCTATGATAATATGTGTTACTTTGCAAGTTAATGTTAAACTCAAAACATATTATTTTTGTCAATATTTGTGAAACAGTCTAAAAACAATCATAGTAAATTTAGCAACAGAACCTAACTGTATTACATGTAGTACTATATTCTTGCAACTGATATAATTTTCTTCTTTTATGTCTGAAAATAAAATGCTAAACAGATCTCTAGTTTCGATACTAAACTTCTTTAGCCACTTCTTTTGCCATCTAAATACGAAATTCAAGTTTGTATCTGCTGATTTTTTTTCCATGGATTGTCCATAAAATCATCTCAAAATGGACAAGTAAATTCAAATTATCTTTAAAATTTTCAGTTCATTTATTCATAACCTCAAAAATACTGACTTAGACAAAAGAACAGCAAAATAGTATGTACATAAAGTTAATTGTGAAGCTTTGTGAAAATAAAATGAAAAAAGGAACATATTCTTATGAAAATATGCATTGTTAATCTAAAATGGAAATCATTTTGCTTTTGCAAATAATGCTAGCTTCTGAGGTCTGCTTGATACAGGCATTAGATTGTTTTGCCAGCCAGATTGCATGTTGATTACAGATCCTGTTGTGGAAAGAGCTTTTGTTCCTGGTTTATTGAATTGTAAAACTGTCCTAAGAAATCTAGTTTTCTGTTCATTTTAGCACAACCTTGATACTTCCCATTGCCTTTTATAAGCTTTTAAAACAGAAACATAGAACAAAATACTTATACCAGATATGCAGTATATAATCTTAGGTGTTATTAAAAGGGAATTAATCAGCAAGATAAAGGCAGGGCTTAGGACAGTTTTACGGGAGCAGTAGTTACAAATCGTTTCAGTTTCTTCAAAACTGTGTTGCTGAACCAATAATTTGATTTGAATAGACACTGAAATATGAAGATCCTTTCTCAATTCACTTGAAAGGCATTATTATTTTTACCAGATATTTGTGATTTTAAGAAGTCTTTTAACATGTACCAACTGTGAACACAGATTTGAGGAAATTGAAAGATGGTGAAAATTGGGAAATGCCAAAATATCTTTGTTTCATTATTGAATGAATGAATTGATTTCAGTTTAAAAGGACTTCGGACACTATCATATGCTTCTAGCCTACATTTTAAATGCAAATTTCTCATTACGTATTTAAACAATACCCAAATAGTTTTGAGTCAATGATAAACCAATGTATTAGTTAATTTATTACAGCAGAAACTGATTTGTATCTGTTCCTATCAAAATGTTTTTCTTATTTTATCTGGGCCAGGGTATATTTTCTTGAAAAAATATAATGTTTAATTTCCGTAAAAATATAATGTCATCACTTTACCGAAGTTTTAAATATATGAATTCCAGTCGAAAAAGGTGACAAAATCTGTTTATTTGAGGAAAAAATGACATTTTAAGATTAAAATCCTATAAATAAATCAAAAAGAGAACGATATTTTTGTAAACAATCTGTACTTGATTTATCTACACACTGTTCGTAATGTAAAGTTATTGATGCATTACATGTGTGAATAGGTATACATGTATAAGTGACCGGTCAGTTTTATAACAGTGGTTCAGGTAGTTATTTAAGTACATGTACATGTCTGTATAGCTCTGTTATAAGTGATGGCAGATATTTGTGTGCTGTATAACAATAATAGTAAGAAAGGCAGTAATCTTATCAAGGCCGTAGGGTGGGTTCTTGCTTGGGATAATTACCAGCGGCACAGATAATATTTGAGCCGCACCATGTGAAAACCAACATAGTGCAATTGCGACCAGCATGGATCCAGACCAGCCTGCGCATCTGCGCAGTCTAGTCAGGATCCATGCTGTTTGCTAACAGTTTGTCTAATTCCAATAGGCTTTGAAAGCGAACAGCATGGATCCTGACCAGACTGCGCAGATGCGCAGGCTGGTCTGGATCCATGCTGGTCACAAAGCCACTATGTTGTTTTTCACATGGCACGGCTCATTTCGCTTAAACATGTAATAAAAATGTATCCGAAATGACAGTTCTTTCTGAGGCTTGCCTAAGGAAGCTGGATCGGAAAAAGTTAAATCGGGATAAGTCTGACAACAACCCATCTATAGATAATGTTGTTTTTTCAAGGCTGAAGTTGTGGGCAAAACATAAATGTGTCATTTGTAGGGCTAAAGTAGAAGCAGGTCGCTACATAAAAATTCCATCTGAAACTCAGCTGGACCGATTAGTTCGTTTTCGCGTCTAGCCGTATTTGTATATACCATCTGCATGGAAAGCGACTTGACACATCACACTGAATGTGAAACCGTCACTGATATGACCTGCCAAGAAGCTACTGTTCTTGACCTATGCATCCCAAGCATATCAATGCCAAGCGTTATTTCTGTTGGATAGACTATAGTTAGGATCAGATTAACTGCTGTGCACATATTGCCTCTTTTTTGTTGTGTTTAGGCCTAGTCCGCCGCTAAGAACAATCTTCAATTCAGTTTTCACAGAAGGAAGAACATGAAGTAATGAATGTGTGCGACATTTAGTATGTGTCTAAAAGAAATAAATATAAATGCACAGAAGAAGATGAAGAAATAAAGAAATGAAAAATATATAAAAAATACAAAAAATAATAAAAACAAAATGGAAAACAAATTACATCTTTATTGCTAGTGGCGTGCACGTTGCGAGGAGGACATGCAGAAGATTACCTGGTGTGTTGCTAGTATTTTACAGCACACATTTGCCAATCTACTGCAGCAAACAACCAGGATAAGCCGATGAAAATTTAACCCAATGAATAATAATGAATTCACACAGTATTTGCTTCTCTCACTACTATACATGTATAACAAGCCTAAATGTGCCCTTTCAAACATTTATATAGTATTTGAGTAACAAACAGATGTAAAAATATGTGACTATCAAATTATTAAAAATGAATATAAAAAGTATTGGTTACTTTACATTTGGAAACACCCTGTAGTTATATTTTTTGTTTAAAAGTACTGCTCCAACCCTTGCATCAACACAGTAGTCACAGAAAATGTGTATAATTAATATCTACATATGCTGGCCAAATATGGTTTTGATGCATCGGAGAACAATGTTGTTTAAAGCAAAATAGCTTTTATATGTATATAACAGGGTACGTAATTCCATTTAGAGCAAAAATTACCATTTTATGAAACAAATATTGAAAACTTTGACTTTAAGAAATAATCTCAAATATGCATTTTGATGGTATATGTAATCAAATACTTATTTCTCAGTGGTTTATTTTTCACTCTTGGAGTAGGCAAATTCATAAAGAAAGTGTCCGAAGTCCTTTGTGTTCTCAAGAAACAGTACCATTCTTATCATGCTTATTTGATATATTCCTTAACAGCATTTTGTAAATCATTTTGAGTGTATTTAAAGTGTTGTTTTATTTATTTGTTTATCATAATATTTTTGTTGTTTTTAGCTCACCTGTCACAAAATGACAAGGTGAGCTTTTGTGATCGCGCGGTGTCCGTCGTCCGTCCGTGCATCCGTCGGTGCATGCGTGCGTACGTCCGTAAACTTTTGCTAGTGACCACTCTAGAGGTCACATTTTTCATGGGATCTTTATGAAAGTTGGTCAGAATGTTCATCTTGATGATATCTAGGTCAAGTTCGAAACTGGGTCACGTGCCTTCAAAAACTAGGTCAGTAGGTCTATAAATAGAAAAACCTTGTGACCTCTCTAGAGGCCATATATTTCACAAGATCTTCATGAAAATTGATCAGAATGTTCACCTTGATGATATCTAGGTCAAGTTTGAAACTGGGTCATGTGCCGTCAAAAACTAGGTCAGTAGGTCTAAAAATAGAAAAACCTTGTGACCTCTCTAGAGGCCATATATTTCACAAGATCTTCATGAAAATTGGTCAGAACGTTCACCTTGATGATATCTAGGTCAAGTTCGAAAGTGGGTCACGTGCCATCAAAATCTAGGTCAGTAGGTCAAATAATAGAAAAACCTTGTGACCTCTCTAAAGGCCATATTTTTCATGGGATCTATATGAAAGTTGGTCCGAATGTTCATCCTGATGATTTCTAGATCAAGTTCGAAACTGGGTCACGTGCGGTCAAAAACTAGGTCAGTAGGTCTAAAAATAGATAAACCTTGTGACCTCTCTAGAGGCCATATATTTCACAAGATCTTCATGAAAATTGGTCAGAACGTTCACCTTGATGATATCTAGGTCAAGTTCGAAACTGGGTCACGTGCCATCAAAATCTAGGTCAGAAGGTCAAATAATAGAAAAACCTTGTGACCTCTCTAGAGGCCATATTTTTCATTGGATCTGTATGAAAGTTGGTCTGAATGTTCATCTTGATGATATCTAGGTCAAGTTCGAAAGTGGGTCATGTGCCATCAAAAACTAGTTCAGTAGGTCAAATAATAGAAAAACCTTGTGACCTCTCTAAAGGCCATATTTTTCATGGGATCTGTATGAAAGTTGGTCTGAATGTTCATCTTGATGATATCTAGGTCAGGTTCGAAACAGGGTCATGTGCGGTCAAAAACTAGGTCAGTAGGTCTAAAAATAGAAAAACCTTGTGACCTCTCTATGGCCATACTTGTGAATGGATCTCCATAAAAATTGGTCAGAATGTTCACCTTGATGATATATAGGTCAAGTTTGAAACTGGGTCACGTGCCTTAAAAAACTAGGTCAGTAGGGCAAATAATAAAAAGACCTTGTAACCTCTCTAGAGGCCATACTTTTCATTGGATCTGTATGAAAGTTGGTCTGAATGTTCATCTTGACGATATCTAGGTCAAGTTTGAAACTGGGTCAACTGCGGTCAAAAACTAGGTCAGTAGGTCTAAAATTATTAAAATCTTTTGACCTCTCTAGAGGCCATATTTTTCAATGGATCTTCATGAAAATTGATCTGAATGTTCACCTTGATGATATCTAGGTCGGTTTCGAAACTGGGTCACGTGTGGTCAAAAACTAGGCCAGTAGGTATAAAAATAGAAAAACCTTGTGAACTCTCTAGAGGCCATATTTTTCATGAGATCTTCATGAAAATTAGTGAGAATGTTCACCTTGATGATATCTAGGTAAAGTTCAAAACAGGGTCACGTACCTTTGAAAGCTAGGTCAATAGGTCAGATAATAGAAAAACCTTGTGACCTCTCTAGAGACCATATTTTTCAATGGATCTTCATGAAAATTAGTCAGAATTTTTATCTTGATAATATCTAGGTCAAGTTCAAAACTGGGTCACATGAGCTCAAAAACTAGGTCACTATGTCAAATAATAGAAAAAACGACATCGTACTCAAAACTGGGTCATGTGGGAAGAGGTGAGCGATTCAGGACCATCATGGTCCTCTTGTTTTACACAAGCTTTAGCACAACTGCACATAAATATATATTATAGAACCATAAAAAGGCATGTTGCATGCATTTGATAAGTTACAACTTTTGTTGAAATATAACCCAGTATTTTAAGGAGGAAATCATTTCTTAATTGACAGTTGTTTATTTTAAATTACAGGTCAACATCAGTGGGGAAGTTTCTTCCCAAAAGGCTGAAGCTGTTAAACCATTGTCTGTGGAAGAAGCTATGGAAATAAACAGAAATCTAAAAAAAGCAGAGTCAGAAAAAGATTCAAATAACATAAATGGTAAAGAAATAGTTCTAGATTCACCAGACAGTGATAAAAGTTCTGGCCTACAGGCTGGTATTCCTAAGAACAGAAAACATGATCATAATACAAAGAAAAATGAAGAACCAGTCAGAAATAGTGAGACTTGTTCAAGTTCACATGCAACTGGATTTCAGTCTAGAAAACATTCCAAACAAAACCAGTCTCAAAACTTAATGCAAAAATGCACAGACTGCTTTCAGCATTTTTTTCATGAGCTTGTGACCAAGAAATTCCTGAAAGATGAAAACTTGGCTGAAACTTGCTTTGGGAGCATTGTAACCAGTCAAACTGGTTATAAGAATTACGATTCTGCAGAAGAAGACATCTTTAACAGCTGTGATAACAATGACAATTCTGTTTGTGATAGAAAAATCATTTTTGAAAATGAAAATGAGGAAAGTTTAACAACATTTTCTACTGCATGTCAACTTCTGGTAGAGTTTGCTAGTTTTCCTATGTATGGTGTGGACGTGAGGTTGACAGAGAAACATGTATCAAAAGGTACTTTTTTTGTTTTATAAAGAAAAATTTATCTGTCTTCAGGGGATCTAAGTTAAGCCCACCTTTTTACTTGCACTGCAATATATGAGGCCAATAATGACAAAAAATCTTTCCTCTATTAAATGTCTGTCCAAAAAATGTTTTCTTTAAAAGATGTAGACATAGGTAATGGTGACTTTTTCCATCTCTGGGCATATTGTGGGTGATTTATGATGCATATAGAATTTCAAAGTATCACTTTCTAAAGGGTTGATTTGATTACATTTTCTGAATTTTAACATTTGAAGTAGAATCTATTCAGAATTTTATGTTGATATTCAAACTGCTTTAAGAAGAGCTCTTCAATTTGCATCTGTTTAATTGTTAATAAGCATGAGTATAGGCTGTTTTGATATTAAATATTTTGAAAAGGTAATGAAGAATACACAAAAAAATATTTTGATGGAAAATAATCACTGATATGATCATCATATCTTGCAAAAAACCTTATTTCTATGAATTTTACATGATTTTGTGACTTCCATTACTGTAGTATGTGTCTTATGAAGCATTTAGTTCTGTGAATAGGCATTTCTTCATAATGATTTCTTGATCTTGATTCGAAGCCTTCCGGCCGCAATAACACATCGTTGTCATCTCCAACCTCGGTAAAAAAAGTCACAATGTAAATGTCTTTCAGGTAGTGTTTTGTATTAAACTTGTAACTTTTATATTTTTATGCCCCCGGCATCTACTGATGTGGGAGGCATATAGTGATTGTCTTGTCCGTCCATTCGTTCATTCGTCCGTCCGTACGAGGTTAACCAAATGGGATTGTTTCGTCTAGCATCAATACCCCTTACTAGAATGACTTGATACTAATGCAGATGTAACCTGTGACCATTCCTCATCTTCAGACATCACCTGACCTCAGTTTGACCTTGACCTCATTTTGGACTTAGGTTGCTATATAGGGCCATCTCTTGGTTAACCAAATGGAACCGTTTTGTCTAGCATCAATACCCCTTACTAGAATGACTTGATACTAATGCAGATGTAACCTGTGAACATTCCTCATCTTCAGACATCACCTGACCTCAGTTTGACCTTGACCTCATTTTGGACTTAGGTTGCTTTATATGGGCCATCTCTTGGTTAACCAAATGGGACCGTTTTGTCTAGCATCAATACCCCTTACAAGAATAAATTGATACTTATACAGATGTAAACTGTGGCCATTCCTCATCTTCAAACATCACCTGACCTCAGTTTGACCCAGACCTCGTTTTGGCCTTAGGTTGCAAAATCTGTCGACAAGGATGCCACCGGGGGCATCAAGCGTTTATTGAACGCAGCTCCTTGTTTTACTATTCTCATAAGTTACCTTGATTTTATAGACTCATCAGCTTAGTTGATCTGCAAAGAGTAAATGTATTTTCATTAAAATTTATACTTGTGTATTTCTCCTCAGCAGAACATTCCACTGTTCCACTATGGGTTCAGGACCTAGTCACCTGCTGTTGCTTTGTTCACAACTTCTATATGCAGAGTTCAGCTGTCTCCACCATGTTAGATCTGATTATCCTGACACAATCTGTTCAGGTTGAAGACAGACCTGACAGTACAGGGAACCATACTGGCTCAGATCACATGACCCTTCAGATATTACCCACATTGCACTGGGAGGATCTCAAGTTCCTGTCTGAACATACACACTTCTTTAAGGTATGATTTTGCTTTTTTCAACTCAATAAAATGTTCTTCTTTTGAAAAGAAATTTGTCAGCATTTTCTTAAAAACAACTCCATGAAACACAGCTTTTTTAGCATCGATGACTTGAGCACTTTGGGCCCACTCCAGCAATTTATTTTGTCCCCAGCTTTTTTCCTCTACCAGTTTGCTCAGTTTTTCACTGTTTTGAAAATAACATTTAACTGTAGATTGAAAGGTAAAGTATAATAGCAATTTTGTTTTGTTAGCTTACCATAGTGCAACATGCTCAAGGTGAGGTATTTTATCACTCTCTGTTTGTCGGCATCAAAGGCATCTCCTTTGAAAATACAGTTTGAAATCGATGAAACCTTGCTCTGATGTTCTTTTCATGCTCCTCTTCAACAGCTATCCAAATGGCTCTGTTTGGTTTTGCATTCCAGCAACAGCCAAATGTTCATTTTAAAATCGAAAAAATGTATTAATTAGACATTGTACTTTATAGATATCAGCTGAGATTCTGTGGAGTTTTCTAGATGAAAGGATGCCACAGTATCATCAGACTACAGTGAAACTGTTCTACATGTTACACCAGGCGGCACCGTCTAGCTGGATCTGTGAAAACGTGATTGGCAACCAACTCATTCATGACACTCAGGTTAGATATAAAAATCTGTCTACATTATATTTTTATAGTCTCCTATTTAAAGTTAATGACTCTGTAATACCAAAACTGATTTTTCCATGATTAGTGGAAAATTTGGAGAGGAAAGGTTATGAAAATGAGTCTCTTTGCATGTTTACCAATAGACATAACAATTGCATCAAATGTCAATATTATTTGTCTTAGGCCTTTAAACATCATCTGTTACAGATGAATAATAAAATATTAAGATACCTTATCTGTTTAAACATGACTTTGTCCTGTTTCAGAGTGTACAAACAGATGCCTACAAGAAGTTTTCTGTGTTATGGCACCTTACACGGAACAAGAAAACAGACGTCATTCCTGGCAAACCTCTCCGCACGTTCAACAGGTACTTTCCTATTTTTCACACAGTGTCTTAGTTTGTGACTTTAATGTCCTCATCCAGTAAAACAGTCAGTTCAGCATTGAGTTATTTTAACCTGTATCAAATTGAACAGTCTAAAAATTTTGTGATGTTTTTACCTTTACAATATGTAAATATTTAGGAAATCACTCTTAAAATTAAGATTTAACTCAAGATTTTGATGGAATACAGGTGAGCTTCCCAGGTTATAATAAACCATACAATAGTGAATAGGAATTTATACGGTGAACTTGAAATTTAGTCTCAGTGAATAATCAGATTTCCCATAAATTTACATTACAGATTCATGTTTCACAAAATAGCTATTTTGTAGGAAACTAAAAACTTTGCTCATGAAATTTAATTTTTAGTTCGACTATTCGAAGAATAAGTAGAGCTATCCTACTCACCACGGCGTCGGTGTCGGCGTCGGCGTCGGCGTCACACCTTGGTTAAGTTTTTCGTACCAGTCCACATTTTGACAAAGTCTTTTGAGATAAAGCTTTGAAACTTTCAACACTTGTTTACCATCATCATGGCCAGTTATAGGCAAGAGCACATAACTCCATCAATGATTTTGGCTGAATTATGGCCCCTTTTGACTTAGAAATCATGGTTAAGTTTTTCGTACCAGTTCATATTTTGACAAAGTCTTTTAAGATAAAGCTTTGAAACTTTCAACACTTGTTTACCATCATCATGGCCAGTTATAGGCAAGAGTACATAACTCCAACAGGGATTTTGGCTGAATTATGGCCCCTTTTGACTTAGAAATCATGGTTAAGTTTTTCGTACCAGTTCATATTTTGACAAAGTCTTTTAAGATAAAGCTTTGAAACTTTCAACACTTGTTTACCATCATCATGGCCAGTTATAGGCAAGAGCACATAACTCCATCAAGCATTTTGGTTGAATTATGGCCCCTTTTTGACTTAGAAATCTTGGTTAAGTTTTTCGTACCAGTCCACATTTTGACAAAGTCTTTTGAGATAAAGCTTTGAAACTTTCAACACTTGTTTACCATCACAATGTCCAGTTTTAGGCAAGAGTACATAACTCCATCAAGCATTTTGACTGAATTATGGCCCCTTTTGACTTAGAAATCTTGGTTAAGTTTTTCGTACCAGTTTATATTTTGTGTAAAGTGTTTGACATATGGCTTTGAAACTTTTATATCTTGTTCAGTATAATAGTCTCTATCAATAGGCAAGAGTACGTAACTCTCTTGTCTTTTTTGGCTGAATTATGGCCCTTTTTGAACTTGGAAATTGGTTCTGTTTTGTATATGTCCATGTTTTGTCAAGACTATTTGACATATGGCTTTTAAACTTTAAACACTTGTTTATCATTATGATTTCCATCTGTAGACAAGAGTACATAACTCTGACAACTATTTTGACTGAATTATGGCCCTTTTTGGACTTTGAAATTTGTTCAGTTTTTCTTACAAGTCAGCGTTTTGTCAAAACTATTTGAACTGTGGCTTTGAAACTTTTAACACTAGTTTATCAACATGATTTCCATCTGTAGGCAAGAGTACATAACTCTGTCAACTATTTTGACCGAATTATGGCCCTTTTTGGACTTGGAAATTAGTTAAATTTTTCATATAAGTCCATGTTTTGCCTAACATATAACTTAACATATTTGCCATCATGGTCACACATTGCCATTTAGTGCAAGACTAATCGAAGTCCACAAATACAGTGAATGATTTTGGCTGAATTATGGCCCCTTTTGACTTAGAATTCATGGTTAAGTTTTTCGTACCAGTTCATATTTTGACAAAGTCTTTTAAGATAAAGCTTTGAAACTTTCAACACTTGTTTACCATCACCATGGCCAGTTACAGGCAAGAGTACATAACTCCATCAGGGATTTTGGCTGAATTATGACCCCTTTTGACTTAGAAATCTTGGTTAATATTTCGTACCAGTTCATATTTTTTGTAAAGTGTTTGACATATGGCTTTGAAACTTTTATCACTTGTTTAGTATAATAGTCTCTATCTGTAGGAAATGACTCTGTCATCTATTTTGGCTGGATTATGGCCCTTTTTAGACTTTGAAATTGCCTCATATATTGCCATTTAGTGCAAGACTTATCAAAATCAAAGTAATACAGGAACATTGTTTGTCTTTCTATTTATTTCTTTAGTCTGAATATCCGTGGAAATATTTTGACCCCATTCTTCAATCAATTCTTCGAATAGTCGAGCGCGCTGTCATCAGACAGCTCTTGTTTCACTGTACAATGAATCCACTGCTTGCTTGAACATTGATGGCTCTAGCAGCATGGCTGACACAAGCAACTCGTGTAGTCCCTCGCTGTTTTCCTTCTATTTTCTATCTTTGGATTGGTCATAACCCAATATACCTCAAGCACTTTACTCATCCCCTAGTGACGGAGAATTCAGGGTTTTAATGTCTTTGATTAATTTCCCTGTACATAGTTGTATGTCTGCTCTCTTGTAGATAAATCATAATATAAATTGCTTTGTTGTTTTTCAGGTCTATGTTCGTGATACTGGACAGTTTAAAAGATGAGACAAGTCCACTGAAGGTTATAGCGAGTACCTGGCTGACACATGTCATACAACAGGGGGATATCAACAG
The DNA here is from genome assembly GCF_021730395.1 of Mercenaria mercenaria. NCBI lineage: Eukaryota > Metazoa > Mollusca > Bivalvia > Venerida > Veneridae > Mercenaria > Mercenaria mercenaria. The sequence continues at coordinate 94,640,269 of NC_069364.1, forward strand.
AGTTATGGAACCTCTTCTACAAATGTTGCTACATCCAGACACTGCAAGGTTATACTTGAAACATTTATTTGTACCCCCCGACAACAAAGTTGTAAGGGGGGGTATACTGGTTTCAGGTTGTCTGTCTGTCTGTCCGTCTGTCCGTAGACGCAATCTTGTGCGCACCATCTCTCCTTATCCCCTTGACAGAATTTAATGAAACTTCACACAAGTGATCAGTACCAACAGTATTTGTGCATGGGGCATGTTAGGTTCTTTCAGAAAAAAAATTTGCAGAGTTATGGGACTTTGTTTTTTTGTTACTATACTATATACATAGACAAAATCTTGTGTGCACCATCTCTCCTCATCCTCTTGACACAATTTGATGAAACTTCACACAAGTGATCAGTAACAACAGTAGTTGTGCATGGGCCATGTTAGGTTCTTTCAGCGACAAAAATTGCAGAGTTATGGGACTTTGTTTCTTGTTAACATACTATGTACATACAGTCTGCATATGCAATCTTGTGCGTGCCTAATATACCAAACCCTTGCACACAATTTAATGAAACTTCACACAAGTGATCAGTACCAACCCTAGTTGTGCTTGGTGCATGTTACATTCTTTTAGATAAATATTCTGCATAGTTATGGGACTTTGTTTTTTGTTACTATACTGTATACATACAGTCTATATACATACAGTCCACATAATTATGCAATCTTGTGTGCGTCAAATTATAATGTACTGTGTCAGTGCATGCGGGGGGTACATTCCTCACCTTTAGTGATAGCTCTAGTTATAATTTGACCCCATTTTGTGATCTATTTAGGAATTGATTGTATTTTATCTATTGTTTATATGTACAGTCCTTCAATTACAGGTACTGAACAGAACCAGAAAGTTACGTGACAGATTACATTTTTAGCTGTTGTGTCAGTCTGTAAAATGTTTTAAATCCAAAAAAAGAATTATTGTTAAAAGAGTAAAACTGCTGACCAAGTAATTGTACACTTTACTTTATAGATTGTCCTCGATCAGTAACTGACCAGTCCTGACACGACAGTCTTAGGATATTTATAGATTGTCCTCGGTCAATACCTAACCAGTCATGACATGACAATCTTAGGAAAACTGAAAGTTCTGCCAAGGAAGTGAAGTCATATCAGTGTGATTTCTGTTTTTATATTTTAGAGTATCAGTTCAGCATGTGAATGTCCACCAGCCGAGGAAAGTTTGTCTGTCCGAGAGCAGTGAGGAAAACCTTGAAGCAAACATCTACGCCATCAGCAGTGAAGGAGGAAACGTCATATATCATGTCAGCTCGACGAAGGAAGCACCAAAGAAACAGTTCACTGATGAGCTCAAGTCGTACGCCCTAACCGTGCTCGGTGAAAAAGGTGCTCACACTGCTCCAGTAAGGTCAAGGTCAGAACAGGAACTACATTTTGATAAAGTAGATCCGTCAAATGTTAGTTTGAGGATTAATCCATTTGGATCAGAGAATTCTCTGGATGCTTTAACATTAGACTTAGGTCTGTCACCGTCCTTGAAAGATAACACAGTAAACAAGGCCAAAAGGTTGGACAGAAAAACTTGTGTGAAGGAGGGAATTTCATTCTCAGGAACTGAAGAGTCTCAGAAAGGGGAGACAACTGGAGATGATACTGATGGAAATGAGTCTGTCTCAGATTCTGCAGAAAATATTGCCATGAATATAATAGATGAAATAGTGCAGAATGTTACAAGAGGTAATGAGTTGAGTAGTGTGTCAGGTAGCACAGAGAGCGTCAAGGATGCTGTTAAGCCTCAAAGAAAGAAAATGCCTGAAAGAACTGATAGTATAAACTCCTTTACAGCTGCAGATGAGCTGTTGAATTCCGTTCAAAGGCAGAGGGTAGATTCACCTACACCTAGTGAAAAAGACATAGCAATGTTTCAAGAAGTTGATAAAGATTCGACCAACATACATACACTCCATATGCATATGTTACTTTACATACAGAAGTATGACTACCAAAGAACACTTTATGCTCTCTCTACACTCAAAGCAATGCTTGTTGCTTGTCCACGACCCATGGTTACAGCTCTGGTTACAACCAACATCAGCACGTTACGATCGACCCAGCTAGCCAAGCTTCAGCTGCTTCTTGCTCGACATCGTAAATCAGTTTTTGGGAAAAATTTCTTCGGTGAAATTCCGGCAGATGTGATGTCAAATTACAGGAGCAGCATGTTTATCGAGATTTTGATCTCAGTTTGTTTATATTTTGTGAGAGGGTATTACCCCAACCTCATGATGAGTAAAATGTCTTGTGAAGAGCTGTTGGGCAATAAACAAGTGCACATTTTAGCCACAGAGACCTTGACCATGATGATGTCAGAAATTGTAAGCCTGATGAGGGATTCTGGGAAAAACTTTGTTTCCTACATTAGTGATTTGTTTCAAAGATGTAAAGTGCAAAAGGCTCTGTTACACTGTATTCTTGCTGAAATTTATAATGGCAGGCGAAAACTGGACAAAGATCAGTTCGGTCAAAAAATAACTGAGGCAATCATAGCATTTAACGAAGACGGAATAGATTCATCTGCAAATGAGGCATTCCAGATAAAACTTTTAGATCTGCTTCTAGTGATGATAATGCTTGAAGAACAAATTAGAAAGTTTCAGTCAGTACCTGAAACTACCCTTGCTTCAGAATGGGACAGGCTGAAAGTAAATTATCAGCCATCCTTGAAGAATGTTAGATACAATATGGGTCATCCCATTGTTCAGCAAGGGATGTTTGTCTCAGGAGTACTCAGTGCATTGAAACAAACACACACAAGTCATATGCACCGTCACTGGGTTACCATGGTTACATCGGCATTGCCATATATGGGAAAATACCTGCCAGGGATTGTTATGACAGTTGTATCTCAGTTGTGTAGAAATATAGAAGCATTAGCAGCTCACTATGAATCTGATGGAAAATCGAGGTAACTCTGGCTACATTTTTATGCCCCCGGCATCTACTGATGCGGGAGGCATATAGTGATTGTCCTGTCCGTCCATTCGTCCGTTCGTCCATCCGTACAAGGTTAACCAAATGGGACCGTTTCATCTAGCATCAATACCCCTTACAAGAATGACTTGATACTAATGCAGATGTAACCTGTGACCATTCCTCATCTTCAGACATCACCTGACCTCAGTTTGACCTTGACCTCATTTTGGACTTAGGTTGCTTTATATGGGCCATCTCTTGGTTAACCAAATGGGACCGTTTCGTCTAGCATCAATACCCCTTACTAGAATGACTTGATACTAATGCAGATGTAACCTGTGACCATTCCTCATCTTCAGACATCACCTGACCTCAGTTTGACCTTGACCTTGACCTCATTTTGGACTTAGTTTGCTTTATATTGGCCATCTCTTGGTTAACCAAATGGGACCGTTTCGTCTAGCATCAATACCTCTTACTAGAATGACTTGATACTAATGCAGATGTAACCTGTGACCATTCCTCATCTTCAGGCATCACCTGACCTCAGTTTGGCCTTGAACTTGACCTCATTTTGGCCATAGGTTGCTTTGTATCGACAAGGATGCCACCGGGGGCATCAAGCATTTATTGAACGCAGCTTCTTGTTTATTTGTTTTTTTGGTTGTTTTTTTTTAGTGTGTAAAATCAAAATAGTTAAAGGTTTTCCATATAGAATTGAGGATTAAAGAAGAAGAACCCTTGATGAACAATTTCAATCAGTGGGTAGAAGTTGAACTACTGACCTTTCTTACACTTTTGATTTATTGATAAAATTCTATATTGATAAGTATTGACTTAGGGGGCCTCTGTGGCCGAGTGGTTTAGTTCACTGACTCTCAGTTAATCCAGCTGGCTAATGGAAGGTTGGTGGTTCTGCCCAGGTGCCCACCTGTGATGAAATAATTCACGGAAGGGCATGTGGGGTCTCTCTCCATTAACAGAGCTGGAAAGTCACCATATGACCTATGATTGTGTCTGTGCAGCATTGAACAAAAACAAGATAAACATATTAACTTATCAGTTTATTGATATGATGACTGTCCTATAAAGCACATTTTTAATGCATATTTGCCAACACATAATGGTTGCTGTTCATTGAAAATATGTATGCTATATTGTGCATTGCAGTTCTTCCCGGCTTGAGAAGATTCCGCCCGACCATGTGTTGACCATGTTAAGTGGCCTGATGACACTATGTCACTACTGTCTCCTTGACAACATGTCACCCGTCTCTATAGGCCAGCAAGCACCTAGCAACACAGACACCAGCTCATCAACAACATCAGTCAACACAAATATTCTCACCAACTTGTTCCATGTGTTCAATCCTGTTGGCAGTAAAGTAAGGATTTTGTCCTTCTCTTTATTTTGTATCATTACATTTTCTTTTTCTATTTTCTTTATTTCTCTTCTTCCTTCTTTATCAGTTTCTTTCTTTCAAATATGTCTGTTAAAATGCATAGAACTTCAAATCAGAGCTAATAATACACTAAGGACTTAATAAGCCTATTATGAACTGCTTGGTTGGGCTTTTATCAAGTTAATCTGTTACAAGTTACACTTTGACCATTTTCTTCTTCATTGTAAGAGTTCTGTACTGCAGAAGGAGTTTACAGAATAGGAATACATAGCTTGGGATATTCTTGATGTATCTTCACCAATTTTATCTTTAGATAACTAATAAGCTATTCCAGCCTGTAAAACAGTTCTGTATTGCATACTGGTAATTCAGTCTTTATACATCTGTTGCTTTTAGTCTTGATGAAATGTCTTTTACTATAGAGTCTATTTTTTGTAATATGCAAGGTCAAATATTTGTCTAAGCCTGTAATTGGGTAAGTCCCCAAACTCAATGTACTAAATTATTGTTGTAATAATCAAAAACATAACTCAGATAATCCCAGTTGATATCAATGTAAACACAACTCAGATAATCCCAGTTGATATCAATGTAAACACAACTCAGATAATCCCAGTTGATATCAATGTAAACACAACTCAGATAATCCCAGTTGATATCAATGTTGCTTACCTGAAAAATATACTGTACTATGATGATTAAGTTTTATTAACATTATTTAGGAGGCGAGTCCACAGAGAGATCTGGGTGCAATGTCACCAGTACTGGAAGCTCGTAACAGTATTCTCAGTGTGATGCCTAGAATAATAGCATGTATGGCGGCACTATGGAGAGCAATAAACATTGTAGAGAAACAAGAGGAATCTCCATTTCTCACTATGGGATCTCCGAAGGTTAGGAAATGTATTGTAAACGTAAGATACGGTGCTCAAAATAATTTTATGAAAAGCTGTAAATATTTTGTTCTGTGTTTTTCTATAGTCGGAGGTGAACTATTTCACTTACCAGTAGGTTTGTTATGTAGGATAATATCTTTATGATCAAATCACATGGATTGAATGTCTATTCCATGAATTTTTCAGTGTAAATTAAGAATTGCTGCAGTGTACTTCAAACTGTTTAAAAAGAGTTTTATCAGCCCAATTTCTCTGTCCCATGGTCTGCATTGTAATGTTTTGCTATCTATGCAGGTTGTTAGGCAGTATATTCTGGAATTTATCAGCCCCATATCTCTGCCCCATGGTCTACACCTGCTTGGGGCTATAGCTGTGGCTTGGAATGACAGAAGAAAGAAATTACCAGTGAAAAATAGCAGAAAGGTGAGAACCCTTTTTCACTGAAAACACATGGAAATGAATGTGATTGATATTAGTGTGTGCTGTGTGTAGAAATTTGTTGTTATTGATCCATGGATGCATGTTATCCAACCACATAGAAAATTAAAAGAAACTAGTAACAGTAGTATTGGATTTTTGAGGTAAAAGGATGTATAATGTACAAATCCCAATGTATTGTATATATTACATATGTATATATATGGAAGCAAATAAATGGGGACACCAAGTAACCTACCATTGGATGATGTCCTCATTCTTATAATACTGTAAAACATTTATTATTATCATACCTCATTTTTGTTGCCAATGCAAAACTGATGTATAAAAAATGTAAGAAAATCAGAAAAATAATTTATTTCATCCAGCTATAATTTCTTCCTGACTGTGACCTATAATGAAAAATATTTCTTATAAAATGCCTTCCCACTTGGCTCAATAGGAAGAGCACTGATCTCAAGGTTGCGAGTTTAATTCCTGGGCGGGGCGTATGTTCTCTTTACGATTTGATAAATGACATTGTGTCTGATATCATTCGTCCTCCACCTCTGATTCATGTGGGGAAGTATGCATTTACTTGCGGAGAACAGGTTTGTACTGGTACAGAATCCAGGAACTCTGGTTAGGTTAACTGCCCGCCGTTATATAACTGAAATACTGTTGAAAAATGGTGTTAAACCCAAAACAAACAAATCTCTTATAAAACACATGTTCAAAATTTATCATATTCAGTTTAAATCTTTTACAAGTTATATAAATTTTACATAAAAATATTCGGCTAAGTCTAATTAACATGTTTCTGTTGAAAAAACAGTTCCCAGCTTAAATGTGTTAAGAACTTGTATCAGAAAAATATCTCCTTTGTGATTGTTTTTTTTTATAACATAATATATAAGAGTGTCATGCCATGTCTGTTGCACTCGAAATATCAGACATTTCCTCTCTTAGATAGTTCTGTATTGTTCAACAATGAACCCTGAATTTTCAAAACTTCAGGATATGCAGAAACTACAGCAAATGGAAAAGATGATCATGCGCTTGATTTAAAATGAATCTTTTCATAATAGTTGCCTGTATTTTAATGATATTTTGGCGTATAATGTAGATTTTTATGAAACATGGACAGTTATTAACTATGCTTGACAATTTCACCTTTTCAGAGATTTAAGAAATTCTTAAACAAAATGGTATGTGATTACATATATATTCATAGGCAGTTTTATTTTTGAAATTACTGAAGCTTGTTAAAAAAGAGATATTTATATGTTTTTGAAAACTCAAGATTGTAATAGTAATTGGGAATGTGCTAGAAGCTGTACATTTATACATAGATTGATGAAATGTTGGGTATCCAAAAATATGTACTTAGCAACTTTTCTAAGTCCAAACTTTCATTTTTAGCTCGTCTGATTTTTGAAAAAAAATCGAGGTATTGTCGTCACTTGATTGCCGGCGCTGAGATCGGCTAAAATTTTTGTTTAGGTCCGCCTTTTCTTAAAAACTAAGAGCTACAGCTTTGAAAGTTTGCACACTTGTTTATCATCATTAGGCGACTATGTAAGCGAAGAACCATAACTCTGATATGCATTTTGTCAGAAAAATGGCCCTTTTTAGCTCATCTGATTTTTCGAAAAAAAATGATGAGTTATTGTCATCACTTGAGCGGTTGTCGGCGTCGGCGTCTGCGTCGGCGTTGCCTGGTTAAGTTTTATGTTTAGGTCAGCTTTTCTCCTAAACTATCAAAGCTATTGCTTTGAAACTTGGAATACTTGTTCACTATCATAAGCTGACCCTGTATAGCAAGAAACATAACTCCCTCTTGCTTTTTGCAAGATTTATGGCCCCTTTTGTACTTAGAAAATATCAGATTTCTTGGTTAAGTTTTATGTTTAGGTCAACTTTTCTCCTAAACTATCAAAGCTTTTGCTTTGAAACTTGGAATACTTGTTCACCATCATAAGCAGACCCTGTACATCAAGAAACATAACTCCATCTTGCTTTTTGTAAGAATTATTGCCCCTTTTGGACTTAGAAAATCAGTTTTCTTGGTTAAGTTTTATGTTTAGGTCAGCTTTTATCCTAAACTATCAAAGCTATTGCTTTAAAACTTGCAACACTTGTTCACCATCATAAGCTGACCCTGTACAGCAAGAAACATAACTCCATCCTGCTTTTTGCAAGATTTATGGCCCCTTTTGGACTTAGAAAATATCAGATTTCTTGGTTAAGTTTTATGTTTAGGTCAACTTTTTCTCTTAAACTATCAAAGCTATTGCTTTAAAACTTGCAACTCTTGTTCACCATCATAAGCTGACCCTGTACAGCAAGCAACATGACTCCATCCTGCTTTTTGCAATAATTATTGCCCCTTTTGGACTTAGAAAAATCATTTTCTTGGTTGAATATTATGTTTAAGTCAACTTTTCTCATGAACTATCAAAGCTATTGCTTTAAAACTTGCAACAGTTTTTCACCATCATAAGTGGACACTGTACATCAAGAAACATAACTCTATACTGCTTTTTGCAAGAGTGATGGCCCTTTTTAGACTTAGAAAATCATGGGTAGGACAATATTTCTATTATACAAAAAAAATCAGATGAGTGTCAGCACCCGCAAGGCGGTGCTCTTGTTATACTTAAACAATCTGAACTATAATTCTTTTCTTACATACTGTCCAGCACTTGCAGACGAGCGATGGCACCCACAGGCAGTGCTCTTGTTAATTTGATGTTATGCTTGTTTCACTGTCAAATATTGACTGACATATTGCAGTGAAAATTGGTCACAATATTTTTCAATCTTTTAAATAAATAGATTGTAACAACAGTAACAAGGGAAGTAATTTCATTGTGCCATGAATTAAGAGTCACACAAGTGCATCTGAGTGCTGTCCCCTGTGTGGGAAGTAGTGCTATCAGCAAGATGAAACACATGTTTAGGGTCACCAGGTGCACATAGGTGCATGAGATCTATTCTGTGCACTCCCAGTGTACTCTACACAGAAAATTCTGTATTGATGGAAATACAGTGTATGTAATATTTGTGTGGAGTTAAAAAAGTTGTTGAGTATATACATATTCTCCCTATGCAGGTTGAGCCAACATGTTACCAATACTTGTTGGCAATGGATGATTGTGTTCAGTTGGTAAAAATCCCATTCTTAGTTCCCCCGCTTCAAACAGTGAGTTTTTATGTTAATTTTAAACACCCTGTGGTTATTTGAATGCATGTGAGGGTATTGGGACTATGGGTTCTTATGTTGATGCCTTAAGAAACGGTTATATATTTAAATGTAAATGTACTCCATTGTAATTCAAACATGTATGAATGACATAAAGAAAATGCCACATGTGTGACTTAAGTTAAGGGTAAATTTTGCATTTTGATGTGAAAAATACTTTCGTCGAAAAAAATGCTTTTATGTAGGCTTTATTCAATTTAAATGATTTTATAGATACAGTGTAAGAATAATAAATTTAAATAGCTTGCATTATTGATCACCAGATACTTGAGATGTGAGAAAAAAAACTAGGAAAATTAATTTCTTATTTCATTTAATAAAACATTGTTTGGCTTGCAGGTCAATAGTCAGAAACTATTGACTTTCAGTCCGTCATACCTCTGTTGTTTTTTTCAGTTAATTAATGAAGGAGCTTTTGTATAAAGAAGCCTGCCTGTACATTAATATCACATATTTCTCTGGTTGGGAAAACACTTGTGTATGTAAATAACTGTAAATGAAGGTGATAACACTGTAATACAGTGTGTTAGGCAGTGTGTATTTTTAAAGGAAAAGTGTAGTCTGTAAAATCTGTCAAAAAATCTGTGTATCATGTTATTGTACGCTTGTCAAATGTTCCTAGTTCACATCTTGTAAAGTTCAGTTAAATGCAATATCAAAGTTGAACTTTGGCATGATAAACCTAACTTGTAGTGTTTACTGATACATAACCATGTAAGGAGAATGGCTGTAAAACATCTGTCAGAAACAAGTTTTAATGTCTGTTACAGATTAATTTAATAATGTAACATTATTTAAAACTTAAAGATAGAATTAAATATCTTTATTTCTTAGATTCCATGATAATCACATTTTTAACAATATTGCTGTTCATGTTTTGTAACTAATAACCAACAATTAATTAATTAATTAATCTTATTCTGGCTTGCAGCAATAGCTGCTTTTGGGCAAAATTATGAAATTTCATACCAGCAGATTCAATGATTTCACAGCACACATAAACTGACTAATAACACTACCTAGTCACTGCCATTCAGTTTGAATCAGCTTTTTCCTGTCTCATTTGGGGGGAAATAATAATGAAGGGTAATGGAGAAATTTTTAGTTGCTTATATACCAATATTCCTTTTTCATTATATCATGGATGCGGTCTGCCTTTAGTTTCAGCGGTTTACCATAAATGTTTTAGAACGGGAAATATTTGTCCTCACTGTGGTTCTGTTATATATTTTTTTCTACAGGTGGAATCTCACCTCCACCCCATTCACTATCTTGGACACGGAAGTTCTATCATTATTATATGTTTTATTTCAGCTCTTCTTTGTTTGTCTGATTGTATGTTTTAAAGCTGCATTACAAAACTTCTAAAAGAATATGTTGTATAAATTTAGTAATCAAAAATTCTTTTTAGAGATGAATGATGACTAGAGAATTTAGGTAATAAATTTACTGTGAAATTATTCATATTTTTGTGGAACTAATTTGCATAGGTATTGTTAGATTCTAGTAAATCCATAAAAAAATAAAATTGCCTTTCATTTTATTTAAATAATTTGAAATCGTTGATTCAAGTCATCATAAAAATAGCTATTTTTGCCTAATCCACGAAACTTACACTGACAACAACGATTCCGTAGTACATGTACACATGTATTGGTAGTTTTTTATGTCAGTGAATGACCTTTGGAATTTGAATATTTAAATACTTTAGTGATGTATACAGATACATTGCAATACTGTTGTGTAATTAAAGGTGTTGCCTACCCCGTGTGAGGACCAGTTACTACTTGTGGACTTGGTTGGAGCTATAAAAGTGTTTCCAACAGATACCCTGGTACAGACAGTGAAAGAAGTGCTCAGTAATCCACCATCTAGTGAACTAAGTAGGACTAAGGTTGGTAAAAAAAAAAAAAATTGCACTTTGGTAGAACTATACAACTGTTTTAAAGCTTTCAGTGTAACAGTTTTGTTTAGTTTCAGGGCCGTCCTCTCACATTGAAGGAAAGGGGCCAGAGTCCTCTGATGTGGGCATTTTGCTGCATTTTTAGCTCCACTATTCAGAGAGTAGGGGGGCTATTCTACTCGCCCGGCGTCAGCATGACCTTACTTGGTTAAAGTTTTTCGGCAACCTTTGTTTTTCTGTCATATCTTTGTTACTATTGCTTATATCTTACTGTTACTCACATAAACATTGTCCAGTATACAAACAAAGTATGTTTAGGGGCTGAGCCCATTATACCCAAGGTCAAGGTCACCAAGGTGTTATACTTGGGTTATTTTTAAGGTTAAAGTTTTTCGGCATACTTGTTTTTCTGTCATATCTTTGTTACTATTGCTTCTATCTTATTGTAACTTTACATAAACATTGTCCAGCATACAAACAAAGTATGTATAGGGGCTGGGCCCATTATATCCAAGGTCAAGGTCACCAAGGTGTTATACTTGGGTTATTTTTAAGGTTAAAGTTTTTCGGCAACCTTTGTTTTTCTGTCATATCTTTGTTACTATTGCTTATATCTTACTGTAAGTTCACATAAACATTGTCCAGCGTACAAACAAAGTATGTGCAGGGGCTAGGCCCATTGTACCCAAGGTCAAGGTCACAAAGTTGTTATACTTGGAATTATTTTCATGTTAAATTTTTTCAAAAGCTTCGTTTATACAGACCCCATAATTGTATTTTTGATAGAATTATGCCCCTTTTGTACTTAAAGTTTTTTTTGCAATCTTCGCTTTCTGGATATAACTTTAATGCAATATAAGATAAAGACTTGAAACTTAAAATCGTGGGCTCAGCGCGAAACTATTGTATCTTGTTCTTTATTCATATACAGTTACAATAGTTTCGCGCTCAGCCCTCGAAATGTATCTTTATCATCATCATCTGCATGTGTGTTAACAATCCCCATAACTCTGATTTGTATTTTTGACCAAATTATGCCCCTTTCATACTTAAATTTTTTAACAAACTTCGTTTTCTGGTCATAACTTTGGTACTATATAAGATAATGTGTATGTGTGGTAACAATCCCAATAACTCTAATTTGTGTTCTTGACAGAATTATGCCTCTTGGTGTATCTTCCTTTTAGAGTAGAGGTCGCTTATTGAGACATATATTCATTTTACTGTCAAATCCCCGAATAGTGGAACGCACTGTCTTACAGACAGCTTTTGTTTAAGGACATTTTCTCTGCATAATTAGCATCAGACTATAGCTCAAAAAAGCACAGAAAGATAATAGCTAATCCTGTGAATTAATCAATTAAGCAACAAAATAGATGTCACCACACCAGTCATTGATTTTCGAATGTCAGCATGAAGGCCCTGAATTTTCTTTGCATTGGAATTTGATATCAGCTGTTAGATATTACACTGATGCTATTTGGGAGAAAAGCTGTTTTAGGGAAATTCTGATTTTAACTGTTGTTTTGAATAAGTTTACATCAACATCTAACTAGTAGTAGTAGTATATATTTGATAAAGCTGCTTCTTGAAAAAAATAGTTTTGTTTCAATGTCACAAAAAAAAATAAAAGAGATATTCGAACAAGTGAGTTGGTTGTGTTGTGATAAAACTTTTGTACCTATTTTTAATCTTTGACTTATTTTACAGAAAGGTGTACCATTAGAAGTGAACATGCTGCAGTTTTTCTATGCCTATGTACAGAGAACGTCAGCAAATCAGCTTGTAGACTCATGGTCATCTCTGTCCACTCTGCTCAAGGAATCACTACAGCTGAATCTGGTAGCTCCAGGGCAGTTCCTGCTTCTGCTGTAAGTTCCTGTCTGTAGACATTTATTTAGATTTTGAGCTCCAGGGTTGGGATTGGGGAGGTAAGTGATTAGGGGGAAAATAAAACAGCATTACGAACACAAGTGTTGTGTATATATTTCTGCCAACTTCCCCACATGAATCAGAGATGGAGGATGTATGATTTCAGACATAATGTCTTTTATCAAAATGTCACCCGCCTGGGGATCAAACTCACGACCCTGCGATCCATAGATCTGCACTCTTCCTATTGAGCTAAATGGGTGGGCTTGTGCAAGAACATATTAATGTTTGATGTATGTAAAAGTACTTGTGTAAAAACCTGACCCATTACTGTTGTAAGGAGATTATAAGTTACCAAGATGAATACTGTTCTTGTACAGGGGGCCTTCATGGCCGATTGGTTAAGGTCTCTGACGTCAAATCACTTGCCACTCACCTCAGTTATTTCAAGCCCTGCTTAGGATGTCATGAGACAAGGAAGCTACCCAGCAAGTTTGTGGAAGGTAAGTTGTTTGCCCAAAAGCCTGCCTGTGCCTGATGTAATGTCCAGATGGCACTTGGGGTCTTCCTTCACCATTAAAAAATTGGAAAGTCCCCATACAACCTAAATTGGGCTGGTATGATTTAAAAGCCAACAAATGAACAAATGGTAAATGTTCAGAAACCTTTGAATTGTGGATGTAAAAAATAATCAGGAAGCTTTGAAGATAAAACTTCATACCATCAATGCAGAATCAATAATTTTATGTATAAATGACATATTAAAAGAACTAACTTTCAACCATATTGGCATGTTGTGTTTTTCTTATTGTACAGCATACTGAATGAATTTGTTCAAAAGACACCATCTATGGTGGACAAGAAAAAGCGTGAAATTCAGGAAATTGCACAGAAATTACTGGAAGCAGTCTCTAATATAGCTGGTTCCAGTCTAGAGCAGACAACATGGCTGAGGAAAAACTATGCAGTAAAACCTGGGCCACAGTCTGATGAACCTGAAGAAGGGAACCAGCCTGATGATGGTAGGTACCAGACTGTATTATGGTAAAGGAGTACTCCTTTGGGGCAACAGAACAGTGATCTAAAATCTAGGGTGCTGTTATAAAATTGGTGTCAGAAGAATGGAGTAGAACACTTTTGAAATCTTGTTCTTGGTCCTGGTACCAGCATCCAAAATGAATTTGCCTTTCTGAAGCGGTCATGACTAATCATGTGACTGTTCTGACTGCACACTGAACATTAAGAATTGTTCCTTTGACTATGGACATGTTTGGAGTACTTAGCGTCTTTAATGAACACATTGTTAGCCAGAAGTGTAAATGATCCTGTATTACAGGGTGCATTCAGTAGCAGTCATTATGGGTGAGAGTGTTTTTATATGCCAGTCTATGGGACCATTTCTTCTTCATGCATTGAGAGAATTTGATGTAACTTGGCACAAATGTTCACCATCATGAGACGGAGTCTTGCGCAAGAACCAGGCCCCTAGGTCTAAGGTCAAGGTCACAGAGGTCAAAGGTAAAATTCAAGAATGACTTTGTTAGGAACATTTCTTCTTCATGCATGGAGGGATTTCAATATAACTTGGCACAAATATTCACCTTCATGAGATGGAGTGTCATGCGCAAGAACCAGGCCAAAGGTCAGATTCAAGAATGACTTTGTCCGGAGCATTTCTTCTTCATGCATGGAGGGATTTTGATGTAACTTTGCACAATTGTTTACCATCATGAGACGGAGTGTCATGCACAAGAACCAGGTCCCTAGGTCTAAGGTCAAGGTCACACAGAGGTCAAAGGTGAGATACAAGAATGACAACTTAACAAGCTCTAGACGGTTGTATTTTGTGACTATGGCACCCTTGTTATGCTTTCTTTTTCAATTATAACAGTTGAACCTTCCATAACGGTCACCTGTATTTATCAGCCAATTGCCATGTAAGCAGCCAGTCAGCCAACTTCTCAGATTGTTTGTTCTAATTCTAACTTGTATTAAGCAAGCATCTGTCGTAAGTAGCGAAATTTGTGTTGGTCCACTCATTGGCTGCTTGATACAGGTTTTACTATAGTTCAATCATCAGCACTCTGTGATTACACAGTTTTACAATAGATAAATGTATAATTTCTGATTCCTGACTGTTTTCAATTATCTTCATTTGAGATATCAAATAAAGAAATCCAATTTTTCATAAAAATGTATGTTATTATTATTACAGAGTCTGTGGTAATGGAGAAAAGAGTTGTTGAGCTGGAACCAACATCAGTGAACTCTGCAGACAGTAAATATAGTGTACAGGCCCTGGCTGCCTTAGCTGAGGTAATACTAACTTCTGTTAAAGTTAAAATCTGTAGGTATCTAATTAGCCTGAAATAGTTAAATTTCATTGCCATAGAAACCATCAATTTTGCTAAAGTATATCTATTTCCTGAGGATATGAAATTGTTTGTTAAGAAATTTAACAGATTTGTTTGTTAGTATTTAATTTCTTGTATTGACACAACTGTCAGATCTAAAAAAAGTAGTGTATTAATTAATTCTTTTCAAAGCATTAGTTTTTAGCTCGACTATTCATAGAATAGTAGAGCTATTGGACTCGCCCATGCGTCGGCGTCCGCGTCGGCGTCCGCGTCCGCGTCCCGATTTGGTTAAGTTTTTGTATGTAAGCTGGTATCTCAGCAACCACTTGTGGGAATGGATTGAAACTTCACACACTTATTCACTGTGATAAACTGACTTACATTGCACAGGTTCCATAACTCTGTTTTGCTTTTTTACAAAATTATGCCCCTTTTTTGACTTAGAAATTTTTGGTTAAGGTTTTGTATGTAAGCTGGTATCTCAGTAACCACTTGTGGGAATGGATTGAAATTTCACACACTTATTTACTGTGATAAACTGACTTACATTGCACAGGTTCCATAACTCTATTTTGCTTTTTTACAAAATTATGCCCCTTTTTCGACTTAGAAATTTTTGGTTAAGGTTTTGTATGTAAGCTGGTATCTCAGTACTTACTAATGGGAATGGATTGAAACTTCACACACTTGTTCACTGTCATGATCTGACATGCCCAAAGCAGGTCCCATAACTTTGTTTTGCTTTTTTACAAAATTATGCCCCTTTTTCAACATAGAAATTTTTGGTTAAGTTTTTGTATGTAAGCTGGTATCTCAGTATCCACTAATGGGAAAGGATTGAAACTTCACACACTAGTTCACTGTCATGAGCTGATAAGCACTATGCAGGTTCCATAACCCTATTTTACTTTTTTACTAAATTATGCCCCTTTTTCGACTTTCTTATTCATTCAAGCGACAAGACTGTTAAATAGTCGAGCGTTGCTGTCCTCCGACAGCTCTTGTTATTTCAGCTATAATTTAATTTAATATAGGTTTAATTTATTTCATAACTGACAATCTGCCTGCCAGAACTTTCTTTGGTATATTAAGATGTAACTTCATGATGACAACACACACTTTTAACATCTGATCATGACTGTTGCTTCAAGAGATGGTTTTAAGGTGTTCTGCTGACCCTGTGGAAATGAGCATAAATTTTATGAAGAAAAAAATCAGTCAGGCCTGGTATGCATATCAAAGTACAGGACTTAAGTTTAAGATCCAGGAAAATTGTGTAATTGGTTTTGTAACTCAATCAATTATACATTGTATTATACAGAAGTCATGGTTTTGAATCATTGTGTAACTGGTAATTTTTCTCAAACTGTGAAATTACAAATAATTGTACACAGCTTAGTTGGTTTGTAGTGTTTTGTGCATTGTTACATTTTCAGATAACTGCACCATTGCTAGATGTGATCTACACAAGTGACGAGAAAGACAAAGTTCCTCCGTTCCTTACCACCCTGCTCTACAATATATTCCCATACCTCAAAAGTCACACGTAAGTCTTTGTGGCATGTCTGATTTTAAAGAAAAAATAAAAAACATAGTTCGGTCCATGCATCAGTCTGCACTGGTGTTGGACCCATCAGTGTCCAGTTGAACATATGTTCCTATAGACCGCAATATTACTGGTAGTTAAAAGTTAAATCCTCTTGATTGCAGTTGTATTAATAAAATTCAGTGCAGTTGTAATTACAGTTAACATGTTTTGTAGGAAAGCAATGATGTTGTACACATTTTTAAAGAAGGTTGAACGTTATACTACTTATGATTTCAGTACAAACAATTTACCAAGCCTCAGAGTGGCCTCTCAGTTTCTGTCATCAATCAGTAGCTACCAGTATACTAGGAAAGCTTGGAGGAGAGAGGCCCTGGACCTGCTGCTGGATAACAGCTTCTTTCAGATGGACATGGAGAGTATAGGATACTGGGTCACCATTGTTGATAATCTCATGACTCATGATAAAACCACATACAAAGATCTCATGGGTAAGTAAAGAATCTCATGGGTAGGTATAGGATACTGGGTCACCATTATTGATAATCTCATACAAAGATCTCATGGATAAGTAAAGGATCTCATGGGTAGGTACAGGATGCTGGGTCGCATTGTTGATAATCTCATGATGAAACCACATACAAAGATCTCATGGGTTGGTATAGGATACTGAGTCATCATTGTTCATAATCTCATCACACATGATAAAACCTTATGCAAAGATCTCATGATGGGTAGGTGTAGGATACTGGGTCACTAATGTTTAATCAGAATACCATTGTAGATGTCCTCTTGGTAAAACCACATGCAAAATGTTACAGGTGTGCTAATAGTATTTTTAAACAGGATTTAATTAAAATTCAACTGGTGTGTTTGACATTTTAAAGATGAAAAGAGCCTTTTAAGATTGATAAATGACAAGTTTCTATATCATCCTGTAAATCATAAAGTTCTCATATTGTATTTCAGCCCGTGTATCTATGACTCAGACTGGTTCTCTGAACCTGTTCAGCAATAAGGAACAAGAGATAGATCAGAAGGCCGGCATGTTGAAGAGACTGGCATTCACTGTGTTCTGTAGTGAGGCAGACCAGTACCAGAAATCTATACCTGAAATACAAGGTGAGCTTATATGACATTCTAACATGACTAGATTTGATTTCCATTTAAACAAAGAAGGAAATCGAGCTCTGTATATTCTGCGATAAACAATGGTTGACACGCGGATCGGTAAGAGAGCATTATGACGTCAAATTGCCACATGACGTCCGATACATTACTCTTTGGGGTAAATGAAGTCCAGCCATAGTATTTATAAAAATATGTCAATGAGCATGTCAGAATGAAAACAATCAAGGCCTTCTTGTGATTTATCGTCTAATTTACCACGGTTCATCATTCAGATGCTTCAGCATTTAACCACTTGGGCTAATGCCCTCGTGGTTCAATTCCTATGCATCTGAACTCTGAACCGTGGTAAATCAGATGATAAACCACTCGAAGGCCTTGATTATTTGTTAAATATATTTGGTTTCAGGAATTTGACATTTAATAAGGACAAACTCCAAATTTTATCGCAGATCATGTAAAATATTGATCAATGCTCTGTAACATGCTGTATTGAGAGGGTCTTTGAATTTATGATATTAACAGTCCAAGTGCATTTCCTTATCAAAGCTGTTTACAGCTGATGCATTCCAACTAGGTGGAGCATTCCAGAGGTCAGGGGCCTCCGTGGCTGAGTGGTTAAGGTCGCTGACTTCAAATCACTTGCCCCTCACCGATGTGGGTTCGAGCCTGACTCGGGGCGTTGAATTCTTCATGTGAGGAAGCCATCCAGCTGGCTTGCGGAAGGTCGGTGGTCCTATCCAGGTGCCCGCTCGTGATGAAATAATGCATGGAGGGGCACCTGGGGTCTTCCTCCACTGTCAAAACTGGAAAGTCGCCATTTGACCTATAATTGTGTCGGTGCGGCGTTAAACCCAACAAAAACAAAACAAACATTCCAGAGGTCACAACACTACACTTCTATTTAACATACAGGACATTGTCATAATTTATGATTATGAAAAACTTGCATTTTACTGGAAGTTGTCCATGGAAAGCAAGCATCATTAGAATATACTCTATTCCAACAGTTGTCTTAAAGGTGATTACTTCCTCGTTTCAGAGATTTCTTTCTCCTAAAGATTGCAACCTTGGTTCATTTAAATCAAGTGAAAGAAAGAGAAAACATTACTGTAAATATAGGACTCTTTTGAGGTTTTTGTGGTTATGTTGTACAGATGACATGTACTTAAGATAGCCTGACTTACCGCTATCTGGTATTCAGGTAGCAGCTACCTAACCACAATTTTTAGCTCACCTGAGCAATGCTCAGATGAGTTTTTCTGATCGCTCGATGTCCGGCGTCTGTCGTCTGTCTGTTAACATTTAGCTTGTATATGCGATAGAGGTTGTATTTTTCAATTAATCTTCATGAATATTGGTCAGAATGATAACCTTGATGAAATCTAGGCCGATTTCGAAAATGGGTCATCTCGGGTCAAAAACTAGGTCACTAGGTCAAATCAAAGAAAAACCTTGTGTATGCAATAGAGGCTGTATTTTTCAATTAATCTTCATGAATATTGGTCAGAATGATAACCTTGATGAAATTTAGGCCGAATTTGAAAATGGGTCATCTCGGGTCAAAAACTAGGTCACTAGGTCGAATCAAAGAAAAACCTTGTGTATGCAATAGAGGCTGTATTTTTCAATTGATCTTTATGAATATTGGTCAGAATGATTGCCTTGATGAAATCTAGGCCGAGTTTGAAAATGGGTCATCTCGGGTCAAAAACTAGGTTACTAGGTCGAATCAAAGAAAAACCTTGTGTATGCGATAGAGGCAGTATTTTTCAATTAATCTTCATGAATATTGGTCAGACTGATTACCTTGATGAAATCTAGGCCGAGTTCAAAAATGGGTCATCTCGGGTCAAAAACTAGGTCACTAGGTCAAATCAAAAAAAACCTTGTGTATGCGATAGAGGCTGTATTTTTCAATTAATCTTCATGTATATTGGTCAGAATGATAACCTTGATGAAATCTAGGCCAGGTTTGAAAATGGGTCATCTGGGGTCAAAAACTAGGTCACTAGGTCAAATCAAAGAAAAACCTTGTGTATGCGATAGAGGCTGTATTTTTCAATTGATCTTTATGAATATTGGTCAGAATGATTGCCTTGATGAAATCTAGGCCGAGTTTGAAAATGGGTCATCTGGGGTCAAAAACTAGGTCACTAGGTCAAATCAAAGAAAAACCTTGTGTATACAATAGAGGATGTATTTTTCAATAAATCTTCATGAATATTGGTCAGAATGATAACCTTGATGAAATCTAGGCCGAGTTTGAAAATGGGTCATCTCGGGTCAAAAACTAGGTCACTAGGTCAAATCAAAGAAAAACCTTGTGTATGCGATAGAGGCTGTATTTTTCAATTGATCTTTATGAATATTGGTCAGAATGATTGCCTTGATGAAGTCTAGGCCGTGTTTGAAAATGGGTCATCTCGGGTCAAAAACTGGGTCACTAGGTCAAATCAAAGAAAAACCTTGTGTATGCAATAGAGGCTGTATTTTTCAATTAATCTTCATGAATATTGGTCAGAATGATAACCTTGATGAAATTTAGGCCGAATTTGAAAATGGGTCATCTCGGGTCAAAAACTAGGTCACTAGGTCGAATCAAAGAAAAACCTTGTGTATGCGATAGAGGCTGTATTTTTCAATTGATCTTTATGAATATTGGTCAGAATGATTGCCTTGATGAAATCTAGGCTGAGTTTGAAAATGGGTCATCTCGGGTCAAAAACTAGGTCACTAGGTCGAATCAAAGAAAAACCTTGTGTATGTGATAGAGGCAGTATTTTTCAATTAATCTTCATGAATATTGGTCAGACTGATTACCTTGATGAAATCTAGGCTGAGTTCAAAAATGGGTCATCTCGGGTCAAAAACTAGGTCACTAGGTCAAATCAAAGAAAAACCTTGTGTATGCGATAGAGGCTGTATTTTTCAATTAATCTTCATGTATATTGGTCAGAATGATAACCTTGATGAAATCTAGGCCAGGTTTGAAAATGGGTCATCTCGGGTCAAAAACTAGGTCACTAGGTCAAATCAAAGAAAAACCTTGTGTATGCGATAGAGGATGTATTTTTCAATTGATCTTTATGAATATTGGTCAGAATGATTGCCTTGATGAAATCTAGGTTAAGTTTGAAAATGGGTCATCTGGGGTCAAAAACTAGGTCACTAGGTCAAATCAAAGAAAAACCTTGTGTATACGATAGAGGATGTATTTTTCAATAAATCTTCATGAATATTGGTCAGAATGATAACCTTGATGAAATCTAGGCCGAGTTTGAAAATGGGTCATCTCGGGTCAAAAACTAGGTCACTAGGTCAAATCAAGGAAAAACCTTGTGTATGCGATAGAGGCTGTATTTTTCAATTGATCTTTATGAATATTGGTCAGAATGATTGCCTTGATGAAATCTAGGCCGAGTTTGAAAATGGGTCATTTCGGGTCAAAAACTAGGTCACTAGGTCGAATCAAAGAAAAACCTTGTGTATGCGGTAGAGGCAGTATTTTTCAATTAATCTTCATGAATATTGGTCAGAATGATTGCCTTGATGAAATCTAAGCCGAGTTCAAAAATGGGTCATCTCGGGTCAAAAACTAGGTCACTAGGTCAAATCAAAGAAAAACCTTGTGTATGCGATAGAGGCGGTATTTTTCAATTGATCTTCATGAATTTTGGTCAGAATGATTACCTTGATGAAATCTAGGCCGAGTTTGAAAATGGGTCATCTCGGGTCAAAAACTAGGTCACTAGGTCAAATCAAGGAAAAACCTTTGTATGCGATAGAGAATGTATTTTTCAATTGATCTTCATGAATTTTGGTCAGAATGATTACCTTGATGAAATTTAGACCAAGTTCGAAAATGGGTCATTTCGGGTCAAAAACTAGGTCACTAGGTCAAATCAAAGAAAAACCTTGTGTATGCAATAGAGGCTGTATTTTTCAACTGATCTTCATGAAATTTAGCCAGAATAATTACCTTGATAAAATCTAGGCCGAGTTCGAAAATGGGTCATCTGGGGTCAAAAACTAGGTCACTAGGTCAAATCGAAGAAAAACATTTTGTATGCAATAGAGGATGTATTTTTCAATTGATCTTCATGAAATTTGGTCAGAGTGATTGCCTTGATGAAATCTAGGTCGATTTTGAATATGGATTATCTGAGGTCAAAAACTAGGTCACTAGGTCAGATTAAAGAAAAATCTTGTGTATGCGATAGAGACTGTTTTTTTCAATTGACTTTTATGAAATTTGGTCAGGATGATTGCCTTAATGAAATCTAGGTCAAATTTGAATATGGGTCATCTGAGGTCAAAAACTAGGTCACTTGGTCAGATCAAAGAAAAAACTTGTATATGTGATAGAGGCTGTATTTTTCAATTGATCTTCATGAATTTTGGTCAGAATGATTGCCTTGATAAAATCTAGGTTGAGTTTGAATGTGGGTCATCTAGGGTCAAAAACTAAGTCATATCTAAGAAAATGCTTGTTTTATCGCAAGAGACCAATTTTTTTGTCCAATCTTAATGAAAATTGGTCAGAATATTTGTTTCCATGAAATCACTAGGTCAAACATGTTTTACATTGTTATGGAGTGCATCTTGGGTGAGCGACCTAGGGCCATCTTGGCCCTCTTGTTCCCTTAACTCCTTGATAAGGTATATATATGAAATATGATATCTGAAAATAAATTAAGTTCTGGAAGACAAGAAAAATACAGAAAACATACTTCACTGCACTGAAAAAAAAATCAGGTTGTGGAAATATGGCAAAAGAAAACTTGTACCATTTTTCATGCATATTTTTAAATTTTTCATTAGAGGTATATAAAAGATGTATTTTATTTCAGAAAAGCTTGCTGAGAGTTTACGTATACCACAGGCACCTTCTGTAATGGCTCAAGTGTTTCTTTGTTTCCGTGTGCTCATGTTAAGGGTCTCACCACAACATCTGACTTCCATGTGGCCTACAATCATTACAGAACTGGTAGGTTACTGTTGCAAATAGTTATGTCTCCCACACCTCTAAATCTTGTACGCAATCTAAGTCGAACAGTTCTTATCTGATCTTCACCAAACTTGAACAAAATGTGTTTGACAGTAAGTCCTCAGCCAAGTTCAATAACTAGCCAATCGGCCCAGGCACTTCAGAATTATGGCTCTTGAATTACCGAAAATACTGATGCCAGTGATACAGGTCTTGGTGCTTGGTTGACTCAGATACATAATGGAGAAGAAATGCAAATCTAGATGATTAGACAGTGGGAGACATGCACTTTTCTCAAAAGCAGCTCTAGTTTTAACAATTTTGATGCTTGTTATATGAAATGCACAGTTTTATCTGTTGAATAAAGTAAATGGAATTTGAACATGTTATTCTGATTGTGAGTCTAGTAAACAAATAGATCACTAACCACTCGCAAATTTCTCTTAACTTTGTATCATCACAAGTAAATGAAGTTACTTCCAATTTTCTTAAATAAGTTTGTTAAAAAAAAATACAAAATTTAAAGTTTTGTTTAAAGATTTTTTTATCAGGGACTTAGCCTTCATCATGTATTTTTGGGATACACTTTAGATTTTAAAGCTTCAATTTTTATAAAGTGAATAAAACTATTCTCTGAAGTATGGTTTGGAAAACTTTTCATACAGGGTGGTCAGTCAGGTATTTCTTCTTGGTACCATACTTAAAAATTAACAGTATAAACTGACTTGCTTGTCCATGACTTTTACTTTCAGAACAAAGCAATGTTTATGCCCCCCTTCGAAGAAGGAGGGGTATATTGTTTTGCAGATGTCTGTCGGTTGGTCTGTCGGTCAGTCGGTATGTAGACCAATCCGTTTCCGGATGATAACTCAAGAACGCTTGGGCCTAGGATCATGAAAGTTGATAGGGTGGTTGGTCATAACCAGCAGATGACCTCTATTGATTTTGAGATCAGTAGGTCAAAGGTCAAGGTCACAGTGACCTAGAACAGTTAATTGGTTTCCGGATGATGACTCAAGAATGCTTGGGCCAAGGATCATGAAAATTGATAGGCAGGTTGGCAATGACCAGCAGATGACCCCTATTGATTTTGAGGTCAGTAGGTCAAAGGTCAAGGTCACAGTGACCAGGAACAGTTAAACAGTTTCCAGATGATAACTCAAGAATGCTTAGGCCTAGGATCATGAAAGTTGATAGGGAGGTTGGTCATGACCAGCAGATGACCCCTATTGATTTTGAGGTCAGTAGGCCAAAGGTCAAGGACATAGTGACCTGGAATAGTAAAACCATTTCCGAATGATAATTCCAGAAAGCTTGGGCCTAGGATCATGAAAGTTGATAGGGAGGTTGGTCATGACCAGCAGAGACCCCTTTTTGATTTTGAGACCAGTAGGTCAAAGGTCAAGGTCACAGTGACCTAGAACAGTTAAAATGTGTCCCGACGATAACTTGAGAATGGTATGGCCTAGGATCACGAAACTTAATAGGAAGGTTTATCATGACCAGCAGATTACCCCTATTGATTTTGAGGTCAATAGGTCAACGGTTAAGGTCACTTTGACCAAGAACAGTAGAACTTTTGTGCACAGTGACCAAATAATTTATGTTCCTTGTGCAATTACTGAATGCATCAAGGGGGGCATTTCATGTTCTATGAGCTCTTGTTAATCTTATAAAAGGTAATAGACCTAATAAAAAGTAATAAATAAATTATTTCAGATCCATGTGTTTCTACAAATAGAACAAGAACTGTCAACAGAAACGGAAGAATTTGTGTAAGTTACTATACCTTTACAATGTCTTGTCATAGAGTATCCTTGAGCTGCCACTGTTTTTTGACCCGTCACCATTTTTAGTTCTTTTGAAATCTAACAAAATTATGTGATTGCACACCCAGTTAAAGATTTATGTAACACATATCGTAAGTTTTTAGCAATGTTTGCTAGAGTGATGGCTCATGGTCACTCTGCATATACATGTAGATTCTGTGATTTATTTCAAGCTAGCATATACAGAAATGTATAAAGTTTATAGAAGTGTATCTGCTTTAACATTGATATTGCTCTATTTGTAGTAACATAATCAAAATAGTTTCTGAAATATTTCAAGAAGAAAATATAGGTGCTGATTAGTTGCTACTTTCTTTCTCAAGCTCTTTGCCCTCTGATTTAAATTAAGATACATGGAAACACCTCTTGATTCGAGCTACAAATGTTCCTCCAGACTGGTTTCATTATACTTTTTATATGTTCGGATCACTCGAAACCAAGAATACCTCAAGCATTTTGTTCATCTGTTTGAGACTTGATGCGTGTTTTTCTATAATTGATGATTTTTTAACAAGAACTAAAATTCACAGGAGCTTTTTTTAACTGCTTATATCAACTAAACTGATTTTTTTCTGCTCAAAAATCACTGATTAAAAATCTGCATCGTACAAAAAGATCTGATAGTCTTTTTGTAGGTATTGCCTTTTTATAAATGCACAAACAAGGTTATAGAAATGTCAGATTTCTCTGCTATTTAAACTATATGCTTTTAAGGTTTAAAGAGATATTTTATAAATACATTTTCCTGGTCTTGAGCTATGAAAGTCCCGTGAAAACCCATATATATATTGAATGTTATAATTCTATTTGAATTTTACACAGCCGCTCTATGCCTGCAAGTACAAGGTATAACATGTATAGATTCCTGTTGTAAAAGTTCTCCTTTTGAATTTATTTCTGACCTTTTTCTTATTTTAACCTTTTTACTGACCTTGACCTCAGAGATAGTCACCAGTTTTTGTCAATTCTGAGTTTCAGTCTATTCACATGAAATATTGTATGCATACATGTACTGTGAAATCAGTAATATTCCTGGTGAATGTATTTTTTATGGTTTTCAGTATTGCACAAATCCACCAAACTAAATTCAATAGTTTAACAATTTTTAAATAAATTTGAATTTCACAAAGCCCTATTTCTATGAATTAGACATTTTTATGAAAAACAATGGAATTTTATACAAATAAGTTTAAATGATTTCACGGTGAAATCATGTATTTTTGTGAGGGACTAATTTTCATAGATTTCATTGTTTTGCAACACCATGAAATTTAATCCCTGTGAATAAACAAGTCATTTGATCTTCAAAAGATGACATCAACAAATTAAATTCATATCTCCATGAAATAGCTGTTTTCCCCAAAGCATGAAAAGTTTATGCCAATAAAATTTACTGATTTCACAGTACAATCGTGTCACATTTATAGTCAAGATGTCAACCCTGCATTAGATCTTGATCAAACTTTACAGTATTGAAATGCTCTGAAAATTTAAATTCCATTTAACATTGATAAAATCTATTATGTAAGTAAATGTTGTTATTGTAAAAAAAAATTCATTATTACAAATATACTTTCACCTGAATTTTTTGTTAATTTCAATAGTACAGTAGTTGTCATGATCTGTTGTTGTTGTTGTTTGGTATGAAAATGACAGGGAGTAAATAGTTGAAGATTTTTAGAAATTTATTTTCCAGTGATTTTTCTTCTTTTACAGGGAAATTAGTGAAACAGTGTAAATTTTCTTTGAACCTTAATTAATATTCTAATAAAATTGATGGCATTTTGGGTTTGATGATACACTAATATGGATGGTTTGAAATGATGCTTTTCTTATTGCTCACAAATGATATTTTCTGTCATGCACACTCTAAGTAAACAGTATCATAATGATTCTTATGCAGAACTTGTGTTAACCTTTAGCCTGCTAAATTTCTAAAATGGACTGGTCCATCATTCAATTTGGGCAGTACCATTTATCATTTGAAGGGGAATTCACTGAAAATTTACTGACTGAATAGTGAACAGTGCAGACCATGATCAGCAAAGGCAAAATCACTTGCCGTCAGCAGTCTAAAGGTTAATAAAAAAATGTGAAGATATATTCTGCCAAAATTTCATACAGTCATGTATTTAAAAATGTTGACAAGTGCTACACAGTATCTATGTAAACATAAAATGAGCATGTTTCTGTGTATAAATAGTAATGTATGTTAGGTTAAAAATAGTACACACTAACAAAATGTATAATTAAACACAGTATGAGTATGTGAAAAAAGGAAAGGAAGTTCTGTAACAAGCTACTGTTACTAGATATTTGCACAAAATTTATGACATTTAATTGTGATTGCAGCTTTATAGGCAGTTTATATACAGGATTTTCTAGATTAAAATCAATATCATATGATAAAACATTTCAGTGAAAAATGAGCAGATTGTAGATTGGGTAATATTCTTGGTGGGTTTATTTTCGCTAATTGTGAATAATGTCACTTGCTAATTAAATTTTTTTGTGAATACCCGGTATTATTCTGCATTATGCCATCAGACACAAACTCTTGTGTATTTATAACATCATGCATAAGGCTGCTAACCATGAAATTGCTACGTAAAGCCTGTGCTGAAATTACTCAATCTACCATGATGCCGCTTTTTGATTTTAACCAAATTATCAACAACAAAAAAGCCTGGTTATTAGAAAGGGGTACTCTGATGTTTGGTGGGCAGGTGGCATCAAATTGATCTTTCTGTACAATGGTATGGGATGAGCTTGGTCTTTATGTTGCTTATAGTATGACCAAGGTTAGGATTGTATTTGGGTTTAGACAGTCAAGGTCACTGGTACTAAAAATATGAAATATAGTTTCTGCTCAGTTGCTTTGGATTGTAATTAAACTGGGCCTTTAGGTAGTGTAGTATATAGAAAAAACCATACGGTGTCAGCATAACTTAATCAATCTGCATACTTAGAAAATTCCACCATGGTGCAGTGGACTGAAGTGTTGGTCTATTGTATCTTTTGACCTTTTATTATGTTGAGCAGATGGACAGCAGTTTGAATCCCAGTCCGGGCCTTACTTTTATTTGTAACAAAAACAAGCTGTTTAAATTCCATAGGGTGTAGGTCAAGGTCACAGTTATTAAAAATAGAGAAAAAAATTCACTGTGATGATCAAAAAGGAGGTTTCTGGTTTATATCTTCAGTTAGGATTGACTTACTGTTACCAAACTGGTGTATAACAAACTTATATGAAGAACTGTTTCTGGATTGTATATGGGGTCACTATGTCTAAAAGCAGAAAAATGGTTTCCTCTCTATATATACATATTTTCAGCAAATTTTGCTTGTAGATACCTTTTATCGAGATAAAATTTAGGATTGCATTTGGAGTCACTTTGGTCAAGGTCAAGATCATTGGGTAAGAGCGTTGGTCTACGGATCGCGGGGTCGCGAGTTCGATCCTCGGGCGGGGCGTATGTTCTCCGTGACTATTTGATAAACGACATTGTGTCTGAAATCATTAGTCCTCCACCTCTGATAATTCATGTGGGGAAGTTGGCAGTTACTTGCGGAGAACAGGTTTGTACTGGTACAGAATCCAGGAACACTGGTTAGGTTAACTGCCCGCCGTTATATGACTGAAATACTGTTGAAAAACGGCGTTAAACCCAAAACAAACAAACAAGATCATTGTTACTAGAGATAGAAAATGGTTTCCATGCAATATCTTGAGTTTGGATAGACTTGGTGTGTAGATAGGTTTTATTGAAACAAAGGTTGGGATTGTATTTCGATCACTCTGGGCAAGGTCACTGTTACTAAGAATAGAAAACTGGTTTCCACAAATGTTGCCGTGTTTCTTGTTATCACATAAAATTTTATTTGATTCAGCACATTATTTCTGCTGAAACACATGTATGCTTTGATTGTTGTGTTGTATGGTGCATGTTACAGTGAGAAATTTACAGTGCATCTTTGATGTTACGTATATACATGTATAGATCATGGCATGCTTCTTATAACTGTTAGTAGCCATTATATTTCCAGTTGAACTTGGACCTGTTTCAGGTTTGGAAGTTTAGAATCCAGCTTTTTTGTGAAAGGTTGACAGTTGTGCTATGATACACACCCTTTCCTTGAATAAAGTCTAAAGAGGCATGCAAGGTCTTCTTAAATTAAAGCTTAAATTCTGTCAGTTTGACATTAAACGAATGAACTAAATATAAAATGTAAGCTTTTGTTCCCACTTAGTTTCAAATTTTTATGCCTTACAGAATGGTTGCCATAGATTATCATATTTAA
This sequence comes from Mercenaria mercenaria, assembly GCF_021730395.1. Lineage (NCBI taxonomy): Eukaryota > Metazoa > Mollusca > Bivalvia > Venerida > Veneridae > Mercenaria > Mercenaria mercenaria. The sequence goes on from NC_069364.1 coordinate 94,669,146, forward strand.
TGGTTTGGATGACACATTCATATTCTTGTGATCACTAACAACAAACAACATCGACAAACTTATCCCAACCGTTTCCTTGTCTTACCTTGTTTATTATATAAACCATACCTTTTTTCATGTCCTACTTTCTATAACGCATTTTCTTCTCAACAATATTACATTGTTAACTATTAATGGAGCCTTGATAAGACTTGCTTTGAACATTTGATCATTTTTGCCCCTAAATTGTATTAAATTGCTTGGTGATATCCAGCATTTTCAAATCATTTTTAACCAAACTTCTTTAATATATACATGTATATAATCTGCATGTACAAAGGGTTATGCTATTGTTTTTGTTGATATTCACAAATGATTTGTACTTGCTCTGCTAATTATCGTCGCAAAATATCTTTTCTAGGACACAAGTTCAACGTATTGCTGCCCTGGATTCGAGCTGGGCACACCTAGGTAATGGGTTGAATGCACACAACAATCCATCCTGGATGCAGTTGTACCTCAGTGCCTGTAAACTACTAGACATGTGTCTAGCTTTACCTGCTGATACTGTTCCACAGTTTCAGTTGTAAGTATATATTTTCATATCCTGACTTTTTTGGAAAGATGGGGGACACAGAAATAGGTTACACCTGCCTGTCCTTCCATCAGTGATTCATACTTTGTGTCTGATCAGTACTGTAACTCAGGCGATTTTCGTTGAAAATGTGCAACATGCAAGACCAAGATCTGTTTCTCTAAGTATGGAGAAGTTTACACGGTCTGTTCTTGTTCCACAAATCTGCCATTCATCAAGATATTTTGATATTACTTGGTACAAATTTTCTCCAAAACAGGTTGTTTTGTCATGCACAAGACCCATAATTATGGACTGCTCCAAATTCAAGGTCAATTTGAAGGTCACAGTTTCACAGGATCTGTTTCATGCCTGTCACATAATTCTGCCATCCACCGCCATGACATTAGGATTTCCTAATTTAGAAAATTATTACCACTTACGTTGCAACTATTGGACTGGTAAAATGATTCTGTTGTGTTCATGTCTCCATTTGGTTGTAATGATGTGTTAAGTAATTTTTAGCTCACCTGTCACAAAGTGACAAGGTGAGCTTTTGTGATCGCGCGGCGTCCATCGTCCGTCCGTGCGTGCGTGCATAAACTTTTGGTTGTGACCACTCTAGAGGTCACATTTTTCATGGGATCTTTATGAAAGTTGGTCAGAATGTTCACCTTGATGATATCTAGGTCAAGTTCGAAACTGGGTCACGTGTGGTCAAAAACTAGGTCAGTAGGTCTAAAAATAGAAAAATCTTGTGACCTCTTTAGAGGCCATATTTTTCACAAGATCTTCATAAAAATTGATTAGAATGTTCACCTTGATGATATCTAGGTCAGGTTCGAAACTGGGTCACGTGCAGTCAAAAACTAGGTCAGTAGGTCTAAAAATTGAAAAACCTTGTGACCTCTCTAGAGGCCATATATTTCACAAGATCTTCATGAAAATTGGTCAGAGTGTTCACCTTGATGATATCTAGGTCAAGTTTGAAACTGGGTCACGTGCCATCAAAAACTAGGTCAGTAGGTCAAATAATAGAAAAACCTTGTGACCTCTCTAAAGGCCATATTTTTCATGGGATCTGTATGAAAGTTTGTCTGAATGTTCATCTTGATGATATCTAGGTCAGGTTCGAAACTGGGTCATGTGCGTTCAAAAACTAGGTCAGTAGGTCTAAAAATAGAAAAACCTTGTGACCTTTCTAGAGGCCATACTTGAGAATGGATCTTCATAAAAATTTGTTAGAATGTTCATCTTGATGATATCTAGGTCAGGTTAGAAAGTGGGTCACGTGCTTTCAAAAATTAGGTCAGTAGGTCAAATAATGAAAAAACGTTTTGACCTCTCTAGAGGCCATATTTTTCATGGGATCTGTATGAAAGTTGGTCTGAATGTTTATCTTGATGATATATAGGTCAAGTTTGAAACTGGGTCAACTGCAATCAAAAACTAGGTCAGTAGGTCTTAAAATAGAAAAACCTTGTGACCTCTCTAGAGGCCATACCGTTGAATGGATCTTTATGAAAATTGGTCAGAATGTTCACCTTGATGATGTCTAGGTCAAGTTTGAAACTGGGCCACGTGCCATCAAAAACTAGGTCAGAAGGTCAAATAATAAAAAAACATTTTGACCTCTTTAGAGGCCATACTTTTCATGGGATCTGTCTGAAAGTTGTTCTGAATGTTCATCTTGATGATATCTAGGTCAAGTTTGAAATTGGGTCAACTGCGGTCAAAAACTAGGTCAGTAGGTCTAAAATTATTAAAATCTTTTGACCTCTCTAGAGGCCATATTTTTCAATGGATCTTCATGAAAATTGGTCTGAATGTTCACCTTGATGATATCTAGGTCAGTTTCTAAACTGGGTCACATGCGGTCAAGAACTAGGCCAGTAGGTTTAAAAATAGAAAAACCTTGTGACATCTCTAGAGGCCATATTTTTCAGTAGATCTTCATGAAAATTAGTGAGAATTTTTACTGTGATGATATCTAGGTCAAGTTCAAAACAGGGTCATGTACCTTCGAAAACTAGGTCAATAGGTCAAATAATAGAAAAACCTTGTGACCTCTCTAGAGGCCATATTTTTCAATGGATCTTCATGAAAATTGGTAAGAATTTTTATCTTGATGATATCTAGGTCAGGTTCAAAACTTGGGTCACATGAGCTCAAGAACTAGGTCACTATGTCAAATAATAGAAAAAACGACGTCATACTCGAAACTGGGTCATGTGGGAACAATAGAGCGATTCAGGACCATCATGGTCCTCTTGTTTAGAAAGTGGTACAAATGGTAGATAGTTTTATACACAATGACTGAATGCTGCTTTCTTTAAAGTCCTTACTTAAATCATGAGTCATTTGATAGGGATTTATAATTATTACATACATTATCTGCATTCTAAAGTATTGGGTACTACATTATAAAGCAGAGTTTATACAATGGGTCAGACAAAATTACTATATCTGACAGATAGATTCTGAGCTTAGTCTTAAAAAATTTACCAATAGCAAGGTTACATTCTGGGACTGTGTCCTCTCCGTCACTTTTAACTTCTTTCACATTAACCCACCCAGTTAGCTCAGTAGGGAGAGCACAGATCTAAGGATGGCAGGGTGTGAATTTGATCCCACGGCAAGCCATATGTTCTCCATTGCACAAGGCATATATTCTCCATAATGCAAGGCATATGTTCTCCATCGCGCAAGGCATATGTTCTCCATCGCAATGTGATAAAAGACATTGTGTCTGAGATCTTTCATCTCCACCTTTGATTCATGTGGAGAAGTTAGCTGTTACTCGTAGAGAACAGGTTAGTACTAGCAAGAATACAGAAACAGTGGTTATGTTAACTGCAAGCCATTATATAACTGATTAAATACTGTTGAAAAATGGCTCTAAACCCAAAAACAAAACTTTTCACATGTTAAATGACATTGAGAATCAAAATGAAGAAACGTAGTTGCACTGAAATAATGTCAACCATTTTTTTACCCAATTTGCTGTTTATAATAAAAGCTTCTATTCTTGCTCTCTAAGGTATCGCTGGGCATTTATTGGTGGAGCTGCAGCTGGAGAAGGTGATGATGATATAGGAGAGGAGGATAGAAAGAAGAAGAAAGATACGAGAGGAAAACAGAAACAGTTTAAACCTCATATAATAAGACTGGCAAAACTTCTAAATACCAAAGTAAGCATGCTTGTGGTAATTCCATTATACCTTATTCTGCCTTCATTTGATACATAATCTTAAAGTGTTCACTTTATAGACTTGAAATAAATTCAGCAGTTGATACATTAAAGAGGTAGTAAACACCATTTTCAGCTCGTCAATACGAAGTATGGAGAGCTGTCCTACTCGACCTGGCGTCGGCATCCTTCGGCGTCTGCACCTTGGTTAAAGTTTTGATGCACTTTCTCTTTATCTCTGTAATTAAATGATGGATTTGCAAAACTCTCACACCAATATTTCATGAATTATCCACCCCCCCCCCTTTTACTTAGAATTTCAAGTTAAAGTTTCCCATTTTTACTTAGGTTAAAGTTTTGTGCACTTTCATTCTATCTCAGTTATTACTAAATGGATTTGATTCCAACTTAAAGTAGTTGTTCCACATCATCACCCACATCATATGACACAAGTTGCATCACTCTTGCACCAATATTTCATGAATTATGCCTCCTTTTTGCTTAGAATTATACTTATTTAATGTTTTGATACACTTTATCTTTATCTTTATCTCTCTTATTACTTAATACTTTTGACACAGACTCAAGCTATTGTCTAATATCTTCATCCACATCGGAGTCATTATACACTACAGTGACAGCTCCAGCTTCCTCAGATGTGCCCAGTTTCACTATCCAGCATCGAAATAGTCGAGCACACTGTCTCCTGTGACAGCTCTTGTTCAGCAAGCCCACACAGCTAGCTCAATAGCTAGAACTTTAGATGACCAAGTCAGATGTTTATAGTTCAGTACCTTGGCAAAGCATTGTGAAGCATATGATTTTAATTGTAGGATATAATACTGCCATGTTTAAATTATTATGTTATTTCTTCTGTTCTTCAGCTTAAAGGAGATATTCCTATGATGAAAATGGTACCTGGCAGACCTTTGCTTATGTTTACGCACTTGAGATCTCTGCAAGAGTTACAGCCCTTCTTTAATACCTTGTGTCTGGCTAATCAGACTGATAACTTACTGTTGGCTGCAAGGCAGCTGGGAGCCAGTGGTTCAGGTAACCAGTCTAATGCTTTAACCAATGGACATGCTGGAATGAAAACTTCCCTCCAGTTAGAATCGAAGGATTTGATTGGTCGAGGGATGCCAAAATCAAAATCCACTCCAACTTTTCCAGTTAGTCAAAGTCCAAAGTCAGAAACAGCTTTAACAGACAACAAGTCTAGTCAGCAGTTTATCGAAGAAGTTCTGATGCGAGATTTCTTGGAACCAATGACATGAAAATGGAAAAGAGCCAAAATTTGTACAGTGTTGTTTACAGAAAACTCCTGTGGCCAAGTCCAGAAAGCTTTTTTGTCTCCAGCTCCTATGCATTTAATTTTAACCCATGTAGTCTTTCATTGCTAGGACAGATTTTTCAGACCAAAAAAACCCAAACTTTAAGTACATACAGTGGACCAATATTTAATGTGTAAAAAACTGGCTTGTATTTTACAAAAAGACATAAACTGACAAAAAGTAATAATTATTGCACTGGGTAAGAAATTCATGATCCTGTAAACAATTATTTCTTTGTTCTACAGAAGTCATAGTTATATTTGACAGGGATTAAAACTAAAAATAAGCAGAGATATAAAAAGAAAGGGTCATTATATATTAGCTGAATTTGTGATGTACCCAATCTTGTAGACTTCAGGGGGAATTACACTTTGCACACCTTGTGTGATCCAAGCATGGCAAAATCCTTGAGCTGAATAAAACATAGATCAAGCTGTTATGATCTCACCCAATAGTTACCTATCTAAAAACTATGTTTAATACTGTATGAAATACAAGTGTCAAGTTTTATAACTGATGAAGTTTAGTCAGGCAGTGTATTTTTGATTTACCGGTATAAAATTATGTCTTGATGATTTCAATGCATGTGTGAGACAGTTGTATGTTAATGTATTATTGAATTTTTTGTCTTGAAATTTGTAGTATTGTTAACAAGTTGTACTATAAAGGTAAAGCCTTTTATTGAATGATTTAAGTTTAGACTTTGCAAATTTCTGAGAAAAAGAATGTAATAAGGGGTTTAGGAGAAAAATTATCTTTGTTATGCACATTATAGTCATATTCTGTTCAAGGCAGTTTGGGCAAACTTTTTTAAAGTTTTATTTTACGTACCGGGTATTTGTTTCATTTATTGAAGATACCCCTATCTCTCTTTCTGTAAGAAAAGTCTTTTTTGTCAAAATAATGTGTATATAATATTTGCATGTTACCAAGTCTTTAACGTTTAGCCTGCTGGTGGCAAATAATTCTGCTTTTGCGACCAATGCAGACCAAGATGAGCCAGTATGTCTGTGGCTACTCAGTAAATTTTCAGTGAACACCCCTTTGAATAATAAGTGGCATAGCCCTAATTGAAAGATGGACCAGTCCATTTCAGAAATTTAGCAGGGTAAAGTTTAATCATTAATGGTTTGTTGCCATGCTGTGAATGTTATATGACTTGTAGTATGGCCTATTTTCATGTGGTCACTACTTTCTTTAATGTAACAGACAGCATTTACTTGTCAGTATATGCAGAGATGTATGGAGATGTGGAAGAAAAATTTGCGTAGTTTATATGCAAATGGAATTTCAGAACAGGGATTTAAATCTTCTACCTACAGTTTTGTTTTCACCTTTTTCACTTGTTTTATTATAAAATGATTAGCTGAATGTTGCATATTTTTGAAGTTTAAAATTTCTGAAACACTAAAGTCATCAGACAATGGCAACCATTGAAATAGCAAATGTGTGAATGCGAGTTACAGCACACAATTTCCATTGGTAATATGCAGTAAAATGCACTTCTCTCATAGGACCATGTGATGTATGTTATCATTTACAGTCAGTGCAGCATTTTGATCTTAGGTGTAATGCCATACATTATTGTTATCACATAGATTGAATGTTTTTTTCATTGTGAATGCAGGACCAATGTATCAAGTGATGCTTATATGTGAATGAATTTCTATGCTTTCCTGGGATTTGTTTCACGCAAACAGATTTGACTCAAACTGTCCTGTATAGGTCTTATATCAAGCATCATAGGGCCCCTGGATAACTTTCCGCTAGTCAGCTGTATGGTTTCCACATGGGTGAATAAAAAGCATCAAGGATGGATGTTTTATCAGTTATAGTGTCCTAAAAGAAATCAAAATGATAGCTGCACCATTGCTTGTATTTGCATGAAATTGATTCTATAATTATCCATGCCTTATACATTAAGATGGACAGTAAAGCTGCATTTGGTTTGAACCATAATTAAAATCACATATTTAGTGAGGATTGTTAATGTATGAACTATATAATTGGTTATAACATACCATAGTAAAAACTGTTTGAAATGTTTTGTTTCATAAGCTTACTGAATGTGTTTTGTTTGTCCTAGTATTTCAATAATGTTCATTCTTTGGAGAAATCCTGTCAATGAGCTTTAGGTCAGGGAGTGGCAAGGTCTAAATTGAGCCTGTTTTGAAGTGATGAGTGTATTGAAAGAGTTTGGACAAAATCTACCACCACATACAAGTATCACTATCGGAAGTTGTAATAAATTGAATGGGAGTTTGTCCACCTGTGCGAAAATGAAAAACAAGGGATATTGTCCTGATGCTGTTCTTTCAATGTGATCTGATAATTTGTTTTCTCATTTTTATTGTCTTCTTTTTTTGAACTACTGATAAAATCATGTCTTTCTATGTTTATCATAATTGTAAGATGTATATAAAATGTATAATTTTGTTAAATATGCTATTAAACAGACTGTAGTTGATTGAAAGCATTGTGAGATATTTGTTGCAAAAGAGACAAAACAGGAATTGATTTCTTCACTGCATCACATTTTAAATACCACACCTTTTTCCTAAATATTGACAGAGATGTAAAATTAGGTTTTTAGTGCACTGATTTGGACTGGGTCTGTAGGTAAGAGGTCTGGCATTGCAGTATATCAATCTGCTGTTTTCAGAATAGAACTGTTTATGTTGAAATATTGGTACTTTTTAAACACCTTAAGTTAACAATATTTGTAACAACATTCAAGAAATATATCTCGGTGGAAAAGCAAACATTCAGCCGTGTAATTTGAATTACTCATTAAAAAGTTATCAGAGTGCAAAGGTTAACAAATATTGTTAAAAAAATAGATTAGCTAGCAATATTTTGGTTAAAATAGTGATTCCAAACACTTGCCAATCTTTGTTTTTGGGGTAATTCATCATTTTAAGTCTTGTTAAAATGTGTAATGAAACAAATTCAACGAAAAAGATCAAAGAAAAAAAATAATTAGGTAATTGAATTTTCATTGCTTAATTTGGCCAAAATTTTATGCTTATGATAAACAGGTTCATCTAGATATTTCTTACAAAATTGTAAAATACCATTCTCAGCATTTTACATTTTAACCTGTAAGAACAGAAGTGTAAGGCAAGACAGGAAAATTTTGATTCTGTTTTTTGCCAAACCTGTTATCTGTAGTCCTAGAATTGGAGCACTGTTTCCTAGACTATTTATATTTCTTATACATAGCTAATTTGGTCTCTGAAAGATATATTAGTGACATCACCTTCAGTGGAAAAACTGGTAAATTGTATGTGGGTCAGTGCATTCAGGTTACCTACCAGCATACAAAATTAACAGAATATTATTATCAATGATCAAATCATGTCTACGTGTATGTTTTTATTTACAGTAAAAGTTATGCTAGTTAGTTTTCAGTGCCATAAGCAAAATGAAACTGCAGGACCAATTTTGAAGCTATTTTTGTTGAGTACTAGATTTTCATCTGATTTATATTTAATGCATAAATTCTCTAATTTTTTTTCCTCATAGAATATGTGGTATTTTAAATTCTTTAATCAAACTCTGTTATGAAACATTTTTAATGAAATGGCAGTTTGTAACATGATCATATAGATGCAGTTATGTCATTTCACTATACCAGAATGCACAATATTTTCAGGTCTATAATCACAGACCAATACAGAATTTTTTCTTGAAATGTGACTAGTCCAATACAGCCTTTTATTTATCTAGGTGCGAAATTCTATGTAGCGCCTAAATTGTCGGTAAGAATGCTAAACCTTGGTTAGAGTTAAAAGGCAAGTGGAAGTATTTCTATTGGCATAATTCAATTTCAGACATTTAAAAATGATCATGTACTCAAATTGACGAGCTGTGTTTTTGTTTTCTGTCATATTCGCTCCTATAAACCTATGACAGAACCGGAATCTATTATGAAAACTTCTTTCTTAACATTACCAGAATACTACTTTGCCTTCTAGATGGCAAGACATTTTATTAATGAACAAAACTTTGATTACTTCCTGTATGTACCAAAGTATTCTAAAATTTAGAAATTCTAGTCTTAAAGAAGATTCTGTTCATTAGATAGCAGTTACTTCTTTAGCATTAGTTTTATTTACATAAAATAATTTTATGTTACTAAGAAATACCCATACTTTGTAACATGGAAATGTTATGTATTTACTATATAAATCTCATTTTACCCTTCATATGGTGCATACTTTCATCTATGCTCACATTCTTAAATTATCTTAATGTTAATCTTGGTTCAAGGTTATAGTTTGGAAACCAGTCTAAAATCTCTTAGCATCTGATTGGTTGAATCGGAGCACAGTTTAAAATGGACCAATGGAAAGGTTTTATACGCAGACTGGTTTCCAAACTTAACCTTGGACCCTGGTGATTGGTTGTGTATATTACATAGATTTATTTATTGATTTATTAATGTTTGGATTCTATTTTGCTTTAAACAGATGCGTATAACAGTACTGTTACTATTAATAAAGGAGAACATAAACTGAGATGCGTGTTAGTAATATTTTCCAAAGTGGAGCAGTGAATCGTGCAAGTAAGATGTTGGCCACTCAAATACTTGTTTCGTTTGAACCCCACTTGTTTTTGTCAGTGATTTAAATATTATATTTAAGCTTTAAGCTTTCTCCCAAGCTAAAATGAATTGGTATAATCTAAATTAGTACCATCAAAGTACATAATTATTTTTATTATTTGTTCAAAAGTTCCTGGTTAAGTGCACAGTACAACTGCTATGTTTAAGAGCATTCTTCCAATAAAAACCATCTGGCCAGAAACAGTCTGTAGACCCTTGATAAATCACAAAGATAATGAAAAATTTGCTCAGTATGAGCATGCTTTGTTGTTCGCAAAGGCCGTAACTCTACTAAAATTACCTGACCGGAACCAAAGTAGATTTTATTATATAGGTCCTCATGACACACCTCTGTAAACATAGGCTCAATATCTGCATCCATAACAAATAAGTGCTCAAGAGGAACCCCAATATAAACAGGCACATAAAAATGAAACATACAAGCTGTAACAAATAAAACAAAGCAACTTTTATTCTTTCTCGCGAAGTTTAACATAATAGACATCACATGAATTCATTCAGGACTGTAATTCCTCTCCATAACAAAACAGTTTTAACATTTAACATCAAGAGCTATCCAAAAAGTCTAGATTAAGTCTTTTGAAGTTGACATTCTGTTCTATCCATTTGGCAGCATTCAACATTTTATGGTCTTGAAACTTCTGTCCTATGATTTGTAAACTGACTGGTAGCCCGGAAGATGACACTTTCACTGGTACTGAGACAGCAGGAACACCTGTGGAATATTCTTATTCATTAGTATTGAATCATTCAGGAGAGATTATTGTGTGTGTGTGTGTGTTCGGGTTTAACGTCTTTTTCAACAATTTTTCAGTCATATAAACGACGGAGAGATCATTGTTTGAGTCAGCTTCGTAATCATGTTTTTTTTTTGGTAAATCGTGTTTTTAGATAAATAATGATAAAAGATATTTGCATACCATCTTGGTGATCTCAATTGGTGGTAATTTGGTGAGTTTTAGGAGTTTAAAATATACAGGTATATCAATAAGTTTTGAATTAATCTTTATTATCACATGTTTGACGTCGTGGGAGTGAAATAAAGCCATTACATAAATTTGATAATAAACTAGTGTAATAAAGCTTTGACGTTGACGTTTTAGGTATAGGAGACGTTGGTCGAATTTACTTGGTCTATAATAGGTAAAGAAAGAAGAAATTTTGATGTTTCAGCAGGAAAAGCTTACATGTGATAAAAAGAATATTGCATTAAATTTTGTATCTTTCCACACTGAATTTATTCAACTCGTTGAATAAAATTGATACAAGAGGGCCATGATTGCCCTGTATCGCTCACCTGAGTACCATTGCTCAAAATGATATGATCAAGTTTTGACATAGAGCACATAGGCATACACATTAAATATCATCAGGATAAACATTTTTTGTAACAGTCCCTTTGGACCTAGTCAGGGCCAATTTCCATACCAAGTTTGAGGGTCCTAGGCTCAAATGCTGCATTTTTGTACTAACATGACTATTCCTTACCCTGGAAGACTTAAATAACATTTAAAACCAATCTCATTAGATGCTGCTGAGATATATTCGTTTACATAAAATAAAGGGAGGTAATTTGTCATAAATTCAGTCAATATGTATCTTTACTGATTGTCCAAGTCCATCTGTTGACATAAATGAAATTTCAGATCAGTATCTTCATTAGTTGCTGAGATATACCCATTTTAATTTGAAATAAAGGGAGGTAATTTGACATAAAATCAGTCCATAGTTATCTACCCTGATTGTCTCAGTCAAACTAATGACAATAATGAAATTTCAAATAAGTCCTATAAGTACTTACTGATAATAAATCCATTTTGATTACATGGGCTGGATAAAATTCACTTAATTTTACAATTCACTTACCTGCCATATTTATAGGCTGTGTAAACAGATCTTGTTCTGCAGTACGTGTGCGATTATCTGCCTTGGAAAACCAGCTGTAAGAGGGCGCCACTGTTAAGGTCGTTGGAGTCAACAACACGTCAATCCCAGTGTTATACACATTAACAAAATCATTGCTAATTAGTCTCCTCACTCTAAGCGCCTTCTTGAAATATCGCTCATAGTTTCTGAAGTAAAAAGAAGAATGTAAACATTTCTGACAATGATTCTTTCATTTGCTATATATGAGAAAGCCTTCAAATGTCAATACAAATTAAGCCTTAACAACTCAAGATATTTGTAAAAAAAAGTAAAATCAGATTTTCAAGCAAACAGTTTATGGAGTTATAACTTACTCTCTGAGTAAAAAGTAGTTCCCAGCAAATATTCTTCCTCTGACAACATCATTGAAGCCTTCATGTCTGCTTTGAGCATATAAAGCCTCTGTAGATACATCATTTTCTGCTCTGTGTCCTTAAATATACAGTAACAAGAGAGAAATGATAATCGGTAAAAGAGAAGGTGAACCAGAGTTTATATAATCCAAGATTAACTGAAACTTGTTTATAAATTACAACAAGAGGGCCATGATGGCCCTATATCGCTCACCTGTTATCATTGCACTTGAGGACAAGAAGGTCCTCAGGAAAAATATCTAAGTCAAAAGGACAGGAACAACAAAGGGAAGAAATTTAACCAAAAAGAAAAAAAATTCTTACAAGGTACAAATATGTCAAAATACACCTAAAAATTGGAGGTACCATCCATGTTGTACCACAGAAAAGTGGTCTCGGTTTTTCCCTATAGCCAATAATAAAAAAGTTACTAAAAATAAGCTATTTATAGTAACGTAAAAAGGAAGTAATTAAAAAAAAAAATTATTCTAAGTGAACAAAAGAAGGATCTGCCAAATAAATCTGTTGACATAAATGAAATTTCAGATCAGTACCTTCATTAGTTACGGAGATATACCCATTTTAATTTGAAATAAAGGGACGTAATTTGACATAAAATCAGTCCATAGTTATCTACCCTGATTGGCTCATTATGACAATAATGAAATTTCAAATAAGTCCTATAAGTACTTACTGATATAAATCCATTTTGATTACTATCAGGGGAGGTAATCAGATATAAATAACTCTGGAACCTACGACTGGATCTGATTTGTCATGGAATCCAAGATTTATTGTTGTTGAAGATATTTTGGAAGTTTGTATCAAATAAAACCATAAATGAAGTATCTATATGGCTGCAAAATTCTGGACCTTTAAGGGGCCATAACTCTGGAACCCATTATGGAATCTGGCCAGTTCAAGAAAGGAAACAAGATCTTGTGGTAATACAAGTTGTGTGCAAGTTTGGTTAAAATCAAATCATAAATGAAGCTGCTATTGTGCAGACAAGGTCAAAATAGCTAATTCTGGCCCTTTCAGGGGCCATAACTCTGGAACCCATTAAGGGATCTGGCCGGTTTAAATCAGGAACCGAGATCTTATGGTGACACAAGTTTTGTGCAAGTTTGGTTAAAATAAAATCATAAATGAAGCTGCTAATGTGCAGACAAGGTCAAAACAGCTAATTCTGGCCCTTTCAGGGGCCATAACTCTGGAAACCATAATGGAATTTCACCAGTTGAAGAAAGGATCCAAGACCTTATGGTGACACAAGTTTTGTGCAAGTTTGGTTAAAATAAAATCATAAATGAAGCTGCTATTGTGCAGACAAGGTCAAAATAGCTAATTCTGGCCCTTTCAGGGGCCATAACTCTGGAACCCATATTGGAATCTGGCCAGTTCAAGAAAGGAGCCAAGATCTTATGGTGATACAAGTTGTGTGCCAGTCTGGTAAAAATCAAATTATAAATAAAGCTGTTATTGTGCAGACAAAGTCAAAATAGCTAATTTTGGCTGTTTCAGGGGCCATAACTCTGGAACCCATAATGGGATCTGGCCAGTTCAAGAAAGGAACTGAGATCTTATGGTTATACAAGTTGTATGCAAGTTTGGTTAAAATAAAATCATAAATGAAACCACTATCGTGCAGACAAGAAATTGTTGACGGACGCACGCACGGACGGACGACGGACGAAGGGTGATCACAAAAGCTCACCTTGTCACTATGTGACAGGTGAGCTAAAAACAGTCTGAGGTAGCTTTTCACTTCATTTTCCCCCCAATACTTAATTTAATTTTGAAAGCCACAAATGAAGTTACTGATTAGACTGCAATTAACCTTGTTTTTTTTAAAACTTCAGGATGTACCAGTACCTGGAAAAACACGAGGACCATCATGGTCCTGAATCGCTCACCTGTCCCCACATGACCCAGTTTTGAACTGAGTATGACATTGTTTTTTTCTATTATTTGACATAGTGACCTAGTTTTTGAGCTCATGTGACCCAGTTTTGAACTTGACCTAGATATCATTGAGATAAAAATTCTGACCAATTTTCATGAAGATCCATTGAAAAATATGGCTTCTAGAGAGGTCACAAGGTTTTTCTATTTTTGACCTAATGACCTAGTTTTTGAAGGCATGTGACCAAGTTTCGAACTTGACCTAGATATCATCAAGGTGAAAATTCTCACCAATTTTCATGAAGATCTCCTGAAAATTATGGCCTCTAGAGAGGTCACAAGGTTTTTCTATTATTTGACCTAATGACCTAGTTTTTGAAGGCACGTGACCCAGTTTCGAATCTGACCTAGATATCATCAAGGTGAACATTCTCACCAATTTTCATGAAGATCCATTGAAAAAATGGCCTCTAGAGAGGTCACAAGGTTTTTCTATTTTTTGACCTACTGACCTAGTTTTGGACAGCACGTGACCCAGTTTCGAACTTGACCTAGATATCATCAAGGTGAACATTCTGACCAATATTCATGAAAATCCATTGAAAAATATGGTCTCTAGGGAGGTCACAAGGATTTTCTATTTTTAGTCCTACTGACCTAGATTTTGATCGCAGGTGACCCAGTTTCGAATCTGACCTAGATATCATCAAGGTGAACATTCTGACCAATTTTCATGAAGATCCATTGAAAAATATGGCCTCTAGGGAGGTCACAATGTTTTTCTATTTTTAAACCTACTGACCTAGTTTTTGACTGCACGTAACCCAGTTTCGAACCTGACCTAGATCTCATCAAGATGAACATTCTGACCAACTTTCATAAAGATCCCATGAAAAATGTGACCTCTAGAGTGGTCACAAGCAAAAGTTTATGGACGGATGCACACAAGCACGGATAGACGGAAGCCATGCGCACGTGACCCACTTTCAAACTTGACCTAGATATCATCAAGGTAAACATTCTGACCAATTTTCATGAAGATCCATTGAAAAATATGGACTCTAGGGAGGTCACAAGGATTTTCTATTTTTAGACCTACTGACCTAGTTTTGGACTGCACGTGACCCAGTTTCAAATATTACCTAGATATCATCAAGATGAACATTCTGACCAATTTTCATGAAGATCCATTGAAAAATATGGCCTCTAGGGAGGTCACAAGGATTTTCTATTTTTTACACCTACTGACCTAGTTTTGAATCGCACGTGACCCAGTTTCGAACATGACCTAGATATCATCAAGATGAACATTCTGACCAATTTTCATAAAGATCCCATGAAAAATGTGACCTCTAGAGTGGTCACAAGCAAAAGTTTACGGACGGACGGACACACGGACAGACGGACGAAGCGCGATCACAAAAGCTCACCTCATCACTTTGTGACTGGTGAGCTAAAAACTAGCAAAAATAGTGCCATTCAGCCAATAAAAGAACTCTGCGACTGATTTCAAGTTTGGATTCAACAAAACTACATCGAAACTGAAGTGCTAAATATCTAGCCCATATAAGAGTGCCCAAATACTTCTTTGTCTTAAATGATAAAGCTACATACAAATAAAGCTTACAAGCAATACCTACCAAATTCAATGCCATCATATCTTGCCATATTCGAGGCAACCTCACAAGCACAGAGTATGCTGTAAGTGGTGATTGAGTACTGTGTATATGGCATGGACACCTGTGTAACATGTGCCCCCGCATTCTCCAACATATCTGCTACCCCACTCCATGCTGATTTTACCTCATCACTTAAACCTGGGGCATTATATTCCTAAAACATATACCATGAAAATGTTTTTCTCTTCTTTTTTTGTTCAATTCATGTTCAACTTCTATAGAGTCATTAGCTGTCCCATTCAAACAAAGATACAGAAATATGTAGTACATAAATAGCAGTAAAGACAAAGTTTGGAATTAATATAGCATTCAAAGTTGTGTAAAATGACATTAACTTATTGTTGTCTATAGTTTATCCCTTTAGAATCTGTGATTTAAGTTTAATGATATACATTCAATACACATGTATATACCTTTGGTATTCCAACATGCAGCCCTTTTACAGATGGTGTTTCCTCAAGATAAGAGGGAACAAAGTCATCAGTTACAGTTGTAGAATCATTATTATCATGGCCAGCTAAACTGTCTGAAATAAAGTGAACAATTCCAATTGTAATTTTATTTGTGTTGCCTTTCACAATTGAACTTTAACTGTTGTAATGGTGACATAATAGTGTCTGTTTCTGTTTTTGTTATGTATAACATCACACCTACACAATTACATGTCACATATGGTGGCTTTCCAGATTTTTATGGTGGAGGAAGACCCCAGGTGGCCCTCCATGGATTATTTGATAATGACCTGACACCTGGATAGAACCACCAACCTTCCACCAGCTAGATGGATGGCTTTCTCGCATGAAGTATTCAATGCCATGTTGGGCTCACACCAACATCAGTGAGGCGTCAGCATTGAACCTTAATCACTCGGCCATGGAGCCCCCCCTCCCCACCCCCCCCACCCCACACACAACATAACGGTTTGATAATATATAACTCACTGTTATCAGTATATCTAAAAGAATTCATGTTTCTTTTGTTTTTGTTGGGTATAAAGTTACACCAACACAATTCTAGGTCTAATGGCGACTTTCCACCTTCTGATAGTGAAAGACCCCATGTGTTCATCCAAACATTATTTTAGGCATGGTGGGTAGAACCACCAACCTTCCATAAACCAGCTTGATGGAATTCCACATATGAAAATTTTTTACAAGCAAAGTTTAGAAACAGAGGGTAAGGGCAAGGAAGTTGAAGTCAACAAACTTAACCACTCGGCTACGGAGGCCTCAGCAAAAATCGTAGGAGGTAATTTAGGAAGGGGCTTGTTTTTGAGTTAGACTTGACAAATTACATTCCCCTAAATTTTTCTTCGGTATGATGATACTTATCACTCTTTGAAGTAAAGATTTCTAACACATGTTGGCCATGTCTATAAAGGATTTTACTGCATAGCTAACTGCAGTGATTTCAGGATTTGGAAAGCCAAATCCTTAACAAGAAATGCTGCAATATAGCAAAAAGTTATTTAATTCCAATCCTTCAAACCAGTTCTAACAAAATTTTTCAGCTCTGCATGGTTGTGGACTTGTAGTTTGATATATAGCTCTCATTTACCTTCAACAGTTTCAGGGTTTTGATAGAAAGCATGATAAATGGCAACACTTCAATTTATTTTAAATTCTGTCAATCACTTATTTAAATATCTTACTCAATATTATTGTTGCATCATCCACAGTTTTTGTCAGTATCCCTGGAACATCTAGTGAATTGACAAGAGGTATAAGACCGTATCTAGACACCAGTCCGTATGTTGGTTTCAAACCTACCACACCACAGTACGAGGCGGGATTACGAGTTGAACCTCCTGTATCTGATCCTAGTGCTCTAGAAAGTTGAAGCAAAGATTGACAGCCTCTGTTTTACAACTTGAAATATTGTTTTGCTATACAACTCTGTGAATAGCACAAATAATTTTACTGACTGAACTGAAAGCCCTATCTCACAAGAAATGAACAAACAGTACATGCAGACATGTTTATGGTACTCCAATATTCGAAACATTTGCTATGTAACTGAATAAACCATATAAGAATAGCAGATTGCAGTACCAAATCATTCATTTTGATTATTATATGTTCGGGAATACAATTTTGAAATTTTTCGACTTAAAAACTTCTATAACATCTGCACAGACTTTGGCTGACAAGTAAGAATTTCATTTTCTCTTATATTTGTGAGTTCCAAACCTTGCCAATTCAAAGTCTTCATGAAAAATTTCACAAGTTGATATTAGGCTATATAAATGGTACAACTAAATGTATTTCCAGTTTCTCTTTCTGCAGTCCTGCAAGTTCAACATGTTGGGAACACATGAAATAGGACAGGTCAGAGCAAAATCACAAAATACAGTGTTTTATACAAGGTAAGCATAAAATGGTGATTTTTCTTAGAATATTTACAAAACATATAGTATTACATTTAAGTTCATATTTATTAGCGAAAAACAACTGAAGAAAGGAGATCTTAAAAAAAAGATACCCAAAACAGGAACCAGTTGCCACAGCAACAGCACTGCCACCCGAACTTCCTCCAGAAATGAACCAATCAGAATCCTCCTTACAATTTTCAGCTCTTGGTTCCGGTACCCTGCTGTTAACACAAGATGTATGAATATAGTCCTTGTTCCTTGTCTAACTTTTTCAGTTTGTGAACCAGACGATACGGTGTTTTCACTCTCCTGAACTTGTGAACTGAATGAATACTTCCAAGGGTTACGCACTGGTCCGTAGATACTGTCTATGGCTCCACAACTATTAAATATTAACAATCTTGCACAATAAAACCAACATTTCTTTTAAGGTGATGAAATTATTCTTTTCTCTTTGTCTGTTTTTCTGATCTTTGCACGCAAAATGACAAAAACATGTAATTTGATGCAAGACAACATTTCCAAATTTGTCCAAGGAGTGATGGATTTCTGTATACATTCGGGTGTTGACGCTCATCTGATTTTTTTTTGTGTAATAAAAATATTGTCCTACCCATGATTTTCTAAGACTAAAAAGGGCCATCATTCTTGCAAAAAGCAGGATAGAGTTATGTTTCTTGATGTACAGTGTCCACTTATGATGGTGAAAAACTGTTGCAAGTTTTAAAGCAATAGCTTTGATAGTTTATGAGAAAAGTTGACTTAAACATAATACTCAACCAAGAAAATGATTTTTTAAGTCCAAAAGGGGCAATAATTATTGCAAAAAGCAGGATGGAGTTATGTTCCTTGCTGTACAGGGTCAGCTTATGATGGTGAACAAGTGTTGCAAGTTTCAAAGCAATAGCTTTGATAGTTTAAGAGAAAAAGTTGACCTAAACATAAAACTTAACCAAGAAATCTAATATTTTCTAAGTCCAAAAGGGGCAATAATTATTGCAAAAAGCAAGATGGAGTTATGTTTCTTGAAGTACAAGGTCTGCTTATGATGGTGAACAAGTATTCCAAGTCTCAAAGCAATAGCTTTGATAGTTTAGGAGAAAAGTTGACCTAAACATAAAACTTAACCAAGAAATCTGATATTTTCTAAGTACAAAAGGGGCCATAAATCTTGCAAAAAGCAAGATGGAGTTATGTTTCTTGCTATACAGGGTCAGCTTATGATGGTGAACAAGTATGCCAAGTTTCAAAGCAATAGCTTTGATAGTTTAGGAGAAAAGCTGACCTAAACATAAAACTTAACCAGGCAACGCCGACGCTGACAACCGCTCAAGTGATGACAATAACTCATCATTTTTTTTCAAAAAATCAGATGAGCTAAAAACAGCCCAGATACTGCAACAAACTGCCAAGGAACTATACACGATTAAGCCTTGAAATAATTCAGCACTGTATTAGAACTTTCCTGCCTCACACCGTAACAAATATCCTATCTAACTTCTTCTCTATCAATGCATATATATTACCCATTTATATGTAATGGAAATCATACATTCATAAATTTAGAATATTACCCCATAGAATATTCATCTAAATTTGTTTTTCCAACAAGTACAGCACCCTGGTCATATAGACGCTGGACCACTGTCGCATTGTAAGGTGGTATATAGTTCTGCAGCATATGAGAGGCACAGGTTGTGCGGATATCTTTTGTACAAAAATTGTCTTTCACTGCAACTGGTATACCATTCAAGACTGTAGACCCTGCAAAATGAAAGAAAACACATTTAAATAAGTCAAACTTTGTTTGCTCAATCTCAGATAATTCAAACAACACCCTTCCCTCAAACTCGTTGTCAGGTCCCGGCAAAATCTCTATATAACAGTTATAGTTCGCTGACTACCAGTAACTCAAAGTTTGCCAGTCCAGTCGAGTTTGAGTGAATGAAGTTCTACCGTAAAATATTTTACATTGTTTTTCAATCTGATTTATTGTTATCATTTATTAATTCCTTAAATTAATATTGATAACCGTTAAATAAAGTTAAATGAAAATAACACAATTTTAATCTGAATTAGATCCTTCATAACAAGTTTAACTGATCAGACTACTACTAGTTTTCACAAAGTTTTTTGGCGAACAGCGTCTAAGAACGAATTTGTGACCTGGACTAACCCATGCCATGTGACTACTTGATTTCTATATGTAAATTCACTCAGTCTAAGTCAAATTCTGCGAACTACATCTTTAAATGTATCACAGTAAATCTTAAGTCCTGTCAGCCAAATTCTTAATATAATATAAGTCAAAGTAAATTTTAAATCCTGTCAGTGAAATTCCTATGTATTTTCAATTTAATGTGTTATGTTTTTACATCTTAACACATGTGTCAATGTAAAAATCTGTTCTTTACATAATGGCATATGCATGCAAAATGCATTTCAACTTGTTTGGTACTGATACTCTAAAATGTATATAAAATTCACAGTCATGTTTACATGTATATAATCAGCACCAAATACCATTTTTATGTCATTTTTCCAGTAACACCAAGTATAAAGCTTTGTGCCCTAGAATTCCAGATACCAAGTTTGACCTGTATATATGAGCATACCTTTCTGGACAGATAGCAACTGTTGTCTGGCCACCTCTGGGGTCTCAGTTATAAAAGCATTGAGTTCTCGAACTTTTGATGCTCTCTGGATGCATTTTTCACACAGCTCTTTAGCAGACAACTTGCCTTGCTTTACCTGCTGTAGAGCCTGAAACAAATGCCTGATCATTTATTTTACATGATAACAATTTTTGTCTTTTTGGGTTTAATGCCAGTTTTAACAGTTATAAATGGGGACCAATTTAAAGTAAGTATAAAAGGGACATAATTCAAGGAACATTTCTGCAAAAGTAATGCACAATGTGCCATATTATGTGACTGATAACGTGGAACAACTATTTTAAGTTTGAATCTAATCCATTCATTTTACAACAAAGATATGGTGAAAAGTATGAAAATAACAGATAAAGGGCTACAATTCAGAAAACATATTTATGCAAGAGTTACATGGACCGTGAATGCCATTAATAATTAAAAGTGATTAACAATTTGTTTGCCATAATGGAAGCTTTCATCACACTTGTCTTTTTCTTGAAACAGAAGGAGTTATATAATAAACTTATAAATGCTTTTCTCTTCACTTTACTGATTGAGTACATAACAGTGACTAATGGAAATCGCTATGATAGCCGCTATCATTTATCAATATGTTTGACTCTCTATAACCACAAGTGGGAAGCTATTTATAGAAAATATTAACAAACAAGAGGGTCATGATGACCCTGGATCGCTCACCTGAGTAATATGAGCTACATGTCTCAAATGTCAAACTGATGATAAAATATTAAGACAGTCAGTAGGTCACATTCATGGTCAATGAAATTCAGTTTTACGATTTGTGTGCAAAACTGTGTATGTCATCAAAATTTCAAGGCTGTATCTTAAAAAACAAGAAAGTAGGTCAGTAGGTCAAGGTCACAGTCAAGTGACATCATATTACTTGGGGTCATCAGGTAATTATAATTAAACAGTCTTGGAAATAGGATCAGATGATTTTTTAAGTATTTTTTCTTTATAACTCACATAATAACTAAGTGACCCCAGGGCGGGGCCCTTTTAACCCCAGGGGCATAATTTGAACAATTTTGGTAGAGGACTACTAGACAATGCATCATACCAAATATCAAAAGCCTAGGCCGTATGGTTTCAGACAAGAAGATTTTTAAAGCTTTTTCCTATATAAGTCTATATAAAATTGAGACCCCCAGGGCAGGACCTCTTTTCACCCAAGTGGTACAATTTGAACAATTTTGGCTGAGGACCATAAGACAATGCTACAAACCAAATATCAAAAGTCTAAGTGTTGTGGTTTCAGACAAGAAGATTTTTAAACTTTTTTTCCTATATAAGTCTATGTAAAACTTGGGACCCCGGGGCGGGGCCATATTTGACCCTAGGGGGATAATTTGAATAATCTTGGTAGAGAACCACTAGATGATGCTACATACAAAATATCAAAGCCCTAGGCCATGTGGTTTTGTACAAGAAGATTTTCAAAGTTTTCCCTATATAAGTCTATATAAACCATGTGACCCCCGGGGCGGGGCCATATTTGAACCTAGGGTGATAATTTGAACAATCTTGGCAGAGGACCACTAGATGATGCTACATACCAAATATCAAAGCATTAGGCCCTGTGGTTTTGTACAAGAAGATTTTCAAAGTTTTCCCTATATAAGTCTATATAAAACATGTGACCCCCGGGGCGGGGTCATATTTGACCCGAGGGGGATAATTTGAACAAAGTTGGTAGAGGACCACTAGACGAAGCTACACACCAGATATCAAAGCCCTAGGCCCTGTGGTTTTGGACAAGAAGATTTTTTAAGTTTTTCCTTTCAGTTGCCATGGCAACCAGAGTTCTGCATGGAATTCAATTCTTTTAACAATTTTGAAACGGGGCCACCCAAGGATCATTCCTGTGAAGTTTGGTGTAATTCTGCCCAGTGGTTTTCAAGAAGAAGATTCTTTTAGAAATTGTTGACGGACTACGCACGACGGACTATGCACGACGGACTATACACGACGGACATCAAGCGGTCACAATAGCTCACCTTGTCACTTCGTGACAGGTGATCTAAAAACACTTAATAACAAGAGCACCGCCTTGCAGGTGCTGACGCTCATCTGATTTTTTTTGTATAATAGAAATATTGTCCTACCCATGATTTTCTAAGTCTAAAAAGGGCCATCACTCTTGCAAAAAGCAGGATAGAGTTATGTTTCTTGATGTACAGTGTCCACTTATGATGGTGAAAAACTGTTGCAAGTTTTAAAGCAATAGCTTTGATAGTTTATGAGAAAAGTTGACTTAAACATAATATTCAACCAAGAAAATGATTTTTCTAAGTCCAAAAAGGGCAATAATTATTGCAAAAAGCAGGATGGAGTTTTGTTGCTTGCTGTACAGGGTCAGCTTATGATGGTGAACAAGAGTTGCAAGTTTTAAAGCAATAGCTTTGATAGTTTAAGAGAAAAAGTTGACCTAAACATAAAACTTAACCAAGAAATCTGATATTTTCTAAGTCCAAAAGGGGACATAAATCTTGCAAAAAGCAGGATGGAGTTATGTTTCTTGCTGTACAGGGTCAGCTTATGATGGTGAACAAGTGTTGCAAGTTTTAAAGGAATAGCTTTGATAGTTTAGGATAAAAGCTGATCTAAACATAAAACTTAACCAAGAAAACTGATTTTCTAAGTCCAAAAGGGGCAATAATTCTTGCAAAAAGCAAGATGGAGTTATGTTTCTTGTTGTACAGGGTCTGCTTATGATGGTGAACAAGTATTCCAAGTTTCAAAGCAATAGCTTTGATAGTTTAAGAGAAAAGTTGACCTAAACATAAAACTTAACCAAGAAATCTGATATTTTCTAAGTACAAAAGGGGCCATAAATCTTGCAAAAAGCAAGATGGAGTTATGTTTCTTGCTATACAGGGTCAGCTTATGATGGTGAACAAGTATTCCAAGTTTCAAAGCAATAGCTTTGATAGTTTAGGAGAAAAGCTGACCTAAACATAAAACTTAACCAGGCAACGCCGACGCCGACAACCGCTCAAGTGATGACAATAACTCATCATTTTTTTTCAAAAAATCAGATGAGCTAAAAAGCAAATTTATGTCAACTAATCATACCTTTTCCTCAACAAATACCATATTCACTGATAATACAGTACATAACAGCACATGTATATTGATTACTTGACCAGATCTACTAAAACCTGTGACGGCCGTGACATTATTATCAGGGAAAATATATTTTTGACACAGGGTCTGTCACGGGTTTTGATATGTGTATTGTTTTTGCCTCTTAAACTCATCGGCAATTCATAATGTCATGACATATGCCAGTTCTAACGATGACAAATTTAATGACAATAACATCATGTGATTTTCTTAGTAATGTCTTCAGCTAACATGGCTAAAATGGATAAAAAATAAATGTCATTGTCTACGGAATAAATTCTCCATTCAATATGATCCGAACAGCTGTTCAGGCCAAAGGTGGTGAAACATGGATTTTCAAAGAGGAAGGCTTAAAAAAACAGGATTGGAGAGCCAATGAACATTGTTGGGTGAACGAAGGAACTGTGGGCCTACCTCGCCGAAATCAAAGATTGAAGAAAAAATATTTCTATATTCACACAGAGAATGGTGCGTCAAAAGAATTTTTGAAATTTGTTTATCACCAGCAAGACTGTACTGACGGTCCATTTGTAATTCAGTATATTGGAAATGTACAAGTTTCACAGCCAATGTCACACAGAAATTAAAAAGATCAGGATCGTCCTTCCTTGAGATCTAAACCAAGTAGTTAAGAAAAATGGCTGAAACAGACAAAATCAGAATACCCGAATGTTGTATACAAGAGAGAAATCCATGACGAGGAGGAGCAACCCGAGACTTGAAGCAGATACAAAACCTGAGACATAAAGGAAATACTGAACTTAGAATATCCCGTGATGCCCTGGCCAGAGATACAAGTAATCAGTTCATTCAGGTAATAAATACTTACCCAAATTTAGTTGTTACCTTAGGACACAAGTTAATGTTTGAGGAACTTGAAAGGGTACTTTATCTGGATAATGAAAGTCAGTGTCTCAGAATAGTTTTTGCTCCAAGACTAGGAACATTTACCATACTCGGTCAATATGATAGGGCCCGGGTAATCGCAATATTTCCAGAGTCATGTTCATGTGGATGCACACACTGCTATCATTTAATAGCTGTAAAGACGTCTTTGGGCATGGACATCAACTCTAAATGAAGCCAAACCTGACAACTCTACGTGGTTTAGATGACAAGAAAAAGGCGGGAAGGAAACAGCCGAGGATAGGAGATTACAACTCTGAGAGCTCCCCGGATGAAAAAAACATGACAAAAGAGGTGTCACGGAAATTAAATTCTTCCATGACAGAACTGGTCATTGCTGAAAATGAAAAATCCGTGACAAAAGACCTGTCATAGAAAGTAGACTCATCCATGACAGAACCTTTCAATGAAAGGAAACAAACATCCGTGATGGAAGAACCGTCATAATAGAAACTGGACAGCCAGTGGAATCAAACACGTCTGTCAGTGGACCAGATTAGTTAGAAATTGGAAACCTTAAACTTAAAGAAGAAAAAAAAATCCATTGAGTGGATTAATGATCGGATAACAGACGCAGCAAATGATTATCCTTAAGAAACAATTTCCACATACATGGGGTTTGGACAGTTGCTTAAATGCGGTCAATCTGACGTTTCCCCATGCATATGGTAATTTCATCCAGGTTGTTAACAGAACTCCAGAACACGTTGGATCCCACTGGCTTACTAAAAATGTCAACCATGAAAGTGAACAAAAAATCAGAAATAAAAATCTATGGTTCCAGCTTCACATCTCTTAGTTTTCCAGTTCAGGAAGTGGTGAGTAAAATGGAAACTACTGCGGTCTGTATGCAATTGCAAATGCCTATGCAGAAGCTAACGGAATAGACCCATGCTCTCAAAGATACAATGTGGAACTTTTACGTGGTCATTTGATTCATTGTTTGGAAAAAGCTAAACTAATGCCATTTCATGCCGGGTCTAGGACTCTTGAGCATGCAAGTGGTGTTAGATACACCGCTTACCTAAAAGAATTTTGTACATGTATGTAGAATGCCTGAAGATAGTAAGTATGTGGTTTGTGACAAGTGCAAATTGCGAATGCGAGGTACTACAAAAAGACGACATACCAGTTGATGACGTTCCCTACTTTTGTAAAAAATGCACAAACCCTAAAAAGAAGAATACCAAACGCACAGAAAGAAAATGATTGTAGATGTTAAGAGTTTTATTGTTAATAAAAATGAGTTTTATTGGTAATAAAAATGTTAATCATATAACGATTTTGTGGTCAATTTTTTACCAAATATAAAGAAACCAATCATTGGAAACCTATGAAATGTTCCGTAGATCACCAAATCCTGCCCGTCAATTGCTAAATGGAGCATTCCGTGATTTGCTGAATACAATCATATTTCTAACAGGAGTGCCAGATTGTCACAAAATACGCCCATCAGATGAAAACTGTTCGACATAGAGAGCAGACAAGGCTAAATTCGCAGTTTTTCAAGTAATTCAAGGGCCATAATCCAAGAGTGCCTAGCATGATTTGGCTGGTTATTGAACTTGGCTGAGATATTATGCCCACAGACATTGTCAGCAAGTTTGGTGAAGATCAGATGAAAACTCTTTGACTTAGAGAGCGGACATGCTTTGAACACCGACCGCCAGCCTGCCGCCACGGCTGTTCACATAATACGCCCCGCTCTTTCAGAGATGGGCATATAAAAATAGATAGCGCCACGGGTATTAGTACCATAAGTAGTTCATCACGGAAAATTCAATGTGTCACGGATATTAGATGTATTTGTAACAGATACACAGAATTCAAGATTGTCCTGTGTTTTAGGTGATCCCTTACTTGACCTCTAGACATCGGTTCTAGAGGTCTGGTTACCGGACCCCTAGCCACTTCCTTCAACAAAGGGGGTAGGTCGAGTCTAAAAAGCTGTCTCTCTGCAAGAATATCAAATTCTAATGGTCATCTGGCAATATCCGGAAATCTTCCCCTCTATGTACGGAATGAACAAAAATAATAAAGGGAGGTAAAAAATACGTTGATTTAGAAACCTTTCTGAATGTCTTAATTCAATATCTATAAGTTTAAGACACTCTTAGGGGTGGTGGTCAGGGATTGAGGTGGATATAATAGGGGATGAAAATCCCCGAGACGGTAACGTCCGTATATAGTTATTCGTCTTTGTTGTCTGCATATACTGAGGCAAGTTTTTCGATGTTTTCCAGTTTCGGTGTATGTACACGCCGCAGACTGGTTGTCTGCATGAACATCCGAGCACCCCAAATCAGTCACAGAAATTCGCGCCAACATGCTTCTGTTACCTTTTTTTGTAATGAAAACTGTACATGCAACTGAAAAACACTTTTAAAACAGTAAGGAAGTGTAAAGGCCGTCAAGTTTCTGCGAGGAGTGCAAACAAACAAACAAAAAATCCTAAAGCCAGTGCGAGAACGCGGTGAATGACATCATCGTCACGGCTTTCTGTAAATTTAGCAAAGTATGATATTCGCAGTAAGAGGTATGATTACAATAAATGTAAACTTCACTGTTTAGAGCGAAGTTTCACTTTCTTTTGAGTATTGAATATTTCTTTTTAAGTTGATATATAAAAGATAAATCCCCATGCTATGCGGTGCCTTAATTCATATTATAGCAGAGCTACCGGCGCCGCAAAGCGGCGTCGCATTACGGTTAAACGTATGAAAAATAAAATGAATAGAGAGATCTAACTGTGTATACTATCGAGTTGAAAATTCGTGGTACTTTTTGGAATCGGTGTTGTTTGGATTTTTTCAAGTACACTATGCACATAGTAATTAATCAGTAAAGACGTCAGTAGACGCTTACTGTTTACGGTTGACAAAAGCGTCTCGCTTACTGCTTTGAAAATTGAATAAAAATGCAAATGAGCGTTTGATAATAAGAAATTAATGCTAAATACATTTTCTACAAAGAAAAAAAGAAATAAAACACAATATTTTCAGTTTGAAACGACTTTTGTCACGCTGCCATTACTGAACTTTATTATATATATTTATGTTTGTCTCATGACATCATAACTCCACAATGGTGTAGTGGTTAGCGAGTTCGCGTTGTAATCCAGAGGTCGTGAGTTCGAACCTCACCTGGACCAGATTTTTTTTTTTAATTTTTATTTTTTATTTCATTTTTTTTGTATTATTATGAGTTTTGAAAATATTGTATAACTAAAGTCTATTGTAATTAAATTTGGAATTGGAACATTAACTTTTTACATTAAGTCCTCATTGCCCAACATTCACACGCAAAGACACAGAATTCCTTTGGCTATTGGCCTAATGAGATTCTGTTAGGTTTGAAATTTTCAAAGTTCAAGCTTTTCAATTTGAAGCAGTTATCATTTTGTGACTGGTTTCCAGTATGATAATAAGTTATGTAAAATTGTTGATGCAGTGCGTTTTAATAAGAATAACAGAAATTATTCAAATACGTTTTTTTTTCTTTATCTTGGTGCAGATGTTAATCTATACCAAACTTTCTTTTGATTATATACAGAATATTTGTAGAGTTTTCATATGTCGAGAATTAATCTTGATGCAGTCTAAACATGCATTCAGAAATCATGAATTATCATTAATAATTTTAATAGATCTAAAGAACATAAACTTCCTAAACGAATCCATAATTCCAGCACCACTTCTTTAATTTTTAACGGGCACTGGTGATTTTTCATGGGAGCTCTGCCTTTAAGGTAGCACCTACTTTCATATTACTTCATTCCGTAGACGGTAAGATAACCGGATATTGCTGGTCATCTTTCAATTTTGGAGTATGTGACATTGTCATTTTTATAATGGAAACCTACATATTTAAATCACATCAATTCATAATTTTAACATGTCCAAAACATTGCGGAATGATACTTATTTCACTTGGGTATTGATTACATTTTACTTGGACTTTATCATAGACTCCTTGTGTAAAATCTCAAACTTTTAACTAAAATAAAGGTATTAAATCGATATGATATTTCAATGAAACTTCAAAGTTTTGTAGTTTGTAGCACCATCTGGGGCATATGCAGTGAAAAATCTTAATTTGATTTCTAAAATAGTGTGATATTTATTTTTAAAGTCTCTATATATTCATTGTAAATATACTTCGTTATACCCAAGTGGAAACTGGCAGGTACTCGAAAATGCAGCTATCTGATTGGTCAATTAGAACCCCTAATGTACTGTGATGTCATGATAAAGTTATGAATGCAGCCACTTAGTTAAGATTATAAGAAATGGCAGGTCACGAAAACTTATAACAATAAAAGAAAACATCTTTGTAAACTGATGCATCATTGTTTTCTTTATATTCTTGTCTTTGGATAGTTGTAATATACATTTTTTTTGCAAGCCATCACAGTTATTATTTTATTTTGCATATCATAACAAGAAGTACCTCTTTCAAAGTTAAAGTTAACATTTTTCAGAGGAAGTATTTACTTAAGCACCGCTTTGGATATTCTTGATTCTTTTATATTTTTTTCCCGAACAAAATTTATGAATCAGAAACCTTATAAATATCATAAACTACTTATCTCTATGGCAGAAAAATAAAGTAGAAACGCTAAAACATCTAATATTTACACATTTCCTCTATCATCAAAAAGGTATCAAATAGGTGTATAAAATAGAAAAAAGTGGAAACTGCACAGATCGCTCAACAGAACTAAAACAAAAATGTTGCAGGCTCGGTTTGATTGAGCCTGTTCATGGACGGTAGTGGAAATGCATGCTACCGTCCACGCCCTCTAGCCCCGGGTTAAGCAGAACTCAACATTTACACATGTTAAAAGTACAAAAAACAATCTAGAGATATCCGCAGATGTGTTCATACGACGGTGCACATGGAACCTTCAATGCTACACAAGATAAGATAAGATAAGAAAGACGTAAATAAATCTTATCTTATCTTATCTTATCTTATCTTATCTTATCTTATCTTATCTTATCTTATCTTATCTTATCTTATCTTATCTTATCTTATCTTATCTTATCTTATCTTATCTTATCTTATCTTATCTTATCTTATCTTATCTTATCTTATCTTATCTTTACATCCGCAGATGTGTTCATACGGCGGTGCACATGGAACCTTCAATGCTACACTTAGTGTGTAATTCCATGAAAAGCGGCAAATGGTCCCCAGTTATATAAAACATCACTAGAGAAGATCCAGCGTAGGAGAGCACGCTCTGTACTGAATGATTACAAGGACAGAACACCGGGCAGTGTTACTCGCATGTTACAGGAGCTCCAGTGGACACCTTTCGCAGAAAGACGTAAATACTGTCGTCTTCTATTACTGCACAAAATACAGTATGGTCAGTTCGACTTCAAGACTGAATTTAAACCATGTGACTCGAGGACAAGGGGAGGCAAGCGTTTGTACCAACCCACTGCACCCAGTACGGTCTACAAACAATCGTTCTACCCCAGGACCATCCAACAATGGAACACACTCCCAACTAAAGTCACAGACATTCCCACTACTGAGGACTTCACCACTGGTCAGAGACCACCAATTCCAAAAAGTACAGGGAACTTACTGGGAATGAGGTAAGTGTATATCCGGGAATAAGGTAACGTCTGTGCGTTCTGATTGGCCAGTCATGTAAACAAACCCAGGAAGTGATTATTTTTTCAAAATTGATATTTTTTCACTGCATTTACAGTATTTTATTATACATTTTGACAAAATTTGCTACATTTTATGTGTATTGAAAAACAGTTTTATCAAACGAATTTCTCATGTCAATGATGTAAACAGGGGGTCATCTCAGTCACACGAAAATTACTTAAATAAAGTATCACTATTCATATGTTTTTCGTCCGATATTTTGGTAGAACTAAGATAGTTCTTGAAAAACTTGTAATTAGATATACATGTTTCGATGTATGGAAGGCCGTACACGCCATAATGTTACAATGTAAGTCTATGGGAAACAATTGGTGGTCTCTAACCCACTGCCTTACGATCTCCGGCAGTCGTCTCCGTCCGCTACTAGACAGGGTCAGAGGATATGAATAGTTTTATGCTGTAAATAGGTGGTTTTACAGGTTTGTACGGAGAAGGCAGCTACCTCATTTTTAACCCACTCTGAGGTCAACTTTTACAGTCAGAAGTGACTCCTGACCTTATTACGGAAGAAGAAGAAGAAGATGAAGAACCGTACGGAAGAAATGCAATTTTGAACTCTGAAATATTCCTAGACTCCTACAATGTTTTCCAAAATGTCCATGGTACTCATGGGGTATTTGTAGCTGTGCATAGTAACATTACCTCTGTTGAATGTGTTGATCTTATAACAGATTGCGAACTTGAACTAGTGGAATGTTTAAATTGTCAGTGGATAGAGGAACATTACCACAGGATTGGCGAAATGCAAATGTATCGGCAGTCTTTAAAAAAGATGAACGTCGTCAAGCAGAAAACTACCGCCCGGTAAGCTTGACAACAGTGTCATGCAAATTATTCGAACACATACTTTGTAAATGCATCTAAAGTCATCTGGAAAAATATAACACCTTAACAAATCTAAATAATGGATTTTGCTCTAGGTATTCTACAGAAACCCAACTTTTAGTAAACATGCAGGACCTAATGAAAGGTTTCGACCATAAGATACAAATGAATATAGCCATATTGGATTTCTCTAAGGCGTTCGACACAATCCCGCATAACAAACTCTTACACAAAATTGAATCATATGGAATCACTGGAAACAGGTGGTTGGAATCATTCTTGAAGGAAAGAAAAATGAAGGTACTTGTCGAAGGAGAATATTCCAAAGAAGTAGATGTCTTATCCAGTGTGCCACAAGGCAATGTGCTGGAACCGCTGATGTTCTTATGTCACATAAATGACCTATCAGATGCAGTAAAATCTCAAGTTCGTTTATTTACCGACAATTGCTTACTGTATAGGCCAATAAGAAAATAAAGTGATCATCGAATCATACAGAACGATCTATACAACCATATTACATTGAATTAAACATATACATTTGGATATCATATAACAATATCAAGAGAACAAGATACATTTTTTTCATTTACAGTCGGGTTTCAACAAAAATTTGCTGATGTCTGACCGATGCTTCCTTGTTTTACACCATCTAAAACATCATATCTACACAAAGTAGTTCTTCGATGTGACAAGTATAATTATCTATAAGTATCTTATGCTAGGCCGATGTCGGACCGATGTCGTCAAAATTTATATAAAATATACATGTAGTAAAACAATCAACACCAAGACAATATCGGGCCGATATTGTCCCGGTGTTAATCTGGTGTCATTCAGTATGATATTCGAACAGAATATTGGATTAAACAAATATATGTAACGCATTCCTGTTTTTAGGCTGGCGATTTTTCGCCAGACTTTTATAACTATATATCTATTCCACAAAGTTCAACAAAAGTTCAAAGGTCCTGAGACTGACAACACAAAATATAATTTCATGCGCAATTCAAATAGTCCGCCACGTTAATCAGTTTTGCCATAGAGTTGTATAAAGATTGTTAAACTTACCTATTTCAATAAATCTATTTGCTTTAACATGTTATAATAATGTTTTATTTTTCTAACGGTAAATACTTTAAAGATAATATTAGAAAATTTTACATAATGATGGTAAATTAATTGGCCCCTATGAATGAAATGTCTGTATGAACGGAACGTTTTCGTAACTCAACACTGTTGACCGTTTCTTTATAGATTATGACCCCGGTCTGTAAACAGCTAATTAAACAGACGCTGGTTCCGATAAACAATTGTCGATATGAGTTATATTGCGCATTATTCGACGACCTGACATAACATGGAAATAAGAAATATGAAATATCAATTAAAATGAACTTATAGTGATGAGTTATGTCAGGTCTTATATTTAGGGCTAAAGTTATAAGAATCTATTCTTTCAGATCATTTGCTATAGGTACTACGGGACGTAATCGCTGCGTGGAATTGCCACAGTAACGTGAGAAGAAACAAATGACCACTTTCTACGAGTTGTATACCTAAAGAGCGTACATGCTATATATTGTTTCGGCTATTTCTATACCAAATTCATTTTAGAAACATTCTGTAACAACTATAATTCAGGTTATATTAAGATAGTGGAACCGTAACGGTAAAGTTAACAAATGCATTAATTGATACAGTCCTGAAGTTAACATTGTTTCGCACTGTGTTGCATCTTTAAACGACTTTTACCGTGTCGTTGTTGTTTGATTTTTTTTTATTTGTTAATCTTGTATAAATTATGTTTTTTCCTCCAGCTGAAACAGAGACAAATTTCAAAGTGATAGCCATTGCGCAAAACAATCGCAGAGAAATCATTTTACCTCATTTTTTCTAAATGAAACCTCAAAGTATTGCGTAACAATTATAAAACACAAAAAAAATTGTCGATAACAATTTTTCTTGGGAGCCTTGAGTAAGAGAATTTAATCGGACAGAAAATAAGCTCCAACTCCTAAGAATTATAGCCTTGCTCTTTGCATTCAAAAAGAACCATAGGGCAGAAGTAAAACCTATCTACATTTCTTCCAAACGTTGTAAACTCAAGAATAAATGCAAAATCAAGAACTTTTCCAAAATGTAACAAAGCATTTTCAAAGATGTCTAAACATTCACTCTTCAGGTTAAATTCATTTTAAACAGCAAGAAATGGCTAATCAAATGAAAAATTTCCGCTTTTGTACGACAAATCAATGATAATAAGGATTGAAAAAAAAGTTTTTCTTACTTGTAAAAAGAAATATAATGAACAAAGGTTGGTCCTAGTGGGGCTTGAACCTACGCCTTCCTGAAAAATTAGTTAAAGTAGTCTTATGGTAGGAATGGAATACTCTTCAAAAAAAGGAGGTACACTATTATGGGTCCGTCAATTTTCCTAATCATCGTATAAGGGAAGGAACAGGACTAGACCATAATCATTAACAGTCCATTTTGTAGTGGGTTTCTCTCTGATCAGTGTTCATACATTCATACATGATATGTTTGTGTGTGTGTGGGGGGGGGGGGGGGGGGGGGGGGCGGGGGGGGAGCGAGGGCGAGGCTTTGCATATCGAAGTATAGATGTTGTGTTTGTTACCTTTATACTTTATCTAATATTATGTCCCTCAATGTTTATTATTGCTACTTTATAAACATATATAAACGGTTATGGCACGCCAATTGCCCAATAATAACGTGAACTCAGGTTCACGATCGAAAAACTAGAATTAACAATCGATAAAGTAGGTTTTTCGAATACTTACCCATATTTTCGAGCGAAACATAAGATAACGGGCGTTGACCATAGTTTACGCCAGTGAATCCAGGTTTAAACTAGTTTTCTTTTCAACTGAACTATGAATTTCGGTCGTTAATCTAAGTTCACGAGTGTGAACCTATGTTTAAGGGCGTAATCCAGGGTTCACAAGTGTAAACCATAGTTCACGAACCAGAGCATTTGTTAACGATCGAGAACTAAGTTTACGACCGTGAAAATGGGTTTACGACCGTAAACATAGGTTCACGCTCGTGAACATAGGATTACGACCAAAAATCATAATTTTGTTCGAGAAACCAATTTTACTGAACATAAACCTAGGTTCACGTTCGTAAACTATGGTTCATCTCGTAAACCCAAGTTCATGGTCGTAAACATAGGTTCACGCCCATAAACAATGGTTCG
Source organism: Mercenaria mercenaria (assembly GCF_021730395.1). Classification (NCBI taxonomy): domain Eukaryota; kingdom Metazoa; phylum Mollusca; class Bivalvia; order Venerida; family Veneridae; genus Mercenaria; species Mercenaria mercenaria. The sequence continues at coordinate 94,703,527 of NC_069364.1, forward strand.
CAGCAATCCAATAATTAATTACATTCTTGGTCGAAAAGCTAGGATTATCGAATACTAACATATATTTTCGAGTGAAAACATAGGACAACGGGCGTAAACCATAGTTTACGCTCTTGAACCCATGTTTATGTTCGATAAACTAGGTTTCTCGATTGAACTTCAACCATGCCGAAGAATATTCCTCCGGCCACTAATCGATAGCGGTCAGATTTTCTATATAGAAATAAGAAGGGCATGTACACATTTTACTTAATAACAAAATTACTAAATATAAGAAACCTTAGGTGCAAAAATATTACCAAAGTTCAACATTTGATTCATCACAAGTTTTTTTTAAATTAAATTTTATCTTAATTTTTTATTCGTTCTTCGCATGAAGTTTGATGCCATCATTTCGTCATTTTTTCCCTTCTTTTTTTCCATATAAAATGTGCAAAAATCTCAAACATGTGTTTCTTCAAAGCATTTTTTGTATAAAACCATTGATATGAAAGCTTAGGTGCAAGAACTTTCCTACTCTCACTGAATTTATCTTTTGAATGATATTTATTTCATTTTTGTGAAATAAAAATTTGATTCGTTCTCAGACGGTTTATTTTCACTAATTTCGAAGAAAAATTAACTTCAGCGCGAATTTGTTGTTGTAGCGTCATAAGCAGACGATATTATAGTATGCCGCGTGAACATGCGGTATTGTGATCAAAATGTTAAAGTAATGATTTAATCATTTAATGTAATATTGCTTCGCGAGTAATACATTTTGTGTTAATATCACAAATTAACAATATAAGAAATGCAATTAAATATTGCAATTAATATTTCGGTTCTAAAAAGAAAGAGACGCGCATTTCTTCTTATGTTGTTGTTCTCACCTTATTTCATATACATTTAAATATCAGTGTCAATTATGCCGATTATGTCAATTAAACATTAAAAGAGATAGCTTTCCTAACGAACCTTGGATCACAAATGCAAACTGTCGTAAAAAGGTAAAATACAGAATTTTTTGTATATATTTTACTTAATAATTTTTAGTAAATAAATTCAAGGTCCGCCTTAATCAAATAAAAGCTGGAATATTTAATTATGTCCGGAGCATTTTTGTGTACAAGAATGTTTTTGCAATGTAAATAATATCTGCATTTAAAACAGAATTGAATTTTACTTCAGTAACTTAATGATATATTTTTGTTTTCGTGAAAATTTTACCTGATTTCATGATCTTTTCAGTTATCATAAATGTCGTCGTGATTAACTTACTTTCATAATTTATTGTACATGTTCAATTCAAGATTATTTTACATAAAACTAATTTCTATAATGTAATCCTATTGAATGATAGTTTATAGAAGTAATAAAATGTTATATGCATCACGCATACATCCTTTTTATTGGACCTGTAATAAAACTTGCCAATTACCTCTAAATAAGGAACGTTAAAACAACACAGACGTTTATAACACTGATAAGGCTATACTTGCGTTTTGAATTACTGGTATTTTCTTTTTGTAATTACAAGGTATAATTATCAAGCGATTTTAATCTTTCGCATATTTTTTATTTTGCAAGCAGTTTTCATATATAGGTGGAATATGTGTAGTTATATTAAAATGAATAATGTCTGCTTGAATACGGCAAAATACCTGTACCACGCTGATTGCCACTATCTTTTTTTTTTTAATTTTACAAACTTCCTACAAGAATGTGTTATAGCCGTAAAAGTTATAAAATCGTATAAAACATGGTTCGATCTTCCTTTTTTGGGGTGGGAAGGGGGCGGTGGTACATAGGTCTTTTACACATATTATACTTAAAGACAGCGTTATTTAAAACAATGTAAAATCAGATTATATTTCTTAAATATATATGTCAGATTTTATTTTTTAACGACAGCGTATTTTATAGATGGGAGACGCCGTAAAAATATCAATGCTAGTGCTATATATATATAAAAAGAAGTGTCTATGGGTACGAACCTCCTTTTTTCTAGAGATTAAGGGTCATTTACATTTCAGATTTGGTTGAAAATGAAAAAAATAAATAAAATAAATAAATAAATAAAAGACTTCATCGATATTTGCCTTTAACTTGAATCTAAATGGTTTACAGATAGCAATGTTCACCCGATTTGTTACATTGTTTTTCGAAAACATGTTAAAATATACATTCTTCTTATATAAGAATATGTATGAAAATAATTTTATATGAAAATATGGTTTTTATTGCTGATAGATATGTTATATTGCTATAAAGATTAATTTAATTATTATAAAATAACATGTTAAAAATGCTATGGTTCAGATAATTACATATTAAACTTTCTTTTGATAAAAATGACTTGTTTTATTTCTAATGAAAAATCCCTTTTCCATAGTTTGTAACTCCAGTGACATTTCAATTAAGCCTCTCTTTTATTACACTTGATATTGAAATAAACATCCAGGTGACAATACCCGGAGGCAGTAGATATCGACATCGCAATACCGGTCACCTGTTACCAATACCAAATAGCTGTTGTCTCCCCTGATATCGATTTTCTGTAATATCGGTCATGAGGTCAATTCTTCCTCATGTTGGGCTTACAAACGTGGACCTATGTTTACGAGTGTGAACTATGGTTTACGACGTTATCCTTTGTTTTCATTCGAAAGAATAGGTTTACATGCTTTTAAGTTTGAAAAACCTAGTTTATCCATCGTTAATCCTCGTTTTTCGATTGTGAACCTGGGTTCATGTAATTATTGGACGATTTCCATACATGTCACGTCTGTAAACTATGGTTCAAAATCATAGACCTAGGCTCACGTTCGTATACAGGGGTTCAAGATTCGTAAACGCAGCTTCACACCAGAAATTCATGGTTGATTTTTAATCCTAATATATTGACCGTAAGCCATAGTTTACATTTTGATAAACTACTTTCTCGAATAAACAATGAATTTCGTTTATTATCCTATGTTGTGTGATTGGATTACGTTCTCAGAACCTGACTTTTTTGTAAGATAATAATTTTTGTGGTTTCAGATTCCCAAGTGAGCATTATGTGCCGTTTGTCTCACTAATTATGTTATCCCCAATGAAGCAAACACAATGTAATTTTTTCACCAGCTGTAGTCTGTAATATCCTTACACTACCTTGACAAGTTTATCAAGATGGTTCATCACATCAATATCCTATGCTCGCCTTAGTTTGATATGGAAAACCTATAATATCTAAGATTTTGAAAACATCTTGTCCGCATGTTTTTTGGTAGCCAGCCTTTCTGTACTTTCAGTACTTTGATTAGTTAATGTATTGATATTTTTGATAACGGCAGTTACAACATTTCGCTATATGTTTTTAATGGAAGAGTTGAAGGAGACATGCATTCTGGAAAATTTACATACGTTCGCCTACAGGGCTGCAGTGTTATAGATTATTTTATTGGTTCATGTGAATTGTTTGATAAGTCACTGTATCTAGAAGTTAATAATGAAGGTGAATCTGACCATTTGCCGGTACAGCTGAATATCTCAGATTCGATACATTTACCTGCGACAGAGTCAGATATAAACTCTGAGAATACTTTTTCTTTAAGTGAGCGTATACAATAGACCGGGTCCGTTCTCTTGAAAATTCTATCCATGATCCAAAAGTTTTCTGGAAAACAATCAAATCGTTTACGAATGAACCACGTACTAAACCAAATATATCGCCACAGCAATGATTTAAACATTTTGAAAACTTGCAAAATCTGGAAAGTGTTGAAAGTGTACACACTTATACGTGTTAGCGTTTTATGTTTGCTCCGTTGCATACGTGCAATATACCTGTATATGGTGATTGTGGCAGGTTCCTATTACATATATATATATTCATCTAAACGTGTTATAAAATTTTGGCTCCGAATTTTACGAATACCCGGTCATCGTTATGTCAAAAAATGTAATGAAATGCCAAGAGTGTACGATGAATTAGATTATGACAATTGGGTCACCCAACTTCGTAAAAACTTGTTTGAGAATGGTTTTGGGTATGTTTGGGAAATTCAGTTGGTAAACGTATAAAAGACCAGTGTTTGCAATTATGGTGCTAGAAATGTGAAATCAGTTCAAAACTGATAACATACAGAATGTTTAAACAATCTATTGATTATGAATCGTATCTAAATATTTTAAATTATAGAATGTTTAGAAGAGCTTATGTATGTTTTAGAGCATCTGCTCATATTTTTGAAATTGGAAGAGGTTGTTACAGAAATATAGATTTAATATAAATTTACGTTTATGCCCTTACTGTTTAGACTGAATTTCATTTTTATTAAATTTTCCATACTATGTTGAATTAAGGTTTCTCCTACGCTTGAAAATATGAGTACCCTTTTAAGCATACTTTTTGCATGTGATTGATGACATCAGTTATTCATGCAAAGGTGTATGGGAGACTGGGGCACCTTGGGACAAAAATTAGATTTTTTCATTTTTCTATAACATCTTGAATTAACTTTCTGTGATTGTCATGCTATTTTAAAGTATAATCCTTCATGTATAACCCTACAGTATTCATCCTTGTTTTCAGGTAATGAGGGGTGGTCAATTGTCATGTTGTGTGCCATCGTTTCTGAGATATGCATGTAGAAGACTAGCACTATAATGTCCCATTGTACACCGAAACCGTGGTATCACGGGACATATCATTGCAACCGTGGGACAATGACTGATATAAGCAAATCTGTAAACTTTATTTCATCTGAGCTGCAATGATAACAATTGCTTAAACATCAACATCAAGAAAAAGGCTAATTAAATGCCATTTAACTACAATGACAGACCTACCTTTAACTTGAAACAACCTGAACTGTTTATTAACTGCTCAAAAACTGTAAAATGACACACTCAATTTAAATATAACCGTAATTCATCTTAACCGCAATGACAATTCTATAACATCAACATTAAGACACAGACAGATCAAATGTTATTTAATTACAATGACAGACCTTCCTTTAACCTAAAACAACATTTATGCCTTAGGTAAAACAAATACAACAGTATTAAATGAACACACATGTCTGTTTACTCAGAGTAAAAAAAAATAAAAACTCAAGTGATGTTTTATCTTAAATCCTCTCGCCTTCAAACTTCGTATAAAAACAGTTTGAAAAGGCAAGATTTTGAGTGATTCAGATAGATTAGTTACTTTCCAGAAAAAGTTACATCTGATGTCCCCTAGTGCCAATGTCCCATATTGTGCCCCAGTCTCCCCTGCATAAATTGAGATTTATAATGTATTAGTATTGGCAATCTCTGTCATAAATCGAAACAGCATTTAATCAAGTACTTTATTTCATTCATATTGTGAAAAAGTATTACCTATTATTATTTTACATTCTAGAAAATAGGAGCAGAACATTTAAATACGATAGAACATATTCTAACGGTTATTAATAAAACCCGGCCCGACCCGGCCCGGCCCGGCCGAAACCACGGAAATAGCCGATTCCGATTGTACGGAAACCACCGGAAACTTACGGACGGAAGGCTAATATAATTACGAATGGTGATACCGTCATCTTAATCAAGGCAAATTTATGTGTTTTTTATTTCATTATTACAAAAGTAGAAGCAAAGTATTTAATATTGATGATACGTATGTTTGATGAAGTATTGCACTTGACATAAGCAAAGACCTAAAATAACAAGATATTTGAATCACACTCAATCAAAGAAGTAATACGTTCGGCAATCGATGTGTCATTTTGTGTACCGGACAGACACGAGATAGCAGTTTACAGGATACTTTCAACAGAACTGGACAAGCTAGTTAATGGTACGTCGTTATTTCACACCTAACGATGTGACACTAGGTTGTGTAGTACGGCGAAGGGGTCTATACCGTGCACTGGAAGTATTTATAAAACTTGGTTGCCTGACCGAGATAGCGTTTTAGCATATTAAGTATTAATTCAATAAAAATATCTTGTCATTTTGTGTACCGGACAGACACGAGATAGCAGTTTACAGGATACTTTCAACAGAACTGGACAAGCTAGTTAATGGTACGTCGTTATTTCACACCTAACGATGTGACACTAGGTTGTGTAGTACGGCGAAGGGGTCTATACCGTGCACAAGCGTTTTTATATCTCGTGCGCAAAATCGTTATTTTCAATTTCTGCGCATGTGATATTATACAATAATTGCCTTTTGGTGAGGTCGATATGAGCCGCGCCATGAGAAAAACCAACATCCGCGCATTCTGGTCAGGATCCATGCTGTTTGCTAACGATTTCTCTAATCGCAATAGACATGTTGGTTTTCTCATGGCGTGGCTCATATGTGGATTTACCGGCCTGATAAAAGCAATACCAACCTCGGGCGAATTTATCGGCTTGATATCGCTTTAACAGGTCGATAAATCCACATACCGACCACACATAAAAGGCGACAATTGTTTTATTATCAAATCCAGCCTACTCAAAAGTATAAACATTAGATACAGATGTCTGCAGCCTTAGGTCATCTTTCGTGGTTAATTGTATACGACGTCACATTGTTTTAACGTAATAACGTGTGGACGTCACAGCTGGAGTTCAGTATGTATGTTTGGCTCCGCCTTCGAGAAAATACGACTTTTTATCGTTGAACATGTGACTACATCTAGAACAATGGAAAGGACTATAAATATAGATTTAATGATAAAAAAAAATAATTTCATATCACATGCGCAACAACGCTATTTTGTTTTTCTGCGCATGTGATATTACATTTTCATGTCTCCCTATGAGAGATCGATACTTTCGTACTGATTAAAAGACGATGCGCTTATTTATACATAGGATTAAATTACTTTATCTTGTGTTCATACATGTGTGAACGCGGCCTATTTTTCTTTTCTGCTTTTTAATGATTTTTTCTACATGCAACATTTTGAAAACAATTTTTCATCAAATATTAAACTGAAACTATCGCCATCAGATTGGAAATTAACTAACTACTAACTACTAAGAAAATGGGTGCTCTCATTATATGTTCCGTAGTTATCGCCGTTTTTCGAATGTTACTGCTGCTGATTTTGTTGAAGTATGCCCATAAATTCAGCGATATGTAACCTCAAGACTATACCTATCAAAAAGTATTTTATACAGCAAAGTCGCGACAATTTCTAGGTGCTTACTAGTAAAGCCTCCTTAATTCTGTCTTCATTATTTGGCAAGTAGTAACTTTTTTAAATGTTAAATAAATCATTTCATTAATTTTTCGGTATAATAAAATAAATAATGTATTCCTGAGAGGGTGACCCCTCGAAATAACTCTATCCGTGACTAATATTTTTCAATGCGACAATTGTAAGTTACTGTAGAGAAAGAGTTTAGTATTTAAAATGTAAATGTATAATAAAATGTTGACGAAAATGGGCTTAAAATTCTTAAAGGCCACAACAGGAAATAATTCTTCCCGGCTAATTCTGACTTCAAGTTGGTCGGGACTTTGATATGCACAGTCAAAATTTTCCTAGCTCCGCAGTATGAAAATGTACCTGGTAGACATTTTACAATTTTATTTCATTCAAAAACATTTCAGGAACATTTTCAGAAAATAAAAGATACAAACTGAGTGGGAACGATCAGTAAAATGTTTAATAAGAAGTACTATATTATGTTTTCATTACGCCGCTTTTGTGTGTAACATGTATTCAGGTATACACGCGTAACAATAAAGATAGGAAAGAAATCGAAAAGGCTAACAAAATAAGAATATAATTAAAATGAAATTTATGGTGTTGTAAACTTTTTTTGGTGATTAAATTAATTTTCCCTTAGATACAGGCATTTGTATGTAAACATTGAGTGTGCAATAGCTGCGCGTGAAAATTGGGTAGGAGAAAATTAAGAATACCGCAAAAACGAAGAAGGTTATTATTTTCCACTCATATTACAAGTCATTTTTTTTTTATCATAATTGTATCTGTGAAAAAATATAGCACACTACTTGGTCATTCCATTTGAAAACATATAGGTTTCAATGGGCCTGTTATACCAAATAAAACATAATTACTTTTTGGATATAATGGACAACCCAAAAACATAAATTAATCTCCGTAAAAACAGAAACGTCACAATTATATATATTTAAGTTTGAGCAAAAATGTGATTTCTCGACGCGATTTGCGTAAGAAGTACGCATTTTACCTTTTCATTACAATGTAATATCGGGTGAAGATCAACTTTTACTATTATTTAAACAAGTTATGAAGGATGCAACTTGTTATTGGAAAATTCCGCTCATTACACTTTCTTTATCGTAAAGTTGAAAAAATATGTAAAGGTAAAGGTAAAGGTCTTGTTTATTATAGTGTCATCCCTATTGAAAGAGCCAGCCAATTTGGCTTATGAGACACCTTTATTGTGCGTATCATTTACCTCCCAACTCCTACCACAGGCGCCAGGCGGATAGAAGTCGGTAACCATTCATTTAACTAGCTCGCGGCTCACGAACCGGCCTTTTCGGAACGAGTCCCATGACAAACATCCACCGGACGAACGCTCCCCATGGGGCTCGATCCTTCGACCTCCCGATCCCGAGGCGGACGCCTTAACCACTGGGCCACGGTGACCGGTAATATGTAAGGTTAAAACTTTTCTGAGACGCTTTATGGATTTGGCCACACATGGGCAGTTTAACAAACCATTTTAGCTGGAGAATTACACTCAGATCCTTCGTAAAAGCTGCAAACTATCGTACAATTACTCTGTATATAAAAAAGGAGCAAAAGTTTAATTTGTATAATTACAATAGGTTTGGTTCTACCAATGAAAAACTCACAAAACATAGGGTCTAAGAATGCGACAGCATTAAAGTCCAAGTACAGTTCACTTCCGGTGTGGTCACGTGACCATAGTAAAGTAAGCAATGTTTGAGTAAATCGTCTGCACTACACTGTGATGTTGATAAATTTACACACACAAAAATCTTAATGAAGAAATTTGTGAGATTTGAAGAAACAACATCCATTCAAAGTTTTATTTTGCTTTTTCCAGACTTATTTGTAAATTATGATTAGCGGGCTCAAACGATTCTTCTGTTGTTATGTATTAAAAATGCCGAGCACTAGCAAAACTGACTGAAAGGGCATTCTGTATACAATAATATATCAAATCAACCTAAATAAATTGCAAAGTTTTGCAACATATGTCTAACCATTGAAGTTTAATCTTGAAGTATCTAAATGCATAATCTGAAAGTGTAGAGCATTGGTAAATATCCAAACGAACCTTAACAAGTTTTTACTTGGTCTTTTTTTCACGAAACAGTGTGAATCGTTCTATATATTGAGTTCAGTTAAATGGTAATTTTGTTCCCATTTAAAAGATTTCTTTTTCGCGTCGAGTTTTGGTTCACCAACTAATGTGAAATACACTCGATGACTGCTTCCTGGAAACTAACCAGTACTCGCACCGAAAGAAGGGACTGTTGGAGTCACGGTCAAAATCCGCTGACAGGATTCAACCCCGCGACCTCCGGATTACGAGACATCTGTACAAAAATGAAAAAAAGGTAAAATTTGTATCTCGATTTTACTCTATATAGTTTTTAACTAATTTGAATATAACTTAAGTAAGTCAGTTTATTCAGAGATTACTTGCAAACTTGGAAAAAATAAATAAAAAAAAAAGATGTTAAAACATCATAGCAACCTGCCGAATATGAAATCGGTTATCGAAAGTGCAAAGACTATGCCACAAACTGCAATGTACCACAATATATTCAATGTGTGACTTTCATCGTACGTCAATTCAGTCGACTAAGTTCAAGAGATACTCAGAATACTGCGTGAACAAACCTAATTCAGTATTTCTTTTTTATATATTTATACAGGAATATTTAAAAAATATGGGATACCGTGTGTAAAACCTTTCAATATTCAACGCTGCATTCTTCGTGCGTAATCGGTATCCCGACCTAGCCTAAATGTTTTACTTGACCCTAAATGTTTTATGGTCTTTGAGATTTTTTAAAACGTTTTAATAAAAGTTTTAAAAAACTGCTCATTCTATTCTTTAAAAATTCTCAGTGATATTAGAAATTATTCGTATTCATTTTTTTTTTTACATAAAAATAATTTCCGTAAAGTCTCATTGAACAAAAAAGTATAAAAAAAAAACCCTGCCTATTTACTACCTGTTTTTTAGGCTTCTTACCGGACACAAAGAAATATTTAGGCTTTGGGAAATGCACTAGCTTAAGATCTTCAGCGCTCTCGGTTTATATACTGGATTTGGACGGGAGCCGCAACTATAAAAAAAAACAACAAAATATAAAAAAGCGGCATGTAGAGTTTTGGAAGCCAGGACTAGGAATACACATGTGAAACAAAAACTCTGAGGTCCGAGAGGAATTATAACAGCTTTTTGGACAAAACGTGATTATAAAATAGTATATAATAATAACGATACAAATTTTCGGGAACTAATTAGAAGCCTCGTCAAAACAACGCTATGTATAACGATTTCTGTGTACAAGTTTACAAATTATATTAAGACGTTTTTGCAACCAGAGAGAACACGCAGTCTTAACCCATTCATCAAAGAAGTTCCTCGCGGGCATCATAAAGGTCAGTGTTTTTTTACTAAATTCTAAACATATAAGTTGATATCGACACGATATCATTCGTAATTATATTAGCCTTCCGTCCGTAAGTTTCCGGTGGTTTCCGTACAATCGGAATCGGCTATTTCCGTGGTTTGGGCCGGGCCGGATCGGGCCGGGTTTTATTGATAACCTATTCCAACATCGTTTCAAGTAAACTACCAAACAAGCAAACCATAAGATGGCACGGCAAGTGAGAAAAAGGCGTATTATTTAAAATTGCAAAATATAAGTGTTTAATTGTGCAAAAATGCAGGTAGAACATAAGTGTTTGAATATCATATAAGGAATCCGAAATAATGCCGTTACTCCAGTTTAAATATGATCGTTAGAACATGGCAGAGTGCTTTGTTTACATTTTGGTATTGGCGCCATAACGGGATGACAGCCAAGCTCTTTATATCAATCAGTTTAAAAACATCCAAATCGCATATGTTGCTGATATTATAGTTCATCTCCATGAATTTTGTAGTTGCACCTGCCATAATTTAATTATTGATATTTTTTAAATTTTCTAATGGTCAGAAGTCTTGATTAAGAATCTATACTGTTTGTTTACCCAGGGCCCTCTCTACATTTTGGGGGATTGGGGCCGGGGCCCTTGGAGGGGGGAATTTCGCGTCGTTTTCAAGGGAGGGGGGAATTCATTCTGGAGATATGAAATTAAGGTCAATTGAATATTACAGATATCAAACTAATGTGAATATATCTGAAGTATTGTACAGAACATAATCTATTAAAAACAGGCAACTTTTATTCTCTTTTATTAAATCAGTTATGTGATATCCAAGCGAGGTTCACATGTCGTCATTATCGGTAGCACTAGCAGTATCCACGGACATTGTCTCAGCAGCAGCCGGAGCAGGGCTTCCCTTCATCGTATCTACCTGATTGTGCATGTCTGGTCCTGATGAAACAGTGGTGTCTGTGACAGTAGTTTGTTTTTTTGAGAGCATGCTGCTTAAAAAGCAAATCTTTTTTGCGCATTTCGCCCCTGTTGCATCCGTGATCTTTTTACGGTATGATGTGCATTATGCGACATTTTATTTTCAAAGTTAAGTAACTTTGCATAAACGCATCCCGGGAACTGAAAAACGCGTGTATTATACAGATCAGTAAAACCAGGGGTTCCACTAGACCTGGAAACCCAAGAGTCCCAGGACCCCTGGGTCAAAATTTTGAAGGGTCCTTTTTCAAAATACAAGAGTCCTGCCCCAACACATCGATACAATTGACTATATTTTCTTATAAAGTAATACTAAGTAATTAATAGCTACTAAAACCAAGAACATGTTACATCATAATAACATAATAATAATTTCTGTTTCAGGTCATATAATCTGATATTGTAAATAAATTTTTATCAAAATTCATTTTAATTTGATGAGGTTTTTCTTCAATATTTTTGTTTGTTAGCAGAAAAGTGCTAAAACACTGTAAAAATGTATCCAAAAACGTACTATCCGGATACTGGTACACTTTTGGAATGTCCTCTGAAATGTTGTTTTTGCCAGTAAACTTGGTCCACTAAGGTAAACCAGAGATAGTTCCTCAAATAATGATGCTACTTTTCATTAAAAATTGCATTGTGTGTCAAGTTTTTTTAGTGAATTTTGGAAAAATTGCATATGTCATCGGGTGTAATTAGAATCGTAAACGGACATTCTAAACTTATTTTTACTTTCCAAATCCATTTAAATTTGTGGATTTTCTGGTTGATATAAAGGTACAATCATTAAACAATGAGCTTATTTAAAGTTTGCATGAAGAAATCTCGGTAATCAGCTGGTCGCTTAATTACGATAATTTAATAATTGGCGCCTTTTTGACAGTATGCAGGCTCAATACGGGTACCGCTTTATCAATTAATGTTAACACTTCATTGATTCTCATTACCTATGTTCACTCGCCGTGACGTAACTTGCTGATAAAGAAAAATCAGCGTGGCATGTCCACATGATAAAGAGCGGGAATTTAGCAGAAGATCAAAGGCAGGAGGGCATGACCGCGTGTGTTTATTTTGAATACACGTGTTTATCGTGGATATAGTTTTACTGTAGAAAATGACTGATAAGAGGAAGGAGTAAAACTTTATCAGGCTCATTAAGTTACGAGACGCTCCTAAGACTATCGGGTATCGATTTTTTGCTTGATTTTTTTTTCTTTCGAGGGGGAATTTTTCTATACTTCGGGGGAAAAAAGCATACTATTTCGAGGGGGGAACGGGGCCGAATTTCGGCCCCAAAAATCGGCAAACGAGGGCCCTGTTACCTAACCAGTGGCACAATTATTTTAGTAAGAAACTGATGGTAACGGGTCAGGATGGCTCAAATCACAGTGCTCCAGCTAGCTATTTACAGCAGGGCGCATCGCCCGTTCCGAAATTCGTTCCGCCCTGTTGCCCCGCCAGGCACCCTGCCCATTTTACAACCATTCATTTCTTTTTTTTAGCCAAACTTCCCTTTTTTGCCTCAGTGATTATAATACACTGCTTTATTGCACCTTTTTATCGTGTAATACACGCCGGGGGGCATTGACATAATTAGCAAACAATTAAACAATTACCTGCTGTAATCGTGCCCGAGGCAGACCATGATATTTTAGACTGCTCCACTAGCATTAAAATCATTGAACCTTAGTGTAAAAACAGTTTGCAAACCAGTCTGAAATCATTATCATTTCGCGCCACCTGTCAAAGTGTACTTTCGTTTTCGGTAATATAGTCGTAAATACCCCTTTAAACACAACTGAAACTTAAGTCCAGACAACAGACATTTATATGTAATTAATAAAAATCGATCACAATCAAATTTAAATAGGAAAATATTTTGATTTTATCGTTTTACAAGTTTGTGAAATCGAAAGTAAGTTGTCGTCTGCTTTGTGAAGTTGCCGATTTTTCATGAAGATTTCTTTGAAATTAGTTTACTAAGATGTAATGACAGGGTACACTTTAATGTCAGATACTGTGAAATGCTGTTAAACTGTCTTTGCATCATAATATTTTTTTCAAAAATATTGTTTAAAACAGACATTCGACGACTTTTAGAAAAAAGTGTAACCATATCCGGATATAAAATTTTGGATACCCGGAATATGTCTATTACAAGTGCTAAACTTGCTTTTAGACTGTTGTAAGTTAAAAACTTTGCTTGATTTCATTTATTTAAGTGGAAGTTTAAACTTTATTTTCTGTATATAATATGTTGCAGGTATAAATTTATAAATATCAAGTAGCCTACATGGAGAAGATGTGTACTGAAATTGTAACAAGTAAAATAGGCCTAAACACATAGATATTGTTATTCAGTATGCAATTACAAAGAAATGTTACAAGTTGAAAATCAATGCCAAGTAAAATACAAACAGCAGAATTTTTAATTAATAAATAGGTGCATTAGAGATGACAGACATAGCCTATTAAAAGACCATACCTAAAGTGTGCCAAAAACATGCCTAAATTATGCCAAATTCCATGCCTAAAGTATGTTAAAATGCACTGTATGCATGGACCAGTTATATTTTTTTCCCGGGGGAGCCCGGTCCCGGACCGACCACCACCCCAGAAGTGCCCTTTTCAGTGCCAGCACCCTGTCCTTTTTTAATCCTAGCTGGAGCACTGAAATCCAATATGATCTTGAACATGACAGACTAAATTTTATCTTTGAAATATGAGCAAATTGAATAATTTGTCTTCAAATTTCAGAATGCCTACGCATAGATATGGCCAGGAATGTGCACTTCTGCGCAAAGGCATTCATTTGTAACTCCTAATATCTATGCGCAGAGGTGCACTTTTTGGGCCATATATGCCTACGCAGAGAGATATTAAAAATAGATTGGCAAGTTGAAATGCATATAGAGCGAATCTCGCCAACATCTTGTGGGAACTGAATGAGATCTTGTATGAAACAAAGCAGAACGATAAAAATTTGTGTCATGAAAAACACTACCAGATCGTTTGTTTATAATGTTAATGGTGGTTTTTAGCTCATCTGATTTTTTGAAAAAAAATGATGAGTTATTGTCATCACTTGAGCGGTTGTCGGCGTCTGCGTCGGCGTTGCCTGGTTAAGTTTTATGTTTAGGTCAGCTTTTCTCCTAAACTATCAAAGCTATTGCTTTGAAACTTGGAATACTTGTTCACCATCATAAGCTGACCCTGTATAGCAAGAAACATAACTCCATCTTGCTTTTTGCAAGATTTATGGCCCCTTTTGTACTTAGAAAATATCAGATTTCTTGGTTAAGTTTTATGTTTAGGTCAACTTTTCTCCTAAACTATCAAAGCTTTTGCTTTGAAACTTGGAATACTTGTTCACCATCATAAGCAGACCCTGTACATCAAGAAACATAACTCCATCTTGCTTTTTGCAAGAATTATTGCCCCTTTTGGACTTACAAAATCAGTTTTCTTGGTTAAGTTTTATGTTTAGGTCAGCTTTTATCCTAAACTATCAAAGCTATTCCTTTAAAACTTGTAACACTTGTTCACCATCATAAGCTGACCATGTACAGCAAGAAACATAACTCCATCCTGCTTTTTGCAAGATTTATGGCCCCTTTTGGACTTAGAAAATATCAGATTTCTTGGTAAAGTTTTATGTTTAGGTCAACTTTTTCTCTTAAACTATTAAAGCTATTGCTTTAAACCTTGCAACTCTTGTTCACCATCATAAGCTGACCCTGTACAGCAAGCAGCATAACTCCATCCTGCTTTTTGCAATAATTATTGCCCCTTTTGGACTTAGAAAAATCATTTTCTTGGTTGAATATTATGTTTAAGTCAACTTTTCTCATAAACTATCAAAGCTATTGCTTTAAAACTTGCAACAGTTTTTCACCATCATAAGTGGACACTGTGCATCAAGAAACATAACTCTATCCTGCTTTTTGCAAGAGTGATGGCCCTTTTTAGACTAAGAAAATCATGGGTAGGACAATATTTCTATTATACAAAAAAAATCAGATGAGCGTCAGCACCCGCAAGGCGGTGCTCTTGTTTAATGTTGTTAGTATTTTCTACACGGGGAAGGAATGAATTTATAATTCAAAGTCTGAGAAATCGACAGTGGTCAAATTTGACCCGATTTGGTCGGCCATATCGTCGGTGTTATTCTTCAGTAAGCGTTTGTTGTCAGACTGTTGATGTGATCCAAGTCAGCAAAGCGCTTCAATACGATAACGCCGGTTAACGCAGTGATACGAGACTACGTGAGATTATCTCCTGTTGCAATTGTATATACTTCTTTGGCCTACACAAACAGTGTTGTGATATCTGGGTGTAAGAAACTGAGACAGAAATTATAAAGAATTATGTGGGAAAATAATTAATACTTCATAAACCAAAATAAACAAGTTACGGACAAATTATCTTACCAAGGGTTATGCCATTTCTGATTATGTGTCATTAATTATAAGTTTCTTCATAATCCTTAAAGGACTAGTTAGAAAAACGACTGCGTTTGTATTTAATTGCTTTAAAAAAATTACTTAACTAAATAGTAGAAAGTAAATACCAACTGTTTCATATTTTAATGGTAAAAACTTTTCTGTCATGGTCTGGGCTGTCTTTTGATTTTAGCCGTTTTGATAATAGACGTTCTTTGATCTAGAATGTGGTGACCTGTTACCATTCAAATCATGGTCTGGGCTCTGGAAATTTCTGAGATGCTGAACTTTTATGTCTTTTACACCTAGGAGGCCTTCTTAGATTCTTTCAAAGCCTAAATTTATTGTTGTTTGAGTTTGACCCATTTATAGTCTCTGATACTTTTTATTGTTAAATCTGTATGCCTATAAATCTATATTAATTTAAGGTTTTCCTTTCATGTGCAAAATCTAAATTCACTAGCCACACTGTCCATTCTTTTAATCAAAACATCTGTTTAAAAGGCATGTAAATGCCAGTAGATTTTTGGCATACACATTTATTTAGCTTTAAATGCACCAGAGGTCAGAAACTAGCTCTCTAGGTCAAATCATGGAAAGACCTTGTTTACACACATTTTATCATCGGTGATCTTTGTCAGAATGTCTCTTATAGGTAAAGTCTATGTCAAATTAATTCTTGGTTACACAAGGTCTTAAACTAGGTGGCTACATCAAATAATAATAAAAACATTGTTCACACACTAGAAGCCACATTTCAATGATTTGTTACTTGATCTTCATAAAACTCGTTAGAATATTTGAAATTTAAGTAATTTTCAAAACTGGGTTACCTAAGGTATTAAACTAGGTCAGTAGGTCAGATCATAGAACAACCTTGCTAACACTCCATAGGCCACATTTTTACTTGATTGTCATAAAACTTTGTCAAAATGTTTGTCTCTATGAAATCTAGGTCAAGTTCGAAACTAGATTATCTAGGTCAAAAACTAACTAGATCACACGGTCAGATTATAGAAAGACATTGTTAACGCTCTAAAGGCCACATTTTCTACATAAGGCTTGGTCAGAATGTTTGTTTGTACGAAATCTAGGGTAAGAACTAGGTCATGTGAGCCATACAGGGCTTTTAGAGCCCTTATAAATGATGAGGTTTAAAGCAAAAAAAGACAGAACTGTTCAACGTTGATGTTCCTGTAATACAAACGTACACAAATGTGACATTTGTATACCTTCAACAACTATTAAGAAATTTTGGGACAGTAAATCAGCATTTTAAATGGCAATCACTATCACTGTCTTATTTTTCCTGTAGCTGGTGGCTTAAGAAGAAAAATGTCTAATTTAGACCTGACAAATAACTTTCTCTTTCTAGCTGCTCTGGATAAAAATCATTTTACCTTGAGTGAATTACGGAACAAGTATAAATTACAGCAGTATGAGTGAAAGTTCTAGACAGTTCATTCTCCAGGACAACTTGCTTACAAAGATTTTTACAGAAAATAATTTTGTTGTGTTTTTTGTAGGAGATCAAGATTAACACTACGCTTGTATTTTGTGGAAGTGTCTGAACATTGATCAAGTTACACCTACGAAGTTTGTATTGATGACAAGAGTTTAATTGGTATTACAAAATGGCTTCTTCATCGAAAGATGAATCTTCAGGTATTTACTTTTTTTTACATATTTAGACATTCGGCTGATTAGCACTTTGCAAAAGCCAAAAGAGAGATATTTTGTTTTGTTTAGCATCTTAAGTAGGTTGGTACAGAGGTTTAAACCTGCAGCAAACAGAGAGTGTAGCTATTTTTCATCAAATCTTACTCTGTACAATTGTTCAGTTTTTGTTTTTAGCGACATGTTACAGTAGACCATCATATATGCATGTTTTTAATGAGCTAGAAGCTTGAGTGTCTAGATAACAATTTTGAAAGGTGGAAAGTGGATGTCAGGCAAACTTCTAAAGAGTTATAAGTTTAATGTACACATTAGCCCTGATTATCAATTATTTTGAAAGGTCATGGAAATTGACTGCTAGAATTTAAGTCATGGTTAGCATTAAGGCAGGAAATACTCATATTTCTCAGGATGGCGGGAAGTACAGGGAATTCTTGGGAATTACTTGTACAGTGTTTTCTCATGCAGGTGTTCTTTAAATATTGATATACACTCAGATATCTTATAAATGTTTTTGTTACAATAAACAGCATTTTCTTTTAATTTGGAGTCATTTTTGCAGTATTTCTCCACTTTTTGCAATTTCATGAGTATTTTCCAGGATGGGAATACCTGGTAAGAACCGATGGGAACTCCCGTCCCAGGGAAATACCTGCCAGCCCTGATTTAAGTTACTAATATTTTCAGACGAAGACCTGTATGGAGATATTGATGACATGTACGTGAGTCAGTCAGAAACGGAGTCCATACCCAAGCCGGAGGATACTTTGATATCAGACTCACAGAATAAACCTGATACCTCAAAACCATGGACAACATCACAGGTTCATTTATTATAATAAAGTAGTATTAGTAGTATTATAACATGGACACCTCATAGTTAAATATACATGTATCACCAATCCATGGTGCTGATTATAGGTCTATAGTTCAGGCTAAAGTCAAAAGTTGTCGGAGGATAGAATATAAAATTTATTTTTGATGTTGTGTAATAAAACACTTATTGAATGACTTCCCAGTCAGTAGTCAAAACTATTGTCCCCAAAGTCTGTGGATCCTCGGGCAAATAGTTATGACTATTGACTGGCTAGCCATTCATTCACATTTGAAATCTGATGTGTAATCCTGAAAAGGAGGTTAATTGGTCAGTTTGCAATGTGAAGAAATAACAAATGGGTATCTAACAGACTTTAAAAAGTAGTCGTTGTATAGGCACCTTTAATCTTTATTTGTGTGAGTATTGTATGCAAACCTCCAGTTGCAATACATCACAGTTTGAGTCTTTGTCACATCAAATGACACCCTGCCTTTTGATCATTTGTTTGTAAGGATATAAAACCAAGCATTTTTCAATATTTGTTTGCTAGATTACATTATATTACAGTGCAAATTATGTGAAACTATCCAATCTATAACAGCAGTGTTTATAATACTGCTACCTGTAGTGTATAGCCTGTTGATGATGTTAACAAATTCCACAGTTGTCATTAAATTTGGCATGATATTAAAACAGTCAGAGCAGATTTACTATCATTTTTACCACTAAATTTCTTTATACATTGTTCAAATATCCTGCTCCCTTCTTTCAGTTATAATGACATTAGAACATTGAACATTTTCATTTTTAGCTCGTCTATACGAAGTATGGAGAGCTATCCTACTCGACCCGGCATCGGCGTCTTTCCGCGTCTTCACATTGGTTCAAGTTTTGATGCACTTTCTCTTTATCTTTGTTATAACTTGATGGATTTGCTTCAAACTTAATTAGTAATTCCTCATCATCACCCACATCATCTGGCACAAGGGTCATAACTCTGGCACCAATATTTCATGAATTATCCCCCCTTTTTACATTGGTGCACTTTCACTTTAGGACCGCCTCGGTAGCCTAGTGGTAGAGCACCCACTTCGAGTGCGGGAGGTTGTGGGTTCGATCCCTGATCGCGTCATACCAAAGACGTAAAAAATGTTACAAGTAGCTTCCTCGCTTGGCTATCAGCATTAAGAGGATAGTGCTAGGACTGGTCAGCCCAGTGTCAGTATAATGTGAAGCAGCGCTATAAAGTTGGGCATTGTGCTCACTGCTACAAGTAGACACCGTCGTTTATATGACTGAAAAATTGTTGAAAAAGACGTTAAACCCGAACACACACACACAAACACACACTTTCTCTTTAGCTCAACTATTATAGAATGGATTTGATTCAAGCTTGAAATAGTTTTTTCACATCATCATCCACATCATACAAGGTTCATAACTCTGGCACCAATTTTTCATGAATTATGTCCCCTTTTTACTTAGAATTTTATGTTAATTTTGATGCGTTTTCACTATATCTTTGTTATTTCAGAAGGGATTTGATTCAAACTTAAAATAATTGTTCATTATCATCACCTACATCATTTGACACAAGGTTCATAACTGTGACACCTGTATTCAATGAGTTATCCTCCTTTTTACATAAAATTTCAGGTTATTGTTTTTGTGCACTTTCACTCTATCTCTGTTATTAATCCCCCGCCACAAGTGGTGGGGGGTTATAGGAATGGTCTCCGTCTGTCCGTAACACTTTCGTGTCCGCTCCATAATTCCTAAACCCCTTAAAGGATTTTCATGAAACTTGGGTCAAATGATCACCTCATCAAGACGATGTGCAGAACCCATGAGTCAGCCATGCCGGCTCAAGGTCAAGGTCACAACTTAGGGTGAAAGGTTTGTGCCTTCCATTTTGTGTCCGCTCTATATCTCCTAAACCCCTTGAAGGATTTTCATCAAATTTGTGTCAAATGATCACCTCATCAAGGCGATGTGCAGAACTTATGAGTCAGCCATGCCAGCTCAAGGTCAAGGTCACAACTGAAGGTCAAAGGTTTGAGCCTTCCATTTTGTGTCTGCTCTGTACCTCCTAATTCCCTTGAAGGATTCATACGAAACTTGGGTCAAATGATCACCTCATCAAAACTTTGTGCAGAACCCATGAGTCAGCCATGCCGGCTCAAGGTCAAGGTCACAACTTAGGGTCAAAGGTTTGAGCCTTCCATTTTGTGTCCACTCTGTATCTCCTAAACCCCTTGAAGGATTTTCATCAAACTTGGGTCAAATGTTCACCTCATCAAGAACTCATGAGTCAGCCATGTCAACTCAAGGTCAAGGTCACAACTCAAGGTCAAAGGTTTGAGCTCTGTATCTCCTAAACCCCTTGAAGGATTTTCATGAAACTTGGGTCAAATGATCACCTCATCAAGACGTTGCGCAGAATTCATGAGTCAGTCATGTCAGTTCAAGGTCCAGGTCACAGCTAAAGGTCAAGGGTTTACCCTTTCACTATCCATAGCAGTGGCGGGGGATTTAGCTGTCTTTCAGACTGCCTTGTTACCAAACAGATTTGATTCAAACTTTAAACTGTTGCACCACATCATCATCCGCATCATATGACACAAGGACAATAACTTTTGCACACTATTGTTTTTAATTACCCACTTCCTTGCTTAAAATTTCAGGTTCACATTTTGATGCACTTACACTTTATCTCTGTTATTACCAAATAGATTTGATTCAAACTTTAAATATTTGTACCACATCATCACCCACATAATATAATACAAGGGCCATAACTCTTGCATCAGTATTTCATGAATTATGTCCCCTTTTTACTTAGAATTTCAGGTTAATTGTGGTGCACTTTCACTGTATCTTTGGCATTCCTAAATGAATTCGATTAAAACTTAAATTAGTTTTTCCAGATCATCATCCTCATCAAATATTTTATGTTTTATCCCCTTTTTACTTAGAATTTCAGTTTAATTTTTATGCTTTTTATATCTCATTTGTTACTAAATGGATTTAATCAAACTTAAAATTGTTGTTCCACATCATCACTCATATCATATAACACAAGTTTGATAATGCTATCACCAGTCTGTTCTGAGTTATGCCCTCATTTTACTAATAGAATTTTCGGTTCAAGTTGCGATGCACTTTTGCTGTATCTTCTGTATTACTAAAATAGTTGTTCCGAAATAGCCTCATGATAGGACACATGGTGCATTACTTTTGCAGAAGTTTTCCAAGAATTATATTCCTTTTAATACTGATTTAATGTTTTGAGACTTAAGCTATTGTCCAAAATCTTCATCCCCATTTGAGTCATTAAAACTCCAGTGACAGCTTCATCTTCCTCAGATATGCCCAATTTCACTATCCAGCATCAAAATAGGCGAGCGTGCTGTCTCCTGTGACAGCTGTTGTTAAATCACCGACCTATCACCTACCTATCATTTGGTTGTTCTCTGAGTTCAGCAATTTTTAGAGGATGGCCTTAACAGCAGTGTTTTAAGTTCTTTCAGTGAATGTATTTTGACAATATTTTACAGTCTGACATGAGTGATGGTAACGCTGATGATATGAATGATCTTGACCTCTATGATGACCTTATTGCTGAGGAGGATCGTCAGAAAATTGAATCTTACCAGGAGGTTTGTTAATTGACTATTTTTAAATTGTAAGAGCTTTTGAGCAAATAATTACACTAACACTAAATAAACTTGATTTACCTATACGCAGATCTGACACTGGTTCAAAGCAATAGTATACTTGGCTATAATATAACGGGTGATAGCTCAGTGTTATAAGTCAATTTTCAGGGCTCAAATTTTGCACTCGCTAACTTGCTAAATGCGAGTAGATTTCAAGGAATGCGAGTAGATAAAAATGTCACACCAATTTTTGTTCAAATACAAATAATAGTCGAAATTGCCGCGGTTTTTAATGTTTGCAGATTCGGTTTCATTTGAGGACGAGGCAGTGGCAGGGTTTTCCTCACATGCAGATGACAGAAAACACATCATTTTATGTTGGTGTGCCATTTTTGTTGAAGGGTTTACGGAATAGAGAGACTTAGAGGTCTATCTGATGTGCAGTCTACCTTACTACTTTGTACCTACGTGTGCATTGGTACTTACTTATTATAATGGGTACGAAAATTCGCGTCGTCGTAATTTCGGGCGGTATTTAAGTTGCGCCTTCAATGATTCGTTCAGAATAATTTTGAGGGTCATTTTGAGCTAAAACGCACAAAGTTGTAAGTCAAGGAAAACCCTGCAAACAATATAAATGTTCTTACACGATTTTTAAGGATATTATAACATTTTTAATTGAAAGTCTAAATTTGCAAGTAGATTTTCAGATTTAGCAAGTAAGAAAAAAAGCTGCTTGCTAAAATTTGCAAGTGGTCAAAAAAGTTACATTTGAGCCCTGATTTTTAGCTCACCTGAGCACGAAGCGCTCAAGGTGAGCTTTTGTGATCACCCTGTGTCCGTCGCCGTCCGTCAGTCGTCAGTCCGTCGTCAACAATTTGACTGTTAACACTCTAGAGGTCACAATTTTGGCCTAATCTAAATGAAACTTGGTCAGAATGTTACCCTCAATAAAATCTTGGACGAGTTCGATATTGGGTCATCTGGTGTCAAAAACTAGGTCACCAGGTCAAATCAAAGGAAAAGCTTTGTTAACACTAGAAGTCACAATTTGGCCCAATCTTAATGAAACTTGGTCAGAATGTTACCCTCAATAAAATCTTGGACGAGTTTGATATTTGCTCATCGGGGGTCAAAACTAGGTCCCCAGGTCAAATCAAAGGAA
The DNA here is from genome assembly GCF_021730395.1 of Mercenaria mercenaria. Taxonomy (NCBI): domain Eukaryota; kingdom Metazoa; phylum Mollusca; class Bivalvia; order Venerida; family Veneridae; genus Mercenaria; species Mercenaria mercenaria. The sequence continues at coordinate 94,726,865 of NC_069364.1, forward strand.
AAAGTTTTTAAACCCCTCAAAGAGGTCACAGTTTTGACCCATCTTAATGAACTTGGTCAAAATGTTACCCTCAAAAAAATCTTGGATAATTTTGGATATTGGGTCATCTGGGATCAAAATCTAGGTCACCAGGTCAAATCAAAGGAAAAGTTTGTTAAAACTGTAGAGGCCACATTTATGACTGTATCTTCATGAAACTTGGTCAGAATGTTATTCTTGATGATCTCAGTGTCCAGTTTGAATCTGGGTCATATATCATCAAAAACTAGGTCACCAGGTTAAATCAAAGGAAAAGCTAGTTAACACTGTAGAGGCCACATTTATGACCATATCTTAATGAAACTTGGTCAGAATGTTAATCTTGATGATCTATAGGTCAAGTTTAAATCTGGGTCGGAAAACTAGGTCACTAGGTCAAATCAAAGGAAAAGCTTGTTAACACTCAAGAGGCCACATTTATGACTGTATCTTCATGAAACTTAGAATGTTAATCTTGATGATCTTTAGGTCAAGTTTGAATCTGGGTCATGTGGGGTCAAAAACTAGGTCCACGGGTCAAATCAAAGGAAAAGCTAGTTAACTCTCTAGAGGCCACATTTATGACCATTTTTTTAATGAAACTTGGTCAGAATGTTAATCTTGATGATCTTTAGGTCAAAAGGTCAGGTGAGCGATACAGGGCCTTCATGGCCCTCTTGTCTCAGTCATTTATCTTGTAGATACATCTGTGTTGGTGATTCACGTGTAATTCGGACATTCTGAAAGGAAAATTATCAAACTAAAATTATGTTAAAAACATTCTTCCTGTCTTCCATAATGATTCCAGTCCAGGGATTTTCAAGATGTCAGGCTTTTGATTGCCCTATTTAGCTGTTATTTTCAAGGGAGATTTTCAGGCTTCCTATATTTAACCAGGGTTTCAGAAATCTGCAAATTTATTGGTAGCCCATTGGGCTACCAAAATTTTAATCTGGTACCCGGACATTTAATTATTTGGCAATGGCCATTTCAGTTTATTATATGTGTTCAACTACAGGGGAAATGGATGATTAAGTAAATTAGGGTTTATTTTCCATTGCCTTGTTTATTTTTGTTTTTTAAATAGCAATTTCTTCTTTTTTTCCTTTTAAAGATAAAAGGTACTTTATTTAATTGAGAAATATTGAATAAGGCACTGCCTCAATCGGGGAAACGATCAGACTTCAACTCATCCCTTTAACATTTAAAAAAAACTGTCTATAGGGTGTTTAATAACAGGCAAATTGTTGAGAAGCACAATGACAGACTTAAAGGGGATCACAACAGCTCACACTGTGCTCAGGTGAGCTAAAAAACATACAAACTTAAAAGTTACTAGATTGCAACTCACTGTTAACAAGACTTAACAGGACACACATAAACAATCTGTTTGCACCACGGAGGTTCAAGAGCTCAGTCTACTCTAGGGAATATTAGCTTTCTTGTGCAGGCTTGGTTTTTTCTAATTTGTGTTAATTGTAATTCTGAAATTACTCGTAAAACAATCCTAATTTTGCTTTTTATACACATCACAAAGGGCTTGCATTACACTTTTTTTATTGAAAAAACTGTTCACATGTTTAAGTTTTATCTTTAACATTTATAATGATCACAGTCACATAATTTGTTTTATCCATACATGAATTTAGCTGAATGTGAATAAACAATTTTAATAACAGTACTGGATGCTTTGGGCAGGCTTTGAAATAAGTATTGTCAAAATAAAGAAAATGTGACTTGCTGTAATCTGTATTCTAAAATGTACAATTTCTCTTACAACAAGAACAAAGAAACAAGAGGGTCATGTGGCCCTGTATCGCTCACCTGGCATAATGGACATAAAGATCATCAAGATCAACATTCTGACCAAGTTACATTAGATATGATCATAAATGTAGCCTTAAGAGTTAACTAGCTTTTCCTTTGATTTGACTTGGTGACCTAGTTTTTGACCCACATGACCCAGATTCAAACTTGACTGAAAGATCATCAAGATTAACATTCTGATTTAAATTTTATGAAAGATGCAGTCATAAATGTGGCCTCTGGAGTGTTAACAAGCTGTTCCTTTGATTTGACCTAGCGACCCAGTCTTTAATCCCCTGACCTAGATTTTAACTTGGCCTATAGATCATCAAGATTAAAATTTGACAAAGTTTCATTAAAATATGGTCATAAATGTGGCCACTACAGTGTTAACAAGCTTTTCCTTTGATTTGACCCGGTTCATGTACTAGTTTTTGACCCCAGACGGACCCAATATCAAACTTGTCCAAAATTTTATTTAGGGTAACATTTTGGGCCAAGTTTCATTAAAAATGGGGGCCCAAAAATTTTGACCTCTAGAGTGTTAAAAAGCTTTTCCCTTGATTTGACCTGGTGACCCAGTTTTTGACCCCACACGACCAAAATTTGAATTGATCTATGGATCATTAATATTAACATTCTGACCAAGTTTCATGAAGATATAGTCTTATAAAGTGACCTCTACAGTGTTAACAAGCTTTTCCTTTGATTTGACTTGGTGACCTAGTTTTTAAGATGACCAACATCAAATGTGTCCAAGATTTTATTGAGGTAACATTTGACCAAGTTTCATAAAGGGTTAAGTCAAAATTGTGACTCTAGAGTGTTAACAGTCAATTGTTTACGACGGACGGGCACAGGGCGATCTCAAAAGCTCACCTTGAGACTTTGTGCTCAGGTGAGCTAAATGCTAGAGTTGTCACAGGAGTGCGAATTATACCCCCCCAATATGGCCTTATCAAGAACTAAGCCAATAACAAGCAGCATTTTTTGAGCTATTACCTAATGACCTCAAAATTTAATTCCATTTGTTTCATGATCCTCCGCCCAAGTGTTCTCAAGTTGTTGTATGGAAAAGGTTTTAAATGTTCCCGGGTCATCCTGACCTTTTGGGAAAATCTAAATCAGTACAGGTAATCTGTGGTCAAGACCCAAACCCTTTTACTAATTTTGTGTTTCTCATCCCAAGCATCCCGAAGTTATTGTCCAAAAACCGTTTTAAAGAAACCGTTATTTTTTGTTGAAGTTAACATCACCCCGACACAGGATAGGTCATATGGGACTTTCCAGTTTAATTGGGAGGAAAACTCCCGGTGCCCCTCCGTGCATCATTTTAAAGAACCGGGTCAGTGTGACCTTGACCTGTGACTAACATCATTAGGGGTCACCTGCTGGTCTAATCAACCTCCCCACCAGTTTTCAGATTCTAGGCTCAAGCATTCTCAAGTTATAATCTGAAACACATTTCACTGTTTTGCCTTATTGTTGACTTTACCTACGGACTCAAAGTAAAACTTGACCTGTATTTCATGATGTGGGCACCTGTGTACCAAACTTTATCATCCCAGGCTCAAAGGGCTCAAGTTTATCATTCGGAACGGTTTCAACTGTTCAGAATCACTGTGACTGCCTTTGATCTATTGACCTCAAATTTTAGACAACCTGTATTTTTATCATGTTACACCCGTGTTACAAAAGCTATGATCCCAGGCCAAAGCGTTTGCAAGTTATCTTGACCTTTGACCTACTGACCCCAAAGTCGAACTTGACTCGAACATATTTAAATCGGTCAAGCTTTTCATGAGTTATCATCTGGAAGCCATGAAAACCTACTGACTGAAAAACAGACAAGCTTTCTACATGGGGGTATAACAGAACTCCTCTTTAAAATCTCATGAAAAATATGAGAAAATAGATGCCCACGGCAATATGTCAAGCCCGCCAGCTGTCAAAAGGACTGGGAGTTGTGCATGGGCATCCTTGTCTCATTGAGGCAAACATTTATGCCAATAAAAGAGATTGCAAAAATTACAATATAAGTTAAATTTACAGTAACAACAAGGAACGTAAAACGAAAAAGAAAAAAAATGTAAAAAAAAATGTAAAAAAAAAATTCACACAAAATACACCCAAATTGGATGTAACATGCATGTTTTTACTACAGAAAGTGGTCTTGATTTTTCCCTACGACAGTAATAATTAAGTACAAATGTAAGCTATTTATAGTAACAACAAAGGGAAGTAATTCTAGGATCATATGCATAACACTCCGTCGCATGAGATGAAACAATTGTGCCAAGTTACATCAAATCCCTCCATGCCCCTCACAAAGAATGCTCCAGACAAAGTCATTCTTGTATCTGACTTTTGACCTCAAAGTGTGACCTTGACCTTAGACCTGGTTCTTCCGCATGACACTCCGTCTCATGGTGGTGAACATTTTTGCTAAGTTACATCAAAGTCCCTCCATGCTTGAAGAAGAAATGCTCCAGACAAAATTGTCATTCTTGTATCCTTTGACCTCTAAGTGTGACCTTGACCCTTTGACCTAGGGACCTGGTTCTTGCGCAGGACACTCCCTCTCATGATGGTGAACAATTGTGCCAAGTTACATCAAAAAACCTCCATGCATGAAAAAGAAATGCTCCGGACAAAGTCATTTTTGAATTGACGTTTGACCCGTAAGTGTGATCTTGACTTTAAAATAGGAACCTGGGGCGTGCGCATGACACTCGTCTCTCTGAGGTTAACATTCATACCTATATAAACAAAATTGCTCCTGCATGTCCAAATTATGGTCGGACAAACAAATCGGACAGACAGACGCACGCACATACACAATAGACATTTAAACAACTATGTCTTCGCTTTTCCCCAAGTGGACTCGACAATAACAAAACCAATGTGATAATCACATTATCTCTTAAAGTAACAGAGCTTAGTCAAACACTGCTGTTCTCAAAATATATCTAGTTTCTAAATAAATTTTGAATTCCTATCCTTAAAAGTTTTTTTTTTTTTTTAAAGTTCCTTGTTCTTCTGTCTTTTTATATTTTCTGGGTGTTTCTTTTTTTGCTTTTCAAGTATACTGGATTTGTTGACCTTCCATTTTGTAGCTGCCCGCTCCAAGAAGTGAACCTGTAAAACAGAAATCAAATATTGTAAATTGATAAAAAGAGACCCCAACCAACTTTCATAAAAATCCCATGAAAATGTGTCCTATAGAGTGGTCACAAGCAAAAGTTTACTGACGCACGGACGGACGCGGATGCCGCGCTATCACAAAGCTCACCTTGTCACTTTGTGACAGGTGAGCTAAAAAATCAATATCTGAAAACCGCTTCCTTCGATAACCCTAAAATGTAAATAAAATTAAACCATTTGTTGATGTAATTTTTGGGGAAATGTTTTCCTTGCATTTTGGGATGTTGGGGAAAAAATGCAATATTTTTGGATTGGGGAAATGGCCGAATATAGGCCTCTGTTCATATAAGGATGAAAAGCCCTGCCGGTAAATTTCTGACAAGAAATCATTTTCAAAGTTTTTCTTTTCGGTGAGTTCTATATGGAATTAAATTCTTTTGGGGAAAATTTTTAAAGAGGACCACCCCATGATCATTTTGTGAAGTTTGGTGTAAATCTTCCCAGTGGTTCTGAAGAAGATTTTTACAAATTTTGGCACATGACAGACATCAACTCATGTTGTCACCTGTGACAGGTGATCGAGCTAATTAAATTTTTTAAATTTGCATACATGTATTAAATTTTATGGTTTTGTCCAGAAAAGCTTTTTTCATCAAGAAAATGAAATGGAGTCTTTTATAAGGACTAAAAAAATTTGTATCTGGGAACATGCTAAAAAAATTTTGGGTAGGAAGACAGAAAAACTTTTTCCTTGGAATTTTTAAAATTATTTTTAGGGAGACTTTTTTGGGAAAATTTTTTTTGTGTCAAAAAATGAATACAAATAGGGGGGTTATGCCTCTAGAGCATCAGTAAGTTGATTTATAAAAATCATGTCCCTGTTTAAAGCATAAAGTGCAGTTTTGCAACTTTTTGTCAAAAAGTTGAAAAAAATGTTTTCAAAGACAAAAGGGGGACAGACCGTCCATTTTGGGTCGGGCCAAAAATTTATGGTAGGGCAGGATACAGGAAACAGACAATTTTTTTTTACGCCTAATGTTCCTTGGTATTTGATTCTATGCACCGACTCAATCCAAAAATCTGTTACACAAATACTAATTTGTATACCGTATATCATGCCTTTTGAATGATTGAAACTGCTTCTATGGTGCACAGCTGCAACTATATAAAATTAAAGAAACAGAAAGATAGAAATCCTTATGAGCCCGCAAGCAAGTGGTTTCAGTCTGTCAACAAGCACTTTGGAGCAGTACAACAAAACTCTGTATAATAGACCAAGATGCCCGAAAATAGTGAAAGGTGAGCAAATTAAGAAAACATGGACAACCAGCTGTTTTGAAATTTCCAAAGGTCTAAGAGCTAACATCCTTTTTTCAGTTTATCAATTTTCATGCCAATAAGATGACCCCAATTATATCATTGGCATGGCGAGATAAATTTGTTAAATAAAAACTTTTTTAATGAAAATAAAACGGTAGCAAATTTTGTCAAATGTATAATGAAACGAAGTAAATGCGGTTAAAAATTTCAGGTTTTGAAAAAAGAAAGTCACTGTATGAGTAGGTTTGTTTACAGACTGATCAGCCAGAACAGCCAAACATTTAGCTGTCAAGGCTCCACAAAGGCCACGAGTGTGATCGGAGTTCGAAGGGGAAGGTTTCCCTCATGAGGGTCTGGAGGGCGATGATCCTTAATGCCGGAAACGCCCTCACATAGAAAGTTTTTGCTTTTAACCCCACAATAGATTGGTTTTGAATAGTCTCCCTCCATGTTTACTTTTTGTGATGTTTATTCATGCGGTAGAAATAACAGGTTGCACCGGTGAATGTAAAAGCTGTATTATACGGTATAAAAACACTGTGTCAACGTCACCTTGCATGTTTGATTCAATAATTTTCTACGAAAAAAACAATTGATTGCTTTATTTCTTTAACATGCGTGTGACCTTGAATAGTAGGCGTTGTGAGGTGATCTAAGGCTGAATGCGTGTGGCACACAGCAATGCGTGTGTCTTGACAGGTATGAACATTACTTTAACCCAGTGAATTCCAGGTACCTTTTTGACTGGTGGTCTATGACCTTCACTTTGCTCGGTATCATGAAAGGCAACAACAGACTGGTAAAGCAGCTAGAAGAATCTGTTCTGCCTTCCTCAGTTTAGTATGAACACAGGAGCCGACAAAATGCTACAATTGTTTATTGGTATCTGACGGTCATGATTCATAACGTGTAACCAGGGTTCATACAGATGTTGGATACAGATTCCATGACTTTTCCATGACATTGCCTGGTTTTCCATGATGCAATCCAAACATACGAAACTCGAAATAAATGGCAATGATACACTCATTTTATTGGCATACAAAGACTTTTATTTCATTTTTTCATTTATTTGCAAAATAAGACTTCAGTTGTTTTTTTCTTTTCTTTTTCAAGAATAAAGTTCAAGTTCCAACAGCTGTTTACTCTTTTTGTTTTAGTGAGCCAAGTTTATGGTCAAGTTTAAGGTCCAACTGCTCTAATTCCTGTTGCTTTTCTTTAGCAGTCCTTTTGCAGTTTTGCCCATATTTGACAGATCGGTAAGTTTGTCACAGACGGTGCATAAGGCTTTCCTGTTATCCGACTTGAAAGGCTTTGTACTGTTCATTCCTTTCTCAGTTAGTGTTGTATCGGCAACTTCTTTTCTGACTCATATTTTGCTATTTTTAGCTCACCTGTCACAAAGTGACAAGGTGAGCTTTTGTGATCGTGCGGTGTCCGTCGTCCGTGCGTCCATAAACTTTTGCTTGTGACCACTCTAGAGGTCACGTTTTTCATGGGATCTTTATGAAAGTTGGTCAGAATGTTCACCTTGATGATATCTAGGTCAAGTTCGAAACTGGGTCACGTGCCTTCAAAAACTAGGTCAGTAGGTCTAAAAATAGAAAAACCTTGTGACCTCTCTAGAGGCCATAATTTTCAATGGATCTTCATGAAAATTAGTCAGAATGTTCATCTTGATGATATCTAGGTCAAGTTTGAAACTGGGTCACGTGCGGTCAAAAACTAGGTCAGTAGGCCTAAAAATAGAAAAACCTTGTGACCTCTCTAGAGGCCATATATTTCACAAGATCTTCATGAAAGTTGGTCAGAACGTTCACCTTGATGATATCTAGGTCAAGTTCGAAACTGGGTCACGTGCCATCAAAAACTAGGTCAGTAGGTCAAATAATAGAAAAACCTTGTGACCTCTCTAAAGGCCATATTTTTCAAGGGATCTGTATGAAGTTGGTCTGAATGTTCATCTTGATGATATCTAGGTCAGTTTGAAACTGGGTCACATGGCGGTCAAAAACTAGGTCAGTAGGTCTAAAAATAGAAAAACCTTGTGACCTTTCTAGAGGCCATATAATTCACAAGATCTTCATGAAAATTGGTCAGAATGTTCACCTTGATGATATCTAGGTCAAGTTCGAAACTGGGTCACATGCCATCAAAAACTAGGTCAGTAGGTCAAATAATAGAAAAACCTTGTGACCTCTCTAGAGTCCATATATTTCACAAGATCTTCATGAAAATTGGTCAGAACGTTCACCTTGATGATATCTAGGTCAAGTTCGAAACTGGGTCACGTGCCATCAAAAACTAGGTCAGTAGGTCAACTAATAGAAAAACTTTGTGACCTCACTAAAGGCAATATTTTTCATGGGATCTGCATGAAAGTTGGTCTGAATGTTCATCTTGATGATATCTAGGTCAGTTTCGAAACTGGGTCACGTGTGATCAAAAACTAGGTCAGTAGGTCTAAAAATAGAAAAACCTTGTGACCTTTCTAGAGGCCATATATTTCACAAGATCTTCATGAAAATTGGTCAGAACGTTCATCTTGATGATATCTAGGTCAAGTTCGAAATTGGGTCACGTGCCATCAAAAACTAGGTCAGTAGGTCAAATAATAGAAAAACCTTGTGACCTCCCTAAAGGCCATATTTTTCATGGGATCTGTATGAAAGTTGGTCTGAATGTTCATCTTGATGATATCTAGATCAAGTTCGAAACTGGGTCACGTGCGATCAAAAACTAGGTCAGTAGGTCTAAAAATAGAAAAACCTTGTGACCTCTTTTGAGGCCATATATTTCATGAATCTTCATGAAAATTTGTCAGAATGTTCACCTTAATGATATCTAGTCAAGTTCGAAGTGGGTCCGTGCCGTCAAAACTAGGTCAGTAGGTCAAATAATAGAAAAACCTTGTGACCTCTCTAGAGGCCATATTTTCCATGGGATCTGTATGAAAGTTGGTCTGAATGTTCATCTTGATGATATCTAGGTCAAGTTTGAAAGTGGGTTTTGTGCCATCAAAAACTAGGTCAGTAGGTCAAATAATAGAAAAACCTTGTGACCTCTCTAAAGGCCATATTTTTCAATGGATCTTCATGAAAGTTGGTCTGAATGTTCATCTTGATGATATTTAGGTCAAGTTCGAAACAGGTCATGTGCGGTCAAAAACTAGGTCAGTAGATCTAAAAATAGAAAAACCTTGTGACCTTTAGAGGCCATACTTGTGAATGGATCTCCATAAAAATTGGTCAGAATGTTCACCTTGATGATATCTAGGTCAAGTTTGAAACTGGGTCACGTGCCTTCAAAAAGTAGGTCAGTAGGTCAAATAATGAAAAAACGTGACCTCTCTAGAGGCCATATTTTTCATGGGATCTGTATGAAAGTTGATCTGAATGTTTATCTTGATGATATCTAGGTCAAGTTTGAAACTGGGTCAACTGCGATCAAAAACTAGGTCAGTAGGTCTTGAAATAGAAAAACCTTTTGACCTCTCTAGAGGCCATACCCTTGAATGGATCTTCATGAAAATTGGTCAGATGTTCACCTTGATGATATCTAGGTCAAGTTTGAAACTGGGTCCGTGCCTTAAAAAACTAGGTCAATAGGTCAAATAATAGAAAAACCTTGTGACCTCTCTAGAGACCATATTTTTCAATGGATCTTCATGAAAATTGGTCAGAATTTTTATCTTGATAATATCTAGGTCAAGTTCAAAACTGGGTCACATGAGCTCAAAAACTAGGTCACTATGTCAAATAATAGAAAAAACGACGTCATACTCAAAACTGGATCATGTGGGAAGAGGTGAGCGATTCAGGACCATCATGGTCCTCTTGTTAGCTATTTCACGCTTAGTTTCGTTTTTAAAAGTACAACGAAAATAAACCAGAAACTGTGCAATAGTAAACTTAACGGTCATTTCGTACCCAACCAGATTCGACCCCAATATTGACGTTAAATTACTGATTGTTCTATTAGGCGTTTAAATCTGGATTTTTTGATATTAAATTAAAAAGATTTTAATCGTTTTATGCACATACAGACACTTTTTTACTTTCCATGACGATTTTGAAATCTTCCATGACATTTCCATGACAAAATGCAAAAATTCAATTTTCCCTGACTTTTCCAGACAAATCTTGTTTTCCATGACTTTTCCAGACCTGTGCGAACCCTGCTGTAACTTTAAACGTATTTGAGTATGTGTGCAGTGTAAAAAAATTCAGATTTCAACAAACCATGCGGGCAACCAAGATAGAAAATTTTCCAAGCCTGCACCAATTTTCAATCCCCAAAACTTAATGCTGAATTTGAACCTTTAAAACAACTGGTCTAGCTCATACCCTCAAAATACTTCATCATATTGTTAGGGACATGCTCGACTGGGGATTCCTTGGAGAACAGGAACTGAATGCATTGGACCAAAAAGTAATGTGAAGGGCTTCAGTTTGCATTTGCAGAGCTAAATTTAACTTTTTTGACCAACGTACTGCAAATTTTAGCATGTAGCTTTTTTCTTGTTGCTTAATCTGAAATCTACTTGAAAAATTTAGACTTTCAATTAAGAATGTTAGAATATCCTAAAAAATCTGCTGAACTTTCAATATTGTTTGCACGGTTTTCCTGGTGTACAATTTTATGCGTTATAACTCAAAATGCCCTTCAAAGTAATTCGGAACGCATCATTGAGGGCATAACTTAACTACTGGCTGAAACTACGGAAAGGAAAATTTTCGTCCCTAATATTATAAATGCGATTCAACTGTTACATGTACGAATTAGTAAGATAGCCTGCATTCTAGATTTATTATAAGTAGACCTCTACATTTCTTATAATCAGTAATCCATTCAACAAAAAATGGCTAACCAAAAAGAGGGTTGGGGTTTTTTGTTATCCTCAAATGAAAGCGTATCTACAAACATTAACAAAAACCGCAACATTTTGACAATTATTTGTATTTACAAAATGAATTGTGTGAAATTTTTATCTTAACTTGCATTCCATGGAAATTGACTGCATTTAGCGAGTCCAAACTTGAGCCTGGATTTGTGAAAGTTTAAATTTCATTTCTGCATGATTATGGTTCTGACTAACTCTTAAACTCTTGCATTTATGGAACAGTTTGAATTCAATTCCCTTTATAATTCTGACCAACTAAACGAGCATGTTTAGAACTCCCGTTAAGGGCTGTATTTTTGTAATTACGAACTTGTTAGGGATCAGATATGACTTTATTTTAAAATGTGGATGTATCAATACGAATTTATTTTAAAATGTGGTTGTATCAGTACGACATGTAACAGTATTACATATATCCAAAGAAAGATCAAGCAAATTGCATGTCTGCGCCCAAATTGCGCTTATCAACGCTATCTCGACTGTTGACAATTTGCACGGTGTCAAATGAGTGTGGAATATACGAAACAAACACCAATAGCATAATGTAATGCATTAACACATAAATTTTTGGACTTCAAAAATTATGCGTATAAAAATCTGAAAAGGGGAAATAAATTTTTACCAAAACTGAAGGCACCAAGTTATTTTTATTTTAATTTGTGTATATGAACAGATGAACCAAGTTTGAAAGAAATATCTTTACTATTTCAAAAAATGTTAGTTTTTATGTCGAAAGCCCTATCGGGCAATGTTACCAGCTGCTTAAAATCATATTTTTTTCTATAAGCCAAACCCAATTCCCTATAAAATTTTTAATGCTATATTTAGGCCGAGCACAGCTTATCGGCAGAATCATAAGCTCAACTTAATATCTGTGTATACATGCAGTGAGCCTTAAGAAATAATAATCTAAAAGGCCCTTTCAAATTGATGAATAAATAAAAATGTAAAAAATAAGGAAATTTCTATGCTTTTTTATGGGTGGGGTGTTTGTTTACATTATTATTATACAATGGAAAGTTGTTACTCACGTTTCTAAAAATGTCAACAGGTCCAACCATGCACATGCTGTAATGGAGTGCCATCCATATTCTATATAAAAGTAAAATAATTCCATTTTTCAGTCATGCCTGCAAGTAAATCACGGGTTTCTTAATTTTAAAAATTCAATACAGTATAGGCTTAATTAGTAACAAAGAAGTTCAAAGAAACTTAAAGTACCGGAAAGGAATTAAATACGATCTGAAAAGCGACACAACGGTGAATCTATTCTCTCATTCCCGAGCTGAAGAACTCGTTGGAGAATGTTTTTGTTTCCTCAAATTTTCAAAAAGTCGGCGCCAGTGTAACGTGTATCCACTCTCACTCTAAATTTTAAAAATGTTCAAAATGTCGCCGTTTAAAAATTCTACTCAGTATTGAATTTAAAACATGTTTGTATCACAAATATATCAGTGTAGTCACGTTACCGGCTGATTAGCTTCTGACGCAACAAAATTAAAAGCTTACTTTGAATATTCTTTCGAGTCGCAGACATTCTTACTGTGCGGATATTGCGTTTGCCTACTGATTGACGGGCGCTTATTAACATTAACGAAGACCGTGATATCCCGAATTTCATCGGGATCGTCGCACGCCCATGGTCTAAACCGGAACTCCATATTTTTTTAGCTCACCTGTCACAAAGTGACAAGGTGAGCTTTTGTGATCGCGCGGCGTCCGTCGTCCGTCGTCCGTCCGTGCGTGCGTCCGTAAACTTTTGCTTGTGACCACTCTAGAGGTCACATTTTTCATGGGATCTTTATGAAAATTGGTCAGAATGTTCACCTTGATGATATCTAGGTCAAGTTCGAAACTGGGTCACGTGCCATCAAAAACTAGGTCAGTAGGTCTAAAAATAGAAAAACCTTGTGACCTCTCTAGAGGCCATATTTTTCATGAGATCTTCATGAATATTGGTGAGAATGTTCACCTTGATGATATCTAGGTCAAGTTTGAAACTGGGTCACGTGGGGTCAAAAACTAGGTCATTAGGTCTAAAAATAGAAAAACCTTGTGACCTCTCTAGAGGCCATATTTCTCAATGGATCTTCATGAAAATTGGTCAGAATGTTCAGCTTGATGATATCTAGGTCAAGTTCGAAACTGGGTCACGTGGGGGTAAAAACTAGGTCAGTAGATCTAAAAATAGAAAAACCTTGTGACCTCTCTAGAGGCCATATTTTTCATGAGATCTTCATGAATATTGGTGAGAATGTTCACCATGATGATATCTAGGTCAAGTTTGAAACTGGGTCATGTGGGATCAAAAACTAGGTCAGTAGGTCTAAAAATAGAAAAACCTTGTGACCTCTCTAGAGGCCATATTTCTCAATGGATCTTCATGAAAATTGGTCAGAATGTTCACCTTGATGATATCTAGGTCAAGTTCGAAACTGGGTCACATGCGGTCAAAAACTAGGTCAGTAGGTCTAAAAATAGAAAAACCTTGTGACCTCTCTAGAGGCCATATTTTTCAATGGATCTTCATGAAAATTGGTCAGAATGTTAACCTTGATGATATCTAGATCAAGTTCGAAACTGGGTCACGTGGGGTTAAAAACTAGGTCAGTAGATCTAAAAATAGAAAAACCTTGTGACCTCTCTAGAGGCCATATTTTTCATGAGATCTTCATGAATATTGGTCAGAAGGTTCATCTTGATGATATCTAGGTCAGGTTCGAAACTGGGTCACGTGGGGTCAAAAACTAGGTCAGTAGGTCTAAAAATAGAAAAACCTTGTGACCTCTCTAGAGGCCATATTTCTCTATGGATCTTCATGAAAATTAGTGAGACTGTTCAGCTTGATGATATCTAGGTCAGGTTCGTAAATGGGTCATGTGCCGTCAAAAACTAGGTCAGTAGGTCGAAAAATAGAAAAACCTTGTGACCTCTCTTGAGGCCATATTTTTCACGAGATCTTCATGAAAATTGGTGAGAATGTTCACCTTGATGATATCTAGGTCAAGTTTAAAAGTGGGTCACGTGCCTTCAAAAACTAGGTCATTAGGTCAAATAATAGAAAAAGCTTGTGACCTCTCTAGAGGCCATATTTTTCAATGGATCTTCATGAAAATTGGTCAGAATTTTTTATCTTGATGATATCTATGTCACATGTGCTGAAAAACTAGGTCACTTTGTCAAATAATAGAAATAACGACGTCATACTCAGTTCAACACTGGGTCATGTGGGGATAGGTGAGCGATTCAGGACCATCATGGTCCTCTTGTTATTTGGATAGTATGTGTTGTTTGGATACCCTCGTATGTTACCGTAGTGGGATTCGATCCCGATTTTCGTCGCTTTGCGACGAAAATCGGTAAGATCGATTCCCTATTATCAGGAGTACTCCTGATAGTTATTGCAACATGGCAATATAAAGGAAACGCAAATAAATTTTTATAAACTTGCAAATACCTTAGAGCTGTATGAATTGTAATTTATCTCAAAATTTTTTAAAGTTGACATAATAATTCTGTCTGATTCTAAACATCTGTCTGGTTTATTAACTGACAAGAACCGCGTATATAACGTCACTCAGATTCTTGGCACTGTATATTCACTTATCCGAATTTATGTTTGTCCAAAATTCTGTATGCTTTCTGATATTTTGCTAAATCATGGTCGATTTTTTTGCATGTTAAGCAAGTATTTGAATTGAAAAGCATAAACAATCAGTGTAGGCACTAAACTGCCTCAAAATCAAACATATCTGTTCTTTCTGATCGCTCGATAAATATTGAGGTCAGCGAAACCGAAAGACACTTTGGCAGGTGGCGCTAAAATGACGTAATTTTAAGACTGGTTTGCATATTGTTTTTTAAAAAATCCCGATCAGCGACTTTGGGGGTTATTGGATCAGTCTGAAATCATCGTGCACATGTTTTTGTAAACATTTGTCTGTGGGTATGATTTAACAGTTAATTGTTTGTCGATTATGGCAGTAGGTGATAATAATTAAAGCCTTGGACGTGTATCTCTTGATAAACAAGTGGATTATAGACAACTATCAAAATTATATTTGAAGACTAAATTATTGATTTCCGGGCTACTCGATACGAAGTTTCAAGGTAGCCCGGCGAGCACGCTCTGAAAAAATTTAGTAGCCCGGCAGAATTTTCTGGTAGCCCCCGGGCTCCGGACATGGGATTTCTGAAACCCTGATTTAACTCAGTTACTGGCTGATAATCTCCCTTGCTTTGTAAATTCATAAACAGATCTATGCAGTCGAGAGATCTGATCAATACCTATAAACCTATAAAAGGCCTGAGTGGCTGTTCTTGACAACCATAGGTATACCATTTGTCAATATAAATTGTTTCATAGATATAAATAAAGTTTATGCAAAAAAAAAAAATTGATAAGATAATTTTTAGCTCACCAGAGCACGAAGTGCTCAAGGTGAGCTATTGTGACCGGTCATTGTCTGGTCATTAGGCCAGATCAAAGGAAAATCTTGTTTACATTCTTGAGACAACATTTTAAGTTTGAATATCATGAGAATTGGTCAGAATGTTTGTCTTGATGATCTCTAATCAAGTTCGAATCTGGGTCATGTGGGGTCAAAAACTAGGTCACCCGGTCAAATTAAGGGAAAAGCTTGTTAACACTCTAGAGGCCACATTTATGACCCTATCTTCATGAAACATATTCAGAGTGTTTATCTTAATGATCTTTAGGCCATGTTCAAATCTGGGTCATGTGGGGTCAAAAACTAGGTCACTAGGCCAGATCAAAGGAAAATCTTGTTAACATTCTAGAGACCACATTTTAAGTTTGAAAGTCATGAGAATCGGTCAGAATGTTTGTGTTGTGTTATCTTGATAAAGTTCGAATATTGGTCATCTGGGGTAAAAAACTAGGTCACCCAGTCATATCAAACAAAAACTATGTGTGTGCAATAGAGGCTGTATTTTTCAATGGATATTCTTGAAATTTGATCAGAATGATCTTCTTGATGTTATCTAGGCCAGATTCGAATATATGGGTCATCTGGGGTAAAAAACTACGTCACCTGGTCAAATCAAAGATAAACCTTGTGTATGCAATAGTGGCTGCATTTTTCATTTGATGTGCATGAAACTTGGTCAGAATGTTTGTCTCCATGAAATCTTGGATGAGTTTTTAGCTTACCTGTCACAAAGTGACAAGATGAGCTTTTGTGATCGCGCGGCGTCCATCCTCCGTGCGTAAACTTTTGCTTGTGACCACTCTAGAGGTCACATTTTTCTTGGGATCTTTATGAAAGTTGGTCAGAATGTTCAGCTTGATAATATCTAGGTCAAGTTCGAAACTGGGTCATGTGCGGTCCAAAACTAGGTCAGTAGGTCTAAAAATAGAAAATCCTTGTGACCTCCCTAGAGGCCATATTTTTCAACGGATCTTCATGAAAATTGGTCAGAATGTTCACCTTGATGATATCTAGGTCAAGTTCGAAACTGGGTCACGTGCGATCAAAAAACTAGGTCAGTAGGTCTAAAAATAGAGAAACCTTGTGACCTCTCTAGAGGCCATACTTTTCAATGGATCTTCATGAAAGTTGGTCAGAATGTTCAGCTTGATGATATCTAGTTCAGGTCCGAAACTGGGTCACATGCCTTCAAAAATTAGGTCATTAGGTCAAATAATAGAAAAACCTTGTGACCACTCTGGAGGCGATATTTATCATGGGATCTGTATGAAAGTTGGTCTGAATATTCATCTTGATGATATCTAGGTCAGGTTTGAAACTGGGTCAACTGCAGTCAAAAACTAGGTCAGTAGGTCTAAAAACCGCCTCTGTAGCCTAGTGGTAGAGCGCCCACTTCGAGTGCGGGAGGTCGTGGGTTTGATCCCTGGCCGCGTCATACCAAAGACGTAAAAAATGGTACTAGTAGCTTCCGGGCTTGGTGCTCAGCATTAAGAGGATAGTGCTAGGACTGGTCAGCCCAGTGTCTTTTAAAATGTGAATGGGTTTGGGGGATCTTGTCGTGTCTATGGCGTGATATTCCAGTGAAGCAGCACTATAAATGTTGGGCTTGTGCTCACTGCTACAAGTAAACACCGTCGTTTATATGACTGAAAAATTGTTGAAAAAGACGTTAAACCCGAACACACACATACACACAATAGGTCTAAAAATAGAAAAACCTTGTGACCTCCCTAGAGGCCATATTTTTCAATGGATCTTCATGAAAATTGGTCATAATGTTCACCTTTATAATATCTAGGTTAAGTTTGAAACTGGGTCATGTGCCATCAAAAATTAGGTCAGTAGGTCAAATAATAGAAAAACCTTGTGACCTCTGTAGAGGCAATATTTTTCATGGGATTTGTATGAAAGTTGGTCTGAATATTCATCTTGATGATATCAAGGTCAAGTTCGAAACGGGGTCAACTGCGGTCAAAAACTAGGTCAGTAGGTCTACATCGTCCGTGTGTCCGTGCATAAACTTTTGCTTGTGACCACTCTAGAGGTCACATTTTTCATGGGATCTTTATGAAAGTTGTAAGAATGTTCACCTTGATGATATCTAGGTCAAGTTCGAAACTGGGTCAACTGCGGTCAAACACTAGGTCAGTAGGTCTTAAAATAGAAAAACCTTTTGACCTCACTAGAGGCCATATTTTTCAATGGATCTTCATGAAAATTGATCAGAATGTTCACCTTTATGATATCTAGGTCAAGTTTGAAACTGGGTCACATGCGGTCAAAAACTAGGTCCTTAAGTCGAAAAATGGAAAAACCTGGTGACCTCTCTAGTTTAAGATACAGCCTTGAAATTTTAATGACATACACAGTTTTGCACACCAATCGTAAAACTGAATTTCATTGACCATGAATACGACCTACTGACTATTTTATCAACAGTTTGACATTTGAAACATGTAGCTCATATTACTCAGGTGAGCGATCCAGAGTCATCATGACCCTCTTATTATCTGGGTCATGTGGTGTGGTCAAATCCAAGAAAAACGTGTTTACACTCTATGGGCCACATTTTTGATTCAGTCTTCATAAAACTTAGTCAGAATGTTTGGTATCTTTAATTTTGTATGATTTTGAATTGGGTTGTGGGTCAAAACTAGGTACTTGGTTAAAATTCAAGGAAAAGCTTGTTTACCCCTTAGAGCCTTTTTTTGTCCATTTTCAAAAACTTTTAGAATGTTAACTTTGTTTCAGAATCGGACGTGTTCAAATTTGGGGTCATTTTTGGGGAAAAAATGGGAAAGGGTCAATAAAAAAAATGCTTGCTTACACTCGGCCCAATTTTTGCTCCTCTTAATAAAAATTGGTCAAAATATTTGTCTCCATAAAATTTCGACTGGTTAAAAAAATTGGGGTCGGTTGGGTAAAAAACTAGGTCACTGGCCCAAAATCGAAGAAATATCTTGTTTACACTCTTAGAGGCCACAACTTGTTCAGAATGTTTATCTCCTTGAAAACTCGGACAAATTTGAAAACTGGGTCATGTGGTGTTAAAACTGGGTTTTTGGTCAACATTTTTTCCTGTTATGGTGTGTTACTCTGGTGAGCCACCTGGGCCATTTTGGGCCCTTTCGTTAGTTTGACTGTTCAAAGACTAAGGTTGGCTTTTGTATCTGTGTCACCATCTCCGTTGCTTTCAGGTAAAGTTTTAAGGCAACTGAGATCAGTTTATTGTAATAGCATTAAACGTTCTTGGCACTTTTCCCCCAATTTCATTGTTTCTTCTGAAAATTCTGCATAAATTTTTTCATTACCCCCACACAGTGAGAGGGAAGTTTGCTTTTTTTTTAAAGTGCGGAAAAAGTCGTATCCAAAGCGTAACCCCCATAAACTGAAATCTTTTTTTAGGGATTTTTCTAAACATTATGGTACCATATTGTTTTGAGTTTTCCTTCAGACTCTCTGCCCCCCCCCTATCCCAAAAATTAGATGGCTTGAACAAAAAGTTAGGTTTGGAATTATCTGAAAAAACAGAAATATTTTATTAAAATCAATGTTTTTCCCAACAGTCTCCCGCCCATTACCTTTCTGTTGTATTGTGCCATCGATTGATACTCAGAATTCTCCAAAAATTTATTTAGAAATCGGCTTTGACTTTTGGTATGTTGTTCTTTTTTTGCAACTTGATGTACTCTCTGTATTTTTGCGATTTTTTCTCAACGTTTTTACAAAACAGTGTGCATTTTTGTCACTGAGCAAAAAGTGCTCATGGGGCTTTTATTTTTTGGAGGGCTATTTTTCCACGTTTCTTTAAAAAAAATTCCTAAACCGCAAGCCAATTTCAACAAAATTTCCAGCAATGCTTTCTTGGATGATCCTCTTAAAAATTCTTAAAGTTCCTAACTTGCTAAAAACTTGGTTGGGTATGGGTGCTTTTCTCTTATTGCTACTTGAAAAAATTTTTAAAAAAATTTCTCAGAAATGCTAGCCCAATTTTAAAAAATAATTTCATGTAGTTCCTTAGTGCCCTCTCCAAAATCCTTAAGCCTTTGTTTTTTCTTTAAAACATTTTTTACCAGGGGCTGGGTTAGTTTTCACTTCTATGCATTATTTTTTGGGAAAACTCAGAAACAGCTGGCTTGTTTCAAAACTAATTTTTGGCATGTTTTTGGTGACCTTACCAAAATTGTTAGTCCAGCACTGAAACTCAGGTTAGCGATCTAGGGCTATCATATCATACATAAGGTCAAAGAAATGCTAACTTCTGAATTATAATGACCATCAAGGGCCAGAAACACAACGTGCCTTTGTTGTTGTTTAAAAAATTTTCAGAGATGAAAAAGTTTGAAGAGGGCCTGACTATGTTTGCAAAATTGAAGAAGGAACCCCGGCATTCGAGAGTCCGAACAAACGGAAAATCCGTTAAAAAAAATTTAGAAAAAACTTTTCCCGTTTGTTAATCATGTAAGGGAGAAATTTAAAAGAAAAGAGAAAGAACTTAACCTTTAAGGTGAGTACTTCCCTCTGTATTATTTTAAAAATATTTTGTAGTGAGGAAGGTTATGAAATAAGTAGGTTTATCCCAGTAAACAAATGTGAAGTTTTTGTTACACAGTGGTTATGGTCACTGACTTTTATTGAGTTGCCCCTCTTGTTGGAAATAAGATTGTGCTACCCAAATGCTAGCATGTGCCTTATATAATGCCCAAAGGGGCACACAGGGTCTTCCTCCACACTGTCAAAGCTGGAAAGGCAATGGTGACCTGAACTATTGGTGCCACTAAAAAAAAGAAAAAGATTTTGTGAGATGCTTACTGTGTCGTCAGTGGTTTTCTGACAAATGCAAAAATTTTAAAGTAAGCTATTTTTGGTCACTTGTCAACTTCTTGTGGTTTTTTAAAGTTTCTTCAAATGACTCAGGAAATTTATGAAACTTAAGAATAGTCTGCTTCCAAAGTTGTTCATGCAGTTCATGCAGTTCCGCTCTAGTATTCATTTTACAGGAACGTTCTTTAGATGGTCTTTATCAAGATGTTCAAATTTTAGTTGTTTTCTTGGCTCAAAAAAGGATCTTCGAAAACCCCAGTTCGCTCAAAACTCATCATTGGTCCAAACCTTTTTTTATTATTGTATATTTTTCGATCTGTAGGCTAGAAAAACCGTAATGGAAACTCTGAACCCCCGTTGGGCCTTAGCTTAATTTAATGTAAATTTTACACCTGATGGGTCGAAAGACAAATTTTTTGCCCCCAAATCTTTTCCCTGATGCAAAACAAATTTGCACCTTATTTTGTTACTTTCCCCGACGAAAGTCGGGGATTAGTTTTGGCGTTGTCCCTCTTTCCCTCACTCGTCTTTTTGGGGCCCTCCCTCCCGGGGCCATATCTTGGAAAGGTTAGGATATTTATTTAAAAACTTTTATACTTTTCACCGCTATGGTTCTTTCGGCCCCTCAAGTTTTGTCAGTTACCCAGTAACCCAGAGTTAGGCCCCTTGAAATTTTAGTGTTAACTTATTGGCAAAAAATATGGCAATTTCTGCATCATAATTTTTATATTTTTGACCTAGAATATGAAACTTAAAAAAGAATTTAGATCAACCCTAAGTGGTTGTGTACACCATTTCTTTGGATTTTTTTGAAATTAAAAGTTTTTGCCTTTAATTTTATAAAAATTTTACATATTTTTACAAAAAATTACCATTTGGTAGAAATTTAATAAATTTCTTTCATTTTTTTCCATGAAATTTATTGTAAAAAGTGAAGTTTTGTCCCCAACCCCGGGCACCCCCTTCCTTGATCACACACCCCTCCCCTTCCCCCCACCCCCCCCAAAAAAAAAAAAAAAAAAAAGCATTCCTTATTTTAGATTTTTTCAAACAAACTTCATGTACATGTTCACCACTTTGAGATTATGGGGCCCATCAAGTTTCAGACAGATTGCCCAAGTAACACCAGAGTTATGGCCCTTAGAAGTTTCTAGTGTTAACTATATAGGGTACTATAGATATGGCAATTTCTGCATCATAACTTTTGATATATTTGACCTAGAACTATGAAACTTTAACAGAATTTAGAGCACTATAATGTGGTTGTGCACAGACAATTTTGTACAGATTTCTTTTGTAACTTCACTGTTATTGCTCTTTAATTGTCTAAAAATCCACATATTTGTACATAACAAACTTACCATTTGGCAGAATTTCATTAAATTTCTTTCATTCTCTTCTGTGAACATTTATTATAAACATGTGAAGTTGCGCACCCACACCTGGTCACCCACTTGCCTTGGTCACACCCCCTCCCCCTCCCAACCCCACTCCTTACCCACCAAAAAAAAAAAAATTTTTTTTTTTTTTTTATTTCTTATTTTAGATTTTTTTCAAACCTTCCAAGTTGTACCATTCCCCCGCCTCACTTCTCCACCCAGTCATGCCCACCACTGATCATGCATCCTCTCTCCCCCCCCCCCCAACTTCACCCTTTTACCCTTTTTTTTTTTCATTTTTTAGCTCGACTATTCGAAGAATAGTCTAGCTATTCTACTCACCCTGGCGTCGGCGTCGGCGTCACACCTTGGATAAGTTTTTGCATGCAAGTACATACAGCTATCATTTAAAGGCATATAGCTTTGAAACTTATTTATTCTTTTTCTAGGTCAATTACCAACCTCACTGGGTCAAGTTCCATAACTCTAACATGTATTTTGAGCAAATTATGCCCCCTTTTGGACTTAGAAAATTCTGGTTAAAGTTTTACATGCAAGTTACTATCTCCAAAACTAATGCAGATATTGAATTGAAACTTCACATGTGTCTTTGGGGTTATAAAACTAGTTGATAGCACCAAGTCCCATAACTCTGACCTTCATTTTGGCCAAATTATGCCCCCTTTTGTACTTAGAAAATTCTGGTTAAAGTTTTGCGTGCAAGTACATACAGCTATTACTAAAAGGCATATAGATTTGAAAATTATTTTTTCTTTTTCTAGATCAATTACCTACCTCACTGGGTCAAGTCCCATAACTCTGACATGTATTTTGGCCAAATTATGCCCCCTTTTGGACTTAGAAAATTCTGGTTAAAGTTTTACGTGCAAGTACATACAGCTATTACTAAAAGGCATATTGATTTGAAACTTATTTTTTCTTTTTCTAGATCAATTACCTACCTCACTGGGCCAAGTCCCATAACTCTGACATGTATTTTGAGCAAATTATGCCCCCTTTTGGACTTAGAAAATTCTGGTTAAAGTTTTACATGCAAGTTACTATCTCCAAAACTAATGCAGATATTAAATTGAAACTTCACATGTGTCTTCAGGGTTATAAAACTAGTTGATAGAATCAAGTCCCATAACTCTGACATGTATTTTGGGCAAATTATGCCCCCTTTTGGACTTAGAAAATCCTGGTTAAAGTTTTGCGTGCAAGTACATACAGCTATTACCAAAAGGCATATAGCTTTGAAACTTATTTATTCTTTTTCTAGGTTAGTTACCAAACTCACTGGGTCAAGTTCCATAACTCATAACACGTATTTTGAGCAAATTATGCCCCCTTTTGGACTTAGAAAATTCTGGTTAAAGTTTTACATGCAAGTTACTATCTCCCCAAAACTAATGCAGATATGGAATTGAAACTTAACATGTTTCTTCGGGGTTATTAAACTAGTTTATAGCATCAAGTCCCATAACTCTGATATGCATTTTGGTCAAATTATGTCCCGTTTCGAACTTAAACTCTTTTGATATTTAACATTTTGGGTAATAATTTCCTGCTTCTGTGACAATATTTCGAATAGTCGAGCTTGGCTGTCTTACGGACAGCTCTTGTTTTCATTTTCAATCAATATTTATAATCAACATGTGAAATGTTGTTTCCTCTCCCGTTCCCCTGCACCCCCACCCCCGAAAGAAATAAATATATACATATATCTATATAGATATATATATTTCCATTCCTTTTATTTATTTATTTTTTTTTTTTTTTTTTGTTTAAATGTTCAAACCGTCAACATGTTAAGTTGTGACTGCACAAGGCTTGCCCTCAGCCGTGTTCAAGATATCTTACTTGTGTTTTCTTAAGGACATCTGTTCTTTTAAGTTCAAATGTACATGTTAAACAGCAACACCTGGTGCCAAACCACTCAAAGACAATATTTCGTTCCAGTTAAACTTCAAGCTCACATTTCAATTAACTGCATTTAATTTTAAAAGCTAAGCTTATTACAGTAAGCATATCCCATTCAAACTGAATTCTATAGTCAGGATCAAAGTATCACACATTTATTATGTACTCTTTAATTAAACATTTAAACATTTGTTTTCTGTTAAATTGATTTTGACTAATGAAATTATTTGCTTCTTATTAACATCAACTTTTTGCCAGATATATCTTTTTGCCATTACTCACCACAAACCCTTTCGGCGGGGGGATACCAATTCATCGAATTTGCTTCTTGTTACAGTTTTGTTCGGCGTGCATAATTTTAGCACGTTGTGAAATTAATACCTGTATAAGCCAAGCAAATTTAATTAGACTGATTGTCGTTCACTTTAATGTTTTAATTAATGAATTGTGTGTCAAATCTGAGTAAAGGATGTCTGTATTTTACTTTAACTTTAAGTAGGGCTGATTGCTTACACATTTCCAAAATTGAAATATGCAAGTTGAACTACTTGGTGAAGGACCAGCTAAGTTTGCTACTGGAAAACAAGTAATTAAAAGAAAATTAGACAGTCTGTTTGTTTTTTCTGAACGTTTATAGTTTTAGGTGCTACAAAGTCAAATGTGCTTTGAAGCTAAATGTGCTTGTCTATTTGTTTAGATGAAAGTGTTAATATGCATGTGTAAAATTATTTAAAAAAAATTATATTTAGATAAAGTTTTTTATTTCCTCTTTATCAGAATGAAATCTGACAATTTATAATACATTTCCAGTTTAGAAAGTGGTCAACTATGTCATACATGCCATGTGCGTACTTTACGAGAGCTCTGTGTATAAACAAAGATGGCCGCCATACTGATGGCTTGAACTACCGATCTCGAACTCGTTTTCATGGACCCTTCAAATTCGAGCCAACGAGAGTCGACTGTATTCAGATTCATCAAAATTCTTGGCTACCAGTTTCCTTCTATGTATAGAGTGGATAGTGGAAACTTAAAAAAATCTTGCCTGATTGTTAAATAATTTCACACAAATATTTCTTGGATGACCTACCAATGTTGTCCAAATAGTCAGATTTGTAAAAATAAGCCATGGCCAACAGAAGTGGTCTTATTTCCATATGCATGTACATGTATGTATGTTTAAGGTGAAACCATTAAAAATCTTGTAGTCAAGAACTGCATGCACAATTATAAAATAATTTTGTACAAATCTTTCTTAAGTGACCCCTTATCAAAATTGTTCAAATTATTCTCATTTTTCAAAAACATGACTGCAAGAGCTTGACAAAAAAAATCTTTAAACATCATTACTTAAAATGTTCTGGTTTGTCAAAAAATGTGTTGCTAAAGCTAAAAGAAGAAAAATCCTGAAAAACAATTTCCTGTAAAATAACTAGATGGATTGAAATAATTTCACAAAAATGTTTCTTGGATAACCATCTATTAAATATTAAAGCCATCTTGTATGTGAAAGAAACAACAATAAACAAAAACATGGAAGATGTAGTTTTCCCTATGGCTTTATGGAGAGCTTTGACAGTCTTCTCATCTTATTCAGCACGCAAGATTTCAGAAGAATTTAGCATAAATGTTTCCTCTGTGGCCGAGTGGTTAAGGTATTTGACTTCGAATCACTTTACCGATGTGGGATTGAGTCTCACTCGGGGTGCTGAATTCTTCGTGTGAGGAAGCCATCCAACTGGCTTATAGAAGGTCGGTGGTTCTACCTAGGTGCACGCCCTTGATGAAAAATACACGGAGGGGCACCTGTGGTCTTCCTCCACCATCAAAGCTGGAAAGCCGCCATATGACCTATAATTGTGTCTGTGTGACATAAAACCCAACAAAGAAAGGGGAGTTTCCTGCTATACCTGTTAAGTTGTGAAACTCTAGTGACTGATATAGAGCCATCATTGCCATCTTGTTGTAACTTTATCTTTGGATAAATTTGTCAAATTTTCTGTTTAATACTGTTTTCTTTCTGATGTTCTTTTTGCAGAAAACAGTTGTCAAATAAGAAGCAAAGAACACCAGGAAGGTTCAGAAGTCCAAGGGACACTACTGCTGATAAATCAAGTTTTACCTCAATAGATTCTGACTTTGATCCTCTCTATGTGTCTAGTCCAGGACAGAAGGTTGCTGGATTTGAGGACAAATCTCCAAGGAAATACCATAAAGATTTAGGCAGGTCTTCAGGAAGTGGTAATAATTCCACAGACAAAAAGAAAAATGATAGAGAGGATAAAGAAAGGCACCGGAGAAGGAGAAGTAAATCTGTTGATAAAGAAAAAAGCGACAGAAGTAAAAAATATGATGAAAGAGATAAAATAAGACGATCCTTGCAAACTCGAAGCCCCAAAAGAAATAGCAAATATGAAAGTGAAACATCTAGTCCAGATAAAAGGCACAGTAGGTCAGAACATGTGTCCAAAAGCAAACAAACTCTTGCAAAATATGTAGTAAGTGATGAAATAGATAAGGACAGAAAGAATTTTGATGATAGAGATAGGTTAAGAAGTGAAAGACACAGAGAAAATGAAAGTGAAAAAAGAAAAAGAAAGAAACAAAGTGATGAAAAAGTGCATGAAGATGACAGCGGTAGATCTGGTGCGAAAATTACTTTAAAGCATAATGGTGATGAGAATGAAGACTATGTAGTATCAGGTACAAAAGACTCAGGGAAAGAAACGAATGTTAAAATAGATCTCAGAGAAAAATTAAGACTGAAAAGGTTGGCATGTGACAAAAAATCAGATTCACTACAGACTAGTGATAAAGATCAGCCATCATTAACCACCTCCTCAAAAAGAAATGCACAAGATCAAGTCAATGCATTGCAGTTAAAAACTGTTCATGATTTAAATGTTTTAACTTGCTATAGCGCATCTTCCAGTTCTGTTTCCAATTCTAAAGAAAATGAGCATAGAAGAAAGGGAATAGTAAAAGGAAAAGAGGACTTAAATGCAGAAAAAGAGTTTCTTGAAAAATTAAAGATATCAATCAAAAAGAGTGATAGCTGTGCAAGTAAGACTTCAAATGATACGCGTTCAGGCAAGAACAAGAATAAAGATAGTAAGGTGAAAAATGAAAAACATTTATCTCGAGACATTGTAAGTTATTCAGATGTGAGCCATGAAGTTTCTGATGCTGAAAGCATCACAGATGTTGATAAAACAATTTCTAGTGAAAAATATTTTACAGCTTCAGTACTTTCTAGTCATAAATCTGCATTTGAAACACCGGATCTAAGTGAAATGAACGAAACATTAAATGAAGAATCATGCGGTGTATTTTCAAATTCTGATGTTGATATGGAGAGTGATAACGTATCTAAAGATGATAATGCTGTCATGGGCAACATTGAAAATACATCTGTCAACAAGTCAAATGACACGGAAGTTGATGCTGAATCTGTAGATGAAAACAAATCAAAAACTATTCTGCCAAGGAAAAATGACCACGTAAATGTTGTTAATAACGTAGACTCTGAATTTAACAGGAAGGCAATTCCAAATACTGTCATGAATAAAGGTGCAAAACATCAAAACAGTTACAGAGAAAAGGCTGCAAACATTTCACAAACAGAAATTTTGGAGAAAGCTTTAACCAGTGCTGTTACGCAGAATGATAAAAGAGAATGTTTTGAACATGAAGAAACAATTGTTGAAAATTCTGTCGAAAGGAATAGTAGTCCAAGAAAAAAACATAAAAACGTAGAAGCTGGAAAAAATGAACTTGTATGTGTTAATATTCTGGACAAAGAAATTGAAGCAATGGAAATACAATCCACTATGAATGAAGACATTGGTGGAAATAACTGTAAATTGCAAGCAGTTGCCAAAAGAAAAACAGAAAGTGAAGTACATCAAAAATGTTTGAATGATGAGAAAGAATATGGTAATGAAGGTTTTGGTGACACTGTTAATACTAATTCTGAAATGTCAAGCTCGGCAAAAAAGAAAGTGTCACCTGACACTGCCAGAAGGAGATCAGCAAGGCTTTTGTCTAAATCAGAATCCTTACTCGATACTGGTAATTTTAGTGTGAATACTGATAATGTCTGTGATGCTGAAGTTGTAACTCAAAAAAGGTCAGAGGAAAATGATTCTGTAAATAACACTTCAAGTGCTGGTGAAACTGAACCAGAAATTAGCACAACTGAAAAT
Source organism: Mercenaria mercenaria (assembly GCF_021730395.1). Taxonomy (NCBI): domain Eukaryota; kingdom Metazoa; phylum Mollusca; class Bivalvia; order Venerida; family Veneridae; genus Mercenaria; species Mercenaria mercenaria. The sequence goes on from NC_069364.1 coordinate 94,754,838, forward strand.
AATTGTGTCAGAAAGTTGCAACGTTCAGACTCGAAGAAGGGAAAAAAGAAGCGAGTACGTAGATGTGTTACATCAGAGACTATTTCATGTGTAACATCTGTATCAGACAGTGCTTCAGACATTTTCAATGGTATCGGTGATGAAACAGAAGAATTGAATAATAGTACTGATGATGCAGATACATCAGAAGACACTTTTAGTTCTGAAAGCAGTGGTAAATTACAGAATCTTGTGTGCACAGATGAAAATTGTACAATCAGAATGAGACATTTACATCCAAAATCTGCTGATAAAAAGTTAATATCACCTGTGTTACAGAACGAAAAGCAACCAAGTACAGATGGAGAAATAGACAAAAATTTGAAAGAAGGGGTATTATACAATACACATTGTGTGGAAATGGAAAACACTGACTCTGATAAGTTAGAAAGTGATTATGGTAATGAACTGTTAAAATCTGTCAATCTAGACACTGAATTAAAAAATATACATGCAAGAACTACCAACAAAGCAAGAAAAGGGACAATAGAACTTACAGCTGAAGAAAGTGCCGGTGGAAGAAGTATTAGTTCATCTTCTAGTATTTCTGGGTCCAGTTCATCTTCTAGCTCATCAGGCAGTGGATCATCTTCAGGTAGTTCAGACTCAGAATCAGAATCAGAATTCTCAGGCATGGAACAAGAAAATATTGCAGCAAAAGGTAATACTAAAACTTCAGAAAATGCTCCTGCAGAAGTTATTGAAAATACTGAAACTGGCAAACATGTAGAAGACAGAAATATGGAGTCTGATATGCCTGCTGTAACAACTACAGATAAGAAGCAACACGAAAACGATAATAATTGCAGAAATTTTACTACTCTACAGACAGTGAAAATATGTGATAATTTTAATGCAAATAAACAAGAGTTGCAACTTGCCAATGAAGATATAAATCAGTTAGGTACTAAAGAGGATAATGTAAAAGAGGGTGAAGTAGAGGAACCAGTTGAAATGGATGTTACTTCTGAGCCAGAAAGTATGGACATAGGTTGTAACAGGCATAGTACTGAATGTGACCAGGGAAAACTTGCAGATGAACATGTGTCTAGTAGTCAAGTAAGCTTAGCTAATGGAAATGAGGACATTTCTGGTCATAATGTAAGCTCAGCTTTTTTTCCAAATGAAAAGAATCAGACTGCTGAATCATCTGTCAAAGAGAATGTTGAAATTAATAGACCAGTTGTTACTGACATTAAGAATAAAGGGATTCCATATGGAAATGACACTGAATTATCCAAAGAAACTGTAAAAGAAGATTATAAAGTCGGAAGTGGTTTGAAAGACAAAAGAGAATTTGAAAATATTCAGAGTTCAACTGTAAATGGTAGGAAATGTAACAATAATGAGAAAGACAAAACTTCAGAAGTGGTGAATGAATTAGCTGCAGAAGAACAGAACGACTTACCCGATTCTGGAAATAGTAAAGATTCAGGAATGAAAGTGAGTTACAATAAAAATGTTACATCAGAAAATGAATCTGAAGGAAGTTTTGGTTCAAATATCATGTCAGAGAGGACTGATTCTTTGCAGTCAGGAGATGAATCAGAAGATTCAGACGATTCATCAGGCAGTTCTTATACGGGTGAAAGTACATACTCAACATCAGATGAAAGTGGAACTGGCTCCTCTTGGGAAACTTATAGTTCAGATTCAGATTCTGAAGAAGAAGGTGCAATAAAAGAACATTTTGTAGATAAAAATGGAATAGGTAACAAAAATGAAAGTCAAACAAGAGGTTCTCAAAGTGTTGAAGTGAAATCGGATACAATTTGCATTGAGAAAGAAGATGTACACAATAAAGAGAATTCATCAATTGAAAGTATGTGTGTCAACCAGAATGAAAAATTGTCAACAGTTGAAGTTAGACAAGAAAATGATTCAAATAGGGAAATTCATCAACAAAATGAAATAGTACCATGCAATGAAATGCAAATGGAAGTTGATGAATCTGAGAAAAACATGAGTCAAGCTACCTGTTCCATGGAAACATCTGATTCCACAAAATGCAGTAGTAATCCTACTATCAGTTCAAGTTCATTGAAAAATACATCATATGGACAAGAAAAAGTAACCTCTTTGTCACAGTTAAAGACACCAGAAACTGTAAAAACTACAAAAAATGTACCAGGACCTTCACCAGACAGGTCTAATTTATTACAGTGTTTGTTGAACTGTGTACAGAAGGAGTTTAAAGGTAAAGAGTCTATGCTTGATGCAACTGCTGCTGAGCAACAGAAAATTGATCCTGATATACATGAAAATTCCAAAACTACTGAAAGTAGTGAAGTAAGTTGTTCAGCACATGTTGTAAACAATATGGAAATGGTCAGTGCAAATTCAGGTGCGAAAACTGAATCTTGCCAAATGATAAACACTGGTTCTGAAAATTGCTTAGCAATTGAAAACAAGGAAGAAGTAACAAGTGAGAAATCAAAGGAAATTTCTGGTGTATCTTCAGATTCAGATAAAAAAGAACAGGAGGAAATGATAGTAGATACTGAACATGGAGAAAATATCTTTGGTAACAATTTATCAGTATCATCTGATGAGTCTGACTCGGGAGAATCAAGTTCAGGATCAAATACACATCCAACTGATTGCTCAACTTGTTCATCTTACTCAGGATCCTCGACTGAAAGTGGTAGTGACACAGAAAGTGATGTGGATTGTAGAAAAGAAAAAGGAATTACTGATACTAATAAAGACCAAAATGTAGTGAAAGGGAATAAAGATGTTGGAAATTTAAAATGCCAGGAAGTGACAGTTCAAAGTGATATTTCTGAAATTAAAGATTGTACTGAAATGAGTAATGAAATTGAAAAAAATTCGGTGGTCAGAAATGAGAAAGCAAATGGAATTGTGAATGATATAACTGGGGAAACATTAAGTATAAAACCTTGCTCAGACAACCCATATTGGATTGCAGATGAGTTACCATCATTTTTACTGCCTGAAGATTCATCTGAAAGCGCTAATGAAAACAAAGGAAAAGAAAGTAAGGAGTTACCAGCAAAGTCATCACCAGTAACTGAAGGTTCTACGCCAGTTACTCCTGCTGTGAAATTTACAAATCTTAGTCCTAATAAAAATAAAGGCTTAAGTGCTGATCATAAAGCTGTGTCCTGTCTTCAGCCTACCACAGGAAAGAAAACCACTGCTTTAGGAGTTATTTCCTCAGTAGTACAAGTTGAAAAGCTGCCTATTGCTGAGTCTAAAATGAGCAAAACTGCAGAAACAACTGTGCCTAAGTCTGAAGACGTAGGGCATTCTAAGGAAATTACTAAATTTGAAAATAAATCAGAAAATTTGTCTGATAATGTGACAAGCAATTCAAGTCACAAAAGTCAATCAGTTCCATTAGAAGGAACAAAGAAATCTTCATCAAAGTCAAGTGCAAAGGTGGTGAGGCCAGCAGAAACAAACGGAAGTAATAAAAAGAAACAGGAAAATGATAAAACATCTAGTGAGTTGGGAGATAAAGAAAGAAATGTGAAATCTAAAGGGCAGCAGAAAAAAGATAAAAAAGAGGAAAGAGATAATTTGACGAGTAGGAAAGTTCAGAAAGAAAAGGCAGAGGAAAACAAAGAAAAGGTTGGAACTAAGGAAAACAAAGAAAAGGCTAATGCTAAAGGAAAGAAAGAACAAGCTAAGGAAAAGAAAGAACAGGTTACAGAAAACAAACAAAAGGCTAAGGGAAACAAACAAAAGATTGAGGCTAAGGAAAAGAAAGAAAGGGCTGTGGCTAAGGGAAAAAATGAACTGGCTAAGACAAAGAAAGAACAGGCTATGGAAAACAAAGAAAAGGCTAATGAAAACAAAGAAAAGACTGAAGCTAAGGAAACAAGAGAAAAGAATGTGACTAAGGAAAACAAAGAAAAGGTTGGGGCTAAGGAAAGTGTTAATAATCTGTTAAGGAGAAGTCCTAGAAAAAAGCCGTCACAGTTATCAGTTGTAGATTCTAGAACCAATCAAACTTGTAGAGTTGAAAAGAAGAACACATCTGAATCAATATCTGAAAGAACAAGTCCAAAGAAAAGAAAAGATGATCAGAAAATGAATGTCATGAAGACTAGTATCAGAAGCAGAGACAAAAAGTTGGTTGATAAAAAGGGGTATGCTAGTAAATCAGAAAGTTATATTGACAAACAAAAACAGATTGATAAAGAATGTGTAGTTCTTCTTTGTAGAAGTTCATCAGATGTGCAAGAAGAAACTGTTGATATATCAAGGAACATTTCTTGTAATAACAAAGAAGTCAAAACAAATGAAAATAAACATGATGAAATAGAGACCAGTGTTAAAGTTACGAAGAAAAATCCAGTTGAATGTTTGCTTGAAGAAAAAATAAAGAAAAATTCAGAAACAGCATCTGTTGGTATTAAGAAGACTTCTAAAGGAGAGGGAAGTAATTCTAAACAGTTGTGTAAAGAGAAAGATAGTAATTTAGCTAAGTGTCATTTCCGTGATACTACAAGAGAACTGTCAGAAAAAATAATGAAATTGAAAGTTGAGCAGAACATGCTGAAAAAAGAGCTTGCAGAAAAGCAAAGACGGGAGAATGATTCATTGAAATTGAAAATAACAATACCAAAACCATATGATATAAGATCAAGTAAGGAAACTAAAGAAAATATGATGAAGGGCAAAGTTCCTGTTCCAGGTTGTAGTAAGTCTGGAAAAACTCTGCCACTCAGAGTTGCTACAGCAACAAATGGACATGATGATTTGAAAAGTAAAAGTGGTGTAACAAAGACAGGAGCTTTGAACCGGAATGAAAATTTGACATTTGAAGAAAAGTTGAGTGATTATGAAGGACATTTAAGTAAGTCAAAATCAGTAAGTAAAATGGCAAAGAAGAGTGTTGTGGACCCCTCACTGTCTTTAACAGTTCAAACAGCATCGCTGAAAACATTCACAATACCAAAGGTGATTGGTGATAGGAACTGTCATAATGAAAGAAAAAAGGATGCTAGAGTTCCGAAAAGTAAAAGTGAGTCATCGGTACCCAGAAAAACCAGCTCATACATGAGCAGTACAAGTGGGAAAAGACATGTTGAAAGTAAGACTAGTAGCAGTGCAAGAAATAAAAATAGCACCTCAAAGTCTGATACTGGCAAAAGTAAAATACAGCAAATGAAACCCAATAAAAGGTATATAATTAGTGACTCTGAATCAAGTATGTCCAACACAGATAGTGAAAGTGAATCAGATTCTGGTAAATCAGAAGATAGTGATGCTATTGTAAAAGCTATATTTGGCAGTAGTGATTCGTCGGGAAATAGCAAGAAATCGGTAACACTTGCTGATTTACGTCAAACAAGGAGTAGTGAAGACACTGAGGACATTGTCAAAGACACGTCACAAGACAATACAATAAAACCAAATGGAAATGAAGGTATTAACAAGGATAAAGAATTTGAAACACACCCTGATAGTGAAAAGCCAGAGAAAAGCAAGAATAAGGATATAGGAAGGCAAAACTGTAAAACATCAGTTGATGGCACTAAAGAAAGCAAAAGTATCCAATCACTTCATAGTAAATGTTCCGAGAGGAGAGACAAGACAAAAGATATCATTAAATGCCACAAGAAAGTTAATACAAAAACAGGTCACTCACTTCAGGATGAGAATGTAAAACAAAACCCTATTAGTAAGAAATCAGACAAAACAAAAGGGAAAGAAAAAACTGATTCTTCAAATAATGACCATGGTTTAAGAAAATCACCAAGAATCAAAGCTGGGCAAAGTCTTTACAAAATGCTTTCAAAGATGAGTGAAAATCAAGATTTAAGAGATAAATGTAGTGTTCAAGAATTGAGAAGGTCATGTAGAACTCCGACAAAGTCGGAGAAGGTAAGAAGCAATAGTAAAAATGAAGTTAGATATTTTGAAATATCAGACAAAAACCCTATTCTGAGTAAAATTGTCAGCCCAAAGAAGCCAAAACTTAACATTCATATTGATAAAGGTTCACACCACTCTAGCAGGAGTGATAGTAATTCCAGTGATCTGAAAAAACATACACAAAATAAAACTCAAAAAGAAAACAAGGGAGTTCCGATTTTACTTTTGGAGGAGAACACAATGGATGGTATAGATTACCATGATGATGTCACACTTGACATAGACATTGGCAATCATGCAACTGAAAATGATGTAGAGGAAGGAGAACACAGTAAGGATGATTCAGGTGGAAACTCTGATACTGATCAAAGTGTTGAAGAAGGGGAACTTAGTGATTCAGAAGAAGATGATGAAATTGACTCTTCGGAACATAGAAAAACTAGAGAAGTTGTTGATAAATCCATTGAAGTTACACCTGAAAAGCAGAAAATAACATCAAATAAAGACAGTGCAAGTAGAAGTAAAATCAGTCCAGTAAAATTTCTGGTATCACCTGAAAAACAGTCTAGTTATGATGGTGAATCATCTTGTAAATGTAGTAAGAGAGACTGCATTCATTCACGACTTAATATCAGTGACTGGAAAAGAAGGAAAAGATATAGAAGTGATTCTGATTCATGTAGTGATAGCAGTTTATCCAGGCAAAAAATCAGAATTCGGCATGAGCACACATCGGTCAGAAAAAGATCTAGATCTCATGATAGAATAGATAGTCCAGATACAAGGAGACGCGACAAGGCGGACCGAAAATTACCAGTACGCTCACATAGAAGATCACCACCCAGACAAAAACAGCATTCAAGATCCAGGTCAGCCTCCCCATTAAAAAGAAGGCGAAAGAGATCTAGATCTCTGTCACCTGCAAAATCAAGATTTGTTAGGAAAGAAAGAGAAGTACAGAAATCAAGACACCGATACAGAAATGAATCAGATGTTGAGTCCCCAAGGTTAAATAGAAGATACAGAACTAGTTCAAAAGAACGTTCACCAAGTACAGGCAGATCTTATCATAGAAGAGATAGATCCCGCAGAGGAAGTAGTTCAGGAAGTGCCACAGATTTTCCAAGAAAGAGATCCATTCGGAAAAAATACCACTCAGATAAAACTGATGAAGATTTGTCCTCTGACAAGTGTAAAGAGAAAGAAACAGATCAAAAATGTTTATCTGATAACACTTATGATGAAAGTAGTGATGAAGAAAATGAAAGGTTTTCAAAATTGAAATCAGAAAAGTCGAGAGGAAATCGAAAGGAGAGACATCCTCATGAAAAATCAAATAGGTCAGAAAGTGGAAGAATCAGACACAGTGATAGAAAACATTCTCATGTAAGTTCAGGATATAATGATAGAGGAAGACATAGGTCAAGATCATTGACTCCTGTTCGTAGACGTAAGCGTTTTAGGTCGGAATCAGGATCTGAAGTTGAGTCAGACAGAGTTGAAGTTACTGGCAAGAAAAGTGTTGGGAAAAAATGTGAGAATACTGAAAGTCCCAGACATAAAAGATCAAGAACTGGCAACAGTTGCACAGACAGTTCAAATGAAAACTTTGATAAGTCAAGGAAAAGATAGTAAGCAGTGTGCCTGTTCAAATATAAGTCTTAGCAACAGTATTAGAAATGTTTTCTTGAATATGAAGCAGTATACAGCCATAGTAAAGATTAGTGATCTTTTTTTACTATAATGAATTTATTGTCCTTCATTTCCTAAATAATCAGATGTATTTGGTAGAAAGCTGTGAAGCACATCATTTAATATATATATATGCAACAACCTGTTCCGTTATACTCTGATATAATTTTTTAGCCCTGCTATTTTCGTCTAGGCTAGTTTCTGAGAGAAGGAACTAAAATAATTATCACTCATCAAAGATTGAGGGGTATAGATATCATGCTGTCCTCTAATTTGTCCGATTTAATGTCCACTCTGTATCTTCTCAACCCCTTGAAGGAGATTAATGGAACTTTAGGGCAGAACCTATACACCAATAATGTCTGCTTAGGTTGAAGTTCAAGTGTTGGAGCCGTGGATTTTGTGTCCATTCCGTATCTTCAAAACCCTTTGAAGGATATTTATTAATCCTTAGCCTGCTGGTGGCAAGTGATTCTGCCTTTGCATCCATGCAGGCTGATCATGGTCTGCACTGTATGCTATTCAGTTAGTAAATTTTAAGTGAACACCCCTTCGAATAATAAATGGTATTGCCCAAATTGAATGATGGACCAGTCCATTTTAGAAATTTACACGCACTGTCTACAGTAATGCCTATCAGGTTAAGACGATATGCAGAACCATGATTGTCTTGATTCCCACAAAGCAATATTGCTTGGTTATTAATCAGATTCAGTGATAGCTCTAGGTTTCAATAAAATATATCTGTTGACTAAGATTTCAGTAAACAGTAGCTTATTATCTTTATAAAGCTCAGTTTAAAGTAAAGATGCGGAAAATATACATACTGAAACAGTAAGGTCTGAGCATAAGTAACATATACAAGGCCACCTGAATGTTTTCACTTTAATCAAAATGGAATTGAAAAATTAAATAAAATCTTTCAATGTATACTGAACAAAACAGTTGATCTGCCATCTGTTGTTTAGTCAGTATTCTAAATACAGTTGAAACTCTGTATCTCAAATTCCGTGGGATCAAGCGTTTACTTTGAGATTACTGAAATTTGACTTGAAATTACATTTTGTGTACGTGTTTTCAGAACAGGACTTAAATATATCTACGAGATAGCCAGAATTTTGTGATATCGAGTTTCAGCTGTAGATCCACTTTGTATTACTGAAAGTATGTTTTTGAAATTTAGCATGTGTACAGAGCAATATTTTGTTGATAGAATTTTAGAATTTTAATCAAATCTCGCTATGCAACTCTGTATTCTAGAACCCATTTTCTGTGCCTTTTTTCAAAAAATAACTGCACCTCAGTATTCTTGAAAATTATATATTTACCCACTTTCAAAAAGTACAACCTTGTCTGTATTTTTGTGACTTTAAAAATGGAGTGTGCTGGTAAAAGTGACCAAAATCATACCTGCTTGATTCAGTAAGTTTGAAATTTAGTAAGTTACCAACATGTTGATCTAAATGTATGTTAAATTTCAAAAGTATCCTTGTAGTGATTTTCAAGATACAAGCAAAGTAGTAAATGGCTAGTTTGAGTTTGATTTATTGTTCTGTAGAGCAATATAAATTTTTGGGAACGACGCTTTCCGTCTGCGTCCATCCAAATTTGTGTCCTTCATATCTCGAAAAGTATTTGACCCATAGTCATCAAACCTCACACGATTGTTATTCAGCACAGGAAGCAGTGCACAAGGGGGTTTAATTTGGATCTCACAGACCAGAGTTATGGCCCTTGACTTAGTCAAAAACAGGCATAAAAAGGGCCTAAGTTTGTGTCGCATTTATCTCAGGAAGTATTTGACCCAGTAATATGAAACATTACAGAAATACTATTCAGCATGTGAAGTTGTGCATCTGGGGTTTGGTTAGAGATATCACTCAGTCAGACCAGAGTTATGGCCCTTGACCTCGTAAAAAGATATGCATGAAAAGGCATAAAAGTTGTGTTATCCCACATATCTCAAAAAGTATATGACATAGGGTCATGAAACATCATAGGAATATTATTCAGCATGTTAATTTGTGCACCTGAGTTTGTTTGTTTTTTTCACTCAGCTAGGCCAGAAATATGGTCTTTCAATGAGTAAAAAATACACATAAATTCTTAAAAGTTTGTTGTAAACATCTTAAAAATGTTTAACCTTTAGTCATAAAACCATGTACAGTGACAGATGTAGTGGGCACCTGTGTCCTATGGACACACATCTAGTTAATAATTATGTTATTTCTTCATTTATTGATGCTAATGAATGTGAAAATGTCAGGAATTAGTTGACCATGTTGCTTTTTTTTTTCAGTGATATCCTCCAGCTTACTGCTGTTCATAATGAGTAAATTATGAGATGTTCTGTTTATATCTTCGAAATGTATTGTAATTTATTTAATGAATGTTTTTATGTATGTTTACATGACAGTGTTTCCATCGTGTGTATATTTGTTCATAGTTCAGTTTATGTTTATTAAATGAGAAAATGCTGATTTTTATATAAAGATATAAAAAATATTAAAGCTGTTGATTTTTAGCAATTTTTATACACCAATTTAATAGGATGTATTAAGGGAACAGGCGGTCAGGCAGCGAATGGGTGAATGACATCCACTAAAGTTGTCCGTTGTTCTTCTCCAGTGTTCACCAGTCTGGATCACAATGTTTATGGGCATAATGTCTATGCCAGGCTCATTATCCGGCTGGATTGTCCCAGTGATAGTGGAATTATGGTCCATGAATTACTAAAAAAAAAATGCGAAAATTGCTTTCAGCTTTCAGATTTTAGCAGTTTTTGTCCTGTGTTCACCGAACACTTGGTAACATTGTTTATGGGCAAACTAGCTCAGCCAAGTAGGATTTCCCAGTGACTCTGAAATTACGACTTTGTTCCTGAATTATTTAGGATTATGAAAATGACGTCAACTCTGAATTTTGAGTTGTACTTAACCAGTGTTCATCAACTCGGTCACAATGTTTATAGGAATAATATCTCTGCCAAGTAATTGAAGTTAAACAACCATCTGTATCCTCTAAGTCTTTCTTGAGTTCTGGCTTTTGAATTACTCTAAATTGTGAAAACTGACGGTGTCCACTGGATGAGCAAAATGGCCTTTTGGACTCCTTGTTCAGATGCAATATGTACAACCCATGTCAAAAGTGGATTAAGAGCGAGCACCCAGCGTGCCACTGGGGGAGACATTGTTTTTGCCCTGTCCGTCCGTCACACATCATTTCCAATCAGTAACTGGAGAACCATTTGACCTAGAACCTTCAAACATCATAGGGTTATGAAGTAGACGACCCATATTGTTTTTGACGTCACTATATAAAAGGTCAAGGTCACAGGGGCCTGAACATGGAAAACCATGTCCGATCAATAACTTGAGAACCACTTGGCCAAGAATGATGAAACTTCATAGGGTGATTGCACATGCAGAGTAGATGACCCGTATTAATTTAAAGTTCACTCTGTTAAAGGTCAAGGTCACATGAGACTGATGGAAAACCATTTCCGATCAATAACGAGAGCCACTTGACCCAGAATGTTGAGACTTCATAGGATGATTAGACATGCAGAGTAGTTGACCCCTTTTGATTTTGGGATCACTAGTTAAGGTTAAGGTCACAGGGGCCAGAAGATGGAAATCAATTTCTGATCAGTAATTGGAGTACCATTTTTCTTGTGACATCTCCAGAGGTCACATTTTTTGTGGGATCTTTATGAAAGTTCGTCGGAATGTTCATCTTGATGATATCTAGGTCAAGTTCGAAACTGGGTCACGTGCCATCAAAAACTAGGTCAGTAGGTCTAAAAATAGAAAAACCTTGTGACCTCTCTAGAGGCCATGTATTTCACAAGATCTTCATGAAAATTGGTCAGAATGTTCACCTTGATGATATCTAGGTCAAGTTTGAAACTGGGTCACGTGCCCTAAAAAACTAGGTCAGTAGGTCTAAAAATAGAAAAACCTTGTGACCTCTCTAGATGCCATATATTTCACAAGATCTACATGAAAATTGGTCAGAACGTTTACCTTGATGAGATCTAGGTCAAGTTCGAAACTGGGTCACGTGCCATCAAAAACTAGGTCAGTAGGTCAAATAATAGAAAAACCTTGTGACCTCTCTAAAGGCCATAATTTTCATGGGATCTGTATGAAAGTTGGTCTGAATGTTCATCTTGGTGATATCTAGGTCAAGTCCGAAACTGGGTCACGTGCCATCAAAAACTAGGTCAGTAGGTCTAAAAATAGAAAAACCTTGTGACCTCTATAGAGGCCATATATTTCAAGAGATCTTCATGAAAATTGGTCAGAATATTCACCTTGATGATATCTAGGTCAAGTTCAAAAGTGGGTCACGTGCCTTCAAAAACTAGGTCAGTAGGTCAAATAATAGAAAAACCTAGGGACCTCTCTAGAGGCTATATTTTTCATCGGATTGTATGAAAGTTGGCCTGAATGTTCATCTTGATGATATCTAGGTCAAGTTCGAAACAGGGTCATGTGCGGTCCAAAACTAGGTCAGTAGGTCTAAAAATAGAAAAACCTTGTGACATCTCTAGAGGCCATATTTGTGAATGGATCTTCATGAAAATTGGTCAGAATATTCATCTTGATGATATCTAGGTCAGGTTCGAAAGTGGGTCACGTGCCTTCAAAAAGTAGGTCAAGGTCAAATAATGAAAAAACGTGACCTCTCTAGAGGCCATATTTTTCATGGGATCTGTATGAAAGTTGGTCTGAATGTTTATCAACTGGGTCATGTGGGAAGAGGTGAGCAATTCAGGACCATCATGGTCCTCTTTTTTTTGGTTTACTATAGTGCATATTTTCTGACCTGGCAGAGATATTTATAGAAACGTCATCAATGGGCCATTCTATCGTTTAGTTTAGGGTAATGGGATACACCATTAGATTTGGTTTCATTCCATACTAATAAATCCGATTGCACCAAATTACCTATTGATTTTAATGGTACAGCCTGTACTAAAAATATCTCCGCCAGGTCAGAAAACATGCACTATAGATCACAGGGACCAGAACATGGAAAAGGGTTTCCGATCATCATCAATAACTTGAGAATCATTTGACCCAGAACCTTCAAACTTCATGGGATGATAGGACTTACAGAATACATGACCCTTAGAGTTACTTGACCGAAGGTGAAGGTCCTGAACTTGGAAACACTTTCCCAACAATAACTTGAGAACCACTTGACCCAGAATGTTGAAACTTCATAGGATGATTGGACATGCAGAGTAAATGACCCCTATTGATTTTGGGGTCACTCGATCAAAGGTCACAGGGGCCAGTCCATGGAAAACCGTTTCCAATCCATTACTTGAGAACCACAAGGCCCAGAATGTTGAAACTTCATGGGATGATTGGACATGCCAAGTAGATGGCCCCTTTTGTAGCCAACCATCAGTGTCTCTGACTTTCACTCCTATCCACTATTGATTTCTTGCCTATTACAACTGGGATATATGCGCCTTCCTACAAAAAGCATCTTCTAGTTTTGGAACATATTTTTGACTTCCTTGTTGCTAAACAATGTATCAGTTGTAATTGCTTAACAGAGGAGCTGGACTTGCTGTTTCATCTACGTTTTCTGTAACCAGGATTTTCCTTAATTTTTAGCTCGACTATTCGAAGAATAAGTAGAGCTATCCTACTCACCACGGCGTCGGTGTCGGCGTCGGCGTCACACCTTGGGTTAAGTTTTTCGTACCAGTCCACATTTTGACAAAGTCTTTTGAGATAAAGCTTTGAAACTTTCAACACTTGTTTACCATCATCATGGCCAGTTATAGGCAAGAGCACATAACTCCATCAAGGATTTTGGCTGAATTATGGCCCCTTTTGACTTAGAAATCATGGTTAAGTTTTTCGTACCAGTTCATATTTTGACAAAGTCTTTTGAGATAAAGCTTTGAAACTTTCAACACTTGTTTACCATCTCCATGACCAGTTATAGGCAAGAGCACATAACTCCATCAAGGATTATGGCTCTTTTTGACTTAGAAATTTGGGTTAATATTTCGTACCAGTCCACATCTTGACAAAGTCTTTTGAGATAAAGCTTTGAAACTTTCAACACTTGTTTACCATCACCATGTCCAGTTATAGGCAAGTGCACATAACTCCATCAAGGATTTTGACTGAATTATGGCCCCTTTTGACTTAGAAATCATGGTTAAGTTTTTCGTACCCGTTCATATTTTGACAAAGTCTTTTGAGATAAAGCTTTGAAACTTTCAACACTTGGTTACCATCACCATGTCCAGTTATAGGCAAGAGTACATAACTCCATCAAGGATTTTGGCTGAATTATGGCCCTTTTTGACTTAGAAATCTGGGTTAATATTTCGTACCAGTTCATATTTTGACAGTCTTTTGAGATAAAGCTTTGAAACTTTCAACATCTGTTTACCATCACCATGTCCAGTTATAGACAAGAGTACATAACTCCATCAAGGATTTTGGCTGAATTATGGCCCTTTTTGACTGAGAAATCTTGGTTAAGTTTTTTGTACCAGTTCATATTTTTTGTAAAGTGTTTGACATATGGCTTTGAAACTTTTATCACTTGCTCAGTATAATAGTCTCTATCTGTAGGAAAGAGAACATAACTCTGTCATCTATTTTGGCTGAATTATGGCCCATTTTGGACTTTGAAATTGGTTCTGTTTCCATACAAGTCCATGTTTTGTCAAAACTATTTGACATATGGCTTTTAAACTTTGAACACTTGTTTATCATTACGATTTCCATCTGTAGGCAAGAGTACATAACTATTTTGACTGAATTATGGCCCTTTTTGGACTTTGAAATTGGCTCATATATTGCCATTTAGTGCAAGACTTACCGAAATCAAAGTAATACAGGAACATTGTTTGTCTAATCTATTTATTTCTTTTGTCTGAATATCATTGGAAATATTTTGACACCATTCTTCAATCAATTCTTCGAATAGTCGAGCGCGCTGTCATCAGACAGCTCTTGTTAATGTCAGGCAGTATTATTGTACATCGGTTAAAAGATCAACAAGGATGGCGATAAAAACTTTAATTTTCCTAAATATTTTAATTAGTTTTGATTTTATCGTTAAAACACTTCTTAAGGGGAACAACCTTCTATGGGATACCAAAAAGTACTGAAAATTTCAGTTTAAACTTGTAGTTTGATTTGTAATTTTCAGTACATCATAGCATAAAAGCAACATTTCCATGTAAATATTCTGTAAAATGTTGAAAAAGTAGTTTTTCAAAAATTTTCATGGACCAGAATTTTACTCGAGGAAAAGTACAATTTTGGCCTTCAAAGCTATTTTAAAAAATGTAAATAACTCTGTCGCCCCCAGAGAGCTTTAAAATGATGTAAAACGTCCGAGTCGTGCATAACAAAGCGGCAGGTTCTAAAACGAACCTTATGGATTTGGTGGATCGGACAATACCTCAACACTGAATTAAAACAATAAATGGGTCAAATGTACCTAAGTTTGGAATGCACTATTCTGATTTAATTTGCTTAGTGTTAGTAACTAAGAGATAAGATTTTTTGTTTAGTCGGCAAAACAATTACAGTAACATAAGCCCTGATGAGCTTTTTTAACCGACTATATAACAAATGAAGGTTAACAAAAGTAAATAGGCTACAAATAAGAAAGGATAATTTACAACATAAAATCTAAGAGAAACTTGCTAATCCTATCAACTTTGGTTTAAAACTGCTTAAAAGAAGAAGGTACAAGGTTACCAGTAGTATGGGGCAAAGGTGCCATAGTTAAAATATCTAAAAAGAAATCAGAATATCACAGATATTGCAACGAAACTTGATATGTAGATATGTTACTAGGAGAGGAAAGTTTTGCAGTTACTTGCACTTGCATTTAGGTCAGTGTAACTAAAATTAGAGAAATAGGACATATTATTGCCAATCTTGATGTATAGAAAGATTGTCGTGGAAAGCTAGCTTGGTCCGCTAAGGTCAAGGTCACTGTTGCTAAAATAGAAAAACTTTTTCTGCGGAATAACTTCCACACGTTGTCACTGCTCCTGTTCAGAACGCTTGGGTGACTTTCGCAGAATGGTATTCTCGGGTAACTTTGAAAGTACTGTACAGCTTGGTCCCTAGTGGTCAACACGTCAAGTTTTCCGACCATTTAGTGAAAGAACGCTTGACCTAACAGTTGTTGTTTATGGTTGAATGCGTAACTATATATCACCAAATCGCAGTATCATAGCCGAATCAAATCCTGTATATATTTGTTTTCTAACTATTGTGCCATTTTTGGATGCATTATTTTCATACACGTACTAACATAAATCACCTTCCATCAGTACTGTACTATCAGTACTTTGATTTATTGCGTCTGTGTATTACTTTCGCAAACATGAATTTATAGGCTTACATGCCTTCTTGTAGAAATGATGCAAAATCTAAGTTTCTTTCTGGGTTGCTTTTTTTTATTTGTGTATATAACGTTACTTCTGCATTATGCTGTCCATGGTAGGAGGAAATAAAAGAATCCAGCTTGTTTAGATATTTTGCATATAGGTACATTTTCATTTTAATGCATTAAATTCAATTTTGAGATATCGCTTTTCTAATATCTCTGATTTATCACCGTGCCTCAACTTGTGGTACATGTTAAAACAGTATCAGTATGAGTATGCACATCATTGATTTCGTTGCTTTTGCATGAAATAACAAATGCATGCATTTTATATAAACTTAAGATAATTATTTTGTGATTTTATTATATTCTTCAAACTTCCCATAAAGCATTTTTAAACGTATCTTTGGTGTCAGTCATTCTCATAAATCAAAATCAAACGGTTTTTTAAAGAAATGCTTTGGGTAAATCTGTTTTTTTTTTTTCTGGTAATTTAATTTTGATGTTTATCTAAATGCCAGGTTACACTCGTCTTGTTATTCACAGTTGTTATTAATTATGTAAAGCGCATTTAATTCATCCTGATTTGCATTATCTATTGCATCAAAACAATTTATGTAAAACATTGTGCTAGTGAGGGACGAAACAGAAATAGAAAATGATATGATATCTCACCACATGGCGTGATGTCATTGTCGGTACTAGCAACGCGGACAACATGAAACAACACAGAATGAGACTGTTAGAAGCTCCGCGGTATCTGAGTTAAATAAACAGGACAGGTCTAATCTTGCAGTATAAAGATACATTAATGATTGCACGTAACCCGCGGTCGATATTTTAATGTGCCGTCAACGGGCAACAGTTTTGACGCGTCGGTTGATTATATCTTAAGACAAGTTCTGTTTCTATGTACCTATCTATTAAAGCATTGTTGATAAATATGTCTGTTTGACAGGCCTGCGAAAACAGAAACACAACCCAAACTGAACTTCGATACTGCTGAAAAATGTTTTCCCAACCGTCATATTTATACGTAAGACTATCATATTTGCAAGTTCTATTACTGTTCAGTGAAACATACGTCTGCAGGAAAGAAAACTGCAATCGGATGTGACAAAATCTCTTAATTGGAAAGATAAAAGGGGCGTCCGTGGCCGAGTGGTTAAGGTCTCTGACTTCAGATCACTTGCCCCTCATCGAAATGGGTTCGAGCCTCACTCGGGGCGTTGAATTCTTCATGTGAGGAAGCCATTCAGCTGGCTTACGGAAGGGGTTTGGATCTTCATTAAACTTGGCCTGTAGCATTACTGTAAGTTCCTCTCCACTAGTTCAGTTGGGACACTCAGTCCCCTTTTAGGGGGCCACTGGAGCTATATATAGAAACACCTTTAAATGTTTCATGAACCGCTGGATGGATCTTCTTCGAACTTGGTCCGTAGCATAATCATTGGGTCATCTCCCAATTTATTGCAAATGGGGGCACTTGACCCTTTTCGGGGTCGCTAGAGGTAAAAATAGAACCATTTTAGACACTTTCCAAATTACCCTCAGCCTGCTCCAGTTGTCTGTTTTTCAATCCAGTTTTGAAGAGCTAAGAAGCATGTTTGTGATCTGTAATTAATCTATTTATTTTAATTAATAATTTATGTAATTAACTTCTGCTGCATCTGGAACTTTTGACACTTGAAGCACATTATTGTCCTCTTTGGTCTACGGATCGCGGGGTCGTGAGTTCGATCCCCGGGCGAGGCTTATGTTCTCCGTGACGATTTGATAAAAGACAATGTGTCTGCAATCATTCGTCCTCCACCTCTGATTCATGTGGGAAAGTTGGCAGATACTTGTGGAGAACAGGTTTCCACTGGTACAAAACCCAGGAACACTGGTTAGGTTAACTGCCCGCCGATGTAAGACTGAAATACTGTTGAAAAACGGCGTTAAACCCAACACAAACAAACAAATCGTCCAAAGTTGCTCACTCTCCTGTTTAAGTGAGTGATCTTTGGTCATCGTGGCCCTCTTGTTGATAGTCAGTTTCTTTTGTTTTGGGTTTAACGTCGCACCGACACAATCACAGGTCATATGGCTTTCCAGCTTTGATGGTGGAGGAACACCCCAGGTGCCTATCCATATATTATTTCTTCACGAGCGGGCACCAAGTTGTTCACGAGAATGGAGCAGAACTAACAAGGATGCTACAAACCAAGTTTGTTGAAGATCCATCAAACAATTCATGAGAAGTCATTTAAAGGCATTTTTACTTTTAGCTCTAGCGGTCCCTTAGCGGGGACAAGCGCCCTCATTTGAACAACTTGGGAGCGGATCTTATAATGATGATATGGACCAAGTTTGATGTGGTTCATGAGAAGTCCTTTAAAGTTTTTTTCTACTTTTAGCTCTGACGACCCCTAAAAGGAATCAAGCTGAAACATTTGTACAAACTTTATATAGGACCCTGCCAGAATGCTAGTTTCAGAGATGTCATCTGAAGAAAAGATTGAAGGACGGACGGACGGTAAGCGTTCACATTTGCTCAACAGGAGCACGAATTACTCTGATGAGCTCAAAATCAGGATCGAAGTCCAACAGAATAAAGTCTGACTCGAGGAAGTCAGCCGCCCATAAAACACTCGTGCATGGAAAAGCGGATAAACATCCACATCGACTGAGCACATGTTTAAATAAACATAAATGAATACAATAACAGAACACGGAAGTAACAAACAACAAGAAGGAACACAACAGGGCATCACCTTGGAAACTGCTTTTTAGTGTATAAACTTCTTAAGCGCAGCAGCCTCACGGTGGGGTAGTACCGGGCCCAGACTTATTGTAAATAATTTGATATTAGTGGTTTAAGTTGCCGTATTTTTTCATACTGCATCTATACTGTTCAGCAATTTGCAAGACCCTTTTGTAATATTAGAATATTTCTGTAAGCAATGTTTCATTAAAAACTTATAAAGACAGAGCAAAAATAAAATCATTATGAAGTTTGTCGTCGGCTATTTAATATGGAGATGTCTACTTGCCGAAAACAATTAGAAAGAACAGCACACAAAAAAAATAGTTGGGAGTGATGGAATGTCAGCAAGGGTGAATTTGACCTTGCTTTTAAGTACACAAAAGAGTAAAACTAAATAAAATCCCGGTCTAAATTCACACTTTTTAATATGTACTTATAACTGAAGTTTAGATCGGGGATGTCATTTAACATTGTTGAAGTTTATTTATCTGGAAACTTGATATCTTAATAACCCTCAAAGGTAATAACTATCATTGTAACTTGACGCAACACGATGTAATAACATTATCATTTTTAAGTTTCACTTTTCGGTTTGTTTGTGTTGGGTTTAACGCCGTTTTTCAACTGTACTTCAGTCATGTAACGGCGGGCAGTTAACCTAACCAGTGTTCCTGGATTCTGTACCAGTACAAACCTGTTCTCCGCAAGTAACTGCCAACTTCCCCACATGAATCAGAGGTGGATGACGAATTATTTCAGACACAGTGTCTTTTATCAAATCGTCACGGAGAATATACGCCCCGCCCGAGGATCGAACTCACGACCCCGCGATCCGTAGACCGACGCTCTACCTATTAAACTAAGCGGGCGGGTCTTATACTCGTTGAAGAAAAACATCTATACAAGGTAATAGCAGATCTCCAAGCTAGTCTATACATGTTTATGTTCATGCGGCATGTTTGCATGTACTCGTAAATTGTTGGGTTGGGCGAGTCGTGGAAGAAAGATAAGAGCATTATACAAGGTAATGGCAGATCTCCGACATGTTTGCATGTGTTTGCATGTATCTCGTAGAGACATAGATTTCTACACAATATTGTATTGACAGATAATCGTTACCCCGAGTATCACTTTCATAAAACTTTCGAAGTTTCTTCGAGTCGGCCATATTCCATCAAGTAACTTCGAGGATTCATTTGAAGACACTTGAAGAAAATGAATTTAATGAGGACAGTTTTTTTTCTTTCATAACGTACAGAAATAACTAGCAAGCATGGTCCGCTCCTTTGGCTAAAACTAAAGCCTGTTCATGAATGCAATTCCGTCTTGATAGCAGATTCGTTAGGACATTTTTTTAGATTTTTGTAAAGATGCATAAGACTTTTCAAGATGATTAGAAAGTTCTTCAGATCATAACCTTTACCGATTCCATTTCTTTCTATTTTCATCCTTTTGTTGGTAAAAGTCGGACAGTTTGTTAAAAACGATAGATATGAATTGAAATGATATAAAGTGTATAAGTTAATCAAAGGACACGATGAACCCGGAAGCTTTTGTCGTCTGCAACTCCATTTCACGATGTGATCAATATGTTAAACTAAAATATTGAAAGGTAGTCTTTTATATTCAGGGCCAATTGTATGGAATTGTTTGTCAATAGAAATCAAAACCTCAACTTCATTGCCATGTTTTAATGTTAACTGTACAAAATGGATCGATGGATGAATGGATTTTAATGCAAACTACATTTCATGTATTTTGTTTTATGCATATATAATTTCTTTGGTTTCTGTTAGATATTTGTTTCTGTGGTGATAATACTGTTCATTCCAGTCCTAAGGCCTAAAAAATCTTTGTTTCCGGTAACATGCTAAAAAACATTAGGGTAGGTAGGTCGGAAAATATTTTTTTTTTGATAAGTTTTTATTACGTGAGACTTTTCGGGAATTATTTTTGTGTCAAAAATGAATACAGATAAGGGGGTTATGCCTTTAGGCATCAGTAAGTTAATTTCTAACACCACTGATCATGTTTAAAGCATAAAAAGTGCAGTTTTGCAACATTTTGTTAAAAAGTTGAAAAAGATATTCTCCAAGGCCCTTAAAACATTTAGGGTCGGCCCAAAAATCTAGGGTAGGTCGTGATACCGGGAACAAACAATTTTTTTACGCCTAAGAAGGCCCCATAGAAGATTAGCTTTGCTAAATGGGTTACCCTCTATAAATAAAGAATTTACTTACTTACTTACCGCAAATGGGGCGTGCACGATTCTGAAAATGACAATATGAGAAGACAAATTCAACTGGAGATCTCTCTGTTGTCCCACTGATGCGCGTGAATTTAATTTAAGTTAATATCATCAAACAATAAGGCAATTTTAAACAAGTTAGCTGCATATATGTATATGAAATGCTAGTGTAAATGCATAATTGTAGGTTAACTGACGGTTCAGTTCATCATCTATATACTTATACAGGCCCGATCCAGAAATATTTGACTGAAGGTGGGCGGGGGTACCTGTCTAGATGACAAAAGCATTGCGCCGAGAGCGGGTAGGTATAGGGAGGGGGGCTCTGCCCATGCTAGGGGGTGGGGGTCAAGGGGGTAACTCGCTAGAATTTTTTGAAATACAGGCATGAAATGGTGGCCTCTGGTGCATTTTTAGGTATAAATTTGGAGGTAATTGAGGGGTTACTCCACTCTTAGTTTATACTAATTCATTTTAGGTCGATTGTGAATCAAGTTCTACAACTTATATTAATCACTCTTGACACCTGATTCCAAATGAAATCCATTGCCACGAGGGTATGGGAGGAGAGGACTGTCCCCCTGGAAAATTTTGAAATACCGGTATGAAATGGTGGCCTCTGGTGCGTTTTTGGGCTCTAAATTTTGAGAAGATATTATTCCCTTGCCAAAATAATAGGGTGCATCTTTGATGAATATATGCCACTTCTCAGCCAACTTGGTGGGGGCGGGGAGGGGGGTGGGGTGGGGGAGGGGAGTGTGCAGGAATCCCCTCGGCCTCACCCTGGATCCGGGCTTGCTTATATGTGGATAAATGTATGTTGTTTTAATGTTTTTGCTTAATATTGATACATGTATTATATGTATTCATATTGATATATTGACATTTTTTGTTTGTTGCACAACATCTATGGATGAGGAACGCAAGTTCAGTTCATAAGATTTAAATTATCTGTTCTGTTCTGTTCTTGTTTACTTTTCGATGAAATGATCACAAAAGTAATTACAATAACATGTAAACAATGATATTCATCTTGATACATTTTTTTTAAACTTTCATTTATCATTCAGTTTTTATTATTCTTTTGCATTTAGGAAACGAAATTGTTGGAGGTAATAAACTA
Source organism: Mercenaria mercenaria (assembly GCF_021730395.1). Lineage (NCBI taxonomy): Eukaryota > Metazoa > Mollusca > Bivalvia > Venerida > Veneridae > Mercenaria > Mercenaria mercenaria. Next base: position 94,776,927 of record NC_069364.1, read on the forward strand.
TCTTTAATCGCTTGTGTCATGCGTAAATTATATTACAACTCATTCAGAATCTTGATATATGACGAAAATTTGAAATAAATGAACATATTTGTATATAAGGAACTTGGTAACATTTTTACTGTGACTTGAATTGAAAAGGGTATATTGCGTGCTGAAAACTATTTCATACTGTTTTCAACCCGATCATGCTCATTAAGGTTAAACACGTCATTCCAACGGTAATATATCTCTTGTGGACAGGTAACAGATGGTACTCACCAACAATTATAGGTTATTAGCTTTGTATCGGGAAATATGCACGAGTTCTTCAGCGGAAATATTGCGCGACTTTAGGAGCGCAATATTCTTCCGCCGAAGAACAAGTGCATATTTCCCGATGCAAAGATAATAACCTTTTTATTACATACACATCTACACGTATAAATATAATGTAAATATCATAAATTTGTTCAATAGCCTGAATAGGATTGACACTATTGAACTAAACAGAAAAAATAGTGCAACAACAAACACTGAATTACGTCACGCACCCGATATGAAATTCAGGCGTCAGTGTATGGAAAAATATTGACGTTTCCGGTACCATTGTAACTTAACGGGGAATAGAAACGAGTATGTAATAATGTTATATACAGTTATTAAAATGCGTCTCATCAAACACTGAATAGACGAGGACGGCAAGCGTTTAGTCTGTGGAAAAGTTGCAATATTTGGCCCATTAGCCATTGACGATGAAACAAAATGCCACTTTTTACGTAGTAATGTATATTCTTAATATTTCGGCAATGTTTACCATTTCTGCCATCTCAGACCAACTTCACATCTCTTTTGCATTCTTTTTTAATTTGTTTTATGCCCCACCGTTTGTGGCGACATATAGTAATTGCAGCGTCCGTCCGTTCGTTCGTGTGTCTCGATTTAGTATCCGATCTGTAACTTTGTCATTCATTCGTGCAAGAATCATAACTCTACTCGTTTTATTTTTTATTATCTCCCTTAATTGAATGTTGATCCAGATTTCGTGTCTGGTCTGTATGTCGTTCATTAATGGATTTCGAAAAAAGCTTTGACATCATGACATGATGATGGGTCGCTTGCAAGAACCTTAAATCAGTACCTCTTACTTTTTGAATTATTTCCCTTTATTGATATTCATCCGGATTTCCTGTCCAGTATGTTACATTGTCATTCGTGGATGGATTTCCAAAACACTTGTCACCGATGATCAGTAATAATAATAATAATAATAATAATAATAATAAAGCCTTTATTTAACGAGGAAAACTCATTTGACGAACAACAGCAATCTTCCATGAAGCCCTCAAAACAATACATAACATATACATCTAAAATATTTACATGGTACATTGTAACATATAGAAGACAGACAAGTGCATTTAATACCAGTATTTTGTTTATACTATAACTATACGAAGTGCAAAATTAGAAATATTAAGTATTATGATTGTGTGTTGTGCCAAGCTATGTATAGTGATTTGAATAGCCCTACTGATGATGCTCTTTTTATATGACTTGGTAAGGAATTCCAGATAGTAGCACCATAATAGGTAAAACTTTTTTAAATAGTTCAGTTTTCGGTCGAGGAAGGTAAAGCTGCAAATTAGAATCTGACCTCAAAGTTCGAGCATGAGTATGACATGATAATGTGTAATTTGCAAGAGCCATAACTTTACCCTTCTTCCATTTTGAGTTATCGCTCTTTGTTGAATATTCTTGTCCAGGGCATAACTTAAACGTCTGTAGGGAACGTACGTAAATTGTACACAATAACAGAGGACATTTACAGGAAGTGCAATGTACATTGACCATTAGCTTTGAATTATCTCCCTTTATTGAATTGCCATCTCGATCTTGTAACTTGATTGTCCATGGATGGATTTGAACAAACATTTACCCAGATGTTACACATCAGTTACCACTTCCATTCAATTGAAGCAGTATTGGATGGGGCATGCATTTTCTTTTTCAAAATTAGTTTATAGTTCGTTACTTTCATCAATATGTGAATTGTATTGCTTCCACAAGCGATCTTTCTATACAATATTTTATTTTTATCTTAAAGCATCCAGCGACGAAAGTGTAAGTTACTTTTGTCATCAAGTAATGACGATTATGGCATTGTTACCTTTTACTCTAACAGTTGAGTAACGACGATATCGGCATTGTCTCCTTAAAGGCGATATCAGGGTTGTTGTCATCCGAATTAGCCATCGAGTAAAAATGATTTTATCCAGCATTCGCTTTCGAGTAACATCAATATCAACATTATTTCTCTTGCCTCCGCCATACCGTCTGTTGTCGCCTCCAAGTAACGGCGATACCGATATTGTTCCATCCTGCTTATGTCGTCAAATAACGACGATGTCAATATTGTATACTCCTGGCTACGTCATCGAGTTACGACGATATCGACATTGTTCCCTCATTCTCATGTCATCTAGAACTGGCAATATCAGCTTTCGACATCTAGAAAAGGCGATGTCGACATTGTTCTCTTCTGCTTACGTTATCGAGCACCGACGATATCCGCTTTCGCTTTCGAGTGAAGGCGAAATCAACATTTTTCTCCCCTGATTTTGCCATCAAGTTACGAGGTCTGTGAAGATCGTAGATCGACAAAACAACTCTGTTGACCTGGGTCGTAGTTCGTAGATCAACCATGTAAATTACTTTGAAATTTGGTTGACCTGGATCGTATATCGTAGATCAACCATCAGAAATGCGTTCAGAATTGGTTGACCTGTGTCGTAGATCGTAGATCAACCATCTAAATTGCATTGAAAATTGGTTGACCTTGGTCGTAAATCGTAGATCAACCAACAGAAATGCGTTCAGAATTGGTTGACCTGGGTCGTAGATCGTAGATCAACCATGTAAATTACATTGAAAATGGTTGACCTGGGTCGTAGATTGTAGATCACCCATCAGAAATGCGTTCAGAATTGGTTGACCTGGGTCGTAGATCGTAGATCAACCATCTAAATTGCATTGAAAATTGGTTGACCTGGGTCGTAGATCGTAGATCAACCAACAGAAATGCGTTCAGAATTGGTTGACCTGGGTCTTAGATTGTAGATCAACCATCTAAATTGCATTGAAAATTGGTTGACCTGGGTCGTAAATCGTAGATCAACCAACAGAAATCCGTTCAGAATTGGTTGACCTGGGTCGTAGATCCCAGACCAACCATGTAACTTACTTTTAAAATTGGTTGACCAGGGTCGTAGATCGTTGATCAACCATGTAACTTACATTTAAAATTGGTTGACCTGGGTTGTAGATCGTAGATCAACCATTAGAAAAGCGTTCGGAATTGGTTGACCTATGTCGTAGATCGTAGATCAACCATTTAAATTACATCGAAAATTGGTTGACCTGGGTCGTAGATCGTTGATCAACCATGTAACTTACATTTAAAATTGGTTGACCTGGGTCGTAGATCGTAGAATAACCATCAGAAATGCGTTCAGAATTGGATGACCTGTTTCGTTGATCGTAGATCAACCATCTAAATTACATTGGAAATTGGTTGACCTGGGTCGTAGATTGTAGATCAACCATGTAACTTTCATTGAACATTGGTTGACTTGGGTCGTAGATCATAGATCAACCATCAGAAATGCTTTCAGAATTGGTTGACCTTACGTTTAATGTAATTTAATTTTACATTTTCTACGATTCATGTCAACCAGTTTTGAACGCATTTCTGATGGTTGATCTACGATCTATGATCAAGGTCAACCAATTTTAAAGCTAAGTTACATGGTTGATCTACGATCTACGACCCAGGTTAACCAATTTTGAACGCATTGCTGATGGGTGATCTACGATCTACGACCCAGGTCCACCAATTTTTAATGTAGTTTAGATAGTTGATTTAGGATCTACGATCAAGGTCAACCAATTTTGAACGCATTTCTGATGGTTGTTCTACGATCTACGACCCAGGCCAATCAATTCTGAACGCATTTCTGATGGTTGATTACAATCTACGACCAAGGTCAACCAATTCTGAACGCATTTCTGATGGTTGATTTACAACCTACCACCCAGGTCAACCAATTTTCAATGTCATTTAGATGGTTGATCTACGATGTACGAAACAGGTCAACCAATTCTGAACGCATCTCTGATGGTTGATATACGATCTACGACCCAGGTCAATCAATTCTGAACGCAGTTCCTGATGGTTGATTTACGATCTACGACTCAGGTCAACCAATGTTCGATGAAAGTTACATGGTTCGATCTACAACCCACATCAACCAATTCTGAAAGCATTTCTGATGGTTGATCTACGATCTACGACCCAGATCAACCAATTTCCAATGTAATTTAGATGGTTGATCTACGATCTACGAAACAGGTCATCCAATTCTGAACGCATTTCTGATGGTTGAACTACGATCTACGACCCAGGTCAACCAATTTTAAATGTAAAATATATGGTTGATCTACGACCTACGACCCAGGTCAACCAATTTTCAATGTAATTTAAATGGTTGATCTACGATCTACGACATAGGTCAACCAATTCCGAACGCATTTCTGATGGTTGATCTACGATCTACGACCCTGGTCAATCAATTTTAAATGTAAGTTACATGGTTGATCTACGATCTACGACCCAAGTCAACAAAGTAGAGTTTTTCTTGTCGATCTACGATCTACGAGCTACGCGCCAACTTCACAGACCTGACAATATATACCATCTGAAGACTTCAACTGTTAACATATGAATAGAAACAATCGTTAGAATATATATTTAAAAGTATTAATTACATGCACTTCTATTGAAATATTGAAAATATATCATCGAAGAAAATGCATTACAGTCTTACATTTACATTATTTCTTTAACTGTTTCGAGCATAAACATTAAGAGTGATGACACTGCTCGTAAATATATTTTAAGGTTTATTCATCTTAAGATTTTAAAACTATTGCAACAAAATAAATCATGGTTGCATAATGACGTACAAATATCTGCATGTCAAAAGCTAGTGTGTGCTCTTCTATAAACATGGATGTTTTTAGATATGTTTTACATTACTCATAGTGTTCTTTACATTTTTACAGCAATGTTTATGTTTTACAGCTGGCGTTTGCAATATGACTTCTTCTCGGCGATATATCACCATTTTGTGTCGATTCGCCGTAAAACCCAACTCACTCACTCACTCTTCTATAAACAATGGAAATCAGCTTGGATAAAGTGGACCATAATATCTGGACCATAATATCTCAACATGTATAAATAATCACTAGCCGAACAATAAATAAGAGTGCGTGGTACTTCAATTTTTTAAATCACTAAAGGCAGTCGGATTTAGACAAAGAGAGCCATTTAAATTTAGTTACTACCATATTTTATTGTAAATATACGAAAAGCAAAACTATTGAAAATCCAATGTCCCATGTTGATCTTCCGCGATCGCTATAAACACTGTCAAAATAATGTTATGGCAATTTTAAACACAAATTTCATAATAAAATTTAACGAAACCGAGAAAAAGGCCGACGTGAAAGTATTGGAAATCGTCCGATGTGTGACAAATGAAAATGCGAGTTGTCAAAACACTTTCAATAAATATTAGAATTCGGTATCAAATTTACGGAAATCTAAAATCATCAAGTTACATCGCGCGACCCTTTCGAGTGTAATATTTGATCAATGAACAGTGTAAACAGAAATGAACGGATGCCCAATTTTTTCATTATACATATTTTTTTGTTTTCCGTTTTACAGGAGTGTATGAACTTGTTTGATCGCGTGCGGACTGAAAAGAAATTATTTTGACTAGGAACGCATAATTAAAATAGAAACGTAACGCAATGTAGTAATTTTCGTGTTAAAATATTTGTTTGGTCAAATTACTATTCAAAAGAAGTAAAACAAATTTATTCACTGCTTCCTTTGATTTTTATTTTAGAGAAATAAGTACATACAAATAAAATTTCATAACTGTTGAGCAAAAACAATTTTTAAAATTAAAACGTTGACAGTTCAAACTTTACTTGATTTCAGAAACAATATACGATAGAATAAAAACAGACTGATTTTGAAGCAAAAAGTATAAAAAGTAGCAATTAAAGCAGAGAATAATAAAATAAACCTTGATCTGATAAGCCCTGGATATCACAATGAGAATTTATAGGACTAGCAAGTGAATAAAAAAATTAACTTTTTCAAAATTTCGAGCCCATACAGGGATGTTTAAGCAATAAAAAAGTGAATTCTTAATGGGAAGTAGGATATTAGACTATGTAGTGCTATCATGTTTGTGCTTCCATGTAGTTATTGCGGAGTTCAAGGGGACAAACAGGGCCGAGGAACAAGGTCAGTACACATTTGTTTAAATGATAATAATAATAATAATCTTCATCATCATCGTCATCATCACTATCATGTCGTTGTTGTCGTAATTGCGATCGTTGTCGTCGTGGTCATCATCATTATCATTATCATCATCGTTGTCGTTATTTCTTCGTAATCATCATGGTAACAATTATGATTAAAATAATAATAATAATTAATAATGATAAGACCATCTTCGTCGTCGACATTATCATCATCACCATCATCATCATCATCATCATCGCAGCCACCATAAACATCATACTCTTCATATTAATTACTGTTGTTGTTGTCGTCGTTAGCCTTTCGTGTACTAAAATGTTCAAAAGTGTAGCGTATAACGCAAAAGATATTCAAAGCTTGCATCTTTTTCATTTTATTAACAAGTATTAAAATAAACCTACACAGGGGTCAGTATATAGGTTTATATAATTTCTAAATACAAGAAAACGCAAGCTTTATGATTAACCTTGAAAGCAATATCATATTTTTCTAAAGTATCTTTTCGCTTTTATTGCTTAATTGAGATTGTTTGGCCATTTTAGAAGACTAAAATGGATGTTGTTCAATGAGCTGGCAGCGAAAATCAAGAAAAATAAACAAAAGTATCAAATAAGTTACATTCTTACTATCTTCACATTAAATAGTCTGCAAACAAAAGTAAAGTGGAAGCTGTACGTTACGTCAAAATGAACAATCAGAACACCATACTCGTAAGAGCTGTTAACATGCACCCTGTGCAAAATTTGCGTAGGGCATACTTTGCGCAAATAGCTGGGTCTAGCGCGTGTTAATCACATTTGCGCGTACGCGAATTTTGCGATGGTGTGTTTTTGTCATGTGAACCAAAAATAAAAATATACCGTGCGCATAATTTACGTTTAGAAATTTTATTTGGGATTCAGTTTTAATACATTCGATTTAAAAAGAACTTTATAATATTGAAAATTCTACTATAGAACATGTTATCATTTTATTGTTTTACTTCCATTTATTGAAACAAAAAATGATAAAAATTTGAAGTCTAGCTTCACGTGTAGTCTTGTCAAATTAACTCAATCAAATGATACTGAAGAGAACAGTTATATATGTTTAAATTACATATTAGGACTATTCAGCTGATTTTTTTCAAATTTTTAAAAAGAATTTAGGATCTTCGGTATTTGCTTTGTAGGGTTGGGTTGCCTGGAACGCAGGTTTTTAAAAAGCCTAATTTAAAATGATATACCACACCACACCATTCACTTGGAAATCAGTTTTATTAAAAGACTGTTTTAAAACTAAACGTTTGTTTAATGTGACGTTTATCTGCCAGCCAATAGGTACGGAAGTTTAAAGATGACCCTTTACATAAGTTATGTCGATTAACTGCAAAATTTCTGTCTGAATAACCAGCTTTATGTTAATAGTACTCGTGGCATTATTATTAAGTCAGGAGGCTTCAATGTTACCTATTTTTACTTGTTGTTTCCATCTCCATGGCAACAATATCAATATCATCATCCTGTCACTCGTTTTCTGTTCAACTTGACCCCACCCTCCCCTGTCGTAACTTTTGTAAATGAAAATCAGATAAAAGAAAAAAAACACAACAACGAAAATTGTCCTTACAGGAGTGCCTAATTTTCCCCGTTTATTGATATAATTGATGCAAAAAGTCATTTTTAAATTATCCTTCATTTTTCATTTTTCTTTTTGACTGGTTTTCTAATTTACCTTAAACGAAGCTTTCTATGTACAGAAAATACAATATGTCAAAATAAAATGTTAATTGGTAAAATTGGGAGTTATTATGTAAAACACACTTTGTTTAACAATATACTTTTTTACAATTGACATACCACATACAAAAGGTCTGGGTGGATTAAACATACAAGAATAAGTCGGTTCGTCCTAACCACTTTAGACTGAAAGGGGCATGCGTGACAAAGCAATAGCTGACAGACAGACAAAACAGTTGTTTGGAAGAATCTGTTTTTAAATAGATTTAAACAGATTTATTTTAAACTACCCTATTAAAATTTGCTACCTGAAGTAAATACCGTCTAAATAAACTTTTTTTTTTATCTTTCTCGATAATCCAGTCAGTGAGGATTTCCTAGTATAACGTATAGTTTTGGAATGGATTTATGTTAGTTTCGGTTTGGCTAAATATTTGCATGTAGTTTGGGCATGACTTTTTTTTATTTGCAAAGATCTTGACAGCATCAATTCATTCTGTATGCCCTTAGTCTGCAAAATGTCCTGTTACTATAAGACCGATCACATTTTAGGAAAGTTTATAATTGAAACAGTCGGCAAAACTAGCGCACATTATCATATTTTTAAACAGATAAAATCTGCGGATCAAATAAGTCACAGTTTACAAAATTTTGCGGTCGAATCACTTTCATATCGAAGAAAGATCGCCACACGCCCTTTTCCTAATTATGGTCTAAAGTACAAAGCAATACACAAAAAAGCATGATATGTATAGTATACATTCTATTCGAAACGACCGTAACATCTGCCGAAGTTCAGTCAGCCTTTTTCATATTTTTTTGAACGGAACCTTTTTTTCTCTTTTTAGGATTTATCAGGGTTTTTTGTTTTACTGCAGTGATTATCAAACTTTGAAATTAATTCAGTAAAGAAAAAAAAATAATGATAACAACGATTTTTCCGACACTGTTTCTGACCAGTGGCTTTTAAATGCATTTAGTTTTTTTCCGTAATTACAACTTCTTGGTGATGAAGTTATTATACCGTTACTATAGTACAAGTCTTTGGCTGATCTCATACATTTGATTTAACCCATTGCAACCATAATGCTTTTGAAATTTACTGCTGTTTTGTACTTTTTAAACCGAAGAATGGTTAATAACAGCAGTCCTTTAAGAAAGAAACATGATTCTCTTTTATTAACGAAGCTATTGTTGAAACTAAGGTCTCTCAAATTTCTTTTTCGCTTGATAAAGTTAAAAGAAACTGAGTCCTGTTTAAACAACTATCGTTACACTGAATATGTCTCCAAAAGGTACGGTGGCATATTTAGAACTTGAAGAAAAATAGAATAATTAACGTAACTGATGTTTTGCAAATGTTAAATTCTTAAACTTGATATTTTTGACATTTAGCTGTGCGCTTAAGTCGAGCTTGACAGAAGTCGGAGGCAGTGTGTTACTTTGTCTTCTTTATATTTAATAAGTTTCTTGAATGTTATTTAAGAAATAATGTATAGAAAAACTGTGTTTTAACGTTATTAATACACGGAAAGAGGTTATACGTTCGCGGAATAATTTCACGAGGGCGTAGCACGAGTGAATTATTCTGGCGGCGTATTACCGATTTTGAGTGTATTAATTCAAGTAAAACACGATTTTGCTGTATATTATTTCGATTCTGATATGCTCTTAATCTAAAACAGTAGATAAGATATAGCAGCGCTCTTTCCTTGTCGCAACAAAAACATTGACGTCATCGCACGTTAAGGAGGTAGGTTACCTTTATATTTGTATGTGCGCATGTCCAACCGGAAGCTAGCGTGACGATTTACGACGACGTTTACGACAAACTAAATGTCTTTGTATATTCATTCTTCTGAAAACAAATCATAGACCTGTCTTCGATCTGACGCTTTATGGTTTAATAATGCAGAAATAATGAATAAATTGCCGCAGAAACGCTTCAAAACAATGTTGCCTTAAAATGACGTCATTGACGTCATGACGTTACGTGTCAGTTACCGCGCAAAATTAACAGCTTTTATCTTGAAAGTACGTAATTCTGTGCATTTTCTTTATTCAAACTATTTTCAAATAACCATTATTTGCTGAAATATTTTTTATGAGTCTTTTGCTCTGAATAATAATCAATATTTTGCTTCTTTTATGTAGTTGTATTGAAATGTTATGCGGAATGTAAGAAAATGGATGATGGTAACAAATGTTATTTGGAATATAGTTGGGTGAGAGGTTACTTGTTACGGCCATTTTCAAATAAAAATCTAGCAGTTTGATTTGTAATACCTATTTTACAGGTTCCGTTGATAATTTGTTACTTATATACTAAAACTAAGATCTAAAATTGTTCAAATTTCAGTAGAAAATTGTGGTTTCTTGAATTGAATTGATGTTACCATGGAAACGAAGCCCGTGACCTATGTATCTGAATGTAAAATTCAAAAGCGTTGACACTAGTCTATTTAAGAAACACAGCTTCGGCTTTTTATTTTCATTTCAACAATATCCATGAGAATAATAGTAGCATGCTGAACGATTTTTCCATGAAAAATGCCAGACGAGGGGTACTGCTGTAAGTATTCTAAGCTTAGACATTTGTTTGAATAAATGCAGATAACACGAAAATATAACTTACGTTAGAAATAATATGTTTTAAAGCTACATCAACTAGAAAGATAATCTTATTCAATATTATTTTATAAGAAATTACGACAAAAAGCAAGATATAAGCCATTTTAAACATCTCTGTTGCCATGGTTACTTTAAACTTTAAGAAAAATAGTGTACCATGTATAGTGCTTGGTATTTTGCTAATAATATTACCCAAATATTCCATGTTGGTCATTAACAGAATGGCACTGAAGCCGTCGAAAACCCTATTTTTATACATAGTTGTTTAAAACTGAGAGAAAATGCGTTACCATGGAAACACGAGCCCCGCGACATATACATTTTAAGCTTATCTTAGAAAGCTAACGTGCATACTAGTAAAATTATAGATTATGTTGACTTCTACGGATATCAATGAAACTAAAATACACCGAAAAGTGTTAAATATCCGTATTTTCCTTCTTCTTTCAATACGAAATACCTTTGGATGGTCATGTTCTTCAAACCCGGATAAAAAATGAACTTGAAGGGACAGAGACAAACGAAACTGAGATTTTAGCAGTTAAAACTTCATATTACACGAAATACAAAAAGATGCTGCGGTTCAACTAATCTGAATTTACCCTTGTAACAAGGTAACCTACCTCCTTAACGTGACGTTATTTTAGCGTAAGCGTGTTTTAACTGAAACAACGTATTAGAATGTTGCTTAATTACAATATATTGCTCGAAACCACGACATTAGATAAGACTTTGATATAGAAAACAAAAAGACAAGGTTTGTCAGAATTATTTTGTTGATCATACAGGCATGGCTCGAAATGCCAAATTTGCTATTCGCCATGATTACTACTTAAAGCATTATTTATTAGTTTTTTTTTCTAATTTGTCGAATTTGATTTAAACCTCAATTTCATAGCATCATGATATATACAATGAAAATGGTAAGGATTTTGCTGGACCGATTTTTAAAATTTAATCTCTCAAAGAACCACAGTTCGAAGTTGATTACATGACACTTGTTCAGAATTATTTCGCCTGCAACTTTATTGCTATTATATTTAAAAATAAATTAAACTTCAAGTCTTCCAAGTCCGCAGAAAAAAATACGTAAAAGCGTTACTTCCGGTGTAATAAAACACATTTTTTTTTCAGTTTGTATAGCAGTAATTCGGTCAAAGATGTGCTTCCGTTGTGTAGTCGAAAAAAATCCCTAATAAATAGATCCTAATTTTTACATTTTCGCACATTTGCGCGTAAACCGGGGCCAAAAAGGCATTATTTCACTCTTGGAATGTATTCTACATAAAATAAGACACCTTTTCATGCTTATATTCGCATGTTTTCGAGTTGTTTACTTGAAAGCAAAAGTAGGGTGTTTATTCTGCGGACCGCTTTCTGAAATGAGTCAAGATGAGGGTGACTTGCATTTCACTGCATATTATTCAACATCCCCTTTTCTTTTCGTTTTCTTGGAGCAAACATATGGATATCCTGTGGAAAACAGGTCTACGACGGAGTGAAAAATTAGAAACTCGGAAGTAGCTGAATTTTATATTAAACAAAGAACAATTTCTTTTATTGGTATATAGCTTCGAGGATTTTAGACAGAAGAAAATTGAAGAAAATGATTGCGGACACGCAGATATTTTGTTAAGATACACCTGGTTTACAACAATTAATTTGATACACTTTTTCTCTAAGAAAATGGTGAAATATACAAAATTCTGTAGACGCATGTATGTAAAACATTGGGATACATGTTGGACATTTTTGCGTAACTTATCTTACTGCAGTGCGCCCCGCCCCAATCATCAGCACAAACGCACATAAAAAGACATGATTTAGTTTACAGAAGAGCGGAAGGTGACTGTTTGAAGACTTCTAAAAGTTCAAACATGATAAAATTGGTGTACAAATATTTGTATTTCCGAATTAAATTACATGTATAGATTTTCTATATTTCTAGTAACTCGCGCAATTTCAGTCAATTCCTGGCCTCTTCAAATGTATACAACAAAAATGTAATTAAATCGTTCCCATTTTACAATGTGAAATTAAACGTCAATGGGGTAATCAGCTAAACATAGATCCCGCTATTTGTTTTCTATTGTAAAGGAATGTAACGTTTTAAAGTAAACTGATAACATTCCATAATAATAACTGCAAACTACATTGATCATATTGCTATTACATTTACGCCATCTCAATAGTATGGGAAAATATCACTATAATTTAAGTTCACCTCATGCCGTAGATATTTTACTTTAGTTGTGAGGATAGGTCTGAGCTTACTAACATTTCAAAAATTTCTTTTGCGTTTTAATTAGGACAGCATAATTACTTTAAAACCGAAACTTGCTATTTTAGGGCAGTACAATAGAATGATGTAGTTAAACAGAAGTACAAAGTACAAATGTCCAATAGGTAAAGCCGCGCCCTCTTAAACCGAACCATTCAGTTTTGCACATATACAAAGCAAAGAACAAATAGGGGCTTCACCTTGGAACGGTCAGCGGTAAAACACAACTGGGGAGATTACTTTGTGTGTACCAAACCTCTCTCATACCACAGATGGAAGTAACGTATCTAGGATACAGTATGGGTCTTTTTGGCATTTTTTTTCTCAGAAAACATTGTCATTATAATAAATTTAAGTGTATATGGCTCATGGACCCGGCATACAGTATCCTAGATACGAAACTTTCGCCTGTGTCTCATACATCCCATTATTTTCCAAATGAATTAGGATAAAACACGATCAGCAGGGTATATGTATGGATGAGTGCGCACAAAATGCATAGAAAACAACAACAAAGAATGAGGGAAAAACGAAACAAATAATTAATGACAGTTGCGTTCAGATGCAATAATTAAAAATATTCACTAGTGTACTCTCCAAATTTACAGGGCAGTTCAAATAGAAGTCGTCACTCATATCACATATAAATTACTTAACAGGTAGTCACAAAAGGCACGGTATGTGAAACACAGTCGAAACCTTCATGACTTTTCAGTGTTTGATCTTTGCAAAGTGACAGCATAGTATAAGACAAGACAAGACAAGACAAGACAAGACAAGACATGACAAGACAATTTTATTGCAAATCATATAGGCTTAAAAGCCCATCACGACATAAATATTACATAATACAAGACATACAGCAAACAGTGGTGAACATCACGATATAATAGTTACTGATAAAGAATTATATAACATGAAGACGAGCGACATAGAAGACAAAATCACAACCAAAATACACACACAAACAAACAAACAAAAACGGAGAAGGTCATCATGTACATGTACTATTATATTTTATGCAATAAGTACCGTCAATGTTTCACAAAAGCATAGATTACCGCTCCTGGTTACATAGGCAGTTCTGCCATATAGGATTCTCTTCAAACTGTGAAATATTTAAAGGTAGTCTTTTATATTCAGGGCCAATTGTATGGAATTGTTTGCTAATAGAAATCAAAACCTCATTTTTAATTTCCATGTTTTAAATTTAACTGTATAAAATGGATCGATGGATGAATGCATTTTAATGCTAACTACATTTCATGTCTTTTGTTTTATGCATGTATAATTTCTTTGATTTCTGTTAAATATGTATTACTAGGATCATAATACTGTTCATTCCAGTCCTAAGAGGGCCCCATGGAAGATTAGCTTTGCTAAATGGTTCTAGTCCTAAGAGGGCCCCATGGAAGATTAGCTTTGTTAAATGGTTCTAGTCCAAAGAGGGCCCCATGGAAGATTAGCTTTGTTAAATTGTTCTAGTCTAAGAGGGCCCCATGGAAGATTAGCTTTGCTAAATGGGTTACCCTCTATAAATAAGAAATTTACTTACTTACTTATTTACTTACTTACTTACTTCTTAAATGGCTAAATTACTTTTAATCGAACATATATTATTCGTAATGATAAGGGAAAGAGAGAGAGAGAGAGAGAGAGAGAGAGAGAGAGAGAAAGAAACACCTGGGTTCTATTTTCTGAAAATGTTAATTTCAACTTTCGTTTACATTTTCGCAAAACGTTTTGGAGCCATTTTTCTTTCATAAAAAGACTGAATTATAGATCGCTATAATGAAACACGCCGCCACACGCTTCCATATTTGTTTATAGAATTTTAGGAAATGCGATAATTCTGCTCACGCCCACGCGAAAAGCATTTTTAAACGTGTTGTTCAATGAGAAATTTTACATTAACGGTGTAGTTATTCTTAAATTCCATTTTTTTTTTTGGTGGAAGAAATTAGTTTTTCCAAATGTATCTGGTGTCATATTTTGGGAAGAAATATAATAAAAAAGAAACATGAAATATCTGTTTCGCGTTCGATTATTTTGAACCATTTAAAAATGCGACACACGAGCAGAGTGTTGTCTTATCTATGTCTAAAACTTATTTTGGCGTTTGAATAGTTTAAGGAATTCATTTTTTTTTGCGATGTTCGAAACAGTCTTTTCTTTAAGTCCGTTCGTTTAGAATTCAGTTACATATCATTGAATTGCGGTCAATGTAACTGATATCCTCACCTTTTTATTTGAAGTGGTAGACTACTTTAGCGACTATCCTGTTATTTGCGGCGTTCAAGTTCTACAAATGTACACTCATGATAAGGTCACGAAGGTATTTTGGTGGTCAAATTCAATACTTAAATAGTGTAAGTGTCATGTCTAAATACTAGCCGTGCGATGCAACAGTAGATATATTAACTAAGTAAATATTTCAGATTCTTTTATTAATTTACATTACATCAATTTATTTACATGTATAATATTTGCACCGCACATTTTCGACTCTTTAGCTCCCTTAATATAAAAGCGAAACCCTACGGAGCTTTTAATAAGAACAATATTCAAACAGTCGTAGTTATTAACCTTGGGCGGTGACTTCTGAGGATAAAGCCACAATTTCAAGCATCAATTTAAATATCTTTTGACATCTTTCCTTATGATGGGTGTCGTCACGGTTTACCGTTTCCGTAATATGAAACTAAAATATCTGAGATGGAAACAAACAATTGACTGAAGCATTTTAAAACATTATGTGCTTTGAGGGACAGCCTGGCCAATCAGACTTCATTTATATAGATGACTTTTCAGATTGAAGACTCCCTATAGGTAAGACACACATTAACGAACGCAAGAATAAATGAATATTTTTTCATGCGCAGCATCTCATCTCTTAATATCGTTAACGAAGTTTTGAACGCGACGGCACATATTAATTAATATGATTTCTTGCATACCAGACGGGGATTTCCGGTATTTTTACCGGTGCTGGAAAAATCCATCTTACACCGTGTAAGATGACTCACGTGCTTTAAATGACGTATTACGAACTACATATATGTAGAAGATTTATGTAGTTATTTATACTTTATTTCGAAAAACGGAATAAAAATCCAATACCTTGACAGTTCCTCTTTGTTCCTGATAGTATATTTCTCGATTCGAAATACGTTATTTTATCAAATATTCATAACGTTACGCTGGAACTGATAAAACAAAACCGGAACTAAACATTGTTGTTTGTCTTTGAAACGTCATGACGTCTTTCCTTTTTACGGACGTTGATTTCCCGCGCTTTGTTTAAATACACTGCTATAAGAAATAGTTCTAAAAAGAAAGCCGTTCGACTGATTTTATTTTTATTATTATATCTTGATATCGGTATGCAAGAAAAAGATTCTGTCACTGGTTATAGGTGCAGATGGAAATATCCGGCTCTCGGGTAACTGTTTAGGCGGTAACTCGGTAGGAACCTCTTTACCGCCTAAACAGTTACCCTCGAGGCCGGAAATTCCCATCTGCACATATAACCAGTGAAAGAATCTTATAATCTCAAAAGAAATCATACATCCTATCAATTTTACTCCTGATATGAAATTTACATGTAGATATGGGAACTATTGACGTTTGGGGTTCTATTGAGGCTCCTGAAATGACGCAATTTGTACTACGGGTTCATGTTTTTTTAGGCCTTTCAAGCCGCTTTCAGTTTCTATAATCTTAATTATTAATACATGTCCTTAAATTTCGAATGCTTAAAATGTATGGATAGTTACAGATATTATTCTGTAAACGTATAAAATGGACTAAAACATGTTACGGCATTACAGATGATAGTCCTGTAGTTTGTGGACTTGTGTGAGAAATCTGTAAGAAAGACAGAATGATTTATTAAAGAAAAAGCGAAAGATGTCTCTGTTAGAACCACAATTTCATATGTATGTAACGTCCAGTCAGATGGGATAGAAATGTTGAGTTACAGAAAACGAACGAGTTATCTGTCATTTCCTTACAAGAACTTGGCTTCTAAGATCATTTTTTTTCCCCAATAATGTTTGGCAATAACCTTGTGTCATGTGTTTGCCTCTAACATGCCATAAAATATCACAGTTTTGCAAAAATATTGACCGCGATTTATTACTCTGTGCTGTAATTATACTAAGAGTTCAGATTAAACTTAACTTTTCATGGTAGAGTCTATTTTACATCCCATTTCGACCCTGGACGGGGGTGGGGACGGGAGGCGTAATTACAAGGTTACAAGGGGCTCTGAGGGCATGCCCACTTGGATGAATCTTTTGTTTTGAAAATATATACTGTTATTCCTCAAACTTAATATTTGATGTAATGTCATCTCTTAGAACAACAACAAAAAAAAAAAAAAAAAAAAAAGAAAAAAAGAAAAAAAAGAAAAGTGATTTCACCAAACCATAAACATTCACATTCCGGATCTTCCATACATTTTTAAAATTGAACTATCCATCTACTTATTAATCTAATTCATTAATAAACTGAGTCGTAATATGACAAAGGTCATTTGTTATTTTGAATACAGAAGTAGGACCGAAATGAACAAAGGCCGAAATGTCTCTAGTTACTTAACTCTGAGCCCTCGCAAATATTATTGAAACCAGTAAGAAACTTTAAGGTTCAACATTTGTTTTTATTGATATTTTGTTGACCATATTGTTTTATGGAATAAATTTACTACCTTTAAATTGTTACACAGGCAATAATTGAGACAAGGCTATTTTTTTGCTTTACTTTTCAGTCTGTTTGTTAATGATTTAGGGCCACTGATTGGTGTATCTGTTAGGAGCGAAAAGATATAATTTCAGCTTATGGCAGATGGTACTTCTTTTTCGTTAGAAAATGGGAAAGATTTAGAGTTCATGCTGAATATGTTTAATAACAATAGTATGGCTGTGGATTCATGTAAAGGTTTAATAACAATAGCATGGCTGTGGATTCATGTAAAGGTTTAATAACAATAGCATGGCTGTGGATTCATGTAAAGGTTTAATAACAATAGTATGGCTGTGGATTCATGTAAAGGTTTAATAACAATAGTAGGGCTGTGGATTCATGTAAAGGTTTAATAACAATAGTAGGGCTGTGGATTCATGTAAAGGTCACATTGCCCATTTTAGACGAGTCAGTCATCAAAACTCCTTTCAATGACAAAAGAAAAATCTCGAAATCTCTGCATTTTGCTTAGTATTACTTATACTTTCTTTGGTATCATATCTCCTTGTTTATGCAAAATATTACCAAGTTTGAAGCAGTTAACACTTGAACGTACGACTATAGCCATTTTGTACGCGGATTTGATCACAGTTGGCAAGATAAATTACAAAAATTATCTTCTGCCTTCTTAGTCAAACTATTTGATTATAAAAGAAATACGCCTGGATTTAAAGGCACCAATTAAGGTAGTAATATACATATCTGGAGCTGCAGTGTGGTTATCTACTACTGAAAAGTTAACTTTATCTTTTTTTTTTTTTTTTTTTTTTTTTTTTTTTTTTTTTTTTTTGTTATCAGGGGAAGTAAATCACCTGTAACTTCTTCATTTGAATTATGAAAGTTACTTCCCTTGCCTAAGTCATAATTTATACGAACGAAAGTTGAGCATTCTGTTCTACAGATTCTCCATTTTTCTTTTGATTGGTAACCCAACTCTGTAATATATCTACAGTATTGCAGATAATGTAGTCATATTTGGTAATTTAAGTGTATATAGTTTGAGAGGATGGTGCTAATCAGTTTATGCCTGATCTGATCAGGGGTAATAATTGATATTTTACATCCAGTCTTTAAGTTGTGCATTTTTGTGCCAATTTTGCAATCACTTTTTTATGTAAATTTCTTATGGCAGTTTTTAGGCTTGCTCGGGTTAGATAGTTAAGTCAGGATTAGCACCATCAGCTCAAGTTTTTAAACTTAATTACTAGAGCAATTGTATATCATAGGTTTACTAAATATGTGAATATTGATAGTCTCTTATAATTCTGCTGAAGAATGGTCTTGCAAATTTTTTTAAAGTGTATAAACTATGGGTTTTTTTATGATTGTATAATGTATGCAAGAATGAGACTTTAATAAAGAATATATATATATAATTAAGCAACGTTTAAGAATGAGTCTCGTACGATTCGCCATAACATAAGTCTTGCGGTTACCTGCGCGTGTTCAAACATTATGATCTTTTTCTCAACATTATTCTAGAATCCGAGAAGCCTGCTGTATCATTGATAGAACGCTGTACTTAAATGCAACATGGCTTATGCAAACTCCTACACTGCTGATAAACCTTGCTCAAATAGCTAAAAAAAATCTGGAAAGCGGAAAACAACTTTTGTACAAACATAAAAGTCCGCAAATTTATGGTGAATTAATAATTCTCCCATATCTTATTTCTAGGCCAGCACAATAAATAGATAAATAAATAGTTCACGTGATAGCAGATGCAGCATCAAAAATTGTTTTTAAATGTGGGAAGCATCACTTAATTTCCTTTGTAAGCTGTACAATAGTCAGAAAAAATAAAGTTTCTTATGTTCTACTACGGTTTCAAAAATATATATGAGCCGTGCCATGAGAAAACCAACATAGTGGGTTTGCGACCAGCATGGATCCAGACCAGCCTGCGCATCCGCGCAGTCTGGTCAGGATCCATGCTGTTCGCTACAGTTTCTCGATTCAATAGGCTTTAAAGCGAACAGCATGAGCCTGACCAACTGCGCGATGCGCAGGCTGGTCTGGATCCATGCTGGTCGCAAACCCATTATGTTGGTTTTCTCATGGCTCGGCTCATATATACAGTACATTGTATATTCCGTATTTCTTCAGCTGTGACATGACAGATATTGTTGTTTTTATCTCCATGGTAACAATATCAATATCATTCGCATGTCACCTATTTCCGGGGTGAATTTGCCCCTTCAAATGACAATCAGATAAAAGTATAGAAAGAAACAAAAACCGTAACAACGTAAGTCATTCGGACAGAATGGGTAGGCAGAATTTTAATCAAACCTTTGATCGCTATAATTTGAGTTCTTTTCACTTAAGAGTTTTTCTTTCTGTAGGAATTTTTAATTTACCATAAAAACAATGTTTTCTATGCGAAGAAAATACAATACGTCCAAACTGAAATCTTAATTGTTAAATTAGAAGCGATTAGTACTTCAAACGTTGTTTAAGCATTATCAGTTTTACAACTGTCATACCATACAAAAGATCTTGGTGGGTTCACTTTAATGTGTCTGCATGTGCTATTATGTAATGCATGATAAAATAAGTCCTTGGCTGATAGCAATCTGTGAGCAAATCATTTATTTCAATTATCTTTTTTTTCTGTCAATTATTTCCTTAAATGTAAATATGGTATCTATGTAAATCTTGACTTGTTTGTTTTGGTCTTTGATAATCTGATCATTCATCATAGGTTATCATAGTCCCATTACTTATTAACGCAACCATTATTGAATTCAAAGTCTCAACTATCTTTAAAATATCGTTTCAAACGGGTTAAGTGGAGAAAACTTTTTTTACTAGAGGAGAACTATCAAATTTCTAAATGATATACATATATACCACGTAGAGATACAGCTGCTTTACTTTGAATAATTTAATTAAACCCGGTTTTATTTAAACAAATGGCGAAATAATAAAAAAAATCAATAGATCTGTAAAAGATTTGCTGTGTGTTGAAATGTTTCCGTAACTAGTCTGACAACATCCTCTTCTCACTGCACACACTGAGCCTCCACGGCCGAGTGGTAAAAGTCGCCGACTTCGATTTGTCCCTCACCGATGGGGGTTCGAGCCTCACACGGGGCGTTGAATTAATGTTAGGAAGCCATCCAGCTGGCTTAAGATAGTGTCTGTGTGTGTGTGTAAGGGTGTGTGTGTGTGGGGGGGGGGGGGGGGGGGGGGGTAACGTCTTTTTCAACAATTTTTCAGTCATATAAACGACGGTGTCTACTTGTAGCAGTGAGCACAATGCCCAACTTCATGGTGCTGCCTCACTGGAATATCACGCCGTAGACACGTGGCATGATACCCCACCCAGTCACATTATACTGACACCGGGCTGACCAGTCCTAGCACTACCCTCTTAATGCTGAGCGCCAAGCGAGAGTAGAATACGCTTATCTAGTACACACATATTTTACAACTGTCACTTTCTGTAATGACGACGCTGGCCCCGCGGAGATCGAGCCACACGACCTCCCGCACTTGAAGCGGACGCTCTACCACTAGGCTACCGAGGCGGTTGGCTTACGGAAGGCTGGTGGTTCTACTCAGGTGCTCGCCCATGATGAAATGCACGGACGGGCAATTGAGGTTATCCTTCACCATCAAAGCTGGAAAATCGACATATGACCTAGATTTGTGTCAGTGCGACGTTAAACCCAACAAAAACAAAACTAAAATCAGTATATACAGAGAAGAACTCCAAATTCTCTTTCTAACAGAGTTGCGAAGTCATTGAGCTAGTTTAATTTACAGAACATCAGAGAGCTAGAAGTGAACGATTCGAGAAATTTACAACAGTTCAAACATCATGAAAGCTGGAGCAAATATTTGGTTTCCAAATTTAATTTAATGTATAGATTTTTTCATATTTCTAACTCGCACTGTTCAATCGATACGTAGCCACTCATACTTATCTAAATTACGTTGAGAATCAAGAAGTTCAATGCGTTAATTGGCTGAATCCCACTACTTGTTATCTGTTGTTAAGTAAAGTAACGTTTTAATTAATAGCGGTAATTTTAATCTAAAACAATTATAATCGTAAAACCACGAACGTACAAAGAGGTTTCTATATTTGAACATCATCCTTACAACACCATCTTAAACTTTTATTGCAAAAATGTCGTTGCAGTTAAGGAAACCCATGCTAATTTTCCTGAAGGTACATTTTGTCATATCTAGACTTATTACGTAAACTTACTTGCATTGCAATGCTTGTATTATTCGTTCATGCTTTCGCAGCTTCCTATAGCATGCTGATTAAGTTCAGCACAATAAGATGGAGACATATTTCGTACAGCAAATACAATACTTGACCCACAATCCTACATGCTACCAGCAAAGATAACGTTATATTTTTATTGATTATTATCCCCCGCCGATGAAATCGGGAGGGGGGTATTGAAATAGCGTTGTCCGTCCGTCAGTCCGTCCGTCCGTCCGCAGCCATTTCTCAGTAACTACTTGGTAGAATTTCATGAAACTTGAAATAAACATGAATCAACATACTGCGATGATGCCCGTCAAGTTTTTTTTATTGGTCAATTTCCCTCAGAGTTATTGCCCTTGATTTAATAAAAAATGTCCGTCTGCAGCTATTTCTCAGTAACTAACAGGTAGAATTTCATCAAATTTGAAATAGACATGAACCAAGATACTGTGCTGATGCCCGTCAAGTTTTTTTTTTGATAGGTCAATTTCCGTCAGAGTTATTGCCCTTGATTTAATGAAAAATGTCCGTCTGCAGCCATTTCTCAGTAACTAGCAGGTAGAATTTCATCAAACTTGAAACAGACATGAACCAAGATACTGCGACGATGCCCTTCAAGGTTTTTTTCGATTGGTCAATTTTCCATATAGTTATTGCCCTTTAATTGTTTAAAAATCCACAGATCTGTACATAACAAACCAACCAATTGGAAGAATTTCATTAAACTTCTTTCATTCTTTTCCATGAACATTTATTATAAACATGTGATGTTGTGTACCTACACCTGGTCACCACCTTACCTTGGTCCCCCCAACCCCCCCTCCCCCACCCACATTTTTTTTTTATTTATTTTTTTTAATTTTTCATTTTTCATTTTCTATCAATATTTATAATCAACATGTAAACTGTTGTATCCTCCCCCCCCCCCCCCCCCAACCAGCCCCACCCAAACAAACCATTCATTTTCTTTTAATTTGATTTTGACTAATGAAATTATTTGCTTCTTGGTAACATTCTTAACTTTTTGCTGGATATATTTTTTGCCGTTCCTCAACTCTGACCCTTTCGGCGGGGGATTCCAATTCATCGAATTTGCTTGTTTTCAATGTGTTGGCAAGTAATTAGAGCAAAGGCAAAGTAAGACCATTAATCGAAAGAAAGGATCACTGTGGGACATCTCTGGGAAGTTAAGAAACCCATGTAGGTGTCGATAAAAATATACTCGACAGGTGAATCCCTAATATGCGTAGTGGCGTCAAAAACACGAAATATATTCACAAAAATGCTCGTGCGAAATATATAAAAAACTAACATGAAGTTGCGTTTTTAAATTTTGTAGATATTTAATAAACCTGAAGTAATTTCATAATATAACTGAACACGAACTCTTAACATTTAGGAATCGCCGGAAAAACGTTACTTTTAAAGAAAAGTTTCTACCTATAAATAGCCTACATGTTCTTTATTGCAATGTCAGTCTTTCTCTGTTGGTGTTTGCTAGGTCACCGGTGCGTTTATGTGCAGCATTTTCTTTTCAAATGTATATTGTGTCGTATGTTACGGAGAAATATAACAACTTTACGCATGCGATGTTCCCTCAAGAACGCTATTTCACACAAGACCCGTTTACCATGACCTCACACATAATGTTAAACATCGACTGTCTTGGTGTAAAGTTCAATTAATTTAAGGGTCTGTTTGATCGTAAACCAACCATACCTTTCATGATCCCGTCACTCCTCATCTATGTCCAATGTGATACTTATGTCTCGCTTTTGTAATCAAGAGGATAGTCTATTGTTACGACTATCCTATAATTTACCGCTTAAAAGAACTGCAAATATGTACAGATCATATGTCACGAAGGTGTTTGGCAAACACCTATTTTGTTCAAATACCTACTTTATGTTTTGAAAATCATTATAAGTCAATATTCAAATAGTATCACTGATATATCCAAATACTAGCAAGGCGGTGCAGCATTAGATATACCAAGTGAGCAAATATTTTAGATTTTATTACTAATTAAATTTACATCAGCATATTTACATATATAATATTAGCACTGCCCATTCTTGACTTATTAGTTCACTTCAAACGTACAAAGTAAAACGCTACCAAGTCTGTATGAAAACAGTCGTTGTTATTAACATAACACTTCTGAATTTGGGCGGTTATAAGCCAAATTTCAACCTTTTAAAAGGCAAATTTCGACATAATATGACTGAGTTCTGTAGCGGAGAAAATGCCAGACAATGTGCGACAGAGTACTCTTTAGATTACAAGTTCGTTTAGACTTATAAACGATATAATTCGTTCTACACAACTCAACCGGGTACAAACTGTTACGTATTTCAGTGCTCGGAGTAAGTCATGCAGATCGGCATTTTTCACTGTATCCATTTATGAGTTCAAATTATCACTTTTAGGTATATTAACTTCGCATAATAACCACTTGAATTTTAGTGCGAAATAAATAGTAAGAAATGTCATTAATGTTTTTGTGCCTTTTACACTTAATAAAGCTTCCGTTCATCAAAATCCTTGGCGGCTGAGGTCTCTCTACTGTATGGGGAACCACTGCTTAAGAGGTTGGCTGGTTCCCTTGCTGACAATATGTTTTAAAAAAGACTTTTTTTTGAAAAAAAAGTTTTTCCTTACTATTGCAGTTACCTGCACAATGAACGAGATACAAATAAGTATGGTAGGCGACAAAACGAAATGTGCTATAAAGCGGCACGTGTGCCAGCGCGACATAACAAATGTGCCCTAAATAAGTCTAGGCTTAACTGTTGAAGAAAAGGTGTTTGATTATCTCCCCTTAATGAATCGGCACTATTTGCCAAAGATCTGGAATCCACGATATTTTGTGTAAAACTGAATGATGCCATTTAGTGTCGTTAGTACAGATGTTCGCGATTGTCAGCGACTGGGCGAGTTAATATCCCAGTAACTACAACTGATACTGAACAAAAATTCACACAGTTCTTCATCATGTTGACGTATATTCAATGAATAATGACAGGGACTGACAGCGAGTTAGTAGCCTATCTTAAGGACACGTCACGGCTGAGATAGTTTAGCATTATTACAATACACAGTCGGTATTGAAATTGTGTTTCCAATACATGTGCTCATTAGATAAATCCTCAATATCTATGTGAAAATAAGGGATGTGTTTTGTATGATTGCAACACTGTGAGTTGCTCTAATTACTGACAAATGACTGAAACAATAGGAATTCGTACGAGAGATGGATAGACAAAACGAAAGTGAGGTAACAGTATATTCATTTATTGTTTTAATGTATGAGTTGTAAGCTACAATAAATTTATGAAAATCAAACTGGAAGTTTTAGTGTGTACCTTACTTTACATTCCACATTCATAGCTCTATTTGTGCTTGAAATTGCTTTGTTGAGCTCACCGACGTCACATATGAATGTCTATTGTTTTAGTTTATTGTCTGTTATAAAGGTATCAAATCTCAATATTAAGATATAAGAATTGTTCCTTTCTGGTAGACAAAGGAAACTATTTGGTTGAATCATAATATAACGGTTTTTGGAAAGAACTGAATATTCTTTGGTTTTTGTTATTCACCGGAAATTCAAAACGTGACATCACCTTAACAACTACACATATCATAACTTTAAATGAAACTTCACACATTTGTTCGCAATGATGATACCAAATGAATGACGTATAGGTTCCACAACACATGGTCCGAGGGTCAACACCCTTGACTTGTCAACCCAGATGTTTAGGGTTCGAATCCCGGTCCAGGTACTGGAAATTTCTGAGATGCTCTTGGGTGTCTCCCACCTAAGAGACCAGTGCTTGTTCTTCTCCGGAAAGATAGCTTTGCATGTATCGGTCTTTTCGCAAAGAGCTGGTCTAAATTAGCTGGACAGGCCTGTATGTAAAGTTTTACACTCTCTGTTTTGGGAGCTTTCTCTTCCTCTTTTCTTCTGGTCCAATCGCTACACGTGTCTGTGCTAGTAGAGGATGAATTTGGCTGCCTTTAAAAGCGCCTTTGAACGAGTACTTAGTATATGATGAAAAAAGGGCTCTTGAATACATTTTGTTATTTTGTTATTCATATCTAGAAGTCGAGGGGGAATATAGAAATGCTTGTGAGTCCATCTGTCTGTCTGCTCCCAACACACCAACTAACGGAAAAGCGAATGAATATTGTTTATTGTAATTTTAATTACTTTTGTTCCTTGATATTTTCACTGAGTATCCTACCAACGTTACTTCCCCAAATTTCCACCATATCCCGCCCCCTAATTCTTTTACTTTTAGTTTGATGCGTTTCTTCTTGATATTATCTGTTAGTATCCCGTCCCCCACCTCCCCCACTAAAAATCTTTTACATATAGTTTCATGTGTTTCTTGATAATGTCTCTTAATATCCATTCACTTCACCCCACATTACTCCCTCCGTAATTTTGTTGTTTTGGCTTCAGTTTAGCTTTTTAGTATCTTCATACTGTTAATGTTACTCGTTGTATCCATTTGCCGCCCATCCCCAATACACTTATGCATACCACCCCTCCCCTTTCCTTCCCCCAACAAATACAACACTTCTTGGTTTCTGTCACTTTTGTTTCATGGTATAGATCCGTGTTGCTTGTAATAAACTTTCACCCCACCTCCCTGCACTCATGCTTATCCCCGGCGAAGAGGGTATGATAATGGTTTCTAACTGTCCATCCATCGTTCATGCATCTGTTTGTGCGTTTATAGTATTTTTGTACGAAGCATCGGTCTAAAACCGACTTTGTTTAAACTTCAAATAATGATAGAGGATGTTGAGAGGAAGGGTTGTCCATAAATCATAACATTACCTTACTTACGTTTTGAATTGTCTCCCTTTATTTGATTTATTCCGGGGCATAATTCCAAAACTAGCAGAGGGATTTTATTAAAATGAGAGATGTTATTGCGTGATAGTGCACTGTACAAGAAATACAACTCTATAATGCTCTGTATTGCGGACTGTTTTTAGCTCACCTGAGCAATGCTCAGGTGAGTTTTTCTGATCGCTCGATGTCCGGCGTCCGTCGTCTGTCTGTCGTCTATCTGTCTGTCAACATTTAGCTTGTGTATGCGATAGAGGCTGTATTTTTCAACTGATCTTCATGAAGATTGGTCAGAATGATTACCTTGATGAAATCTAGGCCGAGTTCGAAAATTGGTTATCTGGGTTCAAAAACTAGGTCACTAGGTCAAAACAAAGAAAAACCTTGTGTATGCGATAGGGACTGTTTTTTTCAACTGATCTTCATGAAATTTGGTCAGATTGATTACCTTGATAAAATCTAGGCCGAGTTTGAAAGTGGGTCATCTGGGGTCAAAAACTAAGTCACTAGGTCAAATCAAAGAAAAACCTTGTGTATGCGATAGAGGCTGTATTTGTCAATTAATCTTCATGAATTTTGGTCAGAATGATTTCCTTGATGAAATCTAGGCCGAGTTCAAAAATGGGTCATCTGGGGTCAAAAACTAGGTCACTAGGTCAAATCAAAGAAAAACCTTGCGTATGCGATAGAGGCTGTATTTTTCTATTAATCTTTATGAATTTTGGTCAGAATGATTAATTTGATGACATCTAGGCCGAGCACGAAAACGGGTTATCTGGGGGTCAAAAACTAGGTCACTAGGTCAAATTAAAGAAAAACCTTGTGTATGCGATAGAGGCTGTATTTTTCAATTAATCTTCATGAATTTTGGTCAGAATGATTTCCTTGATGAAATCTAGATAAAGCTCGAATATGGGTCCTCTGGGATCAAAAAATAGGTCACTAGGTCAAATCAAAGGAAAAGCTTGTATATGCAATAGAGGCTGTATTTTTCAATTGATCTTCCTGAAATTAAGTCCAACATGATAACCTTAATGAAATATAGGCCGAGTTTGAAAATGGGTCATCTTGGGTCAAAAAGTAGGTCACTAGGTCAAATCAAAGAAAAACCTTGTGTATGCGATAGAGGCTGTATTTTTCAACTGATCTTCATGAAATTTGGTCAGAATGATAGTCTTGATGAAATCTAGGTCAAGTTCGAATATGGGTCTCGTACTCTGGGGTCAAAAATTAGGTCACAGGTCGAATCACAGAGAATACTTATTTAAACTCAAGATTTTTGCTCCAATTTTAATGATAATTGGTCAGAATATTTTTTTCCATGAAATCACTAGGTCAGACATGTTTACACTGTTATGGTGTGTTTCTCAGGTGAGCGACCTAGGGCCATCTTGGCCCTCTTGTTATTATATCCATCCATTTGATTCACTTGTAGCACTTTTGTCAGGAGCATAACTGGTGACACACATTGATAGAGGGCAGCGTACACAAATTACAACTCATTATCTTGCTTATGTTTTTGAATTATCTCCCCCTCATTAAATCTACTTTTCCAGATATAACTCATTAAATGCTAAAGGGAGTTTTCCTAACTGCATATTAAGGTGGAAGGCATTGGAAAAATGCAGTGTACAAGAATCTTTTGTACGTTTTGAATTATATCCCTTTATCTAATTTACTCTAAACACTTTTGTTAGTAACTTTTGATTCCAAAATTATGAAAAGCAATCTACATATATATTTTCATAAAACGACAGAAGACTGTAAGAGGACGAGCAGTATGCAAGAAACAACTCTATATTGCTTACTGTTTGAAATACCTCCCAATAGTAAATATACTTAAAATATTTGAAGTTTAATTTCATGAGCATAGCGAAAAACAGTTAAAGAACTGCAGTTTGTAAAAACCATAACACTTCCGTACATGTACACATTAAATGATAACACTCTTTCTCCTCTTTATTTACCTGTATACCTTCACCCATTTTACAGCCCAACCCCCATTTAAGTATTTCATTTTGATATATTTTTATTTTCACGTTATTGTATTTGTCAGTACTGTTTCTCATTCAACCGCTCAATCCCCAACATCACACACTCAAACAAACCCAGAATGTGCTCTTATTAAACATCTCATCTTTGTTTCGAGCGCCGTTGTTTGCAAACATCTCTTTTTATGACTATTTAGCTCTACAATCATAAGCGAAACTCGTTTGTCCGTTTTATGAAAAAAATGGCATGGTCTTAACTCTTGGAGAGTTTTTTAATTTAAAAATTAGTAAAACAACTAATTTTAATATTTTTCCATAATATATAGTCAGTCAGTAATTAAGTTTCAAAGGTTTCTTAACAAATATAGGATTAAATTCCCGATACCTAAATAATTTCTCTTTTATTGTTGTTGTACAATCGGGTGGCCAGTGCCGTTAATAAAGTTATGCTTTAGTTATTCAATTTGCTGGATTTAATTTAATACCAATACAATCATATTATTTAACAAGTTTATTTCTAATTTGTAGAATCCTACATCGTTCAAAAAGTGTGGAAAAATCGACGATTGCTAGAAACGAGCACCATCTCAAATACATCTCAGGATGGCTCATCGACCCCGAGCGAAACATCAACTGCGGACATACCTACAACAACATACATTATATCAACGACAGAAACAGCAACAACTACAAGCCTGACATCAACAGTAGACAAACCAATAACAACAGACATAATATCGACTACAGACAGAGTTACCATAACAGAGATTGGATCAACAGAAGTAAAATCAACCAGTGGCTCATCAACGACAACAGATTTACAGACAACACCACCTGTGATGTACACAACAACACCACAGTTTGTGTATAGCAATCCAACTCAATCAGCTACATTAATATCATCTATAACGTCTGAAATTACAACTATAGAGACACCGTTAACAAAAACATCAACATCCGAAGCTACAGATAGTGCAACAACTCCCATTTCTTCACCAGCAGTTTCAACTACAGATACTATTAGCTCTAACAGCGAGTCGACAACAGCTCCAGCAGCATCAACCACTGAGGAGGCTACCACGATATCTTCAACTACTGAAACAACGACGAGAATTACTTCTGAGAAACCAACATCTCAACCGAGTACCTCCTCGTCTACGCAGGAACTAACAACAAGCGATGGTTCAACTACTGAAGTGTCGACAAATGCTGCATCGACACTTTCGACGTCAGCGACTCTTACTACAGAGGCAACGAGTTCCACAACAACCTCTGATATAACGACAGAAGTCACAACCACATCGGCCACAACCACTGATATAACGACAGAAGGGACAACCACACCGGCCACAACCACTGCCACTGTTTCAGGTACTGGGGCTGGAAGCCCTACCAGTGAGTTGTCAACAACTAAAGCAGCATCAACAACTGAGGAATCTACCACAATACCTTCAACTACTGAAACAACGACTGGAATTACTCCTGAGGAACCAACATCTCAACCGGGTATCTCCTCGTCAACGCAGGAACCAACAACAAGCGATGGTTCAACTACTGAACCGTCGACAAGTGGTGCATCGACACTTTCGACGTCAGCGACTCTTACTACAGAGCCAACGAGTTCCACAACAACCTCTGATATAACGACAGAAGTCACAACCATCATCGGCACAACATGATATAACGACAGAAGGACAAACAACACCGGCCACAATCACTGCAACTGTTTCAGGTACTCGACTGGAAGCCCAAACCAGTGAGTGTCCACAACTAAAGCAGCATCAACCACTGAGGAATCTACCACAATACCTTCAACTACTGAAACAACGACTGGAATTACTCCTGAGGAACCAACGTACCAACCGAGTACCTCCTCCTCAACGCAGGAACAACAACAACGATGGTTCAACTACTGAACGTCGACAAGTGTGCATCGACACTTTCGACGTCAGCGACTCTTACTACAGAGCCAACGAGTTCCACAACAACCTCTGATATAACGACAGAAGTCACAACACACGCACACCACGATAACACAGAAGGAACCAACCGCACAACCACTCCCACTGTTTCAAGTACTGCTGCTGGAAGCCCTACCAGTGAGTTGTCACAACTAAAGCAGCATCAACACTGAGGAATCTACCACAATACCTTCAACTACTGAAACAACGACTGGAATTACTCCTGAGGAACCAACATCCAACCGAGTACTCCTCGTCAACGCAGGAACCAACAACAAGCGATGGTTCAACTAACTGAACCGTCGACAAGTGGTGCATCGACACTTTCGACGTCAGCGACTCTTACTACAGAGCCAACGATTCCCAACAACCTCTGATAAACGACAGAAGTCACAACCTACGCCAAACAACCATTGATATAACGACAGAAGGGACCACCACACCGGCCACAACAACTGCAACTGTTTCAAGTACAGCTACTGGAAGCCCTACCAGTGAGTTGTCCACAACTAAAGCAGCATCAACCACTGAGGAATCTACCACAATACCTTCAACTACTGAAACAACGACTGGAATTACTTCCTGAGGAACCAACATCCAACCGAGTACCTCCTCTCAACGCAGGAACAACAACAAGCGATGGTTCAACTACTGAAGCCGTCGACAAGTGGTGCATCGACACTTTCGACGTCAGCGACTCTTACTACAGAGCCAACGACTTCAACAACAACCTCAGATATAACGACAGAAGTCAAAACCCCATCGGCCACAACCACTGATATAACGACAGAAGGACACCACACCGGCCACAACCACTGCACTGTTTCAGTACTGCTGCTGGAAGCCTACCAGTGAGTTGTCACAACTAAAGCAGCATCAACCACTGAGGAATCTACCACATACCTTCAACTACTGAAACAACGACTGGAATTACTCCTGAGGAACCAACATCCAACCGAGTACCTCCTCGTCAACGCAGGAACCAACAACAAGCGATGTTCAACTACGAACCGTCGACAAGTGGCATCGACACTTTCGACGTCAGCGACTCTTACTACAGAGCAACGAGTTCCACAACAACTCTGATATAACGACAGAAGTCACAACCACACGCAACAACCATGATATAACACAGAAGGGACCACCACACCGGCCACAACCACTGCAACTGTTTCAAGTACGCTCTGGAAGCCCTACCAGTGAGTTGTCCACAACTAAAGCAGCATCAACCACTGAGGAATCTACCACAATACCTTCACACTGAAACAACGACTGGAATTACTCCTGAGGAACCAACATCCAACCGAGTACCTCCTCTCAACGCAGGAACCAACAACAAGCGATGGTTCAACTACTGAACGTCGACAAGTGGTGCATCGACACTTTCGACGTCAGCGACTCTTACTACAGAGCCAACGAGTTCCACAACAACTCTGATATAACGACAGAAGTCACAACCTTCGCAACAACCACTGATATAACGACAGAAGGCAACCACACCGCCACAACCACTGCAACTGTTTTCAGTACTGCTACTGGAAGCCCAACCAGTGAGTCGTCCACAACTATAGCAGCATCAACCACTGAGGAATCTACCACAATACCTTCAACTACTGAAACAACGACGGGAATTACTTCTGAGGAACCAAGATCTCAACCGAGTACCTCCTCGTCAACGCAGGAACTACCAACAAGCGATGATTCAACTACTGAAGCGTCGACAAATGCTGCATCAACACTTTCGACGTCAGCGACTCTCACTACAGAGCCAACGAGTTCCACAACAACCTCTGATATAACGACAGAAGTCACAACCACATCGGCCACAACCACTGATATAACGACAGAAGGGAGAACCACACCGGCCACAACCACTGCAACTGTTTCAAGTAGTGCTGCTGGAAGCCCTACCAGTGAGTTGTCTACAACTAAAGCAGCATCAACAACTGAGGAATCTACCACAATACCTTCAACTACTGAAACAACGACTGGAATTACTCCTGAGGAAACAACATCTCAACCGAGTATCTCCTCGTCAACGCAGGAACCAACAACAAGCGATGGTTCAACTACTGAACCGTCGACAAGTGGTGCATCGACACTTTCGACGTCAGCGACTCTTACTACAGAGCCAACGACTTCTTCAACAACCTCTGATATAACGACAGAAGTCACAACCTCATCGGCAACAACCACTGATATAACGACAGAAGGTAAAACAACACCGGCCACAACCACTGCAACTGTTTCAAGTACTGCTACTGGTAGCCCTACCAGTGAGATGTCCAAAACTAAAGCAGAATCAACCACTGAAGAATCTACCACAATACCTTCAACTACTGAAACAACGACTGGAATTACTCCTGAGGAACCAACATCCCAACCGAGTACCTCCTCGTCAACGCAGGAACGAACAACAAGCAATGGTTCAACTACTGAACCGTCGACAAGTGGTGCTTCGACACTTTCGACGTCAGCGAGTCTTACTACAGAGCCAATGACTTCCACAACAACCTCTGATATAACGACAGAAGTCACAACCACAGCCGCAACAACCACTGATATAACGACAGAAGGGAAAACCACACCGGCCACAACCACTGCAACTGTTTTAAGTACTGCTACTGGAAGCCCTACCAGTGTGTTGTCCACAACTAAGGCAGCATCAACCACTGAGGAATCTCCCACAATAAATTCAACTACTGAAACAACGATTGGAATTACACCTGAGGAACCAATATCCCAACCGAGTACCTCCTCCTCAGCGCAGGAACCAACAACAAGCGATGGTTCAACAACTGAACCGTCGACAAGTGGTGGATCGACACTTTCGACGTCAGCGACTCTTACTACAGAGGCAACGAATTCCGCAACAACCTCCATATCCGCAACAACCACTCATATAACGACAGAAGGGACAACCACACCGGCCACAACCACTGCAACTGTTTCAAGTACTGCTACTGGAAGCTCAACCAGTGAGTTGTCCACAACTATAGCAGCATCAACCACTGAGGAATCTACCACAATACCCTCAACTACTGAAACAACGACGGGAATTACTTCTGAGGAACCAAGATCTCAACCGAGTACCCCTCGTCAACGCAGGAACTACAACAAGCGATGTTCAACTACTGAAGTTCGACAAATGCTGCATCAACACTTTCGACGTCAGCGACTCTACTACAGAGCAACGTTCACAACAACCTCTGATATAACGACAGAAGTCACAACCCCATCGGCCACAACCACTGATATAACGACAGAAGGAACCACCACACCGGCCACAACCACTGCCACTGTTTCAAGTATGCTGCTGGAAGCCCTACCAGTGAGTTGTCTACAACTAAAGCAGCATCAACACTGAGGAATCTACCAAATACCTTCAACTACTGAAACAACGACTGGAATTACTCCTGAGGAACCAACATCCAACCGAGTACTCCTCGTCAACGCAGGAACCAACAACAAGCGATGGTTCAACTACTGAACCGTGACAAGTGTTGCATCGACACTTTCGACGTCAGCGACTCTTACTACAGAGCCAGACTTCTCAACAACCTCTGATATAACGACAGAAGTCACAACCACCGCAACAACCATTGATATAACAACAGAAGGACACACACCGGCCACAACCACTGCAACTGTTCAAGTACTGCTACTGGAGCCCTACCAGTGAGTGTCCACAACTAAAGCAGATCAACCACTGAGAATCTACCACAATCCTTCAACTCTGAAACAACGACTGGAATTACTCCTGAGGAACAACATCCAACCGAGTACCTCCTCTCAACGCAGGAACAACAACAAGCATGGTTCAACTACTGAACCGTCGACAAGTGGTGCATCGACACTTTCGACGTCAGCGACTCTTACTACAGAGCCAAGAGTTCCACAACAAGCTCTGATATAACGACAGAAGTCACAACCATTTCCGCAACAACCACTGATATAACGACAGAAGGGACAACCACACCGGCCACAACCACTGCAACTATTTTCAGTACTGCTACTGGAAGCCCAACCAGTGAGTCGTCCACAACTATAGCAGCATCAACCACTGAGGAATCTACCACAATACCTTCAACTACTGAAACAACGACGAATTACTCTAGAACCAAATCCAACCGAGTACCTCCTCGTCAACGCAGGAACACAACAAGCGATGTTCAACACTGAACGTCGACAATGTGCATCACACTTTCGACGTCAGCGACTCTACTACAGAGCCAACGATTCCAAAACCCAACCTCCAACATCGGCACAACCACTGATATAACGACAGAAGGGAAACCACACCGGCCACAACCACTGCAACTGTTTCAAGTATGCTCTGGAAGCCACCAGTGAGTTGTCACAACTAAGCAGCATCAACACTGAGGAATCTACCACAATACCTCAACTACTGAAACAACGACTGGAATTACTCTGAGGAAACAACATCTCAACCGAGTACCCTCGTCAACGCA
Organism: Mercenaria mercenaria; assembly: GCF_021730395.1. Lineage (NCBI taxonomy): Eukaryota > Metazoa > Mollusca > Bivalvia > Venerida > Veneridae > Mercenaria > Mercenaria mercenaria. Next base: position 94,812,204 of record NC_069364.1, read on the forward strand.
GGAACAACAACAAGCGATGTTCAACTACTGAACCTCGACAATGTGCATCGACACTTTCGACGTCAGCGACTCTTACTACAGAGCCAACGACTTCTCAACAACCTCTGATATAACGACAGAAGTCACAACCCATCGGCAACAACCACTGATATAACGACAGAAGGAAACAACACGGCCACAACCACTGCACTGTTTCAAGTACAGCTACTGGAAGCCCTACCAGTGAGTTGTCCACAACTAAGCAGCATCAACCACTAGGAATCTACCAAATACCTTCAACTACTGAAACAACGACTGGAATTACTCCTGAGGAACCAACATCCCACCGAGTACCTCCCTCAACGCAGGAACCAAAACAACAAGCGATGGTTCAACTACTGAACCGTCGACAAGTGGTGCATCGACACTTTCGACGTCAGCGACTCTTACTACAGAGCCAACGAGTTCCACAACAACCTCTGATATAACGACAGAAGTCACAACCACATCCGCAACAACCACTGATATAACGACAGAAGGGACAACCACACCGGCCACAACCACTGCAACTGTTTCAAGTACTGCTACTGGAAGCCCTACCAGTGAGTTGTCCACAACTAAAGCAGCATCAACCACATGAGGAATCTACCACAATACCTTCAACTACTGAAACAACGACGGAATTACTCCTGAGGAACCAACATCCCAACCGAGTTACTTCCTCCTCAACGCAGGAACAAACAACAAGCGATGGTTCAACTACTGAACCGTCGACAAGTGGTGCATGACACTTTCGACGTCAGCGACTCTTACTACAGAGCCAACGAGTTCCACAACAACCTCTGATATAACGACAGAAGTCACAACCACATCGGGAACAACCACTGATATAACGACAGAAGGGACCACCACACGGCCACAACCACTGCAACTGTTTCAAGTATCTGCTACTGAAGCCCTACCAGTGATTGTCCACAACTAAAGCAGCATCAACCACTGAGGAATCTACCACAATACCTTCAACTACTGAAACAACGACTGGAATTACTCCTGAGGAACCAACATCCCAACCGAGTACCTCCTCGTCAACGCAGGAACCAACAACAAGCGATGGTTCAACTACTGAACCGTCGACAAGTGGTGCATCGACACTTTCGACGTCAGCGACTCTTACTACAGAGCCAACGAGTTCCACAACAACCTCTGATATAACGACAGAAGTCACAACCACACGCCCACAACCACTGATATAACGACAGAAGGACAACCACACCGGCCACAACCACTGCAACTGTTCAAGTACTGTACTGTAAACCCTACCAGTGAGTTGTCAACAACTAAAGCAGCGATCAACCACTGAAGGAATCTACCACAATACCTTCAACTACTGAAACAACGACTGGAATTACTCCTGAGGAACCAACATCCCAACCGAGTACCTCCTCCTCAACGCAGGAACCAACAACAAGCGATGGTTCAACAACTGAACCGTCGACAAGTGGTGCATCGACACTTTCGACGTCAGCGACTCTTACTACAGAGCCAACGAGTTCCACAACAACCTCTGATATAACGACAGAAGTCACAACCACATCGGCCACAACCACTGATATAACGACAGAAGGGAAAACCACACCGGCCACAACCACTGCAACTGTTTCAAGTACTGCTACTGGAAGCTCAACCAGTCAGTCGTCCACAACTATAGCAGCATCAACCACTGAGGAATCTACCACAATACCTTCAACTACTGAAACAACGACGGGAATTTCTTCTGAGGAACCAACATCTCAACCGAGTACCTCCTCGTCAACGCAGGAACCAACAACAAGCGATGGTCAACACTGAACCGTCGACAAGTGTGCATTGACACTTCCCGACGTCAGCGACTCTTACTACAGAGCCAACGATTCAACAACAACCTCTGATATAACGACAGAAGTCACAACCACATCGGCCACAAACACTGATATAACGACAGAAGGGACAACCACACCGGCCACAACCACTGCCACTGTTTCAAGTACTGCTGCTGGAAGCCCTACCAGTGAGTTGTCCACAACTAAAGCAGCATCAACCACTGAGGAATCTACCACAATACCTTCAACTACTGAAACAACGACTGGAATTACTCCTGAGGAACCAACATCCCAACCGAGTACCTCCTCCTCAACGCAGGAACAAACAACAAGCGATGGTTCAACTACTGAACCGTCGACAAGTGGTGCATCGACACTTTCGACGTCAGCGACTCTTACTACAGAGCCAACGAGTTCCACAACAACCTCTGATATAACGACAGAAGTCACAACCACATCGGCAACAACCACTGATATAACGACAGAAGGGACAACCACACCGGCCACAACCACTGCAACTGTTTCAAGTACTGCTACTGGAAGCCCTACCAGTGAGTTGTCCACAACTAAAGCAGCATCAACCACTGAGGAATCTACCACAATACCTTCAACTACTGAAACAACGACTGGAATTACTCCTGAGGAACCAACATCCCAACCGAGTACCTCCTCCTCAACGCAGGAACAACAACAAGCGATGGTTCAACTACTGAACGTCGACAATGGTGCATCACACTTTCGACGTCAGCGACTCTTACTACAGAGCCAACGAGTTCCACAACAACCTCTGATATAACGACAGAAGTCACAACCACATCCGCAACAACCACTGATATAACGACAGAAGGGACAACCACACCGGCCACAACCACTGCAACTGTTTCAAGTACTGCTACTGGAAGCCCTACCAGTGAGTTGTCCACAACTAAAGCAGCATCAACCACTGAGGAATCTACCACAATACCTTCAACTACTGAAACAACGACTGGAATTACTCCTGAGGAACCAACATCCCAACCGAGTACCTCCTCCTCAACGCAGGAACAAACAACAAGCGATGGTTCAACTACTGAACCGTCGACAAGTGGTGCATCGACACTTTCGACGTCAGCGACTCTTACTACAGAGCCAACGAGTTCCACAACAACCTCTGATATAACGACAGAAGTCACAACCACATCGGCCACAACCACTGATATAACGACAGAAGGGACAACCACACCGGCCACAACCACTGCAACTGTTTCAAGTACTGCTCCTACAAGCTCAACCAGTGAGTTGTCCACAACTGAAGCAGCATCAACCACTAAGGAATCTACCACAATACCTTCAACTACTGAAACAACGACGGGAATTACTCCTAAGGAACCTACATCCCAACCGAGTACCTCCTCTTCAACGCAGGAACAAACAACAAGCGATGGTTCAACTACTGAACCGTCGACAAGTGGTGCATTGACACTTTCGACGTCAGCGACTCTTACTACAGAGCCAACGAGTTCAACAACAACCTCTGATATAACGACAGAAGTCACAACCACATCGGGAACAACCACTGATATAACGACAGAAGGGACAACCACACCGGCCACAACCACTGCAACTGTTTCAAGTACTGCTGCTGGAAGCCCTACCAGTGAGTTGTCTACAACTAAAGCAGCATCAACCACTGAGGAATCTACCACAATACCTTCAACTACTGAAACAACGACGGGAATTACTCCTGAGGAACCAACATCCCAACCGAGTACTTCCTCCTCAACGCAGGAACAAACAACAAGCGATGGTTCAACTACTGAACCGTCGACAAGTGGTGCATTGACAGTTTCGACGTCAGCGACTCTTACTACAGAGCCAACGAGTTCCACAACAACCTCTGATATAACGACAGAAGTCAGAACCACATCGGCCACAACCACTGATATAACGACAGAAGGGACCACCACACCGGCCACAACCACTGCAACTGTTTCAAGTACTGCTACTGGAAGCCCTACCAGTGAGTTGTCCACAACTAAAGCAGCATCAACCACTGAGGAATCTACCACAATACCTTCAACTACTGAAACAACGACTGGAATTACTCCTGAGGAACCAACATCCCAACCTAGTTTCTCCTCGTCAACGCAGGAACCAACAACAAGCGATGGTTCAACTACTGAACCGTCGACAAGTGGTGCATCGACACTTTCGACGTCAGCGACTCTTACTACAGAGCCAACGAGTTCCGCAACGACCTCTGATATAACGACAGAAGTCACAACCACAGCCGCAACATCCACTGATATAACGACAGAAGGGACAACCACACCGGCCACAACCACTGCAACTCTTTCAAGTACTGCTACTGTAAACCCTACCAGTGAGTTGTCCACAACTAAAGCAGCATCAACCACTGAGGAATCTACCACAATACCTTCAACTACTGAAACAACGACTGGAATTACTCCTGAGGAACCAACATCCCAACCGAGTACCTCCTCTTCAACGCAGGAACCAACAACAAGCGATGGTTCAACAACTGAACCGTCGACAAGTGGTGCATCGACACTTTCGACGTCAGCGACTCTTACTACAGAGCCAACGAGTTCCACAACAACCTCTGATATAACGACAGAAGTCACAACCACATCGGCCACAACCACTGATATAACGACAGAAGGGACAACCACACCGGCCACAACCACTGCAACTGTTTCAAGTACTGCTACTGAAACTCAACCAGTAGTCGTCCACAACTAAAGCAGCATCAACCACTGAGGAACTACACAATACCTCACTACTGAAACAACGCGATTTCCTGAGAACCACATCAACCGAGTACCTCCTCTCAACGCAGACACAACAAGCATGTCAACTACTGAACTCGACATGTCACCTCGACTCCACTCTCTACAGCCAAGTCACAACAACTCTGATATAACGACAGAGTCACACCCATCGACACACTGATATAACGACAGAAGGGACAACCACCGGCCACAACCACTGCCTTTTCAAGTATCTCTAACCACCTTGTCCAATAAGCGCATCAACCACAGGAATCTACACAATACCTACTACTGAAACAACGACGAATTCTCCTAGGAACATCCAACCGAGTACCTCTCAACGCAGAACAACAACAGCGATGTTCAACATGAACCGTCGACAATGGTCATTGCCTTTCGACTCCGACTCTACTACAACCACGATTCAACAACACCTCTATAACGACAGAATCACACCATCGACAACCACATAACGACAGAAGGACAACCACACGCCACAACACTGCAACTGTTCAGACTGCCAACACATGAGTTGTCACAACTAGCGCATCACCACAAGAATCTACACAATACTTAACACTGAACACGACGATTACCCTAGAACAACTCCAACCGATACTCCCTCACCAGAACAACACAAGCGATGGTTCAACTACTGACCGTCGACAAGTGTGCTACATTTCGCTCCGACTCTTACTACAAGCCAACGATTCCACAACACCCTGATATAACGAAGAAGTCCAACCACATCGCAACACCATGATATAACACAAAGGACACACACGCCACAACACTGCAATGTTTCAGTACGCTACTGGAAGCTACCATGATTCCAAACTAAAGCAGCATCACCACAGAATCTACCACAAACCTTCACTACGAAACACCGAATACCTAGGAACCAACATCCCAACCGATACTCCTCTCAACGCAGAACAACAAACGATGGTCAACACTGAACCGTCGACAGTGTGACGACATTCGACGTCACGACTCTACTACGACACGAGTCCCACACCTCGATATAACGCAGAAGTCACAACCACGCCAACACTGATATAACACAGAGGACAACCCACGCCACAACACTGCAACTTAGTACTTACGAACCACCAGAGTCCACAACTAAGCAGCACAACCTAGAATCTACCACAAACCTTCACACTAACACAGAATTACTCTGAGGACAACACAACGATACCTCTCTCAACCAGAACACAACGAGTTCAACACTGAACGTCGACATGTGCATCACTTCGACTCAGCGACTCTTACACAGAGCACGATTCCCAACAACTCGAATAACGACAAAGTCACAACCACATCGCCACACCACGAATAACGACAGAAGAACCACACCGCACACACGCACTTTTCAATTGCCGGAAGCCCAGTGTGTCACACTAGCACATCAACATGAGATACACATACTCACACTGAACAACGACGAATCTGAGACAACATCAACCGGTACCTCCTCTCAACGCAGACAACAACAAGAGCAACAATAACGCGACATGTGATACATTCGACTCAGCGACTCTTACTACGACCAACGATCACACACCTTGATAAACGCGAGTCAACCACATCGCCACACACTGTAACGACGAGACACCACACGCCACAACCACTGCACTGTTTCAGTATGCTCTGAACCACCATGATTGTCCACTAGCCATCAACACGAGAATCTACACAATACCTTCAACTACTGAAACAACGACGGATCTCCTGAGGAACCAACATCCCAACATCTCCTCCACGCAGGAACACAACACGATGGTCAACACTGAACCGTCGACAATGGTGCATGACCTCGACTCAGCGACTCTTATACGAGCAACGATTCAACCTCGATAACGACGAAGCACAACCACACGAACACACTATATAACACAGAGGACAACCACGCACAACCACGCAACTTCAAGACGCTACTAACCACATGGTTCCACAACAAGCAGCATCAACCACTAGGAATCACCACAATACCTTCAACTACTGAAACAACGATGGAATTACTCCGAGAACCAACTCCAACCGATACACCCTCAACGCAGAACAACAAAACTGATGTTCAACACTAACCGTCACAATTCGACGAACTTCACACCTCGCAACTCTAACTCACAGAGCCAACGATTCCACAACAACCACTGATAATAACGACAGAAGTCACAACCATCACGCTACAACACTGTATAAACACAGAAGGAACCACACCGGCCACAACACTGCAACTGAATTCAATACCTTACTGAATGCCAACCAGGATTCTCCTACAACTAACACATCAACCACTGAACGAGACAATACACAGCTTCAACTACTGAAACAACGACGGAATTATCTGATGACCAACATCTAACCGAGTACTCCCTCGTCAATCCAGAACCAACAAAAGCATGGTCAACAACTGAACGCACAATGTGATCAACACTCGACGTCAGCGACTCTTACACAGAGCAACGAGTCACACAACCTCAGATATAACGACAGAATCAACCACATCACCTGACAACCATGATTAACGACGAAGGACAACACACCGGCCACAACCACTGCAACGTTTATATCTTCTGAAAGCTAAACCAAGGATGTTTCAAACTAAACAGCATAAGCCTGGAGAATCTACCACAAACCTTCACTACTGAAACAACGACTGGAATTTCCTGAGGAACCAAATCCAACCAGTAACCCTCCGCAAGCAGGAAAACAACAAGCAATGGATTCCAACTACGAACCTCGACAAGCTGCTTTCAGCACTTCTGAAGCACACTTTATCACAGCCAACGATCAACACAACTCTAATAAACGTACACGAACACACGGCAATTACCAAACCTGATATAACCACAGAAGGACACCACACCGGCCACAACCACTGCATGTTTCAAGTACTCTGAACTGACCCAAGTGATTGTCTCACTAAGCACTTAACCAAGGAATCTACCACAAACCTCAACTATGAAAACGATGAATTACTCCTGAGAACCAACTCCAACCGAACCTCCTCCTAACGCAGGAACAAACAACAAGCCGAGTCAACTACTGAACGTCGCAAGATGTGCATGACACTTTCACGTCAGCGACTTTATACAGACCACGATTCACAACAACCTCTAATACGACAGAACACAACCACATCCGGAACAACCATGATATAACACAGAAGGACCACCACACGGCCACAACACTGCAAACTGTTTCAGTACATGCTACTGAAGCCTACCATGAGTTGTCCACAACGAAGCAGCACAACAACCTGGAATTACCACAATACTTTCAACTACTGAACAACGATGGAATACCTGAGGAACCAACCAACCAGACCTCCTCCTCAACGCAGGAACCAACAACAGCGATGTTAACACTAAACCCGACAAGTGGTGCATCGAACTTTCACGTCAACAACTCTTACTACAAGCTACGAGATTCCACAACAACCTCGATATAACTACAGAAGTCACAACCACACGCATCACCAGTATAACGACAGAAGGGCACACACCGGCCCAACACTCAACGTTATAAGTACAACTCTGAAGACCACCAGTGAGTCGTCCACAACTAAACACATCAACCACGAGGAATCTACCACAAACCTTCAACTACTGAAACACGACGGATTACTCTGAGACCAACCCAACCGAGTACCTCCTCAACGCAGAAACCACAACAACATGATTCAACACTGAACCGACAAGTGTGATCGAGACACTTCGACGTCAGCACTCTTACTACAGAGCCAACAGTCCACTCAACTCTGATATACGACAGAAGTCACAACCATTCACGCACAACCACAGATTAACGACCAGAAGGACAAACCACAACGGCACACCACATGCCACTGTTTAAGACGTGCTGGAAGCCACACCACATGAGTTTCAATAAGCAGCATCAACCACGAGAATCTACCACAATACCTTCAACTATCGAAACAAACCACTGGAATTACATCGAGGAATCCAACATCCCAACCGAGTACCCCTCTCAACGCAGGAACCACAACGATGTCAACTACTGAACGCGACAAGTGTGCATCAACTTTCGACGTCAGCGGACTTACTAACAGAAAACGATTCCACAACAACCTCTGATATACAAACAGAATCACAAACAATCGGCAAACACTATAACGACAGAAGCAACCAACACCGGCCACAAACCACTACAACGTTCAAGACTGCTACTGGAACCTACCATGATTGTCCACAACTAAAGAGCATCAACCTTGAGAGATCTACACATACGTACAACACTAAACAACACTGAATATAACCAGGAACCAACATCCCAACCGATACCCTCTCAACGCAGGAACCAACAACAGCGAGGTTCAACACTGAACCGTCGACAAGTGCTGACACACTTCGACGTCACGACTCTACTACAGAGAACAGAGTTCAACAACAACCTATATAAGCAGAAGCACAACAAATCGGCCACAACACTCTAAACGACAGAAGGACCCCAACCGGCCACAACAACTGCAAGTTTTCAATAACTGCACTGAAGCCCACCAGAGTCGTCACACAACAGCACAATCAACCACTGATACCACAAACCGTCAACTACGAAACAACGACGGAATTACTCGAGGAACCAACATCCAACCAGTCCCTCGTCAACGCAGGAACTAACACAAGCGATGGCCCAACACTGAACCGTCGACAAATGAGCATCACACTTTCGACGTCAGCGACTCTTACTACAGAGCAACGAGTTCCACAACAACCTCTGATAAACGACAGAAGTCACAACCACACCGCAACAACCACTGATATAACGAGAGAAGGGACAACCACACCGGCCACAACCACTGCAACTGTTTCAAGTACTGCTACTGGAAACCCTACAAGTGAGTTGTCCACAACTAAAGCAGCATCAACCACTGAGGAATCTACCACAATACCTTCAACTACTGAAACAACGACTGGAATTATACCTGAGGAACCAACATCTCCAACCGAGTACCTCCTCTCAACGCAGAACCAACAACAAGCGATGGTTCAACAACTGAACCGTCGACAATGTGCATCACACTTTCGACGTCAGCGACTCTTACTACAGAGCTAACGAGTTTCACAACAACCTCTGATATAACGCAGAAGTCACAACCACACGGCCACAACCACTGATATAACGAGAGAAGGGACAAAAACACCGGCCACAACCACTGCAACTGTTTCAAGTACTGCTACTGAAAGCCCTACCAGTGCCACAACTATAGCAGCATCAACCACTGAGGAATCTACCACAATACCTTCAACTACTGAAACAACGACGGGAATTTCTTCTGAGGAACCAACATCTCAACCTAGTTTCTCCTCGTCAACGCAGGAACTAACAACAAGCGATGGCTCAACTACTGAACCGTCGACAAATGCTGCTATCAACACTTCGACGTCAGCGACTCTTACTACAGAGCAACGACTTCCACAACAACCTCTGATATAACGACAGAATCACAACCACATCGGCCACAACCATGATATAACGACAGAAGGACAACCACACCGGCCACAACACTGCACGTTTCAAGTACTGCTCTGGAAGCCCTACCAGTGAGTTTTCTACAACTAAAGCTGCATCAACCACTGAGGAATCTATCACATTAACTTCAACTACTGAAACAACGGCTAGAATTACTCCTGAGGAACCAACATTCCAACCGAGTACCTCCTCCTCAACGCAGGAACGAACAACAAGCGATGGTTCAACTAATGAACCGTCGACAAGTGGTTCATCGACATTTTCGACGTCAGCGAATCTTACTGCAGAGCCAACGAGTTCAACAACAACCTCTGATATAACGACAGAAGTCACAACCACATCGGCCACAACCACTGATATAACGACAGAAGGGACAACCACACCGGCCACAACAACTGCAACTGTTTCAAGTACTGCTGCTGCAAGCCCTAAAGGTGAGTTGTCCACTACTAAAGCAGCATCAACCACTGAGGAATCTACCACAATACCTTCAACTACTGAAACAACGACGGGAATTACTCCTGAGGAGCCAACATCTCAACCGAGTACTCCTCGTCAACGCAGGAACTAACAACAAGCGATGGTTCAACTACTGAACGTCGACAAGTGTCATCGACACTTTCAACGTCACGATTTACTACAGAGCCAACGACTCTCAACAACACTCTGATATAACGACAGAAGTCACAACCACATCGGCCACAACCACTGATATAACGACCGAAGGTAAAACAACACCGGCCACAACCACGGTAACATTTTCAAGTACAGCTACTGGAAGCTCAGCCAGTGAGTCGTCCACATCTAGAGCAGCATCAACCACTGAGGAATCTACCACAATACCTTCAACTACTGAAACAACGACTGGAATTACTCCTGAGGAATCAACATCTCAACCGAGTACCTCTTTGTCAACGCAAGAACCAACAACAAGCGATGGTTCAACTACTGAACCTTCGACAAGTGGTGGATCGACACTTTCGACGTCAGCGACTCTTACTACAGAGCCAACGAGTTCCACAGCAACCTCTGATATAACGACAGAAGTTCACAACCAATCCGCACAACCACTATATAACGACGAAGGACAACCACAACCGACCACAACCACTGCAACTGTTTCAAGTACAGCTACTGGAAGCCCACAGTGAGTTGTCCACAACTAAGGCAGCATCAACCACTGAGGAATCTACCACAATACCTTCAACTACTGAAACAACAACGGGAATTACTCCTGAGGAACTAACATCCCAACCGAGTACCTCCTCGTCAACGCAGGAACGAACAACAAGCGATGGTTCAACTAATGAAATATCGACAAGTGGTGCATCGACACTTTCGACGTCAGCGACTCTTACTACAGAGCCAACGAGTTCCACAACAACCTCTGATATAACGACAGAAGTCACAACCACAGCCGCAACAACCACTGATATAACAACAGAAGGGACAACCACACCGGCCACAACCACTGCAACTGTTTCAAGTATTGCTACTGGAAGCCCTACCAGTGCGTTGTCCACAACTAAAGCAGCATCAACCACTGAGGAATCTACCACGATTCCTTCAACTACTGAAACAACGACGGGAATTACTTCTGAGGAACCAACATCTCAACCGAGTACCTCCTCCACAACGCAGGAACCATCAACAAGCGATGGTTCAACTACTGAACCGTTGACAAGTGGTGGATCGACACTTTCGACGTCAGCGACTCTTACTACAGAGCCAACGAGTTCCACAACAACCTCTGATATAACTCAAGCATTATCGACTACAACTGAACTGCCATCAATTACAACTGGAGATCCATCTACTGTTGAAATATCATCTACTACAGCTTCAATAACATCAACTACAACTACCCTACCAGCAACTACAAGTAAAGCTCCAAGTACAACTGAAACACCATCTTCTACATTGTCAGCAACTACAACTGTCTTACCAGCAACTACAACTGAAGTTTCATCGACTCTGACTGAAGGACCGTCGACTTCAACTGAAATACCATCTACTACAGACGTAGCAACGTCAACTGGAACAAAGGCGTCATCAACTACATCTTCCCTACCAGCAACTACAACTGACTCACCATCAACTACAACTTCCATACCAGCAACTACAACTGACTCACCATCAACTACAACTTCCATACCAGCAACTACAACTGACTCACCATCAACTACAACTTCCATACCAGCAACTACAACTGACTCACCATCAACTACAACTTCCATACCAGCAACTACAACTGACTCACCATCAACTACAACTTCCCTGTCCTCAACAGCAACAGACTCACCATCAACTACATCTTCCCTACCAGCAACTACAACTGACTCACCATCAACTACAACTTCCATACCAGCAACTACAACTGACTCACCATCAACTACAACTTCTATACCAGCAACTACAACTGACTCACCACCAACTACAACTTCCATACCAGCAGCTACAAGTGACTCACCATCTACTACAACTTCCCTGTCAGCAACAACAACAGACTTACCTAAATCTACAACTTTCCTTCCAGGAACTTCAACAGTGGCACCAGCAACCACAACTTTTAGTGCTACATCAGAACCGCCGAGCACTCAGTTGTCAACATCTAATGTGACAACTGGAACAACAACCCAGTCAGTTACGTCCGTCGTTTCACTTATATCTGACTTTAACAAATCTAATGACGAAAACTCTCTTTCGGGTAAGTTTTAATGTAATAATTATTATTATTATTCGATATACAAGTCATTTTCCAAGATATATTGATGCTAGGAAGTGTAGCTTTTTTTAAAATTTTGATCTTTTAGCCACATAATTGTTGTTGCGTCCGTGAAGTCCGCTGGCATTGTGGCAATCACTTTTCATTTAGATCTTTCAGCCACTGTAGTTGTTATTTCTTGGAGTATTTGTGCGTATAGACCACAAATGATTTATGTGACAGTCATTTTAAGTTTTGATATCTTTCAGCCACACTATTATTGTTTCTGTTGAGACTACTTGCAAATATATTTTTCTCCGACAGTCATTTTAAATTTTGGTATATTTCAGCCACACAAGGTTTTGTTATTTTTGTTGAGACTGCTTGCGCATAGACCACAAATTGTGATATATTTCAGCCACACTAGTTGTTATTTCTGTGGAGTCTACTTGCGCATAGACTATTATGATACAGTCATGTTAAACCTTGATCTTTCAACAACACCAGTTATTGTTATTTCTGTGGAGTCTACATGCGCATAAACAATTATGTTACAGTTATTTTAAATTTGACCTTTTATCCGCACCAGTTATTGTTATTTCTGTGGAGTTTACATGCGCATAGATTATTATGTTACAGTCATTTTATATTTTGATCTTTCAGCCACACCAGTTATTGTTATTTCTGTGGAGTCTACATGCGCATAGACTATTATGTTACAGTCATTTTAAATTTTGATCTTTCAACCACACCAGTTATTGTTATTTCTGTGGAGTCTACTTGCGCATAGGTTATTATTTGTTATTATTACATGAGTACCTATAAATAGTAACAAATTTGTGCTGAAAATTCTCCCATTATCGCACTGCGTTATTTTCATATTATCACATTATCATAATAAGCCCCGGGGCCATTATCGATAATGGCCCTGGCGTTAGCGCGGGAAATTAACGTCTGTAAACAGAAATGACATCATAGCGTTTCATGGAGGTAAAACAGCGAATATTTCCGTTTTATTTTATCATCTTGAGCGTAATATCGTGTATTCTTCGTGAAATAACGTATTTTTATCCCTAAATTATGCAATAAGCAAGAAAGTACAACTATCCAGATATTTGATTTTATACAGTAAATAGACTCTTGTACAAATAATATAGAAACTGAAAAGCTGAAATTTATTGTGCCAGAAGCTGCAAGTACCCATAAAAATTACACAAAAAAACATTTCTTACTATATTATAGGTAAACATGTAATAAACAGGTAAATACATGGGAGAGCGGTGCCTTTGAGTGATAATGGCCCTGGAAGAAGATAATAGCCCTCGGGCTAAAGCCCTCGGGCTATTATCACCTTGCCAGGGCCATTATCACTCAAAAGCACCGCTCTCCCATTTATTAACCTATACGTCATTTTAAATTTTGATCTTTCAACAACACCAGTTATTGTTATTTCTGTGGAGTTTACATGCGCAAGATTATTATTTTACAGTCATTTTATATTTGATCTTTCAACCACACCAGTTATTGTTATTTCTGTGGAGTCTACATGCGCATAGACTATTATGTTACAGTCATTTTATATTTTGATCTTTCAACCACACCAGTTATTGTTATTTCTGTGGAGTCTACTTGCGCATAGGTTATTATTTGTTAGTCACGTTTTATTTTGATCTTTCAGCCACACTAGTTGTGATTATTTCTGTTGGATCTACTGGCGCTGTGACTATTGTAGCAGTCACTATTTTAGTCTATTGGTACAAGATGAAATTTCTCAACAAAGTCCGAAATGTAAGTTTCATTTTTTTTACAAATATGTGTATGATGCTACAGAATCATTGGTTGCAAAGCTTAAAAGGCCTTGTCGTGTTGCTACTGGTTAAGGTGTTTACAATCTAGAGTTTCAAGTCTTCTTTACAGAAGAATTTCGCCGAATCTCGTAGTATTGGAATTCAGTGTGTTTAGCACCTAAAAAACTATTGTCATAAGCCGTTGTCGTATGTAATAATATCAAAATATTATTAAGAGATAAAGAACAAAGTTGTCCTCTAGACAGGTTGTCTACTAGAGATTTTTTAGAAACCCATGCCAGGACATTACAGTATTAAATTGTTTGAAATAAAAAACGGTAATGTCTAGATCTATAATGAAAATTAATCGTAAATTAATGTAAATAGTACTTAGGTTGCTCTTTTATTACCACGACAACCAAAGATGTTCGTGCATTTTTTTTCTTGCTTGCTGAAATGGTCACGAAATGACCTAAACTTGTTCATGTCTTTTTTAGCTTAACGACAATCTTGAAATGACCGTTGCTTTGCACGATTTTTATTTATCAATTTTTATTTTGGTAAAACAAAAAGTTATGCTTATTTCGCAAGAAATGACAGAAACGAACTTGATTTGATATGCAAATTGTTTAGCAAAAAATAAAAAAATGAGCAAATAAATTGCCACTTTACAAACTTAACATCTATTAATTCGATTCTGTGTTTTCACTACAATTTGTCTGAAGCTATTTTCATTGGCTATCCAGTTGGTTAAAGGTCCAATACTAAGGAAAGTGAACATTTTAATTTCTTTTAAAAAGCACAGAAACTTTTTCATTTTATTGGAAAATGAAAGTTGGTATGTAGAAATTCGAAATAAATCGCAGTATATGTACAATTATTTTTCTATGAAGAATGGAGAAAGTTAAAAAGACCTGGGGGTCATTTTGTCGATTCATTGAAATTTCAACATAATACACATACATTTCTTTGAGTTCCAAAGACCTTCTGTAAATTTTGACCTGCCAATCTTCATTATTTAGTGTCTTGCAGAAGTCTATGCACTGGCTATGAAAAAAATTGCCAACTCACTTTCCCTTAGTAATGGACCTTTAAAAAACGAATGTATAAATACAAACAGAGTAATTTGCTGAAGCCATAAAATGTTTGAATCTAAATTTTCATTTTCAGAAAATAATGACACGTTTGGACAACACTATTAAATGTAAATAAAACATAACTCCATATTTGCTAACTGAGTACCGACCCGTAAACCGTTATTTCTTATAAGTACATGGAAAGACAAAAGAGAAGTTTGTTAAGATCAGGCATTTCTGATATTCCCATTACAGATAAATATCAACAATGCTGACCATGCTAGTGTAGAATCCGGTAGCAGGGCGTCATCTGCGTCTTCCCGAAGAGAGGCGTGGTCCCCAGACTCATGTGTAAGACAGAGCACCGCATGGGTGGAATATCCTACTTCAAGTAACTGCTGAAATTAAGGCTCAAGACGATCTCATAATTGTTCACGTACACTCTAGAATATCTTGTTGCGTCCCTTTCATGACAAGCAGCAACTAGCGGCAAACACGTACGACCGCATAGATCTTCTGTCTTGGGTGTAGCTTTGCTTTACAGAGTGGAAAACTCGACGGTTGTAGTTCATTTCTTTCGAGTATATTTTGCAACTTAGCGCAATTGCTTTTAATTTTAGATAATTAAGATACTTAAGAAATAGAGAGTTTTTACCAGAATGATAAGTGTGTTCAGAGTAGATAGTATGTAAAGATACCCTAAGCAAATAGAAAACGAGCTAGCCTCAGAAATGGATGTTCAGTGTTATAAGTTGGTATTAGATATCTTAGCTAATGCGAGAAATGTGTTAGAAAGAGTGTTTCGAATCAGACATTTGTAATGATACACGATAAGAGAGTTTGTATCTTGGATAAGAGAGTTTGTATTCAGTATTAGATAGTCAGTATTAGATACCTTAAGCTTTTGAAAGAATGAGAGATTTTGTATATCAGAAAGGTATGTGAATTCAATATAAGATATTTATTAACACACAACTTAAGAGAGGGCTTGTGTTGAGTCAGATATTGATTATTAGACGCACTGAGCAAATGAAAGAAAGAAAGATTGTGTTCATTGTTAGATATCTGAATCGAGACCTTTATCAGAAAGATGTTGTTCGGTGTTTGATATTCATTTATACTTTGAGTGTGTTCTGTAGTTGCTTCAGTCTGTGCTGGCATAGATATTTAGCTATAACACACTGCTTTGAACGTTGATTAAATCTGGAATATTCATACCAAATTATTTCGCTGTCATTTTCGAATATTAATATCGGACAAGAACGAAAAGATTTATTTATAACATATATATTTCTTCTGTCTTGATAATTTTCGTATTGGAAGAGATCCATAAACGACACAAAATCTTATTACTTTGGGAAATAATTGACGGTCTTCGTGTCCGAATGGTTAAGGTCGCTGACTTCATATCCCTTGCCCCTCATTGATGTGGGTTCGAGTCTCACTCGGGGCATTGAACTCGTCATGTGAGGAAGTCATCCAGCTGGCTTATGGAAGGTCGGTGGTCCTACCCAGGTGCCCGCTCGTAATGAAATAATGCACGGAGGGGCACCTGGGGTCTTCCTTCACCATCAAAGCTGAAAAGTCGCCATATGACCTATAATTGTGTCGGTGCGACGTTAAACCAAACAAAAAAACTTTTGGAAATAAAGGTTGCAAAATGATACAAATATTTCCTCCCAGTTCATTTGTTTCTCATGTGAACGATACTCTAAAGCATATAGTTTTCGGAATTATAAGATGAAAAAATGGGTTTAATGTTGAAGAAGTTTAGAGCTCATTGTTGTTTGATTTATAAGGAATAACTTACGTTTTTAGTTACTTGTTGTTGTTGTTTTTATCTTGTAATATTTATAACATAGCAAGATATTGTTATTTGTTTTCAAAATATAAAATGTTTTTATCGTATACAGCGAACAGCCGTCCATTCTGATGATATGCATTTAAAAGCTTTAACTGCATACCAGGTGCTCAGATTTGAAATTCTGCTTTTTTATAGAATTTGTTATAATTTCTAACTGTTCCGTATAAAGTAAAATTACGCAACACTGTATACTGGCAGAGTTTGCCTCATTGCATTGTTAAATGAGTGTGCACCTTTATGTCTGTATGACACTATTTAAACACATGTATATTATCGTGCGTAACGCTTTTCACGAAAAGTCATTGGTTGGTCATTTTGAGCATCAATTATGATAAAAAGTTTGTTTTATTAGGTTTTTTATCACGCTTAAATTCACATGCACACTGACTCATCCACTTTGATACAATAGTAAAAATCAAAACACATTTGCGTATATTATATTGGTGTAGTTACTATGATATTGATTTCTCTGATTGCATAGAGACCGTTATTCAACATTTGTTCAGCCGCGCCAACAGAAAGTTCTGAAAATGCAACAAAAATTAGAATAAAACGTGTGTCTGCTTTTTGTTTTAACTGATGTGCCTCTTGCTATATATATTTATGTTTATAATACAACTGTGACTTTATACATGTCTCATAATATAGTTATGATATCTTGCTATGACATTGATTTATTAATGTTGATCATATAAAAAGGCCATTTGACAATATATTTTTGCAAGACAGAATAAATCTCATAATACACTGCTGTAAAAGGCCTTACATGTGTGCACCTCAAACCAGTCATATGTATTTTGTTTTACAATTTCCGTCCTTGCTTGCTTTATAGCGCTGCAAACCGTCCAGGTATTATTTTACATGTAATTTGCAAATAAGTTTTGATGAAATGTTATAAACAGTCTGTTCTGGGTAACTCCGTGGTTAATGCTATTTATAGATAGAAATATAATATATAACAATTGCACTTTATATAGAAATAATAAATCACCCAGCTCTGATATCACTATACTTAGACTTCTTTTTGTCTATGATTTATATAAACGGTGCTTTAAAAGTGAAAAAGTGTCAATATAGTGTATCAATAGCAAATGAATGAGATTATTTTATGAGCTAAGATACTTACATATCAAAATAGGTATCGAAGTCTCTCTAGCTCCAAATGTTATCACTTCATTTCTGATTATCTTGCAAAACAACGGAAACAACCTTTCGTTGAAATATATACCGGAATCGGAAATGTTATCCCAAAATGGACTGAATCTATAAATAGTTACAATATGCTTATAGTAAAAGATTGTGATTATTATGACGATGTGATATTGTGTTGATCACAAATAAAGTAACTGTGATAAGTCAGACGGTGTTCTTTTATCTTTACATTTCCTTTGCTTTCAGGAAACATCCGGGTACTTTATACATTCAGATTAAAGGAGTTTTTCATATAAGAGTGATAAATTTTATCGTTCTTTTTATAATATATGGAACTCTACGACACTTCACTCCATTTGTCAAGAACAGCGCGACAAAACTGTACGTTTAATCATATAAAATATGTTAAGTTTCATAAGTTCAAGTTATAGGAACATACATCATTTTTGCTTTGAAAAATAATTCTTAGGTATAAATCTCAAAGGTGAAGATAGAAAAAGGTCAAATTTTCAAAATGTAAAAAATGCTTCATATGCGAGATTATCAAGGTCATTGCTGCTGGAGTTACGTATAAGCATAAATAATTCTACTCGCATAATCAACAACTCTACGTACTTTATATTATTTTCTAAAGCCCGCAAGTGTCATCAGCAATAGGAAAATGACATTTAATAAGTTTAACATCTCACTGGTATGTGTTTACCTATATACATGTACGATTATAACGAAAATGTCGAAATCACCGTAATACGGTGAATAATTCGATGACTGGATATAATATGATAATCTATTTTGCAGCATTTATCATCAAAATATTTGAATGGTGAAATTTGTTGGTTCTAGAATAATTATACATAAATCGAGGTCCCAATTAGATGCTTTTGAACAAACCACCGGGAGCTTCTGAAATTCGAGCATCTTCTGTGTATTGCATTATCCTCAAAAAATCTAAAATGACAAACAGTATTCTGGTCTTGTTGTCGATATCATATAGGATGACAGATAAAACTGGACTGGTCGACAAAAAATTAAGAGTGAACATGAGAACAAAAAAACAAATTAAGCGATATTATTGAGTGGGGCATTGGCATAATTAATATAGGCAAGGGCGTCATATCTGTAGCTATGTCTCATGCTTACATGCCTACCGAGAAAAAGAATCATTTAATTTCGTAAGTACAAAATTTCGTTGTTTTGACCAAAACAGTTATGGCTATACCTTTGGGATATGAATTCGTGGAACAAAAGAACCCAGTTGGGGAATCACCTTGAATTGTTCAGTGGAAGATTAAACATGCTAACTGTGCATAAAGCCACACTCTTTTTTCTCACCATTTTCCAAACAATTTGTCACTGTACACAAATTTTGTCCCCGCCAGGTGAATCCCGAACAAACGCAATGGTAACAAATGATTCGATATATAAAACACAAAGACAATTTTCATGTAAGTATAATATAATAAAAACAAGCGAACCAAGTAAGCATGCACTCATACCTTTTCAAAAGCAGCTTAGACCTGTAGTGGGCTTTATATCATCACCTGTCCAGCCAGAAACAATCAGCGTTGCGTTAAACTGTAAAAGCGCCGAAAACCAAACGCGCTGTATGTCTCAAAGTCGGGCCGTAACCACTTTTAATGAAATGAGCCGTGCCATGAGAAAACCAACATGCTGTTCACTTTCAAAGCATATAGCAATTAGAGAAACCGTTAGCGAACAGCATGGATCCTGACCAGACGGCGCGGATGCGCAGGCTGGTCTGGATCCTTGCTGGTCGCAAACCCACTATGTTTGTTTTCTCATGGCACGGCTCAAATTTGTTTTAAGGATTACCATAACCGTAAACGGCATCCTCATAAAAGTAAGGTAGTGATAAACCTTGTCGCAGAAATTTGTTTAGATTTCTATTGTCGCCTTACCCTTTAAGTTCTGATAAAAAAAATTAACAAAATGTCGTAAAATAATTGTTGCTACATTCAAAAACTTTAGGTACCAAAGTAGAAATATTATTAAAAGGTGCACGCATTTTTAGTTTCAATTTCAAGTAAAAATATTGCAAATTCTAAAGAACGGCCAAATAATGTGCTAGCCTCAAGAATTTTATAGTTGGACACCACGATTGAAGTCGAGCTGGCTATTTGTGCTAGACAGAGGTCTACAGGAATATTATGGGACCCCCACAGAAAAACTGTAGTAGAGCTCTCCACAGAAAAACTGTGGAAAAACAACCCATAAACTTGTGGAAGAACGCTCCACAGAAAAACTGCTGAAAAACATCCCCATAAAATTGCGGAAGAACGCTCCACAAAAAAACTGCTGAAAAACATTCCTATAAATTTGTGGAAGAACGTTCCACAGAAAAATTGTGAGCACATTTGGGAAAACATAAGTAATGCCATTAAACACATTAGCAGATAATGAACTGACAGAAGAAAACAATAAAATTACGAAAAGTAGCATTAAACTTGCGTTTTCTTGAATAAGATACGGCTTAATGTAAGCCACAATGCCAGCTTCCTGCGTTGCTAAGCGACTTTGCACCATGTCGATAAAGATGAAGAAAACGCAAAAAAATCTCTTAGACAAAAACATTGATAAAAAGAGTTATAGCTACATTTACATGGATTTACTCAGCAGACTTACTTGATAAAGTATTTACCACATCATATGCGTTCGTAATTTAAAAACAGAAAAGTAAAATAAAGGAATAAAGGAATAAAGGAGTGTTAACGTAAGTCACGAAAACTGAATACATTTGACAGTGATCATATATACGGCTTCAAAAGTGAAAGACGGGTAAAAATGCTGGTATAATGTGTAATGTGTGGTTGTCGTCTTGTGAATATAACCTGAGACAAAGTCAACTTCATGCTTTGTTGCCACCCAGTAAAAGCTGCAGAACAGAACGAAGAACGAGTCAAAGGAATACAATTACAATATAATATGCTTATAAAAGGATTTTTGTCCGGGCTGAAGGGGGATGGTGGTAGGGGAGGGGGAACTTCTTTACACACAGTGTGGGTAAAATTACCCAGTTGGAAAAAAAAGCAAGAAGAAAACAACAACAAAAAACATCAACAACGTTTAACAGAGTACATCATGGAAAATAAGTTCGTGAAGGTAACACTTATCATAAAAATGGCATATGAGATTAGCTTCAAACCATTTTGGATATTTTTAATTTTGCATGCTCATGAATACTCTAGTAATTAAACAGATTAAAATTTGATAAACACTTTTACAATATACGTCGCCCAGTTAGCTCAGACAGTGTAAGAATAGTAAAACATGAAATACGATGAAATTTTATCTAGTATTGGTGAATTCGGACTTTACCAAAAGGGAATACTTGCATTGTTGTGTTTCCCGTCCCTCAGCATCGGAAGTTTTTGCATGATGTTGATTGCAGTTCTGTTTACACCTAATCACAGGTAATTCTTATAGAATCGTAAAACATACGACAATAATCCTCAAAAATAAAAGAAAGCTTTAATAACTGATTAGATAATCAATAAATTCACATAATGTAAAAGGTAAAAAGATTACAATTGAATTACGTACTGTTTACATACGATTAGGTAATTAATAAATTCACATAATGTAAAAGGTAAAAAGATTACAATTTAATTACGTACTGTAATTTACATACGAAAAGCTTATGAAAATATTTGTATATAACAACGTAACACTTTCCAACTTGTGATCATATCAAATGTGTTTTATGTGGTTGCGTCCTAGTTTAAACTCCGATGAAGATAGCTTGACCCGAAGATAAGTCAGGAGTCAGATGCATTTGTTTTCAACTTGCTACGTGTCCCTATCGTTTAATGGGTAATGTGTTTCGATTTATATGTTGGTTGTGTAGCTCCCTGCCACCTCCCTTTTACGTCCCGTTTTGCATAACTCCCTTTGTAGCCCCATCCCTTCTCCAAACATTTTTAAAATCAATTTCATGGCTATTTGAATCACTCCGTCTCCGACTTTTACCTCTACAGGCTTTGTGGATGACCTATTTTGCGGTATGCGGCTCTGGCTGTGTGTACTGTGCGCTAAATGCCCATAGTTTTAATTGGAGTCAACTAAGATAGTCCTTTAACCCTCGTAGCCATTTGGACTGCCTAGGAAAATTTATTGGGAATCTTACAATATTTTGACCTATGGCATTAAACTCTGACCATATATGATTTTGAATGAGGCTTGACCTTAGTCGTCACGGTATATGGGTTTCTCTTTTCCACTGAGAGTTAAGTATGTTTTATTACAACGAGACATGAGGTCATGTGGACACAACTTCTTAACCTTTATCCTGCTGGTGGCAAATGATTTTGCCTTGGCGGCCAGTGCAGTCTTATCATGGTCTGCACTTTCAGAGAACACCCCTTTGAATAATAAGTGGTATTGTCCAAACTGAATGATGGAACAGTCTATTTTAGAAAATTAGCAGGGTAAAGGTTAAACAATGCTGATCTCGGCCACTGATAGGTAGCAAATACGTATATTTTCGCCAAAATGGTAAAGCTTCGGAATTCACCACGAAAGCTCGGCCGGAAAAATGTGTTCTTAGATAAATTCTTGAACCATTTCAGTATAATAATATCTTCAATTGAACAGTCTTCAATAATCGGATATTATTATTTGAATAGCAAACTTTAAACAAGACGGATAACAATGGTTGGATAGCAATGGTAGGTTAGCGAAAGAAAGGAAGTATATCCTATCATCGAACAATCGCTATCCTACCGTACTACTACCATGCTACTGTTCAGCCATCACGCTTTGGGTGATGACAGGACATAAATAATATGACTTTGTAGTTAGTAGATCAAATCTATAAGAAGTTGGTTGAAACCAAAAGACCAAAATACCAAATGTAAGGATGTATTTTGGGACTGTGTCAACATTGTTTTATAACATTGGAGTCACTTTTAATGTATGTAAATATAGCTTATAAGAATGAGAATCATAAAACAATACATTTTTTTTTTATTTTCTTGTGGATACGCAAAAAAAACCCGTCTCTGCCTAATGTCATCAGTGCTATATAATGGTTGTACGTCAATGTATTATAACGTCACATCACGTTTTGTAATTTACAATTATTTACGGACCACTTACCACGACACTTTGGTGCCGTAACTAGTTTTTACAATTTCAGAGTAAACATAAACTTACCAAGAAAGTGTATCGTGAAAGCATCTTTTTGTTTTATTTTCTTATAGATGCAAGATTCCGTCTTTGCCCAATGACACATACGCGATTCAAAATCCACATCATGCCCAACTTGTCAACGAGACAATACCGCCATCCAATGACCCGACACTTGTGTACGACAAATGCCACATATATAATACTACAGGAATCTCATTTGATCCAGACTACCAACAAGCCAATACCAGCAAAACTGAGTGCAATAAATGGGTGTATGACCAAACTGTATTTACCAACACATTCACTTCGCAGGTAGTACGACATAAAAATAATATTTATCTATTTAATTTAACAGAAAACATTTTGTCTGTAGTCAATGGAAGTTTGCACTGACTGACAAACGACATTTGTTTTATTTTATGAACAACTTTCATCGAATATCAAGTCTTTTGTAAATTACTTAGGACCGCTTGTTAAAATGAGCGTTTAAGTCATCTATGACGCTAAGGTTTAATCTAAAGATAGGGACTGGATCAATTTACCGACTTGTTTGGACTTTTGGCTACAACATACTTAGGGAATCGTTAAATTACGTTTTCGCATCATTTGTCCTGTTGAAGGATCTGTGATATATCTCCAGCCCGCCCCCACTGGAAGAGACATATTGTTTTTGCCCCGTCCATCCGTCACCGTCACACTCGATTTCCGATCGATAACTGGAGAATCATTTCATCAAGAACCTTCAAACTTCATAAGGTGAAAGGGCTTACGGAGTAGATGACCGCAGTTGTTTTCATCAAAGTTCAAGCTCACAGAGGCCTGAACATGGAAAACAGTTTCCGATCCATAACTTGAGAACCACTTGACCCAGAACGTTGAAACTCCACGGGATGATTGGACACGCCTAGTAGATGACCCCTATTGATCTTTGTGCCATTTTTTTAGCAGTCAAGGTCACAGGGGCCAGAACATGGAAAACCGTTTCCAATCCATAACTTGAGAACCACTTGTCCCAGAACATTGAAACCTCAAGGGGTGATGGAGTAGATGATCCCTATTGCATTTCAGCCACTGAGCCAACCACCAGTGTCTCTTTGACTTTCGCTTCTGTCCCCTATTGACTTCTTACGTATTACTACTATGCTTTGGGGGAGACATGTGCTTTTCTACAAAAGCATCTTCCAGTTTCCATATTGTCTATAATTCTTACTTAGAATGTACTATTGAAATTATCGTCAGCTGAATTATTCATTCTCTATGATATCTTGCTTTTTTTCTTATATTTATTAACCAACAGTTACATGACTTTCGATTTTTAAAAATAATCTTTATTCGTACACGTGCATTTGTTTTTGCTTGATAAGCGATTAAGCCTGATAAGAATTGTTGCAAATACCACTAACTCAAGTTTTGTACACCCTCTTTCTGATTTTGATTCATATTAAATCGAATTTCAGCTTAATCTTGTCTGCGGAGATTCACTTAAAACCTCTCATATAATGATGATCTTCTACTTCGGCTTTCTTGTTGGTGATATAATCCTAAGTATGTTATCTGACTCGTAAGTATTATTGTAGTATTTATCAAGCACCTCGTCACTGTTACTCTTTAAATAAGTTTCATATGATATTTCTTCTTCAGTGTCATACTGGTTTCTTTCAGCATTACCTGATAGGCAAACACCAAATTTAGTCTGACTAGAAAAAAAAATTAACACAGATGACTAAATGTAATTTAGTAATTGTTCCTACTACATTTTTACACTTCATTATTGAATTGCCTGCTTACACCTAAAGCATTACATAAATGATTTTTGAAAGATTTTTTTTCAAATATCAAAGGTATCTACTATTTAAAGATTGTTTATTTTTAGCCAGTGATTAATGTTTTGAATGTATTTCAGAAAAGGCCGAAAGAAGACAATATACCTCGCTATGTTTATTACACTGGTAACTTCCATATCAGTAACGTTTGCACCGGAGTTCTATTCCTTCACTATACTCATGTTTGTGGTAGGAGGAAGTGCTCATGGGGCCTTCCTATCTATATCAGTTTTTTTGTAATTCTCTTTTGTAATAGATTTCTATTGTGAAATGTTAATTTCTTTGCCCTGTATAGATTCAGAGTAGTAATTTCACATAAGTTCCCCTTTGTTCATTGTTTTATTAACTTCCTTTAAGTGCTGTATCCGCAGACGTAGAAGTATCAATGACTCCATGACATTATTCCTGCTTCTTGTTATTAACCACAAGTTTCCCGTAGCTAGATATCAAATTGTTTTGTTTTACAAACAAAAAAAAAAAAAAAAACACAACATATTGCGAAAATGTTGACTAAAATATTCTCCGATGTGTACTTAATGCTTACACAACAAGGGTCGTAGGAGATTTATCAATGCATTAGCAAGTTATCCGATAAGCATGTATATTATATGACAATATATTGAGTATACGGACTATTTGCTGGCAGTCTGACTATTGACACGTCATATATACCGACCGTCAAAAGTCATACTCAGGGTTAAAAACCAAACGCCATGCCATTGTTTATTTTAATCACAAAATTTGTATACTCTTTTTTTCTCAACCCAAGGTAACCGCGAGTGTTAAAAATAAATTTAAAACCACATTAAATCATGCAATTCATTGCGTTATAAGGTCACA
This sequence comes from Mercenaria mercenaria, assembly GCF_021730395.1. Classification (NCBI taxonomy): domain Eukaryota; kingdom Metazoa; phylum Mollusca; class Bivalvia; order Venerida; family Veneridae; genus Mercenaria; species Mercenaria mercenaria. The sequence goes on from NC_069364.1 coordinate 94,838,709, forward strand.
CTGACTCATGGATAGTCGTACATGTATACACTTAGATATGAATTTTGAAATAAATAGGATATATGGCGACTCTCCGGCTCTTAATGGTGCAGGAATATCCCAGTTGCTTCTTCGGGAATTATTTCAGGCATGGGCTGGTACTCAGATAGAACCACCGACCCTGTCAACAACCCTAACCAATCGGCAACGGATGCTTTCTGTAGGAAGATCCTTTCGAAAAAGACCGCAACCAAGCAAAATAATAGCAGACTCGGGTTTGACGGTGTCTATTCACGAATGGCAATGAAAAGCGCCATACCTTTCAAATCTCCTAGCACCCGCTTTATAAATACTTGAATGGTCTCCATCAACAAAAAGGACATACTTTAACGTTTTCAACATCATTAATGTTATTTTATGAACTGAGTAGACTTCGATAATAGTGAACTAACGAAAACAAATCTAGAATGGTTACAAGTAATCAACTCTCAATTTCTAAACTTACCATGTCATCAAATTACCTCGCTTTTCATTAGATAAGATACAGATTTGGGGATATCATATCTTTATAATGACTACAGACAAAGAAAAAAAAACCCATTTCATTTACAAATCAAACCTTTTGACGATAGAGAACACCAATATCGGTTGCAACGGTAAAATTAGGTCTAAAAGTAGAGCGGAATTTTTTAAGGTTAGTATTGCAAAAAAAAAAAAAAAAAAAAAAACAACCCTGATCTTTCGAGTCGTGTGATTATTTCAAATAAATTTTGATTACTACATCCATATGATTTATGTACACTATCTGCAGACTGATGTTAAGATGTGAATTAGTAAACTACCGCTTTGTTCGTTAGTAATGGTAAACAATGAAGTTTTAGCTGTACCTTGTTTGTTTTACAGTTACATGTTACATTTGAACTTATTTCTTGGATCGACTTTGACTCCCTCAACCTTAGTTTGTTATTCTACACTGTTCTTGTAGATAACATCTTTTTACATACATAATTAATTAGATTTTTTCTTATACATATCAAATAAAATTTCAGTCCTCAGGAAAACACAGCAGTAAACTTCTTAGCATTTTGACTATAACTAATTTACTAAATGTTATTGTTTATTTTTCAATTCCCTGTTAGTATGATAGGTAAAGCGCTAGCAGTTGAAAATTAATGTTCTGGTTAAAGGCTCGACGTCTGACGATTGAATTTGTTATACTTTTTATGTCTGCACAGGGTTTTTACTGACTTTTGTTATCCCCTATATTATATTCTCATATGCTAGGTACGGAAATGGTAGGACCTTCCAAGAGGCTTTGGGCGATTATGATAACACAGATAACTGTTTGTAGTGGCGGTTGTTACGTGGCTGTTGCAGCCTTTGCTGGATGATCGTGGACAGTATTAAACCTTTCTTGTGCCATACCTTGTGTAATTTACCTGTCTTACTGGTGGTAAGAGTTGTTGTCTGTGGCACTTAGATTTATCTTTGTCCGTACGTTTGTCCATCCGAATATATATCTCAAAAAGTATTTCATATAAAGTCAACATCATGAAATTGTTATTCAGGATGTGAAATTGCACACTTTGGATGTTTTAGGGGATTTAACCCAGCAAGAACACAGTTATGACCATTTACAAAACATATGAATAAAGATCCCAAAAGTTTGTGTCTCCCGTACATAAAAAAGTATTTGGCGCAGGGTCATGAAACCTATACTTTTTATTCAACTTGTAAAGTTGTACAGCAGCCTCCATGACAGAGTGTTGCAGTTGTGTAGAGGCCTCTGTGGCAGAGTGTGGTAAAGGTCGCAAGCTTTGAATCACTTGTAACTCATCGATATGGATCCGAACCCTCGCTTGGGGAGTAGAATTTCTTCATATGAGGAAGTCATCAAGCTGACTTATGGAAGGCCAGTGGTTCTACTCGGGTACCCACTTGTGCAAGAATCAATGCAAGAAGGGGCACTTGGGGTCTTTCTCCGCCATCAGAAAGCTGGAAAATTCGACATATGACCTTAATTTTGTCGGTGTGACACTAACCCTACCCCAACCCCTAAAATGTACAAAAGTTAAGTTGTGCACCTATGGTTTGGTTTAGGATTTCACTCCGCTAGACCAATTATGATTTTACTCCAACACATAAGTCAAGGGCATAAAAGTTTATGTCCCACGTATTGTTAACAAGGTTAACAAGTGGCTGTACAGTTACAGTATGTGGGGGAACCAGTGTCCTATGGACACATACATCTAGTTTTGTCTTTCTGATGTTAGCTTTGGTTGTTGTTTTATATAACCATTGTAATGCCATGTTCAGTACAAAAATAAACATTTTGTTAAAATGGCAAATGTTTTTGATAATCATCCACAGTGATTGCTTTCGTTAATTATTAAAGTTATCTTCCCAAAGTCCAGTTTTTCACTCGTCATATTGATCTTTTTGCATACTCTTATGACGACAGATAGCCTTACATGAATCATAATAATATTTCATTTACATAATGTTTTTTTCGAACATGGTTTCCATTTTGCAGGCCATCTTAGATTTTGTGGCTAACGGTCAAGTAAATTGATGATTAGCGTTTCCTTTTACCTTATACACCAATGTCAAACACTTTGTAAAGAAGAATATCAGATCACTCGGACAATAGTTATATAAGCATAGCCAATTAGACCAAGAAATGATATTGTTTCCGATGTAGATAACTAAGTATTTGAAAATAGTAACCATACCAAAGTATCAAAAACTGTAATATGTTTGTATTTTCTTATCCTGAAAAACACCAAACCATTTTTACCGAAAAGCATTTTGTTTGTTGTATTTATACCATTCTTACGACTCGATCTTGATTTTCTGAACAGGCTAATTCCAGAATCACCTAGATGGCTTATCAGTAAGGAAAGGGAGAGAGAAGCTGAAGTAATTATCCGGAAGACAGCAAAGGTTAACAAAACACAGGTACCTGAGAACATGCATTTTACAAAGGGTGACATCCCACGCCAGCCAGAGGGGAAACTGTGGCATGTATTTGTCAGTCCAATTCTGCTTAGACGCACCTTGATTCTAGCGTTTAATTGGTAAGACTATAATGAAAGTGGAAAACCTGCCCATATACGAAGGTTCAACTTGATTAAACCTTGGTATATTAGAAATCAAGAATGAATGTATCAGTTATATTAAATACAATTTAGAATAAAGAGTGCTTTATTCTGAAACGCCGTGAATGAATCCAGTTTTTAAAAATGAGAAATATCGTTCTCCTTTCTTTTCATTTTGTTTCGCAGAGTTATTCAGACTTAAAATTGAATGCAATATAACTACATACTAATATAGAGCAAGTGACATTTATAAGAATTTGGAAACTCGTTGAAGAATCTTATAATACGAATGCTAGCATCAAACTGCAAGAGGTAAATTTGTTTGTGCAGGATGATTGTGTCTATGACATATTACGGGGTCACGATGAACGCGGCGAACATGGGTGGACACTTCTTTCTGAACTTCTTTCTCATGGGATTGGTGGAAATACCAGGGGTTATCCTCTGTATAGTTATCCTCGACAAACTAGGTCGGCGGTGGTCGAATGCCGGCACTATGATTTTAGGTGGAATAGCATGTCTTGCGACCATACCCACTGTTGTACTTGGAGGAGACGGTACTTGTTTTTGTTTAGTTTGATTTCCCGACGTTTTGCAATAGAATTTAGTTTAAAAGTTATGCTTGGCGCTAGTTATTCTTTCCGGTGCTACTGTATTTTGTACTGTTTGACCTGTTTTTCGAAAGTAGTAGATAACTTTCCAAAATGAATACATTTCAAGAGTTGCAAAACTTGTTGCTTCGGACGTACGCTTAGCCATGAGAAAGCGCACATCGCTAGTAGTTAAACACTGTATCTGTAGCGTTTTGTGCAACAATAAGTTATAATTAGTTACTTAGAATTCGTCATGTTATTTGAATTTTAAATGTATTACCGTCGTATATTTCAAATATTTTCAGTTGCCTGTGCTCAATAACGTGGTTCATTTTATTATAGAACTATGTAATTTGCGTTCCTAAGCAATTATAAATGTTAATTTCATCTGGTAAGAGACTTTTACCAGAACTTTTATTAGAATAAGGAAGCGGTTTTTTAGGGAATGTTGGGGCATGCTCCTTGATTTCTTTTTGCCTTTTTCGGCCATGCATTTTGACTAGGAGAAATGTGTATCATAATGGTTTTAAAAAGTAAAAATAATTATAAATATCTTACTCAGCCAGTCTTATAATATACATGTATATGATAAAAGGCACATTACTGTAGGAAATATCTAATCGGATATACATGTATAAGGAATGCCCCGGTAGTTAAAATGTAACAAAAATGTTTTAAAAATGTATATATTATTAGGTTCTGAGGTTAAAAGTCTTATATCATCACCCGGAACTACGTCAAAAACACTTTCCAAATTCTCTTTTAGAGCTCCAGCCGCTGATAATCACTTTAGCGTTAATTGGAAAGGCTGCAGCAACGGCAGCATTTGCTACTATTTATATGTTCACCGCAGAATTGGTACCAACTATTGTTAGAAACTCATCAATGGGCACGTGCTCATGTGCTGCACGAGTTGGCGCAATGATAGCACCATATATCGCCAAATCCGTAAGTTGGTCAAGTGTCATTTTTGGTTTGTAAAATTGTTTGAAGTAAATATTATGAAACATGTAAATATATTTAGGTACCTAAAAAAGAAGCGGTATTAAAAGCTGATATGGTGATGTGAAAATGACTATGAAAGTGCATTTTGAACCCAAGCCGTGTTCGAGCCGATAAAAATAATACATTTATATCCATTATGCTTTACGAAACCAAGGAAACGTTTATTTAGATAACTGTTAAATGAAAATCACTCTTATTTAGATTTTAGTCCATCAAAACAATATATCCGAGAGTGTATAGGCGATGTGTAACATATGACTTTGATTGAGCAACAATGTCTCTGCCCATTTTACACTGATACTTGGACTTCTCTTAAGTGATTCAAATTCCAATGGTATTACCGGAGGGACCGCAGTAATCAAAGTTGTGCAAATAACGTTAACGCCTTATATTTGTTGTCATTAACGAATTCAAACATACAATCTCATCATGCAGATACATATCACTCAATAATAATATAGGAGATTAAGAATTGTAAAATGTTACACCATTAGTGCGTGATTAACCCGCAAAACGCCATGTTCATTATTACGTTCTGGCATCAACCGTTTTCGTTTCAACAGTGTATCTTCTTTTAATCGAAGTGATGTAAATGAAATTTCAGGGAGAAATGATTGGAGGTAACTTTGGGATGATTGAGCCATTGGTCGTGTTTGGAGCTCTTTCCATTCTAGCTGGACTACTTTTGTTGCTTTTGCCAGAAACGTTGAATAAAAAACTTCCAGATACCATTGCAGAGGGTGAACAATTCGGCAGGTATGATATACATATCACAACTCAGCATTTATTGCTGGAGATGGTCGACACGAAAAGCATGATAATTTTGTGACTTGTCTAGCTTGAAAGAAGTACTCTTTTTAAAATGCGTACGTAGTTTAAACTGTGGTTTTTCTAAATGACATTTATGAATAGATATTTATAAAATGCCGGTTGATGTGTACAAAATTATTTATTACACCAGATCTGTATAAACCCATTTTTTATGATAAACACGGTCAAAGGTGCTTTGACATATTAAGGCACCCACTCAAGGCTCCAATTCAGTCTCTACCAGTACAGGCGGAGAGTGATCTGACCAGAGGGACATGACGACGAGAGATCACCCGCCCCCCCCCCCTCCCTCACCTCCAAAAAAAAAGAGAGAAATATAAGATATAAGCATGTCCGGCTAACTTAGCGTAGCTATTTTTGAATTAACTGCAACGTGTCCAGTGTATAGAACCGATACAAGGGAAGTCTTCTTTCATGGGAAGAACCAGTACTGGCATCTTAGCTGGATGTGAGACATTTAAGTGTCCTGGACCGGGAATCGAACCCGGACATTTAGATTGAAAGAGAGGAATATAACCAGAAGACCAGCACCCCGCCAATCAGAATACTGCAAAAACAGGTAGTTATTTAAAAGTAAAGATACGTTTTGTTCATGGCTTTTACCTGTTTTGAAATATATGACTAAATAAAAACGATTAGTAAGATATATTCTTATACTATTGCATCATTATTTCAGAATTACTGAGCTGACGGAAATGGAGGTGCCTCTGGCGAAGAATTTGTAGTTAATTAATACATACGAATGTACCGATTGCGTCCAAAATGCATTCTGTATAATGGCATAGTTAATTGTTAATGGTTGTATATCTAGCAACTAGTTTATTGAACAATAACACATATGTAGTCATGTCTTGTACAGTTTCTTAGGAAAACAAGAAATATCTTTAAAAAAGATGGTCTGCGAATTGTAATAAGACAAGAAGTATAAGGTTTTCATATCATTTGTGGTATTCTATCATCTATCTAACATTTTGCAAATATCGAAACTAAGCACGACACTTTAACAATTTAAATGGCTCTCTTTTAAATTTTCTTAAAGGTTTCGTGGGGGTGCAATTTTGTTTCGTTTTTTTTCTACGACGAATAATTACGGCAGTAAATTGATTTTCAGCAGGTTTTTTTAAATTATATTTATAAAACTTACTTATCATTTTAGATATATCAATATTCTTGATAAATATTCTGAGCGAAACATAGCTTTAAAACTGTTAACAGCGTCATTAAGGATAAACGATTTGTCTGACATTTCACTCTCTTCCAATCAGACAGAGTGTTGCATAAATCTTTAATTTTGATAAATTATCTATAATGCTTTATCAAGTAATCTGATTTGCAAACTTAAGTCACGTGACATGGGTTAGTCGTTCTTAGGCGACGTTTGCCGAAAAAGAGTTATATACACTTCTCGGTGCTATAGAGAGTGTAAAACTACTAATGTTAGAAACTATTACTGTCTAACGTATAACTTTTCTTTATGAACCAAGTCCAACAGAAAGTAATATGATCTGGTTCGTTTGAAATTAGCTATACACTAAATGTGTATTTAACGTTTCCTATCAAAATATTATTTGGCTATATTTAAATATACCTTTCACCGACTTACCAAAATGGTGTCTGAAGCATAAAATAAGAATAAATGCCACGATCCAAGAACAGCGACCACCACAAACCGTAACCCTGTATATGTTATGTATTGTATTGAGGGCCTCAATATTACGATGTAGTTAGTTTTGTCTCAACTCTGAAAATTAAATCCATGTTAGATAGTATACTTAACAAGTGTTTTATATTAGACCAAACGCCAATCTTACTGTCCAAAACAGATGATCTCCATGTTATGAAAGTCACACTAACTGGATTCATTTATTTCATGCAGATACTGTTCTAAATACGTTAAATTGACATATTTATAATTTGTTTGTTAGCCTAGAGTTAAGCGCCGCAAATCAGAGGTAGAGGACGAAAGATTTTTAACCAAACCATCATGGAGAAAATACGCATCGCCCGGGGATCTCAGTCACGTCCCTGCGATCCTTAGATCTGCGCTCTCACTATTGAGCTAAACGGGCAGGTCCGTTGTACTTCTATATCATGTTGCAAGATAAATTGTATTAAGCTGACAGATAAGTACTCCTGAGTTTACACAGTTCAAAAGTGACGTCGGTAGCTTAGTCGGTGCATTGTCCTTATTTGTCTTGAAACAGAGTCGACATTGTTCTCTATGTAACATGCCGTTCAGGGACATGCCGTTCAACATGCCGTTCGGTAACATACCGTTCAACATGCCGTTCAGTGACATGCCGTTCAACATGCCGTTCGGTAACATACCGTTCAACACGCAATTCGGTAACATGCCGTTCAACATGCCGTTCGGTAACATACAGTTCAACATGCCGTTCAGTAACATGCCGTTTAACACGCCGTTCGGTAATATACCGTTCAACATGCCGTTCAGTAACATGCCGTTTAACACGCCGTTCGGTAACATACCGTTCAACATGCCGTTCAGTAACATGTCGTTTATTAATAAGCCGTTCATTAATAAGCCGTTCTGTTAAACAATAGTCCGATAACAATAACATTGAACTGTCATCAAAGAATTTAAAGGATGCATCGTTGTTAGGCTAAAATTGCATTTACCAAATTAAACTATGTGACGTACATGATATTTACCAAAGAAACAATAGTACAGTAACTATAACAGTACTACAAGGTGTGACACAGCGAAATGGCGATCGACTTAAGGTAGTTCTGCACGTTTGAAAAACCGGAAGTGATGGCGTAACGTCACTTATCCGGAAAACGTAGAATAATGCCTGGATTCGGCGTACGGAAACGAAAATCAGTTTATGAATTAAGGGCAACCTGTGAATAAATGTATTAAAATGGCACTGTTACTTTCTTTCTAAAGTTAAAATATGATATTAAATATAACACGTTAAATAATTCAAAATAATGTCTTAAAATTAGCTTGAAATAGGCGGTTCACTTTAATCGTAGCCAAATATCTCAAAAATAAGCACACGGACCTATACATTTTATTTCACCATATTATAGGCCATATATTTAATTATGACTGTGAGAAGTTTCATTAAAATCTACATTGTAGAAATATTTCTATTCGCGAAAATGTTTTGAAAATTGCGTTTTTCCCATAGACTCCCATTATGAAAACTTGCGTGAGGTCGAAATTTTTCAAATCAGTCTAGCAAAAACTCAAGCACACGGACCTATACATTTTATTTCACCATATTATAGGCCATATATTTAATTATGACTGTGAGAAGTTTCATTAAAATCTACATTGTAGAAATATTTCTATTCGCGAAAATGTTTTGAAAATTGCGTTTTTCCCATAGACTCCCATTATGAAAACTTGCGTGAGGTCGAAATTTTTCAAATCAGTCTAGCAAAAACTCAAGCACACGACCCTATCTTTTTCATTTGCTCAATTTTCTCAGTATATTCCGAAGTTTTGAAAAATCAGAGTTTAATCAAATTCTACATTGTAGAAAAAATTTCGATCCTAACGTGCAGAACTACCTTAAAAGAAGTATACTTATATAACAGGTACCCCTTGCATAGGATCCTTGTTTGATAAAAAAGCCAAACACTATTTTACGGTTTAAGATTTTTGTGGAACTACCTTATTTAAAGAATTTGACAACCCGGTTTTGTTAATTGACTAAAATTTAAAATGGATATTTAATGATATAATAGAACCGAGCCAAGATTTTCTTCGGAAAACAAATTTTCGCAATGACGTATGTTTTCAATTATTTATACCATATATGTGAAAAAACAAATTTTCGTATTGACGTATGTTTTCAATTATTTATACCATATATGTGAAAAATTAATATCCTCAGTTGGTACTATAAATGACTATACCTTTTAAGTCACGGACTAAGCCTCTGTATGAATTCAAATCAGGATTGTCTTAAAACACAAAGCAGATGAAATTAAAATAATTAATTCAAAGGATAAAGTAAATTAAGTTCTGTTTTAAGGTGGATGCAGAGAAAAATAGTCCTTTGTTAAAACGGGCACTTCTTAAGATTTAAAGAATATCTCTATGGTTTAAGCAATACCTTCCCACATCATGTTCGTATATAGAAATATTAGCCAATTATCTTTATCTCCGGGAAAATATAAAAAGACATCCAATAAAATATGAAAATGAATAATTATTTTCCTCTAGGTTATAAAAAGAAATCCAATGGTATACGAAAATGTATAATTATTTTTCCCAAGGGTAGTGAACGGCGTTTCTAGGTTTAATAAAAAGCATTTGTGGCGGCAAGTGGTGCTGCATTTGGCTAAAAACTGAAACTGCAACATTTTCATTTTTGTCGTGTTGGGCAATCTTTGGAACACTTTTTCTAATATCTTTTTAAACAAACATAAATGTTTATACCTTGTCTGACGTAACGGATGTCTGTTTAAGTAAGTAATTTTCAATTAATCTTTATAGCTTTGATTGCTGAATATTGCATATTTCAAAAGTCTATCTACATTTTAATATAATGTCAATACGAGAAAAAAAAACGTGATTCTTACTACTGTTAAAAGCGTTCTGCATATAGTCGAGGGCATGTTTAAAGTATTTAAAGCAATCGACATTTTGGATTCAATTTGTAAGATGATATTTGAATTGCACAGAGAATAATAAACTCGTATAGAAATTTTGTTATCAAAAATCATTTCCTGTCACTGTAAATTTATAGACAATCTATTTGTATTCAAACTAAATTTTTAAAAGGTTTATTAAATGGCTTACCACGATATCACACGATGCTTGTTTTAATGTTTTATTGAAATAGGCTACTACCCGACCCGCATGTTCACCGTTCAGTCCTTTTACACTTGGAAGCTACGTTTTCGTCGTTGGCCAGTTTGATAACTCCACGATCAGCACAGGGACCGAACTACACTGACACTTGTCTATGCTTTGACCCGTTTCGTAGGACTTTTAATTGTGTGTATTTGGGCAATGAGTGCCGGCGTATTTGATTCGTTTTTCAAGAGCATTATTTTGTGTTTTAGTTTTTATTTTCAGTTTTTGACTTCGGAAAACTTTTGGGGCTAAGAGTAAAATATGTGCCCTGCCAGTAACCTGTTTAAACTCCCACTGGCCGTTCCAAGAATATACGTTCTTGCAACTTGGCAATTCAAAGAAATAAGTATTTCTCTGAATATTTTAAATTTAATCTTATCAAGTTGATTAATGTAAATACTTATCTTGTTTACAGTGTTAATTGTTTATTTGTTCAATTATTTCTTTCAAGTTCGAGATAATATGTAACATGCTAGAGATAGCATAACTTCGAAACTTCACCGGAGACATCTCAGAATGTGATTGAAGAACAAGATTAACATGCCTACACTTCTTATATATATACATGTAGGTAAGTATGATAGCTGTTATACGTTTTATTTTCTTTTGTCATAATTAATTTGTTTACCATAATCAATTTGCTTGTCATAATTTGTTTTCTGAAAATACCATACACCTTTCCAAAGTCATTGCATTTTAGATATTTCTAATCTTTTTGGGAAGGTTTAATAATTTTACAACATGTTATATGGCACATTTATATAGGTTTTGGTTTGGAAACTGAGAGCCATAAAAAGTAATAAAATACATTTATTTCATTTTAATGATGTTTTTTCTGGTGCATTGTAGAATTTTTTTAAATGTTTTTAGAGGTTTATTTAAATTTATGTTATATTTGTAACCATCAGTGTTCCAACAGTGAATTTTCATTTTACGATTTTCGCTGGTACGGATCTGCTTGAAACTAACTAATATGGAAAATTCTTTCCAGAATATACTTAAATGAAATATTTAGTGACATTTTCTTTCATTTGTCAAGCATTATGTATAGTAAACAGTTATTATAAGAACCACATAAAATGTTATTACCAGAATATAGGAAAATTACTTTTAGAACATAAAACCTGGTACGTTAAGACTGTGTGAGTTAATGACTGAAAAAAGGGTTTTGTTAAACCTTTCTTTTCGCCAAAACATTGCATCCAGTGTTCACTCGATGAGGAAAAAATGCATTTATTTCATGTGCTAAAGCAAACAATATTATCTTTCAAACTACTTTTATGTTTTAAGTTCATTAAGCTTTATCCGTAGTAATTGATCATTCAGTATTACAACAATATAGTGAGTTGATAGGATATTAAAAAGTTCAAAGGTTAAAACTTTTATATTCTACCCGTAAAATAAATATTGAATATGCTGGCCTAATGTATCAATTTATATTATTATATAAAAGAATTTCATTTTGTTTTCAGGTTAAACGCTGTTCACGTCATTCTAGATTTACAGGTTTTTTACATTTCTTAATCAAAATCATTCCAGATTCAAAATCCACTGGTAATATATTTAGTTAACTTTAGTCCAAACTTTACTAAGAAAAGAGAAAAAGATAAACAATTATATTTGCTTTTCATATTGAAAGGAAGTACCCGAAAAAAAACTTTACATTGTAATAAAACAACGTATAGAATTATATGTAGGATTTTCCATATAAAAAAGTAATAGTAAAATATAAAACAGCCTTTCGGCAAATTGTTTTGTCCGAAAGTGCCTAAAACATAAGACAAATATAATTTGCTAGTCATATTTAAGGGAAAATATACATTCAAATAGGGACTGATTTCATTCCTTATATCACCTAAGAAGTATGAATGGGTAACTTAGACGAGTACGTTGAGTACAGAGTTTCTTTGTACATTTTACGAATAGTTCCCCCGCTTTTGCTCGTCTTTGGTACAGCTGGGAATGTTACTTCTATAGTAATATTGATGCAGCGTAAAAACCGTATCTCTTCGACAGCGAGATTTCTGACAGCTCTTGCCGTATGTGATACTTTGTCACTTTTGGTGACCGTATCTAGAAACTGGCCGATCGTGATGTTTGATGTTTCGATTGCACATACCTCTCCAATTGCATGCAAGTGTTACGGCTTTTTGGTTTATTTTTCGTCTGAAACGTCATCATGGTTTATTGTTGCCATAACTGTCGAACGATTTGTCTGCATATTCTGCCCACATAGAACGAAACAGATTTGTTCATTGCAACGATCAAACACTGTCATCATGTGTATTTTCACGGCGCTTTTTCTTTTCAATGTACATCTTCTCTTCGGAATGAGTATCGGCGAAAATAGCAAATGTTATCCTACGGGAGATATGTATGCTGAATTTTACTTTAAAATATGGCCCATTGTAAAAATTAGTGTAGCCAGCATTATCCCTTTCTTAATCGTCTTCGTGGGGAACACTTCTATCATGATTAAAATGCGCAGGAGAGAAAGGAGTTTTAGAAACCAAAACGTGAAAAGTTCCCGTTTAATGGTTACTCTAGTACTGTTGAACGTTGTGTTTCTCGTGTGTATTACACCAATGGCACTTTTCATGTTGTTCTTAGGTAAAAGGTACCTAAATTTAGGCGACACGCACGAGGACGCTGTCGTGCTATTACTCTGGTCGGTCGTTAATGTGTTGTATTTCACAAACAATGCTGTTAATTTCTTACTGTACTTTCTCAGTGGCTCTAGATTCAGAAAGGAGGTAAGAAATCTTTGTTGCGTAAAGAGTTGGTGCCATAGTGCTGCTACTGACAGTACTGCACAAAAGCAAACTGGAAACAAGTAACGTACCTCCAAAACCTATCTAAAGATAATACGTCTACTTAGTGTTCATACACGTTGTGTTGTTGACAGTTAATTGCGAACTTGTCTCATATCAGACAACCCTCTCTTCAATTGCCTTTGACAGTACATAATTACTTCTACCTCTGCGTGTCATAAGCCTCGGTGACCGACTGCCGTTAAGGCTGTTGTGGATTTCAATCCCCAGAAGAGTCACAATTTTTAAAAACTTTTTATTATCTTTTATTTGATTGTTTTTTAGCATGTATATACATTCCAAAGCCAAGGTTAAAAAATTTAGTTGCCTGGTGGTTTATCTTTGAAAAGAAGACTTGAGTCGGTTGCATTTAGCCTATGTATGTTTTCTAATATAGAGTTTATTCGAAACTTTCAAAACATTTTGGTTGTGAAAGTATTTCTGTAATATGTTATAATAAATTCATTTTAACGACAAAATTCATTTGAAGATACTGCCATCGCAAATTGTAATGGTTACGCGTGCGTGTTTATTTTTATAACAGAAAAGGACAATCATCTAACTACATTATAAGGTATCTGTCAACATTTACTTTGTCTATGAATAATTGATATAAAATATATTGTCTCCAATTGGTGGTTTTGAACTACGGGTCTGGATGATTGGTGAAAATTTCTCATTATTGGAAAATATCATGTATCTACATATGTGATTTTAATATATATACATACAGTTTTAAAGGATTTTAAATATCGTTTGTTATGGAAGGAAGACATAAACACTTTACAGGATTCAATCAATACGACCGCCGTATATATTGCAAAAAAGGCGGTTTTAAACAGTCAAAACTTTTACAAAAAAAATGACAAACGGTTCATGAGCGAATAATTAGCCACATCTGTCAGTTTTGTACATAATGTAATACCTCTAGTCCTCTGTTGTTTCAAAGCACTGAAATTTGGTTAAAATGATCTTTTTTGATATTGAAGTTTAGTCATATTATGAACATAAGAACGTGATATTTTGTTTCTAAACTATTTTAAAATGCCAAATCCGAGTCGGGAATTTAACCAGGGTCGCCGCGGTAAAAAACATTTTCCTGCGGTTTGATTTAATCATATTTTATTGCTCTTTGATATATTATTACAATTACAATTCAAACATACATAATCAAAGGGCAAAAGGGTCGGACAACAAGTTCTGACAACATTAGAGACTGTCCTTCCCTTAAGCTTTAGTTAGAAAAAAACGAACACAGAAAATAACAACATATACACTCGAGCAATAATATACTACAGATGGCGGATGTACAAGTGTTTATAAGAGAAAAAAGTAATGAAGATGAGAGCACTTAATCCTGATGAAAAAAGAAAAAAAAAAGAAAAAAGAACACAGAAGAATAATACAAAGAAAAAAAAACTTTCGATGTGATGGCAGTCTCTCTGTCTGTCTGCGACTGTCACGAGATGTTAAACGTTTATATAATTTGAACAATGGTGGATTAATCTAGTCAGATATTAGTAAGATGTTGTTTGGTCTGTTGTTAATATTATGTATTATTTAAACCTTTCTGTATGTTTTATAAACTTTTGCACTTCGTTGAATATCTGTGAATTTACCTCCATTGTTAAATCTTCTTTACCAAATAATAATGCGTTAGTATTTAGGGGATGATAGGGGCGTGTGGATGTAAATAATTGGTGTCTTTGATCTCCGAAACGATTGCATTTAAAAAAGAAATGCTCAGCATCTTCAGTGCCATAGCCACATTCACACTGAGCTGAATCTCTTAAATGATTTTTTAAAAGATCACCATTTAAACTACTACACCTGTTTCTAATTCTGGCGTGATAAACAGACAATGTCCTTACACCAAATAGGTAAAACAAAGGAACTTGTGGAGGTTTAAATTTTTCTTTGAGACTTGTTTTAAAAGCGTTTAAAGTGGACGATTCTCGAATATTAATTTCTAGATTGTTCCAAGCAGAAATAGCAGATGGTATAAATGATTTGGAAAATATTTCTGTTCTTCTTGCAACTGTAACATAATTATTATCGTTTCTTAAGTTATAAGGAGTAGTTTCTGAAACTTCATGTGGAAAGAGAGTATTAAGATAGTCTGGTAAATCGGCGTGTTTTGCTTTATACATTATAGTAAGTTTTTGAATCAACCGACGGTCTGATAATGATACCCATCCTATTTCTTGTAGTAACCTTTCGATCGAAACGGACTTTGTTAAACCTGTAACTAACCTTGCAGCTTCGTACTGTAATTTTTCAATATTTTCCTTTTCGTATTCGGTACAACTATCCCAAATTACACTGGCATACTCTAATATAGGCCGCATATACGAAATGTAAATTTGATTTAAAGTTTTCCTGTTTAATTTAAATTTTAACAATCGCATTGATCCCAATATTTTTGAGGCAGATTTAGTTATATTTGAAATATGTTCATGCCAAGTACCGTCATCACTTAATGTAAGACCAAGATGTTTATGGTGTTGAGTAAAATCTAACTGAACACTATCGAAATACAAAATAGGTTTAGGATTATTAGTAAAAGAGCAGTAAAGAACTTCTGTCTTATTTGGGTTAAATGTAACTAACCACTGTTTTGCCCATTCTGATATCCGTTTGAGGTCTTCATTGAGAGTTAATTCTATATAGTTTGAGTCACAACTAGTTACAGATAAGGAACTGTCATCAGCAAAAAGACGCGTTAAACTTTCAAGGTTTTCAGCTATATCATTAACGTATATCAAAAATAAAAGAGGACCTAACACTGACCCTTGAGGGACGCCAGCATTTGCATATTTAACATCAGAATACGAGCAACCAACAAAAACTTTCTGACTTCTGGATTCAAGATAACTTTTAAACCATTCATATAAAATGTCGTTACTTCCATATTGCCGCAATTTAAATAGTAGCCCCTTGTGCCAAACTCTGTCGAATGCTTTTGAAATATCACAAAAAACTATGCATGTTGATTTTTTATCACCAAATGATTTACAAATCTGATGGTATATGTCAATTAATTGATAGACAGTGGAATGACCCGGAATAAAACCTGATTGATATTTATATAAAAGATTATTACTATACATGTGATTATAAACGTGTTTAAAGGGAATTCCTATAGTTTTTTATGCGCATCTTTCTGCGCAGCCGACACTTTCTACGGAAAACTGAACTGAAGTCAACATTTTTTGAAACATGTTACAGACAATCTTAAATATGAGGAATCTTGAATGAAATAACATTTTTTATAAGTTTTATCAGTAATCAAATGTTGATACTGGTTTATGTTGTATTGACAAGTATCATGCCTGACAGATATCTTGCTATTTTTGTGGTTGTGTTTTCACATCGCATTTTAGTACAAAGACAGTGTTGTTCATATAATGTAAGATAATTGACTTAGTACTGATAAGACAATATCACCTTTCAGATTATTTAGTATTCAATTATAGAAAGAATTAAGAATTTTTAAAACTTTTTTTAACTCCTAGCACACATACATGTAATAAATTTGGCCAGGTTCGCGCCACTTTCCGTCCGAACAGGTGTTGTATTCTAGCGGTCTTAACATAAAATTTAGCCTGGTGACCCATACATTTTTAGCCATTTTTATGCTCACAATACAATTATCTATACACAAGAAAAAAAGGAAAAAATTCTATGAAAGAGTTTTTTCAAAATTTAAAAAAATATTCTTCACTATGGGTATTTTTCGTTGAAAAAAGTTCACAAAAGTAAATATGAAACAATATTTTTTTTTCATTTGTACCCATTATTGTAAGGATAAAGTATTACAAATATGACTATATTATCAAATGAGTATATAATAAAATCTGTAAAAAGAAAAAAAAACTTATTGTGCTGTCTTGATGTATATTTTGGTTGGTATTAATAAAAAAGCAGAAAATTATGAAAATGTTGAAAAATCGCTGGCAGTTTCAGCAACAGTGGGTGTGTTCAAAGCAATTTGTCACAAAAACAAGCCTGGTGACCTATTGTTTTTATTTGTTCATTGTTTTCAGCACAAAATTTCCTATCATATATGTGAATTAAAAAAAATTCTATGAAAGGAAAAAAACTATTGGAATTCTCTTTAAATACAACTCTTTCCATTACTTTACCAACACAACTTATTAATGAAATCGGTCTGTAGTTAGAAGAAAGGTCACGGTCACCCTTTTTGTACAATGGCATTACAAAAGCTGTTTTCCAACAATTTGGGTAAGAGCATTCATGTATAGAACGATTGAAAATAATACACAGTGGTTTACAAACACTTGCAGCTGTCTCTTTAAGCATACGGTGACTTATTTCGTCTGGTCCACTAGCCTTCTTTATTATTAAATTAAGCAATATATCACTTATCTCTTGTTCACTAATTAGTATATTACTTAATGCTGCATTCGTTTTCATAGAAAATGGTGGTAAAAAAGCTTGTGAGTCATCAATGGTAGAAACGGAAATGAAATAATTGTTTAACTCAATTGCCTTTTCCGTATCAGAGAAAGCATAAGAATTGTCATCTTTTTTTAAAGGAGGAATAAAGTCGCACTTTATATTATCTTTAACCAGCATTTTAACAATTTTCCAGTATTGACGTGGGTTATTAGCACATATATCATTCATAGTAAATTCTAAAGTGTTAAAGAAAACTTGTTTTGCGTGTTTCTTTTGATTATTTACCTTATTTTTTAACTGTTTATACAAATTCCAGTCAGACATTTTATTAGATTTAATTGCACATGTTTTTTGTCTGTCGCGTTTGCGGGAAGTTCTTCTTATTGTAGAATCGTACCACGGTCTGTCATTAGGTCTTATTGTAACTTCTTTTCTAGGTATGCATTCTTTTGCTAGATTGATAAAGTTTTGAACAAATAAATCACATACTTCATCGATTGTTCCATTATTTAAAAATGACCAGTCATATGAGTTAACAAGTTCATTTAAACGTACAAAATCTGCTCTATTGTAATTCCAAACCCACCTTTTGTATGTACTTGATTTTGCTAAATCAAATTTAATGTAAATGTAAGTTGCATAGTGATCACTTATATCTTTCGGTGTTTCATATACACTTGAATTATAAGAAATAATTTCACTTGAAGTTACTATAGGGTCAAGGAGAGTGGAAGAATTATTTGATACACGGGTCGGTTTGTTTATAGCATTCGTCATATCATAGATTGTCATGAGGTCGCGTAGTTTGTGATTGGACAAATTGAGTTGGTCTTCGTTTACATCACCTAACAATACAATATATTTAGATATTTCATAAGCTTTTTCAAGACAAGTATAAAGTTTTGTCCAAAATTCTACTGTTGAGTTTGGTGGGCGATACACAGTACCTACAATAATTATTTTATCCTGCGGTCTTGACCAATACACCAAGGAGAAATACGTACTTAACGGTCGTTAAATACATAGTTTACCTTCGGTACATTGTTACAAACGCTTTTCAATTTTTTAATGGAAAATGAGTAAAGTCAACATATTCTTATGCGTTTTCATAACTAATAATCTGTCAGTAACTAAGTTTTAAGGCCTTCTTAATCTGTTATCTTGAAAAAATTCTTTTTTATGTTGTCGTACGATCTGGAGGTCAGTGCCTTTAAAGCATTTTACTTCTTTTTATGAAAAGCAAATATATAGTTACAAAATTACGAACTTGTGCATGCAATAAATGTCATAAATAAGCATGAAAGTTAACAAGAACGTAAATTCAATGAGATAATTACTGTGCATCACTGCGTTTGAGGCCCTTGTGGAATGTGGGTTTGGTTGCCTATCTATTAAACAGGTAAGTGGGACTTTAGATATTAAGGCATAATAATAAAACTGCTATACTGTTAGTGAAAACTAATGTCTTTGCTGCTGGTACCTTACATTGCACTTCACTCAACTTCTGTGTGGCGGCCGCAAAATGTCTCATTTTTACAGTCCATCGTGATCATGAAGTCCATTCAGTATCTGTGTACGAGAAGTTTGCTTAAATCCAAAGATAGGGGAGTGAGTGCGGTTGTACTTTCCATTACTTCTCATTAGATTCAATCAAACCGAGTCTGCTGTTATTTTGCTGTGTTGCATTTTATGCTTTTAAAAGGATCTTCTTATAGATTTTATTCTTATCAGTCCCTTATTTGATGCAGCTTTAACTATTAATAAATTCTTGTAAAATACATTTATCCTAACAAGAAAAATGACAATCACTTTATAGATAAAGGCATTACGGCCCTTTAAGTATTTAGAAGTATATTCATACAATCATCTAAGTATGGTCAAACCACATAGTCTGATATCTATACATATTTAACTATGACAACCAAATAATTTTAGCCTTTGAGAGATATAGTGAGTATTTAGACCCATCTTCTCAATAGGTAAGAAATGTAGACGTTAAAAAGTCTTCTTATTTTTGTCTTTAACCCTTATCATGCTGGACACGATTCATTTTGCTTTTGTGACCAGTGTAGATCTGCACTGTTCGCCATTCTGTCAGTATCTTTTTGGTATTTTGGTATGCACCCCGTTTAACAGTTAATGTTACTGTCCAAATTGAAAGATGGACAAGTTTATTATAGAAATTTAGCTGCGTAAGGGTTAAAGAAATCGGTCAGACGTAAAATTCAGAACCTGGTTCTGTTTCACAGAAGTTCATAAGTATTGTCCTAAATTCTCTTCTAAGTATGAACTTCTTTCATAGGGTCTCACTTACATCGTTGCAAAAATGATGTCTTAAATTCAACGTAATTACACAACTACCTAATATTTTTGTCCTACTCATGTTCTCGGAATAGCCGAATAGTTTTGTCCTGGGCCATTTATTTATAACTTCTGTTTTTGCTTTTTTTATAGGTACTAAGTACAGAATTATTTACGTCATGGCCCGGAAATGTGAGAAAGGGGATGCATCCGAAATAAATGATGTTTAAGTTTATTTAAGTGGTCATCGGTAAATCTGAGAGCGACATATCGAGGAGGACACCATTGGTTATTCTGAAGAGCGACTTTTCGAGAGGACGCCATCGGTTAATATTCAAACGAGGGACTTATCGGGGAGAACGTAATAGGTTACTCTGATGGGCGACTTCTGAAAGGGTACGTTAGTCAAGGAAGTTGTTAAAAAAAGTAAAGGTTCTTTTTTGTGTGCAAGGGCCTCTTATCTGCAAAAACAAAACAAAAGAAAGAAAGAAATAAGAAACAACCGTTAACGGTTAAACTAAGTAGACCTTTTAATTATGCAATACGGTTAATAAATAAGTAAATCACTCCAGAACAAACCGAGACAACTTCTCAAAAGTTAACATGTTCATTGCCGGAACACTTTTCAGCCATTTCAATTTGTGTTCGAGTACAGAAATGTGTAAATATTCACAAGCGTTTTTGAAAGGAGTGGGGTACTCGTTATCTGTGCAATACATTTTTAGCAATTATTGTTATTCTGTAGTAAATGACACATTTGTGTATCGAAATCAGAATATTTCACTTTGTAACATTATGTTGAAATTATATACCAAACATCAGGCTTGTTTCAATTTTTAAATTTGCGTAATTAGTTCCGTATTTTATCATCTCATTTATTCTTTCTCGCTTTTCAAGGTCTGAAAACGTGAATGATAATATATATATTGTGATTTATATGTATCTACTGTGTTATCCCTCTTTGTTTGAAAGCAGTAAACTTTACGAAGAAAATCATGTTCTTGCAGTAACGTCTTAACCTAGCATCTAAGCAGTAATTATCAATAAACAGGATGTTTCTGAAATTATGAAAAATGTTTATTCAAGGATGAGGATGTATTTCTCATCATAAAGAATAATGTACTTATTTGATCAATATCTCCTATAATTAATTTCCATGTCCAGTCAGGGACACGTGGCCGTCCATGAAAACCTCAGAACGGTAGCATGTATTATTACAAAATTGTACAACTGTATGAAAGGTAAACAATACATAGCGTTTCCTTACAAATCTTCTGCTTGATCCTCCTAGTCCTTAAAACGGAAGTGAAGCTTTGCTTATATACTACATCATTCCAAATGTGTCTGTAGGTGTGGTAGTGGGACGATTTGAAATATCTTAAATAACGCCATCTCTATAGCCAAAATGTTGTTTTCCCATTGTAAAAATCAGACAGAATTATAATTTTGAAAAAAAAAACATGTTTAGATATTTTACAAAGATATGTTGCATTTACATGTATACTAAGATATCCTAAAAGTTTGATAACAATCCATTCACAAATTAAGACATTTTTTTTAAGTAGTGACAACAATGGCGAAATCGTTTTATGACGATTTTAAAACTAATCAAGATATTTTGAAACTGTAAAAAGTTCCTATAACTACTTTCGGAGTTCTTTTCAATGATTTATTCTATTAACCGCATTGTTCATATCTAAAGAAAATTCAGGGAAAAAAACAATGTTACGGAAAAGATGTATCAAACAGTTAAGGACGCATGCGGCATACAGTGTCATGTTAGAAACAGAATTATGAAAATAAAAACACTCAAAGGTCACCGTGCTTGTTGAGGAGTTGTCTGCCCTTGAATATGCAAAAGAATCCAGTTTTAAGGACAGATAACTCCTGAACAAGCACAAAGACCTATGATTGTTTTTGCATTTTTTCTGTTTCTAACATGAAACTGTGTTCATATACAAAGTTTGAACAAATTCTCTTATTGGGAAAGTTTTGCTCCATCTCTCATACACGAAACTGCAGCATAATTAGTATCCGAAAAAAAGCTTTTGCTCCGACAACGGTCGCTGAAATAGATCTTTGTTTTGTCCTCCAGACGTCGATGTTATATATCTTGACAATCTAGCTCAACCATGACGAAAGGGTAATACTAAAAGTAGAAAGAAGAAGTATCTTAAAAAAAGATTCACGGCCGCATTAGTCAATACACACTTTAAGCTACGAAACTTGCATGCACTCTGCACTTTTACACACAATCGGGTATTTATAAAGCAAAACAAAATGTAGTTTTTAAAGTAAAATTTTCACGATTTTTATGTAGAACATATTTTACAGAACACATATTTTACATCATAATTATATTAATCATAATCTAGGAAACTTTGACAAATACATAAGACTAAAAAGGAGGGGCCGAAAAGTAGGGGTTGAAATGACAATTTTTGAAATCGTAAAGGGATACGAAATGACAAAAATAGGGACGAGTTGACTTGGGGACGAGTTGACTAGGGGACGAGTTGACTGTAAATGTATTTATCAAGCCAGTTTACAACAAAATGTAAGCTAAATCCACAAAATGTTATTTTTTTTTGTTCTAAGATTATGGACACGTCATTGAAATATTTGAACCTATGAGGTTACGCTTTTATAGTCCAAGTTCATCGGATGATTTAATGCCTCACGTTCATAAGCTTTTAATGATTTTATCGCAACAGCCTAGTCTTTTTACATTTACATCTAAAGGTCTGACATCCAGAGGTACACTTACAAGCAATAAACTCCACGCAGACTCGAGGAATGACGTAGAATGGGCTTTAGTGTACCATTGGTCATTTTTCATCCAATGTCGGTAGGTGCGACAGGTCAGAAGTGGGATTTGCTTGATTCGATACCAGAGCTTTATATGAGCTCTTCTGGTGTTAAATGAGCTTGCATCACTGGTCAGGGCATGTGTTCAGTACATGTAGACCTGCCAAACATAACATTTCGAGCACTGTCAGTACAAATAATAGTTTGACTATACATTTTGCAAATCATGAATATTCACAGATTTTCAGTATTTTATCAGATAGATGTCCATGTAAAAATTTGAATGCCGATTTTTTTCTAGAGATTTTAATGTGTGTCACTACCATTAAATGCATGAAAGGCAAGTACATGTCTATACAACTCTTCAGATCTAACACTTTGTTGACATGAATGTACTTTCATTTTTTTGCTAGTCCAGTCGTCATCCATTGCAAAAAAAAAAAAGAAAGAAAAACACACCCACAAAAACACCCCACTAGCGTTACAGTTTAATCGTTTACTGCAGTGAACAGCATCGAGAATGATTTAGCTTTTAGATTCAGACCGGACAGTCCTTCCAGAGAGAACAAAGCAGTCTTTAAATTAAGTTTTACATGTACCAATGCAAAGAGGTCGGCCGTCAATGGAACACCATTGTACCATTGTACAATGTACCATTATCATAATGGGCATCACGAAGGATAGATACAGCACAAATACGCTTTATATTCTGCAATAATAATGATGATTAAATAAAAAAAATTATTATCCAATAAAGTGATCATAATAGGATATGATAATATGTTGTAGATAGTGTTCTTTTCATTACAGGCATGCTGATTAAGTTTAAATGGTCCTCAATACTGAAATAATATTTTATAAAACAAAAATCGAAGAAGATTGTTTTTTTCTGACAATACAAAATGCAACATAACAATTCAAACTAATATATCAGTGTCATTTTTCCATGTTATAAATGACCTTCAATACCATTTTATTTCTCAAAGAAATGTCTTAAATTTCCCCTTTTTGAACTCCCGAAAGTACACATTTATTGTCTTTAATATATTTTATAGGTTGATATTTACTCAGTTATGTTCTTAATATGAACTTAGATATTAAAACATCCCCATAAATAAATATTTTATTATAAAGAGATATAAATAGGTATATATTTTAAAAAAAGTAATCATTTTGCACCCCCACACCATTTTGCCCCTTTTAGAGGCATTTGCCAGATGGCCAACATTTTTTTTTTCAAATTCAGCATACCCAAAATATGATAAAAAGTATGTTGGCCCAAACACTAAAAAAATGCTTGTAATTTCTTAAATAAGCATATTTATTTTATGCTTACTGGTGAAATACTGAAAAATATCAGTGAGATATTTCTCTATATCACTGTAGTGCTCGCGTGCGGTCTGGTACGGCCTACGGGGCGATAGCCTGAACCCGGAACACAGCAAGAGTGATTTCCCTTGGCACGGGCAGCACGAAAAGACATTGCTGGAGTTGCTAGTCAATATTATTTGGCTATTGTCCCGAACAGCATAAAGTACAGACAGATTCCACCTGGTAAGTTTCCCACAGTTACAACGTTGGTGGCAGCGGTTCATTTTGAGCCCATATTTCGCCGACCAATAACTCGCTACCGAACTTCTATTTTTAGGCTTGGCCAACTTGCCAGTCTAAAAACGGTTGTGACTTGTATTGGAAAAGGGACCGGGTGATATAGGTTGAATAATTGAAAAAATATTCAACATTTCCAGACAGTTTGTTGGGACTTATACCATCGGAAATCCCTATAGTTGGCATTGTAGTTTACCTTTGTAGAAGCTTTAGGATCCTTAAAAGAATTTTTTTGGATCATTCTGGAATTGAAATAATTAAATTTATTTCTGATTTTGTTGTTGTTATTTTGATTTTTATCAAAGATGTCACAACAAAAGAGTCCAGAAGGTAAGTCAGTTACATCTGGTATTAGTGCACAAGTGGTTTCAATTAATTTTGCTACCCTTGAGCAATTGAGAATGATACCTGGCATTAATACAAAGATTGCAGGTGCAATTTTGTCGGTGCGTGAGGCAACAGGGAACATAACCCCGGAAGTCTTGTCCGTGTTGTGTCGTAAGAAATTTACAGAGTCTGAGCTGGGTCGAATTGATTTTACCCAGAATAAACTATGGCCACTTAAAGACAGTGATAAGGAGCCTGAGGCTAGAAAAAAGCCCTGTGCTTGGTCACATGTTAAGACCGGAGATACTCTAGCTAGGCCTGGGGACTTGATCACCCCTAGACCAAGAATGCATGTTGTATCTTCTGGTATGCACAGGCCATTATTGAAAACTCCAGCTGAATTCCTTGGGACACCAGCATCGGGCAGGAATAAGGTATCGTTACCAGAAACGAAACTGAATTTCAACCTTGGTGAAGGTAGCACTCCTTTTGGTGATGATGGTAATGTCAATGCAAGTAGACCATCATCAGATGGGGGAGTGGGAGCCGACTATAGTCAGCTGGCAAAGAAATTAAGTTCTTTGCAAAAGCATTTGGCATTTGATGGTAAGGGCAACTGGGAAGCTTTTGATTTAAAGTTTTCCAGATATGCTGAGACACGCGGATGGTCAGATGCTGAGAAATTTGAGGGCTTCTGCTGGTGTCTTACTGGCAAAGCTATGGACTATTATGTACTGATACATGATAGTGGTGAGGTGAACTCTTACCAGGGTTTACATAGTAAGCTTGAGGCGCGGTTTGGTGTGCACGAGTTGCCAGCTGCGCCTCAATTGCAATTTCAGCAGACTTGTCGGGAAGAGGGCGAGTCGTTAGATGATTTTGCAGACCGGCTTTTGACACTTGCAGCAAGAGCGTTCAGAGGCCTGCCAGATTCATTTGTGACTAATCAAGTCATAAGTCGTTTCTGTCAGGGCCTGTTAGATAAGGATGCAGGCAATCATGTGTTTATGCTTGATCCTACGAGTATCCAACAGGCCAAGCAGGTAGTCCGTAAATACCGACAGGCACACATGGCTATATTTGGTATGTCAAAGCACCAACCTAAGTTGTTCGAAGAGGAGGAATGGTGCGAAGAAAAGGAACATGTTTTTGCAGTGGGAGAAATGACCGGTAGCACACAAGGGGCACCGGATAATAGGACTGTCATGGAGGCACTTAAGCAATTAGAGCTTAAATTTGAAGGAGTCATGACAGTCAGATTCAGTAGAGGTGGATCTGGTGAACTACCATAGAGGCTTTGTAAAAGCAGAATCTGTTTTATGCTTTGACAGGCAAACATCAGTTTGTGTGGCGGGGAGAGTGGGTCAGAGCTTTTGAAGTTTTGATAAGAGGCTCTGATACAACCGCCTGGGTTAGCCTTGCTGATGGGAGTGGATGAGTTTATGCTTTACACCAATGCATTGAATAAATACATAAGTGCATGGGTACCATAGGTCCAGGGCGGCAAGGAGAATGTCATTGCATATGGTAATTATGGTAGTTATGTTCTTATTTGGTAGACTTTATTGTACGGAATGACCACTCAAGTTTGAGGTGGTTCATCGGGTTCCAAGAACCTCAAGGTTAACTGGTGAGACGGTTGCCGGAGGAGCTGTCTCGGTTTAATATTGTACTGCAGCACGGGGTAGGTCGTGAGCATGATAAAGCTGAGGCAATGTCTTGAATGCCGGTTGGAGGCATTGAAATGAGTATCATGCTGGGACACGACTGGAGCAGTTACCTTGTGGCAGGTGTAATTACTGTTAAGAAGACAACGAAAGTTGGAGTCCTTTAACCTTGTAGACGACGCAGTGCCGTTGGTCATAGGGGACACCGAAGCTTCCATCATAGAGCGTTTGAGGGACCTAGGACCAACAAGGGCATGGGTACGACTGTCTACGGGTTTTTTGATGTAGGCGACGCAGTGCCGTTGGTAAAAGGGTTACCTCGAGTTTACATCACAGAGCATCCGGGGAACCTGAGACCAACATTGGCATGGGTACGACTGTCTACGGATATCAGGATGGAACCACAGATGACACCGAGGGTAAGAGTGGCAAGCCAGTCCTTGCAACAGTAGTCTCAGATGCGGGATGACCCTTCTGGGAAAAGTAGCCAGCCAGATGAAGTAATTTTTGGTGCTGGTATAGATTTAGACTACTCCGAGGGAGTAAGCTCCTTTGTGGTAGATATGTTTAAGGATGCTGTTGTAAGCATGAACATGGACCACAAGGAAGGTTGAGACCTAGGCTGTTTAGAACCTCGGTAATACAGTCACGTCTGGACAGTCAGGTTCAGTGCCTACTGTAGGACGACCAAGTTCACAGTCTAAGGTCCTTTCCCCCGGAAAGGACAAACTAAAGACTTGCCGTGCTTAAGGGTGCGACAGGTACCTCTGACTCTACAAAGGGTCTGGGGTCTAGCCTTCAGAGTTCGATCTCGGTACCGGATCTAGGACCTCTGAGGAATAAAACTGGACTGTGTAGTTGGTGGTTCTCGGTGGAGCTGAGTAAAGTGTTGAAACCGGATTAGAGATTGCTGTTTGTTTTGGATTGGTAACGAGGTAGGACAGATCAGGCATGGTCCGATCTGTTTCGTGCCAGTCAAGCGGCTGAGTCAAATCGGTGAAACATGGAACAATTTCTTCTGTTAGATTGTGGTTTATGTTAGTGTGACTAAGGTCAAGATGACATACATCTTGGTTTGCTGGAAAGTCTGAAGGAGGAAGCTATTGAACTCCGTCAAAGCTTTCCTTCTTTGGGACATCGGACTAAGAAACAGATTAGTCCGATGAAGCCTCGTCCAAGAGACCCTTGACGAGAAACGTATGGCCTCACACAGTTTTACTAGGATAGGCAGGCACCGCAAGGGCCCCCTCACAGAGGAGACTTGAGCTCTGCTTGGACTAGCAGTAAGGTTACCTAGGCCCCCCTCTGTTAGGCAAAAACTCAGGTAGAGGCAACTGTGTGAGGTAAGGGTCAGCCGCCTGTTTGACTAAGGGTTGTTTTATGGTAAGTGTTCGGCTGCTGACCATTCTTGGAGTACGAACAGTTCTTATGATAGCATTGACTATCTATAGAAGAACTGAGTCTGTTTAGGCCATATGGGCTGATACCGGTGCACTATGGATGCGGAGATCCGTGGCCGCCGGTAGCGGTGGTATTGTGGCTGAAGTGACACAATACTAGTACTGGTTAAACCCAGGAACATCTCATATTTATGAGCAAGAGACCATGGTATACTTCCATGATCTAAGGGACCATGGTATTCTTCCATGGTCTAAGACACCATGGTCTACTTCCATGGTGTAGGGACTACCTCCTTTCAATAGGACGGGGAGGAGTGTAGTGCTCGCGTACGGTCTGGTACGGCGTACGGGGTGATAGCCTGAACCCGGAACACAGCAAGAGTGATTTCCCTTGGCGCGGGCAGCACGAAAAGACATTGCTGGAGTTGCTAGACAATATTATTTGGCTATTGTCCCGAACAGCATAAAGTACAGACTGAATCCACCTGGTAAGTTTCCCACAGTTACAATATCACTCACAGTGCCGAACTTCTTTTTTTTTCAGATAAAATTATCTCCCTTGAAATATATTCTATAATTAACTCCCTTTGTTGCCTTTATAATTGCTGGTATCCTATTATTATCATAACATTCAAACCATACAGGAGACATGTACAGCTAGATAGTCCTATATAGGGCAAGCTAGCTATAACTAACTTTACAAAGAAATAACAGTAGTAATGCTCTAGAAAGTTTACCTTGGTTGCTTGGCCTTGCCGTTAAATTAGGTAGCTATTGATACGTCTTTCTTTCACTTTACATCAGTTCCTCACTATCGTATGGTAGATTTTACTGGCGACAGCACATTTAGTTGGTTGTTGTTTTAGTTTATTATCACAAGACATCAACTCAACCTTACGTAATATGCCAGCATTTTAGTCGAAATTCTTCCCCACCCAGCCAGTTGTGTTCCAAATTCCATCCCTATTCGTTATGCTATACAGCTCCTAGCTAGACCAATATTTCCATTAAATCCATGATGATATTTAATTCTGCAGCTTGATTTTCCAAGGACTTTCGGATATTCCCCAGTTGTTTACGTTTTTCGAGTTGTTTTTTAATCTGACCTACAGCTTCCGGTTATTCAACGAACTGACGGCATTGACCGAAAAGTTGCTTACCGGTACTTAACTTTTGTCTGTTGGCCGCAGATTGTGCGTTTTTAACAAAATATTTTAAATGTAGTTTTTGTTTTCAAAAACAAAATGGCGTCGTTTGATTTAACGGACCTAATCACCAATATTCGATATTAATGTGCCTGAGTGTCCATGGTAATTTAGCGGAGGCATCATATGTAACACGGTAGCCTAAATAAATCCTAATATCATCATAAAGTATTGGTCTTATTTGAACATGTAAGCATGTAATAAACAGAAAATTCGTTGATATTCACCAATTAGCATAAAATAAAAAGAAAATTTATTTGTTTGCAGTGTTTCAATTGTCTCCCTTATCGGTGAAGATATATTTCGATATCACACTGCAAACAAACAAATATCCTCTATGTCTGCCAAATCGGACCAGACTATAACCCGAAATCATAAGATATGACACAACAATAAACAATACAAAGCGCATTGAAAAATAATAGAAATGATATGACTCAAAATTAACATTTAAAGAGGTACGCCTCCGTATCGTAAGCGTCTAAACGTCGTAATCATTGTTAAAACTATTTTGACACTGGTATTAATCAAAAGACGCTCAAATGCCACTCTAACATCAGTGAAGATATTGCATTTGTAGTATAATACACTTATTCCGCCATAGGGTTTAAGAGTACAATCATAATAAAGTAACTATTTTATCTAACATAGTGAATCAATCCAATTCATATAAATAAATACTATAAAGTGGTCTAATATTTTGAAGAATCTGAAAAGATCAATGCTGTACTCGTACCTATCTTATCTAATGAATTTATCTTTAAAGAAGTCAGTTGACGAAAAACTGATAATTAAACCGATGGTAAAATTAAGGAAAAGGAAAGAATCATTCATTTATATAATCTAACTTATATCCAGCGTTTGCAGGTATAAGAATTACTAGACAAATATGTAGACAACGAAACAATATTGCGTTCAATAGTTCAAACAAGGATAATATAAGTGGAAACAAATCAAACTCATGAACAAGGAACTGCGTTTTCAAAACGCAAAATCATGTCCCCGAGTGTATGACCAAAGATGCTGTTTTTTTAGGTTTAATTAAGGAGGTAGGTTACCTTTATATTTGTATGTGCGCATGTCCAACCGGAAGCTAACGTGACGATTTACGACGACGTTTACGACAAACTAAATGTGTTTGTATATTCATTCTTCTGAAAACAAATCATAGACCTGTCTTCGATCTGACACTTTATGGTTTAATAATGCAGAAATAATGAATAAATTGCCGCAGAAACGCTTCAAAACAATGTTGCCTTAAAATGACGTCATTGACGTCATGACGTTACGTGTCAGTTACCGCGCAAAATTAATAGCTTTTATCTTGAAAGTACGTAATTCTGTGCATTTTCTTTATTCAAACTATTTTCAAATAACCATTATTTGCTGAAATATTTTTATGAGTCTTTTGCTCTGAATAATAATCAATATTTTGCTTCTTTTATGTAGTTATATTGAAATTTTATGCGGAATGTAAGAAAATGGATGATGGTAACCAATGTTATTTGGAATATAGTTGGGTGAGAGGTTACTTCAAATAAAAAAATCTAGCAGTTTGATTTGTAATACCTATTTTTCAGGTTCCGTTGATAATTTGTTACTTATATACTAAAACTAAGATCTAAAATTGTTCAAATTTCAGTAGAAAATTGTGGTTTCTTGAATTGAATTGATGTTACCATGGAAACGAAGCCCGTGACCTATGTATCTAAATGTAAAATTCAAAAGCGTTGACACAAGTCTATTTAAGAAACACAGCTTCGGCTTTTTGTTTTCATTTCAACAATATCCACGAGAATAATAGTAGCATGCTGAACGATTTTTCCATGAACAATGCCAGACGAGGGGTACTGCTGTAAGTATTCTAAGCTTAGAAATTTGTTTGAATAAATGCAGATAACACGAAAATATAACCAGGGGTGGTATAGTACGTCATCAACAGGTGCGCGCAACACTTCCCGATGCGGCTTTTTTATGTCAAAACACCTCGATTCGGTGAGTAAACTTACGATTATTTCATTGGTAACGAATAGATTTGGAAATGACATATAGTCTAAAGTACCCGCATGTGTCTCTAGTTTATCACTGACGTTTGCATTTTTCAAGAAGTCTTACGTTTAAGAGAACATTCGAGCACAATGCACTTCATGGAAACACTTCCCCATTCGCCACAACCATATTACATCGCATAAAAAGAGTTTTCTTGCATTTCTAACGACTAAATGCCTTGACGCGGTGTTCTTTTATGGCAAACAGAGGTCAGTGATACCTTAATTAATTATTGCAATCTATAGTTTCAAAGAATCAGTAATATAAAATTTCGCCTTCCCGATTCACCAGGTAAAACGATGCACTTCCCGCTCACCGCCCGTGTGGCATCGTGTTATATGAGCCCTTCAATTTATTTTGACGCATGGTACTTCGGTTGCCATACTAGCAAAACTAGTATTAAGCAATGAACGTTTATGTCAGTAAAAACAGTGTTTAATTTACCTCTAAGGGCTATATTATGACAGATTTACTCTTTCTTTTTCAGATCACAAAAGAAACACCGGAGATATTCTGTTATCAGAATTAAATTATGAAGCTAAACATTTGGGGTTTTAGCAGTATGATATCCGTAGACAGATGAACATAAACTGCATATAGTAATTCATGCATTTTTTGGGAATAAATGACACGTAAAAAAAAACAGAATTGTAGAAAGAACAATACCCCTTGTTGTGGATGTTTGTGAAAAACGTCAGAAATGAAGACCACAAAAGTAGTCGTTGTTTGAGGCTCACTCACTGGCAATATGTGCAGACACCGTTTAAAACAGCTCACTGTTATGTGTGACCACTACCATACAATAACTAGCCATGGACAGCTTTTGTAGACGGAATTTAATATGATTTTGCGTGACCAAACAATTGTGAATTTTTATTGAAACATGTTTTGTTTTGTCTGTCTGTGTTGAAGTCACAGAGTCTTGTCAGTGCCTCTCCTTTCTTCTAAATAACATTTGACAGATTTTGATGAAAGGCAACAGCAGTATTAAACTTTGTATGAAATGTAGTTGACACTAATGCTCATACGGGTAAAACACAACAATGTAAATATTCTTGTTATCTCTATGTTTCGGTCAATAAACGTTCACAGATTATACTACATTGCCACTTTTCAATTTTTGTGTGTTTTTAATGAAATTTCTGAGTTATAATTAGCGTAGTTGCGCAAAACCTCAACATTTACCATTTAATGGTTTCAAGACCTATTATATTCTGATTTTTGTTGATCTCCACTTCATGTCTTTCTGTGGTGTCTGACTATTTCCAATTGTTGAGAAATGTGAACATAGAGATGTACACTTCTTCTTGATCGAAGAAAAATTAAAGCATACATTGTGGAAAGAATGTGTCAGATATTCGATCTTAATGAAACTTAAGGTGAATTTCATTTTTTTAAATGTTGAGTTATAAAGAATTACGTCCAAAGTTAATGAAACGTTATCATTATACTCGTATTTATAAGTGTGTATAAAATTTAGAATTGCATACAATCTACTTTCGTTGATTTGTGTAAATATATAACATAGCTGATAAAAAGAAGATGTTGCTATGTCTTGAGAGTGTGTGGTGCGTATTGTTTAATGTCACAACGGCTTCCACTGTGTAAGGGTTTAAATAAAAATCAGTAAAATTTCCTGT
The DNA here is from genome assembly GCF_021730395.1 of Mercenaria mercenaria. Lineage (NCBI taxonomy): Eukaryota > Metazoa > Mollusca > Bivalvia > Venerida > Veneridae > Mercenaria > Mercenaria mercenaria. The sequence goes on from NC_069364.1 coordinate 94,871,289, forward strand.
TTTAAATAATCTTTTATACAGCAACATTTTCAACAACTAAACAGTTTAAGAAAAGCAAAATATTTACATTGCAAGTAAAATTGTTCTACCACTGTTCAAGCTCACTTCGAGTTTTAAACATGTAATTGGGTGCACTAAGATTTGCAAGCAAAATCTGAACATTAGTCAAATGTTAAATCCTGAACCGTTATCTAGTGAGATTCAATTGATGTCCCATTCTACTGCGTGGTAATTATAATTCGGTTGCAGTCACTCATGGTCTTTCCCTACGCACATCTAAAACTCTTTAATAAGAACATTTCGTTGGCGCAATACAGTAATTTCTCATTTTTCCCGAGCAATTGTGATGATCACGTGACCCTGAAACGTTAAACAAATTAAATAGTACATATCATTAAAGACTAAACTGCATTGGTGCGACTTTATACCTTAAAAATATATCAAAAGGTTGCTCCTTTAAAAACAGCACATGATAATAATTTAACTGTATAATTTTGCTTTACTTAGCATAATTATCAATGCATATTCTTATTTGTCTCATCGAGTCTTGCCTTGTACTCAAGTTCGGAATCAAAGCCATCATACTCGACTATTTTCGATGACACGCCATATATAGTTATCATGAAAAACAAATTAGAGTAACAAGTTAACTAATGGTTTCCAAAATACTTTCTATTTATATTATCATGTGTCGAAGTGCCTATCTAACTATACCCCTTGTTAAGGTTTATCTACTGTAACATTATTGAAATTAAATCAGTTACTTATATCCATACCTTCAAGCAGCAACCGACAGTCGTGACAAAGTTTGGTACGGAGACCTAGTTGAGCGTTGAAATCCTTGTCTGGGGTAATTCCGTTAGAGGATGTTCTCCACTTCTCAAATATTATGTCGTACAGCTTTTGGAAAATATAATGCGTCAAATATGTCTTGCATGCCGATCACTCAGCAATCCTTTTTAACATATAATGACAATTCCATTGATGCAGACTAGAAGTTTTGTTTCCTTTTTCATTTTTCATGTACCTAAAATAACAAACATAAGGACATGATAGAACATAATTATATCATACATATGCACGTTTATAGTATACAACATATGTTCAAGCTATGCCTCGTTCTTTTAATATTATCTTCAAATGCTTAAATGAAGTTTACGGACCATCTAGTGCAAGCACTCTTACAATCAGTTTTCGAATTAATAGAACTTCCAGGCAAGTGTGATCACATTTACATGAGCACCAGCCCGATGTTAGTCATGCCGGAAATTGGACCGGGAAGGACATCAATTCAGTTGGTGAACCGGGAAGGCGAAATTTTAGTTTACTGATTTTTCGGAAAGTTTAGATTCTAATGACTAATCAAGGTATCACTGACATCTGTTTATCCATAAAAGAACACCCGTCAATGCTTGGATTTATCAGAAATGCATGTAAACTCTTGTTATGCGACATAATATGATGTGGTGAATAGGGAAGTGTTTCCATGAAGTGCATTGTGCACGAATGTTCTCTTAAACGGAAGGCTTTCTTGAAAAATGCAAACGTAAATGATAAACTAGACGCATGTGCGGGTACTTTCGACTATATGTCATTTCCGAATCTATTAGTTATCAATGTAATAATCGCAAGTTTACTCACCGAATCGAGATGTTTTGACACAAAAAAGCCGCATCGGGAAGTGTTGCGCGCACCTGTTGATGACGTACTATACCACCCCTGATAACTTACGTTAGAAATAATATGTTTTAAAGCTACATCAGCTAGAAAGATAATCTCATTCATTATTATTTTATAAGAAATTACGACAAAAAGCAAAATATAAGCCATTTTAAACATCTCTGTTGCCATGGTTACTTTAAACTTCAAGGAAAATAGGGTACCATGTATAGTGCTTGGTATTTTGCTAATAATATTACCCAAAAATTCCATGTTGGTCATTAACAGAATGGCACTGAAGCCGTCGAAAACCCCTATTTTTATACATAGTTGTTTAAAAATGAGAGAAAATGCGTTACCATGGAAACACGAGCCCCGCGACATATACATTTTAAGCTTATATTAGAAAGCTAACGGGCAAACTAGTACAATTATAGATTATGCTGACTTCTACGGATATCAGTGAAACTAAAATACACTGAAAAGTGTTAAATATCCGTATTTTCCTTCTTCTTTCAATATGAAATACCTTTGGAGGGTCATGTTCTTCAAACCTGGATAAAAATTGAACTTGAAGGGACAGAGACAAACGAAACTGAGATTTTAGCAGTTAAAACTTCATATTACACGAAATACAAAAAGATGCTGCGGTTCAATTAATTTGAATTTACCCTTGTAACAAGGTAACCTACCTCCTTAAGGTTAAGGTAATTTATATGTAGATCAGTTTGTAGGTCTTGCCAGAAGGATTGTTGGGTGTGAGTATGAACTGAATCGGGTCATTAATGTGGTCTGTGAGTAGCCTAGTTCATACGGACGGATGAAGGTCATGGTCATTTATATATGCAGGCCAATTTGTAGGTCTTGCCGCAAGGCTTATTAAGTGTGATTTTGAACTAAATTTGGTCATTTATGTGGGCTGTAGGACCAAATATTGTTTTTTAAAGATTCAAATTTGAAGGTGAAGGTCATAGGAGGTCCAGGTCATTTATATATGTCAGTATGAAGGTCTTGCCACAAGGTTTGTTTATTATGAGTATCGGAACCAAATGGGGCCATTTATGTAGGCTGTAGGACCAAAAATGTTGTTTATTAAGGTTTTAAGTTTGAAGATGAAGGTCATTTGAGGCCCAAGGTCATTCGGTCAGTATGAAGGTCTTGCCACATCGGGCCATTAATGTAGGCTGTAGGCAATTTGGTTCGTACGGACGGACAATCGGACAAACGGATGGACGGTCATTTCAATCGCTATAAGCCCGGTGGCATTAAAAGCAATAAGACTGTTTAGTCGCTCAATACATAATCATTTTTATACTTTTCATCCGGCTTGCAGAAGGTTTGTGGTTCTTCCCTGGTGCCCGCCCGTGCGCAACATATATGAATACTATTGTTGTAAATTTAGCAGCTAGTCTTATTAAAGTTGATTTATTAATTGATTCTACTGATGTGAAACATTGGCCTCTGCTACTAGAGATGTCATTCACCAGTTACCTTCATAAATTGCTTGGGACTGGAGTGTGTATCATTTTATCAAGGTATGTTGTCATCATGTACCATCGTAAACATGTCTGGTTTGTTAGAGTTAGAGGTGGCTCCATATTTGGGATGGTAACATCAGTCAACGGTTATCCTCATAAATATTAGGGGTAATCTTTGTCTTTCATCACTATGATACACTCCAAATATGGGAGGGTACCTGCTTTTGTATATAAACCTAGGTCAGAACTAGGGAGGGGGTTTTTCTTTACTTTTGGCTCGGACTTTGAAAATGACAGATCATAGAAACAAGAAATGAAATATTTTACAGTTATAATATTAAGTGACTTTAGACCAGAGGAATGAGAGAATTATAATTATGACGACTTTATTTTCCATCTTAGACAAAATCTCATAATAAACTAACATTGAAAACTGGATTTAAAGTGTATTTTATCAATGGAGTATAAACCCCCACACCCGAACCTACGTTTTTCAACACTGGTGGCAGCAACGGAAATGGACTTATACACGTGCTTATAAGAAATTTGGACATATATTTCTATTCAAATATTTGTGGTGACAATTAAGTGATAATCATGGGACCTAAAAAGCAACACGAAAAAGATTCTGTCACAACTGAAGACGATGATAGTCATGAACAATTATTAGCTGAAGTTGAACTTTTGAGACAAAAACTTAAATCGGCAGAAGTTGATAACTTGACCTTAAGTGAGAGACTACGCAAAAATGAACAGGAAAGTACTTTACAAAGAGATGAATTAGTACGCAGTTACCAACAACGAATCAATGACATTTCTATGGAAAAAGACAATCAGATAAGAAATTTAGTCAATGAAAGGGACACAGCTTCGAATGAAAACAGCAATACATCAAGACAGCAAAATCAACAGACAGGCCGTGATAAATACGAGGTTCCTCTACCAAGGCAAATTATCTTTGCTGGCAAATCATCCTGGGAGAGTTTCATTCACCCATTTGAAGCTATGGTTGATGCGTGCAAGTGGGACAATAGTGAACGTTTGTTCCGCCTTAAGAACAGTTTACGCGGTGATGCTGCGGAATACGCTTTCAAACAGCTGGGAGCTGACGAATTGTCAAATTATGCAAAGATGAAATCATCCATGGCGATGCGATTTCAGGAAAAGCGCTCCACTTCCTCCTATCTGGCTGAATTAGAAAACCGGAAATACAACAGGGAAAAAGAATCATTGGCTGAATATGTGGCAGAGGTTAAGAGGTTGGTAATAAAAGGTTACCCCACAGCGAACAACGAGACGAGGGAAACGATAAACCTTCGGCACTTTCTTAAGGGACTTCAGGATTCTCAGGCGGCTTTGTTCATTGGGATGCAGGATCCAAAAACTATCAATCAGGCAAGAGAATTGCTCGACAACTATTCAAGCATCAGAGATGACGTGAGAGGGGCGAGAATTAGGAACATTGACACGGGCAGGGAACCTTACGTAACAGAAGCAAGACTGCAAGAATTTGGTAGAGATCTGAAATCCAACATAGGCAAAAAGATCGATCATCTCGCGAACCAATTGAATGTTAAAAGTAGTAGATCAGCCTCGGATCGTAAAGTAAATCAGCGCCCAAGAAAAGATGTGCAGTGTTTTAGATGCCAGCAGTTCGGTCACTATGCGGACGAGTGTAAGGCAAACCTTCAGGAGGGTAACAAGTCGGAAAACTAGCTTCGACCAAGCCTAACGGCCCAGACTTGGTCAATAACAGTGAAGTTGAATTTAAGACTATTAAGTGTAGGAGTGCTAATACGGATGGTGTTTCCATTATATTGCCTGTAAATATTTTTCAAACTGTGCGCGCGAACTTAGTCATAGATACTGGTGCCTGTACTACAATTTTTTCTACTGCATTATATCATAGAATACCAGAGGATGTGCGACCTGAGTTGTGTAAAGTTGACCCTTCAATACATCTTGAAGTTGCGGATGATGGTTTATTAGCCACAAATGGACAATGTGAATTTTCATTTAGTGCATCGGGTCAAACTTTTAATTACACTGTATTAATTGCACCTATTCATGAAGATGGACTAATTGGATTAGACTTCTTGTATGAAAATGATTACCAACTTAGTGCTAAAAAGGGATTAAAATTGAATGGGAAAATGTGTAGAACTCTAGTTGAAAAAGTTCCCTTGAGGGCAGTCAGAGTGACCACAAGGTCAAGAGTAACAATTCCAGCGAATTCAGAAACAGTAATACCTGGGGAGGCTATAAATTTCGGTGCAGTTAATTCATCATTGGGCATCATTTACCCTTCAGGGAATAAACAACCGGCTAACAATGTTTTGATGGGAAGTGTGCTCATTGCTCCAAAGAGAATTCAGGGTGATTCAATTCCCATTAGACTAGTTAACACCTCTGACAGAAAAGTGAAATTATCAAAAGGGTCATTATTGGGATATTTGCATGAAACTAAACAGGAGGATTTATTGAGAGAAAATGTAGATTTAAATGACTGTGAAATATTGGAGAATAATATCAAAACAAGTGAAAATGACATTAAGTATGACATGACTACATGGAGTAGTGGGTTAAGGACCTGTACCATGATCCTCTGCAAATCTGAATGAGTCACAAAAGAAGCATTGAAGTGTCTATTGGAGAAACATAAAAATGCTTTTTCCAGTTCCTCCACAGATTTAGGGCGTACTTCATTAGTGCGACATACAATTGAGGTGGCAGAAAATGTCGACCTGTAAAAATACCACCTAGACGGGTGCCAAAAGCGTTCGAAGGCCAAGAAGAAAAAATTATTCAACAACAACTTGAAATGGGAATAATTGAAGAAAGTAAGAGTCCATGGTCTGCACCTTTATTGCTTTGTAAGGAAAAAGGACCCGCAGGCAGGATGCGTGTCGTTGTGGATTATAGGGGTTTAAATGATCTAAATAAAAAATGTGCCTATCCATTGCCGAAATTGACAGTTGTTTAGAAAGTTTGGAGGAAATAATTATTACAGTTCATTAGATCTTTTGTCAGGATTTTACCAAATAGAATTGGATGAGAGAGATCGTGAAAAGACTGCATTTGGCACCAGCAGGGCGGTCTGTATCAATACGTTACTATGCCGCAGGGCCTTACTGGGGCTCCACATACATTTCAGCGGTGTATGGAATTAGTGTTTAAAACTTACAGTGGAGGACAATGATTATTTACATGGATGATATTTGTACTTTTGCTGAAACTTTTGATCAGGCATTGTTTAGGTTAGATGAAATTTTAACCAGATTGGAGAAAATAACTTGAAATTAAAACCAAGCAAGTGCAATCTACTCCAAAGGCGCATAAATATATTAGGTCACACAATTGACAGTTCTGGAATACGTCCTTCAGAAGAGAAAGTTAAAAGCTGTGAAAGAGTGGCCTGTGCCACGGAATTTAACTGAACTCAAAAGTTTTTTAGGTTTTTGTAGTTATTACAGACGTTTTATCAAGGGATTTAGTGCTAGGGCGTCACCACTTAATCGCTTAACAGAGGCCGGTCGAGCGTTTATCTGGGGACCAGAACAGGATAGTGCTTTTATGGACTTAAAAACTGCATTGACAGGCGAAGAAGTGTTAGCATATCCAAAAGAGGAAGGCTTATTCATAGTGGATACTGATAGTAGCAATTTCTCATGCGGGGGTTGCTTGTCGCAAATGCAATGGTCAGATACAGCTCAGGATTATGTTGAAAAACCAATTATGTTTGCGAGTAAATCATTTGACAAAACACAGCGACGTTATTGTGCCACAAGAAGGGAGCTGTTGGGTGTAGTGACATTTATAACCCAGTTTAGACACTTTCTGTTAGGTAGAGAATTTTTATTAAGGACTGACTGTTCCAGTTTAAGGTGGTTAATGTCGTTTAAGTCACCTACTGATCAAATGGCGCGCTGGCTAGAGGTTTTGTCACAGTATAACTTTAAAATCGAGTCAGACTTGTTTGAAGAAACACGATTCCTGGTCAGATTTTGCACAATTCAATGACGTTGTTCCATTATTCGATAAAAACTTGAATATTGGGAATCAGAGTAGGCCAGTCATATTACGAGTGAAGGCTCAAAATAGTGGATTTTGGAGCAGTATTTTTGTGCTCATGCAGCTGCAAATCATGAAGTTGATAGGTTGTTTCAATACACTTTTTCATGGATTAAAACAGACTGGGAAGTACTTCCGAAATCGCGTTCAACGACTTCGATTCCAAAATAGTCTGGATTTAAATGGTGTACAAAGTGGAAATAGCTTCAACTTTGGTGACAATAACGAGGAGGTGTTGAACAAAGACGTAAATTCTATACTGGATGAACATGTTGCATTATCCGAGGATGCAGCGCAAACATCTAACTTAAGTTGTCTCAAACAGTTTAACACAGTTAATTGTTCACCTGTCAAAATGGCCAAATTACAGAGAGCAGACCCAGATTTAGGAATTGTGATACAGTGGCTTGAAGAAAACAGACGACCCCTGAGAGATAAGGTAGCTGGGAATTCACCAAGTGTGCGGAATTATTGGCTAAATTATGACCTGTTAACTCTGATTGATGGAGTGTTATTTAAAAAGTACATTGTCAGTGCGAAGAACCATCGGCTTTTGTTGATAGTGCCTAGAGTACTATATAAGGAACTTTTGGTATCTTGTCATGATTAATTACTGGAGCACATTTAGGAATTTCAAAGACATATTCAAAATTACATCTCAAATATCACTGGTATAAAATGAAGGAATACGTCCAGTTGCATATCAAAAGTTGTGAAAGTGTGCATTCCGAAAAAAGGCCGAAAAACAATACCGAGGCACCATTAACAGAGTACACAGTTGGCCATCCTATGGATCGTATACAAACGGACATAATGGGGCCACTTAATGAGACGAATCTGGAAATCGGTATATTATCGTGGTCATTGATGGATTTACCAAGTGGGCTGAGTGTTACGCAACCAGAGATCAGCTAGCAAGTACCGTTGCTCATAAGATCGTATATGAATTTTTGTCCAGATATGGTATGTGTTTGGACATACATTCTGATCAAGGGACAAATTACCAATCCAAGTTGTTCAGTGAAGTCTGTCGGATTTTGGAAATTAATCAAACGAGGACTAGTGGATATAGGCCAATGGCAAATGGTGGACCAGAGAGATTCAATCAAATTTTGCAAAATATGATATCTACTTATGTAAACTCCAATCAAACAAACTGGGATGAAAATCTTAATTTAATCACCTCTGCATACAGAGGATGTGTCCACCAGGCGACCGGATTCACGCCAAATTATTTAATGATGGGACGTGAAGCTATTATCCCGGTTGACATTTCACTTGGCTGCATTACAGAGAACAAGATAAATTCAGTGGACTATGCCATTCAACTACAAGAGAAGTTGACAGAGGCGCATCAGATAGCACGAACTAATTTGCAAAAGAATGCTGTCAGACAGAAGCGTGATTATGACACCCGGATTTCAAAAACACATTTTAGTAAAGGACAGTTAGTTTTGTGCTTAGAGAAGTCTAGACATAAAGGAATCAGCAAGAAAATTGACCCTAATATTTGGAAGGGGCCTTATGTTATTACAAGGAAGATCACAGACCTTTTGTATGAGATAAGACTTTCCCCAAATGGCAAATCAAGAATAGTGCATCATGACAGATTGAAACCGTTTCATGGAAATAAAACGACCCATTGGCAATCAAACATGGTGAAGTCTAAGGAAAATAAACATAAATCAAAAACGAAAGGGTTCCAGCAAACTTCCAAATCCTACCTGGACAGTACCAGTCAACAAGTGAGGAGAAGTTCAAGGAACAGGACTCAATACAGACCATACCAACATGGTACACAATAGTAATAAATATTAAAAGTGTTAATTGTCCTTCATCGTGAGAGTACTTCAAAGGCTAAGTGTTGGGTATATATAAGGGACTTGCACATTTGGGCAATCATTTCTAGACATTTAGCATTTCTGAAAACACCAAAATATTGAAAAATTTAACCAGGATTTTAAATTTTAATGAACACGTGCACAAGCTGCAATAGGAATTTTTCTTTTCGTTCGGGATTAACCAGGCATAAAAGGCAGTGTTCATACGTCATGAATGACAATATTTTTGAGAATCTCACAGGGGGGGACAGAAAAGAAGTTGCATCGTCCAGGATTCGTGCCAATTTCTCCAACACCCACCGGAGCAGTACCACAACCACCATACATGATGTACCTACCACCTCCAGGACATACAACATTAAAATCCGCTAGCATGCACTTCCAGCAACCATCAATTGGAAATGTGGACATACCAAGTGCGCCTCTTGAAACAATGCCAGCAAATGCCAAGCGGCCAAGGTCAATGCCAGAAAATGAGGACATTTCTTCTATGTTACACAGACTAACCGAACACCCAGTAAGCATAGACAGGAAGCTTGACACTATGTCAAGAGACATACACGTCATAGCCCAGAATGTACAGGGGAAGGATATACCCACAGATCTACTTTCTGAGCTGGATTGTCTCCGGCAGAAAATTCTGGATTTTAAGAAATGACTTTGTATCAAGGTCACTTTTGGACTTACTTCAAATTCCTTCTGGATTTTAAGTGCTAACTAATATTCATCCCGGATTATAAGTGTGTAATTATTAATTTTCATTCTTTGTATGGAATTTAATTAGTGGCTGCATTGGTAATAATAATCCCATTCAGCCTAAGTGTATACAAATGATTTATTATTCTTATATTGGATTTAATTAGTGGCTGCATTGGTAATAATAATCCCATTCAGCCTTGGTGTATTCAAATGGATTTATTTGTGGGTTTCATTTTCAGATATGAAAATTTGTGCCATTTAGTAAAATCATATGTTGTATAATTAGATGCTCTTGGCACACAGGACTTAAAACTTTGGTAGAGACGACTACCATATAGCCATATAAAATCAAACATTGTGCCTATTCCCTTTTTTTCTAATTAATTTAAATAAATTAAAGGCACCAGGACTTACATTAGTAAATGGTAAAGACGACTACCATATCAATGAAATTAATCAAAATTGTGCCTATTTCTATCATCATACTGTGTTAATGTTAAAATAAATAAAGGCACCAGGACTTAGTGTGAGTGAAATAAACATTGTGTGAATGTACTTACAAATATATATTCACCTTATTAGATGAACTGTATTCAACACTGGATTTTATTTTACATGTGTTTTACTAGGACAGATGGCGATTTTTTTTACACTTTTAATGTTTCATACACACATTAGTATAATAGTCATTTTACATGTATACTACTTTGAGAAGTATTTAGTCACATAGTTCTTCCGAACTATAATCATGAGTTTTATTAAAACATAGAGTATATAGCATGTTTGCTACTATACATGACACTTAATCATTTATATTGAGGAGCAATTTCAATGATATAAAAGTTTAGGTATTCATATTCTTATGTTATCTTCACATAGTTTTGAGAGTAAGAGTCTGGCTCAGTAGTCACTTATATTTTAATGTTAAAACTTAATTGGGGACAATTAAGAAGCTAAGGGTGGGGGAGTGTTGTAAATTTAGCAGCTAGTCTTATTAAAGTTGATTTATTAATTGATTCTACTGATGTGAAACATTGGCCTCTGCTACTAGAGATGTCATTCACCAGTTACCTTCATAAATTGCTTGGGACTGGAGTGTGTATCATTTTATCAAGGTATGTTGTCATCATGTACCATCGTAAACATATCTGGTTTGTTAGAGTTAGAGGCGGCTCCATATTTGGGATGGTAACATCAGTCAACGGTTATCCTCATAAATATTAGGGGTAATCTTTGTCTTTCATCACTATGATACACTCCAAATATGGGAGGGTACCTGCTTTTGTATATAAACCTAGGTCAGAACTAGGGAGGGGGTTTTTCTTTACTTTTGGCTCGGACTTTGAAAATGACAGATCATAGAAACAAGAAATGAAATATTTTACAGTTATAATATTAAGTGACTTTAGACCAGAGGAATGAGAGAATTATAATTATGACGACTTTATTTTCCATCTTAGACAAAATCTCATAATAAACTAACATTGAAAACTGGATTTAAAGTGTATTTTATCAATGGAGTATAAACCCCCACACCCGAACCTACGTTTTTCAACACTATATTCAAAGTTCTAGTGAATGATTAAATAACATTCTTTTTTTTATAACACAGCAAAACATTTACTTCTTCAAATTTAAATTTTCAAGAGGAAATATCTTTTAAAAATACCTGTACCATATACACTCCCACAAGGAATTAAAGCAAATGTCGTGTGCCATTTGTTAAATCCTTTCTGTTAAATTGATAGATTGTCTTTCGTAGGCAGTTCGTGGTAAATGAGGAAAACAAGTCAGCTGTTTGTCATAGTCGCTGAGTAATTACTATATACTTATTGTAGTTATTTCTGAAGACTTGTCACTTGAGCGCCATTACGTTATTAGTGCTGCAAGTTCAGGAAGTTTTTAAACAAAATGAAATGGATTACTGAAATGGTCTACTGTAGCTTATCATATAAGGGCTGAAATAACAGTTGAAAACCGAGAATTTTCTCTTCCAAAAATATTTTCTACTAGGTGACCTGTAACCGAGACGATTCGCAAAAAAAACCCGGAAAAACTCGTCACCAAATCATAACATAAAAATATATGGATATCATGACTTTTATTCGTCATACAACCGAGGCATCTTATGATTTTACTATACGCATTTAAGGTAAAATATCGTTATGAATACAGCTTTGAAGCACTAAACAATTATTAAATAAAAAAACTACAACTTTGTCTTGACGGAATTCATACAAAAAGTTTAAAAAAGTATTGCTATTCGGGCTTTGGCATTTTTATGTCCCAAAGTACCACTTACGCCCAAATCAAGTTAAATTTTGCAACCTTTGACAAGATAAAACGGTAGTAAGTCCTATAAATAAACACGGAAAGCCACAACATCAAGACCTACCTAGACATTTATCGTCATCAAACCGATACTTTGCTCGTCGTTCAACCATTCCTCATGTTACCACCCCTGTGAGTATGCCACTGAATTGTGCATTTTGTCTCCATGTTCCAAGTGCAATGACCGAGTTACAAACATTATTATATTGACCGATGTGGTACGCATTTTCCGTACTTTTATCATTCACAAATGTGAGTTGATCCTCACGCGGAGTGACATTTTTATGGTGAAGTCTTTCAGATAGATATTTCCAGATAGATTTATTTCTGTACAAGATGTTGTATGCATGGAAACATATTATAACATACAGAACACGATAAGTTACATCACAACAGTGCGTTATGCACAAAGGATAACACAAAAAGGGATATAATAATCCCTTATTTCAATTCAAACTCCTACGTAGCGGCAAGGGAGATCACTGCGTATGAGTTGACCCTACAAATGGTCTGACATAGAAAAATAAATATATATTATGTTTCAAGATATCATCAATTGCAAATACGGACATTTAAATGGGTGGGATGACATATAAACTGGCTTAAGACTAAAATAAATCAGAATCGCCGGAATTAAGATTGACTGGAAAATGTTAATAGGACTGCTTACACCAAACAAACAGGAAGTGACTACTCAGTGAAGTAGTCCAAAATGTAGTTCCATGCTGTTGATGAAATCTGGTATAATGAGTCATGTGAGGATGTGACACTTATATTTTTGGCTTAGTTTTATTGCTTATTGTATTGAGAAAAGATCTAGACCATTTTTATTGTGATTTCCAGGTATAAGTTTTATTCTTTGAGAAAATGTCTACGCGTGATGCTAAACGGCTATTTTCATGGGAGCATTTTTATAGGGTGATGTTTCTCAGAACAGATTATTTTTCTTATATGTAACATAACATGTCAATATTTTTCTATTTTTGATAAGAAGACATGTCATACTAAATGACCATGTGGTTTTCATATCATTGAAATGCACTAAGTACTGAAAATGAGGTCTGAATATTTTTTTTTGTTTATATGAAATAGAGAAGGAACTGAATTAGTAGAATGTAACCTAGAAGTTGAGCAGGGGTAAAAATTGAAACTTGTTTAGATGTGGCTGTAAATGGGTTAGTTTGGTCATATTATGATAGAAAATGACAATTTCAGTGCCATTTTGCAGGGAAAGTGTAGAAAAACTAAAAATATTTCAATTTCACTGTTTAGGGTGTATTTTTTTCTAAAAATGCATATTTACTGACTAAATATTGCTAAACTTTAGGTGTCAGGGATGAGATTGGGTATATTTTACAGGGACAGTATTTGATTTTAGAGCAGTTTATGGTAAAAATTGATAAAATATGGCAAAAATAAGCCCCAGCAAGGAAAAGTGGTCATAAATTATGTCGCGACAGCTTTTTTGAAGGAAATTTGGCGCGCTAGCAAACATTACTGAAAAAGCCGTAAAACCTTGAAAATTGATTCAATCAAACTGAAACTGGCATTTTTATACGTTACCCTCCTTAAAACTGAAGCTTCACATAAAAAAATATCCACTCAGGTATTTTTTCATACATTTAGGTTACTGGTACAATTTAAGTGAAAATAACACTTTTAGAGCATAGAAAGTTTTCCTTTAATAGCACCGTCCAGTGTTTCATAAATGTATTAACTTGTTAAGAAATTAACGAAGAAGTTGTACCACTGCATGAGCGGAAAACAAATAAAGAGTATAGCACATATGAAAAAGTGCCCTAAATTGATAAATATTCTGTGAACTTTCAAGGCCTTAATGTTGATTATTCTCTGGCAAACTGTACCACAAAGAACCTTAAACTTTAGTTACGGTACAGAACTGGCTGGGACAGAGCGCTCTTTCATGCATGATGGAGCCACGTCGGAACTGGTTTTAAAAACACGACTAACAAATGCAAGGGAAATATTCTTTACCCATATGGGTCCAAAATAAATCTAATTAGATTATTTTGAGTGACCTGTAACTTGATGCTAGTGTAAAAGAAAATAAAAATACATGTTTGTATATAAAAATAGCGTTATATTTCTTCTACAGCAGAAAACATCGTACCTTCTAGATCTTATCCCATCTGTAGTGTGCCGATTTTTACTTAGCCTGGCTCCTTGGCTGCATGGTTATTTTTTTATATAAATACTGCAAGCAAAATAAGAAAATCTTTAGCCTCTAAAATAGCACATTTTATCTGATGGCTGAACCATACAGCCTGGTGAAAGTTGGCCAAAGTAACCCTTGATGACCCCTGTAAACTGTTAACTACTCAGAACCCTATAAATTGTAAGGCAATTAACTATCCTACCTAATGACAAGTTCTCCTTACCAATTTGATAAGGGTCATACGAGAAAACATCCAAGATGTTGTTATTTTCTGGAAAAGTATAATATTGAGCCCATTCATGATTCAAAAGTTTAATAGTAAATGTAAGTGTGAAAATATTGTATGTGGATAATTAGTTGGAATTAACTTAAACTCAGGATCTTTTTTATGAATTTAAGGTTTTATTAATTGTTAATTTGGGAATTCCCACCTAAAGAAAGTGTTATGGTAAAATTAACCCTTACATCAAAAAAAAAAAAAAAAAAAAAAAAATAAATGTGTTCTATGTGCAGAAATGAAAGAAAACGGAAAAGAAAGACAGCGCTTGTTTCATGGTCAAGAAAAAACAGACTTGTGGTACATAATTGAGCGAGTTTGGGTATTAATATTTCGAAAGATGAGTCAACGAAATTTGCTGTAGAAATTGTGTTAATGACTCAACTACGTATGACTCGCGCGTTGCATATCCGATAGTATTTTTTTCGGCGAACGCCGTCTAAGAACGAATTCGTACCTATGCCACGTGACTTTAGTTTGCAAATCAAACTACTTGATAACGCATTATAGATAATTTATCAAAATGGAAGATTTATGCAACACCCTGCCTGATTGGACGAGAGTGTCAATTTCTTTCACTCTGTTGATTGTGCTACGCTGAGTGAAATGTAGACAAAGCGTTTATCCTAAACGACACTGTTTACAGTTTGTTTTAAAGCTAACTTTTGCTCAGTATATTTAGCAAGAATATTGATATATCTCAAAATGATAAGTAAGTTTAATAAATATGATAAAAACCTGTTCAAATACCAACATATATCAAATTAAAGAAAGAGCTGAATACGGTCTGCGTATCACATGAATAAGGATGTGATAAGAGTCTTTTATGTAGACAAGTGCTTTTTAAAAGATTTTCCTTGTTACAATTGTCGTCTGTATATGAAAATGTTTCTTACTTTTGTGACTTATTCAGATTGCATATAAAAATGAGTACTTGTTTGCTTTGATATATTTGTTATAAATTATTTAACTGATTTATTATATATGAATAATTTTCTTTGGTATGGTATGCAAATATTGAACTCAGTTGAAATCTGTTTCATTATATATATATGCTATATAATGACTGAATCTCATTACACTGAAGTGAAGGTACGCTGCATACAGTTATCTATGTGATATGTCTACGGTCAAACTTTGCTTATAAAACAGAAATACTGAAATAATTACAATTGCATGTTTGCTTGACTTTCACTTTTTTATAGGTGTGACGTCATTGTCCAAAGATTCATGAATAGCGAATATGCTATTTGTTAAAGCGGGATCAGTTGGCCTATTTTAGAAATAAATAAAAATAATAAATAAAAAAATCTTTTAATTGATTTTTTTCTCATGTATTCTAATCAAACTTAATTTGTAGCATCTTTATTAGGCCCGCAGCCAACTTTGTTCAGCTGGGACATTTGACCCCTTTTAGGGGCTGCTAGAGCTAAAACTAGAAATGCCTTTATACAGCGTCTCATGAACAGCTTGGTGGATCTTTGTCATACTTGGTCTGGAGCATCATTAAAAGGTCCTCTTCCAAATTTATTTATATAGGAACTTGGGCCCTATTAGGGACCACTATAGCTAAAAGTAGATATGCCTTTCTTCGCATTAACCACTAAAATGTAATGGATTTTTTATCAAAATCGATGTGTAACAATATCGTAAGGTCTCCTGCTATTTTGTTACAAATGGGGATAGAAACCAATTTAGCTAAAAATATAAACACGTTTAATGACCTCTTCTCATGAACCGCTTCATGAATCTTCATCAAACTACTGCTGTAATTATTCGTCTAAGGATAAACAAAACAAAATTGCAACCCTACGAAACCTTTGCGAAAAATTAAAAGAGAACCATTTAAATTGTAAAAGTGCGGTGTTTAGTTTTGCAATTTGAAAAATGTTAGATGAAAGATGAATGTTAGATGAAAAATTCATAAACTTCTTTCCTCATTACAATTCGCCGACCATCATTTTTAAAGATATTTCTTGTTAAAATGTACATTTATATGGGGCATATATTGGAAAATTGTGAAAAGATTTAAATAAACAAATAACTGAAATAGCAAGAGCTGCCCGTAAGACAACCAATGCTCGACTATTCAAAGTATTGTCCCAGAAGCAGGAAAATGCTACCCTTAATGTCAGAATATATTTAGAGTTTCAATCCTGTATCGACATCATTTTTGGAGTGTTCGGAGCCAGGGGCAATAAAAGTCAATGTAGAAACAACCTGCTGGAGTTACTTCCCTCTTAATGAATAAACATACATATGTAGAACAAACATTGGGACGGGAGCCAGTCTAATTGTTACTATTTATGCTTTTTACAGTACCATAGATCTATACTTACCCGGAACATTTGTCGTATAGAAAGCCACGTATTCATATAAAACATAACACAGAAAAATCGGACACTTTAACTGCCACTAGCACACAACTCGCAAAATTAAACGATTTTAAGAATAATTAACGTTTTAATTACAACAAACATTCGTGGTGCATGAAATCACAAAACACTGTTCAAGTTCTCTTCATTTAATTAAAATATGTAACCCTGTAACCCTAGTATCTACTATTATCAGACACAAATCTTTCAGCATATTCACTGTGTATGACAGGTAACCGTTCAAGCCGATTGTATCCGACGAAAATGCTTTGAGGACTCTTACTGTCGACGATGTTGAATATAACACGTTTTCCCAGTCAATTACCTTTTTTTTAAATTCATTTTGTTTACTAGTACCCGGTGCAGATTTAGTCATGGAAATTACTGCAACATCGGAACAATTTTCTTTCTGCCACAAACACGTATTGCCGGTTGTACACTCTAGTAGTACTGCAAGCTGCATTGACCGGAAAGTGTGTATCAAATCCAGTAATATTAATTAGCACTGGCGGTATGAGTGAGTCATATCTAGGGCATCTGTGTACCGCTTTGTTGCCTAACACATAAGGCCATACCAAATTGATTAATAGTTCTTCGGAAAATTTTCAAAAAAAATAGGAGCGGGCGAGCGAAATTTTTATTTTATTTTTTTTTTCTCAATTTTGATTTTTTCAGAGGCCGGTAGATTTTACATGGAGCGAGCGGGTTTTTTTTATTTTTTTCCCCCAGCTTGGACCTTTGAGGAGGCGGTTATGATTATACATAAAGTTAACATTTCTTTAGAAATAACACAGAAATCAAACATTTACAGTGTGGGTATCACAGTATATAGCTTTTCTATATGTTTGAAAAGACTACATGAATGATTTTGCAAACAAATTCTTGCCAAAATTCACTGAATCACTTTTTTTTATTTTGTAATTATAATTACTAAGGGATGAGTGTCTTATTTTTAATTTTGATTTTTCTATATTAATCTGAAGGCGTGACTATTTAACGGCACATGATGAGGAATGTTTAAGACAAAACAGGCACATGTGTGGAATAACATTTCTTCTGAAACACAGTTAGATGGCTTTGACACATGAACAAATTTGTGCCCCTAGTGGAACTCCAACCCATAGAGGTGAGGGGAAGTAATAAACCACTTGACCAGTGAGACCAAAGGGAGTTGGGCAGACAGATGCTTTGACATTGCTCAAATCCCTTTGGAATAATTTCTTAACAGATCAGGCTAGCTTAAGTTTTTGTGGTAGAGATTCATTTCAGGCAAAAATGATAACAGACGGTCAAAGAATGATCCCAATATGGCCACCCTTAAAAGTGGTTTGTTGTGCTTTGACTGAACTAGAAATTTAGAGTTGGGGAGGTCTGTTTTTTTTTTCAGTTTTTTTCGTTCAATCAATTTACAGCCAATTAATATATCGTGGCGTCATGTGTATTTTCATATCAACACTACTTATTCGAAAAGCTAAACAATTTTTAAATTGACAAAATGCGTTTTGATAGAATATCTGACTGCTGTACTAAAAAAGTTACGTTCAAAAAGATTTGGGCCGAGACAATGTGATAGGTCGGTCAGGATCTGTGAACAAATATTTTTTTAAGATAGTAGTTGGCCTCAGCTTTGGGCTCTAGATATAACATGCTGAACTAAACAACTGATAACAAATGGTTTGAAAACTTTATATCTGAACAATATTTCCAAATACTTTTAACTGCATCCCCGTGCACGTCTTACAAGTCGGGCTTCGTTCTTTTCACTGTAGATTCTATTGAACAAAAGTAGAATTTTTTTTTATTATGTGCCTACTTCATTACCGGCACATCGAAGGCCATGTGTGGCACTAGCACAGACACTCCACATTTAAAACAAATGATGAACAACACCATAATTCCTGACTTTTTGAGTTTGGGACATCAGCTACATGTATTACGGACGTATGAAATCCGATCAATATCACTTTGACGCATTAAAACGGCGATAAAACCTGTTTTGCCGTTATTATTCCGGACCGCGTAATCGGAAAAAAATTTTTTTTTTCGGAGATTTTTATGTACGTGCGGGCGGGTGATTTTTATTTTTTTTTTCTCGGGAATGAAATTATTGATGCGGTAGTTCCGACGAACGACATATCAATTTGGTATGGCCTAACTGCAACTAATACAGGTCACTTTCACCTTACTATGAATGTCGGCTAAGAATATTCAGTGTGATTCAGATATGTTGTGGGCTTTCATCAATACATAAAAAGAAATGTTAAATGTAAATTTTGTGTGATCGACAGTGATATCAAAGGGATTTTTATTTCATCTTATCTTTAATTCCATTGAAATTCGGATATAACAAGTATTTCAGTATTAATTTTATGTTTTACACAAGACAAGGGATATATAGTTAATACAGCGACGTTAAGATCTAAACCTACTGTTTTAATTTATTAAGAAATAATTTATAGCAAAAGAGTGCTTTAACACTATTTATGCACGATTTGATTGATCACAACCCTAGTGGCGCAGTCCGAGTGAAATTATTTGTACGACGTATTACCACCCGAGTGTATAAATAGTGTTAAAACACGGTTTTGCTATAAATTATTTCAATTCTAATATGCCCTTAATCTAAAACAATAGATAAAATATACATGCAGTAGCGCTCTTTCTTGGTCGCAACAAAAGCACGTTAACGTGACGTCATTCTAGCGTAAAAGTGTTTTAACAGAGAAAAGCATATTAGAATATAACTTCGATTATTATCATGCGTTTCATATTGACCGTGTAATAGACCCATGGTTGGTCGTGATATAGGCTAGCTCCTAGACTATGATATATTACCTTTTTATTTTTTTAAAAAATAGATTTATTGTGAATAAAGCCAGTCTAGATCCTATGTCCAATATCAGATTTTAGGGGTGTGATCAATCAATGTCAATTCAGTTGTCTGGGAAAATCTCTATAATAGACTGGCATTTGTCACTATTTCGTAAAATTAAAGAAAAGTTACAAAAGTTGAATTTTTGTGACAAAGTCTAATCATCAGTCTAGTGGCTAGTCTAGTCGTGATAATGCACGTGAAAAATCGCCTTGCGCGGACTGCGGACTCAAGCTAACGGCTTGTAAATTATAATGCCAACAGAACAAGTTATTGTGTTTCAAGTGCACGCTGGCTTTGTACATAAAATTCTCCCGGTTTCATAAGAGATATTTCAGGAATATTGAAAAGTTTACTAGTTTAGAAATTCATGTTTTCATAAACAAACACATTCTTGAAGCTAGGCTATGTTATAGCTGAAATGACTTTGAAATCGTTTTTTTCGTCTAAGTACATACTCTCACTAGAGTCACAATACTGCCGTTTGATTTAGGCGAGTGTTAAAAATCAGTATTTAAAGATTTTATTACATTTCGTTACGAATTCAGTTTTTTTTTGTGGTTTGTTGTCCTTTTGTGAATAAGAATATAACCAGAACTTTCACAAATTTACACTCACCCCAAATATATTGCCATTTATGGCGTAAAATGATAGGTTAAGAATATATGTTTTCAATTATTATCGAAACTTTGATATCAGGCAGAGAATTAAAGAAATTTAATTAAAAATTATTCAGTTTGTACGAATTTCAAATTTGTCGATTTCATGGGCTGGTTTACCCTACCCACTTTCAGAGCTTTTGCCGCAACAAATATTCTGTCCAGAAATAGTCTGGCTACCGACTAGATAATCTTTTTTAATTGTTTTAATCATTTTTCTTATAATTATTCTGACCGACTTTTCTTGGCTCTGATTATCAGTGTTTTGAGAAGAAACTGAAAACAGACTAGAGATCTAGGTCTAGCCCAGAAACTGTAAACATAGTTATTTCTGTTTCTATGTGAGTGTTTAGAAAGCACGAAACATATTTATGGAAGTTTATTAATAAACTGAAAAGCAATAATAAATGAAAATGAATGTTTAAAAAAGGACTAGATTTCTAACCATTTTTTTTTTCAGTCAAAACTTAAAGATTTTTTTTAATTTTAGAAAAAAAACCCAATGTGTTTCTACTAGATCTAACTTGCAAAAAACAAAAGTTAGTTAGTATGCACATGGTTTAAAGAAAGGTAGTTTTAAATTACTGGTGGCTATTTTAAATTTTCTCGAGTCGCACAATGATGCGACACCCTCGATTTTCTTGCTCCTTAAATGTTCAATCATTTCTAGTGAAATTTTTGTACGGACCTCCGCCCACGTAACATCACACGCAGCAACATGACGTCATTGCATCACCTTGACGTCACAGCGTTCATGTAAGAAAAAGTTACTAAATTGTACGATATTCATAGATTTCTTTTCTTCTTTTTTCTTTTAATAGAAACTATGAAGATGAGTAGATTTTATGTTCTTACAGTAGAGCTAGATCTAATTATTTACGCCTGATGTCGTCGGGTGATGTGTTCTATCCTTAAGGTGGAGTTTGGCGGCCTCCCCCGATATTATTTAGATTCGTATCATACGTATGGCGAGACATGCTGGACCTAGATCTATATCTAATTAATTTATACATGTAGATACATTTTATGTTATAACAGCAAATTGAAAATGGCAATAGATCTACTAGGAGACACCAGATTATATTATTTTCTCAATAATGACGTTATCGCCACACGTAACCTACGTCTCACAGTTTTCAGTAAATCTACCAAGCCAAAAAAGTTATGTTAGTTCTAGCGTACAGTACCAGAATCCGAGCCGGACTCACATTTTCAGTTGAAAATCAAAGTCCTCGCAGCGCCGGATTAACTCTCAAGGCGGTAGATCTATATTAATTATTGCCGTAATTAATCATCAGCCATGAAGATAAATACTTCATACAGCTGTTGAAAGCCATTTTTTCTGTTTAAGGTTTTCCCCTCAATTTTTATCTCAAACATTGGCTCTATTTTAACACCATTTTAGGTTTGTGCAAAATAAAAAAAAAGAAAGAAGAAGAAAGTCCCGGATCGGTAAAATTCAGTCTCTAGATTTGAAAGATCATTTAAGGTCAGTAAATGTTCCGTCGTCAATGTAAAGCCACACCGGACTAAGGATAACGCCGGGGCTATTCTCCTTTAAGACATTGCACGTGTAGCGTTAAGCGGTCATTAACTTTTATCAAGCGTTGAACACTTGAGAACATCCGATAAAATACCTCTTTATAGCCTCATAAAGTCTTATCACATACGGTCACTATATGGCGATTCCTGCCCCAAGTAGGTCAAAAAGATAAAACAACGAAATAACATGCTTCGGCTGATTTTTATTTCACATCATTATCATAGTAGTTCAAACGTGCACATGAATATATAAATGAAAGTGTATAGTGAATGCTTCATATTGCGAACTGACAGCATACTTGATAACATTTAAAGTATCGAAGCATAAAAAAGTGACTATTATAGAAAAGAAATATGAAGTTTGACGAAATTTTGACGAAGATTGGAGAATTTGGAACTTATCAGAAGAGAGTGTACACTCTGCTGTCTTTCCCATCAATCAGTGTCGGCAGTTTCTGTATGATGCTTATAGTGATACTATACACTCCGGAACACAGGTAAATCAGTTTTAAACTTTTTGTCACCATTTTTGCATTTTCCCGCTGTTTCATACTCATGCTCTACCAAATATTATAATATAATTAAACTTCTCTCAAAGGTATGCTACAAGATTTTCTTCAAAGAGCAAATAAAATCCCACGAGAGGACACAAAAAATCCAGCGGGAGGACCGACTTTGAATTCGCGCCTATCACTTACTTTTTGAGATGTATAAAATACTGCTGATTTGATGCACATAGTTTGAGTTTCAAGATTCGAAAACTAGGTCGGCACAGTGTTTTCATAAAACATGTCACAGCAGTTTTAAATTAATATAACAGTCATAAATCAGTATTATCTGAGTGGATATTTTTTTTTATGTGAAGCTTCAGTTTTAAGGAGGGTAACGTATAAAACATTAGACAGTTTTGTATACATTGCGACTGATTTATGGATACACATATACCCGCAGAACCAGCTAGTAGTCTATAAAATGAAATAGCAATTTTAACGTGACAGTGAAATATTTGAATTAACCCCCCCCCCCCCCCCCCCCCCACAAAAAAAAAAAAAAAAAGATATAGTATTACAATGATCTATTCTCAAAAGTACATACTAAATCTTATCATATCTTACAATAGTGAAGCCTTTGCCTTTGTACTTTAACGTGAATTTTACGGAATCCTTTTAGGACTACGCTGTTGGAACCATTGTTACTCAGTAAACAACAATTATTCGAGGGACATTGGTAAAGCTCTGTTTGAACTCTGTATATAGAATCTTGATAACTCTAGCAAGATATACAAATTACCATTGTCCCATTTAGCAAAATGACATAATTTATTGTTCTCACTTTAGATCACTATTTTGACCCAATCGTAATAAAATCTAGCCAAATTGTTCACCTCAGTAAGTTTAATCACGGATCATCAAGCTGAGGACTCTGCGTCAAATCAGAGACAGTTTATTGATACGCCAAATGCCAGTGTTTCTCCTTGATCTACATCAAACTTCAGTCAGAACGTTTGTCTATATAAAATCAGATTTGTACTGGGCTATGTTGGGTTCAAAATTTAGACCATACTGTTAAACCATAGAAAATCTTTGTTAATCTTTAGAAGCCATATTCTATCTGCATAGCATGAAACCAAATCAGACAGTTTTTCGTTATAATATATGTGTATTCTATAGTATATACAAACTTGGGTCATCTGACGTTGAAAACTAGGTTAATGGGTCAAATTATTGTAAAAATCTTGGCCACATGTCTACCTGATGTTTTTGGTGGCTGGTTTTCTCCTCTACCGAAGTTACAAATGTATTTCTGACAATCATAGAATCTCTATTTTATTCCTTATTACATCAAAAGGATGTCCATGTGCTACACAAAATAGTCCCATTCATGAACATTGCGGATGAATTATTAATGATCAAGCAGTTCTTTAGTTTAATCATATTTTATTGTATATATATACATATTTAATACACACACATACAACAAGCATACATAAATACATCAATGTAAATATACAAAAGGGTTGGGCCAGAAGTTATAACAACATTATCGGGGGCCCTCCCCTGATAAAGCAGACTATATGTTATTTAGAAATACTGTGATATATGTGAACAATCAAATCAGGAATTGAAAAATAAAAAAGAAAATATAGTATGGTACTGAAAAAAAAAAAAAACAGCAACAAAAAAAAAACATTTATATATTACAGAAAAGCGAGAAAAAAAAGATACAATACTATTGCCGCAGATCCAATATAGATGACACCTTCCCAGTCCAATGCATTTCATGTATGTAATATTTTAGCAGTGGTCCATTCTATCTTGATGTACATCATTAAATTACAGAAAACTAAACAGTAAAATAGTACAATAGTTATCAAAATCTCTTAGTTTCCTTTATGAAATGATGTACTTAATGAAATAAGAGCCTATTTTGAGCATCGTTCAGGATATCGTTACCAAATAGTAATTTATTCGCGCTAAGAGGGTGGAACTGACGTGTATTTATAAAAAGATTTCTCCTTTGATTGTTGTATTTTGGACATTTAAATAGAAAGTGTTCGGCATCTTTTACTAAAGCACCACAGTTACAGGCAGGATTTGCGATAAGGTGATTGTTATACAAATCTGAATTAAGGTTGCTACAATTGTTTCTAATGCGTGCTTGATGAACGGATGGTGAGCGATCGCCGCTTGTAAAATATGATGGAACAATTGGTGGTTTGTATAAATCCTTGAGTTTTCTTTTGAAACTTGCTAATGAGTCTGATTCTCTAATATCTAAAGGTAATTCATTCCAAAGTTGTATTGCTGAAGGGATGACGGACTTAGAATAATTTTCTGTTCTCCTCGCCATTGATACATAATTAACATTATTTCTCAACCAGTATTGATTTTCATATGCATTTTCGACTAAAGGGGGGAATAACTGTAATAACTACAATGGCAATAAATGATGTTTTTCTTAATATACTAATATTAATTTCTGAATCTTTCTTCTGTCCGCAAGAGATACCTATCCGATTTCTTTTAATAGTTTTTGAATAGATACTGATCTTGTTAAACCCGTTACAACTCTTGCAGCTTCGTATTGTATTTTTTCTAATATTTCTTTCTCATAATTAGCACAATTATCCCATAACAAAGAGGCATATTCCAGACGTGGACGTAAATAAGATATATATATTTGATTGAGGGTTTTTCGTTGAATTTGAAATTTCAACATTTTTATTGACCCTAAAATTTTCGAGGCAGATGAGACTATAGTGGCGATATGTTCATGCCATGACCCGTCTTGACTAAATGTAACACCGAGATGTTTATGATGTTCAACAAATGTTAGATGTACATTATCAAAATATAAGTTTGGGCTGTTTCTATTACAATAGGAAAAAAACATAACTTCTGTTTTAGAAGGGTTAAAATTCACGAACAAAACTTAATTTTGTGGAGGTCATGATTAAGAGTTTCTACCATCGTATCTATGTTACTTGTTGATACGGCTAGAGAACTATTATCTGCAAAAAGTCTAGTAATACTTAAAAGTGAATCAGCTATATCATTTAAATAGATAAGAAATAAAAGAGCAGTTCTAATTTAAACTGTATCCATTCACACTGACTATTATATTAGATTTATCAGTGATAAGGTATTCCAGCCCATACTTACATCACTGATTTCCAGCTGGCAATTTAGATAAGTTCATGTAAGGTCAGGCAGAGTTCACCTTAGATTTGAGGCACATTTGTATTTGTTTCTCATACATGTATATCTATAGTTTGGCATTTGCTGTGTTACCAGTAGACAGTAACCAACTGATCAGGTTTATCAGCGCAATTTATAAGTGAGATATTTATAAATAAAAGGTGGTGAATGCTATATCAATATTTCACAGTGAAGTTTTGTTTTTGATTTGAATGCAAACTCTTTGCTGTCTCTATTATGCTCCTCGCGAAGGAGAAGCATATACTTGCCGCTTCGTCCGTCCGTCCCGCAATTCTTGCCTGGAGTATTTCTCAGCGACCACTGCTTGGAAATTAACGAAACTTCATAGAAAGCTCCACTATCAAGAGGAGATGGGCATATTATCTTCTTGTTCCTGTCGGGTGTTTTGCCATTTAATTATTTAACAGTAGTATACTATTGTACAATTTCTGTCCGGAGTTGGAATTTTGCAAAACTCCACAGGAAGCTTCAATATTCAGAGGAGATGAGTATATTGTCTTCGTGTTCTGGTCGGATGATTTTTGCAAAGTTATTACCCTTTGATTATTCAACATTAGTTTACTAAAGTACAGTTCTTGTAGCAACCACTGGTTGGAATTTAGCCAAACTCCATAGGAAGCTTTTTTTCAGTGTGTTAATGTCCTTTGATTATCAACCATTAGTATGCTATAGTACGATTTCTTATGCGGAGTATTCCTCAGCAACCACTTTCTAGAATTCATCAACACTTCATGGGAAGCTTGAATCACAAAAGGAGATGCGCATATTGTATTTGTGTTCAGGTCGGAAGATTTTTTTTCCGGTGAGTTACTGCCCTTTTAGCATTGAACATAGTATACTATAGTACATTTTTTTGTCCAGAGTATTCCCCAGCAACCACTGGCTGGAATTCATTGAAACTTCATAGGAAACTTCACATCCAATAGGAGATGCGCATATTATCTTCATGTTTCGTTCAGATGATTTTCATCGAGTTATTGCCTTTTGATTATTCAACGTTAGTAAACTATAGCGCCATCATCGTCAGTGAATTCCACTTTTGTTCTTTTAATATGTAATAATGTATATTTCAGGGGAGCATCCATCGGTTTTACCGATATTTTCTTGTTTCATAAATTTACATTTTGTACAGGTGCCGTGACAGTTTTAAGAGACAAAATGTAAATTCAGATGCTCTCTGCTTTATCCTAGCTGTTATGAATGGCATTGCGGTACACACAGTTGCCATTAAACAGAAAATAAATCTACCAAAACCCGCCACCACCAGACGTCTCAAGGCTTTGATTCTGAAATGCTGATCAAGCTCAAAATTGCGTTATCAGGGTCAGATAGTAGGAACCTTTTCAATACTCTATTTATTTTAAACGTTGTCGCCAGTGGGATGAACAGGTGTCCATATGCACACTTTATACGTTCTAGGCCCACCATGTCCCTCTTGTTTCAGTAAGAAATTAATGTACTGGTTTGAAAAAAAAATGATTACCATAAAAAGTTGCAATAAACTAATCAATTTTCACTACGCTTAAATTTGGCCAAGTTTTGAACTGGGGTTATCAAATTTTTGCTGATTTAAAAAAGAGCTGGGTTAAAGTTTTAAGTAAAAGATAACAAGTACTATTTGGACTTAACATTGATATTGCATTGCTTATTTTAAATGAACGGTGGTAAATCATCTTACTAAGACTATCCCGAGCGCTCGACTTCTAACCGCAAACGCTTGACTTATTATCCTGAATACATGACATAATATATTGGGAGCCGTAGTACTAGGTTAGAGACCACCAATTGTTTTCCCATAGACTTCCACTGTAACAATATGGCATGTAAGGCCTTCCATAAATCAAGAACTAGCTTAGTTCCACCAAAATCAAGACCGAAAAACATATAAATGGGGGTTCTTTATTTGGGTATTTTTTTCGTGAATGATATGACCACCTGTTTTCATCAAGCAGAAAACTGTTTCATGAAACTTTTTTCAATACATATCAGATGTAGCAAATAATGTCAAAATGTATAATAAAATACTCTTGTTAAAATTCGAAAGCAAATCACTTCTCTTTTTTTTTTTTACATCACCGACCAATCAGAATGAACTTAACATAACCTTATTCCAAGGTATACGATTACCTTATTCAAAGTAAGTTCCCGCTACTTTTTTGAACTGGAGGTATCCGACCACTTTGTATACGCCATACGTAGTATACGCCGTACTTTGAGTGAGTGTGCATGACATATCTCGAGCATACGGCTTTTTATCTTGATCGCAAAAACATAAAATCTCGAGCTCTCAACATTTTATCTCGAGCATTCAACGTCTAGCATATACGAACATACATTGCAATACAGGACAAACAATAAAAAGCAGCAAATCAGAGCTACTTCTTTCAGCGTTCGATATCGTAAGTCGTGCAGTCGAGGTAATATGCCGTCTGTTCTAAATGGTAAATCGTGCAGTCGAGGTAATGTGTCGTCTGTTCTACTGATAATTGCATCAGGTAAAAATGCGTCTGTTAGTGATAAGTCGGCAGTCGAGTAATATGCGTCTGTTCTAAGTGATAAGACGTGCAGTCGAGGTAATATGTCGTCTGTTCTAAGTGAAATGTCGTGCAGTCGAGGTAATATGCCGTCTGTTCTAAGTGATAAGTCGTGCAGTCGAGGTAATATGCCGTCTGTTCTAAGTGATAAGTCGTGCAGTCGAGGTAATATGCCGTCTGTTCTAAGTGATAAGTCGTGCAGTCGAGGTAATATGCCGTCTGTTCTAATTGATAAGTCTTGCAGTCGAGGTATATATGCCGTCTGTTCTAAGTGACAAGTCGTGCAGTCGAGGTAATATGTCAAGTGATAAGTCGTGCAGTGGAGGTAATATGCCGTCTGTTCTAAGTGATAAGTCGTGCAGTCGAGGTAATATGTCGTCTGTACTAAGTGATAAGTCGTGCAGTCAAGGTAATATGCAGTTTGTTCTAAGTGATAAGTCGTGCAGTCGAGGTAATATGCCGTCTGTTCTAAGTGACAAGTCGTGCAGTCGAGGTAATATGCCGTCTGTACTAAGTGATAAGTCGTGCAGTCAAGGTAATATGCAGTCTGTACTAAGTGATAAGTCGTGCAGTCGAGGTAATATGCAGTCTGATCTGACTAATAAGTTGTGCGCTCACGATTTTTAGTCCAGCGCTCGAGTTGATTTAATCGTAAACAAGGGTATGTCCTATACAGGCTGCCGTAAAATTGCTTCTGAATTTCTTGTATTGCAGATGTAAGATCCCGTCCCTCTCAAACGACAGTTTTGCCGTCCAGGGTCTGTACCATGAGCAACTTATTAACGAGACAATACCCCCTTCCGATGATCCAACAATTCCCTACGACAGGTGTCATATATACATTACAGAGGGGAGCTCATTTAACCCGGCAAATGCAAGCCGAAAACAGTGTACAGAATGGGTTTATGATAAAAGTGTTTTCACAAATACTTTCACCTCCCAGGTAAGTTTTAATTACTGATGAAAATTCAGTATGAATACATTGATATAAAATACTTTGTTGAGAATAACTGGTTTCTTACAATTTTATTGCAGGCGCAATCTTACAAGAGCATCGTAACTGGGCCGATTTCTATTTGTTTGTTTATTGTTTTGGAGAACCTTTTGACAAACTGGTGTAGATGGAAAGAAAATTCTGCTAAAACTCGATATCTCGAACTCGCTTGCCTCAAATTCCGGATATGTCGAAGACTTTTCAAGTCTTGTCCACGTGTCTTAAAACCACGTGCACACAGTACCAGATTACGTCGAATTTCGGTTATCTAGAAGTCGAACGCTTGATTCCTTGGATTTCGAGATACAGAGTTTTAGCTGTAAATGTATCTGTGTAGAGGTTTATGCTCGTGAGAGGTTTTGTAAACAGAGATTTTACGGACCTGTGTACCATACTCATATCTCGGTAAACGATGCTTGTGACATTGTCGCCGCTTTTCCACAAGTCAGTTCAGTTCTTGTTGATAAGTGTTCAAATTCACGACACTGTCTATATAATAGATTATAACCAAAGACATAGCAGCGGAGATATCTGGCAATGCCAAATAAATGGACAAATTGTAGAAATAAAGTCAGCTATCGTGTAAATACAGTATCATTTTCATTCAGTTTTTGTACAGTCCATGAAATTGTGTTCTCTAAATATGAGCAAATAGTTCTTGAGTGGTCATCCTTGATATGAAATGTAAAATGATTTTATTTGGTAACGAGGTCAAAGTATTAAGTCCCTTTTCCTGTTTAACCATTAACAATATTTGATGATAATCAGCACTTCACTTCAACTAGTTAGAGCGTTATTGATGTATTGCGAAAACTCTTTCAGATAATTCCATAAGCAAAGCACTTTGCATGGTGACACGAGACCCAAACAGCAAAATTTGGGTACTCTTGAAAGAGTTTCGTTCACATTTTGTTATTAGGTTTTTAAGAATGTATCAACGCTTCATACTTTCATATAGAAATATGCTTTTCTTGATTTATAACGGTATTTCTGTTGGCATATCATGTAATATGATTTGTGTTGTCGTTGTATGCTTATTGAAAATAAAACAAGATAAACATTTAATTGATCTCTGTTCCTTTTTTGTTGAAATTTCCTTGCATAAAATGCCGGATAAACATATTGTTAACTCACAGCATCGTAGAAATAAAACATAAGAAAGATTTCATCGCGTGCTATTCGTGCAGAAATTACAGATTTTATATTACAGATATTATTTTCAGATTAATTTGGTATGTGAGGATTCCTTGAAAACCTCTCACGTAATGATGTTTTTCTACTTTGGTCTGTTGGTGGGGGACTTCATACTCGGCATGCTGTCTGATTCGTAAGTTATATTTATATCATGAATGCAACTCGCACTGACATACTTTTTCCTTGACATATAAGAAATACTTTTTGCAAAACAGATAATGGTTTTGCTGAATCTCTGTGATTTTAGAAGAACTATAGTTTTGATTCTATACCTCCAAAACTTTTAGTCCTGCTTGGCGCCATGTAACTTGTACTGTGTTGGTGTGCCGTTCAACGCAAATAAAATCATAAGACCCAATGGCGAATGAGTTCCTTAAAAACTTCCATTGCCTCGTATTTAATGCCGTGATATGATATAAAATGTATACGCTTATGTGTTTGTCGGAGTTAATTTAGACGCAGTCAGAATAATATCATGATATCGCAGTTTGGTATTTTGATAATGCACGTCGTTCACGAATTTCTCTTTCAGACTTGGCCGTCAGAAAAGCATGTGTATCGCCCTACTTGTTCTGCTGGCATCTTCTGTCTCGGTGTCTTTCACCCCTGAGTTTTATTCCTTTGCAGTATTACAGTTTATAATCGGAGGAAGTGGTCACGGGGCATTTGTCGCTATTGCGGTTATTAGTAAGTACCTTTTTTTCGCACAATGATATTTAGAACCAAATAACAATGTCAAGAATATCTGCTGTGACGGGCTATTCTGACTCCATTAAATAAAATGTAAGGAATGATGAGCAAAGATTTTTTAGATAACAACTTCTAACGGAAACAGAGTCCTACGTCCTTCTGTTTTCACTTAAAAAATTATAACTTTGAGGAATGAAGAAGAATGAATATAGGGATAATGCATGTTTTTTTCTTGTTATAACATTGCAGGGATTTGGTTGGTACCCAGGTCCTTTATATTAAAGCTACATGTAGCGTAAAACGGGTAAAAGTTTAATAATATCTTTCTCTGAAACTATACTTATGCGTTATAGGGCCGTAAAGCGAACGCGCAAGTATTAAAACTAGTTTTAACAGCACATGATCTTCTTGTTAAGGGCACTGTCCTCCAGATTGTACGACAACAATAAAAGAAAAAAAAAGGTATCAGGAAATTAATGCTATATTTCTTAAGAAAGCTTTGAAACTTAATTACTGACAGACTATATGTTATGGAAACACATGAGAATTAGTTGTTTTTACTAATTTTACACTGAAAATCGAAAAACGTTTATATACAATTAACGCGATGTACACATATTCCTCCCTGGCAGTATTGGTAAAGACAGCGGAAAAGTTTTTATTGCCATGGCGGCCCGTGTTCGTTTCCCGATGCGGGTATGTTTTTTTCTTGATTTGGCATTTTTAAGATAGTTTAGAAACAAAAATTCATATTCTATTGTTCATAATATGACTAAACTTCAATTCTAAAGAAAGATCATTTTTAACCAAAGTCTGGAGGTCAGTGCCATATGACATATGGCGTAATGTCATATAAAATACTACACAAATATGCTAAAGATCAATGTAATTGTTAAATATATCGATGAATGTATGTGGTTAAACTGAGTTTGAACTTATTACAGGTATGGAAATGGTAGGACCAGCAAAGAGACTATGGACTGGCATGCTTATCCAAGTATTTTTTGCTATCGGTGTTTGTTATGTGGCGCTCACTGGATTTTTGGCGCGATCTTGGATGTGGATCAATCTTGCGAGTGCAATTCCATGTGCATTTTATCTTTCATTTTGGTGGTAAGGTTCACCCTTATAGTGTCCTTCAGATATCTAACATTTGACATTTGTTTTGAACCAAGTAGCGTCAGCATTGTTATGTCTGTGAAGTGGAAGATTAAAGAGCAGATGCGTCTTATGCAGACTATAATTAGAAACAGTCCACATATCGACACAATATTTCAATAGCATCTTGATGTACATAGAAATGTTAGAGTTTTAGAGAAATTTCATTCCATTTAACTAGACACAATTTTATGTGTTTAATCATGTGGATGTGCTTATAACATATAAAAGCGATGGCATAATTAAAGTTAACTCTTTTCATTTTGCAAAATATTTCTTTTGTGAAAAAGAACCAACTATAGGTTAATACAGATAAATATGTCAGATATGGATGAAACACTTATCGAAGCACTTGAAATAAAATCTATAAGAAGATACATTTGAAGCACTAAACGCTAGCAAGCTAAATAACAACAGACTCATTTTGGTTAAATCTGCTCTTGAGAGATAATGTAGAGTGTTAACAACTCTTAAGCGGAACTCAAACTCAAAACATACAGATACATTGAGAATATGATCGAAGATCCAAAAGGACAGAAAACGTAATAACACTGAGCCGCTTCTGCTTGTTGGACAATAAGAACAAAGCATTTTCAAAATTCCTCAAACGATGAGAATAGTCCGTCAGTAAGGAAACAACATCGAGTATTTCAAAGACCTAATTTCATTAAACTTGCGACCTCTTTCCATTTAATAAAAAGAAATGAGTAAAAATTAGTTTAAGAATACAGAAGTGTAGTCATTAATTTTTCATTGACATATGGTCAAATGTCATTGTTTTCGATGTATGACACGGTAAGAAAGTTATTCTATTTTTGTCAAGCATTTCTGAAATTCATGTCCTGACTCGTTTGTAAATTCTAAATATTATTATTTACTTAAATTTTTCAGACACATTAAAATTGGGCTTAAATAGAATCATATCACAGCATTGCCCGATTGTGTTGAAATTCTAATGTCTTTAGTTACATATATATATCTCATTGAATGAACAATTATTTAATGTACTTTTAATATTGCAAAAAATTCGAGGTAGCATTTAGAAGTTTAAAGATGATACACATGATGTTTATTGACTTCATTTACTGCATTGTCTTTGTTTACGGACAGACATTGTTTACGCTGTAGTTTCAGTAGTGACACTATATTAAGATGTTTATCAGTGATTCTGGTTTTGACAGGTTTGTACCAGAATCCCCTAGATGGCTTATCAGCAAAGGAAGGGAAGATGAAGCTATTCGTGTAATACGAAAGACGGCCAAGGTTAACAAAACACATGTTCCTGAGCACATGTATGATGTGCGAGATGATGAGGCTCCACCGGAGGGGAAATTATGGCACGTGTTTTCAAGTCCTGTGTTACTCAAAAGGACTCTGATTTTGAGTTTTAACTGGTAAGGGCGGGTATTCAATATGAAGTAAATATTAAATAATTGGTTCTGATTTATCTCCCTTGAATGTTTTATATAATGCGGAATCTGCATTGTTCAATAAAACTTGCACAAGACATAAATCATGGCAACTTCTATAGTGTAGACAGTACATTGTGGCAGATTCCAGATAATTTTCAGCTACAAGATCTTGTAGCCTTTAGAAATCTTCCTATTTTCCTGCAAGGTTGTGCTGTCAAATGCTCTGATTAAGGGTTTTTGATGAGGTGCACCTGCCCAGTATGGTGTTTTGTTAATATATTTTCATTAAATGTGTATTGAAATCTAAAATAACCACCATTTTATGTTGGGCTTATTGAAAAATAAACATAGTAGTGTGGACAGCAGAACAAATAGATGTTTAAATTGATTATATGCTGAAAAGCCATATTTATACAATACAATTTCTTGTTCTTCAATTGGATATATATCACTATAACTAGAATTAATCTCAATTAACATTTTCACTAATAATTCATTATTTAAATGTCCAAATATCTGATACTCATAAACACTATGTATCAATTGGGTCATTTTCTTTATTTACCTGTCATGCTTTCCCTCTATTTAAAATTAATGTGTCTTCCAATTTCAAGAAATATTACAGTTCACTAATTATTGCTTGTACAAGAGATAAATTATTGAGTGATTGTGGGCCCCACAATATTTTCTTGCAGTATGTAGACGGGGCTTAACAGGAACATA
Organism: Mercenaria mercenaria; assembly: GCF_021730395.1. Lineage (NCBI taxonomy): Eukaryota > Metazoa > Mollusca > Bivalvia > Venerida > Veneridae > Mercenaria > Mercenaria mercenaria. Next base: position 94,905,693 of record NC_069364.1, read on the forward strand.
TTCATGATATTGACCCCATAAAAGCAGATTATCGTAATGAAAAATGCTTACATACCAGTCAGAAAGTAACACAACCGTATGGAGATTGCAACTGATATCATCAAAGTTGATAAATTCACTACAAAAGACATTAAAAAGAAACAAACTTAAAATAATAAAAAAGGATCATAATATGCCCACTACAATTATAGACAAAAGATATATAACCAATTTTCCCCAAGCGATCCGTACTGTTTATCATTAACATAAGTGAGGGAATAATTTTCGTGGATTTCGTGTTTCTTTCAATCCACGAAATTAAACCCCGACGAATAAGAATGTTTTCCATTTTTCTGTCTCAACGAATTCATATCATCGCGAAACACCTAATTTTACCAAAACCACGAAATTTTATGACCACGAAAATTTTATGATTTTACGCAATGATTTTCTTTTTAGGATGATAATCAGTATGACGTACTATGGAGTGACAATGAACTCAGGGAACATGGGTGGAAGCTTCTTTCTGAATTTCTTTCTCATGGGCTTGGCTGAAATACCTGGTGTGTTTATAGGAATGGCCATTATAGACAGGATGGGCAGGCGTTGGTCAAACGCTGGGACTATGGTTGTTGGTGGTATCGCCTGTATAGCGACTATACCTACTGTTTTACTAGGAGGAGATGGTAATCAAATTTCAATTTGAATTGCCTAAATTGCATATATTCACACCCATAATTGTATAGATGAGATATCTTCCGTTGAAAAGTAATACGACGCGTTCTGTATAACTGTTGTAAAGTGTAGGTTCTGACGCAGTGTCAGACACAATGTCATTGATGTTACTTTTCGTACGTCATTCCAACCACAATTGCTAGAAGAGATAAGGTTTTGTTCAATACATAACTTGAAGAGCTAACAGTAATCTAAGTGAAAACATGTTAATTCCTTAATGATCATACGTACAGTAATAGCAGAAATTTTCGCGAGGTCCTTCCTCTCGCGAAAATTAATTCTCGCGAAAATATTCAGCATTAAATAAAATAACTTTGTTAGAAAGTACCTATTTAATGTGTTATATATAGTGCTGACAATATGCTGTCATTTCTGAAAACTTACAGTGAGTTCTTATTTTGACCTTCAAAACTAAAATAAAAACGATGAAACCAAATTGATTAATTTCTGCTTTTCAGATCTCCAGCCACTAACTATATTAGCGTGATTGGAAGCGATCACACCGCTTGCAATTGTTAGTCACAGCAGAATCAGTATCATCGCCGGTTTAGCCGGACAGACTTGTATGTTTATGCTTCCAGCTGTGAGCATGTAGCCTATATGCTAGTCCGTAGACCACAATGCATGGTTTATGCTTAGTGACTTGTTGAGCAGGCACGTAATATAGTCCGTAGTCTAACAATTGCTATGTTATGCTATGCCAGTCGAGTGGAGCATGTTAGCACATATTAGTAGTGTTCACGTAAGTACCTAGGCATATTCTATAGGTTATGCTCATGGCAGCTTGTGTTGGAGCCATGTTAGCACATACATAGGTAGGTCCATAAGTACCTAGACATATTCTTGGATTCATGTGCAGCTTGTGTGTGAGCCATGTTAGCAACATACATAGTAGGTCCATAAGTACCTAGACATATTTATGGATTCATGTGCAGCTGTGTGTGAGCCATGTTTAGCAAAAATACCATATTGGTAGAGTCGCATAAGTACCTAGACATATTGCTATGGATTCATGTGCAGCTTGTGTGTGAGCCATGTTAGCAAAATACATAGGTAGGTTCATAAGTACCTAGGCATATTCTATGGGTTCATGCTCATGTGCAGCTTGTGTGTGAGCCATGTAAGCAACATACATAGGTAGGTCCATAAGTACCTAGACATACTTCTGTGGATTCATGTGCAGCTTGTGTGTGAGCCATGTTAGCAACATACATATAGGTAGGTCCATAAGTACCTAGACATATTGCTATGGATTCATGTGCGGCTTGTGTGTGAGCCATGTTAGCAACATACATAGGTAGGTTCATAAGTACCTAGGCATATTCTATGTGTTCATGCTCATGTGCAGCTTGTGTGTGAGCCATGTTAGCAACATACATAGGTAGGTCCATAAGTACCTAGACATATTGCTATGTGTTCATGCTTATGTGCAGCTTGTGTGTGAGCCATGTTAGCAACATACATTGGTAGGTTCATAAGTACCTAGAAATATTGCTATGTGTTCATGCTCATGTGCAGCTTGTGTGTGAGCCATGTTAGCAACATACATAGGTAGGTCCATAAGTACCTAGACATATTGCTATGGATTCATGTGCAGCTTGTGTGTGAGCCATGTTAGCAACATACATAGGTAGGTCCATAAGTACCTAGACATATTTCTATGGATTCATGTGCAGCTTGTGTGTGAGCCATGTTAGCAACATACATAGGTAGGTCCATAAGTACCTAGACATATTTCTATGGATTCATGTGCAGCTTGTGTGTGAGCCATGTTAGCAACATACATATAGGTAGGTCCATAAGTACCTAGACATATTTCTATGGATTCATGTGCAGCTTGTTCGTGAGCCATGTTAGCATCATATATAGCTGAGTCTGTAAGTACCTAGAAATAAGATGTAGGTTTATACTCACGAACATTTCGTGTTTAGTCATGTTAGCACCATGTGCAAATAAGTATGGTAGTACCAAGACATATGTTATGGCTTTGAGAACAGGTAGAGCTATTGAACTGAGTCCCGATTTGGTTAAGTCTTTTTATGTAAGCTGGTACCTGAGGAAATGGATCGATACTTCACCGATATATCACTGTGATAAACTGACTCACATTGCTCAGGTTCAATAACTCTGTTTTGGATTATTTTCAAAAGTATGCCCCTTTTTCGACTTAGCATTTTGTATGCAAGCTGGTATCTGAGTACCCACTAACTGGAATGGATTGAAACTTCACACGCTTGTCCACTGTAATGATCGGATACGCAATGCATGATTCAATAACTCTACTTTGTATTTTTTATAAAATTATGCCCCTTTTTCGACTTTTATATTCATTCAGTCGACAAGTTTGTTGAATAATCGAGCGTTGATGTCCTCCGACGCCTCTTGTTAGAATACTACTGAAATTAACAGAGAAAACAGAGTTAGAAAAAACCTTAAAATATCTTCTTCTTTTCACACCTAGATAGTATCATCCGACATTTATTAGACTTACAAAGTCTGTTGAGATCAAATAATTTGTAATAATATTAATTTCTTCATATTGACACTGATATTTTCTCAGAAAAAAACATTCTCTAGGCTCATCTAGAGACAGAGGCATGAGATATTGTAAATTTATTTCGGAAAGTGGTATCAGAGAGGATTGATTTTACGGCTAGGTGCTTTACATTTAATGACTCTTAACGACTGATGCCAGGTTTGACATTTATGTAATAGTCACATTATTATCTAGGAAATTATTTTGTCATACTTCCCTTGAAAATAGGACAATAACGTTTGGAAACATTTTACATTATTGAATAATATGAGATCTTTTTTTTAAGGACTACACAGTTTTATTGAAATGAGCTATACTAAGTATGTATGGTAGTACCAAGACATATGTTATGGCTTTGAGATCAGGTAGAGCTATTGAACTGAGTCCAGATTTGGTTATTACAGGGTGAAATGATAGGAGGGAAGTTTGGAATGATAGAACCATTGGTTGTTTTTGGTGCTCTCTCAATTATAGCAGGATTGTTACTACTCTTACTACCAGAAACTCTCAGGCAAAAACTTCCAGATACCATTCCAGAGGGTGAACAATTTGGAAGGTATGACGACATTATTTTGACAATTATATGTATATTAATTTAGATGTGTTGTCGAGGGAAATGTCTGGTTTTTCATGATACATCGTTAGTCTACAGAATCGCAAGGAATGGGTTTCTGCTGAAGGCCTTAGGGCGACTTAGCCACCGACGTATCCAGTGAAATTCTTTAGTTGCTATTTCAGGAAACAAATGGGCTGCTCTCTAACCAGTAAATAGAAAAATTCGGTGTATTTTCCGCCTAAATAACCTGTGTCTGAGATGATTTAACTTTGGGGAAATTTTGTTTTTCTACCAATTCATAAAATCAAGATTATAAGCTTGTTTACATTTGCTTACATATCTCTCTAGAAACATTAGGTACACGTTGTAATTTATCACTTTTTTTATCAAAAAGGTCAGTTAAGCTCGTCTGATTTTTGAAAAAAAATCTACGGGATATTGTCGTCACTTGATCGTCGGCGTCGGTTAAAATTTTTTGTTTAGGTCCGCGTTTTCTCAAAAGCTATAAGAGCTGCAGCTTTGAAACTTTGCACGCTTCTTTATCATTATGAGTTGACTGTGTAGGCCAAGAACGATAACCCTGATATGCATTCTGTCAGTATTATGGCCCATTTTGTACTTAGAAAAGTTAGTTTCTTGGTTAAAGTTTTTGTTTTGGTCCACCTTTTCTCGTACAGCTTTGAAACTTTACACAAGTGTTTATCGTCATTAGTTGACTATATGGGCCAAAAACGATAACTCTGATTTGCATTTTGTCACCCGGAAGCGGTGCTCCTGTTAACGGTCTTCGGAACGGATTTTATTAAAAACCATAACACTACTTAAATGAATGCACTGTTTAATACTGAAAATGTTAATATATTATTCAAGTTGGCAAAATTCTGTAAAATTATACTATCAAAATTTCGCTAGTGTCTTCCTTTACACATTTATCTGTAGTAAATTGTTAAGTGATAGATTTTCATTAAAAACCTTAACACTACTAAAGTGGAAATACTGGTTAACTCCGGAAATGTTGGTATATTATTTAGGTTAACAAAATTTTGTAAAACTTTGCTATCTAAATTTCATAGTGTCTTCCTTTTAATTACACACTTGTCTGTAAATGTTAAGTGATTGATTCTTATTAAAAACATAACATAACTAAGGTGAAACTATTGTTTAATTCAAGAAATGTTAGTATTTTTCTTGGGTTAGCAAAATTCTGTAAAGTTGTACTATATAAATTGCAATAGTGTCTTTCTTATTACACTTCTGTTAGTAAATGCTAACTTTGTTTTTGGTCTCTCTGAATATGATACTGTATAGATGTCTCTATATTTTAAGGTTTTTGGATTACGACTCTAGTGTTCTGTGATGATCCACAGGACTTTGGTGCAATTATCATCTAGTCATTCCATTTAATATTTCTTATTTCTCCCTTCTTTGGGCTTTGTGGATGGTGCAGACTGCTGGAGTTGTACTTCCAAATATTTTTATACCAATGTAAGTCCAGTTACATATAGCCATTAACAATCGTAGTTATATGTATTGCTCAATCTTGTGTAATATAACTGTGAAACATGTATGCACACACCCCGGTTAGGGGTCATGTTCTTATGAATAAACTTGAAACTTGAAACTTGAACTTGGAAAACGCTAAGGTGTGCAGTCGGTGTAATATTACTATATTAAGGCGAATGTACGTATAACATTAACAAATATTAAAATGATTGTTTATTTCAGGAAAATACAACCGAAAGAGAAAGAAGTAGAGATTCCATTTATCACTCAAGTCAAAGACGTGAAATAAACTCAGTTATGATAAATAATATATATATTTTGAATAGTGGAACTATTTAGCTCACCTTGTCACGTACTGACAAGGTGAGCTTTTGTGATCGCCATTCGTCCGTCGTCCGTCGTATGTCGTCCGTCCGTCGTATGTCGTCCGTCCGTCGTCTGTCAACAATTTCTTGTGAACATGATAGAGACCACATTTTGAAATCAATTTTGATCAAACTTGCATACATCTTGAACTGGCATAATATCTCGGTTCCTTTCGAAAACTGGCAAGATCACATCATGGATTCAAGAGTTATGGCCCCTTAATGGGCCAACATTTGCTATTTTGGCTTGTGAACACGATAGAGGCCACATTTTGCAATCAATTTTAATCAAACATGCACACAACTTGTATTGGCATAATATCTCGGTTCCTTTCGAAAACCGGTCCGATCCCTTCATGGGTTCCAGTGTTATGGCCCCTTTTAGGGCCAACATTGGCTATTTTGACCTTTGCAGCCATATAGAGACTTCATTTATGATTAAATTTAATACAAACTTAAAAAATGTCTTTAACAACAATAGATCTTGGATTCCATGAAGAATCCGTCAGATCCAATCATAGGTTCCGGAGTTACGGCCCCTGATTGATCCATGAAAGAGCCAAAATTTGTTAATTTTTACCTTGTGAACACGATAGAAGTGACATTTTACACTTGATTTTAACCATACCTACACACAACTTAAGTCACAATAAGATATCACTTTCTATCGAAAACAGGCTAGATTCCAATGTTGATACTAAAGTTACTGCCCCAGAAAGTGGCAAAAGTTTCTATATTGGCTCTTTTAGCCATATAGAGGTTTCATTTATGCTTTGGTTTGATACAAACTTGCACAGAATGTTTATCTTGATGATCTCTAGGCTAAGTTCGAAACTGGGTCATGTGGGTCAAAAACTAGGTCACCAGGTCAAATCAAAGGAAAAGCTTGTTAACACCCTAGAGGCCATATTTATAATCCTATCTTCATGAAACTTGGTCAGAATGTTTATCCTGATAATTCCTAGGCCAGCTTCGAAACTGGGTCATATTGGGTCAAAAACTAAGTCACCCGCTAAAATCAAAGGAAAAGCTTGTTAACACTCTAGAGGCCACATTTATGATCCTATCTTCTTGAAACTTGTTCAGAATGTTTATCTTGATGATTCCTATGCCAAATTCGAAACTGGGTCATTTTGGGTCAAAAACTAGGTCACCAGGTCAAATCAAAGGAAAAGTTTGTTAACTCTGTAGAGGTCACATTTATGACCCTATCTTCCTAAAACTTGGTCAGAATATTTATCTTGATGATTCTGAGGCCACGTTTAACAGGTGAGCGATATAGGGTCATCATGACCCTCTTGTTATGAAATATGTGCCAGTGACTTTACTAGAAAATGTTAATTATCTTGTTGCTTATAGACGTCGGTCGAAATAAAATGATATTCTTGGATATAAAGCAGCAACATGTATTAAAGTTGCAACCTTAATTCAGAGTTGCAAACAAAATTCTGCATAGTATTAAACGTAAAAATGATCTCAGTTTATATCATATAATCTCATTCAAAACAGCTGTATGGTGCTACAAAATACAATTGACGTTTTATCGTGATATTGTTTCCTTTTGAAACTTCCAGCAGAGGACAAGTAGTATTTGTTTATTCTTATGTTCACATAATTATGTTTATGATGTTTTTACCATTAAAGGTTATAAAGTCACTCGAGTTTTTTTTAAATTTTTAGTTCACTAGAGCATATGGTAGTCAAGTTAAGTAACAGAGATCAATCACCGTACGTCCAAATTTCACTTGAACGACAGTAATATTGCCGAAGTTACTATAACTCGACATTAATGTCACTGATTCCGGTCGTCTGCCAAATTTAGAATAAAAAACAATCAAAAGACATCTCAGCTGTAAATGCACTGGGAAGCAGAGAACCAGCTACTGCAATAAATAAACCCAGAGAAAGTAGTTCCTTTTTGCGTAACTGGTGGATGGTATACCAGTATATGTACTTGACAGATCTTTTTCTGTTTTTTTTCTATCTTTTTAAATTTGCATTTAAATCACAAACGTACAAGTCCGTGTACTATGCCCCAACGATAACTTGATATTTACAAACATGACTATAAATAGATTAAAATAGAACATAGGGAATTCAACATTTTTCTAACATGTTACAATCTAAATATTTCTAGATTTTGTACCAATTGCAAATTAGCTCAGTGGTAAAGCATGCAGTCCATGTTAAACAGATCTTTTGCCGTGTGGGTTCGAAACTCCGCATCGACAATAACTTTTTATTTCTCATAAACATGTAGAATCCTTCATAAACTATGTGTCAACACAACAGAGAAGTATCTTAAGCCGATATCATGGCAGATCAGAAAAGTTTAGCATTATATTAAAGATGATATTGACTAAATGCATGCATTTAAGCCATGCAAATAATAAACATACTGTTTTGTTATATAAAGGCATACGTACAAATACAAACCATCAAAGAAAAAAACAAAAAATACGGAAGTAAAAATGAAAACGAAAAGAAAAAAAAACACAAACAGACAAAAATTGAAAACAAGCCCACGAAGATTCGAACCCACAAAATGATTTGCTTATATTCAATTGCTATCTGCGTTTTACCTGACTGAGCTATGTTTCCATATAATCATAGTATATTTAAGATGAAAGAAATACTAATATTTACTTAGAAGGTAATGTGTAAGCATTATGGGTTGGTATTTCATCGGTTATCATGAAATAGAATCGTCCTTGCGTTTCGGCGGGAACCTTGTTATCGTTGGGGATTAGTATGATAACTTCGGAGTGACGTCACGTTTGTTTATGTTTTCTGGACTTATAGAACTAGCAAAATAGGTAAAGCAGCTTACATAAACAATGATATTGGGTATATTTTATTGCGATATGTCTGTCAGTCTCGGTAGCTCAGTGGTTAAGCATTAGTCTTTGAAATATCGAATATTTCGGGCCGTAGGTTCGAATCGAGGAGAGTGTTTCTATTTTTTTTTTTTTTTGGTTTCTCTTTCAGGGTAACCACCATAATCATTCATTTCTCCTGGAATATATTTTTTTTTATTTAGATAGAAATATGATTGAATTGATTTCTGTTTAAAGGGGACCAAGCATCAGCTCTGTGTAAACACATCGTATTATGAATGCTTAGTCACGAAAACACTCGGAAATTTCGTGCAGGTTAAATTCCTCTCTGGTATATTGCCAGTATTAGTGTAGTCAACATGTCTGAGGCGTCCACGTATTTTTTTGCAAAAAAAAAAGCGCTGTTCAGTGTAAGAATGATGCTTAATGTATACTACAAAATATTCTGAAGGTTATTTCAAGCATAATCATTTTTTCATATTTCAGTTCGTTATTGTATACCGTAGTGCTGTCACGGTATTACTGCATTTTCAATTGTCATTTTAATATTTTCAATTGTCTTTGAAAAAAAAAAATGTAATTAAAACATAGATAAAAAGCAAGGATTTAAAAAAGTATAAATCACGGTGGGACTCGAACCAACGCGACAATGGAAATATAAAAGAATCGCCCATGTACAAGGGTAACGCTCTACGACCGGTACTAATCTTCTACTTCAAAGAAAGCGTTTCAGTTAGTAGTATAATATAAAAGTGTTTACTTAGATTAATGATAATTATCGATTACCCTCCTGACTTGGACTCGTCCAAATAGTCACTCCGAAGTTATCAGACACGGACTGTATGAGATACTATACAAAAACAAACATAAATCAAGGTAAAGCAGAAGAATGAAATAAACCTGTATTACAGAAGACAGTCTACATGCTAGTATATATCTGATTAATGTTATTCATTTTCATGCATAACTTCTGTCGTTTTTCTAGCTGAGCGAATAATAATGCATTTTTGCTTAGCAACATTATTCTCCTTACACCAGTAATAACCTGTTCACGCTTGTTCTATTACGTTTTTGTACAAGTACTGGCTGTTCAAGTAATGAGGTCAGTACATCATTTCATCTGTCCGCATTCCACATGCCAATAATAACATAAATCTTAGCCACAAAAATATACAGGTCAGTGACCCAGAAAAATGTTAGATGCAAACATATGATAATGAGCACAAAATATTTCCAAAAATATTTATATAGTTTCTTTATTTCGGAACAGTCGCAAAACGTTTTGTAACACATTACAAATAAACATGTCGTGCAGACTAAATGATAACTCTGTTTTAACGTATACATTGTAAAAGATGTACTGTTTATTATCTTTCTAAATATACTGATGTATAAAAGGTTCAACTCCCTTATGATCAATGACCCAAGTGTTTAAGTGCTGTTTAAGTGCTGATAATAGTTTCAACAAATAAGGCTTGATAACTACAGACACTAAGTGTAAGGAAGTAAAATGATCATCAGTTCTATAGCTAGGTCAAAAATAGACCCCCGAAAAAATAAACAACAAGAAACAACACCCCCACCCCCCCAAAAAAAAAAGAAATCGGATATTTCCGTCACTCCAGACATATTCCTATACGTTAACACTTTTATTGTAAAAAGAAAGTACCTGTAACACCAAGCCAAACCATAAAACACATGTGATGGTAATTAATATGCAAGATATATCTGGCTGACCACTAACTGAGTATCCAATTTGCTGATGACTATAATTAATTATTGACATGCTGGCGTGCTAATATGTTTCCCTGGGAAATGAACATCCCCCTTTACGAAAATAAGTAAGTGCAACTTGAATTTAGCCAGAAATACTGGGAATAAGGATGTATATCACCAAATAATCTAGTTTTTTAGATTTTAAAGTGTTAAAACAAAAAGTAACAGGTTATTGAACTGTCTGTAAGCAAACATTTCAGGTTTTCAAATCTTTGATTTCTTTCCGCGTGTTTCATGAATTTAATAAACAAAGCAAGCGAGATGAATGTAATAAACGTATTTTAGAAAGGCATGAGCGGGCATTCTGCCCACAGGCATACAAGTATGACTGCTTCATGTTGTTGTTTTTGTTGCTGAACGTACAATAACCATGCATTTCTGCTCAGCTGAAAATAACCTTATCTCACTGGAAACTTGTAAACACTATGCTTATTATGTTGGTAACTCAAATAGTAAGTTCTTTGGTTTTCGCATTCCACATGTTTATTGGTCAATGTTTAGTCACTCAAAAAGATTGCAGCTACGATACTGCTTGAAAAAACATACCCTTTACTGTACATTAAACGAATATACAGTGAGCTAGTGAGCTATCTATATAAGATACTGTCACTCAAAATTATTGAATAACACAGAAAATACATAACGTTGAGATTCTACATTCAATCATGTAATATTAATGTACGCTATGTACGCTATAGGTATATTTCATTTTACATGATATCATTATAATCTAAGGGTAATCACGTGTATTGGAACGCTGCACGTGGTAAAGCTGGTTATAGTTCACTTAATGTACATCAACATAGTTTTTTTTTCAGCGACGCCGTCTAAATTCGTTTTCATTACTTATGCCACGTGACTTCATTTTGCAAATCAAACTACTTGATAACGCATTATAGATAAGTTATCAAAATGGAAGATTTATGCAACACTCTGTCTGATTGGACGAGAGTGTCAATTTCTTTCACTCTGTTGATTGTGCTACGCTGAGTGAAATGTAGACAAAGCGTTTATCCTAAACGACGCTGTTCACAGTTTTAAAGCTAACTTTGGCTCAGTATATTTAGCAAGAATATTGATATATCTCCAAATGATAAGTAAGTTTAATAAATAAGATAAAAACCTGTTCAAATACCAACATATATCAAATTAAAGAAAGAGCTGAATACGGTCTGCGTATCACATGAATAAGGTTGTGATAAGAGAAGTGCTTTTTAAAAGATTTTCCTTGTTACAATTGTCGTCTGTATATGAAAAGGTTTGTTGCTTTTTTGACTTATTCAGATTGCATATTAAAATGAGTACTTGTTTGCTTTGATATATTTGTTATAAATTATTTAACTGATTTATTATATATGAATATTTTTCTTTAGTATGGTATGCAAATATTGAACTCAGTTGAAATCAGTCATTATATATATGCTATATAATGACTGAATCTCATTACACTGAAATGAAGCTGCATACAGTTTATCTATGTGATATGACTACGGTCAAACTTTGCATATGAAACAGAAATATTGAAATAATTACAATTGTATGTTTTGCTTGACCTTCACTTTTTATAGGTGTGACGTCATTGTCCAAAGATTCATGAATAGCGAATATGCATTTGTTAAAGCGGGATCAGTTGGCCTATTTTAGAAATAAATAAAAATAATAAATAAAAAAATCCTTTAATTGATTTTTTCTCATGTATTCTAATCAAACTTGATTTGTAGCACCTTTATTAGCCAACTTTGTTCAGCTGGGACATTTGACCCCATTTAGGGGCTGCTAGAGCTAAAACTAGAAATGCCTTTATACAGCGTCTCATGAACAGCTTGGTGGATCTTTGTCATACTTGGTCTGGAGCATCACTATAAGGTCCTCTTCCAAATTTATTTATATAGGAACTTGGGCCCTATTAGGGACCACTATAGCTAAAAGCAGATATGCCTTTCTTCGCATTAACCACTAAAATGTAATGGATTTTTCATCAAACTCGATGTGTAACAATATCGTTAGGTCTCCTGCTATTTTGTTACAATTGGGGATAAGGACCAATTTAGCTAAAAATATTTACACGTTTAATGACCTCTTCTCATGAACCGCTTCATGAATCTTCATCAAACTACTGCTGTAATTATTCGTCTAAGGATAAACGAAACAAAATTGCAACCTTAGAAACCTTTGCGAAAAATTGAAAGAGAACCATTTAAATCGTTAAAGTGCGGTGTTTAGTTTTGCAATTTGAAAAATGTTAGATGAAAGATGAATGTTAGATGAAAAATCCATAAACTTCTTTCTTTATTACAATTCGCCGACCATCATTTTTAAAGATATTTCTTGTTTCTTCTAAAAACTAGTCACCAGCCCGTTCTTTTTGCAAATGTTCAGCATAATTGAGACTGAAAGTTCTGTGAAGTACATATACATACTTACGGTGCTTCAAAGGCTTATTTTCCTCCGTAATTCTTGGCGGTTATTAGTCTGGCTACCGACTAGTTTTAGAAAAAAGTAATTCTGTTATATAGTCTGGTTGTTTTGAGGAGACAAGGGACATAGTTTTACAAAATTTGAATATCCTCAGGAGATTTTCTAGAATATTGTTTTGTGCATATCACGCCATCTAAGGTAGGCGAAAATAGTATGACAGGGCATAGAGATGGTAGGATAATGATAATAATAATAATAACAATAATGATGATGATGATGATGATAATAATAATGATAATAGTAATGATGATGATGATGAAGATGATGATGATGGTGGTGGTGACCTTTATTTGAAGAGGGAAAAATTCATTTAACAAAATCAATCTTCCATAAGGCACTCTTATAGATTAAAGTTTATACATTTACTTTTATCTACATGCCTGACTGCTGAGCGAAAAGGTTTCAACAGACGACATATATAGTTGACTGTACTAAACATACAAACACTATCGTATTAAATTAAACGCATTACATAGATCTATACTATGTGATTTTTATCGACCAACTGAAGATGCATTTTTAAGGTATAGAACATTCCGTATAATGGTGCCGGATTCTGAATAAGAAGGCAAGGAAGTGAATAGGATGGTAAGATGTGTACGATATATTTATCTTGTTTAATGTGTATCATTTATCAGTGAACAACCCAGCAGTGACTGAATTTTGCAGGATCAATTGTGCCACGGAACCGGCTGTTGATTTTAATGACGTTATAAACAAATTGCGTCATTACATTTTTCTTTCAATGAATTTAAAGTTTAGATTATCGTTATAGAAGTTGTTTTGAAGTGTAGATCTCTATGTTTCGGCAAAATAATTCTAATTTCATGTAAGTGTTTAACAGTAGTCATTGTGTTATGTATATTGTTATAATAATTCATCTTGGCAGACAGATCGATAAATATTTGATGTAGAGTGTGCGTGTCAGATGAAAGAAAGTTACTATCCTTTCTTTCTTTGCATTTTTGCTGAAATCACAAACAGATCTATCCTTGACATTTATGAAGCATTTCCATAATGCAATGATGGCATGACAGAATTTATCATGGAAACGTAGTCGTACAACACTACTGGGAAATCATTTTTTTTAGCTGATTTTGCAGTTTGTGTGTTAGGCTGAAAAACATGACCCTCATTTTTCTTTTGATTTTGTTTCAGCTCTGACAATATTCTTCAAGAAAATGTAAGTTACAGACTTTTAAAATGGGTTCTGCTCTGTTCTGCAACCATTTTAATTTATCCATTTTATATAGAAAAAAGAAGGCCTGCTTTTTCTAATTTTCATGCCTTAATGTCTCTCCCCAAACATGACCTCGAAAAGTGAGTATGGACATAACAGCTGGTGTCGATAATATATTAATTATTTCAAATATCGTATATTTTAATTGAACTTTTAAAGGTGTTTACAACCATGTCATATGATCTTGATTACCCATGTGTATATTGGGCATTCCTTGGTTAAAGTTTCCTGTAGAAAAAAATCGCATAGATACGTCTCACAAGAACCGAAATGCCCAAGTGGCAAACTTTAGTAGAAATTCGAACAATGAAAGTAAAGCAGATGTACTAATGCCATGGGAAATATGAAGTTAAACCATGAAACGTTTAGAAAGTTTATTATAAGATGATCAATTAAAGTAAACTTGCAACATTTGTCTCAAAAGAACTATCCAGCTTTTAACAGTGTTTAATGTTGGGAGGAAGACCCCGGGTGCCTCCTTCTGACATAACTTTAGCCATGAACTGGTACCTGGATAAAGCCACGAATTGTTCACAAAGCCAGCTTGATGGCTTATTCTTATTAAAAAATAGACACCTCGTCCGGGGTTTCGAGCATACAGAGATACGAGCGGATACAAGCTACAGACCATATCTCAAAGGCATACTAGATCCAAATTTTACATTTGAAATTTTGAACAATTACCCACCAAATCTATTGTGCCTGCAAGTTTCTACGGCAACGACCGAGCGTTATTTTCCCACAAACATACCAACATAACACTATGTATGTCCACTGAACCTCTATGTACTCAATTTGGGCATGTCGAAAAATTTGTTTGCACAAAAACAGGACACCCGTTTCACTCTGCTGTTCAAGTTTCAAATGACATGTGTTTTATTGGTAAATCAAGAGAACAGCAGGAGAAGGATGTCTCAAGTAAGAAAAGGGTCACTCTTGGCGTGATATTGAAGATTTCTTAATGGTATATGTCAATCTATATCCAAATCTTGATACCGAAATACAATTTAGCAATTTAAGCAGTTTTAATTTGCGTTTGCCAAAATTAGATGTTGTTTACGTTAACTAGAAAAAAGTTACGTTTCGCGTGATCAAAACTTGAAATATTTGCAATGTGCAGGTAGATGCAGTCATGCATTAAATTAAACATTGACGAAGATTTCAAAAACGATAACAAGAAACTAGTATATCATTAATGTGTGAGTTTTGCCTATGCAACGAAAGGATATTAGGATATTAAATAAACAAATAAATAAATAATGATAGTAACTGCTTTACACACGGTTTGAAAATGCGATTTTCTCACATGTGTAGCAGTTGGGATTAGATAAGAATTTAGATGCAGTTACCCTAACAGACACATTGTTAGGTCCCTTTGGCGATACACAATATGCCCGCGTGGGTCTTGGCAGTTGCACAATAAAATGTATCATAGAATGAAATCCCGTCGTTCATATGACTGAAAATTGTTGAGAAAGACGTTAAACCCGAACACACACGCACACGCACGCACGCACGCACGCACGCACGCACGCACGCACACACACACACAGAGACAGAGAATGAAATCGTGATTCGAACAGTGACGCAATGGGAGAGGCAATCTAGCGGTAAAGGTGTTGCCAGCTCAATAAGAAGGTTGTTTGTTCAAACCGTACAAAAGTCAATATCATACGATACCTGAGCTCTTTTCAAGCAAGCGGAATTTAGACTATATTGGTAATTCTAAAACTTGAAATCTGAATCGAGTTTAATTAACTTGGTTTCATTAAATATGTTATAAACTAGCAAACATAAATACAATAATACATTTAGTACACATCCAATTTTCTTTTGTTATAAACAAAGCATTAGGATGGTGGTATGCTTTAGCTTGAAGTCATTAATTGCCTTGAAAAACATATGAAATTATGTTTTATATAATATGTTTACATTTATTTAAATAAGTAATCCCTTATTTAGCCTCTCCTTTGAATGTAAAAATATTTTGATTGTGAAATTGTAAAGTAAAATCGAAAAATCGAGAAATCGATCATCGAAGCGCCCGGCAAAAATATGAAAAGTTTGCATGTCCGCACGCATTTAGTGTATATATGTATAATATACTGACTAAAGGTTAGGGTTAGGATAACCATGGTTACAAAATATATACATTAATGATACTAGTCATTCATATCGCTTGAATCCGTTATACACCGGAGTCTGTTATATATCACTGGCGGCTCCAGATCTGTTTTCAATCAGTCCGCTCGGAGGGGCGACATTCGGTGGAGCGACGTTAAGCGGGGCGACGTCTGGCGAGGCGACGTTCGGCGGGCCAACGTTTGTCGACGCGCCATAACGACGTTTCTTCTATAACGGACTGACATTTTCAGTGATTTTACCCATGTCGGTAAAACCCCTCTGGCACCCCCATGCCAGATGACTGTCGTGCTGTTAATGACAACTAACGATTCGTATATTGTTTAAGAAAAAATCAATAAAAATCAAATACCTTGATAACTAAACCAGAACTTTGTTATTGTGCGTCATTTTAACGTCTCGACGTCACTTCTGTTTACGGACGTTTATTTCCCTCGCTTTATTTAAATACGCTACTGTATTTCGGTTTGCTTGATCTATTCTAAAATTTGTAAAACACGGTATGCAAGAAAAATAATTTGTCACTGGCTGTAGTTGCAGATGGAAATATCGGGCTCTCGGCTAACTGTTAGAGTGGTAACTCGATAGAGCCTCGTACCACCAAAAACAGTTAGCCTCGGCCCGGATATTCCCATCTACAGCCAATGACAGATTATTGTACTGTCATTGTGTCGCTGCGAAAGAACGAAATGGCACAAATCAGTCACCGCACTTTTATATTAGCTGCGTCGTTTATTGCCATCGCAATATCACTTATATCGATCTTTACCGTATAGCTATCATATTAGTCTTGAGATCACTCGTTTTTCAATCGGGATAAAGTTAGTAATTATAGAAACTGTGAACAAAACTTTTATTGGTCAGGTCATATTGAAGGGACTGACATCCAGATTGAACAAGAGCAAAGAAAATATCATACTTTCCATTGCTGTATTTTTAAGAAAGTTTTGTATCTTAGTTATTGACAGATTTTATGGGAACACCTGAGTTTCAGTTGTTGTTTTTTCTGCTAACCGAATTGAACGTTTGTCACGTGGTAAACTGTCTTAATTATAAAGCTGTGTGTAATTGTTTCTATTGCTGAGGCAACCCTGGTTTAATTTTCATAACCAAGCATGTTTTTTTTTCTTGATTTAGCATTTGTTGAAAATAGTTTAGAAACAAATGTTCATGTTCTTATGATCAACATGTAACCAAACTTCAATTTTAAAGAAAGATCATTTTAGCCAAAAATTTTCGTCCAGTCCCTTTAAAATATCAAGAAAGTTAAATCAACGGGCAGTCAAAGATATCTTTTTATAGCATATAGAATCTATACATATCTGTCGGGACAATAATTATGTCTTACCCGAATTTGCCTCTATTTCATTCGTATCTCTTTTATTTCTTTTCTCATTTCCAATCTCAAAATCTACAGTTAACGTCACATTTCATATGTCAAAATTTGAAAAAAAGACGGCTCCCGGTAGAGAATATTACATTTCATTTTAATCTAACAAACCAGTTAGATCTAGTTTGTATGTTTACAGAACGCATGAACGTTTGGAAACTTCCCAAAAATATCAGCTGTTCAAAATTGATGGACACTGCATCGCAGCACAATATAATCAGACAGTTGTGCTTGATTTACTTGTAAAAACTACACTTAAAATGAACCATGTTTTTATATCAGCACTTTATATGATAAACAAGTGTTCCTGTTTGCAGACGAATACCTCGACCAGCGACGCGGAATTTAGTGTGATATCAAAAAGACTTACTGTATTCGCAATATAACTGGATTCACTAATTTGCTATTAAGAAGTGCCTCTACCAAGATGAAGTTTGATGAAATTCTGGAGAAACTTGGACAGTTTGGAATATATCAGAAAAGGGTATTCAGCTTTTTGGCTTTTCCCGCAGTGAGCATTGGTAGCTTCTGTTTTATGGTGATTGTAATTCTCTACACTCCGGATCACAGGTAATTTTCTGCGTCCTTACTTTTGTTGTTTTGTTTACCTCTGCAATGACAATTTCGTTCTCAGTAAAATGTTCGCTGTATTTTCCTCGGTCCAAAAAACTTAAACATACACCGCATGTCAAACTTACTGGAAATGAATCCAACTCCCATCCCCATGAAAAAACCTCAATTAGTCCCCCAGAAAAACATGAATAAATCCCCACCCCTCAAAAACGTCAATTAGTCCCCCGATAAAACATGAATCAATTATACAATACCCCGTCAAAAGCGTCAATCAGTCCCCCAATAAAACATGAATCACCCCGGTCCCTCAAAATTAAACGTCAATCAGTCGCCCTGTAAAAAAACTCACGAAATCCCCACCCCCCCACAACCACCAAGTATACCCCCTCATAAAACCGAAGTCATTGCCGTTACAAAAATACCTGTAAACAATGTTTGATTGTTTTCCTATTTTTATGTATGCCATACTAAAAACTTTTTTAAGCTTATATATGAGTAATTTGTTTCATCAGGATACTGGTATTCTACGATTCTATGTATTCTACTCATGATTTTTTTCACTTTTTTTTTATCTAGAATAAAGTGTTATCTGCAAAATATGCAGAAATCGATGTGGTGTATTTGAATATTGAGGTCGTTGAAAAGGTTCAAGAGGTCAAGATGAAGAACTATGCTAACTGCTGTTAAATTGTATCTTTAGCGACATGCTGATTTTTGTTCTGTTAAAAGAAGAATAACGAAGACAAAAGGAAAATTGACATTAACGTACATTAGTAGTATGTTAACGCGCTTCTATAATCCAGTTTCGACTGGATGTTTTAGAAAAAAGAAGGTTTTCACGAAAAGTCTAATGCTCTAAATTTCACGATTCAGACTTTGCACGATGTGTGTTTACAGTAAACTTAACTGATCATGAGATAGTGTGCTTCTTTTTAGCTGGAGCGGATCGCTTTAAAACAAGGTTTTTTTGCTTAGCTTGCAAATATTGAAACGGTGTTATACTATATAAACAATTACGAATAATGTAACTGTATGTCTTAAATTTCTATTTCGTACTTTTAATGACCGATGTATTAAGAAAATATTTTATAAAGATAAAAATGAAATATTATTTAATGCTTAGTTTTAAAGTTGCTTAACGTTTTATTATTGTTGATCAGTAAATTATTCGTGAGAGAAAAAGTAGCAACTGAAAGGACACACACTGTACTAGCTCAAGCATCGAGTTCAGTCGCGTAATGATATATAGATGTGATACAAGATCTTTGTCAGAAAGTACAGCCGTACGTGCGTCTTCAAGAAAAAGCATCGGTTACTTTGTAATGGTACGAGTGTCAGTAACACTGGTTGCTCGAGTGATCCTTTAATGGAAGAAAGATACACGGTAAAGTAGTTTCATGCGTTTTTAGGGATTTTTTTCCAACTTACTTTTAAAGTAGACTGGCTCCTAGACTATGATATATAATATCATTTTTATTTTTAAATGTTTTAGTATAGCCAGTCTGTACCCTACGTCCAATATCATGCGATAATACATTTTGTATTATAATTACTTCTCAGAGAAAATCGCTAAAATAGAGCTGTATTTTGCACTACTACATAAAATAAATGAAAAAATACAAGACAGATTATTTATCATTCTAGTAGTTAGTCTATTGTTAATGGAATGAAGGGCAACATAGTTCTTAGTAGATCATGTTCAGGAAAGTTTTGAACTTGTAACTTTGTGGTTCTGAACGGTTATTTGAATTGGTTTGAAAGCTGAACGGTTATTGGAACATTACACGTATATGTTGATTTGCGGAAAAATAAAAATATGATTAGGTTAGAAACCAAATGCACTTAATCCTTAGAGAGTGTTAAAGGTTGTAAACCGATACGTTTATAAAACATTGTTATCGGTCAAACAAACAAACTTGACCTATAAATTTTGCGTTTGTTGTTTGTTTGATCAAAAACCTGAAAAGTGGGAATAAACTGACATGCGTTTACCACGGAGCAGGTATTATCTTTCATGCTTGTCAAGGAACAATTTCGTACTCATAATTTTCCACTGGTTATCTGCCAGTATGCAAAATCAAGCCGGTAAACAATATGACCTTTGCCAAATTTCTTCTATTGCTTCTAACTACTTCCACATGATAAGATTATTTGAGAAGTGATTCGTCACGTGAAAAGGGACCTTTTTTGCAGTGCGACTTACATGACAAGAACAAAGTTTAAATACTTAACGTAGAAAAATTTATATTTACAGTCAGTAAAATGTTTTATATAGAAAGAAAGAAGTGATTATTTTCCTTGCAATAATATCATGAAATGTGGTCCTCTCCACTAGATTATACGCGCGTTTGACGTTAGTCACAAAACACGTTAACAAAATGGCATCGTTAGAAAAAGAAATCTTTCAAAACTGGAGGCCAGAATTTAAAAAAAAAGCGTAAAATAATACTTTAAACTATTTATTTCTGACGAGAAAGATCAAAATTTAATTGACACGACCATATGAGTTTTTTTCTTTGATTTGCAGATATTTTAAGTTAAAGTCTGGAACTGTAATTTTATCGGAAGGCGAATTAAAATTGATATGCGCAAGGTTTTTTGGCTGTTCTATTTAAATATTGAAACTACTTTTTGTGTTACAAACTACTTTAAAAATGTAAATAAAAGGTTTTCTTGCTATTTTTGTGCATTTAAACTGATATAAAACGGATTAGGACTTCTTACAAATAATCCCAAGTATCGGGATTCATAAAATTGCGGTCCCGATGTGGTTTATACCTTTCAAAACGCATAAAATGGCTTATAATTATTTAAATAAAATCAATCATTTTTGTCAAGCCCGCTTGCGGAAGCGAAGACATAGTTATCAAAATGACTGTTCTGTGTATGTGCGTGCGTGCGTCCGGATTTGTTGTTTGTCCGGCCTATAACTTTGACATGCATTGAGGAATCTTGTTTATATTTGGCATGAATATTAACCTCAGTGAGACGGACTCTATCTTAAAGGTCAAGGTCACAGTTATGGGTCATAGGACGGGCTCGACATGTTGTTCGTAGGCATCTCGTATTTAAAAGCTTTCCTGGAAACGCATTAATGCATCACAACGTAAAAATTCTTAAAGGGACATTAGAAGCCACCATCAAAGGATTATGATGATTCAGTAAACATTGAACCAAGATACAAGAAAATATCTCAAGTTAATAGGGTCTGTTCCGTTCCGTTCCTCTGCCATCGATAACAAAATCACAAATGTTCTTCATACCGGGACAACATAACTGGTGCAAAGCCCAGACACCTGTCCAAAATGTTAAGATCACACATTGACGTGAATCATGACTGTTCGTTTTTTCTTGTCCAGTGTGCAACTGGATAGATATTCAATCTACTTGACATGAGCTTTAAACACACTTAGAAGTTACTTTTTTATTATTAATTGTTGTCCAGTTTCCATTTTTATGCACAGTCGAATATTCAAATGTAACAGGCTGAAAATACTTCAGGCCTGACCGGAAATCGAACCCGGGACCTCTCACACCTAAGGCGGACACTCTACAACGTCGCTATAAAAGCTAGCTCAATAGCAAGGAAGTATAAGTGCACCCTTATACTCTACCCTACTACACAAAGAAGTATATCCTGACATAAACATTCTTGCATAAAAACTACTTTTTTCACTGGATCCGCCCAAGCATTAACGGGAGAAAAATCGTGTGCAAACAAGGCAATTCACATGCTGTTAATACAAGATTTTTATTTTTGAAATGCTTTGCCAGGGACGTATGTATGTATTTCTGCGTAGACTGATATCTGGCATCTGCATCTTGTTTCTTCCATGATAACCTCTTCTTGTAGCATTATAGATACAATGTAATCCATAGTTTGTTTAGCTGTATCAGTTTCTAACCCCAAACGTACTGCCCCCATCAATGTACGCACTAGCTTCTCTTAGAGTTTACTCCCTTTACAAAGCGTCTGTTCAGTTATTGTAAATAACTGTGAATAAATAAGTATCGCGTGTAACTTGTGTTATTGCTCGTTTTTAGGTATTATATTAATGATTTTTGTTAGTATCAGTCGGTTTGTTTTTACCTGATTTTTCGCAGAATTCATATAATAAACCTCAAAAGCTAGTCACTAGCTTCGTACTCATCCGTACTCTAAGTGTGTTCGTACTCAAAATAATTCGAATGTAAAGTTGTTATTCTTAAAATTATGTTCCTGTTAATCACATTTTTAAGTTATATGCAAAATTATGTGAAATGTAACGTTTGTAATAACTAAAAATAAAAATGAGATGCTCAAAACCCTTTTAATGATAGGATTTGGGTCATTTTTGGACGATTTGGGTTAATTACAGTGTTAGCTGGATCCCAGCATTACACATTATATACAAAAGTTAAATGAAACCAAATATTTGTTAAAGCAAGTACCTGTTGTAAAATACTATTAATTTGGACCAATCAGAAACAAGTTCTATGAAATTCAATAGCACCAATCAAAGCTCACTTCTACTAAGGCGAAACACACAATCTGACTAAAGTACATCTCCAATTAAAGCTACGCACATAGGATCTGAAGACGTGCTATTGATAGCCTCGTTCTGACGACCTTTCCGGCAGCCAATCAGAGCCTTACTCACAACATTTTGTATATGATAGTAGAAGTTTAAAAAATCTATATTTAGCCTGGGTTTTTCATACATTGTATTTACATTCTTATGACGACCACATCGCGACTACGCCCTCGTGTTTTGAGAGAAATCATATGTTAGACTTGGTCACGTTTACAAGGTGTCAGACAGCCGATTAGCTCAGTCGGTAGGGCACTCGCCCCGTGAGCGAGAGGTCCCGGGTTCGAGCCCCGGACTACCAGGACTGCACATATTTTTCTCACTCTTTGACATTCGACGCTATTTTGATGGTTCAGGCAAATGCTTGTTGAAACAAGTTGTCTGATTGGTTCAAATAAAAATAGATTTGCGAAAATAAAAATTGCAATATCGGAAATCCAAAATATACAGAAGACGAATGTGAATGGGTCATTCTCAGATCTTCGTTTAGAAGATCAAGTACTTTAGTCAGATTGACGGAACACACAGATAGTTCGTTCTGTATCCATCGATCGAGGATTCAACTAATACAATGTGCCTTAAAACGGGAAGGGTTTGGTGTGAAATTCGTAGTACCGGGGTTAGCACTTTCAAATAGGTTTCGAATCATGTGCATGATATTTATACAATATATTGAATAACAAACTTACGCCCTGATTTATAATTTTTGTTTACCTTTTCACTTTCACTTTCGAGCTTGTAGCGGGAACAAAATGACGTAGCGCGATCACGTGATTGGGCACATTGTAATAATTTATCCCAGTATCTTGATGTGGAAGTTATTGCAACTACAATGTCAGGGCGGATAAATTATTATAAAGAAGACGTTTGAAGTTCATAGACAAAAGAAGAACAAGGTTTCGAGCTATAGGGCCAGCACATAGGAGTTTTACATTAACGGTAGCTGAATGCTATAAACGATATAGCAAATATAGGCTGAGCATCGGAACTTAGTGAGTTACAGTTTATTTAGAGACAAAGTACAGCCAAGTCATCGGAGTAATATCTATATGATAGTTGAATGTTATATATGATAGCATATAGGTGTTAAGCATCCAGAGTCAGGGCAAATAAATTCAGCTTTAATTAAAGCATCTATGCGATAGGACTCGTACGTTGTTGTTCAAAGACATTGTCTAACGGTAACTTCGACAGAAATACCAGTCAAGTATAGTATCTCCAGCCTATGGGAGTTTTAGCTGATTTCATTAGTTGACGGTTGATAGTTGAAACACTGAGTGATTTTTGCCTGATCCCTGAAATTATCTAGGTCATAATTGCAATTATTTACGAATCATTGATAAACGAATCATTAAGGCAAGGTAACCAGAGAAAAATTTTATATGAGATATATGGTGTCACCAGCTCTACGTTTTAACAAAGGACATTCTACAGCGTTTGTCAGCTAGTCTAAGACAAAGTCACCTTAGCTGTTGGACACATTTCATTGTTCAAGATACTAAAGGCGTAGGCACTTCCCTGGGTCTTATAACTCATATCCTGACATCCCTACATGATTGTCAGAATGTTTGTTTCTGTGAAATCTAGATCACTTTTAAAATTTGGCTACTCGAGGTCTTAAGATAGGTCACTAGGTCAAATCATTGGCGAACTTTAATAGCACTACAGGGGCCACATTGATACTAGGTCACTAGGTCATATCATAAAAACACCTTGTTAACACTTTATGTTAGAATGTTTGTCTCTATGACATTTAGGTCAAGTTCAAAAACTGGGTTAACTGAGGTCTTAAACTAGGCTAAATCACAATAGAATCTTGTTTACACTCTACCTTATATTATCAAAATGGCAAAGCCGTATATCGAATCTAGAATTTGTTGTCAGATTAAACTTGTTGGTTTGACCTTATTCATCCGCCTACCTGACGTAAATCTGGTCTGAATACGAAAGTACGAAGCTATGCGTGCCCGCTCGTGATGAAATAATGCACGGAGGGGCACCTGGGGTCTTCCTGCACCATTAAAGCTGGAAAGTCGCCATATGACCTATCATGTGTCAGTGCGACGTTAAATCCAACAAAAGAAAACAAAATAAAAAAAAAAAGAAAAAAAAAGAAGAAAAAAACAAAAACAAAAAACGAAGCTATGTTAGAGAGAAACTTCATTGACATGTACTGAACAAATGTGAACAACTTATGAGTACGTTCCTTGTAGATTTGCAAAGACAGAAGTGAGGGTTTTCTTCCTTTTATAATAATCAGGACTTTATCATCGAACACTGAGTAATTCCTCTTTGAAACGTGTATAGGAACTTTAGATAAACCTTTAGTGGGTATGTTTAAACTGTTTTCTGAAGACAGTTAATGTTTTTGCTGTATGACCGGTTATTATTTGACATTTTTATTTCAAATACCATGAAATGAAACACTTTTTGAATGGCTTGCCGCGCAATAATCAAAACTCGTGCAAATAGTTTTGGTTATTGACCTTGCAAGCCATTCAGTAAGTGAATACTGATAATGTTTTTTTCATACATGTTTTAAAGTTGTGCTCACACTTTATAGATGCAAGATACCAGGATTGGACAATGACACATACGAAGTTCAGGGTAAATTTCATGAAGAACTGCTCAATAAAAGTATTCCATTATCAGATGATCCGACCTTGACCTATGACCAGTGTAATGTTTACGATACCGGAAGTGCAGCATTAGACGGAAACAGCCGACCAATAAACGCAAGTGTTTTAAAGTGTACGGATTGGGTGTACGACAAATCAGTTTTCAGCGAAACATTTACCTCAAAGGTAATTTATTTAGCTTTATGTCATTATGTTTTCATTTTATTAGAAATATAAATATTATTTTTAAAGGAAATCTAATTTGTGTTTCCTTATGTCTATTCCCAGACAAAATAGCCGGTATGCCGACAATTTGATTAGTTGATGTAACAAATGGTCGACAAACTGTTAAATGGCTCTAGACAGCGGGTCGAAGTGACCTAGAAGCTCATGACGCCAAAAGAAAAGCCAAATTTAAATATTTCTCGAAAGAAAAAAGAAATTTTTACGACTTGAGCAAAAATTCCCCAAAACAATTTTGGAGCAAAGTCAACACATACAGAAATTTGAAAAATGCAAAATCATCACAAATTGATGCAGCCCAGTTTGCTTCATATTTTTCTGAAATTCTTAACAGGAAGGTTGAGAGTAATTTCATCCCTAATATGTCTAATGTTATAGATAATCTCGTAGAAATACAATGCCTAGGTAAACCTTTAGAGGACGGTGAAATGCATAAAGCAATTTCTTCTTTGTCAAGAAATAAGGCACCCGGTTGTGATTTAATAATATCAGACTTTTTTATTGATGCCAAAGGTTTTATAACTCCATTTTTACTTTCAATTTTTAACAAGATATTTAATGATGGTGTTTACCCACTGTGTTGGACAAAAGGTATTATTGTGCCAATCCATAAAAAAGGTGACAAGTCTGACCCCAGTAATTATAGAGGCATATCCCTTATAAGTACAATATTTTACGTGGCAGACTAAATAACTGGTGTGAGAGTCAATCTATACTCAGTGATGTCCAGTTTGGATTTCGTAATAATAGAAGTACTTCTGACTGTGTATTCATCCTCCACAGTATTATACAGAAACTTTTGTCAACCAGTGAAACACGATATTGTGCCTTTATAGATTATGAAAAGGCCTTTGATACTATCGACAGAGAAATATTGTGGTATAAACTACTTGACATTGGCGTGAGTAGTAAAATGATTAAAATGTTAACACCAGTTTATGAACATGTATCAGCCTGTATTAAGGTTTTCTCAAATACGTCTGATTTTTTCGAGGTGTCGCTCGGCTGGAAACAGGGGGGACCACTCTCGCCGATACTTTTTATTCTTTTCGTTAACGATGTAACATAAAACCTTGATTTTAATTCCTTGACTGAAACTGATTTAATTCAATTTTGTATCTATATGTTGTTATTTGCAGACGACATGGTCCTTTTTACTACGAACAAACAAAGCCTCCAGGCTCAATTAGATAGTTTTTATGTATATTCTGTTAAATGGGGATTAAAGATCAATATTAATAAAACAAAAAATATGTACTTTTAGAAAACGAAGAAAAGTAGAAAATTATCAATGGTGTATTAATAATGAACCGTTAGAGATCGTAGACTCTTTGTTACCTTGGGGTAAAGTTTAGCAGTAATGGATCAATGGTGGAGGCAATTAAATCTTTGTCCGACCAGTCCCTCAAAGCAATAAATGGTTTATATTCAATCTTTTCTAGACTTAAATTTGATTTGAAAACTAAGCTTTTATTATTTGATCGCATGGTTGAACCAATTTTATTCTACTGCTTAGAGATATGGGGTGAATATGATACCAATTCTATAGACAGGGTTCACTTGAAATTTTGCAAAAAAATACTTGGGGTTAAACCCCAAACTCCTAATATGGCTGTTCTTGGTGAATTAGGAAGATATTCTTTGTCTATACTGTGTAAGGAAAGAGTTTTGAAGTACTGGCTGAAACTGATGAATAATAAAAATTCACTTATGTACCATGTTTTTAATATGCAGTGTAATAATATTGACTCCCCAAGATGTTTAAATTGGGCTAAACATGTGAAATCATTATTGAATGACTTAGGTTTTAGCAATTTATGGAACAACATTAATGAAAATATAAATTATTTTCCTATGTTACAGAATCGTCTCCGAGACCAATTTAAGCAAAACTGGCACTTTGATATCAACAATATGGCAAAACTTGATTATTATTCAGAATTCAAAACCGAATTTAGATATGAGCCTTATCTTGATATTGTAGAAAATGACTATCTCAGAAAATTGCTTACATGTTTTCGTCTTTCAGCACACAGTCTGGCTATAGAAATAGGAAGATATGTTGGTACTGATAGAGCAAATAGAATTTGTAGAAATTGTAATCATAATGTCGTAGAATCAGAATATCACTTTTTGATGACTTGCTGCAAATATTCTAATATTCGATCAAAATACATACCACATCTATGCAGAAATTCAACAGATTAATGAGGTCAAGAAAAAGAAAAACTGTAATAAATATTTGTAAATTTATCAACGAGTCATATAAATTAAGGGCAGAAACGTTATAGTTAAGACCATTGATACGAATTTCTTTTATTATACATATAATTGTAATGTTTACTCATGTGCATGTATATCTAGTTATTTCTTATAGTTATCTCTGTTCATTAGCCAAAGACATGTTATGTCGATATTGCTAATAAAGTTTGTTGTTGTTGTTGTTGATAATAACCACGACAGTCTAATCGTCTACCCAGCAAACATCGTAATATTGGATCAATATCGGCAAACCTATACTGTATCTATTATTGATATTGGTCCGACATTCAGGCGATAAAATAATGGCTAGTCGAAGGAAACAACACTATGTATAACGTAAACATTTCAAAACTGATGTTAGGTCGATTTGATATGTAATGTTTGTTGGACATTTATCATAATATAGTTTTTAAACATTACATGTTTTAAACATTTTTGTTATCTACAATGTTACAAAACATAATGCTTTCTGTCTTATTATGATACAGGCGAATTTTGTTTGTGGAGATGCGCTTAAAACCTCTCATATACAGATGCTTTTCTATTTTGGAGTCCTTGTCGGGGACTTTGTTCTTGGAATATTCGCCGACATGTAAGTATTTGTAAGAAAGGTAGCTATTAATCCTAAATAATTTCAAGAATATACACACTAGAATCCGTAGAAAAAACTTACTTTTTTGAACTTCCTAAATATTCTTTCGTTGTCATTTCTAAACATAACTGTGACGGTTTTTCCGTCTATTCGTTTGTCAAAATTAGGTTTGAAAATTCTTATTTATGAACCTGGCTATAAACAACGTTGCAGTTATAACTGGTTATTCATTGGTAGTTAGGCATTTGATATAGCAAAGATGTGTCTGAGAAGGAAAAACGCTGAATTCATTTGAAGGGTTTTGAAAACCGAAAAAGTGACATATCATAAAGCGAAATATGCGCTAGTATAAGTAGAAAAAGGGAAGATATAACATTAAATTCACTCACATCCTCGCACCTTAAATTGCATGTCGCTGTTGTATAAAAAATATGACAGTGATTCGATTGTTATATGTTGAAGTTTATTTTTATTTGTTTTTAGAATGGGTAGAAAGAAGGCTTTATGTGCAGCACTGGCTCTTCTATTGGTGGTGTCTGCGAGCGTTACGTGGGCGCCAGAATTCTACTCGTTTGCCATCCTACAGTTTCTTATCGGAGCATCCGCCCATGGGGCCTTTATGTGTATCGCCGTTTTTAGTATGTATTAAATAACACGGTGAGAGTCATACATTTTTTAATAATTGATTGCTGAAAAAGTACATTTGGAATGAGAAAAAAATGAGGTTTATATAATTTCTCTTTACAATAAGCTGCAATATACCAGGAAATTGTGAGAAGATTGTTAAAAAAGGAGCCAACATAATGATACGGTGCAAAATTGCCGCTTAGCGCTCCTTCGTATACTGAGTCCATCAGAGGTGCAACACAGTCACATTGTACATAGGATTCTAGTTTGCGAGAGGCTTTTGCGGCAGACAGTCAAAAGTATCGATATGAAGAAAACTATCATAAATCGCTGCCGTTGGTTATGACACTGTTTTCATTTATTCAGTGTTAAAGTTTTTTTCAAGATGGAATTGATTTGTTTGAAATGTTCAAAAATTAGAAAATGGGCGGAATTTGAGCAAATGGTTTCCAAATGAAGGTAGACTAAGAATCAGTTAGACCATCTTGTATTTCATTTTATTGGTGAAATTCATATCTTTAAAATTATTTCAGGTATGGAAATTGTTGGTGTAACAAAACGGGTATGGACCGGCATGTTCCTACAGATATTCTTTGGTACTGGTGGAATATACTTGGCGACTGTGAGCTACCTCGCCCGGGACTGGATCTGGATCAACGCAGCATGTGCTATACCATGTATATTTTATCTGGCTCTCTGGTGGTATGTAACGTGTCAATTTTGGGAGATATTACCCTATTTAAACACTTCATTATTATTATAGTTTGCCGTAAGCAGGCGGTCGTCAAAGGTATTGGTTTATCCAATTAAAAATTCTTTTATCTCTGTTAATGATATTCCTCGATTTGTAAACCTTACCCAGAGGTCGCAGGTTCGCACCTTGTAGAGAATTTTTTTCCACTGTTTTCGCCCTGACGGGAGTTGATTCTCCTACAAGCGAAGTAAAATTCTAGCGATACTGACCAGTACATTCAAAGCAAGTGTCTTAGTTCTTGAAATCATTTCACTTTTAAAGGAATACATTTTTATACTTTCATTTGCATTCAATGTGATTCAAATATAGTCATAAGAACATGTTTTAGAATGGCATGAACGTAGACCAGAATCAGTGTCTGCGGTTCTGGATTCACATTGCGGTATATTAATGAGACAGAATATTTAACCATTTCCGTTAATACAGGATTATACCAGAATCGCCCAGATGGCTTATCAGTAAAGGGAGAAGACGCGAATCAGCAACCATTATCCGTAAAGTAGCAGACACAAACAAAGTCACACTTCCTGAATCAATGCTGGAAGTCAAAGAAGACGATAAAGGGACACATGGGAATCTCTGGCACGTGGTCACGAGCCCCGTACTCTTGAAGCGAACGCTTATATTGTGCTTTGATTGGTAAGTCAATATTTAAACCGACAGCGTCTTCCCTAGTGAACTCAGATTATAGTTAAACCAGTGTAAGAAGACCACGTTATTGAGAGACAAAAGCTGGTCGTTAGATGCAGGTGGTCTATATTCATTGGTCAAATGCACTGTAAGTGTTTAAAGAGGAAATGAAAGAAATGAAATTTAGAGCATTAGGCAATTCTTAGCTAAGGGTTTTTTAAATGTTGTTTACAGATTTGATATACTGACTTGTTTTAAAAAAAGGGAGAAATGTATTGAGAAAGCAGTTTGAAAAAAAAAGAAGATATAATAAGTCGCCTTCCATTCAGCAATTTAACGAAATCCTTTATATAATACTTAAATCCTTATATTAGCTGATTTTAAAGTAAAAACTAACGAACAAAAACAATTTATTCTATTTTTGTTGGGTTTAACGTCGCACCAACACAATTATAGGTCATAAGGCGACTTGAACAAAACAAACACCAAACATTTACTTAATGTTACTTTCGCATACTCCATTATTACCATATCAGACAAACAACACAATATTAGCTCCTGTACTCGGTTAAAGGGAGGGAAAGCACGTTTTAGTAACCCATTTAGTTTTAGCTAGTGACCTCCCTTGCATATATCTGTTTACAGGATGATAGTGAGCATGACCTATTATGGCGTTACCATGAACGCTGGGAACCTCGGCGGAAGTTTCTATCTTAATTTCCTGTTGATGGGTGTGGCCGAACTTCCCGGATATCTCGTTGGTATCATCCTGCTTGACAGAATAGGTCGACGCTGGTGTAACGCCGGAAGTCTACTGGTTGGTGGTGTAGCTTGTCTTGCCACAGTGCCAACAGTGTTACTGGCGAAAACAGGTAGTTTTAAGTTTTTGTTATCATACACACATGAACATTCTTTGCATTCTCAAGACAACATTTTCGCATTTTACTTGAGCAGCGGCAGTTTTTGGCTCTTTGCATTTATTGTGCGATAAGTATACAAGGCGTTTATGCTAGATGTGATGCATTTAATACTTATGCATATTATATCCTCGGCGATTTCGCAGATGCCACACCAGGAAACTAACAAGCGTAAATAATTATTTATTACTTGACCAGCGTGTCCACTCTATGGTTATATGGCTGCTTTCATGTACATTTACTTGTGACTCCCTAGACATTACTCGCTGCAATTAAAAGCCTGAAAAGCCACCATTTGAATCCAAATGTGTCGGCGTGTCTCTAAACTCAGTAATATAACGTCCATTGAGAGCCAGACGGGCTCATCAGCATACGGATGAATAACGTTGATGAGCCCTTCTGGTTCTCAACGGACGAAAATTTATTAAATGAATGATTCTACCGTTTTAACTGATGTTAATCGTGCACAATGGTGCACATAATATTTTGATAGTTATCATTTCTGTGGTTTTTGTTTTTAATATAATCAAATACTTACTAGTATTCAATAACTACATGCATGTAACAATCAGACTTAAAGACCAACCACAGCTTACTGACGTTTTCTCCAGATATATATAATTCATGAAAATCATTCTGATAATACAGGTATAATACAGATATAGTACT
Organism: Mercenaria mercenaria; assembly: GCF_021730395.1. NCBI lineage: Eukaryota > Metazoa > Mollusca > Bivalvia > Venerida > Veneridae > Mercenaria > Mercenaria mercenaria. The sequence continues at coordinate 94,937,686 of NC_069364.1, forward strand.
AGATGGCAAGATTAAAATTTATGCCTTTCCTGATTTGATATGTTTAAACAACTTCATCTGCTAACTTATCCTGTCGTTCCCTTTTCAATGTAGTTTATAAAAATGAAATAAATAACTTATCTTTTACTGTAGAAACAAAGTGTAGTTTAAACTTAACTAATACATTATGCATACTGCTACATTGATACAATAAAATGTTTAAACATTAGACACTTTGTCTTTACCTATTATATGCCTCCTTCAGTTTGCAACTAGATACCTGTTTTATTTTAATAATATTTAAATCGTGGAAACGCAAAATAATACAAAATTTTCCCGCTGTGGGTCTTTAAGAACCAGATCTTTCTAAAAGGTAACCTCGTGCAAACCTCGTGCTCTTGAATATATGGTTTTGATTAGATTGCACATGTTGTCCGCTGTACTTAGTCATATGAAAAGGTAATAATGTCCTCTTTTCATTAACTGTGTTCAATATAACATGAAGGAAGTTCAATTTATAGCTCCGTCACGAGATGCCTATTTTATGGAAAATTCCATACTGTAAATGGTTTTAATTAAAATGATTCAGAACGGAACACCACGAACTTCTAAATACAACACAGCTAATTAGCTAATTAGTTCTTGACAAATCCGTTTTTGAGATCAAGGAAAACTGTGGATACCAAACAAGGCTTAGTATGAAATTGCAAACTATTCTACACAAAATATGTGAAAAATGTTAAAGCTTGTGCACTGGTCCTATTTTTCCCCCTTAAAATATTAAGGTTTTAATAGGAGTATATCACCAAAAAAACAGAAATATTTTATAAACGAACAACATCGTTACCAATATTTTACCTGACCATTACATGTTCTGCCGTACTGTCCCGTACTGAAAATATCCTGAAAAAGTTGTCTCCCTTTGAAAATGAATGCCATTTGTAAAGAAATAAAAATAAACAATCGTTGAAAACTGTGTTTCACCTAGTTATGTGAAATTTCAACACTCGCACTCTTTTACAAATGCATCAAAACAAACATGTGTAACAGGTCCTTGAAAATGGTGAGTTTTTAAAAGCGCTTGACTGTCTGGAAGTGGGGCCTGTTTAAACAGTTCTTTTTTCGGAATTCAATGCTTATATCAGTATACTGACACTTGTTTTGTAGAGTAATGTAAGTAATATACACGCTATCATTACAGAAACAACAAACAATTGTCAGTATACTAATATAAACATTGAATTCCGAAAACAGGACTGCCTAAATGGGACCCACTTCCGGGCAGTCAAATGCCTTCAAAAACTCACCATTTTCAAAGAACTGTTACACATGTTGGTTTTGATTCATTTGCAATCGTATGCGAGTGTTGAAATTTCACATAATTTGGAAAACAGTTTTCAGCAATTGTTTATTTTTATTTCTTTACAAATGGCTTTCATTTTCAAAGGGGGACAACTTTTTCAGAATATTTTCAGTACGGGACAGTACGGCAGAACATGTAAAGGTTAAGTAAAATATTGGTAACGATGTTATTCGTTTATAAAATATTTCTGTGTTTTGGTGATATACTCCTAAACCTTGAAGAGACTCGTCATTTTGTGAGCCTCAGATCCACATGTTCACACGTGCCGAAAGCAAAAACACACATAACGTAAAAAGATCCATCTACTATATATACTATCTTTTAAGATTTGCAGTGGTTGACGATAACTCTTGCGTTGATAGGAAAGGCTGGATCCTCAATGGCGTTTGGCGTTGTGTTCATATTTACTGGTGAATTACTTCCAACTGTAGTAAGAAATGCTGCCATGGGATCTTGTTCTTGCGCTGCACGCGTTGGAGCCATGCTTGCCCCTTATATTGCCAAATCCGTACGTATACGGCCTTTTTCATCATATGTACTCAGACCTTCTTATCATGAGATCCATGGTAAATTTCCACTGTGTAGAACTCTTAAATACATGAATTATCTTCTTCTTAAGTAAGCCGTGTAATAAATAACCTATTGTCTTGGTGATATTTATGCTCATCTCGAAGGAGTGAGAGGGGGTACTTTTTGCTTATGGAGGTCGATCCGTCCGTCTGTCCATCTGTCAACCCGTCCGTCTCTCAGTTCGATCAATAATTAAAGTGCCGTTTAACATAGATTAGTCAACAGCATAGAATGATTGCCTGTGGTCAATAGATGATTCCCTTTTTTTGGGGGGTTGGTGGGGGTGCGGGTTAAAGTCAAGGTCCAGGTGACCTTGAGCCGACCTTGACCTTGAGCCTGGAGACTGTTTCCAGTCAGTAACTGAAGAAAGCTAGAGGCCAACTGTAAGTTGACTTCATATGGTGATTGTGATTAGTCACTGTACGAATTCTTCTGCTTTTGTGTCTGTGGTCAAAGGTCAAGGTCAGAGAGACGGCATAACTGTAAAATAGTTTCTTATCAAGATTTAGAAAATTCTTTGGCCTACCTTAGTCAGACATAGGTTAATGTCCTATGTTCACTAAAGGACTACAATTAATAAGTCAAAGATGAAGATCACAGCGACCTTCAGCATTAGACTGTTTTCCGGTCAACAACTTGAGAATGCTTATGAATACAGTGGTCACACTTAAATAAGTGACTTAATGTGTTCACTACAGGACCCTCCTTGCTTTAGGGTCTGACAGTTTAAGTCATAGTGACCTTTAGACTGGAAATGTTTTCCAAATAAGACTCGAGAACGCAGTTCCCTACTGTTAAGAAATCAGTACTAGGTCAAGGGACTAGAATGCTTTGACCTACAATAGCCAAATGTCCTATGTTCAGTCAAGGACTACAAATGTTTCAGTTACCTCATAAAGACCACCATTGGGCGCGTTTCTTGGTCATGCTCACTATCATCCTGTAAATCAATTTGTAGGACATTGGAGTTATGACTGTTGTTTCTACATCGGGTTGTTCTTGTAGTTGTTATTATGATTATTATTATTATTATGTCTCCCACCACACAGCGGTGTGGGAGACATATTGATTTACTTCTGTATGTGTGTGTGTGTCCGTGTGTCTGTCACAATCTTGTCCGCGCTCTAAGTCGAACATTTCTCATCCGATCTTCACAAATTGAACAAAATGTGTTTGCCAATAAGTCCTCGGCCAAGTTCGATAACTAGCCAAAACGGCCCAGACACTTTGGAATTATGGCCCTTGAAGATGTCAGTGATACAGGTCATGGTGCATGGTTGACTCGGATACATAATGGAGAAGAAATGCCAATCTAGATGATTAGGCAGTTGTGGGAGACATGCGCTTTTCTCAAAAGCAGCTGTAGTTATTACTATTATTATTTGATACCACATTCTCATAGCATGATTTTCATGTATCTATACACGTTCAAAGCTGTTTTGCAGTTACCAACGATTACAAATGTAAATAAAAACGTTATAAGAATTAAATAATACCGGTATTATATCTATATTGTCTTGACACAGGGTGAATTGATAGGTGGCGAGTTTGGTCAAGTAGAACCTTTAGTAGTGTTTGGAGGTTTATCAATACTCGCTGGTCTACTATTACTTTTGCTGCCAGAGACACTGAATCAGAAACTGCCAGATACCATACAAGAAGGAGAGGAATTTGGAAGGTATTGTCACAATGACTGATATATGTTAGATAAGATAAAATGATTGGGAAGCGAATAAGCAAACCACATTGCAAATAGGCTAATATTTACGCAGGCAAATATTTCGCCATTTGGCTCTTTAACCATTCTATGAAGTTTTTCTGGAAAGTTTAGCCAAGTTAACTTATTTATATTAAAGAAAATTTGGCGGACTCAGAGTGTCATGAAAATCGTGTGCCTAAGGAGATTAGTTAAATGGCAATTTATTTTTCATTTCAAAAGCGTTTATCTTTAAAATAATATTTTATTAAATTGAATTAAAATGATCTTTATTGTTGTAGGAAATCGAATCCACCGTTTGATATGGAGCTAGAAGTGGAAGCGCCATTTATTGCAAAGGATACAGACAGCAACATGTAATGGAGAGTAACACAAATGCTATATGCGATAAGAGTATTATGTTAGAATGGCAGTCAACTGGAAAATAAAATAAAACACAAAATCATTCCGTCCTACAACAGCATTTAAAATCAACTGCTCAGTTTTTCAATTGCTCAATGGATTCCTGTTCCAGAGGCTTAATTCTTTTTTTGACAGATTCAATATTTTCAGGGACAACAATTGTTACATTTATCGCATTTGACACATATTGGTTAAATGCGACATATGGTCATGTGATTTCCGTTGCCGAAGATGTACGAAAGTATTTCATACATGCTATGTTTTAGTTAGTTTGTTACAAATCGTTGTATGATATAAGAATTTCTTTTTTAAATGGCTAGAAGATGGATATTACGGACAGATGGTGTTAAGATGGATGGATGGGTAGATGGTAAAAGTGAACAGTCGCCTCAACGCAAACTGTTGTATAAGCGTTGTTTCCTCTGTGTTTTGAATGGACCTAGGTGTAAATATGCTGTAATATGTATTTTAAGGTAGTATTGTTTCCTTTGTTGTATAAGGTATGGCCTATGTAATTATCTGTAATTTTAAGACAATTAGGATGTATTTATTTGCAAGATAATTCCATCTATCTGTAAACATTAACAATGTGCTTTGTTGATGAAAAAATAACTGTCCCCATGTTCATTACAGAAAATTATCTTATTGTATTATTGCTAACAAAAACCCACACTTTATTTACTTTATTCAGTCATACTGTTACACTATGTGACCTGACTTAAATAAAAGTAATTGTTGTTGTTGTTGTTTAAGACACCTTAAAGAAAGGTAGATAGTTTTCCTTTTATATTAGACCTTAACATTTTCACAGCAACAATCTCTATACAAAAAAACAACAACAGTTTCCCCTGTGATTTATGCCAAACAGAGGTTGTACTGTATGTTTAAATTACATCCTTGCTTTAAATTCAAATGCACGTTTAAATTGTTGAGATAGTTCTTTATGTTTTCATTTGGCATTTTATTGACAAGGTTTATACTACTATGGGCTATATTCATAGACCTTTCTCCAACTTCACTCATTGAGTGCACTCAAATAAATTGTCTAACGGTCACGCCTTTACTCAGGAAAGATTCAATTTGTATTCATAAAGATGAGTGACAGTCGAGTCAACTCTCGAGAGTGAGTGATTGCTGAGGGAGGTCCTGGGGACACTTGAGTGTTTCTCAAATATCAAAATGCAAGTTTAGATGATGAATTTACAATATTTAAGTCATTTGATGGTATGATAATAGTGTCGTGTATGTATTTAAGGCGAAGGTACATATTTGTGAATTTTTTTTTAAATGTTCTTTTTAATACATTTTGCATGTAGAGGACGATGAAAATGCAAAAAAAAGGAAAAAATAATAGACATTAATTGATGCAAACTATTTAAAAATAGATACAGGCAAATTAAATATAGATCTACGAAGCATAGGCTAATGGGGCTCATCAGTCAATCCCAGAAACACACGTCCTAGTAACAAATATTAACATTTAACAAGCCTAGATATCGGAAAATTCATACTGAAAAATATAAACATTTCCCTCCAATTTAATGTCATTAAAAAAAAAACAATATTCACCAAATCTCATTCGAAAACATTTATTTCACAAATGATATATTTGTAATGATTGGAATTTACGTGGACTGGCTTTCGGAAACACCAACAATTAAAGGCACGAGTGTTATTCAGTTGTAAAAAAATTTCAGTTTCAGCGGAAAAAAACTCATGTATTTTTAAGTATAAATTTTATTCTACTAACATGACTAATAATACTAATACTAATACGTTATATAAAACAAATAGACGGACGGACAAACATTCAGACAGGCAATAAAACGACAACTTCCGACTTGGCAAATAGATCTGCAAAATTAACGATCAGCACTTTTGCATACCTTTGATGTTATTGTCATATATACTGTTATAATCCTATAAATATATATGTACAATGAAACCAATACTTGAGTTGCCCTTCCGAAAGTTAAGATTGAGTGGGATTTATGAATATGACATTCGACCTCCACTCACACTCCCGCAAGGTCTACTCGAGGCCCACTTGAGTGATACTTACCCAAGTTTGAGTCAAGTGTGAGTTTGAGTGGCGACTATGAATATGGCCCAATGTCTTTAACTGCATAGGTTGATGTACGACTGTGTTGTACATTTTGGCCATAATGGCACATCTACTGCAATAATGGCCCGAGAGTCTTAACCGGAGGCTCTTTGTGAAATTAGATGTGTTATTATGGCCAGAAGGCAAGGCAACCCGCTAACTGACCTTTTTATCATATACATTTTTACCGTAGACGTCGGAATGCACTGACGTTCCGCAAATGACCGAAAGTATGCCAGTAACACTTTATTGGCACATGTGCCTGTAATTTTATCCTAAATATGTTACTATATATTGTAAGGTATATAATGATGCTCTTTATCATATATCTGATACAAAAAGTACTGTCGTTATGACATTTCTTCAGAGACTCATAATAGCACAGTGTGCCTCACGCGCCAAAATCATATTGACAATAATATTTTTCTAAATAGATTTTTAGACTTGGATGGCATGACTGTTAAATAGCAACATAATTGTTTGGCCGCATGACTGTTAAATAGCAACGTAATTGTTTGGCCGTGTGAAAAATATAGAGACTTAGAATACAAATATGAATTTTATGCGAGGGCATACATTTTAAAAGGTCAAAAACGGCTTTTGTTTGTCTTCTAGTTTCATATTGGCCCTCCGGTGTTGCCATGATCGCACTAGGAGGTTTGCCATTATAATTAGAAACAATTTGGAGTTATATATTTACCTTCTATTAGATTATTAAAATGAAATACTAATATTTGATTTCCACCGATTGTGTGGTACCCTTTGTGCTTTTATAATGACTCAGTTGATAATGTTATGCATTTTTAGCCTCGTGTGTGTAATGTTTGGTTATGAATTCCGATAATGATGAGTCACATAATTATGTAGAATGTCTTTTTGTAATGATATACATGTACATGTTTATTCATTTACATCCATAAGCAATAAAATGTATACACTAATTGATATAGTTGTCTGCTGACAGAGATATTTGTGAAAAGTCATGAAGTAACACCTAACACAGCCAGAAGGTTGGCATTTATAAAGTGCAAATGCCTAACTGAAGTCTTTGGCATCAGTTACAAAACAGCTTAAAGAAGATTTAATAATTGTCCTGTATAAACCTTATTATGTCAGAAAGCTTGTGAATTTGTATGCGTCAAATTGCAACAATCCCTATGTATACATAAAAATGTTAAAACTGAAGGGAAAAGACAAGGTCGATTTCAGGCAATAAGATTTTATCCTTCATAGATGAAAGGGGTGGATTATTTTTGAGATACTGTTTACTTTACCTGTGATGGACATATTAGAAAATTATATTTATATTACAATAGGAAAAATAACAAAAAGAAAAAGATTTTGTATAGTTATGTTAAAATATCAACAGGAAAAGTGAGAGTCGACCAACGCAGTCCCCTGTAGCTGTGGTACACGATTAATATATACACTTAAAATACATAGCTAAAGTAAGACATATAGAAAAAGAGGTGAAAAAAGAAGTAGGAATCTTGAAACAATCAGTGACAAAGACATCAATAGGGAGTTTAAACAGATAAATGGTGCGCAGAAAATATCACGACTGCTCCAAAGTTACAGGAAAGTGTAGACCGCCAAAATACACGACGAATAAACGCAAATATGCTCGAATAAAATACATACAATGCACACCAGATTAATTGTATACTCTGTATATATATTCAATGTCCCTAAATTTGAAACACCGGACGCAATAGATAAAAAAAATTCAAAAGATCTCAGTCCAAGAAGTGCCTATCCCGGAATCTTCCAGCAGTTCCGTCTGACACAAAAAGGAAAGCGTACCAAACAACGGTAAAATACTTAACGCCAAGCATTGTAGTGTTTCTGAAAATATTTGTTTTTAACCACTCTTCACACGGCGTATATTTCGAATTCAAACTGAAATATATCAAAACATGTTAATGCATAGCTTTCACATTTTGTTTATAAACCGACCAATATATTATGGTAAAAACTTAAACAGCTGACAGAAAGGAAATATGAAAACAACAATGTTTATATTCAGAAAATGGTCAAATACATATTAGATATCACTTAATATTCATGAGTTACCCCTGATTTTGCCCAAGTCCTACAGTAACTTATTAATATCTATATACATGGTACACATTGTCTTTAGCAGAAAAAAACTACTGTAGAACTGATTTACTTGTTACTTTGTATCACTTCATCTCTTCGTAATCATTGCTTCCCAAATTAAGGTGAAACCAGACAGAAATGGAAAGCTGAAATCTCGCGAAGTAAAATATCAATTAGTGGTGGTCTGCGAGTGTCATACGGGACCCATAATGGGCTTTATCTGTACATTATACCTATAGCTTTAAAGAAAACAGGTGATACTGACTTTGGAGTGGAAGTTTGAAACATACTTTTACAATATTGCAACACGGCTCAATTTTTTACTCTTCTACAAAAAGTAATATTATCGTGTTTATCCCTCTAAATGGACGTGTCTAAATAATATGCCACTGAATAAATAATTGAACTTCCAGTACAATATGCCAATATTCTGTATGACCTAAAAATTGATCTCAGTCTCAAAAGTACGCCCAGACAAACTTTCTATCAAATAGCTCCGCTAATCCAGTTGGCTAAATTGCATTGTGTGATTGATATGAGGTTTGTATGCCATTCCTTTGACGCCTTTTCGCTTTTTGGAATATCAGTTCAATGGATTACCTGAAAATATGTTAGTACCAAAATAGAATCCATATTTACTCTTCGCCACCTACTCTGATGCCATCGAACCGTTATATAAAATCAAGCAAATAAACAAACAAAAACACACATTGCAATATAAGGCAAATATACTGATTTAAGATATTGTCGTTATAATAATAATTAGACAGAGATCTGACATTTGGGTCGTACATGGCATGTAAGAAAATCCGGGTTTATGTAATAACAGAGCAGACTAAAGATTGGTTCGTTCGTAAATACGAGGTATGTCTGTCTAATTTGAGGAATTAATAAAGTGGATTGACTTCTTATAAACCAAGTTATATCTATGCGTTCTGAGACGAATAATGAATTCTGTTCTGTGGTAAAGAATATTTGTTAGTTAAACGTCTTAATATTGTAAACATCTTTATTTTTTTCTTATTCGATATTGAATAGTTGACCATGTGTACAACCATGGCAGGTATGGTGAATGATTTTTTCAACAATTAAACGTTGTTTACAGACAAGTTGTTTGACAGTAACATTGCTTGCCTGAAAACGAACGATATTATAGGTATACAGACACTAAATAGAAAAATGAGGCGAAAATTAAGTAGTAGCACAATGGCGGATTCAAATAGTTATCAGTGTTTTTGCTCTGTAGAGCTATTTTCCTTATTATCTTTGCAATATTTGCTGGAATCACATAACAGATCTACGCTTGCCATGTAGCTAAGAAACTAACAGTTCTGATCCTGAAAAATGTTTTTTTTTTATTCAAGTTTGATCTTAACAAAACAAAAATCGTAACAACTTGTCTAACGAACGTTGTCATGAGCTGAACATTAATTTGTTAAGTATAATAATGTAAACTCAGTTGGCAGATTAACCCCAGCTTTAATTTGAACATAAAAACTTATTGAAATAAGACCAACTGATAGGGTGTATGAACAGAGATTACAAAAGTGCATTAACGAAGTAATATAACAAAATGACAGACGAATGAAATAAACGAAACTGGCGTTCATGTTATTTGCTTCATGCGTAACGTTTGTCGTGTTTTGTTGCGGGACAAATAAGTTGTTTACTAGCAGCAATTATTCTCACAAAAAATAACTGTAAACTCTAGTTGTTGTTAAGCTAACCTTTGTGGACACCGTCCGTCGTTCATCCGTCCATACGTTTCTTCTCAACCACTCGGCCAGTAGCAACCAATTAACTTCTACCAAGGCTGCTCAAATTGACCAGATTGATTCGTTAAGTCTAAGCCGTCAGTATTCTCTATACGGGTATGTATGTTATTAAAATGACTTTGTGTGACACTATAACTATTCCAATTTCTCAAAAACATGGCCGCCAGAGCTAATTACTGATACATCTACATAGAGAAAATCCATCATTGTCACTAGATGGTTCTTAAAATTAATGAAGTTTCAACTGGGGAACTTTAGAATCATATTTAAGTTATATGTAGATATTTTATAATAGAGCATAAATTCAAGAAAAAAAAAACCTGCCATGGTTTATGTGGAGGAGACAACTTCAATATTTCTGCTACTCACGACATTTGTCCATAAATCAATCTTAATCATAAAACCATGGTCAACAATTTTAAATATAACCCGTTTCTTTTGTATGGTTAACATTAAAGCATGGTCGTAAGTAACAGAAATATTTACTAATCCACATAAATCGTGACAGGGCTTATCTTGAATGCCTGCTCTATTATGAAAGATCTGCATATAAGTTACACATAATTCGGAAGTTATCCATTGGGAACTTCTTGAATTTAAAGGAAACCTCGAATGAAAACCAATTTCTTAACCAGCTATGTATTTTCTCTGTGTAGATTTTTCTATTATAAATTTCTGGTAAAATGGAAGTACGTTACCTATATTCACCTGCAAGAAAAAGAAATGTTGGTTTCTTTGTTTTCAAATTTGCATATAAATTACAATAATAAAACACAAAATAAAACTGTCAATATCATTTTTTTTTCTAGGGTGCCTCAAGTAAACGGATTTAATGAGACAGAATTCTAACCCCGACATTGAAAAATTATGGTCGAGTCCTGTGGGACTGTTTTAAATTTGGCTCATTTCATTCAAAAATACATTTCTTCCACAATGTGTAATCTAAAGAGTGAAGGCAAAATAGAGAACTTTTACCATATGTTACTCAGTATTTTTAAAGATTGTCTAATATAACCCTGTCCCTTCTGTTTCAGAGGTAACTTCACTTTGAACAGCAAGAATTCACTTATCAAATGAAAATTTTTCGCTTTGTACAATAAATCAATAATAAGTCTTGAAAAAATTAAAAACTTATTAGGAAAAAAGGAATATAAGGGAAAAGATGGGGCTTGAACCTATGCCCCTAGAAAAATTTAAGTCAAAGTAGGTTTATTGTAGGAATTTAATACTTTTCAAAAGGAGGTACACTATTACTTGGGTCATACCTTAATATATAAATTGTAACAGATGTACTGAATTTATTATCTTTCTAAATATACTGATGTATGTGTTCAACTTCCTAATGATAAATGACCCGTATATTCATCAAGTGTTTATGTGCTGACTAATAGTGTCAACACATAAGGCTTGATAAATACGGACACTAAGAGTAAAGAAGTAAAATGATCTGCAGTCCTAGCTAGGTCAAAAATTCACTCCTACCTCCTATACATGAGAGCTACCAGATATCTTCTCTGTATATTTTATTTGTCCCTTCTGGTTAAAACCCAGTTTCGGGAACTATAGAATTGTGTTTACCCTTATGTCCATATTTGCATACTTAGGTGGCTATAGGAGCAATAGGTAACTCTACTTTTTCTTTGATGTCATTCATTCCGTAAGCTTTAATGTGGCTATTTTTCTTTTATGTGGCTGAAAGAATAATTGAGAGAACAAAAGAGTAGCCACATAAAAACCCATGTGTAGGAACGTCAGTCATTCCGTCCGTTCGCAATTTCGTGTCCGGTTCATAACTCTGTCATTCATCAAGGTATTTTAATGGTATTTAGCCCAAATTTCCCCATGTTAAGTGACGTGTCATGCACAAAGCCCGGACTCCTAGCTTTAAGGTCAAGGTCACAGTTGGAGGTCAAATGATAACAGGTTATTTTCCTGTCAGGTCCATAACTCTGCCATCTATGAAGGGATTTTAATATTACTTGGCACACATGTACCCCATAATAAGACAATGTGTTATGCACAACTTTCAGACTCCTAGCTCAATTGGCAGTCAAATGTTAACATGGCATGAACAGGGTCTGTTTCGTGTCCGGTCAATAACTCTATGATTCATCAAGGAATTTTAACATTACTTGGCACAAATGTGACCTATAATAAGACGAATTTTAATATTACTTGGCACAAATATTTCTCATGATTAGACGACGTGTCATGCGCAAAATCCGGATCCCTAGCTATAGGTCAAGGTCTTAATTAGAGATCAAAAGTCAGCAGGGCTTATTTCCTGTCCGGCCCATAACTCTGCCATCCATGAAGGGATTTTAATATTACTTGGCACAAATGTGACCTATAATAAGACGATGTGTCAGGCATAACTTTCAGAGCCCTAACTTAAAGGTTATGGTCACACTTGGCAGTCAAATGTTAACATGGCATAAACAGGATCTGTTTCGTGCCCGGTCCAGAACTCTGTCATCCATCAAAGGATTACAATAGTAATTGGCATAAATGTTCCGCATGATAAGATTACGTGTCATGCGCAACACCATCGTCATCCTATCATCGCATCCGGAAAAAAGCGTTCGCGTGAAAAATATATAGTTAAAATAGCACACAGTTATCTGGTGCACGGTAAGAAAGTAGGCAGAATGGGGACGGTTGGACGACAGTTTGTGATATTGACATCATACTAACGCCGTTCTACCATCATCACCCTACCATGGCCGAACTTACATCCTATGAACGCCCCAGGGACCGATGGTAGGCTAAGAATGTGTACGAAACAGAATATACAGTACATTAATCTTGTACTTGTATATTATTTATTAGTAAACAACCCACCACTGTCTAAATTTTACAGGATCGACCACGGAACCGGTTGTTGATTTCATTGACGTTACTGTATACAAATTACGTCATCATATGTTTTCTTTTAAGAAATAAGATTAGGGTGATTTGATTTGTTTGTTGACAAAATAATTCTTATTACATGTGAGTCTTTAATAGTATTGTGTTTTATCATTCATTCTGGCAGACAGATCGATATAGATACAAGTAGATCTATTTGGTGGAAAGTGTGCGACACAAGAAAATAATCAACAGTCGTTAAACTGAAACTGAAATTAAGAGCTACATTTTTTAATGCTAGTCTGTATGCTTTGTCCGCTACAAAAATATATTTATCATTTTATGAGAAAGTGTCTGTTTGATCCATCTATTCCATTCACAGCCTCAAACAAGGCGTTTTGTTGTTATTCTATTTTCTGTAGTTTGGACTTACCTGGTTAAAGAATTTTTGCAAAACTTGTTAGATATTAGAGGCATACAATCGATATTAGAGTCGCGCGGCCAGCAGAAAAGATCCAACATCGGGCTTGGCAGGGAAGGGAGTGGGTATCCTCATCCTTGCAACGAATGTGGCTCGTTTATAGGGTAATACCCATCAAACCCCAAAATAGATATAGAAATAAATAAATATAACACTTACGAATGCATTTTGTGAAATCTGACGAAATTCTTAAGCTCAGTTATGCTTACCAATGTTCGTTTCTGTTATATTGTGGGGCGTTTCCCAAAAGTTTCTTTATTGCCCATTTAATTGACAGGAACTTAGTTAAGCGAGATAATTTTTGTATGAGTAAGCTACATGAATACAATTAGTTTTTTTCGGGAACGATTTGTTTGCTTTTGAAATGTACCATGCAATTTAGTCAAAGTCCGTGACTCTAGTTACCTCCCCTTACGGACCATCCACAGAGGCATGAGAGTGATAATTACGTCACGAATTGGACTACATGCAATCCAGAGAACATTTGCTTCTCCGTCATTCATCATGAGCATGCCCGATGTAAAACAAACGAAGGACAAATTCGAACAATGCACATAAAACACCAGGCAGCATGCTCAGTGAATACATGAGCATGCCCGGTGTAAATTAAAACCAAACGAAGAACAAAAAAATTCTAACGATGCATGCAAGGTCTGAGACACAAAACACCAGGCGGCATGCTCAGTGACTACAAAGCAGTTTCAAAACTCTTGGTCATTTTGTTCAATATCCAGTGGCCACAGTGCAAAATGAAATTAATGAAGAACACATTCACAATGCACGCAAGACAATTAAAAAAAAAGCAAACAATTGCATGTGATTGTAGCTTTCTCGTCTGAATAATTTCAAATGAATTTGATAACACTTGGCATTTAATTCAAGTCTTATTTACGTAATTTCTATTTTAACACTTTCAAAATTCACCAACGCCTTTTTGCAAAATGATTTGAACACATGGTTCCGCGTATTCCCGTTTCTCCCATTTTTCAATAACATGTACCCTTTCAAAGTCCGCGAGGTGTAGTCATGTGATTCTATGAATTGTGAAGGTAACGAATGCTCAAAACCTTGCGTTAAAATCATTTTGCAAAACAACAGCAACAACAACAACAACAACAACAACAACAACAAAAAAGAAACAAAAACAAAAAACAAACATTACTGTGAATATTACCATACTAATCTTATCAAACTAGTTAACAGTTGTAGAAAATGTCGCATAAAAATCCTGAAAACATCGTAGATCTATAGAAAAAATTACATATCACCAGGCAAGTATTTTCAGGGAAATTCGGGACTGGACCAGTTTTTTTCATTCAATACACATCATGCGTCAGCAGAGAAAATAAAGAAATCATAAAATAAATACTTTGAGGGGAAAATAAATTAAAAAAAAACAAAAAAAAAAAAAAACGTGAACTGTGTCACATAAAAATGTTATAGTTATAGCAGTATCAACAAAATTACGTTACAATAAATCAATAAATTTTCAAAAGTGGTCTGTGGTGTATTCTTACGTAACGTGCGTGGAGCTCAAAGACTTTACCATTACGCCAAAATTTCATAGGTAACAAATATTGCGTAAACTAACGAAAACGCCCGAAAATATAGCGAAGATTAGAGTGCCAGGTCAGTGTTTACGGGCAATACTAATGACTCATTAATGATTATTATTTTTCATAAAATACTGCAAGAATGATGAATGTTTCAGGATTACTTCATACACTCTAAATAGACATTATGTTTGGTCTAATACACCTCATACTTACATTGAGAATCTGCATATAACGCTGGAGGTTACTCCACCCCTCCCCCACCTCCAAAACATGTTTCAAAGCAGTGTGAAGTTTTATATTCATTTTCAGCTAGTGAAAAAACATTTCTTTCGCATACGCATATTAGAATATGGTCAAAATATATGTACATGGTCTTCTAATCTGTCTGATGCAGATTATGGCAATATAGTAGGGATCCGGACATATTCTCTCGTTGGACATTTGCGTCCGCCCTCCCTGAAGTGATAGGTAGGGCCGATGTTGACACGTCTATTCCAGTTAAAAGCAATTGAGGGAGTTGGGGCAAATGTCTTCTCCTACTATTTAACAGGGGATAGATGCAAATGTCTAATTTACCATTTTAACAGGGGTGGGGGCAAATTTCTTTCTTTCAATGGGAGGGGGTGGGGGCAAATATCCTGTGGAAGGTGGGAATCTCCTACATTCAACATTTAATTGTCAGACCTCCAGCTTAGTAAATATTTCACAGTTGTCATTTATATGATAATGGCTACTGGGCTAGTGCACATGCACTTTTTATTATTTCACTTAAAATATTCTCCAGGCGAAATAACCAACCAGAATGGGGATGATATCAAACTGATTTATATCATCAAAACATTATAAACAAATATTTTTTATCACTATTACAATGAAATGATTAAAAGATTGTGAGATCATTTCGTGATGCAGAAACGTCAGAAAAGAAATTTAAGTCATCTTGCAAAGAGATTTATCAGATATAATACTGAATCAGTCCAAAAAGTATGTACAATGGAAAACTATCCCTTGAAACTGCTTTTTAAGTTGTAACGAATATAAACACTAACTGTTCAAATCTGAAATTCGAACTGAGCTGCAGGCTAGGTTTAGCGTGATTCTGGCCGTAAACAAATCTTCTTTATACTTAGTCATATACTCGTTCAAACCCTTAAATGCTGGATATATTAAAACATGTTGAGCTGAAGTTTAAAATGTAGTTTTACAGTTGGATTTGATGCAAGTTAATGACCATTTTTCTTGAAGACACTCAGTAAGTCTTTTTGTTTAATCCAATTTTATGTTCGCAAATTATGTACTTTTTGTTACAACTGGTCTCTTCTTAGGTCTGCCCCTACGATTTGCCATACTGTCTATTGACCGGGTCATTGTGTCTAAAAAACGATTAGAATTTATGCGATAAATAGCTAGTTATTCTTACTAACTTTTATTTCCAATTCAATTAATACTATCATGTCATTCCGGAAAGCAAAGCTGGGCGACATTTGGTGCGGGCACATTTAGCGGCGATCCCATTACAGATCTGGTGCAGTCGTTCTGCGCATGTCACAAAACCATTATCACCGGAGCGCAGGCAAACTACGAAAATTCGTACATGCAAGCACGCATTTAGTGTATATTTGTATAATATACTGATTAAAGGTTAGGGTTAGGATACTAATAATTCGCGGGCATACTTTTTGGCATTAACCCCACGCTAGGGTTACTATGGTTACAAAATGACTCTCGTGCTTTTAATGACAAGTAACGATATCTAATGATTCGTATACTGTTTCAGTAAAATTAAATAAAAATCAATACCTTGATAGTTGCTCTTCGTTCCTTATAGGAACTTCAAAAAGCTTTGAATAGTCTGCATTCGTATTGTTCAAAGTGGAAACTGAAAGTAAATAACTCTTCCCCCTCCACCCCCCCCCCCCCACTCCCCCTCCCCCCAAAAAGTTGTAGTTTTTAGAAAAATGCGGTAGCTGTATGTTACCACGAAATTTAAGCTTTTATTTTTACAATAATCAGCTAGAAATAGTTAATAAATGTTCATATTTAGGTATTGTTTTCACCTCAGGTGGCTCTTTCTGCGAAGCCAAAAAAAAAAGAACCCCCGCTAGCTAGCCGATCAAGCGCAAAAATACTTTTTAAACTAAGAAAATATAATAATTTATTAATATTAGTGTTTCCCATTCTCTAGAACTATTTGATAAACTGATTTCACCAATTTTGAACTATGGGAGCGAAACGTAGGGATTCTGTCAGGCTAATCAAATAGAGCGAGTTCATTTACAATTTTGTAAGATTCTTTTGGGGGTTGAAACTACTACACAGAACGGCGAGAAATTTGGAAGGTTGAAATTTCAATCATTACGATTATTTAAAATAATAAAATATTGGCTAAAAGTTGTAAACACACCTGAAAGAAAATATGTTTCAATGATATACAAACTAATGTTAAGAGATCTTGATCCAAATGAGACAAGTTGGGCTTAACTGGTTAGAGATACGCTTTCAATTACATGTGTATGGGCTTTTACGAAGTGTGGCTCGCACAAAATGTTGGTGATGTAACTATCTTTTTATCAATTTTAAACAAAGAATAAAAGTCATACAGTTACAAGAGTGGATTAACAGGATCTGAGAATCAGGCAGAACATTATTTTATAGATCTTTTTCAACTTTTAATTATCAAATATCCCTATATCAATTAAATATTAAGAAATATAGGATTGCATTTGCTGGATGTAGGGTTTTATCCCATTGGCTTAAAGTAGAAACGGGAAGGTGGAATAATTCACCATTTGAAAATAGAATATGTCTGATCTGTAACAAACTAGAAGACGAATACCGTTTTTTACTAGAATGTGTTTTGTGTAATGATTTAAGAAAATAATATATTAGGCCAAGCACCGAGCATGCACAAAGCAATCGAATTGTTAACATCCGAAAAGAAGTGTAGCTACTTTCACATATAGTGCCTTTGAAAACAGAAAACCTTACATGTAATTATTTAATCCACAGTGAGTAACTATAAATACACAGACAGTATTTAAATTTTATATGTTTTCTCTGGAATTAAAGTACATAGTCTCTTGCCACAACTTTGCAATTGTTAGGGAAACTTTATTATTTGTCACTGCGTGTACTTCAACTCTTTAAGCATATTTGAGACATTGCCAATGCTTTTCAGAATGTGCATTAATTGTCAAGTTTTGATCATGTTTCATGTTGACCTACATCAAATATATAATGTGATGACTGAATTGAATAAACTAAAAACTTATAGCATATTTCTCAATTCAAAATAAATTTTATTACGAAAAAACAACAACAGCAACAACAAAACAACAACAACTTGATTGACGTGCTTGATTTACTTTTAAAAAAACTACGCTTAAATTAACCATGTTTTCATTTCAGCACTTTAAAGGATAAGCAGGTGTTCCTGTTTGTAGACGAATACCTCGACCACAGATGCGGAATTTAGTTTGATATCAAAAAGACTTTTACTGTATTCGCAAATTTACCGGATTCACTTATTTACTACTGAGAAGTTCACCTACCAAGATGAAGTTTGATGAAATTCTGGAGAAACTTGGACAGTTTGGAATATATCAGAAAAGGGTTTTCAGCTTTTTGGCTTTTCCCGTAGTGAGCATTGGTAGCTTCTGTTTTATGGTGATTGTAGTTCTCTACACTCCGGATCACAGGTAATTTTCTGCGTCTTTAGTTTTGTTAGGCAGTTACACATCTTTACTACTTCTATGTGTTGGTTTTTCTCATTGATATTTGGTGCAATCATGTCTTTCTTTATGTGCATAATGTTAATATTTTACGACATGGAAATCTTGTCAGATATTTTATAATTGGGTCGTATTTTCGCCATGTTGGTATCTATTAAGAGTGTCCTTCTCAATTTGAAAGCATTACAGCCTCTTCGCCTCTGCAATGAAAATTTTATTCTCAGTAAAATGTTCACTGTATTTTCCTCGGTCTAAAATATTTAAGCATACATCGCATGTCAAACTTACTGGAAACGAATCACTCACACCCTCTAAAATATAAATTAGTCCCCATGTAAAATATGAATCAATCCAGCTCTAAAACGTATATCGATCCCCTCTCAAAACCATATTTTTTCATCGCTCATTATTCTTAAATATACGTGTACAACATTTTATTGTTTTCGTCTTCTTACATGGCTGTAGCGAGAAACTAAAGTTTACCGAGGCAAATGCGCGCTTGTTCGTGGTGTAAATTTGAATGGTAAAGGCAAAGCGCCGACAGGGATTAGTTTGGAAGGTTGTGTCCCACCCTCCTCCATTAGAGGGTTTGTGGGGGCCCCCAGGAAAAAAGGATAAATGATATGAAAAACACACTTTGGTGCGCTGTTTTTGTATAAAAGAGAAAAATTACCCTTTCACTCCGCGATCTGCCCCGGGTACTAATACCGATTTATGGTTCAAATGTAATGTGTCTCTCTTGCGATGGAGGTCTCGGATGCAACACTAGACTTACTTTTTGGGAGGTGTATGTATAATATTCTTCTTGATGGAGCTCCTGATTTATCTCGTACGAGTAAAATTAAATGTAAAAATGTTCAAAAACTTTTCCCTACAATCGGAGTTCCGTCTATTGTTGCTCTCATGCTGAAAAGGACATTAGTTTTCTATAAACAGTTCTTTTTTCACACAATTACAAAGATTGTAGCAGAGTTTCACACACTTTTGATTTTCAGGTATTTTGCTACTAAAAACTTTTGTACTTTACGAAGTGCTGAAATACTAAGTATTCAATTTCAATTTCAATTAAACAAGAGACACGTTTCAATTTTTATATCCAGATTTAATTTTAACAATTACGTAACTCCTGTACAAAATGCTAATCTTTTCACTTTTCTTTTAACACTGTTTTTGACACAGACTTTAGTACCCCCTTAGATCACGCCATGTACCCGGATAATCCTAACTCTGTTCAGCGACCCTAACTCAGTGCCAACATGGCTGACAGAAAGACGATGTATGTAGTTAATTTCCTTGTCTTTTTTCGTGTTTTTATGCGAGTATGCAAAGTTAGCGTAAAACTTTTGATAGTCATAATATCCTGTATTGATTGCATGTTTTGTGTACTAAATATTTCAATCGAAATGTCACATTATGTGGCTGGAATTCATTACAATGTACTCAAAAAAGTCTTCAAAATGAACATGTTTATGTTTCTAACTGTTTTAAAGTACCAGAAATTGCAGTAAGACCTTACTTATTAAATGTATTAGTTCCATAAATAGCTCTTTGACAATGTTTAACAGTATCAAAGTTTGAAATCGATTTTTATAGCTTGAAAATTGTATTGATTATGAGGTGGGTTTAAATTTGCGGATAATTTCTAACTGGTATAGGAAACAGTGCTGGATAAATACGAACTTAGAATGGATAAACACCTAACCAAACGAAAACTGCTGGTCGTATGTGCTTTTTATGGACTGCTGATGCTCGAAGTTCTTTGATCTACCCACCCCTGCAGGGATGTGGGATTCCTATGTCCAACTTATCCGACTCGTGATTTTTTGCCGGTGCACAAGTGCATTTTTCATTCTGTGTGTTCGCGGACAAGCATACTTTTTTAGGTATAAAGTGAGAAAACATAAAATATCATTTAGACTGTGTGTTGCTTCAAGTGTATGGAGGTGATAAAGATAGTGGGTTCTTTGACTAGGTCTCGCGCACACTGTAACTCGGTGACTATGATAAAATATCAGAAAAGATTTAGATACAAGAAGATTTATTTAACGTCGGAAAAGTATAAACATATAACACTAGCTTAAAGCTATTTTCCGACAAATACATGTAAATAAGCTCAACATAAGTAAAACAGCTGTAATAAAATGCAAATATGTTAAAGCACATTAAAGCAAATAAAGCATCTGGCTCAAAGTAGATAAGAAACAAATCACAAATTATCACATACATGTTACAGCGCATTAAAACAAAATAGCACATGTACTAGCAAATAAAACGAAAAGGTAATCTACCACATACAGATTTAGCACATTTAAAGCAACATAAAAAAATTAGCTGACACTACACAAAAATAAGAAGAGTCACATTTTACAACATGCATTTAAAAAAAAATAAAAGAAGAAACCATATACATGCTAAAGGGAACATAAGAACTACTTAAAGTAGCTGAAGAAAAATATTTGCATCATCAGCATATAGATCTAGCATTCTGTAACTAAAACTAAAAAAAAGGAAAACAAGGGTTACACACAGAGAACTAAAAGGACATTTAAAGACATCAGAAACGTAAACAACTTATAAAAAGTATTATGACAAGTTTGTAAGTAGAATTCCAACTGCTGAGACACTGTCCAAGGAAATATTTGACCCAGTAGTCAGCCAAATTAAAATCAAAAGCACGCAGAGATCGCAAGTATGACTAAAACAAGTCGGAACGTTTTAAAAGTCTTTCTCTGAATTTATCTGGCTTTGCACCATTGCGTGGGCAGTGTTTCGGGCATGACCTCAAAAGATCCCGAACACTGCTTACGCGATTTCAGACTTTTATAAACGTTAAAAGGCAAATATTTCAACAGCTTATATTTTACCACAGTTACTGTGATATGCTTTTCTTTTCATTCATCATCATCATCATCATCATCATCATCATCATCATATCCTGTTTATTTGTCGACTGCTGCGGGTGTGCCAGAAACTAGGGTAGGCAGTAGGTGGCTAGATTGTTTAACACCCAGTCTCTCTGTCATTTGGGTCAAAGCTGTCAAGGTTGTAAGCCTTCAAGTCCCCCTTGACGCATTCCAACCAGGTCTTTCTAGGTATCCCACGTCCTTTGGAGTTTGGTATTGACATACTCAAGATTGAGTTGATGCATGAGGATGCACGAATGACATGGCCATACCACCTCAGGCGTCTGGTGCGAATAGCCTCTGTCACCTCCTGTAACCCCAGCTTTGCATACAGTGCTGCCATGGGTTCGTTGTCCTAAATAAAGAACTCGATCTCCAGTCTATTTGCGCTTTCATGAAGGTTTAATATTACAAATCAGAGCAAGTGAAATTTGACTATGGACAAGTGGATTTTAAGTGTCCGTGGACAAGTGAAAATGTAAGGATACCCACACCCCTGTCCCGTCAGTCCATGCATCACTCCCCCACCCCACCCCACCACACACACACACACACACACACACACACACACACACACACACACACACACACTTTTCTTCCCTATTTACCGTCTGAAAAATATCATATTTAATAATTAATCATAAATCTAATCCCATTTAACAATATAAAAAATATTCCATTAGCACCTCTATAAAAATCTCTTACACTATACGATATACAAGATTTGAAACAAACACAATTCTTCTAAAACAGTGTGTGTGTGCGTGTTTGCGTGCGTGCGTGCGTGCGTACGTGCGTGCGTGTGCGTGTGTGTGTGTGTGTTTGTGTGTGTGTGAGAGAGAGAGAGAGAGAGAGAGAAAGAGGGAGAGAGGGTTGGGGACTACAGAACTTCGAACATCGGTGGTATTAAATAATTTCTTATGTAAATATAATAATTTTGACTTTTATACTGAGGTTTTTTTTAGGGTTTATCCAGATTTTTCCAAACATTGCTATCTGCATAATATTAAAATTATGAAAAAAATATTTGACTGTAGTGGGCATACATATAACATCTTTGAATTAATGACAAAGTTTGAAGACAATACCGCTTATAAAGTAATGTTTACAATAATCAGACCATGTACATGTCAACTCATTCATTTCTATAGAATACTAGTCAGTTAGGTGTTTATCCGTCACACAATTTCGTGTAAGTTAGGTTTTTATCCATTCCTCATGTAAACTGAGTTCGGTTTTTATCAAACCAAAGTTAGGTTTTTATCCTTTTTATCGCTGTCAGTACATTTGAACATGTATTGTGTCAACATGTAGTGGGTTAACAACATAGTGTAAAGGGGGCTATAAAGCAGTATATCTTTGCTTTCAAACAACAAAATAGTTGAGGCATCAAAAGCATAGAAGTATTTTTAAAGATTTTTTGTAAAAGTTTTCATTGAAAAAGTTGCCTTGTTCGTCGTTTTTCCACCTGAATACGCAAAGGTTGATGTATTTAACATGATACATTTTGAAATAAATATACACTTGATCAATGGAGATAGATATAACAACAGAAACATTCCTTTATACATCGTAATTACACAGAAAACAAAGTTGTATCGGCTTTACATCCGCCATGTTGGCACTGAGTTAGGGTCGCTGAACAGAGTTAAGATTATCCGGGTACATGGCGTGTAGATATATACATGGCAAATGGTATCGTGACAAATTAGGAGCTAAAGAATTTAAGTTACTACCAACATCAAACAATGAACGGAGTTAGTACTAGTATAATGTTTATGTCTATCGTTGCTAAAAAAACTGGATAACAGAGAAGATTGCGTTTTAATAAATTGTTTGCGATGTAAAATTAAAATAAAACTTCGTTAGGTTGAAAAGAACATTCAAATACATATCAATTAATGATTACAGCATAAATGAAGTTTCATCAGTTGATCACGATACCACATGTCCACGCGGCATTACCTATCGTCTGCATATGACGATTCAACAGCAGCTTCGCGCTTAATATTCCTCAAAATAAGTGAAAATGAAATACGTATAAACTATAATGAAAATTCATTAAGTTTCAAATTACTTTGCTTTTGGCACAAACAAATTCATCGATTTATTTTGAATCTTAACCAAACTTTGAAATTAGATTGGATTTGTAAAAAAATTGAATTTATATTGTAGGAAATTAAACATAAAGTAGCAAGAAACGTAGGTATTTTCTGGTGGAGCATGTAATCAACATCAACCTCCCGATCCCCAGGTTATAAGTGCTCAAGTACGAAATGACGATGGGAGGGGTGCGAATTTCAATTTAGGATCCATATGTTACACGCATGAAAAATGCAATCCTTGTGAATGTTTGGAAATAGCTATTTGGTTGGTTTT
Source organism: Mercenaria mercenaria (assembly GCF_021730395.1). Taxonomy (NCBI): domain Eukaryota; kingdom Metazoa; phylum Mollusca; class Bivalvia; order Venerida; family Veneridae; genus Mercenaria; species Mercenaria mercenaria. Next base: position 94,961,593 of record NC_069364.1, read on the forward strand.
ACAGGCCTAGTTCATTACATATATAGGGAAACCAATTCTGAAGCTATCAGCGGGAGGATGCTTTTGTGGGTCAGTTGCATCTCCCCACGGGTAAAGATTCTGGGAATAGAAAGAGAACTTGTGGCTTCTAGTAAAAGTGATTGGCGAGTATGACCTGCGTAGATCTATAATGCACATGTCAAGCACGTAGCTCAGCATACTAACATACGCACAGGCATATCGTCATTTTTCGACAATAAAAATATAAACAAAAGAAATTCAATAAATAAAATTTGAAGGGTGGGGGGATGAGGTGGATTCAAAGAAAATTTTTGCATACATTTAATGTTGAACTGTGATAGATGTATACAGTACATCCTGCCTTAGCGGTCACCTACAGGTATTAATTAAGCAGTCACTTGCCTTACGTAGCAAATCAAGAAACTTTCCAAACTAACTTTTCTATTGTTCGAAATAAAAAGTGCTAAGACATTGTTTTGATATAATTATGAGCAACACCTTCGACCCTCATCCTTGGCTGATACTAAAATATTGGAGCTTATTTGAAACTGAATAGGGAAGATCAAAGTTTAAACTGGTATCTACAATGTTTGCCATAATTTGTTTGAGACAGACATTATGGATATATTTGAAGCTGTAAGACTTAAAGTGTACTACACGAATATACCTTTTCTAGTATGATAAATATATAAATCTTTATTTGTATAAAATACTCGTACAATTTTGAAGCAATGGTAAGTGTAAACGTGTAACAAGAACTTATCATAAGGTTCAACACATCTGACCGAAAGAGTTTTGCTATAGTTTAAATTCTAAATTAGACGGGAAACTTATTCTGCTACTTTTCTTGGAAGAAGACACTGTTTTTTTCCTGCAATCTTTTGCTTTTCCTTACATTTAGGCAAATTAGTATGCGCCTTTTTTCGTGGTTTTAGGGTAAATTTGAATGGTAAAGACAAAGCGCCAACAGGGGTTAGTTTGGAAGGTTGTGTCCCACCCTCCTCCATGGTTATACAGTTTACTAATATATGCGCAAACATTGGCACTAGCCTCATACCCTCGCTGATCTGTCTCATTGCTTCTTTTGATATTATACCCTTTTTATTTTTAGGCTTTGTCACAGTTTCAAAGCCATACGTCAAACAGTTAACACAAAATACGAACTGGTACGAAAAACTTAACCAAGATTTGTAGGTTAAAAGGGGCCATAATTCAGTCAAAATCCCTGACAGAGTTGTGTACTCTTGCCTTAAACTGGATAAGGTTTTGTCAAAATGTGGACTGGTACGGAAAACGTAACCAAGGTGTGACACCGACACCGACGCCGTTGTGAGTAGGATAGCTCTCCTTATACTTCGAATAGTCGAGCTAAAAATGAAGGAAGATTCAGGGAGACATTTTGCACGCATTTGATAACAATATAATCTTTTAAACTGTAATAGAGGTATAGAGTAAATCCTGTCTTAGCGGTCACCTGTATTAAGTAGTTAATCAACAAACTAATTTCAACATGACTTAAGCAGCCATCTGTCTTAAGCAGTCACGCTGAGTAACTCCTAAGATCTCATTCGACTTTGTTTGCTAAAGTGTAAGAACGCAAAATGGAAAGTACTTCAATATTGTTTTGATATATGGGTTACACCTTTGGCCCTCATCCTTAACTCTGATACTACAGTAAGGGAGCTTATTTGAAAATGAATGGGGGAAGATCAAAGTTTGAATTGGTATCTACAATGAATTACTTAATTTGTTTGACACAGATATTATGGATATATTTAAAGCTATGAAAACTAAAAATGCAATACACGTATATACTTTTCAAGTATGATAAATTTACAAATTTTATTCGTATAAAATAGTCGTACAATCTTGAACAATACATTGTATGTAATGTAGCAATGGTAAGTGTAAGCGTGTAATTAGACTCCACATCTCTGACCGAAAGCATTTTGCTATTGTTTGTTTAAATTTTAAATTTGAGTAGAATCTAGTTTAAGTCTATAATTTCCATCGAAGAATTTTGACTGGAAGATTGTTTCCCTACTCTTCGTGGTATAAAAGTACCTAAATGCGTTTCCCATTTCTACAAGACGCTGCCTTCCGGTGTAATGAAGTAATTCGACCCCCATAGAATAATGACCCCCCCGGTCATTATTCTATAGAAAAAGTGACCCCCGGTCATAGTATTATGACCTCCAGATCATAGTACTATGACTCCCCCACGTGAAGTAAACTGAACCTCACGAAGAATATTGACTCCCATAAAAAAACGACCCCGGTCATTTGGTCAAATTTAGTGATAACTCATGTATCTAAGGCCTAATTGCTGCATTTTATGCCCCCACTCGGGGGAGGGGCATATAGATTTGCCCTTGTCCGTCCGTCCTTCCGTTAGACCATTAGCCCCAGATATCATCACTTGACACAGAAATCAGAGCATTTCGCAACGGGAAAAGGGATTCTATTTCTAGACGCTGTATCTTGAAGTATACATTTTTTTCAGGAAAATAACAATTCACAATACGTTCACAAAACACACTAGTGTCAATAATCCCTGCAAACTTCGGTATGAAGTAATTCTTCAGAAGAAAACTGCACAAGAAACTGCTAGCATAGAACTTAGTATTAATAGAAGTTGCAATACTTAGCAGTGGCAGTAAAGTACGGTAGCGGCAACAATAGAAAATAGAAAGTAGTAGTAGTAATAGTAGTAGTAGTAGTAGTAGTAGTAGTAGTAGTGGCAGTGGTAGTGGCAGTTGCAGTAGCAGCAGCAGCAGCAGCAGAGGAATAAGTGACAGCAACAACAGCAGCAGGAGAAGAAGAGGTAGATGTAGTAATAGCAATAGAAGTAGCGGCACCAGTAGTAGTAGTACAATCAAAATGTTAACTATTGGCAATTGAGGGTATTAGAGTTGTAGATATAGTAAAATTGTCCGTTAGGTTTGGTGGGGATCACCTTTTAATAGATATTATCGTCGAAAGTCTTTTTAGGAGCCTATGTTTTACACGGAAAGAGTAACTTTTTTCAATAGAATAATGTCCGGGAATCGATATTGTATGAGAGTTCGAATATAGTAATTTCGGCAGTGAGTATTGTACATGGAAGGAGTCACTTTTTCTATAGAATAATAACCGGGGTCGTTATTCTATGAGCTTCGAAGGGAGTCATCTTTAGGGAGTCAGTATTTTACTTGGAGGGGTCAGTTTTTCTATAGAATAACGACCGGATTCTATAGAGTTTTCAAAGGGAGTCATTTTGTTTTGTAAGGGGTGTCAATATTTTACAGGAAAGTAGTCACATTTTCTATAGAATAATGACCGGGGGGTCGTTATTCTATGGGGGTCGATATACTTCATTACACCGGCAATCTTTTGAATTTTACATCTGAAAAGTTAAACTTCCTTTAAATCATATCATTGACAGTATGAGGCTGCTGTCTGTTTCTATCATTCGAACGGAGTTATCAGGTGCTTTTCATTCCAATTTTATTTAAAAAATTCAATGACACTGCAACTTATGTCCATATTACCAAGTAATGAGATCCAAGCAACAAAAAAGGCATAAAAACTTACTTTACGACATTCACTACACTTCACAAATTTTAAGATACTTTTTTTCACAGTATTGTAGATACTGTTTCATTTAGCGTGTTTAAAGTACGATGCAAGTGTAACTTAATGAGTAACATTTTTTGACTGCAAAACTTAGTATTATATTTGGTAAATCTTTTGAAGATTACTAAAGTTTTTTACTTGCGTGTTTGAATCGTGAAATGATATCAAAATATGTCAGACTGACATCCATTTATTGTTATATTGGTAGAGTCATTTGTTGAAAATCACACACTGTAATAATGAACTTCAGTAAAGAATGTGAGTGGGTAGTAGGGTGGAAGGTAGCCTTCAGTGCTATAAACGGATTTTCAATTTAAATTACAGTCAAACTTGCTTGAGAGATCACGTCTAATATGTAGAAAAATACTGAATAGGTTTTTCTTGTTTTTATATATGATATGGTACAAATAACATTATATCAAATAGTGGATCTGAATTTATTTTATTAGACTTAAAGCATTTTCTGATGTCATACAATATGCATGTATCTTACAAATTCCCTGCATTGAGATAAGATCTTCCCGCAGTAATCAGGTTATAATTGGGGATTAAATATTTATCAGTAGCTTGATAGGTAGGGCTATCTGCAGGAGCGGCTACATGGAAATTAAAAACTCTTAAAACAACATGCTCAGAATGATCAGTTCAAGACTTAAGTATTATATTTGGTCTTAAATGTTATATATAAGCAACAAACACGAATATTTTAATTGCTTTTCATAATTTCAAATTTTAGGTACGATCTCTATAATATGAGACCACTTGCATTATGATATCTGAAATGCGGGCAACAACTGAAGTATGATACTGAAATATCTCACAAACATCACACAGAAAAAATGACCGAGGCAAGTGCCTCGGTTGCCTCAATAGCCGCTACGGCAAATCGATATTAGGGGCGCGTGGCCAGCAGAAAAGATGCAACAAGATATTTGAAAAATCTAGCTAGGCAGGCAAGTGAGTGGGTATCCATATCCTTGCAACGAATGTGGTTGGTTTATAGGGTATAACCCCTCCCTCCTCGAAATAAATATATGAATAAATGAGTATAATAATTATGAATGCATTTTGTGAAATCTGACGAATATCTGAAGCTTAATTATGCTCAACAATGTTCGTTTCTGTTATATTGTTATATATAAATTTCTATACTGCCCATTTAATTTAAGTAACTTAATTAGATGAGATCATTCTTAGTCTTAGTAAGCTGCATGAACACAATTTTTAAGGGAACGATTTGTTTGCTTTTGGAATGTACCATGTAATTTAGTCCCAGTCCGTAACAATAGTTACCTCCCCTTACGGTCCATCCGCAGAGAAATGAAAATGATAATTACGTCACCAATTGGACTACATGCAATCCAGAGAACATTTGTTTCTTCTCCATTTCATCATGAAGAGGGACGGGATCAGATTCTTTCATTCAATACACATCTTAAGTAACTAGCGTCAGCAGACAAAATAAAGAAATCATAAAATAAATACTTTGGGAGAAAACGAAATTTAAAAAACATGAACTAAGTTACATAAAAATGTTATAATTATAGCAGTATCAACAAAATTGCGTTACAATATCTCAATTAATTTTCAAAAGTGGTCTGAAGTGAATTCTAACCCGTGGTAACGTGCGTGGAGCTCAAAGACGTTTCCACTACGCCAACTTGAATAGGGAACAAATCTTGCGTAAACTAACGAAAACACCCGAAAATATTAGCAAAGATTAGAGTGCCAGGTCAATACTTACGGACAATACCAATTACTCATTAATGATTATGTTGTCATGAAATATTTTCATAAAATACTGAATGTTTCAGGATTACTTCATACACTCTAAATAGACATTATGGACTCTTGGTCTTCAACACCTCATACTTACATTGAGAATCTGCATATAACGCTGGAGGTTACTCCACCCCTCCCCCACCTCCAAAACGTGTTTCAAAGCAGTGTGAGGTTTTATATTCATTTTCAGCCGGTGAAAAATCATTTCTGTTTTATACATATATTAAAATACGGTCAAAATATATGTACATGGTCTTCCAATCTGCCTAATGCAGATTATGGCAATATAATCGAGTTCCGGACTTATTCTCCCGATGTGGACTGTTGGGCATTTGTTAATGACCATCGTCCTTGATGACAATCAATCTAGAAAAAGTGGAAACTCCACAGGTCGCTCAGCACGACAAAATCGAAAATATTGCAGGCTCGGTTTGATTGAGCCTGTTCATGGACGGTAGTGGAAATGCATGCTACCGTCCACACCCTTAGCCCCAGGTTGAGCAAAACTCAACATTTACACATGCTACAAGTACAAAAATTAATTTAGAAACATCTGCAGATGTTTTCATACGGCGGTGCACATGGAACCTTCAATGATACACTAGCGTGTAATTCCATAAAAAGCGGCGTATCCCCAAACGAGAAAACAATGAGCGGAACTAAACAAACTGGAATTTAGAAAGGGGATCTGAGGTTATGGAGCCTGCATTTCACAGGAAATGCCAAAAGACAAAATTAAATAGCATTATACAATACCCAAAGCTATGAAAGCGGGAGTATTGGAACCACCCAGGCCGAAATGTTCAAGCTGATAAACTAAACAGTACCCATAACACGTCATAAAAGTCGTGCTGAACGATCTGGGAAGATCGAAATATAACAGCCTTAATTGCATGTACGGGGAGACTTTTAACGGCCGTCACACGGCACAAACAACGCTGCTGTGATAATAAAACAGAAAAAGTGGAAACTCCACAGGTCGATCACCACGACAAAAACGAAAATGTTGCAGGCTCGGTTTGATTGAGCCTGTTCATGGACAGTCTTGGTGAGTCTTTTTGTTTAATCCACAAACAACGTACTTTTTATGACAACTTGTCTCTTCTTAGGTCCGCCCCTACGATTTGCCATATTTCCTATTGACTGGGTCATTGTGTGTAAAAAAAGAATAGAATTTATGCCAGAAATAGCTAACTTATTTCCAATTCAATTAATGCTATCATGTCATTCCGGAAAGCGAAAAGACGACGTTTGACTGGGCGACAATTGGCGGGGAGACGTTTTGAGGGGCGATATTCGGCGGGCGACGTTTGGCAGGGCGCATTTAGCGGGGCAACGTTCGGCGCTATCTCATGACAGATGTGGGTCAGTCGTTCTGTGCATTAGTATCATCGGATAGCACGACAAAAATACGCTCATTTTTGCATGTCCGCATTGATTTAGTGTATATATGTATAATATACTGACTAAAGGTTAGGGTTAGGAATACTATAGTTTCATAAATATACACTGAAGATACTAGTCATTCAAATCGCTTGAATCCGGTATGTAACGGAGTCTGTTATATATCACAGACGGCTCCAGATCTGATTTTAGTCACAGTCCGCTCGGCGGGGCGACATTCAGCGAAGCAGCGTTCGGCGGAGTGGCGTTCGACGGGGCGGCGTTTGGTGTGAGGCGGTGTTCGGCGAGGCGACGTTTGTCGGGGCGCCATAACGACGTTTCTTCTACAAGGGACGAGCATTTCCAGTGATTTAACTAGATGACTCTCGTGCTGTTAAAGACAATTAACGATCTAACGATCCATAAATCGCTAAGTAAAGTTCAATAAAAATCAGATACCTTGATAGGTGCTCTTCGTTCCTTATTGTATATTTCTCGATTTCAAAAAAAGAAAAAAAAAAAAGAAAAAAAAAAAAGAAAAAAAGATTTACGCGCTTGATTTACTTGTAAAAGCTACACTTAAAATGAGCAATGATTTAATTTCAGCACTTTATATGATAAACAAGTGTTCCCGTTTGTAGACGAATACCTCGACCGTAGAGGCGGAATTTAGTTTGATTTACTGTATTCGAAATATTACCGGGTTCACTTATTTTACTTTTGAGAAATGCATCTACCAAGATGAAGTTTGACAGAGGAGAAAGTTGGACAGTTTGGAATACTAGTATATCAGAAAAGAGTATTCAGTTTTTTGGCTTTTCCTGCAATGAGCATCGATAGCTTTTCTGCGTCCTTACTTTTGTTAAGCAGTTACACAACTTCACTGCTTTTATGTCTTGATTTTTCTTATGTCTATTTGGTGCAATCATGTCTTTCTTTGTGTGCATAATGTTACTTTTTTAGGACGTGGAAATATTGTCAGATATTTTATTTTTGGGTCGTATTTTCGCCATGTTAAGAGTGTCCATCTTAATTTGAAAGCATTACAGCCTCAGTAAAAATGTTCGCTGTATTTTCCTCGGTCTAAAAAAATTAAACAAATCGCATGTCAAACTTACTGGGAACGAGTCTCACACTCATCCCCCTCAGAAATGTCAATCAGTCCCCTTGTAAAATATGAATTAATCCCCCAGCTAAAACGTCAGTCAATCCCCCTGCAAAATATGAATCAATCCCCACTCTAAAACGTCAATCAGTCCCCCTGCAAAATATGAATTAATCCCCCCTCTAAAACGTCAATCAGTCACACTGCAAAATATGAATTAATCTCCCCTCTAAAGCGTCAATCAGTCACACTGCAAAATATGAATTAATCTCCCCTCTAAAACGTCAATCAGTCACACTGCAAAATATGAATTAATCCCCCCTCTAAAACGTCAATCAGTCCCCCTGCAAAATATGAATTAATCCCCCCTCTAAAACGTCAATCAGTCACACTGCAAAATATGAATTAATCTCCCCTCTAAAACGTCAATCAGTCACACTGCAAAATATGAATCAATCCCCCAGCTCAAACGTCAGTCAATCCCCCTGCAAAATATGAATCAATCCCCACTCTAAAACGTATATCGATCCCCTCTCAAAACCTAAATCATTTTCCTTGCCAAAAGAATATATTTTTCGTCATTCATTATTCATAACTATACGTATACAACATGTGATTGTTTTCCTATTCTTATATATGTCTTTTAAATACGTTTGTTTCCGGCTTATATATGAGTAATTCGTATCTTCGAACACTAATACATGTACAAACTCATTAATTTTTTCACCTTTTTTTTTTTATCTCGTGTTATATGCAAAACAACAGAAATCTGTGTGGTTTATTTGAATATTGAGGTGGTTGAAAAGGTTCAAGAGGTCAAAATGAAGAAGTATGCCAACTGCTGTAAAATTATATATCTTTAGCGAGGCGCTTATCTTTGTTCTGTTAAAGAAGAAAAATGAATACAAAAAGGAAAATTAACATTTACGTACATTAGTAGTATACTAACGCGCTTCTATAATCCAGTTTCGACTGGATGCATTTGACAATAAAAGGTTTTCACGAAAAGTCCACGGCTTTAAATTTCACAGTTATATGCACGATGAAACTTTACTGATTACTGATCATGAGATAGTGTGCTTCTTTTCAGCTGGAGCGGATTGCTTTGGTTTTTGCTTGACTTGCAAGTATTGAAACGGTGTTCGTGTCTTCATTTATACTATATAAAAAATAAGAATTATATAACTGTGCAAAGTTAAGTTAAATTTCTGTTTCATACAATGTTAATGACCGATGTGTTTGAAAGTATGAAACAGATGATGATATCAGAAATATTTTATAAAGACGAAACTATATTATTAAATGCATCAGTTTAACACGCCCGCCTAGCTCAAAAGGGAGAGCGAATATCTACGGATGGATTTTGGGATCATGTGTTCGATCTCCGGTTGGGGCGTATGTTCGCCGTGACGATTTAAAGACATTGTGTCTGAAAATATTCTTCCTCCACCTCAGATTCATATGGGGAAGTTGGCAGTTCCTTGTGGAGAACAGGTTTGTACAAGCACAGCACAGAATACAGGAATACTGGAAAAGGTTAACTGCCCGCCGTTCCAAAACTGAAATATTTAAAAAAAAAAAAAAAAAAAAAAAAAAAAAAAAAAAACGTTTAGATTTTACAGAAGTCATTTTTGGCAAATGAGTTTAAAAATATATATATAAAAAAAAAAAAATAATAATCAGGACTTTATCACCGAACAATGAGTAATTCTGTTTGAATCGTGTAGTGACTTTGAATAAAACTGTAATGCGCATAAACTATTTTCTTAAGTCAGTTTATGTTTTTGCTGTGTCACTTGTTATTAATTGACAAATTGACACATGTTTGTATGGCTAAAGTGAACTGTGAACTTTTGTTTTCAGATGACATATAATGAAACACTTATTGGATGACTTGTCAATAAGAATACTGACATTGTAAGCCATTCAGTAAGTGCATACTAATAATATTTTCCATACATGTTTTAAAGTTGCGTTACAATTTATAGATGCAAAATACCAGGATTGGACAATGACACATACGAAGTTCAGGGTACATTTCATGAAGAACTGCTCAATGAAACTATTCCACTATCAGATGATCCGACCTTGACCTATGACCAGTGTAATGTTTACGATACCGGAAGCGCAGCATTTGACGGAAACAACCGACCAATAAACGCAAGTCTTTTAAAGTGTACGGAATGGGTGTACGACAAATCAGTTTTCAGCGAAACATTTACCTCAAAGGTAATTTATTACGCTTTATGTAAAGTTTTTCATACCTGTATGTAACCAAACATTGATATTTGATTGGTAAGAGCTCCAAATGGGTCCTACTGTGAGCAAAAAGTTAACTAAAGGCGTTAGACAGCGGATAGAAGGTCAAGGTCAAAGTAGCATTAAAGCTCATTTATGGTTTCCAGATGCCTAAACGTAAGTTTGCTGTTTGTGTTCGTACGACACGACAACATTTTTATTGATACCTAATCACATACCCAGCAAACAGTGTTTTATCGGACCAACATCGGCAAACCGATATTTGTTAATGATATTGGTCCGACATTCAGACGATAAAATACATATCAATCGCTAATCGGAAACAAGGAGCTGGGTTTTAAAAACGAAAAATCATGCCCCATCAGGGTGTATGACCAAAGATGTTGTTTTTTTTGAGATTTTACGTTTAAAGGTGAAGGTCAAATCTATATATAGGTCAGTGTGTAGGTCTTGCCACAAGGGGTTTGAGAGTGAATATGAACTAAAGTGGATCATTTATTTGGGCTTTAGGACCGAAATGTTGTTTATCAAGGATTTAAATTTAAAAGGTGGAGGTCATATGAGGGTCAATGCAGTTTATGTATATGTCAATTTGTAGCTCCTGCTACAAGAGTATGAACTAAATCGGGTCATCAATGTGAGTTGTAGGCAATCTGATTTTAACGGTGGGACGGACAAACGGACAGTTCAATCTCTATTTGCTCGAGGGCGTAAAACAAAATTAGACATAACATGAACATTTCAAAACTGATGCCAGGTCAATATCTAAAACCAGATTTGTGTGATATCAGCTTTATATGTTAAGTCTGCTGGACATTCAGCTTTTATAAGAACATGATAGAGATTTTTTTAAACATCTACAAAGGTTATACTTAACATTATTTTCTGTCCTATTACGATACAGGCGAACTTTGTTTGCGGAGATGCGCTGAAGACCTCCCATATACAGATGTTTTTCTATTTTGGAGTTCTGGTTGGGGACTTTGTTCTTGGAATGTTCGCTGACATGTAAGTGTATGTTGATATGTTTTATGAAAGACATTAGACTCTACAGAACAGACTTACGGATTTTGTTATCCTAAAAATATTCTTCCGTTGTCATTATCTAAACGTAACTGTGAAGTTGTGTCCGTCTGTTCCTAGGTCAACAGTTGCTTTGATGATTCTTATTTATGGATCAAGTTATTTTAAAGCTTGTTCATATATTACTGTTATGTTTGTTTTTCTCCTTGGTAGCCATTTAATACAGCAAAGATGTGTCTGAGAAGGAAAAATGCCGAATTATTTTAACGAAGCCGCGGACCATTTCGACTTTTATATGCTGTATATATAAGTATAAGGATTTAGGAAACCGATAAAGTGACATATCACAAAGCAAAATATGCGTCAGTATAAGTAGAAAATGGAGATATAATGTAAGATTCACACACATCCTCGCACCCTAAATTACACGTGGTTTTCAAAGGTCCAGGAACTGATGTATGAAGAATGTGTCAAAGTTGCGTGATCTTAATTATATTGCTAAAATAGTGAAGTTTATTTTTATTTGTTTTTAAGAATGGGTAGAAAAAAGGCTTTATGTGGAGCACTGACTCTTCTGCTGGTGGCGTCCGCGAGCGTTACGTGGGCTCCAGAATTCTACTCGTTTGCTGTCATTTTTGTTATCGGAGCCTTCGCACATGGGGCCTATGTGTGTATCTACGTTTTTAGTACGTATTTGATAACACGGTGATAATCGTGTACATGTTAATAAATCATTGCTTAAAAGGGATTGAATTGCAAGTTGTAGTCCCTTTGGAAATGAGAATAAATGAGGTTTATAAACTTTCTCTTTACAATAACCGAAATATATTAGAAAACTATTAGAAGATTGTAAAAAATGACCCAACATCAAGTTACGGTGCAATGCCAGTTTGTGATCTTTCGTATACTCCACTAGAGGTCCAACACAGTCGCATTGCAAATACATGTAGAATTCTAGTTTGCGAGAAGCTTTTGCAGTAGACAGTCAAAAATATCGATATGAGGAAAACTATTATAAATCGTTGCCATTTAGTGGTTATGATACTGTTTTTATTTACTTAGTGTTAAAGTTTTTCATGATGGAACTGATTTATTGAAAAACATTTTGTAATGTTTACTATATATAAGATCTCAAAATATTAGATAATTGAAGACCTTGCTTATTTTGAGCGAATGGTTTCCAAATGACGGTAGACTGAGAAATAATTAGATCACCTTGTATATCATTTTATTGGTGAAATTAATATCTTAAAAAACATTTCAGGTATGGAGATTGTTGGTGTAAGAAAACGGGTATGGACCGGCACGTTCGTACAAATATTCTTTGCTGTTGGTGCAATATACTTGGCGACTGTGAGCTACCTCGCCCGGGATTGGATCTGGATCAACGCAGCATGTTCTATACCATGTATATTTTATCTGGCTCTCTGGTGGTATGTAACTTGTCAATTTTGGGAGATATTACCCTATTTAAACACTTCATTATAATTATAGTTTGCCACAAGCAGGGGGTCTTCAAAGGTATTTGAAATCCTTACCCACTGGTCACAGGTTCGTACCTTGTAGAGAGATTAGTTCCGCTGCTTTCGCACTGATTTAATTCTCCTACAAGCGAAGTAAAAATCTAGCGATACTGATCAATACATTTAAAGTAATTGTGAATAGTTCTTAGAATGGTGTGAGCGTAGACCAGAATCAAGTTATAGTTTCTACGTTTCTGCATTCACGTTATTGTAGTATGTGTCCGGTATATAAATGAGACAGAATATTGAAACATTTTTGTTAATACAGGTTTATACCAGAATCGCCCAGATGGCTTATCAGTAAAGGGAGAAGACGCGAATCAGCAGCCATTATTCGTAAAGTAGCAGATACAAACAAAGTCACACTTTCTGAATCAATGTTGGAAGTCAAAGAAGACGATAAAGGGACACATGGGAATCTCTGGCACGTGGTCAAGAGCCCCGTACTCTTGAAGCGAACGCTTATATTGTGCTTAGACTGGTATGTTTATATCAAACAATAACAAACAACAAACATTAACTCAATGTAACTTTCGCATACTATATATCCTGTACTCGGGTAAAGGGAAGGAAAGTACGCTTTCCATAAACCATTTTGTTTTAGCTATTGATCTCCCTCGCACATATCTGTTTTACAGGATGATAGTGAGCATGACCTATTATGGCGTTACCATGAACGCTGGGAACCTCGGCGGAAGTTTCTATCTTAATTTCCTGTTGATGGATGTGGCCGAACTTCCCGGATATCTCGTTGGTATCCTCCTGCTCGACAGAATAGGCCGGCGATGGTGTAACGCCGGAGGTATGCTGGTTTGTGGTGTAGCTTGTATTGCCACAGTGCCAACAGTGTTATTGACGAAAGCAGGTAGTTTTATGTTTTAGTTATCTTACACACATGACCAGTCTTTGCATTCTCCAGATCTTACGCACATGAACATTCTTTGAATTCTCCAGAAAGCATTATAGCAATTTACTTGCGCAGTGGCAGGTTTTTTGGTTCTTTGCATTTATTGTGCTTTTGTTGTCTTCCTTGTGATGAGTACAATAATTTTATGCTAAATGTGATGCATTTAATACTTCAATTATGGCATAAATGCATATTATATCTGGTATCTTATAATAGGGAACATCACGGGCTTAAGTCACACCTATAGATAACGAATGTTTTTCTTGTCATACATCGGGAGAATTCTTAGCGATTTTGCAGATGCCTCAGCAGGAAACTAACAATCGTAAATGTAAATAAAATAAATATTTATCACGTGACCACCGTGACCACTACCAAATGTGTCGGCGTGTCTCTAAATCAAGTAAAAATGAATCATTCTGCTGTTTTAATTGATGTTTAATGGTGTACAAAATATTTTGATAATTCTAATTTCTGTCGTTTTTGTCTTTAATATTTTTTCTTGTTTGCTTTACAGCTACTTATTAGAATTCAGTAACTACACAGTAATATGCAAGAAACAATCAGACTTTAAGACCCACAACAACCTGGTGACGTTTTCTCCCTATGTTTGTCCCTATAATTCTTGAACATCATCCTGCATTGATATGTTTCACAACTTCATCTGCTAACGAATTCAATCGATCCCTTTTCAATGTAGTTTTAAAAACTTAAATTAATAACTTATTCCTCTCTGTAGAAACAAAATGTGGTTTAAATTTAATTCTTGCATAAAACTATTTTTTTTCACTGGATCCGCCCATGTATTAACGGGAGAAAAGTCGTGTGCAAGGCAATTAACGTGTGTTAATACACGATTTTTAGTTTTGAAATGCTTTCCCAGGGACGTATATGTATTTCTCCGCAGATTGACATCTGGTATCTGCGTCTTATTTCTTCCATAATAACCTCCTTTTGAAGCATAAAAGGTGCAACCTAAATCATAGACTGTTTTGCTGTATCAGTTACCAACGCCAAATGCACTGCCCCCAACAATGTTCTTACTCGCTTCTTCCCTTGTTTACTCCCCTTTTAGAACTCAGCGTCGTTTCAGTTTTTGTAGATAACCGTGAATGTTTAAGAATCGCATGTAGCTTGCGAGATTGTTTGTTTATAGGAATCATATTTATGATTTTGGTAAGTATCAGTCGGTATGTTTTTATCGAAGTTCTCGAAGAATTTATATAAAAAGCTTGAAAGCTTGTCATTACGTTCGTACTCCAAATGTATCCATACTCAAAATAACTCGAATGTAAAGTATTATTCTTGCAATTGTGCTCCTGTTTACCGAACTTTTAAGTTATATGAAAAATGATTGGTAATGTCATGTTTATAATAACGAGAGATAAAACAATCATTTAAAAAGCTTCAGGATGTGCTTTTGGTAGACTAAGTGTTGTTTATTTCTGGGCCCTGGATATGGGTATTTAATGTTTACCGTTTCCAAAAACAACAGAATGGTAATTAAAAATGTACCGGAATCGCAAAGTCATCATATATGAATACAATACATTTAGTCGTCTTGTAATTATTTTTTATTCAAGACAATACACGTTTGTTTTGTGTATTAACGTCCGCGATGGAAACGGAGAAGAATACAATTTTTCCCGTGATGGATCTTTAAGAACAATTAACCTCGTGCAAAGCTTTCTTGAAAATACGATTTTAATTAGATTGCACATGTTGTCCGCTGTACTAATGTGAAACGGTAAAATGTCCTGTTTTTCATTAACTGTGTTATATACAGCATAAAGGAAGTTCAATTTATAGCCCCGTCACGAGTTGCCTATTATATTGAAAATTCCATACTGCAAATGAGTTTAATTTAAGTGATTCAAAGCAAAATACCACGAACTTATACGGCACAGCTAATTAGCTAATTAGTTCTTGACAAATCCGTTTTTAAGTTCAGTGAAAACTATAGATGCCAAACAAGGCTTAGTATGAAAGTGCAAATTATTCTACACAAAATTTTTGAAAAATGTTAAAGCTTGTGCTCTGGTTCTATTTGATTTCTAATAATATCAAAGTGACTCGCCATTTTGTGAGCCTCAGATCCACACGTTCAGGAGTGCCGAAAGCAATAACAAACATAACTTTAAAGTCTTACTTTTATAACTCCAGGTAACTACAGTTTTTATGATTATACTATTTTTCAAGATTTGCAGTGGTTGACGATAACTCTCGCGTTTATAGGAAAGGCTGGAGCCTCAATGGCGTTCGCCGTTGTGTTCATATTTACTAGTGAATTACTTCCAACTGTAGTAAGGAATGCTGCCATAGGATCATGTTCGTGCGCTGCACGTGTTGGAGCCATGCTTGCCCCTTATATTGCCAAATCCGTAAGTATACCGCCTTTATTGTAATATGCACTCAACTCTTATCAAACATGATATCTTTGGTAACATTCCAATGTGTAGAACAATTACGTACTTAAACAAGCTATTGTCTTGACGATAAATGTGAAAATTTCAAAGAAGTGAGGATATTCATGCTCATATCGGTAGGTCCATCCGTCTGTCCACATCTATTTCTCGGTTGACACTTTGGTTTTCGATCAATGATTAAAGACCGATTTGACTAAGATTAGTCAACTGCGTAGAACGATTGCCTGTGGTCAACTGATGATCCCCATTGCTTTTGGAGCCAATTGGTTATTGTTTAAGATCTAGATGACCTTGACTCTGGAAACTGTTTCCAGTCAGTAACTGAAGAATGCTAGAGCTTACTGTAGTTAAACCTCAAATGGTTTTTGTGATTGGTCACCCTATCAACCCTTCTGCTTTTGGGTCAGTAAGTCAAAGTCAAGATCACAGAAACGGCATAACTGAAAAATGTTTTTTTATCAAGATCTACAGAATTCTTACCTTAGTCAGATTTTATAGAAAAAATCATAGGATAATGTCCTATTTTCAGTCAAGGACTACAGTTGTTTCAGTTACCTCATACATACCATCATGGGTGCGTTTCTATCATAAGATAATAGAACTTAATCTAGTGTAAATCTCATATGCAGTTCCGTTTGTAGGACCTTGGAGTTATGCCTGTTGTTACCACAGCCGGTTGTTGATGCAGTTTATTTTAATCATTATTACTTGAGTACCATATTCGCACCATTTGCATGTATCTATACACGTTCAAAGGTGTTTTGCAGTTACCAACGGTTGTAAGAATTATATACTGGTATTGTATTCATATTGTCTTGACACAGGGTGAGTTGATAGGTGGCGAGTTTGGTCAAGTAGAACCTTTAGTAGTGTTTGGAGGTCTATCAGTACTCTCTGGTCTACTTCTACTTTTGCTGCCAGAAACACTGAACCAGAAACTGCCAGATACCATTCAAGAAGGAGAGGAATTAGGAAGGTACTGCCACACTGGTATAAATCTATCTTCGTATTGTATTGATGTATGTCGGATATGACCAAATGATGGGTAAACAAGTAAAAACAACACATTGGAATTAAGCTTAAAAATGTGGACAGAAATTCTGTTATTTGGCTGTTTTAGCATTCTATAAAATTCGTCTTGAAACTTTAGCCATCTGTACTTACTTGTATTAAAGAATATTCAGAAGACACGGTGTGTCATGAAAATCATGTGCTTTAGGAAATGAATTAAATGGCAATTTATCTCTTACATTTTTAATCCTTTGTGATTTCGTGTTTTTCTCTGAAATAATCGTTTGTCAAATTAAATGAAAATAATCTACATTGTTATAGGAAACCGAATCCACCGTTTGATATGGAACTAGAAGTGCAAGCGCCATTCATTGCAAAGGATAAAGGCAGCAAACCAACATGTAATGGAGAGTAACACAAACGCTTTATGCTTTATGTGTCAACAGCATTACAAATCAACCGCTCTGTTTTTCAGTTGCTCAGTGAATTTTTATTGCAGATGTTTAATTCCTTTCTTGAAAGATTCAATATTTTCATGGACAACTTTGACCCGTATTGGTTAATTAGACATATTGTAATGTGATATCCGTCGCCAAGACGTACGAAAGTATTTCATTCATTATACATTTTTATGCTCCCCGAAGCATATAGTCGCCACCTTGTTCGTCCGTCCGTCTGTCACACTTCTTGTCCGGAGGATTACTCAGAACGTATTCAAAGTACCAAGCTGTAACTTTATAAAATGATATAACTCATTGAAAGGAAGTGCAGTGAAAAGAAACCATAACTCTAGGTGGTCCCAGTTTTGAATTATCTCCCTTTTTTAAAACCATGTTCGGGGTATCACTTGAATACTATGTAAGAGATTGACTTGATACTTCACATATTGATAGAGGTCACTGACAGAGAGTACAATAACAACCATAACTATAGGTGGTCCCATATTTGAATTATCTCTCCTTTTTGTAAAACTTGTACGGGGCATAACTCGAACATTTTCTTCTTGGTAGTGTATATATTCGCTTTAAATTCATATGGTGACCCTAATAAAAGTCGGACAAGAATACTATCATGCTACTTTCAGACATTTATATGTTACATTACACACAACCTCTATCATGCTACTTTCAGACATTTATATGTTACATTACACACAGCCTCTTGTCACATAACTTCATCAAGTATCAAGTCTACTGCTTTATTAAATGGCTAGACGATTGATATTATGGGCAGAAAGTGTCAAGATGGGTAGACGGATAAATGGTAAAAGTGATCAGTTTGTCGCCTCAACGCAAACTTTTGTATGTGTGTTGTTTCCTTTGTGTTCTGTATTGAAAGATATGTATCTTGTTTTTCGAAAATGGACCTAGGTGTAACTAATGTTTTAATATGTCTTTTTAGAGTAGTATTAAATCCTAAATAATTGTATAAAACATAACCTCAGCTAAAGACACTTCATGGAAAGGCAAATAGTTTTCCTTTAATGTAAGACGATATTCTTAGAACATTTACATTTTCACAGCAACAGTCTCTGTTCAAATAACCGACAGGAATGCGAAAGAAGTCTAAGTGTTTCTTGTCTATATGCATTTATACTTCTTTCTCATTCATCCCTCGAAACACATTTTAGTTTTCCCTGTGGTTTATGCCAATGTGGGGTTGTACTGTATGATTAAAGAACACCCTTACTCTTAATTAAGATCCATTTGAATCAATAAAATTGTTGAGATAGTTCTTTATACATATAGTATGAAAATGAGCTTTATCTTTACATCGGGCGTCTATTTATCAAGTTTATACTACTATGTCTTTAATTCTATTTGTACCCCGCGAACAACGAAGTTATAAGGGGGATGTATACTGGTTTTAGGTTGTATGTCTGTCTGTCCGTCCGTCCGTCTGTCTGTAGACACAATCTTGTGCGCACCATATCTCCTCATCCCCTTGACACAACTTAATGAAACTTCACACAGATGATCAGTATCAACAGTAGTTGTGCATGGTGCATGTAAGGTTCTTTCAGATTCTTTTTTTGCAGAGTTACGGGACTTTGTTTTTTTGTTAATATACTATATACATAGAGTCTGCATATGCAATCTTGTGCGCACCTAATCTCATGAACCCTTGCACACAGTTTAATGAAACTTCACACAAGTGATCAGTACCAACCCTAGTTGTGAATTGTGCATGTTAGGTTCTTCCAGAAAACAAAACTGCACAGTTATGGGACTTTGTTTTTTTTTGTTAATATGCTATATACATAGAGTCTGCATATGCAATCATACACAATCTTGTGCGCACCATATCTCCTCATCCCCTTGACACAACTTAATGAAACTTCACACAGATGATCAGTATCAACAGTAGTTGTGCATGGTGCATGTAAGGTTCTTTCAGATTCTTTTTTTTGCAGAGTTACGGGACTTTGTTTTTTTGTTAATATACTATATACATAGAGTCTGCATATGCAATCTTGTGCGCGCCTAATCTCATGAACCCTTGCACTCAATTTAATGAAACTTCACACAAGTGATCAGTACCAACCCTAGTTGTGCATGGTGCATGCTACGTTCTTTTAGATAAATATTCTGCAGAGTTATGACACTTTGCTTTTTGTTACTAAACTATATACATAGAGTCTGCATATGCAATCTTGTGCACGCCTAATCTCCTGAAAGTGATCAGTACCAACCTTACATGGTGCATGTTTGGTTCTTTCAGAAAATATTCTGCAGAGTTATGGGTTTTAGATTTTTGTTACTATACTATTTACATTATGCAATAAATGTATGTTAATTTAAACTGTATTGTTACATAATTGTAAGGTATTAGTGAATGCTCTTTATCATAACTTATAACAAAAACAATGTCAGTGCGTAGGGTCTCGTCATAATTACTGGACCTCCGCGCTGTCGACATCGATGTTTATTTATAAAGCGTTAATATTTCCAGTGATATGATCTAATAGATTTTAGACTTTGATGGCATCTAGTTAAATAGACCAGTAGATTTGGGGTTATAGGTAAGAACAAAATTTAAAATTAAGGTTGGCCATGAATAAGATTACCTTTTATTAGATTATTAATATGCAATATAAACTGATTCCACCGATAATACATTAGCAACATTTTGAGCGTACCCGTTCAGGATTTAATGTTTACAAAAATTGTTACTTGTTAGCGTAATCAGCCTCGATATATACAAAAATCATTTGTTAATTAAACCGTTATCGATACTATGAAATACCGATCCTCAAATAAAAAAAAGGACCAAACAAGAAAACGATGGCATATTTTCAGCTTTACACGGTCTAGAATCAAAATTGATATCAATGTAACAGAGTGGTTTGTTAAACCAGTGCTCATGATGGTTTACAGTTTAAGCCCCTTGTCACTGATGTCCTTAAGTATAGCAAAAACATTAGCGTATCATTTCTTCGTATAGCCATCTCAATCAATCGAAGATACGAGGTAATGTTCTCAAGTTATTGAGCGCAAACCTGTTTCAAGGTTCAGGCCCATGTGATTGTGGACTAATGACTTACTGACCAAGAAAAGGATCATCTAAAACATAAGCGTAGTGTGACCATGAATTATATTCTGAGTATATGGGGTTACCGGTTCTAATGGAACTTATCAGTTCAGACTGTGACTAGACGTTAATAACTATATACCCCGAAATACATAGACGCAACTCTTCTTGCAATCATGCTTTACTAAGTCTGTCTGTGATTCTCAATGTCATTAAGTAGAACCCATTCAAGGTTCATGCCCCTGTGACCTTGACCTTTGACTTACTCAAACCAATTTGGGCATCTACTTTATAAGCCCAATCATGCTGCCAAGTTTGAATGTTCTTGGTCAAATGGTTCTGAAGCTATTGAGCGGAACCCGTTTTCAAGGTTTAGGCCACTGTGAGCTTTACCTTTGACCTATTGACTCCCAAAACAATAGCCTCATCTACTACGTACGCCCAATTATGCTTCAAAGTTTGAATATTCTGGGTCAAATAAATCTCAAGTTATCGGGCGGAAACCGTTCCCTCTTCCGTCAGACGGACGAACGAACCGTCCGGCGATCGACAGGTCCAAATCAGATATACCCCGAAAGGGCACAAGGATTTTTCTCTATATGCATACTGCCATATTCACAGTTAAAATCCCGTCACTAATATTAATTTGAGAAATAATTTAATTGTTCTCCAGAACGTTGCTGTTGATAGTATATTGAAATACATGGAAAAGGAAAGCTGGTTTAGAACATATATTTATGTAACAAATCATTTATGATAATAAATTCATAAATACGTTCCACATTAAGATTGTGATTCACGTTATATTTGAAAATGTGACATTATTAACTTTCCACTTGGTACAAAGAATATGGATTAGATTTTATATTTACTTATTTTCAATAGTTTTGCTTATTCAAAGTTGATCCAGGTACTAGGGTGAACAATAATATGTTTGATAATGAATTCCGATAATAATGAGTCGTATGTTATGTAGAATGCCTTTTTGTAAAGATATACATGTTTTACTCATCTACATCCATAAGCAATAATAAGGTATACGCCGATAGACTTTGTTGATTAACGTATAGTGAACAAAAAGTATTTGATACAGGAGGTTGTGGAATTTTGATGTTGATTTGAAACTTAATGAAAACACCTGATACAGCCATAGATATCCATGAAGTGCAGGTACCGCACTCAACCTTTTGACACCCGTAACAAAACAGTTGCTTTATTATATAGTAAAAGCGGATGATTTTTTTTATGCCAGATTTTAAGCTCATGATTTTGCATGCATAAAATTGCAGCCGTCCCTATGTATAAAAATGTTAAAGATGAAAAGAAAAAGGCTAGGGAGATCCAAAATATATCCTTCATAGATGACACTGTGTGTGTGTGTGTTCAGATTTAACGTCTTTTTTTAAACAATATTTCAGTTATATAAATGACGGTGTCTATTTGTATCAGTGATCAATGCCCAACTTTATAGTGCTGCCTCACTGGAATATTACGCCGTAGACATTATACCCTACCCAGTCACATTATACTGACACCGGGTTGACCTGTCCTAGCATTATCTTCTTAATGTTGAACGCCAATCGAGGAAGCTACGAATATAATTTTTACATCTTTGGTATGAAACGACCTGGGATTGAACCCACGACCTCCCGCACTTGAAGCGGGCGCTCTACCACTAGGCTACAGAGGAGGTAGCAAGAGGATAAATGTCCAAAAGAATAGCAAGAGTTGACGAACGCAGTCCCCTGTAGCAGCGTATACACGATTATAATATATCCACAAAATACTTAGCCAAAGTAATACATATATAGACAAAGAGGAAAAACAATACAAGTTAACGAACACAGTGTGGCATCTTGAAACAGTCAGTTACAAATACATCATTTGGGTGTTAAAACAGTTCAATGGTAAGCAGTAAATATCACGACAGCTCCAAAGTTACAGGAGAGTGTAGATAAAAGTTATACCCGCCAAAATGCACGACAGGTAAACGCAAATATGCTCGGGTAAAATACATGCAATGCAAACCCAAATAATTGCATTCGCTATAATATACTCTTAGTCTCTGCAGACAACAGAGCGTAATTAGAAACACCATTGCTGGATGCAACAGACCAGAAGACGTTTCAAAGTAGAACAGTCCAAGAATTGCCTATCCTCGAGTCATCCGCTCTTCATAAGGCATCTTTGCTTATACAAGCTGAAATGTATCAAACAGTGTGTGAAAGCTATCCATGAAATTGTTAATTAATATGTGGTGAATTAACGTTTTATGCTTAGCTTTCACATGTTGTTAATTAACTTACCAATACGATAAAAACTTACACAACAAACAGAAAGGAAGTATGAAAACAGTTGTCTATTCAAAGTCTATAATTAAATACCACTTAGGTATCTTTTTATATCTATGAGTTACTCCTGATGTCGCCCAATTAAAAATTAATAAAATCATTGTACATAATATATACTGTCTTAAGAACTGATTTACTTGTCACTTTGTACCACTTCGCCTCTTCATAACCTGCCTAGGGAAAATCACTTCCCAAATTAAGGTGAAACGAGATGATTCTCACGAAGTATAATGTCAGTTAGTGAAGGTCTGCGAGTATCATACAGACCAAATACGGCATTTATCTTCAGGTAATAAGGAGTTTGGGACGCAAACGTTTGTGATGTTTGAAATTTATTTTTACAATATCACAGCTCCCTGGAGGATGCTTATATGAGTTGAATAACATTACTCAATGTTGCACTATTACACAAAAGCAATATTATCGTGTTTATCACATTTCTCTTAATGTACGTGTCGGAAGCATAGGCTAGTGAATGAATTATGGAACTTGCAGTACAATGCCAATATCCTGTATGACCTCAGTATTATCTCAATCTTAAAAGTGCACCAAGACAAACATTTTATTAAATAGCTACGCTAATCCAATTGGCTAAATCGCATTACGTGATTGAGATGCCATTTTTTGACGCCTTTTCGCTTTTGGAATACTCAGGTTAATGTATTACTTGAGAACAAGTTATAACCAAAATAGAATCCAGACTTACTCTTTGACCCCTGACTACCATTACCTAACCTGAATAGTGCATAAAAGCCGTCGAACCTTTACCTGAAAACATGAAAAAACCCACAAAAACAAACAAACAAACAAAAACATACATTTCAATATAAGGCAAGTATACTGATTTAAAATATTGCCAACATAGTAATAATTAGACAGGGGTATTGTGGGTCTTACAGGCTTTAGAGCTTCATTGACAGCCAAGAACTGTTATCTGTTATCATGTAATTACAGAGATGACAGAAGGTCGGCCAGTTCGTGAGTACAAGGTATATCTGTCTTACTTCAGGAATTAACAAAGTGGATTGACCTCTTATAAATTAGGTTTTCTCAGTGCTTAGACGAATTAACTCTGATAATTGTGGAATTGAATACCTATTAGTACGACATCATAATATAGCGAATATATTGCTCTTTTATTGTTTATTTCTTTTTATTTCTTCTTTCGATGTCAAACAGTTGACCATTTTTTGTTTTTCTTTTTTAACTGTTGATTGCTGAATGTAACCTTTGCCTTGATTTATAGTCGTGATTAGTTTCAAAGCAAAAAATACCTGAATCATGAATCTGCCAAAGGTATGTTGCAATTAGGCCCTTTTCAACAACTAAGTAAAATGCCCTTTTCCACAACCAAGTGAATGAATATCCGTTTACTAAACGACAGACCTGCCATAGTTTCAACTAAAATACATTTCTGTCTCCCGTTTTGGTATCACAATCCAGGTTAAAGTGATATGAACCTAGTTTGCTGAACAAATTAAAACTTGTTTCACTTTATTCGGCCGAGTTTATAAATCAATCAATTTAAAAGAGTCTGATATTGACCGAGATGAAAGAAAAAAAAGTCAATTTTATCATCGTATAACTTCGACAAATTTGTGTAGAAGTACGGCGAATATTACATAAAAAATTATTTATCGAAATGCGGTTTTCACGTCAGCAGTGATGTTTCAAATACGTTATCTCATAAATCGAAACATCTTTCGCCCAACATAGGATATTTACTGATCTGAAAAACCGATCGACTAACTGACATTGACAATAACAAATTGAACTATAATATGTATTATAAAATCACCTTTGTCAGATATTTCTGTGTATGTTTATCATTGACAGTTTCGGAAACAATGTAATTTAACAACGGAAAACGCAAAGGATTTGTTAATGGATATTACCGTGAAATGTGAATATCCTTCATGACCTAGATACAATATCAGTGCAAAGCTGTTACAAATGTACTAAAGGGTGTGTAAAAAATTCGTTCCTATTTTCACCATAGGTTTTATTTTCAAATGAGGAGGCAAGTGCCGCTGTAATTTAAACATTTAAACAAGAACGCATGTCAGTTTTAGAACATTGAATAAAAAATATATTAATTTCCGAATAAAAACTGGATTCTTTGTCTATAAAACATATATATATTGAAATCACTCAATTTTGAAAAGGCAAATATTTTCACTGCCCCTATCCTCTGAATTATACAGTTTATATGTACTGGTCACTTAAATAAATTCATGGTTCTGGCTAAAGTAGCTTATATTAGTTACGAAATGGAAAAGCTAGCCTGTTAAATATTCAACAGCTTGATTTTATCCGAAATGGCATTATCCAAACTTGGCACTCCTTTTAAATGTGAAATCTAGCTTACTGTCTACATGCCAAATTGCATTTGATGACATTCTTGTATATTAAACAGGCTTTAAAGTAACAATGCAAGACGTCAACAAAATCCATTCGACACTATACAGTTTATTTGGGTAACAAAACGAATAGGAACGAATTTACTACACACCCTTTAGATTCAATAAATACTATAAGCTGATTGTAATGTCGCCTTTAATAAACGAGATCCACTCGTTTCATTCTTCTTAGCTTAATTTAAGTGTCGTTTGATACAGCAGAATTTATGAATAAATACCATTAATTTTTTTATTAACATAATTATTAATTCAAAAGTTATTAAAAATATTACATACATATACATTACTATGAATAGTAACAAAAAACGTCAAACGTTACGTCCACCGTCGACTGATGGACAAAGGCGCCGTGTGCCATAATCGTAATGGTAACTGGCACTATCTTGTTTTAATAATATTTGACAATAATCCTGGAATCCATTATGATACGTGTTTATTACTCTTATTTGTTGCTATAGTACTTGCAAAAAGAACTTAAACGAAAATACTGTCGTTGCTAAATATTATTTCAACTTCTTCTAGGAAAATTTCTGATAACTGTGGTTCGGAAGTAATGTAATGGACTTAGATAACTTATATCCAATAAGTACCCTGCTTTAGGGTGTCTAACATATGACTCTGCTGTGTTTCGGATTATCTTCTAGAGTAACTACAGACTGAAGCTTCTGCCCTGTTGCATTTATGATTTATCCGGCCTCAAATCCTGTTAAGTCAAAATTATCTTCAGTAATGATTAGATAACCGTTAAAATTTTGGAAATACGTGAAATCATTTTAGCCAGCGATGTTTATCATTTTCGCAGTGTTCAATGTTTATTTAGTTAAATGTCAAGACATGTATTTATCTTGCCTCCTACAAGTTTCTTGCATTTCTATTGGTCAATAGACGTCACGTGGAGACAGGATATATTCCATATCCTGCTAGTACATTTCAGATATGAATTTTGATTAAAACAAATGGCTGCCGCTTTGTTAATTTACAAATATTAGATTACAGCAAGTAAGTAAAGAGTAGTCGGCAAGATAAAATCGTTACACAGCTTGTCTCTCGCCTGATATGGATTTCCTCGACAGCGTATATCCCGTATCCTGTCACCAACAAGCAGTGTAACTAATAATATGATTTATTTGAGCAATAAAACGTTATTAATTTTCTGGCACGACAGTTTACAAAACGTGTTTTAGTAGTGTAGCAAAACAAAATTCAATCTGGTACGTCTGAAAAGTGCAATTTTGAAATTTACATAATATTGTGGTCACAAAGGACATTGGCATTGTCCGGAAGTTCCATTAAGAATTAACTGACGTTTTCTGTAACACATACACTTGTGTATCAGTCGCCTTGTAAAGTGAGCACAGGTCTCAATCAAAAATATGTTTTATAATTACGTTCAACACATTTAGTTTCTTATTTACATCACGTTCCTACTATTAAAGAGTAATATTCAATACAACTTGATTCCTTTAAGTAATAAATCTTAATTGTTACATACTAAAAGCAATAGACATGTTTATATATCCTTCATGAACAATGAGAGTGTACTCTTGTTAAAATACAAAATATCAGTAGTGGTATAAAGTAGTATTTATACATATCTAAATCTCTAAATCTAAGTACTAGAATCCTGTTCATATTTTGAATGTATAAATTTCAAATTTGTATTATGTAATTGTAAAGCGCAATAGAATATTTTATAATTTTTGCGCTATATAAATGGCATTATTTGTATTTGTATTTAATCTAAGCTGAATAATGTAATCGGTTCAATATCAAATGATTTTAAGACTTGGAGAGAATAATAAAAATGACGTAAGACATTTGGACCAATTTACAAGTGAAACATGTAAAACCATATGCTATTATCATTAAAATAGAAAAAAGTGGAAACTCCACAGGTCGCTCAACACGACAAAAACGAAAATGTTGCAGGCTCGGTTTGATTGAGCCTGTTCATGGACGGTAGTGGAAATGCATGCTACCGTCCACGCCCTCTAGCCCCGGGTTGAGCAGAACTCAACATTTACACATGCTACAAGTACAAAAATAATTTAGAGTCTTCCGCAGATGTGTTCATACGGCGGTGCACATGGAACCTTCAATGATACTCTTGCATGTAATTCCATGAGAAGCGGCGTATGGTCCCCAAATAAAATTTTATGGTTTTGCCCTAAACGAGAAAACAATTAGCAGAACTAAACAAGCTGGAATTTAGAAAGAGGATCTGAGGTTATGGAGCCTGCATATCACAGGAACTGCCAAAAGACAAAATTAAAAAGCAGGCACCATATCCATGGGGTGATTATACAATACCCAAAGCTATGAAAGCTGGAGTATTGGAACCACCCAGGCCGAAATGTTCGAGCTGAGAAACCAAACAGTACCAATAACACGAAAGTTGTCTTAGTACAGGTCATATAGTCATGCAAAAAAGTAAA
Organism: Mercenaria mercenaria; assembly: GCF_021730395.1. NCBI lineage: Eukaryota > Metazoa > Mollusca > Bivalvia > Venerida > Veneridae > Mercenaria > Mercenaria mercenaria. Next base: position 94,989,364 of record NC_069364.1, read on the forward strand.
ACATAAACCCCTTAAACAAACAAACATTAAGCCGCAAATTGAAACGCAATAGAACACAGGTCTCGAGCAGTAGTCTGTTGAAAATGTTTCAATGGATATAACTGTTGCGTTAACAGCGTAAGACCAAAATGATATTTCAAATTAAAAAAATTAAATGCAACATGAATCTTCTTAGGAAATCGTCAAAAGTTGTTTACACAAAATACGGACACGCTACTCTTGTTTAACAATATTCTTATTATATGAAACACACAGACACGCACGCGAACACACGCACGTACGCACAAACTATGTTGGTATAATGGCAGCAACTTAATCAAAGTTTATCTGAATAGTCAAATATTCTTACGAACAGAATGCAAAAATCACTAGTAAACTAATATGTAAGCCTTTAAAGCCGTAAACGTTATAAATGATAAGCTGAAAATAATGACCAGAGCTTTGGATTCCAAAGCACATTCATCGATTTATTTTGATCTATTCATAGAATACTACTTTATGGCAATGCTAACACATGAATGAAAACGGAATAGAATATGTACCTCGTCGCCTACGTCAATTTTTCTTATTCTTAGGAACAAAACCTTTAAGTTTAAACAATGCATAAGGCTGTATTAGTTCATAACCTGTTACCTTTTTTTTGCTCAGGAGACCCCGGCCTGCCTAAAGCAGAGGAACACCCTTCCAACTCTTTCCCTCATTGACGCAAAGTAGCACAAGTGAATGCCATTGGCGTTCAAATTACACTAAAAAACACAAACCAACGCCTTTTTCATTTTCCTATGTCAAATTTAGCCTCTTACTACGGACCTCATTTATTAACAAGGATATATTCAGAAAATTGTTAATAACGGAAAAAGTGCAATGTCAATATCCCGTGTGAACTCTTACATCAGTTGATTATTGAAAATAATACAAATTAAAACGAAGCTGTGCTTGTGAAAAATGTCCTAAATATTTTCTCCTTTTGTAGGCTTATATTCTGTTGGTATTGGATTAAGACTAGGTTTATTCACATTTTCGATAATAGGAAATTGTCAGGGAGTTGTAAATGGAAACTGCAGAGCCTTGCCATATTCCTTTGTGACCGCGATATTATGCCAGTTTCAAAATAATATTTAGAAGACATCAGTTTCTTTGTTTACCAGGTTTAAAAGTTGATAAATATCCCTTACGAAAATAAAATTAAAATATTAACATTAACGACAAACGATACGGGAAGTTAACACGCAAGAATGATGTTTTTCTTTGGATGTTCAGTTCGACTTTTATAATAAAAATGGTAAGCATGATGCGAATACACAACATAAATGAATTTAATAAACTCTCCGAGACTTTAGGTATTGATTCACTTCTCGCCGATAGTATTAAGTATCTACGAACTAAATAATACGTAAACATACCGACAGTATTTCATAAAGAGACCTCGAAATAGACGTTGTGTAAAGGTTGTCTCCAATTATTTCCACATTTAACAATAATTATTGATATAAAAACTCAACTGCAAATAGCGCTCTTTGCACGGTCCTAGTATATTTTAAAATGGAAACAGTATAAAAATATACATTTTACCTTGGATAATGATTATTTTACGCAACTGACGACTATATTCAATAAAGCAATGCGCGAAAGAAGCGCTTATGATTCACAGAGCATATATTTTATGATGCCATTTTTCGAATGAATATCGACTTCACTAATTTATCAGCTTTATGTATGTTTCTTTGAAAGGAAAACGTATGTCGTTCCTTTGTTCCCGGTGTCGCAGACCCTGGAGGCATAAAACGTTTGAAATGTCCATCCGTCCGTCCTTTTTGGTGTACTCAGTTCCTCCTACAGTTTTCATGAAATTCAAAAGACACTTGGTATACATCATTAATATCAAGTGGAAATGTAATTTGTGAATTTTATTCCTCCTACAGATTTCATCTGATTCCAATGAAACTTAATAGGCATCATCAAAATCAAGTGGACATGCGCATGCCTTCCTAACCTCCATTTCTGATTATTATTTGAGTTATGCCCCAGTTATAGAAATAGCAATAATAAAAAACTACAAATGTACCCTCTTACTCTGCTCCTCCTTCAGTTGTAGTCCAATACAAACGGAATTTGGTATATGTCATCTATATGAAGTGAGCATGAGCACATTCATTAGACAAATGCAAGGTTTCGGATCAATTTCAGCATTGAACATTTTTGTTGGTACTTTTTTGTCAAACCAGAAGACTTTTTCTTAAGTATATGTTAATCAATGGAGAGCGATGCCTTTAAGTGAAAATGCACAATGGCTTAAGAAAAGAGGATAGTCACTAATATATTTTCCAAATTAAAGCTACACAGATTAAAAAACTTTGGTGTGACAAGGAGCTATCCGCTATTGTTAATGTCACGCAGACTTTGATTGAAATAAAATTTTGTGAATATGTAATAAAAATTTCTTGCAAAAGTAACTCCTCATGAATGCTGTGTATTGTTTTCGTTAGAGTTGAGTTTAGTGTCATACCGACTCAATAAAAATCATACGTCGCTTAGCTTGATGTATTGAATCAAAAAGCATGCCTCTGAAGAACGCATAGGACAGCAAAATGATTTGTTTTTATTTACATGCACTATGTATTAACAGATTAAGTACAAAATGTTTACATAGAAATTTAGTTAATGTTGTCATAGTAAAAAACGGGGTTTCTTCAAAAGATTCTAGTAAACAAAGTTTTGACTACGAATTTAATGTTAAACTATCCCCTCAACATATATTCAAGGTAACAAAAATATCCACGAACAGAACAAAAAGTGTATCAATGATTTAAATTTGAAATTTGTTTACTCTTAAAATCGTCAGCTTCTTTCCGGTATAATATTCTGATTCTGCATTAGGATATTAAACGCAGTGACTGACATGTAATACCATCTGGATTCTAGAAATTATTTTGGTAGACTGTATGTCGAGCCGAGCGTGATTACTGATCCATCTGTCTTATTTTATATACTAATAAAATGGATTGACTTCTTATAAAGTGAATGATATCTAATACTACAAATGGAGCTAAATGAGAAAAATGGAAACCATTCAATGTAAAGAGATATGAAAATTTAGTCTCCAGAGTCATGGAAATAAACTTGTGGATAGATGTAATAGTGTATACATATTAGATATATTATCAGTTGTCAGTCTAACCAGTAATGTTGGCATCTTAAATGACTATGTATACCCAGTATGTACTGTCCGTGCCAAACCAAATGTCAGACATCAATACAAACCTTCAATGTGATAATATCTTTACAACGAAAGTGTTAAAATACTTCCTTTGAAAGTTTATCATTTCAAAGAAACAATCTATGACAAGGTAGGAATTTTAATTGTACTATTAAAGGATCTGTCTAGGACATCACAGCATATTCTAGGACGCAGTATACTCTAGGACACAGTATACTCTAGGACACAGTATATTCTAGGACACAGTGTACTCTAGGACACAGTATATTCTATGACACAGTATATTCTAGGACACAGTATACTCTAGGACACAGTATACTCTAGGACATAGTATACTCTAGGACACAGTATATTCTAGGACACAGTATACTCTAGGACACAGTATATTCTAGGACACAGCATATTCTAGGACACAGTATATTCTAGGACACAGTATATTCTATGAAACAGTACACTCTAGGACACAGTATATTCTATGAAACAGTACACTCTAGGACATAGTATATCCTAGGACACAGCATAATCTAGGACTTGAGAATTCATTCTGAACTTTGCTGTAACAAAATCAAGAATTACAATATTTTCTAATCTTGAAATACCAGCCCCGTTTCAAGAATTTTATGGATGTTAACGCGAGTTCAAATTTGAAAATATTAAATAGTTAACTAATTGTAGTTAATGGGAATGGGTTTACTATTTTGTAAAATATGTTTTTGCTAAAATAATATAATCTTAAAATGCCAGCCCTCTTTCAAACCTTTCAAGAATATTGAATTCTAAATTGAAAATATATTATGTTGACGTATAATAAATGGACAGTGGTAAACTGGAACAGAGTGTATTAAATTGAAATACTTAAGTCATGGCAGAATTGTAATCCTGTTGCTACTGTGCTGGTCTGAAATTCGTTTAATTTAATAAAAGCAGTAGAAATGATTTATGTTCTACTTGTATGGAATATCTATACCATAAGTGATAGTTTCATGTACTCCTAAACTCGAAATTATCTCGACGCTAATATTTACGTCTGTCCTTTGTCCATACAAATGAGAAACAATTGATTTAGTCCGTGTCTTTTTGCTTATTGCGGGATTACGTGGTAACGTTTTGACAAGTGAAGGATATTTAATTAAGTCAGTCTGAGAGTAAATCACGTTCAAAGACAAGTCAGGAAACTGAGCGGATAACCAAAACAATGCCATAGACATTAGCATTAACCAAATAAAAGTATTACACAGTTGTTACATGTAGTTTTCAGAAAATAGACAATGTTGTGAATTCTGTTTTTTTTCTACGTAAGTCAGTAAGTAGTGAAGACGATTATTAGTTTTCAATATAAGTCAATTTGCAAAGAATTGCGTTTTTCTTTTTTCCAGCAAGTATGAGTGTAAGCTTCTTCGTGTTGTTCTCTACAAGTCTATATTTCTAGTATAAACAGTTTGTATGTTTAATGTCTAATTATTATCACTTTTGTAGAGTTTTTCATCTGGTTTGATTACAATCTTTCATACCTGAATAGAAAATAAGGCATACAGACAGAAAGACAAAAATACTGATGTTATTGACGAAAACTATAGAGTCGACTAGCCACTAGACTGATGAATGATGAATAAAGACAAATTTTGTACTTTCTTTTAATCAATTTTATAGGAGCCAATTAAATATTTTCTTAGAGAAATGATGGTACGGCTATATCTGATAATTGGCAGAGATGCATACTAGTACCATTTATTACATTTGCACTATAATTAGAAATTATAATATATAACATATATAAAACATTCATAGCATACAGATAAATGTATATATGCACACATATAGTTATACAAACAACTGTAAATAGAAACTGTGTTTCGATGTGTTTAACATAAACACAAATAGCTTAGAACCTTTAAAAATAAATGCTGACTCTATCAAAATACATTAAACATATCAAGAAGTGATTACGACATAAATACATGTCAATGGATTGGGATAAACCCCGAATCCGAAACAAGCTTTACTCGATTTGGGAGTTTCAATACGATTCAGATACAATATACACTATGGATCATCTTGTACTTCAGACTTGCAAACAGGTTTGGCTTTTAGAACGTGGCTTTTCCTGTTCGATATTCTTCCTAGTTTTGATATGGTTTATTTTTGTCAACAGAGGTCTACTACATGTAGACTAATTTATCAAACAGTGTGTAGCAATATTTTTCGCAATATCGTTTTTTGGAAGGAAAGTTTGCACCAAGCATCGTATTTATATGGCAGTTGTTGGTGGTAGATTGGAAATAAAACTACGATTTCATAATCCTCTTTCTGATATATAACAATTATAAACAGCAAAATGGGACTGGAAAGTGTTTCCATTTTCAAACAGATCTGGGTAAACAAATGAAAACCTATGTGTCTGCTGAAGGTGGCACAGCTGGTTTAACAAGACTGTGCCTCTTGTTCGCTCCGCACTTAGCTAAATTAAATGTACATGATATTATTAGAAAATACTCATCGACCATAATAAATTTAGGAATAAATTATAAACTTTTTACTTCAGACATATGGAAAATGATATACCAGAAAAAGGATTATTCCAACATCGTTCTTTATCTACTAACATGGCAACTAATGATTATTTAAGTAATGATATTTTTAGACAGTAAAAGTCATGATAAGTCTGTACTAAAGAATTTACAAAATTACATATTACCCATAAAAATCATAGATAACCCCGTATTAAATTACACCATTGACGAGAAAAAGAAACGCCTCATTCAAACTCATTTTACAACATTTTGTTAAACGTGATTCAAAATTAAAAAAGAACAATTCCCATCGCAAATCTGATGATTTAAAAGAATTGATGGTTAATTAGACAGCATGTCATGGTAGCATTATGCAGAAGACTGGCCAGAGGAATTTCACTGACACAATCAGTAGCGCGTGTTTGGCCACCTCTACTGGCAACGAAAGCAGGAAGACGTCGCACCAGTTTCGTACCAGATACCGTGGGATTCTGGCCCGCTCCTAGTGGAGCGCTGCTATCAGTTCCTGGACGTTGGCAGGCTGCGATTGACGTTGATGTAACCGCCGTCCAAGGTAATCACAGGCGTGTCCAATCGGTTTGCAGTCCGGGGAGCACGCCGGCCAAGACAAAATGTCAATGTTGCTCGTCTGTAAAAGGTTTCTGGTTACACGTGCAACGTGAGGTCGAGCGTTGTTATGCTAAAAAACCAAGCCTTGACGTTGAGGGAATATAAGGACAACCACAGGATTTAATATCTGGTCGATATCACCCTGGCACACGAAGAGCTGGCTGCCCACAGGATTACTTCGCCCCCGCCATAAGGAATTTACTGCAATGTGCAATTTCTAGCGTAGCGTTCACGCCGTCGTCTGTATACATGGATACGTCCGTTTGAAACATGACTCATCACTAAACACCAAGTTCTACCAACGCCGACCGCGATGGTTGCTGGTCTAAATTACACGTTCGTGACGGTGACGTAGCGTAACAGCTAGACCGCGGTAGAGCCTGCGCCTGTAAAATTGCCGTTTTCTCAGCAGATTTCTCACTGTATGTCGACTTATAGGCCGTCCACGGTTACCTACCACTAAACGTGACGTGTATTCAGCCGTCACAAATCTGTCATGCAAATGGCGTTGACTTATGTAATTGTCCTGCTGTTCTGACGTTACACACGGGCCTATCGACAAGCGTTCCCGTGTCTCTGACACGTCGAACAAGATGCAGTATTGTCGAACGAGAGACGTTAAAATGTCTAGCGACTTGTTCTTGCGTTCGCCTACATTCGACCATAGCCTAAACTTGGGCGCCCTCTTAGCATTTTAACCTCGGCATTATCAAAAATTAATTATTTGTCAGAAAATCTCTGAAAATATGCTCGTATGTCGACAAACTCATGTACCTGTGTAAAATTTGCTCAATAAAGCCACAGTTGACACACACGGGCTGTTGAAGGAAATCATCAGCAGGTACATGAATTTAACAATGGTCTGAATAAAATCGTACGAGTTTCGGTTGGCTGTGTTTGTCGGTCAAAGTACATGTATATTTCTGACATTGCCCAATAAATTTAAACTATGTAACTAAAATAACGCCAACTTAAGAGTATAGCAGTTACTGCCTGGCTTGAAATGTGTCAACCATACAGTATTTTGTAATCAACAATGTCTATTACAGCACTTTCTCATTCATTTTGTTATCATCAAATCAGTGTGTTCATTTCGTCTAATGGAAAATTTAGTCTAACTCACTATTCAACTGCCAATATACTACATAGTTTATATCAATTGCATGGTGCATGTTTTTGCAGCCGATCTCCTGGTCAGTGATCGCAAATAATTATCTATCAATATAAAAATGTTAGTTTTTATTAACATATCATTTAACAAAGAACTTGGAAGATTATTTTTATTTTTTTAACTTACATTTATTTTACACTATGCCTTCGTATTAGTCCTACATTGATTAAGTAGTTGTTAAGTTTTTACTGGGTCGATGCCGGATAGGGTTAGGTGTGTTGTACTTAGCATTACCCTCTTGATCAATTTCGCTCAAACCGAGGCTGCTGTGTTATTGCTGTCCTGCATTCGATGCGTTAACCTTTAGCCTGCCGGCAGCAAGTAATGCTGCCTTTGCGACCAGTGCAGACCATCATCAGCCTGCACGTCTGTGCAAGCTTATCATAGTCTGCACTGTTCGCTATTCAGTCAGTAAATTTTCAGTGTAATTTCGAGTAATAAGTGGTATTGCCCAAACTGAATGATGGACCAGTCCATTTTAAAAAAAATATAGCAAGGTAAAGGTTAAAACGATCTTCTCGAAGATTGTATTAAAGATTCGATTGTGTCAAAAGTAGAGCATTTGCGAATTGTGCAGCTTTCAAACTCACGTTCTAATTTTCCTCTGATAAAAATTACGTTTTCTTTCTATTAATTCCGCACTCACTAAACGAAAAACATAATGACTGATAATGATTGATTAATGAATTTTAGCAACCTTGCACAAATGGCGAAATCATTTTGAAGAAGCATGTAATATGTGATTCTTTGAAATTTTGTTAATGTAAAATGTTTTTTTTTTTTATTTGTTGACTCAAAACCTGTGTCCTGATACTTATTAAATATGTTGAATATGTAAATTAAAAAGTTTCAGTCTATCAAATTTTAGTTCCTACCATTCAGCCTAAAAGGGAAAGTTGATGCAATAAATCAATTATTGACTCTTGAACCATTGAATATGATGAGAGATATTCACCAGAAGAATAGAAGAAGACACTGTTGACCGAGGAGATGATGTAATGTAATCTGCTAAATGGTATCCCGGAGGAAATTTCGCCGCAAATTTCTGTGCTTAACCTTTCGAGGGTAACTGTTTAGGCGGTAACGAGGTTCCTACCGAGTTACCGCCTAAACAGTTATCCGAGAGCCGGATATTTCCATCTGCACCTATAACCAGTGACAGAATCTTTTTCTTGCATACCGATTTCAAGAAATAATAATAAAAATAAAATCAATCCAACGGCTTTCTTTTTAGAACTATATCTTATGGCAGTGTATTAAACAAAGCGCGGGAAACCAACGTCCGTAAACAGGAAAGACGTCATGACATTTCAAAACAAATAACAATGTTTAGTTCCGGTTTTGTTTTATCAGTTGCAGCGTAACGTTATGAATTTATGATATTAAGATGACGTGTTTTGAATCGAGAAATATACTATCAGGAACAAAGAGGAACTGTCAAGGTATTGAATTTTTATTCCGTTTTTTTTATCATTAAATCAGAATTTTACTAGTATGATATGCATATACTAAACAAATACGAAAGAATAGAACGAACGAAAAATGATATAGTTCCTCTCCATAAATAAGAACAATATATGAGCCGTGCCATTGGAAAACCAACATAGTGGGTTTGCGACCAGCATGGATCCAGACCAGCCTGCGCATCCGCGCAGTCTGGTCAGGCTCCATGCTGTTCGCTTTTAAAGCCTATTGGAATTGGAGAAACTGTTAGCGAACAGCATGGATCCTGACCAGACTGCGCGGATGCGCAGGCTGGTCTGGATCCATGCTGGTCGCAAAGCCACTATGTTGGTTTTCCCATGGCACGGCTCATATTTACCTCTAATGAAGATTATTATTTCATTCAGTTAAAAGGTTAAAGATTTTGATGATATATTTCAATTGATACTAAAGTAAAAAAAAGATTTATCAATTTCTTTATATCACTATCCATTTTAATGAAAAGAGAACACCATCTTAATACAATCAATGCGCAATACTGTTGGAGGAAATTAAAAGATATTGAGAACAAGTAATCAATTTATCCGAATCTGCCCAACTACTAGCAACTCTAAGTGTGGTACTATACACTGAATATGTATGTATAGTAGAGTCCGTCAAAATCCGTCCTAAAGTCTGTTCCACCTATTGCGTTTACCTCGTTTCTGAATTATCAGTATCGGTAAAATCGTCCAAAAAACCATATTTATATACCATACATCAATATCTCTAGACCTTTTTTTCATTTTTTCAATAAAGTGTATTTTAAAGATATAATCTTGGATTTTTCTTTTTCCCCATAGACCGTAATGCTATATGACGTTACGCCGACTTTCCAATATGGCGGCGCCCGTAGCGCAATAAACTAGGGGTTAACTCAAAATTAAAACGCCCGAGTTAATATTTGAAAAGACTGTTTTTGTTATCATAATATGTTAATTCTTGGGGAAATTCAGGCCACCTCAACATGAAAATAAATAAATAAATAAGAAAATAGAAAGAAACAAGTACAAAAGAACAAGGACATTCTAAAAAGAAAAACAAATGTGCGTGCGAACGTCTCGATATTTTAGTAACACATGGGCATTTTCCTTATGTCATGTTTTCTGTCGTTGAAAGAAAATTATATATAACTTGACTTCAGTGGATGTGACCTAAATAGATATTACCTCTCGGAAGTATCTTTATGGATTTAATTAATAAAAGTGAGAACTAAACTTCGGAGTCCGTCAGGATATTCCCTTCACACGTAGCATTACTGAATTTGAACGGACAGGGCAAGGAAAAAAACTATTTAAACATAAAAGGGTTAGATGTCTACAACTCGAAATATTTGCGTTAAAATAAATTCATACATACAAAAACCATCGTGACCGTTTAGAATTACAAATATTGGGTTTTCCTAAATAATCTTGTTAATTTTTCCCTGTATTTTTAAGTTATATTTAGGACCCAGATCTAACAAAGAAATATCAGTTTATGTAAATGTTCCACTGAAACACCAAATTTTAAACTCTGACCAGTGAGTATTCGGAAAACATGCAGAAAAATAATAACTTAAAAAGATTTTTTTTTAAGACTCCATAATTATGTTGCATGTAAAATCCTTTAGTCACCACTGTGGATAAAAAATGTAGAACGGACAATAGCCTCTTTTTCAAAGGTAACAATTTAACGTTTTGTATTGTTATTATTAAAATAACATTTAATAGCAACATTGGATAATCATATCCATTTCGATCCGTATCTTGCACATGTTTGCCCTCAAAAACGGAGAGTATATGAGCTTGTAAGACTACGAGATGTACAGGGATATATTAAACATTGTTCCAGCTGGCAAATAATTTTTTGTCCGCCAGAATAAGTGAAAAGTCTTTTTGTGATTCAACTTGTCGTCCTTTTTGAAGTTTAACGCATAATCAAAATATTAATATTTCCACAAGAAAATTTCATAAACATATAGTCACCGTCGTACAGAAACGAAATTCATTCACGCTCAGAATCGCACATTTTCATTTGGTAAACTTACAGAATAATTCAAGATAACGTTCTATAATAAAATCAGAATCGTTTCTGTTGATAAAAAAAACATGACGGCAACATGAAACTTTATGCTGATGAACCGGTGAAGCGCAATAAAAACACGTGCACTTTTCCCCCCAAAATTAGGAACGGATAACATAAAACACATAACAAGTACATATACATAGAGATATTAATTCCCGGGAACTGCACGGCAAAAAGCCTGTATGATTATTTGACATACATTTTGCATGAGCAAAACTGTCCTTTTTAATCATCTTCAGTCCGATTTAGGCCCCCGACGTGCATGCTTTTATTTCGGTTTAGGTTTCGGCGTATATATGAAAACCTTCGTCAGCTATAAAGCATTCTATTTTTTTCAGATTCAGGTTTGGTATGCATAGTTATGTTAAATCTCTCTCTCTCAAAATTCATTACATTAGATCAGTATGTTTCTATAATCTTTGGACTATTTGCGTTGCATCAAATTCTTATGTAAATGCGCTCTCAAATGGACTTTTCTGTTACTTCTATGGAAAAACCTCTTGTTTTAATTAAAAGTGCGGGGAACGACGGGGAGTGGTGGAGGGGGGGGGGGGGGGGGGGGGGGGGGACAAACAAAATACGTGCTGTACACCATATTTGTAGGTGTCCTTCAGGTCCCGCTTCTCCTACGCCTATGTTACACTTTCTGCTTATCATTTTGGACATTCTATTATATTTTCTTCGATCGCGCGCCTCGTCACGTGCCAATTATGATACACGTGTGAGCACAGGCCGACAAAAAAAGAATTATTAATCGGTCTCCGTGGACTTTATCAACAAGACTTTGTGCCAGAGACAAAAATTTAATCTGTGCTCGTTTAATCCAGCAGAAAACTGAAGTGACGTAACACTTGCGACGACAGAAATGTACGATATATAAAAAATAATGAACAGGAACAAAAAGAAAATATCAAACCTTTGTTAAAAACCCTGACTGGCAGTTTTAAGAATAATGTAAGACTAAAGTAAAACTTTAACGGAAAAAAGTTTCAGCTCACATACCGTTAATTATTCATGAATGATCTGAAAATAGTATTTGAATGTTAGATCTGTTTCTGGACATCGTAGCTCGGACCCCGGTGGACAATAAAAGTTGATAAAATGATAGTTCGGGGATATATTTCATAATTGAAATCGGCGGTTATAAATAACAATATTCTACGCTCTATGACTTCTCTCTGAGTCAAATATAAATCTGACATAATAATTATAATAATAATGATGATAATAATAATTTAATAAACAGAGAGAATGTGTTCGCGATCCGATTTCGCTTTTAAAGAAATCTAAATTAGCAGCCTTCGATCAAGAGTAAGTCACAGGTTTAAAAAGAGATGCTTCATATAGACCTAAACAGCAAAATTATAATTAAAAAAAACAGATAGTTGATGAAATGATAAGCAATGAAGCATTTTTAAACATATATTTCAAAAAGTAAAGTTTAATTCTAGCGTAATGTACGTCAAGATGTCTATCTTCTATCGCTGATTGTGTATCTACACCTGTGTAATTCTTCCCTAGTGCGCCTCGAATAAATCTGCATATTGCCAGCAATACTACGTCATTTATCTTATACGTCATAAGTTTCTTTCGGAGAAAAAGAAGCATTACACAACCGGGACTCGATATGGCGAATATTGTGTTTTGAAAACTGAAAATTGTGAAAGAAATTGGATATGTGGCGGACTGTAAATACTTCAGTAAGGATGCTAAAATACAGGTTATCTTTGAACCATGCGTTTGGAAATGATGTTAAATTGAACAAGTCATCGTTTCAAGGGCATGGTGCGATTGATGCCTGAATTTCATCGGTGTGTAAAAGAGCTTGTTTGTTTACAACTGATTCACTGAGGATTGGATAGAGCTACAGAGGACTTGGAAGATTTTTGGAGGGTTTAAACTTTTAAAAGGTTAAAAGTGAGTCAATTTACATTTTTGTTAAATCTAAATAACATATTTTTAAACACAAACTTTCAGTTCACTCAATGTATTTACATGTAGGGAATTGTAAACGAAATGAGTTTTGAGTCGCTCCCGATAAAATTCACGTGAATTTTCCCGTTATACTTAAATTTAGAGAGCAAACTCCAATGGCGACAAGAAATTACAATGGGAGACTGCCGTTGAAAACATAAATTTGTCATTTATTTGGATATTTGGCAAAGCAGAAAAAAATCGTTAAATTTCTCGAGGGTGACTTTTTTTTAGTTTATTAAACCATGTTTACTTTGCCGGTAAGTGTCGTAGTTTTGTCATATGACACCAAAGTTGGGGTAAACCTTTGGAATGGAACAGACTTTAATGAACTGGCATTTCATTACGTACTTTTTTTTGTCCAAACTGTAGTTCAGTCTTTCTATGACTGCTTTTGAACCGACAATTTCAATATACATCTAATACAGCGGACTTCCCTTTTATTAATGAAAGTGAATTGCTTCCCTGAACTATCAATTTACCGTAACCTTACAGTTGATCAGGATGATCAGGATTCTACGACTAAGGTCTTCCTCCACCATCAAAGCTGGAAGGTCGCCATATGACCTACAATTGTGTCGGTGCGACGTTAAACCTAACAAATAAATTCGCTTAATTCATTTTCGGTATCTGCAATAGAAAATCCTCCGTGTCACAGTGTTTTTGTATAACCTACGTGCTTAAACATGCAGGATTTGTTTAAAACGTACTTTTTGATTCTCCAAAACTTGTTTAAGAGACATTCAAAGATGTGTACATACGGCGTTTTTCATTGAACCTTAAATTATACACTTGAAAAGCGGTGCACGGTCCCGAGTTGAAACAATGGACTGATAAGATTATATTGAGGGATTCGGCAAGCTGATCTTCGTCTGTAGTGTAGTAAACACACTAGAGTAAAGTTCCGTAAATGCCTTCCCTGGTGTTTGTAACATCTGTCTGAAAAACTAGTGTATATATATGACACACTTGTAATATGACATTACAAGTACTTGAACATGTGCAGATGTTGAGTCCTACTTAACCCTGGTCTAGAGTGCATGGACGGTTACGGTAGCTTGAATTCCCACTACCGTTCATGAACAGGCTCATAAAACCGAGCTTGCAACATTTTCTTTTTTGTGTTTTCAACTTGCGGAGTTTCTACGTTTTCTACTTTATTACAATGATCCAGTCTAACGTCTACAGCTTTACAGCTGAACCAGGCAATATTTGCAAGGTCGAAGATTATTGTACTGACCCAGTGGCTGGATGAATAGAAACTTTGTTAAGCTTCCACTCACAAAACAATAATAAGTCTTTTTTCGAATCATTAAAATGTATTCAAATCCCTAATGAAGTCGTTTGTGTATTCTTATAAAACAGATATGATATCAGACCCGGGTAATCCTGTTTGTACTGTCAGTTGTATGTACGGAGAGTTTGCAAAAGAAAAAAACTGAAAAAAGGTTGGGATCTTACATAGAGTAGAGCAAAAAGAAAACAAAACATATTTAAAAAAAAAGAAATAAAAAAGAAAAAGATCCATAAGGAAAATCCATGTTCCAAGAAAACAGTCCTCTCAAATCCGCCAAAGCCTACAGCAATGTATTAACAGATGTGTGTATTATCAATATATGAAATACATAGACGACGATAATCACAGAAAACGAAGACAAAACAAACACATTTGGCAACACTATGGACGTGTAAATTGATTAATGATGTATATCAAACAACTCTACTTGACCAAAGTCTTTGTTTTTAGCGGGACAGAATGTCTTAAACTAAATACATGAAAATATTGCTTGAAGGGGAAACTGGCTTTTTCTCTCTTACCGTTGTGACAATGGATACCATAAGGAATGATGTGTCAAGAATGATTAATATAATAACTTGAACTAAATAAGTACTAAATTTTGTTTCACAATCGACCTAATATGTATTGGTATAGACGTTGGGAAATTGAATTACACGAGTCAAAGTCGTTCCATATCGTGCTTTGTCATCTGGCGGTGCACCAACAGTAAGTAAGAAAAAAAAAATCAATATTATATCAGACATCAGAATGTTGTTACTGTTTCTCTGCATCACTTTTAAGAATTACAGCAAATAAGGCAATATTTAGTCTTTTTGTTGTGGGTCTACTTTGCAAATGCGTGGCTCTGAGGCTGTGTTTGTGGTGCTCTGTGCTTCCGAGGAATCTACCCTTACCTATTATCTTTTGAACATTTCTCATATGAAGGCAGTTACTGATCTGTATTATTACAAATTACTGTACAGATCCAAGGTATATCAAATAACTTTATATTCTTTTCTCAAATTTAAAATCAATGTTTTCATTTTGTATACTGGACATCTTGTACAATTCACGCTATCAAGCTGACAACAGTCCATACAATTTAGACCAAATGAAATATGTTTGCGTTGCAACAGAGCTTGGTCATTTACCGCAAACGGATAATTACTTATACAGAATGTGTTTTGTGTTCACAATAACATCTTATTTGAGTTTTGCATATCTAAAATGGATGTCGGAATATGGATTTATTTGAGTACACATTCACTTTATCAAGACCTGCTGATATTTTATTTATTATCTTAAAACATCTCTTGTGTAAAAGATAGCGTGTGGGGAGGGGGTTTCTTCATGTTTCCTTTGTACAGCTTGTATATCTCACGCGTTTAATTTGTAAAAAATGAATAGTATTCATTTCAACATCAATTTTATTAAAAAAACCCCCCACTTTATTAAGACCTGTTGATGTGTTGTCTGGAGAAAGAAATTCTTATAATACAAAACAAAATGTTTACCCTTACTTTCTATAAGTTTTAAGCGGGCGTAGAATTCTTATTTTGTTTGTTGTTGTGAAAATAAAGAAACTACGCACTAACTGCACTATGGTTACATATTACTTGAGTGTTTTTTCTAGTCCAGCAAATTACTTTATACTTTGCGATGTCTCCACAGAATGAATGGGAAGATACCATAATGTCTCCTCAAGTATGATCTTAATACAGCTTCAATTGATAGCACTTCATCTAAGCTTTTCAAATGCAAGGATATGGTTACAAAATAAAGCAGTAGTGATTCATCAAAAAAACGTTAATATGTCATGCACGATTGATGGGCTTTTACTCAAGCTGAATGGAAAAAGTCTTTTGTCAGAAAAAATATAGATGAAAACATTTTATACATATCGTTGAATGTATCAAAAGCACTGCCAGGGAACTAATATTATATTTAATTTTCCCCAAAAATAGTAACGCGTTTTACTACATACTTCGTTTAAAAAAAAAAGCTTCATTATGTAGGCAAAACAGGGTGCTTACACAAAAAAGAAAGGGTCAATACGGCATATTTAAGTTTCACAATTGGGTGCAAAAACACATTATACTTTACTCTGTCCGTTTGAACATGATCTTTCTTTTACTTTACTAATCGTATTTTCAACTGTAAGAACTATCGTGTTCAGTTTCATGAATTTTATATTAATAAATAAATTAATGGATTAATGGATTAATTAATTAATTGACTAAGTAAGTAAGTAAGTAAGTAAGTAAGTAACGACTTTATTTAATGAGACTACACACTGTGTGTTTTCATATACCTAAAAATAAGGCATGCTTTCTAAAATCTATTTAAAGATTTAAGTACATGAAATTATTTTGTGAACTTTCCGGTTGCTATTATATTTCTCTTGTTTTAAAACGAAATCGGAAGTTCCTTCATTGCTTTTGACACACTAATGTCCAGACAGAAATGTTTATGACCGTAATGTAATAACAGCAGTGGATGGTCATTTCTACGCATTATTATATATTCAGAAAGTCACATCATTTTCAGTAAGATACATACCTAGGTTTTCCTCTAGTGAATAATACTGATGATCTAACTGATATCATACCTGTAACTTAAAGTATCCAAGACTTTAAATCTCTCTCTCTCTATCTCTCTCTCTCTCTGTTTGAGTGTGTGTGTTTCATACTTCTTGTGAGTATACTTGGGGAATTTGATTCTTAACACAGTCATCAATAGTGGATCAAATGTAAATTATGCTGCAGAAGAAACCGTTTCCTTCTCATATTTAAGTAAAAACTGCAACTGAAAATGAAACTATATTTAAGTATCAATCACATTACGAAGACAAATTAAACGGTTTCTATAATTTCCTATCTGAAAAAGCAAACAAAAAACGTTGACAACATGAAAACGATATACATTGATAGTGAGGTAAAAAATACAAATAATTCGAAAAAAGGGACAATTGTTCAACAGTTTACTATTAAAATGTTTATAATGTAATTTAAGTTTAATTATACATGCTAAATAAGTAAATATATATATGGCGCTTTCATGTGAATACATGTCGAAGAAGGAAGTTTATTAATTTTTTTAATTTATTAATATTTTGATAAATTATGTTTATAAATGTCAGTAGAATAAACTTGGTTATAACCAAATTATACCAGAAATAAAACCAAAAAAACTACCTGTTTATATTGCTTGACTCCCGTAATCTCAGACAGGATGTTTGCGCGTCAGTGCCAGAAAAGAATATAAGAATATGCGATAGTGAGAAAAATGTGCGATAATAAAAAGAATTAAAGCATCATATGAAAACTGAGGAGATATGCTTCATCTAGATATAAGTCAACGACAGCTTACCAACATTAGGCAAGATGTGCATAACTCAACTGTTAACTTAACACATTGCTAACTTAACACCAGTTTATGAAAGGATATGTTCCAACGTCTGACAGAAAGACTGTAAACTAGTTAAGGGTGTTGTCAAACGACCTAAATTAAAGGAAAGGTTAAAATACTGTACGGTGCAGATATAATTCTATTTTAGAAATAAACAATTTAGCTAGTCAGTGGTTTCAACATCCAGACTGCAGTACCTGTGATCTTCCCCCGACACCAAAGTTTGAAAGTGACTTATGACTTTATAACTCAGCTGTATGAGTGTCTTGAAAACAGAAACAAATATATCTCATGAAAGAATCCTGATTATTTTTATACTGAAACGTAGTTTGAGGAATGAGAAGTATAAGCGTTTCATAATGCTTCTAGATACTATCAAATCGTTTATACATTTATTTTCCTAATGGTTTCATTTTACCTAAGGAAATTTCTGTTATTAAAGTGACAATATTCTGTATAATTCCAATCAAGAGAAATATGTCTGGTCATTTACCACGAATTGATTATAACAAAAAATTGTATTTACTAAACATATAGTTCGTATTTTCAAATTTCAAATCAAAAATAGAATCTGGAAAAGGTTATTATATATACATGTAAGTTGAAACTGTTTTACAAGATAGGTACTTTGAGACATGCAATAATGTCAAAGTAAGAGCTGATAACAAATCAACTTAAATGCCATCCTCTCTTAATCCAAGATTTTGATATCGTGTCAGGTTCAGGAAATCTAAAATTTTATAGATTTAAGTACATATATGCAAATTGCTTATATGTTTCCTTGTCTTAAGATGGTAACGGTTGTTGCTTCTCTTTTAAGATTGATACGAAAGTCCAGACATTTTTACAATTAAGTATGAAGTAATAACAGCTGACATTCTATTTCAAGCCATAAACAGATAAGAAATTATTCAGCAAAACGTAGTCATTTCAGTGAAATGAGCATTTGACGGAAACGTAATTACATTTGCTTGAAGTAGGCAATTTGATATGATGGTGGCAATTTTGGAGCGTTTACAAAACCTTTTCTACATTAGAATTTCACGCGTATTTATTCCCATGTTAGTTTAATAATAGACGTTTTAGACCTCAAGTGGTGTAGAAAATGTATGAAAGCAGTGTCCGGGTATTTCAAGCATGTATATTAAACGTTAAGAAGTTCAAAACTCGAAATTGAAATATATATATATATATATATATATATATATATATATATATATATATATATATATATATATATATATATATATATATTAAAAATTATGAAGTAACATTTCTGTTGAATAATGAAAGCAACTTTGAAAACTTATTTCGCGACGTCCTGGTAAATGTTGTGTTTGTACCATTATTGAGAACCTAACTTCATAACAATACATATCAAACATTAAAGGTTTGTGCATTGTATAAATACACAAAACGAATTTGTGTTTAAGCTATTAATGTTGGGACGGGTTTGACATTATCTATTTACATCACTGTAATGATGGCGATTCAACATCAGCTGCTTGGGGTTACATTTAACATATATCAAATGGAGCCAACCAATATTATTTGGAGATATTTATCCAGTGTGAAGAGTTTTACCTCGCGCATATTTTTCACATGGGAGTTGTTACTGCCACAACATTACCATATATTGCTGATATAGACAAGTGACAAATTTGATATAACGTGATTAGAAAATAAATAGTTTAATCATTAGCATTATTACTATTATCATTATTATTATTATCATTATTATTATTATTATACCAGATTTACACTAAAATTTTGCTTGTTTTGTGTTGCGTATTGTTGACATGCGTAACTTGGCATGTTAAAGTAACGGACTTGTAGGCTAATGACTAATTGAATTTACATTATTTCAATTAAAAACAAAGTTTATTAAGCAGTTCCAAACTAAAAAAAATATTTAATTCGGAATGCATAGACCAACAAACGCCGAAAGTTTCGGCGCAATAGTTTTACATGCAAAACTAATTTCTTTTTAAATGTGACACGAATGCCGCCAAGTCAGGGAGTAGACATGAATTCAAACTGCTTTGTCTTGTAATTTAGTAAAAAACATTTACCAATATCTTTACAGCACAGCTTAATCAGTCGGAAAAGCGTAAGTCGAATACAACATCTAAAAGCCAAATAAAACGGATTACATGCTACACACATTCTTGGTTTGCTGAAAACCATTATTGGAGACATTTTAGCATTTAGCCTGCTGGCGGTAATTGCTTTTGCCTTTGCGATTGTGCAGGCCGATCATGGTCTGCACTGTTCGTTATTCAGTCAGTACATTTTCAGTGAACACCCCTTTGAATAAGAAGTGGTATTGCCCAAATTAATGACGGACCAGTCCATTTTTGAAAATAAGCAGAGTAAAAGTTAAAAATGTTAAGCTTGAAATATATACTAGCATATAACCTAGTTCACATTTGACCTGCGATGCGTCTGAGGAGCCCGTAGACTGCCCGTATCCTCTTTTCCGTTCGGCCTCCATGCGGAGGCAAGAAGAGGCAGTGCGATTTTCGTACGGATTCACGGGGTCCGCTGCCTCTGCGATTTTGTTTGGGGAAAAGTTACTCTAATTTGAAAAAACCGTAAGCCCGTAGCCCGTAGACATGTCGCAGGTGGGATTGTACAATCCCCGCATGGACATCGTTAGGAACCGCGCGCTTATCTTGCAGTTATCGCACGAATTTACGTAGACATGATGCCCAAAAGAAATCGTACAGAGATTGTATACTCGTGGGACCTCCGCACGGCCCTCACACAGATGCCACAAGGATGCCGCTTGCTGCCAGTACATAAATCGTGAAATGGCTACAGATATTGAGCAATCATCGCGCGGCAACCCTATAGCGGCCGCACCATTACCGTGCGGGGGACTTGATACTGGCAAAACATTTTTCAGATGGTTATGGATATATTGTCTGTCTCCTGCATGTTTTTTATTATCCGTCTCTTCAGAGAAATGAAAGTACCACTAAGACTCAGAGTGGCATACATGTGATTGCAGTTGAGGCAGGTCAGGAAAAATGAGCAGGCAATGGTTACAACCCTGGTCGTCCTTGAGAAGCAGCAGCCCGACAGAGGCACAGGGACAGCACGGTGTGGGTGAAGCCCTGGCTGCACCGTCACCGTATCTTCTCCGCGCAGCCTCTGCACAGAAGCCGTACGGGCTTCGTACAATTTCCATGGGAATCGTGTGGAGACTGCACGGCAACTGCACTGAAATTGCACAATTCCGTATAATTTCCGCGCAGCGTCCGCACGGCCTTCCTCCGAGAGCCTGTACAAAAATGCCACGATGCTCGTATATAATGTGAACACATACGCCGTAGCCCGTAGCCAACCGCAAGGAAAATCGTAGACTAATTTATCGCACGGATCAAATGTGAATTAGGCGTTACAAATTAACCAGTGATAATTCACCGTTATGTCAAACGAAAACAATCATCCATTATATACTATGAAAGTAGGACGTTAGAAAGAAGTTCATTATCTCATTGCAATCAAATTGTCTTAGGTTAATACATGTGATTTAATAAATCTCATGATTTGAAACCGCAATAATATCTTACCATCAGTGTAATAATGACTGTGATTTTAGTTGCAATATTTATACTAATCTGTCTTAAGTCAAGTGTGAAGCGAGTTCTACAACTTATATTAATCACTTTCGAAGCTTCATTCCTGATGAAATCCATCGCCACAAGACTATGAGACAAAGAAAACCAGTTTCGCTTTTAATGCTGGACACCAAGGAAGAGAGCTACAGGTATCATTTTTTTTTATGTCTGATGCAGTCTCTGATGTATGACGCGGCTGTGGATTGAACCCGCGACCTCCTGCACTGGAAACGGACGCTATCGAGACAGTTAGAAGCGAGTTTAGTTGCAATAATGCAAATTCTATTTGAATTCCTCAGATTCTATTGTCGGACTTGTGTCCTTTGAACAAAACAGATATAGCTTAACTTGAAACAGTATACCCTGTATAGATCTCCACTGTCTGTTGTGTTAAGAATGATGACGGTATGTATATGATTAGATATTCGCAAATTCAATGTTCCTCGCTGTATTACTGGTATGACATGACATTACACCTAGATATACTCATTCGGAAATGGATGAGGTACTGTTGAATAAACACACATTAATGAACAGTTTCCATGTACTTACGCTACAGAGCTTTTTAATAAATCACCGATGACTATCAAAAGTTTTTACATTCGTTCACGTCCAAATTAATGCGTATTTCATTTGGTCTGATGGATTATCGAGTCTCACTTGTGATGTTAATATGGCAACGTCCCATGTAACTCAAATAGAACTTGTAGCACTCGGTCAGTAACCAATGTAATTAGATTGGGTTGTGAAAACATTTATAAAAGTAAAGGTAAGTAAGTGGATTGTTTCTTATAGTGCAACCCCTACTAAAAGGGCCAGCCAAATTGGCTTATGAGACACTTATATACATTAAACAGCGTTACTTCCCGATTTCCATTTTTAATGCCATGTACCAGGCAGGTAGGCAATCGGTAACCATTATTTAACTAGCTGGCGACTCACCAACCGGTCTCTCTTCAGTACTCTCTGACAGGGCTCGAACCTTCGACCTCCCGATTGCAGGGTAGGTGCCTTATCCATTAGGACACCACAGCTCGCAGCTATAATTAAACCTGTATACCGTGAAATCCACATGGAGTTGTTTCCAAACAAGGTCTGCCCACTTAGGTCGATAGGGAGAGCGCAGATCTATGATGTGGGGGGGGGGGGGGGGGGGTGAGGTCGATCACTGGGCGCGAGATGCATCTTCTTCGTACGCCGCCGCAGTTAATTATTCCCCTACCGGCGGAACACAAGAGGGGACTATAGGAATGCTCACCATCTGTCTGTTCGTAAATCTGGATCCTGAAATTACTCATATTCGGAACTCGGAATATTTAGACATGGATTTAAATTTCCAGCATGAAGTTAAAGCAAAAATTTTACAATCCGAATGAATCTTTATACTTTGATGCATTCTCTTTCTTTCTCTGCTTATCTCACTTTAAACTTATACACTCATTAGCCATGGGTGCTTGTTTCACTTCGTACCCCTTTATTGATAATGTTCTTATATACAGTTCTTTAACTAATCGCTAAGATTTATTATATTGCTTAAAGATAATATTTCAGACAAGATCATAAACACTGCCGTACTGTACCTACAACAATATGTTTCTGTAGGAGAAGGACTCTATTAGCTGTTGCTTTCGGCTCTGATCCTTTTCCAGGCATTATCTTATGTACCATGTATCATGAATTGTAAATATTGCAATTTTGTTTGAAATAAACTATGTTTAAACTAAGCAGAAATGTTGAGGAGGGAGGGAATGATACGGGACTGAGCAAACCCTTTCGTTATGTACGACGATTTGGAATTTTGGATAGATTTCGTCTCAGTAAAGCTAGTATTAGAGATGTTTTACTTTATAAAAAAACTTACACCAACGGCGACGCCGATGCTGACGCTAGGGCGAGTGCAAAAGCTCTATTTTTTATTCGAAAAGCCGAGCTTAAAATGTAACAGATTAAACTCTTCAACTTTAACTTTACTAAATTCGCTACGTTTGTACACGTTTCAAAATTTTCGTGCAAGCATAAATACATAAGTGCATGTAATTAATTATGATTACACGTAACGCAAAAATATGCAGTTGAACATATATAAAGATACGCACGTCTACATATATACGTCTCCTGTCAATGACGTGTGGATTTTGAAATTCATGCATTTGCCAGTGCAGTTTGAGTACCTATACTATTTATTTAAATTTACAAATGCATTCCTAATTACAAGTGCTTATTGCACGTGTTTTGTACATGAAAGGTGGAACATTTAGGAATAATAAAAACAATGACAATGAGCAAACATAGGAATGCTTGTAGTCTTACCTTGAATGAAATTCACCTTTTCCCAGCAAGTTTTTTTTATTCATTAGACGGGCGCTAGTGCGTTTGTGTCTTAATTTGTCTTTGTATTTTTCTATGATTTCTATGAGAATTTCTTTTTCGAAAGTAGTAAATCACCAAAGAAACACGTTTTTTTATATGTAAAATACAGCGAAACGGTCCGATGACTGTATCTACATGTTCATAGTGTATACCCAAGGCTTAGCTAATACATCGCAAATATTCCCGCCGAGTATCCGTTAGAAAACAAGGTTGAGTGATGGCTTAACTAATACTAGTTTAAGCCTTTCTTAGAGCTAGAGTTTAAAAACTGGCCAATAGAAAGATCATCTCTGTAAAAACATAAAACATTTCAGTAAAAGACATATAAAAACAGTATGTTAGTTTACGATATTACGGATTTCGTGTTTTCATGTAACAGAAAATAAATATATAAAGATAATTTTGTATCCTTTTGTTTGACTGCCTAGGTAGCCTATTGGTAGAGCGTCCGCTTCGAGTGCGGGAGGTGGTGGGTTCGATCCCCGGCCGCGTCATACCAAAGACGTAAACAATGGTACTAGTAGCTTCCTCGCTTGGCGCTCAGTATTAAAGCCCTGCTCCCGTCCTACCTTTTAACCTTGAATTGTAACTGAAAAAGCATGAAAATCCTGACTATGAACAGTAACGCCTGTCAAAATAGAGTCTATTTTATATATAATTCTATATGAAATACCTGTGGTTTTGCGAGCTACAGTGTGGCACGTGGCCGTTAACTGTTACCTATTGTAATCATGGGTTGCATACACACAAAAGAATTTGAATAGCAGCGGAGCAGGGCTTTAAGAGGATAGTGCTAGGACTGGTTAGCCCGGTGTCAGTATAATGTGACTGGGTGGGGTATCATGACAAGTGTCTACGGCGTGATATTCCAGTGAGGCAGTACTATAAAGCTGGGCATTGTGCTCACTGCTACAAGTAGACACCGTCGTTTATATCACTGAAAAAAATGTTGAAAAAGACCTTTTGTTTTGAAACTTTAAAGTCCACCATAAGGAGAAATATTTCGAAAAAAGAACATGTTAAGTAAGTTTCCTCCTTGATCAAAACGGGACTAATATAAAGATACAATGTATTCCTATTTGTTTGCATGCTCTTGTCTATATAGCGGTATTTTTATGTAACTTCTCATGCCTAGAGGTTTTCTCTTTAAAAACATGAAAAAGGTTGTAAACTAAGCAATACGGTATCTGACATATTTATAAATTTCGCGCGGTTTGAAAAAAAAACTTGATTACACAGGCATGTTAGTAAAACACGCACACACATTTGACTGATTACCAATTTTAACTGGACTTGATCCTTTCTGTTGCCAGACAGGTTTTACATAAAAAAGAGGAAAGAAGGAAACTGTTCAATTAATGAATCTATTGGTATCTGATAATCATAAAACTTTAGAACATGTCATTGAGTTATAAAAAATTGTTCTGATTCATTCTGTCTACTTTTTGTTAGTGTGAAAGTTTGTCAAAAAGCAAATCTAAAGTGCCATTCCTGTTTGCGCAAATTTTGCAGTAAATCATGAAATAAAATTTACCTGAGCTATAATGGTGACTGTTGTGCATGCTTTTCACGAAGAAAAACCGTGAGAAAAATGAAAGTCGCACTAAGGTCTAGCCAAGCCCACTGTACACACTCGTGGAAAGCATGCTTTTATTTTGTTTTTCAATTTTGGTTTTTCCTAGCTAAAATGGGCATGGTATTGCTTGTTTGTTATTTTCCCCTGATTTGTACATCTGTGGAATTCACGATGTATCTTTTATTTAGATAAATGTACCAATTCCGCTCCCCACCCATAACTTTTTACTATTTGCCAAAATTACAAATAAGACATTAAACACTCTTTTCCATAATCTGACTCTTATTGATCTTTTTCTTTCTCCTATCCTCAAACACACTAAAATATCTAACTGTTTTGTCCGAACTAATTCGTGATTATTCGTATTGTTCTTAAACCCCATGGTCGTATTTTCCTAAAACAGCTGGAATAAATAAAAGCTCTCTTCTGTTCTGTTCTGTACCAATATGTTATATTCTGTTCCCTTTCCTCATTGTTATGAAAGTTATCATTTCATATCCCTGGATAGAATTGTCAATTGTTGGTATTTGTAGCTCTGTAAATCAACAAAGTCGAGAACACCTACATATGTTATAATAAGTTGTCATATTTGGACAAACTTGATTTATTTGTCTCTAAAGTGAAATAATTATAAATTTTAGTGATTTTCACTATAATATGTTCAATGTAAGTTATGGTGATACTTTTAAAACAAAATTGGAAGCAAGAAGATATTCAGTTAGAATTAATATTTTTATATCAAATTGAAGATGAGACATTGATGTATAATGTCATATCTGCTAAAACATTCACAAATGTAAAGAAATATTTAATATTTATCCATTGAAAATAGTTTTTCTATAAAATCTATTGCTCAAAGTTTGTTCAATCGGGAAACCAATATTGATTATCGGGTTACTTTCAAGGGGAACAACCTACTATGATATGCCAGTTGAAATATAATATAAGCTGGGAGTGTTAACTGATCTATGCAACAATACTTTCGCCAAGGCTGTAGATTTTTCAGAAGTATTTTAATACATTCAACGAATATCATGGAATTGAGTATTTAGTTTATGAGATATGCGGAAGGATGTTCATGGTAAAATGTTTCCTATGATCAAGATTGCATCTCGAAATCACTTCTAAAATACGTAAAATATCAGAAACATAATATTTGAATGGGATAATAACACCGCTTTACAATTTGTGACATGTATATTTACATGTTTTTAATCAGCATGTCCCAGTTT
Source organism: Mercenaria mercenaria (assembly GCF_021730395.1). Classification (NCBI taxonomy): domain Eukaryota; kingdom Metazoa; phylum Mollusca; class Bivalvia; order Venerida; family Veneridae; genus Mercenaria; species Mercenaria mercenaria. The sequence goes on from NC_069364.1 coordinate 95,015,906, forward strand.
GTACCAAAAATGTTAAGAATATTCCAATGTCCTTCAAAAGATATATAACATTATGGTGTAAGTTATTACACAGCGAAATCTGTATGCCGCTACAGGCACCTAAATTGGAATAAACGTGTTTCATTATATTTTCCGGGATACTTAACATTACATTATATGCAAGAGTTATTTCTAAATGCATTCAGCGTCTTTCATCATTTTTAATGTAAAAGGGTTTTTAGAAGTTTATGATTGTGTAGTCCGAGCTTTTTGTATTATATTCTGACGCATAATAACTTTGAAATAACATTTTAGATGCATTTCGATGCATATTATGTATCACAGGTTTCTAAACTTTGATGTAATATTTCAAATAACAAGTCTCAAAATCCATTGAAATAAATCAATTACATGTATGTTACGCAAATCATTAACTTCTATGTAAGACTGGTAGTATGGAAGGCCAGTGCACCATGCTAATTGCTAAATGCTAAATGACAAACAGTTAATGCAAAATGGTATTTGCCAAATGCTAAATGTCAAATATGGACTGCCAAACGGTAATTGACAAACGATAAATGCAAATTGTTAATTGAGAAATGCCAAATGCTTATTGCTAAGTGCTTACTGAAAAAGAGCTGAATATATCAAAGTATGAATGCAACCGTTAAATAGTCATTGATCTTTGTTACATAACCTTGTCTCTATAAAAAACTTTTTTTCTAAACATTTTAAGAGTAAACCGCTTCGGGCCAATGTTCTTATGACTGGTAGAAAATGTTATTGTTTCAAGTCAGACTGGCAGAATATTATATGTCTAAAATAATTAAAAGTTACATTCATTAGGTTAAGAGATAGAAATCAATAACTCATAGAATTATAAAAGAATACGATTAGCATTTATCATTTAGCACTTAGCGTTAGCTATTTGGGCATTTAGCATTTGGGATTTAGCAATTAGTATATGACATAAAGCATCTTGTACGCAGCATTAAACATTAAGTAATTTCTTTAACTTTTGGAGCTTTTCAACTTTGACATTCGATTATTTGGAAATACAAAATGTTCTTTGAAAATAGCATACTATTCTATTGGCCTAGTGGGAGATTATGGTACTGAAATTGTGTCAGTCAATATTTTCCATTAAGCATTTAGTATTTTTTCGCATTTAGCATATGGCAATTTGCCGGCCTTCCATACCACCCTAGTCTTACAAGGTATATTAAAATAAAAACTCTTTAATAAATTTTATTTCTTTTACCGTATACCAAAATATTTTTAAAAAGCCCCTTTTCTCTGAAACCTCAAATCAAGTCAAGGAAAAGAGTTCAATTCCTACGCCCGAACTTTTTTCTTTAAAACTGCATTTAATTCGCAACAAAGACGAGTCATGTACGTTATTTAATTCAAACTTTTTCACTAATCAAAATGTCATTTTTAACAGAAAATAACTCACGTGTTTCTGTTTAAATACATTTCTCATTTATATGATTTGAAATATAATGTTTTCAAGTATCCTGTGTTATTTTAAGAGTTGGCAACCAGAGAAAACCAACCTACAAAACATATGCATTTATAGTTTGTGGAAAGGGATCAGCTATCCGATTAAATATGTACCAGTATTTCGATGGTTTCATTTGACTTAATTTGCATCAGATCCTCTGTGAATGTAAGGACTTTGAAGGAGATATGTTTCGTTTGATTTCGCACTGTATAGTACACATTTTCTGCATGTCTGTTAAATTTGACATATTCTAAGTAAGATTCGTCATTATGTAAATAAAAACTAATGCTAGTTATTTCATTGTGTTTATGCGTAATTCCTATTCTACCCCACCTTCGGAAGACTCTTGCAAAATATTTTGCAAAGGAAAATATATCTGACAATTATCACACGAGTTGTCCCAGAAGAATTTTACAGGTAAGAATATCTTACAAAAAAAAAAAAAAAAAAAGTAAGATGAGAACCCAAAGGTGCATAAAGCACAGCGGCAAACGCAGCCAGATCCACACATCGCAAGCAAACCGTCCATAACAAGAAACTATATTTGAAGGATATATTTGACAGAGTGCTTCAAAACCCCATAAAAACAACAAAGGAGGTGGTGGTGTTACGGGTGTGGATTGAAGACGTAAGAAGGGGGTGAGGAGGGATAACACAAATAATATGCAAGACAACATAAGAGGGGCATTGTTAAAGGTTTGCAATTTGTGCGATATCTTTGCGAAAAGCGTACATATTTCGACAAAACTACACTTTGTATACATGAATGAAAAGGGTAATCCTCTCCGAGTCGATTGATATACAAACTGCGCATGGGAATCATGATAATACGATTAAATAATGCCTTAAACAAGGCATGGGATTTAAGATATTTAGTATATATCTTATTAATTAACAAGCTATTATGTCGGTTGAAGACGTGAGAGCGTGTATCAAAATCAACAAATTACTTAAATATCCCCGAACAGAATCAAGGCAGACTAGGTTGTTAGTTGTGGAAAAACCGCCTTATTATATGCTGGCACAACGATTAAAGCAGGGTTGATCATCCCTTGAAGATAACCAAAGATAAGGACGTCCTTTTTCGGCTTTTAATGAAAAAGACATCAATTTCGTCAAAATATGCCCGATACACTGTGCAATAAATTCCAGATAGATGTGGAATAAGTTTTTTTTTTGTATTTTAAAGCGAAATCTCGGGCTTTGTAAGATATGTGCGTGCTGGGTACCCCCATTGTTATTCCAGGGTGAAACTGACAAACACTTAAAATTGTCCAAGATCTGCTACTCATATACCATTGGCGAATATTTGAAACAGTGACAGGTGATGAGACATGGGTTTTATTCTGCGAGCCTCGTAGAAAAGACGATTATTCTGGATTAATAATCATAAGAAAAGGTATTTTGACCAGGTTTGTTAAGCAGTCAGCAAGCGATTTCTGAAAAGAAGTCGTTCAAATGGTTTTAAATGTGTAACTCAGGCTGTCCTAAGTCCATTCAAGCGAAACCATTTTAACATACTGCTGATAGATTTAGAGCGTTGCATAAGGAGAGATTTTGAGCATCCGTTAATCTGTTTAGAATGAAAACTTGTTTAAAGATTTTTTTTCTATTTAATTTTGCCTTGGCGTCCGTTATTTCAGTAAAGCAGAACCATTAGATAGATCCTATCAAGATGCCATTGACCAGTTCAATGCCATTGGTTAGATTCAGTGTCAGTCAGACCAAGTTGTGGAAATGTATTCATATTATGTTAGCTCTGTCGCTTAAGTACTATCAAGCGAAACCCTTCGAACAAACGCCAGGATGCTGCATAACAACTTAATAAAATCTGTAAAAAGATCCCTTTGAAGCATAGAATGCAACCAAGCAGAATAACTGTATTATTGACTCCGTTTGATGGAGTCTGTTCATGAGAGGTAATGGAATTTGCAATACCTCTCACGCTCCCTAGCGCCTGCTTAAGCGGAATTCTATTACACAAATATTGAATGGACTCCATGATCCCAAGGGACCAGGAAATATAGGAACACTGAATCCAAGTACGTGGAGATTTTTTACAGCCGCCACACGGCACTTAAGGATTGCTGTTGTGGTAGTTAATAAAATCTGTAAAAAGATCCCTTGGAAGCATAGAATGCAACCAAGCAGAATAATAGCAGACTCGGTTTGATGGAGTCTGTTTATGAGAGATAATGAAATGTGCAACACCTTTAACGCTCCCCGCACCCCCCTCCCCCCACCCCAGCACCGGCTTAAGCGGAACTCTATTACACAAATATTGAACGGACCCCATCAGAAATTAGTTTGGTGAAGATTTATTAAACGATTCATGTGAAAAAGTTCTTTAAAGACTCCTTTTTTACTTCTAGCTCGTACCCTAAATATATAAACAGATCCACCCAACGATGCCATTGACCAGTTCAATGCCATTAGTTAAATTCAGTGGTTAGTCAGACCAAGTTGTGGAAATGTATTTATATTATGTTAGCTCTGTCGCTTAAGTACTATCAAGCGAAACCCTTCGAACAAACGCCAGGATACTGCTTACCAACTTAAGTTTGGTGAAGATTTATTAAACGGTTCATGAGAAAATGTTCTTTAAAGACTTTTTTCTACTTCTAGCTAGAACCCTACATATAGTCACATAGATCTTGAAAAAGGGACATGCCAGTTACTACAGACCGAGATTGATTGTATTTATTTTAGTGATTACAGGGAGTTGTTGACAGACGCAGGACCAGTTACTGGTACAGGTGAATATAAAATGAGACGACAAGATATCTAATTTTCTGTGCGATAAAATATACATTTGTAAGGTAACAATTTCTTTTCACATAAAAGCGGTAACCAAAAGTCAAACAATGACATTTGTGTTCCTTAGAAACTGAATGCCACAAATGGTATACAGAATTAGATGCCACTTCTATATTGTAGGTAAAGTGTAGAACTGGTTGTCTGAAAATTGAAAATCGACAATTCCTGGCCAGAAAATTAGTGCTTGTTGACTTACTTCATGTGGTATGAAGTTCTTGTATCTACATTTGTATTATTATTTATGTTAGTTTCTTCTTTCACTGAGGATTTTTCAGAAATGAAGTATATCACACAATTATCTTAATCATAAAGCAAAGATTTTATTTAATTCCACCGGTAAACCCTCTACATTGGTTCTCTGGTATAACACAACAGTTACATGATCCCCATGATATTCATTTCTCTCTTCATCTGACACAAAGCACATTGGCCGCAGCATGAAAGCACTAAGCAGTCATTAAAAAGTGTACCCTGAAAAATATAGAAATGGTAATTAGATAGGTAAGTAGAAAATGTCAGGTTTTCTTACAGGTGGATATCATTTGTCAACATGATAGCTCTGAATCCATTTAGAACAAGAGATCATCTACCGTTGTTACATAGCTAATTTGATGAATTCAACGACAGACACTGTGATTTTTTGATACATATATGAATTCTGATTTACAACAAACAATTTATAGTTCCTACTTGTATTCCACCAAGCGTCCGCAATTTTTGCCTAAGTGCTATCATGGCACCGGGGACACAACATGTTACACAACAATTCTCGCCCATACGACTGGCAATCTGGCTCTGTGCACAGGGTGTGCAGAATGCAATAAATAAACCTGAAAAAGGGGACAAACGTTATAGTGAGGTGAACAATTAAGTTTGCATAACAGAATATAGCATTCTTTCACCGGCTGTAAGTGCAGATGGGAATATCCGGCTCGAGGGTAACTGTTTAGGCGGTAACGGGGCTCTGCCGAATCATCTTACACCCTGGGGTGTAAGAGGGTGTTTTCCAGCACCGGTCAAATCACCGGAAAATCCAGTCTGGGGCCGTATTTATAAAGCATCTTAAGTATAAGTATAAGAAATTGATTATTTACTTAAGTATTAGTTAGGTAAGAAATTTATTTTACTTAAGTATATTTGTTATTCATTAAACAACTTAATAAGTAATTCTTGGCTTTTATTGTGGACGAAAACATTAACAACAAGAGCTGTCCGTAAGACAGCCAAGCTTGATTTTTCGAAATATTGTCCCACAAGCAGGAAAATATTACCCAAAAAGGTTAAATATCAAAAGAGTTTTAAGTTCAAAAGGGGGAATAATTTGACCAAAATGCATATCAGTTACGGGACTTGCTGCTATCAACTAGTTTTATAACCCCGAAGCCACATGTATAGTTTCAATTCAATATCTGCATTAGTTTTGGAGATAGAAACTTGCATGTAAAACTTTAACCAGAATTTTCGAAGTCCAAAACGGGGCATAATTTGCCCAAAATACATGCCAGAGTTATGGGACTTGATCCAGCGAGGTTAGTAATTGATCTAGAAAAAGAAAAAATAAGTTTCAAATCTGTTATTATGCGTTTTAGTAATAGCTGTATGTACTTGCATGCAAAACTTTAACCAGAATTTGCAAATTCCAAAAGGGGACATAATTTGGCCAAAATGAAGGTCAGAGTTATGGGACTTGCTGATATCAACTAGTTTTATAACCCGAAGACACATGTGAAGTTTCAAATCAATATCTGCATTAGTTTTGGAGATAATAACTTGCATGTAAAACTTTAACCAAAATTTTCTAAGTCTAAAAGGGGGCATAATTTGCTTAAAAAACATGTCAGAGTAATGGGACTTAACCCAGTGAGGTTGGTAATTGATCTAGAAAAAGAAAAAATAAGTTTCAAATCTATATGCCTTTTAGAAATAGCTGTATGTACTTGCACGCAAAACTTTAACCAGAATTTTCTAAGTCCAAAAGGGGGCATAATTTGGCCAAAATGAAGGTCAGAGTTAAGGGACTTGCTGCTATCAACTAGATTTATAACCCCGAAGACACATGTGAAGTTTCAAATCAATATCTGCATTAGTTTTGGAGATAGTAACTTGCATGTAAAACTTTAACCAAAATTTTCTAAGTCTAAAAGGGGGCATAATTTGCTCAAAAAACATGTCAGAGTTATGGGACTTGACCCAGTGAGGTTGGTAATTGATCTAGAAAAAGAAAAAATAAGTTTCAAATCTATATGCCTTTTAGAAATAGCTGTATGTACTTGCACGCAAAACTTTAACCAGAATTTTCTAAGTCCAAAAGGGGGCATAATTTGGCCAAAATGAAGGTCAGAGTTATGGGACTTGCTGCTATCAACTAGATTTATAACCCCGAAGACACACGTGAAGTTTCAAATCAATATCTGCATTAGTTTTGGAGATAATAACTTGCATGTAAAACTTTAACCAAAATTTTCTAAGTCTAAAATGGGGCATAATTTGCTCAAAATACATGTCAGAGTTATGGGACTTGACCCAGAGTGGTTGGTAATTGATCTAGAAAAAGAAAAAATAAGTTTCAAATCTGTTATTATGCGTTTTAGTAATAGCTGTATGTACTTGCATGCAAAACTTTAACCAGAATTTGCAAATTCCAAAAGGGGACATAATTTGGCCAAAATGAAGGTCAGAGTTATGGGACTTGCTGATATCAACTAGTTTTATAACCCGAAGACACATGTGAAGTTTCAAATCAATATCTGCATTAGTTTTGGAGATAATAACTTGCATGTAAAACTTTAACCAAAATTTTCTAAGTCTAAAAGGGGGCATAATTTGCTTAAAAAACATGTCAGAGTAATGGGACTTAACCCAGTGCGGTTGGTAATTGATCTAGAAAAAGAAAAAATAAGTTTCAAATCTATATGCCTTTTAGAAATAGCTGTATGTACTTGCACGCAAAACTTTAACCAGAATTTTCTAAGTCCAAAAGGGGGCATAATTTGGCCAAAATGAAGGTCAGAGTTATGGGACTTGCTGCTATCAACTAGATTTATAACCCCGAAGACACATGTGAAGTTTCAAATCAATATCTGCATTAGTTTTGGAGATAGTAACTTGCATGTAAAACTTTAACCAAAATTTTCTAAGTCTAAAAGGGGGCATAATTTGCTCAAAAAACATGTCAAAGTTATGGGACTTGACCCAGTGAGGTTGGTAATTGATCTAGAAAAAGAAAAAATAAGTTTCAAATCTATATGCCTTTTAGAAATAGCTGTATGTACTTGCACGCAAAACTTTAACCAGAATTTTCTAAGTCCAAAAGGGGGCATAATTTGGCCAAAATGAAGGTCAGAGTTATGGGACTTGCTTCTATCAACTAGATTTATAACCCCGAAGACACACGTGAAGTTTCAAATCAATATCTGCATTAGTTTTGGAGATAATAACTTGCATGTAAAACTTTAACCAAAATTTTCTAAGTCTAAAAGGGGGCATAATTTGCTCAAAATACATGTCAGAGTTATGGGACTTGACCCAGAGTGGTTGGTAATTGACCTAGAAAAAGAAAAAATAAGTTTCAAAGCTATATGCCTTTAATTGATGGCTGTATGTACTTGCATGCAAAAACTTAACCAAGGTGTGACGCGGACGCCGACGTCGATACCGACGCCGACGCCAGGGTGAGTAGAATAGCTAGACTATTCTTCGAATAGTCGAGCTAAAAACAACATTAACTTCAGACAGATACAACATGCACAATTATGTTTAAAGTGCTTTTATCTGAAAAACAACACTTTAATCGTACTCACGACGCCATTTTGTTTTCTGACTTAAGTCATTTCTTACGTATCTTAAGTTTAAGCTGTTTTATGAATAGGACTTAAGTTTTTTACTTAGATTTAAGCTGAAATCACCACAAACTTAAGTAAAATCTTCAACTTAAGTCAAAACTTATACTTAAGATGCTTTATGAATACGGCCCCAGGTATGCAAGAATAAGAGAAAATACATGAAAGGCTTAAAATTAGGCCAACTGTCTTTAACTGACATAAGTATCAAGATATTAGAAAACTTCAGTTTTTGAAGCCGATTAAAACTAAACGATTCTACGAAATACACATACGTCTGTATTTGTCATTTTACTCACAAGAATGACAAAAGACCGAAAATCAGTTTAAATTTCATTTTGTAAAAACACTTTCAAAACATATAGTGTTCTTGATTTAATTTGTTCTTACAGTATCCACCACCTTTTACAGTAAAGTCGTATTTATTCATTTCTTGAATATTCAATGTCTTTGTGTTCTTTTTTCTCACCAAGTGATTTGTCGTTAAATAAATCATTGTTTGGAGTTCAGATGCGAAGGAATTATATCACGAGGGCGCAGCCCTCGTGATATAATAATAGGCCTACGCATCTGAACGACAAACAATGATTTCTTCAAGAGTAAATCACTAAATGAGATATATTATTTCGATTCTAACACGTTACCAATGATTTTTAAGTACATCCTTGACGACATTCATTAAATATTTGCCCGTTTTCAATCGGTTTCCTTTCCAGCGCGCCGCTATGCCGTTTGACGCCATGACGTAATAATTGTGACGTCAGAACAGTGATTTGTTGTATGATAATTCACTGTTTTCTGCCTTCTTTGTTTAACAGGAAAATGAATCGGATCGTGTTAGAATTTGTAATATTCGCAACACAGATGAACAGACGCTCTAACAATCACTTACAGTTGGATATGTCCTCGAAACAGTCAAAGAGACCAGACGACCAGGCTCTGTTACCAGCCAAAGGAATAAGAAGCTTCCCCTGGTCGGTACCAAACCCTGGTTGAACCGTTATCACAGTTCCTTGCTGGAACTCGACGGGCTGTGCTTGCACTGTTACCACATGTCCTTGTTGGTGCCCAACAGGCGGTGTTAATTGGTAAGCAGGTTGTGCCTGCTGGTACTCATCCGGTTGTGAGTCAACGATCGGTTGTTTATCATCCATTGTAGGGACAACTCTGTTTAAAGAAAGAGAAATATCACTATGAGTCAGTTGGTTTAAACGTTATACATTTAAATGAACCCGTCATTGTATTTTGTAACCGATTTTTTATAACTTCAGTGTATAGCAAAACACTGCAAACGTTAGATGAATATTTAAGTATGTTAACTTACGAAACAGAAAGTAAATTAAAAAAATAATAGATAAACCAGACAGTATTAATTGCAAAGATTGAAAAAAGTAGGAACGGTTTGTATTTTTAAGCCAACGCTATTTAAACATGTACTTTCTCCAAGTCACAGCGCTTAACTTATTAGTGGCTGTTGGTGTGGAGCCCAAATACGGGTCGTGGCCTAAAGGCGTGATAAGCTGATCGTGGAACAACGTTAATGTCAATTTCACACAAAGAAATATTCTGCTAAACTACTTGATATGATGGTATATTTCTGGCAAAACAACAACAACAAAAATAACAGAATTTGATTTCAATCTGGGTCTTACGGCGCACCAACATAGTATATGCTACATGCGCAAACACAGGACTATAAGAAATTAAAATGTATGGAATCAAAACTTTTATATCTACCAGAATCACAAAGGTACAAAGACACTATTAGTCCCCTCCTACGACCATGAAAAGTAACACAGTGGTTCCACTTCTTTTCATAAACAAATTGGCATAGCAAGAAATGGGAATTAAAAATATAAAAAAAATATAAAAACAAAAACAAGGCGGAATATCCATTAAAGAAAATTCCTATAGTTTTTTTCCTTTCACAGTTTTTATTTTAAATTTACATATATGATAGGAATTTTGTGCTGAAAACAATTAACAAATAAAAACAATAGGTCACTAGGCTTGTTTTTGTGAAAAATTGTTTTGAACACACCCACTGTTGTTGAAACTGCCAGCGATTTTTCAACATTTTCATAATTTTCTGCTTTTTTATAAATACCAACCAAAATATACATCAAGACAGCACAATAAGGTTTCTTTTTCTTTTTACAGATTTTATCATATACTTATTTGATATCATAGTCATATTTGCAATACTCTATCCTTACAATAATTGGTACAAATGAAAAAAAAAATGTTTCATATTTACTTTTGTGAACTTTTTTCAATGAAAAGTACCCATAGTGAAGAATAATTTTTTTTTTAATTTTGAAAAAACTCTTTCATAGATTTTTCCCCTGTTTTTTCTTGTGTATAGATAATTGTATTGTGGGCATAAAAATGGCTAAAATATATTGGTCACCAGGCTAAATTTTATGTTGAGACCGCTAGAATACAACACCTGTTCGGACGGAAAGTGGTGCGAACCTGGCCAAATTGATTACATGTATGTGTGTTAGAAGTTCAAAAAATTAAAAATTCATAATTCTTTCTATAATTGAATACTAAATAATCTCATATGGAGAAAATTTTGTTAATCTCCATATGGGGTTTAAAGAAATCTCTCACTATGTCCTCTCTTTCTGTTTTCATTCTCAACCTGAACTATCTCTTTGTCTTTTTGGTTGCTTAGGGACACGGGTTACCCCACCCTTACACTGCTTTCATACTGCTATAACATAATGTCGATTGACATACAATTATACAGGGTGACCGTGGGATTGTTCTGTTCAGTTCAGCATAAAATGAAAGGAACCAAACGATTCGATAGCTTTGAACTCGTATCCTGGATGGCAATGATTCTTCTCCTTGGAGGTGATATACATACAAATCCTGGCCCTAGCCCCGAAAGGCCTACTTCTTCTTCTGACTCCTCATTCACAATGATAAATGACTTTTCGAAAACTTTGTCCTTTGTCCACTATAATGTCCAAAGCTTTCTGAGAAAAAAGGACATCATAGAAGGTGAGCTGGATCTCTTTGACATCATATCTCTCACGGAAACCTGGCTAGCAGCTACTACAGACTCTGACGCTCTACTGTTTCAAAACTACTCGCCTCCCTTTCGTAAAGATAGGGGTACTGATAATCATGGTGGTATCCTCGTCTATGTGAACAATCAAATACCGGCCATAAGGAGACCTGATTTGGAAGTACATGGAATTGAAAGTATATGGATTGAACTTCAATTTAAAACGAAAAAACTTCTCTATGGAACTTTCTATCGTCCTCCAAATTCTGCTCCATATGTTCTTACTCAAATAGAAAACTCTATTGGACTCGCATTTGATACCAACATTTCAGACATAGTTGTGGCCGGTGATTTCAATCTCGACATGCTTAAACCTCTCACTTCAGCAAAGGTATTAAATATAACCTCACAGTATAACATGTCTGAAACAATACAAGAACCCACACATTTCACTGAAACATCAAACTCACTCATAGATCTGTTCCTTGTCTCTTCTTCATGCAAGGTGGCCCTTACCGGTGTTGGAGAACCTTTTTTGGACCAGAACACGAGGTATCACTGTCCAATTTTCTGTTGCATTGATCTTACGAAACCACACCTTAGAACATATAAGAGAATGATTTGGCAGTTTAACCGCGGAGATTACAATGGCCTCAGACGTGAAACTGCCTGCTTTCCCTGGGAAACCCTTCAACACGACAACATTGACACATACGCTAGCAACATTACAGATACAATCAACAAAATAACTAAAGAACATATTCCTAATAAAATAGTCACAATAAGACAGTCATCACCACCATGGTTCCACAACGAGATAAGAAAACAAATCAGAAAACGCAAAAGAGCATACGACAAAGCAAAAAAATCAAATAACCCACACCACTGGCAAACATACAACCAAATCAGAAATAAAACAACAACTCTACTAAGAAACGCCAAACATAACTTAACTGTGAAACTCGCAGACAAACTAAAAACAGAGGGTTTAACTCCAACAGACTTCTGGAAAACACTCAAACAGTTTAGATTAAAAACAACAAAAAACACTGGCATACAAATACTTAATGACATGGGACATATGTAACTTCAGACACAGACAAAACAAATTTATTGAACAACTTCTTTCACTCGCAGACAGAACTTAATGATAACAATAAACCCCTTCCAAACGCAAATAGAAATATAGACACACCACAGGTAAACAACATTGAAATAACACCACAAGAAGTAGCATCAGTACTAAAATCACTACCTACTGGTAAGGCATCGGGTTCAGACTCAATAAACAACAGAATATTAAAAGAACGTTCGCAAGAACTAGCACATCCTCTCAGTCATCTCTTCAACAAATCATTACAAACTGGAAAAGTACCTTCCCAGTGGAAACTAGCACACGTCTGTGCAGTCTTCAAGAAAAACGACCCTACCATAGTTTCAAACTACAGACCAATTTCTCTTCTAAGCACTATCAGTAAAACTCTTGAACGAATTATACACAAACATGTTTTCAACTTTTATATTGCAAACAACACTATTACATCTCTTCAAACTGGCTTTGTTCCCAATGATTCCACTACAAATCAGCTCATCTCCATCTATGATACATTTTGTCAGGCTCTAGATGAAGGAAAGGAGGTACGCGCAGTCTTCTGTGACATCTCTAAAGCCTTTGACCGCGTCTGGCATCGCGGTCTCCTTCATAAATTGGAAGCCACAGGTATATCTGGCCCCTTATTGAATTGGTTCTTAGATTATCTCTCTGGGAGAAAGCAAAGAGTGGTCCTCTCTGGTGTCTTTTCTGATACTCTACCTGTAAACGCTGGTGTCCCTCAAGGTTCGATTCTTGGTCCTCTACTCTTCCTTGTATATATCAATGACATTGTCCATGATATTAACTCTACTATCCGCCTCTTTGCAGACGATACCAGTCTTTACATCATCGTTGACAACCCATATAACTCTGCAGTCACATAAACTCTGATCTTGACAAAATTTCCAACTGGGCGAGTACCCGGCTTGTAGATTTCAACCCGTCTAAAACAGAATCTCTATTACTATCTCGTAAAGCTAACAAACCTTTTCATCCACCACTTACCATGAATGACATTCCAATTCAAGTGGTACAATCTTATAAACACCTTGGTGTCACTTTTGCGAACGATGGATCCTGGCAAGAGCATATCGAAAACATCAAGATAAAGGCATGGCAAAGGGTAAACATCATGAGAAGCTTTAAATTTGTTCTGGTTGAAAATCACTGGTAACAATCTATACTGCTTTCATTAGACCCCTTCTCGAGTACTCAAATGTTTTCTGGGACAACATAACTACCCAGGATGAATTCGAGCAAGAAAAGATACAACTGGAAGCCCTTCGAATCATATCAGGGACAACCAAATTAGTCTCCATCCACAATCTGTACAAAGAGACTTGCTTCCAACCTTTAAAAGAACGAAGAAGGAAACAAAGGCTGACTCTTTTCTATAAAATGACAAACAATCTCACTCCATCTTATCTATCGTTATTAGTACCTAATCTCGTTGGGAACACGACTGCTTACAACCTTAGAAATGCTCAGGACCTTAGACCTATACATTGTAACACACAACTCTATTCTAATTCATTTTTGCCTCAAACAATATCTGACTGGAACCAATTATCCAGTGAACATAGAGAAGCTTCCAGTCTCAATAGCTTTAAAGGTAAACTTAATACGGATGTCAAAAAGGTACCATGTCATTACTACTTGGGTGATCGAAAATCCCAAATTCTCCATACCAGATTAAGGACACACTTTAGCTCATTAAATGAGCACCTCTTTTCAAAAAACAATATGGACAGCTCTCTTTGTCTATGCGGGAAGGTTGAAACGACGCACCATTACTTTCTCAAATGCCCTCGATACCACAGGCAGCGAACACAGTTACAAGATAAAATTAGTCCTATCACAAATATTACATTACCACTCCTCCTATTTGGTGATGCAAATAGTCCCCAAATCAACACATCTGTCTTCACTCAAGTTCAAGAATACATACATCAAACCAGGAGATTCATTTAAGACCTACATACACCAAGCCTAGAAATCCCACAAGTAACCCTATCCCAAAAGCAACCAAACATCCTCTCTCTCTCTCTCTCTCTCTCTCTCTCTCTTTGTTCATATAATTTTAACATTCATCGGCTATTTCCTAATAGTCCTAACGCATTACATTTAGAAGTACCACTTTTTCTATTTCATGTCGACAATCGACTAGTATATAGTTAACTTTAAATTTAGAACTATTAAAATATTTAAAACTTGAAAAGAATTGTCTGCAGGCATGCATGAATTTTACATTGAATTGTTGTCACTGTAACTTAATATATACATGTTTTCGGGAAAGAGTTTCTAAAAAAGGTTATCAGCTTTCTACTCGATCCCTAGTTTTTGTAAATATGTATTGTAATTATATGCTATTTGATTAATAAATATTGTTTAAACCAAATAATCTGAAAGGTGATATTTTCTTGTCAGTACTATGTCAATTATCTTACATTATATGAACAACACTGTCTTTGTACTAAAATGCGATCACAACCGAAAATGCGAAAACACAACCACAAAAATAGCAAGATATCTGTCAGGCTTGATACTTGTCAATACAACATAAACCAGTATCAACATTTGACTACTGATAAAACTTATCAAAATGTTACTTCATTCAAGATTCCTCATATTTAAGATTGTCTGTAACGTGTTTCAACAAATGTTGACTTCAGTTCAGTTTTCCATAGAAAGTGTCTGCTGCGCAGAAAGATGCGCATAAAAAACTATAGGAATTCCCTTTAATCCATTAAGAAAGATCACGCTTCAAGAAATAAGCTTATATTTGGATTATACATGATTAACACAAGGCGATCAATGGCCAAAACAATCCCAACAGCGCTAGGATACTTAAACAGGCTAGTGATGCGCACCTTAACTCTCTATTAAACCATACCATGTTCTACAGTGATAAAAGTTACACGACAGTTTAACTTAAAGTAATCCAAGCCAACACACAAAACAGTAACAGAAGACAATTTAATTGAAACACAAAAGTGTTAATTTATGTAAAAAGCAAGCCTAAAAACCATACACGCATGTATTCAATGCCGTTACAGAAGTCAGATCATCAAGAGAAACACAATGAAAGCTAGAAGACAGATATAAAAAAGAGTTTAGAAAACTGCCTAGAACGAAAAAATCCTCCACCAGCTCTGCCATATACAGTCGAAACTAAAAGCGTAACGTACCAACGTAAAATAGTTTAACCCGTCTCGTGTACTTTATCTGAAAAAAAATACTCAATGATCACCTGAGTGTTAGAATAAGCGCCAAAACCTGCTATTGTTTTTCAAGTAGAAAAATGTGTAATCTATGAAAATATTGCCAATACATAGTCTTAATCTGTGTAGTATTTTTATTAGGCGTAAAAACATCGTTTGTTTCCGGTAGTATCCCGACCTACCCTAAATTTCTGGCCCGACTTTTTAACAAAACGTTGCAAAACTACACTTTTTATGCTTTAAACATGATCAGTGATGTTAGAAAACAACTTACTGATGCTCTAAAGGCATAACCCCGTTATTTGTATTCATTTTTGACACAAAAATAATTTCCGAAAAGTCTCACTTAATTAAAAAAATCCAAAAAAAAAAAAAACAAATAAAAAATAAATCCGACCTACCTACCCTATTTGTTTAGCATGTTATCGGAAACAAAGAATTTTTTAGGCCTTATTACATGAGATAGTTGCTAAATTCGTCATCTTCAGGTTTACCCAGGTCCTATCCTATTTTTAAAAACATTTTTCATAGCTTGTTTAAACCTTTTACTTCACCACATTTTTGTTTTGTATAAATTTTATACATCGCTTAGCAGTAATGTCATGGTTATATACTTCACTGTGATTAAAGGGACTAGCCCATACATTTTAGGCGAAAAATAATTTCTCTCAAAAATCCATAAAATGTTAGTACTCTGAAAGTGACTAGCGGTACAAACTTACTGACATAAGATTTTTGAAATATGATTTTTACAAATAACCAAATATATTGTGCAGATGCAACACTTGAAATTATGCAGAAAATTTACACTCATCTTGCATTATAACCAATATCTGACTTTTATTTTCACCAACTTCATTACTTTTTAGTGGAGGGATAACTCATGTTTTTTCGTGTTATAACATCTGCAGAATCCCGAGGGATTGGTTGGTGCCCGAAGATGCCGAGGGATTCCGAAGATGTTGTAACACGAAATAAACATGCGCTAACGCTATTCTTGCATAAAACGCATAAACACTAATAAATGAATACATTGTCCCTCAACGTCATTGAATTACCATGAAATGCGCGAGAATTTCCAAGTTGTTTTTTCACGTTGACGTCATTTCCTTTTGAATTATCCGTTTTAGGGCTGTTATACGTTTACGCTTTGCCACGGAACGCCCATATACAAAAAGGTGTTTTAACAGCGCGTGAGCGCGAGAATCTCTCTGTTAACACACGTTTTCTCTTCTGTTAAAACACCCGTGAAAAGTGACAAGAACAGCTGTTTTATGCTAGAATGTCATATATACATTCTATGCCAAAGTTTGTGGAAATGAACATGTCGAAAAATTTCACCCAAACTATGGGCGAGTAGCTTTAAGTGATTGTGGTAGCTCTTTTTTATGACTGTAATGTATTTAGTGTCTGTGTACTGCCTTTCTAGCTATTTAAACGTATTTTAAACATACATACATTGAATGTGTGTACTTAAAACACGGTTGTGATGTAATCCTTTGTTAGTTTTGTCCATTATTGATCGCGCGCTGGGGAAAATATTTAATGATGGACCTGTGAATTCTTTACTTATGGGTGAAACAGGTCTCATAAGCGTAAATACGACTAGCTTCTACTGATTATAAAACATACCGTACGATTTGTTGTGAATTAACTGTTGTTGTACTTTTTGTAGTTCAGCCGCCACCCTTGTTTAAGAGCAACATTTAAAAACACGTTTTTTTTTCATCCTCAAGTAATAAGTAAGTAGATTCGCCCAGTGTAATCAATAACCCACAATTGACCGACCCCTCTGGTACAGTATCAAGACGCATAATCTAACTCTATACATAGAGCGCCTACTTCACCCGATTTACATTCGGAACATTTTCACGCGTTTCGGGCTTTATCGTATGTTTAACATGGGATTTTTGAACCGTCCAAAGATGTTGGAAATGTTTGTCTCATTGTTTTTTTTTTTTTAATAAAAATGTTACTACTTTCATTGTCTACCACTTTTTTCCACCCTTGCCTGAAAAAACAGTAATGAGTTTGTACACTGTTCAGACAACTGTGCTCTGTTGAAATTTAATCAAACACAAGTTTACCTGCATAAACAGAAAGCATGATATCTTAAACGTATGTCACTATACCTGTCCAGTACTGGACATTATGGTAAACGCTTCTTTCCTGCACAAATGACAATATCGCAACTTCTGTCCGGTTTGTACAACTTTCTGGCCGCGATAAACCATTTGACTTGTATAGGTTATTGTACCGATACCGCTTATTTTACACGATTATTTTTCTATACCTGTCCATTCTTAACCTGTAACTGTCCATCCTTAAAATAATGGATACTTTAAGAATGGACAGGTACAGGTTAATAATGGACAGGTATAGTAACAACCTTGTACGCTGAGAGGTGCGAGTACATCAACCTATGAAATTCGAAAGTTTCGAAATATAAACTGCAACGATTTTCTTTCAGAATTTGTAGCTGCATTAAAGAAAACCGCTGAAGTGGGTCGTATGATTTTAACCAAAATCGCACCACAAATTACCAGTCAAATGAAAATCAAACAATGTGCCATAAGTAATTACTGAATGTTAGTTAAAATCTTCAACCGGAAGTAGTAAAGTTCTCTTTGTGTACTCCTGAATCGCAATAGAGAAGTATCGCAGATATAAACCTGGTATGGCATTTTCAGTCGAAAATAGATGAAAATAGGCAACGTAATGTAAAAACAAGAGCTGTCGGAAGACAGCAACGCTTGACTATTCAACAGTTTTGTCAACTGAATGAATATTAAAGTCGAAAAGGGGGTCATAATTTTGTAAAATTGCAAAAAGAATTATGGAACCTGTGCAATGCATATCAGCTCATGACAGGGACAATTGTGCAAGTTTAACTTCTTTCCCATTAGAGGGTACTGAGATACCACCTTACCTACAAAAATTTAACCAACGACTGCTTAGTCGAAAAAAATGGCATAAATTTGGAAATAGTGATCAGATCAGATCAGAATAGTGAACAAGTGTGTGACGATTCAATCCATTTCCATTAGTAGAAACTGAAATACCTACTTACATATAAAACCTCAGTCAAAAATGTCTAAGTCATTAAAGGGGCATACGCAAACGCAAAATAGAGTTACTGGACCTGTGCAGTGTAAGTCAATTTATCACAGTGAATAAGGATCATATAAAGTGTTTTGTTTATATATGTAATACGTATTTAACGCCAAATAACCTTGTACTTGTACTTGTACGATTTTGATTTTTTGAGGTAATTGAAACTGGTTTAGAGAAGTATAGACTGCAGGGTAAATGCTTTGTTACAGGTGATTTTAATAGTCGCACTTCTGATATTTCTGATATCCTAGATTATGACATGTACATTGATGTAGACGACATGTTGTCAAACCATCCGTTTATTCCTACTCGAGAATCTCGCGATAGGGTACTTGATAGAAATGGGAGGCGCTTGATTGAGCTTTGCCAATCAACGTCCTACATCATAGGTAACGGTAGATTGTATGAAGATTATGGTATAGGCGAATTTACATACCATTCAATGAATGGGTCAAGTGTCGTTGATTACTTGCTATTGAATATTCATGACTTTGATTGTGTCTCAGATTTTAAAGTTTTACAACCTAACGAGTTTTCTGATCATTCGGGGATTTCCTTTAATATCTTAAGTAAACAATCTGTCCAACCATATGACGAAGAATTAAAAAAAGAAACCATATTAAAATGGGACGATGATAAATTAACAGAGTTTAAGCAATTATTATTAAGGAATGTAAATACATTTTCAACCCTTACAGAACGAATATACAATAATGAAAATATTGATGAAGTAACAGATATATTTGTTGATACTTGAAAGTATTCTGCTCAAAATCTTTTTTGGTAAAGAGCGGGAAATCTTTAAATCAGAATTTTTTAAATCCACTACGAGTAAAAAGCCTTGGTTCGATGCCAACTGTTTTACTATGAGAGCCCAATTTAAGACAGCTAGGAATTTATTCTTAAATGATAAAACAAATGTCAACTAGAAAATGCTTTTGTAAAAAAGCGCATGTCTCCCCCAATGCAAAGTCCTATAGGCACGAAGTCAATAGGGTCAGGAGCGAAAGTCAAAGAGACAGTAATGGTTGGCTGCAATAAGGATCATCTACTTGGCATGTCCAGTCATCCCGCTAAATTTCAACACTAGTGGCTTAGTGATTCTCAAGTCACTGTTCAGGCTCCTGTGACCTTGACCTTTGATCAAGTGACCTCAAAATAAATAGGGGTCATCTACTCTGCATGTCCAATCATCCTATTAAGTTTCAACATTGTAGGTCAAGTGGTTCTCAAGTTATTTCCAAAAAATGATTTTACATGAACAGGCCACTGTGACCTTGACCTTTAATAGACTGACCCCAAAATCAATAGGGGTCATCTACGCTGCATGTTCAATCATCCTATGAAGTTTCAACATTCTGGATCAAGTGGTTTTCAAGTTATTGATCGGAACTGGTTATCAATGTTCAGGCCCCTGTGACCTTGACCTTTAACGGAGTGACCCCAAAAACAATAAGGATCATTTACTCTGCATGAACAATCATTCTATGAAGTTTCAACATTCTGGGTCGAGAGGTTCTCAAGTTATTGATTGGGAATGGTTTTCCATGTTCAGGCCCCTGTGGCCTTTACCTTTAACAAAGTGAACCTAAAATCGTTAGGATTCATCCACTCTGCATGACCAATCATTCTACGAAGTTTCATCATTCTGGGTCAAGTGGTTCTCAAGTTACTGACCGGAAATGGTTTTCAATGTTCGGGCCCCTGTGACATTGACCTTTCACAAAGTGACCTCAAAATCGTTAGGGGTCATTTACTCTTTATGACCAATCATCCTATTAAGTTTCAACATTCTAGGTCAAGTGGTTCTCAAGTTACTGACCGGAAATGATTTTCAATGTTCAGGCCCCTGTGACCTTGACCTTTAATGGAGTGACCTTAAAATTGATAGGAGTCATCTACTTTGCATGTACAATCATCCTATGAAGTTTCAACATTCTGGGTCAAGTGGTTCTCTAGTTATTGATCAGAAATGGTTTTCAATGTTCAGGCCCCTGTGACCTTGACCTTTGACGGAGTGACCCCAAAAACAACAGAGGTCGTCTACGCTTTATGACCAATCATCCTGTCAAGCTTCGACATTCTGGGTCAGGTGGTTCTCTAATTATTGATTGGAAATGGTTTTCAATGTTCAGGCCCCTGTGACCTTGACCTTCGACGGAGTGACCCCAAAATCAATAGGAGTCATCTACTCTTCATGACCAATCATCTTATGAAGTTTCAACATTCTGGATCAAGTAGTTCTCTAGTTATTGATCAGAAATGGTTTTCAATATTCAGGCCCCTGTGACCTTGACCTTTGATGGAGTGACCCCAAAAACAATAGGGATCGTCTACTCCAGCAGCCTTACAACCCTATGAAGTTTGAAGCTTCTAGGTCAAATGGTTCTCCAGTTATTGCTCGAAAATGAAGTGTGACGGACGGACGGACGGACAGAGCAAAAACAATATGTTTCTTGGGGGAGACATAATTTAAGACAAGATTATTTACGTTCTAAAAACAGTTACAATCAAACGTTACAAAATAGTAAGAAAAAATATAAGAGGAGCGAAGCTAAAACCCTCACAAAATTAAGTAAATCGCAACCACGTAAATTTTGGAAAAAAAGTTAAAAAGCAGTATGCTAAAAATCCCGTAAAAGCTAATGAATTAAATAATTCTGAGTTATTTACCCATTTTAAAAACTTATCTAGCTCTGAAACGAATGACAGGGAACAAATAACTAACCAACCTTTGATTACAGATGACGATTTAGATGGAGCTATAACTATCGCAGAAATTAAAGATGCAGTTTTCTCACAAAACAATAATAAAAGCGCAGGTATCGATACTATTATTGCGGAAATATATAAGCATTCTTTAGACGTTATTTCGCCCTTTTTATTGGCAATTTATAATAGAATTTTTGAAAAGGGGGAATATCCAAAGAAATGGGGAGAAGGTATTATTGTCCCAATTTTTAAAGGAGGGAACGTTGAAGATTCTAAGAACTATAGAGGAATTACTTTGATAAACGTTATTGCAAAAATTTATTCCCAAATATTGCTTAACCGTTTGACCAAATGGTCTGTTAAGCATAGTAAAATTATTGACAATCAGTTTGGCTTTCAGAAAAGAAAATCCACGATAGACTGCATATTTTTGCTACACTCAATAACCGCTAAGTCACTGTCACAGGGTCAGAAGGTTTACTGCTGTTTTCTAGATTTCGAGAAATGTTTCGACAAACTAGATCTATCTTTTATTTTTCAAAAGTTGTTTACAGAAAACGTTAGCTCAAAATTTATAGCTTCAAAGCATGTATGCATCAGTTAAAGCAGCTGTAAGATATAACAACACAATTTCGCCGTTCTTTGATTCAAATATGGGGGCAAAACAAGGCGACCCCATCTCCACTCTACTATTTTTATTCTTTGTAAATGACATATTACAAAACATAAATTCTAATATAGACGGTCTTTTTACAATTGATGACGTCAAAATATTTATTTTGCTATTCGCTGATGACGCAGTTTTATTTGCGCATACACCTACAGCACTTCAGTCTATGTTAAATGATTTACATGCATATTGCCAAAGATGGGGACTTAAAGTAAATACCAATAAAACAAAAATTATGACTTTTGAAAAAGGCCGACATACTCAACACAATTTTATATATGATGATATAGCGCTGGAAAATGTGAAAATATTTAAATATCTTGGAATAAATTTGTTCAAAAATGGTCAGTGCTACCGAACACAAAAGAAACTAGCCCAACATTCCCTGTTTTCATTACACAATTTATTTACAGTATTTAACCAGTTAGAATTATCTATAACTGACAAATTTAAACTTTTTGATAGCATTGTTGGTTCAGTTTTAAACTACGGTGCTGAAATTTTTGGTTATCATGAAGGGAAAAATATAGAAATGATACAGTGTAAATTTCTTAGAAAAATCTTATGCGTAAAAAAGACAACACATCTTGATGGACTTTATGGTGAAACTGGGAGACATCCCAAGCGAATACAACGAAAATTAATTATGATAAAATATTGGTTGAAAATACTCTCTTTGAGTAATGACTGCTTGCTGAAACGAATGTATAACGTCTTAAAACTTGATGCAGAAAATGGTCTTTCTTATGGTGGAAATAATTGGGCATTTCAAATAAAACAAAATTTAAATGAAATTGGAATGACAAATCTGTGGATTAATCAAGAACATGTAACAGTAAATTTTCTGCAAATAAAAAGTAGAATACTCTACATTTATAAGCAAGAGTGGTACGGTAGCGTTAGTAATTCTAGTAGACTATCAACATACAGTATTTATAAACATTCTTTTGAAACAGAAGACTATCTTAAAAAAGTTAACATTAACAAATTTCGAATTTCACTTACAAAACTTAGATTATCGTCACATAATTTAGCAATAGAAACCGGACGATACGAGAATGTTACACGTGAAAACAGACTTTGTACAAAATGCAATTTAAATGTAGTAGAAAATAAATTCCACTTTTTGTTAGTTTGCCCGAAGTATTACAATCTACGTCGCAAATATTTGAAACCATATTACTGTCGTTGGCCAACAGTACAAAAGTTTCAAAATTTAATGTCTGCATCAAATACTCAGATATTGAACAATTTGTCTAAATTTTTGTATTTTGCATTTAAAGAACGAAACAATGATTAAAAGCATTTTTACGCTCATCATCTACATTATTTTACGTAATTATTTTATCAGTAGAACATTATTACTTTGTAAACTGTGAATACGTAAATACTTTCTATGTAAAACACTATCACTTAATAAGCTGTGAGTCATATGTTCTTACATTACATGATTGTTGTAACTGTATTGGCTATAAATGTGTATTTGTCATTTTATGCCAAATAAAGTATATGTTATGTTATTATGTTATGTTATGTTTTGAAACTGCCCCTCAGGGGAATTTTTGTTTTATGTTTTTTAGCCATCATAAGCCTTTGTTTTTCATAAAATGTATACCAAACTGTTCAGAGTAGTGTAGAAGTGTCTTTTAAGAGAAGTGTTATGTTTGAATAATCAATTTTCTCTTATATCACATGTACTTTGCTCGTCCACATTCTGTTTTGTAGAAAATATCAAACTTCTTTTTCAAAAATATATTGACATTATGTCTATACATATTGTGTGCCTAACATATTTCTCCAGGTACTCCCAGTGTTGAAAATGTTAAAAACATGCACATTTCAAAACGTTGCAAAAATTGCAAAATGAAAGTGAAAGTGAAAGTAGAGCTGTCAAAATAAGCAAAGTACTGCTATGTTCAAGAAAATATGTAAGTTAACCATATTTCATTACTGGGGAGTACCCAGATAAATATTTTGCACACACAACCAAAACAAAATTAAAGAAAAATACGTTTGAAAAAGAAGTTTGATATTTTACCTTTGAATAAAGTATTTCCTACTTCCTCTGAACAATTCAGTATATTTATTATAAATGGTAATGGTCTATGAGATATAAATTTCAGAAAGTAGTATTCATCTGAAGAATGGTCTCCAAACACTGTTGATGAACCTTAACCAAATAGGGACGCAGACTCATAGATGAAATTAAAAAAAGTGGAAAACCACAGGTCGCCCAACATGTCATTAACGAAAATGTTGCAGGCTCGGTTTGTTCATGAACGGTAGCGGAAGTGCAAGCTACCGTCCACGCCATCTAGCCCCGGGTTGAGCAGAACTCAACATTTCCACATGTTATAAGTACCAAAATGTATTTTAGAGACATCCGCAGATGTACTTATACGGCGGTGCACATGGAACCTTCAATGATGCACAGATAGCGATTCCATGAAGAGCGGCGTATGGTCCCCGGATAAAATAATGGATGGATCCTAAACGAGAAAACAACGGGCAAAATTAAACAAACTTGAGTCCAATAGCTTTGAATAGTCGAGCTAAAGAAAATACAATTTTCCTTTCTTTTTCAAATGCTGCAGCCCTATTTTTCTCATGCAGTTTTCCGTGTAAAATTGGTTTATTTTTGGCCATAACTGACATTTGTTGCAGTCCTACACAGAAATGTGTAATTTCACCTTTCTACTACGAGGACAAACAAACTAAAAAAAGAAAAACGTCAAGTTCCCTAAAGTTTTACTGCACGTTTCAATATTTCGGTATTACCAGAAAATTTGGCTTTTAAATTAATTTTACAATACAATTTTTTGGCAATGACGATGTTATTTATTGTAATAACAAAATATTTTCTCGTAATAACGAGATACGAGTCATAACTAGTAAAGATCTAATGTAATACGGGTAATTTTCTTCTAATAAAATTGATAGAATATCTCGTAATTACGAGATAAGAACGATTGTTTTACAATAATGATACTTTGACTGCAATTTTCAGGGGGGCTGAAAATTATAAATTTTTTCGATACATTATACATACATACATTTTAGAATGTCTTCTCCTGGGCCCGTCATTTATATACACTGCAAACTCAGCACGAACAAAGCATGGACAACTATTGATACATACATCATACGGCCAAGTTAAATTTTACTTTTTGTAAAGGCACCTCAAATCATTCATAAATATGACAAAACGAGATATGTTCAAAACTTTCCTAAGAATCAGCACTGAATATCATTAGTGTTTAAAAAACTTTTAATTGCAATAAATATTTATATGCAATGTAATTTCAGATCTATTTGACTTGGTATTTTTACTTAGCACAGAGACACAAATCAATGAATTGTCTTTGCCTCAAAGAGGACAATATTAGAGACATTATATAATATCACGACAATCTTGATTTTTTCGTGAGGACCGTGTTTTAAGTCAGAGAAAAGCCTCAAACTATCCATTATGTTGCGCCTCGATTTGTCCATTCTTTCACATAATGGACAGTTTTCGGCTTTTCTCCTTTACTTAGATGAAACTATTAATCAAAATATATATTTGTTAATATTCTTTCCATTTCATGATGGCAAGAGCCATTATTATGCCTGAATTAAACGTATTTTAAACATACATACATTGAATGTGTGTACTTAGATGAAACTATTAATCAAAATTTATATTGTTAATATTCTTTCCATTTCATGATGGCAAGAGCCATTATTATGCCTGAATTAAACGTATTTTAAACATACATACATTGAATGTGTGTACTTAGATGAAACTATTATTAATCAAAATATAATTTTATATTTGTTAATATTCTTTCCAGTTTATGATGGCAAGGGCCATTGTTATGCCTAAATTACGCGGAATATGGTTTGCCTATCAATTTACAAATATATTTTCAGCACCTTTTCTTTAATTAAATATTACATCATAATCGATATCAATTTTATCAAAATTCAAAAAAAGTTCGTAATACTGATTTGTATTTTTATTGGATCAGTTCCTGAATTGATTAATTCGTTCGATGTGAAATGCCAACAGTTTTTTTTTCTAAAAATGTGCATTGTTTTGTAACTTTAGTACCAGTTGAGGATTTGTAGAGATATACGGCCATGTACATAGAAATGGATCTGCTCATAATCAATAAGATTATATTATGCCTCTCTAGGAAGGTGTTTTAGTGCTAAAGATAAGCAAAACATGTTGGTTATAAATCAGCCTGACCTGATCACGTTACAGATAAAATCTGGGTTAAAATTATTGTAAGACATGGTAAACTACGATTTATAACAGGTGTTTGTAAGAGTGTCCAATAACCCTGATATAAAATTAAACGGCAATGTACTTTTATCGACTTTATGATATTGGTAATATGCTTGTAAATGCACATGGAAGAGATATAAATAAAGAACAAATATATGGAATTAATAAAAAATGTACCTAGAACTTTTTCCGCCAGCGATCAACCGATTTTGTATTATCACGATAATTATATTCCGATCTGACACGAAAAGTAATACATACTCTGAGTTTCTGAAAGGGATGTGCGATCGATAATTACCTTTGAAATAGATAGTCTGTTTGAAATAACTTCAAAGGTTGAAAGAGAATTTCTCAAGATATGAGGATATCGAATAACGCAGTCTCATATGTGAGGCTGCTTCAGAAAGTCCTGTTACTAGGCCCTAAAATGCAAACGAGAAAATCCACCTAAATACCATCTATGCCAACTCCTCAAAGTATCCCCCCTTTACAGAAATGCAATTTTGTTTAGCGAAAAAGTAGTCTACCCTTGGTATCGGTTTCAAGCACTGATAGATTGCGCATTTAGGGACACTGTTACTGCCATATCATCGCCCAGACAACGTATTAAAATTGTATACAAAACTTAACTTTTTGCGCTTTTCTTACGCTTTGTTGTTTACTGGTTGTTTTCCATATTAGAGGGGTCCACCTAGCACGGATTTACACAGTTTTCTACCGTCGCAATTTTCTATTTGCTTAAGCAAGTTTATTGAAAATTGTAATCTAGCATTCTTCTTATCAGGGGCCAACACAAAAGAGATCCACCTAGCTCAGACCTTTCTAAGACATAAGAGCTTTGCCAGAATACTGTGAACTATGTCTTCTTGAATCCTCACCCTACTAGCTATCTCTTCAACAGAATATCTCCACATATTTGACAGCATCAATATTATTAGAAACAACGATGTCTTAGGTCGACCTTTACGGCAAAAATCTTCAAGGTCTCGGAATTTCAAACCAGACATTAATTTCCTTAAACACCTGCAAACTGTCATAAGAGTGACATATATATTATTCAGTTCATTTAAAGATTAGTGTCGCTGGAATTTTAAGGGAGTTCTGCATGTTCGAGTTTTTTTTTCTATAAAGTAAACTTTGATTAAATATCACTTTTTTCCAAATTTCAGAATATACTTAGAAAATAAAGATAAATATTCACGTGTCGTTGTTGAATTTTACCATCGTACACGTCGTTATAATCAACTTGAAAAGTTACCATTTAGTATACTTAGAAAATTCGGCACATAATAAAGATAGTGTCGTGTACTTATTTTTTTTTTGCTAAACTGATCTTAAAATTTGAGCTCACAAAAGTCTTCATAATAGACGCCCATAGGAAAATAAAAATTTTGGTAACATTTTCGCGCATATAATGTTTCTATAATGTAGATTTAATGTATCATCTCACAGACATAAATAAACCTGTGGCCTATAAAACAGTGAAATAAAAAGATTTTTGCCCATGATAACAGCACACTACGCGCTGATTTTAAGACATGTCTTGGCATTCGTTAACATGTCCAACATTTCAATATCATATTTTATTGTTAGAGAGACAGAAACGTTTCCGTTTTCAAGAACTTATTCACGGGTTGCCATTAAAAATATTTAAAATTCCGTTACCGAGTCCAGGTTTTATTCTACGACATGCGGATAAATGAAGTTACGCCATTACTCTCAGTTCATCAAACGTGCAGAACTACCTTAAGCGCAACAGGCCCTTTGACATAAGTGGCCTCAGCCATGTTAAAGACGCGCCACAAAATAACTGCATTCTTTTGAATTTCCCTGAAGGCAATAATACACGATTTGCATGAAAAAAAAAATAGAGATATACAATTGGCTAGTTTCAAATTGACAGGGCCACATACAAGGCCAAGACAATGTGTCTAATGTCTAAGTATATTATTAAATTAATACAGAAGTATGCACAGTGCTTGGTGTATTAACGTGAGCTTAGACCATACTTTGTTTCTACAGTAAGATAGTTATTATTCTATGTTTTTAAATCTATGCTGAAAAGAGACTGACTGAATAAATTTGCAGAAGTTGTGAAAAACACTTTTTATTCAGGGATGGCCTAAACTCTCAATCTGTCATCAATATAGCTGTATCATACCATTATTACCAGAAAGATTTTCAGGAAGTTCATGTGGGAGAAAAAAAGTAGGTCACTAGGTTCTGATGGGTCTTTAATGAAAATAGCCTGCGTATATAACTGTCACTTTTTCTAATGCGTCAAAGTTTTGTTTATTTCTTCCCCATTTCCACGGTGTAAATAATAAATAGCTCCCTACATGCTAGAGGTGTACTGGTCAGGAACCCAGGCAATCCTTGCGTGTATCAGTGCTATACACTGGGCAGTTAAAGAACCAGGCTGTCCATTCGCAACGCGCTAGGCTAAGTTAGGCGGGCAAGCCTGTATCTGATTTCTGATCTCTCTGTCGTGGGGGCTTTGTCTCACTCTGTCCCTCTGGTCAGATCGCTTTGTGTCTGTACTAGTAGAGGATGAATTATGCGCCCTGTGTGGCTGCATTTGAACTATGTAAAGCGCCTTTGAACGTGAAATTGATCATGAAAAGGGCGCTGTATAAATCTGGTATAATTATAATAATAATAATAATAATAATGCACTAGAAATTAAAAACGCGCCACAAAATAACTGTATTCTTTTGTATTTACATGATGTTAATTATACTTGATTTGCATGAAAAAAAGAGATATACAAGTATTTACAGTGATAAATTTTAGGCCAAGACATGTTTCTTAACCTTTTATTGAATTAATGTAGCAAAATGTAAAGAAATTAGTGTATTTAGTTAAATTTCTGGACTGAAAAAGTTTGCAGATGAAGTTGTGAAAATTGTTCAGGAAGGGCCTAAACTGTATATTACCTGTATTATAAGAATGATTTTTTGTGGGTGAAAAAAGTAGGTCACAAGGTCGTGGTGGGTCTTTAAAGACCCACCATGACCTAGTGACCTACTTTTTCCTCTCACATATATTTTTTTTTTCAGTCATGATAGATGTAAAACCATAGAAAACCATTGAATAAAATATCTATCTTATATTGTAAAAACAAAGTGTAGTCTAAACTCACCTTATTACTTTAAGTCACTGCGTAACGGGCTGCTTG
This sequence comes from Mercenaria mercenaria, assembly GCF_021730395.1. Lineage (NCBI taxonomy): Eukaryota > Metazoa > Mollusca > Bivalvia > Venerida > Veneridae > Mercenaria > Mercenaria mercenaria. Next base: position 95,045,325 of record NC_069364.1, read on the forward strand.
GCAAAGTGGCTTACAAATTCTTATTACATGAAAGACTGCAAATTTTACATACCTTCAAATATTGTTTGGATTAAAATAATCCCTCTGTTAAGATGTAGCAGTCTGTAAAATGACTTCCTGTATCGCTTCGGTGAACAATAAGAAATAAACTATTTGTCGTACATACGGTGGGGTTTTAAATTTCCGTATTGGCAAAAACATCTTACATTTTACACATCCTTTTTATTTTGCACATTATTGTACAAACAGTTAAACACCACGATTTCATTCTACGAAAGATGCATACTACTACAGTGAATATAAATTTAAGTGTTCTCTTTATAGTCTGTATTAATATCTAACTTTACTTGCTGTTCAGTAAAAAAAAAATATGATACGTTTGACTCATATTTTTTATGCTGTGTATAATCAAACACGTTATACGCTTTAAAGCTCCATTAAGCTTGTCCTTTTATGTTAAGGTGATTCTGCACGCGTGATGACGTAACGTCATTTATCCGTATAACATAGAATAAAGCCTGGACTTGGCATACGGAAACGAAAATTATTGTATGAATTAACTGTTACCCGTAAGTAAATACATTAATCAAAACGGCAACGTCGCTATTTTTCTAAAGATAAAATATGATAGAATCTAATAAAAAGTTGGAAATGTTAGATAATTCCAAATTATGTCTACTGTAAAAATCAGTTTGAAATGTGCGAAATCTCTTTAATTACGGGAAAATTATTAATATATAAAAAAAACAAGCACGCATACCAATACATTTTATAGAGATGGTACCTGAAAAATTCAATTTCACCTTTACAGTTGTTTTTTTCAGTGTGAAATGATAGCTAAGTGCACCAGTTTACTAAATATATTTATGGGTTTCCTCCCTATATGTAAAAATAGAAATATTTGATATTTAAAAGTGACCTTCTAGAAATATCTGAATCAAAATGGACAAATCTTTGTATTGACAGTTTTTCATTGATTTGGGGATTTACCAAATTATAGTCTATATCAAAAGTCTCCACAGCTAAATAAATTCAATAGAGTATAGTGTAAGTTTAGTCTGCTTTCAACACTTTGAAAGAGCCTATATTGAACTTTCTTTTGTCTTTTAGTAAATTAAAAATCCAAGACTAGCGTCTAAAACTCCTGAAAAAAATCAGAGCGAAAGAGAATGATATGTTCTTTATCATAAGGTACCAAAACCATACCAAAAATTGACTTGAAAGAAGTTATTAAAGATTTTACAAACAAACCCCTAAAACATTTTATCATCAATATTTTCCACTCATGAAAGCACTCAGTTCAGGTGATAATTGTTGATATAATTGTAAATGAGAGGCCCCATCAACATCGTATTTCATTTCTTTGTGTGTGTGTGTGTGGGGGGTGGGGGGGGGGGCGATGATAACTTTGCACCGACACAATTATAGGTCATATGGCGACTTCCCAGCTTTGATGGTAAAGGAGGACCCCAGGTGCCCCCCCCCGTGCATTATTTCATCACTGGCGGACACCTGGGTAGAACCACCGACCTTCCACAAGCAAGCTTGATAGCTTCCGCACATGAAGACTTCAACGCCCCGAGTGAGGCTCAAACCAACATTATGATTTGTAGTCAGAGACCTCGTGTTAAGCTACAGTTACCGTCCAGAGAATGTCGAATTGGTTACATATACATAATCATGCGGAAACTGCAGAGTCATTACCGATCCACTACCTTAAAATGTTGTTATTACATTTGATGACATTAACTTTTTCTGTTGCACCATTTGCAGCAAAGCAATCCTTAACAGTCAGAGAAATGCTTCAAAATCAGTAAAGCGTAAGAAACACTTTCAAAATGATTATAAATGAAATGATGAATATAACAACACTCTTCCTATGTTGTTACGAATATACCAATTTAACTCTTTCATGTAATTTCTCATTGTTGGATATATATTTTACATTTTAATATATCAAATTTTGCGTTAAGCAAGTTATCATCATTGAGAACAAAAATAACTTTAGCTAAAAAGCCAAAACTTAAATCTCTGAGGTGACGTTTCTTAATTGTACTTTTTACTTTATTTTACCAGATAATTTAGCAATTTTAGTTATATAGAATAATATATTAGATGATAATATATAATACTTATTTTAATCCATCTATTGTGATAATGTTAGCTTTGTTTTATAATTTCACATCACCCAAGTCTTTCGTTTTTTTCTGTTATATGTCTTCCCATGTGATACCATATTATACTACACAAGGAGCACAATGGAAATAGGAGATGATTTCTATATCTTTTTTTTTTGTGTCATCCTTTGTGTTATAATGTATATAACGTGGCTTTATTTAACATGCATACTTGTTCATTGTTATCTGTATGTAGTTATTTATATTGCCATGAATATGTACAGTCTATCTATCTATCTATTTAATGTCGTAAAATTTATGCATTATTCTAATTTTATTTTGATGCACTACTAAACTTTCTAGCAGGGCCTCAGCACAACTTATAAAAATTTATTGTCAGTGTAAGCCATAAGAAGAGTGTGCATGTTGTATATTGAATACAAAGAGTTTTAAACAAATGTAGGTCATGTTTTGTCTGCCTGATCAGTTGTTGGAAAAGGACTCGCGAAAATATCGTCAAATTATGGTTTCCCATAGTCTCCGATAGTTATGCCTAGTTCATATTTGCGATGCGTCTGCGGCGCACCTTTCTGTGCGGCTTTCGTGCGGCAGTGCGATTTTAGTACGGATTCACGGGCTCCGCAGCTTCTACGATTTGTTTAGCGAATAGTTATACAAATTTGAAAATATCGCAACCCTGTAGCCCGTAGACATGTCGCAGGTCTCATTGCACATTCCCCGCACGGGCATCGTTAGGAGGCCGCGCGCTGATAGTGCAGCCAACGCACGATTTTCCGTTGACATGCTGCCCAGAAGAAATCGTACGGAGATTGTAGACTCGTAAGACATTCGCACGGACTTCGCCCAGCTGCCGCAAGGTTGCCACGAGCAGTACCAGTGAAATTGCACGGATATTGAGTAAACATCGCGCGGCAACCCTACAGCAGCCGCACCATTGCCGTGCGGCGGCCTTGATATGGGCAAAACATTTTTCAGATGGTTATATATATTGACCACCTCCAGCATGTTTTCATTATTCGTCTCTTCAGAGAAATGATAGTACCACTAAGACACAGAGCGGCATACCTGCAGTTACAGTTGAGTCAGTTCAAGAGAAGAGAACAGGCAATGATTGCAACCCTGGCCGTCCTTGGTGAGCAGCAGGTCCGACAGAGGCACAGGGAGTGGACGGTGTGGGTGAAGCCCTGGCTGCTGTGACGGGTCACCCTGGGACACTACGACACCCTGATGCAGGAGTTAAAGCGGAAATCGCATGGGGACTTCAAAACCTACCTCAGTATCGACCCACCCATGTTTCGGGGGATGGTGAATAGACTGACCCAAAGAATTGCTATGCACCAAGACTGCCGTCCAGGCTTGCACCGTCACCGTATCTTCCCCGCGCAGCCTCTGCATGAAAACCGTGTGATTTCCCTGAGTGCGCGGCAACTGCACTAAAATTGTATATATAAGTCTTACAAAAGTGGACATTTACCTTTTTTGCTCTCTCTATCCACCCATTGTATGTTAATTGTAATGTAGCATGTTTGATTTAAACAATATTCGAATAAGATAACAAAGATTCTCAAAGCCATGAAATCTTAATTAGACAATACCAGACATAGATCGTTTTGCATATTACGGCAGGCAGCCTTGTTTGTCACAACTATGGAGTGTGATGAAATGTCCGGAAAGCCACTTCCTGAAGTCGTCCATGAAGTGTACAATTCGTCACGATATTCAACCGAGGATATTCAGTCCTTGAAAACCCATTCCGCACCATTGATGAACCCATTTTTTACCACCGGTATGAGGAACAATTATCCTTTCACCTGAACCATGCATTTATATATGAGCCGCGTCATGGCAAAATGATAAAAATAGATTTTTAAAGTGCGGACAAACTTTTCTAACTACTATAATGCCTACACATACCTTCAGAAAATAGGATATTCAATCTGCAAACACTTGGTGACAGTATGGTGGTTGTGTGTGTACTTCAGTTGCGTCACAGCAGATCATTTCACGACCCGCTTTACTCTGCTTCTTCAGACACTTCAAGTTTTTCACTCGACTTCTGTTCGTTCCTTTCTGTACTTCCGCATCGGCAGTATGTAAAACAAATTTTCTCATCAACTTCCTTAGATAAGATTTCTTTGCCTTGGAACCCGTAATTTTGTTTTTAAAATTTGCGCTCATCCCCTAGTAGGTGCATACATAGTTTTAATGGTTCTTCTTGCAACACAGTTGTCAAAATCATCAATGCTAACCTTGTTTACTCGTGCATTCTCTCGTTTCGAATTTTCTTCCAGTCATGTCGTAGGTAATCAAACGCCAAATCGTACCGCGGCTAAACATAAATAGCAGCAGTCACATACACTTTGAATGCAGTCCTAATGCTGCCTTTTTGAACGCCATTATCTTTCCCTTTTTAAGATATTCCATGGAAGGAGGGGCCTGGAGGGCCCCCTCTCCCTCTGGATCTTCGTGCATATTTCTAATCTATTTACCATAGGGGTGCAGTACTATCATATTAGATCAAGGGTGGGTGGGGTGCAACTTATTCCTGTCTTTTTCATATAAATTTACAGATTCCTGAATATTTTAGATTAGAGATATACTCTCAAGCTTACAAATACTTTTTATTGGTCTGTCTCTTATATTACTGGATAATATTACTTGAATCTTCTTAGAATGCTTAGATTTCCATTATTAATGTTTTGTCACAGTGTACCCATTCCTGCATGTTTAAATCTACTGCCCATACATCCCTGTATGTAAAGATGAGTACTGAGAGTGTCTACAAATGTATATAATCTTGATCTTCAAGACTTGCATATACTGATTTAAATATTCATGCTCCTCCCCTTTTAAATTACTTCATCACCTCTTTGGTATATTTTTACTTATATCTTCAGCATTTGTACCTGGCCAACTAGATCCTATTCCAGTCAGCCCTTTTGAAAAACCAACACCAAGTAGAAAGCGTCCAGCAGAGAGAAACAACTGTGAATCTAAACGTTGTTTACTGACAACTGACACTTCTGAAAATGTGCAAAGCTCCATGGTCTTTTCAGATGTTAAAAAATAAGTCTACCACATTTTGACAGTCTCTTTAACAATCCATTTATTGAAAATATTCTGAGTAGTGATAAACTGTGTTTTCATTACACTGGAGTGCCAACTGTTGAGCTTTTAAAATGGCTATTTGAATGGATTCTGCCAGCTGCTCAGAACACAAACTTGTGGGGTGGTCACAGGCGATATATTCCTGGTAGGAAGGGAGGAAGAAAGAGGAACAAACATTTTGAGGAACTGATTTTATGTCTTGTGAAAATTCGCAATGGATATGGCTCACAGCACTTGTCATACCTGTTTAATGTTTCTGCAAGCCATGTTTGTAGATTTTTTTCTACATGGGTAAATTTATTAGACCAGTGTTGTAAAGACTTGCTTATCTGGCCAACAAAAGAGTTAGTAAAGTCAAACTTGCCAAGTGAATTCTCCAAATACCCAAATACCAGAGTTATCATTGATTGCACAGAGTACTTTGTGAAGAAGCCTATAAAGCCTGTGGCACAGAAGCTCACATGGTCTAATTATAAACATGCAAACACACTCAAACAGCTGATCGCTATTTCACCAACTGGAACTATCACTTTTGCTTCAAATCTGTATAGCGGATCTGTGTCTGATGTTGCTATTGTTAAAGTTTCCCAGTTCATTGACTTAGTAGAACCCGGAGATGACATTATGGCTGATAGAGGTTTTAATATCAGACACTTATTGTTATCTAAAAGGGCGACTTTAAACATACCAGCATTTTCACATGGAAAAGTTCTATCTACGAAAGCTGTTAGCAGGTCAAGAAAAATCGCAAGTGTCGGCATCCATGTTGAGCGGGCAATTAGGCGAATGAAGACATTTAAAATTTTAACTGGAATTATTCCAATTAAATTAAGATATTTGCTGCCACAAATAACAAGAATTGTTGCTGTACTGTGTAACTTACAACCTGGGTTAGATTAAAATGCATGCCAGCATAGCACAGAACACTTATTGAAAGCAGCTCAAGACTTAGAAGTAGTATTTTTCATGTACATTGTATTCTAATTTACAAGTACTTTGCAGATATTTCTACTACATATTAAAGGGCATGGTTTGTCCCTTTGGCCATTAGTATTTTCAGCGTGGTCTTTCTTCAGAGGTAGTCTTCAACACCAGTTTAACTTATTTCAAAACTACTGTGAAAATAATTTGCACCAAAAATTGACACAAAGTAAATTTACATAAGTTTTATTCATATATTTGCACATCATACAGAGCAGGCATGAAGAAATAAACTTGAAAACAATTATTGAATATATAGAGGATATTACATGAATGTCTTTTCATATTGAATTTATTAAACAAGTTGAATAAAAATAATAAAGTGCGAGGCTCTGCCGAGCATTTTATCAATTTTATTCAACAAGTTCAATAAATTCAATGCGGAAAGTCACAAATGTAATATTCTTTTTTATCACATGTTAGCTTTTCCTGTAGAAACATCAAAAATTGTACTTTCGTTTACTGTATAAAAAGTGAATTTGACCAACGTCTCCTATACTATAAACGACGCCGATGTCAAAGTTTTATTACACCAGTGTATTATTATTTCTAAGTAATGGCTTTATTACACTCCCGCGGCGTCAAACATGTGATAAAGAAGCATATTATATTTTTTTTTTTACATTAAAACTATTGTAACTGATAAATGTTATGTCAAAATAAAGTTTCTTAGCATTGTGTATTTTTAAGTATGTATTTTTCTTCTTTTTGGTACACTGTTTTCAATATTCAGTGCTCTGACCTAAAAATTTCCAGACAAAAAATCATTGACTTTCATGACATTTTTCTTGCCTTTACTATTTATATTTTTTTTATGTAATTAAAGAACAAGAAATAAAAGAACATGTGGTAATACAGGGTCAGATGGCAGTTACTGATGGCTGTCTAAATTACACATTTCATTACATTCATGAACAGACACAATCAAACTGAGTCTGCTGTTGTTCTTCTTGGTTGCATTCTTTGCTTCCAAAGGATCATTTTACAGATTTTATTGATTATGACGACAACGTAAATTAACCCTTATCATGCTGGACACAATTGATTCTACCCTTTGCGATCAGTGTAGATTATGATCAGCCTGCACATTCGTGCAATCTTATCATAATCTACACTGTTCGCTATTAAGTCAGTATTTTTTGGTAAGATCCTCTTTAACAGTTAATGGTACTGTCAAAATTGACAGATGGACAAGTTCATCATAGAAAAAAATGCAGTGTAAAGATTAAAGACCCCAAGTTAATTAAGAAACTGTCTTTAAGGCTTAGCCTTGCAAAAAATTGATACATGAATTTATTCATTCACTATCTCACTTTGTTCTTCACTCTTAAGGAGTGGAAAGTAAATGCTACTATAAAATGGCAACAGTTTATCTTTGCACTGTTTCCAAAAGTATTGATCAAATTCTACATCAACAGTACAAATTCCCTTGTGCTTGTAAAAAATCAGATTTCCTGATTTCAGTAACAGCCATCTGACCCTGTGTTTGGTAAAGTGTATTTTTAATATCTAATTTACCATTTTCATCCTCTTGGCAAATTGAATAAAATCTGGAAAGTAGATCCCTCGGAAGCACCGAAAACAATGCAAACAGTGAAAATTGCAGACTCGGTTTGATTGAGTTTGTTCATGAGCAGTAATGAAAAATGCAACACTGCCCACGCCCCCTAGCACCGGCTTAAGCAGTATTCAATCTTCAAATCTAAATGAGTTGAAATCAATGACCCCGAAGGACCAGAAAATATAACAACACTGAGATGAAGTCGGGGCGACTTTTTACGTCCGCCACAAAGCACTTAACACCCGCTGTTGTGAAGTAAAACAAATCTGGAAATTAGATCATGAAGCCATTTTTAAGCCATTTTTATACTTATAGATCATGAAGCCATTTTTAAAGCAGTCTTAGGATGAAAGCTTTTATACTTATATGAACATTTCACTTCAATCAAAACTTTCCCACAAATTTTGCAGTCTACAATTCCATCTGGTGAACATCCCAAAAATGAATAGGCATCCTCGTTAAACAAAACAAGACCATGAATAGATAACTGACACTGTCTGTGTTTAAACCTATGTGATTTCAAATACATATTTCTGGCCTTATCCTCATATCGCCTACCAAACTGAATTGCCACTGGAAGACCGGTTATTCAGCAAATTTTCACCAGTTCTCGTTTCGTTGGTTGATAAACAAAACAATTTGAAATTTGAAGCTGTTAAAAGCCCTTTTCTCATTATGTGTCAGTTGTTGTTGTTAGCCTGTCCTCTTGTGGAAAGTTCAGTGTGCTTTTGTTCTTCCTCAGAATAGCATAAATTATAGTTAATAAATATGTTTCCACACTTACAGTTTTCAACAATACATGTGTGTGAATCAAGAAATGATGACAGTTTTTCCATTGGGGTCATTACTTCTAGGGTAGGTGCTGTAGTGGCCTGCTCCCTTCTCTCAAATTTCGTATCCAGGATACATGCCTTTGGATACAATACTTTTGCTCTTGACAGAAACAAATCCGGATTTGGTTTCTGGATGGAATCTGGTAATGGTTTAAAATTGCAGGGTTTTGCTGTAGTTGAACTGAAAAGTAAAGAATACATGTTTATTATAAGCTGCATTAATTAGTGATGAGAGAAAATGTTGGTTGCATTGATTTAAAAGCCCTGGAAATGGAATCCAACTAATAAAGTATACTTCTTTACAAATATTGTAAAACCTGTCTTTTCATGCATCCTTGGGGATGGCTTGATCATGATGTTTAAACCAGACTTTACATCTGATATAAGCATGACCAAGAGACCATGACAGACAAGGCATAATTCTATTAAACCAGACCTGTGCTGTATTAACCATATCTTACTGTAAAATGCTAAACAATTTTAACCTTTAGCCTGCTGCCGGCAAGTGATTCTGCCTTTACCACCAGTGCAGACCATGATCAGACTGCACGGTGCAGACCAAGATCAGCATGCACATCCGTGCAGTCAGATCATGGTCTGCACTGTTTGCTTTTTGATCAGTAAACTTTTAGTAAACACCCCTACAAATAATAAATGGTACTGCCCAAATTGAATGATGGACCGGTTCATTTTAGAAATTTAGCAGGCTTAAGGTTAATAATATTAAAACTGTGAATGGGATTTAACTATATTAGTTCATACTTAATTAAAATTTAAACTCAATGATGAAGAAAGTATAAATATTATCCAGTCACTTGCTGCTTTATGCAGAGTTGTGACACCAGTGGTTTGGGAACTCCCAACCGCCAGGTTTATTGGTCAACACCTGATCCCCTTCACCACAAGTCCCCTTTAAGAGTTGATAAAACTTAAAACATTTTATATTTATCATAGGACAAAAAGTACCTGTTTCAAAATGAGGTATTCAATTCGATACTGGAGGCTTGCAGGGACAGTCTGTTGACTGACTGGCTGTGGAGTACACCCAATTACAGCTCGGGACGTACAACTTCTTGCCAAGTCTTGAGGGAATCAGATCTCAAATATGTCGCTATACATGCGACACATCATCCTGCTAAAGTAATTAAATATCATAAAGGAAAAATATGATCTGACGCAGTTGACTCAGATGAAGTTAGTATTTACAGATATAGAATACTGGCATTCATATGTAGTGAAAATGATGGCTATTCAATGTGCTAGCCAAGGAGCTTTATAGTGCTGGTCAGCAGAGTAGCATAGTTGAGTCCCCAGTTGAGTCGCATATGTTTCACTGAACCTTAAGTCTATCATCTTTAACTTTCTTAGGTTAATAAATGTTTATTTGAAAAGGGTTTATATGTAACGGCTGAAATATTATCAGGCGTGACGAGATCAAATCCAGGACCTCTCCACCTGGCAGGACATCCACCACTCGTTATAAAGCTAGTTCAAAGTTAACTATGTATCAAGTAAATGATTTGGCGGCATGAAAAAACAACATAATGTATAGAGCTTTGCGAACAGTCTGGCAGGATCATGCTGTTCCTAACGTTCTCTATTGCAAAGGCATTGAAGCGAAACACATGATCCTGACCAACTCGCTGATGCAGTTGCGAACGGCTGGATCCTGAACCCAGACTGGCGGTGCACATGTCCGTGGCTTAACCTTGCTCTTCAGCCCAACATATTCATTCATGTAATCTACTGATTTCACTTCCATCACATAGCCATCTTTAAACATTGTATAACCTTCTAATTTATGACAGTTCCTAAGTTTTGCATGATCAAAGTCATTAAATGAGACAAGGAAATTGTAAATAGATAGAAAGTGCAGGTATTATGGAAATATCATCAGATCCATCCATTAACTGAGGTGTCGTTAGAAATTCGCCATTATCCATCCTTAGCATGTCCGACAATATTTCGGTCCTGTCTTCAACAAGTCCATCTGGGTCAATTTCAATATTTATTCTGTTCGCAATTTCACATAATTCGACTATTTCTGCTTTTCTAGTTTTATTAAAATAAACTCCTCTCACTTTCAAGTAATCCTGCAATTCACGTATCGATTTACCAGAAAACCTCTCCATTGTTTACGCTGCGGTGTGTTTGTACCTACATCACGTGATCGCGCGTGGGAAAAACACAACAGTGACGCAATTCCGGAGTAAATCTATTAGAACTAATTTACAAGTTTTGATCTCAACAGATCCGAGTTATTGCATTCTCTATATGATTTGTACATGTGTAAACATTCGTAGATTGCTCTCACTTTACATTACATTGTATTTAATTTGTTAAAGTGACATTTGTTACAACTTTTATGTTGTTTCTTGTTTGCTGACATGAATTGTCAAGCATTAGTTAGACGCATGTAAATACAAATTCCTTCCATAAAGGAATGACTTGGCTAGTAGAGGAGTCCAGAGAAGGCAACTGTTTCAGTTTCAGGTTAGTTAGTGGTGCTGCGTATATGCCCGTTGATATAACAAGCCCTTAACACACTAATGGTAACAAAATAAGAACAGAAATGTGTGGCCAAAATTCCCCGTAATACCCATTTGGCAGATTACATCCTTTTATCGCCTTGGTCAATATTCTCTTCTTCTGTTAGATATCACATAATTTTCAATAGTTCAAGAATAAGCGATTGTTTTATTACATCAAAGTTCTTTTTAACAGACGAAATAGCTGTGGTTTGCGTATTCTGCACATTGTCTCATCACAATCTAATTATATGCAAAGTTTAAAGTCAATACTTTGAAGCTGACCCTAAGAGTGGTAACAGTAAGCTTGAAACTTTCATCTCAGTTGAGCCAAACTAATTTAGTAGATAATAAAGAATGTTGTACATTGTCCCAGAAATTTGTATTCAATGATGAAGAATCAAACTGGTTAAATGACTGTTTTTGAGCCTCAGAATCCAATTCAATTCTGTTACTATTTTACAACTTAATTGGAAGTTCTACCACCAGCAACATTCCATGAAATCATTATCGAACAAAATAATATTATATTGTAATAATATTGATAAAGAATGTAGATATGTGTGCACATAATAGTTAGACTACGAGAACTCTAGTGACGAAGTCAGGTTAGCTGAAATCTCTGACGATACTTTTGCCCTACATAATGACTGAGGAGGATCAGTCCTTTCGTCCTCTGTCTTTGACTTACATAAGAACGTTGTGTAGAACGAGGTTATACTGGAAACAAATGATCTTGTTAGAACGGCGATAACGGAACAAACATAAACGCCTACAATAAAGTTTTAGCGGAATTGTCTCCATTTTCTTCTAGATATTTTACCCAGGATAATTTTTTTCAGCTCAAATAACTCTTTTTTCAGAAAATGATATCTTAAATATTTTTTCAGAATGTTTTACTTTGATGCAGTTAGCTACACATATTTCTAAAGTAGATAGCGCCAACTTGAAGTTTGTATTTTCAGTTCCAATGCCTAGATTTTAAAAATATAGCGATGGTTGTATTTTAAATTGTATGCATTTTTCAAATTACAATAATTGAAGTAAATGTTCCATGTTTTGGATAAAACCTATTTTTAGAATTTTAAATTGCTTTCCTCCTTTTTTCACTACTGTTGTTGCTTTCAAGCAATTTCTATATTCGTGTGTTGTCTTAGAAATTGCAGAAATACTTTCTGATGATAAAATGATGTTACCGCTCAGATAAGGATGTTATGTATTCAGTTGCTTAAATGGATCAAAATTGTATAACTATTTACCATTCAGACATGCATTCTATGGCGTTTGACCACATGTATACCAAACACGTTCTTGTGGTGCACTTTGGAATTGCTGACAAGATGCTGATAATGATGACATACTTATATCAGTGTCAATAATATATTTTGTCATTTTCTCTAGCTTCGCCTCACACGCTTTACTGACAAAATCATGAATGCCACAAGTCTCTTTTGCATTAAACGCTTTTGATTGTATATGAAACATTGTACACTTCAGGCATCACCATAACCCACAGTTGTTGTGTTAAAGAAGAAGAACATAGGTATGATTACAACTAGACATTCGGAACTTTGTCGCGTCTACGTACAAAATATCAATAACGGAGGAGGCATATTCAATCAGAAATGGATAAGATTCACAAATATTTCTTCAACGACTATTAAATGCTTAACATTCATTCTCATACTGTCAAATAAATGTAAATTTTCTTCTGCCTGATAGACATTCATCTGTAACCCAGTCTTACTAACGTTATCAAAACGTCATCTTCCCCATATAAATCAAACCGGCATAAATTGCTGGAGCAAGTCACTTACCACAAATACTGAACGAATGTCGATTTTCCAGCTTTGATGGTGGAGGAAGACCGCTCATGATGAAATAATGCACGGAGGGGCACCTGGGGTCTTCCTCCACCAGAACCACCGACCTTCCGTAAACAAGCTGGCTGGCTTCCTCACATGAAGAACTCAAGGACCCGAATGAGGCTCGAACCCACATCGGTGAGGGCTGAACGAATGCAATCGGAATTTGTTGCGGGCTTAGTAATTCTGGGAAATATTCACAGGGGACTAATTTCATGGATTTTGTGTTTGAGTTCAGTCCTAACCATATAATAATAATGATGATGACGATGATGATATGATGAGGATTGTCAACTATGATGTCTTGAACACTGTGCCGATATAATCCTTCTCCGTCACAAACATTCTTGAATGGTAGACATGTGCTTCCGAGAAAAAATCAACCCTTACCTATCATCTTTTGTGGTGTTAAGCAAATAAAACTGGAGGTTTAAATAGATGACAACCATCCAGTAACCGTTAGGGGAATATTTTAATAATATTCGTGACAAAAGGTTTCTGCATCATCAATATTTGCACATCAATATTTTTACTACAAATAATTCGTAATTATAACATACTCCCAGTACTCATTACAGTGTATAGAAATATATTGCTCTACAAAGATGTGTAAACAGGCAATTCTAAATAAAACATACGAGAGCATTCATTATGTCTGTAGCGCAAAATATGATAAAAACATAATTATGCTGTCGAAAGTATGCATTCCAAATGTCTGCTTGAAAATTGCGTGTTCTTGCTCTGTCTTTATTTTTCATTTACAGGTCTGTGCCAGTATCCTCAGTTTAGCATTAGAACCTTTATAGATGTTTTTCATCATTCTCATATAAAGAGGCTATTAACACAATAAAATCGACTCTTCTCGGGAAATGAAGATTTAGGTAGGTCATTATTCGTTTTAAATACTGTCTATATTTGCATTTGTAATTTTAAAGGAGACAAACCTTTCTACGTTTTGCACTTTTCATCAAATTGCCTCTAAATCTAATTCACATAAGCATTGTATTTTCACTGTACGAATCGGTATGAACTATGAACTGTCTCCATTAAAGAAATTGATACGTAGATCAAGACAAATAAAAACGTTTTTCATTAGTTTCGTATCAAAATGACCTCCGCATTTTTATATCTTGCACTGACAATGAAATAACAATGGGCCAAATTAAACAAATATATAGCGTTTATGAGTTTGATGACGTTCAAAATTACAAAAATGTACTCAATAAAGCGGGCAATTTGTCTGTATGCATTGATGTTAACTATGTTTAAAACCAGCAGGTACATATTTCGAAAATATCAGAGAAAAATGAATAGGAGATTTATTTCTCTAAATCTTGATAATAGATTTAAAATGGATAGGTATATTAGTCTCGGCTATTTTATTAAAGAAATGTTATTACGTGAAAAAAATTCTTAAACGAGCTTTTTGCAGCAGGGTCTTAATAATGATCAAATGCTTTCTGTTTTAGAGCTAAACAATATACCCTATATTTTACAGTGAATTTGCACATAGATAGTAAGAAGACTACATTCACTTTTGCAGTGCATTTAGTTAAAAGTGGCATTTGATACAAATGAAATGTAACATGTTTTAATGGAATCCATGTAGAAACAATTCGTTGTTTCGAACTAGTCAAAACAGTTGAAATGTTGAATGTTTTTGACCATAAACTAGATTACAATTCGTCATTGGTATTGACAGTTGCCAACTGCTAAACATTTAACCACAACATAATTTAAACCTCGAAAGCCAATTTGAACTGTACTTCTGTAATTTAAAAAGTATGGAAACAGTACATAATGCACTGTAATCCATTTAAAAGTCACCAGAATGTTACTAATATGCCTTTTATAAAAATGTAACAGAAAGAAGGGAATCTTTCCGAATAAATTGTTTCTGATAAAGAAATAGAAAATATTTCCTGAATTATGTTATCTGGATCTTTGGTGTTCTCTAATAAAAATGTTCTCCTCTTGTTCATAAAACATTATTGATACACAAAAAATGTATCCGTAACAGGTGATTTTGTTGATTGCATAATTATTATGCAAGTTTCAGATATGATTTATACATCGTTTTAAAGGTGTCCGGCGGTATTGGTTGATGTGTCTTTTCTGAATTTTTTAGATATCATTACATTTATTAATGCTTTGGTCAAAAATATTTCTGCTCTGTACGTTTACATAAAGCGGGCATGTGAATTTTGCTTTGTTTTCTTTATCTGGCAAAGAAAGAAAAAAAAATCACGTTATTTCTGCAAATTTGGCAAATAAATCAATAAATAAACACCAGATGCCCTCGTAGTTCTGGCACATGAATAAGATTGAAAACAAATTTTGTTTCAAAACTTTACAATCTTATTATATGGAAAATTTTGCTTCTGTGCTCTTATATATGATAAAAGTATTATAACCATCCATATAAAGTCAAAAATTTGAAACGATTCGGTGTCAAAAATGGCTGTTTACAGTTGAAAATATCCATTTAAATCGTTTGATGACAATAATTTCGAATCTTATCATATAATGATTTATTTAGCGTTAATGGTCGTGTCGTAGATTATTTTTAAAAAATGTGAAAAACCCTTGTTACGGAAAAGGTAGATCAGACAGAGATAATGGAATTGAATATCGGGAGTGGCAATAAGATATGACTCTATCAGCAGATTTCCTCTTAAATTTAAATGTAATATGTTTTTTCGAGTACAGAGTACAAATTAAATCAAATTTCTATTTTATTACATATTGCAATGATAATGCTTATGTTCAGATACCTGACTTGGAAACAAAATGCTTTTATAATACTGCCCCTTCTTCCCAAACACAGACTAATACTTGAATAAAGTAATGTTAAATATATCATGCCTACTGACCTGTAAACCCATTTATCAAAATTTTCTCTAAATAAAATTCACCCCATTTCTCAAAACTATTACGATCATCTTGAACAGAAATAAATGCTATAGTCACTGACTAGATCAAGTTTTTCCTGTGGAAATTGGGCGTTGGGTTTCAAGTATAAAAGAAAAAAGCTGTTTGCTTCCCAGTAAAGCTGTGCGTCAAATAAGTTAATGGAAAAATATCAATTTTCTGTTCACCGCTCGGCAGTTTTATTCAAGGTTCGAAAACTTCGTTAAATTAATGTTCAGCTTTCGCTGGTAGTGTAACAAAATGAAGCTATATATAATGCCTTTCGAAAGAGCATATATGTGCTACTTCAAATAAACATTTTGAAATGTTATTTCTTTAATGTTACCGGCAAGTGTTTTATTTGTCAACTGTTATATATTTAAACGAGGGTTGCTAATGACTGATGCTAAGTATTTTTTTAAAAATGAAGCCGAGTGGTTAAGGTAGCTGACTTCAAATCTTTTGTCCCTCACCGATGCGGGCTCGAGCCTCACTCGGTGCGTTGAATTCTTCATGTAATGATGAAATGATGCACGGAGGGGCACATGGGATCTTTCTCCACCACCAAAGCTGGAAAGGCGTTAAAACAATGTATTGGTTTCTACTCTATACTCTCAAAAGCTATCGTTCCGGTCAGTATAGCCTTCACATCATATCCAATGACTCAATACTTCAATTCCTCTATTTTTAATACATTTAGAGTGCCAGTATTTGGTATTATAGTGTTTTCACAATAATTTCCTATCGTTATATCAATGCAAATTTCATTCGTTTAATGGAAATTTCAGTCTCACTTACACTATTACCACGATAATGTTCTGTATAATACAATACATGCCTTTTGAAATATGTTTTTTCTTCGCCGCAGATACGCTTGACCATAAAACGAACAAAAAAAGAGGTTTAATCGATTCGTACACGTCAAGATGATTATATATAGCCAAATCATACTGTCTAAACGTATCTAAACATAAATTAACAAATATTGACATCTGTAAAAAAACAGGTGATTTGCACTGTAACGATTATATTTGTTAATATTGAAGATGCTCCCACATAATGACTTGTAAATTATATTTTCATAAATTCCTTCAACAAATGCCTATAAAATTGTTGTTGATAGATATGAATTATATTCGTGCTGTAATTGTACCTTGTTACTTAGATAAAGTGAAAAAAGAAACAAAAAGCGTTGTTTGATAATAAAGAAGACAACTGCTATAAAAGCTTTCACCTGTGTTGATACCCCCTCGGTGAACAGACAATGTACCGTTCTAAAATGTTAAAATGTCCGGGGACAGAAGTAAAGTATAATGACAAAGTTTAGTTCTGACCTACGCTAGAACCCGGTAGATACAAAAACATTTAAAATGAAAAGTATGAATAGGACGATTATTAAAACGTCTTTGTTGAATTAGGCATGGACGCATGCTTGTCTTACATAATATATATATATATATGTAGCGGGTCATCTATGCCAATCGCTAAACAGGCGTTCTAAAACAGGCGACTAAAATCATATCTGTTTTCCAATGTAGTTGAGTATGACTCATATTCAGAATGCGGGAGTAGACATTAACTTTAAGTGATTTTATTCTTTCCACCATATTTTTGTATTATTATCGAAATCCGTAAGGGGAAAGGCAAAATCTATTGCAATAAATTCATGCAACGGAATCTGTATAGCGAAGAGAAATAAATTCATCGAGAAAATCGCATGATCTAGATATTATTACATAACATTGCTTATCTTAGAGTAGTTGAATAGAACGAACTAGTATTTTAATATAGGGAAATATAGTAATATATTTGCATAGTATTTGCTTCGAAATAAAAGACCAGTAAACAAGATGGTTAGACTCTATTTTTGAAGAATAGTCACTGGCATACGAATGCAGATAAATTTGTTATTAAAACAATGGAAGTTCATCCCTGATACGTTATCTATATCGATAATTCAAGCCAATAAAGACTTTTACAAATGACATTCATACTACTACATTTTCTCAATTTTGAGTATTGTCAAAAGGCAATTTCCGGTTTATGTAACATAAGAAATGTAATTCCGCGCTTCCACTAAGTCTATCAGATCTAAACATTTCTTCTTAGCATATCTCGTGTTTGTTACGTATAAAAATGATTACCAAGAACTTGAAATCGCTGGAAATGACTCTTAAAATACATTTACCTAATTTTCTAAATTCAGCCAGTAAGTTTATTTATTTAGTAAAGATGATGCATTTTTCCATACGTAAATAATGCGTGATGGGTAGATAATGCTGCAGGTTTTCATTGTAGTTTTCAAATTAGAAAATCATAATAAATTACGGTAACACTTCCCTGACATTTTACTGCAGCATTCTAACATATTGAGTGTTAGGCACTCACGGCTCAGTGTAAATGATCAGTTGTTAATATTTCAAACAAATTCATTTCTTGACAAAAATCCGACTAAACATATTTGAAACGAGATTTATTACAACAACACACAGCAAGACAGACAGACAGACAGACAGACAATCAGGCTGTAGACGGACAGACAGGCAGGCTGATATGCGTTCTATATAAGCCTTCGTTATGTATATAGAGCTTGTTCATAACAGGTATTTAGTATTAAATTTTGATATAATCTCCTTGTCATAGAATAATAGATTTTAAGTTTCAGATGATGTAAAACAAATATTTTTGTTTATTAAAACTACAAGGTAAGAATTTGCTGAAAGTACTTTATTAAATTCTTAGGGACATTTTTGTTTCACGTAAAACGCAATGCATTAGCACTGTTATTGATAAAATAAATTCATAAATGAGAAATGAAAAGTTAAGAAGCTTTATAGTGTATATGTATATGTTGGGGATATGATTATCTTGAACAAATATACTTCATACCCAAAAAGGAAAACAACTGAAAAACCGCATATACATGTTTAGTTGTTTTCCCGTCACAATGTGCAGCAAATAAGACCGACAGGCATTTCGTAATTTGGAATACATGCGATTATTTCTTTAAGTATGAAACTGGATATTTAGTCAACATGACATTTGAAAACACCAATTTTTGTGTCAATAGAAATACTATCTGATATTTAAAACTAACTTTCTTATATTTAAATAACACCGATGACAGAATTTCTTTTCGTCTTAATAATTTCTTAATTACCATTTTACATGAGATATCTTCCATTGTGTTGGCTGAGATACATACTTTCATAACGTATACATTCAGTTATTCTGACGCCACATTTGATTATTACCCAGAAGCTAATACAACAAGACAATTTGAGATGTATGCTGAAAACAGTTAAGAAAATAACCTATAATTTAGTTCTAATCGACTAGATGATTTATTTCCCTCCCTCTGGAGGTCAACCATTATTATGTGCAAACTATATATTTTTCCTACAATATTGTGAAATAATGTGGCAGCGAGAACATGGCAACATTTCCAGTGTTCTTTAAATCTTATGGTATGTTTTTGTTCGATATACTTGATATCATAATGACTTCAATTTAGTTGTTTTATGATGTGAAATACATTTAATAAAAAAATGTACCATAAGGACAAAAGTTTTAACGTTACTGTGAAATGATTGATATTCACGGGGGACTCTTTTTCTTGGATTTCGTGGTAACATCAATACACGAAATGCAATCCTAAGACATAAATTCTGAAATTTCAATTCATTTATGTGCTAAACCTGAAATCCACGAATGTGCCTCAACATCATAGCGGCTTATTTTTTAAATAATTTAACTGTACTGTTCATTTATGTTTACAGACGTTATTGAATATAAAATCTTTTGTTAAACGTTTTAATACTACGAGTATTCAGTGTCTTAAAACGGAAAGAAACATTCCTTGAAAAGTCGGCCAGACGTTTTATTACAAAATTTCGGACCATAAAAGAACAAGTTACATACAGTGGTCATTTAACTGATAATTTGTGTTCCTATTATTTTTTCCGGAACGTTTGAATGTATTTGCATAATTTTTTCTAGAAATAATCATGTAAGGACAACATCAATTTACCATTTACTTACTTCAGATGCTATTATACTTATTACAGGTACGTAAATGCATGAATTTGCATTTTTATTGTTTAGTCTATAAAGTTGTTAGGTTTCAAGTAATTTGTCAAAAGCGTACTATATCTATGCAACTAACTTATGATAGATTAGGCGTCAAAGGGCACTTAATTCGCATGCGGATGTGAACACATAACATGTTCGTAATTCGAAAGTCTTTTATCTTAATCTAAAAAGAAACACAAATGAAGAAATTTAGAAGGCTTTGTTCTAGAGATCGCTTTCATATTTTGGTAATGACTTAATTCTTATTGTTTTTCATATTTCATCAAACAAAAAACCATCTACAACCTTAGAATATTGCAGAAAGCTTCAACATATTACGCAGGAGTTAAATATAGTTTTGGGTACATCAGATATTAAACACAATCAAATACTTTGTCAGGATTTGCTTTCCTGCTCTTTAAATTTCGATCGATGATTTAGTTTCTTAAAACAAATTGAAATTTAAAAAAAAAAGAAATCTTGTCTTTTCTACATCATGAAATAGATTACCATCGTTTATTTAGAGTATCGTTAATGCCAAATGACATTTTTGAAAGCTTTTCTGTTTAGTGTTCACTGGATCATGTTGCATTAATTTTTTAGATATTGTGTCCGTTTTGCTTTACTTGATAAAACTTACTTTCGATTTTACCGACTCGAGAAACATTTGAAAATAATCAATTACTATCATATTTGATTAAAGATTTGCAGAATTAGCTTTAATGACAGGTATACATTCAGATCTTTTGCAACAATAGGACTTCCACACATTGTAGATGATTCGGACTCTTTCCAACTTTTAAATTTGTACAATAAGATGATTATTGCCAATAGCAACAAAACCACACATTCGCTTTTTCTGTTAGTATGCAGATTTTCATAGAATTCCACATTGTCCACTCACATTTAATTATCGGTATAATTTTATACCGCCATTAATTTATCTAAACTTAAGATAAAATAAAATAAAATAATACAGTACCTAATGTTTGATTAATTTGGGACATTCTATTTTTTCTGTAGAATGAATAGTTTACGACTGTAGGTTGAGGTATGAAAATGGGCTGGTGGTCTAGTGGTAATACGCTTGAATGTCAATCCAGAGGTCTGGGGTTCGAATCCCGGTCCAGGCACTGGAAATTTCTGAGATGCTCTTGAGTGTCTCCCACCCAACTTAGAGGCATGTACTGGTTCTTCTCAGGAAAGACGGCTTTGCGTGTATCGGTGCTCTACACCGCGTACGTTAAAGAACCAGACTGTTTATTCGCAAAGAGCTATGCTAGTTAGCCAGACAAGTCTGTATCTAAAAAGGATTTCTCTCTATCTGTTCTGGGGGCTTTATCTCACTCTGTCCCTCTGGTCAGATCGCTCTGTTTCTGTACTAGTAAACGATGAATTTCGCACCCTGTGTGGCTGCGTTTGCTATATGTAAAGCGCCTTTGAACGTGTTTATCATGAAAAGGGCGCTATATAAATCAGGTATAATAATAATAATAATAATAATAATAATTATGAAAATAATAATTTCTTCAAATTTACGTTAAAGTCAGGAGCAGTATTTTAGTTAAATCATGTGCTGTATTTTATCAACTGTTTGAAATTTTGAGCAAAAAGTAAAAACAATGACGTAAATCATAATGTATCTTTTAAGTCGGTGCTAAATGTATGCGGAATATTATTCTTTGTGATATTTTCGTTAGTGAACAAGAGAAAACAAAACATTGCTTTTGCGTACCGCAATAACCAAACCGCCCAAAAGTATCGGACATTACAAATTAATACGTGTTTACGATTGAGACATATTCTAATGATAATTATTATTCTTAATAATAATGACATATCTTTTATGATACATAATCTAGAGGTTTGTCTCTGACGCAACGAAGAAGCAATAAGACAACCGACTTAGATTGTATTGCATCATTTCTGTACATGTTGTACGCCTGTATTTTACATGTCACAATGTAATGCAAAGTAACAAATATATGGCGTGATCACAGTGGACATAGTAGACACTGTTCTTAATACACACACGTAGAATATAAGAGATTTATTATTACTATTACTAGCGAGTTTTATTTTGATACTATTTGAAAAATAATGATATAATTTGCACATTTGACTTGATACGCAAACAATATTTTTCTGATAGGAAGATCAGAGACAGGAGGCTTGGTAGTATATAATTTGCACATTTGACTTGATACGCAAACAATATTTTTCTGTTAGGAAGATCAGAGGCAGGAGGCTTGGTAGTAAACGCTTAAAACTCATTTTCACATTTTGAACAGAGAAAATAGGTGCCTTTACAATAAGTACAAAAATACTTCTATACAATTAAATTATTCTTTGATGTTGTTTCTTGTATTTTGATAGAACTTACTGAAAACATGATAAAATACTCTTTAATATTTGTATGAATGATAATATATAACCACATTCTGAAGATACTGTATAGGAGTGTCAACATGAGAGTCTAAGAATTCATCTTAACTGAGGAAAAGAGGCGTTTTTATATTCCTTTGATTTTACTAAATCATTTATTCTTTTGTATATTGGTGTGCTTGTCAATATGAAAACACTGATTTACGTGATTTCAGCTTGCCGGAGACAGAACAGTTTAGGAGCTATACTAAAATTTGTCATTCGAACCTGCTGTTTTAGATGATAACAAATGTGAAACCACGAAAATGCATGACAAACAGCAGAGTATTGGTATTATGTTAACATTTTACTTGAGATTTGTCTTGCATATGGCCGTGTCGAGTCATAAACATTTAAGCTATTGGTGCTTTGACTTCTGACAAATTACTGGGGACATTAGTGTACTGTTACGTCGGATTGACATTTTTTATTTGGAAGTCTTAGAACTAAACTCTGCTGGGATTTACTTTACTTACTGTATCTTTTTATATCAAGTTGCATCTAGAATAATTTATAAAGGTGAGACTAGTATTCCCTTAATTCCCTTAACTCCAGCTCCCGTTGCATATGTACTGAGCGTTCCAAGGCGGTGTTCCTACTTTCAACTTGTGTTTTATTCGTTCCGTTTGAAATGATTTTCCCAAGTTTGTATGTTTTTCGCCGTACGCGCCGCCTACCCTCAATCTTTCCCTTTTTCCCAGTACCTACAATTATAAACAAAAATATTACGAAAAAAATGTATCTTGCCGACTGCTTTGTTAAGTGAATGGGCTGCTGTTTTTTTCACTTACAAAGTAATTTTATGGGTGCTTACTTTGCTGGATATGGCTCTTGTTGCAATCGCTATGCTCAATGCTCAAAGACGATTCCTAGTTCATAAATAGTCTTTACCGGAAATTGAACACCCATTGTCTTACTCAGTTTGATTGTCAATCTTGTGGCGTTTTCTATGTATGTCTACACAGTCGTTGAAACAGATATTCGTCGTTGTATGTGCCTGAGTGCTATTTTTAGTCTACAATTATCGAAAATGAGGTTAATCGTAATGACACTTATTTCACCTCCAATAAATTATCGAAGGTTCTGGTAAGTAGACTTCACGAAGTTCTTTTAATAATTGCAATTATTTGCAAACATAGTAATAAATGAATTCAAAATAGTTGAATGATTCTTTTTCGTAGAGTTATTAGATACAAGCACCAATTCGTAAAAATGTAAATATGACATTGGCTTGTGAAATCTCAAACAGTGTGACGCGACAAAGACAATATATATCCAATTTTTGCATAGACAGAAGTTTTTATTACATTTCTTTAATAACACGAGTGACACTTTATTCTTCATCATAGTATATAAAGCAATTTCTGAGAAAATGGACAATTGACGAAAAAATAAACGCGTTTCATCATACACTGAATAACGCCAGCAAAGTAATTTAGTATTCGTTACACATAAGAAATAACTGGGGACTTGGTTTTCGTAGCAAAAAATCAAAATGTTTTCGATCTGAATTAATATCGAGAATCTAAAACTAAGTTTCATAAAATAACAGAGGGACTCATACATTTGTATGAAAAAGGTAGATCCTGCCTGGAAGAGTTTGGTCCTGATTGTATATAGGGACATCTTTTCAGCTCTGTTTGTACTAATCGACAATTAAAACAAATATATCAAAGTGCATTGATTTATATATAACAACCATTTTTGCAAATTCTACTTGAAGAAATATTTGCATGGGTAGCTTTCATTTCAATGTAATTAACCATTTTCTTGAAATAAGAGTTGCACTGAAGTTCCACTTATGCAGTTGGAAAGTGTTTCTTTAAGAATGACTTTCAAAGACAAAAAGAAACAAATAAAGAAAATAATTGGTGTTGCACCACCTTAGAACATGCCACTTGGGACTTTAAACCAGATAGCAGTTTACCAGTTCTCACTCTTGATAAAGCTAAGGGATATTCTAAATATAAAATATCCCTCCAATGTGAATCCTTTACACGTGTATTGAACCAGAAGGTATAATATGTAAAACACAAAGACATGCTGGTATCAAGTTGTATAATGCAAGTCTAATTAACCATATACGCATTACCCATTAAAAGCAGAACATCAAGTAAAACGCTTTTAATGACCCGACAATACGGGCTAGAGGGCAATTTATTATATTCTGATTTAAGTATTTGAAATTTAACTTCAGTAGGCATTAATTAATAATAATATGTATTTATCGTATATC
This sequence comes from Mercenaria mercenaria, assembly GCF_021730395.1. Lineage (NCBI taxonomy): Eukaryota > Metazoa > Mollusca > Bivalvia > Venerida > Veneridae > Mercenaria > Mercenaria mercenaria. The sequence continues at coordinate 95,069,980 of NC_069364.1, forward strand.
AATTAATTTTTAAGTTTACTAGAAAGTACATAAAAATTCATGAGTACTTCCGCAAAAGCCAGACAATTTGATCATACTGCGTCCTTGCAAAGTGAAATAAATCAGGCATGATAATAATAAACTCGAATTTGATTAAGTCGGTTCATGAGAGCTATTGCGGAAGTACTCATGAATTTGTAGTACTTTCTAATAACTTATCAATTCATAAATTTTCTCTCTCACCACCTAGCATAGGCTTAAGCGGAATTCTATAAAATGTGTAAATTGTATCCGACATGATTTTAAAAGACCAGTAAATACTTAGTACGGGGAATGTTTAACGGCCGCCACACGGCACTTCAAGACTGCTACTCTGATCGTTATTACAACCTATAAGAATATCACTTGGAAGAATAGAACGCAACCAAATAGAAATAGAACTGACTCGGTTTGACCACATTTCTCTATAGCTTTAATTCGTCATGATTTCAAAAATAACCGCTCCTACTATTATATCAGTTTCATAAATTAAATAATAACAATTACAAAACATCTAATCAACTTCTTCAGAACTACATTTTAGCCGGCGCTTCCAACCAAAAATTATTATCCATTTTTTCAGTGCTAAAGTCATTGAGCGTCTTTCTACACTATAGTGACACAATATGTGCGTTCAGTTTTCTAAAACCAAATAAAATTGTAGCGGCGACCCATTCTATGTATCCAGCCCAGATATTCGAACCACAGCCCTGTTAAAGATACATCTACCGCACGTTTATATTTGCATCTTAATAAGACACATGTAAACTATATTAATTTGTCTTTAAGTACGTATGTGGTATAAATGGCAAATATATCTACAATATATTAAAAAACAATATTTGCAACGATACTTATCGGATAAACCGATTTGTTTGTTAGTTTAAATAAAAGTAAAATACACATTGTTTTGAATCAACCATTTTAGTATCATGCAAAAAACTTAAATACTGAGAAAAAAAAAACAAAAAAAAAAAAAGAAAAAAAAAAAGAAAAAAAAAAAAAAAAAAAAAAAAAAAAAAAAAAAAAAAAAAACAAGACATTATTTGATAACATTAAAATTATTAAAACTTTCTTGATTAAATTTAAACTCGTGATTTTTGTGGCTGATACAATGTGAACATTATCTGTGCCGCAAAATAGTCCACTTTCTTTTGAAAGAGTATACAGTGTTCATCAGAATTAACACTATAATAGCAAGAAATATTTGAAACAAAACCTAAGATAAATGAGAAATCACGCACTTTAATTTGAAGAACGTTGACGTATTAGCTGGAAATTGGAAGTTAGTGCATTCAACATGATATGTTTCTTACAATCATGCAAAGGCCAAATACAATTTCATCCCTAGTATCTAATGTTTCGTCAATAACGGAAAACGCAATTTCACGTGGCTGCGTTTTTGTTAATTTGTATGCTTGCTGTAAGAGCTGAAGAGATAACATAACTTTTCTGATCAAGATATTCGTCGCAATACCCTTCATACGACAGGACTGTTACCATATAATTTAGAAAACTTTAATTCAAGTAAAGTGAACCTTACACTTGAAGGATATGTATTTCTTGCAAAGCGGAAGGGAGTTTCAAACGTTTTTACTGGTGCTAGAAAAACTCAATCCTTGCTGTAAGTGGTGTATAATGAACGACCTTTGAAGTAAATTCATGCCAGAACTGTTACTTTTATAAGCTGGATAACGAATAAAAACTAACTACTTAACAGTTATTTTACATGATACATTGTACGAGCACACTTCAGGCATCACCATAATCTACAGTTGTGTTAAATATGGAAAGCCTTAACTGTCTTATAAGCAAAAATGTTATTATCTTATGTTGATAGTTATTTATATTAAGTATATACATCTTTATAAAGAAGAAGAATAAAGGTATGGTTATGACATAGACATTCAGAACTTTGTCGCGGATTACGTGCGTTACAAAATATCATTAACGGATGCATATTCAATCAGAATTGGATAAGATTCACAAGGCTATTAAATGCTTTCACATTCATTCCCCTTTTGTCAAATAAATGTTTATTTTGTTCTGTCTGAAAGATATACACATATAATCCATTTTTATGGCGTGGTCACACTACACGTAGTTAATCGTAGTAAGGAATGATCGTAGTTGATCGTACTAAGCGTAGTTACACGTAGATAATCGTAGTCAAACGTAGTAATGATCGTAGTTCGAACTTATGATTTGTCCGTAGTAAGCAAATAATATTTCGACATGTTCAAAATCTGACTACGATTAACTACGATGTTTTGACCCTACTGTGACCGTAGTTTGAACGTAGTTGATCTTAGTTAAACGTAATTGATCGTACTTAACAGTAGTGTGTATCGTTTTTGATCGTAGTACAAGTACAAACATGATATGAAACGAGAGCCGATTACACAAAAACTTTACTGTTATATAAATTAATTTCAATTCTAGTATGATAATATCGATAATTATAAATACTTAAAAAATTAAATAGAGTAATGAAATAATTAATATTTGCGGGAGATTAATTTCGTGGATTTCATGTCTAAGTCAACCGGAGTATTTCAGTTCCAACGGACAAGTTAAATTCCCATTCAATTAACTTTGCAAATTCCGCAAGAAAAATTAAAATGTAGCCGTTTTAGCAAAAATATGTAGAAATAAAAAAATACCCTATAAAAACTCAAGTACGTGTACATGAAAATAAAAGATTTTACAGTAATCGGAGGTTTAAATAAGTGCTTAGATATAATATCGATTTGTATTGTATAAGTAATCTAACAATTGTACAGATTTAATTTTGTATTTGAAAATATATTTTTCTGTTTAATATATCTGGGGCTTTCCTTAAAGAGAAATGATTCCATTTATGTAGTTTACTACTTTGTCCAATTGTATTAATATGAAGTCACAATAAACGGGCAAGTTCTAGTCAATATTGTTTAATAAAAGCTTAGTGCAATTCAGGAATTTCAAATATTTTAAAATAACCCTCATTTACGTTACTCGCGCAGTAAAAGAAGTTCAAATGACGAATGTTAGCGCGATAGAATATATATCATATTAAATGGTAATTAAGACGTTACTAATTCATGATTTTAGATGTTTTAAAAACATTGCCTCTTGTTAAGTTTATATATCATAACCATGCCTATATAACACTTTTGTTGGATATAGTAATTACCTTTACAGCCGATCTTAAAATTTGATACTGAACATATAGACGTTTTCGTTTGGTCCGTCCTTAACGAACAAGTTTGTATGGTAAGCTCAGACATGTTTAGAGGAATATAACCTATTCAGTATCTTTTCTTAACTACGTCAGCTTCAAATATTTCTACTGTAAGACAGTGCGGCGTTTATGCTCTATTTGTTCATGCATCTTTGAAAGTTATTGACACAATGTGACCAGAATGTACAGCAACACTATTTCTAGAAAATAGATACCTGTCCTATGTTGTAAGTTGAGACGAATTTTTGTAAGGTCACTATTTGGTTCATTTTGATTTAAATCTTAAACATATTACTGCGCTTTAGGTGATCTTTAATTAAACCGGCCTGTAAACACCTGCAAAATAATGATTCCTTTCGAGCGATCTTGACGTTGGTCTTCATATAGTTTCATTCTACTGACTGTGACTGAAAAAGGACAACACACGTGCCACCAATGAATTTTTAGAGTAATTATATAAATGGGAAAGGTGGTTAACCTATCTTTCAAATAACTGCTTTTTACATTATTGTTTTTAATTGTCTTCTTATTGTTCTTTTGATCATATTTTGCCCAGACATTGGACTTCATTATAACTGTTTTGTACAAATACTTGTTTATCACAATCCCTCATTAGTCTAAGATATGAAATTACTCCAGTCAAACTCGGCAACGTGTTTAAGGAGCGAATAGCATTGAAATGCAATTTCCGGAAGATTGTCATTTATGATGTCTGCAACACTATGCCGATATAAATCCCTCACACACCCCGTCTAAAATATCCTGGTATGACAGCCATGTCTTGTGGAGTTATGCAAACAAAACCATACTTTTCCAATGCAATGGAAGTTGAAATAAGTGAAAATCAAGTTTCTGCAAAATAAATCTGCAACATTTTCAGAGTAATATTGACGGCTTGTTCCTTAACAAATGGAATTTAAGAAATAGAACAAATGCAGCATACTACTACTGGGTAAAAACAAACACAGAGCGGTTCTTATTAGTCAATCGGTATTAACATACTTCCATTACTAAATCTTTTTCATCATTACAAAGAGGCTTTTAACACAATAAAATCGAATCGTCTCAGGTAATTACATTTAGGGAGGTCAGTATTCATTTTTTAAATAATGTTCATATTTGTTTTTGTTTTTTAACCTTTACCCTGCTAAATTTCTAAAATTGGTCTGGTCCATCATTCAGTTTGGCCAGTACCATTTATCATTCGAAGGGGTGTTCACTGAAAATGTTCTGACTAATTAGCTAACAGTACAGATCATGACCATGCATCCGTGCAGGCTGACCTTGGTCTGCGTCGGTCTCTTGCCGCCACAGGCCAAAGGTTAAGGGGATACAGACCTTTCTGTGTTTTGCACTTTTCATCAAAATAGCCTTTAAATCTAGTTTACATAAGTATTGTATTTTCATTGGTTAGGGAAACGTTGACGAATCGGTATGAACTGTCTCCAATAAAGAAAATGATACGTCTGTTAAGCAAAAATAACGTAATTCATTTGTTTCATATCAAAATAACCTACGCATTTTTATATCTTGCACTGACAATAAAATTTCTTTGGGCCAAATTAAACAAATATATATCGTTTACGAGTTTGAGGACGTTCAAAATTACAAAATGTACTCAGTAAAGCAAGCAATTTGTCTGTACATATTGATGTTAACTATGTTTAAAACCAGCAGAGACATATTTCGAAAATGTCAGAGAAAAATGGATAGGAGATTTATTTCTGTAAATCTTAATAATAAACATAAAATGGATAGGTAAATTAGTCTCGGCTATCTTATTTAGGAAATGTAATTACTTGAAAAAGATTCTGGAAAAAAACTTTTTGCAACAGGGTCTTTGGCTTTGGCGTACTGTTTTAACGCTAAACAATATACCATATAATTTACAGTGAATTTTCACATAGATATATTCGCAGTAAGTAGACAATATACACTTTTACATTGCATTTAGTTAAAGTGGCACTGGTACAAATGAACTGTTAGATTTTTTTCATGGAATCCATGTAGATAGAATTTATTGTTTCGAACTAATCAAAACAGTTGTAATTTTAAATGATTCTTACCTTAAACAAGACACAATTCATCATGGGTATCAATATACATTTGTCCATTCTATTTCTATACTGGAAACAAAACCATATAAGGTATCATTGAATGTCATTAGTTTATCATTAATACATGTATACGTAAAATAATTTGTATTAATATCATGTCATACACAAAATGCTTTATGAAAAAGGATGAGAAAAAAGCATAGGTTACAGAAAGTTATCAACTTATAAACATTTAAACACAACACAATTTGAACCGCTGATAGCTGATTTTAATTGTACTTCTGTAAATAAAAAATACTAAACTTAAAAATGCATGAAGTATTGCAAGCCATTTAAAAGTCATCAGGCTGTTACTAATATGCCTTTTCATATGACAAGCACGCTCCTTTAAAAGAGAAAACTATTATTTGTCGAAATCCGAAACCGTGGTTTAATGAGGATATCCGCCACTTAAAACAAGTTCTGCGCAAATCCGAACGTTTGTGGAGGAGGTACCAAAATCCACAGGACTATGAAATTTTCAAGACTGCTCTTAATAAATATCACCATGAACTGAAACTAGAAAAACAGAGAACTCTTAGCCAAAAAGTGCTCGAATACAAAGGTGATTCCAAAAAACTTTACAAATTTGTGACAGATCTCACCGGCGGCAAGTCGGAGAATCCAATGCCTGTTGTTGAAAATGAAAATACGCTAGCTGACAAATTTGCTGACTTTTTCATGGAAAAGATTCAGAAAATACGGGACAGCTTAAAAGATTTTGAAAACTATAAACCATCAATGAGAAATGTGCCGGAATTTGGAAAATTTTATGAACTTAGTGAGGATGAAGTTAGAAAACTCATTAACCAGTTACAAACAAAGTCGTGTGAAATTGATGTTATTCCAACAAAAGTGTTGAAGTCATATTTAAACGAGCTCCTCCCAATTATAACTAGACTAGTGAATCTTTCATTGACTCAAGGAGTCTTCCCAGTGCAGTGGAAACAGGCAATAGTTAGACCTCTGTTAAAGAAAGCTGGTCTCGAACTTATATTCTCAAACTATAGGCCAGTGAGCAACTTATCATTCTTGTCCAAATTGATAGAGAAAGCAGCACTGTACTTACTTAATAAACATGTAAATGAACATAATCTCCTTCCGAAAAATCAGTCCGCATACAGGCAACATCATTCGTGCGAATCGGCTTTATTGAGACTTATCAATGACATCTTGGACGCTATGGAACATCAAGAAGTGACTGCATTGATAGCATTAGACCTTAGTGCAGCTTTTGATACGGTAGATCACGATATTCTTTTGGACGTTTTGAAATGTCAGTATGGTGTCTCTGGTGTTGCATTGGACTGGTTGAACTCATATCTGAGGCCACGGAGCTGCCGCGTGAGTGTGAATCAAACAGTGTCATCAGCACGTGAGCTTACGTGTAGTGTCCCCCAGGGAAGCTGTTTAGGGCCGTGGCTCTATCTCACGTACGCAGGAACGATTTTTGACATTGTTCCCCCGTCCATTTCCGTCTTTGGCTTTGCCGACGACCACACCGCAAGCACACGTTTTAAGCCCGAACCATCCATCGAGGCTAAATCCATTGGTGAACTAGAGGAGTTTGCTACAGATTCAAATGAGTGGATGAACAGTAACAAACTAAAAATGAATTCCTCAAAAACTGAACATATTGCCTTTGGAAGTGCCCCTCAGTTGAATAACATAAACATTCACGAGATAGATATTTGTGGTGATAAAATCAAGAGACAGAGTAACATCAGATATTTGGGGGCCTATTTGGACGAAACTTTAACTTTCAAAGAGCATATAAAAATAAAGTGTAGAACGGCAATGTTGAATTTTTTCCGAATCAAAAACATTCGCAAATATTTGACTCAGGATGCAACTGAAACCTTAGTGCTATCGCTGGTTATTTCGCATTTAGACTACTGTAATGTTATTTTATACGGTATTTCTGATTGTGACATCGCAAAACTGCAACGCATTCAAAATATGTGTGCGAAGTTAGTTCTGAATCGTAGAAGAAGAGACAGTTCTAAGCAGGCACTCTACGATTTGCCATGGCTGCCGATCAAAGCCAGAATAAACTTTAAGATCTTGACGTACATGTTCAATTGCCATGTTGGAAATGCGCCTGCATATTTGATTGAACTCTTTAACACCGAAAATCCCCAGCGCTCCCTCAGATCCTCGGAGTCATCAGTTGACTGTTACATCGTCCCTTTCAACAAGCGAAAAACTTTTAGTGATAGAAGCTTTAGTACTATAGGGCCAAAGTTGTGGAACAATTTGCCGTTGAACATCAGACAAAGTTCTTCAATTGACTGCTTTAGGAAAAGGTTGAAAACGCATTTCTTCAGAGACTACTTTGCATTATTCTAAGTTTTGACTGAGTTTTAAACAATGATGCTGGTGACAGTGATAGAAATTTAATGTTTGTCTGTGATAATTGTATGTTAGTAGTATTTTAAAATATAGTATTATCATTGACTTTAAATTAATAATTGCTATTTTGATTCGTTTTAATTAATCTTATTTAAAATATTTTATATTTAATATTTTATTTCAACTTGTATTGTAAAACGCCATTGAATATGTTTTAAATGTAGAAATAGGCGTTTAAGCAAATAAACCAGTTTCAGTTTCAGTTTTAAAAAAATATTAGAAAACAGAAGCAGTCAATCTTTCCGAATAAATTGCTTCTTTTCTGTTAAATTACTGTTTTGAAAATATTTCTTGAAATCTGTTACCTGAGTGATAATGCAAATAATAAGATACCTGAGTTCGAAGCAAAATGCCTTTATGATTATTTCCTTTACCCTGAAACAACGATTTACATACTTTTTCAAATAGTATATAAATCATGTAACGTTTAATATATCATTGCTATAGATAAAATCCATTCGTTTGGTTAAAACTGCTACGATAATCTTTAACATAAACAAATGCTACAGTTACTTAATTTTGGCATTTTCCTGTGGAATATGAGGCTTAAAATGGAGCAGAGGGTTTCACAATAACTAAGCAAAACGTTGTAGCTGTGATTGAAAAATATTTATTTTATGTTCACCGCCGCCAGTTTTATTCAAGCTTAGGAAAGGTCGTTGTTATAATGTTCAGCTTTCGCTGGTAGTGAAGCAAACTGGAACTATATAAAGTTCATTTCGAAAAAGAATATATGTGATATTTCAAATAAACACTTTAAAATTTTATTTCTTTTATGTTATTACAGATATTTGTTTGATTTGTTTAAACGTGAGCTGCTTATGACTGTTTCCACATATTTATTAATGTTACAATATACTGGTTCCTACTCTGTACCTAAAAAAAATTATCGCCTCGGAAAGTTAGCTTTATGGTAAATAGCACATCATATCCAAGGCTAAAGGGGCATTAATTGCATTATACTTCAATTCCACTATTTCTAATAAATCTCCAGTGCCAATATAAGGTATTAAAATGCTTTCACATTTATTTTCCTATCGTTAAATCAATGCAAATTTCATTCGTCTGATAGAAATTCCAGTCTTACTTAACACGAAGATATTCTGTATTACATAGATCTTTTGAAATATGTTTTTCTTCGCCGTAGATACAATTGGTCATAAAACGATCAAAAATACAATCGATCCGTACACGTCGATAGGCTTCTTTATAGCAGGATTTTACTGTCTGTCTAAACAAATAGCGTCTTTAGAATAAATTGTTTTGTAAAAACATCTGATTTGCACTGTAACAATTTTATTTAATAATATTGAAGAGGCTCCAACGTAGTGATTTATAGGTTTTCGTTCCAAATGCCTATAAACAGTTCGAGATTTTTCATGAATTGTATTTATGCTGTATTTGTATCTTGTCACATAGATGAAGTGTAGAAGATGTTTAATTACAGAAAACAACATTGCTATAAATGCGTTCATCTTTTGTGAGATACACTCTTCGAAAGGAATTAGACAATGAACCACCCAAAGTCTCAGACCTACGCAGAAATGGGCACATACCGTAAACAAGAAAGAAATGTATGGGTTTTAAGTGGGACGATTATCAAACGTCTTGTTGAACTTTAGTATCACTTGCACATGTCTTTATAAGGTTTTATTTCATCTTTTGGTGATATAAAGATTTAAAGCGAGTATTTCATTTAGTTTTTCAAAAAAATGGTCCTACAAAGACAAAAACAACTAAAACATAATACACATGTACGGACTATTCTTAAAATACTTAATATCTGCACAGGCAGCACGAGAAGTCCATGATAAATCATTGTATGCTCCAGCTGTAAATACCGTGTTAGAATTCAATTGACACTGTTATAATCACTATCATTTTTAATGCACTTGATATGACTCGCATTCAGAATGCGGGATTGGGCATAAATTATAAGAGATTTTTTTCGCTCCGTTACACTTATTGTATTTCATGTACTATCACCAAAATCCGAAAGAAAAATGGCAAAGTCTCTGCAATAAGTTCATGTACAAAATTATTGAAACGCAATCCGTAAACTCAGTAAGGAAATCGGATCTAGATGTTATATACATACATTGCTTGCCTTAGGGTAGTTAAGAAAACGTAGTAATTGGTAAATGAGATATAATACTTGTAATGCTATATTCTGAATGAATCACTTACGTAGTGTGAGTGGAGTATTTTGGGGCCTCCGTTGCCGAGTGGTTAAGGTCACTGACTTCAAATCACTTGCCCCTCATCGATGTGGGTTCGAGCCTCACTCGGAGCGTTGAATTCGTCATGTGAGGAAGCCATCCAGCTGACTTACGAAAGGTCGGTGGATCTATCCAGGTGCCCACTCGTAATGAAATAATGCACGGAGGGGCACCTGGGGTCTTCCTCCACCATCAAAGCTGGAAAGTCGCCATATGAACTATCTTTGTGTCGGTGCGACGTTAAACCCACTAAAAAAGGGGAGGGTTTACGAAAACTATTACTTTTTTCCGTTTTTAGTTTATTTTTCAGTTGTTATTTGTTTTGAAGCTAAGGCACTTAGCATGTTTTACATACATATTTGGCTTTAAAAACAAAGGAGCCCGTGAATAGAGAGGGTTAGGACTTCTACAGAACATTGTCATTTTAATCCACTTGCATACAGAATGCTTTATAACATTTCTGTGAAAAACAATTGGCAGTTCGTTCCAATACCTTTTTAGATACATAACAATTACAGCCAAAATAAAGACATTTTAGTACCAAAAATGTCATGTGTACATAAAATTATTCTGAAGGCACATTTGATTATAATCCAGAAGCTACAAAAACAAGGCAACTTGAAATATATGCTGATAATAGTTAAGGAAATAACCTATGATTTAGTTGTTACTGTACAAGATGATTTATTTTCCCACAGTACGACCCCCTGGAGGTCAGACATTATTCAGTGCAAGTTTTTTCCCCACTACAATAGTGGAAAATAATGCGGCAGCGAGAACATGGGTACATTTCAAGTGTTCTTTAGCACTTTCGGTGTCTTTTAGCTGGCCATGTTTACATTATGACTTCAATACTGATGTTTAATGATGTGAAAAAGGACAACATTTTGAAACCTACTGTGAAAATATTCATATTCATCGGGGACATTCTTGTGCTAAAACTGAAATACACGATTTAATGTCCCAACAACATAGCCGCTTATGTCTAAATCTCTAACTTTCGTACCAATGAAGGTAAACGATTTTACTTTACTGCTCATTTTCTATTTACAGATGTTATTGAATAAAACTCTTGTGTAAAACAGTGGAAATATACATAGTACCTGTAACAACTGGCCATACATATATTACATAGTTTTGGATCATAACAGAACGAACGAGTTACTTACAGTGGTCGTGTAAGTGATAATTAGTGTTCTAAATACAATCAATTTCCGGAATGTTTGAAAGTTTTTGAGATTGTATTAATGCTTCTAGGAATAATCATGTGAGGACAACATCAAATTATGATCAGTTTACTTCAGAAGTTAATATACTCATTACAGGTAAACAAATTCATGAATTTGCATCTATGTTGTTTAGCCTATATAGCTATTTGGTTTCAAGTAATTTGTCAAAAAATATTGAACTTCGTACTACATCTAAGCGATTAATTTATGACTCATTATGTGTCAGATCGATGGTCAAAAAGGGCACTTGTTGTGCAGGAGGATTCTGATAACATTACATGCTTTTGCTTCTATCTTAATCTAAGAAATCTGCATGATGAAAAATAAATGTATGCATACCAATTCTGTCCCAGCAAAATAGTTTGTTAGTACCGAATGTAAGCAGTATGCAGAGGAACACAAATGATATCATACTTCGGAAATGACTGAGTTCTTCTCATTAAACAAAAAGCCATTTACAACCTTAGAATATTGCAGAAAGAAACTTCGACAAATTATGTAAGAGTTAAATATAGTTTTAGGTATATCAAACAGTAAACACAAACTTTGTCTTGATTTGCTTTCAAACTCTTTAAATTGTTAGGTTACGCTTCGATCGATAATTTAATTTCTAAAAAAGGGAAATCTGGTCTTTTCTACATCATGAAATAGACTATGTAGAGTATTGTTAATGACAAACAGACAGGGTTGTATTAACATTGTCTAAAGCTTTTCTGTTTAGTATTCACTGGATCATTTATATTGCATTAATTTTCAGATATTTTGTACGTCTTATTTTATAAGACTGACTTTCGATTTTACCGAGTCGTTAAAGTTTTGAAACATTTTAAAATAATCATATATGATTGAGAATTTACAGAATGACAGGTATACTTTCAGGTCTTCTATACGGTGCCCCTAAAGTGACATGTTACACTACGGAAGCTTATTAGGGCCTACAGTTGGTGAGATGTTTTGTGCTAAGTCGACTTGTCTTTATTCGCCTAGATAAGATGTTTTATACATGTCAATAAAATTTATTGACAAAGATTAAAAGTATAGAGGTAATGCAACTTAACCTTTCTCGATATGCTCGATGTTTTTTCTCTTTTCGACTTAACTTTTCTCGATATGCTCGATGTTTTTCACTTTTCGACTTAACTTTTCTCAATATGCTCGATGTTTTTCTATTTTCGATAAATATTTAATTGAAAAAAATATACATCGTGATTTTCGAGAAAAACATTGTGAGAAATTTTCTATAAATCTGCGTAATGTTTTTGCTTGTTTAGTACCATTTATTTTTGAATTCTCTCTGTGGAAAGATGGCGTATTTAGCACAAAAGGTATGTATATTTTAAAAATTATTCGGGTTAGATTTACTCTTTACTCTTTAAACTTGTACGTTCGTGTGTGTGTCCGTATGTCCGTTCGTCCCGAAAATCGTGACAGGCATTCAGCTAAAACTGTTTGTTGTAGAAAGCATTGGGACCGCTAGGGGCTCCTGCGCGTACTTGAAGTGTCTGGAAACACTGAAACAGATGATGTGTATGCTATTAGATTATTGAATTTTCTGTTTTTGAGAATAGCCAACATATTCTTTATCTATATTGTAATGCAATTGTATTTGTATCTTGCGGTTGTGTATGTGTATGTGTGTTTCAAAACACATGTGTATACATTTGAATGGAATAGAACAGGCAATCAATTATTCAATAATTTATATCTGTTGATCCAAAGGGCATCAGATCGAATTCCGTTTTGAAATTCATCAAATTCATTTTTAGTGAAACATGTTTTAACATAATACATCAATTATGACAATTTCAGATTTTATAGAATTTATAGTGTATACTTTCTATGTATTATAATTATGCGAGGTTTGTTAAAAAATAACAAATATAAATTTTATTTCTGAACGTACCATTGTAATTCAATGTCTTCCGTGCAATGATAGTTTTGGTAAAATTTATTCTTTTGCTTTCAGGTATTGCTTGTGGTTTTCTGTTGATTACCTGTGTGTTTCGCACCACCAGTTGACAATGAAAATATTGACAATTTAGTAAGACAATATTTTTATGATGGCTACACCGTAAAGGAAATTGTATCTACTATTCTATTGATTAACTATATTGTAGTCAGTGAAAGAACAGTGAAAAGAATACTTCGACGATTAAACCTTAGAAGGAATACTGAAAGTAGTTTGAGTAGCATAATCAGGGGAGTCAGATGGCTTCACACACATGAATATAGGAATTATGGCTATAGATGGATATGGTGTCTCCTCAATAATTCTCTAGGAATCCGGGCGTTCCAAGAAACTGTGAGACATGTTTTGTCTGAGATGGACCCGGAAGGAGTAAGAGAACGGTATCAAAGAAGATGAAGAAGGCGACAATATGTAAACCGCGGCCCAAATTTTTTTGTTCACATCGACGGTTATGACAAACTAAAACCCTTTGGAATATGTATACATGGTGCGATTGACGGATTTTCGAGGAAAATTTTGTGGCTCAAAGCAGGGCCATCGAATAAAAATTCCAAAGTCATATGTCATTACTATTTGAGCTTCTTAATGGAGCTAAAACGCATCCCAAGAGTGCTACGTTTTGATGCTGGAACTGAAAATGTACTTACACGTGATATTCATATTGCTTTACGCATGCATCATGTTGATAACATGTCTGGATTTAACAGGGGCGATCAACAGCCAATCAGAAAATTGAAATGTTGTGGAGCATATTAAGGAGAGGATTTTCTTCTCAATGGAGAAATATGTTCAAAGATATGATTGACGAGGGCACATTAGACAACACGGACCCCATTCATTTGGAATGTTTATTACTTTGTTTTCTTCCAACCATTCAGAAACACCTTGACGATTTTGTCGAAAGCTGGAACGGACACAGAATTCGCTCTCAAAGAAACAACGAATGCCCTACTGGAATTCCAAATATAATGTATAACCAACCATTGTTATACAGAACAAGTGATCAATCTTTCGCATTGCCATGCGAGACCGATGATTTGCTAGTATTAGCACAACCATATTCACAAACGCCACCTCTGTGCGGCTGTTCATCTGACATGCTGGAATTAGCTCGTGTAGTATCAGGATTTGATGAGACCTTCTTTTTACAAGTCCGCTCTCTAAGCGATTGTAAACAACTGTTTGAAAATTTAATGACTAACACTTACAGACACCTTTAAGAAAAATAAAGATGTAGGCGTTTGTTTTAGAAACCTCAGCAACATCACTGTTTACTTTTTTAAATGGTCATCCAATAAATACTGGCAATGTATTCACTGTTTAAGGTTCTCTTAAATGTTGCACACATGCGGCATAACATATTTCAAGTGCATCCATAAAATAAATATAATATGGTAATACAGTTTATTTGGTAACAGGCAGCCAAACTAAAGACATTGTCATAATTTTGTATCTTTGATCATCATTCAAAGTCAATGTTTTTACAGAAAGACCATAAATTCAAGACATTAAATGTGATTCTGACATTAAACTATTCATTTGCAGCACATGTAGTATGTCAGAATAAAAATGGCAAATGTTCTTTCTTGTTGCTTAGCAACGTAAGTTGTTGATTTATTTCAGAAATACGAGGTAGGAACTGTCGACGTGACTTGGCTGTTGAGAACATCATGTTACAGATTTATCACACCATTATAATGTACCGTTTTTCTGGCAATATACATGTATTTTACATATTTGTAAAAAGGAGAAATTTGAAATCCAAATGTGACCAGGCCTGAAATTGGCCCGAGAGACCTGGGTCTTGTGCATGATACATTTTCTTACAGTGCTTAATAGCTTTGCCAAGTTTCAAAATAAATCACAATATGAAGACAGGTGTAAAATTTTTCTCAAAACACATTCTACAATGACTTTTGAAATCTGAGTGTGACCGGACCTTTAACTGGACATCAGGACCAGGGTCTTGTGCATGACACTCTCTCTTGTGGTGCTGCCAAGTTTTTGCAAAATAAAATCATACCATGTTTTAAAAAAAAATCCATTTATTAAAGGGAGATCATCCTGAAAGATAACGTTCAAAAACATCAAGCTCCACACAGTGATTACCTTCCCTTGATTCCATTATAATCGCTGCCGTAACAATGTACCACATTCCTGGGAAGAACCAGTACTAACCCCAATGTGTGAAGTCGGGGTTACTACTGGCTGAAAATGTTGCAAAATGGCGTAGTTAAAATTCTTATCAAATTATCTATTTTTAAAATCTTTTTGACACAATTCAGTTTAATTTGTTATTTTAACAATTGTGTGAGGGAATATGACAATCTAGTGAAAAAAGCAATTTTAAGAAAGAAAACTTCTGTCCTGCCCCCTTAACCAAATCTGGTTAAAACACTCGTGGTGGCAATAATTTTATGTACTGTAAGGGGAGTGATCACTGCAGGAGAGTTTGGAAAAACAATTTGTGTAACTCCCTTCCCTTATAAAAACACCCCTCTTAGCACAATGGTTGATTCCATCTGAGTAGTGCGTACATACATGTATTGCTGATGTAAGGAGATTATTTTTGCATACTTCCAGTATTACTTTACTTCCATAAAATTACATGATTTTTCTCTTTATAGCACAGACCCTGTTGAACATATCTTTTGATTGAGAATGACTTTGAACAGAAATTAATAAAAACGTTTAGGTCAAGGTCCTAGTTGATATACTTTCACCAGCTATTGAGCAGAAACTGATTTTAAATTTCAGGTACCTATGACCTTGATCTAGTGACCCTAAACATTGACAGGGGTTAATTTTAACATCATGACCAATATACCTATGACATTTCTAGCTCCTAAATGAAACAGTACACAAGTTACTGAGCAGAAACTGATTTTATATTTCAGGTCATTGTGAACGTGACCTTTAACCTAGTGACCTAAGTACAGAATGGACTCAACTACACATCATGACAACAAACCTAGGAACTTTCAAGGTTCTAGGAAAAATAGTTCACCAGATATTGAGCCGAAACTGATTTCAGTCAACAAGTCACTGTGGCCTTGACCTTTGACCTAGTGACCTCATTCTCAGTTAGGACCAGCTAGGGTACTGGAAGACCATTGTGGCAAAGTTTCATCAAAATCCATTCAGTAGTTTTAGAGGAGATGCAATGACAAAATTTTTCCAAAAATATAAGTTGAAGGTCACCGTGACCGTGACATTTGACCTAGTGACCTCATTCTCAGTAAGGGCCAACTAAGGCACTGGGAGATCGTTGTGGCAAGGTTTCATCAAAATTCATTCAGTAGTTTCAGAGGAGATGCGATAACAAGAATTGTTAACAGACGGACGGAATGACGGATGGATAACGGACGGAAACCGATTTAGTCTGGTAGATGGTGGGCTAAAAATGGAATTTTCTCCCTTTTGGAATCTTCGACTTAGACTCTAGATTATATAAAAGCACTACAAGTATCGCCAAACTTCCTTTGGTTCATAAAAAGCAAGTTGTGCCGGGTGATATTCTCCGATAACCAACCTCTGACCCGGATTATGTCAAAGTACGCACATAATCAGGTGATGTAGTGAAATTCAGTAAAGAATCATGGAAGTCCTTCCAATTCTACAGACTTAGTACCGTTTTGATGTACGAAATCTCGCACAAACTCGCGGCAGATTGGCCAAATTTCTCAAAGTGTCGTTTAGGAGTATCTCAAGTTCTTTTCATCATACCCACATGAAAAATCTTCCAAACTGTAGATATTCAGCAAATTCTGTCAAAAAATGACAAAGTTAATAGCTACGATTTTTTCACGTGTGACGTATTCGTTTGTGTGAAATTTATGGTTCAACAAATGCAGCCCCTATTGCATACACACGTTTTCCCCTTGAGTTCTTGTCCCGACATGACCCATATTCGAACTGGACCTAGAAATCATCGAGAAGCAACTTTTGACCAAATTTAGTCAAATTTAGTCAAGAATATCACCAATTCTTGCATACACGACAGACAACGAAAAGTGATCAAAAAGCTCACTGACAGGTGAGTTAAAACTTTCTATGATCTACACTCTGGACAGTCATAAGACCATGATTTAATGACTTTATGGATAACAAATATTACTTTTTTAGATTTTCTTTATTTTAGACATTGACGTAAAATATAAAGCACAAGTCCCTTTCATTCATGATCAAGAGCTATCCGTAAGACAGTGCGCTCCAATATTCGGCAATTGACAATAAAACAGATATATTTCTCAATGAAATCTTCAAAGGAGATAGATGCTCACAGACAAAACTAGTACTCATGGGGTTAAAGTCAAGTAAGGAAGAGTTAAAATTCTGTCGAAAAATAAGATCAATAGTTTTTAATATTATTTCACAACCTTATAAATGCAATTGTTGACATATGCAATAGATATTGGCAACAAGACATAATAGTCCAGAAACTTGAAGATAAATCTTGTCAAAATAAAAAAAAAATGCAAGCTAGAGTTATAGGACTTGAGTGTTTGACCTTAGCTATTGACCCCGAAGAAGTGTCTGAAGTTTCAATGCAATATCTAATAAGTACCATCAGCATGTGAAGTTTGGAGGTCCTGGGTGCAGTGGTGCTTTAGTAAAGTCCTTTCTTGCAGAAAATTAACATTGGGACGCGTGATCTTGACCAATATTTGAAATGGTTACCCAAAAGTCAGTCAGTACAGAATGATGATGATCATAAAGAAAACTAAGTTTGCTAAAATATTTTATGTATCTCATAGAAATGGGTGTAATTCTGTTGAAAATATAGTAATGACGGGGTTGGGGGGATGTTACCATACATGTAAATGTTGATGATTAAGAAATATTTCAGGTTCCAAGAAATTATATTTAAAAGTACCAAAAAAATGTCCATAAAACTAAGCTTGCCCAAACAATTTACCTGAAAATACATGTAACCTATGTGTAAAATCTTCATGACATTGACCATTTTAAAACTGGTATATCCCAATGTTTATGTGAAGTCACAATAAAATATAAGCATTAATAACAAAGAAATGACAGAAAAACAAAGGTCATTGAAAAACTGTAGCCTTAAAAATAACCAAAGTACAATATCTTGATGACCTTCGGTGATAGCACAGCCCCTACTTATGCTTTATATGCATGCATGCTATCCAATGTTTACGTGAAGTCACAGTAAGATATATGCATTATAAACAGAGATATGACAGAAAAACAAAGGTTACCGAAAAACGTTTAACCAAGAAAGCCACCGCAGACGCTGACGCCGGGGCGAGTAGAACAGCACAACTATTCCTGAAAAGTGGAGCTTATAAAATTATATATTCTGATTCCTTGAAAGGTAAAAATAAAAACATTTTCTAATTCTTAAAAAAATAAACAGGAGGGCCATAATGGCGTTATACTGCTCACCTGAGTAGCATGATTATACATGAACAAGAGCTGTCACTAGATAGCGCGCTCGACTATTGCAGTACTGGATAGTAAAATGTAAGCCTTTCAGTCTGTTATAATCCATGAGCAACATGATAATAAGTTAACCAGGATTTTCTAGGAACAAACAGTGCATAATTAAATGAACAAGGCACAGGTGTTGCTCGCAACACATAAAGTCCCCTACCGGTTCCGCCTTGAAACTGAAATACCACCCATATTTTGACTATTTCTGTTGCCATAGCCACCAGAATTTTGACCCAAGGAAAAAAAACAAAGTGATGTGCATAATCTATATATTCCCATCTATTCATATACCAAGTTTCAACTTATCATCTTCGGTTCAAAAGTTATCGCGGGATCACGATTTCCGGACATCAGTATGGACAGACAGCTGGAAGAACTGACTCACGGACGGATGGACAGACAGACAGATGGAGGGTAAACGTAATCTCCATATTTCCATGTATTCACATACCAAATTACATTAACCTAGCCACTATAATTTTTTTTTGATCAAAGGATCCATATGGGAAAACTATATTTTGACTATTTCTGTTGCCGTAGCAACATGAATTTTAACAAAGTGTTGTGCATAATTTCAATATTGCCATCTATTCACATACAAAATTAGATTGATCTAGCTAGTATCATGTATAACTGAATGGGAGGGAGGGAGGAGGGGAGGGGGCGGGGGCTTGTGGAAGTGCTCTTTTGATATTTCACATATTCATACTGACATAGAGCTGGAAAATAAAAAAAATAACTGGGGGAGAGATGTCACCCTGGTGGAGGGGGTGCAGGGTGTCGGGATGCGGGAAACTGTTGTTTTGAAATTTCACATTTTCACATGTTTATATTGAAAATATAGCTGAACAATAGATTTTTTAAGGTGTGTGTGTGTGGGGGGGGGGGGGGGGGGGGGGTTGGTTACCTCAGTGTGGGGAGGGGGTTGTGATGTGGGGGTGGGGTGGAAGAGGGGGAAGTGTTGTGCTATTATGAAATTTCACATGTTCATATTGAAATATAGCTGAAAAATAAAATCATAAATGAAACAATAATTCTGTGCAGACAAGACCACAAATTAGACAAATTTTGCTCTTTTAGGGGATATAACTCTAGAGTCAATCATTGGATATGCCTGGTTCAAGAAAAGAACCAAGATCTTTTGATGGTAAAAGTTATGTGCAAGTTTAGTTAAAATCAACTCACAATCAAGAAGGGTTTTTGTAACAAAAACACATGTCTCCCCCAGCCTCCATGATTTGTTACAGTGACTATTTGTGCCAAGTAATTTGAAAATCATTTAAGGGTTTTAAACAATACAGCCCGGACACGATTTGTGAAGGACAGACGGACGAACTTACAGGATTTGCGGGGTAATCCCTTATATTACATATTATCTTCCTTTGATCCTTTTAACCCCACAATACCAATTTAACCCCAGAATGACCACAACCTCAGAATGTCAAATTCAACAGAAACGCTAACCCCAAATTTACATGTGGGCACGTCGGGACAGACAGACAACTCGGGGAAAAACAATATGTCTCCCTTGAATATTTCTAGGGTAGACAATGAAACCATCACTGTGCAGACAAGACCAATACAGGCAATTCTTGCCCTTTCAGGGGCCATAACTGTGGAACCCATGATGGAATATGGCTGGTTCAAGAAAGGAACAACGAAGATCTTGTAGTGGTACAAGTTGTGTGCAAGTTTGGTTAATATCATTCATAAATGAAACAGCTACCGTGTAGACAAGAAATTGATGACAGGCACACGACAGACGATGCACAACGGACATTGAGCGGTCACAATAGCTCACACTGATCCTCGGTGAGCTAAATATGATCATCTTGACATAAAACGTGACGTGTTTAAATATCACGTGACATGCATAATTATGTCGCCTTAAAGTAAACGTTCTCGAGAAAAAGATGTAATAAGTCGAGTAAATTATGTTGAAATACCAAATACATTTATCTTCTTGTTATGTTTCTTGACGACTTCGCTGAAAGATCTAGTTAGACGTGTAGAAGTTAATCGCATTGACAAATATTTCACGCAATTCGATAAGAAAGTATGCGTAATGATTAAAAACATTTACGTATAAAGTGTTAATTATCACGCCTTCATCAGATGTTTTTGTTCAAAACGAAAAGACACAAGTTGACTTGACGCGAAACTTTTAAATAAGTGGAGGCCCTGATAAGCTTCCGTAGTTACACACTTTTTTTCCAATTAGGTAATGTGAGACTATTTTTTATTTCGTTTAAGCGAAATCATATCGTTTAAACGAAATCATTTCGTTTAAGCGAAATAATCATTTCGTTTAAACGAAATCATTTATTTCGTTTAAACGAAATCATTGTAAGTTATAAGTTATAAGTTATAAGTTATTTCGCTTAAACGAAATGATTATTTCGTTTAAACGAAATAAAAAAAAGTCTCAAATTACCTAATTGGGAAAAATGTGTGTAACATGTCACTTTAGGGGCACCGTACTTCTACAACAACATGGTTTCCACATATAGGTGCATTAGACTCTTTTTCACATTTAAAGCTGGAACAAGTTTTTTGTACTATAATGTGATTGGTGTCATTAGTAATAAAACCACACATCCGCTACGTCTTTCACTATGCAGAATTTTTATAGATTTCCACATTGTCCGGTTACCTTTCATCTAATACCTTTCCACATTGTATTTATCATCGGTATAATTTTATATCGTCCTTTGTCTTAACTTAAAGTGATACTGTGTTTGATAAATTTGGGACATAGCATTGTTCTGTAGAACGAATATTTTTTACTGTAAGTTTAGGTATGAAGATAAAGAATTTGTTCAAATTTACATTTAAGTTAGGAGCAGTGTTTTAGTTAAATCATATGTTAGATTTTATCAACTGTTTGAAATTTTAAGCAAAAAAGGGAAATAACAATGACATAAATTATAATATATTTTACTAATATTAAGTCGGTGCTAAATGTATGCGGAATATTATTCATGTGATATTTTCGTAAGGAGACAAACGTAATGTTTCAGAAAAAAAATCCTTTTGCGTATCGCAATAACCAAACCGCCGAAAAGTATCGGAAATTAATATGTGTTTACAATTAAGACATGTTTTAATAATTTAGGTTAGGAGCAGTAATTTCGTTTAGATAAGGTGATAGGATTCATATAACCCGAGTAGCAAGTAGTATGAATTGTCTGAACTCCTTGTTGACAACACGGTCCAATGCAAACTCAGTTATGAAAATGACACTAATGATGATAAAACAAGTCGCATATGAACTTAAACATTCCTTCTAGTACAATTACATTTGTAAGGCTAAATTTTTTTTTTTTGCAAGTTTTATTTACAGAGTAATTCAAAACAATGTAAAGAGTGTAGTCAAAGTAAAGGATCCTTAGGAAGAAATTCAAAAGTATAAAATAAGATAGGAATAACTTGTAACTAAATACATATATTATTCAATGCATCCTTCATTTGAGAATGTTTAACAAAATGATAACAGACAGGGCATTAATTAGCATTGATGAAAAACAAACACATAGATATTTTTGTTGCCTCCACATATTCTTGTTTCCCTGTAATGAACCCATTGCATTTAATAAATTTGATAAACGCTAAAGAGTATATTTTTATCAAAAAGATAAGCACTCCTGCATGACCAGTCAATTATACAATAACCAATGTACCCTGCTGCCTAAAACTGAAAAAAAAAATTGGATATTTGTCAATAATTCTTGAACATTATATCAATTGTTTGAAATTTTGAGCAAGAAAGTAAACGTAAATTATAATATATTATGTGTATTTTAATAAAGTCGGTGCTTTTTAAAGTGTGCAGAATATTATTCTTGCGGCATCTTCGCAAAGGAATAGACATTATGTTTCGGACAAAAATAACAGAGTCACTGCTATTGCGTACCGCTATAACCAATCCGCCCGAAAATATCGGACAATGCTTATGGTTAAAATATGTTCTTACAATAATACTTAATAAAAACAGTAACCGACTTTAGTTGTATGCTTGTATTCTGCATCTCACCGTGTAAGGCAAAGTGACAACCATATCGCGTGATCATAGTAGCCACTGTCCTTAGTCCACACAGATAGAACATACTACTTCTAGCGTTTGACTTGACACACAAACATCACTTTCTGATAAGAAGATCAGACCCAGGACACTTGATACTCATTTACTCAGGTCTGCGTGTCCAAAATTATAAGCAGGGAAAACAGATGGCTCTGAATTCTAATATTTTTACAATAACAATAAGTACCAAAGTACTGCCATGCATTTTAATTATTCTTACATGATAGATTGTATATTGTTGTTGTAACTAGTATATTCTGGAAGCATGATAAAATACTCCTTAATCTTTG
Source organism: Mercenaria mercenaria (assembly GCF_021730395.1). NCBI lineage: Eukaryota > Metazoa > Mollusca > Bivalvia > Venerida > Veneridae > Mercenaria > Mercenaria mercenaria. Next base: position 95,092,977 of record NC_069364.1, read on the forward strand.
CATGATAAATACTGTATAACAACGTCCTGAAGACACTGACTATGAGTGTCAATATGGGAGTCTGGGAATTCATCTTAACTGAGGAAAAGAGACGTTTTTATATTCCTTTGCTTTTACTAAATAATTTATTCTTTTGTATATTTGTGTGCTTGTCAATATGAAAACACTGATTTACGTGATTTCAGCTTGCGGGAGACAGAACAGTTTAGGAGCTGTAGTAAAATTTGTCATTCGAACCTGCTGTTGTAGATGATAACAAATGTGATATGAAGAAAATGTATGAGAAATAGCAAAGTATATTGATATTATTGATATTTGTCTTGCTATTATGTTGCTTGGTTGCGTTCTGTGCTTCCAGATGAGATTTACACAGATTGTATTTTATTGGATCTGGCCTGTAAACCCAGGCCAAGCCACAAACATTTCAGCTATTGGGGCTCTGACATCTGATAAATTATTGGGGATTTTAGTATATCGTTACGTCGGACTGAGAGTATTTTAACACAACTGCACACACTGTCTTTTATAATTATCATGTTGTATTAAGAATAAACAATAAATGCGAGGTAAGTATTTCCCCAACTCCAGCTCCCGTTGCATAGGTAACAGAACGTTTCAAGGTGGTGTCCCTACTTTCAGCTTTTGTTTTATCCGTTCCGTCTAACATGTTTTACCTAAGTTTGTATGTTGTGGGCCGTACGCGCAGCTTACCCTCACTCTTTCCACTTTTCTCCCAGTACCTCCAATTATAATCAAAATATTACGAGAGTGAAGTGAAGCGTCTGCTATTTGTTTCAGTTACAAAGTAATTGTATGGGTGTCTTGTTATGCTGGGTGTGGCTCTTGTTGCAATCGCTATGCTCAATGCTCAAAGAGGATTTTTAGTTACAAATACTCTTTACCGGAAATGGAACACCCGTTATTTTTCTCAGCTCGATTTTAAATCTTATTGCGTTTTCTATGTATGTCTACAAATTCTCTGAAACAGATACTCGTATGTTCCTGAGTGCATGCTATTTATAGGCTACAAATATCGAACATAAGGTTGACTACAATGACACTTAGATGAACTAAAAATACTGATAAGCAGTATTCGCGATTGTTTTTATTTTTTGCAAATGTTTGCAAACAGAGCAATGAATGAATTCAAAATAGTTGCAAATTAGACGAAGCAAATTGTGTAAAATGCAAATCTGACAGTTGTTTGTGAAATCACAAACAGTGTGACGCGACAAAGACGATATATTTGCCATTTTTGCATAGACAGAAGATTTTATTACATTTCTTTGATAATACGAGTGACACTTCATTCTAATACATCATGATATATAAAACAATATCATCTAAATGTTGTTATTTCAGGGAAAACGGACGATTGACGAATATATAATTGCATATCATCATACACTGAATAACGCCAAAAAGGCAATTTCCGGAATTTTTTCACATTAGAAATTCGGTCTTCGTTTTCCTAGCCAATAATTCAAAATGTTTTCGATCTGAAGTAATAATAAGAATCTACAACTAAATTTCATGAAATAACAGATTAATAACACAGGAACTCTGCTTTGTATGGAAAAGGCAGGTTCTGGATGCGTTTCGGCCTGATTATATATAGGAACATTTTTTCAGTCAAGTGTGTTAAAGGCCCTGGCCTCGAGGTAGTACGACAACAAAAAATATAAGAGATGTATATGAGATGGTGCTCGTTTCTAGCAAAATATTGCCAGATTTTTTGAACGAAATAGGATTCTACAAATTAGAAATAAACTTGTTAAATATTGTGATTTCTAAAATATTGAAGCAAATTGAATAATTAAGACATAACTTTATTAAAGACACTGGCCAACAGAATGTACAACAACTAAAAAGAGCAAATATTTAAGTATCAGGAAATTAATCCTATATTTCTTAAGAAACCTTTGAAACTTAATGATTAACAGACAAGATGTTATGGAAACACATCGGACATCTTTTTTTCTTGATTTGGCATTTTTAAGATAGTTTAGAAACAAAACCTCATATTCTATTGTTAATAATATGTCCAAACTTCAATTTAAAAGAAAGATCATATTAGGCACTTATCTGGAGGTCAGTGCCTTTAAGATACATTGATAAAACAATGTGTATAAAACAATTTTTGTTTTCTTTTGCAATTTTACTTGAAGAGATGTTGTACAGGTTTCTTTCATTTCAAGGTAATTAACCAGTGTTAAAGATACCAGGTGCATTGGAGTTTCACATAGTTATTCAGAAAGTGTATATTTATGAGTGATTTTCAAAGAAACAACTTAAAGAGCCTTACTTGTAACACCTTGGCACACGCAACTGGGGACATTAATTTAAAACCAGATGGTAGTGTACTAACCTTCACTCCTAATTTCCTACTTTTCCAAAGATAAGGGATATAGTAGTAAATATTATCCCACCCATGTAAATCCCTTACACATGTAACTGAAACAGAAAGCATGATATGTGAAACACAAACATGCTCGCGTCAAGTTTAATGAATCATATGGGCTGTACCTATGCCTTTGCTAAAGGTACAGCATCAAGTGAATCACCATTAAGGGTTGAAGGCAATTAACGGATGTTTCAGAGATACTTGGTGATATTTCATGATAGTTGTCACGAGAGAAGAATAAAAGTAAAATACAAAATATATTCATAACAAAAAAAATGATATTTTAATCCTTTGAAACACATTAGATAACAAAATACGGGTATACCATAGCTCCAAGCAGTATACAGATGTATTCCAATAAATAGTATGTTAGCATTTATTGCAAAAGTATTTGCCACCATACTGATATGTTTAGATGAAAATATCTATTAAACATTTGTTCCGACGTGATAAAAGTGGTTTGTATCTAAGAAGATATTTTGTTTAAACATTTAACACAGTTTCGCTCTACTGACTGTGATAGAAAAAGTACCAATGAATTTTTGGAGTAATTATATAAATGGGAAAGGTGGTTAACCTATCTTTCAAATAACTGCTTTTTACATTATTGTTTTTTTATTGTCTTCTTATTGTTCTTTGGTCATATTTTGCCCAGACACTGGACTTTATTATAACTGTTTTGTACAAATACTTGTTTATCACAATCCCTCATTAGTATAAAATATGAAATAAATCCAGTCAAACTTGGCAACGTGTTTAAGGAGTGAATAGCGTTGAAATGCAATTTCCGGAAGATTGTCATTTATGATGTCTGCAACACTATGCCGATATAAATCCCCAACACACCCCGTCTAAAATATCCTTGTGTGACAGACATGTCTTGTGGAGATATGCAAACAAAAACATACTTTTCCAATGCAATGGAAGTTGAAAAAGGTGACAAACAAGTTTCTGCAAAATGAATCTGCCACATTTTTAGAGTAATATTTAAAAAAAAGGAATTTAGGAAATAGAACAAATGCAGCACACTACTACTGGGTAAAAACAAACGTGTTACACCAAAAACAGAGCGGTTCTTATTACTCAATGGGTATTAACATACTTCCATTACTATAAATCTTTTTCATCATAACAAAGAGGCTTTTAACACAATCAAATCGAATCGTCTCAGGAAATTACATTTAGGAAGATCAGTATTCATTTTTTAATAATGTTCATATTTGTTTTTGTTATTTAACCTTTACCCTGCTAAATTTCTAAAATGGCCTGGTCCATCATGCAGTTTTACCAGTACCATTTATCATTCGAAGGGGTGTTCACTGAAAATGTTCTGACTAATTAGCTAACAGTGCAGATCATGATCATGCATCAGTGAAGGCTGACCTTAGTCTGCGTCAGTCGCAAAGGCATAATGACTTGCCGCCAGCAGGCTAAAGTTTAAGGGAGTACATACCTTTCTGTATTTTGCACTTTCATAAAAATAGCCTTTAAAATCTAATTTACATTTATTTTTTCATAAGCATTGTATTTTCATTGGTTAGGGAAACGTACACGAATCGGTATGAACTGTCTCCAAAAATGATACGTTTGTCAAGTAAAAAAAAACGTAATTCATTTGTTTCATATCAAAATAACCTAATAATGCATTTTTATATCTTGCACTGTCAATGAAATTACAATGGGCCAAATTAAACAAATATATATCGTTTTTGAGTTTGATTACATTCAAAATTATATAAAAGTACTCAATAAAGCAAGCAACGTGTCTGTGCGCATTTATGTTAACTATGTTTAAAACCAGCAGGTACATATTTCGAAAATGTCAGAGAAAAATAAATAGGAGATTTATTTCTCTAAATCTTCATAATTAGCATAAAATGGATAGGTATATTAGTCTCGGCTATCTTATTTAGGAAATGTTATTACTTGAAAAAGATTCTGAAAAAAAAGACTTACTGCAACAGGGTCTTAATAATGATCAAATGCTTTGGCGTACTGTTTTAGCGCTAAACAATATATAATATATAATTTACAGTGAATTTGCACATATATATATTCACAATAAGTAGACTTCATACACTTTGACCAGTGCATTAGGTTAAACTGGCATTGGTACAAACGAACTGATACATTTTAAAAGGAATCCATGTAAATACAATTCGTTGTTTCGAACTGTTGTAATGTTGAATGATTCTGACGTTAAACTAGACACAATTCATCATGGGTATCAATATACATTTGTCCATTCAATTTTTATACTAGAAACAAAACAATATAAGGTATCATTGAATGTCATTGAGTTATCATTAATATACGTAAACAATTTTGTATTAATATCATGTAATACAAATGTTTTATGAAAAAGGATGAGATAAACGCATAGGTTAGAGAAAGTTATCAACTTATAAACATTTAAACACAACAAAATTTGAACCGCTGATAGCTGATTGTTAACTGTACTTTGGTAAATAAAAAAATGCTAAACTTAAAAATGCAAAAAGTATTGTAAGCCATTTAAAAGTCATCAGACTGTTACTATTATGCCTTTTTATAAAAAATATTAGAAAACAGAAGCAGTCAATCTTTCCGAATAAAAAACAAAGAAAAATATCAAACAGGGAATGCCACGCACCAAAAACGCAGCCTCCCCAAAACGAAACCCCCAACACGCAGACGCGCGCACCACACACACATAAACACACCCAAAGCCAACACATAAGGACAAAACGAACAACACACACGCACACAAAGCCAACACATAAGACGAAACGAACAAACAAAGGAACACAGTGGGGCAAATTGCTTCTGTTCTGTTAAATTACTGTTTTGAAAATATTTCCTGAAATCTGTCACTTGAACCTTTGGTGTTATATAAACAAATCGTCCTCCTCTATTTCTTTAAACATTACTGATACACGAAAAGTGCCCGTAACAGATGATTTCGTGAACTGCGTAATTATCATGCAAGATTCAGATATAACTTATATATCATTTTAAAGGACTACGACGGGTTCTTATTGGATTCTTTTTAGATATCTTTGAAATTGTTTTACACTGTATAAAGTTCTGTACGGGTGCATAAAGCTGATATGTGAATTTTGTTTTGTTTCTTTATTTTGCAAAAAAATCACGAAAGCAACTTCATTTACTTTTGCATTATAATACAAATAAAGCATAACAAAATAAATAAATTTTACATGTCTACTTTATGCCATCGCACGTTATAAGTGTTTGAAAATTTATTTTGTCAAGATTTTGCAATCTTATGAAATGGAAAATATTGCTTTTATGCTAACTATGATATCATGAAAGTATTACATGTGTAATAATCTATATACATATTAATTCAAATTTTAAAATTATTCTGTGTCAAAAGTCTAAAGTGTCCGAAATGTACAATGGAAAATATCTAGTTATATCGTTTTTATCATAATAATTCCAAAATTTATCTTCAATGATGTGCTTAGCATTTATTGTATTGTCTCATGTCTTAAAAATAAGTAAAACCATTGTTACGGAAAATGTGGATCAAGCAACAATAAATGGATAATCAAGAGTGGCAATAAGAAGGGACTCAGTCTGCAGATATCCTTTGGAATATGTAGGAATATAATTTTTCATGTACAGAGTTCAACAGAGTTTAAATCAAACTTTTTTTTACATATTTACATATTACAATGATAATGCATATAATAAGATACCGGAGTTAGAAGCAAAACGCCTTTATGATTACGTCCAACGATTTACCTACTTTTTCAAATAGTATATAAATCATGTAATGTTTAATATATCATTGCTATAGATAAAATCCATCCGTTTGTTTAAAACTGCTTCGATAACCTTTAACATAAACAAATGCTAAATGTGAAATATGAGGCTTAAAATGGAGCAGAGGGTTTCACAGTAACTTAGCTAAACGTTGTAGCTGTGATGGAAAAATATTAATTTTATGTTCACAGTCGCCAGTTTTATTCAAGCTTCAGAAAGGTCGTTGTTATAATGTTCAGCTTTCGCTGGTAGTGAAGGAAACTAGAACTATGTAAAGTGCATTTCGAAAAAGCATAAATGTGATATTTCGAATAAACACTTTAAAATTTTATTTATTTTATTTTATTACAGGTATTACAGACATTTGTTTGATTTGTTTAAAAGTGAGCTGCTTATGACTGTTTCCATATATTTATTGTTACACTATACTGGTTCCTACTCTGTACCTAAAAAAGCTATCGTCTCGGTCAGTATAGCTTTCTGGTGAATATGAGATCATATCCAATGGCTAAAAGGGCATTAATTTCATTATACTTCAATTCCACTTTTTCTAATAAATCTCCAGTGCCAATATTCGGTATTAAAGTGCTTTCACATTTATTTTCCTATCGTTAAATCTATGCAAATTTCATTCGTCAAATGGAAATTCCAGTCTTACTTAACACGATGATGTTCTGAATTTACACAGACCTTTTGAAATATGTTTTTCTTCTTCACAGATACAGTTGGTCATAAAACGCACAAAAATACAGGTTCAATCGATTTGACACGCCGATAGGCTTCTTTGTAGCCAGATTATACTGTCTGTCTGTCTAAACATATACAAACAAATAGCCTCTTCAAAATTATTTGTTTTGTAAAAACATCTGATTTGCTTTGTAACAATTTTATTTAATAATATTGAAGAGTCTCCAACATAATGATTTATAGGTTTTTGTTCAAAATGCCTTGTCACTTAGATGAAGTGTAGAAGATGTTTAATTAAAGAAAACAACATTGCTATAAATGCGTTAATCTTTCGTGAGATATACTCTTCGAAAGGAATTAGACAATGAACCGTCCAAAGTCTCAGACCTACGCAGAACTGGGCACATACCGTAAACAAAAAGGAATTGTATGGGTCTTTACGTGGGACGATTATCAAACGTCTTGTTGAACTTTAGTGGCACTTACACCTGTCTTTATAAGGTTTTATTTCATCTTTTGGTGATATAAAGATTTAAAGCGAGTATTTTATTTAGTTTTTCAAAAAATGGTCCGACAAAAGCAACTAAAACATAATACACATGTACGGACTATTCTTAAAATACTTAAAATATGCACAGACATCATGAGAAATCAATGATGAATCATTGTATGCTCCAGATGTAAATACCGTGTTTGAATTCAATTGACAGTGTAATAATCACTATCATTTTTAGTATCTTTTACAACTGGCCAGACATTCTATTATATAGTTTTGGATCATAACAGAACGAACGAGTTACTTACAGTGGTCGTGTAAGTGATAATTAGTGTTTTAAATACAATTTCTAGAATGTTTGAAAGTATTTGAGATTGTATTAATGCTTGTGGGAATAATCATGTGAGGACAATATCAAATTATGATCAATTTACTTCAGAAATTAATATACTCATTACAGGTAAACAAATTCACGAATTTGCATATATGTTGTTTAGCCTATATAGCTATTTGGTTTCAGGTAATTTGTCAAAAAATATTGAACTTCGTACTAAATCTAAGCGATTAGTTAATGACTCATTATGTGTCAGATCGATGGTCAAAAAGGGCACTTGTTGTGCAGGTGGATTCTGATAACATTACATGTTTGTGCTTCTATCTTAATCTAAGAAATCTGTAAGATGAAAAATAAATATATGCATACCAATTCTGTCCCAGCAAAATAGTTTGCTAGTACCGAACGTAAGGAGTATACAGAGAAACACAAATGATATCATACTTCGGAAATGACTGAGTGCTTCTCATTAAACAGAAAGCCATTTACAACCTTAGAATATTGCAGAAAGAAACTTCGACAAATTATGTAAGAGTTAAATATAGTTTTAGGTATCATATTAAACAGTAAACACATACTTTGTCTTGATTTGCTTTCATACTCTTTAAATTGTTAAGTAACGCTTCGATCGATTACTTAATTTCTTAAAAAAAGAAATCTGGTCTTTTCTACATCATGAAATATATTACCATCCTTTATGTAGAGTATCGTTAATGACAAACAGACAGTGTTGTATTAACATTGTCTAAAGCTTTTCTGTTTAGTGTTCACTGGATCATTTATATTGCATTAATTTTCAGATATTTTGTACGTCTTTAATTAATAAGACTGACTTTCGATTTTACCAAGTCGTTAAAGTTGTGAAGCATTTGAAAATAATCAATTGCCATCATATATGATTGAGAATTTACAGAATTTGCTTTTAATTTTCATAGCTTTCCACATTGTCGAGTTACTTTTTATTTAATAGCTTTCCACATAGTATTTATCATCGGTATAATTTTATACCGTCCTTTATCTCAACTTAAAGTGATACTGTGTTTGATACATTTGGAACATAGCATTGTTCTGTAGAACGAATATATTTTACTGTAAGTTTAGGTATGAAGATAAAGAATTTGTTCAAATTTACATTTAAGTTAGGAGCAGTGTTTTAGTTAAATCATATGCTAGATTTTATCAACTGTTTGAAATTTTAAGCAAAAAAGGGAAATAACAATGACATAAATTATAATATATTTTACTAATATTAAGTCGGTGCTAAATGTATGCGGAATATTATTCATGTGATATTTTCGTAAGGGGACAAACGATATATTTCAGAAAAAAAAATTGCATTTGCGTATCGCAATAACCAAACCGCCCATAAGTATCGGACAGTACAAAATAATATGTGTTTACAATTAAGACATGTTCTAATAATTTAGGTTAGGAGCAGTAATTCGTTTATAAATATAGATGATAGGATTCATATAACCCGAGTAGCAAGTAGTATGAATTGTCTGAACTCCTTGTTGACAACACGGTCCAATGCAAACTCAGTTATGAAAATGACACTGATGATGATAAAACAAGTCGAAATATGAACCTAAACATTCCTTCTAGTACAATTACATTTGTAAGGCTAAATGTGTTTTCTTGCAAGTTTTATTTACAGAGTGTTTCAAAACAATGTAAAGAGTGTAGTCAAAGTAAAGGATCCTTAGGAAGAAATTCAAATGTATAAAATAAGATAGGAATAACTAGTAACTAAATACATATATTATTCAATGCATCCCTCATTTGAGAATGTTTAACAAAATGATAACAGACAGGGCATTAATTAGCATTGATGAAAAACAAACAAGACAAAATGTACCAAGAGATGATATTATCCAAATAAAAGCAAAATCCTCTCTTTAAACAGCACTGATTTACTTTTATTTAATTGATGGAATACATAGATATTTTTGTTGCCTCCACATATTGTTTTTTTCCATGTAACGAACCTATTGCACATAATAAATTTGATAAACGCTAAAGAGTATATTTTTATCAAAAAGATAAGCACTTTTGCATGACCAGTCAATTATACAATAACCAATATACCCTGCTGCCTAAAACTGAAAAAAATTGGATATTTGTCAATATTCTTGAAAATTATATCAATTGTTTGAAATTTTGAGCAAGAAAGTAAACGTAAATTATAATATATTATGTGTATTTTAATAAAGTCGATGCTTTTTAAAGTGTGAAGAATATTATTCTTGCGGCATCTTCGCAAGGGAATAGACATTATGTTTCGGACAAAAATAACAGAGTCACTGCTATTGCGTACCGCCCAAAAATATCGGACAATGCTTAAGGTTAAAATATGTTCTTACAATGATACTTAATAAAAACAGTAACTGACCTTAATTTTATTGCCTTATTTACGTAATTTACAAGTTGTCTGCTTGTATTCTGCATCTCACCGTGTAAGGCAAAGTGACAACCATATCGCGTGATCATAGTAGCCACTGTCCATAGTCCACACAGGTAGAACACGCTATTACTAGCATTTGACTTGAAGCCACAAACATCACTTTCTGATAAGAAGATCAGATCCAGGACACTTGATACTCATTTACTCAGGTCTGCGTGTCCGAAATCAGAAGCAGGGAAAACAGATGCCTCTGAGTTCTATTATTTTTACAATAACAATAAGTACAAAAGTACTGCCATGCATTTTGATTATTCTTACATGACAGATTGTATATTGTTGTTGTATCTAGTATATTCTGGAAGCATGATAAAATACTCCTTAATCTTTGCATGATTAATAATGTATAACAACGTCCTGAAGACACTGACTATGAGTGTCAATATGGGAGTCTGGGAATTCATCTTAACTGAGGAAAAGAGACGTTTTTATATTCCTTTGCTTTTACTAAATCATTTATTCTTTTGTATATTGGTGTGCTTGTCAATATGAAAACACTGATTTACGTGATTTCAGCTTGCGGGAGACAGAACAGTTTAGGAGCTGTAGTAAAATTTGTCTTTCGAACCTGCTGTTGTAGATGATAACAAATGTGATATGAAGAAAATGCATGAGAAACAGCAAAGTATATTGATATTATTGATATTTGTCTTGCTATTATGTTGCTTGGTTGCGTTCTGTGCTTCCGGATGAGATTTACACAGATTGTATTTTAATGGATCTGGCCTGTAAAACCAGGCTAAGCCACAAACATTTCAGCTATTGGGGCTCTGACATCTGAAAATTATTGGGGACTTTAGTATATCGTTACGTCGGACTGACAGTATTTTATACCTCTGAATATTTGAAAGTGTTAGAATTCAACTCAACTGCACACACTGTCTTTTATAATTATTATGTTGTATTAAAAATAAACAATAAATGCGAGGTAAGTATTTCCCCAACTCCAGCTGCCGTTGCATAGGTAACAGAACGTTTCAAGGTGGTGTCCCTACTTTCAGCTTTTGTTTTATCCGTTCCGTTTAACATGATTTTGCCCAAGTTTGTATTTTGTCCGCCGTACGCGCAGCTTACCCTTACTCTTTCCACTTTTCTCCCAGTACCTCCAATTATAATCAAAATATTACGAAAAGATGTATCTTGTCGATTGTTTAAAGTGAAGCGTCTGCTATATGTTTCAGTTACAAAGTAATTGTATGGGTGTCTTGTTATGCTGGGTGTGGCTCTTGTTGCAATCGCTATGCTCAATGCTCAAAGAGGACTTTTAGTTAAAAATACTCTTTACCGAAAATGGAACACCCGTTATCTTACTCAGCTCGAATTTAAATCTTATTACGTTTTCTATGTATGTCTACAAACTCTCTGAAACAGATACTCTTTGTCGTATGTTCCTGAGTGCATGCTATTTATAGGCCACAAATATCGAACATAAGGTTGACTTCAATGACACTTACATTAACTAAAAGTACTGATAAGCAGTATTCGCGATTGTTTTTATTTTTTGCAAATTTTTGCAAAAAGAGCAATCAATGAATTCAAAATAGTTGCAAATTAGACGAAGCAAATTGTTTTTCGTAGATCTATCAGATACAAGCACAATTTTGTAAAATGCAAATCTGACAGTTGTTTGTGAAATCACAAACAGTGTGACGCGACAAAGACGATATATATGCCATTCTTGCATAGACAGAAGATTTTATTACATTTCTGTAATAATACGAGTGACACTTCATTCTAATACATCATGATATATAAAACAATTTCATCTAAAGGTTGTTATTTCAGGGAAAACGGACGATTGACGAAGATATAATTGCATATCATCATACACTAAATAACGCCAAAAAAGGCAATTTCCGGATACTTTTCACATAAGAAATTCGGACTTCGTTTTCCTAGCCAATAATTCAAAATGTTTTCGATCTGAAGTAATAATAAGAATCTACAACTCAATTTCATGAAATAACAGATTAACAACACAGGGACTCTGCTTTGTATGGAAAAGGCAGGTTCTGGATGCGGTTCGGCCTGATTATATATAGGGACATTTTTTCAGTCAAGTGTGTTAAAGGCACTGGCCTCGAGGTAGTACGACAACAAAACTTATAAGAGATGTATGTGAGATGGTGCTCGTTTCTAGCAAACGTCAATTTTCCAGACTTTGTGAACGAAGTAGGATTCTATAAATTAAAAATAAACTTGTTAAATATTATGATTTCTAAAATATTGAAGCAAATTGAATAATTAAGACATAACTTTATTAAAGACACTGGCCACCAGAATGTACAACAACAAAAAAGAGAAAATATTTAGGTATCAGGAAATTAATCCTATATTTCTCAAGAAACCTTTGAAACTTAATTATTAACAGACTAGATGTTATGGAAACACATCGGACATCTTGTTTTCTTGATATGGCATTTTTAAGATAGTTTAGAAACAAAACCTCATATTCTAATGTTCATAATATGTCCAAACTTCAATTTCAAAGAAAGATCATTTTTGGCACTTATCTGGAGGTCAGTGCCTTTAAGATACTTTGATAAAACAATGTGTATGAAACAACATTTTTTTCTTTTGCAATTTTACTTGTATAGATGTTTGTATGGGTTTCTTTCATTTCAAGGTAATTAACCAGTGTTAAAGATACCAGGTGCATTGGAGTTTCACATAGTTATTCAGAAAGTGTATATTTATGAGTGATTTTCAAAGAAACAACTTAAATAACCTTTCTTGTAACACATTGGCACACGCAACTGGGGACATTAATTTTAAACCAGATGGTAGCGTACTAACCTTGACTCATAATTTCCTACTTTTCCAAAGATAAGGGATATAGTAGTAAATAGTATCCCACCCATGTAAATCCCTTACACATGTAATTGAAACAGAAAGCATCATATGTAAAACACAAAAATGCTTGCGTCAAGTTTAATGAATCATATGGGCTGGTGATATTTCGTGATAGTTGTCACGAGAGATGAATAAAAGTAAAATACAAAATATATTCATAATAAAAATGATATTTTAATCCTTTGAAACACATTACATAACAAAATGCGGTTATACCAAAGCTCCAAGCAATATACAGATGTATTCCAATTATTAGTATATTAGCATTTATTGCAAAAAAGTAATTGCCACCTTACTGATATGTTTAAATGCAAATATCTATTAAACATTTGTTCCGTCTTGATAAAAGTGGTTTGTATCTAAGAAGATATTTGGTTTAAACATTCAAAGTGGATCAATTCAGTCCTTTCAATTGTCGTCAATCTCAAAATTGCAAAATATGAAAAAGTAAACACAATTATTCATTGGACAATTTCTTTACAACCACAAAAAGCTTCCTTTTTCAAAGATTCTATTTCGTATAAAATTAATAAATTATCTTTAGATTTCATAGAAGAAAAACTTGCAACATTGCCTGGTTCGTTTAACTGTCTACACAATTCTATAGTACTTGCATAGTATCTTTGTCGTCAATCTCAAAATTGCAAAATATGAAAAGTAAACACAATTATTCATTGGACAATATCTTTACAACCACAAAAAGCTTCCTTTTTCAAAGCTTCTATTTCGTATAAAATTAATAAATTATCTTTAGATTTCATAGAAGAAAAACTTGCAACATTGCCTGGTTCGTTTAATTGTCTACACAATTCTATAGTACTTGCATAGTATCTTTGAAAGTGCCTGTTCAATGTATTAAACTTTGTACTAGATGTTGTATAATGCATTATAAATATGAGAAGCTGTAAAAGGTAAGCTATTGTGCCCGCACACAAACAGGTATTGAGTGTATCAATAACATATTCTGTGAAAATGATTTCTTTAGATATTTAGACTTGCAGCTATTTTAATTATTTTGACTTAAAAATACCAGTAAATTTAAAAACAAAACGAGGGCTCTTACTTCTCTATATTATTTCTAAATGACGGAAAATAATAATTTTCAGGTTTACGGCTCAGGATTATATCGCCGTTGACACGGTGGTTTAGTTTACAGGAACGATTAGAATTGTCATTTTGATCTGTAGTATTACTCATAGACGAGTGCTTATTCGTATTAATAAATTCAAATGATGTCTTCTTTTTCTATTTGAAATAAAATATGGTTAAGCTGAATTGCCTGAAGTTGAACAAAATGTAATGTTTTTTTTTCTGACAGCATCATTTTTTTAGATATGTTTTCAACATTTATATGTCTAAATGTCATAAAGAAAGGATTAAACATATCGAAGATTAATTGATATATGGTTAAGATTCTCTATAGTACAAATTCTGTAAAATCTAATAAATAATTATGATAATGTGCTTTTTCATGGGTTCGGTTGGACAAACACTGTTCTTGGAATGTTTTGTGTGATTTGTAAGAAATGAAAATGAACTTTGCTAAACAACAAAATGTGGAAACTTGGTCTAACTTTGAACTCTCTTGTGCGATTTTTTTCTAAAGTATTATTATTTTCTGAATATCCTCGGGAAATACTGTCATTACATGAGTAGAAATTACTATTACTTTTTTCGGATATCTTTCTTCTGTACATGTTTATAAAGGCTTCGACTGTAGGTTATTTATAACGTAATTGTTTAAGGAAATAGTAAATTACGTTTTCTCATTTAAACATTGTGTTTGAATATTCATAATAATGTAAACAAACGGAAAATCAACCAAACGTTGATGAGAGCCTGCGTCCGAAAATCTTCTAATCTAATCTGTTCAATTACTGACGAAAATAGGAGAATCGACAGTATAAATTGACCAAATAGGAAGAAAAGGCGAACGATCATAAACGAACATCTTACCACATAGTTTGAGGTTGGGACTTGAACAAAACGATACACATGTTGAGGTTATTTTACTAATAACTGATGGTCTAATATTTATCATTTCTGAAGTTTAGAGTTTAGGACAAAAGACAAAACAAGGTTTGTACATGTTACATTTGTTTCTCCGAGGCATTGACAACTTTTCTTTTCAAAATCATTGTTTAAAAGTCATGCGAAAGAAACATCCATTTAGGTAGGATGACCAATGGAAGGATATTGTCTTAACATTTTCTAAAACAAATTTGCATGGTCATTCTTTCTTTTTAAATTTCAGTAAAACTGTTATATTCTGCTCATCCTTACACAAATAAAACTGAAAAATAATTATAAAAGTAGCACATGCTCCTTTCAAATGAGAATTCAATTACTCTATTAACCGTAGAGTTTGCATAATTATGTTTTCCAATATATTCATTCTGTCACTTTTCAACTAATCTGTCTCACTGTTCAAATTAAAGTTTCTTTCATCTAATTCTTATGAATATAGCATATACATGTATGTCATTATGAACAGCGGAGGAATAGGAACATCGTCTTTTTACTTTTTTCCACTTGAATATTCACCAGTTTCGTGAAGAAATCGTCAACGACTTTTATGGAAAAATTGTCACAAAACCATTGCTGATATGCAGTACTTGTTTGGTTGATTTAGCACAAGGTTCAGTTGTTTACAAAACATAATTGTGAGTATAATGACTGATTTTTATAGATGAAACACAATAATGGTATATTATTATCGGTGAATGAGCGTTTATGATAAAATCATACTATCATTATTTTTGTATCAAGCGTATAAAATGAATATGATCATTGGCGTGGCCTTTTTCGTTAGTCTGATTCTGGCAGATATTGTTTGTCAAATAAACTAAATTACCGAGTTTTCACTACATTCTATGTAAGAGCACTAAGACATTTAAAGCATGAGGTATGTTTTACAAAACAATGTTTTGCCCTGCCAGAAAACACGCAGCTTATACTATAAGACTCAAAGAAACCAATTAATCAAGTTATATACCTTCTTCTGGTTGTTTAGGAATATATATTTAACAAACTTGAAAAATGCTATTTACCAGGTTGAAAGTTCGTGCACAAATTGTTTTTGCTAGTGCAGACAAGGAAGCACATTGTGTCCTCGCTGTAGGCTGATCACTACCAAATAGAATATAAGCCTCCGCTGGTCTAGCAAGTAGTCCAAATATAAATAATACTTATCTTTTTTTCCTTTCCCAGTGCATTATCTCGACAGCAACGTGCTTACTTTTACCCTACCGCGTTTCAGTATGTATCACTTTGCATTCTGTTGAAATCGGCATTTTCCTATCGCATGCTAGGTAAATATGGCGGCGTAAGAATTTAATGTCCCGAAAAGAGAAATTGAAAGAAGCGAAAAGTAGTAATTCAGCGGGTTGTATTTAACGAACTGCAGTTTTCTTATATAAAAGTTAACATCCCCTTTTCTTTTTGTTTTTCTAAAGTAGCGATCTAGTTCTTTCTGGGAATATAAGTCTCCGAAAATCTGATATTCTAGAAAATGTTGAAAAACCGTTATGAAGTAAGTGGATTTTATATGAAATAAAAAACAGCTGGATTTAGCGGTGTTCAACCTATAAGGGGCAATACATGGTATTTTTTGAAACTCCTCGAAAATGAATGGAAATGCCATTAATCAATTCTTCATGATGTAAAACGGTAACAAATGGCTGAAAACTCTATAATTTCTTGTGTTTTTTGGAATTTAGATAGAATTTTCGACCAGGTGGCTCTATTTTGGTCCGTTTTAGGACCCAGTAAATGTCTTTTCTCGCATTTTAACACCACAATTGTCTAAATATTATTATAATTAGCATGTTTCTGAATGAAAATGACAAACATCGTAACGATTAAATGGATCTAAAATGAAAATTCCACAGATAAGGTAGAATAAATTGAAATATTGCTTGCACAGGGCTAAATTTCGCGTATTTTTGGGGATGGGGGTGACCTGTAATGAATTGTCATTTCTCTATATTTTCTCAATATTTTGCACCAAAACTAAGCGGAATCATTGTAAAATAGGTGTACCTTGAGAATGAATGCAAATTCATGGAAAAATCAAAGAAAAATGTTTTCTTATAGGCTGCTCACTACCAAATAGAATGTAAGCCTCCGCTGGTCTGGTCACAGGTAGTCCAAATATAAATAGTACTTATCTTTTTTCCTTTCCTAGTGCATTTTCTCGACAGCAACGTGCTTACTTTTTACCCTACCGCGTTTCAGTACGTATCACTTTGCATTCTATTGAAATCGGCATGTTCCTATCGCATGCTAGGTAAATATGGCGGCGTAAATGTAATGTCTCGAAAAGAGAAATTAAAAGAAACGAAAAGTAGTAAATTCAGCGGGTTGTATTCAACGAACTGTAGTTTTCTTATATGAAAGTTAACATCCCCTTTTCTTTTTGTTTTTCTAAAGTAGCGATCTAGTTCTTTATGGGTCTCTGAAAATCTTATATGCTAGAAAATGTCGAAAAACTGTTATGAAGTAAGTGGATTTTATATGAAATAAAAAACAGCTGGATTTAGTGGTGTTCAGCCTGTATAGTAACTTAGGATCGATAAGAACTGAAAGTACTTTTATCGACCTTGCTTTTTTCCTTTAATTCTAAACAAGCACTGTAATGCATGCTATATAAATAGAATAGAGACACAATTCTTTGCACAACGAGAAGTAGGAAGCCAGTCAGTCTACCTAAAAAGAATCTCACTAATATTATGGTATTGAAAAGGACCTTACTATTATATTTGATGGTTGCATCATACGCAAATGCTAAAGCGCCAGATGATTCACAATTAAATCATTTTGTTACGTAAAAATACAGGTATCTAATAAAAATTCAAATATATTATAATAATGATATTATACAATTAACTGGCTTGAATATATATATTAACACAGATCGCTCTATGAAGTCTAATATTTTACAGGATTATCATTTTTATATTATTTCATATATAATTACTTATCTCATTATATCTGTTCATAAGAGGAAATGAAATGTGAAACACAACTATCGCCCCCTAGCACCGTACAATAGCATGCAACCTTTGTTAAACAATTATATTTCCATTTTCTTGGGAGACATATTGTTTTGTCTTCGTCCTGGCTGTCAATCCGTCCGCGATTAAAATGTTTGCGTTTCTTTATAAAACCACTAACCGAGTTCACAGGAGTGACTGGTACAAAGCCTGGTTCTGCATATCGTCTTGATAAATAAGTTGCGGTGACATGACCCCTTAAGTCATTCTAACATGTTGGAGACACTTGGCTGAAATTTCATAGGAATGACCAGGAGCAAGCCAGGTTACGCATATAATATTGTTTTTACGATGAATGAATTCTACGTTGAGTTATGCCCGTTTGATTATTATATATAAGGTATACAATGCACCATTCTTATTTTTGTTATATGTTTCTCTGTAGTATACTAACATTTAACTCCACGTTCTATTTGCTTAAAAACCGCGGTATCAATATTAAATGCATTAAGAGACACATCCGTTTTAACCATACACAAACAACACCTATCTACTTTGTTTTTGTTTTAATAGTAATATGGTAACACCTCAGCTTTTGATGGAGGACGAAGACCCTAGGTGCCCTTTCAGGCATTATTACAGACATGCGGGGCGCATCTGGGTAAACAAGACCTTCAAGAGTCTCACTGGAAGGCTTTCTCACAAGTTACAATTCTTTAACTAAAAAAAGTTTCGAAACCAAAGCGATGAAGAACCGGTAATTTGAATACAATTATTTCTCGGTTCAGTGAAATGGTCTTAATGCCGTTAGCATTACGCAAAAGTAAATCACTTAATACATTAAAAAATTCTTAAGAATCTGTATTTTAGAGACTTCATGGCATTGTTTTAATGTTTTGATAATTGCTTTACATGCGATAACAGTTTTTACATTTCACCATTTGTATTTTTAATGTTTGTTGAATTAAATGTACAAAGCTATTGGATATGTCATTGTATAGAAATAGGCATTTAATCAAATTAACCAGTTTCAGTTTGCTCCAACGTGATATAGAAACTATATACTATTTTAGATTTGTTGATATCCTTGGTGTTCTATTTTCTATTTTCGCTAGCATTCGCGACTACAGATAATCGCGAATTAAAAGGAGTCGTGAAAAAGCAGCCTACTGATATTGTTAAGTAGAGTTGCGAACTCGTAATAACTTGGATACGGCTGTTGTTTGCGAAACCACAAACACGGTGCGTCGAAAAGACCGAATGTGCAGTATCAAACGATATCGATTATTTCGTCGTTTTCTTTATATCCATAATCAATGTTTTTGTATAGAAAAACGTTTGTTACATTTACGTAATTACACGAGAAACAGTTCTTCTTTATAAACATTATATTATTTGAAAATTCTAACAAAAAGGGTGTTATTTTAGGGAAAATAGACAATTGATGAATATATGATTACATTTTATCCTAGATCGAATATCGCCCCTAAAAGGCAATTTCAGGAAAATTTAACAGATAAAAAATTGTAAACTGGTTTTCCTAGCTAATAAATCGAGATAATTTCAATCAAATTCCAAGTAATAAGTTGAATCTAAAATCATTTTCATCAAATAGCTAAATGTTATCTCAGGGATTCTGTTGTTATGAAGAAATGAATGAAAGGTTCATCAAACGTTAAGGGCTGATAACATGAAATGACATTTACGGTAGTTTTGAGTAACCCTAGGTAACCGACATTAAGCAATGGTCACATTTACGTTCACAAACGTAGTTGGTTGTAGTTCATTTTAATCGTAGTTTGTCGTACGTTGAAGTACGTGTAAGTACGAACAACTACGTTCAACTACGAGTAAATCGGGTAGAGTTAACTAGGGTATCACTACGTCTTACCACGAGTTACTACGTTACACTACGTATATACTACGATCGAAGAACGAACAACTACGACAAATTACGATCAACTACGTTGAGCTACGGAAAAGCGTTTAGCCGTAGTGGAGCCCTAGTTTAGTTTAGCCGTAGTGGAGCCCTAGTTGATCGTAGTTGAACCGTACAGTCGATGTGTTTTTCTTGTACTACGATCAAAAACGATACACACTACTGTTAAGTACGATCAAGTACGTTTAACTAAGATCAACTACGTTCAAACTACGGTCACAGTAGGGTCAAAACATCGTAGTTAATCGTAGTCAGATTTTGAACATGTCGAAAAATTATTTGCTTACTACGGACAAATCATAAGTTCGAACTACGATCATTACTACGTTTGACTACGATTATCTACGTGTAACTACGCTTAGTACGATCAACTACGATCATTCCTTACTACGATTAAGTACGTGTAGTGTGACCACGCCATTAAGTAATAAGTGTAAGGAACAAAATGTATATAAATGTTTTACAGTGTTACAGGTGAAATGTCTTGTATGTCATATAGTTTTGTTTTCATTTAGTTCTAACTGAAGTTTTATTTATTCAGTATCTTTCTGAACAACTTTCTGAGTGATCTACCAAGACAAAACAAAGAAAGGAACACAAGAGGACACGCCTTTGGAATGATTAGTGGACTTCAAACCGCGTAATTGTGTATTAAACTTCACTCTTAATCGTTAATAGAAATATCCGCGGTGTCATGATATGTAAACATAACACTGCTCGTGTGAATTTATATAAAGCAAGCCTAAAGAATCATAAATCTTGTTCGCAGATAACAGAACATTAAAAACAAGACACCCCCTCCCCACTACCAAAAAAAAAAAACGAAAAAAAAAAAAAAACAACACCTGTGCTCAATTTCGTACGTAATGAAAATATCTTATTGAACGTTTGCTCCGAAATAAAGAAAATGGCGGTAAACAATATTGGTATACTAGGTTTTAAAAAGACATTAATGCAAATGCATTATTTATCCCGGATGACATTCAAAATGGATTATTTTTCTTAGCTACCATTAGTATCTAAATTGCAAAAGATGTAAAACTACAAGTATTCATGAGAATATTCCATACAACTGTAAAGAGCTTCTCTTTGCACAGATTGTATTTTATATGAGATGCATTTCAAGGGATAGAAAACAATCATACATCTTTGCCAAGTTCATTTTAATCTCGGGTGTAAAACAGACAGTAGTGTCATATCTGTTTTCGGAAGATTAGGATGTTTTCACATAAAAATCTTCGAGTAATGACTCACATGCTTCAATGAATTTGTCGAAACTAAATTTTCAAACATAGAACAAACTATGTGGATAAGGAACAGTGATAAAAAGATGGTAAAATTTCATGTGTTCTTTAAGGGAAATTTGCTTCAATTCTTGAAGTTTTAATTGATATTGTCAAGGCAGATACCATGATTACCCCAGAAAGGCTTTTTAAAAGGTTATGCCTGTTGTTGGATTACAAACGATGAAAGTAACATTTGTTTTCTGAATTTTTATGACTTTTGAGTTATCAGTTAACATATTTTCATGCATCTAGCCATCACTCAGTACTAATTTCATGATTAATGTATACGATTCTTTTTGTGTTCTTATACAATTGTACACTAAGGTCAAATATGTTCCAAAGGATGGCTGAGACTTTTACAATTTGAATATGTAGGTCGAAACCTCTGCCAGTTATTTCAAGTTTTCTTTTTCCCTTCTACCGTGGTAATATGAAACAGGCTTCCTTCATTTAACTTCTCTCACTTTTGACAACTCTTTTCATTTTTTTCTTCTTGCACTGACGTGCAGCTGCTAGTAATACCCGAAAGGTGAGTTTAAGCAGGATCTATAGATAAATATATACATATATGTACAAAATTATTAAAATGAATTGCCTAGTTAGCTGACCAGGTTGTAGTAGTTAATGTGCTTGTCTATCAACCCGATGCTTATGTGTTCATGTCCCGCTCGGTTCATATCCAAACCTTTTTCTGTGATACAAGTAGTAGTTTTACAAAAAAGCGAACTAAAAAGGGAATCGTATAAAATAAAAGCTTTTGTAATGATCAAGTTTAAAAATACGCATTTAAAGTGAACGCGTACTTTTGTACCTTACGTTCTGATTAAAATTACCAACACAGGCAATATGAGATCAAATCTCAAGTGCGTTTTGAAAAGACATGTAATTATACTCTGATAAAAGTGATTCAAATTTAACTTAGATAGGCCTTGATGAATCAATAATTTTCATTTATTCCAGAGCATAACACGGATTTGTATGAATTTGATACGCTATTAGACGGTAATTACAAGTAGATGGACAAAAGCCAGACAATTTGATCATACTGCGAGTTAACAAAGTGCGAGAAGAAATGACGCTTAACATTTTAGGCGTAAACAACTTCTGTCTCTACCAGTTCGTTATATTTACTAAAACTATTTACGTTCTATAGTTTCACAATACAATTTTTAAAGTATCAATCAATATTCTAATTAATATATATACCCCGGATTTCATGCCTATATATTTGACAAAAACGCATCACAATTCATGCACACAGTAAAAATTGATAGGATTATTCTAAACTATTAACATAACAAATATTTTGTGTGGTCCAGGCCATTCTTACTCACGGTCTTCAAAACCGTTTATATTTGTGCATAGATATATTTTGTACATTGTATTAAGCAAAAGGAACTACTTATTATACTCATTATACATAATTTGCATGATAAATATTTAGAAATTGATATCTAAAGGAAGATCGTTGGAAGCATGACTTAATCAAGAATGATAATAGTAGACTATAGAAATTGTATATTGAATGCACAACATTATTTAAAAAGAGAAAAAAAATATGACAATATTGAGTCTAAGTACGGGGAGGTGTTTTACAGCCGCCACACGACACTTCAAGACTGTTGTTGTGATCGTTAATATAACCTATAAGAAGATCTCTTGGAAGTGAAGAAAGCAACCAAGTAGAATAATAGTAGACTCGGTTTGACAGAGTCTTTTAAATTCAATATAAAATGTGCAGTATACCAAAATAATGGCTGTATGGAGGTAATTTCTCTCAATTCTAATAGCTTCCACTTTCATGATTTCAAAAAATACCCGCTGCTCCAATATCAATTTCTAAAACCAAATAATAATAACAATAACAAAACATCTAATAGATTTATCCATAACTACTTATTTACCGCCGCAAACGAGTTCACTTTCATGGGGGGTAGGTGGTCTACG
Source organism: Mercenaria mercenaria (assembly GCF_021730395.1). Lineage (NCBI taxonomy): Eukaryota > Metazoa > Mollusca > Bivalvia > Venerida > Veneridae > Mercenaria > Mercenaria mercenaria. The sequence goes on from NC_069364.1 coordinate 95,116,146, forward strand.
AATATGCACATCTCAAACTATATATCAAAATGTTTGTAACAGTCTTAAGTTTCCAAAACCAGTTGATGCCAGAATCCAAGTGGTGAGCAAAGTGCTCAAATTCAAGATGGCCGCCAATATTGCCGCCGAAAATAAAAACTCATACTAAACAAACTGACTGGACAATATAATTCAATTTTATAGGCATTGTCCTAATTTAATACAAGTTTCTGTTACAGAATAGATACAAACATAGTATATTTTATCTTCAAGTAAATTGAAATATATTCTTTCAAAATATGGGAGATATTGCATGCAAAATTATTAGAAAAAAATCACTGTTTTATACATCCTTTAATAATTCTATCTCTTTTAATTGCTTGATTATATTTTACAAGTTTTGTGCTTTATTATGCTCAGAAATGTCATAAACTATATCGTAAGTTTTTGACATAACAACTTTTAATTAATCTATTATCTGTTAATCCAATAATCAAGGGCTTAATAAACAGCTTAGTGGGTGGGGAAAATCTAAGAACACTTATATAAGATATGCGTAATACTTTAAAATTCATGTTAAGTAAGGTGCAGGATTTATAATGTGCAAACTGTTTCTTCTGGACAGAAAAAACACGTGAAAAAGAATTATTACATGATTAAAATATGGTATATACCGACATTAGTAAAACTAAGTTAAATAATGTGAGCGATTTTATTGAATTCATTAAAATCGGTTAATTATTGAAAACCATAATTTTTTCTCTATCAATATCAAGTAAATCCGACACTTGTTGATTTCTTCTGATTGGCTAACGTTCTTGCATATTTCAAATTGATTGGTTCTCTTTATGCAAGTTTAAGAGGTCAATTTAGTAAAGCATTTTTTTTTTGTGTTATTTTTCTTCATTCTGTATTTTTCTTTGGTCAGATCACGTCATACTGAAAATAGTTCGTCAACGTTAAATTTTAGTTATTCAGTCAACCAAAAATAATGTAGAAAAACTGAAAGGATTTCGGAAATTTATTGGAATTCTCCAATAATAAAAAAAAATATGTTTATTTGTAAAAATTACATTGGTGAAATTTTGAACATTTGTGACAATGTCCGGTTCAGAAAGTAGAAAATCCAGTAGGACAACTGTGAGACATGATTACAAACAAATGAGTGTGGCTGGAATCAAAATTGACACAGCAGAAAATCCTTCAGGGAGTTCAGGTGGTATAACACCCAATTTTATTCTGTTAATGAAAAGTAAAGGTCAACATTGTTTGATGTTTAAATTAGATTTACGTAAAGCATATAGGCAAATAAGTATATGTCCAGGAGATTACAATTTAGTTTCTTTCCTGTGGCAAAAACACATCTTTTGCGACACAGTCCTGTCTATGTGTTTGAGAAATGCAGCAGCCATATGTCAAAGAGTGACAAATGCCATTGCATTTATGATGAAATTAAGAAATTAGTGGCATTTTGGTTAAACAAAAATAAAGCAACTCTTCGGGAATTACAGTCTTTAATTTGCAAATTAAATTTTGTAGAAGCATGTGTCAGACCTGGTCGGATTTTTATAAACAGGTTTTTGAATTGGTTAAGGAACATACATAGTGAACATCCTAACGCAGAAATTGAAATTCAAATGTATGTTAAAAAAGACCTGATTTGGTGGGATAGAATTTTAATTACATTTTATAGTTACAATGATATATCAATTATGTTATACGATGATTGGTCAAAACCTGATAGTATTTTTTCAACAGACACCTGTTTGACAGGATGTGGTGGTTATTTTCAGGGTGCTTATTTTCTTACAGAATTCCCCAAATTCATAATACAAAAGAACTTGGATATTGGTTTATTAGAACTCATCACAATTATAATTGCTCTTAGAATATGGGGTGAAGAATTTAGAGGTAAAATAATTATAGTATACTGTGATAATCAATCAGGATGTCAAGTTTTGAATACAGGCAGGTCAAAATCTGAAGCTTTTCAAGAAGGTTTAAGGAAAGGAAGTTATTTATCTGCAATGTATGAATGTGAAATCAAAACTTTACATTTGTCAAGTATGGAAAACAGGTTAGCAGACTCTCTTTCTAGATGGCATTTAGGGAAGCAGTATCAAAATGAATTTAATACTCTCACTGTCCATTTATTATTATTATTATTATTATTATTATTATTATACCAGATTTATAAACTTTTGAATGTTTGATCTTGGATGAGTTATTTCAATTTCCAAATGATTGGTAGAATAGTAAATCTTTTTGTTTCAGAACAACAGTTTAGAGAATTGAAGCACGACTTAAGAAAATTTTTAATTTGTCTGCTTATGCTTCCGGTTCTAGGAAAAACTTGAAAATTCAATGGGAATCGTTCATACTTGTTTGCTTGTATTTTCAATTAAAGTATCTTCCAGCAGAAACTTACACATTACACTTATATGCTCAATTTTTGAGTTGCTCCTTCTTCAAATCAGTGGACAGTATTAGAAATTATTTAAGTGGTATCAGAACTATGCATTTATTGTTAGGCTTTTCCTTGGATAATTGTAATCAGTTTCTGATTAATTTGCCTTTGAAAGGTTTAACTAGGTTAAAGCAACATTGTATAAAACAAACTGAACCTATTAATCCTGTCATTTTAAGCAGGATTTTAAATTGATCAGCGAAAGAAGATGTAGTCTTTTGGTGTCTGTTTCTCTTTGCATTTTTCTTTGTAGCTAGAAAATCAAACTTAGTTCCTACCACAAAGGCAGATATAGTGTCTGGTCATTTCTTGTTAAGAAGTGATGTCAGTAAACTTGGAGATAATTTATGTGTCAGTATGCGTTAGTCAAAAACTATACAATTTGGCGAAAGAGTCTTACAAACACCCCTTTTATACTTGCCTTCATCCTGTTTATATCCAGTGACAGTGACAGTGACATTATAATAAAATAATAGATCTCATTCCAACCACTTCTGATGATCAACCATTATTTAGTTTAAGTGATAAGCTGTTACTTATTTAATGTTTAAAAACAGGTTACGGTCCATTTCTTTCACGTCTAGGTTATGATGCGTCGTTATTTTCTTCCCATTCCTTTCGTCGAGGCTTTGCCATATTCGCATTCTAGGTCGAATGTTGCAGCAGATGAAATTCAAATTTTGGGTGATTGGCACTCTGATATTTAAATTAATACATCTCACTTTCTGTACAAGATAAACTTGATATCATTAAGTCAGTCAGTGAGAAGTTACAATTTTAATACAGTTATTACTCTAAATGAATTGTGTACTCTTTTCTTTTTTCCTTTCTAAATAATCAGTTGGATTTATCTGTTTATCTTTTCTTTTCTTCAGTTTCTCGTATGAATCAACTTAAAAACCCCGCTTTGAAGAGATGCGTAATTCTTTCAGATTCCATTGCCAAACATGTTTTTGACATTAGAAAGACTGATATCCGCTCTTTTCCAGGGATAACCATATCTCAGTTGACCTAAAAAAATCATGAACGGCTCTATCAATCTGAATTACGAGAATATTCTCATTCATGTTGGAACAATTATGTTAACAACTACACTTCCGGTGAAATTTCTTCGTTGTATTTAAACCTTGTTACTGCTGTTAAAACATTCGAAGATAGTTCTGTCACCATTTCTTGGTCATCTATTTTACCCAGACCTGTTGATTTTTCTCAAAAAGGATCTAAGGTTAAAACCATTAATTTATCATTAGAAGCTATGTGTGTTGATAGAACGGTAAAATTCTTAAAGTCTTTCCGACATTTTTTGAAAGCACATTTACCCCGTAGAGAATTGTGTGAAGTTAAGGATGGAGGTCTTCATCTAAATTTAGAAGGTACAAGACGATTAAGTTTTTTATTAATACGGTAGCACACATGTAAATTTCATACTGTTGAGTAGGAAGCATTTAATCACAGAATAAAGGTTTCTTTGAACAGTCTAATACTCCTATTTCATTTTTGTAGGAATATATTTAAAAAGAAAAGAAATGTTTCAGTTTTCCTATTGTTATGTAGCAAGTATATCCTTGTATAAAACTTTGATTGTTACTACACGAAGTATCTGTAACATCTAGGCTGTTACTTTGGATTCAAGGGTTATTTCCCTTTAGTTAGTGATAACTTGTTGACTTAACTTTGGATATATGATATCAAAGGAAGTATTTTGATCTCAAAGTGGTATGCTATACTTTGGATTCAAGGGTTTTTCTAGAGGAAATGGAACTTGACGTTTCCCTAGAAAAAGGACAGAGTTTGACTATGAACTTATTGTGATGAAATAAGTGAAATATTTTGGACACTTTTATGGTGTATGTATAGGTGTCTTATGATTTCATTATGATAACAATTTTGTCAGAAGAAATTACATATCTACAAAGTAATATGTTATACTTTGAGATACACACAGGTCTAGAGAAAGTGGTACGGAACATTTTCCTAGTATTCAAAAATGTATTTTTTTCAGTTGATCATGTTGATACACTGGTGTGTTTTTTGACAATGTTTGTGCGCATCTTTAATGATTTCACCCTGATGGAAACTTTATCAGAGGGACTTATATATCTACAGAGTAGTACCTTATACTGTGGGATATACAGTGCTAGAGAAAATGGTATGTCACATTTTCTTAGTATATGAAAAAGTAACTATTGACATTGCAGACAATGATATAAGTGAAAAACATTTGTATATTGTCATTTGTTTTATGTGTTGTTATATGTGTTATGCATGTTTATTTAATTGGGTTGTATATGAGATTACACATGTTATGCTGGGCCTGTGGGTTGTCGTTCATTGAAATATTGACAATGATTACTCTTTTCATTTATAAAACAAATTGTTGTATAAAGACAGGTATTGCATTATCGTTTTGTATATTTTTGAGATATTGAGGTAAATGTCAGATTTTTCGCATAAAATATCTCTCATGTTTTTCTGTATTTGATAACTTAGACTTCCGTGTAAATTTCATTAAATTCGGTTCAAACATATCTGTGAAAGTGGACGGCTCTGAAATCAAACAATCAGGCAGTGTCAGGAACCTCGGTGCTTTCCTGGATTCGAACATGGGATGGACACATGTGAATAGTGTGTGTAGGAATTCCTATGCACAGTTGCGGCAAATTAGTCACATCAGACAATATATAACCGCAAACGCAACAAATCTCTAATCAAATCTCTTGTTACATCACGTTTGGATTATTGCAACTCTCTTCTTATGAATCCAAAACGGTCAATGAACAAACTGCAATATGTCCAAAACACGGCAGCTAGAATCGTAACCAGAACATCCAGATACGACCATATAACGCCTGTTCTGCGTGAACTCACATTGGCTTCTGTGCAATGTAGGGTAGAATACAAAATTATAACACATACATATAAGGCACTCAAAGATCAATCACCAGCTTATGTAGCGAACATGCTTAGAAATTATATACACCATCCAGAAATCTGAGATCGCAGAATTAATGCATTAAAACTAGTGGTGCCAAATGTCGAACAATACGTTTTGGTGACAGGAGCTTTCAGACAGCTGCTGCGAGGTTATGGAATGACCTCCCATCTGGCATAAGAGAGTGCAAGACGTGCAAAGTTTCAAAAAAGCGCTAAAGACGCATTATTTCATACAATTCTTTGGCATCTAACATCTCACTGATTTATAATGTAGGTACTTTGCGGCCAATTAATTACTTTAATTAAGACTCCAGTGTGACAGAATAATATTGGCGGTGTTTTGTTTTCTGTGGGATGTATCGTGGATGTTCTCCGGACCGTTTAGGTAGGGATTGGGCCAATCATCCGGACGGTTTGCATGCTTGATGCATTTCGCAGACATCATACCGTTTAATTCTGTCTGTTCAAAATGTAAGATATCTTCTGTTCTATTCTGCTCTGACCTGTGTCTTTGATAGGTCAGTTAATGTTTTATGATATTGTATTTTGTTTCATGTTTTGATCTGCATACCTTCCAATTTAAAATGCTTGGTATCTTATTACCGTAATGTAATTTTAATTTCTTCTATAATAGTTCAATTCCCATTTTTTATTGAACATTATATAAATGTTTTTATGTAAAGCACTTTGAACGTATTTTTATATGAAAAGAGTGCTATATAAATGTGGTATATAATAATAATAATAATAATTCAGTAATAAAGAAAGTGATATTTCTTAAACTTCAGTAATTTATGTTTTTATCTCCAAAACCACTAGAACGGGCCTTAAATTGTCAAATTAAATTTCCCGCCGAAGTAGTCAGAGTTCACGGCTATGTCGTGACTCCAATGCAAAATCCAATATTTGGCGGGAAATAACCATAAAAATTGACCAGATAAGTTTAGCGCACATCACATTATACCGACTGATGACACTATGTCACTCTTTTCTATTCTTTGTAGAAATTAAATTTTGCTCGATCGAGGTAAGAAGTCTATTTGTTAGATTTTTTGTATAACTTTTAAATAACGATTTTATTTAGTAACTTTTTGTTCATTCTACAGAATTTTGTAAAATGTTTACTTTTCGGCAAGCTATTAGCTAGTTTCGATTTGTCTGACAAATTTATTAAATTTTTCTGACTTTTGTAAATTATTTATTTCGAAAGAGGAATCTAAGATGTTTCATTTGTATAATAAGTTGTAAAATTTATATTGAAAGTTGTGTAACGTGATAATTAGCAAGTAATTTTCTCATAAATCGTATTTGTCAATTTTTTCGTTGTAAGTTATGGAACGCCGGTACTGCATTGTATTGTACTGTAATGTATGTAACATTATAAATGTATGGTTTGACAAGTATTGTACCGTATATTAAAATTCTTAATTGCAATTTAAAGATAATGTGTGCCAGTGTATTGCATAACTATAAAGTGTCCGTTTTGGTACATGGTAGTCGATAATACAGGGTTATCGTTCATACCAGCTATTGTGTTATGTTTAATTTGCATTGCATTTTTGTTAATTTGTGTTTGTAAATAATAGCTGCAGTAAATCATCTTCTTATCTATAATTTTTCATCATAATCTTTTCATATCTTTATCATACTTTAACTTTAGTCTAGTAGTAAGTACGTTAAGAATTGATATTAGTACTAAGTGTTGTATTCAAGTGACGTATGAACATAGTAGCACGTATACTTTGTATAACTAGCACGTATTATTTATGGGAGCCTGCGGAGGTATGGTGTACCCAACGGAGCAGTTTTGTGCTTTTATTTGTATTTGCTATGGTGCTTACCATATGTTATATATTTCAGCTTCTTCCACCAGACGACATTTTCCTGGTGATGTGAAATACCCATGGTTTTCTTAACTCGCCAGGATGTGAATTCCCAGCGCTGAGAATCTAAGTCCCATGGTTGTGCCTTAACCGCCAAGCTGCTGACCTTTGTAAACGACTGAGATAGCTCAGGGATACAAACACAGGATATGGGGAGCCAGAATGGGGTCAACTTTTTCGCGATTTGATGGGACAGTATATTAAATAGTGTTCAACATTTATAGTGCTACTCTAAGTTTAAAGTGGAACTGAAACATCTGTAAAATCGTCGCAATGAAAATATTAGAAATCTAGGACTCATACATCTTTTCAAAAAACAACATTCTTGACATTGAGTTCAACATTTTCTTTTCTTCTATTTAGTAATGTTTCTTTTTTTCTATTCATTTTCTGTAAATAAACTTGTAAATATTGTAATGAGTGTTAAATTGTTCGTATAGTTTCTTGTCACAGTATCTCCTGTCCTCCGGAAATACCAAAATTTTAATCTTATTTATTTATTATTTAAGGAAACATATGTTTTCTCATACTTTGTAATATGGGGTAATTATAGCAGTAAACATGTAGCTTGCAAAAAGGCCTTTGAGAACATATGTAGCAAGCTATCTGGAAACTTTTAATGGGGTAACTTTGTATACGTCAAATACACACAGTTATACATAAAATTTATTTGTAATTTAAAGTATACTTGTAAAACATTAGTTGTTTCTGTAGAAATAAAATGCATGTACTGCTCTGTAGTAACTTATATCTATATCCAAATAAATGAGTAAAATGAGAACACTTCTAGTAAGTTCATTTCATAAAACAAACCCATAGATTTGAACAAATGTTAACTGATAACATTTGACATAATATGTTTTTAGTCATCTGAATCACTGTCACACACGATGCAAGGCTAAAATTTTACGCATATTTTTACACAATGTCATGTCTTTGTCTGTTTCTCCTGCACTGCCGGCGCAAATGCTACACCAGCCCTCAAATATTTATTCGATATTTAAGTAAACATTGCTGCTGATAGATTGTAAAATGAGGTAATTATAACTTGCAGAAATGTAGGATAAGCATTTCCTATGATTGAAAAATGTATTTTATAAAATATGTGGAAATTTCATAAGATACTGCCGCCTGAAAACATATAAATGGGGTAATGCTGAAAATATTTTGATGGAAGATTTGTACAAAATACATGCCAAGAACACACATAGATGATTTTGTATTAGTCATTTTAAGTTTACTTGTAAGACGTAGTTACTTCTGTTTAAATAACAAACATTTCTGCATATTCAAATATATCAAAAATGAGAACAGTTGATTCTTTCAAAGAAGTAACATACACCTGAATGAATGTGAACTGTTACAATCAGGCATAATATCAGTTCAGTCATCAGTACGAATACCATGGTCTATGTCTCCTGTATTGCCACCGCAAGCACATGCTACTGTACATGGTTGACCGCTGATGAAACAGGTGTACTCATCTGTACAAATGCTTTCACAATCACAGACCATGTCGTTCGAAAGTTCTGGAGCAGCTACTGGTTATATCATAAATTTATGTTTTAAGTATTTATTCTCTCCATTGTACTCATAACCGAAGTCTCTTGCTGGTGGAAGCTCTGGCTTCTGCAGAAGTGCATTCTGCCATACCATTAACTGATAGCAACATCGTAGCAAATGCTGGTAAAACTGTTCTCTGTTGGTGGAAGGTTCTAGGGCTTCTTCATGGTTAGATTCCAAATCATTTATGACATGGTTACTATCAACAGTACCTTCACCTTGCCCACCAAGGATTAATTAATACTGTATTGTTAATAAGACTGTTCCTTGTATTTTGCAGTATATACACTGTATAATAACGAGCAAGTGTTTCTTTGTGTTTTCCATTTAGGAAAAACTTTTCCAATCTTTTGGAACTCGTAAGTGTCCGTGTACATATACATTTATAGATGTGTGTCACCTCTTTTCATGTTGGTGCTTGCTTTAATACTGTTGCAATTTTATTTATCAAAAATGATATGTATCTGCTTCACTTCAGTTATACACCTTGACTGTACCATTATATGTTCAAGAAATACCTTTGCCATATCGTAGAATGTGGGTTAAAAAGCTGGTGCTCCAAGCATTTAAATTACTGCCATACCGTCAATAAAATGCAGTCGGCACTTCCAAGAGACGTAACATGGTTATCTTGTAGAGTTTCAAACTTTTCCATGAAATCGGACTTCTTTCTTTCCTATTCAAGATGAGTATTGAGATCTGTATCAAACTTTATATTTGTGGTCCAAATTTCTATGCGATTGCTTCAAAAACAAATGTAAAACAAGGGACCACCCAGGCGTATATTGACCAAAGGGTCATGATTTGAACGATCTTAGTAGATAACCACTAGAGCATGCCACATACCAAATATCTAAACTCTGGTTTCAAAAAAGATTTTTAAAGGCTTTTCCCTAAGTAAGCCAATGTAAAAACTGTTGATCCCGGAGCACAGTCAACTGTGACCTCAGGGTCATGATTTGAACAAACTTGATAGTAGAAAATACCAAACACCAAATCAAAGGTCTGGGCTTAATAGTTCTGGACAAGAAGATTCTTAAAGATTTTTCCTACATAAAATAGAAAAAGTGGAAACTCCACAGGTCGCTCAACACGACAAAAACGAAAATGTTGCAGGCTCGGTTTGATTGAACCTGTTCATGGACTGTCAATAAAAATCAAGGGACCCCAACCCCCTCCTCCCTGGGTGTTGCATATATATTGACCCCAGGGTCATGATTTGAACAATCTTGGTAGAGAACCACTAGAGCATGTCACATAGTAAATATCTATGCTCTAGGCCTTATGGTTTAAGACAAGAATTTTTAAAGCGTTTTCCCTATACAAGTCTATTTATACTATGGCGGGGCCAGTTTTAACCCCATTTATATAATTTGAACAATCTTTGTAAAGGACTATTACAAGATGCTACATACTAAATATCAAAGCCATAGGCCATGTGATTTGTACCCAAAAAATCAATGTTTTCCCTAAATAAGTCTATATAAACCATGTGACACCCAGAGCGAGGCCATATTTGACCCAAGGGAGTAATTTGAACAGTCTTGGTAGAGGACCACTAGATGATGCTACATGATGCCCTAGGCCCTTTTGTTTTGTACACGAAGAATTTCATAGTTTTCCCTTTATAACTCTATATGAACCATGTGACCCCTAGGGGCATATTTGACCATAGTGATAAAATTTGAACAATCTTGGTTGAGGTCCACTAGATGATGCTACATACCAAATATCAAAGCCTTTAACCTGTGGTTTTGGACAATACGATCTTCTTTATAAGTATATATAAACCATGTGACCCCTAGGGCGGGGCCATATTTCATCCTAGGGATATAATTTGAATAATCTAGGTAGAGAACCACTAGATGATCCTACATTTAAAATATATCAAAGCCCAGGGCCATTTGGTTTTGGACAAGAGTTTTCAAAGTTTTCCCCTATATAAGTACATATTAACCATGTGACCCCAGGGGGCCATATTTGACCATAGGGGGGTAATTTGAACAATCATGGTAGAGGACCACTAGATAATGTTACATACTAAATATCAATGATTTTGGAAAGAAGATTTTCAAAGTTTTTCCGTATATAAGTCAATAAAAAGTGACCCCTTGGGCAGGACAAAAAACAATTATTTGACCATATAGAAGGATAATTTTAACAACCTTGGTAGGGGACCACTAGATTATGCTACATAACAGATATCAAAGCCTTAGGACCTGTGGTTTTGGACGAGAAGATTTTTAAAGTCTTTCTTTTCGGTTGCCAAGGAAACAAGAGTTTTGTATCGAATTCAATGTTTTGAAAAAATTTAAAAGAAGACTATCCAAGGAACATCCCTGTGAAGTTTCATCAGAATTGGCCAGGTGATTTAGGAGGAGATGTTGTTTAAAGGAAAGTGTGGACGGACGGACGACGGACGGACGCTGGACAGTGAGCGATCACAATAGCTCACCCTGAGCTAAAAAGACAACATGCTACTGTTAATCATTAAGTATTCATTAGGTATATATATAAATATTTACATTTATAACCTATATCTGTATGCATATATACACATATATGCTGTTTCGTTTATATTATAAATGTCAAAGAAATATTACAATATACTCTATAAATCACAATGCAATGGAATACTCAACTTATGTACGACTGGTATAACGCAAGGAAGTCAACAAGCTGAAGCATATTCTTCAAAGAAAATGTTTTTTTTTTATAATTTATTTTTCAATCTTCATACATTTACAAATATGATGACGTGGACAGTGTTTTTAACAATCGAGATAGAGCATGTCTCTAATGGTCATCTAAACAACAAAAAATTGTAGTATTATATGTCCAAGAAGATTTTATGTATATATCTTTTAAGTGAGAAGTTAGAAGAAAACAAAAACACAAAAATGATGTAAGAGAAAAAAATGTAAAAAACATATATGTCTGGGATGTTTTGATCGTCTTCTAGATCTTATAATTGTTGTTTCTGCTGCAATCATGCAACAAGTTTTGTATGTACACTTTTTTAAAAAGTGTCAATTTTGTAGGTGAAGAGTAAAAATATAAAATATTCAAACCATTTTCTTTCTTTTTTATCCTAACCGGCAACATGTACATCATACCTCAAAACCATACCATTTGATATTATGTTGGTTTATTTTGTCATTTGATAATGCAATTTCTTTTTCAAGTTTTATCCTGATATTAAGATATGATATGAAACTGTCGAAAGTAAGTGTCTGTTTTTTATTTTTGATTTGAAATATGTAAGATTTCATTAGGAATATGATAAAGTTTATCACATTTTTTCGTTTTACATTTCTTTCAGCGATGCCAAAACTGATTACCTCTAAACTGAATTGTGTTTTTAGATTTCTCTTATCCAGATATGTATGTAGTTTATTCCATACTTGTTGTACGCAGTTACATTCCCAAAAAATGTGTTCTAGTGTTTCAACATGCATGTTGCAGAGATAACATAAATTTGATTCTGTTAATTTGTATTTAAATAATAATTTATTTTTTTGGAAGAATTCTCATTAGATGTTTATATTGAAAACTTCATATTTTTATGTCTATTGTTTCTTTCTGCGGTTGCATGTATATATTTGACCAACAAGATGGGTTCTTTGGTATAATCTCTGACCATTTCATTTCTGACTTAATAATTGATTTTGGTCCGTTTCTTATTTGCGTGCCATAAAGCAGTTTATTTGGTTCTTTTCATTTTTTTAATTTGTCTAAAAGTAGTTCACTTCGCATATATGAAATATTCTCTTGCTGAAGCGCCTGTTTAATAGTTAGTTGAATGCTTGATATAAGATTATAATACTTCGAGGATTGTCTAGTTTCTATATTATACAAAAATTTGAACTCTTCAAACTTATAGACAGACTTTATTCTGTAATCAAATAAATGTTCAAGATGCTTTATTCCTTTTTCATACCAGTCTTTATAAAAAATGTTTTATTTTCAAGTTTTATGTTTGTGTTATTCCATGTTACCTGTTTTCTTATACTCTTATTGTTGTCCTGTGTATTAATCTTTACCCAAGCTGTTAATAAATCTTTAAAGAAAGTGTTGGATTTACATATAGTTTCTATTTCTTTTTGAGAAAAATTGCATTCAAATAAAAGTTCTCCTCCATCATTAGACAATAATGTACTATAAAAGACCTTCCATTGTCCTTGGTTACTTTTATCTATTATCCTTCTGATCCAACAAGCTTTTAAAGCATTTATGAAGTAATTTAAATTTATCATTTTTATTCCACCCATTTTGTAGTCCAAATCAATAGCCTCCCTATTAATTTTATCCGGTTTATTATCCCACAAAAATTCTAATAGTTGTGCTTTAATCTCTTTCAATACTTCATTTGATGGGTTTGGTAGCACTGTAAGCGGGTAAATCAGTTTTGGTAATGCGAATGATTTTATGACAGTTACTTTTCCAAGTAGTGTCAATTTTCTATGTTCCCACAGTTAGTAAAATTTTGAATCTTAGGCATTAGATTTAACATTATTCTGTCTTTTTTACTATTTGTAAATATCATTCCTAATGTTTGAGCTGACTTTGATGTCCAGGTAAACATCTTATCTTTACAGTAATAGAGGTTTGTATCTTTTAAGGATCCTTTCTTTAATATGTTAGTTTTATTAATATTTAGTTTTAATCCAGACACACAATCAAAGTTCGAAACAACATCTATTAGTTGCTCAAATGATTGCTTTACACCATTATTGATGAAGGTTGCGTCTTCTGCAAACAAGGATTATTTTATTTCAACATTATTAACTATTATACCTTTAATGTTCTTATTGTTTTCAATATAGTTTGAGAGAATTTAAATGCAAATGATAAATAAGGAAGAGGACAGGGGACAGCCTTGTCTTACTCCACGTAGTATTCAAAAGGGTTCTGATAGATAGCCATTATTTATAACCATGCTTGTTATATCATTGTAAAATAATTTTACCCACTGTATAAGAGAATCACCAAAATTGAAGTGTTTTAGACATCTTATTTTAAAATTATGGTCCAGTGTATCAAAAGCTTTTTCGAAATCTGCAAACAATAAAAGTCCTGGTATTTTATTTTGTTGTGCAAAAGGAAATGTTGCTAGTATATAATATTCAGAGCAAAAACATTGTGGCAGTCATCTTGGCGGCCATGTTTTTAAATAAACTAGATAGTTTTAAATTTTCGTCTAAATATATATTTCGTACTTTACATTGTTTTGATACTGATAATGTATATAGCAGGATGTACACATTACAAAAGATGATAATTACTTTGTTTCTGATTTCACCTACCATTAAATATATCTAATATTGAATTACCCCCCCCACTTATATATAAACAGAATATGAATTGTATTTCAAAAAATGTTATTTATTCTATCATCTGCGCGAATTGCAAACAATTTTACATCGGTCAAACAAAGAATGAACTGTGCCGACGAATGACACTACATAGACAACAAACAAATAATGATGAACTACGTATCCTGAAAGTAAATAAACATATCCATAAATGCTCAGGTGGGAAGTTTGAAATATTCCCTCTTTACAAAAATTTGACTAATAGTGACAGTTTCAGAGATGAGAAAGAACAATATTTTATAAACGTTTTGAAACCAGAACTTAACAGCGTTTGTTAGTAGTTTTTGGGGCCCGCGAGTATGGCGAGCTCTTTAAATTTATTTGTTTATGTTCAGTTACTAGAATCTCCTCTTTATATATGCTTGCTCATCTATCTTTACACGTGGAATAGTATTGGTCATAATTGTTTAGAAATTAATACCATCAACTGTGTACATTTAACGTACTATATTGCTCTGTTTTTAAATTTTTATCTCTTTTCTTTCCTGAAATACAGTTTTAGCTTTAAATTTTATTACCTCCCTTTAATTTTTGATGCTATATCTATATAACCGTTAACTACTTTTATTTTGCAATTTTATTTATTGGATGTCATTTTCATATATCAGCGGCCATCTTGGCGGCCATCTTGAATCTGAGGACTTTTCCCAGGGACTAGAAACTGGCATCAGAGAGTTCTGAAAGCTACAGATTCTGACGAACATTTTGGTATGCAGAAGTTGATGTGCACATTCATAGACCACCTACTACCAGTTTTAAGCTACTTATCTGGCCATATTTGCAGCATGAATTAGCCAGCGCTACCAACCAAACATTCTAATCCATTTCTTCAGTGCTAAAGTCATTGATTCATTCCGTTCCTATGGACATACCGACTTGCTGGGTAGTCTAAATAAAAAGACGAGATGTCGGAGGACAGCAACGCCCGACCTTTTAACTGCCTTGTTAATTGAATGAATATAAAAGACAAAAAAGGGGCTTAATTTTGTAATTATTCAAAGTAGAGTTATGGAACCGGTGCACTGGCATGTCAGATCATCACAGTGAACAAGTGTGTGAAGTATCGATCCATTTCCCATCAGTGGGTACTAAGATACCAGCTTACATACAAAAATCAACCAGAATTTGTTAAGTCGAAAAAGGGGCATAATTTTGTAAAAATGCAAAGTAGAGTTATAAAACATATACAGTGCAGGTCACATCATCACAGTGAACAAGTGCGTGAAGTTTCAATTCATTCCCATTATTGGCTAACGAGATACCAACTTACATACAAAAGATTAACCAAAAATTGCTATGTCGAAAAAGGGCCATCATTTTGTAAAAATGAAAAACAGAGTTATGGAACCTGAGCAATATAAGTCAGTCATAGTGAATACACGGATGAAGTTGCAGTGGTTACTGAAATACCAGCTTTAACCAAATTAGGACAAGGACGCCGACGAATGGGTGAGACCAATATCTCTTCCTTTTTTTGAATAGTCGAGCTAATAAAATGTACATTACCTTGAATTCTGCTGTCATGCAAAAAGAGTGCGACACTTCGAATAAACAGGAAATTAGTTAATAACATTAAAACTGTCATTATCAAAATTGTCATGATTAAATTAAAACTCGGTTTTTTTACGTCTGATATAAATGTGGACATTATCTGTGTTGCAAAATCTACTATCTTTTGATTCACAGATTGTAACATGGTTCATTAGAATAACCACTGTAATATCAAGATATATCTGAAACAAAACCTAAGTTAAACGAGAAATCACAAGATTTAATTTGAAGAACGTTTATAAGCTAAAAAATTGCAGTTGATTATTTAACATTACAATCATGCAAAGGGCAAATATTATTACATCCCAAGCATCTAATGTTTTGCTGATAACGTTTGGTTAGTTTGTATGCGTGGTATAAGAGAAGAAGAGATAACATAACTCTCTACCATTTGTGCTACATGACTCAAACCAATCAATTTAAAACTTTCACGAAAGTTTCAAGTTAACTTTACACTTGAAGGAAATATAATTCTTGCGTAGCGGAAGGGAGTTTCCGATGTTTTACTGCACCTGGAAAACGCCATTTTTGCTGTAAATGCCGTAAATCTAATCAGACTAATATAAAAACTGTTAATATTAGGCAACAACTGGATAACGGACAAAAATTAAGTACCTTATTAGTTTTTTTACAAAAGAAACAAATAAAGAAGAAAAAATGAGAATGTTTCGCTGCAGATGATAAAACAAAGCTGGAAGTATTCTTTTGTTGTTGTTTGCCTTTATAACGTCTGTTTTTAAAAAAGTGCTTAAGAAAGTCTTTTGTTTGGTTTTATTTTTACTTATTTTTTTTATATTGCCTGCAAGAAAACGATGCTACCGCTTGCTGTGGAGATTTGATACCAACAGTTACCCTCTAGCCGAATATTCTCATTTAGACCTGCGACAAGTGAAAGCATTTTATAATTAGATGAACGAATATTTTTAAATTTGTCCTCTTGATAAATTGGGGTTTCAGGTATTCAACTTGAACTTTAAAATGCTATTAGAAGCCCCATCGCCAGTTCTTGGATTACGTGCGATGTCTCCTTACACCACAGTGTTTTGTGAGTTACTGAGCTGAGCACGAGTTCAGTTATTTGTCGTATCATTTGTATTATTATCCTTGAAATAATTCTTAATAATCCAATTTAGTTTGCGCTGATAAGGGTACACATTTCCGTGCTGGGTGTGGATTTGAGTACAATCTAATTTGCACCTATCAATTTCCGGGTACAGTGATTGGGTTACAAATGTCCCTGATGGATGGGAATATGGGAACAACCTGTTGTGTACCTATAATTTCCTGACTTGTTGACTGAGGTACAAATGTTTGCGCTGGATAGGAATATGGGTAAAGCCTACTTTGTAACTATATATTTCCTGGTATGGTAGTTGAGGTAAAACATTTCGTGCTAGATTCGAATATTGATACAACCTTCTTTTTTATACCTTAATTTTTTTCCGCCTGATGATTAAGGTACAAAAACCCTTGGATCATATGCCTATACTTCTCATGTATAATGAAGAATGTATAAAGAATTTAAATCCAAATATAATGAAATCAAATTGGCAGGATAAGGATTTTTTCCCAAATTAAACCGATGGTTCAAAAGGCGATTTAAATGTAGGCTGTGGTGCTGTCAGCCGCTTAAATCGATATCACTATCTTCTAAATTTTCAGTCACAGTTTGTTTGATTCCAAGTTATACTGTTATTTATTGAAACGCGAATGCTGCTATTACAGCCAGCAATCCCTTTCATTACAACAGTCTAATTCGAAATTACTAATTTAAGATTAAATGACAATAACCATTGAACAGTGTTTCTTTTTCCAATACATTTCATGATAATCAACATTAACTCACATTAGGTGCATTGCAATAACAGAACAGATCTATTCGTAGGGAGGAAGTTGATCTTTCTCGTTTTCGAATAAGTTAAAAGTAACGAAAAAGTATATGTACTTGACAGATCTTTCTGTCTCAATAATTATGTTGCAAATTAGCATAATAAACTGGCCACTGACGAGCTTTTAAAACACGCTAACCTTGTGAAACTTGAAGTGTTAGGGGCAAGAGGATTTTGCATACCCTCTCTGAGTAGAATCAATCAAAACGACACAAAACTTATTTTGCCTTTTGCAGTTAAGATTCTATGCTTTCAGATAATTTCTAAACATTTGTAATAGGCCTTTATAATGACATGGACGCTAATTCTGTGTTGTTGTTTTAGATTATGGTGTTCATTCAATTTAACTTTATAATAATGGTCCACTTTGGAATGGGGAAAAATTACATATTTCATTACCTCTCACGAATAGATTCAATTAACCTGAGTCAAATATAATTATATTCGGCTGCGCTTCAAAAGATTCTTTTGATCGATTTGGTAATGATGCTTTTCAATCCTCGTTGCTCTTTGTCGATCTCACGGTAAACCGTAAGATGATTTCAGATTGTGTTGAAGTCGTTTTTACAAAAATAAGCCCTAAAGTAGTTGCATTATTTGTATCTGCATAGTAATCCGCAAAACAATATAATTTTAAAAGCAAACAATCATTACTTGAAATCGAATATAGTTAAACTGGCAAACGGAATGGCGTATGATTTTATCTTAACGCATCATTCATCTCGTATTGGTTTAAATCTAGTTTTGAATGTGATAAGTGTGTGCGACAGAGTCAAAATATTGTTTATATCAAATTTTATATTAGCATATATTTATGAAGAAAGCTTTGCTTGCGGCCCAGTGAGGGCAAACCTTAATAATATATGAATTACTATCGAGTCTCGGAAAATGGTACTCATAACAGAATCAACGACCAACCTCCTCCCGGTTAGGCGACCAATAATTTAATTACTGCAGAGTTCTTCCTGAGGGAAATACCGGTACTGATGACATATGAGAAAGTAAACACATGTCTTATTGGGACTCGAACATACGACCCGTCGGTTGCGCGGTGGATCATTAATAATCACCCCCGTCATTAAAATAAACCACCTCTTACTTACATTTGCATATATGGAAAAGAAAACAAAATAAACCGACAGCTACATGCATATACTTTGTTTTGGAGTTTCAAATACGTTTCGTTTACCAGAACAAGATATTAATTTGTCAGAATGTTTTATTTCTCTTGGTTGGAAAAGACACAGTCTGCCCAATCACTTGGAGCAATTTCTCAGATGAATATATATTCGTCTTTTATAAGAGTTAGAACGATTTATCCTATGAACTGTTTACTCGATGGAAACAACAAGTTTAAAGATTGTGTGCGTGTTTGTGTGTTCGGGTTTAACGTCTTTTTCAACAATTTTTCAGTCATATAAACGACGGTGTCTACTTGTAGCAGTGAGCACAATGCCCAACTTTATAGTGCTGTCTCTGGAATATCACGTCGTAGGCACTTGACATGATACCCCACCCAGTCACATTATACCGACACCGGGCTGACAAGTCCTAGCACTACCCTCTTAATGCTGAGCGCCAGGCGAGGAAGCTGCTAGTACCATTTTTTACGTCTTTGGCATGACGCGGTCGGGGATCGAACCCACGACCTCCCGCACTCGAAGTGGACGCTCTACCGAGGCGGTTATGGAATTATTTGAGTGAACATCTTAATCATAGCCATGCCATGTAAATGCATTGGAAACTAATCTATCTATGTTTCCTGCAAGATAACACAGTCATGAATATGACAGTTCTCGAATCATGTTCTTTAATATTATCTTATATTTAGATATTTGTCTCACAATTTGACGCATACATATAGGCAGCAGAGATTGGTCGCTTTATTGACAACATACTTCTCCTTGTGTAATTGTAGATTTGTTTACTTTTCTGTAGACAATTCGTCTAAATGTTGATTAATTTGAGAAAACGTCAAAGTTTATCCAGGCATTTTCTTTTTGATCTTTACATGTTTTTCTGTTCAAATCACTGATCACTTGCAAGGTAGGTGTCAGCTCAAATCCGTCTGTAGTGATTTTGCATGCATACTCTTAAGAATAAGATAAATATTTTGTGACTGGATAAGCCACCAGAGAGTTAAAAACAAATGCGTGAATACTATTTGAAAAGATAACTTGATCATGACTATTTTTAACTGATGAAAATAATTTTGGTCTGTTCGCTTACACATTTGTCATGGTCTAAATTCAAATTTACTTTTCACAAACCAGACATCGGTGCAAGGCATCCGGTTTCGTAACTCTGTATAAAACACTACAGCTTATTTATTAAAATAAGAAACTATATACCAAGCTGCTGTAACATATACAATTCCTTGTCAATTCTGATGACCTGAAATAGAGTACAGTTAAAGTGACCAACTGGTCTGGCCTAATATATTATAACAACCCATTCCTTACATAAATGTTCGACACTTGTATATTAAGGTTGACTAAAAAAAAGGGAGATCTGATGGTCATTCATTTTCGAAGTTCAGTAGGGTATAAAAATATAGCGTAGATATACTTGAAATGCTACTTGTCTTATGATAATAATTATATCAAACATCAACACCATACAGTTTGAAGACTCTTCGCGTATTTGTTGATTTGAAAAGTTGGGAAACTTAGTCGTAAATGGTTTTTATGAATCTCTTAAAGTGATCTGCTGAATTTTCATCCAGTCGTACGACGGTCAAGTATGTGCACCATATCTGTTTTTCTTCGATATCGGGAAAAATATTATTGTTACATGGTGCCGTTATATCTGGTGCAGTAATTTTAAAAGTTCGCTAACACAGTCTTCTCAAATATTATTTCTGGGCATACTTGTTTATATAAAAGAACCAAGTGTAGATTCTTTAGTATCCATTATTTACATGTGCTTTGAATATAAGTTGAATATTAATAATTATATAAATATAATTCAAATGTTTGCTATAAACTTAAAAACTTATAAGCTCTGCATTTTAAGTAAATCAACTAATGACTAATGATTGAATGCAAGCTGAACTTAGATTGAAACTTCTTTAAACTTTGCAAACGCTATAAATTGGAATTTACTCGTATAAGTGAACATGTTTACGTGTTTTGTGGCTCTAAGGAATGATAGCATGATGACAGTCAAACAGGCCTTGCAACTTCGGATATTCTTTCACTCATTATAGGTAAGTCTATTCGTGGAATTATACACTTTTATTTGCATTGGTTTAAAGGCTATTTTAAACACTATTCGATTAGAATTATGTTTAAATATCTTACCAACAGGAAAGTAAACAATCTTTTCACACTTAAATTTCATGAATATGCAGAATCATGATATAATAACAGAGAATGAACTACATATTTGTTTATTTGTGCCATTTTACTTGTTTGTATACACTTGTTTTTGTACAATGATTGATTAAAAAAAAAACACTTTTCGATTATTGTTGTGTAATGTTAAAATGGTAACGCAATCCATATTACTATTAATGCTTTTGTAATAATCGTGTAATGAAAAACTGACATTAAACAGTTGCTAAAATTTCATTGGATCCTCCAGAGAGTTCATTTACACAACATTAATGTTATAAAGACTAAATATTTATAAGTAATAAAAAGAAGTTTGATGCCAAGAAGGATTTCAGTCTCAGAAAGTATCAACTTGCTGGAAATCTTGCAAACAATGGAAGCACAATATTATAATGCCTTCTCTAATGAACATGTATACAGTTATGTCTAAGTTGCAGTAAAATATGTTCCTTTTAATCCTAATTCAAGTGATAAATCACACAAATAATTCCGGCGTGTTTCATATGCGAATTCAAATAACCTCGGAACATGATATTTATAAGTATCAAGTGTTTATTTATTATTATTATTATTATACCAGATTTATATAGCCCCCTTTTCATGATAAACACGTTCAAAGGCGCTTTACATAGCGCAAACGCAGCCACACAGGGCGCGAAATTCATCCTCTACTGGTACAGGCACAGAGAGATCTGACCAGAGGGACAGAGTGAGATAAAGCCCCCAGAACAGACAGAGAAAAATCCTTTTTAGATACAGGCCTGTCCGGCTAACTTGGCCTATCTCTTTGCGAATAGACAGTCTGGTTCTTTAACGTGCCCGATGTATAGCACCGATACACGCGAAGCCGTTTTTCCTGGGAAGAACCAGTACAGGTCTCTTAGTTAGGTGGGAGACACTCAAGAGCATCTCAGACATTTCCAGTGCCTGGACCGGGATTCGAACCCCGGACCTCTGGATTTACAGTCAAGCGTGTTACCACTAGACCACCGGCCCACCTATGCAAGGGAAAAGGATGGGAAGTGTTGAACATGGCGTTCCAGTTTGTACAATAGTTTTTTCCAACTCATTTAAAGATTTTGCCTCATTCCAGCAGTATGTCTCACGTTTCAAATCAATTCCTTTCTTCCGTTTCTTATGAAAGTAGCAAACAATTATCGCCTCAAAATAAATGCCGACCAAGAAATTGTGTTGCCATTTAAATTTCCCACCAGTGTCATCAAGGAATAGCCGAAGGCTCTTCTGATAAATTGTACCAGAAATATTGTTCCTACGCTGCAAGTGCTATATTCGTTTTTATAGGATACGTTTGGTTTCTTAAGATGCAAAGATCTCTTTCTTGTTTATATCAATTAATTTACAAGTATTACTGTCTTTTTTGAGCAAATATTGAGTTATTACGGTACCATATTTTGATTTATGATATCAAAAGTGAAATATTTTATCTAGAAATAATAGTTTACAAAAAATAAGAACACAAACAAAACGTCATGACGGTTATGATTTATTTTTCATTTTTCTTAAGAAACAATGTATGATATTTTTGTCAAACGTTATATTTTACAGACAGTTTAATGTTGTGCCAGAAAACAGAAAACTCTTTCCGGCTACCAAGCAAATCACATTATAATGGATGCAATTTAGTATTTGTATACCAAGTTGAAATTACGTGAAACATTTGATAATACTGCAACAAAACAACAACAAAAAGCACAACAAGAGAAAAACAAACGAAGAGATAAAAGAGTATTTGTTTATGTATTGGTATTCCTAGACCTTAGATAATCACAGAGGACATGATAATGAGCTACAGGTAGACTCAGCTTAGAAGCTCAAATGAGAAATGCTATGCCAGACAATTTTATAACCTGGCAATTTCATTATACAACAGTACCAAAAATAAGTCTTATTGTACAGGTAACAAACAAAAATATGTTTGTAGAAATGTTATAGTTAGATATGATTTATTGTCTTGAACCGCCATTTATCATTTAACTGTATAAGATATGACAGTAATGAAATAAATACCTGTCCTGACAATAGCATTTCCTACCAAATTAGTTTTCAAACTATGTCCATGAAATAAAGATAAAACAATTGAAGCAAATAAAGTGGCTTAACGTTGTATGCGAATTAAAGAAAAACATTTCATTTATTGAATCAGCTTCTGTTTAGATATTCAAAGTTTAGAAGTGAATGTCTTTTAATGTTCAAGTAAAGTAACTAAAATCAATTCTAATTTTGCATTGTTTATTTTAAAAGAGTAAAACCAATTAACAATTGCTAAAAGTGAAGAGTACAAACTAACATTGACACAAAGTCAGCGCTGTTAGTTATAACATAAACGACAAATATACCATTGGTTAAACACAAATGCGCCAGATGGAGATACACATAGTCATGAACATTGTGTATTGTTGTGTAATTTGAATTTTAAACAATACATCATGTCTGTTTAAACTGTATTATGTTAGCTAGGAAGGCATTTGTGTAAAACAAACTCAAAACCTAACAAAGCTACTGATATAGTGCGTTCATGGAATATTCTGTGAGCCAACATTTGCATAAACGCGGTTTCCAAGGCGGTGCCCCTATTTTCAACTTGTTTTCTGTCCGTCTTGTATTTTGTGTTGCGTAGGTTGTCTTGTTTGTTGTTAGCGGTTCCTTGCTCTTTTTCCTCACTCCCCACTATCGCCCACCCCTCCAATCCTTTCCCCTTGCATTTGCATCCCCTCTCCTTTTACTATGAGTAAGTTATCGTGCCCATCTTAATTTTGGCTGCCGGAATCATTAGGCGGTACCCGATTGTTGTTTTTTCCTGCTTATGTGTGTGCGTGTGTGTGCTTGTACGTCTGTGTGTCTTGGAGGGTGCCCTACAGTGTTGATATATCTTACTGGTCTGTTTGTTTATCTATGTAAGTTAGTTATGTATGTGTGTATGTGTGTGTGTTTGTCCTTTGTACGTGAGTGTCTGCGTTGCTGTGGTTTACGTTGTAGAGAAACTGTGATTAAGGAACATAGCATTCCCTTTTTAATATGTCATTATTGTTCCACTTTCCCTTTTACCAACCCCACTTCTACCCCTTCCTCCCCCTTTTCTATATTTTGCATAAAATTAAAATTTACTTGTTTGATTTTTGAAGCAAGCCGTCTGTAATATTTTTCCGTTACAGCTTCTTTTTGTTGTAGGCCTACTTCGCAAATACGTGACTGTGTTTGCGGTGTTCTGTTCTTTCGAGAAATCTACCCTTACCTTTTATCTTTTGTCATTTTAAAAAGCCTTTACGGTCTGTTAGTAAAATGATCACAAAGATAGAAAGAAATTTTAAGATGACATGTTTCTGCCGTTCGCCCCATAATAGCACTGAACATTCTGCTAACACTGATTGTAATGATAAATGAAGTGTTTACGGGAAGTAATTCGTGATTTCTGTGTTTTTAAGCGACTATGAATGCAGACCATCAAAATTCATGATGTAAAAATGCAACTTTGTGTCTCTACATATTGAATCTTATTAATGTACGTTTTTCGTAGTGGTCTGAAAGCACCATCCTAAAAAGCTCGGCATTATTACATTTGCAAATAAAAAAATTTCACGAGTGCACGTGTATTTCAAAAGCAGCTGGTAAACATGTTCAAGTACGCATCAGTATTTAACCGGCATATTTAAGCGGGTAGTAGTAATTCCCATAAACATTCTGTCATACTGTAAGCACCCAGGCTTTTGTGTTTCTGACAAATATGTATACAGGATGGACTAGGAATATTTAATCTGCACTCTTAGTCACTCTTATCATATTCGCTGAGTAAATCGCATCATTGCTGTGTCAGTCTTGTCGAGTGGATGATCTACGTTGTTTCAGATGATCAGTTTTGGTGGAGAAAGCTGAGTGCGAAAGTTGAGCCAGTGGTGAGAAAGTTGTTTGTGACTAAGAGCACGGATTACGAAGAAACCATTTCTATAAAATGGTTTGTTGTAGATATGGATCGGGCTATGGTGGAGGAACTGATCCTATAAATACACTTTAAATGATAACAGTAATGAAGTTCAGAGTTTTATATGTTATTTAATTTAACGATAACGTATTCAATATATTAACGATAAAATATGCTTCTTACAATAAAAATGATAAACACGTAGGAGATTAAAGGCAGACACAGCAATGGACAAGTTGCAAAGAACTACTTTCAGCCATTTAGTTTTTATCAAAGTTCTACTAAAACCATATTTTATAGAGATCTACGATATAATTCACGATTCTAGAATATAGCGATAGTATAGTAAAGGAAATTTGGTAAACCGCTTGTACCTAAAGCTTCAGAGCTTGACTGCATTTTTGAAAGTTGTTGAAGATCGAACTTTAAAAGTAGATCAATGTTATTGTTATTGTTGCAACTGACCCAGATTGCTGGAACGTGCGTCCTTTTATAAGTGACGCAATGCTGGAAGAGATGCTGGAATGCTGGGGACCAATCAAAATCCTTGACACAAAAGCGCGCTGTCAGTGTAATCGGGTCAAGTCACAGTAAACATTAAATAATATGGAATTAACGTAAACTGTGCTGCTATAAAGGGATTAAAAGGTAAGGGAAGATACAAGGAATTGATTCAAAAAGGGGAACTGATATAATTGTCTCCGATAAACCAAAATAGAGACGAAAATATAGCGTTCCAGCATTTTCCAGCATTGCGCGTTCAAAGCAGACAAATAGTTACACGGAGCGTTCCAGAATATTCCTGAAGTTTGCTAATTACATATTCGCTTCCGAATAAGATTTACTTTTAAAACAATCAAAGTTAACAAAACAGTATTCTATGGCAATATAAATCAGTCATTTAAGCATTCCCTGCAAAATTACCAAAATTCATGCGCGAACATTCATAACAAAAATGGCGGACATATTCAACTTGTAAATACATCATGCAGGAATGCTGGAAATCGAAATATTAACAAAAGTGATTTATAACAAGCAAAGATTCTCTGATGAAATCAAAGTGTTATGTCAGTACCAAACATACATTTTAGGAAACTGGATTAAAATCTGTATTTTACACATGGTGAGTACTGGTTCGTAAAGTGAATGATATCCGGATACACGAAAATTCGGTTATCAGATTTCCAGCTATTACAATACTAATAACATGACAACATTCGCGGAAGAACAACCAGTGACATTTTTTTGCAGTATATTATATACAGGACAATTTCTTTAGGAAGCATACATCAAAACTCTGGAAATAAAAGACAGAGGAATAAATGCCATCCGTTATTTTTGTGTGTCGTATTTGTCAACTTGCCGGTAAGTATTGAACGGGAAAAAAATCTGATAAAAACGTATTCTGCACATTTTACTTGACCTCTTGATGGAAAGATGGGATGCGTGAACACAAGTATTTTGAAATTTAATCTCACGTTCTTACACTTGTGAAGCAGAACTTCAAGAAAGTAGAAAAGTGAAATACCAGTGGCACTCTTTTTTGCAATAAATACATCCAGCGGTGGCCTAGTGGATAAGGTATCGGCTGCTCAATCCAGGGATGGTGCGTTTGAGTCCCACTGGGGTCACGACCATTTCTCATATGACACCAGTAATGGTTTTTCCAGGAAGTGGACTCGAGAGTGGTTCCAGTATAAGCTTGAAGCTTTCATCACAATCGAGCTAAAACAAATTTGTATAAACTAAACAATAGAATAGAAAGTCTCAAATGACAGATTAGATAAAACAATTTGCACTATGTCTAGTACAATGACAGAGCTAACTAGAAATATAAACAGTCTGTCATTTATAATTGGTATGATTTATAATGTTAAAAAAAAAAACTTAATGTGTTTAGTACGAGGGTCAATATCTCAAGTCGGGAAACATTTCGTTCATATTACGGAGGACAACAGACAGTTTAATATTCCTTTGCTTTTACTAGATCATTGACCCGTTTGAGTATCAATTTGTTTGTCAATAAAACAAATAACAATTCAAATGGATCAGCTTGCCGGAGACAGAACAGTTTAAGAGTCGTAGTAAAATTTATCATAATGGATTTAATGGAAATTGTTGTTTAGAAAATAATAAATGTGATACCTAGGAAATGTATGAGACAAGCTTTCTCAAAATTATATATTTATTGCTGGTTTTAACTACTTTCACATGAATTTTCATATAATAACCTGATTCAGAACAGGAAATAGATCATCCGTAATCTTACTAAGCTCAGTTTTTAAGCCAGTGGTATTCTAAAATCCTCACGAAGAGAAAGGGATGAATAGAAAGATGTATGATATGAAGTGTCATGACGTGGCAACTATGACAGTTTCTAAAGTCATATGGATAAATGTCGACGGAAGTGGAATTTGAAGGGAAGATTGATTAACATTTAAATAATGCTAATAATGACATGGTACATGTAGACAGAACGTTTAAGGGTTTTCCAAGAATTAATCTGCAGTTACTTCTTCAAAATATATATAAATCATAAAAGAATTTACAAAAAAACCCGGATAAATGGATACGTGTAAGTACGGGGAGAAATAAACTTTAGGAGTGTCCAAAATGGCCTGTATATCTATCAATTGTACGAATGAAAGTCAAAAAAGGGGAAAGCATTAAATATTCAACTTTTTTTTTCAATCGTTTAAAGGGAAAGATCCAGAGAGTTTATAAATCAAATTTATCATTCAACTTTAGAAAACGCATTAAGTAAAAGCACAGGTGAAATCCACCAACCACAATATTAACTATTTTAGGAAAAATCGCATAACATTTATTTTCTTTATGGTGAATACATGTACAGCTGTAGATAGAATAATATATGCTATACGAGGATTTCATATTCCTAGTATTCGCGACCAATGAGGATCGCAAATTCAAAATAATTGTGAATAAAAGGCAACATCGTTAATATATTTTACAAAGCGCGAATTCGCAACACCGCGTCTTTTGTTGTTGATTCTGAAATCCGCGTCTTTCGTTGTTGATTCTGAGATTGCAAAAATGTGACGCAATTAAGACTGCAGTATACTGTCTTGTTCTCGAGTATCAGTCAGTTCTCCATTTTCTTTTGTACTCATTGTCAATGCTATTTTTGCGTACTAGAGGAAGTTCTTATTACATATATGTACTAACACGAGTAACAATTCTTTCTTATATATCATAATAATATGTGAAACAATTCCTGTACGCAGTGAAAATGAGCGATGGAAGAAAGTTATTACATTTGGTCTGATAGTGAAAACACCATACGAAATTTCCAGAGTATTTAATCGATAGGACTTCTATAATTTTGTTTCCTAGCCAATACTTAGGAATGCTATTTATTCATTTTAAACATTTGGCGCTGAAAAATGATAATGTAGGTGAAAATGAAAGTTAAGTATTGGTAAAAATGCAAGAAAAATGTAAATTTTCTGCACTATTTCAAAAGCGTTGCAACGTTTCGCTACCTCACCTTTTCTCATGACCCCATTACTTGTATACCAAGATGCAAGCTTTTTGAATTCTATCTTTTAAATTAAGTTTAAGTTAGATCCGTCATGATGATATTAAGCAAAATAATTCTCCTAATGCGATTTCGGCAGTCTTCAGCCATGTTCGCCTAGAGCGACATTAACGTTTGAACAAATCCGTATTGCCTAACAGAAATACGAAATCATACGGAAATTACCGAGTGTAATCACGTGTCCACTACCTTAATACTAATTATGATTTTAATACAATGCAGGAAAATTTCCATTATGTCTCTTGCTTGAAATAACCAACAAAAACAATACGCTCTACTGACAGGAGAATCGTAACTCAGCTGTGCCTTGAAAATGTTAAATTGTAATTATGATAACAATTAAGTATATTAACTTCAAATTTATTAGCAGTTGGTTATTTTAGTTGTAATTATTTTCATCTGAGGGAAGACAGAAACAGGAAATAATTTAGTTTGAATTTAATAAACGTTTAGAAAAAAAGATGAAAATGTATTTTATCTTGTGACTCTGTAAGGCTCTTCTGAATCAATGTGTATTTATATCTAAAAATAATCAGGTTTGCTAAGCTGTTAGAAATTAAATACAAACTGATGTGTATGCCTTCTAAAGTCTCACAGCATGATCCTATCCGCGACTTTGCAAAGGAGAAACACAAGAAACGTCGCAGGAAACAACTTCAAGCTTTACAAGTTTACAAGGAATTCATTAAAATAAATGATTTAAGTTGCACAATATTCTACTCACGAGTTGTATAGACGAATTGTTATTCAGTTTGCTATATTAATACACGGAATCCGTGTTTCCGTGATTACATAAACACATCCGTATTCCGGCACACACTATTAAATGGATAAAATTATATACAAAATGTATACATTTTTTCACAGTATGTGAACCAGACATTTCTAAATCATATATTGTTATACAGTTAATGTTTATTTGTGGAACGATATATAAAAGAATATGAACATTTGTGTTTTAGTATCGTACCTGTGCAGGATAAGATATTTAGAATATAAAATCTATACATAAAAAGGGGGAAAAGGAATGTATATATATATATTGAAAAGACCAGAAAATACGTCCAGGTACACGGGAGTAATGGACCGAAAATGGCTTTTTACGGAGGCCATTGACAGTTAAAGACGTCTGTTGTTATAGTTAATGAAATCTCTTAATATATTCTTAAAGGAAATGAAGTAGCAGCATACTCGGCGAAAGAGGAATTCCTATAAATAAACCATTTTAATGGAGTTTATTTCTCACGATTCCAACAGCGTTAATTTGTCATGATTTCAGTATGTCAACTATGACCGCTCCTCTAACAGCAGTTCTAAAATCAAATAATAACAACAACAAACAACCTTCTAATTGAGAGCTTCCTTTTACTCAGAAAGCTAATACTAGTATCTATTGCTAAAGTTTACGTGTTTATTTCCACACAATAGTAATATGTGGCTATCTGTGCTGCCAGACGCTGTGCGAATTTTCAAATGAAAACAATGAGGCTGATAAAACTTGCAGATTGGATTGTCTGACGTCGAAATGGTCTAAAGTAAATTTGTGTTACTTATTTCAAGGGCTGATTTTACTCCCTAGGGGCGATTTATGAAAAATAAAATTTGAACACTGGAAATACCTTGCACACACAGAAAGAATATTATAACATGATTTCTTAAAAGTTTGTATACAATTTTTCATGTTTTATCAAATATACTTTTTTGTTCATTCTGATACATAGCACAAATAATTCAACGCAGAATAATAATATTAATAGCGTCGGTTCTTTTCACATGAAAATGTAAATATCATTTTAACAGGTTTTTCAAAACATCGTGTATTAGACATGTTCTAAAGATTTGTATAATCATGCGATGATTTCTGTCTTGCATTTTAAACTAATTCCCTTTTCTGCCACTTCTCATAAATGTTACAGACAGAACTATATTAAGAATGGAATTTTTAAACCAATATACTGGATGGTTCAGAAGACAAACACTAATTGCATCCGATTTGAGGTCGTGGACCTTATTACTTCGAGCACAGTAGCTCGTTGTGGAGTGCACTACTTGTACACATTCGGTAGCGTATCTAATTCATGTTATTAATAGTATAGTTAGTACGGTAACTAAAGTGTATACATTACATCATAATTTTACATTACAATTATAGAAAAATCATCGAAACATTAAATTATAAATTCAAGGTCAGGAAAGTGTTTCTCACTGAACAAAACAGATTTTGAAATAAATTCATTATCAAATTGAAAATTATTATTACGCAATTAATGGGATATAAGAGTTAACCATTCATTCTTTTTGCACTTTTGTGTATTCAGTTTCGGTGTAATCCCAACAATTAATTGACTTGTTTCCAAATTTTTACATATAACATAGAAATAAATTTGAAGTTATTTTCACTACAAGGTCTGAAATGTCATTGCATTCTGTATGGTGACAAACTTACTTTACCTTTTTCTTCAATCAGTTGGTCATAGCTTTAAAAGAAAAACAAATGTCATTCGAACTAGAACAATGCAGTGTACAAAACTCATTGATACTTTATATTTTTTGAGCTGTTAGCTAGTTTAAATGTGAATGAGATAGCATTTTTGTGGGCAAACCACAAATATGTACAACAGTATCAAATGCTCCAGTATGAAAAATATAACTATCAAAACTATCTGTTGAAGTGTTGCTATTCACAATTGTTTATGTAATTCTACTTGCAGTTAAATAAAGAAACATCGCTTTAAAGTTAAGACATAAAATATTTCAAAACTTCCTATGTAGACCAGTTACCTTTCACTTTCTATGATGACATCCTAGTTTTTGATAAAGTGTCTACCTCTATCATATTTCAGATTGTCTCTAAGCTTTTGTAAAACTGACATGTACTTTTAAAATGCTTTCTATTTTATTGGTGATGACAAAAAGAATATTACAAACTTGAACATTTCTTATTACAGGTCAACAATTCTAGTTTTTTTCCGCTACAGCCTTCTTCAATTAATAATCGTCATCATGTCCTTGGGGATGTCTTAAGTCAAAGAAATTATTTCCAAACCAAAATACTCCGATTCTTACAAGAAGACTACAAAACAAATCAAAACCGTTTGGATTCCGCATTTAACCTTCTGTGCATGAAGCATACTATAAGAAAAAAAAAACAATTCCGGACACCGGCAAAAATCCTTACCTATGATATGGAAACTACTTTTGAAAAATCTGAAACGAACCCCGAAGTATTCAAATCAAAATCTAATGAAATCAAATCTGCTTAAGGGTTTTATTCATAGTGAAAGGTCAATGTCATGCTGCTATCAGACGTTACATACGTTTGCCAAATAATATAACACAATTTCAGCTAAGGCAAAATGTATTTACTTGCCATTAAACTTTATATCTTAACATACTAAAGACCAGTTTTTCATCTTTTCCGACTCGTTTTCCATTTTGCAATTTTTTATAGCCAAAATATGAAAATTCTTTCACTCAGAATATGTTCATTCCCTATCATTTCAAAAGCCAATCCTGTTTTGCTTGATTCTATTTCATGTTTGAAACGTGGATGCTGATATAACGACAAAGAAATCAGTTTAGTTATCACAGTCTGATTTGATATAACCATACGCTGATATCAAATGTAAATTCATATGTTTTCTAGATCGTGATGTGTAAAATAATCAAAGATTATTTTATTTGTTTAAATTGTTATATAAGGTTAGACAGTACACCAGCTACACATCTGTCAAGTTGATATATTGTTAATACATTTATGTAATTGTATATTATATCAAACCCTCACGTTTTATACGTCAAGTTGTCAGACAGTGCATATAACTATGTTAGAGAATTGCTATATATATTGATGTTTTAGATATTTCGGATAGGCAGAAGGGTCTAGGAGAGACCAGGTGCATGAGACCTAGTAATGGGTCTCGTAGATGTTGAGTTAGGTTTTAAATATGACATTTGTTAAGATCAGACTTAAGAAGTTACAAAATGAATTATGAAAGTTATGTACGAAATATTCTACTGTGTAAATAAACATCAAAAACGTTCAGACTCGTGTTTTGCTACGTTACAGATGACTGTTTTGTCCAAAGACTTTACCCAGCTTACTCATTCATATCTTCTGAAGAAAGAAGATCAACCTGAATGTATACGTTGTTAAAACACGGCTGTGATGTAATCCTTTGTTAGTTTTGTCCATTATATAGGTTATTGTACTGATACCGTTCTATACACACGATTATTTATTATACCTGTCCATTATTAACCTGTAACTGTCCATTCTTAAAATAATGGATACTTTAAGAATGGACAGGTACAGGTTAATAATGGACAGGTATAGTAACAACCTTGTACGTGGAGAGGTGTGAGTGCATTAACCTAAGAAATTCGAATGTTTCGAAAAATAAACTTTAACGTTTTACAGAACTTGTATCAGTCAAATGAAAATCAAGCAGTGTGCCAAAAGTAATTACAGAATGTTAGTTTAAATCTTCAACCGTTAAAAAGTAATAAAGCCCTCTTTGTGTACTCCTAAATCGCAATAGAAAAGTATCGCAGATATACACCTGGTATGGCATTTTCAGTCAAAAATAGATGAAAATAGGCAACGTAATGTAAAAACAAGAGCTGTCGGAGGACAGCAACGCTCGACTATTCAACAGCCTTGTCAATTGAATGAATATTAAAGTCGAAAAGGGGACATAATTTTGTAAAATTGCAAAAAGGGTTATTGAACCTGTACAATGCATATCAGCTTATGACAATGGACAAATGTGCAAGTTTCAATCCATTCCCATTAGTTGGTACTGAGATACCAGCTTGCATACAAAAAATTAACCAACAACTGTATAGTCGAAAAAATGGCATACTTTTGTAAAAATGCGAAGTAGAGTTATGGAACATGAGCACTGCATGTCAGATCATCACAATGAACAAGTGTGTGACGTTTCAATCCATTTCCATTAGTAGGTACTGAAATACTACCTTACATATACAACCTTTATAAAAAATTCTACAAAATAGAGTTAGGGAACCTGTGCAGTGTAAGTCAATTTATCACAGTGAATAAGTGTGTGAAGTTTCAATCCATTCCCACAAGTGGTTACCGAGATACAAGCTTACATACAAAAACCAAATCGGGACACCGACGCGGACATCGACGCATGGGTGAAATAAACAAGAGCTGTCAGTTGACAGTGCGCTCCACTATTCTCAGTGCTTGATAGTACAATATAAGCTATGAGTAAAACTTTAACATTACAATCAGCATATTCTACGTCGAAAAGGGGCTATAATTCAATCAAAATGCTTGATAGAGTTGTCTGCCCCTGTTTACAGAATTGGGTCATGATGGTAAACAAGTATGCAAAATATGAAAGCAATATCTCGATGGACTTTGAAAATATTTGCGGTGGTACGCAAACTTTAACATTACAATAAGCATATTCTAAGTCCAAAAGGGGCCATAATTCAGTCAAAATGCTTGATAGTGTTGTCTGCTCCTGTTTACAGAATGGGGTCATGATGGTAAACAAGTATGAACAATATGAAAGCTATATCTCAGTGGACTTTGAAAATATTTGGGGTGGTACGCAAACTTTAACATTTGTGTCACGCTAACGCCGACGACGGGACGAGTAGGATAACTCCCCTATTCTTCGAATCGTCCAGCTAAAAGGTGGAAAACCACAGGTCGCCTAACACTTTTCTCCTTTACTTAAGCACCACTTACTACTTTGCAGATATTATTTTAGTTGCGTCCATCAGCGTAGTACGTATTTTCAAGAGCTATCCTTGAAAAAGTTGTTTGAAACAGTTCCTGTTAATTTTATCCTTTTTTAGCCTACCATCATCAGATGGTGGGCTATTCAAATCACTCTGCGTCCGTGGTCCGTCGTCCATCCGTCCGTCCGTCCGTGAACAATTTCTCGTTATCGCATCTCCTCAGAAACTACTGGGGGCATTTGGACAAAACTTTGTCAGAATGATGTATTGGTACCCTAGTTGTGTACCCCTGAAAATCAGACTGGTTCAGCAATATTTGAATGAGTTATGGCCCTTTGTTTATTTTTATAATTTACATAGATTTGTATAGGGAAAAACTTTGAAAATCTTCTTGTCCAAAACCACAGAGTCTAGGGCTTTGATATTTGGTATGTAGCATCATCTAGTGGCTTTCTACTAAGATGATTCAAATTATTTTCCTGAGGTCAAATATATGGCACCTCCCCGGGGTTCACATGGTTTATATAGACTTAGATAGGGAAAAACTTGGAAACACCTCTTGTCCAAAACCACAGGGCCTAGGGCTTTGATATTTTGTATTTGTATTTTGCATCTAGTGGTCTTCTACTAAGATTGTTTAAATTATTCCCATAGGGTCAAATATGGCTCCGCCCTGGGGGTCACATGGTTTACATAGACTTATATAGGGAAAAACTTTGAAAATCTTCTTGTCCAAACCACAAAGCCTAGGGCTTTGATATTTGTATTGTAGCATCATCTAGTGGTTCTCTACCAAGATTGTTCAAATTATCCCCATAGGGACAAATATGGCCCCGCCCCGGGGGTCACATGGTTCATATAGACTTATATAGGGAAAATCTTTTAAAATCGTCTTGTCAATAACTTAAAACATTCAGATTTGGACCACATGTATAGTTTTGAGTGGCAAGATGAACCTTGACATGAGTTGACCTTGATTTTGACCGAGTGACCTACTTTCACATTTCTGTAGCTACAGCCTTCAAGTTTGGACCACATGCATAGTTTTGTGTACCGAAATGAACTTTGATCTTGAGATTGACCTAGTCACCTACTTTCACATTTCTGAAGCTACAGGCTTCAAATTTGGACCACAGGCATATTTTTGTGTTCTGAATTGAAATTTGACATTGATGTTTACCTAGTATCTACTTTCACATTTCTCAAGTTACAGTCTCCAAATTTGAAGCACATGCATAGTTTTGTATACTGAAATGAACTTTGACCTTGAAATTGATCTAGTGACCTACTTTCACATTTCTCAAGCTACAGCTTTTAAATTTGGACCACATGCATGTACCACATGCACAGTGCTGTGTACCGAAAAGAAATTTGTACCTTGATTTTGACCTTGAGCTAGTCATGAAATCTGGAACATTCAAAAATGGCTCAATGGTGGGCGCCAAGATCACTCTGTGATCTCTTGTTTTAAACAGACGGGAAACTATTATAAAAACTTTAACAGTAAATACATTTACATTTATCGCGCATTTGATATATTTACAACTGGTGTGTTTAACACATGGTTTTATATAAATAATATTGAACGAAGTCGTTCAATGTACGTTTTCAAGTTTAGATGAGTAGAAACTCAGGATCGCTGTCATACCTATGAGCGAAAACAATGTTACCAATACGTATCTTTTAAATATATATCGAAATTATCCACAGGAATACAATCCGCTACAGACTAAATTGTGCAGACCACGGTTTAATTCCCCACTCCAGAATTTGAACACCCGACCCTTTGCGTAAGGAGTCTGACGATAACTGTTCATGTAATCGGAATTGTCAACTTCATATAACATCTGCTCGTGCATTCATTTACCACTGTATAAATATTAGTCCTCATGACACCTTCAGATCGCTTGCTCTGCATTGTTTTTGCATCTTTACTACAGCAGATCTTTTACAGATGGTATTTAAAAGTACAAAATATAGTGACATGTATTAGGAGACAATGATTCAATTTTGGTTGTGACGTCTGACAATTTTAAAACTGTTTTTCCGGAAAGTGCGTATATCAAATTAATTACAAATAGGATGGCATATGTATTGCTTTCTTCTCAAAGTGATTGAAACCAGATGTGATCCATTATGTATAGCGTAGTCGCAAATGCAAATGCATAATCTGGTAAGCAAGACAAAATGGTTTTGCCAACTTTGTCAATCAGCGAAATGTCTATGTGGCCGAAGCAGAGAAAAACATTTCTTTGACATTGGAGTATTCATCGCTATCAGTTCAGGATTTTGACCTTCTTGTATATCAGATATACAAGATGAAATGTATCAGACCGCAACTGATTCTTTAAAAAGGTAAATACACATAAACGTGAACCTTTATTTTTGCAATTAAGATTTATTATTTTATGTTCTCTGTTTATACTTAACATCAAATTCTTCTGTATGTGGGTTTGTTAGTATGACTTTATCGATTTAAATTATTTCAACTTACCGGAGACAAACAATCAAAGAGGCGAGGCAGAATTTTGTCCGCGGCAAATAACAAAGCCAATATTGAATGTTCCTGAGTAATGACAGTGTTATCAATTAAATTTATTAAATATTTTAAAAAATATTGTCCTTCATTACGTTGTTATAGTCATGATTACTTTAAATGAAGAAACAATCGATCAGACTAACCGTTATGTTAAACTTGTGTTCTATGTAATGAAAAACATCGTTTCCAACTCACACAAGGCCAGGCTGCAAACTGGTACTCATACACAACCAAGAAAATGCAATAGTATATTCAATTTTACAGGAGAGAGCACTACCCTATTAAATGAATACATACTTGTTACTACATATGCAGGTCAGAACAATATGACTTATCGACACAAGTTCCAAATCCAATTATTACTATAAGATTGTTTGAAGTCATTTTTTATTGTCTTCCTTTATTTTTAAAATCTTGTAATGATCACAGATTTGCAGTAGAATATAGCGGTCTAGATGATAAATCATTGTTATTCATGATCAAATAATATTTGTAAAATTTTGAAGATGTTGACGAAACTTTCAACAACTGATCCTTATATTGACCAAGTCGTCTGCACCAATTGGAAGTTGTGTGCTTTTTTGACCGGATTGGTAAACATAATTATCAGATTAAAAGAAATTGATATTGGCCCAGAAAGTCCAGTATTTGCAGAGTTTAAGCAAAATATGTATAACCACGGCACTAACGAGGGATGTTCGAAAAGTAACGCAACTAGTTTTGCATGTTATGTTTCTTTTTCGAAAGAAAATCATGTTTATTTTGACTAATTGATTTTTCGTCTCCTCGTTAAGAAATATTCAGTGCTTCCACAAAAGGGGACATTTTGACCCATATTTAGGTATATGTTAAGGATATGGACATTCTGAATAGTACAAAAATGTTTCCTTCAAAAATTCTAAGATGTTCTAGGATTTGTTATGTTTTATCAAATTCCTATTGAAGCATCTTTCTCTCTTTCAAGACTTTTATATAGGGGATGTTTAATTTTTTACTGCATCAACTGTATTCAGTTAAGAAATTTATTGAATATGGTCTCGTGCATTCTCAAATATGTAACAAGAGGACAGTTAATAGCAGATAAATGACCATACCTTAAAAATATCTTCGTATTCCTTACGAAAGCTGCTAGTATACAGTCATATAATATTTTCAAAAGAGAGGTAATTACATCTCTATTTAAATACAAGTATATTGTAAGATTACACAAAATGATACAGGTTTGATAAAAAATAGTGCAATAAATCGTTTCCATCATGTTTCCATCGTAAAACAGATGTAAAGTTACGGAAACAATTAAATTATGTTAAAGAAGAAGCCTTTAGCTTTAATATATAATTGTACTCGCTAGATAAAATCAACAATTATTTTGTATAAACAACCTCCCATGCATCAGTAAAAACAAGTTTAATAGCTCATCGTTAATGAAATCACATCTATAACAGTTGTACATATAAACTGAGAAACGCAAAACGTATGAATTTTATGAAGATCAATCGTTCTTACAACGTAAAAAACATCTAATCCCATATTTTGAATTAAAACAGCATAATTAATATCATTGTCTTCAATATGATTTATTAAATCTTATATTGCAAAAGACGTTGCTTCAGTCAATGATACATTGCGCCACAATACTATGTCAGGGACTTCTGTGCCCCAGAGTTCAAATCATTTGCCTCTCACAGACTAGGGTCTGATACCTCGCTTGGTTTTTAGAATTCTCAAAGCGACGAAGCCGTTCAGCTGGCTTACGGAACGTTTTTGACTCTACCCAGGTGCCCGCTCTTGACAAACTAATGCTCAGAGGGGTATCTTGAGTCATTCTCAACACCCAGAAGCTGTAAAGTTACCATTTGACTTAAATTGTGTCCAATCAAACGAAACAAAACAAAGTACAGAACAAATGCATCTAACCATTGAATTGCATCAAGTCAGACAAAACGGAAGGAGAAAATATCACTTAATTCCGTTTCAAAATATTGTAATTGTGTAACTGAACCGAGCCTATTATGACATGCGCAGGCTAGAAAGTTTTCATGTTTATTGGTTTTAGGATGTCGTTGGAAATATTAAGTGATTAATCGACTTCACGGAAAATGAAATAATGTAATATTTAATTAAACTAGCACGTAGTCATTAGCGACATGTTTCAGTCTCATACTGGGCATACGTTTGAGATACGAGCAAAACTCTCTTTTATTATTGGAATAATGGTTCCCAGATGGAGTGTCCTCCAAAACTGACATGTGTTTTGTTTTAACAAGAAAATTGTCATTAACCCTAACAAATTATTATCGTTGTCTATAAAAATATCAATTGTTCGTGGTTTAATCAGAGCGGTTACAGTGAGTGGAAACCGACATGTATAATAGGTTTTATTTACGGAACTTTACATAATGTCTTAGAAAAAAGTTTTGTCGTTACACAATTTTCATATTTGATGTCAAGTTATGCATTCTTTTTAGATCGTCAAAGCTATTCTCAATAGGCTCCGCCCGGCGTTGCATTTTATTTTATTATTTAATAAGATAATAGTCTTTTCCATCGTATTGGCACATGTTGTGACAGAGCCATTTATTTCAATTGAAAAGGGAAATGCTTAGCGAAACTATAATCGTTTTAGGAGTTCTTGATTACTTTATAACTGGAAGGAATGAGATTAGATATATGTCTTGCATGTCATGTCATACAAAAATGCATTAAAACGTGTAACCAGCAAACAAAAGAGATTTTTATCAACGCGAGTATGGTTATGTATGTGTATCGTAAATATAAGTGATGTGAAATATACCTATTTACTTTAATTTTTTAATTTCAGTATTCATCTATGTCCGGTTTATAGTTATAGTTGCAGTATTCATCTATGTCCGTTCACAAGTTTAAATCTATAGTTACAGTATTCACTTATGCTCATTCACAACTTTAACTCTTTATGTCCGTTTCATAGTTACAGTATTTATCTAAGTCCGTTCACAAGTTTAAACTTATAGTTGCAGTATTCATCTATGTCCGTTTTATAGTTACAGTATTTATCTAAGTCCGTTCACAAGTTTAAACTTATGGTTGCAGTATTCATCTGTGTCCGTTTTATAGTTGCAGTATTCATCTACGTCCGTTTTATAGCTACAGTACTCGTCTATGTCCGTTCATAAGTTTAAATTTATAGTTACAGTATCCATCTATGTATAATCCATTGTTATATGTTTTTGTAGTTGTTGTGGTTGTTTTTATGAAGAAAAAAAAAACAAACAAACATGCTCTGTGAAAGTGATAATCGGCGATTACTGTCCCTGCCCGTGTATACAAACTATTAGCACTCTTATCGTTTTATGTATTTCTGCAATATATTAAATTTAGATAAAACAAAAAAAAAAAAGATTGACCACTGTCCCCACAAACATAAAATATATATATTACCAATAGCAATACTCGTTTGTGAATTTCTTGTATATATGTTTTGTGCACATATTATTTCAAAATGATATTTTGTAACCTGTGTTCCTTCGGTAAAGTTATGTTCTGTACTGTTCTGTTCTGTTCCTAATATACATGAACTCTTATTCTAGAACGGTAGCATATTTTTTTTCATTTTCTCTTGTTCGCAAAATCAATGCCGTTATTACAAAGACAGACATTTTTATGACATTTTTGTAATAACACACGTGACAGTTCATTTTAATACGTCATGATATATAGAACAATTCCAGTAAAATAATATTTTCAGCCAAATTGTGAGATTAACAAATATATATTTATTTTCTGGCCTATAATGAATACCGCCAAAAGGCAATTTCCGGAAATTTTATCCGATAAGAAATCTGTCACATGGTTTCCCTAGTCAATTATTTGAAATGATTTCTATTCTGTAGGCTTTTTCAGCTCACCTGTCACAAAGTGACAAGGTGAGCTTTTGTGATCGCGCGGCGTCCGTCGTCTGTGCGTGCGTCCGTCCGTAAACCTTTGCTTGTGACCACTCTAGAGGTCACATTTTTCAAGGGATCTTAATGAAATTAGTCAGAATGTTTATCTTGATGATATCTAGGTCAGGTTTGAAACTGGGTCACATGCGGTCCAAAACTAGGTCAGTAGGTCTAAAAATATAAAAACCTTTTGACCTCCCTAGAGGCCATATTTTTCAATGGATCTTCATGAAAATTGGCCAGAATGTTTATCTTGATGATATCTAGATCTGGTTTGAAACTGTGTCACGTGCGATCCAAAACTAGGTCAGTAGGTTTAAAAATAGAAAATCCTGGTGACCTCTCTAGAGACCATATTTTTCAATAGATCTTCATGAAAATTAGTCAGAATGTTCACCTTGATGATATCTAGATTAAGTTTGAAACTGGGTTACGTGCGGTCGAAAACTAGGTCACTAGGT
Organism: Mercenaria mercenaria; assembly: GCF_021730395.1. Taxonomy (NCBI): domain Eukaryota; kingdom Metazoa; phylum Mollusca; class Bivalvia; order Venerida; family Veneridae; genus Mercenaria; species Mercenaria mercenaria. Next base: position 95,157,262 of record NC_069364.1, read on the forward strand.
CTAAAAATAGAGAAACCTTGTGACCTCTCTAGAGGCCATATTTTTCATGGGATCTCTATGAAAATCGGTGCGAATGTTCATCTTGATAATATCTAGATCATGTTTGAAACTGGGTCATGTGCCATCAAAAACTAGGTCATTAGGTCTAACAATAGAGAAAAAAAACCTTGTGACCTCTCTATAGGTCATTTGTTTCAATGGATCTTCATGAAAATTGGTCAGAATGTTCATCTTGATGATATCTAGGTCCAGTTCGAAACTAGGTCACGTGCAGTCAAAAAACTAGGTCAGTAGGTCTAAAAATAGAAAAACCTTGTGACCTCTCTAGAGGCCATACTTTTCATGACATCTTCATGAAAATTTGTGAGAATGTTCATCTTGATGATATCTAGGTCAAGTTTGAAACTGGGTCACTTCCCTTAAAAAACTATGTTATTAGGTCAAATAATAGAAAAACCTTGTGACATCTCTAGAGGCCATATGTTTCAATGAATCTCTATGAAAATTGGTCAGGAATTTTATCTTGAAGATATCTAGGTCAAGTTCAAAACTGGGTCACATGAGCTCAAAATCTAGGTCACTATGTCAAATAATAGAAAAAACGACATCATACTCAGTTCAAAACTGGGTCATGTGGGGACAGGTGAGCGATTCAGGACAATCATGGTCCTCTTGCTTATCACCATTGTTGTGAAAGAATCAAGAAAAGCAAACGTTTAATTTTCTGTAACAAGGATACATGTATGCTATGCGATGCATTTCCTTACGTAATAAGCAAACAGGTGTCCCGAGATTTTATGGAATGAATGAATGAGTTGGGTTTTACGGCGAATCGACACAAAAAGGTCATACATCGCCGAGAAAAAGTTAAATGAATTACGTTAATTGTAAAGCATATATAAAACTATTAAAGTGAAAAAGGTATATACATATATAGTGTTAAAAATCAGTTGCAAACATAAAAATGTGTATGAGCTGTGAATAGAAATCAAATAAGGTTCAGATTTTATGATATATGCCTATTTGTTTCACAAATTGTAAAATTTTGTCGACAGGAATTTGCTCAAACAACTCTTTTAATGATTCAACATTGTAGTATGAATTGCGCTGTGGATCGAAGTCTACACAGTCAATTAAGATATGTTTAATAGTAAGCGGTGTTTGACATGGTACACATTCAGGTTGATCTTCATTGTTCAGAAGATACGAATGAGTCAACCGAGTATGACCTATTCGACAACGAGAAAGAACAACTTCCTCCCTGCGAACAGATCTGTTTCCTTGGTGCCATTCACCTAGAGTAGGTTTAATATCACGAAGTTTATTCAAAGATGCATTGTTCCATGAAGACTGTCATTTATTTAAAATGTATTTGTTGATATTTGGCCTAAAATCAGTATACGGTAATTTCAATTTAGATTGTAGTAATGAAAGCGATTTCTTTGCTGCGGTATCAGCATCATCATTTCCATAGATACCAACATGACTAGGAATCCAACAAAATATGATGGATTTTTTAAAAAATAGTTCATGAAACCTGAGCAAAATATTTTGAATGAAAGGATTTTCCATATTTCGGTTGTGAATTGATTGTAGTACAGAAAGTGAGTCGGAAAAGATGATAAACTTTTCTTCATCATATTCTGAAATAAAATTTAGGGCCAAATCAATAGCTTTTGCCTCGGCTGAAAAGATTGTAGCGTTATTTGGCAAACGTAATTTTGATTGATGTAGGTGGCTAACGGCGGCACATCCAACATTTAAATCATCTTTTGAACCATCCGTGTAAATTGGAAAATGATCTTTGTATGTCGACTTGATCTCATTATATTTGGACTTGAATATTTCAGGATTTGTTTCAGACTTTTACAAGGCAGTCTTCATATCAAACAGAACTGTTGGAGAATTAAGAGTCCATGGTGGTGTATAAGGAACTAAATTTTCTTTTATATCATTGAATTCAAAATCAGTTTCTTTCATAGAATTGTTGATGCGAAATCCAAAAGGTTTAATTTGTTTTGGTTTTCTGTCATACGAATCGTGGTATTTAGGTTTAAATATAATTTTACGAGCAGGATTGGATTTGTTGGCAGCTACCCTCAGAGCATATTGCAATGACAGTTTTTCACGTCTCGTGTAAAGGGAGGGTTCGTTTGCTTCAACATACAAACTTTCAACAGGCGATGTTCTAAATGCGCCAAGAGCAATACTAAGACCTTGATTATGGATAGTATCCAACATTTGTAAATACGACTTCCTGGCTGAACCATAAACAATACAACCGTAATCTAGCTTGGATCTAATCAAAGCTCTATAAAGTCTTAACAAAACCTTGCGATCTGCTCCCCAATCAGTATTTGAAATTACATTTAAAAGATTCAATGATTTCAAACATTTGGCTTTCAGGTATTTTATATGTGGTATAAAAGAAACCTTTTTATCAAAAATAACACCAAGAAATTTTGCTTCGTCAACAACGGGTATTTTTTTACCATTTAGAAAAAGCTCAGGGTCACAATGATGTTTCCGTAATTGACAAAAGTGGACACATTGAGTTTTTGATTGGGAAAATTTAAAACCATTTTCTATGGCCCAAGTTTGAACTTTATTTAAACACTGTTGTAGTTGGCTTTCAATCGTACGCATATTTTTTGAACGATAACAGATCAGAAAATCATCAACATATAATGAACAATCTGTCCCTGGTAACAAACATTTCACAATATTATTAATTTTGATGCTAAAAAGTGTAACAGATAAAATTGAACCTTGTGGAACTCCCTGTTCTTGCTCAAACGAGTAAGAAAGGGTATCTCCAACACGTACTTTAAATTTGCGATCAGATAAAAATTGTGATATAAAAATGTTGGCAGACGACCTTTTAAACCTAAGTCGTTAAGATCATTCATAATACCATATTTCCATGTAGTGTCTTTTCTAAATCGAAAAAGACAGACACTAGATGCTCTTTTTTAACAAATGCACCACGAATAAAGTTTTCCAGCCGAACAAGATGATCAGTTGTGCTGCGCTGCTTGCGGACACCGCTTTTAAAGTTAGTAATTAGGCCTTGAGATTCAAGATACCAAACTAGCCTAGAATTAATCATACGTTCTAGAGTTTTACATAAACAACTAGTAAGAGCAATCGGTCTATAATTACTGGGGTTTGTACTATCTTTCCCGGGTTTTGATATTGGGATAACTATAGCTTCTCTCCAGGAATCTGGAAAAACGCCAGTTTTCCAGGTAATATGGTAAATTTCAAGGAGGAGGTCTAATGATTCTTGTGGTAAATGTTTTAAAAGTTGATAATGAATTTGGTCCGGACCAGCTGCAATATCATGACATTTATCTAAAGAGTCAAGCAATTCTGTGAGCGAAAAGGGTTCATTGTAATCTTCATCATTATTTGAATAAAAATTTAAAGGTTTACTTTCTTTAGTCGATTTAATATTTTGAAACTTTTATCATAATTGATTGATGAAGAGTTATTCGAAAAAGTTTCACCAAGTGCGTTGGCAATGTCCTCCTTGGTAGATGCAATTGACTGGTCTGATTTTGTTAGATGGGAAACATTCGAAGTTTTCCCTTTTCCACTTATTTTACGAATCATTTCCCAGACTTTTTTAACCGATGACCTAGAATTAAGTTTGGAAATGTATGAATGCCAGGATCTTTTCTTAGCTTGTTTTATAGTTCTGCGAGCTTTTGCTCTCAGAATCTTAACTGATTGTAAATTGTCTTTTGTGGGCAGTATATTGAATTTTTTAATGGATGCCCTACGTTTTCGAACAGCGGTCTTACATTCATCATTATACCATGGCTTACTTTTATGTTGACTATTTCTTGAAGTTTTAGGAATGCACTTGTCAGCAATATCAGACAGAAGAACAGAAAACCGATCTACAGGATCATAAAAATTTGTGAAATTCTCCAAAGAGTACCATTTTCTATTGTCCGGTGTATAATACCTTGCGGAATGTAATCAAAGTTATCATAATCATTCCCTTTCTTACATACATGCGTATATACATCTTATTTCTGTAAACGATGACAATATGTATGCATTTTTCATAAAGCAACGAGCGGGTTTTCATCTGATAAGACCCTGAATGCCATCAAACTCGCGTGTGTAGTACATTTAAGTTATATATTTAATGATGAAATATCAACGAGTTACTAATTCTGTCAGCAAGGTTTCAACTACATCTTTTTGTGTCCTGCTTTGCAATATTTGGCTCTAGGTGTGGTAGCTATGATCAATGTTTCCATGGAGTTTGCTGTTACTTTTTAGTTGTATGACTCTCTATAATATTCAGTTTATGAGGGATAAACAATAAAGAATTGACCATGCAATAGCAGATAAAGGAGACTTTATTAAACGAACGGGAGATAAAAACAGGCATTTTAGTTTACCGAGAATTAATCATATCAATGTTAATATTACGGTATTGAAGACATTACATGTACATTCCGTGGTTTCATTACAGGAAAACACTAAACGTCAGATGATGCAAAAAGGTCAATCATAAAATCCAGATTTCGTATGCCATGTAGAAGAGTTATAAGATTATCGTCTAGAACCCTTCCATGTATCATTTAACAACACGAAACGTTAAACAAAGAGATTCCAGACTATAGTCATTATTTCGAATAAACATACATTTGTGAATGTGAACTAACTAGATTAACTTCTTTCTCTGTACTAAAATGAATTATAGTAGCTTTTTATAGCATTAGAAAATTCAAGGGCCGAGTGGTTAAGGTCGCTGACATAGAATCACTTGCCCCTTACCGATGTGGGTTCGAGCCTCACTCGGGGAATTAAATTCTTCATGTGAGGAAGCCATCCAGGTCGGTGATTCTACCCAGGTGCCCGCCCGTGATGAAATAAAGCACGGAGGGGCACCTGGGGTCTTCCTCTACCATCAAAACTGGAAAGTCGCAATATGACCTATAATTGTGTCGTTGCGACTTTAAATCTAAATAAAAAAAAGAAAATTCGAGTTATCATTTTCCTAAATTAATATATATAAAATATTCAAATAAAGAAATCAACATCAAAAATGTTTATGAATTGAATGTTTTTTTTTTTTTTTACTTTATTTCATAAATGTTTGCGCCATAATTTTAGTTACTTTCCAACAGGGCAGTTGATTAAACTAGTGGTCTAGGATTCAGTAACAGTACTAACTTGTTCTTCGCAAATATCCACGAATCAAAGGTGGTGAAAAAAGTCTTCAGACACAGTTATTATTATGAAATCATTACGAATGAAATCATTACGAAAAAGAAACGCCTCGCCTTTGGATCGAAATCATGATATTACACTCTCCTTAGTGAGGTCGGCGTGCGGAGTGTTATATGTTGTGTATTACAAATCATAGGTTACTTATCATATCATTAAGATCATTGATTTCCTATCGACATGTTGGTATTGTCTAAATTATATATCGAATACATACAAAGACAATGTGGCTTCCAGTTATATATTTGACAAATGATCAGTAGGTTAACCGCAAGGTTGATAATATGCATATAATATAACTGCATTGTTTCAAAATTATGCATTTAACTGAGTGATAGTTGTCCATGGTTGAATGATAACGACTCAAAGAATAAACATCTTTAAAACTGTTTTTAAACTGTTTATCGTTTATTAAGCGCAGAAAATACTGCATGTCGAATTCACACTTTTGAAAACAGCAATGGAACGATTTGTAATTCAAGGACAATTCTTTGAGACTTCCTTATGCGAAAGCTCAGCTTAATCATTACAGTGAAGTTTCTGTATTTAATTAATCTGACGATGTCACAAGATATCCTGTAACAAATCTGAGTTTAAAAACTGTTTCAGCACGCGCTTTTGCTTCCACGTTGCAATCAGATCTTCTGATTTTAAATTAAATGATTTCAATGATAAACTTTCAGGAAACTAACTTTTTAACCTAATCAAGTTTAATTGAATTGTCTCATTTGTTGTATGTTTACGAGGTCGCTGTCAAATGAATACTAACATATACATGCGACGTTTGATGACATAAGAACCTGTGTATTATTCTTGTATTGTTATATATAAATATACAACACTAGCTTTTGAAAAATTTCAAGCGTATCAAATAAACATATAAGTTTATTACTAGAAAATAAAGTCTGTAAGAAGATCCTTTTGAAGCATTTAGTGGAACAAAGCAAGGAGTCTGTTGATGAGAGGTAATGGAACAAGTTACAAGTCTTACGCCCTAGCACCGGCTTGAGTGCAAACTGCTACAGAAAAAATGAATGGACTCCAATGACCAGAATATTTATAACTTCACTCGAGTCAATATACTGTAACTAGAAGAATCTGATCGAAAATTTATGAGAGTCGGTTTTTTTTTCTTTTCCATGTGATTAATTTCCTTTTCTTTAAATCTAATGAAAGCTGAGTATTATTTCGTGCATGATATCTGTTTTCTCCAATATCGAGGAATAATGGGACAAAAAAGCACAATTCATTATTTCAACTGTCATTCAACACATATTTGTTCTGGCCGTAGACTGTTATTTAAGGGTTAAGTGTAAATCCATCATAAGTTAAATTTTATAACTTATAGTATCGAAAATATTTCAGTTTGGGTAAGAGTTTACCGATGGCGGCCATGTTACTGATTATTTGTAGTATAATATTCAATTCCTGAATCTTCATTACAATGTAACATGAGTACAGCAATAAATGCCATCCGCCAACTAGTAGGTAAGTCAATTCATGGCATTTCATGCAATAATGTTCGCCTTATTGACTTAAAGACGATTTGCAACAATACTTGAATTTTACTGATTTATTCATGATATATGTGAATCTTTAAAATGAAGAAATAAAATATAAATTACAAAAACATATTTGATTAATGCTTTGTTGTGTTTAATTATGATGTAAGTAATAGTCAGAGATGAGAATAATTAGGTTATCAGAGAATATATAGGTTAATAGGTTATATTATGACTGAAAAATTGTTGAAAAAGACGTTACACCCGAATACACACACACATAGACGTCAAAAAAAAATAACCGAATTATTCGGGTCGACTCTTTCCATTCTAATTTGTGTCCGGGCCACTCATTGTAATGCTACTAAACAGCCCCGCTTCTGAGTACTTGGGAAATACCATGATGTTTGGTCCTATATATAGCGAGTGCATTTGCTGATTTTAAGAAAATAATGGTCAGTAGATGAATTGTGACAGTTGCTTGTGAAAAGTAGACTTGAATTATTTTATACTTTCTTTTCATAAGATGGATTTTACTGTAATACAAATATTAACTTTTCTATGTTAGCAACAATTTAATTAAATTTTACTCCCTTTATTCAGTGTTCCGGCAATACATTTTGTATTCATTTGGTTTAATTTCAGTGTTCTAATACTACGTGTCAATAGTTTAGGTATTAATAAATTATCAGCGTTGTGATTTAATTTATGTGTTATAGCATTATTCTATAACGTATATTTGTACTAGTATAGTATTGGCTCATTTCGAACTCACAGCTTCATGCCCTATCATCATAAGCTGGCATGAAAAATGATGCGATTTTGGTTTATTTAAAACCCCATGCTTTCTCCTCAGTACCAAATTTAAATGCTTCTGAGAAAAGTACCTTCTGTCTGCCGGTATCTGATTGTACATTTTGAATAATCTGATCTAATCCTATCTGGGCTCTACCCAGAATTGAAAATTAAAAACTTGTGCATTCCATTTATAATAGTGAAAGCACCGGTTAATTATATATTGAGAAACCCACAAATAGGCAAAAAATATGGTTAAAAGTTCTTTTACTTGCGATAAGTTTGTTTTCTGTTAAAATAAAACAATAAAACACCTGATGAATATCAATAAGTGTCATGATGTATTTATGAATAAAGTACTTTTAGTACTTACTTATTTTTGTCTGGTAAAGTGTACTCTTACTGAAATAGAAAATATTCAGCTGTTCCCTTCCATTTTTATGTGTAGGCGAGGCCTTCACACCGTACTCTCTGTACGGTAGAGTACAATTTAAAGTTGCATCTCCTATGGTTAAGAAAAAGACAGGTACACTTGAAATATTTCAATGAAGAGGCAATGATACATTGCATTATACCAACAATAAATGAACATGATTATATGGCAGAGAACACTGAAATGTAGAGTTTGCAAAATGTACTTTTGCTTCTCCGGATATTTTGAGAATATAGTTGTACCATTTACCTAGCCATAGTTACAAAGTCATGCAAAGAAGTTTGATTCAATATGTTTTTACTAATTGTAACACTTTAAAAGAGATAAATTATGAAAGTGAAATTTTGACGGCTGGAAAGGTCTTGAAAACATTGGAAGTTTGATATTTTGAATCATTTCAAAAGCATATGTGTACAGTTTTTTAAGTATGTTTTTGCAAAGTTATGCCTTTTCCATTCATTCTTATACTTAGTAAAAACAATAGGCACAAACTGAATACTTATGGTACTGTTTGCTCTTTATTAAGGAGCACTGAAGAACCCTTTGAACATGTTGATGCGTATTGGACATGTTCTAATACTCTGTATTTGCATAGGCATTAAGTACTTGCATATCCGGTTCTGTAGGTTTCTTTAATATATTCTATACAAACTTTTTTGTGTATTACGTGTTGTTCTTTCAGGTAGCAATTGCACCTAGTGGGGAATCGTTTTTCTCCACTGCCCTGTAATTTCGTAACGTTGTTCCATTCGGTTAAACTCCACATTGGTGATTTTGCGACAGGAGGTTTCTGTGCGGTAATTTAATGTATACCTTAACATGACTAATCTGTCCTTGTTGCTATCTTGTTTTACTGTGTGTCTGTTTATATATATATATATATATATATATATATATATATATATATATATATATATATATATATATATATATATATCTCTTGCTATGGCATTTCATGAGTCAACATTCTTGGAAAGTGGTTAAATTGCATGCATTTTAAGCACACCTTAAGTAAATTTAATACACAGTTGAAGCAAATTTTAGAAAATTTTACACACTTTAGGCATAAATCAAATTTAAGGTCAGTGAATAGTTGTTTACCAACGCTGACAGAATTTAACAGGTATTACCACCTGAGGAACCTAATCGTTCACTTGTGACTAATCGTTCAATGGTTAAAGGAAAGTATAAGATGTCTATTAAGCAGCCAGTCCTTAGAAACTTTTAAATGTGGTTACTTGTCTCGAATCTACTCCAGTTATAAAACAGTAAATGACAGTAATGAAATAAAGAATTGTAATCGGACTGCAGGAATTTTGTTGTATTTAGAAGGACATAAATACTATAACTACGTCTTATGTCTAATGAATTTCATTTTCTCTACTGAATGAAAATAATCTATTTTTGATAGTCTCTTACAAAATAATAACTGCAGAACACTTGGTTGATATGACTTTTCGTCCACCTTTGCAATTAAATACAGTAATCTATCCGGATACCCTTTAGAATCACGGATAGCAAATACAAATACAAATACATGGCATTTATATAGCGCAAAAATTATAACAATTACATAACACACATTTAACATATATACATACAAAATATGAACAGGATTCTAGAACTTAGATTTAAAGATTTGGACATGTATAAATACTATTTTACACCACTTCTGATATTTTGTATTTTAACAAGACTACACTCATTGTTCATGAAACTGCCTAAATAAATGTGTTTTCAGTTTTGATCTAAAGCTGGCTTCAGACTGAATGTTTTCAGAAAGCTAGGCAGATCGTTCCACCATTTGGGACCAACGACTGCCATAGATCTGTCTACTAATTTTGTTCGCCGTCTAGGGATGTTAAAGTTAGTGTCACTTTGTGAGCGAAGTCTGTATCGTTGTCGAGTAGGTACAAACATTTCCCTCAGATATACTGGAGCTGTACCATTGATGACACGGAAGACTATTACTAAAACTTTGAACATGACTCTAGCCTTAACTGGAAGCCAGTGTAATTCTTTCAGAAGTTCGGTACTTGGTTTTTCATAGGAAGCATTCTTGACTACTCTAGCGGCTTGATTTTGGACTCGCTGTCGTTTATTCATTTGGTAGGCTGGAATTTCTGTAAATAAACTGTTGCAGAAGTCAATGTGAGAATGAACCAGTCCATGCACTAATGATTCAGTTGACTTTTGTGTGAGATGTTTCCGTATAACCCTAAGGTTTCGTAACTGCACATGAGCTATCTGACACTTTTTCTGAATGTGATGGTCAAAGTTGAGTGTATTGGTCATAGTTACACCTAGGTCTCTGACATGATCAAAGCATTTTACGTCACACCCACCAACGTTTACACTTGTGATGTTCAATTTCGCTAACTGTTGTCTTGTTCCATACATAATAATTTCAGTTTTAGACTGATTCATTTTCAGTTTGAAGGTTGTCATCCATTTTATGATTTCATTTCGACAACTGTCGAGTTGTTGAAGAACAGTTGTCTCATTTTGAGAATTTCCCGCTTGAATTTTTAACGCAATCTTGTGGTCGTCCGCGTATCCATAGAGATCAGCTGGATATTTCTGCACCACTCGGTTGAGAGCCGATATATACAGGGTAAAGATCACTGGTCCGGCACAAGAACCCTGCGGGACACCAAACCTCAGTGGCTCCGTGTCAGATGCTGACTGTTCGACTAAAACTTTCATTGTTCTGTTCGTGAGATAAGATTCTATCTTTCAAGGGAGTGCTATGTATATCAAAGTCATCTTGAAGGATTTGAACTAGTACCGGGATATCGATGGTATCGAACGCTGCACTCAAGTCGATCATGACCACGATTGTTATTTGATTTTCATCTATGGTTTCCAAAAAATCATTATACATTTTGACCATTGCTGTTTCAACCCCATGATATTTTCTATAGGCACTTTGGTAAACTGGGAGGAGATTGTTAGCTTCAATATGCTTGTTGATTTGATTTAGTGCAGCTTTTTCAAGAAGTTTGGAGAGGAATGTTAAATTTGACACTGGGCGATAGTTTTGCAGTTCAAGTTGGAGACCTTTCTTCTTCAACAAAAATTTTATCACAGCACTTTTCCATTCCTCAGGGAACACACCAGATAGCAGTGATCGATTTACAATTTCTGTCACAACGGGAGCAAGTTCTGAAAAATGCTCCTTTAATTTCTTAGTTGGTATCACATCAAGTTCACAAGTTGTAGATTTTGATGCATATACAAGTTTCAAAATATCGTTTTCGAAAAGTGGTTTGAACGCAGTAAATGTATTCATAATCACAGGTGGATTTGAGTAGGAAGAATTACCATTGGGTGTTTCAGTTGATATGTTGTCAAGATCATTTCTCAACTTGATTATTTTATCAGCAAAGTATCGTAGAAAGTCATTCGCCAAAGATACTGCACTTGTGTGTAATGGGAGCGGATTGTCCTTCGACTTTCCCAGTAAATCGGATGTTACAGCATAAAGCTTTTTGATGTTTCCTTCTGCTTCTCCAATCTTGTTCTGGTAGTACTCATCCTTGGCGGTAGAAAGTTCAGCACTATATACATTTCTTACACCACTATACACATTCTTTGAAAGGTCAGATTTGTCATTCATAAAGATTTTTTCTATTGATCGTTTGTATTGTTTCAGCTGTTTTAAGTATCCAGAGTACCAAGTAACTGTCGGTCTACAGAGAATAGTTCTTTCCTTAAGAGGGGCATGTTTCTGAACAATGTCGGACGTGATTCTAGTGAACTCAGACACAAGATCATTGACATTGGACGAGTTCACTACAATGTTATTTAATTGACCGAATTCTGATTGTAATATGTCACTGGAAACAGATTTCCAATTGCGAGATTTGATTTCTTTCCTGATCAAGGGAGGGCGACACTGTTCAATGTTACAACTAACAAAGCAGTGGTCAGAGATGTAATACTCTGCCAAAGGTTCTGAGACATTCACACGTTTGTCTTCTAGCTTTGTGATCATCAGGTCAAGAATATGACCACCAGAATGAGTAGGAGCATTGACATGTTGAACCAGTCCAAAAGATCTCAAACACTGCTGAAATTGTTTTGTGTAGCAGTCTGACTTATTATCCATGTGGATGTTGAAGTCACCTAACAGCACCAGAGACTCGGATCTTGTCGTTATTTGTTCAAAAACAGACGATAGCAGACTTGGTTTCAGACTGTGGGAATGAAATTTACAGCAACTGAGAAGCCTTTTAGCACCAGCTAAAGTGGAACTCGCTTATACAAAATCATTGAATGGACTCTTTGGTTCGAAAGGACCAGAAACTACAACACAGAGTCCAAGTATGGCATAACGTCTGCTGTTATGATACTTAATGCAATCAGTTAGGAAAATCTTTTGTTAGCAAATAAAACAAGCAATATGCCTATGGGGTGGTTACATTTGTATACACTATCTATCCATGATGTTAATATCGTTAACAACACTACGGAATCTGACTTGTGCACACTGTCTTCCTTGTGATCCTTTAGTGTGTTTTTTATAATGTAAACAAAAATTGATTAAAGACCAAGTAACAGACTGAAGCGAAAAGGCTAATGAACCAAACGAAAGACTGTTTTGGCAAGATTTGCAGAAAATATTATTTTAATAGCTGTATTAACTTGCTCGATTCCTTACTAGTTATGAACCGGATGTTACAAAACAGCTGTTTTGCATTACATATTTTCGTGTAGTTATATAAGTACAATTGCGACATGAATAATCTTCAGTGTTTTCATAGTTTCAGGTAGTTAAGGTTACCTCATCGAGCAAACAGTCTTTTCCAAGTCTGGAAACATACAAAGATTTACATAGACTGAATGCTTGTCCTATCCGCCAAAAATGAAATAAAATAGGAATAATTGCTTTCAGGTATCGTCTGTACATCACAAATCACACTATGTTGCCATTTCATAATTAATGCCAGTGCTCTTGTGAGTTCACTGTCGAACAGTTCATTTTCCTTTTAATAAACGATATTAGATTTTATCCCTCTGTGGTGCAATGTTTCAAGTTTTGAAAAATCTTCGCCACAGTGAGAGCAATCGAAGAAACACGAATATTCTCAGCGAAACAAGTTCATTAATCTTAATAATCTTAAATCAGTATTTGATTATTTTTAATATATCAAATGCTATATCTTATAGATATCTCGCATGAGTGCTCCCCGAATACTACAATTGATTGCACTTGCAATAAGCGATATGTTGTTCATGCAGGGGCATAAAATGTAAAACGTCGGCCGACTTTTTTAATTAATAATTATATGGCAGTGTATAGAATACATTTTTACTTTAAACAATTTCTCACAGCTGTATCATTCAATTCATATGTCAATATTTTGTCAATGCAATAGCTATTTCATTTAGAAAATTCAATTTAGTAACATGATAGAGGAGTGAACCTGACCTTTGAGGGACGAATCAGACCTAAAGACAAAATAGAATAACCGTAAACTGTTTTTCATATGAAAGTATCATATTTTCTATCTTTTTGTTCAATAAATTGTGCAAGTTCAATGCTTAATTTTGATATATATTTCCAATATACATGATGAAAGAGATACAACAATTCCAACGTCATTTGACAACTTATTGAGGAAATAGGTCGCAATTTTCTTCTTTCCATGTGCATATGGAATCCATGGACGTGCTTAAAAAGTATGGGGGTCTAAATTTCCATAGTGCACATTTCCATCGTCAATGTCTTGTTAAAAATGATATTAGATATGTATGATGGCGTGAATTATGTACGTGACCAATCGATTATATTGCATGGAATTTGGAATGCAATAGTTGTATTTCCGGTTTAACAAAAAGAAAAAAGCAAAGGTATATTTAGGGGAAACAAAGAGCACCAATATATGGTTGTGTTAGTAAAAATAACTTGCATTTTGATGTTTTAAGTTCAATCCTTTCATGTTTCAAAATATTCAATTTAATGTTCATTTATAATTCTGCTTAAGCCATTTAAAGTGGTCGTGGTGGAGTTGCAGTTTTCATTACTTCTTGTTTTCATCTTTTTCGGTTGCATTTTAGATTTCCAAAGGTTCTATGTACACAATTCTTTAACGTCTGGTATCACAACAGCAGTCTTTAAATTCCGTATGGCAGTGGTAAAAATTGCTCTCAATGCCTTTGTTGTTAATGGCTCTTTAAGAAAATGAAGTTCGACGTTTAAACATTGTGCACAATAGGCTGTCGTGGCACTTTTAATTTCCTCCCATGAGTATAATGAATCGATCCGCGTTTGTTATTATTTTGCATATTAATTGCGTCATAGTTAATTTTTTCTCTTTCGATTATTATTTCAAAGGGATCTTTTGTTATTGAAAGGTGATCGCCCTGATTTTAGCTTGAAAACGAGACAACAATTTATTTTAATGTAAAAGGAAATTCTCCATGGAATATTATCATAATGCGATTTACTCATCAAAATTTATAACAGACTCCCAGCTTGTTTTGCTTCGGGTTAACGAGATATCGTAAAACAATACAGTGTAACTTCCGAAAACCGAACGACCTCCGGACCAGCCTAAAAGTTCGGTTTTTGGAAGTTTCCGGAATTCATAAGTTTGAAAGTTTGTAGCAAAGTGGACGTTGTGCACAAGAGTTCTGTTTTGTTTTCTTACACGTACGATGAAGGAGATTTTTATCCTTTTTAATTTTACAATTTCATATTAATTAATTAATAATTTAGATAATTAATTAATTATTTACAAACATTAAGGATAATAAATACATAAATAACAAGTATATAAAGAAACAACATAACTTTAATAATAGCATTTACGCAAACATTTTCCACATACATTTTACCATCTTTGGAGTCCCGAGTTCGTCAACATTAAATTTTGATTAATGTTGATAATGCATAGTTTAATCGATGTAATTAATCATTTAATATAAACATCTATCTTTCTTTTGTTCAAACATTAAGAAAGTTTTTAACACATAAGATATTTAATTCATCACGTTTTCATCAATTGAATACAAATGAAAATAACCGCTAATTACTTCCTTACTTTTGCATCAAATGATCATTGTGATGATATAGCGTGTAAAAATAAACGCGAACTGCTAATAACTAAACAAAAGAATATGTCGACAGGTATCAGGTAACACTTTTAATCCAGCAAATAGTTTGCTGTTCGGTTTTTAGAAGTCAATTTTAGTCTTAAGATATAAACGGTGCTTCAAAAATCGTCCGGTTTTCAGAATTCGGAAGTTCCGGTTTTCAGAGGTTAAAAATATATAGAAATAAGAACAGAAAAAAAACGGGACCTTGACTTTCGTGCGGTTTTTAAAGGTTTCCGGTTTTCAGAAGGTCCGGTTTTCGGAAGTTACACTGTATATCTGTTTCTATTGCATATAATCGTATTTACCAATGTACAAGTCATGTTACATATAATATCAACCGTTCATCGACGAGTACTCTTCATTAATTTCATTTCAGTTCCTGGTAAATAAAGCTGGTATCTCTCTAGAATGCTTAACATTATTATTTGAGAAAAGTTCACAGACGATGATAACATCAAACAACTACAGTATATCGGACATATCTAGGCATTTTTCTTTCTAAAATAGCCAACAACAGCCTACCGTGAATTCAAAAAAGTAACATATTTATAGTAAATAACCAGTAACACAAAGCGATTTATTTTATCAACGCGTCTGTGCAAACACAAATATATGTGACACGAAATATAACCTGTCTGTACGGACTTTTATTCTATATATATATATATATGTTAGTAATCAAGATTTTCAAGATTCAAAATTCTATTGAAAACACTTAGTTTGTACACTGATACAAATATCTGAACAATATTATATATAAATAATTCATTCAAACATAGTCATCAAATATACATGGCGTACAATAATCGAGGACAACAAAATATTAAATGTACTAAACTACCTGGAAAAAGAAATTAAAAAAAAACAGTAATATTCTTCCTAAGTAACAATTTAAAATGCCAGACATCTTAATCCCATATAAACAGGATCCTGTCTGGTCCGGTCTGATAAGGGTCCATAAAACCCCTGTAGACTTGACATATAGTCCATGTCAGAGAATCATAAATTTTATTGATATGTACAGATAATTGGTTATTTCCTGTGTTTTGCATTTTATTGGTTGAAATGCAGCTTTTTTTCAGAATATACATAAAATTATTTTAGTTGACAATATACTAATTGTAATTGCCCAGTCATGTTGAGTAATGTCCTGACCAATTAAATTATAATTCTTACAGCAAAGCAATTCTCACCCTTTTAGAAAACTCTCACCTGTATTTAATAAAAAATAAAATAATTGTTTAAAACTGAACAAGAGAAATGACAAGTAATTTTTTATTCAATTATTATGATCTTTTTATTAAAGTAACAAAATAAAACCAGAAAAATTTATCATTGCTTGATTTTATTAGAAATAAAGAACCGTTCAGTTGCATTTTTAATAAATAAAAAAGAAATATGGACAGAAGGGTTTTATATATTAAAAGTAGGTATGTAACTAGACTAGAAATATGCTGAAACAAATTGCATCTCAAGTCATCATACAGTGGGCAGACAGTTAAAACATGTTCCTCACTTTCAATAACATTGTTATTACAAATTGAACATGTTCTTTGCTCTAGGGGAATACCCTCAAGCCGACCAGTTTCAAGACGTAAGGGGGCAACCCCACATCTGAACTTGGCATAAGCACTTCTATGGCGACCAGGAAAAGCACTTTTAATATAAGCCTCTGTCTTATAATCTTGCTTAAACAAACGGTATGTCCTCAATTTATTCCTTCCCTTTCCTCTTACAGCATGCAATCTATGTACTGGACAGTAGCTACATTATGATAAACAGAAGCTAGTCTATCAATGGTCCAGTCTTGTATATTGACCCTTACCGCCAATACGCAGACCCTGTCATCCCCATAGGCCACTTACCTCGCATACCAGAATCTGTGTCTTTCAAATCATGCGTTATTGATATGTAAATGAGACAGAATTGATTGACAGTTACAGAACCAATTTTTCGACGTGCCGTATTAAGCACGATTTTATTACCTCGTATGACCTTATGCCGCCTGAATAATGTACCAGTCGGATTGCTTGGTAAGGTATTCTCGGTATTTTCAGCCATAATGAGATATTTTGTAAGGGTGGCGCTGATTGGAGGAAAGGCTGAAAATGCTTCACTCTGAGTCATGTGTGACAGTGAGTGAAATGACAACGCGTTCGTCAGCTATAACCTCTATATGTACAGCACCCTCGGGTTGTATGCGTACCACTTGAACAGGCGTGCGTAACCAAATATTCATCTGCTCATCTGGCATATTTCTGTTTTGTTAAGTTTTCTTGTTAAGTTATTTCTGTTTTGTTAAGTTTCCTTTCCTTAAGTTTTGTTTTTACAAAAAGGTTATTTGTTTTATACAGTCACTAACTCTTACAGCAACAATTTCTAACCAGTGCAAATCATTACTAACCTGCAACAACGTGTCCGATACCGTTAAATTTTAGACTCTGAATTTTTAATTAATCTTTCCGGTGAAAACAGTACTGTACATATTCTGAATGATAGACAAATTTGATAATAAGTATGGTTAGGGTTCATGTTGCTTCCAACAATTCCAGAAATAAAGTATAGAACGTATTTCAATATTGTTTGCTTCTGTTACCATCTTTTAAGCACCAAAGGCTCAAAGTGAGCTTTTGTGATTGTTTGGTGTCCGTCGTGTGTCCCTCCACAATTTCTAAACACAGTCTTGTTCAGAACTACTGTCCTCATTTATACAAAACTTCACAGAGGCCCCTTTCAACATTGCCAAAATATTTAAAATACAGGTTTCTGCTCGTATATAACTTGTGCTTCAGTTACATCACGCCGACCATCTGTTTCAAGATATTTCTTGTTTTGAGTTAACATCATTTTGTCGCTGATTGGTTTAATTTGATGTAGCGTGCTCTAAATTTTTTATAGTTGTAAAATGTCTTAATTCTTGTCATTTTGTATATAAAGTGAGTGTGGTATATCTATGACTGTTTCGTATACGAAATAAGCCGAAGTTGCATATTATAGGGGAAAATATAAAGTTTGTAGCATTCATTTAAGTGTGTTGTTGATGAAATTAATGTTGATGCAGATTTTGGACTTAAACTGAGTTAACCACACTGTTGCGAGTATTTCTTATCCTTTATTTTCATTTACGCATCGTCATATTTAAATTTGCATAAAAGGTACCTTTGGTCCGAGTATTTTTGTATATTTGAAAGGAAAAATATCGAAGTACTTTTTTTTTGTTTTGAAAACTTTAAAGGAAAGATGCATCAATCATTCCTGTGAATTGCATCGTCTTAACTGATAGTATGCGTTATATATATAAAGAGAAGATTAATTTTGTAAAAAGTAGCGAGATATAAACATCTCATTTTAGTACCCACATTGTCGGAGTTGTACAAAAAATATGATAGCGACACGTAGATTATAATGATTGTTGAAGAAATATATTTTAGATATGTACTCTTGATGTAGAAGAATAGCTGTTTGTCATAAATAGATCAGCCTCTTTACGTAGTAAAATATAAATATAATGAATATTGCTTTGTAGTTTGGTTAGCGAAACGAAGAGTAAAACACATGCGCAAACATATAAATAGCCATTGTCTTGCATGACTGTATTGTTTCTATGTTAATGATATTGAACTCTACAAAAGACATATTTAAATAAGCGAGTTCTGATATGGATCTTATGAAATGTTTTTGTATTAAAAATACGGTTATTAATTTACTAAGTACATGTTAAGCAACAGAAGCAAATGGTTAAAACGAAAATGTTTACTAACAAAAGAACATTGTTACAGCTTTGTTACATGCATACAATGACGGATGCTGTACATTTTATCTAAATATATAGAAATGCATAATTATTTATATTAAACAGTATGGACAGTTGTTATTAGCTAAATCAATTAGGGCTCACAACTTACGTTACTATAAAATTTGAATCCCTTTTCTATGCGTTCTGCTTGATCATGTAGACTTGACTTCACTTACTATCGTATTTCAATCACTATGTTTACATTCACATTGTTCATACACCTCTCACATCTGTTTCTACTATACTTGAATCACTACCTAGTCGTTTTTCAGGACAACGAAAACTTGTGATGACGTATCAGCATTTATACAGTCAAGAGGAAGTGGGGACTCACGGTTGCGCGACCATAAACTAAACTGCAATTCCTTTTAACTCTATATTTGCAATCGTGGAAAGAAACAAAATTACTATTATGCAACCTGTTTTTGCGTTCCAATCAGTGTCTATAAAAAAATGAAAACGTTTATTATATTTTCCTGGAAACGCATTTTCTGAAGAATTGGTTACGTCAATGTCTCATTTAAGCGGATTTATTTTATTATATTGTTCTGTTAACATATTTATCCACGCAAACCAAATCTAATAAAGATAGTGGTCAAGGTTCGGTACAACTGAACATTGTTGTTTTAGCCTGCATCCCATAGAATAAAATTGGATAAGCCAATAAAGTGTTAAAAACAAGTGTAAAACTACAGTCTTGGAATGACAACTTGAAATTTCCATTTGTTTGAATTCGAAAAAGCCTGCGATTTACTGTGCATAACAAGGACATCATAGTTATGTTAACATCTCATATATTCATCGAATTGAGATGTCTGATATTTTGTTTTGAGTATAATTGTTAAAATGACAAAGTACAGTAAAATATAATGCATCAATATTATGTTCAACAGAAAGAATAATAAACATCTGACATTTATGGATTATAGCTGCTTAAATCATCATGATTATAATAAGTTACATTCCGTTAAAGGTAAAGGTAAATTTTATTTACCGTCGCTTTGCGAAACAATTGACATAAGCTCTGTAGAGTTTTTTGAGCGACCCCATTTTAAAAACAATTAAAACCAATTATACCTTACCCCAAACAATTTGCTGGTACCCATTTACAACTTGGTCGACTGAGGCAATCGTGATAAAATACCTTGCCCAAGGACACACCGCAATGGGATTAGCCATGATTCGAACCAGGGGCCTTCTCCTCCGTAGGAAAGCGTCTTAGCCCACTCGGCCAATGCCTCAACTCATTTGACTCCAAATTTATATATTACTTTACAGAGTAAGAAATTCCCTCTTATTAAACATTTTTAATCCACTGTTTATGGATTATTCAAGGATGGATGCAGTATATGTAAGGACATCCAAGAAGTCGCAACAATCTAATTGGAAAAATAGTGCGTATTTGCTGAATTGATTTGTTAGGGAACTGCGTCGTTATTCTCTTGTAACTGTTTATTATAAGATGATTTATTGTCTGAGACGCCTACAAAGGTCAATTATTATTCCGTGCACAAGATCTGGGTTTCTTCACTTGGAAGTGCGAAAGTGTCATTATTACAAGTGCATTATAATATTATTTAACAGGTTTAAATGTTGGTTATTGTTTAATATTTGGAAAATGTTAATTACTTATCTTTTCCTTTTTCTCTCTTTTAACAATTATACACGTTTTTATATAGTTCATATATTTGAAATGAACTACTTGTTAATGAAGGTCCGATATAACTTTTCACAACACTTCCTGTTTGTGGTTGACCTACTTTGCGTTGTATGGATCTTGCTGTGTTTGATGTGCTCAATGCTTCTAATCCGGACTACTTTTTTGTTCATAATTGCATAAGTCAATGGATAGGCTTTGTTACAAAATAAACTTTAGAAAATCAGAGATGTATCTGTGAATTAAAACGATCAAAGTTTAATGTCAGCTCTATATATATATATTACATCTGTAATTTGTTTCAGTATCATTAACTAATAGAAATAGTAGTATAAAGCACGAATGTTATAATCTAACGGATGTCTCGTCACTAATATGTGGTATATACAAAAGGATTTACGAGTAGGGGTCATGTTAATGTCTGGTATTATAATCCTGAGTAACACCTGATACAATTTGCACTTATATTCCGGATCTAAGAAATAATTATATGAAAAAAAAAAGAAACAATAACAGCTTATTATTTACTGATCGTTGCTAATCCATGGAATGTCGTTTGTTTGTTTTGCTTCTAAAAGATTTTCAGCAACATTTCCTTGTGTGGTGAAGTGTTGAAATTATGTTATTCATGAGACCAACACTTGATTTTAACATGACTATTACAACTGTAGAAGGATGCACAAATGTACCATTTCTAATCAGTCCGTTGGCCCACAGAAAATGTAAAACACATGTTGAGGTTCGACACCCAAGATGTTTTGTCATTCTCCAGCGTTATAACTGTTGATTCAGATTATTTTTTTAACAATTTTTGTTTTTCATTTGGCAATATATTCTATTTCTCTTCGTTAATGTAGAAATATTTCAGAACAGAAAAACAAGTATTTCAATAATGCCAGTGCTTTTTATATGGGAATTCGATTATCCTGTGAACATGTTTTTCAAAAATACCAAGTATTGCACATGTTGTAGCAATTTGTGTAATTGCGTTTTTAAATAATGTAATGATTTTGCCTCATAGATTCTGTCCTAAAATTGAAATTAATTCTGTTTTCTTTCCATTCTTATGAATATAGTAAACATCTCGACACGATTGAATAAGGAATAGGATTGGCTTTTTACGTTTGGGACAAAACGAATAACTTGTCCACTTGTGTCATTAAAAAATAGCCAATAACAAATGTCACTGAATGATCATTTCATACGTAAATAGTGTGCTGGTCGTTTATAGATTTTGTTTTTGTTTTGCTTTTGTAACAAAGACATATTGTGGTATCTTTAATTCAGTTGAAATGACTGGAAATACAGACTTGCAGGAAATATTTAAGTACATTTTAGAGTACCATTTTTATCATTTTCTGCGTTGGAAATGCAACATGGTTTTATATTCTACTAGTACAGTCGGCTGAACATTTATCTATTAAAAACAATTATGCTTATCATGTTCAATTTTTCCCTGTATTATTAGCGAGCTCGAAGAGCAGGCCCGAAGGGCCTGCTCGAGAATCGAGCTTTACGGTAACGCAAGTATACTTGCACACTTGGTGATGGATTTGAAAAGTTTCGTCGGAAGTTTTTAAAAAGCGCACCCTAGCGGATAGGTGCTCACAGGAAGTACTTCTTTCCGGAGTGAATACAGAACTTCATTCAATTGCTAAAAATATTCATCACTCAACAATAATGAAAGAATGATTTCCAGTTGTTTGAAAAAAATATTGTTTTCATTTAAAAGATCAAGCATCGGCCAGAAAATGGAAAAAATGTCATTAATAAGCAGAAAGAAACGGGAACGCTGTAATGACGTCACCGTGACACCGGCTTCCCATAAATTTTGCAACGTATGATATTCACTGTTACAGGTATGGTGACACTAAATGTAGACTTTTTCAAGTGAATAGGTTCTCTCTTGTGACTAGTGAATAGTTTCTTTGTGACAAATAAATGATGCATAATATTCTTAGCTAAATCCGATTTCTTTGAGCTCGCTTTGAGGCTTTGCCTTATTTCATATTAGGGGATCGATCCCTCTACGGTAACATGCGATATACCAAATAAAATATATACTATCGAAGTAAAAGATGTATACTTCCGGCACGTGCACAGAGCGTCTGACTTTTTTGGAAGATTGCGCTTTTTCCTAATGCCTAATAAGCGTCCACATAACTTGTTCGAATCGCAACGTCTTGCACATCAGTATAAACATGGATATATGGTATATATATACACGTACTGTGCACTTATAAATATAAGAACCTAGTGAGTAAAGTTCATATGAATAAATATATCTCTGGAGGGTGCGCCTATCCAAGAGGTGGAAATTACCTGTATAACAATACAATATGGGCAGTGTTGTTTCTATTCCAAAATCTACCTTTAAATTGATAAGGAATTATTCCTACGTGAAGCAATGAAGATCGGGATCGATCCCTCTACGGTGACATGCGATATACCGAATGAGATATTTACTATCGGATTGACACTTTATTTACTCTGTCAGAAAAGAATTAAACAATTCTAACAAAATTTAATAGCATGAAAGAAATATATTTATTTATCAAACAAGCCTACTCCTGCAACTCAGTTATTCTGATGTATTTTTAAAGAACAGCTGAGCAGAAAAAACATATACTAATATTGTCTTCAGACGCGTAAGTTGATTTTAGATTTAGTACCGTGGAATGTTAATAATTCTGTATAAAAATATGGTGAAGATCTCCAGCATTTTATTGCACAACAAGCATTACAAGAAAAGCACTGCTACACAAATTTTGGAGCTGACAACACATTATGACCTTTTATCAGCATTTGCGTTGTTTTCAGCTATCCCTTTCTATACAACGTTATCCAAACCTTTACAAGTACTCATAAATGCAGTCAATGAGGTACCAAGAAAAATCCAAGACAAATATAAGAAAAGGGCGAATGTCATTGTCATATATACATTTATACTGACAATGTTAAAAAATATGACACCTGTTCTTGAAAGGGACATGTCTATTTTACTGTAAATTTCTCATTAGCATCGCACCTGCTTGAAACAAACAAATTTAAACGCTTGCTCTATTACGTATAATAAACTGAATTACAGCACAGCATACATCTGGCGGGGCGTGTTGTGACGACGTAACTTCGTTTGTTCTTGTAACACCCATCCAAATCAAACATACTACAAAGGCCGATAGTCAGGAGATGTATGTGTCCTCATACAACTGAAAAATTCCAATGCTTTCAATTGTAATAGGCGTTGTTCAGGTGGTTTTATCGTATCTGTTGGTAAATAAAACTATCAACAAATTCTAAATCAGAAGAAAACCCAAATATCATTTCAAGTTATTACAAATAAACTTTTTTTAGTGAAAGCGCATTGAATATCTTTAAGCTATAGATAACGGTAAATCAACGAATAAATGGATGCCACTACACGATCAAACAGTGAAAGCTAGGTGTTTATAAGCGAGTTTCATCCTTGACAATACACCGTAATGTTTATTATACGTTTATAGATAGGAATGAATATCAATAATTGTCTTTAGAGTCTTTGATACTAGTAACTGAATATGGTAAAACCGGAAGACTAAATTGTTTGAAGTAGGATCAAATATTATTTTCCTCAAACATTATTTCATAAATAAAAGTTCAATAATTAAATTCCAAATATATCATACAGAGAGACTTACCAGTATCGGAGAGTATCATACAGAGTGACTTAACAGTACCGGAGAGTATCATACAGAGTGACTTAACAGTACCGGAGAGTATCATACAGAGTGACTTAACAGTATCGGAGAGTATCATACAGAGTGACTTACCAGTACCGGAGAGTATCATACAGAGTGATTTACCAGTACCGGAGAGTATCATACAGAGTGACTTAACAGTATCGGAGGGTATCATACAGAGTGACTTAACAGTATCGGAGGGTATCATACAGAGTGACTTAACAGTACCGGAGAGTATCATACAGAGTGACTTAACAGTACCGGAGAGTATCATACAGAGTGACTTAACAGTACCGGAGAGTATCATACAGAGTGACTTACCAGTACCGGAGAGTATCATACAGAGTGACTTAACAGTACCGGAGAGTATCATACAGAGTGACTTACCAGTACCGGAGAGTATCATACAGAGTACTACAGTACCGAGAGTACTAACAGATAGAGTATACATACAGGAGACTACATACAGAGAGTACTTACAGAAGACTTACACGGAGAGTATCATACAGAGAGACTTACCAGTACCGGAGAGTATCATACGATGATTCCAGTATCGGAGAGTTTCATACGGAGTGACTTAACAGTACCAGAGAGTACGTGATATTGGACATAAAAACTCCAAATTCTGTTAAAGAGTTAAAGCATTGACATATTTAAACTGTTACCTTTGATTTATTTTGGAAGTCAACATTGTCTTTTTCAGAACAATCATTTCATATTTACTGGATAGTCATTTGGAAATGACGTAATGTTCTTGTAACTTTTCAAGACGATTCCAATCCAACGATGGTCAAATATTATTCTGCGGACAATATCTGTTTTTCTTAATTATTGGAAAAGAATTCCATGTTTAGAAAATATCATCTCTTCATGTCACGCAGTTTCATTTTCTTCTCAGTATGTAAATATGAAAGATATGTTAAGTTGTCATATTACTGGTGGTCCGCCACGGGATATTAAAGAAAAAGGATGGGGAAATTTGAACTGTATATTCTAAATTATATTTAAGTTCAATAGCTCTTTATTATTATTATTATTATTATTATTATTATTATTATTTTATACCACATTTATATAGCACTCTTTTCATATAAAATACGTTCAAAAGTGCTTTACATAAAAGCATCTATATAATGGTCAATACAAATGGTAATTGAACCATTATAGAATGAATTTAAAATTACATTACGGTAAAAAGATACATAGCGTTTTAAATTAAATACATGAAACAAAATACAACAGCGTAAAAAATAAGAGATCTATCAATGTTATAGGTTAGAATAAAATAGAACAGAATATATCCTACATTTTGAACAGACAGAATTAACCAGTATGATGCCTGTGAAATGAATTTTATTTATTTATTTATTTAAGTCTAATCCATATACAATTAATTGCATAAAATAATACAGTACATTTAAAAATACACTCATTGTTTATAATGGTCATTCTTTAAAGAATTACAAGAGACTATTGGTAATGTACATCATGGGCATATGCATAAAACCTGTATTTTACAAACATTGCTGATAAAATGATTAACTGTGTGAGTCCATTGTTAATATAAAAAGAGAAAAAAATACTTAAAATTTTGTCATATAAATCTGGATAATAAGATTTCAATGCAGTGCGACTATTTAAGTAAAAAGCTACTATTTATTAACTAATTGTTTAAGAAAGCACTCACAGATATAAAATATTACTATATACTTGCACTAAAATGACTTCAGACAGAGTGTGGTATGGTGGTAGTTAATACATATAGCTCCAATCAAAGTATATGTTTTGGGGAGCTTCATTGTACATATAAACACTAAGATTGATTTTTTAACATTTAAATAGTTACTATTTTGCTAAAAAGTATAAGGATTAAACACTACAGTGACTACTGTATTTACAGACTTACTTATTATATAAAAGGTTATTTCTATGTTTTAAAATACCAAAGCAGGTTTGGCAAACGTTATTGCAAGTTTCTCATTTGTGAAAAGAAATTTTAGCTTTTCTATGTTTTCCAGCAGAGAAAATCTTTGACAGATGCTTTCAGCTTTGTTAAATAAATTTATTCTTAAACTTGTGTAAATAGTGCAGGAAATTAAGACATGCAACTCATTTTCCACACAATCTTTACAAAATGGACAGGTTCTGTCTTGTACGGGCAAATTTTCATATCTGCCGGTTTCTATGCGGATTGGAGCAACGCCACTTCTGAACTTTGAAAGTGCAGATCTGTGTAGATAAGGCATCACAGCATGCAAACCGTCCCTGTTGAATACCATCTATGTTGTGACAAACGCATACGTGTTATTTGTCACTATCGAGGTTTACCTGTCTAGTATTTAGTGTGAGCGCAATATTCCAAACGCATTAAGTGCATTTAAAAACGCTGTAATGTTAAAACTACTGAATCAGTCATGAAGGAATATTAGCAACATTGAAAAAATGAAAAAGCTTTGTCTTGTCAGGGCAATTGTACTGTGCAGTTCTCATAAATGTTGAAAACCGAAATGGAGGACCGTAAGGAAAATAAAAGTACTGAATCATGTTGGCATTAATGTTCGTTACATTATTCGAACATGTGAAATTTATTTAATTTTCAAAGCTCTCTCCGCGAAGTAAAACCACACGATTAAATGTGGAAACTGTACAAAGGATTTACCCGTAGTGGTCATGTTATTTTATGGTTAAATTATCCTGAATAACGTTTAAATACATATGCACTAATATACTGTTTCAGAAATGATTATATGAGAATACAACCCAAAGAAACAAGAACTTAATATTTACTTAGCGATGTAACTTCAGATATTCTAATACTTATTAACCGT
The DNA here is from genome assembly GCF_021730395.1 of Mercenaria mercenaria. NCBI lineage: Eukaryota > Metazoa > Mollusca > Bivalvia > Venerida > Veneridae > Mercenaria > Mercenaria mercenaria. Next base: position 95,184,346 of record NC_069364.1, read on the forward strand.
AGATTAGCATGCAAATATCGTTTGTTTGTATTGCTTTTTAAGAAAGTTTTCAACAATATTTCCCATTGTGGCGAAGTGATAAAATGATTTTATTAACGAGACCAACATTTGACTTCATGATCATTTGATGGTGCACAAATGTAATATTTCAAATGACTCCGTTAGCCTCAGAAAATGTAAGACACGTGTTGTGCAAATTCAAACAAAGAGGATGACGAGCAAGATGTTTGACCGACATGTGGTTTTCCACTTTTTCTATTTTGTCATTCTACAACAGTGTAATGCTGTCTGTGATAAATTTGTTAACGTTTCTTTTTCTATTTGGGCAATATAGCCTATTTCTCCCTATTAATTTAGAAATATTTCATCACAGAAAAACAATTATGCCAGCGCTTTTGATATGAGAATTCGAATATCCTATGAACATGTTTTCTATGGCATCAAGTATTGCACAAGTTCTAGCAATTTGTGTTACTGCGTTTTCAGATCATTTAATGATTTTACTTTCTTTCCAGGATGTTGTCTTAAAATTGTAATTGAATCTCTTTCTTTCAATTTTTTGAATGTAGTCAACATCTCGACATGATTAAACAAGGAACAGGATTGGCTTTTATACGTTTGGGACAAAACAAATAACGTGTTATTAAGAAATAGCCGATTGTTAGATGAATAAGAGGTATCTTCTTTATTTAGAGTAGTGTCTTCTCAAGATCTTGCAATGTCTTGTTAATTACTGTGTTATCATGTTGAGTTGCAATGCTAATACCCCAGTTATACATCTGGATAGTTTCTTTTGCTGTTCGGTATATTTTGTCAGAGGGACGTATTATTTTGTTTAACGACCATCCTATTTTTCCAAAGCAACATTCTTTCATGTCTATGTCCACTTAAATACTATCTTGTCTGAGTGATGTATTAATTTGTTTAACGACCATTCTATTTTCTCAAAGTAACATGCTGGCATGTCCAGTGTGTACACTCTCTTGTAAGAGTGACGTACTATTTTGTTAAACGACCATCCTATTTTCTCAAAGGAACATGCTGTCTTGTCTAGTGTGTATACTATCTTGTCAGAGCGACGTGCTATTTTGTTTAACGACCATCCTTTTTTCTCAAAGTAACATGCTTTTATGTCCAATGTGTATACTATCTTGTCTGAGTGACGTACTATTTTGAAAAACGACCACACTATTTTCTCAAAGTTACATGCTATCATGTCCAGTGTGTACACCATCTTCTCAGAGTGACGTACTAGTTTTTCATTACTAGGATAGTAAAGTTTCAAAGTTCAAAGTTTCAAAGTTTATTTATTAAATACAGAAGGTCATTAGTCCCATGTGGCACAGATTAGCAGAACAGAACAGAACATATTTTTTATTTCCAGTAACTTAAACAATATAATGTTTCTCTTTACATAGCATCAGTATAGAGTATATTTATGTGTCACTAAGGACGGTGAACAAAATCAGATAGTGAAATAAATATATGTGCTTATAGAGGGTGAACGAAAATAGCAACCGTAACATGTGATATTAATATGAAGTATACAATATATGAATGCAAAGCAAATGGAACATTCTTGTCGTCAGAGCTATGGGTACAGTACTAGCATTGATATTCACCTAGATAAGTAACCAGTGAAATAGTTAAGACAAAACAAGTGTCTATCATTATCGCTGCTATGCTGATAAAATTGCCGAGTATACCGGTAATACTGTGTCAGAATACAAATGCAATAGTATATCGAGTGATAATGATTAACGATAGGTACTCACATATAAAATAACTAAGAAAAAAAATATAGAAATGCGATAGGCCTTACCGAAACGAAATTGTAAGGATAACCAGGCGCGTGCGACAAACGGAGAACAAGCACGGATACATAATACCTAAACATGCCTTGTAGAAAAAAAACAAGGCATGAAGAGTTACGAAATGTGTAAATAACTAAAAAGTGCTAAAATATGCCGCAGTATGACAAAAAAGAGGTACCTTAAGTGGATATATTCAGCACTGGTGCGATTGCATGACAAAGTAGTCATAGCTCCGGCTACAGATAGAAATAAAACTATATACATCAGCAGATCATGATGTTTATAAGCATGAAGGTAATGTCAATAGCATATTATATTAAACTCCAACTGTATAGCTACAGAAAGACCTTTTCGTAATGTGAAAGCATTATAAATAAATTTACTAAGCTTCAATAAAACTGAACGTTGAGTATTATGCATTAGTTGAGTAAATTTGTATACACTAGGTCGACGATAATAATATGGCTTGATATACAGTTTCCTAATAGTGTCATATACTGGACATTTAATAATAAAATGGTATTCATCTTCTATATCGCCGCTATTACACAATAAACAATATCTTTGGTTATGATCAACCCTGTTAGCTCCATAACGGCCAGATTCGATTCTTAATTGATGCGATGAAAGGCGAAGACGAGAAAATGCAATTCTTTTAAGTTTAGGCGATAAGAAATCTAAATAGTTTTCAAATCCAAATGTGGTTTTAAACAACTTATATGAACATAAGCATCTGCTATTGTTAATACCATTGTAACAATTTTGTACAAAGTTTTCAATCACTCTATTCTTAAATACAATATGGAACGATTTAAGCTCCACAATATCTGTAATAATCCATACGTACGAAAACCCGTAACTATCCAATAATTGTTTAACGTTGGATGCCCAATTCGTTTTACCCATTTCAATATCACTTACTAAAGAATAATATAAACTTTGTATAAAAATATTATCAGACTTAACAACCTTCAACCAGTATTTTATAATACGTACATATCTGTTTACATATAATGGATATCTGCCTAGTTCGCTATAAATACCATAATTACAAGTAGATGTCTTTACATGAAGAAGCAATTTACAAAATTTCATATGATTTTTTTCAATTGGTTTTGATTTACCAAAACCCCATATCCCACTGGCATAACATAATGTTGACGTAACAAATGAGTCAAATAATTGCAAAACAGTACTAGGTTTAAGAGATAATTTACTAATATTGTTTAGTAGAACGTTCATAGCTTTAAGGCCCTTTCCAGCAATTGTTTCTTGATTTGATAGAAATTACCAGTATAATTAAACACTGTTCCTAAGTAGTTATAACTGTCAACGACTTCGAGGGTCTTATTGTCAAAATACCAAACTTCATTACGTCTAACTGGCCCACGCTTACTAAAAACAACTATTTTACTTTTATCTGGGTTAACTTGTAAACCCCAGTTTACACAATATTCCTTTAACAAACCCTTTAAGCGATTTTGTAAATCCTCTGGATTCTAACCAATAATGACCATGTCATCGGCGAACAACAATAAAATAAAAAAAAATAAAAGTAAACTCATCTAAATTGAAGCCGTTGTCGACACCGTCAATCAAAGATAACTCTATGTCTTTTAGGAAAAGAGAAAAAAAGCGAGCGAAATTACTTCCCCTTGTTTTAAGCCCAATGAACATTAAAAAAATTCCGAATACGTCTAACACCCCCGTATACAGGACTTAATTTTAGAATCCATGTCTCGAATAATACGCAGAGTTTTACCAGCAATTCCTAGGTTATATAATTCTAACCACAATCCGTTATGATATATACTATCAAAAGCTTTCTGAAAATCAATAAAAGCACATGAAAGACGGCCATTATTATTTAAAACTTTTTGAATGAGTGCATTTAATACAAAAATGGCATCAACAGTCGAACGACCCTTTCTAAATCCAAACTGAGCATCACTAAGTATATTATTACTTTCAATCCAAATATTAATTCTTTGGTTAAAGATACCTGTAAATATTTTCGAAAAACAACTAACTAATGTAATACCTCTATAGTTACTGGCTTATTCCGGATCGTTTTTTTTATGTAATGGTACAACTATGCCTTCAACCCAACTATCAGGAAAAAATCCTGAATTCAATATACCGTTAAAAATATCAACCAAATGTAATGCTAAAATATCTGATGTCTCAATAAAATACTCATTTAGTAACTGATCACCAGCAAAAGACTTATTTTTTTTAAGAGTATGTAAGACCTTCATAATTTGTGATACCGTAATCGGAACATCTAACTCTTCGAAAATACAATCATCAACATTAAAATCGTGATTATTACCAAAGGTTTCAGCGTCATTATTAACACAGTTAGGTAAATTATCATTCAATGTCGAAAAATAGTTATAAACCCATCAAGCGAAATATTGTTACTTGATGATTTCTTATTACTTTTGAAAAATTTCCAAAAATCTTTAGGTTTGCTATGTCTCAAATTATGCGTTGAAACTCATAACGCCTTTTCTTAGTTTTTACAAGACGCTTATAAACGCCCTTTAAAGTACACACATTAGACCTATTTTCATCAGTTTTATGACAATTATATCGATTGACTGCAGCCAAATAATTATTTTTTTTGCAATCTGACAGTCATTATCGAACCAATCAGCCTGTTTGCTCAATTTATTCGATACTTTAGGTCTATTAGACACTGTTACATTTTTATTAAGTAAGGGTCTGCTACGCTAAGCAAAGTAAATTCGGAAACACAAGTATTTAATGCAGCTCTGTTGTTAAAATCAGTTTTTAATGTTATAGCATCGAAATCTGCAAGCTTCGAAATAATACCGTTACGAAACAGATCACGTAATTCGTCATTCCACTTTATACTCTTTCTTTCATACTTATCATTATTATTCAATGTATTTGTGTTACAATATAACGAAAAGTTGATAGCTGCATGATCAGACAAATTATATATTATTATTACTATACCATATTTACAAATGGAAAAAAGGCTCAATGCAAAAATCCGCAAGTGTACCAAAACATCGTTCGTGCACAACCAAATAGTCAATAACACTAGCCCCCGCAGGGCATGCATAAGTATAACTGCCTACACAAAAGTCTTTTCCAAGTCTACCATTAACGATACGCATCAAACAAGATTTACATAAATCAAGCAATTTAATACCGTTATTGCTGTGCGCAGAGTCCATTGATATACGGTCCATCGGTATATCCGGACAATAGTCATCATTGTCAATGAAATTCACTGATCTATCATAAACAATATAATCCCTTTTGTCCCCATTTCCGACCCTTGCATTCCAGTCACCAACTATCATGACGCCACCACGTGGTTCAAATTCATGAATGTCATATTGAAGCAGTTCAAAAAAATCATCTGTTATCATGTTGTATGCTGGCGAATTCTCGACCTAAATATAAATTCCTGCTAAGTATATGTCATTTTTCGTATTGAAGAAATTTTTATCAAGCCGCAACCAAATTATAGTATCATGGTGATTTTTAACGATTTTAACTCCTTTACTAATAGAATTTTTAATATTTAACACTAGGCATCCACTATTCCTTTTAGCCCTCCTATTCTGGTACTTTCTATAGAAATTATAACATTTGTAACCATCAATATCAAAGTCCGACTTTGAGTTCCCCCATGATTTGTATAAAAAGATAATATCATGCTTCGATAAACAGTTCACAAAATCCTCATCTTCAAGTTTAAAACGATTCAGACCGTTAATGTTCCAAGAATAAATAGAGAGTTCATCCTCAACGCGCCCCTAATCTGCTGCCCTATCCCGAACCGGAACTCCGTTGACATACAATATGTCATAACTGATCCACACTAATTTGCCTTCACGTTTGGCGGCTTTGAGTCTGGGTGTCAGCTTTTTTCTGCGTTCCATAATCTCGGGCGGATATTGCTCATACAAATAGAAGTTGGTTCCTTCCAGTTTATTCTTCAAACGCCAAACGATTTCTCTATCCTTAAATAATGTAAATTTTGCAACAATATTGCGTGGCCTACGAGATTGATCACTCCTAACCATGTTACGCTTCATGCGATGCACCCACTCAAATTTTATTTGATCCACAAGATCAGATGCCATTTTAAGTTTATCAGTCATAAACTCGCGTAACTTTGCCTCAGTTTGCACGAGAGATTCGTCCGAACTTTCCACTATGTTACCAAAGATCAAATTATTCCTCATGCTTTGAGATTGTAAATAGAACATATCGTCCTGTAAATAGAACATATCGTCCCGTAATTTGACCTTTTCTGCGTGTAACTGGGTGATTTCACTCTGTGCATGAGAAAGTGAGAATTCCAGGTTATCGACATTGCAGTCAACTTCAGTGATTTTGAAATTGCTGTTTTTGGTGTGCTCTTCAATACGAATCCATAGTTTTTCAAGCTTGACATCAAAACTGTTAATTTTTACCTCTAAATTGTCAGGAGCATTCAACCTCTCATCTGCTCGACATATCTTGGATTCAATACGTTTCAGGAATTGCATAACATCCGTAGAATCTGTACTATTACTATCACCCTTGTCCTTGACGTTCTGGCTCTCAGTCACCTGTGTCACTTTGGTGACCTGTGTTTGACTGCTTGCAGAATCCATATCGCTATGTTCGAATACAGAATTGTCTAGTTCAGGAATTACAGAAATAGAATCATCGTGTAACACTAAATTGGCTTTGTGCAGAGCGTCACTCAAACTAACACTGTTATTTACTGTTAACTTAGGCGATCCGCCATGACGCGAGGTTTTCAAATCCGTTTGACTTTTATTGTCACTACTATGTTTCCGTTTTTTATCATTTAAATCACAATTGCCGGTTGTCATAAGTAATACATTGACTTAGACACAACCACTTTTAACTTTTAACGATAAAATTTAAGTCCAAAACAGTTGATTCAATGAAAAAGACACCTTTATTCCAATCTAATGACCAGTGACAACGTCATACAATTGGTTATGAATTTGAAATAAAATACACAATGATACCTACTAGTATGTTCACTGGACATGATAGCATTTTACTTTGAGAAAATAGGATGGTTGTTCAACAAAATAGTACGTCACTCTGACAAGAATGTATGTTCACTGGACATGTTAACATGTTACTTTGAGAAAATAGGATGGCCGTTTGACATAACAGTATGTCACTCTGAAAAGATAGTATGTTACTTTGAGAAAATAGGATTGTCTTTTAACAAAATAGTACGTCATTCTGACACGATAGTATTTTCACTGGACATGAATGCATGCTACTTTAAGAAAATAGGATGGTCGTTAAACAAAATAGTACGTCATTCTTACAAGATAGTATATACACTGGACATAATAGCATATTACTTTGAGAAAATAAGATGGTTGTTTAACAAAACAGTACGTCACTCTGACAAGAAAGTATGTACACTTGACATGATAGCTGTTACTTTGAGAAAATAAAATGGTAGTTTAACAAAAAAGAACGTAAATCTGACAAGATAGTATGTTACTTTGAGAAAAAAGGATGGTCGTTTGGCATAATAACACGTCACTCTGACAAGATAGTATATACACTTGACATGATGGCATGTTACTTTGAGAAAATATGATGGTGTTTTGACATAATAGTACGTCACTCTGACAAGATAGTATGTTACTTTGAGAAAATAGGATGATCGTTTAGCAAAATATTACGTCATTCTGACAAGATAGTAAATACACTGGCCATGATGGCATAGGATGGTCGTTAAATAAAATAGCACGTTACTCTGACAAGATAATATATACACTGGAAATGATAGTATGTTCCTTGGAGAAAATTGGATGGTCGTTTAACAAAATAGTACGTCAATCCGAGAAGATAGTATGTTCACTCGACATGATAGCATGTTGCTTTAAGAAAATAGGATGGTCGTTTTTGTAAAATGATACGTTACTCTGACAAAATAGTACATACGTTAGACATGATAGAATTGCAAGTCAACACAGTAATTAACAAGACATAACAGGGTCTTGTGACGATACTGCTCTAAATAAAGAAGATACCTCGTATTCATTTAGCATACGTCGCTCCATACATAATAAATGTCACTAAATAATTATTTCATACGAAAAGTGTGTTCGTCGTTTATATATTTTGTTTTGGTTTTGCTTTTGTAACAAAAATCTGTTGTGGTACCTTTAATTTAATTCATACAACTTGAAATACTGCCTTTTAGGAAATATTTGTGTATATTTATAAAGTCATTTTCTGCGTTGTTAATACAAAATTTTATATGTTCCATTGTCGGTTTGCAATTGTGTATTAAAAGCAATTATTATGCTTATCATAATTATTCATTATCATTTGTCACGCGCTTTATCAGAAAGATGCTCTGTCGGAAAAAACAACAACTTTAAACTCAATAGCATGAAAGAAATATATTTATCAAAGTTGTTCCGTTGTTGTCCAAGTGGTTTTATCGTAAATATTGCTAAAAATAAGTATCAGCGAATTCTAAATCAACAGATTTCCAAATTACAAGGGAACATGAAATACATGTATGATATCAAGGAAGTTTAGCTAACATGTCACCTTTGTCTAATATAATATGAAACAAATAACGCTTTATTTTCTGCACTGCGTACAAAATTTAGGTCTAAACCTGCCTTATACATGTTGAAATATTTAAGAAGTTTAATTGTAGAATAAACGTAAATCAAAGAATAAAATGACGATAATTAAGGCCTCTACACGTCAAATTAACACTGTTGATGAACGTTAGGTGTATGTTGGTTCGATCATATACCGTGCTGTTGATTATACGTAATACTTTTATCAATATGCTTGGCATCGGTGGCTTTAATATTTGTAACTGAATATGATTGAGCTGGCAGATCGAATTGTCTAAAGTAGGGTCATATATTCTTTTCTTAAAACATTATTTTATAGATAAATGTTCAAAGATTATATTCCTTAATGTCATACAGAGAGACTTACAATATTGGAGGATAGTGATAATAGACGAAAATTCTCTATCTTCCAAATTCTATTTAACGTCTTCTTTTGATAATGTTGATTTCATGGATTTCAGTAACTTTAAAGATGGACAAAGTATAGACATATTTGAAATGTTACCTGTGATTTGTTTGGAAGTCTTTGTTATAAGAAGTATCGTTGAGTATTTATTGAATAGCTATTAGGAAACGACGTAGTGGTCTTGTGTAACGTTTTAAGACGATTCCAATCATACGCTGGTCAAGTATAATTCTACGGACTTCCGTGGTTAGAAATGCCATCTATTCAAGTGTTCTTTAACACCTTGCTTTTTCTGAGTATTGTTGATTACATTACGAAATCAGGTGTCATTACATACCAAAACAGATGTTTGCCGTGGGATAAATTTTCGAATTTTGAATTAATAAATCGAACAAATACCGATGCGCGCTGAACATAGTTTATATCTTTAAAATATCTTAGTATTATGATAAAGATGTAGGGGAAAACGTATTTTAAGAACAAAACGGATATATTATCACTGATATTAGGACGTATTAAAAATTACCTGTAGTTGGCATTTAGTGATAAATTATGGTCTAAAACTCATTTCTAAAACTTTGCAATTTTGCAATTTCATTGTGGTTCTCAGGAATAATCAAATGAAGACAACAACAACAACATCCTACATCAACCTTGTCCTGTAACTTCAAATGTTTTTATTTTTACAACAGGTAAGTCAGTTTATAGAATTTATCGAAATCATTTAATTATTTTGGCTGATATTATATCTGTTACCAATGATGAATTACTTGAACTTGTGAATGGTATTTACATTCACAATGTGTTTTGTGTAATAAGAAAAATGACGTTTATTTAAGAAATAATAAGTTCCCAAGCGTGGTTTATCATAGAATAACCCATGTTTTAAATTCTTATGCCGTAGGCCTGAGTGATATATTGTTCCGCATAAGAACGAAAAACTGGTTATTCTACGATAAATCACACCTTGGAACTTATTATTTCGATTCTAACAAGACATACTAGTATCAACAGTGTTATAAAAAATGGTAACTACTTTTTATGACATGAACTACACTTCGTACTACGCACCTGGATCATTCTATACATAGAGGATGACGTCACCACTTTGCACGCGCATGGATTATTGCAAAATAACCGTTTATTGATTTTCTCCTATGTGTATATGTTATTTGCTGGTCGTGTTAGAATTTCGTATAAATAACATTGATGTAATTATTTGAAGGGCGCCTTTTTCTCGAGATTATACGTGCGATCTGACGTCATTCACAGAAAGACATGAAAAACATGGCGTCGTTCAGTATAAATCTTTTAAAATTTGACACCAAAATAAAAAAGAAATTAAAAAAAAATAAATAAAAAAAAATAATTACTCGTAAAACTACATTTTCTGGTGGTTAAAATCAAAATTAAATGAGGATAAGGATATTTAAAAAGAAACAACCCAGTATATTATATATTACTATCTGAGCAAAATACCCTTTAACGTAGGCTAGTCTTTCTATCAATGCGCTTATTTTGAATTTCCGATACATATTTGTAACAACTTACAAATTGAATGTTATTTGTTTCGTGCGTTCAGACGGATATTAACCAAATTGGGACTTCTTCCGTAACATCTAAGAAGCGCTAGCGATTTTCAAGAAAACCTAATATGGTTTATACCTATTTAATGCCCAAGAAAGTAGCATTTAATTTCTTTAATAAATATTTTTAAAGTTAAATTGGTCCTTCAGAGACTTTAATAACACAACTAAAGTAATTAAAGTTTCATAGTCATAGATTCAAAGTAGTACAAATATGTTTGGCCAACATGATGAATGTTAACCTTTAAAAAACAATTTACGAAAGGTTTGTCCTCTGGCAATCTTGCAAGCAACGAAAAGTAAGAATAATGCGTCATAGAAAACTATGGTATTCCGTTAGGGCCAACGCCTGCTCCCTATAACGAAGGGCGATGGTACAGTGGCAAAGCGCGACGGTATAATGGCAGTAACACGACAGTACGATGGCAAAGCACGATAGTAAGATCGTGAAAGTCGATCGTACTGTCGCGCTTCGCTATTGTTTTGTCGCGCTTCACCATCGCACTGTCGCGCTTCATCCATCGCAGTGTGACCATCGTACTGTCGCGTTTCACCATAGTACTGTCGAGCTTCGCCATTTTAGTGTCACCATTGTACTATCGCGCTTCACCATCATAATGTCACCTTCGTACTGTCGCGCTTCGCCATCATACTGTCGACTTCCTGTCAAGCATGTGCAGAACAATTCACGTATTCGACAGAACGTTAGATGGAAGTACGTGCTTTGGATTGTCTTACTAATAACTATGTGTAACTTAGATCTACCAAAAATCCTTTTTTTTCAATAAAAATTTTAGGGTCCCTGGGTAAAAAATAGGATCGGTCGGGTAAGCGCAAAAAAAAACAACAAAAAACTGTTTTATCATTTTAAACTGGCAATAAATATTTTTAACTTTTCTTGGCTTGAAGTGTAAGAGCTGAGTAAGCATTTTCTCACAAAACAATTTACTACATGTAAATACAATATTATTTTATTCCGTAGAGAGGTTATCTTTGAATACTATGACATTTTGTTTATAAATTATGTCAGATGATATTCATCTGAGTGAAACTCTGTCGGTTGATTTTCATTTGAATAACATCCGGGTGATATTCGTTTGAATAACAGCTGCATGATGATATTCTTTTGAATAACATCCAGTCTTGTGAGCAACCTTCCAATATTTTTGATAATTGGACAGAGTAGACAATACTATACAATACAAATTGGAATTAAATTCGGTTCATATATAAACAGAGAAAGTGAAGCGTGACAGTACGATTGGGAAGCGCGATAGTACAATTGTGACACTACGATGTTGAAGCGGACAGTACGATGATGACATTAGGATATTGAAGCGCGACAGTACGATGGCGAAGGGCGACAGTACGATGGCGAAGCGCAACAGTGCGATGGACTGTCAACATGGCACTGTCGCGCTTCACCATCGTACTGTCGGGTTATTGCCATTGTACAGTCGCGCTTCGCCATAGCACTATTACGCTTCGCTGTCGCACCTTCATATCTTCGCGCTCAAAGAGAGCAGGCGCTGGCCCTAACGGAACATCGTAGAACACTAAACATTAAAATGTTTTTTTCTTGTTTCATTCGAAACTTTAAATACCAACTGAATACGCTTCGTCAACAGTTAAATATTGAAATATTGAAAGTAATTTTCCGTTTTGTACAAATTTGTTTTCAAACCCGTTAAATGAGTTTGCCATTTTTCAACGATTCACCATTTTCAAATAAATGTTCCTGTCATCAACTTTTTTGAACGTAACAAACAGTTCCATGATAGATATAGTTTACAAATAAGATTATTTTCGTAATGCATTTATACATTACAAACAGAACAAATGACAAACAAAAATTGTCCACTAAAATTTCTAAATTCTTTCCGAAATAGCCAAAGGCTTTTCTGGCATATTTTCACCGAATGAACAGTCCTACTTAAAAGGCATTCTAGTCGTTTTGGTTGCTTAGCAACTAGGATATTTTGTCTGTATATATAATCTAATAAATAAGAAAATATTACTTGAACCAAACATTGAGAAAAACTGGTGCGTTTTAAGGTATATTTCAATGTCTGATGAGCAATTGCTCAATGCGCAATCATGGTTACCATAGTTGATTTAACATTGGTGAGGAGTAATGTTTTATTTTTATTATTATTCTGCAGTAGTTACATATGTTCTGCGAAAAGAACACAACATTTTCAATTAGCTAAATAACCCAAAAGCAATTTACATTTATTAATCAGACAACATCCAAGCGTGTGGACAAGTTAAAAGGTTGTACTTACTTGCAAATAGTTTAGAAATTTGCGACAAACGCGCAATGAATATACGTTTTGATGTGAAGGGTAATTTAAGAGAGATACAGCACTTAAAGAAATTGTATTGGTAGAAACAAGTAGAAAATTATGCTTCAAAATATTCAGATTATTACTAAACTTCTAAAATAGTCACTGTATAACACGCTATAGAAGAAGAGGCGGAGTTGTTTTATCACACTGGCCAGAAATGAAAAGTCAGAATTTCGAAAGCGGTTGGTGAATTTACGTTCCAGTATTCCAATCTCTCATGTCTTATTATACGCTATGAAACATGGAAAAAATAAAATAAAAACCGCTACAATCGATGTGGTGACAAAAAATATTAATGTTTTTTTTTTAAGTTAAATGTCACTATCTAGGTTTCCCTGAAATTATTTAATGTGAACGCAATCAATTCTAAAATCATTAAGTGCATTTTTCAAAACGCTGTCATGTTAAAACTACTAAATCATGAAAAAACTACTAGATCAAGCATGAATAAATATTAACAATATTGAAATAATAAAAAAACTTGTGTTGAATAAGGGCATTCGAAGTGTGAAATTCAGATCCGGTAAAAATTATAGAAATTGCCTATAAATCAATTTATGGCATTTCCGTCGTAGGATTGTGTTATCGAGCCATTTTAGAAAATATTTGTCTCCTCTTAGTGGAATCGTACACAAGTTATACTTTATAGAAGTTCCTCACAATAATAGTGATGTCTGTCCGAATAGAGCTTAGGTAGCGTGAGAATTTCATAACTTTTTATTAACGGACTCACTATAAATACTTCGCTTGGTTGCGTTCTATGCTTCCAGGGGATCTTCTTACAGATTTTATCATTTGCCGTAAGGGACTGATTTAACATTACAAGCCATCTCGTTTCAATCGCCCAAACCTTAATACACTGTACAAGGTCACATGTCAAACCACTTCAAACTGCCGCCAAAAAGGGTATGCTGTAATTCTGTATTAAGCTGCATTTCTTCATCCCTTTAAATTCATTTAAACATTATCTTCTTCTTCGCGTTCACATTTAACCATTATGATATGGAATGTAAACATGGAAATGATGGGTCAAAAGTATTCTTCTCCCCAGAAACAGAACATTCTATGAACAGTAATAACACTTCATATTTGTAAATGAGAAGCAAAATGTTGTTTGGGGGATAATAAATCTAACATTGTAGCAGGAAATGTGCTTTGATTCAATTTTTAAAAAACTGCTTTTGGTACATGTGCATATATGTTATTGTAAAATTGATATCCATCAATTGCGTAGTTTCATTGATCGTTGCCTATTATGACATTTGTCTGTCAGAAATGTATAACTAAAGTTGATTTAATATTTTATGGAAATACGAGAGTTGATCCGGAAGTAGCGTCATTGGAGCCATATAAACGTGTGTGTATAATGGAAAGAAAAGAACAAAAGTTCCCATCCAAGTCCATTGATCTATTTGCAGTATGTTTTGAACATAACATAAACATTTATGTTTATGACCACATTAGTATCTATTGTCGACTTACTGGAATACCGACATGCACATAAAGCATTGTTACGGTGATCGCTACACGTCAGCGTCGTTATTGACGTCAAAAAATAGATATTTTTGTCACCAAGTAATAGCAAGTCTTAGCACATCACATGTCGTCAAGAGTAAATTTTTAAATTCTTATTAAAAACGAAAACTTCCTAGAAAATAACATTTACACAAGTAATCAAAACTGAATCCGCGTACACGTTTAAATATAATTGTTGTAATGAAATAACGATCCTTAAATGCGCAGTGGACGCAGTAGCATTATTTATGGATCAACCCACATATTTTACACTAATAAAAAGAAATAATGGAAACAAGAGGGTCATGATGACCCTGGATCGCTCACATGAGTAACATGAGCTACATATTTCAAATGTAAAACTGATGCTAAAATACATGTATTAAGAAAATAGGTATTAAGCAGGTCACATTCACGGTCACTGAATGTCAGTTTAAAGATCGGTGTGCAAAACTGAATATGTCATTCAAATTTCAAGGCTGTATCTTAAAAAACAAGAAAGTAGGTCAATAGGTCAAGGTCACAGTCAAGTGAACTCTAATTACTTTGGGTCATGAGGTAATCATAATTAAACAGTCTAGGAAATATGATCAGATAATTTTTGAAGTATTTTTCATATATAACTCATGTAAAAACTAAGTGACCCTCGAGGCAGGGCCTGTTTTCACCCAAGGGGCATAATTTGAACAATCTTGTTAGAGAACCACTAGGTAATGCTATTTACCAAATATCAAAAGCCTAGGCATTGGACTTTCAGCCAAGAAGATTTTAAAAGTTTTTTACCCAATGTAAGTCTATGTAAAATTTGGGACCCCTAGGGCGGGGCCTCTTTTTACCACAGAGGCATAATTTGAAAAATCTTGGTAGAGGACCACTAGGCAACGCAACATACCAAATATCAAAAGCCTAGGCCTTGCAATTTCAGACAAGAAGATTTTTTTTCCCTATATAAGTCTATGTAAAACTTGGGACTCCCGGGGCGGGGCCTCTTTTCACCCCAGGGGCATAATTTGAACAATCTTGGTAGAGGACCACAAGGCAATGCTACATACCAAACATCAAAGGCCTAGGTCTTGTGGTTTCCGACAAGAAAATTTTAAAAGTTTTTCCTATATAAATCTGTGTAAAATTTGGGTCCTCCGGGGCGGGGCCTCTCTTCACCCCAGGGGCATAATTTGAACAACCTTTATAGAGGACTATTAGATGATGTCACATGCCAAATATTGAGGCTCTACACTTTGTGATTTTCGACAAGAAGATTTTCAAAGTTTTCCCATATAAGTCAATGTAAGCCATGTGACACCCAGGGCGGGGCCATATTTGACCCTAGAGGGATAATATGAAAAATCTTGGTAGAACACAACTAGATAATGCTACATGCCAAATATTAAAGCCCTATGACCTGTGGTGGGGGCCTCCGTGGCCGAGTGGTTAAGGTCGCTGACTTCAAATCACTTGCCCCTCATCGTTGTGGGTTCGAGCCTCACTCGGGGCGTTGAATTCTTCATGTGAGGAAGCTATCCAGCTGGCTTACGGAACGTCGGTGGGTCTACCCAGGTGCCCGCTCGTGATGAAATAATGCACGGAGGGGCACCTGGGGTCTCCCTCCACCATCAAGGCTGGAAAGTCGCCATATCACCTATAATTGTGTCGGTGCGACGTTAAATCAAACAAAAAAATATGACCTGTGGTTTTGGACAAGAAGAATTTTAAAGTTTTTCCTTTTTGTTGCCATGGCAACCAAAATTCTGTATGGAATTCAATTTTTTGAACAAATCCAAGGAACATCCCTGTGAAGTGATGTCAAATTGGCCTGGTGGTTTAGAAGGAGATGTTGTTTAAAGGAAAGTCTGTACGGACGGACGGACGCCGGAAGGACGACGGACGCCGGACGGTGAGAGATCACAATAGCTCACCCTGAGCCTTTGGCTCAGGTGAGCTAACAAACAAGTCTCAATGCAAATATATGCTTAACGAGCATGGAACAGTGAAGGACAGACATCAGTAAAATACCGGGAATATAGTTTAGACAAATACAGAAAGATGCTTTTATTGGTAGTGGCAACGCTCTTACAACTAATGATAAAATTTGTTTATTAAATCGGTGTAATATTTAAATCAGATGGTTCTACATTCGCTTAATTATGCTTCCTTCAAACTTTAGACGGCGCTAGGGGATGTGAGGGGTGTCGCACATTTCATTACTGCTCAGGTACAGACGCAATCAAACCGAGTCTACTATCGTGTTGCCTTGTTTGAAACTATCTTTTCACAGACTTTAGTAGTCCAAAATTCCTCTTATTTTTTTTCTTAGTTTAGATCTACCAGTTTTGTTGTTTATGTAAATAACCTTAAACTCTGAGCGTACTATTTGTTTTTGTGAAGATTTCTCTCTGTAGCTTAGTTATTTCAATGAATAGAGGAAATTGCCAATGTAAAGTTTAGTAACATGTCTCAGATTGTCTCCTGGCACACTTTCAGTTTGAAATATAAAATAAAATGTAAGACGGCCTTAGAACCTAAAATGGAAACAGTATTTATTTATATATTCATGTGTACAACATTTTATAGTGTATAGTCAATGAACCTAAAAGTCACTTTCTGCAAAGTAGTAAGTGGTGCCAAATATTAAAGCCCTATGACCTGTGGTAGTGGCCTCAATCTTCTTGTTTGGTTTCCGCATTTAACCTTCTGTGAATGAAGCAAACTTTAAGAAAAAAAATTCCGGACACCGGCAAAAATCCTTACCTATGATATGGAAACTACTTTTGAAAGATCTGAAACGAGCCCCGAAGTATTCAAATCAAAATCTAATGAAATCAAATCTGCTTAAGGGTTTTATTCATAGTGAAGGGTCAATGTCATGCTGCTATCAGACGTTACATACGTTTGCCAAATAATATAACACAATTTCAGCTTAGGCAAAATGTATTTATTTGCCACTAAACTTTATATCTAAACATACTAAAGACAAGTTTTTCATCTTTTCCGACTCGTTTTCCATTTTGCAAGTTTAATAGCCAAAATATGAAAATTCTTTCAATCAGAATATGTTCATTCCCTATCATTTCAAAAGCCAATCCTGTTTTGCTTGATTCTATTTCATGTTTGAAACGTGGATGCTGATATAACGACAAAGAAATCAGTTTAGTTATCACAAAAACCAAAGACAAATATCAAACAGGGAATGCCACGCACCAAAACAAAAACGCAGCCTCCCCAAAACGAAACCTACAGCACGCAGACGTGCACACCACCCGCACACACACACATACACGCGCACACACACAAGGCCAATATACCACAAACACACATACAAGACTTTACCCAGCTTACTCATTCATATCTTCTGAAGAAAGATGATCAACCTGAATTGTTACGATGTTAATCACCACTTACTACTTTGCAGATATTATTTTATTTGCGCCCATCAGCGTAGCCCATCATCAGATGGTGGGCTATTCAAATCACTCTGCGTCCGTGGTCCGTCCGTCCGTTAACAATTTCTCGTTATCGCATCTCCTCATAAACTACTGGGGGATTTTGACAAAACTTTGTCAGAATGATGTATTGGTAGCCTAGTTGTACCCCGCTGAAAATCAGACTGGTTCAGCAATTTTTGAGTGAGTTATGGCCCTTTGTTTATTTTTATAATTTACATAGATTTATATACGGACAAACTTTGAAAATCTTCTTGTCCAAAACCACAGAGTCTAGGGCTTTGATATTTGGTATGTAGCATCATCTAGTGGTCTTCTACCAAGATGATTCAAATTATTTTCCTGGGGTAAAATATATGGCATCGTCCCGGGGGTCACATGGTTTATATAGACTTACATAGGGAAAAACTTCGAAAAACATCTTGTCCAAAACCACAGGGCCTAGGGCTTTGATATTTTAAATTTGACATCATCTAGTGGTCTTCTACTAAGATTGTTCAAATTATTTCCCTAGGGTCAGATATGGCCCCGCCCTGGGGGTCACATGGTTTACATAGACTTATATAGGGAAAAACTTTGAAAATTTTCTTGTCCAAACCACAAAGCCTAAGGCTTTGCTATTTGTAATGTAGCATCATCAGAGGTTCTCTACCAAGTTTGTTCAAATTATCCCCCTCGGGTTAAATATGGCCCCGCCCCGGAGGTCACATGGTTCATACAGACTTATATAGGGAAAAGCTTTTAAAATCTTCTTAACCTACAACATTCAAATTTGGACCACATGTATAGTTTTGAGTGGCAAGATGAACGTTTATATGAGTTGACCTTGATTTTGACCTAGTGACCTACTTTCACGTTTCTGTAGGTAAAGCCTTCAAATTTGGACCACATGCATAGTTTTGTGGACCGAAAAAATCTTTGACCTTGATACTGACCTAGTGACCTACTTTCACATTTTTGAAGGTACACGCTTCAAATTTGGACCACATGCATAATTTTGTGTTCCGAAATGAAATTTGACCTTGATATTGACCTAGTGACCTACTTTCACATTTCTCAAGCTACATTCTTCAAATTTGGACCACATGCATAGTTTTGTGTACCGAAATGAACTTTGGTCTTGAGACTGACCTAGTCACCTACTTTCACATTTCTGAAGCTACAGGCTTCAAATTTGGACCACATGCATATTTTTGTCTTCTGAATTGAAATTTGACATTGATTTTTAGCTAGTACCTACTTTCACTTTTCTCAAGTTACAGCCTCCAAATTTGAAGCACATGCATAGTTTTGTAGACCGAAATGAACTTTGACCTTGAAATTGATCTAGTGACCTACTTTCACATTTCACAAGCTACAGTTTTTAAATTTGGACCACATGCATGGACCACATGCACAGTGTTGTGTACCGAAAAGAAATTTGTACTTGATTTTGACCTTGAGCTAGTCTTGAAATTTGGAACATTAAAAAATGGCTCAGTGGTGGGCGCCAAGATCACTCTGTGATCTCTTGTTTTAAACAGACGGGAAACTATTATAAAAAAACTTTAACAGTAAATACATTTACATTTATCGCGCATTTGATATATTTACAATTGGTTTGTTTAACACATGGTTTTATATAAATAATATTGAAAGATGTCGTTCAATGTACGTTTTCAAGTTTAGATGAGTAGAAACTCAGGATCGCTGACATACCTATGAGCGAAAACAATGTTACCGATAGGTGTCTTTTAAATATATATCGAAATTATCCACAGGAATACAATTCCGTACAGACTAAATTGTGCAGACCACGGTTTAATTCCCCACTCCAGAATTTGAAAACCCGACCTTTGTGTAAGGAGTCTGACGATAACTGTTCATGTAATCGGAATTGTCAACTTCATATAACATCTGCTCGTGCATTCATTTACCACTATATAAATATTAACCCTCATGACACCTTCAGATCGCTTGCTCTGCATTGTTTTTGCTTCTTTACTACAGCAGATCTTTTAGAGATGGTATTTAAAAGTACAAAATATAGTGACATGTATTAGGAGACAATGATTCAATTTTGGTTGTGACGTCTGACAATTTTAAAACTGTTTTTTTCGGAAAGTGCGTATATCAAATTAATTACAAATAGGATATGTATTGCTATCTTCTCAAAGTGATGGAAACCAGATGTGATACATTATGTATAGCGTTGTCGCAAATGCAAATGCATAATCTTGTAAGCAAGACAGAATGGTTTTGCCAACTTTGTCAATCGGCGCAATGTCTATGTGGCCGAAGCAGAGAAAAACATTTCTTTGACATTGGAGTATTCATCGATATCAGTTCAGGATTTTGACCTTCTTGTATGTCAGCTATACATGATGAAATGTATCAGACCGCAACTGATTCTTTTAAAGGTAAATAAACATAACCGTGAACCTTGATTTTTGCAATTAAGATTGCTTTTTTTATGTTCTCTTTTTATACTTAACATCAATTTCTTCTGTATGTGGGTTTGTTTGTATGACTTTATCGATTCAAATTATTTCAACTGACCGGAGTCAAACAAGCAAAGAGGCGAGGCAGAATTTTGTACGTGGCTAAATAACAAAGCCAATATGGAATGTTCCTAAGTAATGACAGTGTTATCAATTAAAATTATTAAATATATTAAAAAATATCGTCCTTCATTACGTTGATATAGTTATGATTACTTTAATTGAAGAACAAATCGATCAGACTAGCCGTTATGTTAAACTTGTGTTCTATGTAATGAACAACATCGTTTCCAACTCAGACAGGGCCAGGCTGCAAACTGGTACTCATACACAACCAAGAATGCAAAAGTATGTTCAATTTTACAGGAGAGAATTAAATGAATACATACTTGTTACTACATATGCAGGTCAGAACAATATGACTTATCGACACAAGTTCCTAATCGAGTTATTACTATAAGATTGTTTGAAGTCATTTTTATTGTCTTCCTTTATTTTTAAAATCTTGTAATGATCACAGATTTGCAGTAGAATATAGCGGTCTAGATGATAAATCATTGTTATTCATGATCAAATAATATTTGTAAAATTTTGAAGATGTTGACGAAACTTTCAAGAACTGATCCTTATATTGACCAAGTCGTCTGCACCAATTGGAAGTTGTATCTTTTTTGACCGGATTGGTAAACATAATTATCAGATTAAAAGAAATTGGTATTGGCCCAGAAAGTCCAGTACTTGCAGAGTTTAAGCAAAATATGTATGACCCCGGCACTAACGAGGGATGTTCGAAAAGTAACGCAACTAGTTTTGCATGTTATGTTCCTTTTTTGAAAGAAAATCATGTTTATTTTGACTAATTGATTTTTCGTCTCCTCGTTAACAAATATTCAGTGCTTCCACAAAAAGGGGATATTTTGACCCATATTTAGGTATATGTTAATCTATAGACATTCTGAATAGTATCAAACTGTTTCCTTCAAAAATTCTATGATGTTCTAGGATTTGTTATGTTTTATCAAATTCCTATTGAAGCATCTTTCTCTCTTTCAAGACTTTTATATAGGGGATGTTTAATTTTTTACTGCATCAACTGTATTCAGTTAAGAAATTTATTGAATATGGTCTCGTGCTTTCTCAAATATGTTACAAGAGTACAGTTAATAGCAGATAAATGACCATACCTTAAAAATATCTTCGTATTCCTTAAGAAAGCTGCTAGTATACATATAATATTTTCAAAAAATCTCTTACATCTTTATTTAAATACACGTATATTGTAAGATTACACAAAATGATACAGGTTTGATAAAAAATAGTGTAATAAATCGTTTCCATCATGTTTCCATCGTAAAACAGATGTAAAGTTACGAAAACAATTATAGTATGTTAATGACGAAGCCTTTAGCTTTAATATATAATTGTACTCTCTAGATAAAATCAACAATTATTTTGTATAAACAACCTCCCATGCATCAGTAAAAACAAGTTTAATAGCTCATCGTTAATGAAATCACATTTATAACAGTTGTACATATAAACGGAGAAACGCAAAACGTATGAATTTTATGAAGATCAATCGTTCTTACAACGTAAGAAACATCTAATCCCATATTATGAATTAAAACAACGTAATTAATATCATTGTCTTCAATATGAACTATTAAATCTTATATTGCAAAAGACGTTGCTTCAGTCAATGATACATTGCGCCACAATACTATGTCAGGGGCTTCTGTGCCCCAGACTTGAAATAATTTGCCTCTCTCAGACAAAGGTCTGATACCTCACTTGGTTTTTAGAATTCTCAAAGCGACGAAGCCATTCAGCTGGCTTACGGACCGTTTTTGATTCTACCCAGGTGCTCGCTCTTGACAAACTAATGCTCAGAGGGGTACCTTGAGTCATTCTCAACACCCAGAAGCTGTAAAGTTACCATTTTACTTAAATTGTGTCGGTGTGATCCAATGTATAATAGGTTTTATTTAGGGATCTTTACATAATGTCTTAGAAAAAAGTTTTGTCGTTACACAATTATCATATTTGATGTCAAGTTATGCAATCTTTTTAGATCGTCAAAGCTTTTCTCAAAAGGTTCCGCCCGGCGTTGCATTTTATTTTATTATTTAAAAAGATAATAGTCTTTTCCATCGTATTGGCACATGTTGTGACAGAGCCATTTATTTCAATTGAAAAGGGAAATGCTTAGCGAAAAATAATCGTTTCAGGAGTTCTTAATTACTTTATAACTGGACGGAATGAGATTAGATATATGTCTTGCATGTCATGTCATATAAAAATGCATTAAAACGTGTAACCAGCAACACAAATATGGTTATGTATGTGTATCGTAAATATAAGTGATGTGAAATATACCTTTTTACTTTATTTTTTTAATTTCAGTATTCATCTATGTCCGGTTTATAGTTACAGTATTTATCTATGTCCGTTCACAAGTTTAAATTTATAGTTACAGTATTAAACTTCGTCCGTTCACAAGTTTAAATCTATAGTTACAGTATTCACCTATGCTCATTCACAACTTTAACTCTTTATGTCCGTTTTATAGTTACAGTATTTATCTAAGTCCGTTCACAAGTTTAAACTTATAGTTGCAGTATTCATCTATGTCCGTTTTATCGTTTCAGTATTCATCTATGTCCGTTTTATAGTTACAGTATTTATCTAAGTCCGTTCACAAGTTTAAACTTATAATTGCAGTATTCATCTACGTCCGTTTTATAGCTACAGTACTCGTTTATTTCCGTTCATAAGTTTAAATTTATAATAACAGTATCCATCTATGTATAATCCATTGTTATATGTTTTTGTAGTTGTTGTTGTTGTTATTATTAAGAAAAAAATACAAACATGCTCTGTGAAAGTGATAATCGGCAATTACTGTCCCTGCCCGTGTATACAAACTATTAGCACTCTTATCGTTTTATGTATTTCTGCAATATATTAAATTTAGATAAAACAAAAAAAATAAAGAAAAAGATTAACCACTGTCCCTACAAACATAAAATGTATATATCACCAATACCAATACCCGTTTGTGAATTTCTTGTATATATGTTTTGTGCACATGTTATTTCAAATTGATATTTTGTAACCTGTGCTCCTTCAGTAAAGTTATATTCTGTACTGTTCTGTTCCTAATATATATGAACTCTTATTCTAGAACGGTAGCATATTTTTTTCATTTTCTCTTGTTCTCAAAATCGATGCTGTTATTACAAAGACAGACATTTTGTTGACATTTTTGTAATAACACACGTGACAGTTCATTTTAATACGTCATGATATATAGAATAATTCCAGTAAAATAATGTTTTCAGCCAAAATGGGAGATTAACAAATATATATTTATTTTCTGGCCTATAATGAATACCGCCAAAAGGCAATTTTCGGAAATTTTATCCGATAAGAAATCTGTCACATGGTTTCCCTAGTCAATTATTTGAAATGATTTCTATTCTGTAGGCTTTTTTAGCTCATCTGTCACGAAGTGACAAGGTGAGCTTTTGTGATCGCGCGGCGTCCGTCGTCCGTGCGTGCGTGCGTCCGTAAACTTTTGCTTGTGACCTTTCTAGAGGTTACATTTTTCGTGGGATCTTTATGAAAGTTGGTCAGAATGTTCATCTTGATAATATCTAGGTCATATTTGAAACTGGGTCACATGCGGTCCAAAACTGGGTCAGTAGGTCTAAACATATAAAAACCCTGTGACCTCCCTAGAGGCCATATTTTTCAATGGATTTTCATGAAATTGGTCAGAATGTTTACCTTAATAATATCTAGGTCTAGTTTGAAACTTGGTCACGTGCGATCCAAAACTAGGTCAGTAGGTCTAAAAATAGAAAATCCTGGTGACCTCTCTAGAGGCCATATTTTTCAATGGATCTTCATGAAAATTAGTCAGAATGTTCATCTTGATGATATCTAGATTACGTTTTGAAATTGGGATATGTGCGGTCAAAAACTAGGTCAGTAGGTCTAAAAATAGAGAAACCTTGTGACCTCTCTAGAGGCCATACTTTTTATGGGATCTAAAGAAAGTTGTTCTGAATATTCATCTTGATAATATCTAGGTCAAATTTGAAACTGGGTCATGTGCCGTCAAAAACTAGGTCATTAGATCTAAAAATAGAAAAACCTTTTAACCTCTCTATAGGCCATTTTTTTCAATGGATCTTCATGAAAATTGGTCAGAATGTTCACATTGATGATATCTAGGTCAAGTTCGAAACTGGGTCACGTGCGGTCAAAAAACTAGGCCAGTAGGTCTAAAAATAGAAAAACCTTGTGATCTCTCTAGAGGCCATACTTTTCATGAGATCTTCATGAAAGATTGTGAGAATGTTCACCTTGATGATATCTAGGTCAAGTTCGAAACGGGGTCACGTGCCTTTAAAAACTATGTCATTAGGTCAAATAATAGAAAAACCTTGTGACCTCTCTAGAGGCCATATTTTTCAATGAATCTCCATGAAAATTTGTCAGAACTTTTATCTTGATGATATCTTAGTCAAGTTCAAAACTGGGTCATGTGGGGACAGGTGAGCGATTCAGGACCATCATGGTCTTCTTGCTTATCACCATTGTTGTGAAAGAATCAAGAAAAACAAACGTTTAATTTTCTGTAACAAGGATAATGTATGCAATGCATTTCCTTACGTAATAAGCAAACAGGTGTCCCGAGATTTTATGGAATAATAACGGTCAGTGCTGCGGGCTATGAAACAGTTGAGGCCAAGTAAAATGAACTGACAATTTTGGAGTTTTTGAATAGAAATCTAGCACTAAAACAAACAATGATAGTGAGTAGGTTATAGGAAAAAGATGTTTCCTTTTGTGAAGAAAGCACCAAACTTTGTATATAACTATTTTGAAGTATGCTAAATCCAAAAAAAGGAGGAGACACGCAGTTTACTAACCTCAATTAGCTTAAAATGAGGCCCCAAAAAGGGACCTATATTTTAATTATTTTAATCATTTATTTTTGAAAGGAATGTCCGAAAGGTTTATTTATAACCTAAATGAGTAACTATTATTGAAATAATAATCATTTAGTTACATATTAGACACATTTAATATATATGCCACTGACAAATGACATAGATGAGGCCCTAAAAGGGAGAAAATTGTTTTGAAAAAATTCATTTACAGGATGACTTTATTTTTAAGTGTTAATATTATATCACTTACTAGGTAAACAAAACTAATTTTAGTATTAAATTATATAAAAATATTATTTAAACATTCTTAACATTCTGAGGTTCATTAAGGTATTTTATAAAACAAGTTCACATATACGTATATACTGTAATTCATATAATCGATTTTACAGTGCTTATATTGTACATGGGGTACTGTTAGTTCGATTTCCTTATTATTAAAATTCAAAAGAGCAGCTAATGAAGGGGTTATTTTGTGTTTTTCTTTTAATTCAGTATCTAATTTAAATTCATGTAAAACATATTATACAAAACATAATTTATGTTTTTCAAGACAATTAATGAGTTCAAGCTAAAGCATACGATCATCCGAATGCTTTTGACAACAAAAAGAATGGAATGTGAACTAAATGTATTGTATTTATTATTGCTAATTCATACTATATTCAATGATACTAATTTATTTGAATTAGATTAAGATTTCAAGTTTTAGAATCAGTTTAAATTCCGCTTTCTTGAAAATAGCACTGGTATTGTATGACAGATTAACCTTTGTACGGTTTGAACCAACGATTTTCCTGTTGATCTGACAACACCTTTACCACTAGAGGTCTCTCCCCCACTGG
Organism: Mercenaria mercenaria; assembly: GCF_021730395.1. Classification (NCBI taxonomy): domain Eukaryota; kingdom Metazoa; phylum Mollusca; class Bivalvia; order Venerida; family Veneridae; genus Mercenaria; species Mercenaria mercenaria. Next base: position 95,210,370 of record NC_069364.1, read on the forward strand.
ATCTCTCGACAGAGCTTATAACTATAAACATTTCTAAAGTGCAGTGATTTACTGCAGACACCCCAAGAACGCAAATAGTTACATACAAAAAATTGTTTAAGATGGAAATATGATACAGAAATAAAGAGTCATACCAAATAGAGTTGGATGCAAATTTTTGAAGGTAAAGATTAATCGATTAATTTATAAACAATGTCTCCTTAAGATATACAGAGCGTCAGTTATTTTGCATATTAAGCCTTTTGACAAATAACGAAATAGTGTATTTTCATAGTGTATTGTCTTAGGTTCCAAATCGGCCTATATAATGATATCATATATCTGATAAAGAAATGATCATTCAGAACATTGTACTTGTGGGTCAGAGTTGAGTATACTCTGCATCTCGGTATAGCCGATGGAGCTCATTCAGCATGGGTAAAATGACTATTGCAGGCCGTCCTAGTTATAATCATAGCTGATATGTGCTCTTTGTCCAATACAGTGTTAGGAATACCTCTCAGTAGCGCAATTATAAGTCCTAGAATAATGACTTGTTTAGGGTAATGTCCCAAGCATTTTTTCACGAACTTACAAAAGTTGAAAGGAAAGTAGCGATCAAGATACCCTCAACAAACAACTTTTAATTTTAGGCGTAACAACTCTTTCAATATTTAACTAAAACCGTAATAGATCTGCCAGTATTTCATTCTCTAGCACACATGTCTTCAAAATGTCTAAGTACACAGGATTGGCTTGATACATTTATATCTGCCTTTGTATGTATTCTTGTAGTTACATTGGTGAGTTTCCTCCAACTTACAGCAGCTAATTATGAAGCGTATTACATAATTAAAGCCAAGTACCATTTCTATTGTCCATTTCCAGTTGACAGTATTAGCAATGTCAATGTATGCTATGAATTCCTGTCTACAACCTGCTTGGTACAATGGTTTTTGCTACATACATGAACATCTCTCAGGAGGTTGCTTTCATTACGTCTAATTGCTTAAGAAAATATATTCTCTGGCTTCATTTTTATATTTCTTTGCAAGATAGAACAACCTACCCTTCCAGTTGCCATGTGCGCTTTTTGAATCTTTTAACACATCATAACTATAAGTAAAGGTATCATATGCCTTGCAAACGTATTGAGACAGTATCACTACCAGGTAATGCATTATAAAAATGTTAGCTTTAAGTCTACGTTCTTTGATGTGTCTTTTCCTGTTAGATTTTTGTCCTTGTGTTTATTCAAAAAAGACTGCTTACTACGGAATTAGTCAGTATGTACCAGAACTGTTTGAAAACGGCCAAATGAAGCTACAGCTAACAACTAGCAAACTGTTTTACTATAGAAAATAACAGTGTGTATCAGTGTTGGTTGCTTGTAACAGTATCCCTTTGTGGTTTTGTTTTTATGCATCTGCAAACAAATGTGTACCATGTCGCATACCAGTTAGTGCACCACATGTTGTAACGTCGAACTTTTGGAACACTACATGGTCATGTTATAAGCAAAGGTATCAAGCTGTAAATCAGTAAATGGTGCCAGATAAAATTCTAGTTCCTAAAGGAAATAGGCAGCATGAAAACATCTAAATTACCTGATGTTCACATTTCTAACATTTATATATGAAGCCATGTTTGGGGAGAGAAATTAAGGTATGACCATACTAAATAGCTGACCTTCTTTATTCTAGGTAAACTTGACATATTTCAAATGGCTACAGCACAGAGCAGGACCCGTTTTAAATGTATGTAGCTCATGTTTTTACATTTTCTTAAAGAATATTGTCAGTGCTGAAAATAAATCTAAAGAAAATTGGGGGTCATGTACTTCAGTCAAACAAACCAACTACAATATCAATTAAAAATGATACCCCAAATTGTATGACCTACATTTCCATAATAAATCTGCCATGCTATCATATTGCGAAAATGCTTCCTATATGTCAAAGATAGATCTGTTATGCAAGTTTACAAGTTTACAAGTTATGTGATTTCAGCAAAAAACATGTAAGAAAAAGGAAAGGAAAAAGCTCTATAGAGCAAAGAAGGAGAACTCTTTGAATGCGCCATTTTGCGACTAACATGTTTTTTTCCGCGCCAGTTTTCTATTTAGTGTCTGTATACCTTTATAATTGTGACCCTTGCATTGCTTCATTATGTTGAATCTGGACTGACCAGTAAAAACTCGACTTTCATTACTATGTGCACTTCTGTGTAATAACACATTCATGTATAAGAAATATAAATTTGTCAAACAAATGTATTACAGAAGTACTGGGAAGCCTATTACAATTCTTAGATATCTATTGAATGGGTGTTATTATCAGTTTCTTTATTTTATGGGTCTTTGGATGAGTTATTAGATTTGAAAACATAGTTATGTCATAATTATACTGTTATGTAACATACAAAAATTATCCGTTGAAGGGCCTCTCTTTTCTATATAAATCTATTGCCCTAATAAATACAGATATGTAGGTGGACCTAAAAATGTGAATTTGTTTTACATTTTTGATATTTTATAAATAATATCCATGAATTCTGCTTTTTTACTTAAGTTTAGTTCAGTTATATGATATTTTAACGCTTGAAATAAATCAATTTGCCCTTAAAATTTTAACATTTTCCCTTTATAGGACCTCATTTTATTTTCCTGAGTTATGTATATTGAATGTGTATAAAATGTAATTGAATAAATTTTGTGTCAAGGATTATAATTGGTTAAGGTAATGAATTATTATTTTTGAAATTGTTATAGATATATTCAATTGATATAAATAAAAGGTAGTTCCCCTTTGGGGCCTCTTGTTTTGGTCTATTCAAGCCAACAGATCGTATATGTAGTCCATTTCTGATTCAGTACACTTTATAAAACTTAAATATAAACTTTCATGCTTTCTTCATAAGAAACATCTTTTAACACGCAGTTTTGAAATTAAACATGCAGTAAAATCTGATTACCTCCCTTTTTAGTATGTATCTTGAGACATAAGAGTATTTTGTATTAAACTTTGTATATTTGTCAATACCAAATGGTTGTTTGTCTATGCTAGTAATATATTATTCATGTTTAGACCACATGAAACATTAATTTATAGAAAAATTTCAATTGAAAGGAAAAAAAAATTCAAGACATTTTTACCTCCCTTTTTAAATTGATTTAAAAGGAGGTTCCAGGGAAGATATAGCGTGTCTCTTCCTCTTGTAGGATTTGGGATACCTTAAAGTAATTTCATGCAAAATTTGGTGCTTTCTTCACAAAGGAGAACATCTTTGCCATTTTTTGTTCCTTATCTTACTCGCTATGAATATTAAATATAAGGTTGATAAAAATTATAAAACTAGACTTTTGCAATGCTACTGGTAACCTTTGGGAGCAGTTATAAAATTTGCCGTAACAGTTTGCCTTGGTCAAAGTCCAGTTAATTTAAGATTTATTTGAAAAGAGCATTTGTACTGAGACTTTTGCGTTCCAGTGTTATTTATTGTATTTATAAATAACAAAAAAAGGTTATATTGAAAAGAAATAATAGTTGTAACATTTTACAAGTGGTTAAAAACAGATGGCATCAATGATATTTTCAGTAATTTGACAAAGTAGAGAAAAATAGCAGAGTAAACAAAAGACAACGTCAACTGTGTAATGGAAGTGCCACATATCCATAGAACAGTAAAACTGGTACATCCCAGATGTGGCTTTTTCTACCGGTCCATATTCAAAAACATTTTTGTATGAGAAACTGCATCTTAAATACGGTTAAAAAATCCATTTGTTCCAGTCTTTGTATTAACGTAGCAGAACCTATATAAATATCGTTACGAAAATGGTATACATTTTACTATAATGATAGAATTAACGTGAAACATTAAACAATTATTGACTCTTGAGCCATTGAATATGATGTGATATTCACTAACTGTTTTATTATATGGGTTCAGGTTGATGAATAAGTAACAAATATTTCTTGCTTGAAAGTAACAATAAATAACTTCCATTCTATTTTAGAAAGTCATGTTTAATAGGGGAAAACCCACTTACCGTTAAACATGATATATATTTTGAAAGATGATGAACGGTTTCTGCCAATGAAATTTAGGTTATTTTTAGAACATATAATAAATCAATTTCTAGAACAGTATGTTCGTTACTATCTTTTTATCAAAATATTAGTTACAACCACACACATATATATATATAACATTTTTGGAAGTCCAGTAATTAGAAGGCACAAAGCCTTGCATTTTTATGCTTTGCTAGATCGAGGTTGATTTAATAAGTAAGGTAAAATTAGGTACATTCTTGTTTGCAAGTGAAGAAGTAATTAATCTTATACACACAGTGATAACAGGTAAAGATGAATCATTTGTCTATTTGTTTCATTAAGAAACAGTTGATGGCTTCACTGAATGATCATTCGTGCTGAATAAGTATGTTAGTCGTTCTATTAAATTTGTTTTGGTTGTTTCCGCAACAAAGATTTATTGCTGGTATCATATATAATTTAATTTTCAAAACTGGTATAACCGCCAACAGGCAATCTTTTACACGCACTTTGCGATGCTCTATGGCTGTGTTTGGGGCGTTCTGTCCTTCCGGGAAATCTACCCTTACCGATTTTTTTAGTAACGCGAGTACCATTTTCTATTGTCCGGTGTATAAAACCTTGCGGAAAGTAATCAACGTTATCAAAATCATTCCCTGTCTTACATACATGCGTATTGTACATCTTATTTCTGTAAACGATGACAGTATGTATGCATTTTTCATAAAGCAACGAGCTGGTTTTCATTTGATACGACCCTGAATGCCATCAAACTCGCGTGTGCAGTACATTTAAGTTATATATTTAATGATGAAATATCAACGAGTTACTTATTCTGTCAGCAATTTTTCAACTACATCTTTTTGTGTCCTGCTTTGCAATATTTGGCTCTAGGTGTGGTAGCTATGATCAATGTTTCCATAAAGTCTGCTGTTACTTTTTAGTTGTGTGACTCTCTATAATATTCAGTTTATGAGGGATAAACAATAAAGAATTGACCATGCAATAGCAGATAAAGGAGACTTTATTAAACGAACGGGAGATAAAAACAGGCATTATAGTTTACCGAAATTAATCATATCAATGTTAATATTACGGTATTGAACACATTACATGTACATTCCGTGGTTTCATTACAGGAAAACACTACACGTCAGATGATGCAAAAAGGTCAATTATAAAATGCAGCTTTCGTATGCCATGTAGAAGAGTTATAAGATTATCGTCTCGAACCCTTCCATGTATCATTTAACAACACGAAACGTTAAACAAAGAGATTCCAGACTATAGTCATTATTTCGAATAAACAAACATTTGTGAATGTGAACTAAGTAGATTAACTTCTTTCTCTGTACTAAAATGAATTATAGTAGCTTTTTATAGCATTATGAGTTAGAAAATTCAAGGGCCGAGTGTTAAGGCCGCTGACATAGAATCACTTGCCCCTTACCGATGTGGGTTCGAGCCTCACTCGGGGAATTTAATTCTTCATGTGAGGAAGCCATCCAGGTCGGTGATTCTACCCAGGTGCCCGCCCGTGATGAAATAAAGCACGGAGGGGCACCTGGGGCCTTCCTCTACCACCAAAACTGGAAAGTCGTCATATGACCTATAATTGTGTCGGTGCGACTTTAAATTCAAATAAAAAAAGAAAATTCGAGTTATTATTTTCCTAAATTAATATATATAAAATATTCAAATAAATAAATCAACATCAAAAATGTTTATGAATTGTATGTTTGTTGTTTTTTTAACTTTATTTCATAAATGTTTGCGCCATGAATTTAGTAACTTTCCAACATGCCAGTTGATTAAACTAGTGGTGTAGGATTCAGTAACAGTACTAACTTGTTCTTCGCAAATATCCATGAATCAAAGGTGGTGAAAAAAATCTTCAGACACAATTATTTCTATGAAATCATTACGAATGAAATCATTACGAAAAAGAAACGCCTCGCCTTTGGATCGAAATCATGATATTACACTCTCCTTAGTGAGGTCGGCGTGCGGAGTGTTATATGTTGGGTATAATTACAAATCATAGGCTACTTATCATATCATTAAGATCATTGATTTCCTATCGACATGTTGACGGTATTGTCTAAATTATATATCGAATACATACAATGACAATGTGGCTTCCAGTTATATATTTGACAAATGATCAGTAGGTTAACCGCAAGGTTGATAATATGCATATAATATAACTGCATTGTTTCAAAATTATGCATTAAAATGCATGATAGTTATTCATAGTTGAATGATAACGACTCAAAGAATAAACATCTTTAAAACTGTTTATCGTTTATTAAGCGCAGAAAAGATTAACATACTGCATGTCGAATTCACACTTTTGAAAACAGCAATGGAACGATTTGTAATTCAAGGACAATTCTTTGAGACTTCCTTATGCGAAAGCTCAGTTTAATCATTACAGTCAAGTTTTTGTATTTAATCAATCTGACCATGTCACAAGATATTATCCTGCAACAAATTTGAGTTTAAAAACTGTTTCAGCACGCGCTTCTGCTTCCACGTTGCAATCAGATCTTCTGATTTTAAATTAAATTAAATGAGTTCAATGATAAACTTTCAGGAAACTAACTTTTTAACCTAATCAAGTTGAATTGAATTGTCTCATTTGTTATATGTTTACGAGGTCTTTGTCAATGATGCGACGTTTGATGACATAACAACCTGTGTATTATTCTTGTATTGCTATATATAAAAATACAACACTAGCTTTGGAAAAATTTTAAACGTATCAAAACATATAAGTTTATTATTAGAAAATAAAGTCTGTAAGAAGATCCTTTTGAAGCATTTAGTGGAACCAAGCAAGGAGTCTGTTGATGAGAGGTAATAGAAGAAGTTACAAGTCTTACGCCCTAGCACCGGCTTGAGTGCATTCTGCTACAGAAAAAAAGAATGGACTGCAATGACCAGAATATTTATAACTTCACTCAAGTCAATACACTGTAACTAGAAGAATCTGATCGAAAATTTATGAGAGTCGGTTGTTTATTTTCTTTTCCATGTGATTAATTTCCCTTTCTTTAAATCTCATGAAAGCTGAGTATTATTTCGCGCATGATATCTGTTTTACTCCAATATCGAGGAATAATGGGACAAAAAAGCACAATTCATTATTTCAACTGTCATTCAACACATATTTGTTCTGGCCGTAGACTGTTATTTAAGGGTTAAGTGTAAATCCATCATAAGTTAAATTTTATAACTGATAGTATGGGGTTTTTTAGTTTGGTTAGATAATTTGAGTTTTCAAAATTAAATACTCAAATGGAACTTAAATACTAACACTAAGGTGGGACCTTAATAAAAGAGTTTACCGATGGCAGCCTTGTTACTGATTATTTATAGTATAATATTCAATTCCTGAATCTTCATTACAATGTAACATGAGTACAGCAATAAATGTCATCCGCTAACTAGCAGGTAAGTCAATTCATGGCATTTCATGCAATAATGTTCGCCTTATTGACTTAAAGACGATTTGCAACAGTATTTGACTTTTACTGATTTATTCATGATATATGTGAATCTTTAAAATGAAGAAATAAAATATAAATTACAAAAAAATATTTGATCAATGCTTTGCTGTGTTTAATTATGATGTAAATAATAGTCAGAGATGAGAATAAATAGGTTATCAGAGAATAAATAGGTTCATAGGTTATATAATGACTGAAAAATTGTTAAACCCGAACACACACACACATAGACGTCAAGAAAAAATAACCGAATTACTCGGATCGACTCTTTCCTTTCTAATTTGTGTCCAGGCCACTCATTGCAATGCTACTAAATAGCCCCGCCTCTGAGTACTTGGGAAATACCATGATGTTTGGTCCTATATATAGCGAGTGCATTTGCTGATTTTAAGAAAATAATGGTCAGTAGATGAATTGTGACAGTTGCTTGTGAAAAGTAGACTTGAATTATTTTATACTTTCTTTTCATAAGATGGATTTTACTGTAATACAAATATTAACATTTTTATGTTAGCAACAATTTAATTAACTTTTACTCCCTTTATTCAGTGTTCCGGCAATACATTTTGTATCCATTTGGTTTAATTTCAGTGGTCTAATACTACGTGTCAACAGTTTAGATATTAATAATTTATCAGCGTTGTGATTTTATTTATGTATTATAGCATTATTCTATAACGTATGTTTGTACTAGTATAGTCTTGGGTCATTTCGAACTCACAGCTTCATGCCCTATCATAATAAGCTGGCATGAAAAATGATGCGATTTTGGTTTATTTATAATCCCATGTTTTCTCCTCAGTACCAAATTTAAATGCTTCTGAGAAAAGTACCTTCTATCTGCCGGTATCTGATTGTACATTTTGAATAATCTGATCTAATCCTATCTGGGCTCTACCAAGAATTGAAAATTAAAAACTTGTGCATTTCATTTATAATAGTGAAAGCATCGGTTAGTTATATATTGAGAAACCCACAAATAGGCAAAAAATATGGTTAAAAGTTCTTTTACTTGCAATAAATTTGTTTTCTGTTAAAATAAAACAATAAAATACCTGATGAATATCAATAAGTGTCATGATGTATTTATGAATAAAGTACTTTTAGTTCTTACTTATTTTTGTCTGGTAAAGTGTACTCTTACTGAAATAGAAAATATTCCGCTGTTCCCTTCCATTTTTATGTTTAGGCGAGGCCTTCACACCGTACTCTCAGTACGGTAGAGTACAATTTGAAGTTGCATCTCCTATGGTTAAGAAAAAGACAGGTAAACTTGAAATATTTCAATGAAGAGGCAATGATACATGATTGCATTATACCAACAATAAATGAACATGATTATATGGCAGAGAACACTGAAATGTACAGTTTGCAAAATGTACTTTTGCTTCTCCGGATATTTTGAGAATATAGTTGTACCATTTACCTAGCCATAGTTTCAAAGTCATGCAAAGAAGTTTGATTCAAAATGTTTTTACGAATAGTTACACTTTAAAAGAGACAATTTATGAAAGTGAAATTTTGACGGCTGCAAATGTCTTGAAATCATTGGAAGCTTAATATTTTGAATCATTTCAAAAGCATCTGTGTACAGTTTTTAAATATCTTTTTGCAAAGTTATGCCTTTTCCATTCATCCTTATACTTAGTAAAAACTATAGGCGCAGAAAAATACTGATGGTACTGTTTGCTCTTTATTAAGGAGCACTGAAGAACCCTCTGAACATGTTGTGAACATGTTGTTGCGTATTGGACATGTTCTAATACTCTGTATTTGCATAGGCATTAAGTACTTGCATATCCGGCTCTGTAGGTTTCTTTTATATATTCTATACGAACATTTTTGTGTATTACGTGTTGTTCTTTTAGGTATCAATTTCACCTAGTGGGGAATCGTTTTTCTCCACTGCCCTGTAATTTCGTAACGTTGTTCCATTCGGTTAAACTCCACATTGGTGAGTAAAGTTAATCTTATAGAAAATATAGTCTTTTGTAATTCTAAATTCTTTGAAACATGATGGGACTTTAATAGATAGCGGAATTTAAATCTCCAAAGGGTCTTTAACAAAATCTCTATAGCGTGGGAAGATAATATAATAACTTTCGGTCTAGCATGGAAAGCACGACTTTCTGGTTTTCGTGGGAGTGGCCATACCTGGGTTTATACTTATTGAAATTTTTTTAACTGAATGGATAGTTTTGATTGGCCTATTTCGTGTGTTGCCATGCAACGGTCTTAGGAAAGATAATTTATTCGGAAAGGGGTTCAGTGTGTAAATAAGTGGACATTGGATTAATGTGTCACGTCTGCGTGCGGGATGTATACAGGCACTTAATGGAAAGGTAACTCGTTATATATTTATATTATTATGCCTATTCATTTACCAGACTTTGCAAGAACGGAACACAATTTAGAATCTAGGTACTTTTAAAGTCATTTTATCTTCTAAAATGTCTCATTATTAGTCGCGTCATAAAGGTAATATTTGTAAGCAGATGTGCCGATTTCATAGAGAATAGTTCCTTAAACTTCGGGACATTGGGTCTTTTATAATACTTTTTGAGAATAAAACGGGCTCTCGCTAGCTTAAAGAGGGGACATTTGAACAGGTAATGAAATTCGTCGCCGATTTCATTCAACGGACACAAAGTGCACTTCCTGTATTCATGTGGGACGTAGGAGTTGTGCCATCGTCCTGTTTCAACAGGTAGTTTATGGTTACCAGTTCTGAAGTGAAATAGCGAAAGACGCAAGTGGCTAGGCAATATGGTTAAGTAAGGTTCAACTTACACCAGTTTTAGAGATTCTTTAATTGATGCCTTTTGACGAGTTTGTAAGTTGGCTATTCCATTTTTGTAGAAATTGGTCAAGAAGGGTACGCTTTACAGTTTTATCAATATATTTATGATTGATTGTGTTTTGTTGTATCCAAATGTATGCGTTTCCCGTTGAGTTCAGAATATCTCTGACAAATTTAAGCCATTTAAAATTAGCGTTGGAATTTAACATGTTGTCATAACAGATTTTAGATATCTTATTTTGGTTTCCAGAAATTAGTTTACTCCAGAATTTAATAACCATACTTTTAATAATGATTTCTAATGGGTATCTACCAAGTTCACCATACAGCATGTAAAGTGGGGTACTCTTTTTACTCTTTGTTATTTTTCGAAGAAAATCGGTATGTACCTTTCCGATTATATCTAAATTTTCGAATCCCCAGACCTCACAGTTATATGTAAGAATTGGTACTATCATTTGGTCAAACAGTTTTAATTGGATGTCAGTTGGCAAGTCGATATTGAATATTTTTGTATATAGAATGTGCATGGCTTTATTTGCTTGGCTAGAGATCAGTTTTCTAGCATAAAGAAAGCTTCCAGAAGATGAAAATAGGACCCCCAGGTATTTGTATTCTTTTACAACCTCGACAGGTTCTCCATTTAGGGAAAACTTAAATCGGTCTGGTTTGTTTGTTCCAAATACTATTATTTTAGTTTTGCTCATATTGATTGTTAATTTCCACGTTTGGCAGTAGTCGTAAAAATCATTTAGTAAGTTTTGAAACATCTCGGGAGTTTCGCTTATAATTACCGTGCCATCGACAAAACAATTTTAGGTACAGGTTAATATCCGTGCCTGGACGCTCTATTGTGATTCCAGTATTGTTTAGGGCTAGATGGGATTCTAAGTCATTGAGATAGATAAAAAAGAGGATAGGGGACAAATTCTCACCCTGTCTAACCCTGCACTGGCGTTTAAAAAATGGTGAAATATCATTCTTTACCGAAATGCAGGACTTAATATCGGCATACATGTTAAAGATAACCTGAAACAGTTTCCCATCGATGCCGGTTTTAAGTAGCTTACTCCAAAGGCCCACCCTCCAAACTTTGTCGAAGGCTACCGAAAAATCGATGAACGAACAAAAAAGTGCCCTAAGCTTTTCTATAATATATTTCAATGTGAAAATATGGTCAGATGTCGAATACTTAGATCTAAAACCTGCATGATTTTCATTTAATGCGTTATTTATGAGGAGAAACTTATTTATACGTTCATTTAAAATGGCAGTAAACAGTTTTCCTAAACAGCTTAAGATAGTGATAGGTCTGTAATTTCTGGACTGAGGGGGGATCCTTTCTTTTTATAAATTGGTGTAATTGTTCCTATTAACCAGCTATCAGGAAGAATACCAGAGCCGAATATCTTATTGAAATAATCGCAGTATATTGGGGCCATGATATGTTCAGTGCTCTTTAAGTATTCATTGTATATATAATCTTGTGGTGATGCTGCCTTTGCATTGTGACATATACCGATCATTTTACTAACTTCGTCTATAGAAATTTAACTGTTAAGAACATCATCGTTTTGTTGTAAGTTTATGTCGAAATCAATATTTTCGTTTTGTTCATCGTTACAATTAACATTAATATTCTTATAGTGCTCAAAAACGTCTTGGATATCCGGCACTTTGTTCGGCCCAGTTTGGGTATTGAAGCTGTTCAAAACCTTCCAAAAATCTTTCGGACGGTTTGAGTGCATATGCCTAAGTTTACGTTCATTTCTTATTTTGTGCTTTCGAAAAAAGGTATTCATTGTTTATTTATAAGCTTTACTTGCTCGATTTAATTCGTGCTTATATAGGTCAGTCTTGTGCAAATTAAATTTCTTTCTCGCGGTGTTATATCTACGCCTTTATTTATTACAGAGAGGCCCGAATCACGGTTTGTTAGTGTTTTTCTGACAACTAATTGAGGTTGAAATTTTATGTGGAAAAGTGATATTAGCCGAGTGATTAAACAGTTCCGCAATACTTTCTGATACTTCATTTATTTTAGATTTAGACACATTTGTAGGCAAATTTGACACCATATTTTTTATATGATTTATTTTGTCAGCTTGTAAGTTTTCAATAAACTCATTTTTTAGGTTACCCTGTCATTTAGGTGGTTTTGGGATCGACTTTTGCATAACCTTTCTTTCGGACAGGGGTACATTTACCATTAAGTTAAGGGGACATTTAATACAAAGTGAAAGAAGAGCGTGCCGATCAGAAAACAACATATCAGTATCAAGCACTTCAAAATTTGTGAAATATTTAAAACAATTTCCTGTAGCTGCAATATAATCTATAGTAGAAGTATCTCTAAATGTAAATTTTCCCATTACACGATCGTTGCCAATGCGTCCATTAACAATAAAAAGGTTATTGCATTTGCATAATTCTAAAAATTTTAGACCCAGCGCATTTGTCTTGGTATCTTTTGATGATCTTTTTAATGGAATATTCTCACAAGTCAGATAATCTGTAGAATTAAAATCGCGCATAAACTCATCGTCTAAATCAAAATGTTTTTCAAGAATATCATCAAAAACTACATAATCAGAAAAATTCGCAGTATGTCCATTGGCATCGCCGAGTATAATACAATATTTATAACTACTACATTTAACAGTAACTTCATTTTCAAAATTAAAAAATTCGTCTTCATTATAAAAACGTGATTGTTGTGGGGGATATATATAGCCCCGAGTATCAAATCGTCATCAAAGTTACTCAAGACAGATTTTCCAAGTTTCATCCAAAAACATATTCGCAGTCAGTCTTTAAAATTTCTACAAATTCTGTGATTGAGTTTTTAACAAAATATCCAATACAACCAGATTTATGTATATATGCCTCTTTGCGTGGTTTTGAATAAAATGTATAACCGGGGATTTGTATAACATCATAAAAATCAATTTTAGTTTCATCAATACAAAAAATGTCGTAGTTCTGTAACAAGTCAATTAATTCTGGGTAATTACATTTACTTTTGAGACCGCATACATTTAAACTTCTAATATTTAAAACATTTTTACTTGCAGAATTGCCAGTATTAATCATAATACCTGCAAATTCGCCAATATCACTGTTATTACCGGTAGGATTCAACATATCAGTATTGTTACCAGTAGAATTGACAATATCAGTATTACTACCAATGGAGTTGACTTTGATAGTATTATTACCAGAAAAAATGCCAATATCAATATTATTACCCGTAGAATTGCCAATATCAATAGTACTGTAGCAGTTCAGATCTACATGACATATTTTGCTTTTACATAATTTTTCATCATCCATAGAGCTTGGTAAGTCAGTGCATGCTGTAGAGTAGTTGATATAAGTAGTATTTCTCTTTTTGTCTTTCCCGAGTTGATATGAATAATGGTCACACATTACAGTTTTAGAAGAACAAGGCTTATTCCAATACATTTCACATAGAAACACAGCTCTGGTGTATGTTCTGTTTTCAGCGCTAACATTTCCATTAAAAACACTACTGTCAATAACTGTTCTCGCGTCGGTTAACGAATCAGTGCAAGTAGGCACTGTCCCCGTCACGTACTAGTCAAATGGGTCCCTATCATCTTGCCTGGGTTCTGTAGCCTCTGTGGCTACCACTGGATCCAAATTGTTCAAAACTGGATTCAAGGGCACGAACTCGGAGGGCCCGGTCGTATTTGGTACAGGACTCTTGTCGCGGGCTGGTGTAAAGGTTGTCATTCCCGTGGGTGCTTGTCTGACAGGTTGATCGTCTGTCATGCGTGGCAGTGATCCACTACCAAGTGGGGATCGTGGTGTGTCGCACATGGAGTGCGGATGTGTAGGGCTCGAGCCCGGATGAAGAGTGACCATGCTGGTAGTAGCCTCCTCTTCAAAAGAAAGATCATTCGAATCACTGGGTATCGAACGCCCTGTTTCCATTTCACGTGGGCTTTCTGGTTAAGCTGTTGAGCATAAGCTTGGCGTATGTTTTCATTGTTTTTCTTGACAGTATTTGCAACCCTGTTAGAAACGTCTGTGTGCCGCAAACCTCTCAAAATTTCATACCAGTCCGGGAACATATTTTCCACTATTCTGCCATTAACATTTAGTACCGCCGAGTAAACTATTTGCACATTTGTATGACCATGTTTCGAGCGTTCAGTTTTAAAATTTCCTGGCATCACTAATTTCTCTAGGAAAATCGCGAGTGTGTCCAATTTTAGTGCCTTTTAACTTGTATGCGTTTTGCATTAAAACATTAACTTCAGCACCATGGCTAAATGATACCAGAATAAATCTGTGTTGAGGCGCTGGAGCCGGTCCGAGATGTGGTGCGCGGGGTTTGACGATTCGACCTAGTCTGTATGCATCCATAATATTAAACGAGTCTTGATCTAGCTTTAAATTCTGCTTAATAAAGTTCACAACAATGCCAATACAACTTTCATCAAATGTTTCTTTGATACCAGTGATGATAATATTAGACTCCCGTGCTCGGGCCTCCAAGTCAATGGATTTATACTCCAACAATTTTTAACGCTGATCTGTTACCTCATGCGTTGCACAATTTATAAACATGGCCGATTCTACATTGTCTAACCTGAATTTCAGTAAACCCATGTTCGACGTACCGTCTAATATTGCGTTCAATTTTTCATCCGTCGGTAATTGCTTCAGCTCCTCGACGTTTGCAAAGAAAGGTACAGGAGGTGGGGGCCGCATTTGTTGTTCATGTGACGATCCCCCACCCGTTGAGTGGCGTGCCCTTTTGTTACGTTCCTCTTCCCAGTCTTCAGAAATCGGGTCAAATCTATTGGAAAACCTGTTCTTCGGCATTCCAGATGCATTTGAGAATAAAAAGTTCATGTTTCTTTCTGTTATAAATGGAGTTTTTTGTAAATACCTCTCAAAATCTGCCACGTTGAAAAATTACGTCCGCCATTTTCACTACCCACAATGCAAAA
This sequence comes from Mercenaria mercenaria, assembly GCF_021730395.1. Classification (NCBI taxonomy): domain Eukaryota; kingdom Metazoa; phylum Mollusca; class Bivalvia; order Venerida; family Veneridae; genus Mercenaria; species Mercenaria mercenaria. The sequence goes on from NC_069364.1 coordinate 95,225,698, forward strand.
AAAAGATGAGAGAATAAATGTGGCATCTACAGTGGAACGCCCCTTTCGGAAACCAAATTGTGCGTCCGAAATAATGTTATGGTTTTCACATACGTTTTCAACACGTTTATTTAAGATAGTTGTGAATAATTTAGACAAACAACTCACAAGGGTAATACCACGATAATTATTAACATCGGTAAATGAGCCTTTTTGTGTAAGGATATAATAATACCCTCTGACCATGTATCCGGGTAATACCCAGAGTTCAGTATCAAATTAAAGAGGTCACACAAATGAGATAATAAAATGTCAATAGTTTCTATAAAATATTCATTTAACAAGTTATCAATGCCATATGCTTTATTACGTTTTAAACAAGTAACTGCTTTAACAATTTCATCGACAGTAATTGGCGTGTCAAGCTCAGGATATACATTATTAGGCAAGTCAAAATCATTTTGTTTATTAAAGATCTCAGATTCATCGTTAGTACTACTGAAAATATTTCCTCCTATGTTTTCAAAATAATCGGAAAATCATTTAAATGTATTTTATCCGAATTTTTGCAAGTTTCTGACTTGAAATGCTTCCAAAAGTCTCTAGGCTTACTAGTCTTCATATTCTCAATGTCTTTCATTTTCATTTTGTAATGTACATTTTTCTTTTTTGGACAATACCTTTATAGAGCTTCTTACATTCACATAGATGAATTCTATTGTTATGAGATTTGTCAAAATTAAAACCTCTAAGAGCATCTAAATACAAATTACGAGCCTCAACACATCCGAAATCAAACCAATTATTATCCTGATTCTTATAAGACTGAAAACACACATCTTCTTTAAAATAATACGGTTTGGAAAATAACGGATCTGCAACACTTCTAACTGTATTTGTAAAATCATTCAATTTTTCATTAACATATTTTCTATCATAGCGATCAACAATCAGATTAAATTTCGGTAAATTTGCAATAACACCAAAGCGGAACTGTTCCCGTAAGTTGTCATCCCATTTAAACTTAATTTCATTGTGCCCGGGAGTGACAGTAGTAGCATTATTGCAACACAACGTAAAACCCAAATGGAGCGTGATCGCTCCATTCATTAAAACTGCCAATACAAAAGTCATTTAACTTAGAAAAATTGCAATCTTCATTAAGTAAATAATCAATTACTGAACACCCGTTATGGGACAAAAATGTGAATTGGTTTGTATCACCAAGTCGACCATTTACAATACGTAAGCCTGTCGCTTTACATAAATCCAATAATTTAATCCCGTGACTATTATGCGAGTTATCTAATGAGGCCCTTCTTGTGGAACAATCTGGGGTATAATCAATATCATCAATACACATATTAAATCTATCATGTATAATAAAATCATTCTTTTGACCCACTCTGCTATTAAAATCGCCAAACATGTATACGGAACAAAGACTGTTATATAAGTACATATCATTTTCTAATATATTGAACAGTTCGACATTTACCGTATTATAAACAGATGACTCATTGCCCCAGATATATGCTCGCAGAGATAGATATCTTTTTCAATACCAAAAAATACATGGTCAAGCTTTAACCAAATGATAGTATCAAAATGATTTTGTATAATTTCAATACCGTAATTGTGAGAAATATAACCATTCAGTTCAATATTAGACTGAGAATTACACCATGATTCATGAAGAAAACAAATATCATACATAGCTAACATATTTACAAATTCTAAACTTTCCTTTTTTCTCTAGTAAGTCCACGAATATTCCATGAAAGCGCTGAGAGTTCATCTCCAGTGTACTCCTATTGCTGCACCGCCTTGCCGTCTATGAAAAGCGTGTCGTACGCTATCCAAGCCCGCTTGCCATTCCTCTTCGCCTCCATCTTTGGGACAAGACGCCTACGTTTCTCCTGGACCTCTGGGGGAAATTGTTCGAAAACACTGAAATTTGTCTCTTGTAACTGCGGCTATTGATGCCTCACTAGCTCGCGGTCCTTAAAAACGTGAATTTCGCCACCACTAATCGAAACTTACCCCTCAACGGTTGTGATGGAGTGGGATGCACTCGCTCGAACCGCATGGCTTCTACGGTAACCTTGGCAAGTTTCAGTTTCTCATGAAGATGAGCTCGAAGTTTATTCTCGGTGACCGCCGCTGATTCGTTACCTTCCGAGTTATCTTCAACGATGCCGGTGAAGATGAGGTTGTTCCTCATGGAATGAGACTTAAGGTAAGCCACGTCATCACTGAGCTGGCGTCGTTTCGTTTCCAAATCGTTAACCTTGAAGTCGAGGAGACCTACCCCAATGTCAGCGGCGTCAACCTTGTCTTCGAGACGAGCAACCTTGTCATCCGTGCGCTTAACGCGTTCGTCAACCGCCACCCACACCTTCTTAAGCTCACGCTCAAAGTCAGTCACTTTCCGTTCAAGGGTCTCAATGGCCCCTTACCTATTCTCAATGTTGGTCAGTTTATCCTTCATATAGTTCATGAGGTCCTTATTAGTGGGCGCCCGCCCACCTTCCGCCATCACTCACAACAAATACACTAGTGTCCGTTTGTAACAAATCGTTGCTATCCTCGTATAGAACAGCATTAGCTTGACCCAACACTTCACTAACCTGGTCACTTATACTAGACTCCTAGAAATTTTATACCTGTTTGCATCAAACCTGCTTGAAACATACAAAATTAAACGTTATTTTAATTAAACAAAGCTAGTTCTATTACGTATGATAAACTGCATCTGGCGGGGCGTGTTAAGAAGACGTAACTTAGTTTGTTCCTGTAACACCCATCCAAATCAAACATACTACGAAGGTCGATAGACAGGAGATGTATGTGTCTTCATAAAACTGAAAAATTCCAATGCTTTCAATTGTAATAGGCGTTATTCAGGTGGTTTTATCGTATTTGTTGCTAAATAAAATTATTATCAAATTCTAAATCAGAAGAAAACCCAAATATCATTTAAAGTTATTACAAATTATTATTATTACTATTATACCAGATTTGTTGAGCGCCCTTTTCATATGTAATATACGTTTAAAGGCGCTTTACAATTAAACATGAGGCACATCGCAGATATGTAGGAAAATAACAAAACATGACATATGCAATCACAAAACTGAAACTGAACAATTTGATTAAACGCCTTTTTTATAAATGATATTTTCAATGGCGTTGTACATAATAATAAAAATAATAGTTATGACAACAATATCATAAATGAACAATGATAATATTTACAGCCTTATTGTAACAAACAGCCATGACCGCACCCCCATCCCTGAGGTCGTTTTACCCCTATTGCCAATACCAGTGCTTTTAACACCTGGTACGCCCAGACGGGCTGCATATAGTGGTTCAACCTCCTGGTAAATGTTGCCATCATGTACTGTTTTAGATAGAAATACCACACATTTCAAGTGAAACTCAAGTCTTGCGAAAAACACACACATAGAACGTCATAACCCTTAAAATGTGACATGATGAAATAAAAGATGGATTGTCAATTTAGTTAACTACATGATGAATTGGACAGTTAAGAGATCGTCGTCAGCGACGAATGACTTGCTGTAGTTCTGTATTACAAAAATAACAATGGTATATTTATTATGAGTAGAAATAGTAACAGTTGGTATCTATGTGTTGTAGAAAATTTTAAAAAGGTGTGTTTTGAGAGCTCTTTTGAATGAATTAAGTGATGAATCTTTTCTGAGATTGTCAGGGAAAGAGTTCCATAGGTTTGCGGCGGCAACCCTAAAACTTCTATCCCCGTAGGTAACCAGTCGACTTTTTTGTGACACAAGGGTTGTTGCTGCATTTGCTGACTTCAGATTTCTAGTTGGCACGTACACCTCCAGTAAGTCTCTCATATACACCGGCGACTGTCCATGCAAGGCCTTGAATGTTTGAATGAGAATTTTGTATTTGATTCTATCTTGTATTTGAAGCCAATGAAGATCTTTAAGGATTGGTGTTATATGTTCAAAACGGGTTGTTTTCGTAATAAGACGTGCAGCTGTGTTTTGGACATTTTGCAGTTTGTTCGTTGTTGATTTTGGCACGCCGTACAAAAGAGCATTGCAGTAATCTAATCGTGAGGTCACAAGCGAGTTTATCAGGGTTTTTGTGGCTTCGGTTGTCAAATATGGTCGAATATGACCAACGTGTCGTATTTGGCCGTAGCATGTTCGAGTCACAGAATTAACATGATGGTCATGTGCATGTTCGAATCAAGCGTAGCACCAAGGTTTCGAACAGTTTTTGATGGATTAATTAACAAGATATAACAGGATCTTGAGACGATACTACTCTAAATAAAGAAGATACCTCGTATTCATTTAACATAAGACAGCTCCGTCGCTCCATACATAATAAATGTCACTAAATAATTATTTCATACGAAAAGTGTGTTCGTCGTTTATATATTTTGTTTTGGTTTTGCTTTTGTTACAAAAATCTGTTGTGGTACCTTTAATTTAATTTACACAATTTGAAATATTGCCTTTTAGGAAATATTTGTGTATATTCATAAAGCCATTTCCTGCGTTGTTAAACCAAAATTTTATATGTTCTATTGTCGGTTTGCAATTGTGTATTAAAAGCAATTATTATGCTTATCATAATTATCCATTATCATTTGTCAGGCGCTTTATCAGAAAGATGTTCTGTCGGAAAAAAAAACTTTAAACTTAATAGCATGAAAGAAATATATTTATCAAAGTTGTTCCGTTGTTGTCCAAGTGGTTTTATCGTAAATATTGCTAAAAATAAATATCAGCGAATTCTAAATCAGCAGATTTCCAAATTACAAGGGAACATGAAATACATGAATGATATCAAGGAAGTTTAGCTAACATGTCACCTTTGTCTAATATAATATGAAACAAATAACGCTTTATTTTCTGCACTGCGTACAAAATTTAGGTATAAACCTGTCTTATACATGTTAATATTTAAGAAATTTTATTTTAAAATAAACGTAAATCAAAGAATAAACTGACGATAATTAAGGCCTCTACACGGCCAATTAACACTGTTGATGAACGTTAGATGTATGTAGGTTCGATCATATACCAGCCTGTTGATTATACTTAATACTTTTATCGATATGCTTGGCATTGGTGGCTTTAATATTTGTAACTGAATATGATTGAGCTGGCAGATCGAATTGTCTGAAGTAGGGTCAAATATTCTTTTCTTAAAGCATTATTTTATAGACAAATGTCCAAAGATTATATTCCTTAATGTCATACAGAGAGACTTAACAATATTGGAGGATAGTGATAATAGACGAAAATTCTCTACCTTCCAAATTCTATTTAACGTCTTCTTTTGATAATGTTGATTTCATGGATTTCAGTAACTTTAAAGATGGACAAAGCATAGACATACTTGAAATGTTACCTGCGATTTGTTTGGAAGTCTTTCTTATAAGAAGTATCGTTGAGTATTTATTGAATGGTTATTAGGAAACGACGTAGTGGTCTTGTGTAACGTTTTAAGACGATTGCAATCCCACGATGGTAAAGTATAATTCTACGGACAATATCTGCTTTTCGTCAATATTGGAAAAGAATTCCGTGGTTAGAAATGCCATCTATTCAAGTGTTCTTTAACACCTTGCTTTTTTTCTGGGTATTGTTGATTACATTACGAAATCAGGTATCATTACATACCAAAGCAGATGTTTGCCGTGGGATAAATTTTCGAATTTTGAATTAATAAATCGAACAAATATCGATGCGCGCTGAACATAGTTTATATCTTTAAAATATCTTAGTATTATGATAAAGATGGAGGGGAAAACGTATTTTACGAACAAAACGGATATATTATCACTGACATTAAGACGTATTAAAATTACCTGTAGTGGGCATTTAATGATAAATTATGGTCTAACTCATTTCTAAAACGTTGCAATTTTGCAATTTCATTGTGGTTCTCAGGAATAATCAAATGAAGACAACAACAACTTCCTATCAACCTAGTCCTGTAACTTCAAATGTTCTTATTTTTACAACAGGTAAGTCAGTTTATAGAATTTATCGAAACCATTTAAGTATTTTGACTGATATTATGTCCGTTACCAATGATGAATTACTTGAACTTCTGAATGGTATTTACATTCACAATGTGTTTTGTATATTTATTTAAGAAATTATAAATTCCCAAGCGTGGTTTATCATAGTGTTTTAAATTCTTATCCTGTAAGCCTGAGTGATATATTGTTTCGCATAAGAACGAAACACTCTGGTTATTCTACAATAAATCACACCTGGGAACTTATTATTTCGATTCTAACAAGACATACTAGTATCAACAGTGTTATAAAAAATGGTAACTACTTTTTACGACATGAACTACACTTCATGCTACGCACCTGGATCATTCTATACATAGAGGATGACGTCACTACTTTGCACGCGCATTGATTATCGCAAAATAACCGTTTATTGATTTTCACCTATGTGTATATAGGTTATTTGCTGGTCGTGTTAGAATTTCGTATAAATAACATTGATGTAATTATTTGAAGGGCGCCTATTTTCTCGAGATTATACGTGCGATCTGACGTCATTCACAGAAAGACATGAAAAACATGGCGTCGTTCAGTATAAATCTTAAAATTGGACACCAAAATTAAAAAGAAATAATAATAATAAAAAAAAATAATAACAAAAAGAACATTACTGGTAAAACAACATTTGCTGGTGGTTAAAATCAAAATCAAATCGGGATAAGGATATTTAAAAAACAACAACCTAGTAACTGTATTACTATCTGAGCAAAATACCCTTTAACGTAGGCTAGTCTTTCCTTCAATGCGCTTATTTTGAATTTTCGATACATATTTGTAACAACTTACAAATTGAATGCTATTTGTTTCGTGCGTTCAGACGGATATTAACCAAATTAAGACTTCTTCCGTATCATCTAAGAAGCGTTATCGATTTTCAAGAAATCCTAATGTGGTTTATACCTATTTAATGCCCAAGAAAGTAGCATTTAATTTCTTTAATAAATATTTTTTAAGTTAAATTGGTCCTTCAGAGACAGACTTTAATAACACAACTAAAGTAGTTAAAATTTCATAGTCATAAATTCAAAGTAGTACAAATGTTTGGCCAACATGATGAATGTTAACCTTTAAAAAACAATTTACGAAAGGTTTGTCCTCTGGCAATCTTGCAAGCAACGAAACTTGTATACAGTTAGTTTTATGTTTTAGAATTTTTTTTAGAATAATGCGCCATAGAAAACTATGGTATTTCGTTAGGGCCAACGCCTGCTCCCTATGACCACGAAGGGCGATGGTACAGTGGCGAAGCGCGACGGTATAATGGCAGTAACACGACAGTACGATGGCAAAGCGCGATAGTAAGATCGTGAAAGTCGATCGTACTGTCGCGCTTCGCCATTGTTTTGTTGCGCTTCACCATCGCACTGTCGCACTTCATCCATCGCAGTGTGACCATCGTACTGTCGCATTTCACCATAGTACTGTCGAGTTTCGCAATTTTAGTGTCACCATTGTTCTGTCGCGTTTCACCATCGTAATGTCACCTTCGTACTGTCGCGCTTCGCCATCGTACTGTCGACTTACTGTCAAGCATGTGCAGAACAATTCACGTATTCGGCAGGACGTTAGATGGAGGTACGTGCTTTGGACTGTCTTACTAATAATTTTGTGTAACTCAGATCTACCGAAAACCCTTTTTTTTCAATAAAAATTTTAGTGTCGGTGGTAAAAAATAGGATCGGTCGGGTTAGCGCAAAAAATCAACAACAAAAAGCTGTTTTATCATTTTACACTGGCAAAAAATATTTTTAACATTTCTTGGCTTGAAGTGTAAGAGCTGAGTAAGCATTTTCTCACTAAACAATTTACTACATGTAAATACACTATTATTTTATTCCGTAGAGAGGTTATTTTTGAATACTATGACATTTTGTTTATAAATTATGCCAGATGATATTCATCTGAGTGAAACTTTGTCGGTTGATATTTATTTGAATAACATCCGGGTGATATTCGTTTGAATAACAGCTGCATGATGATATTCTTTTGAATAACATCCAGTCTTGTGATATTCATTTTAAAAAACAACCTTCCAATATTTTAGATAATTGGACAGAGTAGACAATACTATACAATACAAATTTGAATTAAAGTCGTTTCATATATAAACAGAGAAAAGTGAAGCGTGACAGTACGATTGGGAGCGCGATAATACAACTGTGACACTACGAAGTTGAACCGGACAGTACGATGATGACACTAGGATATTGAAGCGCGACAGTACGATGACGAAGGGCGACAGTACGATGGCGAAGCGCAACAGTGCGATGGACTGTCAACATCGCACTGTCGCGCTTCACCATCGTACTGTCGGGTTATTGCCATTGTACAGTCGCGCTTCGCCATAGTACTATTGCGCTTCGCTGTCGCACCGTCATATCTTCGCGCTCATAGAGAGCAGGCGCAGGCCCTAACGGAAAATCGTAGAACACTAAACATTAAAAAAAAAATTCTTGTTTCATTCGAAACTTTAAATACCAACTGAATACGCTTCGTCAACAGTTAAATATTAAAATATTGAACGTAATATTCCATTTTGTACAAATGTGTTTTCAAACCCGTTAAATGAGTTCGCCATTTTTCAACGATTCACCATTTTCAAATAAATGTTCCTGTCATCAACTGTTTTTAACGTAACAAACAGTTCCATGATAGATATAGTTTACAAATAAGATTATTTTCGTAATACATTTATACATTACAAACAGAACAAATGACAAACAAAAATTGTCCACTAAAATTTCTAAATTCTTTCCGAAATAGCCAAAGGCTTTTCTGGCATATTTTCACCGAATGATCGGCATTCTAGTCGTTTTGGTTGCTTAGCAACTAGGAGATTTTGTCTGTATATATAATCTAATAAATATGAAAAACAGTACTTGAACCAAACATTGAGAAAAACTGGTGCGTTTTAAGGTATATTTCAATGTCTGATGAGCAATAGCTCAATTGCGCAATCATGGTTACCATAGTTGATTTAACATTGATGAGGAGCAATGTTTTATTTACTAGTATTCTGCAGTAGTTACATATGTTCTGCGAAAAGAACACAACATTTTCAATTAGTTAAATAATCAAAAAGCAATTTACATTTATTAATCAGACAACATCCCAGCGTGTGGACAAGTTAAAAGGTTGTACTAACTTGCAAATAGTTTAGAATTTTGCAACAAACGCGCAATTAATATACGTTTTGATGTGAAGGGTAATTTAAGAGAGATACAGCACTTAAATTGTATTGATAGAAACAAGTAGAAAATTATGCTTCAAAATATTGAGATTATTACTAAACTTCTAAAATAGTCACTGTATAACACGCTATAGAAGAAGAGGCGGAGTTGTTTTATCACACTGGCCAGAAATGATGTCAGAATTTTGAAAGCCCGGTGGTGAATTTACGTTCCACTATTCCAATCTCTCATTTCTTATTATACGCTATGAAACATGGAAAAAATAAAATATAAACCGCTACAATCGATGTTGTGACAAAAAATATTAATGTTTTTTTTTTTTTTTTTTTTTTTTTTTTTAAGTTAAATGCCACTATCTAGGTTTCCCTGAAATTATTTAATGTGAACGCAATCAATTCTAAAATCATTAAGTGCATTTTTCAAAACGCTGTCATGTTAAAACTACTAAATCATGTTAAAACTACTAGATCAAGCATGAATGAATATTAGCAATATTGAAATAATAAAAATAAACTTGTCTTGAATAAGGGCATTTGAAGTACGCAATTCAGATCCGGTAAAAATTATAGAAATTGCCTATAAATCAATTTATGGCATTTCCGTCGTAGGATTGTGATATCGAGCCTTTTTATTGCCATTTTAGAAAATATTTGTCTCCTCTTAGTGGAATCGTACACAAGTTATACTTTATAGAATTTTCTCACAAGAATAGGAAGCCGCGGTATTGTTTTAACTACAGGAAAAACAATTGTTGAGAACCGGTACAGAGGACAGTTAGAAGATAAAAAAAATTGAATCAAGTTGGCATCAATCTTCAAAAGTTGCCTTGATGTATGTCCGATAAGAGCTTAGGTAGCGTGTGAGGGTTTAATATTTCATAACTTTTAATTAACGACTCACTACTTTGCTTGGTTACGTTCTATGCTTCCAGGGCTTTATCATATGACGTAAGGGACTGATATATCATTATAAGACATCTCGTTTGAATCGCCCACACCTTAATACACTGTATTAGGTCTTATGTCAAACCACTTCAAACTGCCGTCAAAAAGGGTAATCTGTAATTCTGCGTTAAAGTTAATCCACATTTAATGAAGATAAAATTTGCGTTTCTTCATCTCTTTAAATTCATTTAACCATTATAATATTGAGTGTCAACATGGAAATGACGTGTCAAAAGTTTTCTTCTCCCCAGAAACAGAACATTTTATGAACAGTAATAACACTTCATATTTGTAAATAAAAAGCAAAATGTTGTTTGGGGGATAATAGACTAACATTGTAGCAGGAAATGTGCTTTGATTCCATTTTCTAAAAGCTACATTTGGTACATGTGCATATATGGTAATGTAAAACTGATATTAAACAACTGTGTAGTTTCATTGAACGTTGCCTATTATGACATTTGTCTGTCAGAAATGTATAATTAAAGTTGATTTAATATTTTATGGAAATACGAGAGCTGATCCGGAAGTAGCGTCTTTGGGGCCATAAAAACATATGTGTATAATGGAAAGAAAACAACAAAAATCCCATCCAAGTACATTGATCTATTTGCAGTATGTTTTGAACATAACAAACATTTATGACCACATTAATATCTATTGTCGACTTATTGAGATACCGACATGCACACAAAGCATAAATGCGCAGTGGACGCAGTGACATTATTTATGAATCAACCCTTGTATTTTACATTAATAACAAGAAATAATGGAAACAAGTCAGACTCAATGCAAAAATATGCTTAACGAGCATGAAACAGTGAAGGACAGACATCAGTAAAAACAGGGAATATAGTCTAAACAAAAAAAAATGCTTTTACTGGTTATAGGCTTCTACAGAAATAATAAGTGTCAACACAACACGCTTACAAATAATGATGCAATTTGTATATAAACGGTGTAATATCTAAATCAGATGGTTCTTTATTTGCTTAATTATGCTTTCTTCAGTCTTTAGCAGGTGTAATGAAGTATTTCGACCCCCACAGAATAACGACCCCCGGTCATTATTCTATAGAAAATGTGACTCCTTTCCTGTAAAATACTGACTCCCTTTGAAAACTCTATAGAATAACGACCCCCGGTCATTATTCTATAGAAAAACTGACCCCTCCAAGTAAAATACTGACTCCCTAAAGATGACTCCCTTCGACTCTCATAGAATAACGACCCCGGTTATTATTCTATAGAAAAAGTGACTCCTTCCATGTAAAATATTCACTGCCGAAATTACTTCATTCGAACTCTCATACAATATCGATTCCCGGACATTATTCTATTTAAAAAAGTTACTCTTTTCGTGTAAAACACCGGCTCCTAAAAAGACTTTCGACGATAATATCTATTAAAAAGTCATCCCCACCAAACCTAACGGAAAATTTTACTAGATCTACAACTCTAATACCCTCCATTGCCAATAGTTAACATTTTAATTGTACTACTACTACTTGTGCCGCTACTTCTATTGCTATTACTACATGTACTTCTTCTTCTTCTACTACTACTACTACTACTTCTACTACTATTACTACAACTGCTACTACTGATACTAATATACCTGCTTCCACTAATACGTCTTGTACATCTACCTCTTCTTCTCCTGCTGCTGTTGTTGCTGTCACTTATTCCTCTGCTGCTGCTGCTGCTGCAACTGCCACTACCACTGCCACTACTACTACTACTCCTACTACTACTACTACTTTCTATTGTTGCCGCTACCGTACTTTACTGCCACTGCTAAGTATTGCAACTTCTATCAATACTAAGTTCTATGCTAGCAGTTTCTTGTGCAGTTTTCTTCTGAAGAATTACTTCATACCGAAGTTTGCAGGGATTATTGACACTGGTGTGTTTTGTGAACGTATTGTGAATTGTTATTTTCCTGAAAAAAATGTATACACCAAGATACAACGTCTAGAAATAGAATCCCTTTTCCCAATGCGGAATGCTCTGATTTCTGTGTCAAGTGATGGTATCTTGGACTAATGGTCAAACGGAAGGCCGGACGGACGGACGGACAAGGGCAAATCTATATGCCCCCCTCCCCCGAGTGGGGGCATAAAATGCAGCAATTAGGCCTTAGATACATGAGTTATCACTTAATTTGACCAAATGACCGGGAGTCGTTTTTTTATGGGAGTCAATATTCTTCGTGAGGTTCAGTTTACTTCACGTGGGGGAGTCATAGTATTATGATCTGGAGGCCATAATACTATGACCGGGGGGTCACTTTTTCTATAGAATAATTACCGGGGGGTCATTATTCTATGGGGGTCGAAATACTTCATTACACCTGCGCTTGGAGGGATTAAGGGGTGTTGCACATTTCATTACTCCAATTAAACCGAGTCTACTATCGTGTTGCTTGTTCGAAAGGATCTTTTCACAGATTTTAGTAGTCTAAAGTTCCTTTTATTTTTTCTTAATTTATCTACCAGTTTTGTTGTTTATGTAAATAACCTTACAGACTGAGTGTACTATTTTGTTTTGTGAAGATTTCTCTCTTTAGCTTGGTTATTTCAATGAATAGAGGAAATTGCCAATGTAAAGTTTAGTAACATGTCTCAGATTGTCTCCTGGCACACTTTCAGTTTAAAATATAAAACAAAATGTAAGACGGCCTTAGAACTAAAAATGGAAACAATATATATATATATATATATATATATATATATATATATATATATGCACAACATGTATGTTTTTATAATGTATAGTCAATGAACCTAAAAGTCACTTTCATATTTATACCGAAAAAAACAACAAAAAAAATAAATAATAAATTAACTAACACAAACATAATGTGTAAAATATTACGGTATTGATTAGCATGTACTAAAAAATAATTGGTTCTGGTATCAGTTATGAAATATTATATTATCGGAGATAGTTTAAGAAATGTAACCGTCAACCAAATGTAACCAGTACATTTTAAACACTCAAATATTCTTCAGTTACAGTTGTAACAATTTACTTTGGTCATATGTCTTTTAACTTAGAAAAAAAAACAAGATTTGTTTTTCGTTTCGTTTCGAGACCTACACAGAAAACATACAGGTCAGTTTCAAATTTTTATCGGATTAGTGAAATATGTAAGGATAGGTTATTACATTGTGCGTCTTCAGTAATTCACAATAACATGATTTGCAATTGAAAATAACATTTAAAAGTAAATACAAATTCGGTTCTGTAATTGGAATCCGCATTCCAGGAAATAGTGTGTATAGATATAGATAATGTCCTAAACTTTCTTGTGAAATCAAGTTATATGTTGGCGGAGCATTGAGAAGTAAACGCATGACAGGTTTGATATTTGTCCTTGTTTTCTTACATTAGAACGTACATTTTGTAAATAAATAATTTATACCCGTTGAATAATTAACCGCTTAACTAAACACTGAAAAATAAAAAGAAATAGAGAATAAATAAGTCTTTTTTGTTCTGAAAATTCCCCGCTAGTTCTTGGATAAAACTTATGTTTACACTATAAAATTCGAGAATCTTTATATCTTATAAAAATCTGTTACATTTACTATCATTCCCATTGTCTTAGCATACACTTACATTATTGGATATGAACACACGTCTTGTATTATTTTTGTATAAAATTCATCTTTACAGTCTTTAATAACTGATTTCATTATCGATTCCTTCCTCTCGGGATCAATAGTTCTCGTTCATGTAGTTTCGTATTTCTTTGTACTCATTATGATTGATTTGCGAGAAATTACGTACATTAACTTGAAATTACATTGGAAATGCCTTAAGGTATACCAGTTTAAGCAACCATTTGCCTGAATCAGCCAGTGTGGTAACTTCTAAAATGGATTCTTTGTAATAATTTTAGATGTCCTCAGCAGCCAGGTTGTAACGCTCTCTATGTTGGCTACTAAATATACGTCTTCGTGTATATATCGATAGCTGTATAATTATATACCAATATTGTTTGCTGATAACCCCAATGATTGAATGCAGTTTCCTCTATAATATCTGTATAGTAATTTGGTTCAGCTAACTGACTTGTCTAGACGAAATACACTTTTTTACATCATAACTTTTCTTAGATGAATACTCAACAATTCAACGTATTCAAAACGTATTAGAGATTAATTGATAACGGGCGGAAAATCTCCACCGTCCAAATTATATCAAATGTCAGCTGTATAGAGCTTAGTATTGTGTGTGAGACGGATATATTTGAAATGTTACCTTTAATTCATGAGAGTTCAACACATTCTAATAGAAATAATGTGTTAAATTAGAAACTTCGTTAGTCATTTTGTTGAAACTGCTAAAGCTGATAGATTTTATATTCTTACGATTGTCAATTATTATTCTGTGCACACTATATGATTATCTTCTTTTCAAGGAATGATCAGACGGTTCGAACCTATTGTCATTCCAAGTCTTTAAAACTTCACAAATCGTTTTTCTAGGAATATTTGATTATACAAAAGCTTCAAATATAGGTTCATTATAATTTTTGTCAAGCGTTTTAATTTTTCTTTATTGAATATTCATCATTATGCATTTAAACATATAATTATTTTCTTTCAGGAGAACTTAAGATGCATTTGAACAAAGTTTACGTGTGAAACGCCTTAATATCATCAGTTTACAAAAATGGAAGTCAAGGAGAATTTTACGAACCAAACGGATATATTAATACTAAGATTAGGACCTAAACAAAAGGATTTACCTGTAGTTATAATTTTACTGATAATTTATGGCCTAATATTTATTTCTGGAACTTTCGGGAACATATGCACGTGTATTGTGGTTCTAAGGAATAATCATATGAGGACAACAACAAATTATTATCTACTTAGCCTTGCAACTTCAGATGTTCTCATTCTTATAACAGGTAAGTGAATTCCTTTAATCATATGCAGATATCATTTATATGTATTTGCAATGTTATTTGAAATCGTAAAAGTGTAAAATAATGACATGAATGTCACTTAAATATTACCTCATGAATATGTGTTGGGAACGACTGCCAATAATGCTCAGTTTTCAAAAGTTACAATTACCCATCCTATGGTTTGTAGATGATAACTGTAGGAGGTCAAATGCCTACCATTTTCGTAGGCATTGTCTCCAAGTCTGATTAAAGAAGTTGACCTGTAAAGACACTCGGCAGTAAATATATGATTATGCAATCTGTAATTTTGTAATTTTTACTGAAATACAAAAAAAAACTTGACAGTTCATATTATTACAACATATAAAAGTACCATTAATGCATTGCCTGCGCGTTTTATATAAGAATTTAAGTATGCATTAAACACATATTTCACAAAACAATAAGTGTTTTTTATAATTTTCTAAAACGATTGTAAAATCGCGTTTTGCGGCATTTTAGAATTTCAGCCTAAATTTTGTAATTGATTCTACTCTCCGGTCTTTCAAATATAACAAACATCTTGACAGAACTATGTTGGGAATATTGATATCACAAACGAATATGTCGCGAGGTTAATGGAAAAAGGTACCAAGTGCTGATAATGAAAGAAGTTTATTGTACCTTTTAGCATTGACCCCGCGATGTGTTATAATGAAATAACCGAGGGCTCTAATGGTTTATTATCGCTGAATGATCATGCATAAGAAATAAGTTCGTTCTTTATAATTTGTTTTGGTTGCTTTCGCAAAGATATATTGCTTGTATATATAATTTAATGTACAAACCTAGTATTACTCCCTTTCAGGCAAATTCTCGGTAATTCGTGTACATTATTCTGTGTTGGCAACCTGAACATTTGTTTACGTAAAGCAGTCTTGGTTATCGTATTGATTTTTACACTTGCATCTAAAATTTCTTTCTCTGTTCATGCGGCTATCTCCCGCTCTGTCCCTCTGGTCAGAATTCCGCGTCCTACGTGGATGCGTATTATGTAAATCACCACTGAACGTATTTATCATGAAAAAGGTGCTGTATATATTTGGTGTGGAAGTACTTATACAAGCCTTCTGAGGCATATGTGTTGTTCGTTGGGTTCCCAGAATCAACAATCTGTTTATCAATATACAGGAAACGTTCTCCAAAATGTTTAAAACAAGTATTTAAACTGCTTTTTGGTAGAGTGAAATACTTCGAATTAATTTTTAATATTTGTTTTAAATATTTAGAGATAGACTCTAAAATATGAAAGATAGAAAGACATTTAAAAAAAGTCTAGAAATTTATTTCTAAGTCCTTCAAAAAACAAAAACAAAATTACAAAGGAAAACTTTATATAAGTTTTGTTTATATTAATAACTGAAAATCAAATTTTTGTTTTTAAGATGTAAAGAGGGACAACTCTTGCCTTAGGCAAGTACTTACCAGCAGAGATATCTATTAGTTTACTTTCCTTGCAATTATACGGTTAAGTGGAAAATGAAAACGGCTTAAGACACAATATCGTTTCTTTTTGCACAACGAAAACAATTCGGATAAACTGCTTCAGATGCTTTGGTCAGCTTATCTGTGGTTGAAAACTTACTTTGAAGAAACCGATAATAAAATAAAATATCATTTAGTGTTTAATAGTGAAGATAATACAGTTTTGCTTGTATCAAACTATCACAATGACAGGCAGGATTAGTAAAGGTGCTATTTATTGATCTGTATTTCATCTGCCTTTAAACTTTCAGTTTTCTAGAGATTGCACAAGTTGTTATATGAAAAATAAAGAATATCACAGACGTTGTTTCAAGCACAGACAAACTGAATTATGTTTTATGTCTAACAAATTCTTAAGAAATGGAATATAGACCGCAATATATATATATATATATATATATATATATATATATATATAAGCTTTCAGGTCTTGTAACACTCCGGTAATAACGTTCATCTTCAGATAGGAAAACAGACGTTTTTATATCCCTCCGCTTTTATTTGAGTATTTATTCCTGTATATATTGTCGTGTCTGTCAGTATATAAGTAACAGTGCACATTATTTCAGCTTGTATGAGACAGAACAGTTTAACCGGATGGAATTCTTCTACTTTATATTGGTTTTAATCAAGAAGTGTTTTGAAGACCATTAGATATCATGCGCTTAAGGGAAAAAGCATGAGACAAGAGGCTTTAGCGTAGGTTTAGTGATTGACAGAATGTTATTACTAAAACTGATTAAAAATCTAATGCATAATAAGCCATAATGTGCTATTTGGTTGATCTGTTTTACTGAGCTCTACAAAGTAGCGGTGCAATTCTAATTTTGGGTACGCACTGTGTTCTATATTTCATATCCGATTCGAAAGATAGGGTTGTTGAAAATGCTGATGCAAAGGATCAGCAAAGTTGAACATATTAATTTATAAAAAAATTCCTTAAAGCCGATACCCTATATAGAGAAAACAAAGCGTGTTCTTAAACTTAATACATGGATGAACTTTAAGGAAAGTCAATTGCTATTAATTATCATATTATACGGAAGTCGATGTCAAAGCATGCTATGTCTTCTCCAAATTATGGCATTCAAGATCTGAAAAGGTTTTAAAACTATGGAATTTTTATACATTTCTACGCGTAATGTGCAAAAAGGATAAAACAGTTCAAATGCTAAATGCTCACATTATTTTCCATAAAGGAACTATGATTATTAGCATGAACGAACATACTGACTACCATAGTTTGACTTGATCGTTTGACAGTAACCATATTTTGTATTATGTTTCCATGTGTTTAGTACAGAAATTCAACGTCTAGATACGTTTGTAATTTCTGTTTACACATTTTGACTGAAAGGTTACCAACGTTTGTTTGAGTTGCATAATTTTGCCAATTCACAATTTGTTGAATATAAGTCTAAATGTAGACACGTCCTTGTTTTTCTATGATGTACTAAAACAGTGTTAGATATTTGAACAGGTGATATCTGTATCAAATGTTAACTTCAAGACATTTGCTGTCGTTAATGTATATTTTTGTCGATATGTTTTATATAAACGTCATCCTAAATAGCTTTTATTATTTTCTGTTGATTGCCCTTCACCATCTCATGAACTTTATTAATGTTATCTCTTTGTCTCCAGTATACCACCCGACATTGAAAATGTCTGATAAACGTTAGCAAACCTATTATTGTCATTTTTTTTGTCTTTTTAAAATGATATTATGTTTGTTTCATTTGGAAACAAAAACTGTTTTGCTAAACGTTTGGTGCATAAAAAGTATTTTGTTACCCCTTAAATGCAAATATTCTTCGAAATAAAGCAACTATTATAAAACAAGAGTGCCAGAATGTCACAATATACTCCTGTCATGTAGATGTTACAGTAAAACATATTCTGTATAAGTTTGGTAGACAGTAAGCCCAAACAACAATGACATATCCAATTCTAACAACCAGGTTAAGAGTTTCAAGAATAAGCTATTTATAGTTAGAACAAAGGGAAGTATGCCCACAAGAAATCTACATTTTGTTTTTCTAAGTCCACAAGAAACTCCTTACCAGGGGTGAGATACCTTAAAATACACCTAAAATTTGAAATTAACATCTGTGTTGTACCACAGAAAAGTGGTCTTGGTATTTCCCTACGGTCAGTTATAAAAAAAGTTACAATATAAATTATAAATAGTAACCTAACAACAAAGGGAAGTTAATCTTAAAAAAAATTCAAAGTCCACACAAAAATCTTTACCAGGTAGCGATAGGTAAAAATACACCTAAAATTGATTGTAACATGCATGTTGTACTACAGAAAAGTGGTCTACGGCCAGTAATAAAAAGGTACAATATAAGCTATTTATAGTAACAGCAAAGGGAATGCATAAAGAAGAAATGCTCCGTACAAAATCATTCTTGTATCTGACCTTTGGCCTCAAAATGTGACCTGGACCTTAGACCTAGGTACCTGGTTCTTGTACATGACACTCTGTCTTATGGTGGTGAACATTTTTGCCAAGTTACATCAAAATCCCTCCATGCATGAAGAAGAAATGCTCCGGACAAAGTTTGTGGACGCCATGCACTCGTCCGCCTACCCGCCCGTCCGCCCGCCAGGGGCGTTCCCATAATACGTACCATTTTTCAAACGGGCGTATAGGTCAGAAACGTGTACGAATATTAAAAGATTATCTTATAGAATTACTAGTTTTATTTTGCAGTGCAATGTCTGCTTTGGAATGCCACCTAAGTGTTACAAACAGATCTTATGATGTCCCGTATGGCTGAAAGGAGATAACTGTTTTTGCAAAGACAGAACGGTTCCATATATTACATTTTGAATGCATATAAAGGGAAATTGAATCTATACAATAATTGTTTTGCTATCATATAATGAAACGTGGGTTCTATATAAAGACGAAACGGTTCTCCAATTTATATGATGAGCGAATGAACCTATATATTCTGAAAACGAATGAATAAATATGAAAAGTTGGTTCCATATAAAGACGAAACGGTCCCATATATTGCATTTTCGAATTTATATAATGCGCGAAGGAACGTATATATTCTTAAAACCTATGAATAACATGAAAAATGTCCATATAAGACAGCCACGGCGTTCCATAGTGTCTTGTTAATAGTTATTTTATGGATGTAATAAATGGTGTGTCATTATCACCCGCAGCTATACGTTAAGCAATATATTACTGTTTTCAATTGGAAAAAAAACAATCTGTTGGTGATACATCATCTGATTTTAATTTAGTTTCTTTCGAAAGAAACCTTACTTCGTTTAACAATTGGAGACATTAATGATTTATAGGAAGTTTGGATTTCTTTTCACCTATTTAAAATGAATTCCATAGAAATTTAACACTCGTCTGCTCAACTGTTCAGGAAGATTCGGGGGTTTCTGTTTCACCTGATGTGTCCATTCAGAAGCTATGACGGCGTCCCATTGACATCAAAATGGCCAAACTGTAAAGCAATAACATCTAACGACACATCCATGTATGGTGTGTGTAGGCACCCTACATGTAGCAACATGTAACAAAATGTCTACATATACATATATCATGGTACCTCCATACATAACACGATTTTAAGAGCGGTCACAGTAGTCCACACATTAGTAGCACTGTCTGACTGCAAACAAGGGGTTGTGAGTTCGAGCCTCTGCTACTCCAATTGAAAATTACTAACATTATGTTAAGAGTCAGGTATACGGGTGCTTTAAACTGGTACGCCAAAGACCCTGGGAAAGCGTCTTCTTTATCTTGCACTTTCCTCCCATTAACATTTCTGGAGCGTAGCCCATATGGGTACCGTTGGCGGCTATGAATAAGCTTACAAACACACACATAATTTGCTAAGACATTAAAAGTACTCGAACAATTCCAGACGGTAGGCAGAGATACCACCATGTATAATACGAGTACATGCGATAGTCATAGACCTACAACGAGGAAAAGAAAACTTTCATGCCAATAGATCAAAATAGCTTTTTTACGTTCTTACACTTCCCGGTCTTCTTCGAAGATATGACCGGGTCACTAGAGCTTACTCAGGCTCTTGGACACTGGTATTTCGGGTTCCTTGTATATCACAGCTACATTGTGTCTCCTTTCAAAGTTTGTCTTCCAGGTTCCATTTGAATACTCGTATCCTATCATTTCAAGTATGTACGTCTGTAGGCCATGATGAATAGTAATACAGCAGGTAACGATCTAGAATTAGCATCATTGATCGAGGATGAGCTGTTACATCTAGGAGCTTCAAAATGCAACTTGTACATAATACAGTTTGTATTACGGCGGATTATACCCCCACAACGACCCGCCCCGCCGCATTCAAATCACTGGTCTTTGGGCTTGTTCTTTTTTTTTTTTCAGATTTGCGCGTGTTCAACTTTAATAAGGGATAGGTTCTAGTACTCAATACGCACAAAATTAACATTTCGGTACAAAAGCGTCTTTTTATTTTAAAACAAGCAAGTTATAATTTTAACTGATAATGTGAAAAGGGAAATTTTGGAAATGAAAGAAGAATAATCTTATACACGGAGTAAAATATCTTTTTAGCTAAATAACAATTATATCATTCATTAAATTCATTCAATTTTCACTGTTTGCCTTGTTCTCGGTGCTTCCGAGGGATCTACTTTTCAGATTTTATTTACATTGCTTAAACATTAATCCCATCTAAACATTTTATTGCTATAGATTACTGACTTTTTCCGGAAAATAATGACAACAGTTTTGGGGAATCTTAATTTTATGTTATAGACATATCTTTTTGCTGTAAATGTAATACGAAAACTTTCTAAAATGAAGCATACGTCAGATATAGTTTGAGATGTTTAGGAATATGAATAAACTTTATTTTGGAGCACACTGTCGGTGATTCCTGCAATCGATATTAGCACTGGGAGTGCATTCAGGTGTCAGGTAGCATTAACGTAGCTTACCATGTCTCTTTCAGTCGACAGCTGTTTTATCATTTTAAGTTAGCAGGGACTGAGTAGGATTTCGGATTCTAATATTGTTTGTTCTGTAAATCCGCTAGGCATTTTATCTTAAGCGCGGTACTCGAGGCGTTAGGGGCGTAGTACATTTCATTACACCTCATGAACAGACTCGGTCAAATCTATTCTGCTGTTAATTTGTGTTACGCTTTCAAGGAGCATTCTGATAGATTTAATAACGTTACATTACAGATGCATTTAAATGTTATATTTTGTGGTGGCCGTAGAAAGTACTTAGATTTGGTGTCATGGAGACGATTCAATGTGTTCAGCTAAAGTCGGTGCTCGGGAGCTTGAAGCGCGCTGAATAACATCAGAATATTTTATGTTGGTTCTGTAAAATATATACATGCAGTTCTTGAAAAGTTACAGGTAGGCATTGTTCCAACATAGTTATCAAACTTTTAAGTGACGGAAATCTTTTTCTTGAGAACGTCATTTCTGTCTGTCAAGAACAGTGATCGAATTGTTATGTGGAATAAATAAAATAACACAGTTGGAAGACTCGGGGATATTAAAACGAAAGACATTCGCCAAAGTCATTTATAAACAATGAAATTGTTGAAAGATGTCCATTGAAAATATTTTTTTCCAGTTTTATAAAATACAAATCAGAAACGAATCAAAACCAGTAACCCTATTAAACGACACATTAAGAAGAAAACTACAGCTTAACAATTGAAATGAAACATTCATAGTTTTAAAATATCATTTCTCAAGACTCGCTACCTCAGTCAACAATGTCTTTAGAATAATAGCACATTTTCAGATTACAGGTATCATTACGTCACACACTATGCGGTCATCCGTATTAATAGTAACAAACATTCGTGGCACAGGGATTTTCGGACAGTAGAATTCTATAACACATAGAGTTAATTACTGTTTGGATTACAATATTTTGAATATATAAACTTTTACACAGATTATTATCTTAGATGTTGGTATAAATATACAAAAAAATATATTGTTTTATTTTTTTTGTTACGTATTTAGATTCTGAACACTTGTTCTGTCAGATTCTGGTTGTTTATTTCTTTATTTGACACATTTTTAATACCATTTTAGCCCTATTATGTATAGGTCAATTAACTGCTAATGTAAACTTCCCCTGAAAATTCGGGTCGAGAAACGTATAATTTCAGACTCTCTCTCTCTCTCTCTCTCTCTCTCTCTCTCTCTGATCAAATTGTCACTGAGATCGGACTGGCAATATCTGGATTGGTCCCACTTAGTCCAAATTATAGGACGTTTTGGGAATTCGTGATAACTTTTGACTGTCGCCGATGATAGAGGGATGACAAATATAAAATAACAGAGAAATGAGAAAAATGTTCATGATCTCCCCACTCTGGTTCTCGAAAAATAGAAAAAAATTTTAAACTGACAGATCACTTTAGGTAACTTTCATATTTTTATTTTATTTTTGATCGATATAGATTTCAATCAAAGGCTTCAATGACAGAAGCTTTATTTTCCCATTGGGGTCATTTTTTGTTTACTTTTACCAGTGATAATACAGAACATGTGATTTGATTTTATTCAAGTTTTCCTGAAATATTATTTCTTATAACTAATGTCATAGCTCTCAGTATCTAACTTTTAGTCAATCTAAATTTCAGCATGAATAAGATAATCTAACTAACAGGAGCTATTTGGTGTGAAAGCAGTTTATTGCATGTTAATAATAGTAATATCAGTTAAAGTAAATGTTTTCGGTAATCTAGTCTGCCAAATTCTAGGACATTTTTTGAAATGCATTTACTGTTCTTAAACAGAAAACAATATGTCTAACATCATACAATCATCACACAATCAATTGAGTTATATAAACAACATGCATCTCTCTCAATGTTTGTCCGAATCCTTAACCATAAACCTGGATGTTATCGGGTCATTCTAAAAATAGACACAGAGGCTGATTTGAGAATGTGCTATTGATGAAATACATCAGCTATATCTGTATGACTTTTGAGACGTTCATTTAATTAAAACTTCGTTTGAAAATGGCGCTAGATTTTTATACTACATTTCCATAATTCTACGCTTCATGTGCTGATGTGATAAACATTTCTAAAGTTCCGTTTAGAATTATTCTTTCTGTATAATGACGAAAATAACTTCATTTTGCTTCACTGAAAGAACAGTGATCAAATACCACAGTGAAATTATTATAATTTTGTATCTTTGTATGTCACAACACAGAAAAATGCTTACAATACACTGGCATGGAAATTGATTTTTTATAAGAAAATTCTAACGTTATCTCATATTGGTTACTAACGTTGCGAAATAAATTTTCTGTATGTGCCGACGCTTTGTACGACTTACAGTAGTATTCGTCTTTTTAAAGGATCTTCATACAGTATTTGTTCTTCTATAAAATGAAAGAAGTAATGTAAATGATAACTTTTGTATTTTAAAGTAATGAGTCCAAAGTTATACCCAATAACTGAGATTCATACTAAACGAGTATAGATTTATCTTGAGGTCAATATGTAGCTTTGTTGACAGCAAGTATAGAAACGCTTTAAAGTTTGCATGGCGACACGTGCTGTTGATTGTTTAAACATCGTATATATCCGGTGGGCGCCGATCACCAAGGTTATATAAGATTAAATATACATGTATAATTTCATCATCTCCAGATTGCGTGCATGTTTTGATTGACTGATGAAAGCGTAGACCACTATAATTGCATCAAAGTTGCTCCTGCAATTTATTTCTGTGATAAACGAGATTATTTCTACAGAACAATGTCATTATTTCATCAGTTCCTTGTTCTTGCTGCACCGAACTGAACCATGTATTGACATCAATTTTCGTTTACAAAGTATTTCTATATAGAAATAATGTTAAGTTCATGTTACATTGTAATGAGTATTTCTAAAAGTTTCTTGTATACACATTTAGCCAGTAAACAACGTTTAGGTACCATGTGACCTCGCTTCCTGTATGCGTATCGCTGTCAATGTAGACATTCATAGAATATTCAAACAAACAACTACAAATATCATCCCTCAGGAGTATGGGCGCTGCAAAGTTCCATCATATTAAAATGTCAATGTTCAAAATGACACTACTTTATGTGTTATTCAAATATAGCATCGTCGCAATCTGAAGAGGTTTTTAAATCAGTTTGAACATTTTAAATTAGGAGGCATACCTTATTTTCCAGCTTATGATGGTGGAGGAAGAACCGAGATACCCTGGGCGGTGACCTAGAAAGAGCTTCAAACCTTTCGTAGGTCAGTTGAATTGCTTCCTCACATGAATAACATCCATTGGAAGAAAAGAATGCAACCAAGCAGAATAAAAGCAGACTCGGTGGTTTGTTTGAGTCTGTTTCATAAGAGGTAAAGAAATGTGCAACACCTCTCACGCCCCGGCTTAAGTGGAACTCTGTTACACATTTATTGAATGGACACCACTTTCCCAAAGGACCAGAAAATATAACAACCCAAATGAGCTGCGAGCCCATATCGGTGTGGAGCAAGTGATTTAAAGGTTTTTTGTACGGTACATACTCTCTGTATGCGATTTTGACATGCTTCGGTTTTATTTAAAAACAACAACAACAAAAAAAGAACAATTTCCTGTAGGGGCCAAAGACTGCCAAAATAGCATACGTTGCATTTTTTATAGCTTAGAAATTGCCGTATCTCATTTCTGTCCACTCTTTTATTTATTTATGGTTAAAGTGTACAGGATGGCCTGTTTTGTCCTTTGAAATGAACTATTTGTTGATAAGCTTTAAAGAATATTGTTTTTGTCTCATGTGGAAACAATTCTTATTATGCTGGACACTTCGGACGCCAATGATTTATTAGAAACATTATTATGTCATCCAATTAAGACAAAATCTTCCCTGAAAGGAAGCACACGCCATCGCAATCAATGACAATCAGAATTGTCTAAGAATATCGAAAGATTAACTCGTGGTATTATTTTGAAGCACGGTGTCTGTGCTGCTTGCAATCAATAAGTAATGGAAATGCACGAAAGTCTTTCGTACAGATATAATATCCTGTCTGTTTATTGTTTTCAGGACAGCAGAAAAATGAGCTGAGTCTTTATTCATAATGTCTCAAATTTATTCTGAGGAGCGGCATCTTGACATCTGCATTGTACTCATGAAAGTTGCTGCTCTGTCATTGACTGAGAGTGGAACACACGCGCAGACGTCATCTACAGTATATGCAATTTTTATTATGTCACAGTATTTGGGTGGTTTTCAAAATTATAATGAAGAGGGGTTGCAAATTGAAACCTTTTTCTTACGGTGGTCACCTATTTTATAGCAAATACCTCAAATGTCAAGGAAATAACATTTGGCAAGTGTTGAGAAATACAAAACAGAAGATATTTCAACCTCAAATTCGAAAGTTCAGTGAATTTCCAGTAAGATGGGTGATAAATGCTATAGTGTTTTATGACAAGGAAATAAGTATAACTGTAATTTTTTGTTCATAAATGATAAGTAACAGATGTATGTGTATGGTTTGAAACTTATTCAATCAAATGTTTGTGGACACTGACATTTTAAGATCAACCCTTTCTGCACAAACCTGCACAAACCTGATATGAAAATGAAGTTTTACCTAAAAATGTTGTTGCTGAATGAAAAATAATTAACATAGAGGATATTACATGAGAGTTGAACAAAATAATAAAATGCGAGGCTTTGCCGAGCATTTTATCAATTTTATTCAACGAGTTTAATAAAATCAATGTGGAAAGTCGCAAATGTAATATTCTTTTTTATCACATGTTAGCCTTTCCTGTCGAAACAACAAAAACTTTCTTTTATTATATAAACAAGTCAATTTGACCAACGTCTCCTATGATATAAACGATGTCGTCGTCAAAGCTTTATTACACTAGTGTATTATCATTTTTAAGTAATGGCTTTATTACACTCCCTAGACGTCAAACATGTTATAAAAAGTATTATAAAACCTTTTTTTCTTCTTCACATTGTGCATGTATTTAAAACACATGGCAAATTTCAAGAATATCCAGTATTTTTAATTACTAAAATTGTCAATTCAAAATCGAGTTATTTTACAGGTGCACAGTGGACACATCGCAAATCAGTGTAATATTCATTCATTATTAGTTTTCTGTTCATAAAAAGATTATTGGCGATCAGCATAAGTTAAGACGAATCCTATCAAACAATTAGTCTCTTCTACAAACTAACTACAAAACTGAAAATTTTCACAAGAAAAACATGAAAATACAACAATATGTTATGCTTTAAAATGAAAAATAAGTGACTTTAAACATAACTAACACACTTAGTTTACATGCATTTCTTATTCAAAGTATGAAAATGACAAAATGCCATGAATAGCAAAATTGGATAGTAGAATTCATACAAACTTTATAATGTTACTGAGAAGGTACACAGGGGACAATTTGAAACAAAAGATATATTTATAGAAGATGTTCATAGTAAGTATAATTCTTTCAACTACACAATATTCATTAGTGAACATTAACATATGTAGGTAAACTTAAGGGATTAAGAAGCAATACAATTGTTGTTCCCACTTTTTTAACTTGAAAATTGGACACTTCGGAAAAAATGCAAATAATAAATTTTAAATTATGTCTGGTATTTCGTTTCTAATACAATGCTAAATTATCAAGTAATGCCTACATTTTGTGTACACATTGCTAAGAACATAGAACTGCAACCACATATTACAGTCATGCCAAGGTAACTGATGAATGTCAAAGAGGCTGCACAGGGGACATCACTTTTGTCTTTGTGAATATATAACAATCCTTCATATGTGACGTTGAAAGCTGCTTTTATATCCATAACTCTTTTTCAAGGAAAAAAAAGTAAACAACCATTTTATTTAAAGAATAACAGAAACCTGACACTTAACTACTGAAAATATGCACAGCGGACATTTTTGGATGAAAAGACATTCATCAAAATTCTGAGAAAGTTGATTTATTAAACACAAAAATCATATTATGTCTTCAAAGCTGACAGAAAGGTTTAAGGTCTTAGAAAAACATTAGGGCTTTAGAAAAGTAATGTGTTATGAAATTGTAGTGTTCAATATTTAAATTAAGTATTTTTTTCACATTTTTTGTGAAGGGTGTTCAATCACAAGATGCGAAATTTTGGTAAGAGTAAGATAAATATAGTTTATGTAAAAAGGTATTTTGCTTTAAAGGTGAAGAGTTTAAGTTACATAAAAATCACAACTATAACAATAAAGCTAGGTTTGAAAAAATAAAACACAGGTGAAAACTAGGCTTTATGTAAAACGTCACACTTTTTGGTGTGCACATGGGACATAATTATCTATATATTTTAATATAACTTTAAAACTGCTTGAGCTATTAAGCTGAAATTGCACACATTTATTGACTACATTGATCTGGATATAAATTGTACATAAACACTTTCTAAAACTGAACTCAATTAAAGTAGGGTGAGAGAGAAGAAAACGCCTCATTATTTTGAAAACCACCTATATTCCAACTTTAAAGACTGATGAATGCCGAGCCATTTGATATGAATATATCAAATCGATGAGATTCTTCATACTCAGCAAAAAAAGGTGATACAATCTGCAAATAAGAGGTAATGAAATTTGTATTGCCATTGAACGCACTGAAACACGGGCTTACATAAGACTATTTTCCTTCAATATTAAAAGGTCGAAATAATCCTAAATTACTTGAAATATCTATAAGAGTGTAAGTTTCAAGTTAATTCTTTCATGTTTTGAAATTATGATTTGCTAGTTAATGTATTCACTTTACGGCAAAACAGCAATAATATTTGTTGCTATAATCCATTTTCAAGATAGAAATGTGGACATATATGTATTTCGTTATCTTTCGAGTTGGTTCACATTTACTAACATGATTATCATATTTAGTATGATCTTGAATTCGAGTGTGTTTTGTCTCAACATGCTGCATGTTGTGCTACAACTTATATAATTAGAAACTTTATGACTGTCAGCTTCAACATGCTTGGGGTATTTCATTTGTTTATTTGCATTAGACATTATATAGCTTGGTCCTATTTGTATCAAGTGCTTGGTTTAAATACATTTGTATTCTAAAACAAGCTTTATTAGGGAACACGATCATGCCGACAAAACTGCTTCTTCTGTTGTTTCGTATTATCGGTCCATTGAATAGAGAAAAATAAAAGATTCGACAAACATTTATATTGACTGGAATCGCTTGGTTAGCCCTTTTAAGTACAAGTCTATATTTTATAACATGTTGGGTATTATGTCTTGTCTTTAAAATCGAGTCTCTGGAGGGTTAATATGTTGATTCGAATCCCACTTTGGTTGCAGAAAGTTTTCATGTGTGGAAGCCATCCAGCTGGCTTGTGAAAACTCGGTCTTTCTAACAATCTGTTGCACATTCGTGAAAATATATGAAGAAGGGCACATGATATGTTTGCCTCTCTCTCTCTCTCTCTCTCTCTCTCTCTCTCTCTCTCTCTCTCTCTCTCTCTCTCTCTCTCTCTCTCTCTCTCTCTAGTACAATTCGGGCTCGTATATAAAGCAGTATCGAAACTAATCTTATTGGGTTAGTGGACTTGCTGTGGCATGTGCGTGTTCGTTTGTACTGCTAGGCGCTTTGCCGTAATTGGTCTGGTATATTGTGGTGGTGATTTAGTTCGTATTAATTAATTCTCTCTACTATATATATATTATACTATTATTATAACAGTTCGTCATGTCAGTGCAGTAACTCAGTAAGTGCATATATATTATATAAGCACTTATTGAGTTATTGCGCTGACATGACGAGTTATAATAAGAGGGTCACAGTATTACATTTATGACATCGTGCTGGCGTCAAAGTCCCTCAAAACATTACTTGAACAGCATTATAGATTTTTGTCACTAAAATGGCAACAGTAACCAATACATAGTATGTGGGAGTTGAAAGTGCTGTGTTTCATCCTGTTATTTATGTTGGCCGGGTTCTGAGAAAGCGATACGTGCTAAGAAAGTTTGTATTAAGCATTTATTTCCCTTTGACTTGCGTGCGGAATAAAGAGTACAAGAACTGCTGTATTTTACATGCTGATATGTTTAAGCAGATCAGTAAAACAAATCTAAATAAAAAATGTCTGGGGTAATAATTTGGAAGAACAGTAATTATTATGAAGAAATATCATTCATAAATTGAAACTATGATCTTTAACAGTTTTGCGAGACTTTTCACAGTAGTATTATGACGCTAAACATAACGAATAAAAGCAAAAGATATAAGTGTATAGCCCATGTTCAAACAAAACATTAATAAGGCTCATAAAAGAAGACATCAAACTATTTCAATCTGTGACAGGGAACTACCCCATCAATGGAATACCTTCCCCCACCCCGACAAGGAAACTCCCAGTGTGAAGAATACTAACATTAAATAATATATTCATGTCAATCTTGTTTTGGTTTGCGACACATGGGCGTAAAATCAGAATTGATGATATCTTATTCTATGTGCAAGTTCTTTTTCACAAGCAAAGCTTTAATGTCTATCTTGTTCCAAGTAAATCATTACGCAGTTGTCAATGTTGACATTGTCAGATTGTTTTACCGTTCCCTTCGAGATTGTAAGGTTGTTGACCTTTCCAATAATTAGAGTTAATCAGATTAGTCGCTGATTCTGGAAGAGTAATACAAGGCTTTGTTGATAGATTTCATTTCTTCAACTGCGTCTGTACTTAAAATCCCACTGTTACGTTTAATGGTAGGTTTTAGAAAACCATGTACTAATTATATATGATATGAAAAATATCTGTCAATTTATACAAAAAGAAATCTGATACTTTTCAAAAATCATCTATTTTGATTTAACAGACATTCAGTGAACACATGTCCCTTACTTACAGTCCAATTCGAAATGATGTTCTCGGCAATGGTAATATTCTGATTAGTGTTTTAACATTGTATTAATTAATGGATGTCTCAGTTATCACAATGTGTGGTGAATCTTTGTGTAAAACAAATAGCTGAAAATTCTATTAGCATGTACAGTCTATACTTCTTACTCAACTAATGTTTTAGTACTTGATATTCAATAAAATATCTTTACTGAAAGGTTCGTAAATAATAAGTGTGTTTATGTTTTCCAAGGCCATATATCATATTACTCATTACAATTACTATAATATAGGCTTATCGTGTATAATTTATTTTTTCCTTGATGACGTCTGTAAGGGAAATGGAAACAATATTATTCACAAACAATAAAACGAAAGTGTAATCATTTTTATTCCAATCACATGTAAATGATTTAAGAAAATAACAACATAACTATATATATCGGGGGTAATTTGGCTGCTTTAGTCAGATTCATTTTGGTATTTCACCAAAAGGAAAATATTGAATAATTATTTAAACTCAATGGTGTCCATAAATTGCCTAATATACATTTGAAAGAACGTGTATCAGAGAAAGTAACAGTTTTCCGCTCTTGCACGCTTTCTGCGGACTTACAGGTTGAAATATCAAAGCTGTTTAGTCTCAGAATCAGTTGGAATGTTGACGGTATACAAATCCGTTATAAGCAGCCGAACGCACTTACAGCAAATATGAATATTGTATGGAGACTACATTTCTTGTGGTATAGTAACCTAATAAGACTCTAAAATCATTTCTAATTATTTAAGCCATGTAAAGATAAGATTACAGACCAAAGGAACTGGCATGACAAGAAAACTCGGACTTACGTTACATCGAAAATAATTTATAGAAGATCATTGAGAACGTTATAGCGTAATTGATGTGAAAACAATTGCCAGTTCGGATATCACTGTTTTACCCTTCAACAAATCAGCTATGTTATTTCCTCATTTATGATTGTGCAAGCTGTTTTAAAACCGGAGGCAATATATTCTTCTACAATAGCTAAGTTGTGCAAAAAAGATATGACACCATTATTGCCAATATAAAAACACCTTACTATTGGAATAAAATCTGATAGATAAAAACCTTACACTTGCGTATAGTTCGCCATAAATTCAGACCAAAATCGTTTTGATTCTTCCCAGGATATTGAAGCAAATATGAAACTCATAAATAATGCTACACGACATTTGTCAGTATGGTGTCATTGTGAGATGATAGGGAATTTGTCGGGGGAGTAGGGAAAGGGAGTAAAATGAAAATAAATCAGAAGTAACGATACCTTATTCTACAAAAAAAAAAAAAAAAAAAAAAAACAAAAAAAACATTCAAAGTATGTCGTGTTCCATGTTAATGTTTATGCATTGTTCAACCTTTACGTAATACAAGTATTTACCATATGGAGAAAAAAATATTTTCATTAAATACAAACTTGGTTGTTGATCTTTCAGGCAATTATTGCTTTTCGAATCACACGCTGATTGTGGCATGGGAATACAAGGTTTTCTTGTTAGCTACAACGGTACTTTAATTACTATTACGGTTATTTGAAAAGCATAGGCTAGTTATACTACAGTCCAACCGCTATTGTCTGATGACGAATATATAATTATTTATACCAACTAAAAAAATATGTCGGTAGCAATTTATTTACAAACATTTGCCAAAATATTTTTACAGACGCAACAAGTTCTATTTAATTTTACGAAAATTCACTTAACAGCGGTTTCTTGCTTGCAGTCAATTTCAAAATGACGTTTCAAACAATGGGCATTTACCCAGAAATAAGGTGTTACGTGGGCAGTATATAGTGTTAATTTCTTGTACGTATTTCTGTCAGGCAATAAGAGAATAGATTGAAACAAAATGTCTCACAATCAGTTTGAATGTTCAAGAACTTCACTATCCGTTATAAGCAACTGAAAACAGATACTGCAAAAATAATCATTATCAGGAAGTCTAGAATCTCGTGTCGTACTGTCTCCTTAGAAGTCTCTAAATTTATTTATTTGGGTTTTACGGCGCACTAACACATTATAGGTTATATGGCGCCAAACAGGACTACAAATTTTGGTTTCACATCTCATTTACATCGGAATAAAAACATGAGGTATGGAATCAAAATTTGCATAACTGCTGGAATCAAGAGTTACGGCAAAACCAAGTGTTAAGACCCTATTAGTCGCCTCTTACGATCATGCAAGGGTAAGGCAGTGGTTCTAATTCTTTTCATACATAGATCGTCTCAGAACCACATGGGGCTAGAATCTCTAAAAGAGTGTAGTAATTTATCAAAAAAAAAATAAGCAACTAGTAGAAAATTACTTACTGGCATGACAGGAAACGCTGTGACGTAATGTCGGACTGGTGTTAATTCTAGAACAACAACCATACGCTCATTTAGAACGTAATGGTGTAATTGCTGTGAAAACAATTTCCTATCCGGATATTAAGCTTTGGCTCGATATCAAATCAAGTAGGGTATTCGTTTTCTTATAAATTGTAAACGACTTTTAAATCGAACGCAACATATCTTTTAACATTTCTTTTTTTTTTATTTCATTTTTGACAAATCGGCATACAAATCAATATAGTCAAGACATACGTGTTTATGCTTATATGAATAATAATACAACAGATGGCAAAATTGTGTTATCATATTTTGTTTTCTAATATGTGAATACAAAGTTCAAATTCAACAAACTGACTAGAGCGTATTTTACAGATACCTGTCGCGGAGATTGCGAAAAATTCTGTTACAATCTGTGAAACTATATATTATGTTACTGCTTCGGAGGAACTGTTTATTCAACTTCAGTTGTTAAGACGAAACAATGTACATTTGAATTCCTGTATACCGGATTCCATTTTTAGTTCACCTGTCACGTAGTGACAAGGTGAGCTTTTGTGATCGCCCTTCATCCATCGTCCGTCCGTCCACATCTTTTTTGTGAACATGATAGAAACCACATTTTGCAATCGATTTTAATCAAACTTGCACACAACTTGTATTGGCATAATATCTCGGTTTCTGCCGAAAACCGGCCAGATCTCCTCCTGGGTTCTAGAGTTATGGTCCCTGAAATGGCCAAATTTTGCTATTTTGGCTTGTGAACACGATAGAGACCACATTTTGCAACGATTTTAATCAAACTTGCAAACGACTTATATTAGCATGATATCTCGGTTCTGTCGAAAACTGGCTAGATCCCATCATGGATTCCAGAATCATGGCCCCTTAAAGGGCCAAAATTTGCTATTTTAGCTTTTGCAGCCATATAGAAACTTCATTATGGTTTGATCTGATACAAACTTGCAAAATATTTTTAGCAAAAATAGATCTTGGATTCCATGGTGAATCTGTCAAATCCAGTCATACATAGGTTCCGGAGTTACGGCCCCTGATTGACCCCAGAAAATACCAAAATGTGTTAATATTTACCTTGTGAACACAATAGAAGTGGCATTTTACATTCAGTTGTAACCACATTTACAAACAACTTAAATCAAAATAAGTTCTCGGTTACTTTTGAAAACCAGGTAGATTCCATCATGAGTTCTGTTTTGGCCCTTTCAGCCATAAAGAGGCTTCATTTATTGTTTGATTTTGATACAAACTTGTACAAATGCTTGTCTTGAGGATCTCTAGGCAGATTCGAAACTGGGTCATATGGGGTCAAAAACTAGGTCACCAGGTCAAATCAAAGGAAAAGCTTGTTAACACCCTAGAGGCCACATTTATGACTCTATCTTCTTGAAACTTGGTCAAAATGTTTATCTTGATGATTCATATGCAAAGTTTTAAACTGGGTCATATTGGGTCAAAAAATAGGTCAACCGGTCAAATCAAAAGAAAAGCTTGTTAAAACTCTTGATGCTACATTTATGACCCTATCGTCATGAAACATGGTTAGAATGTTTACCTTGATGATTCCTAGGCCAAGTTTAACAGTTGAGCGATATAGGGTCATCATGTCTCTCTTGTTTAATCAAGTGCACCTGATCGTCCTTCGTATTTTTACTGTTTTATAAAATAGATTAATTGATTGAATATACGGCCGTAAGCCCTGAGACATTTTCTAATCTGCGAGCGGTTATAGGGTTACATGACCCTCTTGTTTATTCAAGCGCTGCGACATGATCGTCATTCGTATTTTTACCGATTTATGTGATAAATTAACTGATTAAATATACGGCCATAAACCCTGAGACATTTTGTAATCTGTTAATGTTTGTCAATTAAAGTGGCATTATGCGCATCTTACTGCACATAGTGTGTTTTCGGTGAATGTTTTATAAAAGCAATTTGCGGTTGCTGTGCATTTAAATGTGTTAAATTAACGATGATGCCGCATAAGTATTTGAAGTTGACGCTTTAGAAATGAAGAAATAAGACTACTAAAATAGTAGTTCTTTTCTTCAATCTTCTAAGCAGTGATCTCCCTAACCTATACGCAGAGATTTCTGTAGTGGAAGGGAAGCAACTGCTGCGTGCAGTTTGACTTTTCTTAAAAAGACTGCCCCAGTCAAACTAAGAAAAGTCATATTTGGAAACTTATTATTTCGTACAGGTAACAGGAAGAGTTTCTACTACTACTTTCACATTTTGAAGGTACAGGCTTCAAATTTGGACCAAATGCATAGTTTTATGTTCCGAAAAGAAATTTAACCTTGATTGTGACCTAGTGACCTACTTTCACATTTCTCAAACTACAGCCTTCAAATTTGGACACATGCATAGTTTTGTGTTCTGAATTGAAATTTGACCTTGTTTTTTACTTAGTACCTATTTTCACATTTCTCAAGCTACAGCCTTCAAATTTGAAGCACATGTTCAGTTTTGTGTACCAAAATGAACTTTGGCCTTGAAATGGGTCAAGTGACCTACTTTCACATTTCTCAAGTTACAGCTTTCAAATTTGGACCACATGCATGGAACACATGCACAGTTTTGTGTACCAAAATGAACTTTGACCTTGATTTTGACTTTGAGCTAGTCTTGAAATTTCGAACATTCAAAAATGGCACAATGGTGGGCGTCAAGATCACTCTGTGATCTCTTGTTGTAGAAAATGACATTTTTCACTAAATTTTATGGGAGTAGGCCACTTCCATACTTAACAGTACACATATGTTATATATTTAAAAGATGTTTTACATTATGGTATTTGCATTTGTAATTTACAAATCCAATGTATCATTCAAATTTGACATAAAATGTTAATGTCAGGGTCAATGAAAGAAAGGAGCGCTTGTTTATTTTCAAAAATTTAAGATTTCTGTACATACGAGGAAACTGTGTTTTTCTCTAATCAGAAATTCTGAAATCAACCAAGTTTCTATAGCAGCATTCAGTCAACGTATTAGCATTTAATACGACGAACAACTATACACTCAATTTCAAAGTTTTTGATATGCTGATTTACTTTTTCATTTGGAACGAACTTTCTGTACACCTTTTACATGATGATGTTTAAAATAAAGATATGATGCAATGCCATTTCTAATTAATAAGCCAAATGATAAACATAATTGTTGGTTTTGGATCATTTTCATTCATCAGAGGTTCGTCAAATCGCAACACGAAACTCTGATTTATATCTTTAATTTATGTGGAGAACATGCGCACTCGGAATTACTACCGGGAGTTTTTTTAGCCAATAAAAGTTCGCCTCATTCGGAAATTGAAAATTCAAACAATATCTTAGCAACATACTTGCTCACACTGAATAAAGACGATATTGCATGACTCTGGTTGATAAAGATTTATCCTCTAATTGGAAGTTAAGAAATGTACCCCAAGAAATCAAAATATTCCTCTTAATTCGGCGTCCATATTGAAAAGGACGCGTTCACGCTTTACACGGCCGAGTTTGATTGGTTTGTGAATATTTGTCGCTAAAACGTGGTTGCTTGGCTAGATGTTTTTACCTGTAATGTAATCAAACTAAAAAATCGGAAAAATATTCCAGAGGTTTAACTTGGAAACCATTGTTAGCCTCTGATGCGAGAATGGTTTTGGGTATACCAATTAAGTGATTAAGAGGCACACAATGTATGGTTTTCCAAATGTAATTGTTACTTATTTGATATTACATGCAGCTTGCATATGTGCTTTTATAAGTTATACAGTCTGTTTTAAATTCATAACATTTCTAGGAAAACAAATATAACACAAATGTGTTTAAATTAATTTGAACATGAGGAAGTGGTTGTACTACCCCCAGACTGTTTTGTCACCTTCTTTAAACTAAACAGTATATATATCTATTATATACCTATAAAATTTCTGTCAAAAATACGGCTTGTATTTCACAAGTAAATACGAACAGGCCTTCTGTATTGTATATTGCCACACAGTTCTATAACAAATCAACAAACAAACAAAAAGGTGGAGGCATATAATAAAACATTCGTTCGCTTTCGCACCTCGTGTGATCCGACCTGGCAAAATCCACACGAGCTAAAAACAGCATCCCAGATCAAGCTACTATTATAATAACCATATACATGTATATGTATAAATAAAGATCTTTTTAAAGAATAGATACAGCAAAGCAAATATAATGCAGACTTTGTTTGATCGAATCGGTTTGTGAGTGGTATTGAAATCTGCAACATATTTCACGCCTCCTATTGCTGACCGAAGCGTTTATTTATTTTACAGGTACTTTGAATGGACACAATATTCCCAGATTACCAGCTAATATTTATCAACACAGAGCCTAAGGGCTTCTTGGTGAAATAAAATCTTAAAACACTGTATTTCAGAAATTTCACGGCATCGTTTTAAATTTTTTGATAACTATTTATTACGCGAAAACAGCAGGTTATAGTTCTTAACTGTTTGTAAAAGGTTTTAAATTTCAACATTTATATTTCCAAGGTTTGTTTAATTAAACGCACTTGTAGGTAGGGCTCTATGGGTAGGGTAGTGTGTAGTATTTCTTTCTTAAATAGTGTATAATGGTTTGAACCTCTATATGCAGTTCGTCTGGGCGTACCATGTGGTGCTTTAATAATATTTTATTTTGTTTACGTTTCATTCATTTACAAACATATAAAATTACATACAGACTAAAACAATTGTAAGTGACCGTTCTAAATAGAACTATAAGAGACAATATACATACTCAAATTTAAAACATACCATATAACTTACAAATTCATATTAAGGATTAGAATATGAAATCATGTGTAGTATATTCAATCTCATTTATGAATAAAATATCTCTGGTATGACACTACATAAAAGTTGTTGACATTGACCCAGTGACTACATGAATACATCTACGGATGTTGAGTGAGTACATGAATGCACGAATGTTGAGTAACTGACCGAGTGAGTACATGAATGTACGGATGCTGAGGTAAGTGGCCGAGTGGGTACTTAAATATACAACAACAACAATAGTTTAAGTCTCACTTTTGTACACACATTACATAATAAAACATATTTTAAAATATAAATACATGTACAAAACCATTCTTTAAGAGTTATGAGAGACTAAAATCATAAGACAATGAATT
This sequence comes from Mercenaria mercenaria, assembly GCF_021730395.1. Lineage (NCBI taxonomy): Eukaryota > Metazoa > Mollusca > Bivalvia > Venerida > Veneridae > Mercenaria > Mercenaria mercenaria. The sequence continues at coordinate 95,263,821 of NC_069364.1, forward strand.
ACTAAAAATATAGAATATTAAGATATACACGTACAGTTCTAAAAGAGCTAAAATAGCACCTTAATATACTATGCCGATAAGAACGTTTTAATAGAACGATATACATGTTAATTGCCTTATAATAGTACATATACATATATGTACAGATGTTGAGTAGGTGACTGAATTAATACATGCGTGAGCGGATGTTGAGTGAGTACATGAATGCACGAATGTTGAGTAACTGACCGAGTGAGTACATGAATGTACGGATGCTGAGGTAAGTGGCCGAGTGGGTACTTAAATATACAACAACAACAACAACAATAGTTTAAGTCTCACTTTTGTACACACATTACATAATAAAACATATTTTAAAATATAAATACATGTACAAAACCATTCTTTAAGAGTTATGAGAGACTAAAATCATAAGACAATGAATTACTAAACATATAGAATATTAAGATATACACGTACAGTTCTAAAAGAGCTAAAATAGCACCTTAATATACTATGCCGATAAGAACGTTTTAATAGAACGATATACATGTTAATTGCCTTATAATAGTACATATACATATATGTACAGATGTTGAGTAGGTGACTGAATTAATACATGCGTGAGCGGATGTTGAGTGAGTACATGAATGCACGAATGTTGAGTAACTGACCGAGTGAGTACATGAGTGTACGGATGTTGAGGTAAGTGACCGAGTGGGTACATGAATACCTGTACAAATGTTGAGTAGGTGACCGAGTGAGTACTGCTATTTGCAATAGGGGTAAAATGACCTCGTGAGGAGGGGTGCGGTCATAACTGTTTGTTACAATGAGGCTGTTATTATTGTTATTGTCATTATTAATATTGTTGTGATCGTTATTGTTATTATTATGTACAAAGCCATTGAATATATATCATTGTATAAAAATATTCAGTTTTATTTTTGGTAGTCAGTGTAAATATTATCCTTACTTTCTAACTTGATTATAAGGATAGTTGTAAATCAGTTAAGATTAGAGAAAATCAAAGGTCTATGACGACTGGAAATTACATGGCAAAGACCTAATTAGGCTTTTGCTGATTATGTAGGAAGAATAAAAGGAATCGCTAAATAATTTAGTGTGCTCGTTCTGTTGGTACTTACAGAGGTCATTGACAGAGAAGGGTTTGGCAAATTTTGAGCTGTAGTTGAGAAGTGTTATTGACAACTGATATGTGGAAGAAAAATATAAATCTAAAGGATTGACTTTCGGAATTTAAAATCTTAAATCTATTGATTATATGTGTGTACAACAAATATTGCAGATGAATAAAAACATATTATTCAATTATTTATTATCAATAATTACCGCCTAATTGATTCTTTAAAAATTCTGCAGGCGGTAATGTCTTCTTAATAGTCACCTTTTCAGAATCAAATAATTACACAAAATGACAAATGAAAATACCGCTACATAAAGCTGAATATTGAGATATAGTGCAGAAACTCAGTGATTGTGGTTCGATGAAAACCGACGATTTAGCTTTGAAGTAAAAGTATGTAAACTTACGTATATTACGTTAATGTGCATTACTCACCAAATAGTAAATAAAACAAATATATCTAATGTATTGAACAACTGTCTGTCACACAATTGTAAAACATCATAATGCATCGAATTCGCAAAACAGCTTTTGTGTGGTGGCAGCAATAAAATTTATCGGTTTTAGACACATCATATCTGCACAACAAAAACATTAAGGATGAATCATATGTGTTTGATTTACCCTTTAAAATTGCTTCATATATTTTTGCTAGCTTATTTATAGTAAAAGGTAACTTTTAACAGGCTGATAATAAAATGAAACATCAGTTAGTTAGTATTTATAGTGAAGATGATACAGTTTTGCTTGTATCAAAATGCCAAACTGGAACAGGTTTTGTAATACAGGAATGGAAGGACTAGTAAGTGAGATTCTAATGATCTCTATTTCCTTTGCCTACATTAAGGAACATTATTTTGCCTCCGGATATAACTGTTACACATGCGAAATGTTAAAATATCTTCGGTTAAGATTATCTTGACACAGAAGTTTAGATAATATGAGTGTGACCATTATGGAAACATGCGACAGAAGAGGAATAAAATAGAAAAGGTGGAAAAACACAGGTCGTCCGACACGACATAAACGAAATTGTTACAGGCTCGGTTTGGTTGAGCCTGTTGAGCCTGTTCACGGACGGTAGTGGTAATGCAAGCTACCGTCACGCTCCATAGCCCCGAGTTAAGCAGAACTCTACATTCGAACATGTTACAAGTACCAGAATATAATTTAATGACATCCACAGATTTTGTTTGTTTGTATTGGGTTTTACGCGGTTTTTCAACAGTATTTCAGTCATGTTAACCTAACCAGTGTTCCTGGATTCTGTACCAGTACAAACCTGTTCCCCGCAAGTAACTGCCAACTTCCGCACATGAATCAGAGGTGGGGGACGAATGATTTCAGACACAATGTCGTTCATCAAATCTTCACGGAGTACATACGCCCCAGATGTATCATTTTTTAAATCGAGGTAATAGAGAACATTTTAAGGAATAATTTATCATATTGTAAGAATATATTTATAACAGATACATAGTTGTTTACGGTAAGTTAGAATTTCCTCTGTGAAAGAACGCACATATTGGTGGAAAACACACTGTATTAGAATCGAATAAAGACTGGGTTGAGTCAGTCATTTAGACTCGAAAACAATATTTTTTAAGTACTTAAAACTTTCACTCATGAACTGCATCAATAAACTTTGTGATCACCCCCTCACCCAAGTAAATAATGATACTAGTATGGACTTATCGTAACAAAGTCGAACATTTTGACTCAAGTCTCTTTTTATTTCAAATCACTCTGCGTCCGTGGTCCGTCGTCCGTCCGTCCGTCCTTTCGTCCGTCCGTCAACAATTTCTCGTTATCGCATCTCCTCAGAAACAACTAAGGGGATTTTGACCAAACTTTGTCAGAATGATGTATTGGTACCCTAGTTGTGTCCCCCTGAAAATCAGACAGATACGAATCTATGTAAATTATAAAAATAAACAAAGGGCCATAACTCATTCAAAAATTGTTAACCAACAATTTTTGAATGAGTTATTGCCCTTTGTTTATTTTTAGAATTTACATAGATTCGTATAGGGAAAAACTTTGAAACACTTCTTGTCCAAAACCACAGGGCCTAGAGCTTTGATAGTTTGCTTGTGACATCATCTAGTGGTATTTAGATTATTCAAATTATTCTCTTAGGGTCAAATATGACCTTGCCCTGGGGGTCACATGGTTAAGATAGACTTATATAGGGAAAAAAATGAAAATATTCTTGTCCAAACCACAAAGCCTAGGGCTTTGATATTTTAATGTAGCATCATCTAGTGGTTCTCTACCAAGTTTGTTCAAATATTCCAAGATCAAATATGGCCCCACCGGTCCATGTTCCATATAGACTTATATAGGGAAAACTTTAAATCTCTGTCCATAACCTACAACATTCAATTGTCATGTAATTGAGTGCAAGATGAATCTGACAGAGTTGACCTTGATATGATCTAGTGACCTACTTTCACATTTTTGAAGGTACAGGCTTCAAATTTGGACCACATGCATAGTTTTGTGTTCCGAATGGAATTTGACCTTGATTTTGACGTAGTGACCTACTTTAACATTTCTCAAGCTACAGCCTTCAAATTTGGGCCGCATGCATAGTTTTGTGTTCCGAAATGAACTTTAACCTTGAGATTGACCTAGTGACCTACTTTCACATGTCTGAAGCTACATGCTTCAAATTTGGACCACTTGCATAGTTTTGTGTTCTGAATTGAAATTTGACCTTGATTTTGACCTAGTGACCTACTTTTACATTTCTCAAGCTACAGCCTTCAAATTTGTAGCACATGCATAGTTCTGTGTACAAAAATGATTTTTGACCTTAAAATTGATCTAGTGACCTACTTTCACATTTCTCAAGCTACAGCTTTTAAATTTGGACCACATGCATGGACCACATGCACAGTTTTGTGTACCGAAATGAACTTTGACCTTGACTTTGACCTTGAGCTAGTCTTGAAATTTGGAACATTCAAAAATGGCTCAATGGTGGGCGCCAAGATCACTCTGTGATCTCTTGTTATAACATAATTACAGAAGATGAGCTTCGAAAAAAATCTCTTGAGCATTGTTTCCTAACTGGACATTACTTGTCTAAGAAGATGCATCAATGGCGGTATCCTTGGTAAAGCCTAGTGTTATAATCTACATGCAAACTGACACATATGCTACGACATGAAAGTATTCAATATGTAAATGTTTTACTCTACCCAAAATTCTTTTAAATTATAGCAAAATACCATTAATAATTTCAATAATTACATTTTAACAGGTGTGCATCGAAACGCCAGAAAAGGTGTTTTACTCGTATTGCAAGCAAAACACATCATAATGATTTTACTATTGAGAATTTCAGCCAAATGTATACGTGATCGCAGTGCCTACTGTACCAGTAAGGAAATATTGTAATAGTTAAGGCAGAAACGATATAGCTACCTGAAAGCAACATGTCAAAAAGTAGCACGTAAGCTTGAGGAAACTTTAAAACACTGATATTTTCGCAATCAATTTTAAAAACACTACGAATAGCTATAATACACGATACCTTCAATGCCGATTCATTAAGGAAATTAGAAATATTAGATTTATGAGAATTATATGACCCATTACCTTGAAGTAAACATGCAGCAAGTCATAATTGTAAACGGTGACATGACATTAATCATTTAAATGTTATTTTAAGTGAACATCTTTTTTCTTATCGACAAAATCAATTAACACTAATGAAGAGCTAGCTGTAAAACATTTCCTCTCAGAATATCGCTTATTCCGATTCCATTGGACCAGTTAGGTTGTTTCAAGCCAGTAGAGATATTTGTTTGGGTTTTACTATTTTAAACAGTTATTATACGATATAATATTTTGTTGAAACTTCTTTTAAATGATTAAAGAGAAAACTTGAATTAATAAGCCCTTTCTACATGCTTTTCTATATTTTTTCATGCTTCATACCAGGGACTCCTTTTTAAAGTAGAGAGAAAATTTCTAAAAATTGGCAAATTTTTACATTGTGACTTTTTACAACAGTTTGTCTAGAAACCTGTAACTACAATTTTTTGCAAAGGTGTATTTGAGAAAACAATGTGTTAGAAGAAATTTGGAATTTGAATTTTCCTGGGAGGTGTGGTCATACTCTCACTGTTTGAAAACAAAGCCACGTGAATGGGGCTACAAATGTAGCCTTGTGCTACCTTTAAAGCAGACCACTAAGTCTTTTAATAGAATGTAGAATACTTCATTACATTCGTATTCAATTACAATGTAGCATGCAGGTTTGTAAACCTCTACAATTATTCACGCACCATAACATTAAAAATGAATAACAGACAGTAATACTCTGTGCTGTTATTTATTGTGGTTACGTCGCCGACCAGATAGGTCAATGCGACTTCCGTTTTATGGTGGAGACCAGGTGCCCTCCGTCATTATTTCGAGGTACTGTAAACACACCTCGTAAGCCAGCGTCTTCTCACATGAAGAATCAACCCGAGTGAGTCGAACCCCATCGATGAGGGTCTGTTTGCTGTTTTTGCTAAGAAACACACACTGAATAAGTTTAGCCAAGTACAGCCAATTGTCAGAATAGAATAGCCCAACCTACACATCCTCGCTGGTAAACCTGTGAATGTTGTACCTGTCGAGTCCTTCTTTATACTACCTTCATTACATGTAACTGGCTCAGTTGAACTGATACTGATACTACAATTAATTGTTTGGTTGAGCTCTTCAAAAGATATTGTTGTATTATTGTTGTTATATTACCAGATTTATATAGCGCCCTTTTCATGATTAACACGTTCAAAGGCGTTTTACATATAGCAAACGCAGCCACACAGGACGCGAAATTCATCCTCACACAGAGCGATCTGACCAGAGGGACAGAGTGAGATAAAGCCCCCAGATCAGACAGAGAGAACAGAGAGAGATACAGGCCTGTCTGGCTAACTTAGCCTAGCTCTTTGCAAAAACCCTGGTCTGGTTCTTTAACGTGCCTGGTGTTAAGCACCGATACACGCAAAGCCGTTCCTGGGAAGAACCAGTACCTCTTAGTCAGGTGTGAGACACTCAAGAGCATCTCAGAAATCTCGAGTTCCTGACCGGGATTCGAACCCCGGACCTCTGGATTGGCAGTCAAGCGTGTTACCACTAGACCACCGGCCCACCGGATAATATTTTACAGAACAGTACTTTCTTTGCTACAATGAAAGATACAGTGGTTTGAATCAATAACGTTATTTGTAGTTGTATCGCCATCTTGGAGTTTATATTAGGTTGTTCGATATTTATTGATGTTACGCCTTTTATCATAATTATGCTTAATATTCTCTAACACAGAATCTGGCGCGGAAAGCAACATTTCAGTTAATTCTGCAAATATTGTTATGTTCACAAGGGTACGGACATCTACGTTGCATGTTTAATTTGGTTAAATCATTTTGAAATTTTACAACGGTACAAACTAATCTTAATCCGTCCTAATAACATAAGAGCGTTATAATTTAGGTATATCTATTTTCAATCTAAATATTATGCATGGGTCACTGTCGCTCGGCACCATGCCAAGAGAATACGTGCAAAAGTGAATATGAAGTTGTAAACAGATAATTCAACTCATTAAACTTACATGAACTATTTGTTTCAATGGCGTTTTGAATTTCCTGTTCCCTATATGCATTGCTTCGGACGTGGTTCATGATGTTTTAAGCAATTATACCAGTTCAATAATATGTTTCTGGTTTAAAACGTTGTATTTATAAAGCTTTATTGTGATTACTCGGCGATATATGACCATTTTGTGTCGATTCGCCGTAAAACCCAACTCACTCACTCATTGTGATATTGTTTTAATAAAGGTTTAGTTTACTTTATTAAAGATAGAAACAAAACGTCCTTGTACATTGTTCATTTACTATTAGGAAATTTACCATTGTTCCACCGACAATCGCTAGAAACGGTAGTATTTGAATTTGAAATCGTAACAAGATTGTCGATTTATGTTCATTTAAATTTGTACCTCAGACCGTGAAGTAAAGACAATTGCTTGAAGCGTTCCTATATTAATGCAAAATTGTCCCAAGACGTCGCTGTAATGGTTTGTCATTACAAGTTGTGAACAGCAAATAGCTTATCATCATTCCAATACTCTCGACAAAAGGTTCAGCTTATTATAAAACTGATTCTGTTATAGAGATCTGCTACAAGCTTTAATACTTTAAACCTGATTGCGAATTTTATCTTTAAAACAAATGTTTTGGTAAGGTGTATATTTCAACATTCGTAGTTAACTGGAAAAAAAAAGATCTCTTTATAAAAAGGGAATCTACTCTGACTTATTTTAACATCTTCTCAAGCCTTTCATTTTCAGAGTTTCACTTCACTATGTTAGGCCGCAAACTTCACTCTGCTTGACTGCCAATGTCACCAACATATAAAAAGAACCATCTTCCAAAGAAACCGAATCGCGATTCGATATATTATATCTTGAATTGTAACATGAAACTTCAGTTTGCATCTGGAATGACAAAATGTAAATATTTTGCAGTTTGCAATTCAAGTTAAAAAGCACAATAGAAACTGGCATGTTCAATTCTAAACCTGAACAACCCTTACAATACTGTTTTAACTATTACGACGAAGAACTGCTCAGTATGTTATATACGGAAGCTTATTAGGGCCTACAGTTGGTGAGATGTTTTGTGCTAAGTCGACTTGTCTTTACTCGCCTAGATAAGATGTTTTACACATGTCAATAAAATTTATTGACAAAGATTAAAAATATAGAGGTAATGCAACTTAACATTTCGCGATATGCTCGATGTTTTTCTCTTTTCGACTTCACTTTTCTCGATATGCTCGATGTTTTTCACTTTTCGGATTAACTTTTCTCAATAGGCTCGATGTTTTTCTATTTTCGACAAATATTTAAACTGGAAAAAAATATACATAGTGATTTTCGAGATAAACATTGTGAGACGGATGGACAGACAGACAGATGGAGAGTAAACCTATAGTAATCTCCATATTTCCATGTATTCACATACCAAATTACATTAACCGAGCCACTATAATTTTTTGTCATCAAAGGATCCATATGGGAAAACTATATTTTGACTATTTCTGTTGCCATAGCAACATGAATTTTAACAAAGTGTTGTTCATAACTTCAATATTGCCCTCTATTCACATACAAAATTACATTGATCTAGCTAGTATCAAAGCTTTGATAGTGTTTGATATATTTAGTCGAGCTAAAAAGGACAATCATATATAACTGAATGGGAGGGAGGAGGGGAGAGGAGGGGGTTGGGGCGTGTGGAAGTGCTCTTTTGAAATTTCACATGTTCATACTGAAATAGAGCTGGAAAATAAAAAAATAACTGGGGGAGGGATGTCACCCTGGTGGAGGGGTGCAGGTGTCGGGATGCGGGAACTGTTGTTTTGAAATTTCACATTTTCACATGTTTATATTGAAAATATAGCTGAACAATAGATTTTTAACGAGGGTGGGGGGGGGGAGGTCACCTCAGTGTGGGGAGGGGGTTGTGATGTGGGGGTGGGGTGGAAGAGGGGGAAGTGTTATTATGAAATTTCACATGTGCATATTGAAATATAGTTGAAAAATAAAATCATAAATGAGACAATAATTCTGTGCAGACAAGACCACAATTTAGACAAGTTTTGCCTTTTTACGGGATATAACTCTCGAGTCAATCATGGGATATGCCTGGTTTAAGAAAGGAACTAAGATTTTTTGGTGGTAAAAGTTATGTGCAAGTTTAGTTAAAATCAACTCACAAACAAGAAGGGTTTTTGTAACAAAAACACATGTCTCCCCCAGCCTCCATGATTTGTTACAGTGACTATTTGTGCCAAGTAATTTGAAAATCCTTTAAGGGGTTTAAACAATACAGCCCGGACACGATTTGTGAAGGACAGACGGACGAACTTACAGGATTTGTGGGGTAATCCCTTATATTACCTATTATCTTCCTTTGATCCTTTTAACCCCACAATACTATTTTTTAACCCTACAATGCCAATTTAACCCCAGAATGACCACAACCTTAGAATGTCAAATTCAACAGAAACGCTAACTCCAAATTTACATGTGGGCACGTCGGGACAGACAGACGGACAGACAGACAACTCGGGGAAGACAATATGTCTCCCTAGAATATTTCTGGCGTAGACATAATGAAACCATCACTGTGCAGACAAGACCAATATAGGCAATTTTTGAACCTGACGTGTTTAAATATCACGTGACATACATAATTATATCGCTTAAAGTAAACGTTCTCGAGAAAAAGATGTAACAAGTCGAGTAAATTATGTTGAAATACCAAATACATTTATCTTCTTGTTATGTTTCTTGACGACTTCGCTGAAAGATCTAGTTAGACGTGTAGAAGTTAATCGCATTGACAAATATTTCACGCAATTCGATAAAAAAAAGTATGCGTAATGATTAAAAACATTTACGTATAGCGTATTAATTATCACGCCTTCATCAGATGTTTTTGTTCAAAACGAAAAGACACAAGTTGACTTGACGCAAAACTTTTAGATAAGTGGAGGCCCTGATAAGCTTCCGTAGTTATAGTATTATTACAAATTTTTGTTCTGTTCTTTTCTGCTTTTTATCTATTTCATTAAGTGCGTTGAGTTACACGTATATTATTACAACAGCAGGTGTTAGTTTTTGATTTAATGTGAGTTTAACATTTCATCATTAATATTTAAAGGTTTGTTAAAATAAATTAAATGTACAATGCCATTGAATATGTCATTCTATAGAAATAGGCGTTTATTTAAATTGATCAGTTTCAGTTTTCAGTTTGATACTTTTTCTTCTAACATAAAACGGGAACCTGTTATTCTGTAAGTATCCCGATTATTTTTCTGCGCCAGATTGGAAATATTGCCATTCAGGCCAAAGATAAATTTCGTATTAATTATACACTCCCGTGAAACCGGAATGCTATCTAGCAAACCGACGAACAAATCAAGGTACATAGTGGTGTACCGACTGTAACGGTCAGTGGCAAAAATGGTTTTCAGAATGCTCAACAAACCTCAACCTGAACCACCATCCTAGCTCACGCAATGTTAACAAAAGGCAGGACATGTGTAACACATACTGTGAAGTCATTAATATTCGTGGGGGACAAAGAGAAAAACGTATCATCTAAGCGCAAAGTGGGTGGTCAAAAGCAAGTATAGCACATAAAGCAAAGTAGTCGGTCATAAATCGGATCTGAAAGCATTCATTGTTCCAGTAATATACGTTAAGAATTCAATATTAACATATTCATAAGGATATGTATTTGTTTCAGTGTAAAACTGAACTGTCTTTCACGAGTGAACACCAAATGCAACATGTTCACGAATGGTATATGGTATTTATGAGTGAAAAATATGTTAAACAAATTTTCTTTTTATTTCATGCTTTGACTAAATTTACACATTTTATAGTTCCTTACTAGTGAAAAGTATATTTGACATTTTTCATTGTAAAGATACTAGATATACTTCACTCTAATAATTCACTGCAAAAGCTTTTTTCATAGACTATTATATAATAAAAAAGATTTTTTCACCGATCTTACATCTGTCCATTTTTCTGATATTTTTCTCGAAGTGAAAATATACTTGTAATTAATTTATTTTTTTATTAGCATTTTTTCGGGTCTGAGCAAGCATTATATTACAAACGTTTTAATTTGTCGTTGGTAACCATCCTTTAATGTACTACATATGAACTCTAACTTTGACCATCACTTGTCTTTACTTCTTGTCCAATAACGAGACAAACTGGAGCTTCGCGATGGAATTGCCTATCCTGTATGTTTGCACGAAGCAAATAATTGCTAAAGTTTATTACTTTGTATGTAACCGAGAGGTAAATAACTACAAATGAAAGTATTGTAATATTATTTATTACTGCAACTTCATAATTTCATTTCATAAAGTCAATTCTTACAAATTTCTATGACGCTTCTCAACCTCCGTGTCTATTGCGTGTCTTACAATACAATAATACGATTTCAGAGAAAACGTTGGCGCATTGTTCTTATCTGAATTGTTCAAATTTTCTGATCATTCAATGTGACATTTTTTATTTGCCGAAGTGACTATTTGATGAGAAGTGACATTTTTATATTCAATTTACTATTTATGACTGAAATAAAAAAAAAAACAGAGACTAAAATGGAATTAACGACTTGCCTTCTGAATGTTACAAATGTTTCGGATATAGATACATGTCAAAATATAACAGAAATACATAATCAACATGAGAGTAGTTTGTTGACACAATTAGGACCTAAAAGGAGATGCCTACTGGTAACTGGAATTTTGTTGAGTATATACAGTTTAATATTTATATCAGGAGTAATAGGAAATGTATTTACTTGTATTGTTATCATAAGAACGAGCTACATGAGAACATCAACCAATTATTATCTGTTTAGTCTGGCCATATCGGATGTTATTCTACTTGTAATTGGTACGTATTTAGATCATACATTTTACCGTTTTAGAAGATGTTACTGTTGTTAGTTTTGTTCAGAAGGTACTGATAAAGTGTGTGTTATTGCTTACTGTTAAAGGTATCCATATGACGTTTGGTGTACGTGTTTGTACCTTGATCTCCTATACATATTAAGATTTAAAGATACTTTAAGTAGAATGACTCGTCTGCAAACCTAACCTATTTACATTTTGGATTAATGGTCGAGGTGCTAGGTGAGGGAAGAACCGCGAAGTTGATGCTCGAAATGTTGAAGCGGGTGTTAGATACGCCCTTGCATTGAAAACTTATAATGGGTATAATGTCATTGTATATGTAGCAAACGTTCTATTCACGACATTTGACACACCTCAACCTGAAACGAGGTAATAAAAGATGTTCGAAGTGCCTCGCCTTTTATTGTACCCCCCGACAACAAAGTTGGAAGGGGGGGAGGGGGCGTATACTGATTTCAGTCTGTCTGTCTGTCCGTCCGTCCGTCTGTCTGTCTGTCTGTCTGTGCCCGTGAAATGATGGTTAAGTGACTGCATAACGGTACTTTCTCTTTGATGTCATTCATTCCGTTCTGTTTATGTGACTATTTTTCTTTTTATGTGACTGTTAGAACAATAGAGAGAACAATGGTGGAGTCACATAAAGACCGTTTCATTAGAACGTCCGTCTGTCTGTCCGTAGACACAATCTTGAGCGCACCATCTCTCCTTATCCCCGTGACACAGTTTAATGAAACATTACACAAGTGATCAGTAACAACAGTAGTTGTGCATAGGGCATGTTAGGTTCTTTCAGAAAAAAAATTGCAGAATTACAGGACTTTGTTGTTTGTTTCTATACTATATACATATACACAATCTTGTGCACACCATCTTTCCTCATCCCCTTGACACAATTTAATGAAACTTCACACAAGTGATCAGTAACAACAGCTACTGTAGTTGTGCATGGGGCATGTTAGGTTCTTTAAGAAAAAAAAAATGCAGAATTACGGGACTTTGTTTTTTGTTACTATACTATATACATAGACACAATCTTGTGCGCACCATCTCTCCTCATCCCCTTGACACAATTTAATGAAACTTCACACAAGTGATCAGTAACAAAAGTAGTTGCGCATGGGGCATGTTAGGTTCTTTCAACAAAATAAAATTGCAGAGTTATGGGACTTTATTTCTTGTTAACATACTATGTACATACAGTCTGCATATGCAATCTTGTGCGCACCTAATCTTCCGAACCCTTGCACACAATTAAATGAAACTTCACACAAGTGATCAATACCAACCCTAGTTGTGCATGGTGCATGTTACATTCTTTTAGATAAATATTCTGCATAGTTATGGGACTTTGTTTTTTGTTACTGTAATACAGTCTATATACATACAGTCAAACAAAATTATGCAATCTTGTGTGCGTCAAATTGCAATGTACTGTGTCAGTGCATTTGGGGGGGATACATTCATCATCTTTAGTGATAGCTCTAGTTATTCTATGGAACAATAAATTCTATTTAAAACATATAAATTTTTCATTTTTCAAATAGTAACAATGTTTGTAACCACACTTGTGTATGTTATGGTGTGTAATTATAGGTTAAATTAGGAAAAGATACAACAGACATCGTTCATAACGGTAAAAGTCACATGTTTACATATTCGGTTGATTTGATGTTTGTTTATATCATATCAAATGTATTTACATATATTCTTAGCTGCTAGCCTTTTCTTAGTGCGTCTTGATACTTAGTGGACAACATGCCTTAATTGAAACATTTTACGTTTTCTCTGAGGTAGAAATGGCCCACTAAAAGCAATGTGTTTACGTAAGAGAATGTTGGGGTTATTGACTCGTCACGTAGTTGAAAAAAAGGCCAAGACATAATCAGATCACACGCTGATTGTGTTAGATTAATGCACTGTGCCAGTACATTTTGTCAATTGCAAATAATGCTGAAATGACGAGATTGCTGTTTCCAGCTGGTCATTACAAATGCACTTAGCAGTTTAATCCCTTAGTCTTGTTGATTTCATGTAGGTTAGAAATGTCTTTATCGCACAGACTTCATGCGAAAATTAGGTATTTCATCATGCCATCGGCTTATCGGTATATCGTAATGTACGTTTACAATTTTCATGATTGATATAATGCTTTTGCACTGATCTGAAAGAGTGTATGTGTAGTTTTTAAGTTTCGAGAAGACTTCGAAATTATCCGTCCCTGCCTAATATGAGAAGCAAATGGAATCAAGGAAATATATTGAAAAACGTAAAAGAGGTATACAAACTATTATTTTTGAAAAACAAAGGGTTGCTATACTGTAGTATTCCGTTATTATATTATTTAGGCATTATAATGACAAAACCAAGATGTGTCTGCCACACATTTTATTACCCATATTCCCATCAGGTCTACACAACGTACCAGGTTTCAGTAATTTCTGACGGGCTATATGATGAAGACTTTTTCACTAAGGCAGCATTTCATAGTCGGCACAGCACTTACATCTTGTGTCAAAAACTGTTGATGGAATATTTTGCCACCGTGTCAAAGCAAAAATGTGAACATTTTATCTACCTTTTGTCGTAGTTTTGAAAAATGATACGATCACCCCTGAACAAAACTGACATGGACGTTTTATTTTTAATTATGGTATATTTATACTTAATACACACTACTTATTGATTATATTTTACAATGTTACCTGCATTAGTCGTATAGTGCATGCGTGCCTCTTTGCTGTCGCATTTCATCAATCGAATTTCCGACTTGTGTTCATTTAGAACATTCAATAAAATAGTCTGCCTAAGACAACTGTTCAAGTTAATAAACAGTCTTAACAAGACATCGTGGTAATAACTTTTCATCTCGAGTTAGTTTAGTTTCTGAACTTTTGGTGTTATCAACAAACGCCAACGTTAATATTAAAGGCAAGTAAATCAAGTGTCTACCTCACTACATCATGCTTAGAGTACAATCCCAATTGAAAAAAAATTAGGCATAAAAAATACAGGTTTATTTCAATTTTACACTTATTTTCTTTATATTATAACGAAATGTTTTTATTACAAAGGTTTATAACGGATTTCGCATACATATTCCAGACGGTGTTGATAAACGTACTGTTTGAAGTTATAACCAGGTAAAAGATGTTAAACAGATGTTAAGTAATCCATATAGATCCAAACTTTTAGAGCCTCTAATGGTAGCCGGAAGAGTATTCCATAACTTCGGTGCAGCTGATGAAAATCTACGATCACCGTACCTCGCAGTTTTGCTTTTTGGAACAACTAGTTGTTTACAGTTGTTCTTGGGCTGGCTGATAGAGTTCTAGCAAGTCTTTAACATAGATCGGTGATTGGTCATGCAATGCTTTGTATTTATGAACTAGAAATGGAAGTAACAGCTTTCTGAAATCAAATATGAAAAAACCTACTGAGGAATTTGCTCTCGTAATGATTTTATATCACTTTTGTCAAAAACATTTAGTCCCCAAGCACGAAAGGGACAAGATACTTATCGTTTTGGTATAACACATTCAAGATGCAGATATAGAAAAGCATCATACATTGTAACCTTAACATTAGCATACAAGAAAAATAACTCAAAGACACGTGGAAGTCAACAGTCATCTAATAAATATAATAAACCATGCTACAATTGTTATAAAGTAGTGTGCATGTACTGGCGGATATCACCTTCCATACTTTCACACAGATACATGAGCCTAGTTGACAAGTTGTGGAAGAGTACAACATAATGAACGATTGTGTAGTACTTTTCCTTACTGGAACTGAAATAATAAACGGAATGTTTCTTAGATAACATTACCAAAATTGTTCTAGCCATCTCCATCATGACCTTGCTTTTCTTCTGTATATGTACAAAGTGGCTATTTGTTTTTTAACAGCCTGTTCGAGTTCATTATAATTCTTTAACCACAATTGTTATTGGAAGACACCCCCCCCCCCCCCACCACCCCACCCCCACCTCCCCGCCAAGTTCATTAATGTTAAGTTGATAACTTAAATGTCATTTTGCCACGACTTTGACTTTGCAAAACAATGACCTCCGAAACATTCTTTATGAAAACATTTAAGTAAGTCTGTTTGTACGTAGACGATCCTAACCCACTTGCTAATATTATTTTGATCGTACTCCATTTTTTCTAGATCGCACGACTTTACCTTGAGCGCTCGACATATTCTCTCTATTGCACGCCATCTTTCTCGACCGCACGGCATGTTAACTTGAGCGCTCGATATATCTCGAGAGCACATCGTATCATTACGAATGCAATGCATCTTTTCTCGAGCGGACGAAATAATTTGATAATTATAAGAAATAAGTCGGTGTCCTAAATATATCTCAGTAGTTAGGCGATGGTTTTGCTAATTTAATTTGTTTGCCCGAAACAAGCCTGACTGGATTTCATTATGTTGTCCCTAATGGATTGGCATTCGAACGTTGTTACAATAAATGCAAATTAGACGAGTAAAAACTAAATTGATTAAATGAATGTGTCTTTGATCATTATATAGTCGTTTTGAGAAATGCCCTTGAGTTTATTTCTTTTCTTTCTGTAGCAACAGCTTTTTGTATATTTTATACAATGTCAGACAGACGCTGAGGAAATGTATAAGCGTAACTTTTGATAATTTACAGCATTTACATATCGCGAGCACAGCGCAAAACAAGCCCAACTTAAAAATTTTCGAGAGCTAAAACAGTTTCATTTTTAAAAGATTTTGGAATACCAAAATGATTCTTTACTGACTTATATGCTGTAAATCCTATAAAAATTAAGTCTAATTTAAAAGATATTTGAGTAATATTTTGATAGGATATCGGTTTCCTGGAAGAACATAGAAGTCAAACATTTTTACATAGTTGTGATCGTACTTCCCACAGTCATGTTCTGGCGGATAAGACTATGTTTATACCATTATTGCTCTTGTTCATTTATGTTTTGCGTGCATGCCTCAGGTCATTGGTGTGTTTTGAAAAGAAGCAACTCCAAATTAACGCATCGAAGCTAATAGAAAAGCAGCGACGTATTATTATTGAGAACCACAATGAATATCTTTATAACTCGTTACATCTTTGGTACATGTATGTGCAAAAGGATTGCATTATAATGCGACACAGAATTGAGAATATTCTTATATTTGATAAGAAATCAGTGAACAAAACACATTTACACTCCTTGAAAACATTCAGCACAACAAACACAGCTATAGACAGACGGAGTTTTAGATAGGTCATTAGCCTTTATGATCATAGAGATGTCAATATTTCAGACCTAATGGGGGTCCGTCGTAAAACAAAAACGTTATTTATTTTCTTTTAGGAAATCACCCCTGTCGTACTATCGTGATCAACAGTGATTTATGTATCTTTAAACGTTGGTTAAAAAGCTGTATTGTGTTGCATAACTTGATCAATTTGAACATACAATTCAAACTGAAGATTACATGACTTTTTAGTTGATATATCAGCTAAATAACTATAATAGAATAGTGTTAGACGTTGCTTTTTATTATCTCAGACGTATCATTTAAAGTTATAGTGCCTAACCACGTTTATTTGCTAAATAAGAAATAAAAATGAATCCTTGCGCTATCTGACACCTCGGTACAAAACATGATTAACGCTATTGACGTACAATTTATTCCTGTGCTGTGGTAACGCACGTAAAGATCATGATAATATTGATTTTTTTAGCTTTCACAAATAGCTCTTGTCACCATCTTTCGTGTATAGATTTTTGACATGTGATTATTGATTAAAATCTGCATCATTCCACACGAAAACAAAAATAGTGGGAATCTGGGTTCTTTCTGTTATTCTAAATCTCTGTTGTTTTCTTATCCATTATACAGCCTACGGCATGCTTTTTCCATTTGTTGCTATTAACAACAGATTTTCTCACATAGTCATATTAATGTGTACCAGTGTAATTTTCCGCCGTTTTGCCGTGTATCTGAGACAAGTTGTCTGGAAACAAAACAGAATCTAGGATAAAACTGCCATACAGTAGATATGCATCGTTACTCATCATTTATTCTTACTTTCATTTACATATTTATACTGTTGTCAACATGCAATGTAATTTGACCATAATGTCAGTATCATGTTTTAGATAGCTTACTAAGTAGATAATATTAATGATACACAAATAATAAGCAATCCAAATCCTTGGATTTTGCTTGTCCTTTGGAACCTGGAGTGTATCTTACAAACAAAAATAGACTTCGTATGGGCTATGATTTAACGTTACCAAATAATTACAACCAGAGATCCAATGGATTTTAAGCAAATTTATTGTTCGCACAACTTTAAGATTGATAGTTTATGATTTACAACTAGACAAAGTAGAGTAAGTCTCCAAAGTGTTTTTATTGAGAGTTTATTAATCTTACGCTTGTTGTCGCCATGAGAGGAAAATGTTGATATTAGCTGTATAACTATTAGCGGTATATCGTATCTGCAATATCCCGACGTAATTAAAGTGTCAATATAGATGAAAAACTGTAATTTAATATCATCAAGGAAATTTCACTTTTTAAACTGTAATGGAGACAAATATAAAATACTGGAGGTTTAAGCAGGAAAGCAAGGTAGGCTTCTAGTATGCAAGAATACACAATATTCTTTACTGCAGTTACTAGATTATCTGACGAGTTTCGCACGCAATTGTTTCATTAGTTACTTTTGAAAAGGAAAGCGGGGATTCAAAGGTTAGAAATAATGTGAAGAATTAATTAGTTTATAAGATGAAAACATAATTCAGATAAACAAATTCTTCTATTTGAAATGAATATTCCTAATGCTTTACTGGCAAAAACTAAGAACATAACATTCTATTTTCCTTAAAGAAAATAGAACTGACATGCAATTTGTCCTTTCTGACATTTGTTTTCACAACTGTCAAATCATATATCAGCTGAGATAAGATCTATTGATTGGAAAAGTATTAAAGTATCCTCTCTTTCTAATAAACAATATACAACGTTTCATTAAGCTGCCGTCACCGTTCTTTTATTCATATTAATAACGAGATAAAACAGGAAATCCGCGATCTGTTTTTCAAGTTGAATTTGTTTTCCCGAAGCAAGCATGACTCGAAGTCATGATGTTGACTATTACCAAATGACATTGAGCATTGATTACATTATATATACACATAAAAAGCAGATAAGATGAAACTTTACTTTATTATTCAAATTAAAAGATGATTTATATAAAAACACATTTGCATTTTTATCTAATGTGTGTCCCATGATATAATGTCATATTGACTACAGATCTTACGCAGTACATCAGATATGCATTTACGTATATTTATCATGTTGTACAATATCAACTATTGGCATTGAACGCTGTTTACATTACATTGTACATGAAAAGTATGAAAGACGATATGAAACTGAAGTTTATTATTTAAATTCAAAGACGAGTTATGAGAAATATATGCGATTTTGTCTAATGTGTGTCCCATGAAATAATGTCATATCTTTTACAGATCACATCAATATACTACATCTGATGTACATTTATATATATTTACCATGTTTTCCTTTGTTTATTGGCACTATGCATTGTTTACATTACATAATAGATGAAAATTAGATAAGATTAAATTTAACTTGTGTTGGGAGTCCAGTGAAGTTTCCACTTTGTCTATGTTACAATTCATATCGATGAATTATGAGAAATATCTGTGATTTTGTCTAATTTGTGTCCCATGATACAAGTCATATAGATTACAGATCACATCAATGTAGAACATCCAGTGTAAATTTACATATTTACGGAGGAAAGCAAATACGTTTTTAAGCTCTACATATGATGAAGATACGGATACAATATTTTATGTATCGTCATAATGAACAGTTTATGCAGACAAATATATTTCTGAAGGAAGATCTCTTTCAGTTATAGGAATGTTGTTTCGCAAACGCAGTATATTAATTATGAGAGGTATGAAAAGAACTGTGCTTATTTGTATCTTTACAATTAAGACATACTTCATGAGATAGGAACAGTAAATGTCAAGAAGTCGCCGTTTAAGAAAAAATGAAGAAGAAAAACGCAGTTCCGGTTTGATTGAGCCTGCTCGTGGACGGTAGTGGATATTCATGCTACCTTCAGAACCTCGACAAATTATTACATCTTGAGCTTGTTGGGTATTATCACACCAAAATATACAGGTCATATGGCTACTTTCTAGCTATTGATGGGGGAGAAAGAACCCAGGTGCCCCTCAAGGCATTACTTCATCACGGTCGGATATGTGAGTAGAACCATCAACCTTCCATAAGCCATCTCGATGGCTTTCTGACATGAAAATGTGTACGTTCCAAGCAAGGCTCGAATTCACATCAGTGAGGGGCAAGTAATCTAAAGCCAGTGACCTTTTCCACTCTTCGACGGAGGCCCGATCTTTAACTTGGCCTTATCAGATGTTACTATAGAAAGTGAAGTTAAGTATTTACTAGAAATACAAATCAGTTTCAAAAACAAAGCCTTTCTCGCATTTGTACGTCTGACCTTTGTTACAAATAGGTTCAGAATCACCGCGATAAAATCACGTTTTAAGATTACACGTGGAACTGGTGTTGATTTCATGCCAGGGTTACTGACCTTCAGGGTAATCAAATAAAATAAACCCACATGATATTTAGATGAAGACAATAGAAAATACGTCGTATTGATTTTGACTGCTCTGCTGAGAATCAGCAAATAAATCACACGAACATTTAATTTTACTTTGTTTTATTTCCAATCTACTCAAAAAGGTTAAGCTTATTAAGTGCATTTTATTGGTTCCTTGGAAAAAGACAAGCAGATACGTTTCAATTGACCTTTGTTATGATCTACGTTCATGACAAGTTGATGACTTTTTATTAACGTCATCAGTTCTCTTCATTGAAACATTACTCAAGTTCTTTCATGTGGCATGTCTGAAGTCAGTATTAATAAACAATTTTTATGCATCAAAACTGTATTTCTACAAGTGACAGAAAATATTCAAATTGCAATCCATTACGCAAAATAAACTTAAAAGCTGTTTTATGCTGTTTAGAAAATGGCATGTTAGTGTCCATTTAATGTAAAGCAAATTACAGCTCACTTGTTAGAAAAGAAACTACGATTTGCAGTGGTATCTTTATTGTGTGGTTATTTTCGGCCACAAAATATTATATCTGAGGTGTTCAATTTCAATTTGAACAAAACACAAACAGATGCATGTATGTGCAATTAAAACATTTAGTTTTATTAATGATTCAATGTTATATCTTGACAGTAATAAATCATTCTGCAATATTTCGATCAAGTTTAAATGAAAGCTGGTACAGTTTCTTTCAACTGTTCCACTGTATAATAACTACTCTGGTAGTCGTGTGTTTGGATCTGTCCAATGGCCTCTTCCGAGCAAAATAGACAAAAACATCTGGTTTCTACTTTTTATACGCGCGTCTCTGAAAGAGCGGGATGTATTATGTGAACACCCGTGGCGGGCGGACGGGCGGCGGGTGAGCAGACTCTCGGCATCCAAAGCATGTCTGCTCTCTCAGTCGAACAGTTTTCATCCGATCTTCACCAGACTTGCTGACAATGTTAATGGGCATAATACCTCGGCCAAGTTCGATGACCACCCAAAACGCCCCAGGCACTCCTGGATTATGGCCCTTGAATTATGCCAAATTCGATGACGGGCGTATTTTGTGACAGTCTGCCACTCTTGTTAACATAACAATTTTTACCGTATTGTCTCGTTATTTTTAGTTCCAAATCAGTAAAAATTAACAAGAAGGACAAATCATTTTTGCATAAGAAGTCATTGGTCTATCAAATGAAATTTTACTATTTAATTTGCGAAAAAAAACCCATCCTGAAATCAACCACATATATCATGTATGTAACGGTTTGGATAAGAGTAAACGAAAAATCTATCCCCTTTACAAATGCTGTTTAAAGGGATGTTTCTTTTGGCAAGTGCTAACGCAAATATTAAGTGTGAGGTGTGCGTTAATGTGTATAAAATTAAGTCTGGCCCCATGGAGCTTTTGCACCAAAACGTTTTCTATTTTAACAAACTTCTTCCGGTCATCTTGTATCCATATCAAACGATCTTGAAATAATTGTCTTCCAGACTGGCAGCAGAAACATCGGTATTATTAAATGCACTAGTAAAATTAACAATTTCATCAATATATCAATTCTTATTGATCTACAAAAGAGTATTTCTTTGAAAGTATACATCTCCATTTTATAAGCATATACATTTATAAAAATCTAAATATAAGTGATTGGTGGGCATGCTTCGTTTGTCGGAAGATATAATTGAACATGTATCACTAATCGATTATGTTTTCAATTCAAACTATGAAAACATAAGTCAGAAACAAACATTAAGCAGTAAGAAAGGTCAGTCCAAACCACAAATATCCAAAGAGACTAAGTTAGCCAAACCGGTGTACACTTGTTATCAAAACAGTTGCATTTATGTTTCTACTGCATTCACAGTTTTGTGTCCTTTTGAATATTTTCTACTACATATCACAGTTGATGCATACATACAGAATTTATTATCAAGTCCAACCAAAAGGTTTAGATTTAACTAACAATAAAAACAAAATTTTAAAACACCTGACACGTATTTAAATAATTTCTACGAGTAAGATAAAAGGATTTTAAGAGATGGCAGCATAAATTTAACAGATATATCGAAACAGAGAACTTGTCATTATTAACTTTATCAAAACAGTTGCATTTATGTTTCTACTGCATTCACAGTTTTGTGTCCTTTTGAATATATTCTACTACATATCACAATTGATGCATACATACAGAATTTATTATCAAGTCCAACCAAAAGGTTTAGATTTAACTAACAATAAAAACAAAATTTTAAAACACCTGACACGTATTTAAATAATTTCTACGAGTAAGATAAAAGGATTTTAAGAGATGGCAGCATAAATTTAACAGATATATCGAAACAGAGAACTTGTCATTATTAACTTTAAAAACTTTAGGTACAAGAAATGCACACATTTCCAAACAGAACTAATGCTTGAAATACAGTGTTGAAATCGGAACTGACGTTATTTTCCAGACCGTCGCCTCTATGCATGTCACATATAGGAACATAAAGATTAGCAATATCAGTTTTGTCAGACAAATATTTCAGCAAGTGCCAGACCTTTTAAAGACCATTGCCTGTAAAAAAAAGCAATACATTAAAAGTATCATTTAATGTCCTATAGGAAATAATTCTGTCTCGTTGTGGTGACACACGCTGATATAGATATATACGTCCTTTAGCAACATATAAAATATGTTCTCCGATGTTGTAGTGCATGTACTTCTAATGTTAAGAATAAAACAAGTGAGAAACCTCGGATTCTGACAGTAAAACTTTACATTATCTCCTATGGCAAATAAAACACATGAATTAAATATGAGCGAGTTTTATTTTCATATAAAGACAGCACCAGCCTTTGACATATCGCTACATTTGGCATGATATCAAACAGATTTTCAAATCAATTTAATCAGTCATAAGCTGTTTCTATTTCACATCATTGGTTGAAAATATTTTGTTTTAGCTCGATTATTTTACAAAGTTAAATATGAGGTTCGTTTTTTATTCTTCAGTGTCATTTTCGGACCTGCCTGTTCTTTCTTCTGAATTCATTTTATCTTCGCCTTTTTACCATCGTTTCCAGCTTCTCCTTTACCACTTTGCATTCTATTTTTAAGACTTACCGCAGAATCAACTGTTCTGTTTAGTTGTGAACATCACTGAATTATAATTATCTTGTATTTTTTCAGATGATCATCTTTAGCCCACCATCATCAGATGGTGGGCTATTCAAATCACTCTGCGTCCGTGGTCCGTCGTCCTTCCGTCCGTCCTTCCGGCTTAAGATCACATTTGATAAGGAGTTCACTTATGACTGGTAAATGACACATAATTATTGATTTGAGGTCAAATGTCCATTGCACAGTGACCAGATATTTTTTGTTCTTTGTGCAGGGCGGGTGGGGTCGTGTTCTACGAGGTCTTGTTTACTAGCAGTTATAGACATCGCATGCTATGGTACATTTGGATGTTTACGGTCGCCGTAGACAGAGAGTGATCTGTTTTACTCACCTTCAGTAAGATAAGATGTGTCCTACAAAGAGTGTCCATTAGTGAAAGTTAATTAACCTTTAGTTATTCCGCCGCGCGAGAACAATGTTCAGATTATCTGCATAACTATTAGCGGGTTAATGTGTCTGCAATAGCCCGACGTAATAAGAGTGTCAAAATAGATGAACACGCGTAATTTAATGTCCTCTAGGAAATACCTCACGTCACACTCTCATCATAAACGTTGATAGATAAAATTGTTCTTTCTGCGATGTTTGAGTAGCAACCATTGTTATATTGTTCATTTGAATGAAAATATTTCGCAACTTGTATACATGCGATGAATAAAAGAGATGAAATTGTAGAGCACTATTCAAATACATGTACCACTTCAACGTTTCCTTTAATATTTAATACGTATATATGCAACTGTGCTGTAATGCTTTTACTGTGTTTTACTGCGTTATTTGGAATGCGAGCCAGATTTTTTAATTACCAGACAAGATCCGCTTTTGACAATATTTGGGATGAAGTTAGGAAAAAACGAATGTACAGTAATTTATAAAAAAGAAATCAGTGTGTCATAATATTCTGTTTAGGAAAGACGAAAATTATTAGGTTATTTAACATTGCTCTGTACAATACGGAGATATATTTTGACGAGTAGCTGGGTACGAGTCCAACTATATCTCGCATTGTACAGTTCAATGTTAAATAACCTTTTTATTCTATATCTATGTTATCTTAATTTAAATTAAAAATGATTCACTGAATATTGTATTTCTGCCTTCCTCATTTCACGACGCATAATTGAACTCTGTACACATATGTAGAGCGCCTACTTAACCCGTTTTACATTCGGAACATTTCTACACGTTTCGGGCTTTATCGTATGTTTAACATTGGACTGTTGAACCGTCCAAATACAGAAAAAACAGGTTTTTTTGTACGCACGTGCGTCCAATACCGTAATATATTGTACGGTCACGTGTTGTAAATAAACGTTCACGATTCGATAGATAGAATAGATATAGAATAATAAGGGTTATTTTGTCATACGTGTCTTCAATGTAAAATTCATATAAAATTGTTTCTAAAAGGCTTTCAAGGAAGATAGTTACATTAAGTATGTGCGTTATTCTTTCTATTTGAATGGCGAAAAGCGTTTTTGCGAACAGTTTAACAGTAGAACACAGTTTTATTGCTTTCGTGGCTAGAGGGCGTGGACGGTAGCATGCATATCCACTACCGTCCATGAACAGGCTCAATCAAACCGAGCCTGCAACATTTTCATTTTTGTCGTGTTGAGCGACCTGTGGAGTTTCCACTTTTTCTATTTTAGGTAACCTTTCAATGCTGTTGAGAGTTTCAAAATCGTAAGCCAAATTTGTGTTGTGTATCAATGGTTTTTCTGCGCCGGGTTTTCAGTTCCCTAAATTAAAAAAAAGAAAAGAAAAAGGCTTTAACTTTCGACTGCCTTTTAGTTTTGACTTTCACTCACATAATTTGAAAGTTGGCGTTTTAGAAGGGTTTAGTATCTTGCAGTAACTTAAGCTTTGCTGGCATATTTTGATATTTGTAGATACCAAGTATTGCCGTAAGCTTTGTAGATGGTATCAATTTAAAGATAGACGATTCACGGGGTCAAGAGCCGCTTACCTTGCCCATCCGAACGTCTGTGATATACCGAAATAAATCTATCTATCTAACGAACCCCTGTTTGTTTAATCTACGCGTGCATTGAGACTGTATGTATTCATACTTGAAAAGAAAAGAATATCACCTTTATATGTAAATCGCAAGATTAATGAATAAGTATATGATGTATACATTGTGTAAATAAAACAGAAAGACTTTTTATAAAATACAGATACTGATTTTGAACATTAATTTGATACAGACCATTTGTATTAGTGTTTCTTACCTTCCCCTTATTAGTTTGTTTATTTAGTAAAAAAAGACACAATTATTTGATTCAATATTAGAGTAAATTTATTATTCGTTTTTAAAATAATTGTCAAATAGTTGTTGCAGTCAGATTATCTCTTAACTTTAAGTAGCAGTTGCGATTTTCACTTTTAGTCTTTAATTCCCGTACTAGACAACCAAGATTTCACAGTGTACACTAAAGTTGCCACGTCACTGGAGAATTGTTTTATAATAACTAATGAACTTTTTATCGCAATCACTTATGCATTAACTAAAACGATATTTTTATGAAAAATTCTGCCTGATTTTCAACTACCGTCCGTGAACAGGCTCAATCAAACCGAGCCTGCAACATCCGTTTATGTCGTGTTGAGCGATCTGTTGTTTTCCAATTTTTTATTTTTGTAATAACCACAAATTAAGTCTGAAAATCCATTTTGTCTAGACATTATTATAGCTTTATAATAGTTTTGAGGAAAGTAACATTACTATAAGGTCTTTACTGCTATCTGGTGCAATTCTTTCATTTTGAAAACAGTAAAGCTGATGTTTAAAAAGTTCGTTCGCTTGAGACTGCTAAAAGTTTCAAACATATAATTTTTAAAGTGGCGATATCTCAGAAAAGAATTGAAGGAACAAAACATATTGAATGAAGAAAAACTAAATTTTTGTTTCTCACAGTCAATGTATCACATTATTATACAATTCATGTAAATGACTTAATTTCCACAGACTGTAAGTCTATAAGTTTTGTCTAAGTATGTTGCCGTTTATGATCTGTTGTATTGTTATTTTTAATGGACAACAATAACCGGAAAGAAAGGACTTGAATTTCAGAGGTCTAAGCCCTCGATTTGCCGCCTATTTGCAACTGTCCTGCGAGACATGCATTTACTGTACATTGCCAATGCACAATTCGCGGCGTCAGGTGTCGTCGTTGCAACAACCATCATTAGCGGACGATTTGATCTGTTAAGCACTTTAAGACTAAACAAAAAAACATAAAGAAATCTGAAACCAAAGACCACGAAAGTCCAGTTCAGTTCTTTTTCCAGGTAGTCTCATATCCAATCTGAACCACATTTGATTAAAACAATTATTCTGACCATGCTTTGTTTAAATCAAGTAGAATAACAATCAAGTTATCCAAATATTTAATCTTGTGGCCTAGTTTATTACTTTAGTTGACAAATATTCCTCGATGTAAGTACAGAGAGCTAAAATCCTGAACAAACGCTTTACATGAGTCATTTTCCGTTTCCGTTATAAAAACTTTTTGTGGTAATTGCAAATACGGTAGGCATACGCTATACATTTGTGACATGGTCTCACATACCTAATAAGAGCGCGTTTATAAAAATAATTGCGTAAATATGTCTTTTAGCAGTTATTCTCAAAAATAAGATGGCGTCGTTTTGAAAAAAAACATAAATAAAAAAAGAAGTCCGGCAAAACAGCAAAATTTATTCTAACCCTATGTTTTACCCTTTATTTAGCATGAAGGTAGGATAAAAGTTGTTGATAAATTATGGCATGATAAATAGAATAGCAGGTAACTGTCTTTTGAGAAAGGGATTTCTTAGACTCGGCTAGATATAGTCCGGAAGGAGCTCGGCTAGCCTTGCTCCTTCCAGGACCATATCTAGCCTCGTCTAGGAAACCCTTTCTTAAAAGACAGTAACCTGTTGTTCTCTATTTCGCGTAAATTGTTCTTTGGTATAAATGCAATGAACGAAACAATTAAATGAATAGACTATATGATCGTACTTTTTGTAAATTAGATATACAAGAACATGTCGTATATGATTATTTCACAATTCTTTAATGTCAGAGGTAACACTGGTTCTGTGTTTGACTTTAATGTCACGTGTGGAGGAAAACGTTAATATTAGCACATGCATTATACAAAAAATGACCATATTTCAATTTCAAGCTTGTAACAGAAATGGTATGCATAACACCTGCGTGTACGAGTTATAATTTAAAGACATGATTTTATGTAGGTACGCAGGTGTTCTGAAAATATACCTTAAACATTTATAGAAATATTGATAGCTTTTTTCGTACGTTGTCAGCAATTTCGACGTACATGTATCATATTGAATTCGGTGCAGTAAATCATTTTACTATATCGCGAACGAATGCAGAAACTTCGATTTTGTATTTTTCTGCGTACATATGCAAAGCCTTATGAGAAACTAAGAGTCTCTACGTACGTACACAGAAAAGTCATGTCATATTATTTAGTGAATTCTTGCAATGAAATGCTATAAACAAATAAAACTCTGAAGTACAAGTTTGCGTAAACTATGCGCCAAATTTAATATCTAATGTCTGTGTTCAACAGAATTCTGATGTTTTAAGCAGAAACCCAAAGATATGAAACTCTGCATTTTAACACTTTACTCCCACAAACATATAATACGGGAAATTACACTTACAATAATTTGAAAAATGAATGAAAGGTTTAATGATCCTGCGTTTACGCTCAGAAACTTCATGATTTTACATTCTACCTTTTCCTCAAATATATCAATTAAATCTGAATGACAGAGAACGTAGTATATAGTTATTCAATGAAAAGCTGGAAGTTGTATTTATACTTAAATATTATGTATGTCATTCTAAATTTAAAAGATAAAACAAGGGCAAATATCTAATGAAAATAACTACGTTCAAAGAACGCAATCATATAAATACAGGTGAAATATTATTATAGCAACAAAAGTTTTACGCACCTAATTATTACGGCAGAGTTTTCATCAAACATTGACTCCTGCATGCACAGACTATGAAATGTAGAAATATGTAGACGTCAAGAAAGAGTACAAAATATCCACCTTTCCTCAAGGCTGAGGGAACCAAATGGTAAGAAAATAAGACTTCAAAGGTAGTACATAGATTAATTAAAAAGTAATTATTTCACACAAATATTGCATTCAACAGTGTTGCGGCTACGTTCAATGATTACGGAGCAATGAAAGATTTTCTTTATTACTATATACTCAAATGAATACGTTTCGTAGTATTTTTTTTTTCACACAGCGTCTAATTATTTTTGGGGAAATATTTTGAAAAGTATCACAAAGCAACTGTTATAATTGAATCAGCTCAAGATTTAAATGTTTTATGTGTCACGAATAACAATATTCATGTAAAAGATGTTCGAACAATTTTGTTTTGAAAGCAATACACTGCACTTTTAAGGATATGACAGTAGATAATTCAACAGTGAATGAAAACTAGATAAAAGAA
This sequence comes from Mercenaria mercenaria, assembly GCF_021730395.1. NCBI lineage: Eukaryota > Metazoa > Mollusca > Bivalvia > Venerida > Veneridae > Mercenaria > Mercenaria mercenaria. The sequence continues at coordinate 95,292,798 of NC_069364.1, forward strand.
ATACAGCATCCTAAGTATTGTTTCTAATGAGGATATGTTTGTCGCGTCCTGTGGTTTTATATTTTCTTCGTGCCTGATAAATAAAATCTGGAAAGTAGATCCCTCAAAAGACATAATTTATAAGAAACGCTGAAAAGTAATTATACAACTGAAATCGTCTTCCGACGACTTACAATGATGTTTGTCAAGACAAATAAACGTTGCAATACAGTACTTTACAACAACGTAGACAAATTAATCGAAAGTTTTCTAAAAAACATTTACAAGTATATTCTTATACCTATGACTGATATTCTATTAAGTTGTGCCAAACGAAAACTGTAAACAGCTCTCCAAATTAAAAGCGCTACAGACCATGCATGTATTTAGGGTCTGGCATCACGGAAACAGAATCGCTTGAATTTAACTAAAAAGATCTGACATTGTTGTCAGCGATATCTTAAAGCTAATTTGTTTTAAATATAGACTAGCATAACTTGAATTCTTGCTAGTATCCGATTGTCAATCAGACAGTTTGTCGGCGGTTCTGTTTTACTATCTACTGGTAAAAAAGCAAATCAAACAAGATATTTGAAGCACTGTAGAACAAACAAAAAGAGCCCAACAGAGAAAGTCTAATTAAAAAAAGAAAACAGACACCTGAAACAGGAAACATGAAGATGATCAACTTGTTTATTTTACGTTTATGACAAAGATCAAAAGAAATAGCGAGATGTTAGGAGCGCTGTACCCAATAGCAGTGTATACATGTTTTTTATTGCAGAAAATGAAAATAACAGGAAAAGACATTACTTGGGAGTCTAGTTCCATTAATTCTGCACAAACACTTATAAACAATTGAAACACGGCATCATACGGGATCGACAACAGAACATGTTTTAATTGAAATGTTTAGGTGTAAGATAAGTATTACGTATAGAAAAAGATAAAGATTTAAATATTTTTGAAAACATTTATTCCAAAAATCTCCATGTAACGCAGTAATACTAGTAGTCATTGTAAGAAACAGGATTCATTCGTCGTGAATAGCAACTAAAAAAGGTAAGTCTTCATGCTCTTTAAAATGTGTAACAAACATTCTGTTTCATGAAAAAATAAAGGGTTTAGTGCTTGATATACAGAAAATGTGACTTTAAGGTTTAGCAGTATATCACAAAACCACAGCAATTTTTAGTGAACGAACAACATCTTTACAAACAACCTATTGTGCCGTCCTTTCGGTAAAATTGGATACTTAAAATATTCTTAGAATGTTGCCCCCCAAACCCACCCACCCCTTTAAAAAAAGAATGTCATTTGTAAAGAAATGAAAGTAAACAATTGTCAAAAACGATGTTTAACCTAGTTATGTAAAGTTTAAGCACTGAGACTTTGTTGCAAATGCATCAGAACGAAGACATGTAACCAGATTTCTTTTAATGGTGAGCTTTTAAAGGAACTGTACAGAAGTGTGGCCCCTTCATGAAGTCCCTTTCCAGAATTCAATACATAAGGTGATCCGCTACCGAATTATCATTTCTTCCCTAGGTAAGCAAGAACTATATTTTCTACATTTAAGTTCGCTTATCAATTTACGAAGACATTTTCATCGGTTGACTTTACGTTTCTTTTAAACAAACTTAAGAAGATACCACTGACTGTGAAGGTCAACGTGATCAACGTTGTACTCATGCAAGAGGACATAGCTTGGATCTAGTCATAACCGAGTCAATAAATGGAGCCCATGTGGAGAAATGTGGGCCTGGACCATTTTGATCTGATCACTGTGTTGTTAAGGTTCTCCTAGATGTAAAAAAGAGACTATTCCTGGTAGGAGCGTATCATTTTGAAGCTTCAAACATCTGATCGAATCAGAATTTTTCAGTGACCTTAGTGCAATATACGTTGATTAGAATATCAAAGAGTATCAACAAGTTTGTAAACGAGTTTGAATCGGAAATAGAGGATGTCCGGAATAAGCACGATCCTCTAAAAGAGAAAACTATAACTCAGAGAGCACCCAAACCGTAGTTCAATGAAAATTTGCAACATCTAAAACAACAAGTTCGATAGTCTGTGCGATCATGGATGCGTTATGATATCAGTGTGAGTCGTTCAAAGCAGTAAAAAACGAATACAACTTTGAAATCAAACTTCGAAAGAGAAACACACACAGGGAAAAGATAGAGAGCGCTCTAGGTGATTCCAAGACTTTGTACAGATTAGTGTCTGAACTAACTGGAATTAAATACTACGTCTTCAGAGCTAGATATTTTGCCAACACGTATTTTAAGATCACATGTAGACAAACTTCTCCCTAGTATCACTAAATTGGTGAATTTATTGCAATAAGGTGTTTGCCCTGTGAAATACAAAAAAAAAAAAAAAAAAAAAAAAAAAAAAAAAACACCTGTTGTTAGACCTCTTCTGAAAAGCAGGCCTTGAACTACAGCTTTCCAATTATCGTCCTGTGAGTAACTTACCATTTCAGTCAAAACTTAATGAGAAAGTTGTTCTTTACAGAATAAACGAAATGTAAGTCAAAACAGTTTTTTGCCTAAGAACCAGCCTGCATAAAGGAAATATCACCGCAGTGAAATTGCGCAGCTTAGGTTGTTTCATGATAAGTGGTATGGAGAAACAGGAATCATGGCCCTTATTGCAATTTACTTTTAAGTGAGGAAAATGACATTGTCGACCACGGCATTCTGCTTAGATATCCTAATAGCACGGTATGGTGTCTGTGAAAAAGCTTTTCAATGGGTAGACTCCTACTTAAGGCCTCGTACTTTTAAGGTTCATGTCAATAATGCGTATTCATTATACAGCCAGCTTGAATGAAGTGTGCCCCAAGGCAGTTGCTTTGGTCCGTGGCTGTATCTTACCTACGCTGGAACTGTTTTTGGTGTCATTCCCAAATCCAAATCCGTCTACCGTTTTGCAGATGACAATATAGCAAATAAAAACTTTCGTCCCACATCTGCTTCAATAGAATCAAAAGAGGTCGGAGACCTCGAACAGTGGGTAGTTACAACCAATGACTGGATGAACAGAAACAAACTGAAAATGAACAAAAACTGAGTTTATTATGTTTAGTAGCAGACCTCAATTGGACAAATGTTTCACAACTTCGATTAGCATTGCTGGTGAAAGCTCGATTAGATATCTTGGTGCATTTCTTGATAAAACCTTGAACTTTAACGACTGTGATAATCGCAAATGTCGTACAGCCATGTTAAATTACCTACGAATTAAAAACATTCGAAAATATTTAACCAAAGCAGCCACTAAAATTTTAGTATTTATTTCCAATTATTTCAAATATGGACTACTGTATGTTATAGCTAACGGCGAAGTGCGTAAGATGCAACGTATTCAAAACATGTGTGCAAAACGTGTCCTTAACAGATGGAAATTTGACAGTTCCAGACAAGCATTGTATGACATACATTGGTTGCCGGTGAAAGCAAGAATTAAATTTTAGATACTATCCTTCATGTATAACTGTCACACTGGCAGAGTGAGTGAGTGAGTTCAATGGGTTTTACGGCGAACCGACACAAAATGGTCATATATCGCCGAGTCACATTGGCAGAGCACCCATGTATTTAACATAACTGCCTGCATAGCATGTTCCCAGTAGACAAGGTTTGAGATCGTCAGAAAATTCTGAATGTCATTAAGTGCAAACTTTTAATGACAGAAGATTTTGTACTATTTGGCCAAAATTGTGAAATGTAGTTAGCATTACCCAAAAGGAAATTTCTTGTAACATTAAAAAATCTAAAGACACTGTATTTCAGAGACTTCATTGCATTGTTTTAATTTTATTTATGATTGTTTTATAGGTGATAACAGCAGGTGTTAGTTTTTAATTTTATATGAGATATTAAATTTTATCATCAATATTTTAAGGTTTGTTAAATTAAATGTACAACGCCATTGAAAATATCATTGTATAGAAATAGGCATTCAATCAAATAAATCAGTTTCAGTTTCTATTGGCGTTTGATTGTAAGTGAACAATCTTATCAAGACTTGGCTTTCTTTTTCCAGTTTACTTCCGATTTCTAGCCAATGGTGTTTAGATATTATAATAAATACCCATTTTCCCTAGGACTCTATTCCTATGGACTAGCATTCCACCTGGCATTTCCTTTCATCCACCCTTGAGAAGTACAATGTTGATGTTTGATATGCTTTACCATGACCTGGCTTTTAAGCCCCTCCCCACCCCCGCATCCCTATTTTTCATCTTTCAATCATTAACACGTTTCCCTGTTCCTTATCGTCTCGTACGATATCCGTTTGTTTTTCTATTAACAATATATTTATCTTGACGCACATGAAAGTCTCTACGACCCTGGAAAGGGTTAGACAGTGAAGAAAGCCAAGGCTACTGTTCAGTACAAATGATGAAAGCGATGATTCAATATATCATGTCATTAGTAACATATACAAATCCACAAATTATTGATATTAGTTTAATACTATTTCTAAAACATCATTGTTTCAAAATAAAAAAGTGGAAAGACCACAGGTGGCCCAACACGACATTATCGGTTTGATTGAGCCTGTTCATGGACGGTAGTGGAAATGCAAGCTACCGTCCACGCCCTCTAGCTACGGGTTGAGCAGAACTCAACATTTAAACATGTTATAACTACCAGAATATGATTTAGAGACATCCGCAGATGTATTCATACGACGGTGCACATGGAACCTTGATGCATAGTGTAATTCCATGAAAAGCGGCGTGTGGTCCCCATATGAAAATAATGGCTTTGCCTTAAACGAGAAAACAATGGGCAGAACTAAACAAACTGGAATTCAGAGAGGGGATCGGTGGTTATGGACCCTGCATATCACAGAAACTGCCAAAAGAAAAAATTAAGCAGGCACCACATCCAAGGGGTGATTAAACAATACCCAAAGCTTTTAAAGCTGGAGTTCTGGAACTACCCAAGCCGAAATGGTCAAGCTGAAAAATTAAACAGTACACTAACACAACATAAATGCCGTACTGAACGATCTGAAGAAATCAAGAATTAATTTTATTGTAGTAATGAGATTCTTTGAATAGTTTCACACAGATATATTTCTATAAGTTACTATTTGACAAAAGGTAAAGGGGTGGGGGGGGGGGGGGGGCTTTATTTAATGTCGCATCAACATATGCTGCTTAGCTTTTGTGCGATGGAACTGCCACTACTATTTTTGTAAGTCTTTGATATGACGCAGCTATGTATCGCACCCAAGACCTCCTGCAATAAAAGCAGATACTCTACTATTGAGATAAGACGACGAGAAATCGAGTAAGAATTTTAAGCGGATTACTCGAAATTTCAAAAAGAATTGATTGATATGTAAGCAGATAAACAAATACCTAGATTGTAAATATATTATTTATTCAACACATTTCTGGCAATTGATATTATCCTTAATTTGTTCTTATATTTTTCATTAGGGAAATAGAACTGCTATATAATTTGTTTTGCCTGACAATTTGTTATTCAACTGTCAAGAAGGAAACTCCCTCCGATTAGATTTACTGATGGAAAACTTATTAAAGTTTTGTTGATCCGTCTCATGTGTAATACAGCGACTATCACTAATTCATCATGAGTTAAAGGAGGTTAGGATTATTATTTGATGAAGTTTTATATTTAATCTGTATTTATGAAAATGATTCTTCCTTTCAGAATTAAAATCCGAATGTTGTTTACATAAACTTGTAAGACTGTTCCTGATATAAAATAGATCTGAACAAATGACACATGCATATTAGACAAGACATTACATAAGTCGATGTTTTACAACTCTCTAAATCCAAACAATTTATCCAGCAGAATATGAAAACAATTTATTTTCTTCCTGTAGCTAGGGGCTGTCTCATTATACGCTTTCAGACACAGAACGACGTGACATCGTGTAGATGTGACAGGTCGATGTTATGCTGTTTGAAACTGACAGCATTTTCATATTAAACATTTAAAGTAGAATGTATTGCAAATTACGCGGAAAACACTTATCTTTTTATCTTTTTACAAACAATTTAGATTACTATAAGATTATTATCAAAAAAGTTTCTAAATAATCAAATTAGGTCTTCAGTGAAGATTTAGACCAAAAGATGAATAATTTTCAGCTTCGAACTCTAATTTAATCAAGCGGACATGAGTGAGGTGAGGTGCACCATAAACCGGTTTAAGCTCCCCAGTCGTGGCTTTACCACTGACCGTTCCAAGGCGGTGCCCCACCTTTATTTGTTAGTTTTGTGTTTGTGTGTGTTGGTCGTGTGCGCGTCCGCACGCTGGTTTTATGTTTTTTGGGGACTGCGTTTTTAGAACGTGGTTTTCCCTGTTGGATATTTATCCTTGTTTTTATTATCAAAACAACACCTTGTAATTATGCAATAAAGCGTATGATCTGGTTAGCCGTTTCGATTAATCAATAGGTAAATAACCTTAGCTTCACGGCGTCAGCTTCAGGTGCCTCTAAGCAAACTAACAACAACGTAAAGTGATTTTATTATGATGTGACTGTGTTTTCTTTTTTCTTATCTGACTTTATTTGTGATAAGAGACTGAACTGAATATGCAAGAACCCCTTTATTTATTAGAACTTTGGAACTAAAACACAAACAAATTTTCTAAAGCTAACACTTAGTAGAACAGCACATGACGACGTTATTGCAGACGATTGGATTTAATTTAGTATTTAACGTATTTTAGAAAAAATAAAATCAGCTGAAAAGTATAAACTGAACTTTGATTTGTTCCCGCTCTAGACCTTTAAGACAAGTGGATAACACTATACTTAAAGGGTCCTTTTTTACTATTATTGTGATATTGAAATGTTTCTTTTTAGTTTAGAAAAGTTTTTAAACGCATTAAATCTGTGTTCGTGCAGGTTTGCAATAGGCATCATCGGGTCTGAAAAAAATAAGAATGTTGTAAACCTGTATCGAACTTCGATACTAAAACACAAACAAATTTTCTAGTAGAACAGCACATGACGACGTTACTGCAGACGATTGGAGCTAATTTAGTATATAACGTTTTTCAGAGAAAATAAACTCAACTGAAAAATATAAACTGACCTTTGTTTTGTTCCCAGTCTAGACCTCTAAGACAAGTGGATAACACTTAGTAGAACAGCACATGACGACGTTATTGCAGACGATTGGATTTAATTTAGTATTTAACGTATTTCAGAAAAAATAAAATCAACAGAAAAGTATAAACTGAATTTTGATTTGTTCCCGCTCTAGACCTTTAAGACAAGTGGATAACACTATACTTAAAGGGTCCTTTTTTACTATTATTGTGATATTGAAATGTTTCTTTTTAGTTTAGAAAAGTTCTTAAACGCATTAAATCAGTATTCGTGCAGGTTTGCAATAGGCATCATCGGGTCTGAAAAAAAATAAGAATGTTGTAAACCATTCAAGTGTATTGTTTATGTTCTTTATTGCCATTTTAAAACGGAATCAATATGTGTCAATGTAAGCTTTGATAAATTATGTAGATACAAATGTACTGTTGCCTAAGGCTAAGTAACGTTTAGTATCTGATATAAAAGCATGCTGCAACTAAATTGAACAGTTGATCAATATTCATTGGTAGAGATATTGTGCTTTATACTGAAGACGCTGTTTCTGTAGTTTATGGAAAATTTGCTGTTATGTTTTACTTATTCTTTAATTCAAACATACAATCACTCACTCAGTATCGTCCTGTTACAATTATAAGAAGGGGCCCTCGTTGCCGAGTGGTTAAGGTCGCTAACTTCAAATCACTTACCCCTCACCAATATCATTTCGAGCCTAACTCGAGGTGTTGAATTCCTACTCTGAGGAAGCCATCCAGCTGGCTTATGGTAGGTCTGTGGCTCTATCCCGGTACCCGCCCTTGATTATATAATACATGGAACGGAATCCTGGGTCTTCCTCCATCATCAAAAGCTGGAAAGTCACCATATGACTTAAAGCTCTGTCGATGTGACGTTAACTCCAAAACAAATCAAAATAAGAAACAATCAAACAATATAATTTTGCTAATTTCGCAACTTTCCCCTTCGACAAAATAATAAATGACGTACAAAAATGTTGGAACAACTATATGAACACAAAATTAAGTAACATTTAACTGATGCATGGATCTGTACTCCCCTAATAGTATTACATTTTGCAGAATGGAGCATAATAACTCGTTTAATTTACCACATGACTACATATGTCATTATGTTCATTGGACGTTTCGTTACATTCACTTGAGCCTTAGACTTAAAAGCAAATGGTAGTTTATTGAAGTTTCTTATAGTACTGTGATGACCTAACTTTATGTTCAGATTTCTGTCTAGACAAGATAGCATCTTATAGTCTTGTCAAGGAAAAAAGCATTAAAAGAAATCCTAATGTTGACTCGGACTATTGCTTCTTATTACTTAAGGTAGTTAATGGAAGCAGTTATAGTATGATAAGAAAGCTATAATCTATACATCATGTTAATAGGTCAGTCAACGTTTTTGAAAGAAATTCTGTTATTCATAAAATCAATAACAAATATGCTTTAACAACTGTTGTTTGTTGAAATATAAGAATTTATAAACTCTCTTTACTTGACAGTTTAGGATTTCTAATCTAAGAATACGATACGATACGATACGATACGATATGGTTTAATTGCAATACAAGGCCTCCGGCCCAAAATACAGATAACATTACTTCAGTTTTAATGTTACATAAAAAACAAACATACATTAAAACAATACTTCTAGGTAAATGTAAATACATGTTATTACATTAGGCGCAATGTTGCTAACCTTTGTAATACAAAATATCACGCAAAACATTTTGATACAAAACATAGTAACATTTGATGACTGTGCAAGTTACAAGTTACTGTCTCTCAGTTCAAACGCATTGACCAAAAATCTTGCCAAAGAGAAAACACTATCAATTCTAACGTCAAACATTATAGTTATAAACAAATGTTCACACTCAACTGCTGTAATCCATTCATTTCTAAAGTATCTAGCTCTCAATTCGTTATACAGCGGACAAAGAATAAGTGTATAAGAAAGAGTAAAAACGTTAACTGTAATAGTCTCGGTTTGAGAGACACAGGGACATAAACCGGAGGTCTTATACAAAGTACATCAACAAGCATGTAGGTACACGCTTCACAGTCAGTTCATGACATTTCTGTTACGGCGTCAAAATGATATGAAGCCAATTAAAAACTAGACACTGAAACATCTTTCTTTTCCAATTTAATATTGCAGAACAAAATGTCACATGTAAAGGTTTCGTGCAATTTCTTTGCTTTGTTGTCAGAAACAAAATGGCCAGATGAAGAATGTTTGAATCTGCGAGAAACTTGCAGAGTCTTTATACAACTTTACGTTGTTGAAATACAGAATATCGAAAACTTTAATGGGTGGAGGAACCTATTCTATTAGCCTTGTGATTTTATAACAAAACAGTCTTTATACATAGCCGATGTCAAGAATTAACAAAGTAGACTGTTATAAACATATTGACTGACAGAAAAAGCATGAATTTCATTTAAGAACGACCATGCCGTTTAATAGTTTCAAGGGTTCAGAAGTCATATGAGAAACAATAGTACCACAAAGACAACAAAGCATATAATTAAAGTTGAAGTACCTTAAAATTACTTGAAATCATCTACTCATGGCTTTATAAGACAATTATTTATTGGTGAAATTGTTCAATTTTATGTTTCGTGTCCTTTGTGTATTTCAATTGATTCTTGCAGATAAGCTTTAAAGTTTGTAGTTTTATATCTATGGTTTGATGTTTGATGCTGAGCCTACTTTATTTAGAATCCTGTAGACAGTTATTCTAAAGATAATCATGATTTTCCAGCACAACTAGATCCTTATCCCTTTATCCACTCGAGTTCTATGAAACTGGATTGCTTTTCAATCAAACCTATCATGAAGTTAGGGACTTCTTTTCCGTCGGAAGCACTTCATTTATTTTGGTAACGAGGGGTAGATCCAATCAACCTTGACATTGAGAAAGATAAACACAAGTATAAACCATGATCATAGGATTATTCAGAATACTAGTAGTTAGACATAACCTTAACCTACATATTTGGTAAATCGACGGTAAATCTAATAAAATGAATGAAATGTTTCACAAATGTGAGAAATTCCTTTACACATTTCTTTCTAATACGTTATAGGGCGTACTTTGATTGACATTTCATTAACTCAAAGCGAATGAAACCGTAAAAGGCATTCCAAATTAAAAGCGGTGCAGACTTTAAATCAAATTGTGATCTCGAATCACAAAAATAGATTCACTAGAATTGTATTATATATACACACATCTTAAAATGTTGTTATATGAATATATGAATAGCATTTTTATATCAGACAGCCAATGGCAGCATTTATTTTAAATAATCTTATTCTATTTCATATCTAAATGAAAAGTACACAATATATCTATAAAATGAATTACTTTTTTCGTGTGTCCCTAAAAATATATTCGCATGAAATCTTTAACGGCACATAATACCGAAAATTTACTATACCAAGCTTTCAGTAGTCTACAAGTGTGTAAACACTCAATAGGATAATCACATTATACATTATAAGTCAAAGACATTATGCTTTGAAGGCAAGGTAGTAATTGACAGTTATATGATAATAGTGAACGTGATGCGTTAAATGAATAAGATTGATAGACAACTATACAACTACGAATCGATTGTAATGTATTGGGCAAATTGTGTAATATCTCACGTCACGGGGACAAAATATATTTTAAACATAATAAATGATTTTTTTTTCCAAAAGAAGGAACTATTACAGCAGTGAAATCTTCTGTCCAAATCAGTTTAGATATCGTCATTGAATCCCCGTTTTAATTACAATTTTTCAATAGAATCTTCCAATCTACTTGTCATATTGTCAATGCATAACTGCCATTCTAAATTGGGGTGGGTGGGGGTGGGGGGGGGGGGGGAATCCCAGTTAGGTGTCTGCGCAAAATGTTTTTTGATTTTATTTATATTTTATGGCAAGATACCTACATGAATTAGGTTTCATTAACAAGTGTTACTGTTAACAGTTTTGACTTACTTTTATAGATTTCTACATTTAAAGTGGGTGGGGTAATTTGACATGTGACCAGCCAGGAACACTATTTCCGTTATTATTTTTTTAAATGGTTCAGATTTTTTTACCTGAAATTTTTATGACAAAAAAACTATGCAAAGGGCATTCACACAACATGTTGCATTTTAAATTGTCTTGATTACTTTAAACATCACAAAGCCACAAAGTGGCCTGATCAAATTTACTGATTTTCAATGGATGAACTTCACCAAAAAGCTAAAACATTGTTTATTAATTGAGATATTCCAGTATTATTTTCATCAGATATTGTAAACTAAATGAACATTAAAATTTCAGTATATCACTATACTCTGATTTATATTGGAAGAGTGGTACACACTCGAACTAGGAAAAAGTGGGTGGGTAAATAAACATTCGAGGCAACACTATTACAGGAATAAAAATTGTGCAGTTGTTAAGAAATGGCCTCAGTTTGTCTACTACTATCTTGATTTTATTAAATACAGCCTTTGGTGATAAACTTTAACAAATATTTTTCCACTATATACATGTGTTCCATGGAAAAAGCATGGACTTTAAACACGACATGTAGACAAACAAAATTAACCCTGAAAGCTCAAAGTATTTAACAAAAGGTTTTGTCTGAGGCAGTATATTTTGAGGAAAGCTATTTTTATAATTGAGATTAAATTTTCTGCATTTGCAATTTCAATGTAGTTTCGAATATACATGAATATAGGTCTTCTAACTGGTAGCATTGACAGTCTCTTTCAGGCAGCCTTAGTGTAGGTAATTTTAGTTCCAGGTACGAACATATACCAATTGCACTCAATAAGCCACTATAAATATAAGTTCCAGGAAGGAACAGACACTCTAAGTTTCAAGAGAGAACAAACAGATTGTTCCAAACAAGTACAAAAGTTACATAATACATATATCTGTCCTTGTTAGTTCCAAATAGGAACACTTATTTCAATGGAATAACTTCTTTCTGTTCCTACTGCGAACTAACAGTAATTACTTTATACAGGATCTAAGTATTACCTGAAATATATTTGTTTCTGCTGCGAACTTTCAACTCATAAATGAAGGTCGTACTCAGCTGTTTTTCCCCTAGAAACTTCAAATCTTATGTATTCATATTTGGAACTAACAAGGATCTATATATGGCTGAAAGGGCCAAATAAGAAAAGTTTGCCCCTTTCAGGGGCCGTAAATCTAGAACCCATGAAAGAATCGGTTTTCGAAAGGAACCGAGATCTTATTGTGACTTAAGTCGTGTGTAAGTGTGGTTAAAATCAAGAATAAAATGACATTTCTATTGTGTTCAAAAGGTTATTAACAAATGTTGGCCCTTTCCGGGGTCAATCAGGGGCCGTAACTCCGAAACCCATCATTGGATCTGACAGATTCATCATGTGGAATCCAGTATTTATTGTTGTTGAAGATATGTTGCAAGTTTAGCAAAGTGTAGCAAATCAAACTATAAATGAAGTCTCTATATGGCTACAAAAGCCAAAATAGAAAATTTTGGCCCTTTAAGGGGCCATAATTCTGGAACCCATGATGTGATCTGGCCAGCTTTCGAAAGGAACCGAGATATTTTGCCAATACAAATTGTGTGCAAGTTTGAATAAAGTTGATTGCAAAATGTGGTCTCTATCTTGTTCACAAGACATTGTGGACGGACGGATGGCGGACGGACGGACAACGGACGGACAATGGACGAAGGTCAGTCACAAAAGCCCACCCTGTCACTATGCTAAAAATAGCTTTCCTCAAAATATACTGCCTCAGGCAAAACCTTTTGTTAAATACTTTGAGCTTTCAGGGTTAATTTTGTTTGTCTACATGTCATGTTTAAGGTCCATGCTTTGAAATACTGTTGAAAAACGGCGTTAAACCCAAAAGAAACAAACAATTTTTCCATGGCACACATGTATATAGTGGACAAATATTTGTTAAAGTTTATCACCAAAGGCTGTATTTAATAAAATTAAGATAGTAGTAGACAATCTGAGACCGTTTCTTTGCAATTGCACAATTTTTATTCCTGTAACTGTGTTGCCTCGAATGTTGATTTACCCCACCCACTTTTTCCTAGTTCGAGTGTGTACCACTCTTCCAATATTAATCAAAGTGTACTGATATACTGTCATTTTAATGTTTATTTAGTTTACAATATCTGATGAAAATAACACCGGAATATCTCAATTAATAAAAAAGTTTTAGCTTTTTTGGTGAATTTTGTTCATTGAAAATCAGTACATTTGATCGGGCCACTTTGCGGTTTTGTGTTGTATAAAGTAATCAAGACAATTTAAAATGCAACATGTTGCGTGAATGTGCATTGCATAGTTATTTTATCATGAAAGTTTCAAGTAAAACTTTTGAACCATTTTAAAAAAATAACGGAAATTGTGTTCCTGGCTGGTCACATGTCAAATTACCCCACCCACTTCAAATGTGAATATCTATAAAAGTAAGTCAAAACTGGTAACAGTAACAATTGTGAATGAAGCCTAATACATGTAGGTATATTGCCATAAAATATAATAAAATCAAAAAACGTTTTGCGCAGACATCTAACTGGGACCCCCTCCCCCTCCCTTTGTCTTAATAACTATAATTATGATGAAAACATGTAGATTAAACTCACAATTCATGAAATAAATAGTGTTTATTTTATTAAATCATGGTAAATATTTGTTAAAGGAAAAGCAAAATATAACTTTCGTTACACTTACAATCTTTTTGTTCGTTAACTTTTCGTTTCTACACAGTGATTTTAAAGTCGGTAAGTAGGTTGTTTTAGATGTGTTACAATATCGGAAATGAAAATCAAATCATTCTTCATTTTCATTCTTATTTCTTCTTTATTAACATATTCTTCTAAGTCAAACAATATTACTTAATCTATTGAACTGGCATATGCAGAAAAATCATATTTTATCATTTAGTGAATTCTTGCAATGAAATACAATAAACAAATAAAATCCTGGAGTACACGTTACATAAATATGCGCCAAAAGTAATATTGAACGTTTTCCGTTCAACAGAATTCTTCTCCTTTAAGCAGAAACCCAAAAATGTGAAACTCATTGCATTTTTCAATACTTTACTCCCACAAACACAAAACACGTGAAATAACACTTACAATAATTTGTAATGAAAAGCAAAATGATTATGTGATTACGCTCAGAAACTTCATGATTTTACATTCTCCTCATTCCGTAAATGTACATTATCAGTTAGATCTGAATGGCAGAATAGGTAGTAAAGAGTTATTTCATGAAAACCTGGTATAGGTATCGCAGGGTATTATGGCGTTTTAAATGTAAACAAACAAAACAATAACATAAAATTAAGTCAGTACACTACGTTTATGATGCAAACAGCAGTTCGTTTTTGGCCTAGCAGTAACATACTTTTTCGTCGGAAGTTCGATTAACAGAACCGTAAAAAGTTTATTTTCAAAACCGTATCAAATAAGACAACACGAGTAGATTAATCTATTTCTGTCTTGTTCAGTAACTGACATATGACACTATTAACATTCCTGTTTTAAAGTCGCTATGGGTGGTTTTAGATGTGGCACCATATCAGAAATGAATATCAAATCACTCATTTTTATTCTTATTTCTTCTTTATTACCATATTGTTCTACTAGTAGGTCAAACAATGTTACTTATTCTATTGAACTCACCTTTGACAAGTGTTTTCTTTAACAATTTAAGCAGACGAAAATTGTTCGTACTATATACTTTGGTGTAAACTGTTGGCCATGAACGAAGCAATTAAATGAATGGACTATATGTTACAAGACGTGATCGTACTTTTTTTGTAAAAAAGATCAACAAGAACACATCATAGATGGTCATTTTACTGTTCTTTAGTGTCAGAGGCAACAATGAATCGCGAAGACTGGTTTGGGTGTGACTTTAATGTCAAGCGTAGATGAAAACGTTAATATCAGCACATGATTTTTTGTTTTATTAGTTTAAATTTCACATATACAACGCAATACAGAAAGTTCAATATTCTACGCATTTACACTGTTGTACAAAACGAGGTTACCAATCTTATGATATGATAGACCAATACTGAAATCGGCATTGCTTACAGAATAAAGGAGAAAAGCAGTACTAGAATTAGAAAGGGAGAGTAGAAGAGTGTTGGCGTTTATGTTAATTCCTAGTCTGAGCGTTGTTAATGTGTTTCGAAACGAGTATTTATATGTATGTGTTCTCTGTTAAATATTTTATAGCGCTCCATTTAGCATTATGCGTAGCTAGTTCATTCTTAGTTTGTGCTATAATACTTTCAGTTTGTTTTCGTTGTTTTATTTCTGATAGGAAATTTGCAATATGTGGCTTCTGCTTGTTCAGTTTGCATTTATATAAGAAATGTTTGGCCATTACTAGAATGAAATTTGCAATATCTTTTGTTTTCGCTTTACATACTAGACCAAAAGCTATTATTCTGTAGTCAAGCTGTATGTTTATATTATTGTCATGTAAGAAATGTATGACGTCTGACCAGAATGCTTGAGTTACTGGGCATTCTCAGAACAAGTGAATGAGTGTTTCAGTGTGCATGTTACACAGGTCACAAAGACTTGAATTCACAATTTTGCATTTATTAAGGAAGTCATTTGTAGGAAGGATGCGTTTTATGAACTTGTATTGGAAAGCTCTTAGTTTGGTGTCGATGGTACTCCGAAAGGGGTTCATGTAGATTATAGGCCATTCTAAGCTTTCATATAAGTAATTCCATTTATTTTCAGATTTGTTAATTATTCTTGTATTGCGTTTCAAATGTGTCAAGTACAAAAAATTATTTGGTTTACGTATCTTTATGACCTGTTGAATGTAGGTACTTTTTGTTTGTTCAAGTCTTTTCGTTTTTAAGTCTTCCATTGTTTAGGATTGCTTGAGATAAGAAAGAGATATTTCAAGTAATCAGTTGTGGGGATACCATGCAATCTTTTTAAGCCATCAAATGTATGCATCCTTTTATTGTCCATACCATAGAGGTCTTTTATATATGTTATGCCTTTAGCATGCCATGTTTTGAAATAGACCGTTTCGTGATTTATTTTTATATGCGAGTTATTCCAGATAATTTGATTGTTTATATCTGTTACTTCGGTTTCAAAGTTTATTTCAGCCCAACTTCTTGCAATATCTTTTAAAAATCTGTTGTGTATCTTTTTTGACAAATCATCTTTCGCACAATTTCCTGCAAATAATAGAACTTTACCAAAAGCCTTAATTTCTTTTAGATAAATTTGTTTCCATAATGCAGTATCATCCTTAAATATTCGTTTTAACCAGCTGCATTTGATTGATGCAATGTATGACCTAACATTTATCATGTTTAAGCCTCCGTCTTTATAATCTTGTGTAATAACGTTTCTTGCAATTTTTTCAGGATTTCCATCCCATGGAAATTCATACAATGATTTTGTTATTAAGCTTATTAGATGATCAGGTGGATTTTCAAATACAGTAAGTGGAAATATTATCAGCACATAAATTTGAATATAAGACAATATTTCAAGTTTCTATTCTAAGCTTGTAGCAGAAATGATGTGTAAAACACCTTTGTACCAGAGATATGATATTAAGGAGGTAGGTTACCTTGATATTTGTAAGTGCGCATGTCCAACCGGAAGCTAACGTGACGATTTACGACGATGTTTACGACAAACTAAATGTGTTTGTATATCCATTCTTCTGGAAATAAATCTTGAACCTGCCTCCAATCTTATGTTTAATGGTTTAATAATGCAGAAATAATGAATGAATTGCCGCAGAAACGCTTCAAAACATTGTTGCCTTAAAATGACGTCATTGACGTCATGACGTTACGTGTCAGTTACCGCGCAAAAATAATGGCTTTTATTTTGAAAGTACGTTATTCTGTGCTTTTTCTTTATTTGAACTATTTTTAAACAGTCATTATTTGCTGAAATACTTTTTATTAGTCTTTTGCTCTGAAAAATGATCAATATTTTGCTTCTTTTATGTAATTATATTGAAATGTTATGCGGAATGTAAGAAAATGTGTGATAGTAACTGATGTGATTGGGAATATAGTTGGCTGAAAGGTAACTTATTACGGTCATTTACAAATAAAAATTGGGCAGTTTGATTTGTTATACCTATTTCCCAATTTCCGTTGATAATTTGTTACTTAAATACTAAAACTAAGCTCTAAAATTGTTCAAATTTCAGTATAAAATTGTGGTGTCTTGAATTAAATTGATGTTACCATGGAAACGAAGCCCGTGACCTATATGTCTAATTGTAAAATTCAAAAGCGTTGACACTGGTCTATTTAAGGAACACAGCTTCGGCTTTTTATTTTCATTTCAACAATATCCATGAGAATAATAGCAGCATGCAGAACGATTTTTCAATAAAAATGTCAGACGACGGGCACTGCTGTAAGTATTTTAAGCTGTGAAATTTGTTAAATTAACTGCAATTCATACGAAAATATTACTAACGTTAGAAATAAGATGTTTTAAAGCTACATTAACAAGAAAGATAATTTTATATAATATTTTTTATAAGAAATTACGATAAAAAGCAACATATAAGCTATTTTAAACATCTCTGTTGCCATGGTTACTCTAAACTTTAAGAAAAACACAGTACCATGTAAAGTTCTTGGTATTTTGCTAATCATTTTACCCAAATATTCCATGTTGGTCAATAACAGAATGGCACTGAAGCCGTCGAAAACCCCGTTTTCATACATAATTCTTGAAAAAATGAGAGAAAATGCGTTACCATGGAAACACGAGCCCCGCGACATATACATTTTAAGCTTTTATTAGAAAGCTAATGCGCATACTAGTAAAACTATTAATTATGCAGACTTCTACGGATAACAATGAAACCAAAATACACTGAAAAGTGTTAAATATCCGCATTTTCCTTCTTCTTTCTATATAAAATACCCTAAGAGGGTCATGTACTTCAAACCTGGATAAAAATTGTACTTGAAGGGACAGAGATAAACGGAACTGAGATTGTAGCAGCTAAAACATTTAATTACACGAAATACAAAAAATCACTGCGGTTCAACTAATTTGAATTTACCCTGGTAACAAGGTAACCTACCTCCTTAAGGCATGATTTTGTGTAGGTACGCATATGTTCTGAAAATATACCTTAAACATATATAGAAATATTGATTGCTTTTGAATACTTTGTCAGAATTTTCGACGTATCCTGCTGAATACAAGGCAGTAAATCATCTTGTTGTATCGCGAACGAATGCATAAACTTCGATTTTGTATTTTCTGCGTACATATGCAAAACTCGGAACATTTTTACCTACGTACGCAGAAAAGTCATACTTTATCATTTAGTGAATTCTTGCAATGCAATAAAATCCTGGAGTCCAAGTTTTCCTAAATATGCACCAAAAGTAATATCGAATGTTTTTCGTTCAACAGAAATTTTCTCCTTTATACCCAAAGATGCATTTTTCATTACTTTACTCGCACAAACACAAAATACGTGACATAACACTTACAATAATTTGTAAAATGAATGAAATGTGATTACGCTCAGAAATTTCATGATTTCACATTCTGCTCATTCTGTAAATGTATCAATTAAATCTGAATAACAGAATAGGTGTTAAATAACCTGGTACATGAATAGGTATTGCACAGTATTATGGCGTTTTTAAATGTAAACAAACAAAACAATAGCATATAATTAAGTCAATATACTAAGTTTACGCTCGTTGGCCTAGCGGTAACATTATTCGTATTATACTTTTTCGTCGGAAGTTCGATTCCCAGAACCGTAAAAAGTTTATTTTCCAAACAGTATGTATTAAGATAACACAAGATAGTTAATCTAGTTATGTCTTGTTCAGTAACCGATATATTTCACTATCAACACGTAATTATGCTTTTTAATAAATACCCTTCGTCTTTAATATGAGCTAATGTTTTTGAAACCTTCCTGTGATATTTGTGAAGTTCAACGGGTTGCTTTTATACATTTTATAACATTAATCTTAAACTGTACTCTAAATAGCTCTGCCCGGTCATAATTTCAGTATCGATTTATTTAAAAAATCTACCAATTTTATACGAAAATAAGAAACGAAACAATGAATTAGAAACCAGAGAAAAAGAAACTTACATAAAAGTATGTAATGCAAAATAAAAAATAGTACTGGACGAATGCAAGGTTCGAACCATCAAAAAATGTCCTCACAAAATGATACATGACCATCCAATTAACCTACTGCATCATCAAGCTTTTGTTTTGAACGAGAGTGCTACTGATTGTTTATCTAAATATTTGTAACTAATCATGACATCAGAAGTTTTAACTGACCAATCAGAGAGCTGCATTTTCAAGTATCTGCCAGTTTCCACTTACTAATAGCCTAATAGGTAAAACAAAGTATTTTTACAATGAGTATATAGTGACTTTAGAAATAAATATCACACTATTTCAGAAATCAGATTAGAGTTTTTACTGCATATGCCCCAGATGATGCTACAAACTACAAAACTTCGAAGTTTCATTAAAATATTATATGAAATTAATACTTTGATTTTAGTTAAAATTTTTAGAATTAACACAAGGAGTCTATGATAAAGTCCGAGTAAAATGTAATCATTACCCAAGTGAATTTAGTATCATTCTGCACTGTTTCGGACATGTTAAAATTATGAATTGCTAAAAATAAAAACGTCATAATATTAGGCGGTATTTTTATAGTTGTATTTATAATTAAATGTTATGTAAGTCAGTTTAAATGTAAAAGCTAAAACAAGGACAGATTCCTTACGAACATATTAGAAAACGCAATCCTATAAATCCAGGTGAAGTTTAGTAATCTGTATGCATTCGGATAACATAATTAAAATATACACGCTTTGACATTACGGTAGAGTACGAAACCGTTTTTTTTTTCATCAAACATATTACTCGGACTGCTGACTCCTGCATGCACAGACTACAAAATGTACAAATATGTAGACGTCAAGCAGACTGATAAATAAAGTACAAAATATCCGCTTTTTCTTAAGGCTGAGCGAACCAAATCGTAATAAAAAAAATAATCTCTATTTTAAACGTTTGAGTGGGACTTCAGAGGTAATACTTATATTTATTTAACAGTAAGTATTTCAAACCAAACAGAATGCTGCATTCAAAAAGTGTGCTGGCTACGTTCACTAATTACAGAGCAATGAAAGTTCTTGTTTGTTATTGTATACTCAAATGGATACGTTTCATAGACTATTTATCATACAGCGTCTTATATAAAAATATTTTGAAAGGTAGCACAAAGCAACTGTCTTACTTGCATTAACTCAAGATTTAACTGTTTTATGCGTCATGGATAATAATACCCCGAAAAAGATGTTCGAACTATTTTGTTTTGAATGTAATACAATTGCACTTTTAAGGATATGACCATAGATTACTCAACAGTGAATGAAAACTAGATTTAGGAAATACGGCATCCTACGCATTGTTGCTAATGAGGATATGTTTGTCGCGTCCTGTGGTTTTGTAATTTCTTCGTGCCTTATCAAGACATAGTTTATAAGAAACGCTGAAAAGTAACTATACAACTAAAATCGTTTTCCGAAGATTTACAATGATGTTTGTCAAAAAATATAAACGTTGTAATACAGAACTTTACAACAATGTAGACAAATTAATCGAAAGTTTTCTTAAAAACATTCACATGTATATCCTTATACCTATGACTGGTATTCCGTTATTAAGTTGTACCAAACGAAAACTGCGAAAGCTCTCAAACTTAAAAGTGCTACAGACCATATAATTATGTATCTAGATCCAGAATCACTTGAATTTTACTAAAACAGATCTGACATTGTTGTCAGGTGAATTCATAAGCCATATTTTTTTTTAATGTTGAGGTCTTGAAGACTAGTTAAAGTTCAATTCTTACTAGATAACCGATTGTCAATCAGACACCTTACCGGCGGTTCTGTTTTGCTAACTATTGGCGAAAAAGTATATCAAAAAGCATATCTGAAGCACTGTAGAACAAACAAAAACAAAGAAAACAGTCCAACAAAGAAAGTCTGAAATAATTAAAAATAGAAACCATACACTTGAAATAGGAAACATGAAAATGATCAATTTGTTTATTTTACGTTTATGACAAAGATCAAAAGAAATAGCCAGATGTTAGGAGCGCTGTACCCAAAAGTATGTTTTTATTGCAGAAAATGAAAATAACAAGTAAAAAAATTTACTTGGGAGTGTAAACCTATAAAGTTTGCAAACAATTGAAACTAAGGGATCTGACCGACAACATGTTTTAATTGGAGCGTTTCAGATGTAAGATAAGTATTATGTATAGAAAAAGATTAAGGTTTAATCTTTTTGAAAGCATTTATTCTGAAAAATCTCCATGTTACGCAGTGATGATCGTTATAAGAAATGGAATTCAGTCGTCTTGAACAGCAATTAAAAAAAGAAGCTCTTCATGCTCTTTAAAACGTGCATCAGTCTACCCTGTTTTTCCAAATTCCGTCATGAAAAAAGGAAAGGGTTGTGTGCTTGATGTACACTTTACTGGACTTATCAGAAAAGGTGACTGTGTATTTATTTTCATATTTAGACTATTCAGTATTGATTTTGATAACAATTTGTATAAGTGTTAAATACTAATTATATTTATTCGTAATGCATGGAACATATACAAGCTTTACTTGGACATTCATAAAACTGATAAGATTCTTATCAATGGTTAAGAACAGATATATGTGTACTAAATGAATGTTTTAAATGCATATTTGATACATTTCCATTAATATTCATGAGTATGCAAATGAGCTGAAAAACTCTTAATTAATATTTATGAGGAACATTATTCCGAAATCAAAATATCTTACTATCTCAAAATATGGTTTATATTTGAAAAATGTAAATATTGTCAGTTTTTTAATATTTGTTTTTTAATGATTTATATACCCCACCCACTTTTGACAGTATTTTTACTCTTGCAAACAATAAATAATGCTACAAACAGATATATATTTATATAAAGCAATGTTTCAAATGTAATATTGCTTATTTTTATCCATAAAAACACAAATAGTGAAGATTTGATCTTTGTATTATTTGAAAATAACATTTTTAATGAATTATCTGCCCATTTTTTAAGTTTTCATGAATATTCATAAGTATGTAAATAGACAATTCTTGATTACGTGTTTGTAAATAAATGTACAAAGCCCTGGCTTAATTTTGATACCATTGTTGTTATTCTACACCAATAAATGACCAAAATACAAGGTATTTTATGTGACACACATGAAAATATGCACCGAATGACCTTTGACCTCGTTTATTTCACTCTAAAGGGCCTCTCAAGCGTGACTACCGGGCAAGTCTTTCTTGTGGCACCTAGTAGATAATGTTTAACATGGTAGTCGTCCATCTTCAGAGAATACCTACGCAAGTAACAATTTTGAAAATTCTAGGTATACTAGAAAGATTTCTATAAGTTACAAGTTGGTAAAAGGTAAAGGTAGGCTTTATTTAATGTCGCATAAACATGTGTCTAACCTTTTTGCTACTGACTAGGTATCCAGTAACAGATACTTACTTGGGCTTAGAAATGTTTTGAATGAGATGTAATGCAGATAAACAAATATCTAGATTTTGAATTATACAGAACAGAACAGACATTTTATTAACGTATACAATACATGTATCTTGTTAATACAACATGATACTATACATATAATACAGTACACGTGATAGGCAAAATGACTTTGTATCTGCAGAGAATGAACAGATCCGCTTTTAAACATTGGAATGTTGCAAAAATATTACAACGATATCACAATAGAAACGATGTCAATCTTATTATACTAGTATACAGAAATTAATACATACAAATAATCTGCATTTACAAATTTAAGAATACAAATTGATCAACTGAATGGCAGTATATGTTATATAATTAATGTTAACACAAACAAACGCACAAACATTTCCAAGACACGAGTTTAAATTCCTTGCAATAATTCATGCCTCTTGTTATTAGCTTTACAGGAAGGTATGAAAGATCGGATATAAATGAAAGAATCTGTCCTATTTGTAAATCAGGAATAGAAGATGAAAGGCACGTATTGCTTCACTGTTCTGCGTATAATGATTTTCGCCAGACCTTGTTCAACAAAGCTACTGATGTTTGTTCACTGTTTAACACATATAGTGATACTGAAAAGTTATGCTTCCTATTATCAAATGAAAATATTGTAAAATATACTGCCAAATCCTACTCAGAAATACTTAGAATAAGAAGAGGTTGTTTATACCACTAAAACAAACATTTTATTTTTATTTTATTTTTTAAAATCAATATATATATGTAAATGGTATAACTATGTACTAAATTATGTCATATGGTCTATAGTTGTTTTTTCAGGTAAAAAAAAACAACACTATTTTTATGGCATTGAAATACTTTATAGTGGTCAAAAGTAATTTTAGACATATCTGTAGATAATGTTCCTAGTATTCTTATCTGGCAATAATTTGTTTTTATAACACCCGTAAAATATGTTTGCTAATCAATCTACAGATGATCTAGGTTCTTTATCTTAAGACCATTTTTAACTGTCGTGCATTAGTACCATTATACAAAATCAGTGTCTTATTTTCATTTTCTTATGGCAGTTATTAGTATACGGATTAGCATATACATTTTACTTTTACCTGCATAAATGTAAATATAAGTATCAGACTCATAAGAGGCATTTCTATAAAAGCAACTCCGCTAACTAAATTGTTCATTCATCCGCCCACACACTTAGACACACATGCAGGCATTTATTCATCCACTCACGCACCAATCAATCTACTGTTTCACTCACTCACTCACCCACCCAACCACTCTCACTCACTCACTCACACAATCACTCACCCACTCACACTCACTCACTCACTCATTCCTGTCCAACCTCTCATTTGCCCACTCATCCATACTTAGTCACAGTCAGTTGACAGGAAGCGCCTCTTATGAACTTATACAACATTCTTACTGCTGTAGTTGTATATATATGTAATAATTTCTTATGATTAACTATCTAGAGTCTCCTGTAACTCTTAGAGAGTGGCCATTTACACTTGTGATTTTTACTGTTTATATGTTTTTACTATATGTAAATGGATGAGACTGAAATCAAATAAATAAACATTATTATTACCTAATGTTAACACAAATTAACTAGAATAGATTTCTTTGATTGTAGCAATTCTAAGAATTTATACATACTTGTATGAGTATAGAAATAACGTTTAATGAATTTTGTACGAAATTTTTTATGAACTCTACATTTAAGAACAAAATGAAATTCATCTTCAATCTCATTAAGATCACATAACTAACAAATTCGTTTGTGTTGTTCTAACCTGTCTCTGCCGTACCTGACTGACTCCGTACGTAACTTACAGATATACGGTGTTTCGTTAAACAACTTCGTGATGTTTTACATAATGATATATTCAAATAATTTTCAATACCAAAATTTGTTTAAACATGTGAATATAAAGTGTTTAAGACATTATTTGCAGCAATGTCGGCACACCATTTTTGCTTAAAACAATCTATATTTCTTTGTTTAAAAATCGGTACAGATGTTTTGGCTTCAAATTGACTTGGTAAATTCCAAACATCAGAAAAACCATGCTCGTGAAGAAGGTATTTCACATGGTATGACCATTTCTTTTACACCACTATGATTACACTGTTCTAAAGCATTTTGGTAAATACCTTTTAAAATAACAGTATCTGTATATAATAATTTAAACCAATACTTAATCATGTGGACATATCTATTTATATTATTTATTCAACACAATATTGGCAATTGATATAATCCTTAATGTATTCTTATATATTTTTCATTAGGGAAATATAACTAATATATAATTTGTTTTGCCTGACAATTTGTTATTCAACTGTCAAGAAGGAAACTCCTTTCGATTAAATTTACTGATGGAAAACTTATTAAAGGTTTGTTTATCCGTCTCTGTCTCTTCTAATAAACAATTTATATATAATACAGCGGCTTTCACTAATCCTTCCATCAGTTTCATCATGAGGTGAAGGAGTGGATTATTTGATGAAGTTTCATGTTAAATGTTTTTTATGAAACAGATTTGTCCCTTATGAATTGACATCCGAATGTTGTTTACATAAACTTGTAAGAATGTTATAAGATAAATAGGATTAAATGGCACATACATATAAGACAGGACATTACACAAGTCGATGTTTTTACAACTCTCTGAATCCAAACAATTTATCCAGCAGAATAATTATGAAAACAATTTATTTTCTTCCTGCAGCTAGTGGGTGTCTTATTATACGCTTTCAGACAGAACAACATGACATCGTGTAGATGTAACATGTCGATTTAATGCTGCTTGAAATGATCTTTTTACAGATTTTATTAACAGCATTTTGATATTATACAGTTAAAGTTTTATTGCAAATTACGCGACGGAAACTTGTTTTTACGTTTTACAAACAGTATAGATTATTATGCTTATAATTGATACGGTATGCTAAGGCACAACAGAGTCATATTATCAACATGCAAAAGCATACTTATTTTGTGTTGTCGACTGTGTTTTTTATTCTTCTGAAAAGTATCTAAATGAACTGATTAGATCCTTTGTGAAGACATTGACCACAATAGAAATGATTTTCAGTTTCATTATTAGAAAAAAGTTTGTAAAACTACTATAATAATCAAGCGTACACTATCAAAACAATTGTAATCACGCAATAAAGCGTATGATCTGATTAGCCGCTTCGATTAATCAATAGGTGAATAACCCTAGCTTCATAGCGTGTGCAAACAAACAATAACAATGTAAAGTAGTTTCTGTAACGATGTGACTATTTTTATTTTTCTTGTCCGATATCATTAGTGAACTGAATAAGCAAGAACCCCTTTCTTTATTGGAAGTTTTAAACTAACAGCACAAAGTCAAATATTTAAATTTACAAGATGCGACACTTAATAGAACAGCAGATGACAACGTTACCAAAAACGATTGGAGCTAATTTAGTACTTACCGTATTCCAGTTAAATGTAATAACTGAAAAAGTATAAACTGACCTTTGTTTTGTTCGGTTCCCTCTCAAATGACACTATACTGTAAGGGTCCTCTTTGATTATTGTGGGCATTTAAATACTTTTAGTTCAGAAAACTGTTTATGCGCATTAAACCTGTATCAGTCCATGTTTGCAAGAGGCATCATCTGGTCTGAAAACAAAAGAATAGAAAATACTTTTAACAGACCTAGTATATTATTTATGTAGTTTATTGTCGTTTTACATTGAAAACAATATGCATCAATGTTAGCTTTGATAGATTACATAAAAGCATGCTGCAACTAAATCGAACAGTTGATTAATATTCATTGA
Source organism: Mercenaria mercenaria (assembly GCF_021730395.1). Taxonomy (NCBI): domain Eukaryota; kingdom Metazoa; phylum Mollusca; class Bivalvia; order Venerida; family Veneridae; genus Mercenaria; species Mercenaria mercenaria. The sequence goes on from NC_069364.1 coordinate 95,319,373, forward strand.
TACAGATATTGTGCTTTGCACAGAAGACGCTGTTTCTGTACTTTATGGAAACGCTGCTGTTATGTTTTCTTTAATTAAAACATAAAATCACTCACTCAATATCGTTCTGGTACACTTATATGAAGGGTCGCTGACTTCAAATTACTTGCCCCTCAACGATGTGGGTTGGAGCTTCACTCGTGATGTTGAATTATTGTCCCCCGCCTTTTTCGAAGAAAAAAGGGGGCCATAGAAATAGGCTGCGTCCTTCCGTCCTGTCGTCCTTCCTTCCGTCCGTCATACTTCGTGTCCGGTCCATAACTCTGCCATCTATGAAGGGATTTTGAAATACCTTGGCATAAATATTCACCATAATGAGACGACGTGTCATGCATGCGCAAGACCAAGACCCCCAGCTTCAAGGTCAATGTCACACTTAGAGGTCAAATGTTAACAGGGTCTGTTTCGTGTCCGGTCCATACCTCTGCAATCCATGAAGGGATTTTGAAATAACTTGGCATAAATGTTCACTATAATAAGACAACATGTCAGCCCCTAGCTCCAAGGTCAAGGTCACACTTAGAGGTCAAAGGTAAGCAGGGTCTGTTTGGTGTCCGGTTTATGACTGCCATTCATCAAGGGATTTTTAAAAAACAATTACTTGGTACAAATGTTCCCCATAATAAGACGACGTGTCATGTGCAAGATCCAGACCCCTAGCTCTAAGGTCAAGGTCACACTCAGAGGTCAAAGTTCAGATACAAGAATGACTTTTCCGGAGCATTTCTCCTTCATATATGGAAGGATTTTTATGTTACTTGGCACAATTGCTCACCATCATGAGACGGAGTGTCATGCGCAAGTACCAGGTCCCTAATTTAGAATTTTTCCCTTTTTCCTTACTATAAATAGCTTATATTGTAACTTTTAATTATTGGCCGTACGGGAAAATCGAGATCACTTTTCTGTAGTACAACTTGCATGTTACATCCAATTTTTAGGTGTATGTTGACCTATCGCTACCTGGTAAGGATTGTTGTCGGGACTTAGATTTTTTTTCAAGATTAACTTCCCTTTGTTGGGACTATAAATAAATTATATTGTAACGTTTTTTATAATTGACCGTAGTGAAAAATCAAGACCACTTTTATGTGGTACAACATAGATGTTACTTTCTCATTTTAGGTGTATTTTAAGGTATCTCTTCCTGGTAAGGAGTTTTTTGTGGTCTTAGAAAAACAAAACTTACTTCCCTTTGTTGCTACTATAAATAGCTTATTCTTCAAACTTTTAACTTGGTTGTTAGAATTGGATATGCCATTGTTTTGGCTTACTGTCTACCAAACTTATACAGAATATGTTTTACTGTAACATCTACATGACGGGCATAATATTGTGACATTCTGGCACTCTTGTTATGTTTTGTTCATGCCAAGATGCTGTATTGGCATGCAGTATGTTTTGTGAAAATGTCCTTAGGCGGGGGGATGTTGGTAACTCGGTTACAAATTAGTGTTCATGTGAGATTGTCATTCAGCTGGCTTATAAAAGGTCTGCGGTGATGATATAATGCACGGAGGGGCATCTTGGGTAATCCCATCAAAAGCTGGAAAGTCGGAATATGACCTATAAAATCCAAATCTAAAACAAACAAGGAAAGAATTATATAATTTTGTTTATGCGGTAATATGGTTGATTTTGAAGTAATAATAGACTTTAATATACATATGCGCAAATTTCCACTTCGGCAAGGTAATAAATGACGTACAAACATATTAGAACAACTACATTAGCACAAAATTATGTAACATTTGAAATTTGTACATTGATTTTACCCCTCTACTAGTATTAAATTTTGTACAATGGAACATAATAACCAGTTACATTTAATATATGATTACACATATAAGTGTGTCTGTTGCATGTTTAGTTACATTTACTAGAGCCTTAGACTGAAAAGCAAAAAATAGTTTATGGAGGTTTTTGACAGTTCTGTAATGACCTAACTTTATGTTCTAAAAGACAACTTCTGACCAGACAAGATAGCATCTTATAGTCGTGTCGAGAAAAAAAGCATTAAAGAAATGATTATGTTGATACGGACAATTGCTTTTTAGCTCACCTGTGCCAAAGGCTCAGGGTGACTCACCGTCCGGCGTCCGTCCACACTTTCCTTTAAAGAACATCTTCTCCTAAACCACTAGTTCAATTTTGATGAAACTTTATAGGAATGATCCTTAGATAGCCCCCTTTCAAAATCTTTCAAACAATTGAATTCCACACAGACCTCTGGTTGCCATGACAACAAAAAAGAAAAATTTTAAAAATCTTCTTGTCCAAAACCGCAAGGCCTAGAGCCTGGATATTTGGCATGTAACATCATCTAATAGTCCTCTATGCAGTTTGTTCAAATTATGCCCCTGGGGCGAAAAGAGGCCCCGCCTTGTGGGTCCCAAATTTTACATAGACTTATATAGGATTTTTTTTGTTAAATCTTCTTGTCTGAAACCACAAGACCTAGGGCTTTGATATTTTGTATGTAGCATTGCCTTGTGGTCCTCCACCAAGATTGTTCAAATTATAACCCTGGGGTGAAAAGAGGCCCTGCACCGGGGGCCCCATTTTTACATAGACTTATATAGGAAAAACCTTTATAAATCTTCTTGCCTGAAATTGCAAGGCCTTGGCTTTTGATATTTGGTATGTTACATTGCCTAGTGGTCCTCTACCAAAATTGTTCAAATTATGAAGAGGCCCTGCCCCGGGGGTCCCAATCTTTACATAGACTTATATAGGACGTTTTTTTTAAAAAACAATATTCTTGTCTGAAAGTTCAAGGTCTAGGCCTTTAATATTTTAAATAATCTGTGACCTGTAGCATTGCCTAGTGGATCTCTAACAAGATTGTTCAAATCGTGCCCCGAGAGTGAAAAGAGGCCCCGCCCCGGGGGTCACTTGTTATATGATTTACATATATATAGGAAAAAATACTTTAAAAATTAACAGATCATTTTCCTAGACTGTTTAATTATAATTACCTGATGACCCCAAGTGATTAAGGGTCACCTGACTGTGACCTTGACCTACTGACATACTTTCTTGTTTTTTTTTAAGATACAGCCTTGAAATTTGGATGACATGTACAGTTTTGCACACCGATCTTAAAACTGACTTTCAGTGGCCATGAATGTGACCTACGGACCTACTTTCTTAATATTTTAGCATCAGTTTGACATTTGAAACATGTAGCTCATACAGCAAAGAAATTTGGACCACATGTTTAATATTTGTTTCAGATTTCAATACTCATATTGAATAGTTTTAATTGTGACCTACTGACCTGCTTTCTTGTTTCTGAAGTTACAGCATAGAAATTTGGGTCACTTGTATAATTTTTGATACAGATTATGATACTCATCTTGAAAAGTCTTAATCCTGACCTAGTGACCTACTTTCTTGTTTTTGAAGGTACAACATAGAAATATGGACCACGTGTATATTGTATAACTTTTGATACAGATTTCAATACTCAAATTTAATATACTTAACCCTGACCTACTGGCCTACTTTCTTGTTTTTGAAGCTACAGCAAAGAGATTTTTACCACCTGTATAGTTTTTTAACAGATTTCAGAAGTTATCTTGAATAATTCACCTAGTGTTTTTGTTTCTTAAGCTATAGCAAAGAAATTTGTTCAAGCGAGCAACTAAACTTACGTGAGCGATATAGGGCCATCATGTCCCTTTGGTATTACTTAAGTTAGTTAATGTGGTGCAGTTCTAGTACGATAAGACGTAATGGGATCGCTATAAAGCTTTCATCAGTGCATCAATGTAAACAGGTCAGTTCACAATTTTGAAAGAACATCTGTTTTTCATGAAATCAATATCGAATATGCTTTAGCAACTATTATTTGTTAAATATAACAGTTTGAAAACTTTCATTACTGGACAGACGATGCTTTCGTTTGGGATTTCTAATCTAAGAATGAATGGTCAAAGTTTATAAGAAACAGAAAAAAATGTAAACTGTAAAAGTGGCAGTTTGAGAGATATAGGGACATAAACTGGAGGTCTTATACAAAGTACATCAACGCTCGTAAAGCCTGAGACAAATCTAGACGGAGGCCAGGCAGTTTGTGACATTTCTGATATAACATTAAGTGGTATGAAGCCAATTAACGTATAGACACTGAAACATCTTCCTGTTCTAGTTAAATTTTGAACGTAAAGGTTTTGTGCAGTTACTTTTAGATTTGTTGTAAGAAACAAACTGTTCAGCTGAAGAATGTTTGAACCTACGGAAAACTTGCAGAGTCTTTATACAATTTTGCATTTTAGACATACAAAATGACGTAAACCGTTTAATGGGTAGCCTTGTGTTTTCAAAACTTTTTTTAAACATAGCCGGTTCAAGAATTCAAAATGTAACAATGTACCCAATCATAAACATACTGACTGATAGGAAAAACATGGTTATCATGAAAGATATTCCGTGCCGTTCAACAGTTTCACGGGTTCAGTATTCATATGAGAAAATCAGTACAATAAAGACAACAATTAACAAAATATGTAATTTACGTAGTAGTGCTTTAGAGTTACTTTAAATCATCTTCACATGGCTTTGTGAGGGAATGATTTATTTGTCTAATCTTACAATATTCAATTTAATGTCGTCAAACCTTTTAACTTAATTGATTCTTGCAAATAAGCTGTAAAGTCCATAATACCATGAATTATGTAATAATCCATAGCTCATCAGTGATTTAATGCCACGGACAAAAAAATAAAACGAAGGATAAGAACAATACCTATAAGTTAAGCCAAATGAAACGAAAATATTTACTATGATCTAATTTAATTTAATTAGCCACTACCTTTTCGATATTCTTGAAAGAGGAAAGTAAGTAATAATTGAAAATATACTTAAGTAAGAGAATGTGCATGCATAAATAGCTTAACATGCTACCTGACACTAGTGCAGTGTACGGAAAGTAGTCTCGTTAGCAACATAAACAATGCTCATATATTCCTCTGAGTACGACTCCCTACATGGTCCACAACTAAACTTCATCATGCATTTACTTTAAACAATATGAATAGTGTACACGTTACGCCTTACCGTAGAAGGTACGACAAAATACATTTTCGAAATTAAAAGGAAAACGTTCAATACTGCATAAAACAATAATTTATTGACATTTTTTTATGAAAAAGCTGTACTTACATTTTGCGCCGGTTCTTAGAAGCAAATCGATCTCCAATGAAAATTCCTGAAAATGCACTCTTACTATACTTCCGCATACGCTTTATTTTTGAAGCGTCTGGTCTTTAACGCAGCCACTTATTATATATCAAAAATTGGATCTCATTTAACTCGTAAAGGATTATAATGTCGTAAATTAGATATCTTGAACGAATGTGCCCTGTAAAATAATTGTACTTATGCAAATAAGACGGAAATAACGATGTCTAGATTAACGAATAAAATACACTATGCATTCTAGCGTACTAAATACACAGTTCCTGATGTCATGCAAAAAACACAACAACAGTTAATAAATGGTTATACCGGTACATAGTCAAAGCTATAGGCCCGAGGTCCGTAACAGCGTTTTTTTGTGCATTGCAGCTTTATTTATCCACATCCAGATGTGAACTTTACATCGTTTGAAATGTCTCGTACGTACGGTAGAGGATCTTTTTATTAATAAGATATCTTTAATAATGCCCATTTAATGGCCAAAAAATATCTCCCCCTGCCAAAAGACAGGTAATCTCACAATGTCGAAAACAAAGTTTTTAAATTTTACATATGTACATTTAACTGTGGATTTTATGCCAACTTAAATAATCTGAAAGTTTCACAAAAATGCATGCATGTACAAAATCAAACTTCTTAACAAATGAGATTGCAAATGCACCATCAAAATCGCTTTTAATGTTAAATAAAATGGAAACACAGAATGTACAAAATAATAGCAGACTGGATTTGATTAATTCTGTTCAGGAGACGTCATGACATGTTCAACACCTCTTATATCACCTAGAAAGGTTTGAGTGGAAGTCTGTAAGTATACATTAAAAATCGAATCGACTCCATGGCCCTAAAATACAATTAATTTGCCATGGAGTTATATAACTACATCGACATCCTGTCTTGACACAGTGTTCTAGAGAAAAGATAAAATACCTTCCCTTTAGAAAGCTACGAGAGAGAGAAACACAAAAATCCTTTACCAATGACTTTTTCGTTTGCTTTTTCTACTTGCTTAATACCTTCTGACATCTGCCAGAATGAAACGTGTACTGCGTTTTACCAAAGTTGAGCGACCAAGCCTACTTTTTAGCTCAACAGAGCCACAGGCTCATGGTGAGCTTTTGTGACCGGTCAATGTCCGTCGTGTGTCGTGTGTCGTTTGTCCGTAAACATTTTCTAAAAAAATGTTCTTCTTGAAAACCACTGGGCAGAATTACACCAAAGTTTACAGGAATGATCCTTGGGTGGCTCCCTTTCAAAATTATTCAAAGAATTGAATTCCATGCAGAACTCTGGTTGCCATGGCAACCGAAAGGAAAAACTTTAAAAATCTTCTTGTCCAAAATCACAGGGCCTAGGGCTTTGATATCTGGTGTGTGGCATCATCTAGTAGTCCTCTACCAAGAATGTTCAAATTATCCCCTAGGGTCAAATATGGCCCCGCCCCGGGTGTCACATAGTTTATATAGACTTATATAGGGAAAACTTTGAAAATCTTCTTGTACAAAACCACATGGCCTAGGTCTTTGATATCTGGTATGTAGCATCATCTAGTGGTCCTCTACCAAGAGTGTTCAAATTATCCCCCTTAGTTAAAATATGGCCCCGCCCCGGGGGTCCCAAGTTTTACATAGACATATATAGGAAAAAAAGTTTAAAAATCTTCTTGTCTGAAACCACAACACTTATACCTTTGATGTTTTGTTTGTAGCATTGTCTTATGGTCCTCAACCAAAATTGTTCTAATTGTACTCCTGGGGTGAAAAGAAGCCCTGCCCTGGGGGTCCCATGTTTTATATAGACTTACAGGAAAAAACTTTAAAAATCTTCTTGGCCGAAACTACACGACCTAGGCTTTTGATATTTGGTATGATGCATTGCCTAGTAGTCCTCTACCAAAATTGTTCAAATTATGCCTCTGGGATTAAAAGAGGCCTCGCCCCAGGGTCACTTAATTATTATATGAGTTATATAGGAAAAAATACTTAAAAATTATCTGATCCTATTTCTAAGACTGTTTGATAATAATTACCTGATGTCCCTAAGTAATATGATGTCACTTGACTGTGACCTTGACCTGCTGACCTACTTTCTTGTTTTTTTATGTACAGTTTTGCCCACCGATCCTAAAACTGAATTTCATTGATTATGAATGTGACCTACTGACTTTCTTAATATTTTAGCATCAGTTTGACAATTGAAACATGCAGCTCATATTACTCAGATGAGCGATCCAGGGTCATCATGACCCTCTTGTTGTAGAATTGCTTAGAAAGTTACTCTAAAAATAAACACAACTTTACCCCTATCCTTTCATCCACACAAGTTCTATAGAAGTGGCTTACTTTTAAATAAAATCTGTCATGAAATGGAAACTGTCTTTTCATCGAATACACTTCCTTTAGTTTGGTAACAAGGGGCTGATCCAAACACCCTTGCTTTGAGAAAATGCAAATATAAACCAGGATCATTGATTAATTCAGACCAGTGAGTATATAAAGTTTCACATGTTGAGAAAATGGACCTTATGATATAAAAATGGCAATAAGCAATAATGCTTAAGAAATGTCAGAAAAAGAAATAAACAAATTATCATGTGTTAAATTTGTTAATATAGGTCATTTTCATTGCCTTTTGATGTCTTGTAAAAATTCAAGGGCAACATTTTCTTTCGAAATCAATATATTTGTACAAATGTGTCTTCAAATATGCCGTATTTAAAATTCGCGAAAATGACAATTTAATTAGAGTTTCCCTTTCAGTTTCCAGTTCAGATTTTTAGTTCGAATACGTAAATACAGCAAAATTCTAAAGCGTGTAATTTAAGTATGTTTTTTTTTTCAAAGTACTTACTGGGTTTTTTTAATATTTAAAAAGGATATGCCCTGTTTGAAACTGTGCTTACGCCAAAGTGTTAGGTTGTAGTTCAGATAAGAGTGAGTGAATGAGTTAGATTTTACGGCGAATCGACACAAAAAAGCCATATATCGCCGAAAACAAGTGTCTTGAAAACGTAAACAGTAAAGCATCTCCAAAACGACGTCATAAGGCATTAATTAACTCGTACCAAATGAAAATCGTAAAAGGCGCTCCAGATTAAAAGCGGTGCAGACTACAAATCAAATTCGGATCTAGAATCATGAAAATAGAATCACTTAGATTGTATTATAAGCAATATAGACATCTAGAATTGTTGTAAGACGAATATATTAATAACATTTTTTAATCAGCTTTAATTGAATGTAGAACCTAAGCCAGCGTAGGTTAACTTGTCTTGCTGGAAAACATAATGTCCATGTTTTGTGTTATCTTTTATTGATAATGAACATTAGCGAAGATTTCTAGACACGAACGAAATAGGTATTTGGATGAATAATACACACTTAAAGTCTTATTTCATCAGTAATTTGGAACATCTTGCACATTTCAAAATCAAACATTAGGTTTCGCATTATATTTTTTTTCAAAATTTACTTTTTAATCAGTTAAATGATTATATACCATTTGTGAAAAAAGTCGTATATTTGTGATGTCATTATGCTTGTATCGTCTTACAGTAACATCAAATTATTAGCAAAAAATATGAAACACAGGCAAAGTGTAATTCATTTCTGGAATATATATGGTCTTGCTACAGATTTAGTTGTATAATGTTTCAGTTATGAAAAATATGAGGACATTATTTTCTTTACTATAATACTAAGATATGATAAGTTTATTAGGCGCCATGTATTAGTTGCTGTTTTAATCTCTTCAGGCAAAAGGTCAACGTATATAACAAAGTAACTGCCCTACACAAAGAAAGTTAGATTAAAGAAAGGTTAGCTGTACTGTAAACAAGTATCTGTTATTGCTATTTGGTGGTGGTTTTGCCACTGACCGTTCCATGGCGGTGCCCCACTGTGTTCTTTATTTGTTCGTGTTTTCCTAGTGTGTTTGCTTTATGAGCGAGTGTGTGTTGGTGTGTTTGCTTTGTGTGAGTGCATGTGTGTTGGTCGTGTACGTGTCCGTGCGCTCGGTTAACGTTTGGGGAGGCTGCGTTTTTGGAACGTGGCTTTCCCTGTTAAATATTTGTCCTTGTTTTGTTTTTTTGTATTTTTGTTTGAATTAATCTTTCTGAGACAATTTAGGTTATATGGAGACGTTTCGAGCTTTTAGTGGTGGTGGAAGACCGAAGTTGCGCCTCAATGCATTGTTTCAGGGGACAGAAACACCAGCTTTTAGGTGAGTAGGATGGCCGCCCAACATGAAGAAATTTACGCCCCAGGAGCGGTTTTGAGCTCAAAACGGTGATTCGAAACAGCAGCCTTAACCACTCGACCACAAAGGTCTGTCATATGGTTACATATTGCTTCCAAAATAATAAACTGAATATCATTGAATGCATAAATGCAATGTTGAATTGTTAAATGTTTCATTAATGATTGTTGATGTTAGGGTACTTGAGACATTCTATGTCGTAGATAGTTGTTTTGCTCTGTTAAGAAGAGTTATCAAAACATTTCACATACAATACAATAAAACACGTTTAAGAAATTATGTACATGTACAACCATAACGTGTCGACTTCATCGCAATTTTCAAAGCACTCATTAATCAATTACAACAATTTATGATATAACGTATGTTACATAAATATATAGGTAAAATGCAATATACATTGACTAATTTATGAAATTTCAATAATATGTTAACTTTTAAGTGGAGAAGAAAATAGAGAGAATGTCCATATGAGTACACCTTGCCGAATCAGAGTTCAGTCTTGTATGAATTAGATGGCAACAAATTAATGCAACATTCAAAATGATGGAAAGTTTCCAGTCAAAATTGTTTCCAACTTTACTTCACTACTGTGTATATCGTTTAAAACTCACATTGGAAGACACTGGACGGTTTCTATATGCGATAGTCGGGAAGACCTGGGAGAAGGTCGCAAACTTATAAAACTTAATAGTTTGACAAAAAACTAGCGATATCCGTATGCACATCGCACGTAACGCGACCTTATGACAATGATAATCGAATTTTAATGCTAATGAATATAGAGTTGCACGAGCATAGCTGTGTTTATGGGAAAAATGTTAATAAAATAATTAATATATTGATAAAAATAAGGTACACCAGACCAGACCTAAAGACATCTTTAACATAACAGGAATCGACACGCAACTTTAGAGTCTGTTTTTAATTAATTGTTGTCATCGCCGTTCATTTTGGTAAAAGCAATGTAAAAAAATGCAGAATTTTCCAAATTATTTTGATGTTTCATATGTAAATACACTATCCATTTAACAAAGAAATTGTTGGTAACCTCCAAATGCAAATTCTTATTTTATCAATACATCCGAGTTACATGTATAAGCTGTATAAAATCTATAAAATTTGCGTCCCGGTTTTCTGAAGACGCATATAATTTTTGTTGAATATGCTATCTCTAGCATTTACCGGGTTGATATCAAGACGAAAAAATGACAAAAACCCAAATACGTTCATGAATATTATTAGAAGGTGTTCGTTCATATCGATTCAGAAACAAAATTAAAGTTTTAAAGGCTATTATTATATAAAGACGCGGTAGTAACTACGATATGTCGTCTGCCTGTAAAGATCTAATGCATAGACTACAGAAAAACATAAAAGTTATCTCAGCCGCACAACTAATTAATATTCATAGGAGGAGATTTCTTGTTTGACAATGAAGGCATTATTTCTGTAATAGATCTCGCTGGTGTGTCTGTTTTATTTGCCGTTTCTATTTGTTCTGAACTCTCGGTACGAGGGTTGTCCAAGAAAATCGTAGACTTTTTTATTATTTCGAAAAATGCGACGCATAAAATAATTATTTTAACTGATGTTATTTCATTGTATACTTTACAAGACTATAGAGTTTAAAATTAAATATCAGTCATATTATTTGAGTGCTTTTTAAATAATGGACGGCAGTCAGTGCTAGTCGGCACACGCTCAATTTTCCAACTCCAACATTAAACAGCTTCATATTAAATTAATGTAACTTACCCGATATACATCTATCAACACTAAAATCTATATCATCATTAAGAGCAACGTGTGGTGTGTAATTATATTGCATTTCAAGACTTTGACATCACTTGTGCTAAAATAGAGACGTAAATTTTAAAGTAATGGCCACATGCCATTTCAGAAATGGGGACGTCAGGTAAGTTTGCGGCGCAGAAAGTATTAAAGTTTTATGTTGCCCTCTCTTTGAATCACTCGCCTAACCTTCCTTAAAACGATTTTGTCACGTAAAGACAAATGTCATCCTAACAACTGCCAAACTTCCCGAATTTTCCATTCCTCGTTTTACTAGTGAAGGGGTCATACCGCGATCTACGCAAAATTTTATTAATATTTTCTGCGCCGCAAAATTATCGGACGTCGCAATTTCTGAAATGATGTGCAATCATTACTTTCAAAGTTACGTTTCTTTTAATGTTAGTAACGTCAAAGACTTGAAATGCAAGATAATTACGCGCCACACATTTCCGTAAAAGACGATGTAAATTTTAATCCTGTGAGATATATATCGGGTAATTTACACGAATTTAAAAGGGAACCACTTCTTTTTGTAGTTGGAAAATTGAGCGTGCGCCGATTAGCACTGATGACTATCTAATATTTAAAAAATACCCAAATAATATGACAGATATTTAATTTTAAACTCTATAGTCCTGTAGAGTATACAAAAAATGAAATAACATCAGTTAAAACCATTTTTATGCGACGCTTATTTTCGAAATAATAAAAAATGTCTACGATTTTCCGGGACAACAGTCGTATTCTTAGCATTTTTAGTTCTGTTTACATGTATAACCTACCGTCATTTTGCTTTTATTTGTGCGTTTTAGTTATTTCACGAGGACACGAAAAATAATTTCATATGTTTGCGACATTTCTGTAATAAACAAGTTATATTTAGATATTACAACATCGTTTTTATTTTTGGCGGGAATAGCATACAAGGAAATTTTTTGTTATTTGGAATAGTTAATTCATTGCAATTTTTATTATGACTGAACTTTTGCATGGAAACAAAAAATAAACAAACAAATCAACAATATTTATATAAAACCCACCTTTTTGTATTTGTAAGTGAAGTTTTGAATTTGCTATCATTGCAAGCTGTTTATGGTTTAAGGTTTTATTTGAAATTCATATTATTCAAAGTCTATTTCATCATCGAGTTCTGACAGTTTGCTTCTCTTTAAATTCCATAATGATGCGTAAACAGATTCCGACTATTCAAAGGCCATAGAAAATTCTTGATTTTGTACAACATTAACGCCGGTTTAAGTTTTATATTTGCAGAAATTTAACTGTTTATGATCATGTACTTTGCTCTCTACTGAGACGCAGTAACGCAATGTTTAGCAGGATGAACTATCATGCCTACGATCCGGGTTCGATGCCCACTCGCAGCCGATATCGCAAACATGTTAAGTAGACATGTAATTGATAACTTCTCTTTTTGTGCTTCGACATAATTTAATGAAGTTTGAGAAGACCGGCGTTCCGTGTTTAAATTAGTATGGTCAGCAAAAAACGTATTGTAGAAATTAAAATTAGTCTAAAGTAGACATGTAATTTAATCCTTTGCTCAAGAAATCTTTATTCCACAATGTTTTATTGCAATCTAATATATAGATATCACATGACAGCTATGGCAAAACGGTGTTAATTTCTAATATTCAGCGTGCGTGTATTAACATTATGATATATTTGGTAAACTTGACCATAATTTTAAGACAGAAATATACAGTTTATTTACTTATTGTTTCGCTTAATACATGTATAAGTATTTGGAATTGGAACCGAAAGACAAAGTCATCATTATACACTGTTGTTTACATTGCCAAACCTGATTGACCATTTCCTGATTTAAAAAAACTGTTTTTTTGAAAATTGAGAAACATCGAAAGAATATTGATAGAAATATTCATTTAGTTCGACGTTTGTGTATCACAGTGAAGAATATTAAACAATTACATTTAAAAGTATTTCATACGGGCGAATCACACAGTCATAATTTTGTTGAGCTAATTTCAAAGGAAATAAATTGTTACAAGGTCCTAGCCTACGTCGTGTCAAACATGCATTAACCTGACGTTATCCTGAGACAGCATAAATTATGGCACATGTTTAATTAAAACGCTGTAACTATAAGCTGGGATTTTACACTTGATAATTAAATCATGTAAACGACAGATAAAAATAACAAAACAATATATACATAGCGGTTTTAGTGATATAGATTAGGATTTGAAATACTTAGTGGTTATAGTATGCTAGCAGACTTAAATCAAGTCTCTTATTTCGAGCTCGAAAGAAAACTACAATTAGACTGTTTCCAGTATCCCTATTTTTCTAAACGTTAGAAATATAAAATGCAAGTCTTTATACAAATCACTTCCACTTTTATTATTCAACAAGAGCTGTACAATGTATGCTATCTTAATTTTCAGATATTTGAAGTACAGAACAAGAAACCATATCCAGTTAAGCAATTGGTCGCTCCTAAAATCCGATACAAAACCAGCATTCATAGAATTTCTGAAATACCACAACATGATTCAGACAATTGATTCTTTGTGATATTAGAACCTTAGTTGATGTATATTCTGTTTTGTTTTAAATTTGGAACGCCGCTTATTAGATTAACGTTTCGTTACCAGTTAATGAAACGTCAATCAAAGTATCCCTTAGCACGTGATATATAGAAAGTGTAAAGGAATCAGGAAAACGGTGTCACACATATTTCATTCGGATGCGTACAAGGATCATATGGCAACGTAGTGAAATTGTGTTCATTGTTATATTGTTTTTGCACGTGTTTGGTTGAACTATATACACTGCTTGAATTCAGAGAGACAGTTGATGAGTATTTGAATGCTTACGCAATTATATTTTAATGTTTTGTTTCATATTGGTCAAGAGAGCACATTTTAGAAATAAGTGACAGTTTTGATTTTTAAGGAAGACTTTCGGTATTATATTTGAAACTATGCAAAAAGTATGAAATTATGCATAATGCATCCTATTACACCCGAGGTATGCTATCACAGGTCAAAACGACAGATCAATAAACTACAAGGGCATTACACTGAAGGTGTTTTACTTGATAATAGAGAAAGGACAATAAGGACAATAATTTAATCACGACTATTTTCAACGTTTTACCCGGCATAGATATTTTGTTACGCCGTAAATATAGATTTTATTACACATCACAAGAATAAAGTCCGGACAATGAAACTTTTTGCAAAGAACAAAACATACCTATCAAATAATGTAAAGGGCAACGTTAGGGGTACTCATTGTTTTAGCTATAAACTTAATTTTGTGCAAAACAAGACCTTTGTTAGACATTGAGCGTAGAATATACAATTTATTATTTAAGAAACTCAATATTTCCAGACATGTAGATAGGCATCATGTTATGCAAAGATTTGCAAACCATCTCCGCTGTGTGATATTTCACCCTGTTACGAAATTTTAGCCATTTATAGTATGATTTGTACACTACTTATATAACATTTTGTATCTTTTCCCAAAACCGTACAACAATAGTCAAAAATCGAAAGGATCTATGCATTATGGTACATTAATTTTGTTTCTTTGCTTAGGTCAAAGATACAAGTTTTCATCTGAGCATGCCAGTTAAGTGTATTATCTATAGAAATGTGTACTAGGTTTTGAACTTTAATATTTTCTAGATATTTGTTGTAAATGTATATCTTTAAATTTAGGTCATTTCATTTCGTTACCTTCATTGGAGAACGGATTATGATACCTTTCTTTGTTGTTGTTGTTGTTATTTAGAAAGCATCATTCACTGACTTAAATAATGTTTCGTTTTAAAGAGTTTTAAATTTCAGATAACTGATACCCGAAACATCTGCATGAGAGTCTATAAGTGCAATACATTCTTTAAAATGACTTTTAAACATATTTTGCCGACACGGATTGAAACGGATATCTGCCTTAAAAAGCAAAGGTATAAATCATTTGGTATTTCCTTTCTGTCCTTTTTATAAAACCGCAACGGGGAGCGCCCACTAAAACATGAAACAAGGCTTTTCCGTGACATTTTTTATAATACAGCCTCCAATAAAACATAAAAATACTAATTGGAATTGTCATTATATATAGTTCGTGTTTATTCATTTCATAAGGTTGTATTTTATCTCAAGATCAAAATAATTCCCAAATGTCAACCTGTCCTTTCGTCAGTGATATGCATTAGAGGATATTTTATTATTTAGCACTACAAGCCTTTAAATAATTGTTATTTAGTTCTGCAATAAGATCAATACCTTTTTGTTCAGCGTGATTATCAAAATAAATCATTTATTTCCTTTCCGTCTTCTGTATAAAACCGGAATGGGGATCGCCCATTTAAAACAAGAAACAAGGAAGGCATTTCTGTGCAATTTTTGTAATATAACCTCCAATAAATCATAACACTACTCATTACATTGTATTTATATATATAGTTCGCGCTTATACTTTTCATAAAGTTGTACGTTTATCTGAAAGTGAACAGAATTCGGTTATGTCAACATGTTCTTGATATTCTTGAACATTTAAAAAGTTGTTATTAAGTTCTGTAATAAGATCAGTATGTTTTACTTTCGGCGTAATTATTACTGTCACTGTTATGTATTAATCTAATTAGACTGCAGTTAAGTTTTAAAAACATTTGAATAACAAAACATACTGTGTCGCGTTGCAATAGTGTTGTTTCAATTTAATTACAAGGTATACACAAAGTTCAGTGTCTTCCTTCAGTTCAACAAATCAGGTTATTAAGTATATTTCGTCTTTTTATGAATCAGATTTCAGTCATTATCTCCCCTGCTGATACACTTGCTTCGAGTTGAACCTATTTATTTTTGCTCGTCCTTGCAAACTTACTGGTTGATCTTTTTATAATAAAGTAGAAAGTGAATAAGCAACTTTCTCTGTAAGATTTATAATGCTTTATGAATACATTCGTTGGCAGTGTTTTATCCTATACAGGGCCGTAGGGGCAGGGGAGTGGGGCAGGGCGGGCCTGCTCCCACCCCCCAATAATTTGACCGATTTAGGTAATTATCTTAGCAATTTTTTGACAGCGAGTCAAGTTTAGCTGTGTCCTGCAGTTTTGTAATCGTTTTAGATGGGCTAAGCATGCACAACTAAAAAAATGTGTTCAACTCTAGGGACTTAAGCTTTCTACCACTTGACCCAACACCCCAACCCCTTTATCGATCCCTTACCAGGTTTTGTTTTTTGCATGTAATTAAAATGAACACCTTGTTGTATTTTTGAAGCTACCCGTCTGCTATATTATTTCCGTTACAGTTTCTTTTTGTTGTGGGCGTTCTTTACGATGCATGGCTCTGTGGCTGTGCTTGGGGTGCTCTCTACTTCCGAGAAATCCACCCTTACCTTTTATTTTTTATATATTAATTTATCTATACTGATTTTTTTATATATTAATGCTGTGAGATGTTTTTATGTGTACACCTCGAATATGATCAGAGAACAGGAGAATTACAAGGCTAACTCCATTTTCATTCAACGTTTCGACTATTTTTATTAGTCTTCATCGGGAAGTAAACAAATATGATATGAAATAAACAACGTCGTGAATATATGACGTCATAAAAATGATCGAATATGATGGAATAGATACTTTTAATTAGATTAATCAATTAGGTAAACAATATTGTATACATCTACAGAAAACAAGGCATATACCACTGCTAGCACAGTATTCTTCCTTCGTTCCATAGCTTATATACTTATACAAAGACGGTTTAGCAATTATTTTGGTTGATTACTTGCTCGAATTTCACGAAAGATTGTGATCCGGCACAACTTCGCTTTGTCAGCGAATTTTACTGCAATTAAATTTACTTTTAACAAAGGAAGTAATATTTCTTTATTACCATACTTAAATCAAATAAAGTGTTCATTACATATACGTGCATACATGTAAGCTTTATATTACCTTTTCTGTTGATGTTTGCAAAAAAAAACGACATGATCATAACATAGAAACATGTTCATATCGTCATAAAACACAACGCATTATCATTTAAACATTAACATTATACATCTATTATATTATTCTTACTGCATTGTTTTGTTGTTACACATGTCGAATGAGACTCTAAAACACCACCAGTTTTTCACAAACAGCAATGAGGCCACAGTTCTACCAACCTGAAGTTTACGAAAGCACCGATTAGGCCAATGTTTTCCCTGACGATATGATAATAGACGATGCACCTGAAGACATTCGTCGCCTGATATGAAAACAAGTATAAACTGGTTAAAACTCCACGACATTGGACAATTTTACTGGCCGCATTTACATCGCAAAACACCACATTAAACAATCAACATAAATTCTATCGCTGTTTTCGAAATCTCTCAAAGGAAAAGGAAAATTAGTTAATTTACAATTGATGACGGCTTAGAACATATGAGATGAGCTTTATGTCCTTAAACGAAGCCATATTTATTTAATGATTCGTAAATTCCGATTATCTTACTGTTCGAAAACTGGTCACAAGGAGGTCCATAGAAAGTGGTATTGACCGCAAAAAGTGATATTCTGGTTAATAATTTTGAACGTGCAACTATTCTTAATACGAACTCACGCGCTATACTAAATATAGATATATCAAACACAACTGGTTACAACATCTATGAACAATCTAGCTATGATATTAACTACGCTACTACTCAGAAGTCATAAAAACACTTGTATGAAAATATCGGTAAATATTCAAGTCTATGCACTAAACCAATGTGATATTAACTTTGATCAAGTCCATAAACTTGGATATTCACTTCACTATCAAATAATCTTCAAGATATCATACAGTGAGACAGACTTAATTTTCCTTTCTTTTATTGATAAAATGTCCTAATCTTAACAGTAATTAAAAGTATTGATTACTAATAACGTTAGGCATCAATGTGAATTTATGTACATGCGTAGACACATATATGTTTACAAATCTAATATTGCATTTACAAATGTTCTAGAATAATGCGGAATAATCAGTTTCTGGCTTACGTACAAAACTGCATAATTTCTCTACTGCTGGCGTCATATATTGCAAAAATGAAATTCGGTACAATCTGACGTAAATGTTATCTTGTAATTATGGGAAATATATTAAGACTGAAACAGTTTAGGTTGATTCAGTTATTATTTGAGTCTAATGATACCACTGATACAGAAAATTACCTGTACAAAATGAGGTAGGTCAAACCTGTTTGCTTATAAGCCCGATTTGTTTAACCGCTGTTTAAGGTCAAATAAAAAGGGTAATGTAGATCAATTAAGTTATAATTCTTGAACACATACCTATGGAATAGAGAATCAATGTCATTGCAAATTGTAAAATATCCCAGTAAATCAAAAATAAGAGACTTCTAGTCTAGAAGCATAAATATTAGTAGTGTAATAAATTCTTAGAGAACGGAAACAAATACATGAAAGATGAACTTTCGGGCGACATGCTTGATTATAGTTGTTGCACAACATACATATATATTCGGGGGAGTGGGGGGGGGGGGGGGGGGGGGGGGTTGATTTGTGCAGGCCTATTGGTCAATAGCTTACCGTATATGAGACTTCGCTTTTGGAGCGTCGCTTTCCCTGTTGAATATTCGTCCTTGTTTTTTCCACTTGCCCAAACACCCCAACTTATTTGTCTATTCCATACTCAAATTTGCACCTTGAATATAATTAAAATGTACTTGTTGGATTTTTAAGCAACCTGTCTGCAATATCTTTCCACTACAGTTTTTATTTGTTGCAGGCTATGTTGCTGTGTATTGTTGTCGTGTTTGTTGTGCTGTGTGCTTTCGAGAATTCTAACCTTTCCTTTTAATCGCACAATTGTCTGATTAAGTTTCCCTACGCTGAATTTCAAATTAACTGTAAATCAGAGTACGAAGAATCAATGTTCTTGTAAACAAATAGCATAAAGCATTGCCAACGAATGTATACATAAAATATTAAAAAAGTATTGAATAAATTACTATGTCAAATTCCACTTTATTGTAAAATTATTAGTCAGTCAGTTTGCAAGGACCTGTAAAAATGAATATATTCCCACTCCTAGCAAGTGTATAAGCAGGGGAGATAATGACTGAAATCTAATACTTGAAAAATCAAACTGTTACGGATTTGTTCAACTGCCCTGACCTTGTGTAAACAACACTGAAAAATAAGATAAATGACCACCACGCTGCACAGTATGTATTGTAATTTAAACTTTTTAAACTAAACTGCAGTCTAATTAGATAAGCATATAACAGCTTTATTGCCTACTTTGACAGTAAGCCGAAAATAAAACATACTGATCTTATTACAGAACTAAATATATTCGTAGTGCTAAACAATAAAATTTCCTCAAATCAAATATAACTGAAAACACGACAGGTTGACATTAGGGAATTCTGTTCACCTTGAGATAAAGTACTTTATGAAAAGTATTAGCACGAACTATATATAAATACAACCCTAATGAATACTTTTATGTTTTATGTGTGTATTTAATACAAACAACTGCATTGGCGCTGCCCGTTGTGGTTTTATATAAAGGACGGAAAGGAAATATCAAATGATTTCTCATTATTTCTTTCAATATCTTTGTTTTTACATCTGTCTCGGCGAAATATGTTTGAAAGGTCAGTATATTAAATTTTTACTTTTACTTACAGACTCTCATGACGATGTTTCTTCACAGTATAAACACTTTACAACAAAACTTAAACTTTACATCCAAAGCAAACGAAATGTATGATAATAGGTTCTTTGGTGAAGGTAAAGAAATTTAATACTCTAAAATTAAAAATAAGTGACATAGACCCTTAAAAATGTTACAGTTAAAAAGCTAGTACGCATTTCTGTAGATAATACACTGAATTTGCATGCTCAGATAGACAATGTTTGTAAAAATTTGAATGCAGAAATTGCACTTCTGAAAGACAGTATCTTTTATCTAAGCGATAGATTACAATTAATGCACTATAATGCATACATCCTTCTTGTTTTCGATTATTGTTGTACGGGTTTGGGGATATATAAATAAAGTAAAAGTCATAGAAAAAAGTGCGGTCAAGTTAATACTTAACAAACAAATCACATCACATTTGAACGTTAAAATGATCAAATGTGGCTGACATTATTAGTAACCGAGTGAAATACCACACAAAACAGATGGTTTACAAGTGTATGCTTAACATGGTGCCTTTCTACACGACTGGAAATATTGAGTTTCTCAAATAATAAATTACATTATCTTCGCTCAGTATAACACAGAAATTTTGTACAAATAATCTTTAAGTTTCTATTTTGTACTTCAGCGTTAATATTTGGAATAAAATACCTGCTATATATTAAGGAATCCAGGACATTTAAAACATTCAAAAATAATTTTAAACAGCATTTGCTAATGTTTTAGTCTAGTGCTTAGAAAAGGTGTTTTTACCTTTTTGTATATAATGATGCCATTTACATTTTGTTGTGTTTTTTGTTTTGTTTTTTTTTGTGTGTGGGTTTTTCATATTTTGCAAGTGTCTGTCCAATAGGAAGCTTTTTAATACACCTTTAAATGATTCTAGTATTAGTAAATGTTTGTATACATGTATATTATTGTTAACTGAACGCCGTACTTAAAATAATTATGCGTTTCATTTTTTTGTTACGTACACTTTGTATGTTACTTTCATTAATGAAAGATTTTATGACAACTTATTATCATCATTATCATCATCATCATTATTATTATCATTATTTATATTATTATTATTATTATTATACCCCAAATGCTCATTTTATTTTAATCTCTTACCACAACCGAGACTGTTATTTGGCAAATTGTAACGTCAAAGTCCTTTGATGTTAGATACTCAAAGTATGCTTCCATGTAAGATTTTCATAAATTGATTCCTATGGTTTTCGTTAATACAAATGCCTCCACCCGATTTTAAAATGACATGTTAAGGAAATGAGAAAGCGAACTCTTTTAACAGTTATAAGTGATCACTAGTCACAGTCAATTTGCATCACGCAATAAGGCAGAATGTGAATGACGGTCCAAATTCAGATTACATTGGTCGAAAATAATTACGAGCATCATAAAACATTTTGGTGTAGTGAAGATATTTTGAATTGAACTGTGATATAAACAAATGTTGAACCGCCATAACATTTGCCTGATACTAAGTTTATTAAGAAACCTTTTCTACGACCATTTACACAGTTTCAATTATATATATGTATAAGACTAATAGCCACAAACTGGATTCGTTTAAACAGGACATTGTCAAATGTATTCGTATTTAAAACTAGCTGCTAAGCAACTGAAGTGGTACGAAGGTTGCTACAGAAAACCTGATCCCTCTTTTTGAAATACGTTATTACCAATTCTAACTGGTTACTGTAAAATTTTGCTATTTTTCAAATTGAAAACGTGGTAGAAAATTCGCGAAATATGGCTGGCTTGTAAATCATATAGTGCTGTTTACAAAAATTTCCGGTATATCCGGATAGTACCTTACCTCATTCATAGTGACAAGGAGAGAGTGTGTAAAAGTTGGGGTGGATATAAAGGAAGTAAATAAAATCTGTAAAAAGATCCTTTGGAAGCAAAGAATACAACCAAGAAGAATAATACCAGACTCGGTTTGACTGAGTCTGTTCATGAGAGGTAATTAACACCGTTAACATACAAGAAATAACACGAAATAAACAAGTTGGGTATAGGGACGCGCCAATCTCACATTTACCCTACAAAAGACATTGTAAATTGTATAAAAAAAAAAACATATTGATAAGATATAAACAGTTCGTATCAGTTCACCAGTGTATTTATTAACTCTAACAAGAGCATAATTTGTTAGGGCACAACTAAGCAAGTTACAACACAAAATTCCACACTTGCGTAGTCATTGCACCATCAAAGAGGATAGCCTAGCGACTAACTATAAAGGATTCAGTCACCAGACATGCACTGTGCTTTTCAATTTATAATTTTTAAAGGTTCAGTTAATATATGGTAAAATTTAGTGAACGCCTTCTGTAATTAGTGATATCGAAAACCCTGTATTGAAAACGTTTTTTAGTAATATCAAGATTTCTATGATTAAAGTCCTTAACTTTCAGCAAGGCTTTTATATCTAATTGTTATATATAGACACCATATGATAATGACCGAGGAAAATCTCAGTTCAGGTTGGGGAACCTGACAATTTCAAAATTGAAATCGTCACTTTATCTTTTTTTCAAAAAGTATTAACATGCATGTTGTTTCATTACCAGACAAAAGCATGCTTTCCTCATTCATTTATTTATTGAGACGCATTTATAAGATAAATGGCTAGATTTCAAGCAAAACTGACAGACGCTATTTGAGAATAATTTATAAGAAAATAGCACAGATAAGCTTTATTTTAAGAAATCAAGAACGTCGTATTCCATAGGATTGGTCTAAGACAGACGACAAAATTTCAATTACAGCAAATGACCAATTGAAATCCTTCGTGACTATATTGTTAGGATGATTCTGGAATATAGACCAAAAGGGGCAGGAATTTGTGATATGTACATAGCCGGCTTTTTATATGTTATAAACTAAGGTAAACGTGAGGAAACTGGCATTTCGTTTAGACAAGAAAATGTAAAAAATACAATTATAAATACCTTAGTGTACTCTGTCGGACACTTCTTACTTTAGATATACATGTATGTGTAGCATTACAATTTCACAAATAAAATTAAAAAAATATTTTGTTTAAAAAGGTTTTATTTGAGAAGAACAGAAATGATCCATGCAAAATATTTTGGGAACAAATGGAAACAACTCTACTTAAATTGTATTGTTGTATTAGACATGGAAGTCATGTAGGGACTTCTGACTTTAATATGTCTGACCTCTAACATCAATATTTTTTTCATAACGTCATGACGGCTGAGTTCCGCATTCTTACTTCTTGCCTCAAATGTCCTTACTTCTAACTTCAATTTTCATCACTTCGCAGTTCTTTACCTCACTGTATCTAACTTCCAACTTCATTATTTCTAAGTTCCTTACTTCCATCTCCTTGTCCATAGTATGAATGGTAGGTCAAGTTTGCCATCAGTTTAATTTTATTTATATGTATTTATTATATAAATGTGTGACAAATATGGAAAACAAGTTGTATCGTTAGGTAAAATCATTGGTATCTTCATGTAAAAGTCAGCTAAAAGTCAGACAGAAGAACATGCACTGTGCCTTCATCGTGCCTTAAAATTATTGAAATACTACATTTTGACATCAGAAGTTATCCACATATTGCCAATTTGACATAGCATACTCGTCTAAGAAGACGAACTTGAGCTGCAACAGCGTATGCGATGATTACTGAGGTCATTCCAGGAATAACAGTCCCTGCTGCAGTCGTCACAGATGTAGTCCGAGCTTGCCACTGCACTTGGTGCCTTTCTCTCCAGCCTCCTCCGTCTCTTCTTCCTCTTCCTTCTTGATACCTGCACTTACGCCGTGCCTCTAGGATTGGCGATCCTGTGCTATGTCCTCCAATGATTCAATGTACATATAAGTGAACCTGAGGTCTCTCTTGCATACATAAGAGTACCTAAGGTATAGCCGGCCAACTGGGCGTGTACCTTTATTATTATTATCATACCAGATTTGTTGAGTGCCCTTTTCATATGAAATATACGTTCAAGAGCGCTTTACAATTAAACATGTGACATATCGCAGATATGTAAGAAAATCACAAAAAAACATGGGATATGCAATATTAAAACTAAAACTGAAACTGAATAACTTGATTAAACACACATTTATATAAATGATATATTCAATGGCGTTGTACATAATAACAAAAATAGTAGGCATAGTACTAGAGCCGATTTACGTAATCGAATACCGCCGGAAGTAGAACATTTATGTCAACACCGGTTTCGTATTTTCACGTGAAAACGGCCGAAAACTGAGAGGTTATCAACAAATTATAAGTTTACGGTACCATGAGGATTTTTCATGCATTTAAACGGTAAGTATAATGTTTATGGATTATTCAATACAGTATGAAAGTAAACTGTTACGCTTTAAATGGAAATTATGAAAGAAAAGTCGATAAGAATATATTGACTTTCTACTTTCACTTTCATTGTCGCTTTTTAAATTGCCCAAAAATGTTCTTTCTATTAATTTGTTTTTTCTTGTTTTTTGTTTGTAGATACATAATCCTATGGCAAATTAATGTGTGAAGTGACAGCTTATTTAAAGCATCTGTTATTAGCTGGGCCTAAGTTTACCGATTTTTCCTTTTAGAGTGACCTTTGACCTTATATTAGCTTATAGTCTGTTCTATGTATTTAAGCTGTAGTCAGAACAGAATGTAATTGAGATGAAATGAATTTTCAAAATAAACTGTTGCAAATTGTAGGAAAAGAATAATATAATATATTTATTATAAGTTTTTGAAATATTATATTATAATTACCTCATTTCAGAAAGAAGTACAAGCGAACAGATGACACATTAAAGTGGCTGCAGAAGCTTGAAAAGTTAAATAGAGCAGGGGCAGTCAAAACAGTGGGATAATACTTCTATGTAATTTCTTTTTAAAGGCAATTTATACAGGATGGAAGGGTATCTCATACAATGTTTTACAATTTACATGTAGTTTTATCTCTCTTTATGATGTTGAGAGTAAACAAGTCAGTGACATCTAATTAACACTTCGTCATGTAAACTATTGACAGTTGATATTTATTAGACAACATTTGATAAAATGCAATTGCCTATCAATATTAAAAAGAGCAAACAGTTGACAATTAACAGGCAGGTCATTCTTTTAAATGACACCATAAATAAACTTTCATAATTTGTTTTTCTTCAACTTCTGGATTTAGACTGGAAGCCATTCCAAACTATGAACTGGTAAATTATATAAGGAGTCATGTAATGATTATGGATGGGATACATTATATGTTAATGGACAATAATAATTTGAAATAATAATATTTTTTAAGATCAAGGTGTTAAGGTGATTTTATAAAGATGGTGTTATGGTTTTTACATGATGATTGTTAACTGTTCACAGATTTTATCATTTATATATTTCAGAGGGTCCAACATGTCTAGTAAGGCTGACAGAAGTGAAAGATGGTCTGATGGTACAATGATGTACAAATGATACTCTTTAACAAGTTGAACATGTCAAGGGTAATAAAATGCCAGTTATTAAAATTATATTCCCCTAAACATTTAACAGATACACATTGTAAATGTCATTAAAATGATTTTATGAAGTTTCATGAAGGATGGTACAGCCAACCATTTTGAATCGAGAAATTTTGACTTAGGTAAAGATATCTATTCAGACTTCTTATCTCTTAGCCTTTCATATGATACAGAGATAAAAGAACTACTATTGTCAGCCACTAACCATGTTTCAAAGCCTTTAAACACACTATAGCATTAACCATTTTGTTTAAATATCTTTTTAATGCAATGTTTTTTTGATATCTGTCACTTGATATTTTCAATGGATTAGAGTCCTAATTTAATGTAAAATCTGTAAATTTCAGTAATTGAAGTACAAAATATGTAGGAAGCTGTTTCTTTATTTCAGTGTAAAATGTTCTGTGGATTCATATGATGAAAATGCCAGTGTTGATCTGTATGACTTACAATATTCAAAGAGTTACAATGTAATTCAGTTATTGATTTGGTATATATCACTTCTAGAGGCTTGTGTAAAGTTTATTTCACATGAGACCAAGGGTCAAGTATGATATATAAACTTTACACTTACAGAAAGAAATTATACAGTACCAAAACAAAAAGAAATTATACAGTACCAAATAATTACAGACTTATGAATGTAACTTTCCAAATATCTTACATTTTTCTCCTGAAATTAATTAAAAAGGTAAACACAATTCTATTGTTATAAGCTTAAAAAGGTGAATGTAAGATATAAATTATGAAATGTCAAGTAAAAGGTGTGTTTTTTTTCAAAGTATTTAAGATATAGAATAAAATATAGCCTGCCATCATAATATTCCAAAATAAAAAGTGTCATACATATATTTTAGGTCAAATAGTAAGGTCAAGTGAGTGACTTAGGGTCACTATTGGCCTCTTCATATATTGTACTAAAATGGGTCTTATGCATAAGATATGTTGAAGTTTTATTAATCTAGTAACACTGTTATTCTACCTTATATTCAGAAATATACATATTTTGAATATTAAAGAGCTGCAGACACCTCGAATACAGAGAACTACAATATGCATTTCTTTCTTCAGATATATACCTGTGAAATCTCAGTGTCACCGTTCAGCTATTGTTCAAGATCAGTGTCTGCAGCTTGCACAGTTTAGTATAGAGGAGCCTTCTGAATCAACTTTGTTACATATTTGCTGTTATTGTAGGACACGCATGTAGAGAGCAGCAAGTCCTGTTCAGCCGTGCATGTAAATGTGATTCAGAAACTTTGAGAATATGTAAACATTACACTGTTATAATTTTCAAAATACTGTGTCTTGTAGTGTATCGGTACTGTTTTGTCTCAGTTTATAGCACAGTATGTTCACAAATCAAACATAAGACCATAGTGATCAGTATTATTAAAATCATTAATTATTTGTATGGTGACAAAATTTAATTTCATGCAATACCACAGTAAAATGTTTGATAATTTTCGCTTTTAAAGTTGTAAGTTTAAGGTTGGCATAAATTGTTTTTTTTTTTCTTTCATAAATCTAAAAAGTGATTGGTCATTATAACTGCAATATTATTTTAGTATGACAAAGTTTATATTGAACTAAAACACTAAATGTAAATTTTTGAACTAATCAATACATTTTCTACAGTCTTAAAACATTTGTTTATCGTACGTGTCATGGCCCATAACTCCTCCATATTACTTGTGTTTTGTCCTTTTTCATTTCACTGAAGAATAGGTAGAGGTATTGCACATCCATTTTTTAGCATCCTGATTTTGTAAAGTGTTGTATGTAAGGTTTTCTCTCGGAATTACCAGTATTTCTCATCTAAAGGTGGGGAGAGGTATTAATTATGTCTTCTCGTCTATCCGCATTAAGCCTGTCTGGCTTTAAGAGGACAAGCTGCTGGCCAGATTTTGATGAAATTTCACAGGACTGATCAGTACCAAGCATAGTGTTGTGCATATCGCTTGCATGTTTCGTTTTGATGCACTAAATTGCAGCCATAGCTAAAAATAGAAAAATCTTGTCGGCTTTCACAGGTTAAAACTACTTAACAGATTTTGATGAAACTTCACAGGAGTGATCAGTACCAAGTATATTTTTGCATATCACCAACACTTTCCATTTTGCTGCACAAAATAACCGCCACAGCTCAAGGTATACATAGGTGGGAGACATGTTTTGTCATAAAAATACCTAAAGCACCTTCCACTTTGTTAATGAAAAATGTAACAAACATCTTACAATTGCAAACTGTAATAATTTGACATTAAATGCACTATCTACAGCACCATAACTACATTTGGCTTTTTTCATTATTATTGCCCTTTTCTTACCATAGCAATATTTTGTGTAACATGTTACCTCATTAAGCATCATAAGATCAGAAAGTTCTATGACTCAGACATGTTGGCCCTTTTGTACTTGTCATGAGTATGTTTTCAGTATTTTAAATTGTCATTACTTTTTGTTGTGCCAGTTTACGGAAATGAAGACTTAGTTGTCCAAATGGTGTGCCTGTGCCTGTCCTAATTTGTTTGTCTGGACAATATATTATTTAGTCTTCACGAAACTTTGCAGGTGGTTAATTTCCTGAAGTTCCCTGTCAACTTGGATAGTGGCACGGTTACTTTAGAAACACTACAGTGATGTAACCACTGTACTAGTCAAACGTTTTGTATTTCAGATTTTATATCACATTACAGGCTACTGGTCTTCAGCAGCCTCCATAAAACTTTCATAAAAGTTTCCAAAAATGTTGTATTTTGATTTGAACTGGCATTATTCAAACAGTAAGAAATAAGGCAACATGTGACCTCTTTTCCAGTACTTTTTGATTTTCTCTGTTACTATGAAATTGCCTTTTTCTAGAAATTGGTCGGCTTATTTTTGATGATCTTAATAATTCGACGCCCCAGAATTAGAAAGGCGTAAGTGGAAAATCATACTTCTCGGCAAAACGAAAAAAACTGTCTATGACAGATACGCCCTTCTAATTCTAAGGGCGTAAGTGGACTTTTCTGGTACAACAATTAAGTGCAGATACGCCCTTCTGTTACTAGGATTCTGAATAACTTTTCACTTACGCCCTTTTATTATTGGTGAATTTGGTCAACACAGCAGTTTGTGACGAAATTTTTTTTTTACAGAATTATGCCCCTTGGTGTGTAGTTTCAAAAAATGTATGATTCATAAAAGGGCGTAACTAACACTTACGCCCTTCTAATTCTGGGGCGTCGTTATGTTTTTAATCAATTGTGGCTATGTTCTTTATCTCATGAAAAGTTCCATTTTTGTATAATTCATATTTTTTACTGTCAACAAAGTGCAATACTACATACTTATCACTTTCATTAACATACCTGTACTATTTTCATAAAACATTATATAAATCATTATATTTCATATAAACAGAATTAAATAAATATTTAAGAACATCAGTGTTTTCTTTGATTGCTACATGAAACAGACCATAGGTCAATTTAGGGTCAATTCTGACACTTTATATGCAAATTGATAAGGGAGATAACTAGTACTGTCTTAAGTAACCAATATTTAGTTACACAGTTACCTTTCCTTTACACAGGTAGGACTATCTGTTGTTGATCATCTTTTGAACATTATTCCATTACTGATGACAGAACATTGAAAATAAAAGTTGTTGTATCATGCAATGACATCATATATGACAATATTTACTTTTTTATTCCATTTTTTAAATATTCTTTAAATTAGGTACAATGCCTAAAAATAGTTATTATAATAATATTAAAATAATGACAATGATAACAATTACAGCGTTATTGTAACTTAACAGTCATGACTGCACACCTCCCCTTGAGATCATTTTATCCCTATTGCCAATACCAATGCTTAAAGCATCTGGTACGCCCAGACGAGCTGCATAAAGAGGTTCAAACCCCACGGTTAATGGTGCCATCATATACTGTATTAGAAAGAAATACCACCCACGTCAATATCAGAGTTCCATTTTTACAAGTGTGAGACATCGTCCTGTCATTTCAAAAATTATCTCCCATATTCTTGAATGAAAAAGTGTGTTTTCAGTGATGTTTTAAATTAACACAATGATGTTGAATCCCTTATTCCTGGAGGGAGTGCGTTTCTTGTCCATACAACATGACCCAGCCAGCTCAGGCGTCTCTGGCTCAGCATAGCAAAGATAGAGGTTGTCTTAGCTTTCTGAGGACTACGCAGTTGGTAACTTTATCTTTCCAAGTAATGCCTAGGATCAGACGTAGACATCTCATGTGGTAGGTATTGAGTCTTGTTTCCTGTCTTGCGAATGTTGTCCAGGTTTCACTAACATATAGAAGGGTGCTTAGGACACATGCCTGGTAGACTTTCGGCATACCTACGTTAGATATACGTACAGGCGTACTTCTGACTAACAGAGACCGGAAACGAACTTAGAATACCTATAGTTGTAAGTAAGAAGAGTAGAAGTTGCAAGTAAGAAGCCATAATATCCGAATAAAAGTTGAAAGTCAAGAAGCTGAAAATTTACCATCATGAAATTAGAAGTCATCATGATAGATTAGGAGACAAATGTATTAAGGTAAGACAACCCTCTTGGGCTTTGATATTTAGATTATTCAGTTTACATTCCAGCAATGCTTGCATTTTAACCTCCAAGCATGGAAAAGTCATGTAGTCATGTATAGTTTGGATTACACAATTAAATGGACAGTGGTCAATGATTTGATAAGAAACAGTGACACTATTTGAATGTATAAACAGACGACATTGTTGACAAAAATGTTACGCAAATATTTTCAAAAAGTGACATGCTAGTATATTGATAAAGTCTATGTTATTCACTTACATAGATTACTCTGATATAATGACAGAAATTTCTTTCGAATACTACAGGTTGTTTCCATCGAGTAAAGAGCTTACGTTAAATCCCAAAGGTAGATTTATTTGTCAGACAAAATGTAGCAAGTAATTTGCCTCAGTCGTTGTTCTATAATGGTCTTTTATAAATGCCATTAATTCTTCGTGTTTTCTTTCCTCTCCTTTGTCCTTTTAGAAACAAAATCCAATCTGAGATATAATTATCCAAGCAAGCGTGGTACGCCCGCAGTATTTACTTGTTAATGACCTATTTAGTAGCGTGGGCTCCGGAGCTTTTTTTCTGACTAAAGTTTCCAAAGTTTGAACTATTTTGCGTTCCTCGATCATGGATATTTCAAAACAAAATAAAGGCATGAATTCCTTTGATGCCGTTTTAAAAAATGTGATTTCCTCCAATAAAAGCAATTGCACTATACGTATACAGTAATTGTAATACAAATCATAACGATGAACATTGATATGGAAAGCCAGGTAGATATGCTACTTTTCAACTGTTAAATTCTTAATTAGTTATTGTAGAATCCTATTTGACTGATATTGACTGTCAAGAGGTTTGCTGGTGATTGCAAAATGCCTTCGTTAAATAATATTGTATATATTAAATTTTTTTTTAAACAATTTAAATAAACATAGTTTCAATCCTATGTTTCTGTGACCGATAGAACATGATATTCAAGTCTTACTGCTAGAACATAAAGTGTTTTCAAATGAATGAAAGATATATTCTTTAGTTTATGAGATACAGAACAGTTACTCCTAACGTTAACGAATTTGACGATTAGCATGTAGCATTCAGCAATAATAATATGGTATTGGTAATATGGCATATAGCATTTCGTATGCAATATTTAGAAACAAGTATTTGGCATTTAGCATTAAGTAATTGTCATTAGCATTTGGCGATTAGCATGCCGAATCGGCCTTCCATACTGATATCGAATGCGTAGCACGTCTAACTTGCCGACTCTCGTCATTAACTGTGGAAAAAGGCACTTTCGGGTATTCACTTGGTGTGCGCTTGTCCATTACCTGTTGAAAATGCACTTTCGGATATTCACTTGGTGTGCTCTTGTCCATTACCTGTGGAAAATGCACTTCCGGATATTCACTTGGTGTGCTCTTGTCCATTACCTGTGGAAAATGCACTTCAACCATTTACGCCTTAATTGTAAATGATCACCGATGATAAAATAAATAAAATACAAAAATTGTATTCCTTACTTGTCATAACCTTTGGGTTTTCACTGAAGAAATTGTACCAAATTATTCATTTTCGCTTGAAGATATATCCCTTCTTCCTTCCTCTACAACACGCACGCACAGATAATAGACACGTAATTGTCACGCTCACGCACAAGCACACACACGCACATGCACAAGCACACACACACACACGCACACACACATACGCATACACACACACACACACACACACACACACACACACACACAATGGACACTTAATTGTCGGCACACGCACACGCACACAGGCACGCACGCACGGGATATGTTATTGTTTTTTCGAACTTGTTGAATTAAAATGTGTAACCCTGGTAATATAGATGACATTTCAAATGTGAAAAAAATGAGATTGTCGTGTCCTAGAGTATAGCGGAATATAATTATGATATCTATGTATTTTACAAATCGTATACAAATTTCACCTACCATCAATTATTTTTATTTGCCTTAACTAACTGCTAATTTAGAAGACAATATACAAATGTATATATATATCAACATTGAGAACAGTTGCCTCCAAATTCTGCCCTCACACTACAATTACAAGAAAGGTATTATTATGTGTGGTGGCAACACAGAATACTAGCCATCAGCAAAACAAGTTGAAGATATCGTTCAGCTGTGATGTTGTGATTCGTTATGGCGTGTAAGACGGCTTGACTATCAGTATTAATTTATCGCTCATAACATCACGTGTTAGAGAAGTAAGCGGTAGCGTGCCTATTGAACAATTGTGATGAGCTGTTGTCTTTTCCTGTTAGATGGGACATAAACTGTTCGAGATTGAGTTAGCTTTACTTTTCTTCTCATTAATGGAGTGATATCTCATACGATTTTGCGGCACTCTTCTTAGACCTCGCAGTGTAAGCGTTTGGACTATTGAAAATCGGCATTTACAGTAATATAAAAGAATAATAATTTCTATTTAAATTGATTTTAACGTTCGTCTTGTGGTTTCAACGTGGCATAAACATGGAAATTGTGTTTTGTTCGAAAAATAATACGTATTCTTTTCCTTCCGAAACAATTTGTCGAAACTTCTCCAGTACGGACGATATTTTACTTGCAAGAATTGGGCCTAAAAGAAGATCACTACCAGTTATTGTGATTTTGTATTTGATATATTCTTTAATATTTATATCAGGTGTAATAGGAAATGTATTTACTTGTATTGTTATCATACGGACGAGTTACATGAGAACATCAACCAATTATTATCTATTCAGTCTGGCCATATCGGATGTTATTCTTCTTATAGTCGGTACGTAAAGAACTTTTTATTTATTTTTCAGTTATGTAAGAACATTACTTTTACCATAAAATATAAAAAAGAGCTGCCTTAATATAGCTATTTGTTGTTTACTTCTTATCACAAAATGTAGAAACATGAAAGAAGATAATATATTGATCGCTGAAAGTTACTAGTAAATGATTTCAAGCTTTACTTAGATAAAATGTGGCATGAAAGAACATAACACGAATAAAAGATTAACAGCACTCTAACAGACCCGTTACATTTTTTCATAACAATCTAAAGTAGATACAGGGTAAAATTATAATTAAACATAATATACATGCATAAAAATGATATTATATAAATATTGCATTCCTGAGAGGGTGGTATGAAAAATGTTCACCCCTCGAAATATGAATATAGACCGAGGCGCCAGCCGAGGTCTATATTCATATTTCGAGGGGTGAACATTTTTCATATCACCCTCTCAGGAATGCAATATTTATTTTATTATACCGAAATGACACTAAAGGTCAAAACATTTACTGTAAAATCAACATAATGATTTAAATGATTTATCTAACGTTTAAAATGAATTACCAAATAATGGAGACTGAATTAAGGAGTGCTTACTTGTTAGCACTCGGGCGGCAAGTCTTCTGTGTAATAAGACATTTTTGATAGATTTAGTCGAGACGTTTTCATACCGCTGAACCCTATGTTTATGCGCATAATTATTTCAACATTGTGATACACTGCTGAAATCGCTAGCAGTAACATTCGAAAAACGGCGATAACTATATTATTTCTAAACGAAACATATATGTGTGAGCACTTATTTTCTTAGTTAGATCATTTCCAATCTCATGGAAATAGTTTCGATTCAATATTTGATAAAAAGTTGTTTTCGAAATTTTTGGCACGTAGAACAAATCATTAATAAAAGAAAAATCGACCCCGGGTTCACAAATGAAAGAAATTTAATCCTAAATTATAAAAGCACATCTTCTGAAAAGTTAACGTCTCAGTCTTTTACTCAGTGCAAAAGTATCAATCACTCAACGGGAGATATGAAAAAATAATATCACATGCGCAGAAAAACAAAATAGCGCTTTTGCGCAGATGATATGAAATTATGTATCATATCACATGCGCAGAAACTGAAAATAACGATTTTGCGCATGAGATATGAAATTACTGGGGAATATAATATATTATTCAAGTTAAACTAATGGGAAATTTGCATTGGATATTTATGTGAGGTATAATAAATATATATAGTTCCCAAATACATCATTTGTCTTACTATGTTTCCAATATATTAAATTTCTGTGTTTCTAGCCATGATGATTCCATATTTAACAACTTCAGGAAATATAATAAGCTATGCAAATAAATAACTTTATCTATTCTAAAGAACCAGTTTGTATCTGAAACAGTCATTGTAACAATAAAAGACGAAGCTAGCAGAACGTGAATGTAAACAGACATAACAAGGAAAAATAATTAATTATCCAAGAATCGCGCAACAAAACGGAAAGAAGCGTCTTAACAATAACTCGGATTCTTGTCTATTTTTGTTTCCATTGCGTGTTTTAGCGATTCACCTGGAGGGGATTACTTTTATTTACACTGTCCCGTGTCTTTGGAACATGGTGGGAGCGCACCATTAACCGGTTTAAGCTCCCCAGTGGTGTTTTTGCCACTGACTGTTCCAAGGCGGTGCCCCACTGTGTTCTCTTGTTTGTTCGTTTTGTCCTCGTGTGTTGGCTTTGTGTGTGTGCGCGTGTGTGTGTGTGTGTGTGTGTGTTTGTGATGTGCACGCCTGCGTGCTTTAGGTTTCGTTTTGGGGAGGCTGCGATTTTGGTACGTGGCATTCCCTGTTTGATATTTGTCTTTGATAAATTACGAAATCAAATTTGACTTTTCATTTGGACATACAAACTCCAAAACATACTTTTTCAGCGATCTAACGTCTGAATATGTATCTTTAATTTCGTATAGAATTTTAGATGAATTTACAAGAAACTGCCTCAGATTATAGGGCTAATGGATACAAATTAGCGGTACTAGAAATTCAATGTACACAAATTCTTGTAAATTCTGCACATTCTGGCAATGAATGTTTTTTTAAGGAAAAGTGGCAATTCTGATTCTGATAACTATCTAAAATTTTAAACCCACTAATTGTCAGTCGCTTTTGTATGCAGGAGTCAATTTCAAGTTAAAAAAATAGGTTTTTGCTGAAGTTGAATTGTAATATACATGTTTTTATCAGTTGTAAAGTTTATATGATTTTTCAGGCCCGTTTGTAGTGAAATTCTGAAGAAAAAAAAATCATCAATCTACAGTTAGCTTCCAATAAAGGTGTCACATGAGCAGGTGCAATTGGGACCACTTAGGGGCTTGATTCCACTTCTTCCTGACTGCACGAGCGAAACTCTGCACACTAGACGTACGCTCAGCCTGCTTATTTTTGCATACATGATCTCTTACCTCTGATAAAACCCTTTAGTTAACCTTTGCTAAATATAATACATATAACTAGCATTTAACTGTTAAGCTTTTTCATACATTTTTAAACATACATGTACGTATATTTGACATAAACTATCTGCGGTCTTTTTGATAATTACTGTCTTTTGCAAAATGAAAACAAATTTTGTGAACAATATTTCTTGATTAAATGAGGGTCTTACGTTGTATTTAAATTACGAAATGTGTCTATTTGAGAGAGCACATCTTGGTTCCTTGACACGTCTTAAATATTTTGATTCTGCATGAAATATGACAGGAAAAGGTGATGAGATGTTTGTTTATGTATTATGCATGTGAATTATTTATTGCTCCGTAAGGCAGAGATGTTATATAACGAAAAAAGCAAATAATTTTACATAACAACGTGTAAAACAAGTATACTCTAGGGTCTCCTTACAGTATTTTGTACTGCCATACAATTAATCAAAGAGACACCGTTTTTACCTTAATGTAACTTTGTCTGAAAAAATGGTACGTGCGCTTTGGAGGTCGTAATGGAAATGTAATTATTGTTTTGCAATTATATAGAAAGATCACTTACTGGCATTTTGTAGATAATTGCGGTTAATGTATATAAATGAAATCCGATTTACATACGTGTCTGAGTGAATGTCCGGCTTGCAACATGCCGCTCTTAGATATTCATCCTAACCATTACAATTTAAATGGCTAAATTATGTTGAATAAAATTATAGAATAACTAAATGAAAATAAAAATCGATATTTTCGCTTATACACGTTTCCTCCTGCAGTGTTGAAATCGTGCACGTACCAGGCGCAAAACTGCTGGATCGTCACGGTTGAAAGATTTTATAATATCTGTTCAGCTAATGTAGCCAAACAACTTTTTATATAGTTCCAAACTAATATATTGAACCATATTCGAGAAAACGGAATTTTAAAAGTGTCGCGTTAGAAATGGCCGTAAGTGTGCAATGCATGGTACTTTAACAAACACGTTATAAAATCAAACATGTTCTTTTGCCAAAGTTCCGTGAACTTGTCTGAATATCTTTATTTTCGATATTGTAGGGGAGATCTTAGATGCGTCTCATTTATTTGCTTAATGGACACAATTTAGCGATACTACAATTTTAACAGAAACTTTCCCAGAAAATTTTCAGAAAATTGATGTAATTATTTCAATACTGATGGTAATAGATCACTTTGATTCAAAAATGTAATGGGCTCTCTATGGAATAAACGTTCATATATTAATAGCTGTCAGAATTATGACATGCTCATATTACAGAAACATTGTAAGTAGCTTTAAATCGTTTAAGAAATTGGTAATTCTGCAGGCATAGAAATCAGCATTTCAGAAGGTACAAACAAAACCCTAAAACATAACTTCCAGTAGAGTATTTAAAACATACAATGAGGAAAACAAAAAACAACAAACAAAAACAACACAAAAAAACAACAACAAATACAAGAACGCAGTTGGGAAGCGCCTTTGAACAGTCAATAGCAATATTAACAAGATTGGTAGACTCTCATCTTTTATTCTTCTTATGTTTCAAAGTTTCAGGACAGTGCAAATAAAAGTAAACCCAGCAAGGTGAAATCATTACAGAAGCAATTGTATTGTAAATAATCATGGTAATGTAAAGCATAAAACCTGCTTATGTACATGATGATGGTGATAATAATGATGATAAATAGAATACCTAACGAACCATTTATACACATGGACAACTAAAGAAGCATGCTTACGGATCGGCCGATACTGATCAGAAGACAAATAAAAATCAGCAAAGACTTTTAAGAACTACGTGTCAGGGTGTCTTCCACATGTTCCTCCCGAAACAGTCGAGGAGAGAAGCGTAGCTTAGAATTAGGATGCTTCATGAGTTATAGGCCAGTGAATACCGAGGCCAGATTCGGTTTTATACATGTATATTTGAAACACCTATCTCATACGTGCGTTTGCAGTTGGCCAAGGAACATGCTTGTGGAACGGTATCTTTCTCACGGGGATAGCTCTATGGCCTGTAAGAAGTACGTTAGGTAATAGTTTGAATATTTTACGTCAGCGTCATAGTATGTCATGCGGTGCTTACATGCGATAAGTTTACCTTTCCGAATTTCCTAAAGCATGAGACTATTTAACTTTCTTTACGCATGCGCAGCAGTCTCAACAAACAGATAAAAAACTTGTTCTGACGAAGCCAATGGAATCGAAATTGATTACGTATCTATTAACAAAAGCATAGTATCTGTAATTACTATGATGACCAAATTCAACAATGTTTATACCCGTATTCAGATTTTGCACAAACAAACTGCTGAAATTATAAATGAGATTTT
This sequence comes from Mercenaria mercenaria, assembly GCF_021730395.1. Taxonomy (NCBI): domain Eukaryota; kingdom Metazoa; phylum Mollusca; class Bivalvia; order Venerida; family Veneridae; genus Mercenaria; species Mercenaria mercenaria. The sequence goes on from NC_069364.1 coordinate 95,357,095, forward strand.
CTTAGTACGTTTAAAACATCTTTCAGTTATTTGGAATTTAATTAGATGAAATATATAGACGCAATATTGCATCAGTAAATTGTTCTCTTTTCAGAAGTATTGTCTGCAAAAGACATTATTATTGTCTATACGCTAGAGAGTTAAAGACAATTGTTCAAAATATACTAAGAAAATGGATATAAAAGATACATTTAGATACTAGACATTTAATTTAACTCAATTTTCATTAATCTATATAAAAGAAGTCGCAGTTAGAGGTTATTTTTAACGAAATGGGAAAAAACGTACGAGGTTGTTTTTAATTTTTAGACAGTAAGAAAATTTATAACGAAACTGAGACGATCAGTAAGAAGTTGCTTTTAAAGAAATGGAGACGGACAGTAAGATGTTGCTTTTGTAGAAATGGAGACGAATAGTAAGAGGTTGATTTTAAAGAAATGGAGACGAACAGTATGATGTTGCTTTTAACGAAATGGAGACGAACAGTAAGAGGTTGCTTATAACGAAATGAAGACGAACAGTAAGAGGTTGCTTTTAACGAAATGGAAACGACAGTAAGAGGTTGCTATTAACGAAATGGAGACGAACAGTAAGAGGTTTCTTTTAACAAAATGGAGACGAACAGTAAGAGGTTGCTTTTAACGAAATGGAGACGGACAGTAAGAGTTTGCTTTCAACGAAATGGAGACGAACAGTAAGAGGTTGCTTTTAAAGAAATGGAGACGAACAGTCAGAGGTTGCTTTTAAAGAAATGAAGAGGACTAAAATAAATATGTCAAATATAATCACCTTGTATAAGCATCTTGTATTTGTCTCATGTTTTTGTATGTATACAAACTGAGAATTTATTGAATAAACTTGAAGCATCAATAGCTTAAAAGTATAGTATCTTACTCATTTTGATATCAGTGCCTCATTCCGGCTCGTTTCTTTTCGTATAACTTATGTTTCATTTATTTGCGTTAGAGCGTAGTTCTTAACTACTAAAAACGCTTGGCTTTGAAAGTAAACTGCTCCTGTATAAAATTTGATTACAAGGTTAGATCATGCTTTGCATGTTGAGACGATGACGAAGGACAAGTTTCTGAACTGTAGCAGTTGATAATCTTCACTGGATAATAATAATGTGTCGTAAAAATAGCAAAGATACGCTTTTAGTTGAAGATAGCAAGGACCTAGTGTTGCACTTTCCATTACCCTTAATGAGTAGACTCAGTCAAACCGAGGCTGCTATTATTTTGCTTGGTTGCATTATATGCTTTCAAAGGATCTTCTTACTGATTTTTTTCGTATTGTAGCAATAGACTAATAGACATACATGTAATATCTATAATGTGATGTATTAGAAGCACGTCTTTTCAGTTCGTAATTTTATTGTGAATACACATGTAACAACTGGTAATACGAAAGGTATACAAGCTCGTCGCTTGAAGAAATGAATCAAGCCAAGCGCATGGACATAGCAAATGTAATAAGATATCATTGTAAATGTTGTGATTCGCTATGGCGTGTAAAATAAAAAAAAGTGGAAAACCACAAGTCGCCGAACACGACATAAACGAAACTGTTGCAAGACAACTAAATAATCAACATAAGTTTATTGTTCGTAACATCATTTGTTCGTGTAGTAAGCGGTAGCGTGACGATAGAACATTTGTGATGTGCTATTGTCTTTTGATATTAAGCAAATCATAAACTGTTCTAGATTGTTTCTTCTTATTTATAAGTACATTATTTATATAATATGTACTATTATATATGCAGACCTCTTTTACTATCATGCAGCCAAAGGATGTTGAATATTTAAAATCGAGGTCTAAATGGTGCAAATGAGTTATTCCAATTTAACTTTACGGAATTCGGAGGGTTCAAACCTACTATTGATATGGAAATTGTGTTTTGTTCTAGGAATAGTTCAATTGATTTTACTTCCGGGATAATGTGTCGAAATGTCTCCAGCGCGGATGATATTTTGTTTGCAAGAATGGGACCTAAAAGAAGATCATTGCCTGTTATTGTGATTCTGTTGATTTTATATACTTTAATATTTATATCAGGAGTGATAGGAAATGTATTTACTTGTACTGTTATTTTAAAGGCGAGCTACATGAGAACATCAACAAATTTTTATCTATTTAGTCTGGCCATATCAGATTTTATTCTACTGATTGTTGGTACGTAGAAAATTTTCATATTTGGTTTAGTATAAAAATGCAAACAGTTGCAATAGAGATACTGGGTTTGGTGCAAAACGGTTGTAACTTAAGAAATACAGGAGGTACAACCGAACATTAAAAGTTCGATATTGTGGTGTTGACCAAAAAAAGTGAAATTACTGAGTTTTTATGACTAATTTATTTGCTGTGCCAGTGTGAGAAGGGTTCTGATCATATTGCAAGAAGTATACTTTAGGCCATTAATTATGTAGGTGTAAGGGGGGAAGGATGGGAGGGGTGCGCAAGGGGTACTACGCCTTTAATTACAGTAGCTTCTAAGCTTCTAGCTTCTACAGTCTTGTTAGATAATTTGCTGGTGCACTGCATGTATTTCCATTTGTATTATGAGAATGATAATCACTTTTGATATTTGCTTATTGGAAATAATGCTACAATTTTGTTTTATAATAATCAGAGTAATGATTCCATATACTAAGGTAACAATATAACTTGCGTGTTGCTTACTGTAATACTCCTAAGACTAAAACCATGTGGAATAATAAAGGATGCTTTGGACATTTTCTTTATAGAATGAAACTTGATTACTAAATTTCGCATGCCAAGCACGTGCTTCTCGACACTGCTTATCGCATAATTATATCGACAACAGTTTATGTTGGCTCGGACGTGATTTGCATACATTTAAAGTACATCAAAACACCACAAGCATCTTTGTCTTAGTAACGGTCACGTGGAAAAGCTGTGTTATAATAGCCATGAGTTTAATAATCTTGTCATATTATGATATCATCATCATCATAATCAAATGTAATGTATAAGTACTACAATATGTTAACGAAGTACATATAATTTATATAAACTTATTACGAACAATTTTTGATGTTGGTCTCGCTTTTTTGTAGGCTAAGACTTATTGCACGTAAACGCAATGTTACATTCGAGTGCCTTTCCTTTGTATCTTCCACTCTCATATTTCTTGTTCATATTGCAGACAACATGAACACCATTGTTCTGAGAATTTTGCGGTAGAAAGCTGCATTATATGATTCTGATACAAATATCAAAAAGCAATCTAAAATTCCCCGTAGGAAAAAAGAGAAAATTATTTTTTTCTATTTTTCAGGGGAGATAACTCATGAAAAACCAAAATTATCAGGGGAGGTAATCTAAAGTAAATTTTTGAGAACTTCTGTCACTTTATAACTTGTCAATATGCACCTTATTTCTATCGTTTGACATTTTCAAAGCTTACATTATCAAGTTGTATGTACGCTTTTGGTGGAATTGAGGCCTATTACGGGTAGTCATCCTTAAGTCCTAAACGGTAAGCGGGTGGAAAAGCTTGTTTGATAATGACTCAATGAGTTTAATAATCGTGATCATTATTATCACTATCATCGTCATCATCAGATCAAATGTACATGTATAAAGTAACTAACTAATATGTTAACGAAGTAAATATAATTTATATAAACTTATTACTGAACAATTTTTGTTGTTCGGGTCTCGCATTTGGTAGACGCTTAAAGACTTCAGTTGCACGTAAAACGTCAATGTTTCCTTCGAAGTGCCTTTTCTTTTCTTCGTTCTTCCCACTCTCAAGTATTTCTTGTTCCAGTATTTGTCAGACAACATGTAACAACCAATTTGCTTCAGTACCTTTTCATAACAGCCTTGTATAAGCACCATTAATTCTTCACATTTTCTCTCCTCCCCTATGTCCATTTAGAAACAATATCCAATTTGGTCAGAGTATTCAAAGCAGAGGTCTAAAATGTTCCCTAGTTAATGGCCAATATGTTGAAAATTCGTGATACGTTGACAGCTGTCTTGTATTGCTGTCTTTCGGACAAAGTTTTGTATTTATGTAGCATTACGTTATATCCGCTTCTTGCATTTGTATGCTTCAAAAGCCCGATGTAGCAAGTTAGTAAATAGATGTTCGGGTATTTGACCAGTACCAAATCAAACTAAAACGTACTTTAAGTCTGCAACTGTTGTATAGACAAATGAATCAAGGGTAAAGGTTTGAGTTCTGCTCAACCCGGGGCTAGAGGGCGTGGACGGTAGCATGCATTTCCACTACCGTCCATGAACAGACTCAATCAAACCGAGCCTGCAACATTTTCGTTTTTGTCGTGTTGAGCGACCTGTGAAGTTTCCACTTTTCTCTATTTTACAGTATATTACAGTACATCTGGCCCCATTTTAATGCCCCCGAAGGGAGGCATTTAGTTTTTGAACCGTCGGTCTGTCGGTCTGTCCGCAATTTTCGTGTCCGGTCCATATCTTTGTCATCCATGGATGGATTTTCAAATAACTTGGCATGAATGTGTACCACGGTTAGACGACGTGTCGCGCGTAAGACCCTGGTCCGTAGCTCAAAGGTCAAGGTCACACTTAGACGTTAAATGATAGTGCATTGATGGGCGTGTCCGGTCCATATCTTTGTCATCCATGGATGGATTTTCAAATAACTACGCATGAATGTGAACCACAGTAAGACGACGTGTCGCGCGCAAGACCCAGGTCCGTAGCTCAAAGGTCAAGGTCACACTTAGACGTTAAAGGTCATTTTTCATGATAGTGCATTGATGGGCGTGTCCGGTCCATATCTTTGTCATTCATGCATTGATTTTAAAATAACTACACATGAATGTGTGGCACAGTAAGACGACGTGTCGCGCGCAAGACCCAGCTCCGTAGGTCAAAGGTCCTAAACTCTAACATCGGCCATAACTATTCATTCAGAGTGCCATCGGGGGCATGTGTCATCCTATGGAGACAGCTCTTGTTTACTACATTTACTCATTGTCTTTTCTATGATATATAGTCATACTGATACAATCTATTGCAGAAGTAATGTGTATTTATTTTTCAACTTCAATGTTATTGATGGAATAGTAAATATTTTGCTTAAAGTGTATTTATCTTTCAACCTCAAGGTTACTGACGGAATGGTAAATATTTGCTTACAATCCTTTCATCTATGATTCTCTCGGAAGTGATAGTCATTAACTTTCGATGTGTAACACTGCTACATTAATTTTTTGTAATGTAAGTGTATGCCATAGAAGTTACTTTTTTACTTATTTTCAGAAATCTTTCATCTAAGATAGCATTGGTCAACAGACAATGTATTAAACGTTCCTTTTTAACTTTAGCCCAGCAAAGTTAATATTGAATCAAGAGCACAAACTATTGATCGGTGATTAATATAGATGTCATTTAATGATAAATTATGTAATATTTTTAGAAATCTCAGATATGGGTTACTGATAGCACCATGTGAGCTTTTCTGGTAAAACGCATTCACACTTTATTTGAAATGATAAGATTACAAGTAAGCATTAACATGTAAAACTCAAAGAACGAATAACAGTTTGCATTACATTGTCAAACAATCGTAAGATATGCCTGTATGTAAAAATGGATTATTTTTAAAATTTGATTTAGCCCATATCAGTGCAAATGGCAGGGTCTTCACCATGATTAAATATAAAAAGTTTTCCTATCATTTCCTTTTCCTCCAGTATAAGTTATTGAATCTCCTAAATCAAGCACTGCAGTCATTGAAAATTTGTGACGCACATTGTACATGTCATCTAGGATCAAATGAAGGAGAAGAAGTGTGCATTTCAAGTATTCTAGATAACTGGTTTGATTAGACTTTGTTGTTAATGTAATGCAAAAAACATAAAAGCTACTTTAAGCCTTATTTTAAAGTAAAATACTCATATTAGATTTTACTGGTCAAGAAGAAAATGTACCTTTTTGCGCTGTTTATGTACTTAATATTAAGCAACAGGTACTTCTCTTTGAGATGTTTTACTGGAACATTTGTTTATTTAAGCAAATATATTTGCCTTTTCCAATGTATCAAAAGCAAGAAACATTTCAGCTGCAAAATCATTCTTATTTTAAAAATATAACTGCTCTAATTATTAACAAATGTGTCTTTTCATGTAATGCATCTGCATATCTGATAGATACGTTTATTGGCCCTGTGCAACTTTGTAGACTATGATGATATGACTAGTATGACGCTGATAAAAAACTATTGTAGAGTTTTAACCTTCTCTAAAGATCACTACCATAACTTAAGTGACAAAACAGTGTAAACAAAAAGTACTTTCAACCAAACGGAACCATAACAAATGTTACAAAGACATCATATATAATGATCCAAATAAAATGTATCATATAAATGATTATTGGAGAGGCAGATAGACAGGGAAACAGATACAGTACGACCAACCAGGAAGTGTTGCTATACTTACATACGCTATACAACACTTACGGACAGTGACCTTGACCCATAACCATGACGACATAAGTACACACGTACTTGCATTTTTCAAACCAATAACCCAACATATATTCGTGATTACAGCACATTCATTATCAGTCTTATTAATTATATTCGATCATTTATTTGAAGGTTTGGGTTTTCAAATTGACACGGCTCCATTAATAAGCTAGATGGCTTGACCCTGACTGTCACTTTACACATATAAAGAAGTACATATTTGAGTACAGTTGCTAGCAACGGGTGTGGCGACTACTAGCAACCCAAATGTCCATTTGACAAATTACACCGTGTGACATTATTGATATAGTCTGACGCTGTTTGCCATATGGCAGCCAACATGGCAACTCCCATGCCTCAAAATACTCCGCCGGATCCAACACTAACTTCTTCAGACACATGAGAATTGACATGTTGGCAGCCACTGCCAAACCGGCCCATTGCAGCAGCGCAGACTAACAATGGAGCCGTAATCAACTAGCACACGGTATTTAAAGACAAATGTTCTGTAAACTGGCAGCATATGTAATGATCCAGATAAAATGTATCATATATATAAATAATTATTAAAACAAGTGGCTGGCAAGCGGCATATGCACGTGCTGGTAGAGAATATTGAGAATCACCTTTAATTAAGAAAGGAATGAAACGGGCAAGAAGACAACAAGTCAAATTTGATAGTAAAAATGCACTGTATTAATAAATCGTAAGTATTTAAGACTTATACAAATGAAATGAATTATCATCAAGTATTTAAAATACTTTGAATTTTCGATTTGATTATTACATAAATGAAATGAATTGAACAATGTGTGCAGTACATGGTTGTCGCACCAAGAGTTGTTTAGATAAGCAACATAAACTAAAGTTCCATATACTGATAATTGTATGGAAATGACAGATTTCAAAATAAAAGAGATATGAAGACCATGAGCAATTTAACAGTTGAATAGAAATGAAATAGGCAAATAGGGGATGGGCCATTTTATTTTCGCAAAATGAAGCAAAATTGACCTTGTATCATTCCTAATGACAGAATACGTTAAATTAAGGCAGAAAATGAAAAAAATAAACGGATATATTTTATATTCTTTGACTCGAAGCGACAATTTGTACATTTTGGCTCCTTTGTGCGTGAGGTGTGGGCAAGTTTAGACGATCACATACAGACTTCTTTCCATGCTATTGAAAACATTTTATCTGGTTTAATTTGCGAAAGTTATATAAAAGTTCAGAACTTTGTTCATAAATTGAAAAATCTTAAAGTGGCAGGAGTCAGTTTCGTCCCTGGTACGTTATTTAAATGAAATAGGTAGATGTACTTTAAAGGCATTTATATTCAATTGGTTATTTATGATGTTTATAGAGCTACCGATTCCTGCGTATTAGAAATTAATGTGCAAAATAAATATAATATGCTTGAATCGATTTTCCTAGCTACGTGTAGACGGCCATCTGAGGTAACGGAAGTCAGACGAAATGGAAACGGTCATCAGTCCATCCAGATTCAGTTCAGATTTGCGGAAAACGTAAACGGTTATGAGACACTTTTCTTCCCACCATTATTTTCGTCTGGTCACTTGCTTTTAAATATACATAGGTCAGTCATTTGCAGATAATACGGTACAGATCGCGCAAGGTGTGCATTTTGGGCCATTTTTGCCTAATAATTTAGTGTCCTGAAACCGGAGTTTTACTCGTTTTTATCATAGAAAAAAAATATCGGAAGGCTGAAAATGTCACATGATGCAAAGTATATGCAATACATCCGCTCAATACAATTGGGTTATTATAACAGAAGCTTGATCTGGGATGCAGTATTCGGCTCGAGTGGATTTTGCCAGATCGGATCTCACGAGGCGCGTAAGCGCCGAGTCTGATCCGACCATGCAAAATCCACGAGAGCCGAATACAAAGTCCCAGATCTAGCTACTGTTATAATGACCCTTTTATTACATACCTTTACCATTTTGATTCTTGTTTTGTTCTTGAACGAAATCTTCAATGTTTATCGATATTAAATGGAACGTAGTGAAGTTTTTGTGTGCGCTATTTATAGAAATGTGTCGAATCATGCATATTAATGAAAATAGTCCGGTAGCATACAATACGGAAGGTACAATACGGAATTTACAAGGTACAATACGTAATTTTTGTCTGTCTGTTCATATTTAATTGTGAAATACAAGCCGATTTTTTACAGAATTTATATAGGTATATAATAATTCCCCTGATTTCCTCAAAATTGGACTTTTCATATATTTTTTTCGCACTGGTATAAGCGCAAATTCGTGAAATCTTCAAATTTACTGTCCCTTGCCTCCATTTATGTAATTACATCCTATCTTCTCTATCAGTTTTACTTCAGTGTTGTAGATTTGTTTCAGTTATGCTTATGGCATAAGCTGGTAAGACTTATTGTCTAGTCCTTTAGGATTATGGAACATTCAATTTCGCTATAGGACGTGTAAACATCCGCTAACGTCATTGTTTGAGGATCGTGAGGCGTGTTGTGTTGCACATTTCAAAACGCTTATTGTGTCCTTATTACTATATACTTCTAGTGACATGGGTATTTTGTATACGGAATACCAAAACACCTTTTCACAGTCTATAATTGTTGGATACGGTTGTAATTATTGCGTATCTAGCATATTTTTTCAGGACTGTTCAAGTGATGAAATTGTTACAAAACAAATAGATTTCAAAACATTCGAAATGTTTTAATTTTTTTAATTCCCCGCCACAAGTGGCGGTGGGTTATAGGAATGATCTCCGCCCGTCCTTCCGTCCGTCTGTCCGTAACGCTTTCGTGTCCGCTCCATATCTCCTAAACCTCTTGAAGGATTTTTATGAAACATGTGTTAAATGATCATCTCATCAAGACGATGTGCAGAACCCATGAGTCAGCATTGTCAGCTCAAGGTCAAGGTCACAACTCAAGATCAAATATTTTTGCTTAATAGTCTTCGAAATCTTCAATTCCTATACGCCAATTAACTTTAGGGGAGGTAATTAAGCAAATAAAATGAAGTTGCCCATTGATTTTTCTGTAACATAACATCTGTATCTCGGTAATCAATTGTTTTGTTTTTCTCTATTCTTTCTCTTATGAAACTTATTATTAAATTGAACTCGGCAGGGGATAGAACTATTTTAGATATCTGATGCATATTTTATCAAATTATCAATTACCTGCCATCATTTATATGACATTACGTGATTGTTAATGCATCGCTTTAGATGGATACCAGTTCAGTCAATAAACTGAATGCATATTCACTTATTCTGTTTTGATATTAGGCGATCACATTTAGTATATGTGCTATTTTCTGGCTATGACGTTGTAACCACAGACACAAAACGGCTGTTGTTTTTACCTAATGTCCTAAACATATACAATATTTCAATTTTAATACATATTTGAAAATCGTTTAAGTGTATGCGACAGAGAGGGTACTTGGCATGTGAACACCAAACCGCATGTACCAGCTTCTGTATATGACATTCCACGCATAATACTATTGAATAGACATAAAGAAACATCTGTGGAATAGACACAGAAACATCTATGGAATAAACACACAGAAACATCTGTGGAATTGACACAGAAATATCTATGGAAAAAAACACACAGAAACATCTTTGTAATAGACACAAAGGCACATCTATGGAATAAACACAAAGACACATCTTTAGAATAGACACACAGACACATCTATGGAATAAACACACAGAAATATCGATGGAATAGACACACAGAAACATCTATGAAATAGACACACAGAAACATCTCTGGAATAAACACACAGAAACTAATAGAAACTATGGAATAGACACACAGAAACATCTACGAAATAAACATACAGAAATATCTATGGAATAGACCCACAGACACATCTATGGAATAAACACACAGAAACATCTACGAAATAAACACACAGAAATATATATGGAATAGACACAAAGAAACATCTATGAAATAGACTAAAAAGGCACATCTATGGAATAAACATAAATACACATCTTTAGAATAGACACACAGAAACATCTATGAAATAGACACAAAGAAACATCTCTGGAATAAACACACAGAAACTGATAGAAACTATGAAATATACACACAGACACATCTACGAAATAAACACACAGAAATATCTGTGGGATAGACACACAGAAACTATGGAACAGACACACAGAAACATCTATGGAATAGACACATAGAAACATCTATGGAATAGACACATAGAAACATCTATGGAATAGACACACAGAAACATCTATGGAATAGACACATAAAAACATCTATGGAATAGACACAGAACCTATAAAATTGACACACAGAAACATCTATGGAATAGACACATAGAAACTTCTATGGAATAGACACGCAGAAACTATGGAATAGACACATAGAAACATCTATCCATGACAAAAGCTATTTCTTAGACTTTGGTTTCCACTACTTTGTTTTATGAATGGCAGGGATGGCACAGTTGAACTTGATGTTCATTAGGTCTGAAAATAATTCGCTACAGGAAATTAAACGTCAGCATGTTCATTTTTATGAAAATAACTCGATATTGCAACTGAAGATTTTATTTTCCAATACGAAGCTATGGAACATTTTCTCGTAATAAGAGTTATTTGACAGGAATAAACACACAAAACAGCAATGGAAAGTGTTTTTAACACCGCTAGTGCTCTGGTGAAACTAAATATTACGTCCTGTTGTGGAATGTTACAGATGCTTATACACGTACAGTAACTTTGCTAAACACGAAATTATTTACCAAGATTTTGAAGAGATAAGGTGGTACTGCAAACGGTTATACAACAAACATAAGATATAAGCGATTGACCGAATGCTACTTTATATACTGATCATGTTGAGCATCGTCTGCCCGTACTTGGACTGGTTGTTATTATAGTTTATCTTTTTTGATCATCAAATTCATTCAGTGTCATCATCGTCTTTATCATCATATTAAATGGTACATTTACAGATATTTCTGTCTACTTTCAAATTCATAATGAAAGTCAAAGATGCTTCGATGGCAAGTAAGATTTCAAAGGTATTGTGTCTATTTTGGGTTGATAAATCGATATGATTGGGGGAAATTTAAAAAGTAAAAAAGCGGTAACAAATACTTGTAAATTTCTGTTGAATGCATCTTTTAAGTAAAAGGGTCCTTTCTTCTGAATGTTTCTACTTTGCAATTGATTAGACTGCAACAGCTTTACCATACGGAATGTGGAAGACTTTCTTTAAAGTTTAGAAAAGGAGCATATTAATAGCATTGTACTGGTTATCTATAGTCTTTTCTGCACATAAAGTAGTCCCATTCTGGTATTTGTACTACCAATTTCCTTCTGCATTTATTCCGTAATGACAATTTATAAACATCCCTTTATCATGGTTTCCTACCTGGAATATAATCCAATTTCATACAAAGATAATAGAATAATACTTTACTTTTATACAAAGAATGAAAGAGGCAGGGACATAAATGCTTAATTGTAATAACGTTTGATGATTATGTTCTTTGGTATATTTGTTAATATCAAGATGTCACTGCGAAGATATTTAGTCTTTAATCTTCCTTTGATTGTATTTATGATTTATTATCTCTTATTATAAATGTACTTTTAAATCTAAAAAACGAATATAATATTCAGAGGGATTTTGTACTGTGTTTTTGTAAATGGCTCATTAGGATATTCTGTACTTTACGGTTATCATTGTTTTAGGTTAATGTTATAATTCTTTTCATTTCTGTCTGTGTAATGTGTAGAAAATACTTTGTGTAGTGATATGTATATTTATTTCCTTTATAACGTATGCTTACAGTATCAGCATTATATTTCAGTCAACAAACTCCTAGCATATTTTCTCCATTTTTCCAGTGGTGAAACTGCTTCATTCAAAATATAGCAAAAGTCTCTTTGAAAGTATTAAAGAAAGAACATGAAGTACATGCACCTAGTTAGATTAACAATTACAACACGCTTTGTGAAACATATGTTTACAGGAAGAAAACATTGTGTTTGTTCTGTACTGAGTAGAGCAGTCAAAAATGTGTTGTTGAATTTAAAAACCTAAAAAGCCGTTTCTTTGTGTCCTAAATAATTTTGTACAGATATTCAGAATAGCAATAGCTTCCGAAGTTTTAAATTCCGACACAATACTTAAGTTCAGGGAATGTAATTAAGCATCTCTAATTTAAAGCGCACATCAATTATTTATCATATCTTTTTCTAGACTATAATTTGTTAAATTCCGTTCTGTTCATTTGCTAAATTAAATAAAATATAGATATATGATGCATTGTACAGGATTTACATTCCAGTAAGAACAGGAGAAATCGCTATTTATAATTTATATGATGATTTATTGGTGTCAATGACTGCATAGCAGCTATATCTAGACACTTCGTTCCCTCGGTTTCCAAATGCTTCTGTGTAGGAACCTCAAACTTGGTAGGCAGATTGATCGTGACTAACAGATGATCCCCTTTCAGTTTTAGATCGGTTTCTAAAGTGTCATGATCGCAGCGACACGTGAGTACTGCCGGGCTTATATTTTTCAATCGTTCCCAAGTACTGTTTAGTTTTGTAATGTAGTAAAAAATGGTTTTTAACATTATTCACAGCAGTTTATAAGTAAACGTCTCTAAACAATGATAGAAACTCTTAAAACTTTGCATATGAATAGTTCAATTAAACTGTTGCATTAATTCACATAAATCGAGATTACATCTTGTCATTTCTTTTAAAATACAACGGCTCTTGCTGTTCGAAATATGAAGAACCATTGACTGATTTTTTATCTATCGATAAAGTTATTATAACAAAACGATACTTTTCAGAAATGCTAACGTTATAATGTTCATATATCTTTGTTTTGTTGAATATGGCTCGCCTATTTTCAACAACAGTTGTTAAACAAAACAGTTCAAGAACTTTTAAAAACACTTGCAGGATATATTGAAACACATATCTTCACCTAGACACAATGCATGTGTGTTTACATAAAACACTTTTTATACCATAACATAAATGTATGCACTTTACATTAATTTGTTTTGTTTTTGTTTGACTTAACAACTATAGGTCATATCGCGACTTTCCAGCTTTATATGGTGGAGAAAGCCCCAGATACGTCACCGGGCATAATTTCATCACGTGCGGGCACCTGAGTAGAACCACCGACCACATGAGGAATTATACGCCCCTGGTGAGGCTCAAACCCACATTGGTGAGGGCTAAGTTATTGATTTGAAGTCAGCGGCCTCAGCCACTCGGCCACGGAGACCCCTCACTTTACATTAATGCTGCTTCTTAAAAAATCAGGTGAAATTTGTCAACATGTTCATTTCCAAGTTTGGCATGAAATGTATACATGGCACTAAAAATTATAAAATGGGTGAAAGTAAAAGTTAGACATTGCTAAAAGAAGAATATAGATATTCTGCATTATTTCGAAAGCGTTGCAACGGTTTACTACCTTCTGCAAAATATTTTTGTTATTTTTAAGAATATCTTGCAAAAATCTTATGTCAAAAAGTTTGTACCACTAGACACTTTAAAAGTATTCACTTTTATAGACTTTTGAGACAAACTATTTTTTCGCCTGAAGTGTGTGGGTTATTTGTTTTAAACTTGAACAGCATCATTGTAATGTGATTAAGTCTAGTGTAAATATTATTTGCTGAAATTTCACGTTTTATTTGAAACTCCTGAAAAAATGTGTTTAACACTTTATGTAATAAGTATGTCCTTTGGAGTCATGGAATCCACTCAATGTACATTGGTAATGAGTTCCGCTTAAGCCAGTGCTAGGGGGCGTGAGGGGTGTCGCACTTTCCTCTACCTTTCATAAACAGACTCAATTAAACCTAGTCAGCTATTATTTTGCTTGGTTGCATTCTATGATCTTCTTACAGATTTTATAATTTATTATATATATCATCTGTTTGAAAATTTACTCGAAATTATAGAGTATATGATATCCGCTAAAGCTAGTTATCCCCCGACGAAAGTCGGAGGGATATAGTTTTGGCGTTGTCCGTCCGTCCGTCTTTCCGTCCGTCCGTCCTTCCGTCTTTCCGTCCGTCCGTCCGTCCGGAGCCATATATAGGAAATGGTTGGGAATATTTATTTAAAACTTCATATACATGTTCACCACTATGAGTACTTGCGGCCCGTCAAGTTTCAGTCAGATTGCCCAAGTAACACCAGAGTTATGGCCCTTAGAAGTTTTTAGTATTAACTATATATGGTACTATAAATATGGCAATTTCTGCATCATAACTTTTGATACATTTGACTTAGAACTATGAAACTTAAACAGAATTTAGATCACCATAATGTGGTTGTGTTATTAAAATTTCATTCGGATTTATTTTGTAAATTAAGAGTTATTGCCCTTTAATTGTATAAAAATCCACATATTTGTATATAACAAACTTACCATTTGGTAGAATTTCATTAAATTTCTTTCATTCTTTTCCATGAACATTTATTGTAAACATGTGAAGTTGTGTACCCACACCTGGTCACCCCCTTACCTTGATCACACACCTCCCCCTGACACCCCCCCCCCCCCCCACCAAAAAAAAAAAAAAAAAAAAATTCCTTATTTTAGATTATTTTCAAACAAACTTTATATACATGTTTATCACTATGAGGTTATGGGGCCCATCAAGTTTCAGACAGATTGCCCAAGTAACACCAGAGTTATGGCCCTTAGAAATTTCTAGTGTTAACTATATATATATAGGTTACTATAGATCTATAGATATTACAATTTCTGCATCGTAACTTTTGATATATTTTACCTAGAACTATGAAACTTTTACAGAATTTAGGGCACTATAATGTGGTTGTGCACAGACAGTTTTGTACGGATTTCTTTTGTAACTTCAGAGTTATTGCCCTTTAATTGTCTAAAAATCCACATAATTTATTTGTATATAACAAACTTACCATTTGGCAGAATTTCATTAAATTTCTTTCATTCTTTTATATGAACATTTATTATAAACATGCGAAGTTGCGCACACACACCTGGTCACCCACTTGCCTTGGTCACACCCCCCCCCCCTCTCAACCCCCCCCCCCCCCCCCCCCCCCCCCCCCAAAAAAAAAATAAAAAAAAAATTCCATTTCTTATTTTAGATATTTTTCAAACCTTCCAAGTTGTACCATTCCCCCACCTCACTTCTCCACCCAGTCATGCCCACCACTGATCATGCATCCTCTCCTCACCCCCACCCCCACCAACTTCACCCTTTTACCCTTTTTTTTCATGTTTAATTTTCAATCAATATTTATAATCAACATGTGAAATTTTGTTTCCTCTCCCGTTCCCCTGCACCCCCACCCCCTAAAAAAATAAATATATACATATATGTATATATACATATATATATTTCCATTCCTTTTTTTTATATATTGTTCAAACCTTCAACATGTTAAGTTGTGACTGCACAAACCTTGCCCTCAGCCATGTTCAAGATATCTTACCTGTGTTCTCTTAAGGAAACTGTCCTTTTAAGTTCAAATGTGGTTTGGCACCAGGTGTTGCTGTTTAACAAGTTCAAATGTACATGTTAAACAGCAACACCTGGTGCCAAACCACTCGAAGACAATATTTCGTTCCAGTTTAACTTCAAGCTCATATTTCAATTAACTGCATTTAATTTTAAAAGCTAAGCTTATTACAGTAAGCATATCCCATTCAAAATAAATTCTTTGGTCAGGATCAAAGTATCATACATTTATTATATACTCTTTAATTAAACATTTGTTTTCTGTTAAATTGATTTTGACTAATGAAATTATTTGCTTCTTATTAACATCCTTTCACTTTTGCTGGATATATCTTTTTGCCATTCCTCACCACAAACCCTTTCGGCGGGGGATACCAATTCATCGAATTTGCTTGTTCTGCTTTAGATATGACGCCAGAATTGCACGCGTTTGACTGTTTGAAGAGACTCAATGTCTAAATTTTCTTAGACTTGGTTTCCACCACCTTAGCATTATAAATGAAAGGAAACTGGTAGGTGCCGAAATCAAGTTCATTAGACCCGGAAACGGTCCGCTGAATTGGTTGACAGACAATTGCGTGACAGTACATTATCAGTCAGTATAAAGGCGCTTCCGTGTTCATATGTATACACGAGAAATCATGTTCATGAATGAAACACTCGTGGTTTTGAAGTGTTTCCATGCTAAGCTTCCTGAAACACGCCAGTAATTGTAAATGCGAACAAACTTTATTTAATTACTGTTATGAAAACCAGAACACAATCGTTTACTCTGTAAAAGTGACTATTATATAGCTTTCTTCAATTGATAAAACAGTAGCAATAACACATTGAATTATCTAAAAACGGCAAATGTCTACATATCAGTTTGTGTAGTTATTACTGATCTCATCTATGATAGACTTACGGATTGTGCCTAAAACGCGCGGTGCTAAATGATCAAACCTAATCTTACTTATTATTCTTATGAAACCTTCAAAATAGGTAAGTTTTGTGTACGCTTATTTTTAGCTCACCTGAGCAATGCTCAGGTGAGTTTTTCTGATCGCTCGATGTCCGGCGTCCGTCGTCTGTCGTCTGTCAACATTTAGCTTGTGTATGCGATAGAGGCTGTATTTTTCAATTTATCTTCATGAATGTTGGTCAGAATGATAACCTTGATGAAATCTAGTCCGAGTTTGAAAATGGGTCATCTCGGGTCAGAAACTAGGTCACTAGGTCAAATCAAAGAAAAACCTTGTGTATGCGATAGAGGCTGTATTTTTCAATTAATCTTCATGAATATTGGTCAGAATGATAACCTTGATGAAATCTAGGCCGAGTTCGAAAATGGGTCATCTCAGGTCAAAAACTAGGTCACTAGGTCAAATCAAAAAAAAACTTTGTGTATGCGATAGAGGCTGTATTTTTCAATTGATCTTCATGAATTTTGGTCAGAATGATTACCTTGATGAAATCTAGGCCGAGTTCGAAAATGGGTCATCTCGGGTCAAAAACTAGGTCACTAGGTCAAATCAAAGAAAAACATTGTGTATGCAATAGAGGCTGTATTTTTCAATTACTCTTCATGAATATTGGTCAGAATGATAACCTTGATGATATCTAGGCCGAGTTTGAAAATGGATCATCTCGGTTCAAAAACTAGGTCACTAGGTCAAATCAAAGAAAAAACTTGTGTATGCGATAGAGGCGGTATTTTTCAATGATCTTCATGAATTTTGGTCAGAATGATTACCTTGATGAAATCTAGGCCGAGTTCGAAAATGGGTCATCTGGGGTCAAAAACTAGGTCACTAGGTCAAATCAAGGAAAAACCTTGTGTATGCGATAGAGGCTGTATTTTTCAATTGATCTTCATGAATTTTGGTCAGAATTATTAGCTTGATAAAATTTAGACCACGTTCGAAAATGGGTTATCTGGGGTCAAAAACTAGGTCACTAGGTCAAATCAAAGAAAAACCTTGTGTATGCAATAGAGGCTGTATTTTTCAACTGATCTTCATGAAATTTAGCCAGAATGATTACTTTGATAAAATCTAGGCCGAGGTTGAAAATGGGTTACCTGGAGTTAAAAACTAGGTCACTAGGTCAAATCGAAGAAAAACATTGTGTATGCAATAGTGGATGTATTTTTCAATTGATCTTCATGAAATTTGGTCAGAATGATTGCCCTAATGAAATCTAGGTCGAGTATGAATATGGGTTATCTGAGGTCAAAAACTAGGTCACTAGGTCAAATTAAAGAAAAGTCTTGTGTATGCGATAGAGACTGTTTTTTTTTCAATTGATTTTTATGAAATTTGGTCAGGATGATTGCCTTAATGAAATCTAGGTCGAATTTGAATATGGGTCATCTGAGGTCAAAAAGTAGGTCACTTGGTCAAATCAAAGAAAAAACTTGTGTATGTGATAGAGGCTGTATTTTTCAATTGATCTTCATGAATTTTGGTCAGAATGATTGCCTTGATAAAATCTTGGTCGAGTTTGAACATGGGTCATCTAGAGTCAAATACTAGGTCATATCTAAGAAAATGCTTGTTTTATCGCAAGAGACCAATTTTTTGGTCCAGTCTTAATGAAAATTGGTCAGAATATTTGTTTCCATGAAATCACTAGGTCAAACATGTTTTACACTGTTATGGTGTGTTTCTTAGGTGAGCGACCTAGGGCCATCTTGGCCCTCTTGTTTGTAATAGTAAAGTAACTTCACTAAATTTAGAAAGTCTGGTCATAATATTTGATCTTTAAATTTTCTTACTGCAAAGTTTAGCTCCTAAAACAAGCAGACATAACAGTATTTTATGAATAATCTCTACATTTGCCTGGGATAAAATGTCATCTTATAAGATGTAATACATTCATTTTGTCCCGAAATTTGACTTTTTTATTAATTTTGACAAGATGCCTGGGCCTCAATAATTTAAGCCTTATCCAGGTCAAGGGACTTCACATCTAGATTTAAGATTACATATCTTGTTTGCAGCTTGGTTTACAATCAGGAGCAAAAGTTCCACAGGGCTGCCGTGAGGACTAGATCTATATGAGCCGTGCCATGGGAAAACCAACATAGTGGCTTTTTGACCAGCATGGATCCAGACCAGCCTGCGCATCCGCGCAGTCTGGTCAGGATCCATGCTGTTCACTTTCATTGTCTATTGGAATTAGAGAGATCATTAGCGAACAGTATGGATCCTGACCAGACTGCGCGGATGCGCAGGCTGGTCTGGATCCATGCTGGTCGCACACCCACTATGTTGGTTTTCCCATGGCACGGCTCATATGTTGCTGAATAACACATTTCAGTGATAAGTTCCTGAAGAAATATGCATACAGGCATTTTTGCACGTACGAAGGTATTGAGAAAATATGACAACTTCGTAAATGCAATTTTGTCAGTTAACAAACCTGTGAAATAATACAATGAGTCCATTTTGATTTTTTGTTTACTTCTTCATTTAAGATTTTTATACTCATCTGGGGTCATTGGTTTGTCTCTCAACATTCGACCACCAACATATCCCAAGGGCTTTTGCAACGTTGTGACACAAAACAAACGTGTATTGTCGCTGTTCTTGCATAAAAACATGACACGAAGACAAAATGTATTGTTTTTATATGTGATGACTTTACGATTCCAGTACAATTTTAATTCCCATTGTTTTGTTCTTTGAAACAGTAAAATCAAGTCAACAACACTACCAAAAGCATGTATTGAGGGTTTTTAAACGATTTATTTTCATTTCTCGTTATCACACTTTGACATTACCTATAATTTTGCATATTACTTAAGGTAGTTCTGCACGTTTGGATCGGAATTTTTCCTACAATGCTAAATTTCATTAAACTCTGATTTTCCAAAACTTCAGTATATACTTAGAGAATTCAGCAAATAAAAAAGATACGATCGTGTGCTTGATTTTTTGCTAAACTGATTTCACAGTCGTAAATAAACATTTAGACCTATAATGTGGTGAAATAAAAAGTATAATAGTATGTCCGTGTGCTTATGTTTGAGATGTTTGACCATGATTAAAGGGAACCACACATTTCACGCTAATTTTAAGATATTTAACGTGACAGATGTTTTACTATCATATGTTAACTTTAGAAAGATAGTATCAGTGCCACTGTAATAAATTTACTCACAGGTTGCCATTAATTCATAAAATTATTTTTATTTTCGTATGCCGAAACCAGACTTTGTTCTACGTTTTCCGGATTAATGACATTACGCCCTACACTTCCGTTTTATCAAACGTACAGGACTACCTTAAAAATTCAGTAAACAATTTCAAGAATAATAGTTGTACATTCGAGTTGTTGTAAGTAAAAAAACTTATTTAGTGTACGGATTAGTACGACAAGCGTTCAAGATTTACATGGTGAGAAATTAAGTAAAAACATACCGGCTGATACTTCCCAAAATCATTGCTATGCTTACTTAAAACACAATCGCACAAGTTACAAGCGATTAAATACATTCACGGTTATCCACAAAAATTGAACCGAAGTAAACAGAGGGAGAAGCTAGTATGCACATTGCTGACTCTGTAGGGGAGAGGTAACTGATACAGCAAAACATACCATGGATTAGATTGCATCTTTTATGCTATAAAAAGAGGTTATCATGGAAGATACAAGACGCAGATACCAGATGTCCATCTGTCATGATATATACGTTCCTGGCAAAGCATTTCAAAAATAGAAACCACGTATTATGAAAAAAAGGAGTTTTTTTTTTACAAGAAAGTAGTATAATGACGTATAGTAACAGCGCCGTGTTGTAACGCAAGTTTTATTTTCTGTACATCGCATTCTGTTTTTTGTCAGCATGTAACAACAAATTTGGTGAAAGCTTTTTTTCCGTAATAATGTATAGAAACCATTAGTTTTTCGTGTTTTTGACCTTTCCTGTGCCCTTTTAGAAATAAAATCCAATTTCTGAGAAGTCCAAGCATGTGCTGTGCGCCCGCAGTGTTTCCTACTTATTGACCAATCATCTAAGATTTCGTTCTGTCTACAAGGTTTTCTTGTTATAAAATATTTCGGTCATCTGTTTCAGTATTTCATAGGCGTTTCAAATATTCTACATCAGGTATACGTAGATGAGTATTATTAATCGTAATAAAAAAGTTATGTAGTAGACTAAATAACACCGCCCAGAAAACTTTATAAAACGATAAATAAGAAGTCTCATTCGCATCCATTACACACAGAATACTTAGTCTATAAATATGCTGGTGAACATAACTGCCAAACATTCAGACCTTGTTGGTGCCGAAACTTTGACTTTACATGGAGCTGCTCTGTTTAATTGTAAATGTTTGAGTCACTGGGACAGTGAGTCCACAAAGAACGGGCTCCATGCTGTCCACTGAGCATCGACAGTCTTGGTTGCTTGATCAGTTGCTACTTTATTTTAGATAAAGGTGTTTAAATCATATATTTCGTCAGTAAGTATGTTTAACCTTTTTCCAATCAATAATTCAATACTCTGTTTAAGACATACCAATATCAGTGAAAGAGTAGTTTATTACACTATTTATATAATTATAAAGGGAACCAACGAATTGTAAGAGAAAATACTACTTATAAATTTTGACAATCAGAAACGCCATCTATAAATTGCAACAATCAGAAAACACTTCCTCTAATGCACAGAAATGCTTAAGTATTAATTGGAGGACAGCAAGCGGGCGATGCATTTTTATTAGGGGGGAGGGGGTGGGGGGGGGCATATAGATTTGCCCTTGTCCGTCAGTCCGTCCTTCCGACAATGTTGTGTCGCGCCTTGCTCCAAAAGTATTTGACGTAGGGTCACAAAACTTTACAGAAATGTTGGTCAGCATGTGTAGTTGTGCACCTAGGGTTTCGCGTCCGGATTCATTCAGTCTTGTAGGAGTTATTGCCCCTAACTTTGTAAAAATTGGTCATTTTAGTGTTGTGTCGCGCTTAGCTCCAAACGTATTTGACGTAGAGTCACAAAACTTTACAGGAATGTTGGTCAGCATATGTAGTTGTGCACCTGGGGTTTCGCGTCCGGATTCATTCAGTCATGTAGGAGTTATGGGCCCCTGATTTTGTAAAAATTGG
Organism: Mercenaria mercenaria; assembly: GCF_021730395.1. Lineage (NCBI taxonomy): Eukaryota > Metazoa > Mollusca > Bivalvia > Venerida > Veneridae > Mercenaria > Mercenaria mercenaria. Next base: position 95,379,228 of record NC_069364.1, read on the forward strand.
TCATTTTAATGTTATGTCGCGCCTAGCTCGAAAAGTATTTGACGTAGAGTCACAAAACTTTACAGAAATGTTGGTCAGCATGTGTAGTATGCACTTGATGTTTCGCGTCCGGATTCATTCAGTCATGTAGGAGTTATGGCCCCTGGCTTTGTAAAAATTGGTCATTTTAGTGTTGTGTCGCGCCTAGCTTCAAAAGTATTTGACCTAGAGTCACCAAAGTTTACAGGAATGTTGGTCAGCATGTGCAGTTGTGCACTTGGAGCATAGTCATCGATGAGTTCAAGCAACATTAAAATGCGGTGATGGACAGGTATCTAAAAATCTCAAGAAAGCATATATGTTTATATGTACATTATATATGGTTATTGCATTTCTTTAAATAGCAACATATTGTTTTCCCAAAGTTGATATGTGTCCTTTGTCATGTAGTGGGGGCATCTGTGTCCCATGGACACATTTCTAGTTATATTTTCATTAGCCGACGGAGGAAGGTCAATCTGTCTGGAAATTGAAGAAAAATCAGCTCAGGCATTTGAATACGATATTGTTCTTGAGGGATCTATTTACAGATTTTATTTGCTCCTCTGTCATAAGCGGTACTTTTGTTTCAAACAATATAGATTTTATTATTACTGCAGCTGTCGACAGATTCTATTGCGTTACTGTCGAAGTAAAGCCAAGGCGTCATTGAGATTCCTTCATGTTAGTTGAATGCTAGTAGTTATAGCATATATGAAACGAAAAATGTCGAAGGCCACTTTTACAGAGCATAATGTTTATTAAAAAAGTAGAATTCCCGGAAGCACAGCGCACCCAAAACACAGCCTTAGAGCCATACATCGTAAAGTAGGCTCACAACAAAAGAAGATGTTACCAAAAAATATTGTAGACGGGTTGCTTCAAAAATCCCAAAAACAAGCACATTATAAATATATGCAAAGTACAGAAAATGGCGCTTGGGTGGTAAGGGTTAGATAAAAGGGTCGGATGTTTGGGAATGAATATTAAACAGGGAAAGCCACGTTCCTTTAACGTAGTATTCATACAACGTCGCAGACACGCACGTACAAAAGACAAACACACACATGCAACTAACATACACAGATAAACAAACAGACACGCAAGAAAAAATATCATGTGCCCATGACAAACACGCATAGATACATATAAACACACGCATAAAGTTTGACTACTTAAGTTATATAAAGCAAAATGCGAACTATGGTTTTACAATGGCACGTATTGAAAGCTTTACATTACAACTTAAGTTTTTTCTTTATTTTCTGTACATCTAAGGTAATTCTTTTTGCAGTATTTATCACACAAGACGCTAAAATAAATTCGGTTAATTCTTTATTCCTTTATTCCGTAATACTACAAAACACCATTTATTCTTCTTGGCTTCAGTTCTCTCCTTTCCTATGTCCATTTAGAATCATAATCTGATTCTTGAGTAATTCAAGCAGACGCAGTGCGCCCGCGGTGTTTCCTAGCTAATGTCAAATGCTCTAAGATAACGCTCTACATTGAAGATTCTCTGATTACCATGTCGTTTGGTCAGTTGTTTATGTAATGAAAAAGTCGTTGTTTTAGATGTTTCTAGTGTCAGATAGCTCATATAAACAGCTCTCAGATGATTCGTATGGTCCTAGCACAATACATGGGCTTTCACATAAACATTTGTATGTATAATTGCATTCAACAAATATCTACCACCTTCGCATTTGGTGCAAACTAATAATTTCAAAATTATAATACTTCATCATCTTTACAAACCTTCTACGCTAAGTTTTCACGGACTTCTTCATTAAAAATAATCAATATGGTAAGTTTGAACGGTTGATTAGATATTACCATCCGGAAAACTTGTCAGTCTCGTCTACATTTAGACAATATATCTGTAAATATACGAGCTGAACATATCTGTCAAAAGCATAAGAAGAGATAAATATACATTTTGTTGCTACTGTAGTGATTTCATAGCGTGTCGAACGTGTTTGTAACACCATTTGCCAGTTAACGTTATTGGAGAACAAATATATTTCTGATTATGTGCAGACACTGTCTAATATTTTTAGATGATTTATGCAAATTTTCTCCTCATTTTTTGGCTAATTTAATTGGTAAGTCTGACACAATGCCTGAACAGAACGTAAATGGTTTAATTAGACTACTGGAAATATGCGCCTTTAGGATTTAGGAAAATTCAAGTGAATGTTCAAATACCATTTAAATGGCAATTGTTTTTTTCCTTGATAAATAGTTATCTTTTCTTTTTCATTCCGAGAACCGTGTAGAAATTTCTCAAGTCGGTATGAAAGTTAATTTTCGTTCTAAGGTATAGAAAAGGGAAATTATACACTATACAGTCTTACTGATTGCAACAATAGTTGTTGATTTTTTTACTATAAAACATCTGTCAGGAAAATAAGCCTTTTTTCGAACGTTTTGAACCAATCTGGAGAAGAAATGATACACATTTTAACAAATATTTCTTTATATGTAATTCCTACAATTTTATTCAACCAGTATCATGACATTGTTATTATCCTGAGTCTGTCTGTAAGTATTTAGTCTATAGCAAGACATCGTGATTAAACAGATTGGTTAGAGAATAAAATCTGTAAAAAGATCCTTTGGAACCATAGAATGCAACCAAGAATAATAATAGCAGACTCGGTTTGACTGAGTCTGTTCATGAGAGGTAATGAAATGTGCAACACCTCTCGCGACCCCTAGCACCGGCTTAAGCGGAACTCTATGTTGAATGAACCCCATGATCCCAAAGGACCAGAAAATGTAACAACATTGAATAAAGAACATGTTTTATTGCGTAATGGTAACCAGATTAAATTATCCGTTTGTTATTCATTTCTATACGAAAACAAGATTACTTCAGGTTTGAATTTCGCAGGTTACATGTCGGAATGAAACATAGTTGGCCCATAGATCTTTATAATAAATATAGACTAAATTTATACTAAATAGAAGAACAAAATCTTTGTAAAATTTACATGTGTTGTTCTTTAATTGATTCAACGATTTAAGGTTGTAGTTTGAGTAAAGTGTGAAAATAGACAGGAACCTGGAATAAGATTTTCTTTTAAATTCTGAATTGTTCTAAGCATGTGATGGAGTACTTTTGGTTTTATGGTAATGTTGTCTTTTATATTTGTGTCATATTAGTGTATCTGTGCTGTGGTTATTATGTCTTCTTTTGAAATAAAATATGTTTAAAAATGATTACCTACCTGACATAACACCCGTTTAACACTGCGAGACAGGAGTGCCTAATGGTAGCTATGTCATGTAATATAACGAGTGTTCTGGTGCCATTTGAAAACAAGGTTTGCAAGTCAACAATATCCAAAGACAATTGCTTATAAGTCCAAAATTTATTAAGTTAAATTTGACTTAAAACTAACTATGTAAGTGCGATTTATTTTTTAAATGAAAATGTGCTGATATTTATTTTTAATTCTGCATCGACCTTGTATTTTTTTCGATTATTTGTTAAATCGCAATTATTCTATTGCTAATGATAATTGTTTTTAAATTGGACATTGTGGAAAAGGATTTAATGATCATGGTCATCTAATGCATTTTAGCACACTCTTTTCCAGGAAAAGAAATTAGCAATTGCGAGCCATCATTTATATGGTATTATCGGTGTGACAATGACTGTAGTTAAAATGTTAAAGCAAGGGCTTTAATCAGAGCTCATTCATTTAAAAGTGTGAGTACTGTTTTGAAACACACCGAAGGAGAAACACATCCATGCACCAGGGAAGAACTACCCACCTTTTGTATACCAGTTGGATGGCATCCTCTCATGAAGGATTTTACATTCCCAGCGGGGTTTCGAACCTGTACTGGTGAAGGGCAAATGATTCGAAGTCAGCGATCTTAACCACTCGGTCACGTAAGCCCTGAGTGAGTGCTTAACACTTTTGAAAATGCTTATATAGATTTGAAAGAAAGACTAGTTCTGCTATAGTTAGATTACATTATGAATTTCTGTTTTTTGCTAGACGTAGTGATAGTCTTTTGCCAGCGTTACGTCAACGTTGCAATTATGGTATCTGAAATCTAATAATTAGCATGTTACCGGAAAAAGGTAATATTTTTAATATACCTTTACTCTGAGAATTTACCTTAACTGTTTAGTGTTTTAAAAATAAGGCATATTCCATTTTCAGTAAAATATTTCAGGCATTACTTTTAAAGGTTATATAAATTCATAATGTTTTGACATTTCCTCAAGCAACAGTCGTAGAGATTGTAGTCATGATCAGCTTTGATAAAATAATTAATTATGTTTGTAAAATCATATCAACAAAAAGAGAAATATACGTAGTACTAGTCTTCCCATGTTTCCATTTATAAATCTTTCTGATAACGATCTTTTCCCTCTGGGAAATGAGTTATGTGGCACGTGCAATCTGAAAATGCCTTATGTGAATGCAAAGCGAAGGAAAAGAAAAAATATTAATCAGAAATAATATATCTCAGACAGCGATTTATCGTTGAAGGAAATTGTTTGAAGTTCAAATGAAAAGGAATATATCACGATGACATAATGATACACAAGTGTTTTAACGACAAACCATGATCAAATCAAGACAAAATCACTGTTTGAGATATATACGGATTCTAACATAATATAAAGAATTGTTTTGTTTCGTAATAATGTAACAGCTTCAGTTGGCAAACGGATCGGTTTGTGCTAGAATTATGTATAAAAGTGTACATGAAACTTGTATATGAACTACGATACGACTATATAAGGAAACATTGAAATCAATATGATAATGCAAAACAAATACTGTCAGTAAAATGGATCTTTTGATTAAGTAATTATTTTCAGGAATGTTAAGGTTAGTTAGCTTGTATTCTTGTGTAAAATATTGATAATTCCAGTAAAAAATGATCTTCCAATGTGCCCCTTTAAGAATGTTTTACGTTTCTGTAACTTATAATGACCTCATTGCTTTTCTGAAGGTGTATAGTACCATGTATTATCGTAACTTTAAATTGTCTTTTCTGCATGACGGTAAGGTATTGAAAAAATGTTCTGTGAGGGGAATCACTGACATCAGACCAGACAGACAATGCTATTGTACATGTTATATTCTACCCTGGCTACTCTGTAAGAACCATAGTTATGAACGGGAAAATGAAACCCATTTCAATCGTGCATTTCTCATCATCTGAAACACGCAGTTCAGTTAATGGGTACTATGCCATCGAACAAGTGATAATTTATTTTCCATCGTGCACCAATCACATTATTTTAATTCTTTCCATAGCAGTAAAGTACCATTAGATTTACATTTAGTTTTCGTGTGTTAATGGCCAGACGTAATTTTTAAACTGTTATGACACTTCTTTCAATTCTGGCTGTCAGTTTGGTTCAGGTTAACAACCTGACGGCTCGCTCCAAGATAAATGTGACGTTAATTAAGGGCAGGCAGTCTAATGAAACCAGTTATAAATTTAATAATATATGGTGGCTGAGAGTGATTGTTAGCTACTATAGGACTGAGAAGAAAATTCTTGATATATGATAGCGTTCTACTTAAACTGATGCCAGAGGACTTATTTGTCGTTGAATATTTCATCTCTCTTTTGAACAGACTCAAACAAATGGTGTCTGCTGTTACGGCAAAGATTGTATCTCGTCAAAAAAAAATGTTCACAGAACACAAGGTTTCTGTGTTCCAGTATTTGTTTGTTTTGTATGTGAGTGTGTGTGTTAGAAGTGTGCACATCTGCGTGCGGTGGGTTTCGTTTTGGGGAGGCTGCGTTTTTGGAACGTGACATTCCCTGTTTGATATTTATCCTTCTTTTAGGAAAGCCCACAAGTCGTGTAAAGCTACGTTAATATGACAAATTAATATACTCAAACGGTGACGTCGCGTCGTCATTTTTTTGTCGCAGCGAAACCAGAAATAACGCTACGATATTTGACATAATTTTGTACATAGCGATATATTAGAACTGAAAAAGAAATAAACAAAAGTGTGAACATTCATGACTGTCAAACCATAAAGAACTACTAAAATTCTCATTCATTTTAACTTCATAATTTGAAACCGACTATTTCGTATCTTTACAAAAAGCCTTTTAATCAAAACTACAGAACTGCATGCTTTTCCTCATTTTTTTTCTTTTCTTTTAGAAATTATGTACTTCCTTTGACATTGCTATTCATAATATACCATTTTTTTACCATAATTAGAGGGGTTTCTTTACAGAGAGTTCAGAAGTATTTTTTTGAGAAAATATTTTCCCATTCCAACAGCTTACCTCTCAATTAGGTACACCTGTTAATGTGATGTAATGGTGATAAACATGTGTTGTATTTAAAATGCTTTGTAACTTTTTAAGTTTTATTTTCAGCTTGACAAATTTTAACTCTCCGCTGGAACTGTACCAGTCCAAATGATATTTCTGGGGACAATTTTTACAGAGCTTACTTAGTCTTCCTTTAAATAACACTATACTACTACTGCACAAAGTTTATTTTATACAGTCCATCAAATTACTTTAAAAAAAGTTTTATTCAGATTCAGTAGACATGAGAGTCTGTATGATGAAAATGTAATATTATTTATTTTTGCCGAGACTTGACTTATAACATCATGGTTATATGACATAACTGTAATTATTTGGCATTATGTTTTGAATAGGTGGTAGTTGATAAATGAAACAGCTTTGCAGTAGGAAAATTACCCTACATTGTCCGTCTTGTCCACAACCTCGAAAATTTTCCATTCTGGTAATTTTCAGACAGTACGCAATAACAAATTCGATTAAATCTTTATTCTGTTATATTGTATAAACATCAATAAATCTTCATGGTTTCTATCCTATCCAGTGTCCATCTATAGAAAGTAATCCAAGCCGCAGTGTTTCTAAGTTAATGACCGATGTCATAAGGTATTTTTCTATGTTGAAGATTCTCTTATAACTGTCTTTAAAATGTACGGTGAAATGAATCATCACCCACTTTATAAATTGGCCAACGTCATATTTAGAATTGTGTTGTTAAGGCTAAAAAAACAGAATGAACCGAAACATTATCGCTGTATTACATTGTAAATGGAAGAGTTAGTATACTTGTTAAGCACAGATTTCAGCAATAAAAAAGCAGCTGAAGTCATAGTTAAATTGCATGAATAATACAAATATAGAGGAGGAGTTCAGTAAATACCCGGAAAATTGCTCTCATTTCCTTACATGTCATTAGAAATCAGTGTAACTTTTATATTATGTAGTTACGGGATTTTAGTAGATTTGTCAAAACCTTATCTTCTTTGTACAAATAATAAGTAAATGCTAGTCCCAATGACAATGTCATTGACGTCATTCGACCAAAGTAAAGTCTCTTTTCCTAATTTGCTTTTCCTAAAACATTACTTGCCACTCGCTTAGTTGTCTTAAATCGGTGTATATTTATGTGAATGTCAACATTATGCAATAGAATCAGATTATAAATGTAAAATCATTAAAAGATTGGTAATCGCCTGAATATCTGTATATGGTAACATTTTCTTGTTTCAGTAAAAACAATAAAAAAAATCTAGACAAGTGCTATACTGCATTAGATTTAAGGGGCAATGCCTTGAAGAAAACAACATTTCATTATAGGTATGGCAGGTTTAAAAACGGCCAGGAGGCTCGCGAATCAGACGCACAGTCAGGGTTAGCTCCATTGTACGGATCGGTGAATCACAGTCCAGTGTCCCTCCAGTTTTTTCAATACCACACAAGTATAATATGAACAGTTTCATTCACTTGTAGGAAGGTGCAGAAAAATCATTTATAGCAAGAAACATTAAACCACTGTTAATAACAAACACAAGGACAAAAGTGCAGCAGGAAAAGCCACGCCGCCCATACAACTCTTCACATGATAATACGTTGATTTAACTAATTGTATTTGCTGTGATAGCCTGCTTTATTGGTAGTGACATTGCATTAGAAACGATAAATAAATAATGCCATGTCCTGATATCTGTAATTTAATTATTCACATTTAGTATGAGCTTATCTATTACATTTTCAATTTTTCGCATTGAGCTAGCAGTTATTGGCCCTGTCTTGACATTCTTCATTGTCTTTAGACGATTTGCAAAACTATCTCAAGATGCGGTAAACGGAACTATGAATTAAAGAAATAATTTCAAAGCAATTTTGCTGAGAAAAATAAATGGATGTTATTATTTTAATACTGAAGAAGATAGATCACTGGAGAAAAGACGAGGATGGGTACTCTTTGTAACAATTCTCTAGTTATGAATTGTTGTCAGTGGACGAAACGAATAGGGTCTTTATATAATAAAAACATGAAAAACCTTTAACTGTTTTGTTAAAAGGAACTTGATGCTTCAATAGAAAACATCGCTATATAGGCAAACATATAGAAATACGAACACAAGACAATTATAAAGATATATACTGGTATAATAAAACGAAATCCACATTCAGAATAACAATTGATATATAATTTGTCTTCTAAAATGCGCTGCTTGGATTTTAACCGCTTTTAAGATAGATACACAATTCATATTACTGTTATGGTAGTTAAGCATATTTGTTACCCGAAAAATCACGGTGTATCGTCATCCTGGAAAACATACAACAAAACCTGGATTCGGGCAACGGAATTCACACTTCACGAAGAAGTGGCAAATCTTATGTTAACTAATATAACTAGGGACAACACTGTACTTCTAAATGTTGCTCTTGAAGTACTTTAAGATTTGCCAAACAGATTTAAAACAAAATAATAACATTTTTATCAACAAAAATACATCAAGTGCTTCAGCAATGTTCAAGGTGTTCAGTCTAAATGTTAAACACATCACGTGTGTACATAATATATTTTTCATATCAATGTTTCAATAACCGAGATAAAGCTCACACGTTTGTCTACAGGAATTGTGTTTTCAAAGCTTTAGACAGATAAGACGTTAAACTTCATACTCTCAAATTCATGCGTGCGTCCGTCAGTATGCCCATCCATACAGCAATTCTTGTCCGTAATATTTCTCAGAATTGAGCGAAACTTGCAATAAACAGCCATCGGTTTTACCAATATTTTCTTGTATAATTGTATAATTGTATAATTATATAATACATAGTTTCAGTCTATAATTTGAAAAATTATTCAAAACGTATTGCAGATAAATTTTACAACACCATAGCTGTATCTCGGGCGATGAAGTTGCACTCCATTTATTTGATAATGGTAATTAGTTCTAAACTGAACTTGTTGGAAAACGATAGAAGTATCATAAATATTTTATGCTATTATTAGCACTTTCATTCCAGAAAAAGCCAGGGAAATTAGCCATTGCGTGTTACCATTTATTTCTGACGTTATCTGCATGTAAATGACTGCGAAGAAAAGAGCTTTAATTGACATTCAGTTCAGTTATAAGTTTATCTCTTTGGTAACACTTTAAGTGTATGGTTCTGAAATTGAACTATTCTGCTTAAATGATAAAGTAGTTTTTCTAGACTTGTTACTCTTCTAATTTGTTACGAGATTCTATTGTCATGACATATCTGTACTCAAATAAAAACAAAGTCGCTTTTGTTGTTGCTATGGTCCAAAGTTATGCGTTTATTTTGCATAATAATTAGAGATACGCTAGCATTGTTCCTAGCAGAACGTACAATAATTATTACTAAACACTTTTGACAAAACTACAGTTTTGAAGAATGAATGTGCTAATTGAGTCAACAGCTGATGAAACTGTTTCATTCCTTCTGATATAAATTCACTTGTTTTATACTTTTCATTCATCAAACCTTTTCAAGTAATGCGAAATAATGTTTTGTTCAGAAACGCTAACAGTATTATATACATGTTGTTTTGTTGTAAGAATTATAATTTCTTTTGTGGCTGAACCTACTTCCCCATCAACAAATCCTTCTTAACAAAGCTGAAGTGTAGTAGAACTATAGTATTAAAATTTTTATAAGAAGCATTCCCTTACCATAACAAAAATGCACGTACTTTATATTGCAGAAAAAAAAATAGAGAGGAAGATTCATTCAGACGTCTCTCATTCTAGAACAGAATGAAAATCAAGTACTTTAACAGAAAGGTTAAACAAACAAATTTATTGCTGCTATCTTTTAATGAAATGGAAGAAACCGTACAATATTTATACCCCCACCAAACGAAGTGGTTGGGGCGGGGGGGGGGGGGGGGGGGGTATATAGGAGTGAGCTTGGCGGTCGGTCGGTCGGTCGGTCGGTCAGTTGGCTTTTGTGGTTTCCGGATGATAACTCATGAAAGGCTTGACCGAATTGAATAATTTTTAATACACAGGTGTAACATCAGAAAATACAGGTAAAGTTCGAATTTGGGGTCAATAGGTCAAGGTCAAGGTCACAATGACCCTGATAAGTTAAACAGTTAAACAGTTTCTGGATGATAACTTGAGAACGCTTAGGCATATGATAATATATTTTGGTACACAGGTGTAACATCATAAAATACAGGTTAAGTTTGACTTTGAGGTCTGTAGGTCAAAGGTCAAGGTCACAGTGACTCGGAACAGTTAATCGGTTTCCAGATGATAATTTGAGGACGCTTGGGTCAAGGATCTTAAATTTTTGTACACTGGTGTAACATGATTAAATACAGGTCATATTCGACTTTGAGGTTAGTAGGTCAAAGGTCAAGTTCACAATAACACGAAACAGTTAAACGGTTTCCGGATGATAACTTGAGAACGTTTGGGCCTAGGATCATGAAAATTGATAGCGAGGTTGGTTATGACCAGCAGATGACCCCTAATGATTTTGAGGTCAGCAGGTCACAGGTCAAGGTCACAGTGACCCGGAACACTTAAACGGTTTTCGGACAATAACTTCACAACGCTTGGGACTAGGATCACGAAATTTAATAGGGACGTTGGTCATGACCAGCAGATGACCCGTAATTATTTTTGGTTCCAAAGGTCAAAGGTCAGTTAAACCTTTTCCGGACAATAACTTGAGAACGCTGGGGCCGAGGATCATGAAACTTCCTAGGGAGGTTGATCATGACCAGCAGATGACCTCTATTGATTTTGAGGTCAGTAGGTAAAAGGTCAAGCAAAAGCAGTTGACATTGGCTTAGTTCTGTGACAAGGCCATATTGTGGGGGTATAATTCGTCACTCCTGTGACAACTCTAGTTTTATTAAATGTAACACCATTCTTTTCTAACTACTTACCGTGTAAAATATATTTATATATCTCTGTAGCCTTGGTAGTATAAAGAGAAATTATGATTACAAAGGTGGATTGTTTCAGTAAGTAGCCCGATACTTCTGTAAAAGCATTTATGTTGAGACAGTATTTATCAATTATTCACTAAGAAACACTTGGCATTTTAAACATGTCACAACGAATTGTTATGGATATATGCTGTAGTTCAGACTGACGGCACAGACACTGAATGTAAACGAAGATATTTCTTTTACTGGCTTTACAACGTTTCGATATAAAATATGAATGGCGGAAAAGATTCGCAAACTGTTTGCTACATGATTGCATTTGACAGATAATTCGCCGGCAGCGTAAAGACATTTCTGCGTTGACATCCAAGAGAAATCACAGCTATTGGAATCTGGTTGTTAAGTTAAATGTGGTCGAAACTTGCTGTGTGGCAATTGTGAACTTCATTATTAGAAATATAAACAAAGGCACGATTGCACAAAACGAAAATTTACATTAGACGTTGACATGACTAAGTTAAACGAAACATAACTAAAATGGTAAGATATTAACATTTTGTATATAAGAGAGAGAATGTTAACAAGCTATATTGTATAATTAACAAGTATTAAAAATATTTACCGATTTGGATAGACACTTGAAATATATAGTTTCCATGTAGAATGAACCGTCAAGTTTCAAAAGTGATGTCGCGTGTGAAACACGTGTTTGAGTATTTCTATCAACGTCTTTATTGATTGTATTGATTTTCACCACAGATAAACGGACTTGGTATGCCTTCCCTAATTATGCCCCCGAAGGGAGGAATATAGTTTTTGAACCGTCTGTCCGTCTGTCGGTCTGTCAGTCTGTCCGCAATTTTCGTGTCCGGTCCATATCTTTGTCATCGATGGATGGATTTTCAAATAACTTGGCATGAATGTGTACCACAGTAAGACGACGTGTCGCGTGCAAGACCCAGGTCCGTAGCTCAAAAGTCAAGGTCACAGACATTAAAGGATAGTGCATTGATGGGCGTGTCCGGTCCATATCTTTGTCATCGATGGATGGATTTTCAAATAACTTGGCATGAATGTGTACCACAGTACGACGACGTGTCGCGTGCAAGACCCTGGTCCGTAGCTCAAAGGTCAAGGTCACACTTAGACGTTAAAAGATAGTGCATTGATGGGCGTGTCCGGTCCATATCTTTGTCATCCATGGATGGATTTTCAAATAACTTGGCATGAATGTGTACCACAGTAAGACGACGTGTCGCGCGCAAGACCCAGGTCCGTAGCCCAAAGGTCAAGGTCACACTTAGACGTTAAAGGTCATTTTCATGATAGTGCATTGATGGGCGTGTCCGGTCCATATCTTTGTCATTCATGCATGGATTTTAAAATAACTACGCATGAATGTGTGACACAGTAAGACGACGTGTCGTGCGCAAGACCCAGCTCCGTAGGTCAACGGTCCTGAACTCTAACATCGGCCATAACTATTCATTCAAAGTGCCATCGGGGGCATGTGTCATCCTATGGAGACAGCTCTTGTTTGTATATATGTTAGGTTGTCATATATGTGTCGTATTTATGGAAAACAAAAGAAATGTCCTTTGTAAATTGTGACAGGGAAAATGTTACCGCCCGATTCCCCATGAGATTGAGTAGGTTTCAGTCATGACATCCATGTGTGCATTATTAAGTCTGTATACATTGAGTATAGCTTTTCTTATTTATTTACTAAGACGTGTATTCGTGTTTATACATGTTGCTAGCTAATGCTGTATCAGATAAGAAAAGACGTTGATTATGATTCCTAACTTCTTATTACTTCTATTAATCTGGAATTGATTCAGTGGTCTTCGGTTTAAACAGTTTGAATTTCACAAACAGTCCATTCAGCTATCAAAACTTAAACAATGACGTTAAATCACTCGATTTCATGAACTTATTACTAAAACAGTTGACTAGGATCCCGTATAATCAGAGATGCTATTTGAACGACGCTTTACAACATTGCTCATTAGCTAGGAAATACTGAGGGCACAACGCCTCTGCTTTGATTACTCTCAAATTGAATTTTGTGTCTAAATGGACATAGGAGTGAAGAAGTAAGGGTGTTTATACATCGTCATGACGCAAAAAAAGATTGAAGCAAATAGAGTTTTACATGTTGTCTGATAAATACCAGAGCAGGAATTGAATGACCGTGGTTTTATCCTCGTGTCGGCCCGTTCATTGATCATATATCATTGTTCGTTGAGTATCGTCCAGAGGAGCACCTAGGGTCTTGTCGTATGACTTAATAGTTTCAGTGTGATAAAACTCAAAATGATACGCAACCCTAGGTTGTTATAGACACCATAATTATTAATTTAGCTTTTCTATATAATGGAGCGAGCAGCTAACTTTCTAACATGGATAGAAATGTTTTTGTCACTAACATCAAAAATGCAGAAAACCTTTAAGTTATGTTTTGAAAAATCGTGGGGGCAATTACATTTTTCTCTCCAAAAAGCTAGTGACTGATGTTTTTAAAAGTACTGTTTAACTTAAAATGTAAATATTTACGGCTCCAAATATTCCTACACATTCATACAAAGTAACGGAAGGGTATTAAAGAAATCAAATGCAAATCTTGACTCCATTATTCAGCCATGCTTTTATACAAAGTGAAATGACCATTTCTCTTGTTTACATGCCGTTTATTCTGTTACTTATCATCATATTTCTGTTTTTAAACATTTTTGCATTTTCTGAAGAAATAATAATTATTTATAGCAAATAGCATAAAACTGATTGTTTAGAGAAGGAAAATGTTTGATAAAGTAATGGAACCAGAATAAATGAATAATTTATTTGTGATTGTTTTTTTTAACTCCAAACGAAAGCGGTTTTTATGCAGATTATTTGACAGCATGAGAAACAGTTGGCACTTATTTTTTTTCATTTTATATTCTGTTAGAAGTGCTAGTTATTAATTGAAAATGTTAAATTAATACATTTCATGAAATGTAAAGATAGTTTATCTGTAGACTTATGTAGATCTAGATATGTAGATATTATATTTTCATTACTTTATTGTACTCCCCGACAACAAAGTTGTAAGGGGGGGGGGGGGTATACTGGTTTCAGGTTGTCTGTCTGTCTGTCTGTCCGTCCATCTGTCTGTCCGTAGACACAATTTTATGCGCACCATCTCTCCTCATCCACTTGACACAATTTAATGAAACTTCACACAAGTGATCAGTAACAACAGTAGTTGTGCTTGGGGCTTGTTAGGCTCTTTCAGAAAAAAAAACTTGCAGAGTTATGGGACTTTGTTTTTTTGTTACTGTACTATATACATAGACACAATCTTGTGCGCACCATCTCTCCTCATCCACTTGACACAATTTAATGAAACTTCACACAAGTGATCAGTAACAACAGTAGTTGTGCTTGGGGCTTGTTAGGTTCTTTCAGAAAAAAAAACTTGCAGAGTTATGGGACTTTGTTTTTTGTTACTGTACTATATACATACACACAATCTTGTGCGCACCATCTCGCCTCATCCACTTGACACAATTTAATGAAACTTCACACAAGTGATCAGTAACAACAGTAGTTGTGCATGGGGCTTGTTAGGTTCTTTCAGAAAAAAAAAACTTGCAGAGTTATGGGACTTTGTTTTTTGTTACTGTACTATATACATACACACAATCTTGTGCGCACCATCTCGCCTCATCCACTTGACACAATTGAATGAAACTTCACACAAGTGATCAGTAACAACAGTAGTTGTGCATGGGGCTTGTTAGGTTCTTTCAGAAAAAAAAATTGCAGAGTTACGGGACTTTGTTTTTTGTTACTAAACTATATACATAGACACAATCTTGTGCGCACCATCTCGCCTCATCCCCTTCACACAATTGAATGAAACTTCACACAAGTGATCAGTAACAACAGTAGTTGTGCATGGGGCATGTTAGGTTCTTTCAACGACAAAAATTGAAGAGTTATGGGACTTTGTTTCTTGTTAACATACTATGTACATACAGTCTGCATATGCAGTCTTGTGCGCGCCTAATCTTCCGAACCCTTGCACACAGTTTAATGAAACTTCACACAAGTGATAAGTACCAACCCTAGTTGTGCATGGTGCATGTTACGTTCTTTTAGATAAATATTCTGCATAGTTATGGGACTTTGTTTTTTGTTACTATACTGTATACATACAGTCTATATACATACAGTCCACATAATTATGCATTCTTGTGTGCGTCAAATTGCAATGTACTGTGTCAGTGCATGCGGGGGGTACATTCATCGAGTGATAGCTCTAGTTTTATATAGCGTTGTTTTATGGTTACATTTGTTTACATGTTAAGAACCGTAGACTTGTATGTTAATTCATGAAATATATTTTCTTGCCTATAGATCGGGGTAAATCAAGTTTTTTCGGGCTGTCAGATTATGACGTCATAAATATATACAAAAATCTCATGCGCGATTTTTTACTAAAACGGTTTTACTGAATTAACGTAGAAAAAAGAAAAAGAAAAAATGTTCTTATATGTCTGCTTGTGTAAGCCAGGTGTTGTCGCAACCCTCAGGGTAGCGAACATAAGAAGTCTTGCTAACAATCCGTTTCTCATTCCGCTCCGTCTTTTTTGTCGGGGATAAACCTGTTATAGGCCTACTCAGGAAGACATTTAAATTGTCGAATAGGCCTACATGAATACGTCAATACCCTGTTAACGACAAGCCACATATCAAGCAAAAAATGCGTTAAGTTGTTCTAGAAACAGCTAGATCTAAGTACTTTTCAAACCACATTGTGAACCGGCGTCAGTAATTGAAAATGTTCCAACTGTATTAAATCTATCTTACTTTCCGATATTTTACTTTTATTAGTCATTGCATAATCATATACGTTGTTTTTGTATGAAATAGATAAAAGTGGACAATTCTAATTTCTTATCATTATGGAAACCAATTTTATACAACTTTGAATAAAAACCACCCTCATTTTCACTTTTTTTCTATCGTTGTTGTGGCATTTAATGTACATTGCTACATGGGAAAACGTAGATATATCTTACTTATATTGAATTATCTTTAAAAACTGTTGTTCCATTCGATGTGACAGGCATTTTAGAATTACACAATAGTAATAAACGCCCAATCACCGCCAGTATTTTGTAATGATTAATCATTGTTATTATCAATAGCCAGTGCCATATTTTTGTCAGGCTGAACTGATGTTATGTAACTATTTGAAGTTAAAAACCATATGTTGTTAAAATCTATTTCTATATTTTATGATTTTCATTTGCCTGTTATTTTATGAACGTCACGGATAAACTTTGGTTGTCAAATCAAACATACCTTCACACTGATAAATGCCGTATGCCGTATGTTCATACGTATATATTTTTAATAATAGCTTTTTTCTACAGATTTTTTTCGGAATAGACTAAAAGCATTTATCTATTCACAAGATAGATATATACCCTACAGCAAATTAAAAGGTTTTACCCATTTTTGGTAGCTTTAAGCTTACAATTTATGTTCAGCTGGGAATCACTTATGATAACGCCGGTTTTCAGAGGTGGCTGAGTTCAGAGAGAAATGAAATGAAAGTGATAATTACGTCGAGTTCGACTACGTTTAATATAGCTTTTAGTCAGACAGAAAATGGCACATAAACGTTGTGCTTGTAGTTGGCCACTCATTTTCAAGTCAATATGTTTCCGGAATTCGGAAGCTAATAATCTTACGAGAATAATCTCGATTTCTTATAACAGATGTCCAAAAACGTGGTTAATGGAAGCGATTATACGGTACTATAATTTTAAAAAGCACTATCATATGAAATTTCTTAAGCTGTGTGATGTGTTCATTTCCGTGCTGGTAATCATAGATCACTTTTGCGTAAAAATGTGATAATAAATATTTATGCATATTTGGCAAAGTATGACGCCCATACATTGAAATTGATACATGTGAGGAGTTTCATTTAAATCGATTATGAAAACTGTCTTGAGGTTCTACATTAACCTTTACCCTGCTATATATCAAAAATGTACTGGTCCTTCATTTAATTTGGGCAGTACCTTTTATCATTCAAAGGGGTGTTCACTAAAAATACCATGATCAGCCTGCAAGGAGGTGTTGGCTGATCTTGTGTTCGTGCAGGCTGATCTTGTGTTCGTATAGGCGGATCTTGGTCTGCACTTGTCGCAAAGGCAAAATACTTGCCGCCAGCAGGCTGAGGGTTAACGAATCAGTCTTGTAAACATTAGGATATCGACACTTTTTATCGTGAATTTTAAAATAATCAGGGTTTAGTCAAATTCTTCACTGTGGAAAAAGTTTGATCTCTATATGCATTTACCTTAATACTTACCTATCTGTAATTTTTTAGCTTCGTACATACATAAAAGTATCTTACACAGTTTCGTGCTTATTCTCAGAAATACGATGAATACATTAAAGTCTGACAGACCTTCGCATGTACCTATTTCTGAATAACAATTTTGAAGATATTTGTAACGCAAAACGGAACAGAAACTCTTTAATGTAGCTTAAGGATGTGCGAGCGAATTTTTTCTAACGTTAAGATTTTTTTCATACCTTGTGAGCTTGAAGAACATTAGTTTCTAAGACAAAACAAGAGCAGAAAAAACATAGGTCACCGAACTCGTTTTAATTTTATATGGTATTTTCTTCACCCACTGTTTACGCATTTCTGAAATTTTGTAAAATTGAAAAAATATTGGTACTTTATAAAGCATATAATATCCTACCTAATCTTATAGGGATTTCAGGTCTTACAGGTAAATATGAATATATGGTGATGTCAGTATTATATAAGCAAAAATGGCACTAACAAATCTCTTTAATTTTTACATGTTGACATAATTACCCCCACCCACATTATTTTCAATGGAAAAAGCGTAGTTAGATCTACAAAAGAAATTCTGACGTTGTATTTTGTAGCATTAATGACACACAAAAATGCTTTAAAATGTAAAGAAAAAGAGTTGGGATCACCGTGCATCTAAGAGATTTATTAAGTAAAAACTGTTAAAAAGTGGTGAATTTTGATATTTTTTGTACTTTTTGTTTTAATTTATATTTTCTAGATAATATAAAGTGCTATCTTGAAAACCTTTATTTTATTTATAGCTTAACATTATATGTATCAGTCAGAAAAATATCAAAACCAAACCTGATCTACTTTAATAGATATTTGAAATTACCTACCCCTACCCCATTGTAAATCTTACGTCAATTTTAGGCAAATGCCAGCCAAAAATAAGGGTAAAAAAAAATTTTGCGCAGAAAGCATAATATATTTGGTTACATTATTAGCCATATTTTGATTATTTAGCATTAATTTTTGGCAAAACGTTTGTTAGAAAGCAATATTTGGCGGATATCCTGAAAAAAAAACGCTCGTACATCCTTAATTTATCTTCGAAGATGGATAGTCATAAATAAGGTTGACACATTTTACAGTGTTTTATTTGTTAACTGCATCGTTGAAGTTATTAAAAATCATTTACACACCTATATATTCAGTTTACTGAAATATAAAGCGTTAAACTGGATTCAAACTTGATTACAAATCTACAACGGCAGGTATGTTAATTGTCTGAATAATGTGCTCTCTTCTTTATAGGTTCTATTTTCATTAACATACACTGCAGAGGAGTTATTAGGTGATTGTATTGTCTATTCTGCCCGAGCGCGTCTGGAGAATATGTTTTAATTTACCCTTCCTTTTTCTTTTGCCTTTTGGCGCCTTATAGTGTCTGTCAATTTTTGCCGCTGTTTAGATGGTAACAAATCGTAAACAGCCTTTGTAAACAATGTTTCATGCATTGATTGAGCGAAGTTTCATTAAATGAATAAGGTAGCTTTATAAAGAAATTAAATTCTTCGTTTTCTAACTTTAACACTTAATAGAAATTATAGACGTTTTAAGCGTATTTGTGGTTTTGAACAATACTTAATTAAAACTTAACATCCTTTAAAATAATATACGATTAAATTCATAACATGAAATCATTAGTTACTTGTTAAAACTGGCACCTGGAGAAGAGTACCACTTAATGGTAGGAAATGTACATCGTGTATAAAAGTATAGGTGATGAATCTATCTCTTTTATTGTTCAACACAGTGAAAGATCAAAGTATATGAAATGATGACTTTATTGATTTTCAATATTTTCCGCTATGAATCTGTCATAAATATGAAGTTCAGAATGTGTTGATGTTAACATAATATTGAAATATTTGAAATTTGCTGACTTATATGTCTCTTTGAAAAGTCATCTTTGTATTGTTTATTGTTACAAAGTTGTTTGCAATTGGCTGTCTTATATTTCAGTCTTCTAGAAAAGGTAATATTTGTATTGTGTACTTTTGAAAATGTGTAACTGCCGCTCATAAATATAATTAAAATTAATGTGAATTAAAACATGCTTTAGATCGTAATGCATTTACATTTAGGTGATACTAACTGTCTGTTACATTGTCAATGATAATGCATCGTTGTAATAGTAAAGTAGCGTTCATTGAATATTATTTATTACATATCATTATGTCATGATGTTATGAAATTTAGTGAACTGAATAAGATAGCTCTGACAGTAATTCTTCTTAGCATGTTCAACAAAAACATGTATTGTATGCGTCCTTACGTGTCAGTGAAAAACACTCGCATGAAACAAACTTCTTTGTTCATATATATCTGATATAGGCCCCTAAGTAAATTTCGTTGCAGACAGATTTAAAGGTAAGATCAACAACAATAATCAATATCTTATCAGAACAGAATATCAGGAACAACTGCAATGATTTACGTTAAATATTCTTGATATCCCTTTACCCAGTTCGATAAATTTTCATGATGATACTGTTCGAGTCCAAATGGAAACAATTGTTTTATTATTAAATCAAACAACTCAGATATTGCCTGAGACAAATCCAAGAACTTGAAGCGGTTGTTAATTTCGACAGGGCTTTTCTTGTTGAAAAGTGTACGACGTCACCCTGTTATTACGTCAAAGTATTTATTATTATGACGTAACTTCTGGAGGTCAATGCGTGTCTTGGACGCCTACAAGTCAAAATGACAGTTCATTATTTATCATGTGACCGTGCTCAGCCCAATGGAAATAAGATAAAGATTGATTTATTATTATCATTAATATTTCTTACATATAAATGCCTACTTAGAGCTACCTACACATAAATGCGTTTCTCGAACAGAAACATGAGTACTTACCTATATGTAAATGCATTCTTCGAACAAAACGTCTACTTTCCAAGACAAAAATGCATGCACTTTAAATAACGTGTTTACTTAGAATTACCTAAATATATGTGTATGCGCTTTACTTCGAATAGAAACTTTACAACTTATGCGTCTCGACGAGACACATAAAGCAGGATATTTATTTAGGAAATAATGTATAGAAGCACGATTTGAGTGTATTATTTTAAGTAAAAAACGATTTTGGTCTACACTATTTCGATTCTAATATGCGCTTAATATAAAACAGTAGATAAAATCTATAGTAGCGCTCCATCTTGGTCGCAACAAAAATATTGACGTCATTGCACGTTTACGTCATTGCACGTTAACGTGACGTCATTTGAGCGTAAGCGTGTTTTAACAGAAACAAGCATATTAGAATTAAACTTAACTTAAAGTCACATATCTTCTGTCATAATAGCATACCTATACAGATAAATGAACTGGGTGAAAAGCATATACATGAATGGATACATCTGGTCTGCAGAAATCTATACAAGAACTTAGATGTTGTTATCTTTGAAATGAAATTCCAACACAATGTATATATCAGAAATCTGTACATCTAAACTGTTTCCTATTATCGAACATTTGTGAATGACATTGTAATATGTCAAAACGGCTTGTTCTCATTTATGGTATTTGAATGACAGAAAAGATATGTAATAATGATAAGTTAATCAGATCAGAATGCTTTGTTACGTATTTATATTGGAGAGGTTATTAGCAGTCTGTTACATATTCTCTGTCACAGATTTATCTCTGTTCAAATGTCATGAGAAGCTGTTGGTTGATTAATTGGTGTCTATAATAACGTCTATAAAACATGCTAGAAATTTCAGCTGTGGATTCGCCGATATAATACATGTTAAGTAACAAAAAATGAAATTGATTATTTCGTAGTTACAATAAGAGGGATAAAATATCTGTATTTGTTTTTGTTATTATTATTATTTAACGCCGTTTTTCAATAGTATTTTAATTATGTAACGGCGTACAATTCATCCAGCCAGGTGTTCGCGGGGGGGGGGGGGTTCATCATGGATTCTGTATCAGTACAGATCAGTTCTCGGCAAGTAACTGCCAACATCCCCACATGAATCAGAGGTGGAGGACGAACGATTTCAGACACAATGTCTTTTATCAAATCGTCCCGGAGAAAATACGCCCCGCCCGGGGATCGAACTCGCGACCATTGAGCTAAGCGGGCGGGTTTGCGTTCCAGTTCAAGTTCAAATATACCTTGTTGTCTTTCCAATATTGTAGAATTTTTTTTCTCCTCATTAATTCTGCTAATTTTACCACTTTGTCTCAGTCTTTAAGAAGCAGCCTCATATTACTTTGTTCATGTCCTGAACGGCTAATAGCACATGATGTAGATTATTGGAAATCAGCGTTTTCAGTAGTGAAAACAAGTTATATAGTACATATTTGTAAAACGCTCAGATTGTGTGTAGACTTTCTGTTAAAATGGAAATTATTTTTTGCTCGAAAAATTTTACATCTGTTTATCAACCTGAGACATATTGTCTAAATTTCTCTAGTACAGATGATATTTTAATTGCAAAAATTGGACCGAAAAGAAGATCATTGCCAGTTATTGTGATTCTGTTTTTCATATATTCTTTAATATTTATATCAGGAGTAATAGGAAATGTATTTACATGTATTGTTATAATAAGGACTAGCTACATGAGGACATCAACCAATTATTATTTGTTTAGCCTGGCTATATCGGATGTTATTCTTCTGATTGTTGGTACGTAAAATATTTTATTTTCAACATTAACCAGGATTTGAATGATAAAATAAATGCATGATAATTTATCTATGATACACTAACCTGCAAAGAATATAAATGACGTTTTCCTGTCGTTGAAATGCATTTTTTGGGGGGAAAAAGAAAACGATATCACTCATTTAAAACTATTCTTACATTTTATTTACATATTTATCATTTCACACTGCATTTGAGCAGTGTATATTTAACTGATACATAACTTCCAGTACAAACTTTTGTTTAATTATCATAGAAGAGTTTAATAATTGCGTTGCTTTGTACTCGGAATTTTTACACAGTTGATGCCATAACGTAAAGATAATGATGCTTGATTCTGTAAGTTGCAGAATAATATTAATTCAAGTATTCATAAAACAGCTAAACTAGTTAGGGAATGGAATAAGAGAAATGTTTGATAACGTTATGGAAGAAGAATGTATGCGTTATCTTAAATCATATTCCAAATTCAAACAAACGTAGTGTAAGATTTGCAGACAGTCACTTGACGGAAGATTTAATTTTCGTTCGGCAGCATAAAATTACCAAACCTACATGTGATGTTTTCTTGCTTTATCGTAAAACGTTCCTATGATACAGTTGCTTTTATATACACAATTATATTGGTGTTTTCGAATCAATTATTATTACAATGTATAAAAGGCATGTCGCAACTCAAGTGAAAGAATGTTTAATTGTTCTTGAAACAGCTGTATACCTTCAAATCTACTTTCATAATAAACATCGCTAGTAACATTCAGTGTAAACGGCAAAAGAAATTGGAAAGCAAAGCTGCACCGTTTTCAGATCTTACTGCATTGCACATTCGGATATCCTTGCTCAACGGTTGACTAGACATCATGCTCACATTACTGCACGTGTTTAACATCTTTAAATCTAAATTCTATTAAAAGCCTTTTTATGATTTAAATTGCAATATGTGTAAAATTTCTTCCTTTTAACTTCCTAAAACTGTGGAAAGATAGCAGTACTTTAAGCAGATATTGTAATTATAATATTAATTCAAAAAGCGTAATTTTGTATAACATTGAATTTCTTATTTGATTGTAAAGAATAATAAGTAGCATTGTATTTATCTTTTAATCATGTTCCCTTTGTAAAACAAATAAATCTGACTGTCAGGCTAAGGTGTTATCCAAATATTATAAATAAATTATTGCTGATTTTGAAGAACTTTTTTTTAAAACAGATGCCTATGTCATGTTAGACAATGATTCAAAGGATGCTAAAAAGCATATTCACTATCTATTTCGTTGTCTATAGAAAGCAGCCATCTTGGATTGGATGAAGGCATACATACACTAAATAGTAAAATGGCGCGACAAAAATGGTAGTCGCATAATGGCGGATACAAATTGTCCTCAGTTTTTTTGCTCTGTAGAGCTACCTTCCTTAACTTCTTTGCAAGTTTTTTGCTAAAATCACATGACAGATCTAAGCTTGACATGTAGGTAGCATTTTCATCATGAAATAACAACATGACAGAATTATTCATGAAAATTTAGATCATACACCACCATTATAATTTTGGGTATCATTTTTTAGCTGATTTTGCAGTTTGTATGTTTGACTGAAAATATTTTTCTTGCATCAAACATGACCCCCACTTTTCTTTTGATTTTCATTTAGCACTCACAGTATTCTTTAAGAAAATGTAAGTAACAGACATTTAAAATGGGTCCTGATGTGTGCTGCGGTCATTGGAATTAGGTGAATTTTATATAGAATAAAGAAGAACAGCTATTTAGTGTGTTATAACCTGAAGTCCATTTTCCGGATCGGCCATGTGCTCTTTTGAATGAAATGACGTCACAATTTTATGACAATCTGCCATTTTTGACTTTATTTGTTGCGGAAGTTAATTAAAAGATACCACTAATAACTAATGCTGTGTTATTGATTTACAAATCATATTTCATTTCAACATAAATTTATTAAAAAATGAATGCACTTATCAATATTCGTACAGGTAATCTCTCACTCCCTTATCAGATACAATCCTATGTTTTTCGTTTGAGCCATTGTTAAATTCCTTTGATGCAGATCGTTAAAATATACACGTAGTATCAGCCTTTTCAAGTAAAGAAATCGTTACGAAATCTCTAACAGTGCCCCTTTCACACGCCGATTTTTAAGAAAAACAATTTTAACGCGCCATTTTGCCTAGTTACTTTTCTTTCAAACGTTTTAAAAGGTAGGGGATATATGATATGAGTGTAGTTTCAGTACTAAACGATTTAAATATGATTAATAATATCTGTCATGTTATTACGAATCGGATAGAAATATCCGTCCCGAGGGCACCTGCGCATTGGGCGGTAATGAGGCTTGCCGAATTACCGCCCATGCGCAGGTGGCCGAGGGACGGATATTTCTATCCGATTCGTAAACACATAACTG
This sequence comes from Mercenaria mercenaria, assembly GCF_021730395.1. NCBI lineage: Eukaryota > Metazoa > Mollusca > Bivalvia > Venerida > Veneridae > Mercenaria > Mercenaria mercenaria. Next base: position 95,403,963 of record NC_069364.1, read on the forward strand.
ATATTTGTTCTTGCATATCGTATACATGTAAGCATTTTATTCTGGCAGATTATTTTTCTTGCATACCGTATTTTACAAAAGGTAGAAATACTTTCTTTATAGCACTCTTTCTTATAGTAGAGAATGAACACAAAGCGCGGGAAATTAACGTCCGTAAGCAGAAGTGACGTCATGATGTTGTGCGTTACGCACAATAACAAAGTTCCACTTTAGTTTTATCGTTTGTAGCGTACCGTTATGTTCTTATGGTGAACTAACGTATTTTGAATCGAGAAATATACTACAAGGAACGGAGAGAACTATCAAGGTACATGATTTTCTCGTATTTTTACATAAACAATATATTATCAGTGCATGAACAACTAGTTGTCATTAACAGCACGAGAGTCATCTGGCATGGGGAATGCAAGATGGGTTTTGCCGGTATGGGTAAAATCACCGGAAACGCCAGTCCGGTGTGCAAGAATATATTACACAAACGAGCACAATACTCGCTTACTCTAAGAATTCAATGAACTCATTAATGAAACTGCACGGATTTTTTATTCTATGTCACGTAATATTTAAGAAATAACGTAAAACAAAAATCATGCTGTAAGCAAGGAAAACATACTAAAAACAGCTAAATAAGAGCTCCGTTATTACTTGATGAAAGTTCGGCGAACTAAAGTTATTTGTTGTGTTGGTGGGTTATTCAAGGTCGTGCCATACCGCTGTACAGTATCATTTTACATAGCGGAAGTGTGATAATGTGGGTTCTGTTTAATGTAAGTATCCATATACATTTGGTCATGCTTGTACATATAGGACTTTATTATTTATTTTTAGCATATAACATAAGAAAATTGAAATTTTCACACAATTCAGCAGTACAAGTTCAATACACAAAATGTACATGGGAAATGTTAAACGGATAGATTTACGCGTAGCGGGATAAATCGATCAATTAGATTTACCTGACATAATCGCTTAACGTTAAGTATAAGGCTCTTAACCTCACATGCGCCCCATGTGGTTCTGGGACGATCTGTATATGAAAAGAATTGGAACCACTGCCTTGCCCTTGCATGATCGTAAGAGGCGACTAATAGGGTCTTAACACTTGGTTTTGTTGTAACTCTGCGATTCCAGCAGGTTTGCAAATTTTGATTCCATACCTCATGTTTTGTATTTCGATGTAAGTGAGATGTGAAACCAAAATTTGTAGTCGTGTTTGGCGCCATATTACCTATACAGTGTTGGTGCGCCGTAAAACCCAAATAATTAAAATAACCTCACATGCACGTACACGTACGTAATTGCAACATCGCTACCTTCTCGAAATGTTTTGTGTTCTCATTCAGGATGAATTTAATACAGATTTTTATGCGAAATTCAATTCAGACGACATTCTGTTAAATCTTGTTCAGTTTTTTTTTTCAACAAAAATGCTTGAAGTCCTTCATCTCAGTTGCATTTATAACAACAAAAAAGAAACAATGGTTTATCTTTTTGTTTTTACCATTTTCCGTGACATACGCTAAAGCATCATTAAAAACTAATTAATTACAACGTACATTTCAAAATAATGCCGTATGCGAACGCTATTTTTGTACTAATGATAAAATCAATAAACATCGGGCTGAGAAAATAAAACATTCTTCGAGGATTGGCTCCATACATAGAGAATAACCGGCTATTGTTTTTTGTTATCAATGTTATCAGGTCCGGGTTGATATGGGCTGGAAGGGATGAGGGAACCGAACCCCTTCCGCCCATATCTGCCGAGCCTGATAACATTGATATCAAAAGACAGTTGTCTGTTATTCTATTTATCATGAAATTCATACAACCTGCCTCATCGCTTAATTATTTCGTAAAAATTGACTTCTGAAGCAAGATTAGTAAATTCATATTTTACGGATTTGAAAATTCATCCGCCCCTGAAACATCTGAACGAAACAAAACGGCAGCCATATTTCATTAATCTTCGACAATGTTTATTGACATTCTGATATTCTTATATAAAAATAGCAATGAAATAAAGACTTACCTGCGTTAAAATAAAAAAAAAATCATTATCTTGAAAAAATTAGAATAGATTCTATGCTTTATTTCCACATTAGGCTATAAAACATTTAGCTCCTACAACTACATGTCCAAAGCGCTGAAAATTTCACATCCAGTTCCAGACTCAGTCAGAGATACATTAAAGTTTAATCACTAAATTTTGGCTACAACTTAATAAAAACTGAATGCCTTAAATTAGGCATAAATCAAGAATAAGTACATTATCAAGTGAATTGTACAGTAAACCTCCATGTAAACATTGTGATGTCATGATGAACGTTACACAATGACGTCATTAATTAAGTGCTATTGTCTGTGTGATAAATGTTAGGACAAGCATATTTAAAAAAATTAGTTGAGATTGCAAAATCTGGTTAGAAAAAAGTCGTGCAACATAACATGGTGTAATCGCCATATTTCATGTCTTGTAACTGGATGGTAACATTTAAATGAAATTTGGTCACTTTAAAGACATTCAAAATTAAAAACGTTTCACCGAGAGGTTTTTCATTTTTTTTTTCATTTTTTGGGGAGATAATTGGTATTGAAGTTAACATTGATGCCTATGGGAAATATATAATTTCTCTAATCATGAGAATCTGATTCGAAATCTAAAATTCGATGTGGAAGGAAATTGATGTAAAAACTATTGCGTCAATATGGGAGGAGCTAAATTTTGATATGAGGTCAATGACCTGATATCAAAATAAAATATCAGGCAAGTGATATCAGGCATTTTGCATAGTAGTTGCATGATTAAAAGTATAAAGCTCCGATCGTTTGAAGTTCTAAGTAAGAAGTTGTAGAAAACTACTTTGCGTTTCGATCAATATTCTGAAATTTGGCCATTCGTCGCAGGTCCGATCCCCAAGTGAAATCATTTCTACCGTGACCATGTTACATTGACTGAGAACATTTTTTCCTCCACCTGTGATAGTTAGTCATAGTTTGAAGTTGTCGGTTAGTTTTGGAGAACATTTAAGCACTGGTAAAATAAATTATAGGAACACGTGGTAAAACATAATAGAACGAGCAGCAATTCTGTCGATGTAATGACAACCTACGTCATTTTCATTCCAGTATGTGATTTTCCTACTTATAGTTAAAAGATCCAAAGGTAAATATAAAAGTTATTACGCTATATTTTGCTGAAATTCGTTTGTTCGCTTCTCTTCCTGATAAATCCGATCGTCATTGTCGGATGAAAACCGATTTCTGGGCGAATTTTCTCAAGCTTTCAAGATAAATTCTGCGAATAGATGTTAGAGCTGTAATTACGTGAGGAAAACGTTGATGCGATTGTGTAAATTCTGTCCTGCAGAATTCTCGTAACTTTTATCTTTTTTCCTGTTAAAATCCTGTAATACAGTATGGATATATTGTTTCTAACAGACAGAGTTATATACGATATATAGAGGATATTTGTTTGTTTGCAGTGTGATATCGAAATATATCTTCACCGATAAGGGAGACAATTGAATATTTTCACGAAGGCGGAGCCTGAGTGAAAATATCAGAATTGTCTACCTTATCGGTGAAGATATATTTCGATATCACACTGCAAACAAACAAATTTTCTTTTTATTTTATGCTAATTGGTGAAGAACAACGAATTTTCTGTTTATGACATGCTTACATGTTCAAATAAGACCAATACTTCATTATGATATTAGGATTTGTTTAGGCTACCGTGTTTACAGTTACATATGATGCATCCACTAAATTACCATGGACACTCGGGCACATTGATATCGAATATTGGTTATTAGGTCCGTGAAATCAACATGACGCTATTTTGTTTTGGAAAACAAAAACTGCATTTAAAATATTTTGTTAAAAACTGCACAATCCGCGGCCAACAGACAGTAATTACGTATGCATATTTAAAACTTTTCGGTCAATGCCGTCAGTTCGTTAAATAACCGGAAGCTTGCTTTGTTTACAAACGCTGAAGGTCAGATTAAAAAACAACCCGAAAAACGTAAACAACTGGGGAATATCCGAAAGTCCTTGGAAAATCAAGCTGCAGAATTAAATATCATCATGGATTTAATGGAAATATTGGTCTAGGAGCTGTATAGCATAACGAATAGCCTCACAATAGGATGGAATTTGGAACACAACTGGCTGGGAGGGGAAGATTTCGACGAAAATGCTGGCATATTACGTAAGGTTGAGTTGATGTCTTGTGAAAATAAACTAAGACAACAACCAACTATATGTGCTGTCGCCAGTAAAATCTACTATACGATAGTGAGGAATCGATGAAAAGTGGAGGAAAAACGTATCTATCATATAGCTATGGCAAGGCAAGCAACCAACTTTGAAGGTAACATTTCTAGAGCATTATTATTTCTTTTGCAAATTTTATTATAGCTAGCTTGTCCTATATAGGATGGTCTAGCTGTACATGTCTCCTGTATGGCTTGAATGTTAGGATTATAATAGGATACCAGCAATTATAAAGGCAACAAGGGGAGTTAATTAAAGAATATATTTCAAGGGAGATAATTTTATCTGAAAAAAAAAAAAAAGAAGTTCGGCACTGTGAGTGATATAGAGAAATATCTCACTGATATTTTTCAGTATTTCACCAGTAAGCATAAAATAAAATTCAGATTCACAAAGAAAAAGACAAATATGCCTATTTGTGATTAATTGATCAATCAGCTTCTCATTACGTACTCAGATAAAACTTATTTATATTCCTCGTAAGTAACCCATGTACGCTTAAACTAGTCTTCTTTTCTTGGATGAGACGGAACCGATGCTGCATCCATGCACACAGGGTCTCCATTGAAGGAAGTTGGGAAGTTGTCAGCATTGAAACCGTGAGGTTTCGGCTTTATCACCACGAGCTCGAACCTTAGAAATCAAAATTATTTAATTGCAAAGCCGAAATTAGGCTATTATGAAGATTATTCAAGGCAAAATTGACTTAAGTTTTACAGTTGTTTTAAATATCATATTGAATAAAAGTTGTTGGAGCTGTAACTAGGTGCCGCTAGACCGACGTAGTACAAGCATCTAAGTGTTATGGCTAGATTGTATTGGGTAAATCAGCTCTTCCTTGACAATAGAAAATCAAAGCATCGCTAGCAGGGCCATAACACCTCCCACGCCGTAGTACTGAGTCCGTGATGTACGTGTTTTTTCTTCTTCTTTTTTAGCTCCCCTGTCACATAGTGACAAGGTGAGCTTTTGTGATCACCATTCGTCCGTCGTCAGTCCGTGCGTCCGTGCGTGCTTCCGTCCGTCCGTCAACAATTTCTTGTCTGCACGATAGTGGTTTCATTAATGATTTCATTTTAACCAAACTTGCATACAACTTGTATCACCATAAGATCTCGGTTCCTTTCTTGAACTGGCCAGATCCCACGATGGGTTCCAGAATTATGGCCCCTGAAAGGGCCAAATTAGCTATTTTGAGCTTGTCTGCACAATAGCAGCTTTATTTATGATTTGATTTTTACCAAACTTGCACACAACTTGTATCACCATAAGGTCTTGGTTCCTTTCTAGAACTGGCCAGATTCCTAAATGGGTTCCAGACTTATGGTCCCTGAAAGGCCCAAAATTAGCTATTTTGACCTTGTCTGCACAATAGCAGCTTCATTTATGACTTGATTTTTACCAAACTTGCACACAACTTGTACCACCATAAGATCTTGGTTCCTTTCTGGAACTGGCAAGATTCCCTATGGGTTCCAGAGTTATGGCCCCTGAAGGGGTCAAAATTAGCTATTTTGACCTTATCTGCACAATAGCAGCTTCATTTATGATTTGATTGTAACCAAACTTGCACAAAACTTGTGTCATCGTAAGATCTTGGTTCCATTCTTGAACCGGCCAGATCCCTTAATGGGTTCCAGAGTTATGGCCCCTGATAGGGCCGGAATTAGCTATTTTGACCTTGTCTGCACAATGGCAGCTTCATTTATGATTTGAATTTAATCAAACTTGCACAAAACTTGTGTCACCAAAAGATCTTGGTTCCATTCTTGAATCGGTCAGATCCCATAATGGGTTCCAGAGTTATGGCCCCTGAAAGGGCCAAAATTGGCTATTTTGATATTTTCTGCACAATAGCAGCTTCATTTATGGTTTGATTTTAACCAAACTTGCACACAACTTGTATCACCATAAGATTTCGATTCTTTTTTATACGCCCGCAGGGACGTATTATGTTATCGCCTCGGTGTCCGTCTGTCTGTCTGTTGGTTAGCAATTTCCCTTCCGCTCTGTAACTCTTGAACCACTTGATGGATTTCAGAGAAACCTGACACAAATGTTCACTCATTGAAAGGATGTGCAGAGCGCATGTTTTGGATGGCTAAATTCAATGTCAAGGTCACACTTAGGGGTCAAAGGTCATATGACTTTGTTTTATGTGAATATTGCACTGCATTTGCGTTGCATTGCAGTGCTCTTGTTTTTATTTGGCAGATCCTTCTTTTGTTCGCTTACAATAGTTTTTTTATTACTTTCCTTTTATGTAACTATAAATAGCTTATTAAGTAACTTTTTTATTATTGGCCGTAGGGAAAAACTGAGACCACTTTTCTGTGGTACAACATGGACGGTACCTCCAATTTTTAGGTGTATTTTGACATATCTGTACCTTGTAAGAATTGTTTCTTTTTGTTTTTGGTTAAAGCAATGGTACTCAGGTGAGCGATATAGGATCATGGCCCTCTTGTTTAAGATACAGCCTTGAAATTTGGATGACATGTACAGTTTTTCACACCGATATTAAAACTGACTTTCAGTTAACATGTATGTGACCTACTGACCTACCTTCTTAATATTTTAGCATCAGTTAGCCATTTGAGCCATTTGAAACATGTGGCTCATATTACCCCGGTGAACGATTCAGGGTCATCATGACCCTCTTGTTTTGAGTTGGAGACTCACTGCCTAACACGTTGAGCTCTGGTTCATTGTGTTGATTCAATTCTACAAATTATTCAACTATAACCTTTATGAGACTTGTAAACAAGCTCAATACAAAATACACGTAAAAGGCATCACTCAGAGTTTGATACAAATACAAAATGTTAATAGATTTTTTAAACAACTAAGGACATGGTTATTGCTTCGTCAAACCATGTCGTAGAAAAGGTGATTGACTCTTAAACAAAATATGCAGAAACTGAGCTAGACTTTGAACAATGCAGCAAACGAAAAATACGGGATTGTTTTTTTTAATAAGAGAGTGAGAGATGGTTGTATATGTTACCTTATGTATTAATATTGAAGTGTTTGTTGAAATAAATTGTCATTTGTAAAAATAAGATAAGGAATAGTATAGCATCGTTTGTTATCTTATAATTATCTTCCATAATATATAAATCTAAAATGACGAATAATCATAAAAATGTGACGTCGTTTCGTTGCTATGAGCATCAATATCCAATCTCGAAACTGATTGCGTTCAGTCAAAGATGGCGGCTTACATAAAGAGGAGAAAATGCTGTCTGACTCTACTATCTGGCGCTACTACTGGCACAGAACGAAAGTAACTGACGTCACTGCTTATCAAAATCATACAAATATAAGCGACTCAAAAACTTAAAAAGAGGCATAGAATAATCAAGGTGTCTTTCTTGACAAACCATAATAGCTCATCAAAAATACGAAAAATGATTAAATCGATCGCTTTCCTGAACGCAGGACACCGTGAACTTATCAGAAAAACATTTTTACTTCTTTCCACACAGGATATTTACGTGTCTTAAATACGGTAAAAGGGTGCCATTTAGCTCTAGTATCAATTTAACAAGCCGGTCCATAGACATTTTGTTAAAGAAAATCGATGTTAATAGATAGGCACTGATGCTGATCGATCACTTTGGAGCAAAATGGTGACGGACACTCTGTGGAACAATAATTTATAAATGAATAGTTGTCAAAGATTGATAGGCACAGCGCTAGTCATTATATAAAAACATAGAAAGAGTATTAAACAGATTAATAAATTGATAATTCTATATAAAGTTCTGTATAATCACTGATTTCTAATCTTTCTACAGAGCACATGGTTGATCTTAAGTCTTGTAAAAGTTGAAAACATTTATAATATTATAATAAAATCTATAACAAAAAGCTCTTTGATAAGATGCAATCAAACGTGCAATACCATCACGCCCCCTATGAATGAAAGGAAATTATCAGAGAGCTTTTAAAAATAACGGTACAACACAAAGGGGAATAAAATGTATTAGAAATCATCAACAGTTGAATGAGGCTTATATATTACCACATAACCTTTTTATTTCATGACATGGTCACATGATACCCCCCACAGTCACCTTATACTGACACCAGGCTGACCAGTCCCAGCACTATCCTCTTTATTCTGAGCGGAAAGCGAGAAAGCTACTAGTACCATTTTTACGTCTTTGGTATGATGTGGCCGGGGATCGAACCCACGACCGCCCGAACTTGAAGCGGGCGCTCTACCACTAGGCTACCGAAGCGGTTTATCACAGATGTTTGCGAAAACAATTTGTTTCAATTCTGTCATCATTTTTCGTTTGGTTAAAGGGATATACTAGTAAACTTCTGTCACTGCATAAATAAGGGAAGTTTTAAACGTTCCACTGTTTTTATAGTGAGAAAGTGTTTAGTAAGTAATCATTCAGTATGAAACACTTGGAATCTTTTTTGATAAGATTTCACTATATGCATCGCAAAATTGCATCCTTTTAGCAAGAAATCATGAATGACTTTCTTTTACGTCACTGTTTATCAGATGTGTGATAATGATAGGTTCATCAGATGCAGAAATGTTTGTACATAATCATGATACGTTATTAGCCGTCAGCTATATAATTCTCTGTCCAAGTAGAGGTTTCTCTATTCACAGTTCATTTGATATAAATCCGTGATAAGGCTGATGGAGTTTATTTCGTTTGACATCTTTAGAAAAATCCGATATGAAACCAAGAACAGTTTAATGTAAAGAACAAACAAATGAAACTGAACTACATGTGCAAAGTAGATATAAGCAGTAAAGGATGGTGATAGAATCAAATTTGACATTTTGGACGATATAAACCGAGTGACCATGATTTGCAAATTCAAGAAAGGTACACCAAAAGTATAAAGACTTTCTTCATCCTTAGCCGAGGTCATACATTAATACATGTCAATATTTGATATTCATTCATGTTTGCAGGTTTTGTTTCATTCCAGCTTTTTTCCTCTCCTTACGTGACCTTTTTTCTGCTAAAAGGCCATGTAAAATCAATAATGTGCTGCCTATTCTGCAAATATACGTGGATATATAGTTTAGATACATGATCTCTTTGGTTTGTATCTATACAATACTAAAGACATAAACACAATTTTAGTACCATTACATCCTTTCAGGTGATCAAAATTGAGCAGTTCCTATTAAGAATGTAGTGTGAAAGTATGTGTCAGACATCTAATAAATGATAAAACTTTTAGGCTGATGGTTATAGTTAACAAGTACAAAATGTATAGTGTTACTTTGTAGTAATGATATTCTTAAAGAGCTACAGTGTAATAATATGTTAAGTTATCAAATGCTAAAATTATTGTATTAATGCAGATATTATAAAGGTAAAAGAATCTGTATACAATCATATATTGTCGGACAAATATTGGATCTCGCTTTTTATATAAGAAGTGTTGACAGAGATCATATACATGTGCGTTTTTGTTGGCTATCTCTTTGTTTGGTTGTCATTAACCTAATACATTATATGTATTGGAACATTGACATAAGTCATATATTTTAAGCATTGATGTGTATACTAGGTACTATATGAATCCAAATTCTTTCTAAGACAATATTCTACATATTAAGGTAAACTGTGTTTTAAATATTTTAATTTACTTACGTAATAGTCTACATAAAACGGTGTTGATAATGCAAAAAAAAAAACGGGTGCATTTTCTGTTTTGTTTGAGTTTGAAAAGTTTTCAGTCTACTTATTACAAGCATTGCTTTGCTATGTTAGTATATATCACTGTTTGTCTGAATGTAGTTTTTTTATTCTAATTATAGAGGTGTAACAATTTTGTACTGGATAGCTTATGGATAACCTGAAGATTTACTCTTACGATTGTCGTGGTTTGAATAACAGTAGGAAACGTAATGATGTTTTTCTCTGTTCAATGATAAAAAAAAAATGACATATTATGTTTAAACACATTTTACTCAAGTGCATGAAAAAAGTATATATTCTGACTGGGAGGGGGATGTTACTTTATCTATGGTAAATCTAATTCAAAGGATGTAGCCATACTGTTTAGAAATAATCTAGATATCAAAAGTGAATGTAAAATCAGACAGTAATCGGAGCATTTTGTTTATAGAGTTATTATACAATGATATTTTTTTCTGAGTAATATTTATGCTTTTAATATGGACGACCCTATGCTTTTTCAAAAGGTTTTTAACACTACTGATACTTTTGACACAAAGGATAGTTATATTATGTGTGGTGATTACAATTTAGTTTTAAACCCTACCTTACACTACGAAAACTATAAATCAATAATAATAAAGCAAGAAATGTATTGATATCGTGTATTTCTGATATGACTCTAATGAATGAATGAGTTGGATTTTACGGCGAACCGAAACAAAAAGGTCATATGTCTCCTAAGGAATCTAATAGATGCATTTAGGGGAAAACATGGGGATGTGAGAAAGTGTACTTGGAGAAGAATTATCCCATTACAGCAAGCCACTATAAAAAAAAAATTGCATAGATATTTAAGAAATTGTGATACTGATATCAGTTATAAATCAGACCACTCTGTTACAATTTTAAACCTGAATTTTTCAACATCTACTCATGGAAAAGGACTATGGATATTCAGTAACTCATTACGAAATTATATTGAATACGTAGAAGTAATTAATACAAAAATAGATGAAAATATTTTACAGTATTGTGATCCACTATATGACTTAGACAATTTATTGTTAATGGATAGATCAAATATACAGTTTGTTATCAATGATCAGTTGTTTCTAGAAATATTGTTAATGCAAATACGTAGAAAAACCATTTCATAGTCAAGTTATAAGGTAAACGTGACAAGTTTGACAAGTTTATTTCATTTCTTCCAGAAGGTCAGAGACCCATGAGGAATAACAAAGCATATATACAAATATGGCGATACAGTAAATATGATATAACCGAAAAGCATCATAACATATAACTTGTGATTATATGATTAAATTATCTCTTTTAGACATGTGTTCTACAATAACAGGGTCAACAAATTAACACAAATACATCGTATGTACTATAAATACAAGTTCTTGTGTTATAAAGTACGTTACAAGTGAGTATAACTGACCAGAAATATATGTTTCTAGCTGATGTAAGAAAATAAACGGTCAACATTATCACATGCAAGTTATATCTTTCTTTACGATTATGTGATAATTGATTACTGTTATATAAACGTGAGAAAGAATTACGAAGAAAAACTTTCAGCAGATATTTCAAGTCTGGAGTCAAATTTGACTGAACAATAAAATGAAAGACACAGTTACAGAATGAACGTTCAGAATTGAGGGATGAAAAGAAACTCAGGGGGTCTTTTATCAGGTCAATGGCAAATTGGATAGAAATGGGGTAAAAGTAACAAACTATTTTTGTAATTTATAAAAACAACACATTCTAGTAAAATCTTTTATTACTAGAAAAAATATTGAAATAAATAATGACCAATTCTCTGTTTTTCATAATCTTTCATTAATTGCTATACGCATATCGTTTGTTAACTAGAAGAGACGTGAATAAGTTTATTTACAAAACACTGATAGACAATAAAGTGCTGCCTAGTAGTAAAGATAAATGGTCATTGAAATATTGACTGGAAAGTAATTTATAGTTATGCTTCTAAACGTTCTAAAGATACATACATATAGTGACTGAAAACGAGAATATTACACAGAATTCTACCAAACAATTCATTTTTGTTCAAAATGAACATTAAAGAGAACAATTTATGTGCATTTTGTCAGGAAAATGAAGATACTCTAATTCACCTAATATTTGATGACTGCAGTAAAGTAAAACCTTTGATTCAGTATGTTTCCGAGGACGTCAAAGAATTTGACCCAAATTTTAAATCAAATAGTATGTTAGTAAAGTGGGCATTGTATTTTAGAATTAAAGCGATATGTATTTTTATGTAAAACAAAAAGTCTCTACCCACTATAGAGGGTGTAAAATAGTCTAAGCTTAACTTCGAAAATTTATAGCTCACTTAATTCCAATGAGGTTGACAGAGATAGGTGGGCAATTGTAAGATATATTACACAAAACTATATTTAGTCCCGTACATGTACTGGGTTCAAAGAATGCATGAAAATACTTATTTTTTCTCTGTAAATTATTTTATGTTAATTTTTTCATATTTATAACTATAAAAATACATAGCTTCATGTCTCTAAATAACGTTGTTGCTTACTTTCAAATTTTGTGATATATCAAAATGTACATAAATTATTAAATTAGTAAAATAAACTCTTTTACTTTGATACGAAAAAAACTGTATATTTGAGCCCAAAAGGTATATACATGACAATCATTAAGATAAACTAAAAAATGTAAGATGTTATTATGCATATGAATGTTGCTTTTTGTAAGGCCAATGGGGGATGGTTCTCCGACCCCTAGGAAGCAAGATGGACGGAGAAAATAAATGGGGTTACCATGATCTGCACTGTTCGCCATTCAGTCAGTGTCTTTTTGGTAAGCACCTCTTTTAACAGTTAATGGTACTGTCGAAATTGAAAGCTGGACAAGTTTATTATAGAAATTTAGCAGAGTAAGGGTTAATAATGCTTTGTAACCTAACAAAATATTGTCCAGAGCTTGCTTTTCGGATGAATGTTTTATATAATTCCTAAACTGAAAAACGACAATAATAAGTAAATGCTTAGAACATGTAGTGCGTATCTCTTTTTCTCGTGTGTAATAAGCTACCTAACTTGGTGTGTTTTCTTTCTCACATTGTAGTCGTGTTGCTTATTTTGTATGACTTCAAATATGCCTCTTTGGATAATTCAGTAGAGTTGACAACTGGCCATCCATTTAATTAATTCAATATATTGTGTTGTCAAAAATGTCTTCACTAGAACAGAAAAAATGATGAGATTATCCTCCAGTTGGATTTTTGATATGTTATAAGGTTATTCCTCTCAACATACTAGAACTTGTGCACTATTAGTAAGAATGGTGTGAAGAATTCTGTTTATAAAACCAGGAACTGTCAGTCTTATTTTTAAATTAACAGTGTTCTTTTGATGACCATTTACATGGGTTGTTCAAATTAGTCAAATTTGTAAAAACAAAACATGACCATCAGATGGTCTGATCACTTTTCCTGATATATATATATAGTAGAAATTGTCAAAATCTTTTTGTCAGGAACTTTCTGTTTTATCAGAAACTGCTGACGTGATTTTTAAATAATTTTGCAAACATGATCTTTGAGTGGCACTTTATGAGAGTGTACGAATTATTCCGATTCGTCAAACAACATGGCTCCAGGTGACGTGTAGACTTTTCACTGTATGTATATAAAACCGAGTTTAAACCTCTTCTTCTCGACTTGTTTGATTTGGAAATGATATCACATAAATGTTTCTTAGATGATCCCCAAGAAACATTTCGAAACCTATTTATATTTGTTGCAACACATGGCTGACGGGTCGGATCAAGCTTTTCACTATATGACTCTAATAATATTCTCCTGTAAATTTGCAGGCAAGTTTTCGGTCTAATTTGGCAGAAATATTTCTTGTAATATACATTTGAGCTGCTGTGAAACTCTGGTGACCATATAAGGTCAACATGGTCGGCTTGGTCAGCATCAAATTAAAAGAAATTGTCAGCTTTTTAATTACTTTTATATCAAAGTGTGCACTATCAAAATATCATAAAAACAAGAAAACTTGCATTTATAAACGAAATATGACTCTGTGTAATTGGTATTGTTTTTGTTCCTTGAATAAATCTCTTACAGACCGTGCGGGAAATAAATAAATGAATGAAACTGACAACTTTAAATTGAATTGAAAGGAAGTACGGGAAGTTTACTTCTGTATACAGAATTGGTTTAATGACGTTTTAAGGCCGATAAATAACATAGACTTAGTTTTTAAATTTGTAGCTTAATGTAGGTTTTTCATGCTATGATAACATAACTTTTCATGAAAAGTGTAACCATTTCTATCCAGGTTAACGTAAAATTCAACATACTAATACACGAAGTTCATACACTAGCTGTGCCCTCTGTTCTGCTAGTAGATCGATGCTGTATTTGCGTAGTAACCATTTCAAATCACAGTAAATCAGTTTATTATGCATTTGTGTACAGCTGCTGCATAAATTCAGCATCGATGTTCTAGCGCTGTACTATGTTTTTACATATCTACGTAGTAATTAACTAAACGTACAAAAAACATAAAGCTCTCTCAGAGTATGTGTCCGTTTTAAAACAGTAGGGATCGTAGGGGTTTTAGAACGAGGCCGGTTGTAGGTTGTAAGATACTAACTCATTTCCTTCTTTATTCAATACAAACGATTACATTTACAGACAACATTTTCAGATAGTATAACATCTACTTACGAAATATTTAAAAACATGGTTACTTTATGTTTAGTTATTTAATTAAACATAGGTCACGTTTGACAAACAGTTGATTAGAATTTAGACTGCCCTTATATTCTTTTGATTACAGTCTTTGCTTTATTTTTGTTGTACAAGAAACACATATGTAAGAATATTTGTAAGCTGTATCTGATGTGAATGATACATGTACCTTGCAGAATTATATAAGTTTTAATAGAATATTATATATTATGCTTGTAGAACCTGGAGAATTTGTGAAAAATTACATCTCTGTCTCTGTCGTCGTTTATATTATGTACTTTAATTCAACCTATACAATAATCTGTACATATATATTAGAGGATACTTAAAATGGTTGTGACCTCTTTATAACTGTCGTTACATACAATTGGCATTTCTACATCCAGGTGAAACTATGGGAATTGTCAGTTAATGCATACGAAATGGTATCAATTAAAGCTACAAAGTCAAAAGTCACTGTCTTATTCTAAGCTACACTGGCGCCAGCTTTGTTATTTTGCACATTAGAAAAGCGACCTGCCTCATTTTTACTTGTTTTCTTTAAAAGCGGATATGCTGTGTTTTTTAAGTTAATGGATGGTTTGTGTCATCTTGTTAAAGACAAGGTTTTGGTATAAATCAGCCTTTTAAATTAAAACTTTAAACAGAAAATGATGTAATTTACATTTAAACTACATCTAAAACGATGTTTGATATTTTCTTCCGCTGTCGGAGATTTGACACTTCTTATATTATAAACAAGAATAGTTTACAATTTACATACTCGTTACATACATATAAGTTCTAAGTAACAGCAAACATATTTAATACATGGAACTGGTTTCAAAAATCAGTTAGAATTTTAGAAACAACCTTTAAACCAAATACCAAATGCACATAGTTTAAATATGAATACGATATTAAATGTCTTTGAAGTATTGTTCACGCAAACGTCGTGCACATTCTCTGCAACGTACGAAATGGTTTATTTGAATGTGTTATATATACAGTTTCATTCATTGGTCACTAGACAAAATAGAAGACATCTCATTTATTCCCTGCCTTAGTCATTGTTGTGATGATAAGGGTAAATTGTTGTATTACATGGTGGACGAAATGTCGAGCTGTTATTGCAAACGTCTTTACACCTCTTTAGATATTAAAGATGAACATCTATCATATCGTGCTTAAGCGAGTATCCAAGTGTTAAAATATAGCCGCGGCTGCATATGTAATACCTGATCGATCAAATCAACACGCGTTAACTTCCGAATTCGGCAATATATCTGAGTGAACTCAAACTGATGTGAACATTTTCTGAAGGTTTATAAGAATACGCATGGCTTACATCTATACGGTCGGTGCTGTAAACCTATGATCACATTCATATAATTTTTCTTAAGTTGACGTTGTTGTTGCGTAACTCGGGAATTATTTGTTTTGTTTGATACAAATATCGAAAAGATAACCACAATATAATCCATTTACCAAATTCAAATTGCACAAGACAAGCTACTAGATCCCAGGAACCTAATGAATGATTACACGACTAATAAAGGGTAATTGTCGAAGAAAAGAAGTGGGACATAGAAGTAGGCTGCGTCCTTCCGTCCGTCACACTTAGTGTCCGGTATATAACTCTCCCATCCTTGAAGGGATTTTGAAATAAATTGGCTTAAATGTTCCCCATAATAAGACGACGTGTCATACACAAGACCCAGGTCCCTACCTCAAAGGTCAAGGTCACTCTTAGAGGTCAAAGATTAACAGGGTCTGTTTCGTGCCCCTTCCGTAACTCTGTCATTCATCATGGGATTTTCAAATTTCTTGACACAAATGTTCCCTATAATAAGACGACGTGTCATGCGTAAGACTCAGACATCTAGCTCCAAGGTCAAGGTCACGCTTAGAAACCAAAGGTTAACATGGTCCGTTTCCTGTCCGGTCTATAACTCTGCCATTCATCAAAGGATTTTCAAATTACTTGGCAAAAATGTTCCTCATAATGAGTTGATGTATCTTGTGCAAGACCAAGACCCCCAGCTCTAAGGTCAAGGTCTGGTATGTAACATTGTTGTGCATTTGTTTATATTCAAATAACTTGGCATATATATTCAATATTTCAAGACATTGTGCCATGTACAAATTTCAAGATCACAGGCACCAAAGTTAAGATTCTTTTTTGTACATGAAATTACCTCCCTTTTATATGATAAAGTACACTACATGTGTTTTATATCAGTTTTCCTACTAATTTAAAAATGCCATTATGTTTAAAGTATGATGATTGGTATTGACATATATGAAAAAAACATCAACAATTGTAGACTTGTAGAATGCAACCTAAGGCACAAGTTATAATTTACTTGTTTATATTGCTTAATGTAGCATTACTGTAATTGCAACACATTAGGTGGATATGTAGTGCTGCATTGACCGACAGTAGAATTAACTTTTTCTTGTGTGTAATTTAAAAACAAGGTTTTTAGTACCATATGTCATGCATTTCATTTGTTTATTAATTACCTCCCTCTAATATAATAAAATTTTTCATTATATTTTTATTTATTTTTCCTTACCGATGTAAAAATAAAACCACATTACAGTATATCTGTAAAATACAGATATTAGCATTTGAAAGCATTCATTATATTTTGTGAAAAATGACCCTAGACGGGGGACGTTGGTTACTCTGTTACAATTTCTTCTTCGAATGTTTATCATGATACTAATATATATTTATTTCTAATTTCAGGATTACCACCAGAAGCCTATTCAATCTGGGAGTCATATCCTTGGAGGTTTGGAAAAGCATTCTGCATTATCAAAGCTTTATTTGCGGAGATGACGTCATACGCATCTGTCTTAACTATAACGGCATTTACAATAGAGCGGTATATTGCAATTTGTAAACCTCTGAAATCTCACAAAATTGTGGCTTTTTCTCGATGCATAAAAATAATTATCGCAATATGGGTAATTTCCCTGTGCTGTGCATTACCATATCCTATACATACAGATTTGTTTTATTACGTTCACGACGACGCTGGAAACCCGATTCAGGATTCCCTACAGTGCAATATACCACCACAATATGATGAGAGGATGATGCATGTGTTCCAACTGTCCACATTTGTATTCTTTGTATTTCCATTAACAGTTATCGTTGTATTGTATAGTTTGATTGGATGCACTTTACGTAAAGCTGAACTCAGCAGGGAACCATCACATAAGCGTTGCCATGGTAGCGGCCGACATAATAGTCAGGGTCAACATGAACGCAGTCCTACTTTCATAGCAAGGCGAAGCGTACTTAAGGTTCTAGGTAAATATACAACACTTAATACTTATCATATCTATGAAAGGCCCAGACGTATCCTGACTTGAACGGTGTTAGACTACTACAATAGATTATTTGTGAGCTGTTAAATACCTCAATACAAATAGTTATTTCTACATAAAACGTTTGTCTTTCCGAATCCATCATAATCATTTGCTTTCTTAGATATACCATTGATTAACCGGGGAGGGTTTTAGAAGTTTCGATCAGATGTGACCATAACATGCGTCTAAAATGAAATTGATTAAACTGTTAGACATTTAAACCTTGTTTGTAATGTTATTTAAAAGGTTTTAAAGATCCCTTACATTTGTTGTTAAAGGTGGAAGTATATAGCTTTGTCAGAAATCTTTTTCAGCAATGAATCTTTAATAGGTTCAGAGGAATGCTTGAAATTGTATTAAAACTGTTTGTGCTCATTTTGCACTTACATTCGCTTGTGTCCATCTGTCCCGTTCGTATGACTTTTCTTTCGCAGAAACCTGTATCTGACCTAGAGTCATCAAACAATGTATTCCATCATGAGAAAGTTGTGAACCTGGATTTCGTCAAGAAGACTTATAAAGGACATCAATGAATATGTTCCATGTATCTCAAAAACGTTGTACCTAGAGTCTCGAAAGTTTATAGGAATGTTAGTCAGCATGTAAAACTATGCAGCCATGATAATATCTGGGATTCAGCTCGCCCAGACTCTAGAAAATTAAAATACCCCTATATGTTTTCACTAGTAATAGCATATTCTAGACATCGCTTCTACAGTTTTGTAAAATGAATATGAAAGTTAACTTAGTTTTTCATTGTCAGGAAGCAACATATGATCGTACAGTAAGTTAGGGCCGTATGATACCGATCCTGTGTACTGTCAAGAAAGGCGCCAATTATTAAATTATCGTAAACAGCTGGTTACCGAGCTTGTGATAAGTGCCCTGCAAGATTTTTTCATGCCAACTTTAAATTAGACCATTGTTTAGTGATCATATCGTAATTTCAACAAGAAACTTCACAAATTTAGATGAATTTCGAAAGCAAAAATAAGTTTAGAATGTCCGTTCACGAGTCTAATTATACCCGATGTCATATGCATATTTCCAAAATTCCTTAAAAAAACTGACTTTCAATGCAGTTTTTCATGATAAGCAGCATCATTATTTGAGGAACTATCTTTGATTTAGCTTAGTTGGCCAAGTAAACTGAGCGAAAACTACTTTCTGATGACATTCCGAAAGTGTACCAGTATCCGGATAGTACATTTTGGATACATTTTTATAGGGGGTTATAGCACTGTTCCGTTATTAAAAATTAAATGAAATATTGAAGAAAAACCTAATCAAAATAACATTCATTTTGATAAATATTAGTTTACAATATGAGACTATATGACCTGAAACTGACATTTTTATTATGCTGTAACATGATCTGGGGTTTATTGTTTTCTTAGGTGAAGCTCTATATACGTATTACTAAATAAAAAATATAGTCAATTAGATGGACGTGTTGGGACAGGACTCCTGTATTTTGGAAAATGACCCTTCAAAATTTGGGCCCAAGGGTCCTGGGACTCTTGGGTTTTCAGGTCTGGCCGTACGCCTATGAAGCCACATTTAGTTTATGATGCATATATTTGCTTACCCACAATCAGACAAGTATGACTTGGTGAACAAAAGACAGATTACATCAAACATTTACTACTTTAGGGCTTTCTCTTGAAGATTGCCAGGATACACTGCTTTTCTGCGGTGCTGTGCATCAAAAGCAATATATTAGGATGGCGCTATAGTAACTGTTCAAAATAATTACACCTTTACAAATTGATCTTGTAATGTACTATAGCACCTGTTTATAAATTCATTACCGTGTTTTGAAGTAATTTCTCAAGGAAACAAACTGCGTCATTGTTGCACAGGAAAGTCATTTCCTTTTTATCGTTGTTGTGATAATTAAAACCTCTCCGATATAGATTTTTCATGATTTTATTTATTTATTTTTATGAAATACAGGTTTGTGAGAATATTGTTTGAAATTTGATGAACTTAGAAGTCGTTTTCATATTTCTAATGTAAGTTTGTAAAATTAAAGAACTGCGCCTACCATGTAGGTGATATAGCTTTACGTTGTTTTTGTTGTTGTTGTTGTTTTTAAATATTCATTATATTTATATCATGTGAAGCAAATTCTACAAAAGATTGTGAATATTTAGCTGTAAAACTCATTAAACATTAAGATAAAGTAACAGGTCTTTCCGCATTGCTACCACACTTTTTACTGTATTGTGTTTTTAAATGTCACAATTTTGATTTTATTAGTATATGGAATACATTTCAGTTGCCGTGGTGGTGGCATTTTTCGTCTGCTGGGCTCCTTTTCATGCTCAAAGACTGCTGACTGTTTATAACCGACACTGGACACCATTGTTGTTTGACGTACAGAGCTCACTTTTCTACGTTTCAGGTGAGCCTAATATAAGCTTGACATCACACAAAATCACAGGGCTTAATGTTAAGTTAAAGTCCATTAACTACAAATGCAAAACGTAACAATAAAATAACCTTGTAACAGTATTTCGATGAAGTAAATTTTGGCAAATATTCGTTCATATTATCAATAGGAGCCACTAGTCTATGCCTTACGTCTAGTACAAAAATACTTTCCTTAATATTTTCAACATACATTGCCGGTTTTAACGTAGAAAGATCAGTTGTTATTATCGTTTGAGTATGAGGAGAGATTTTAATTTAACATAATTTTATTTACATTTTACAGGGGTCCTATATTTTGTTGGCTCAACAGTAAATCCAATTTTATATAACGTGATGTCACGACGTTATCGGCTTGCATTCCTGGAAACTATCTGTCACAGTACAAATCGACATACTTACAGCTCATACAGACATACAAACGGCGGCACATCATTAAAACGGAAACAAAGCAGCCTGAAAGGATCTCTGAAATGGAATGATAAAGGATATAACAAACACGAAGACTGTCACAAACATAAAACTGATATGGAGAATAGTAGATATAAGAGATTTGTCGAAAGATGTCGTCATTACGGAAATGACGAAAATTTAGCACAAGCAGACGGAACAAAGGCATTGTGTGATGAAACAAAAGATTGTATTAAATTAGATGGTATAGCTCGTGTTCGTTCATATAAAGGTGGCTTTAACCAGCAAGAAATTAAACAGGCAGAAAGGAAGCACGCCGCGAAGTGCGCCCAAAATGGACACGTGGTCGATTACGTCCAATTGCGATGCACCAATTTAGTAGATATACCTCCTCTTTGTTTAGTTGATAATATATACGACCATTGTAGTGCAAACGATTATTGTGAGGATTTGAAGAATGCTACAAATGAATCAGTGCGAGCTGATCAGTGTAATGATACTTCTAGTAAGGACTATGTTGTGAAAACTCAGACACAAAACATAAATGGCAGTTGTTCTTGCAAAAACATTATTTCAGACAAAAGTGGACTGAAATCAGATTCTGAAGGAGTATTTGTGTAAACGTTTAACGAATTAAAGCTACGACTGAAATATAAGCTTTGGATATACGTTTTTATTTATGTATACAATGTATGCGACAGTTTTATTAAAACTAGATACTCAAGCCAGTTTTATTACAGATCTCGTTCACGATGATTTCCTTCATTATTCTGTTATTCTTTTCCAAATTGAGATGAGAAAGGCGAAACCTTGACACTTAACACCCACCTTGTCCCTATGTTCAACTTTCTCTTTTTGTACCTTTTTATACGACAGATCTTTTACACTCTTCCTACTTTTGTATTGATTTGATTGTAATAAGGTAATTAATTTTGAATTTGTATGATAATAGATGCGTTTTGTAATTTGCATTTTAAGCATATTAATAACATCAATGATGACATAAAAGTGAATATTTAACTGAGTGGTCAAAAGTATCATTAAGCTTTCATTGCTTTTGGAGATTACAACATATGAAATGTTCCTGTCCGCTGAGAACAATATTGTCCTCTCTTCATCTTTTAAATGCAGCACAAAGCAAAGCAATAAAGCCGAAGAGCCAATCTTCACACATTATCCTGCTGTATCTATTGCTGTTGTAAGGATGATAAAGAATGTTTCAACAACAAATTAAATACGGTTTGTAACACCATAATCATTGTAGATCCATCTAAGGTTTGTTATCCCATCAGCCTCCGTGAGGTCAGGAGTTTTGGTGTTTCAGATCTTTTACTTAAAAAGAGGACAACATTAGCTAATAAAAACAAAAAAACCCACCTGAAACTAAAATTGCTGTTCAGGTATGAAAATAATGATTGTGTTTATTACGAGTGAAGGCCTTCAGTCTCTACATTATTTAATCACGCCCATATGTTGCAATCAAAATGTAAACTGCTAAACTGTTATTTATTTCTTAAAGATTTTTAATATAATTTGTTTCGAGACAAATATCTTTATCTATAGTATTGGCGGTTGTTTACCAGTATCCATCGAGTCGACTGTTTAAATATTAAAACGCTACTGTCATGCCTTTAAACGCATACAGATCAGTTAATATGGTAGGTGCGTTTCTGAAATAAATAATTCTAGACTAAGTATATATTCCTGCTACTGACAAGTATTGGTAAATAAATCTTGACCGAATACACTTTTTGTAGTTTATATATTGCACTGTAAATCAAGCTGTACAATAACATACATACGTTTCTGAGAGGATAGCGTGTTTGTGACATTTACTTTAAATATACTGGTGCAGTTGTCAAGTAAATCTTGCATTGCATGCAATGTTTCATTCCACATACATATCAAACTTTAGGAGTGGGCAATTTTCTGATAAATACGGAGTCGTAAGCCATACTCTTGTTCAATTTAAAACAAACAAAAATGCCATGATGGGCCTAGATCGCACAACTGAGTTTCAAAACTGAAACATGCTAGAGGGTGTGAAAAAAAAGAGGATGATAATATATTCCAGGTGTCGAAAGGTCCAAAGGCAGTAGAAGTTGATTGCATATATTAGTGCAACATATGACAAACATTTCAAATTCTATATGTTTCTTATATCTTTAATATTAATTCAAAAATACAAGATACCAATGAAGCAGGCTGAGTGTTTTGGAAGGTCTCTTTATAAAGGTTATCTGAATCCAGTGAGAAGAAGTTGTTTAAAGATATTTCTACAATTTAGATGTAGTGGTCTCTATAAGGAAGCCCCGTGCCTTCATATGAACAACTTTAGAAGAGGACCTTAAAATGAAGCTACAGAACAAATTTGGCGGAGAACCATCAATTGTTCACAGGAAGATGTTTAAAGGTAGTTCTATTTTTTGCTTCTCTTTGGCTAAGCGCTCCCATTTGAACAAAATGGAGAGAGAAACTTATAATGATGATACAAACAACGTTAAAAACAAAGAAAAATATCAAACAGGGAATGCCACGCACCAAAAACGTAGCCTCCTCAAAACGAAACCCCCAGCACGCAGACGCGTGCACCACACACACATACACACACACCCAAAGCCAACACATAAGGACAAAACGGACAACACACACGTACACAAAGCCAACACATAAGACGAAACGAACAAACAAAGGAACACAGTGGGGCACCGCCTTGGAACGGTCAGTGGCAAAAACACCACTGGGGAGCTTAAACCGGTTTATGGTGCACCTAACCTCTCTCTTACCCCCACCATGTTCCAAAGACATGGGACAGTGTAAATAAAAGTAATCCCCTCCAGGTGAATCTCTTACACACGTAATGGAAACAAAAAGGCATCGCATTTAAAACACAAAAATGCTCGTGTATAAATATATAACAAACAAACCTTAAGAACCAAAGACGTATATACTCAATGCCTTTTCAGAAGACAGAGCAACAAGAGAAACACCCTTAAGGGCCCGACGAAACAGGCCAGAAGACAAATATCAAAACAGTTCAGTCCTGGTAGGATTTAAAAACTGCTTATCATAGAGTCCTCCCCCTCTTCCGTCAGACGCAATCAAAGAGGGAAGCGTAGTGTCCAATTGTAAACGGGTTGAACACTAAACATGCGGTATGTCTCAAAACAATTGGGTCGTAGCCTCTTTTAATAAAACGTTTGATAATCTTTCCAAATACATTTGGAAAATTACCATGACCCAAGATCTTACGAAGTTTGTAAACCACATCCCCATAGAAAACGGGTTTAGAAATACCTTCTCGCAGAAGTGTCTTTAAATTACTATTGAATTTTAAAACTAAATCAGAATTACGATAATAAAAATTTAGGAAAATATTTACGCAATTTGTAATAACGAATGCCTTGCGAAAAGTTTAACCTCTCGAATTCATTTAATTACGTTCATTGAATGCTTGAATGACTACACACTCTGGCAAACGAATAATTGAGAAATATATACCGATAAGATTAGCTGAGTACATCCCCATCCAAATGGGAAATTTACAATACTAAATTAAAATATCCCTCTTGTCATAAATTTTGGTATGTATAAAATTGTCATAAATAGAGAGATGTAAATCTAAAAATGAAGCATCAGTATCCGAATTGTTAGTTTTAATTAACTGAAGCTCCCTAGGATAAATAGTACCCACCAATTGACCAAAAAACGGATTCTCCATATTAAGAATATCATCTAGATAGCGTGATGTATTATTAAATGCCGTTATAATATCTGCCTACGTATCTGGAGAGAGGCTCAACATAAAGTCTCTTTCATAACAATATAAAAAAATATCTGCGACAAGGGGTGTACAATTTGTTCCCATGGGAATACCAACAACTTGTCTAAAAACTGCATTCCCAAACCTGATGTAAATGTTGTTCAATAAAAAGGAAAGGGCTTTACAAACTTCGTCACAGGTCCACATTGTATAATGTTTAATAATATTGTTAGTAAAAAAAGCTTTATCAAAATTGCAAGCAATAAATGTAGCATTCTCTCTGGCAAAAGTCTTTTGAATTAGGGCAGTTAATTTGTCATTTATTAAGTTATGTGGTAAAGTGGTATACAAAGTAGAAAAATCGTATGTACTGACTGTAGATACCTTGTAATTATTAATTTTCAACTTATCCAGGATTTCACCAGAATTTTTATTCGACCAAAATAAGTGTTTACCAGAGTTTTCGTATACTTTATCGCAGTATCTTTCCACGTGGGCTTTCACAGCAGTTAGACATGATGTTAATAGTTTTGAAATATTTGTAGTTGTACAAGAGCTTGAATTAGCGATGAAGCGAGCTTTATATGGTTGTTTATGCAATTTAGGAATCCAATACATGGTCGGTAGTTTAATTTGTTGATCGTCTATACGAACTTTTAAATAAGAAACTTCAGTGATGTGATCATTAATCAACTTATTTTCAAAAGAAGGACTCAATGTATAAGTGTTAGTGCTATTTAGTTCGTTTTGTAAAACTTTAATATAATGTAGGCGTCAAATGATGATAATATTGTTGGCCGCCTTGTCTGCTGGAACTAAGACATACTTAGAATGAAAGCACGTAATGAAAAAAGTCATTTAATGGTATTTTTTCAGATCTAGCGGCCAAAAGATGGGATTGGATGCCCCCATTGGACGGTCCTTTACAATGATGTTATAGACCAAGTTTAATGAAGAACCACTAAGCAGTGAGTGAAAGAAATTTAAAGGTATTTCCATGTTTAGCTCGAGCGACCCCTAATAGTGGCCAAGCATCCCCATTTGAACATAATTGAGAGAGGACCTTTCAATAATAATTCAGACCAAGCTTGATGAATATCTATCCAGCGGCTCTTGAGCAGAAGTCATTTATATGTAATTTTATTTTCAGCTCCATCGGTCTCTTACAGGGATCAAGGTAAAGAGAAGACCATATAATGATGCTGCATACCACATTTGACGAATTTCGATCAAGCGGTTCATAAATAGAAGACATTTAGCTCTAGCGGCTCCCGAAAAGGACTAAGCATCCCAATTTGAAAATAATCTGGGATAGAACCTAAAACAATGCAATAAACCAAGTTTGATGAAAACATATCAGAGCCGTTCATGAAAATTTAAGAAGCTTGAACTGAAGTACACAGACAAACTGTTAAAATGCATCAGAGCAACACTCTTAAATGGGACTTCATGGGTAAATTAATAAATCAACTGCAATAATGAACTATAAGTAGGAAATTCTAAAAGCTATAATGATAAAGACGATTCTGAGTGCATGTTGTTATTGGAATGTGGATACAGTAAAAACCCAACAACAACATTAATTAAAGAAATAATGTCATCAGTGTTAAACAGCAAGAAATCGCTTCCAGTGAATAACAATCAGTTGTGCGACTCAGAAGAATGTAATGAGTGTATTCTCAGTGCTAGTAATATTGTTCTAAACAGGCTTTTAAACATTGATAAATTTAAATACGACATAAATGCTATTGTCAAATTCATCCATATTTAACAACACGACATTCAAGGTCATAACATTTGTATGTACTTTTAGCCGTCAATATCTATATGTACATATATAAATGTCGTTGTGAATTAATCAGACTATATTCATAAAAATATTCAAAAAATGTTTTTCCTATGCAAATAAAACATCTGCGATTCTTAAGATCAAATGTCAGCTGCTCACACCAGAGCTCATATTCTTTAGTTAAGAATAGTCTTGATCTTTTTTTTTTTTTTTTTTTTTTTTCGTCTTTCCTCCTTGTTCAGAAATGATATATCTATACTGTTTTCTTTGTAAAATCGGATTCATATTTTACTGCTTTCATCCAGCTCATAAGTCGGCAAAAAGGCAACAATTGCTGCAAGTTGACTAAAGTCACACAGAACCTGTTTGTTTCTTCTTGTGATATGTGATGTAGCTTGTCACTAGAGTGACGGAAACAAAGTAAGTACTTGCCTCAAACCTAAATACGTTCCTATTAATACAGTCTTTGAAATCAATGTATTAGAACTTGTATCTTTTAAGACAAATGCACCCTAGAACCGGCTTAAGCAGTATTCAATCTTCGAATATAAATGAGATGAAATCAATGATCCCGAAAGTCAAAGACTTGTAGCTTTTGATTCTACGTCTCTATTTTACTAAAACGTGCATTTTTAATTCGTTAAGTATAATATTGTTAATATATTCGAGCTCTTCATCTAGGTAAGTACAGGTAAGCTGATATTTGAAATTAATATTGAATCTATATGAAATAAATGAATTTCTTGTATTATGAACGATATAAAGTTAGTTGCTATACGTGTGTAGAAAGTACATTAATCGATGATCAGAGTTATTCTTACAGGGCAATGAACTACAACATGTGCCGTTAATGTGATCTATATCTGATGTATTTAAAAACAACTGTCAGTTGTCGCTTTAATTACATTACAAAACATTATATAGGTTAGGTCAAACGAATCTGATAATGTCACCTTGGTGCAAAAAGTACATTAACTGTCTTTTTTTACAAAATTAGAGGAGACAAAAAAAAATAATTGTTTATTTCCAGTTAACCCTTTTAATACCATAACATATAGTATTTATCAGACACATTTAACAGCTATTAAGCATTATAATCATTCGTTTGACTTTAAAAAGTAATTAGATATTCTTTTCCACTTAGTAATACATGTCTCTTTGCGCTAATCTTATTTTAGCACTATTGTTTAAAGTGAAGTATCCAAGTTACAGTATTTCACATATATTTGTCTCTTGACAGTTTATGTTGGTTCGCATCTCCAAAAAGGGGGTAAAATTTGGAAAGTTGTGAACTTTTTCTCAAAAAAAAAACAACAAAGAAAAATATCAAACAGGGAATGCCACGCACCAAAAGCGCAGCCTCCTCAAAACGAACCCCCCAAGTTTGGTTGTAACCTAACCAGGTGTACTGCTCCATCAAAGTCGTATTTAGTCATCATGCAGTCAGGGTCCTCAATATTGAATTCATTTTTTTTCTGAAATCCCTCCACCTAACCTTAAGCCCATTTGTACCAACATCAAGGTTTTTGATTTTTGATTCCATTAGCTTAACATTAAAAACAAGCAATGATCTAAAGTCATTTCTGTGACATGAAACGGTTTTGTTCTCCGTGTCATTTGTACAGTTGTTGCAAACTGCGAGGTTGTGTAAATTGAGATTCTTTATATGCACGTTCGATACGTATTCAATCTGGATATGACCCATTTCTAAAACTCCGTGTGTGACAGATATCAAATGTTAAAGTTTCATAGTGTAACACATCATGACAACAAAGTAATGCATATGGTAAGGTTCTGACCTGAGCAATTATCAGAGTGCTGCTACTGATTCCATAACTTTGTCTGCCATGTTTTATAGAAGTGAAAAACACAAGATGAAATTTCATTGGACCCCCTTTTTGCAATTGTTTCATTCCATATGTAGAACCAAGCCTCACAGTCACCAAGGATATAAACAGTTAAATTGTTATTATTCAATTTTCTTGTTGAAAGTCAAAACTGGCGGTGACATGAATCGTGTCCACTTCAGAAAGGGCTTTATCAGCCTCTCGTTTTCTTCTTTTCTGCATGTTCTTATTCGAAAATAACATACATCACACTCATTTAAAAGTGGTTTTTGAAAAGCAATATTGTACTGAGTATTAAAAATATACCTGTAGGTATGAATTGACTGTGGAACAAAGTTGTTCTCATTACAGTACTGTTTATAATGATATTTGAAAGATTGAGATCTGCTTCAAGGTATTCTTTCTTTGACTGTTTATACAAATCTGATACGCTATCACTGACAGTAGTTTCAGTGCTATCAGAAAGTGAAACATTGTCAAGACGCTTTGATTTTCATTGAGAAATAACAATTCATTATCATTACTAGGACCAAAACACTGATTCTGATGAACAGTCGAACTCTGAATCCCAGTTTACACAATCTTGAACAGATATTTCGTCATAACATTTCACTTCACAAAGTTCAAATGGCACATGAACAGATCTAAATATTGACTAAGATGATCCAAAAAAGGGCACAATGCAATCACATTTCAGGATTCTTCTTCCCATCAGCACAGAACATGCCACAAACATTTCTACTGTGCGGATCGAAGAAGTAGTATTGTCCATCATCAGACACAAAAAATGAATATGATGGACAATACATCCAATAGTCAGAATGAGACCCGCCACATAAACATCATGATCTGCTGTTTTAAAGCAAACAAATGGTTGCTCAGTCACATTTCTGTTGAGGCTTTTTAGTTAGTGTTTTAGTAATAGTGAGGAGCATGAAAAAAAATCTGATAGGTCTGCTACCATCAAGTAAGCCCTCTGTTATACACTGATAGATATCAGCATCATTTTCCAAAATTTTGTAAAGCTCTGAGGACGTCCATGTTGAAAGCTTTGAAAGTTTACTTTGGTAAATGCAACTGATTGAATTAGCCATGCATTTGCGACTGTTTCCTTTGAAAATAGCATCTCGTTGATGACAGGATGCATGAAGCATCTGAAAAAAAAAGGTATATTTTCTTTTTGTTGCCTGTATAGGCCTTAAAGCCATGGAAAAAATATATCAGGCAATGATGACCAGTGTAGAACTGTATCAGCACACACACGACCCTGCTTGCTCTTCTGGTCTACACTGATAGCTGCCCAGTCAAAAAGTAAAGGTTTAATGTCAAAGCAGCGAATTTTAACTTGCTAATAATATCAAAATTATAATTTTTCTCTATAAAATGTATTAAATTTATATCAACTTCTCTTCCAAAAGTTTAATATAAAAGTAACTTAGACACTAAAGACTACTTACATTTGTTGCTTTTCTTCTGTTCTTTTTTACATCAATTCAGGGTCCATAACATAACATCTTACGAAGATGCTTAACCATAATCTATAATTATCTTGTCGTGACATCATCAGTGAGTATCAAGTTGCAGTGAAGAAGAAAGCTTACGTTTAAATAATCATTTCTGACAGTATAAGCTTTTGACAGTATCTTTTTTAAAATGTTTATGTTATCTAATAATACTATTTTTAAAACAAATGATGCAAGAAGTATGGTAAGTGCAATTACACAAAACTTTTTGAACCATATTATTTACAACAAATTTAAAGATCTTTAGTTTAAACAGTATTTATTAGATATATCATGGACATAAATATATACACTAACATTTACAATCAAAATGATGTAAAGGATCTGAAAACAAGTTTTTTAAATGTCTTTAGTAAAAAAAACTAAGTGCACTTACCAAAGTTTTTGCGCCAACAAATTTTGAAGTTCAGATAAGTGTTTCATTTTGTTTTGCAAAAAAATAGTTTTCATCAAAATACAGCTTCCAAACTTTAATGAATAATGAATATTGATATTTATAAACTAAAAATGCCAAAAAGTAATTTTCCTAAAAATGTCATTTACATGACTTTTAGCTCCAAAGTGACGATATATTACTTCTTTTGACGCACCATTCCAAACTGGTTAACGGGTGCAGTTATTTCAACTTGATTATGGGAGCTTCAACCAATTCGTCAGCTATGGCTTTCATGATCACCAACATATCTTTCTAATTACTGCGAGTTTAGAGAAATAGCTTTTAACTGCGGCCATGTAGATGTATCTAACGTTGTCGCTTGATTAGGAAAAGAAAAACACCGATTTTGAAATTTTAACTTCATATGCTTCAGTGACATACCAATGCAAGGATGTGTTAATTACAAAATATGATAAGTGTCGAACCAAGCAACTTCCGTATTCTGATAAAAGCTAAACGTTTGCTACGAAGTCTTCACGAGTTTTAAGGTAGTATGACATTTTCATATTACATTTCTAAAAAGTACACGTTTTGATCTCACCTGTTGTCTTCGGGGTTTCAAAATAAATTAACATTACGTGTTTGAGAAATGATTATTTTATTCTAAGAAAGTTTATGAACGGAACTTTGTAGTAAATAACCTAACACATTACGACTGTTTATGACATTATTTAGGGATAGCGCATGTGTTTTCGTGTTATAACATCTGCAGAATCCCTAACCTAGCCCTGTAGGACGAGGGTACCAAAGTTTCCCGAGGGATTCTGAAGATGTTATTAAACGAAATGAACATGCGTTAACGTTATTCGAGCATAAAACAGTTAAAAAAATGATAAACGAATAAAGTATCCATCAACGTCATTAAATTTCAATGAAACGCGCGGGATTGTCTGCGTTGTTCTTTCACGTTGACGTCATTTCCTTTTGAATTACCCGTTTTGGGCCGTAATGCGTTTAAGCTTTGCCATTTAACGCGCATATATAAAAAGGTAAAACAGCACGTGAGCGCGAGAATGTCTCTGTTAACACAGGTTTTCTCCCCGGTTAAAACACCCCCGATAAGTAACAAGAACAGCAGTTTTTATGCTAGAATGCTGTTAACCTCGTTGAAAAGAATTTTATATAAATCACTGAATATCACAACAATGTAAACGGACTGATTTCCTTAACGATATCCTAAAACGCATTAGATAGATTTATTGCTTGTTTTACAGACCTGTATTAGGTTTATTATTGCAGATATATACGCTGGATAAACCAATATTGCTATAATTTACTCAATAATGCTATTTATCTGTTCTCACTAAGACATTTCAATACTCAGATATTCCGATATTACGTAAACCATTCGGTTTGCTTTAAAGAGGGAGTATGCAAGTTTATGTGTGCTGTAATGAGTTATGTTCTATCTACTTGTTTTGAGTTTTACAGGAATTTAGCGCTTACAAAGTTTTGTTCGCACAAATGGATAATCTTATGACCTTAAATGCGGAAATATACATTTGTGAAAAATTGTTGTATTATTATTTGTAGTGATCTGGCTCCTTTTTGTCTTTTGTATGCAAGTAAAATGCCCGTTATAAACATCCATATCTGCAAGAATCAGTAAAAAGTACATAAAGTGGCATTGTGCTATAACAACACACAAGGTGGGCAATACTTTACAATTTTTTTCTATACACTGTTTTTTTAGTAGGAAGATAATTACGTGGTTCATCATTCTGTTCCGTTAGAGTATGTCTAAAGTCCTCATCCTGAACCTCCGATGTATTCATTCCGATTATCTGGTGTACAATGAGTAGTATATTCGACTCTGAAATTTTAATCCAAACGTACTTGCAAAACATGAATAAGGACAATAAAAAGTGGCTGTGATAAATAAAGATTTACTCTTCTAATTAAAATATATTAGCAATAATAAAATAGCAAAAAAAAATGGAAACTCCACAGGTCGCCCAAAACAACAAAAATGAAAATCTTGCAGGCTCAGTTTCATTGAGCCTGTTCGTGTATGCTACTGTCTACACGATTTGAAGACACCCGCAGATGTGAACATACGGCGGTATACATTGAACCTTCAATAGTACATACAATGCATTTTTTTGAAAAGCGGCGGATGATCCGAAAACTCGCTTTAAGAAATAAAAATTGTGTAGTTATTCAGTGTTTAGATTGACGCTTTCACGGGTGATTTTAGTTGGTTTCAAGTGAAACGCCCTATATGTGCAGAAACCTTCAAATTGTAATGTTAACGAACTCAACATGAAATGTACCAAAGGTTCGATCAGGAATTCATGGTAGAACTCTGATATTCGCGCATGGTAATACATAAATCATATTTCACGTGGTTGTTACGAGCGCATTTGTAAGTTGGTACATAAAACCGTCTGTTTTTATAGGAAGATGCCCATCGATTTAAAGAATGCGACCTTTATCTAGATAAGGTTTAGATTGATGTCAAAACCTTTTAAGACGATTTCCTCCGCATCTATTTATAAATAAATATGACAATTAATTTGAATCCGCTAAAGTTGTACACTGTACTCTGTTTCGGTTTTTTGCAAAAAAAGAAAAACAAAGAAAACAAAACGATAAAAAACAAGATCAATTAAGAAAGCACGGTTTCAATTTTTCTCGGGCCACAGGTGTAAGTTACTTAATAAGCTTAACTTCTTTATGATCTAGAAAAATGACTTGAAATTAATTATTCTTCTGACTTTTTACGTTTGACATCCGAGCTGATGAAATCGATACATTCCCAGATAAGTACTTAGCTTTTTTGTAGCAATAAGATTATATCCCAAAATGCAGTTCAAACCTACTGTCACTAACTGTGTTTATCAAGTGATTTTAATCATGAAACTTTTCTGACAAACCAACAACAAAAGTGTAAATAGTAATCTATAAGATGGGATTGTTTAAATACTATATCATTTACAACAAAATTTTTACAACTTACTGACAATTCTATGCAAAATCTTCATCATTTCAAACGGCTTTTAATAAATACGCGATAAATACGAGGGTTGATCAATAAATTCGTGGACACTTTCCGCTAATGGATTTTTTCGGGTTAAAACAATTTACTACAACCATACAAAAACAATCACCACAGCTAAAGCGAACACTAACGTCAACGTAACATTTTATCAAAGTAACGGTCACAAACTTTCACACAGCGTTCATGTTTATGTACCCACTGACTTAAGTAGTTTTATTATATACGTTTTATAAATAGTAACAAACAACCGTTTAAAACGGTATTTACGGCGAATCCATAATGGCGAAGTGCGCTTCACGCGCTATAATCATAATGGTCAGCGCGTTCTGATGTGGACGTCATGTAGCAATGTCATTATGGCGGGTGAAAGGGTGCTGAATCATTTTTAGATCGATTGTCAAATATTGATGGCACTGTTGATGAAAAAATCAATACAAATGATGCTTAGGCCCTATAAGTTTGTATTTAAAATATTTAAAATAAAAATACAAAGATGAATATGAAGCGGAGGTATATAATAAAAAGGTAAACAAACGGCTAGTTGTGCCTCGGGCAATTATGACATTAGGTGTGCCATTATGGCAAGAAAGCCAACCAAGCCGAATAGTAACCTCTTAGTGATGAATGACTTGTCGAATGATCTCAACACTGTTAACGCACTGCTCTAACCTCGTAAACCTATGTCCTTTTAGCTTGGGAACAAGGGAGGCGAAATCAGGTCGGGTGGGTATGGCTGATATTCCAAGATCTCGGCCCCCAGTTGAATGGTAATGGTTGTCTGTGTGTCAATTGCTCGGCGGCTAGGAGCATTTTCTTGGTGTAGAATTACGTTTTCCAAGTCAGCGTAGACATATGAGCGCTTCTGCCTTATCGCCGCAAGTAGGTTCCGATGGATGACCTGAAATCGCCATAATCCGAATAAGGAAGTGTTAAATTACTGTATTATTATTATCATCATTACTATTGTTATCATTATTTTTTTTATAAGTACTAGTATCAGTGGTATATTTTATTGTTGTAATTGATGATACCTTCGAGTAGAACTTGGCATTGACTGTCACGCCACATGCCACACCGTGGCACAGCAGCAGTCCCTGGCTGTCAAAGAACAAAATGAACCGAGCTACTGGCCCTAGCTTTCTCCGGCGCGGTGAATGCGAGTTCTTCCACTGACTACTTTGTTGTTTCGTTTCAGGTTCATAATAATATAGCCAGGTTTCATCCGTTGTTATGATCCTATCAAGAAAACATCGTCCTTCCCGTTTATACCGCACCAGGAACCGAGTGCTATATAAATGTGGTATAATAATAATAACCGCCGTCTATGTCGCATTCGTGTTTCCATCTCGTGTTCTGACAGTATCCTAGGCACCCATCACGCACTTAACCGTCACATATTCAGGTCTGCAGTCAATTTCTTCTGCACAGAATCGTAACTCAAGCCTTCTCTTCGCTGAGTTGCCTAATCATTGTCCGACTATCCCTATCCACCGCTTTCTTTACCCACATAACATCGACGTCACCCCGTTTTGCCGTTGGTCGACCGCATCTCTGGTCGTCTTCAATGTCCTCATGTCCTCTCTGCTCTCACGGAATCTCTTATGCCACTTCTAAATCAGTGACCGACATACGCTTTCCTTTCCAGAAGCCATTTCTCCACTCTGTTTTGTCTGTTGTGGCGTCATTCCTAAGTTAATACAAAACTTTATAACTGCTCGTTGCTCTAGAGACGTCGCACAACGTTCTGGCGCACCTCCTCTTGTCTCCATTGGCATCAGTAACAAAGCAAGATAACAACTCCAAACGCTTGTTTTTTCATCTTATGAAGACGTTATGTGATGACGTCGAAGTCGTTTCCGTTAGATGCGGATACGCGCCATATTAGTCTAAATTCTACGTCTGCATTATCTGAAACTGAATAATTTGATTAAACGCCTATTTCTATACAATGACATATTCAGTAATAATAACGACAATAATAATAATAACAATCATAACAGCCTTATTTAAACAAAATGTCATGACCGCATCCCTTCCCCTGAGGTTATTTTACCTGTATTGCGAATACCAGTGCTTAAAGCCTTACATGGTATGCCCAGACGGGTTGCATATAGAGGTTCAAACCCCCTGGTTAATAGTGCTATCACAGATTATTTGAAAAAAAGGAAATACTACACACTACCCTACCCATAGAGCCTGTACCAACAAGTATTTTTAATTAAACAAACCTTGAAAATATGAAATTTTAATGTTGAAATGTAAATCCTTTTACAAAAAATTAAAAACTGTCAACTGCTGCTATCGCATATAACAGTTATCCAAATATTTAGAACACTGACACAAAGTCTTTGAAATACGGTCTCTTAAGATGTTTTTTGAATGTGTCAAGTGATTTACTTAAGAAATAATTTATAGCAAAAGAGTGCTTTAACACTATTTATGCACGATGGGCGGTTAAACGTCGGGCGTAATAATTTCACGAGTGAAATTATTTGTACAACGTATTACCACCCGAGTGTATAAATAGTGTTAAACTTGGTTTTGCTATAAATTATTTCGATTCTAATATGCCCTTAATCCAGAATAAAAGATAAAATATAGTAGCGCTCTTTCTTGGTCGCAACATTTACATTGACGTCACCGCACGATAACGTGACGTCATTCTAGCGTAAGAGTGTTTTAACAGAGAAAAAGATATTAGAATTTTGCGTAGTTCGAACGGCAGTTCATTCCACAGTTTTGGACCAATAGTACAGAAACTTCTATCATTGAATGTTTTGCACTTGTTCACGGGTAGTAAACGCGCAATCCAATTCCCGCCGGGAATACGCTTAAAATGGGTTACGCAACGTCCGGTGCTGGTGTTGCGCGTAAAAAAAGACAAAATTGAGGTATGTGAAGTTATCGTTTTGCTTAGTATGAGACAAGAATAAACTTTCTCGAA
The DNA here is from genome assembly GCF_021730395.1 of Mercenaria mercenaria. NCBI lineage: Eukaryota > Metazoa > Mollusca > Bivalvia > Venerida > Veneridae > Mercenaria > Mercenaria mercenaria. The sequence continues at coordinate 95,440,179 of NC_069364.1, forward strand.
AAAAGCAAAATGCTATTCGACACAGATATGATAATACATCATATGTGTAAAATATCTGGTTTGTAATTTATGATTCGGCTCTATTATCACAAAAACTCTGGCGACACGAAACGTGAAAAAAGTATGAAATCAACAAAAATGGCAGTTTCTGACCTCATATGCCTAATCTGAGGACATCTGATGCCTTTTATGATAACTCAACTGTTATAAAGAAACGAATATCAAAATTATTTGTTTCAAATCCTGCTTACGGGGATATAATTGACAAAATAATCGTCGGAAATGGGGTTGCGCACCGGGAATGGAGTTGCTCATATACATCATAATGTGTATAATGTATACGCGCAACTCCATACCCGGGGCGCCACCCCATTCCGGATTATTTTTTTGCCAATCTTTCCCCCAAAAGCAATATTTCATTCAAGTGTATGTAATATTCATAACTGTTTTACACGTGTTTGATAATTTGAAGCGTCACATTTCCAGAAAGAAGGCACAAGAGTTAGAAAAGTGGCATTTTTCATGATTCCATGCTTTTTTGACAGCTCGAGCCATCAGAGTTTTCGTGATAACAGAGCTGATTCTTAAATTAATAAGTTGGTATTTCACACATATGATCCTTATTCATTTTTGTGTCGAATAGCATTTTTTTTTTCGAAAGCACTCGTAAATGTGTATATTTTTACAAAAACAAAAACCCACCTACCTCGATTTTGTATATATTGATGCGCAACACCAGCACCGGAAGTCGCGCAACCCATTTTTAGCGTATTCCCAGTGGGAATTGGATTGCCCGTTTACCACCCGTGTTGTTGTATGGAACAACACAACGACATTCAGAATTTTCTGACGATCTCAAACCTTGTCTACTAGGAGTATACTGTGTAAGCAATTCTGTTAAATACATTGGTGCTCTGCCAATGTGACAGCTATACATGAAAAAATGTATCTTGAACTCAATCCTTGCTTTCACTGGCAACCAATGTAGAACTGTCAAATTTCCTTCTGTTAAGGACAAGTTTTGCGCACATGTTTTGAATACGTTGCATCTTACGAACCTCACCGTTAGCTAAACCATACAGTATGAATTGCAGTAATCCAGACATTGCAGTAATCCAGATGTGAAATAACTAGAGACAAAACTAAACTTTCAGTGGCTGCTTTTGTTCAATATTTACGGATGTTCTTAATTCGTAGGTAATTCAAAATGGCTGTACAACATTTGCGATTTACATTATCGATAAGTATATATAATTTTGAGCTGCGGTGGTCTAGCTACACGGGGTTGCTATTGTGATTCATAACTGTCATATACCAAGTAAAGTTCAGTTGGAAAATAGCATACATGTTTGTCTTATATTGTTCTACAAAATGGTGAAATTTCATAGCTGTACCATTATCTGTAATAGAGATATCGACGGTGTCCTCGAATTTATTGATCAACCCTCGCATGTAATATCTGCAATAAGTAAATTACAATGGGGTATGACCTGCCTAAAAAAAGGAGTGAGTTTGTTGTTGTTCTCCTATACCTCATTCCAGTAATAGAGACAATTCAAGTAAACTCATTTCCAATTACCCCTGCTACATACACGCAACAACTTTTTCTTTTATTGCTGTAGCTGTTTTATTAAGACCAGTTTGTTAAACCCAACAAAAACAAAATACAATTGCAAATTTGAAAAACAATGATATTTTGATAAAACTACTGACGAAATGAGGGAGTATCTTGACTCAATGAAACTGCAAATGGTGTAGGTATATCGACTCTTATTGACAGACTCTTTGTCTTGAAGGGCATTTTTATATTTTATGTTCGATGTACATTTCATTTACAGCCATTCAATAATAAACTAGTGGTTTTACTTCAAAACGAATTAGTTATTACATATTTTGTTGTGTATTAGGCTATACTTTAAAGTAAATTCCTGTAGATTTGATAAAATGATGTTAGAAATTCAAAATTTAGATTTTTGAGTGAAGCAAACAATATGGCGTATGCTGAAGTGCACAAAATTACAGAAAATGATCGTATGAGATTCGAATCCGCAAAAAAATAGATTGGCATTCTATCTGATCTTCCGCAGTACTAATGACGAATAGTATATAATTTAAGTTGTTAATTGTTATCAACATGACATAACTCCATGTATAAGATTTATTGTTTTGTAGTCCGCCCGCGAGTGCAGATTCACGGATCGTCGGGTCGTGAGATCGCTTCCCGGGTGAGGCGTATGTTCCCCGTGACGAAAAACACTGCGTCCGAAATCATTCGTCCCCACCTTTGATTCATGAAGTAAAGTGAGGTTAGTACTGTTACAGAATCTAGGAATACTGCTTCGGTTAACTGCCCGCCGTTACATAACCAAACTACTGTTGACAAACGGTTCTAAATGCAAGCCGAATAAACCAAAAATTATTGTGTTAAGCATAGAACTTAAATCAACTCGTATATGATGGAGTAATTGAACGTATAAACTTTCTGCCTCAATGTGAAGTCTGTCATGATTAATTGTGCACTGACCAAATTGAAGTAATTCCTTTTCAGTAAAAATAAAACAGAGTACCCATCTCGTGGTACTGTTTTCCTGAGAAAAATATCTTTCTCGATTGTCGTCACTTTGCATTAGCGGCGTTTTCCCTCAGATGTTGTTGCTTTTTACGGAAAGAAACGAACGATAACAACTTTTAATGAGTAAATAATATAAGGAAATGACGACTGGAATGCTGTGAAAGCCTGAAACAAATATAAAAAATCGGAGTTAAGAAAATTAATACCTATCCTTATTACATGTAAAAATGGTACATTTTCTTCCAATTTGTGCTCTTCTAATGATTTTAACAAGCCATTGTCTATTTATCTGCGGGACGTCCCACGAAATGTACATCGTTTCGAAAATAAACATTTACTTAACGTCCACTTTTTAAGTTTAGAAAACTTGAATAATTCCAAAAGATTTGCATACTTTTATACATTGTTATACAACTGACTTTTATCTTCATGTTCAAAGTGGTATATGTTTGTACATCTATGGTTTTATTTAAGTACACTGACCTCCGTGGCAGAATGGTTTAGATCGCTGACTTTAAATCACTTGACCCTCACTTGCACCTCATTGATGTTGGTTTGAGCTTTGCCTGGGACGAAACATTCTGTATGTGAGGAAGCCATCCAGCTGCCTTACGGAAGGTCAGTAGCTCTTCCTAGTTGACAAAATGCTCGGAGGACAACTTGGGTCTCCGCCATTAAAAGTTCGAAAATCGCCATTTGGGCTATAATAGTGTCGGTGTGACATTAAACACAGCCACAAAAATATTGAAGTACATCTTGATAAAGTTGTCTTTTAATTTTTATTCGCATTCTAGTAAAGTTCCTACAATAGACATTTTGATAATTTCACTGTTTAAAACAGTGAAAATGATCAAATTTTATAGATATTTCTCGTAGTCGAATGAACTTGAAAGATATATAAAGCTAAAACATAGGAGGTATTGTGTTTTAGGAATACGGCTTTTTAATCAGATCGGACAAATTTATCAAACTGACATCTGTTGCAAAACATAATCTTACACCTACCATGACGTACGTTCAAATGTCATTTCATTAGACAGTTCGGCCATGCTTTCTTCTAGCAAACAAATTATATTCACAAAGCATCACAGAACTCCCATGTTAGCTTGTTATAAATACGAACTGAATGAATAATGAAGACCGATGTATAATGCTCCATATCTTGTTTATTACACGAGAAGATGTAAGATTCTCAGGTCTTTAATAACGTTTCCATCTCTAAATTTAATCTAAGCTAATATTTGTCTTGACACCAGAGAGAAAAAAAATCTGAGGCGGAACAAATAATTAAACATTAATTGTTTTCGACGATACGAATTCCTGAAGGAGGGGAGAACATAAGATTCATCATAATTGCGCGCGAAAAAAAGAACGAATAATGAAGCTTGTCATTTAAGGTCATTTGAAATATCTTTTGCGTGTATCTCATTTAGATCATGCCAGCTAAATAGAGTCATTGCGTAATAAAATGAAATTATACGATATTTCGAGATTGTTTACTTGTACATTACGTAAGGGATCTTGTTGTTGCATACCAGTTCTTTATCCATTGCTACACAATTTCGTCTTACACTCCATGACTCCTAAGTTTGCAAATTACGCAAAGCGACTTACATTTAGTAGATGTGTGTCTTATTGTTTAACAAAACAGAATAAAAGTTAAACATCTGAATAATTCCTCTTGGATCCCTAAAATGTATTTCTCGATAAATAAATGCCACTTCACTGAACGTTAATATACCATACTTTGTTTTAATGTGCTTCTGCAATATATAAGTGCTACAATAGAAGTCCAATTTGTAATACGTTTGATATTATTTGTTGAATAGATAATGCAAGAAATAGATAATAACACTGCTTATAGGTGCGTATGGGAATATTTCTCTCTCGGGTATTTGTTTACGCGATTACTCGACAGAGTGGCATTAGTGTCTAAGCCGGATATTCCCATCGGCACCTGTAACAAGTGAAAGAATGTAATATCATACTCTAAACATTGTATATCGAGAATACCGCTTGATTGCCTTTCTCGAAATATTAAATCTTTTGCTAACGAACTAAAATAAACTGAAGATAAAAAACCTATTACCGAAATGTCTCCTTAAGTTTGTTCGCAAACTAACAAACTGCAACATCATTGGTATTAACAGTAAATGGTATTTTATCGAATTTCGTTCAGAAAAGAGCACAAGTACGTCGGAATGTCAACCTTTGAAATGTCACAGCAAATCGACAGCGTGACGATTGTGTACCATTCAAAATAATCCTGCTGAGATAACTTTACTTTCGCATAAAAATATCAATTATTGTTCTGCGATACTAATGCAATATTCACTAATATATAATACATGTTTGTCTTATGGTACATGTAGGAGTCAGCCTTAGATGAGAATAAGCCGGGTTCAAAATCGTAAACTAAAGGTATGTCTTAAAACTTAAGCCTCTCGTGTTCTTCCAAATAATATTTAATGACAATGTGGATTTGAGCTAAGGTGCTCTGTCTTTCTACAAACATTCTGCTGACCTTACCGGAAATAATTCCCTACCAGTACGTGCACAATTTATGTCAAAACCACAGAATAATTCAGCATAAAGGTAGCTTTGTCTATAGGCAGAAGGAAGGTATGAGTGCAAGGTACTGGGCATATTTTGTCTCCAGCTTAAACACTACCTTTCTTTGATAATATTTTCGAAAACTGTCTCATATTTTCACAGACCGAGAGTCACTATTAGCTATGTGAGAAGTACATAATAAATGGTTAATATTTTTTAGATTTAATGAAATATAAAAAATACATAATCATATTATGCTGCATTTTCTTCTCGGTTTCTTTGTTTTGGTGACTTCTGCTTAATATAAAGAAGTACTTCTCTGGCCAGATTGCGAAAAATCCAAAAAGTGACCTTTGCTACCTAAAGGTTAGTCTGCACGTCTGTAACGTTTAACCGTTTTCATTGGGCTAACCTAGAATAAAACCGTGCACCTGCATTTGGAAACGAATAAATGGCTCTTGTAAAAACTTCTTTATAGCCAATTTAACTGTCGCTGGCTATGCGCCCTTGAGACCAAAACTTACAGCAGTATTTTGTTCATAAATTCGCCTGACACAACACTTAATTTGTTTACCATTCAATTCAAGTGACTCTATTTTCTTAACGCTATCTTAGTTTTATGCTTTTAATTTTGGAGCGCCTTTCACGGGTTTCCTTTTTGGTACGAGGTAATGAAATGTCAAGCACACTTAGAATATAACCATACAAACTTTAGATAAATTAGTCTACGTTGCTGTTAAATACTGTTTTACATTTTTTCTCGACACCACTGTGTACGATTTCGATGGTTAATCAATTTCCAGCCTTTCCTGTAAAATGTTTGTGACGAACAGAATATAAAACCACGTCTAGCGTCAATCCTTGTTTTTGTCATCAACAATGCCAAGGATGTCCTATTTTAACTCATACATGTGTTATTTAAAGAGTCCAAACAAAATGGGCTACCAAGGTTTTAGATACGCATTTCCCTAAAACTTAAAAAAAAATAGAATAAGAGCTGTGGATTGTGTTTTTGTAATACAGTAGAACTGACACGAAAATATTAATTTGCTTCAATTTAACCCTTGTTAAATGCAACCTTTGGTATCATAATTACTTCTGTATACTTGGGAAAAAATGAGCTTGATATGCATGGATAGATGATGTTGCCCCCTTCGGTCCATTTTCAGCATTTTGGTCATTTAATCCTGGTGAAGCAAATTTGATTCTTTCATTTATGTATTTGAAACGAAACCGGCATGTTCAAGTGTAGAGGACCATAACAAATATATGAACATCATATAAACTAACTGCCTATAAAGTACAATTACTCTTTATTCCTAAAATGAGTATAAACTGTAACAGACAAACATCTTATGCTAAAGATAATCATGAGTTTGTACATGAAATTAAATTTAGAATGGAATAGTTGTAGGTCAAATTCGCTTAGATACTTATCAAAGTCTAAACCCACCATCAAAAGGTGGAATATATAAAGTATGTCGGTGTGACTCAAAACCCAACAACAATAGATCCAAGCAACTATTACCAAGTTCGGAAATTGCAGCTGGTGTTTCAGATTAGTAAACATTCAAAACACAAATGTCGACGGGAATGATAATGTTCGTTCACGTTAATTGAAAGAAAAATACCGACAGAGCATTTTGCAAAAACAGTTATGTCCCAGTTGTTCATTATATACCATATTGAGGGTTCGAATTATGACCAATCATTTTTTGTTACTTTTTCTGGTTTCTCGGAAAAGGAGTACGATTAAAACTTTCGCGAAATTCGAAACCCTTTTTCTGCCCTTTTTTTCTTTATTGTTTTGCGGATTCTGAAAATCAACGAATACATACGTTTACGGTTCGACGGATTTTTATAAGTCTCCTACTGGTTGAAAAAACCAGTTTCGGGGACTATAGGAATGCGCTTTCCCGTCATTCCGTCCGTCCGCAATTTCGTGTCCGGTCCATAACTCTGCTATCCATGAAGATATTTTAATATTACTTGGCACAAATGTTCCCCATGATGAGACGACGTGTCATGCACAACTTTCAGACCCCTAGCTCAAAGGTCGAGGTCACACTTAGCAGTCAAATGTTAACATGGCATGATCAGGGTCTGATTCGTGTCCGGTCCATAACTCTGTCATTCATTCAGGGATTTTAATATCACTTGGCACAGATGTTCCCCATGATCAGGCAACGTGTAATGCGCAAATCTCGGACCTCTTGCTCAAAGGTCAAGGTCACTATTGGGGGTCAAATGTCGACATGGCTTTTTTCCCCTGTCCGTTCCATTACTCTGCCATCCATGAAGGGATTTTGATATTACTTGGCACAAATGTTCCCATAATAAGGCAACGTGTCATATGCAAAACTCGGACCCCTAGCTCAAAGTTCAAGGTCACAGTTGTAGGTAAAAGGTCAATAGGGTTTTATTTTTTGTCCGGTCCAGAACTCTGTCAACCATCAAGGGATTACAATTTTACTTGGCATAAATGTTCCCCATGATGAGACGACGTGTCATGCGCAACACCCAGAACCCTAGCTCAAAGGTCAAGGTCACACTGAGATCAAAGGTCTTTTCCTGTCTGGTCTATACCATTGTCATGCAAAACCGGATTTAAATATCAGTTGTCACAAATATTCCCCTGTAACTTGGCACAAACGTTCACCACCATAAGACGTATTGTCGTGTGCAAGAACCAGGTCCTTAGGTCTTAGGTCAAGGTCATTATTTAGAGGTCAAATTCAAGAATGACTTTGTCCGGAGCATTTTTTCTTCATGCATGGAGGGATTTGGATGTTTAACGCCATTTTTTAACAGTATTTCAGTCATGTAACGGCGGGCAGTTAACCTAACCAATGTTCCTGGATTCTGTACCAGGACAAACCTGTTCTCCGCAAGTAACTGCCAACTTCCCCACATGAATCAGAGGTGGAGGACTAATGATTTCAGACACAATGTCATTTATCAAATAGTCACGGAGAACATACGCCCAGCCCGAGGATCGAACTCACGACCCCGCGATCCGTAGACCGACGCTCTACCTACTGAGCTAAGAGGGCGGGGGATTTTGATGTAACTTGGCACAAATATTCACCATCATGAGGCACCCTTGTTTTTAGAATTACGTCCTTATATTGTAACATTTTTATTACTGGCCGTAGGGAAAAATCGAGACCACTTTTCTGTGGTAAAACATGCATGTTACATCCAATATTTTCTAGGTGTATTTTGACCTATCTCTACCTGGTAAAGAGTTTCTTGTGGACTTACATTATATAGAATTTTTCTTTTTAGGATTTCCCCTTATTGTTACTATAAATACTACAAATAACTTTTATGATATCTTTTTTATAATCGCAAAAAATAAATCCAAATGAAAACAACTGTAGATTTTATATATGCCAATTGTAATCCAAGTGCTTTGTTATTACATATTGTATATATAGTACAATATTGTTTATACATCATTGACAGATATCAGTTAATTATGTTATAATATAGGAAAGAAAATTAGATACCTTCCAGTAGGGGACTTTGTATTGCATGGCAATACTTCATTCACTTGTTCATATATATTTACATGAAAACAATTTTATTTACACTGTCTTGATATCTAGGAACATGGTTTAGGTTAAGGAGTTTTTGTACTAGAAAACTAGTTTAAACACCCGAGTGATGTTTTTGCCGCGGTGTCTTACTGTGTTCCTTCTTCATATAATACGTTTGTGTCTGTTTGTAAATTCCTCATTATTGCTTTCGTTCGTGTTAATGATGTTCTAATGAGGTTTCCTTGATCAAATGTGTTGTGATGTTTGTAATGGAGTTTAAAGGTAATGTTTAAACTCTCCAGTGGTATTTCGCCACTACCGTTACAAGGCGATGCCTTGCTGTGTTCCTTCTTGATTGTAACTTCAGTGTTAAGATTATTTTCTTCGTTTGCGTTAATGATTAAAATGCGGTTCTTTTATCAAATGTTTCGTTAACTTAGGAATGCAGTTATGACTGTCCAGAATTGTAGAAAAAATAACCATTATTGTAACTTCATAATGGAATATTAGGATTAGGCGGGAGTTTTATTTTGATTAATACTTCGGTCTTAGTACCATAACTACACAGCGATATCACATCTCTCCTTACCTTTTGGTTTTGAGTTAAGCGCTGCTCATTGTTGCTACAATCTCATATATTCATTTTGTGTGTAGAAATCTAAAAGCAAATTTCTACATTTAGGATTTCAATTATTTCTAAACTGGCACATAATCAACTACTTATATTTAGTTATATTTAGTAAAATGTACAATTTCAAATATGTCTAAACTGTTACAGTCTAGTTTGATAATGAAACATTGTTATTTCACAAGAACTTGAAAACAAGAGGTACTCCTGAAGCGGTCAGGACTGTAATGTAACTGACGTTGTAGTGCAGATGTTAAAACTTGTAGCATTTCAGGGGCCTCCTCCTAACCGAGTTGTTAAGGTCGCTGACTTAAAATCACTTGCCCCTCGTCGATGTGAGTTCGAGTGTCACTCGGGCCGTCGAATTCTTCATGTGAGGAAGCCATCCATCTGGCTTATGGAAGGTCGATGGTTCTACCCAAGTGCTCTCTCCTAATGAAATAATGCACGGAGGGGCACCTGGGGTCTTCCTCCACCATCATAGCTGGAAAGTCGCCATATGACCTATAATTAAACCCAACACATTAAATAAATAAATGTAACATTTCGTGTAATACATCGGCCGCGCAGCGTTTCTTGTGAACGGTGGTACAATTAGAAACAGATGTCAGGAAACTGACAAACAGTACACGAGAATGACGTATAACATAGCTGGCAAAGAAAGATTCAGGATAAGCATTTTAAAGCGAAGTATCATCTGAAGTTGCAGACATGGAACATGACATATACATTCCGACAGTCAGTCGATTAACATTGCAAGTTCAATATTAGTAGATGCATAAACCAAAACACAAAATACAAAGAAATCTAAGATACTGTCTAGCAGTTCTCTTCGACGGAAATATATTTTTAATCCTGTGAGAAAGGAAAAATAGGTGTGACTTAAGTTTGCCTCTTCACATACAATTATTGTTTTCATGAAGTCAGCCTCAAATACCGAACTGGTTTACATATATTTATATATGTATATCTAAAATTATCAAGATATCTATATCATGTTTAATAACATGACTTGTTGTAATTAAACATCGACCGAAATTTATATTAGTATGTTTCAAACTATCATCCTTAAACAAATACATTTCATGCAAGTTGATATTAGACGTATAGAGGTACTCCGTGGCCGAGTAGTTAAGGTCGCTGACTTCAAATCACTTGCCCCTCATTGATGTAGGTTCGAGCCTCATTCGGGGCGTTGCATTTTTCATGTGAGGAAGCTATCCAGCTGGCTTACGGAAGGTCGGAGGTTCTACCGAAATGCCCGCTCGTAATGAAATAATACAAGGAGGGGCATCTGGTGTCTTCCTCCACCATCAAACACCAAAACATATACTTTCATGTGTACTCGTATTTGTAATAACAGAAACTATTAATTCGAATATTTTAAAAGCATACCTCTGAAAAACTTTCTGAACTGTATTTCTACGCCTTCCAGTGTGTGCCGGATAGTATATCCCCATTGACATTGTCTGTTTCCATTTGATATCATCATATAATAAAGTTTAATATTGTGAAAGTAGTGATGTACATATTTAGTAATAGGAAGCATATTTTAGCAATCTAATTCAGTCATAGTCATTTGATAATTCTGTGTAAAGTGAAACTACAGAGTCATTTACTGTTGTTTGAAAGTATAAGATTTTGAGTTATTCCTTTACATTTTCCTTAGCTTTACAAATAAAATGCTGTCTAAACGTTCCTATTTTCAATAACATATAATAATATATTTGTGTCATAACCATAAATAAATAAAACAACATCAATTTATATTACCTTTTCCTTCTTTGAATCCGCGACGCGAATATTTGCACCATATGACCGTACGGTCGATATATTTCCGTAAAATATTATTTAATTTCCTATGTTAACAAAGAGAGAAAAAAACATTGACCAATAAATGTATCCACAAGAAACTCAATATCAATAAATACTTGACGTAATGTCCTTTCTGCACGTTTACATTATTAGTTTTATTAGACTATACCTCGATCGTGGATAGGTTGCATGCGTCTGAAGGTTTATTTTGTCATAAAGAAAACAAAGCTTATAATCTGAAATTTCGACTGACCCCAAATTGCTTTCAGCAGGGTATTCGTAAAATTATACAGTCATGTACAATGTATATCTGTATTGTACAAAACAATATTAAATTTGCTTAGGCCTCACCAAATCAAAAAGTTGTTCATTGGATTTGCCGCTCGTATATTTTCAGAAACACAAAAAAAAAATAATTATTTTTTTGTTTTTGGCTTGCGCTCGCCCCATTGAAAAAAAATCGATCCAAAATTTTTTGGTGCGCTGCTTTTACGGACGTAAAAGTGTATAAATGCTTATAATTCCAGTCCCAGATTCTTCTAAAATGGATTTTAATCAAAATAATAAATACATACTACGCCACATCGTCTATAATAAATCACAACACTTATACTTAGTTGCATTAAAGTTATTTCCCCTTTATGCAGTTACGCCATTTTCTTCAAATGTTTACCAAATTACATTCTCCAAATATCGATTTATTTCATTGAAAACTGGATGAAGAAAAACATACTAATTTGTTTGATAACATCAATCTACATTATTTTGGTAAGGGTAAATACTTATTGATGCATGTCACTTATCTGTTTTCTGTTTTTTTCATGTCCAAATGATAAGCATTTGCATACGAAAGTTGGTGGGGTAAGGAATTTACATTACGAGTTGTTTTCAGAACAGTTTTGATTTTCAGATTTTCCAGTCATTTAGTAGACTAATGATAATGCACGTTAATCTGCATTTCAGACTTTAATTGAGACTTTGTTTCAACAAATTTAATATGTTATGAAAGTTTAAAGTTAGAAAAAGAGCTGTGCATAGGACATCATGCTCGACCTTTCTGAATCAGAGCTTTGCCAGTAAAAGGGACATAATAGTCAGAAGCTATTAAAGTACAGAGCTATTGGTCATTATATAAAACTTAATTAAAAATATTCTATGTTAAAAAGGGGCATAGCTCAGAATTAAGAGTATTGTTTCTCCTGGTGTAGACTTTGACAGTAAATAACTGTTCTTAGTTTCAAATCAGAAGCTTTAATAGATCTAGTAACACTCACATAGATATTTGATGTATCAAAAGCTTTGTAAAGTTAGCTAAGAATGCTACATTTTCATAGCAGTAAATATTCAAGTCACATATGTATGTGATAAGTATGGTGTAAGGTTATGCATTGTTGTTTATTACATATTTTCTAACAGCATTTTCAAAAGCATGCATTATTTGATTGCATTGTACTGTATGCCAATGTTATTACCTTTTTTCCCCCGGGTTCGCTTTTTTGTGCGTCTGCATGTCAGATTTTCTCAACCCTGGGGACTTACTTTTTAATTTAAAAGGGCTATACATTCTATTTTAAGGTTTTTATTAGTCAGTCGAGAGACAAATGAAGACAAATATATTTCTTCGCTTTTCGCTCGCTCCTGATTTTCTCAAAAACCAAAAAAAATATTTAAATTATTTTTTCGCTCGCCGCCTCAAATTTTTCAGAAAAAAATCCGATGAATAACTTATCAATTTGGTGTGGCCTTATGATAAAAATAAAAAAGTAATGACGTCAGTGCTTAAATGAAGTCATCTAGTTGCAAACATAGCTCGAAGTTGTTGTGTGAAGTATGTTGTTTTTTTCTATTGTATGACTTTTCTGTTATAGTTAATAAATGATTTCATTTCGGATATTGACAGATGATATTGTATTTTTGTGGTTGTAGATAGCTGTAGAGGGGGATAGAAATACTCAGACTTAAATTGAACAGAAACGTATTTTATCAAAATATGGATACATTCGTCAAGTATCTAAGTCTTTCATGCTTATTATTAAAAGTTTTTGCATTCATCTAATTTAATGACAGGCTTTAAACGACCACAGTTCTTTACCAGAAAAGAATGAGACCATGTTGTTTCAACGATTGATACAAATTAACATTAATTTTATTTAAGTGATTTCTGTGCAAGAAACATTTCAATCTGTTGTTGAATGTATGAAAATATCACCTGCTCATTTTTGTTACATAATAGTTGTTGTATTGATGTCTATTTTCAGAATTAGGTTCTCTTATAATAATAGATCGCTCTTCTTGGAAAATAAGACAATTCTAAGACGCTCATGTATGCAGTATGATTTACGGGCTATAACTGCACATTGAAAACGGCAAATAGAACAATTTAAGATGTAAAAATGAGCATAGTTTAGGCGCAAGGCATTAATAGTAACATTACATCAGCTTACCTTAAGCTAAAAACAAAACAACACGGAAATACTGAAAAAAAAATGTTCTTATTATATTTTGTTTGCTTTAAAAGTGGTCTGAATGATATTTAGATTGGCCACCTTTTACTTAGAATTTTGCGGAATCGGTCATGGTATATTTAGAACATATATTCAAAAACAAATATAATTCTTAATACTGTCTCATAACGAAACGTTGTAGTGTTTCTGTTTTTTGTATTTAATTTACAGTTAATTCTTAATGAAAGTACAAACCAATTGTATGACAATGTAATTTACGAAAAAGCAACAAAATAATATTTCCTTGAATTATCCTTGACATACAGGAGCAAAACAAATTGAAATATTGATAATATAACATAGTAGCTTTAAAAGCTTATATTGTAATATTTTTCTAGACTTCTATGTACAGAATTACTTTGATATATAAAATAATTTGTGCTATAGATTGCGTAATCAATGTTCGCATGTAAAGAGAGTTTTATAGAAGAATCAATTAAGGAAGGTCCTATATAAATACGCCACTACATAACCAACTTTCGAATATTTATGGCATTAGATAAAGAGCTTCTGTCTTATTTAATATCAAATTTCGTAAACCATGAATGAAATGCTGTTCAGTAAATGAACGTTCAGAACAACTCTTAATCAAGATATTATTCAGATACCAGTTTTCGTATCCTTTGGAAGCATAGAATGCAGCCAAGCAAAATAGTAGCAGACCCAGTTTGACTGAGTCAGTTCATGGAGGTATAAGCCTTACACAGTAAGAAGTGCTATTTCCATTGGTGGAATATATGTTTCTGTAGTCATAGGCTATTATACTATGTTTTTGTTTAATCATTTTTAGAAATTTAAATGAAGTTTCCAAACATGTGTAGGATTATATATTTTCTAAATATAATAAAATGATAAAAAACTGTTGATGAATGTAGCGAACTGAATTTCATAAAGCGCCATACACCACCGAAATATAAACTTAAACTTTTATGTTGTCTTTATTGAGCTGGTTGTATTATCATAATGGCTGGTTTGATACAGAGAACATTGTTCCCCTAGGTTTTATATTGCTTAACGAGTTCAATACGTGTCACATCACGCAAAATTACCCCGGGCGCATTTAAATTAACTGTCGGTGTCTAATGAATGTAGAAACTTCAATCATGTCAAATTTTAGTCCGGCATGTACCACTTTAGACGGATGTGCCGATCCTGTAAACAAACTAGTAGGTTTTGCGGAATGAACCTGCTACAATAGTGAATCCATTTGCATAACAACATTGAATGGAATGTATATTCGTTTGCTATTTCCAAGTAAGACATAAAATATCAAATAAAGCCTACTGTTCACATTTTTGTTGCTTGAATCCAATTTCAACTGTAATTTGATATCGAATTCTCTTGTCTGATTTGCATAACATGGCTTTTTATGTTTGAAAGTGTCTTTTAGTTAATGACAGTTTGTTTTCAGGGTGCTAGATTCTCAATGTTGCGATTGTTATAAAGAAATATAACTTGGCAGCTTATTATGGAATTTATTTATTCAATGTTATTTAAAGGTTAACAATGCTCACGGAAAAAGACAAACAACTATTTGTAATGATAGTATATCTACATAGTTTAGTGGGAAGATGTTTCATGCACATTATTGTTATATTTAATTGTGGATCTGACGTTGTCCCAAATTGTACCGTAATACTTGTTCGAACAGTGTTACGTGGTATTTCGCCCTGTAACATTACAAAATACATTTTAGAAGTACATGTAATAGTTGATGTCTAGGTGCCATATCTCCCGATAAATTAACACTGTTGATAATGTTTTAGGAATGCTTTAAGCTTGAAAATGTGACGATTTATCTACATTTACCTTATATTATTAAAATATTTTAAATTAAAAAAGATAGCACACACGTACATACAAATGTCAGTGACAATCTTTATGATATATGCAGTATACAGTAATTAACACAGAAAGATAAAAGGTAAGGGTAGATCTCCCGGAAGCACAGAGCACCCAAAATACAGCCATAGAGCTATACATCGCAAAGCAGAAAAAAATCAAACAAAGGTCAATAAATGACACTTACATTGCCAACACTTGCAGTAACAATTGTGGATTGAAGAAAAGGGAGCACTATGACTAATTAATTAGTCCGAGAGCTCACGGACTTTTATTGCAACAATTGAGGCCAAAAGAAGTTTATACATTTTTGGAAACAACATTTCATATCCTCCATGAAAACCCATTTCTTAAGTGTCAAAGCCGTGCCTATTTATATTTTGTTCACTTATGTTTGTGATAGGGGATGTAAAACTCACTTGTTAAAATTTAGGGAGTAGGGTAAAGTTTACGACTACCAGATTTTTCACTGTTTAATTACAGTAACTATCTTATTGTCAGTAAATGTATATATGTCAACCAATGTCAGCAAAAAGAAATTCATCAAAAAGGAATGAAGGGCAAACTTGATATTTAAGGTCAAAGGTCAAATTTATTATAGTGAATTATAACAACAAGCTATTTTTGATCAAAGTAATGAGTATGTATGGTAAATTTTGTGATTTTTTATACAAAAGTGACCCCTGACCTCCAATACCAGATTTGACCTTGACTTATTTTCTCTTCCATGACATCGTCTGACATATATACAGTAAAATGAACAACGATCAGTTACTACAATGACAAATCAAATACTTCTAAACAGTAAAAATTATTACAAACAGGTGATATTATTGAAAAATTTTACTCATTTTTTTGACCTTTGAAATTATGGTTGCCCTTGAATGTTTTGAAATAATATGTTCATACCAGACATCGCCTACTTTTTATATATTAAAATGAACTGATATTGTTGATTAATATCGACCAAATATCATTAACAAGAAGAAAAGTTAAAGAGCTATTTTTTTCATTCTTTTACATGAAAATGACCTTTGACCCTTAATATCACATTTGAACTTGTCTGATTTTAGACGATATCTTTATTACTGACATTGTGGGACATATATACATTAAAATAAATCACGAGCAATTACAAATAATGATCAGAAATAGCTGTTATATTTAAAACAGGAAACTATTCATGCAATTTTTCACACAAATTTGACCTTTGACCTTTGATGTAAGCTTTACCCTTGGCAGTTTTGGGGTTACCTTTGCACTGCTGACTTTGCCTGACATACAGACATTAAAACGAATTAACTTCAGTGACTAACAATGTGAATACATCTTAAACAGATTAAAAAAGTAAAGGTAACATTTTCATAAATTTTGCATGAAAATGAACTTTGACACTCAATTATCAAGGTTGACCTTGACGTTTTGCAATAAGATTTGCATTTCTGACTTTGACTGGTATATACACATTACATATATATAGCTGAGTGACTTATGATAACAAACTACTTTTTAAGAACAAAAATAAATTTCAAATGTACCATTTTTTTTATTTGTACATAAATTTGAACTTTGACCTTAAATATCAAGTTTGCCATTTATTCCTTTTTGATAAATTTCTTTTTGCTGACATTGGTTGACATATATACATTTACTGACAATCATATACACGGTGGGGAAACCACGTGACTAACTTGGGTAACGTGCACGCAAAAGTGCTAAAAATAGGCCCGCTTCAGGTATGTTTTTTCACTATAACTTTTTTGATCCGCCATTGTTTTAAACGAGATAACGTGCATAAACCCCGCAATAAAAAGCTCTTTCATCGGATATATGTAACTTGATGAAACTCTCTCCTGTTTTTACGTAATCCTTACCCAACCGATTCGAAAGATGCAAAATATTTTGGTAACGAACACGTCTGTTCACAAGTTACGCACCTAGTACAGATTCTGCAGAGAATTTCCGCTGGAATTTAAGTTTAACATAAAGCTTGTCATTGTCCAAAGTCCTGTACCAAATAATTAACATGACTATTCAGGAATATTAAAGATATCCTAAGACAAAGGGTGCGGTAACGTACACGTTGCGGTTTTTCAGGAGGTGACGTACACGTCATTTTTCCCCAGAGGGTAACGTACACGTCAAAGACTATTTATCATGCATGTAGACCATCTTTGTCTTTAAATGACTGAATTGTTAACATTTTGACATTGTTAAAAAAGATGCAAATGCTGGGAATAGACTGTTTTTCTTTCGGTATGTTAGTATATACAGAAATGCTACAGTGAAAATGTGTAGTGTCGGTCCTCATCCTAGCTTGGAAATAATTACACGTTTACAGCTCTTGTATATCTATACATTAATAGGTAAGATGATAAAATTTTGAAATTATTTTGCTCTAAATCCATCATATGCGCAACTGACCATGTATCTTTGAGTGAAAAAGTTGACAGTTGCTTACGGGTGATGGAAGCCTAGTACTTGTTCTTTCCAGTAACGATAGTTAGTTTAGTTGTCCGCACCATAATTATGATTCTGACTTTTGAAAGAGACAAACAAAAAGAAGTATTAAATACGCATATAGGTATAATTGTTGCACCGAGAGTAACAGCAGTAAAACTATTATCTATTTATAGCACGGAGAACGAATATATTTGCCAGGAGAGCGAAATGTCTTTTCGGAGAAAACGTTATTTAAAGGCGCACGAGAAGAGACATAGTGGAGCGTGAACCTACCACTGTTGTGGGAAAAACTTTTTTTGGACGACCCATTTTCTAAAAATAACAACAGAAAAAAACGTGTTACTTTTCTTTTTGACATGTTTATATTTTGTATATCATTGATTTTACTTGGGTTCCATACAAGTTTCCTATACATACAGAGAGGTAATTAAAAATGGAGTCAGTAAGAGTTATGACTCCTTATCACTGCACTTTCTTTCACTGACCTGTATTAATGTACAAAGTATCAAATCAACCCTTCATAGTTTTTGGCTTGGGCTTCAGTCAAGCTTCTTGCTTTTCCTTTTCATGCATAAAGGGAGGTGATTCAAAAATGGGGTCAGCTAAAGTAATGGTTCTTTGACACTGCACTTTGCTTCACTGACCTCTATCAATGTATCAAGTATCAAGACAATCCTTTATATGGTTTTGACATTGGCCCCAGACAAGTTTTTTCCATAGATAAAGGGAGGTTATTCAAAAATAAGATCAGTTAGAGTTATGGTTCTTTGACACTGTACTTCCTTTCATTGGACCTCTATTTATGTGCAAAGTTTCAAGTCAATCCTTTATATAATTTCGACTTGGGCTTCAGACAAGCTTTCTATATAACGATAAGGGGAGGTAATTTAAAAATGTGACCATTACACTGCGCTTCCTCTGTCAATGTGTAAAGTATCTTCAAATTCTTCAAATAGTTTTTGACTTGGGCTCTGGACAAGTCTTTTTTATAAGGATAAGGGGAGATAATTGAAAAATGGGACCACCTAGAGTTATGGTTCTTTGATACTGCACATCCTCTCACTGTGTTCGATCATTGTATGAAGTAACAAATTAGCACCTTTATTATTTCTTGAGTTATGCTCCGGACAAGAAGCGTGACGGACGCCAGCCAGTCGCCAACGGACAGAAAGACGGACGACGGAAAAGTGATCCCTATATGTCGCAGCTTCTTTGTAGTAGGCGACACAAAATCTGTCTAAGTCAACTGTACTTGGTTAAAAAAAATCAACTTTTTGCGACATTTTCTAACTTTTTTTGCGATCCAATATAGCTTAGTTTAGTAAAATAGTTAATTGTAATCTCGTTAATGCTTATATAAGGTATTTGATTTTGTCAATGAACAGCCTAAACATAACCGAGGCTGTTACTTTAAAGCTTTGGATGTAACTGATGCATTTATAGATCTATATTATCAGAATATGTCAGCATTTATAATTTAATCAACCATGGAATGACTATGTCCTTAGATATGCAAAATTTAGGGCAATACTGATATGTTGTTTCAGTAAGGAGGTCTAAATGAATAACTAGCTGACCAACAAACTGTCACTAACCCACAGAAAGAATAACATTACTCCCGCACGATAATTTAAACGACAACGTGTTTATATTATTGGCTGATTGTTATGGTCCTATGCATGATAGAACTCAAACAGTTTGTCAATGATTCATATAAGGTGCATGCTGTCATATTAAACAAAAAGATTTTCTGTATTGTAACGTTTTAATAAAGAAAAATCCTGGTTATCAAGCATGCTATCGTTCCAGTTATCGTTCAGAATTTATACTAATTTCAGCATCTTTTTAACAATATAAAACATGTTTACAGTTCAACGGGTCATCAAGAAGATTTGAACATATGGATTTGATTAAACCCTGCTGACAGACGGACATGGTTTATTCCCAGAAACCTAATTAACTTTTGATAGTTGGAGAAAAAAAAGTTGACATTTAAAATGGCAACTGCTAACAATGTCTACTTGTCAAAATAACATACACGACTAGACCATAAAATTCCAAATGCTATTCATTTTCACTGTAGCATTTCTGTATATACTAACCTACCGAAAGAAAAACAGCCTGTTCCAAGCATCTGCATCTTTTTTTAACAATATCAAAATGTTTACAGTTCAGTCATTTAAAGACAAAAATGTTCTACATGCATGATAAATAGTTTTTGACGTGTACGTTACCCTCTGGGGAAAAATGACGTGTACGTCACCTCCTGAAAACCGCAACGTGTACGTTACCGCACCCTTTGTCTTACGATATCTTTTAATATTCCTGAATAGTCATGTTAAATATTTGGTACAGGACTTTGGAAAATGACAAGCTTTATTTTAAACCTACATTCCAGCGAAAATTCTCTGCAGAATCTGTGCTAGGTGCGTAACTTGTGAACAGACGTGTTCGTTACCAAAATATTTTGCATCTTTCGAATCGGTTGGGCAAGGATTACGTAAAAACGGGAGAGAGTTTCATCGAGTTACATATATCCGATGAAAGAGCTTTTTATTGCGGGGTTTATGCACGTTATCTCGTTTAAAACAATGGCGGATCAAAAAAGTTATAGTGAAAAAAACATACCTGAAGCGGGCCTATTTTTAGCACTTTTGCGTGCACGTTATCCGATTTAGTCACGTGGTTTCCCCACCGTGATATAGCTACTGTAATTAAACATTGAAAAAACTGGTAGACGTAAACTTTACCCTACCCCCTAAATTTTTACAAGTGGGTTTTACTTCCCCTTTCACAAACATAAGTGAACAAAATATAGATAGGCACGGCTTTGACACTTAAGAAATGGGTTTTCATGAAGGATATGGAATATTGTTTCCAAAAATGTATAAACTTCTTTTGGCCTCAATTGTTGCAATAAAAGTCCGTGAGCTCTCGGACCAAATCTATAATATACTTCTGAAGCATTTAACACTACAAAGTAAAACGATAGCAGACGGTTACTTTGAAAGAAAATAACAAAAACATTAACAATACCGAATCCAAGTACAAATGTGTGTGGTGATAGGCACATGCGAAGATTATTCAACCTAGTAGCATCAAATGGACTCTTCGCTTTAAACGGCCAAGGAATAAAAACAAACGATTCCTATTAGAAGTTACTTGCACCCACACATTACTTGACTGGGCGATGAATCACTCTTATTCGGCACTAGTATATTTATAAGATAAAAAGTGTGCAAAGCTTCTTAACTTTCTTTTTCCTTCTAAAACATACTGAACAAATTATGTGCATATGCCTATAAATTGAGTTTAATGCTGACTTGACCTTTGTTTGATTTATATAATTTCAATTACCCTTCTTTTCATTTATAGGGGGATTTTAAAATATTCGAACTAGGTGAAAAATTTGAACCTACCAAAACGTATAAATCAAACTGCAAACAAACAAAAAACAAGTGGCCGTTTAAATATTATCCATGTAATGGAATGGCAGTCATGTTTGAGCATCGTTCTTTCCTTATAATTACATATATCATAAGATAAGGTATTCATAGCAAAACTAAATTAAATACAATTAACTGTTGAAATTATCATTCGAATTCATGAAATATATTAATATTTATACTAATATTCACATTATGTTATTACCTACAAAATGTAGATATTTCAGATGTTGTGTTATGCTTTAACAACGTCAAGGGGATAATATAAAATGCGAGCAAAGCTCGTGTGCTAATTGAAATTATTCATGACTAAAGTGCCTTCCGAATTATTTCGGTTAGACGTACCAACTCAAGGGCGGACAGTCAAACAGCCGGTCGGACAACGCCAAACCAATATCCCTCCTCCTTCGGTTGGAGATAATAAATCTTTTTTACGCCACTTTTTCAAAGAATTGAAGGGCTTTAAAAAAAGCAATTATACATTAGATAATTTGAAAAAGAGTTATTGCTAGTAATTTGCTGAATAGTGCTTTTAAAACCTCTAAATCAAAGTTTACAATACAATTCGTCAACTACTACTACTACGTCATCAAAGAAGTGTCACAGTTCTTTTAATCAATGTTTGCATGCATGTAAATGTGGACGTTTTTGTTCTTAAAGGGACTAACAAACACAGTTTAGGCGAAAGATAATTCATCTCAAAAATCCATGAAAAGCGAGTACTCTGAAAGTGGCTAGTGGTACAAACGTACTAGCATAAGAATTTTGCAAGATATTTTTATGAATAACCAAACATTTCTGCAGAAGGTAGTACGCCGTTGCAACGCATTTGAAATATTGCAGAAAATTTACATTTTTCTTGCATTTTTCCCCATTATCTAACTTTTATTTTCACCGACTTTATCATTTTTCAGTGTCATATATTACACTAAATGCCAAACTTGGTGGAAATGAACATGTTGAAAACTTTCACCAAAACTGTGACGAGTAGCTTTAATATATACACCACAGCATGAGTTCTGCATATTTATGACATCAGATAATTTACTGATATATTATCGCAAACAATAATTGCCAAAAGCTTTATACATTCACTGAACGTTCAGGTAATTTATGTATAAGAATTTATGTAGACATAACCTTCTATAAATGTTTGTGTTATGGAATCTAATAATCAACTTAAAGATAATTTCCATAAAATCTTGACACTGACACACCACGTTACATTATCTTCATAAGAATGATTATCCACATGTTTAAAAAATACTTTTTCGTGATATTATCTAGTACATGTAGTATGTAATACGTAATGAACGGCTTGTTTTCTCATAAACGTAAACAAATTAAGAAGAGTTATAAGTATGTTTTATTTCGGATGCTGTTGTGCAACTTTACTTATGACCCTCCTAGACGGTGCGAAATGTTCACACTGTAATCATTTTTATATCTCAAATAAAACACTAGAGTGTTTTTAAATAAAACAAATCATATGTAAAGTAACAGTTATATTCTTCAAAATACTACCACCAGTTCTCTTAAATGTCAACCATTTGAGACTCGTCACAGTGCTTTCATAAAAGAGGTAAACAAACATTACATCAATTTTTATTTGGCTGATGAAATTTGTTAAAATATTTTAAATAGTTTGCATTTTTGAGCTGAAACCAATCGATGCCATTATATATGCGTAAATATATATACATTTTATTTAAGACTGGTATAACAGTTTAAAACTTCATGTCATTTTTGAAGAGCTGTGTCTATAACTACTTATTAGTTACGTTCTTCTTAGAATGCTGATCTTCCCGGTTGAAGGACTCTTCATGATTAAGAAGCCGCGGTCGGTCGCTACGCTCCCTCCCTTTCGGCTTCTTAATCATGAAGAATCCTATTTATGTACTCTAACTATTACTTATTAGTTACGTTCTTCCTAGAATGCTGATCATCCCGGTGCTATGTACTTTAGCAAAATGGAACCAACAGACGCCACATCGCGCATACTTCCGCGTACTCAGTTACGACAGCTGTCAATGTCTTATGAACATCTATTAGCCTGAAGGTTAATAACCTGTCAAGCATACGTCTGGTTATGTATATCATAAGAATGTGATAAACCCTGTAGAAAGATACTCATTAATTTTGCAGCAGATTATTCGGTCACGTAAACAAACAGGTGGCCATATATTTCAAGAGTTTGTAACATTTAATGCTCAGTTCACACTTTGACAACTTTATCGCAAAATTTTAGCTTGAATTCTGATAATGTTGTTAAGCACAATACAGTTTTGACTTTTGTTTACGAAATGCCTGTTACTTCTGATTGGAGCCAGCTTTAGCTTATACATTCAGTCATGTTAAACGTATTTGATGAGGATTGTTACTTATGCTTAGGTAGCATATTCCTGCCAACCACATATCCATATATTCACATATAATGAACAAAATAAGTAACTTCCGCTGTGTTTAAGTGCAGATATACGTAAATAATAAAACAGTTTGTTTGTTTGTTTTGGGTTTAACGCCGTTTTTCAACAGTATTTCAGTCATGTAACGGCGGGCAGTTAACCTAACCAGTATTCCTGGATTCTGTACCAGTAAAAACCTGTTCTCCGCAAGTAACTGCCAACTTTCCCACATGAATCAGAGGTGGAGGACTAATGATTTCAGACACAATGTCGTTTATCAAATAGTCACGGAGAACATACGCCCCGCCCGAGGATCGAACTCGCGACCCCGAGATCCGTAGACCAACGCTCTTACCTACTGAGTTAAGCGGGCGGGCTATATGAAAACAGGGGTTAAATAATTTTTATATGGATTGCAAGAATATTTCAATGTGAATTTGTGCGGAAATTTTTATTGCTCTACGTTTACGAAAACTGATGAAGTGGTTACTTAAATGTGGTAGGGGTCGTACACCAAAATCACACATTGATACCGGGTATGGCCACCTTGAGCATCGAGGACTGTCTGGCATCGTTGGTGCATAGAACAGACAAGTGTGTTGATTTTGGCCTGTGGAGTGTTGTTCCACTCCTGAATTAAGGCTTTTGTTAGTTCATTGACGTTCGATGCAGGAATAGGGCAACGTCTAACACACTGGTCCAAATTATCCCACAAGTGTTCGATGGGATTCAGATCTGGATTTTTGGCGGGCCGGTGATATTGGCATTTTTTTGAAATAGTGAGATGACGTGCCTCTGAAGAATACCATCTCTGTAGCGTTGGGCATTCAGTTCCCATGGATCAAGACGATACGTTCAAGTACACAGCAGTCGGCATAACGTTCATTTCTTCTACGGTATTCTCGAACCCTGCCATCACTTCGATAAATGGAAAATCTCGACTCTTCGGCGAAGGTTGCCTTAACCGGCGATGGTGTGTACGTGCCCAATTTACACGATTTACGCAGTGACGTCGCGTCATAACACAGCCAACGTAAGGACGACGTCCACGTAGACCACCCTCGCGCAGAGGATCGCGTATAGTTTTGTCAGATATTCGGTTGTTATGTATACCAGGGGTGTTCACAGCAGTTGCATTCGCAGTTTGGAAACGATTGCTTACTAATAGGGGGGTGTTCATTACATAGTGGTCTTGCCCAGGCGTCGTGACGCGTGGACGTTGTAAATCTTCCGTATGCCCTGTTGCTTGAAAACGTTAACTAAGGTTTCGAATAGCACGGTTAGAACTGATAATAAACCCAGCAACCACATTCGTCGCCATACCTGCATTAAGCATGCCAATGGCACGTCCACGTAAATTTGGTTATCAAAAGGAAAGGTAGTTGAATAAATTCTAATCCTTTTCAACGTCTTTTTCTTATTGACAACAAAGTCTGTAAAATCAGACTGAAAGGTTTGATTTTATAAACAGGGGTTATACCGGTCCGTGCATGCACGAGGAAATTGAGTTGATTTTTTTCTCTTTTTTTTGAGTGATACGTACAATACAGTTATAACTGATTTTATTTGACACATAATCGTTCGCCCGAACATATGTAGGCCATCGGACATGTCAATTACTTTTCATAACATTCAAAAATATGTATAGAAATCGGAAATTTCTTTATTTTGATCACTATATTTGTGTAGACAGTTTTCTCTAAAAATGTTACACATCCATTTATTTTCTAGCAAGTGGAAAACTTTCATGTTATTCAAATAATTATCTAACCTGCCTGGTTGTGCCCATTACTGCTACCATTTATTCACATATTAAATAAATGGATGTGTTAAAGGTTTTCCTGATATCCAGTTAGCTAAATTTCATGGTGGCATATTTCTGCCTACCACATATTCACAAAAAGTCACATATCCAGTTATTATCTGCTAAGAAAATGCTTCCTGCAGTTTGTGAGCTTATATAATTGTGAACACCTGATAATTTTGTCATATTTTTCAGGCAACTTTGAATAATAAACTAAGAGTATATTCATTTTTATACCAAACATTTAAAATGTTCATGGCAATCTGTTCTTTCGTAATTCGTTTTATTTTGATTTCCAGCTTGACGACTGTTTTATATATCTTCCATCAAGATTTGTCTTATTTTGTCATTTGTATTTTATTCATTCTGTATCATACGCCTCAGTTTTATATAGGGCAATGAAAGTACACAGATTTCACATTATGCGTTTTGTTGGACACATTTTTGTCAACTTTTAAAACGTTATATTTTAAATCGGATACATCCAATTTGACAGATCACAGTTCTTGATTAGCTTCGGTGTCTTTCCCAATTTCCCTACTCTAAGAAAGCAAGGACAGTAGTATGTCAAAAAGCCAACTGCAGTGAACGCACAGTCACCCATACAGAAATAGGGATACCTGAAAATTTATATCTATGTACACTGTATGAGCAGCTAAAACTCTTCTTTAATGCTGCGAGTCTGTATCATATTCTAAACAAGAGTTCATTGTTTTTGTATATTTGAAAGAGGCTAAAAAGCTTGTAAAATGATATATACCTTATGCTTATTCAGTTTGATTATAAGTAAACCATATATTGGTTTAAGTTAGATGTGTTTTCTAGTTTTGACAAAATTAACAATAGGTGTATTTTAAAAGATCCTTTCATATCATAGAATGCAACCAGGCAAAACATAGCAGATTCGGTTCCGACACCTCCACACTACGCCTTACCCCCAATCCCACCCCCCCCCCCCGACCCCTCGTTTTTTTTTTTTGTATTTTGCATACAATTAAAATGTACTTGTTGTTGGATATTAGAATAAACCTGTCTACTATATTTTTCCATTACAGTTTCTTTTTGTTGCGGGCCTACTTTGGCTCTATAGCTGTGTTTGGGGGTGCTCTGTGCTTCTGGAAAATTTACCCTTACCTTTTATCTTTTGTTTTTGTTCATGAGAGGTAATAGAAAGTGCAACACCCCTCAGGCCCCGCATCGGCTTAAGCGGACTTCAATTGCATATATGTTGAACGGTCTCCATGATCCCAAAGGACCTGAAAATATATCAACACTGAATCCAAATACGAAGAGACCTTTTACGGCCGCCACCGGCACTTAAAGATTGTTGTGATAGCTAATAAAATCTGAAAAGCATAGACTGCAACTAAGCAAAATAATTGCAGGCTCTGTTTGAATGAGTTTGTTCATGAAAGGTAGTGGAAAATTCAACACCCCTCACGCCCTCGCTCCCGCCCCCACCCCCTAGCATCGGCTTAAGCGGAATTCTTTACATAGATATTGAATGGACTAGATGATCGCAAAGGCTTAGGAAATATAACAACACTGAATGCAAGTACTGGAAACTTGTTACGGCAGCCACACGGAACTTAAAGACTGCTGTTGTGGTAGTTGATACAATCTGACTAAAGTTCTCTATCTTCCTAAAAATTAGCTCTGAAGACAGCCTATTCAAATTCATCTTATGTATAATCAGATTTCCAATATTGCTATTTTTATTTCCACCAATCTATTTTTATTTGAACCAATCAGACGACTCGTTTCAACTAGCGTTTGGCTAAAAGGGACTGGATTCAGATTTTGACTAAAATAATTTTTCTTTAGAATGAAAATTATGAACATAAGAACATGACATTTTGTTTCTAAAATTATCTTTAAAAAGTGAAATCAAGAGAAAATCACGCCCGAGTCGGGAATCGAACCCGGACCGCTGCGGCAATAAATATTTCCCTGCGTACTTGACCAATACACCACAGAAGAACACGTAATTATCGATGGTTGAATATAAAGCTTATAGCGGTATCCCTTACAAACGCTTTTCAATTATGAATGGAAAAATAGGAAAAACAATAAATTCTCGTTCGTTCATATAAGCCTACTTATCAGAATTATAAACCCGTACGTGATTATCACACATCGAAAACTGGAATCCCAGGTTAAATATAGATTTATCTAAACTTCTACTTTCACTTTCAAAATGTTGAAAGCATGGCTCTGATTGGTGAAGGAGTGTCTCAATAACGTGTCCTCAGATCCAAGGTGCGTAGCATTAATTTGAAATGATTTTAATCAGATTGGTAGTTGATATAATCTGTAAAAAAGATACTTTGGAAGCACAGAATGCAACCAGTCTAAATAGTAGTAGACTCGGTTTGACTGAGTCTGTTCATATGAGGTAAGTGAATGTGCAACACCGCTCACGCCCCCTAGCACCGGTTTACGTTACCATACTACGTTTTCTTTACAAAACATATATTTCTTCTCTGTATCAACAGTGTATATCTTATCGGGTTTAAAACATTAATTTTACTTCAAACATTGCAACATGTATTGATTATGCTTCTATATATTCAACATTGAATGACACTTCTTAATATGTTCCTTTTTTAGCGTAGAGCTGTATGTCTCAATAACGGCCAGAGATAAAGTCATTTAGTCTTGACAATTACATTAAAGGCACTGGCCTCCAGATTTGGCTAAAAATAATCTTTCTTTCAAATTGAAGTTTGGTCATATAATGAATATTAGAATATAAGGATTTGTTTCTAAAATATTTTAAAAATTCCAAATCAAGAAAAAAAGATGACCGCGCCGTGAATCGAACCCCGGACCGCCGCGGCAATAAACACTTTTTTCCCGTCGCTGTAACCAATAGTAGTTAATTATGACATCAAAATATAGATATCTATGATCCAGACAGTTTACCTGGAGTAAAGCGTTACTAACAGTTTTCGATTTCATTGTAAAAAGTAGTAAAAACAGCAAATTCTCATGAGTTTCCGTAACATATAGTTTGTCAATAATTAAGTTTTAAAGCCTTCTTAAGAAATATAGCATTTATTTCCAGATATCTAAAACAAAAAATTTAAATTGTAGTCGAACGATCTGGAGACCAGTCCCTTTATGATAGCCATCAATTTATCGAGACCGACTGTCCAAAAAGTTTTACTCTTCATATAAATGTTGTCGGTCATTTTAAATCTCCGTAAAATAGGAGCCTATCGAAGAGATAAAAGATCAATCAGCTCCGCAACTCCCAAATGAGATACAATCAGATAATATAAATAATTTGTAGATATAAAAACAATAAAGGTATGATACTAATGTCCGCCGTCTTTGTGCGATCTGAACATTTCATTTGTGTGGAAAATAATTTTAACTATGCCTTATTAAGTTTGTACTTCTGCTTAAAACGGATTAATATCGGAAAACGAAATCAACACATCCAAAAATCTCGTATATTTCTTTTGAAGCATTTTAGTCAACTGTCAATGTCTAATGAACTTTTCGGGACCGAAACAGCTATCTTTCCAGGTAGGGTAAATGTTTTGCATTGTATATATGCTAAATGCACAGATTATATTTAAGATGTCGCAATAGTTAATTTTTGTCACATATCTCCAACCAAATTTCGAGCTTTAAAGTAGAGACTTACCTTAAGGCCTCTTTGCTCAAGAGAAACAATCTGTTTATGTAGTGAAATTGTTGAGTGAACACCGTTTGTTAATCCTAATCCTGTCCATGTTATATCAATGCAATGGAAAAGTAACCTATCTATGTTAAATGTTATGCAGGATAAGACAGTCATGCATCTAACAGTTCTGAAATTGATTTCTTATATTTCTAGATATTTTTCCCATACTTTGAAACATATACATGGGTAGTAGGGACTGTTCTGAGGCTCTCTTTCCGGCAGTAGCCTTTTCAACATATTTTACCTTGTAAAATTCTGTGGGTTTAGTCTTTTTCCAAAACATCGTCTGTTTGTTGACAAAATTCACCACAAAAATGTCATATTTTCCCCAGGGCATTAGCTAATTTGATATTTACATAGTTTTCTATTCAGATTGCTAATCCTTGTGGCAATTATGTATGCTTTTTATGCCCCCGAAGGGAGGCATATAGTTTTTGAACCGTCTGTCGGTCTGTCCGCAATTTTCGTGTCCGGTCCATATTTTTGTCATCCATGGATGGATTTTCAAATAACTTGGCATGAATGTGTACCACAGTAAGACGACGTGTCGCGAGCAAGACCCAGGTCCGTATCTCAAAGGTCAAGGTCACACATAGACGTTAAAGGTCATTTTTCATGATAGTGCATTGATGGGCGTGTCCGGTCCATATCTTTGTCATCCATGGATGGATTTTCAAGTAACTACGCATAAATGTGTGGCACAGTAAGACGACGTGTCGCGCGCAAGACCGAGGTCCGTAGCTCAAAAGTCATGGTCACACTTAGACGTTGGTAAAGGTCTTATTTCATGGTAGTGCAATTATGGGCATGTCCGGTCCATATCTTTGTCATTCATGCATGGATTTTAAAATAACTACGCATGAATGTATGGCACAGTAAGACGACGTGTCGCGCGCAAGACCGTAGGTCTAAGGTCCTAAACTCTAACATCGTCCATAACTATTCATTCAAAGTGCCATCGGGGGCATGTGTCATCCTATGGAGAAAGCTCTTGTTTTCCTGCCTAGAGGTTAAAAGTGCCTAGTTTGCATGAGATACTAGGTCAATAGTCACCTAAGCCTAAAATAAAGTCTTAGCGGAGTTGTCTCCAATTTTTCCAAATATTTTACGCGGGATCATTTTTTTGTTCAGTCAAATAACTTTTTATCAGAATATGATATTTTATTATTTGTTTTCAGTCTATGTACGATGCAGTTAACAACACATATATCTAAAATAGACAGTTCTTACTTGAAGTTTGTATTTTTTGATCCACTGCCTACTTAAAGGTACTTAAAGGCACTGACCTCCAGATTTTTGCTAAAAAATTATCTTTCTTTAAAATTGAAGTCTGGTCATATTATGAACATTAGAATATGAGTTTTTGTTTCTAAACTATTTTCAAAATGCCAACTCAAGAAAAAACGACCGCGTCGGGAAGTTTTCCGCTGTCGTTACCAATACCGCTATACAGGATTTAGTGTTCAATGCGCGTTAGATATAGACATTTATAATCGAGGCGATTTACCTCGACTGAACCGTAAAAACAACTAATTCTCATGTGTTCCGTAACATATAGTCTGTCAGTAATTAAGTTTCAAAGCATTCTTAAAAAATACAGCATTAACTTCCAGATACCTAAAAATATGTTTTTTTTTTCGGCGAACGCCGTCTAAGTACGAATTCGTTACCTATGCCACGTGACTTCAGTTTGCAAATCAAACTACTTGATAACGCATTATAGATAATTTATCGAAATGGAAGATTTATGCAACACTCTGCCTGATTGGACGAGTGTCAATTTCTTTCACTCTGTTGACTGTGCTACGCTGAGTGAAATGTAGACAAAGCGTTTATCCTAAACGACGCTGTTCACAGTTTTAAAGCTAACTTTGGCTCAGTATATTTAGCAAGAATATTGATATATCTCAAAATGATAAGTAAGTTTAATAAATATGATAAAAACCTGTTCAAATACAAACATATATCAAATTAAAGAAAGAGCTGAATACGGTCTGCGTATCACATGAATAAGGGTGTGATAAGAGTCTTTTATGTAGAGAAGTGCTTTTTAAAAAATTTTCCTTGTTACAATTGTCGTCTGTATATGAAAAGGTTTCTTGCTTTTGTGACTTATTCAGATTGCATATTAAAATGAGTACTTGTTTGCTTTGATATATTTGTTATAATATTGTCTGATTTATTATATATGAATATTTTTCTTTAGTATGGTATGCAAATATTGAACTCAGTTGAAATCTGTTTTATTATGTATATGCTATATAATGACTGAATCTCATTACACTGAAAGGAAGGTACGCTGCATACAGTTTATCTATGTGATATGACTACGGTCAAACTTTGCTTATGAAACAGAAATATTGAAATAATTACAATTGTATGTTTTGCTTGACCTTCACTTTTTTTTATAGGTGTGACGTCATTGTCCTAAGATTCATGAATAGCGAATATGCATTTGTTAAAGCGGGATCAGTTGGCCTATTTTAGAAATAAATAAAAATAATAAATAAAAGAATCCTTTAATTGATTTTTTCTCATGTATTCTAATCAAACTTGATTTGTAGCATCTTTATTAGGCCCGCAGCCAACTTTGTTCAGCTGGGACATTTGACCTATCTTTTAGGGGCTGCTAGAGCTAAAACTAGAAATGCCTTTATACAGCGTCTCATGAACAGCTTGGTGGATCTTTGTCATACTTGGTCTGGAGCATCATTATAAGGTCCTCTTCCAAATTTATTTATATAGGAACTTGGGCCCTATTAGGGACCACTACAGCTAAAAGTAGATATGCCTTTCTTCGCAATAACCACTAAAATGTAATGGATTTTTATCAAACTCGATGTGTAACAATATCGTAAGGTCTCCTGCTATTTTGTTACAAATTGGGATAGGGACCAATTTAGCTAAAAATATAAACACGTTTAATGACCTCTTCTCATGAACCGCTTCATGAATCTTTATCAAACTACTGCTGTAATTATTCGTCTAAGGATAAACGAAACAAAATTGCAACCCTACGAAACCTTTGCGAAAAATTAAAAGAGAACTATTTAAATTGTTAAAGTGCGGTGTTTAGTTTTGCAATTTGAAAAATGTTAGATGAAAGATGAATGTTAGATGAAAAATTCATAAACTTCTTTCCTTATTACAATTCGCCGACCATCATTTTTAAAGATATTTCTTGTTTTATTTTCGAACGATCTGGAGGCCAGTGCCTTTAAAACTGATAAATAACTTAAAAAATATGTAAAATCTAAGCATTAATCTTTGTTCGAAGTGGAAATCAAAATTTCTTTGTAGGAAAATGAACTGGTTTGCGTAGCATTAAGGCCTGTTAATTTGTGGAATTAAATTAAAAAATTGATTCTTAAGATGTAAAATGCTTCAGAACAGTCAAAGTATTCACTGTTTAGAAATATCATAGCTTAGACTGCAGCACATTTTAATGAAAAGTCGAGAAGAAACCGACCGATGTTAGTTAAATACAATACAAGTGAGTATTATTAAGTTTTTCGAAATATTGACAGAAATACTGATTGACACTGGATAAATACAGTGCATAATTTCCAGGCGCTGTATGACAGCTTTTTATATGGTATAAATTCTTTTCAAGAAAGCAGCGATGGTCTCGACAATTACGTTTTTGTTATATCAAAACAGTATAAAGTGTATCACTTCAGATTTATATTCACATTTTTAGATATGATAATTGAGACATGTATAAACCTAATCTGTCTAGTTTTAAAAATGGACCAAACCTGAATATGGATGGAAAGATATTATCGTAATTCATTATCCGGAACCTCTGCTTAAAGCGGAGTATTAACTTCGAGACAACTTCAACTTCAACTGTTAATTTCCTTTAGTTGGAGTGTCTCTGACAATTTCCTTAGAATTACACTAAGGCCTTTCTTTAATGTCGTACGTTGATGTCATCTTCGGAAATAAATCTTTGGTAATGTATAATTTGGATAGAAGAAGAATGTTAGTAAAAGTACAGGTTTTGTCTTATGAAAATCTAAGGACAGTGTTTGGAAATATGTCATATCAGTTTATTGCATTGTGTTTTATTTTTGTTTGTCTTTTTGTTTGTATTTGTTATTTTTTCTTTATTTAAGCAAAACAATTACTGTCAACCTGTCTGCATAAAGCGGAACTTTAAGCGTTATAACAATTTACGATTCAATGAATGCAAACCGAGCAAAATATTATTTAAATGCATCACAGTGGCACACTTTTTATACTTTGTGTATTCACACTGTACTTCAACAAAGTCGGCACTTCAAAAGAGTTACGCATCTGGATTTACAACTCTTTTTCTAAGATATATATCCATCCTATTCCGACATTGCACCCCAGTCAATGTTTCTATAGAAATACTGAGATGGGGTAAATAAAGTGCATAATATTGAGGTGTATGACAGTTTTTACACGATAAGTATTTTTTGTCATAATTCAGGCCCGGTTCCAGAATCGCCCCGAAACGCACTAGAGAAATAACCCTTGCTTGGCAATTCCGGTCTAAAATTAAGAATTAGTAACATACTGTACAAATAACTATCTTAGAATCTTACTGCTAAATATGTCTTTCCTTCAACACACTGATGCCAGGGGAAAATAATTCTTGAAAACAAATGGAAGCAGGGGTTGTTCGTTTTAAGTTTAAACTTTTTTTTCTTTCAAGTACTTTTAGCTCAATTTGTCGGCCATACAGCCATACTTCAGATAACTTGAGGATATTTTCTTTGCAGTGAGCGATGACATATAAAGGCTTTCTATAGTTCTTTAAATTAATTGATGGACAGTGTAAGGAATGTAATCTAATATCTTATAGGCTTTCTCTTCTTGTTTTTGATTTTCATTATTATTTTTACTCTAATTTATTCAAATCTTGGTCATAATAGCAAAAGACAACCTATTCATTTCAGAACTATGTATTTTATTCTTAGAGCAATGCTTCTGGCGCTCAAGTCAATCCCACTTAAAATTCTCAGAAATATACAGCAGCCTTATATACATCTCTGATAGAATTTCGTACAATTTATTCTATTATTCATAGCTATTTACAGGCAAAATAACAGTTTAGAGGTAAATGGAGATGTTGGCTTTTACCTTGCTATATTGTATCATTACTACTCTTTTTGTAAAGTGTATTCTACAATCATTGTATCTGTTTGATTAGATATGTTTTAAGATTGAAAATAAACAGACAAGACTTGACAGTTCCTTATATTAAAAAAGCAAATCAAATTTCATAATCAAACAAAAATGGTGCCCATAAAGCGAATACTTATCTCCTGGGCGCATAAGTTTTCTATAATCAAAGACAAACATTGTAATTATATTTGACTACTGGTAATGATGTGTCGTGGCGTAATAAATGTGTCACCGTTGAAAGTTGAATGTCTTTCAAACGAAATGTTTTAACACCAGAAGAGATTTTCTCTTTACTCTGTTTAATACTTTTAACATGATCCATTCAATTGAAACACTAGAACAGGAGTAATGGAAGCTGTCAGCCTGACGTATCCGCCCTTGCTTCAGATAATGCTTGTATGGGGCACATGGGGTCTTCCGCCACTATCAAAAGCTGAACAGTTGCAACATAACCTATGTATTATTTAGTGACAAAAACATGAATATCTAGACAAATCTTTACAATTACCCTAATGCATTTGTCTAACGTAATTCAAGTATGATGATACTTAATGTGTCTCAATGCCCATGTTTCCTGGCAATTAAAACTACTTAAGTATTACTATTACAATGTAATTTAAAACAGTAGCTTATAACAATCGTGTACGAAGTTAAA
Organism: Mercenaria mercenaria; assembly: GCF_021730395.1. NCBI lineage: Eukaryota > Metazoa > Mollusca > Bivalvia > Venerida > Veneridae > Mercenaria > Mercenaria mercenaria. The sequence continues at coordinate 95,475,259 of NC_069364.1, forward strand.
CCTTCTTGTCAAGAAACAAATTTCTTGAACAAATATTATTCATCATCTTGTTTTTGCCGGTGCCATGTCTGTTTTATTTATTCACAATCGTGTTCTGAACTATTCAAATTAACGTCTACCTTATCAAATTCTATACAACATATTTACATTCATCATATTTTTGTTTAGGAAGAAAAGGAAAAGTTAAACTAAAATCATGCTATTTCCAAATCGGGCAGAAATAATTTTCAAACTTTAGGGATCAAAATGTATTCGGCACTGATATGCGCTTTACTATTGGATTATTGTTCCTTCTCTTGAGAAGGAATACTTAGGACCGGTAAGTCACACTTGACTGAGCAAATGACCTCAAAATCTGTTGTCATTACGAGCTGGCCAAGTCAAACTCCGTGACCTTAGAAATATTCTCTGACGTTAAACATATTATTTCCTAATCGAGGCGACTCTGACTGAACGCGTTCCACGGATAACATAGGTTGATTGATTGATTCTTTTATTTCCTCCATTCTTGAAGAGCATAGCATGTGTACAAACAGATAGACATATATCAGCAAATTTACATGTAAACAACAAAATAAATATTATCGTTTCCTTCGAATGCATGGTCCGATATGTGAAAACAAATCCCATTGCGACCCTCTAGTTATATGTAACAAATTCACGCAACATGTGGAATTGGATTGACCGGATCAAATGTGTATAGCCAGTGCTAATCCGACGTATACAGTTTGTTTCATATTGTGACGGTCAAACTGCGGTGGCTGCAAAAGTCAGAAATTAAAAAGCAGCCACTTAGACAGTATACAACAACATAGTTCTTTTTTTTTTTAATTTTAGTGTTTTTTTTTTTTTTTTGTATTTTGATACAGAAATAAACGCACTCTTGGTGCAAAATGTAACGCCCCCAGGTGCGCTTAAAAAGTAAGTAAAGTTTCTTCTTGACGAAAGTCCTCACCTGATGGAACAACTTATTTCCAGCCGAGCTCACGGCAGGCGTCATTTATCTCCTCAGCATCCAGTCTAGACCGATACTGTTGGAAACAGTACCAAATTAAAGTAAATCGCCCAGCACTGAACACTAGTCGGGATATCAGCCGCAACCGGGAATCGATCCGGGTCCGGTAATCGAACACGGATCGCTGGCGTAGTCCAAACTGCTAACCACTGCGCCACTGACTCCCTGATTAAACGGGAGGATACGGAATGTCAATATGGTAGAATAGTCTTGTCCTTGTGTCCGATTCTGGGGTTCCGCACACTGATGACCAATATTTTAAACAGACATTGCAACCCAAATTTTACAAGATGATCATTATATATTTATATAGATGTGCCCTAGAAGGAACTTCTTTTATGCTTTAACTTGTAAGAGATTTTAAAAACAGTCTGGAACTGTATTGTGGTCTTAAGGGGAAATGCCACAGTTGTGTGTGTTTTTTATATAGGCAAAGAAGGAAAATTTTAACTAGAGGAGAGAATTTTCTTAAACTTTGCATGATCATAGAGCATCATATTAGAAACAAATATATGGGAAAAAACTGGATGTCTCGGTGCTACTTTTTGAGTTATCTGCACCTGAATGCGAGATTTTGCTCTTTTAGGTCATTTTCAAGGGCAGATATCTCAAAATCTAGACAACGGATACCTTATTTCATTTCACATTATTTTTTGTAATTACATTTCGAGTCATTATGCAAAGTTTTAAACCATTCTATCAAACAGAATTTTTGCTGTGTTTCAATGAGTAAACATACTGCATTTTTTTGAAAAAGGGGCATAATTGGAAGAAATTTTCTATTTGTTTGCGTAAGCGGCTATAGAATAAAATCCGTCTCATAGAATTCCTGCAAATTTTGTACAGTTGCAGGAAATAAAGTAACAAACACTAATCTGAAATCAAATAAAGTGTAACTAACCATTACCTTGAGTTATCTGCCCTTGAAAATGACATAAAAGAGCAAAAAACTCCAATTCAGGGGTAGATAACTCAAAAAGTAGCACCGGGACCCCCAATTGTTTTTTCATTAATTTGTTTCTAATATGATGCTCTGTGATCATGCAAAGTTTAAGAAAATTCTCTCCGCTAGTTCAAATTTTTTCCTCTTTGCCTATATAAAAAAACCCACACAACTGTTCCATTTCCCCTTAAGCCGATTTACAATTTATTTGGAGACGTTTTGGTGTTGTAAATATATAAAATCCTGATATGTATTCTGATTGTTTGATACTCACGGAAAGGAAGCAACTTATTTCTATAGCAAGCTACTTTTTCCACGTCAGTATAAGAACTGGTGTTAAGGACACCGTCACCACTTGCAGTTAGTTCTGTTCTAGCCATCAGTTACATACTGAGCCATTTGTATCAGATAGCAATGCGACTCTATATAACACAATAATATGAATTTCTCGTGACAGTAATTACTAACCCTCTATTACCGCATAAACTATCGGAGGTCATTGAACTTATGAGAAAATGTATTTGGTTCATGCTGGAGACTGAAGTCAAAGCATGATTTAACTGGCTACCTTCTTACTGTTTAGCTGATTTTTACATTGCCAGCAGAATTTCATACACGAAATTATTAACTAATGCCAAAATCAGCTTTCCTTGCAAATAACGTGGTAGTTATGTTATTCAGAAATTCATGATAGCTCAAGGTTTTGTTCTTCAAAGATAATTCATGTTTTCTTCTAATGTTCCTTGGTAATAAATATGTTCTAGGAATTTATACGCCCTTCCTCTGTAAACTTGGAGCCACTGCTTTCAGATTAATGTTGTGTGAATATTGATGTGAAACAGTCCAAGACATTTTTGTTTAAGTCATTGAACAGCTTGCTTCCCAAAAACGGAAATCACATGACAATCTTCTTCCTCTCAGAATTACTGTTCTTGTGTTTGGTTGGGGTCAGTTATTTGAAATGGTACATAAAACATCCGTACAGACATCAACTTTTATGCACAAACATTTATTTATTCTATTCACTAACCAAATATGTTTACGTTTCGTGAAATAGAACAAACTTGTAATGTCAATAAAACGCGCTTAATTACTCAAATATGATTAGTATGCTCTTAGTTTAACACGTTCTACATATACCAATGACACTTAACAGGAATTATATTATAAAATTATCTCTCTACTACGAGTTTCAATGCCACGGAGTTGCAACAATGCTAGGTGTTTCGTGATTTTTACATGACTTAGTTTCAAAATTGCTTATTTTAATACATATTTTTTTCATACACTTTGTGTGGTTAATACAAAACATACGTTTAAGACAACAAACGAAAAGTTTCCAAAATGGAATAGTCACGTGCGAACTGAAATTTAATGAATGACTTGAATGTATAGCATATCATTTTTTAAATGCATTTATCTTAAAACAACGTTTAGTAACCGGATTATTTCTACTAAATTTTGTATTATTTAAACATTTTGAAAGAAATGTGTTTTGCCACAAATCGATCAATTTATTTTCTACTTCAATGATAGATAGTTATTTCCGATTTTGGGATCACCCCCAAAAGAATACTCAATACAAGAATCATATCCACGGAAATTTATAGATATTTAAATCTTAAAAATAACCCCTACGTAAACAAAACACATAAACCCTGCATTTATTTATGTTTATTTGTTTATAGTATGCGTGTGCTAGTTTTACGTACCCCTATTTCAAGTAGAGTGATGTACGGGCGTCTGCGTTCTTTGAATGTAGCTTTTCCTATCGCATTTTTTATCCTTGTTTTTTTTTTTTTTTTTTTGGTGATGGAACCCTTTGCTTACCATCTTTCTGATCTGCCACATATTTTATTTATAGATATTCCGGGAAATTGAATAACACTTAGAAGTCCTTCAAATTACTTAACTGGTCACGTTTTATGCCACCTTGGAATAAGTTTAGTTTTTTAAAAAGATGCATTCAAACTGTGAACTATGTAAAATCAGATATAGAAATAGGACGTTTGTTATGGCAAAATGTGTATTTCTTGTTTTGCCGTGAAATAAGTGTCACAGTCAAGTGCAATATCTGCAGTAAGTAGAACACAAATGCAATAAATCCTGCTTTGTTCAGATAGGCATATTGCTGGGTAAAAAAAAAACTATTAGTAATATAAGTATAATATCATCTAGCTGGTTCATAAAAAGGTCAACTCACACCATAACGTTAACTGTAAAATGATGAAGATTGTTACAAACCCAAATATTGTACCATTTATAATAGCGGGCAGTTGAACAAATTTCAGACCTTCGTCTTCACAAATTGAAAATGTAAAACATGAGATAGAGGAAGAAACATAGAGCATTTTACATGGTTATTCTTCATATTTAACTGATAATTCACTATTATCCTTACTGAGCCTGAGCAAACCCGACAGGATACTAAGAGAAATTTGCCAAATAAATAGGGTACAATCTTATCATATGAAGGTCACATGATGGCCTTGAAAATTACTTCGAAAACGTATACAGTCATGTAGTACTAGTATAACATTCTAGCATAAAACTGCTGTTCTTGTCACTTTTATTGGGTGTTTTAACAGGACAGAAAATGTGTGTTAACAGAGAGATTCTCACGCTCACGAACTGTAAAAATACTTTATTTATACATGTGCGTTCCGTGGCAAAGCGTAAACGCATTACGACCCCAAAACGGATAATTCTAAAGGAAATGACGTGAACGTGAAAAACACCGCACACTGACATTCCCGTGCGTTTCTGGGAAATTTAATGACGTTGAGGGATAATTTATTTTTTTATTATTATCTTACCCATTTTGTGCAAGAATAGCGTTAACGCATGTTCATTTTGTATTACTGGTCTCGGACACCAACCAATCCCTCGGGATTTTGCAGATGTTATAGCAGGAAAAACATGCGTTATCCCTACATTAAGAGAAGACACATGTAGTGAACAGTAACAGGATATAACCGATATTATCTAGGTCGATAACCATATATTTGGAGATGTTTTGTGCTTCACGTTATAATTCATATATTCCATTTACGTTCTTTATCAAAATACATTTGCTAATGAATGGTTTATAAGAATTTATACGGCACTCCTTCAGAAACATGTTGCCTATTTCTTTGAGCAATGCCTTTTGAAACATCTCTTGACAGATTAATGGCGTATGGCTGGCTCAAGATCGATTTGTTTGGTTGTGTCCATAGCAAAGCTGGAAAGTTGCTTTATATTATTTCTCGATGACTACATTCGGGCACCATATCATATTTTATCTTGTTCGTAAAACGTTTATTGGATCTAACACATTTTACTTTCCTATATCAACAAAACGATAACATTTATAAAATCTAATTTGAATTGTAGGCAGCTTATGTGTCATATATATGTTGCTTATGTTAATAAAAACAGATATGCATAAAGATCTTTGCTTTTATGCTTTTATCTTTTATGTATTTTACTTTTATGTCTTCAACGATATCACGATTGTATTTCATTTTGACATTGTACATCAATGAGATTAATGAGAAACAATTCTAAGTGCTCCTTTCTTTATATGTACTTAGACATCTTTCTCATGCACACCTCGATATCGTGACTCCGACAGATCGAGGTATTGATACGTTATATTTGTTTGTGAAAAGACAGTGTACACTGATCGCGAAAGCGTCGATCAAATGCCTGCCACCGAATGGGTCCTCAGCTATAGATAGCTATAGATATTTGCGATTGTCTTGATTGCTTAAACGTGCTCTGAGAAAACCTTTCCTGCCGGATTATTGTACTAATTGTATGTTTAAATACATGTATTTTGATTATGAACTGACTCCAAATTTAACGTGTACGACAAGACCACTGATCTATTACTAGTGCTCACGAGAGTGCAACATATGCGGTAAAAGTAGGGAAAATATCATCAGAATGCAAATGGAATTCGCAGCTTCATGTCATTAACGTTTCCAACGTTGACATACCGGTAGGTTTACAAACGTACTGCAGTGCCAGAAGTATTTCAATCATTTTACTTAACCCCAATATTTCTATATCTACATCTACATCTACGGAGATACTCCCAACAATCAATCTCTGATCATAACTGGGAGGTCGGGGCAGTTGTTAAAAGCATGTTGCTATGTTGCATGATACATGATATTCATGTTGTTAAAAGAGTAACAGCAGTAATATATACAGCTTGTTAAAAATAAAAACAGGATGATGACATTAGTACATATACGAATCTAGGTCAGATGTGAAGCACTGAAGGTTCACACTGTCCTTGATGTTATAAGGTAAGGCGTTCCAGTATCTGATTGTGCGGGGAAAGAAGGCGTTCATATGATATTGTGTTCTTGAAGATGGAGTGATAAAGTTTAAATTTCTAGAGGTTGTCAGGTGGCTATGATCTACAGAGACGAGGTTGTGTGATATTTTATACAGCATAATTAAATATGCATGTATTCTTCTTTGTTCTACATCAAGTAATGCGCAAGTGCAACATCACAGATAATTGTCGATGCCTTTGCTTACAAAATGTCATTTGTTGCATCTTATTGTTTTGAAAGAAACTCAACTAATGGTAGCTTTAGATTCGTTTGAGTGTTTCTGACATTTTCTATAATATTACGATAAAACACTGAACTTAATGGCTATGTTTGTGTTACCTTAATTTGAAAGTATTATTATACATTATACAGATAATGCATAATGAAACGAAAACCTTAAAAATGGTTTGGGATTGGTGCTTGGGGTCTTTTTTTTTGTTTCAATTTTTAAAGGGATCTTTGATAGTTATGTAGGAATTGTTTATAAAACCTTCTAAACTCTTAAATTTTCTTCTGAGAAATCAACCTTCAGAGAATCTTTGGAATGACTGATTGTGTCCTTGAGTTTCTTTAATCTGTAAAGTGATCTCGTATAGGCACACCGTTGTGCATTTCAACTTTTCATAGGGACACATTTCTCCAGATAGTCCCTTGTGAAATAAAGTTTTGTCAGATAACTGTAAGAGTGAATATATTTGTGAATTATGGCATTTTTTTCTAGCTTTTATTCAATTTTTTGCATGACTTAATACGTTGAAAACTGCAAAAACATGTTATTGAAATTTTTTCGTTTATCTATTTATTATATATTGGAGGTAGACAGGAAACTATTTTTAAGTATTTTACAATCAAAATCAAGGACAAATATCCTGCAGGAAAAGCTACGCTCCAAGAATGCACCCTCCTCAAACCGCAGCCTACAGCAGTGTATATATGGATGTGTATAATATAAACATATACAAAAACTACATAAGAATAGAATCAGTGACATAAAAGTGAATGATTCTGTAACATGAAATTGAAATTTATGGAGTCTATAGCTTTTTATATATTTTGAGAAAATACGAATATCTAGAAAGCATGTAATGTCATTACCAAAATTAATTTGTCTAGCGAAATGCATAATATATATGATGTTGTTTAAAGTGCAGTCCAAAGGGGAAAGTAGATTTCGTTAAATATCACAAACGCTAATATTAAACTCTAAAATATAATGCCTTATTAGAATTAATTTGGAGAGAAAAAAACGTTCCTCTTTTAAATATTTTGTTTTCTGGCTGCATTTTAAGAACGCTTTTATAGCTAGCACAATCAATTCATCACCTGCTATGAAATTTAGAAAATATCACAATGAACGCTATTTTGAGTGCATCAAAGTATAGTTTTCTTTGCGGTCAACTACTCGTGGAAAGCGAACAGTAATATATGCTCACAATTTTATTTACATACGATACCATTCCTTTGATTTAATTATCCAAAACACGTGCATTTTACTGACTACACCGTGTACACTTTTAGGGATTACGCATATATGATTATTTATTCATTTAAAGAAAAGAACAGAACATCGCATAGAATTCATCACGACTTGTGCAAAGTACATCATCAGTCATATAAAGAATATGATTTTGTACAATACATATAGGTCAAAAGCAATCTATGGCCACACGGTGCAGACGTGGCATATAAAACAGATATCAAGGTTAGCGTTTCAAACTATCTGAGGACAAACAATGAGTATGTGGTATTACAATACATTAAATAAATAGCCTTTTTACAAAATATTGCTAACTTGAATTATATATTTCTTTTATTACTTTATATCAGTTGCAATTCTCAGACGTTTTCTATTTCTCTTTCACTACAATACTGACAATAACGTTCAATGTTTTGTAATCGTTTTCTTGCGAATCGTTCAGTATGTATTCTAAGGCTATTGCAGAAATTCTAAGTCTAACTATAAGCAGGTTATTTGGTACAATAAACTGAATTTACAATTGTTATACGATTCTAGCACTGTACTGGTTTATTAACAAACAACGTGTCAACCTTGAATATAAGAGTCAATAATACGTTGACTAAATACCTATATAATATTTTTCCAATCGACTACTTATATATCAAATATCTACAAAACCATAATCGCATAATAACATATTTCAAATTGAACCTCAAATAACTTAATGGGTTTTGATACACAGAATGTAAAATAATATTACCAGTTTTGTTTTATATTCTAAGCCAATTATTAACAGTATGTTAATAACGAGGTATGTGGAGAGAATGGACCCGATTTGGGTAAACAGCGAAATCAGGAACCACCTGTTTAATGAATGATAAAGCTTAAGATCTGTTTGATAGCCTTCTAAATATAAAGAAAGTTTAAAAAAAAGTAGCAAGTAGTGGTCCGTCGTCATTAATAATATTCGCTCTTTTCTAACAGAGACATTGGAGTCCGTAATACGGTATGTAAGTCCCTCGAGCTCTTTATCAGGTGGTTCTCACATAATAGTTTGGGGATTCACATAATTACATTCAGTGTTACTGACAACAACATATTATTCACATACAGAAACTTACCTTTCTAAGCATCACCAACAAGTTTACTAGTTTTTAATTTCGTTTCTTTTATTGAGGATATCATTTATTTCCAGAACTGCATAAATATGCCACCATAACTTTCACTTTATCTGTTTGACTTTGTGCTTCAGAGTTCAATAATTAGTTTCTCATCATCGCCCAGATCATATGACATATATCTCTCACCAATATTTCGTGAATATTTTCCCTTTTTCTTAAGAGTTTATGTTAAAGTTTGAAGCACTTTCACCCTAAATGTGTTATTACCCAATGGATTTAATTTTTCATGTATCAATATTTTAAGAGTTTGTTCACATTTTCAATCACATTTGCTGATATCTGCGCAATGATGCATTAACTGCTAACCATTTTCCGACGTTAAAAGAATATTCACAGTTCCAACTTTTTTAAAAGATTTATTGGAAACCTATGCAATAACATGTATGACAATATTCTTCAAATGTTTGTGTTGAATGGAATGATCAAGTATTGCATTTCAGTAAGTATGAACGATAAAACAAAGTTTGGTAACTTATCAAATTTGTCACCACCTGCAGATGCAAATTGTATGATCAATGCTTTATGAATACCCCTGAGTGAATGTAAATTCCAAGCATTTGTCTCTTAATTACTTCTATTGCGATACCTAGTTGTAGGAATGGATAATAAGTTATGCATATAGACATAAAGCCTGATTTAGAAGCACAGTTTACAGAACATACTTTTTTCTACAGGACACAGAATTTCAAGGCCTTAAACTTGACATGCCCCCAGCGGCGACTGAATACAAATGCAGCATTCTTTATTTGTCATTTAGAGTTCTTTTCTGTTGGCTTAGATAACATTATACGGCTGATAAACACTCCTTACGGATTAAGAAAGTAGACCAAACGGTTTTGTTTTTGTTTATCATATACCCGGGTGCCATTAAACACCATAAACTCTTTCTTAAACTAGATTTAATATGGTGTTCTTCTTATTCGTGAAATGAACTGAGATGCCAAAATCAAAAAGGCTGCAACACTCCTGTTCTCATGTGAGTTAAAAATGTTTCTCGATTAGCATTACAATGCTAATCACACACTTTGGATAAAATATGTGCTTTTAAAAGGCATGCACTAATACAACTAAGACTAACATCAAAATGATATAACCACGTTCCAAGTACGCAGTTCCATTTAAGTATGGTTTTGTTCGTAACGGATATAATCAAATACAAACAGACAATGGGGGCAAAAAATGAAAGAAGCACAGTGCAACAGTATCTGGTTGAAACACTTTTCGGCTCTTTAAAACAGTTACTATAAAATATAGGTCTTTTTAAGATTTTTAACACGTATGTTCAAAAACAGACGTTTGAGGCAAAATAGCTAAATTAGCTATGAAATTGCGTATTAGGAAATCTGTATATGGAAATCATTTCGATTAAGATTTGGAAAGCATTTTATTACTGAAATAAAACTTACCCATACACAACATGTGTATATCATAGATACATTAGATTCAATAATAAGATTTATACAGGTGAGATTTGTTTCCGTATTGGGTGTTTACAAATGAATTTTAAATGCTTTTCCTCTTTCCAGGCATGCGACAGGCACTATTTGTTCGACAAGACAGCCTTATGGATTCCCTGTGCTAAATGGACGCGGCTATCTGTCAGTTTGTACTTACATTTCACTATAAACTATAAAATAAACCATACATGAAAAATACATATTTTGCCGTGAAGTGAGTGTCACTGTCAAGTGGCAAAGGTAAACAATTTATACCTACGTCATAATAAGAACATGTCTGTACTTTTGGACCAATGTGTACCTCTGTGACCAAACACAATTGATTACGGCAGTCAATAAACCACGAAGTGTCCCTACTGTGAATGAGTCATGCACAGCAACACGCCACAAAACAGAGGAAGAAACAGTGGCTTCACACATAATGTTTGTGACAATAATCTTCGCCTTAAAGTGGACATTCCCGGCGGGCTTCGATGACAAAAATAAAAACATTTCACTGTCTCAAATGAATGTTATCTAATGTTCCAGAAGCATATTTAGCGGAAGCACTCGTTATACTTCGATAATTGTAGACAGTTACACATTGCTAAAATGGTCTGGTCGTTTTCGGAAAAAAGGTTATCCAGATCTGAAACATACAGAAATATTTTTTGTTTCAGCTCATGATTAATACAATCCATTAACTTTCTTAATGACACACATTTGGTAATAAATAGTTTACATGACACTTGCAAATTTGTTGCCAGATTCTATGATCTATACTATGCGCAATATAATTTGACAAATTAATTGTGTAAGCCTCGAAAACGATTGATTTGTCTCGTTTTGACAAGAATAAAACATACATACTGTCGATCACAAATCCGGGAATTTCTTAAAACTATAAGACCAATCGATGGGTTGTATATTATTTACTGGTAAATTAGGCGTTGGGCTTGAATGATTAGCATAATAGGCAGAACACAAATCTAACAAATCTACACTAGCGAGTCCGATTGTAGATGAGAAAAATATTTATAGCTGTTTGACTGAAAACAACGTCAGAAACTTTGTAAATTATGCATGCTATAAATTCATAATTCTATGGATTAGTTCATACATAATTTTACACAAATAATTAGGACCATTATTATTTCTGGTCCTTTTGGATCATAAAATCCATTCAATGTTCATGTTTAAAGAGATTTCTCAGATTTCGTTTTCGTACAGTTTTTTTAAATGTACACATGTCTTATTCAATATACAATCTATCAGTTTCAGCAATCATTAAGGTATGTCACCATGCCTGCTTTTAAGGTATGAATATGATAAATGCTTGATCAATTTGAAAATATTCAAATAGGAGAAAACAGAACTGAAGCAGACGTGGATTTATTTCATGAAAAATAGAATTTATTTTCAATTTGTCTTAAATTTGTACTTCCTTACACCAAATATTACATAATTGATATAAATGGTCTTTAATGATTACCTTATACTCGCTTATATATGCTTTGGGAAAAGTTATCAGCTGTTCTCTTCAATGGGCTCGTCTTCTTCATTTTTGTTAAAACGCTCTCTTCATTCAGTTCGAGCCAGTCCGTTTAGCTCAATATATTTATTAGGTTAACTGCCCGCCGTTACAAAACTGGACGCCTGTTGAAAAATGGCGTTAAACCCAAAACACACAAATCATTCCATTCTTTTTTTCTGTGAATTACAATACACGTATACAAATCAAGGTCTATACATTGTATTCATCTTGCAAAATTTTCTATTTGCTCTGTCATTGTTAACTAGCAATTACTAAGCAAAGAATGAACTGAAATTTTGCATGAATCTGTATTCAACAGCTATATACAGCTATTCAAAATGTCAGTAGTTTAAATTTACTATAAACGAAGTAACTGCAAACTAAAAATTCAAATTGAAAATTTGCTGTACTTTAATCTGAGTTTCAGATTTTTTACGGACCCAGATAATCTATATTTGTGATTTGATCGTACAGTAGAAGAACGATCTTTTTTTTTATCTATTCATGTGCCCCGTTTAAGGACGGAAAAAAAGAAATACAATATCCATTTATAATTTCAACAGACAAAAAAATAATAGAATATCATGACAGCATAAAGATTTTCCCAACATTTCATTGACAAGACTTTAATATCATTTCATGGTCTATGAATTACAGACTATAGTCAAAGTTTTGCAGCACACATTCAGTTATGGAAAACCAGGTCCTGCAGTTCGCAAGACAATGTCCACAGAAAAACATCAGTGTGTTCGGATAGTTCCTCATTGGATGCCTAATATAACGACGGATGTTCAACAGATAATACAATCATCTAAATATCTTTTATAGCATATTGAATGAATCTAAATCTAAATCTAATGCATCACGCTGCACTATTTTCTCAGATAAGAGAGGGGTCCAGTATAAGCAAACTCCATTGACAAATATGTTTACCAGGATGCATAGATATGTAATTACTAGAAAAGTTTGCCTATGACAATTCGGTTTTGATAAATTCTTACTTTTTATCTTACATCCATTTCTTTTTTTAAAGTCAGATCTGGTGCTAATAATATTTGAATAATGATTAAAATAATAATTTAAACAATTCAAAGGTATATAACATTTATCTTATATTTAATTGTGTGTTTTAATAAACTGCAGAGACGGTATTAAACATTCTTATTGTCATTAAATTCTAGTTTTCTCCATATTTGAGATTTTGAATCGTTCAACACCATAATACTAGTAATAACTTCACAATCTACCATAATTATTATAATCATCATATCTAGTATTCCAACCTAGCAACACACACACAACTTAAAGAACTTTATTTTCTAAGAAACTGATGCAATAAAATTAATGCCTCTTATATGCGATACTCTTTTCAAGAGGAATATGGGTAAGTCGTTTACTGTAATTTAGAAAGTTTTAAGGATATATGAGTTTCTTTATGGCCTACAATTTATTAACTTCCACGGCTCATGCCGTCGCCTTTAACATAATTTGTGACCATTTAAATCCTAATATTCCGTTAGAAATTCATTCCAAAATTACAATACACGTAACTCTTTATTATGGTGTCTGTTTCGGCAAGGCGTAATTCTGCGGAGCGTAGTTTGTCACGCCATAACACCGTTCGGTGGGGCGACATTCGTCGGGGCGCCATTATGCCGCTGCAATAGAACGAAATAACGAAATGGTACAAAAGCCATCATACTTTATTGCAAATGGTTAAACAATGTACAAGAGACTATAGCTCAATTAAACCTGGATCATTCACGGAATTAACGGAAAGTCAGACAAACTAATTGAATACAATCAAATCAAAGACTCATCGTTAGCTTTAGTAACACCAGCATACTGAACCGGTATATCTAGCGTACTATCAATTACTGTAACTACTTAGTAAATGAAAATGCGGGACATATATTAGTCTGGTAACATCTTTACTACCGAGAAACATTAATCGACAGAGACAGAAAATCATGAACGATGCATTATGCTCTGCAAATTTGTATTCTTATCGTCAGTATAAAATGAAAACTCATAAAATATTGTTTGATCAACAACCTATAAAAAGAGTAAGTTTTCTGTGTTTCTTATTTCTGTTTATTAGTTCAAGCCTCCCTTCCTCGCCTTTTACAACTGTCTTGTGAAAGACACATTATAATTTCTTTTTCAATGAATGAATATAATAATTATCTCTCAACGCTCATTGTATGTGCAATTATATTTTTTTACGTGTCTTACAACATTAGTCTTCTAATTCAAAATTTTGCTATTCAGACGCCGGTTATGTCATCATTGGTAATTTTGATATTATTGAAGACAAACGTATTCGTAATTTATTCTTTAAAGGACCTAAATATAGAAGTTCTTCAACTATTGATTTTGATGCTTGTCGTGGTCAGATTGCGGAATCCATGGAACTTTTTGTGTTAAATGGTGTCGTCGTGAGAATGCTGATCCCAATGCTTTAACGTCTTGGAAACGAAATATTTTTAACATTGTTGAATATCGAATAAAATTTTATCAAACTAATGAACACCTACTTCCACCAAAACCCAAGTTTACTTTAATACATTTGAAAAGGAAATCCAAGAATTTCGTTCTAAGTATGTCTTAGTTCCAGCAGACAAGGCGGCCAACAATATTATCATCATTTGACGCCTACATTATATAAATGTTTTACAAAACGGACTAAATAGCACTAAAACTTATACATTGAGTCCTTCTGTTTAAAATAATGTGGTCACTGATCACATCACTGAAGTTTCTAATTTAAAAGTTCGTATAGACGATCAACAAATTAAACTACCAACCATGTACTGGATTCCTAAACTGCATAAACAACCAAATAAAGCCCGCTTCATCGCTAATTCAAGCTCTTGTACAACTACAAATATTTGAAAACTATTAACATCGTGTCTAACTGCTGTGAAAGCCCACGTGGAAAGATACTGCGATAAAGTATACGAAAACTCTGGTAAACGTTTATTTTGGTCGATTAAAAATTCTGGCGAAATCCTGGATAAGTTTAAAATTAATAATTACAAGGTATCTACAGTCAGTACATACGATTTTTCCACTTTTTATACCACTTTACCACATAACTTAATAAATGACAAACTAACTGCCTTAATTCAAAAGATTTTTGCCAGAGAGAATGCTACATTTCTCGCTTGCAGTTTTCATAAAGTTTTTTTTACTAGCACTATTATTAAACATTATATAATGTGGACCTATGACGAGGTTTGTAAAGCCCTTTCCTTTTTATTGAACAACATTTACATCAGGTATGGGAATGCAGTTTTTAGACAAGTAGTTGGTATTCCCATGGGAACAAATTGTGCACCCCTTGTCGCAGATTTGTTTTTGTATTGTTATGAAAGAGACTTTATGTTGAGCCTTTCTCCAGATAGGCAGGCAGATATTATAACTGCATTTAATAATACATCACGCTATCCGGATGATATTCTTAATATGGATAATCCGTTTTTTGGTCAATTGGTGGGTACTATTTATCCTAGGGAGCTTTAGTTAACTAAAACTAACAATTCGGATACTGATGCTTCGTTTTTAGATTTACATCTCTCTATTTATGACAATATTATACATACGAAATTTATGACAAGAGGGATGATTTTAACTTTAGTATTGTAAATTTTCCAGATTTGGACGGGGATGTACCTCAGGCTACATCTTATGGGGTATATATTTCTCAATTAATTCGGTGTGCCAGAGCGTGTAGTCATGTCAAGCATTTCAATGAACGTAATCTATATATTACAAGTAAACTTCTTCAGCAAGGCTACCGTTATTTTGGTATGTATAAAATTGTCATAAATAGAGAGATGTAAATCTAAAAATGAAGCATCAGTATCCGAATTGTTAGTTTTAGTTTCTAGGGCCTGTTTCGTCTGGCCCTTAAGGGTGTTTCTCTTGTTGCTCTGTCTTCTGAAAAGGCATTGAGTACATACGTTTTTGGTTCTAAAGGTATGCTTTTTATATTTTTATACACGAGCATTTTTGTGTTTTACATGCCATGCCTTTTTGTTTCCATTACGTGTGTTAGAGATTCATCTGGAGGGAATTACTTTTATTTACAGTGTCCCGTGTCTTTGGAACATGGTGGGGGTAAGAGTGAGGCTGGGTGCGCACCATAAACCGGTTTAAGCTCCCAAGTGGTGTATTTGCCACTGACCGTTCCAAGGCGGTGCCCCACTGTGTTCCTTAGTTTGTTCGTTTTGTCCTCTTGTGTGGGCTTTGTGTGTGTGCGCGCGTGTGTGTGTTCCTTTGTTTGTTCGTTTTGTCCTCGTGTGTTGGCATTGTGTGTGCGCGCGTGTGTGTGTGTGTGTGTGTTTGTGGTGTGCACGTTTGCGTGCTGTGGATTTCGTTTTGGGGAGGCTGCGTTTTTGGTGCGTGACATTCCCTGTTTGATAAATATATTTGAACTATCACATCCATTGTATCAATAAGTCAAAATAGGCTTCCCTACTAGTACTTTTTATCATATTTGATACATTAATTAATATGATTTAAAACAATGAACGTTTACAAAACTATAAAAATCATTTTCAATATTTAATAAACAATTTAATTCAATCATAGACAGTTATGCTTTGATTTTGATTTCCTTGGGCACGCCGTTGAAAGAGAACTAAAATACTGTATTCGGCAACATTCTAACATTGGCTATTACACACTTTCGTTTCGTGGAACAAATGCTGTCTGAATAAGTCATAAACTAGTGTACACTAAATATCGTGACATTTAGCGTCATTAATCAGTCATATTAAGCGTGGGCAATACGACTTCTTTTACATTTAATGAACAGGTGTTTTTAATAAAAGAAAGACAAACCAATATGAATGGGTCTTGTACAGTTCATACCGTAGTCTAATTAAGCGATACTCTACTTTTTCTTTGATTTTCAATTCTTGTTTTGCAATTTAAGATCCATAAATAGAAGATATTTTAAGTTATACAATAAGTCATGTTATTGACTCGATAAACGCTGGAGCATCGTCTGTCTGTAATACATTGGAACCAAAGCAATATTATAACATAATTGGAAAGTTTTTACAATAAACTATAAACACTTACTATACTAAATACGAAAGCAGATATGAATTAAAACTAAAGAGAATACATGGTATTGAGATAAGAAACAAAAGAAACAGAACTCCAGGAACCACAGAAGCAAACTGAAAAACAACATGCGATACACTTAAACAACCAAATGTTTATTAAAGTCGGCTGCTAACATGTACATGTATTCTATTTAAAAAGTATACCAGACATAGTATAAGCAAATCAAATTCGGTGAATAGATCCTTTGAAGGCATAGAATGCAAGCAAGCAACATAATAATAGACACGGTTTCAGTGAGTCTGTTTATGAGAAGAAATGAAATGTACAACACCCGTTACGCCCCCTAGCGTTTTCGTATGCGGAATTCTATTATAGTAAAAATGAATGTACTCCATGATCCCAAAGGACTAAAAAATACAACAACACTAAGTCCAAGTACGATGATAACTTTGCAGCCGAAACATGGTACTTACAGACTGCTGCTGTGACAGTAAAGCAACAAAGTGCATATAAAATGTAGTATCTAATGCATTATGATAATAGATTTACCATTTCATACGATAAAGTATTATTCTGAAAATTGGCAACTGCATATTTCAATGGACAGGGCAGTAACAATGAAACATCTTTCCGCCTAAAATGTAAGTTACCAACAGTTTGATCAACTTCATAAGTTACACTTGCTGTTTGCCATGAACCAAGATTTATTATAAATTAAATGCAAAACTAGATATACAGATTCTAAACGCTATATGCCGTGTATGTTCTGAAATATTTATAGTATCTAGAACATATTGTATTTATATGAAAAGGCTCTTTCAAATAAAAATGTTCATTCATGTTATGCAACGCAATCCATGTTTTCTGAAAAAGAGATTCCTGTATTATCTTGCAGATTAAACTGGTTCAAAGACAGACAAAGCCAATACTGCTGTCTGTTACACTTAATGTTTTTTTTTATAATGGATCGAATAGCAAACTAGCAACGAATTTTTCTTTTTACACAAATACCACGGTGCATATCCATATCGGCGGACTCTTTGCGAAATCTGCTACATCGGCGGCTTCTTTGCGTCGCCATCGGCGATTCTTTGATAAAAAATTAATGTCCAGGTCGGTAGAGGAGGCGAAAATCCGAGCTGCCATTCATGATCACAAGTATGCTGCTCAAAAATAAGTAGAGCACGAAACATAAGAATGTCTTTACTATGTATTGTAGTGCTTACTTTTTAAATTTCAGCTATTTTGCTCGCAAACTCGATGGAATTTGTTGATGGTGTACTAACATGGAACACTAGCCCGACCTTTTCCACAGACTTAAACGACATTTTGCTTTGATATCATACATATCAAGCGTACTATTTGTATTCATTTTTCAATATTCTCCCAAAGCAATACTGACAAATAGGCCGAAATGTCAATGAATTTATTCAAAAGCCTTTACTTTCGGTTTTGTCGGGGCACCGGCGGACTCTCTGCACACCGGTTTTTGATGCACAGGCAGACTCTCTGCATTACGAACAGGCAGGCTCTTTGCTAATGGTTATTTGGACAAATTATAGCTTAATTTATTTTGTGTTTAGATCTGAGTTTTTGTAACTGTCAACCTTGGTCAAACCTTTACATGCATGCTTCGTTTCACAAAATCTACCAAATATCTGTTACACCAAGAAAAGCTATTTTGAAAAGTTGTTTCTCCTCTTAAATTCCTTTCACCAGTGTCGGTTTCAAATGTTCTACGAGTGTAAAATTAAAGCTGCTTTTTTGTTTAGTTATTTTTTATCTTTCTTGTGTGTTTTAGCTCACCTGAGCAATGCTCAGGTGAGTTTTTCTGATCGCTCGATGTCCGTCGTCTGTCGTCTGTCTGTCGTCTGTCGTCAGTCAACATTTAGCTTGTGTATGCGATAGAGACTGTATTTTTCAACTGATCTTCATGAATTTTGGTCAGAATGATAACCTTGATGAAATCTAGGCTGAGTTTGAAAATGAGTCATCTGGGGTCAAAAACTAGGTCACTAGGTCAAATCAAGGAAAAAAATTGTGTATTCGATAGAGGCTGTATTTTTCAATTGATCTTCATGAAATTTTGTCAGAATGATTCTCTTGATGAAATCTAGGTCAAGTTTGAAAATCGGTCAACCGGGGTCAAAAACTAGGTCACTAGGTCAAATCAAGTAAAAACCTTGTGTATGCGATAGAGGCTGTAGTTTTCATTTTATCTTCATGAATTTTGGTCAGAATGATTATCTTGATAAAATCTAGGCTGAGTTTGAAAATGGATAATATGGGATCAAAAACTAGGTCACTAGGTCAAATCAAGGAAAAACCTTGTGTATGCGATAGAGGCTGTATTTTTCAATTGATCTTCATGAATTTTGGTCAGAATGATTACCATGATGAAATCTAGGCCGGGTTTGAAAATGGGTTATCTGGGGTTAAAAAGTAGGTCACTAGGTCAAATCAAAGAAAACCCTTATGTATGCGATAGAGGCTGTATTTTTCAACTGATCTTCATGAAATTTTGTCAGAATGATAATCTTGATGAAATCTAGTCCAATTTTGAAAATGGGTCATCTGGGGTCGAAAACTAGGTCACTAGGTCAAATCAAAGAAAAATGTTTTGTATGTGATAGAGGCTGTATTTTTTAATCGAGGTTGATGGAATTTAGTCAGAATGATTGCATTGATCAAATCTAGGTCAAATTCGAATACAGATCATCTTAGCTCAAAAACTAGGTCACTAGGTCAAATTGAAGAAAATGCTTGTTTACACTAAAGAGACCACATTTTTGATCCAATCTTAATGAAAATTGGTCAGAATATTGGTTTCCATGAAATCACTATGTCAAACATGTTTAAACTGTTATAGTGTGTTTATCAGGTGAGCGACCTAGGGTCATCTTGGCCCTCTTGTTTTCTTACTTGTACGAATGTAGATATGGTGAATCGTTTAGACTATCAATATAAAATCGTTAAGTTCGTACAAAAGAGAAAAAATTGATATCGATTCTATTAACAATAAACAACTTACCATTTTCAAAAACCTGCCCAGTCTGTGTAAATTTAAAAAAAAAACACACACACACACACAAGAAAGATAAAGATAACTAAACAAAAAGCAGCTTTAATTTTGCATTCGTAGAACAATTGAAACCGACACTGGTGAAAAATATCTAAGAGGAGAAATAACTTTTCAAAATAGCTTTTCTTGGTGTGGTAGGTTTTGTGAAACGAAACGTGCGTGTAAAGGTTTTAAATCTGCCCTGCAACTTTTCAGACGTCTTTAGGATTCCTGTTTAAATAAAAAAAATATCTTACATCTAAGTAGAAAAATTGTCACTTCAACGCAAATCTTTTAAATATTTTAATATAGTATTATTATGGGTCGATAGTAAACTCATTTTAACCTTGGTTTTTGACGTTTTGAAATAAGGCGTGATGGTTGACAGTTATAAAAAGTCAGATCTACGCACCAAATTGATGAACTATAATAGCCTGTCTGTACGTAATGCAGAGAGCCTGTCTGTGCATCAAAAATTGGTGTGCAGAGAGACCGCCGGTGCCCCGACAAAACCGAAAGTAAGGGGTTTTGAATAATTCCATTTACATTTCGGCCTATTTGTCAGTATTTTTTTGGAAGAATATTGAAAAACGAACACAAATAGTACGCTTGATATGTATGATATCAAAGCAAAAAGTCGTTAAAGACTGTGGAAAAGGTCGTTCTAGTGTTCCATGTCTGTACACCATCAACTAATTTCATCGGGTTTGCGAGCAAAATAGCTGATAATTAAAAAGTAACACTACAGTACATAGAAAGGACATTCTAATGTTTCGTGCTCTATTTATTTTGGAGAAGCATAGCTATGATCATGGATGGCAGCTCGATTTTTCGCCTCCCCTACCAACCTAGACATTTTTTATAAGAATAGCCGGTATCGACGCAAAGAAGCCGCCGATATAGCAGATTTCGCAAAGAGTCCGCCGATATGGATATGCATCGTGAATACTAAAATAATTGTCTTTTTTTAGAATATTTATGTATGTAATAATTGTACTAGATGAGAACGACATACATGAATATTGTAAAAAAAAAAAAGACAATCAGTTTTCTCTTTTCCCATAATATGTTTTTCGCCAAAAAAGATACATTACTTAAGAAGTGATGTACATTTACCTGTTGTGTTTTTATTACGTTAGACAGAAAAAGACATTGATAACACACAATGTTTACTGATTGACAAGCACGTGAAATTGACGACAAGAGGAATGTAAGTGTCAATATATATAAAAATATTAACACAGAAATCACTTACTGATGTAAGAGTGTCTATTATAGCTTTATTGTTTTATAAAAATAATCAAAGTATTACTAAAAGCAAATAAATCATTAAGACAATACTAACATATTATTCGAATTACTGCAAAACTCTTGTATTCATGTGACTTGAATGTTTTTAACAATTTTGATTTCCACGGTATATGCCTGCTGCATTTTCTTACGAGTTTTTTTACAGGGGAATATGCAACATTTGGCAATATTTCTTATTAGAAAGAACTAGGTGAAACATTAACACTGCCAAAAAAGTATCAAAATCGGACAACAAACTGTTATAGCCATTTGAGTATCACCTACGTAATGAAATGGCAGCCATTTTGGGCACAGTGACATCACCATTCTTTCCTTATATGGGCATTACCATATATGGAAAATCAGTGAATAACAACTAAGAGAATAATATTTTATGGGCCATAATATAATATGAACCCTAGTGTGTGTGTAAAAGTGTATACTGTAAATTTAAGCTCCATGTTTAATTGAATTTTACATAATTTTGCCATTGCCATAAATACCATATTTGGTAATGCCTATACAAGGAAAGAACGATGACATCGCTGTGCCCAAAATTGCTGCCGTTTCATTAAATTGACAATTTTAAATTGCAATATCTTTTTTCTTTGTAGTCGGATTTTCATAATTATTTTATTTTTTTGCCAGTTTATATTTTTCATTAAACTCTTTCTAAATGTATACATTGTCAGACGTTGAATATTCACCTTTTTACACACACATGTTTTCTTATATTAAATAGCAGCAATGGAAAAAGTTCAATAGGGTACCAAACTATAAACTTTTTGGTCTGCAATTAAGACAGGGTATAAGCAGCACAAATTATTTCATATTCTAATATAGTTGTTAAAACACGCTTATTATAATAAGCTAAAATGAAGTCATGTTAACGGGCAATGACGTCCATGTTTTGTTGCGCCCAAGAAAGAGCGCAGCTAAATTTTATCTTCTGTTTTAGACAAGGGCCATATTAGAAAAAAATAATTTTATAGCAAAATCGTGTTTTATTTTAATATCATGTAATACACTCGAAATCGGTTATATGTCGCCAGTATAATTCACTCGGGCTACGCCCTCGTAAATTTATTCCGCAGACATATAACCTCTGTTTCGTGTATTGAAAACATTAAAACACGATTTTCTATACATTATTTCTTTATTTATATACAAATTTGATATTCGTACTGGCATCATCAAGGAAATAAGATGTTTTGATTTTCACACTTTATACCTCATTGATAGTTGACCTAAATATGTCTAAGAAAGCATGCGTTATATGGCATCTGTTAACTTCATTAGTCGATAAAACATCAGGAAGAAAGAGATTGTTAGGTTAAATTGAATGAAGGAACACAAATGGCTATCATATAGATCGTCGAGTCAAACCGGCAAAAAAGTAACAAAAGCCATTTTCAACAGTAAATAAAACAGGTTGTCTTAATGTTTGATAAACGAAATTTTGCAAGAGAAATATAGATTCTTCAAAAATACATGTTTGAGACGTATGGTTATTTTTTATTAGGATATGCAGTATAGATTGTTTATAAGACATAAATATGATATTCAAGTCGGAAAGAGAATAAGTTAGATATTGCGAAAATTGAAGATGACAGAACTATCTGAAGGATCTGTGTTCATGAAAATTTTCAGACAATATATGGCATTACTCAAATATAGATGGGAGGTAATATACAGCAAATTTTATCTTAATAAAATCTTTATGAAGATTTATGAACAAACCGTTGTAATATTACAAAATGTAGCTCATTCAGACGTCTATATATCAGATAATAATACACTTAATATGTAGTAAATCAACCGGAAGCATTTTGTCTGATGTGATAAATTAGCAGAAAGGAAACAAACTGCCCCGGTGTAAAATGCTGTTTACATGCGAACATCCTAGCCCCGAAAATTAACATTATGTATCTTTAAATATAAAAGTCAAATAATTATTTAAACATTAGTCCTGAGATATTGAAAATCGTCTTTAGGTGTCAGTTTTCTATTTGTAAATTCAATGCCATGATGTATTTGAGGTTGGGTGCGCACCATAAACCGGTTTAAGCTCCCCAGGGGGTGTTTTTTGCCACTGCCCGTTCCAATGCGGTGCCCCACTGTGTTCCTTTATTCGTTCGTTCGTTTTGTCCTCGTGTGTTTGCTTTGTATGCGCGCGCGTGTGTGCGTTTGTAGTGTGCACGTCTGCGTGCTGTGGGTTTCGTTCTGGGGAGGCTGCGTTTTTGGAACATGGCATTCTCTGTTTGATATGTTTCCTTGTTTTTTTTTTTATATTATGTGCATTTCGGCGGTATTAATAATTTTGTCGTCCAGAAGAAAAACGTTTCAAACGCTTTTAAAGAATAATTATTGCAACAGTAAACAAGTATAGAACCCTTTCATCATACATTTGAAATATATTCTAAATGAGATAGAAATGTATTATTATTTAGTGATCAGCCCATTTGTTTTTCCATGTAAATTGTTCTACATAGCTTTTAAATATGTTTTAACTAGTATCCTCTTTGTCAAATGTCAGTGTTATCCCGACTTAAAAGAAACATCCAAAAGGTCAAAATACCTGAATTTGCTTTTGAAGTGGAAAATTTTGTTACTTTTATTTATCAAAGCTACTCAGCCACAGTTTGGGTGAAACGTTTCAACATGTTCATTTCCACCAAGTTTGACATGTAATGTATATATGACACTGAAAAATGATAAAGTGGGTGAAAATAAATGTAAGATATTGGTACAAATCCAAGAAGGTTGTATTTTTTCTGCATTATTTCAAAAACGTAGCAACGGTTTACTACCTTCTGCACAATTTTGTGGTTATTTATAAGAATATCTAGCAACATTCTTATGTCAATAAGTTTGTACCACTAGTCATTTTCAGAGTGCTAATTTTTAATGGATTTTTGAGAGAAATTAATATTCGCCTAAAATGTGTGGGTAAGTCCAGTAGTGTGGTTAATCATCTGATTTAACATGGTATAAAGATAAGATGCATAAAACCCGAGTGGTTACATTACTAAGCCTTTGAACGAAAAACCCTAGTAAATCAGATGACAGACCACAAGGCGTGTGTTTGTAACTATGCTAATTGATGAATTTCAACCCTCCGAGTACTAATGGGCAAGATTTCGTGCTACAATTTGATGTCATAATAGACGCGGTCCACGTATCAACCGTTGTTCATCGCAGAATTCAAATTTGCATGAACTCCTTCTTTGATTTACTAAATGACAAATTAAATCATGCTGTAAATTTATATTGAAACTTTTCCTTGAATGTTTATCAACTAGCTTTGTTTTGATATCGTGTTAGAATCAATGCCTCTTTCATACGTTGTATATAAAATGGTTACAATTATTGCATAACTCTCGAGACGTCATTACATTAATAAATGAGCCGTGCAATGAGAAAACCAACATAGTGGCTTTGCGACCAGCATGGATCCAGACCAGCCTGCGCATCCGCGCAGTCTGGTCAGGATCCATGCTGTTCGCTAACAGTTTCTCCAATTCCAATAGGCTTTAAAAGCGAACAGCATGGAGCCTGACCAGACTGCGTTGATGCGCAGGCTGGTCTGGATCCATGCTGGTCGCAAACCCACTATGTTGATTTTCTCATGGCACGGCTCAAATGTTTCTGCATGTACTGATTTCCTTGGTATAACATTAAACAAATACGTTTCATAACAAGCTATTATTTACTTTACAAATCATTTTCAGGATTATTTTGCAAACTTCTATTTTCCAGGAAAAGTGTATTTCCCTTTTCTAGAGAAATCACTTTGGAAAACTAGGAATGTCTTGGTCTCATACAAAACAATTCTTTTCTTCCCTACAAGAGATTTCGATATCCTGTGACAATTACCCTACAATGAAAGAAACATGATTAGTTTGGTACAAAATGACAAAACAGCACAGAAACTCCCTGTTTACGTACTTACAAACACTCGCAAACATTCTTTCATTATCACATTAGCAGCTGATCGTCTGCTAAACCGTTAGAACAAAGTCTGTTTCTGTTTCTAGGGGATGTGCGGGCGACAGATTTGGGCAAAACATTATACGACAATCAGAAGTGATTGTAGCATTTTAAGTAATAGTTCTACCTAAAACTTTCTTCGGTTTCCACACCAAAAACCAAAGAAGTTATTTTGTCAGATGTAGATTTTAGATAAACCAGAGGCATACTCGAGCATATCGTCTTCACAGTTCTAAGAAACTACTCTTTGTTGAAATAAACCATTTAAGTGGATATAGAATAGAAGCAATATTTCGTTTATCTATTATTTTCTTTGTTGCAAGCTAAATATTAATTAATAGATGCAAACTACAGTTTGCAGGTTAGGTTTAGTATTTCAATAGAGATGTACCCCGGCTGATATGCGTGTACTCCGTGCTACATCCTATGGGTTATTAATTTTTCATTTAATACGATTGGCT
The DNA here is from genome assembly GCF_021730395.1 of Mercenaria mercenaria. NCBI lineage: Eukaryota > Metazoa > Mollusca > Bivalvia > Venerida > Veneridae > Mercenaria > Mercenaria mercenaria. Next base: position 95,501,039 of record NC_069364.1, read on the forward strand.
AGGGAATGTAGTCATCCTGAACCTAAATATGATTTTTATGCAGCGCGAACGGTGATTTGAGGCAACGAGACAGTATACCGTTTCAAAGATTTAGTATTTCATTTCCACGACATTAAAAATCACACACTAAAATTACAAGTTTTTAATCATTAATTTTAGGAACTTGATTACATGATTACACTACAATACTTGTACAGTAAAACACCGGTCGCTCGAGGTCGCAAGGGGATGAGCAAAATGCTCGAGTTATCCATGGTTTGGAGCGACCCAAATATTGACCAACATACGAAGAAAAATTTTTTTTTACCAATTTTCATCGGGAGCATTTGCAGAGTAAACGGTGATTCGTAATAATAGCATACTTGTGACATTTAATTACAAACGTTATCTATGATAGACATTTCAATATGTTTTTTTGTAAATGGCACATGTGAAGAAACAACTAAGACTTTTTTAATTTTTATTTATCAACAAGTGCATATCAGAATTATCGTCTCAGTTTTATGAAAAGGCTTTATTATTTCCTTCATTTGCATGCAAACAACTGCTGATTAAAATACTACGATCTCATAACTATCTTCTCGATTCCGAAGAAAAAATGTTTTAAGTAAGCGATAGAAATTTGATCAATAAATCTTTTCTTCAGCCTTTTATCAATAATTAATCTCTTAATAAGATGAAATATACCGACAAACAAACATCTAAGATAGTTGGGGAGTAGATCACGCAATTCTCACAGTATGTGACAATGTTTAACCGATACATTCTGACCGCAGAAGGTGTGAAAAATGTTGACACCTCTGCTCGAGTTTGCCAGAAGAAACGAGAATAAATTAATACACAGGGACCAGGTGTCATGCTCGAGCTATCGAGTTATCGATGCTCGACCCAGCCATGGTAATTTCACATAGAAAATAGAAGGAAATCGGCCGGGACCACATGAATTGCTCCAGCGAGCCCGGGTGCTCTAGTCATCGATGCTCGAGCGAGCCGTGTTTCACTGTACTTCAAAGCTGTAAATATATAGGTACAATGAAATATGTTCTGTTCTGTTCTATTTAATGACTAGACTACAATTACATGGACAAAATGAAGTAAAACGGCTTACCACACTGACATTGAGCCCAATTTTACCTATCATATCATAGCGTTTTTCTTATGCCAAGGTAATTTGGACATTTCCTTACCTCACATATACTTAAAATGTTTAGGTGTCATCAGTTATAAAACAGTTAAATGAAACATGATTGTACCGCTGATAAATCGATATGGTACACGTTCAATATTTTTCCTTTTTGTCTCAGTGTGCCATTAAAACCTACATACAAAAACTATTTGTAACTAAGAAATTGTATGAAACTGATATGTTGCGGTTTATTTATGAACGCATAAGCATTATTTAACGATAAATTTTAATAACATGTTTTTCCATTTTTATCATCTTGGCAGACTTTCTTATTCATGACCTGTATTCTGCTCTGTAAATTAATCATTTAACTTGATTATGAAAGATACTTATCACCGATCTCTTTCAGTAACATCTGTCTTAGTCTAGACAAAATAGTTTGATAATCTCCATCATAAACATCTGTCTAAGTGTAGACAAGATAGTTTGAATGTGTCATTTGTTTGGACACATTAAATAACTTGCAACTTTTATTCTCTATCTGTTGAAAGGGAAGGACAAATATTCAATAGAAGAAGTTAGATTTAAAGAACGAATCCACAATGGTGCACCGGTTTAAACTATATTTAATTTATTTTAATTCTGCGTTTCGACGCACAATGCAGATACAAAATGGCTACTGATGCTATCACGCTATCAGTGTACTAACACGCTCCGTAAGTATGTCAGTTAACAAAGATATCACGCACTGATCACGCGGCGGTTCCATACAATCTTCTCGCCGTGATAAGTACCCGACAAAAAGGGGATGTTCAGTAAGTACAATATATGAGGGTTGACAAAATAGTTCAACTTTCCAACTGGTCAACCCAAACCACTTTATATTCGATGAAAGTATCATTTAGGGTATATGTTATTAGATACATGCACATAAATATATGCAGAAAGAACAAACTGAATGGACACAGCTGGGGACAGCCTTGGAACATTCTGGGGTGAAAATTACACCGGAAAGTTTAAGTTAGTTAACTGGCGCCACAATTCACACTCATGATGCCCTATATTTCTATATTAGCAGGCACTTTAAACAAAATTACTTTCCGCCAGGTTAATCACTCATAAAGGATACAGATACCACAGAAGCTCGTTGTAAAACATAAAGTTTAACCTTCTCATCTATATATTTATATAAAACAACCCCATGGAGCCGTAAGCTTATGTACTCCATGACTTTGTAGAAGCTAGGAAGCATTAAGTGAAATACCATAAAATGTGCTAATTTAAAGCTATTGAACACGTTAGAATGTCAAAGGATCAAGTATCATACAAACAGAATAGAAAAATATGTGTCACGAATGATGATTTACTATCCGGAGCAAAATAAAATAATTAGAGCTAAATGTCGTAAAAACTATTGGCATCCTTTCATTTATCAGTTCTAATAAATCAGTCGTCAAAGTTATGTCTAGGCATTTTTTATTTTTGTATTAAAATATGATTAATGCGTTCTAGCAGGAAAGCTGCACTGAACTGGCATGGCTCTCATTCATATGATGTAGAATCGAAGCTTCTTTTGATGTACGAGTTTGCAGATGTTTATAGAGTAAGATAGTAACTGCGTGTAACGAAATATTTACATGACAATAATAACAAATTCTGTATTATATCACACATACTTTACCGCTCAAATTAAAAACATTATGTTTGTAGTATGCAAAACAAGTTTTGTGGACACATTACACGGAAACTGGCAAATCGTACAATTTAAAAAGCTCCTTTTACAGACAAATAAAATCAATCTGCTTTTAATGTCCCTCGCAAAATATCCGAAACGGTATAACATCTCTTTAACAATAAATCGTTCATATTCTTCCTATGCAAGCCATCAATATAAACATTTGTACATTTATATCATTGATGTTTCTGGTTAAAAACAACCTTACTGAACATTGATTTTTACTACCAATCTCTCACTTTCCCTACCTATTCTTGTCTGCACCGAAATATTTCAATTTTTCCTGCTAGACAAACTGTCCCTTTTTTTCTTTGCTCTTTCATCTGTGTTGACATATAGCATCTGTGTTGACATATAGCATCTTTGTTGACATATAGCATCTGCGGTGTTATCCAGTCGTATCTAGTAAATCAATTAAAGGTGTATTAGATCCAAATCTCATATTCATATTAAAACATGAACAGTTACATCGTATAGTGTATGTAAACATGAAATTAACAAGTTTATGTGTATTAGCAATACTATGCATTAGGTTTAAAATAGTACACACTGATTACATGTATAGGTAAGCACAGTGTAAATGTGTGCTGCCAATTAAAATAAATTGGCTGTTTATTAACAATCAACTGTTACTGTCTGATTTTTTATTATTCAATGTAGATCTATATGCAAACTTGATTTATACATTTAGTAAAGTTAAATACATCTGATGATGAGTGTATACATTTGAAGTAAATATCTGAAACTAGAATATTTTAGTGAAAGACGGACATTGGATATCTTTAATTCGTTTAAGCAGGAAAGAAATTACAACTTATTATGGAGGATATATTGTCGTCAAATGTAACTTACATACAGAAGTTTTAATTTTTCTTTTAAATGTATCCTTTACTATATCATCACTGATGGATACAAATACGTTATTGTTCATGTCACGGACCGTAATGGTGTGTCGTTGACATTATTTTCATATTACTGGTTAGTATTTTATTTGGCCATTTAAGTTTTCTATCAGTACTGCAACATTTGTTAAGACACTGTTTTGGCTATTATAGGAAAGTCAGTTTGCTACTGAATTACTAATATCTTCAGAACAAAATATAGATACTTGGTATCCGTCTTTCAATTTATTTGTGCATGTTAAAGAAAGAGATATATTTGTTATGCTGGGTATAACAATACTAAAACGATTCATATAACTGAAATATTGCATAAGTCTTCTCTTCGTTTCTTTAAACACTTTAAGATGAAGAGCTTGTATGAAATGTAAAGTCGCTTAGAAGAAGTGCTTGTTATAAAGCAAAAGAACCATAGATTTTATACTGCAGAAGAACCATTGATTTTGATTTCCTGCAATCTATGTACATATCGGCATTTCAAATGAGGCAAAACGCTTATTACTCTGTAATAAAAACATATTTTGCAGAATACACATTTGTTGATGTCAGGAAATTAATAATTATCGGTGTATATAAAGAATATTAGGTTACTGTCTGATAAATTCAAATTTATTAGGTGAAGTCGAAAAAAATATAATAGTCGAGGCTTTAGCCGAGATATTAATTTTGTCGTAGACTAATCTAATAAATTTAAATTTATAAGATAGTAACCTAATGTTCTATTTACCTACTGTCTGATGATTCTAAATCATTTGTCTCAAAATAACCTGACCGTTTCCGTTATAAAAAAAACTTCTTGTGGTAATTGCAAATATACATTGCCGGTCTCATGTCCGTAATAAGATTTCGTTTATGAAAATCGCTGACGCTTAAGTCGTTGCATTAATAAATCTTTATTAGTTGGTCTAAAAAAAAAGAAAAAAAAGATGGCGTCGTTTTGAAAAGAAGGTCAAAAAAGAAGTCCGGCAAATGTTTTTAGTCGCTAACCTAATAAAGCAAAATTTATTATACCCTTTATTTTGCATGAAGAAGGGATAAAAACAATATGGGGATGTATAAAATTTTAAAAGAATACTGCTTTATATTTAACAGCATATTGAAATACTTTAACGTTTAGGTTTTGGTAAATTAGAGGTAAGATGCCGTAAATGTATACTGTGGAGATATAGTAAATTAAACATAATGCTTATTTTATTCAAATATTCGTGAAATGTTTTAAAAATATTATCAAAAGAGGATGCAATGCGAACATCTTTAAGCACAGTGCATGTCTGGTGATTGACCTCTCCTATTTGATGGTGCGATGCCTAATAAAGTGTAAGACTCCTTGATGCTTTTCTCCTAAATCCTACAAAAGTCGGACGGAGGGAGTGGAATTATGTCGTGCAGCTTACATAGTCTAGCCTTAAAAGTTATGTAATTGGTGCTCTGACTTCATACAAGTTGTTGAGTGCATTGGTTTAATTATACCGTAGACTGACCCTAATTCTACGTTTTACTTGTTATGATCTGGTATTTTGTCACCCATTTTAAAGCCTTTCTCAGCGGGGAGTGCTTTTGTTTACACTGTCTTGTCTAACTTGTTGAAAATAGGGTAAGGACGATGTTGGCATGCTCTAAACGCGTTTAAACCCCCGTATTTCTTTATATAGGTTACTGACCGTTCCAAGGCGGTTTCCCTTTTTTCAACTTGTTTTCTGTCCGTCTCGGTTTTTGTGTTGCGTATGTTGTTTTGTTTGTTGATGGCAGTTCCCTCATCACCCCCTCACATCCTTTCCCCTTGCATTTGCGCTCCCTTGCATTTGCAACCCCTCTCCTTTTACTATGAGTAAGTTATCGTGCCCACCATAATTTTGGCCGTTTTGGGCGGTGCCCTACAGTGTTGTTTTATCTTATTTGTCTGTTTGTTTATCTGTGTATGTTAGCTGTGTGTGTTTGTCTTCTGTACGTGGGTGTCTACGCTGCTGTGACTTACGTTTTAGAGTTACTGTATTTAAGGAACGTTGCTTTCCTTTTTGAATATTCATCCTTGCTCTACTCTTACCCCCACCCACCCCGCCTCCTTTGTTCTACCCCTTACCCCATTTTTCTGTCTTTTGCATAAAATTAAAATGTACTTGTTGGTTTTTATAGAAGCAACCCGTCTACAATATTTTTCCGTTACAGCTTTTTTTTTTGCTGCGGGCCTACTTGCGATGCATGGCTCTATGGCTGTGTTTAGGGTACTCTTTGCCTCCGGGAAATCTACCCTTACATTCTATCTTTTATACTGTGTTTTGTACATTTTACAGTAAATATATACACCCCAATTTGGCCCATTTGTTTTATTTGTAATACGGTGTTTCTGGTAATGTTATACGGGCATTCTAATGTCATTTGGTTACAATAGTTATGTATTATGGCATTGTTTTTAGATTTAATTTAACGCACCTGCTTTCGTCATATAAATAAGCGCAAGCGTTTAGTTTGGAGAATTTGCAATTAATTGTTCAGCTATCATTGAAAAATTAGAAAGGACAGACAAACTTCCATGTAAGTGCATATGTGGAACTCCTGAAAAACTAATCTTTGACGACAAATCTGTTACAGTTGTGTGTAGGAGAGGGAAAACCATGCTGCACAGTCAGCCAGTCATTTAACAAAATATTAAACAGTCGTATTTCAAAAAAGCTTATCTATTTGTTACCCAGTGCTAAGTTTTACACGTTTTAATAGTTTTTTATATACATTGTAGTTATATTTTGCTTAATGCTACTCAGTTCAATTATCAAGAAAAACAAGACACATTTTCACTGAAATTTAACTGAGTAGTAGTGAAAACTTATTATTTATTACTAATTAACAAAATATTAAAACATTAATAATTTATCTGATTGTCTTATTCACATGTATCATGTTGATTTGCGAAGTTTTAGTATTTTCAACAGCTGGCATTTAAACTAACACATATTTTCTGTGCCTTGCCCTGTATACAAATAAAAAGTACTCGTTTTTAGCAAGCCTGTGTTTTCGCGATGAACAAATATCATTCAGTTTAATATTGATTTAACAGTTACAGAAATGTGTGTAGTTCTAGTCCCAGCTACATTGTAATAAAGAAAAACTAAAACTAAATCAAAAATGAAGAATGCGAGAAAAACTTTCACTTACCATTAATCATATTTTATAATAACAAATTTACCACAAATCTCAATGAACATTAAGTGAATAGTATTGAAAGATATTATCGAATTAAATAGGTTTCCCTTAAAAACTAGAGCTTCTAATCATCTAAATAGTGAGTCAGTCTGGCGGCCGTAAAAAGCCGCCCCGACTTCATCTCAGTGTTGTTATATTTTTTGGTCCTTCGGGATCATTGGTTTTAACTCATTTAGATTTGAAGATTGAATACTGCTTAAGCCGGTGCTAGGGGGCGTGTGCAGTGTTGCATTTTCCATTATTGCTCATGAACAGACTCAATCAAACCGAGTCTGCAATTTTCACCGTTTGCCTTGTTTTCGGTGCTTCCGAGGGATCTACTTTTCAGATTTTATTTATATACTGTTTACTCACTACAAATATACCTTTGAACAGTAAAAAGGCTGATTTTGGGTAATTCAAGGGCCATAATTCAGAAATGCCTCAGGCGATTTGGCTAGTTAATGAACTTGGCCGAGGAGTTATGGTCAGACACATTTTGTTCAAGTTTGGTGAAGATTGGATGTTTGGCTTAGAGCGCGGACAGGAGTAAAAAAGCCGACTTTAGGTAAATCAAGGGCCATAATTCCGAAGTCCCTGGGCCGATTTAGCTAGTAATCAAACTTGGCTGAGGACTTATGGTCAAACATATTTTTTTTCAAGTTTAGTGAAGATCGGATGAGAAATGTTAGACTTAGAGTGCGGACAAGATTTGTGACAGACACACACACACACAGACTGGAGTAAATCAATATGTCTCACACACCACTTTGTGGTAGGAGACATAACAACAGCTTTTCCGGATATCAAAAGTTTTAACCAAGCAGGACCAGAAGTATTTGTTTTGTACTAAAAAAAAATCTTCTCGTTTTATAGTTATTCTTAACTTTTATATTTAATAGTATCATAATATAACATTAGTCCTTAACACAGACATGATGTTGTTTTAAAGCTTAGCCTTAGACGTATTTTTGAACAACTTTATGTCAGATGCACATTTCAAATGTCATTTTAACGCCCTCAAGGAAAAAGGTTAGTGTCGTCTTTTGTGGCTATTAAGGATTCTTTTCAGCGACTACAGCAAATAACATCATTTATTTCCTGTCATAGTCTAGACACGTTATTTTGATTGAATTTATCAAAGAAATAATTGGATATCATGGTCAAATGCGGATCCGGGATTTAGATATAACCTTCGCGGCATTTAATAATATCAACAGATTATTGCCAAACGTTTTGCTTCTTTTTGAAATATTTATGTCTTAAGTCGAAAACGAAACGAAAACGAAACAATTGTTTTAATCAGTATGTACTCATGATGTCTTATTGTTCCTCTTATTAACTGTAATAAAGTTTGATTTTGACTCATCAGTAGATATTATGATTGTCCATGCTATTTGATTAAACTGGAAAAGGGTCTAAAAAGACTTTACCTAATGATTACGAACATGTCAGGATCTTATATGCAGAAAGCAAGATGTTGTTTCTTCTTAAGTAAAATGAGGTACCCCTCGAACATATTGAACATCCCTCCTCCCTCTTTACTATATTCTGTGCTTCATTGAATAATAAATATGTACGAGTAATATTGTCATTGTTAGTCGCAATGGCAGTGAACATTTGCGAAGGTTTTCGTGGTACGTACTTATTAATTCGGTGCCACCGATCTAGCGGCAATGCCATATCAGTATTTTACTTGAAGGCTTTTTGACATGGCTCGTTCAAGATTGATGTGTTTACTTGTGTCCTGGAACTAGAAAAAGAAGAAGAATTTTGAGATAATCCCAGGATCTAATCGGAAACATACAATACGACATTCACTGAGTTGCCAGAAATGACTAAACGTCAAAATATTAATCCAGCCTTATCATTCTACACACTCGTCATGTATGTTTTCCTATTTAATGCCTTCTAACATATGATTTATGATTTTCTATACGAAAATACATAATTATCTCAGCATTAGATTTCAGCAGTTCCCAATGAAAACTAGAGCTGTCTTAGGGGTGACAAATTATACTCCTACAATACGGCCTTGTCACTGAAGTAAGCCAATGTCAAAGTCGAACTTGTCCTATATTTGACGATGTTACACCTGTGTATCAAAAATGACTTAAATCTGTCAACCCTGCAAAAAAGTTCTAATGTTCTGGGTCAATGTGACCTTGACCTTTGACCTACTGACTTCAAAATCAATGGGGTCATCTGCTGGTCATGACCAACCTTCCTATCAACTAGGCTAAAGCGTTCTCAAGTCATCGTCCGGAAACGGTTTAACTGTTCCGGGTCACTGTGACCTTGACCTATGACCTACTGACCTCAAAATCAATAGTGGTCATTTTCTCGTCATGACCAACCGCCCTATCAACTTTCATGATCCTAGGCTCAAGAAGTTACATCCGGAAACCGTTTAAATGTTGCGGGTCCTTGTGACCTTGACCTTTAACTTACTGACCTCAAAGTTGAACCTGACCTGTATTTTATGATGTTACACCTGTGTACTGAAATTTATGATCCTAGACCCAAGCATTCTCAAGTTATCATCCGGAAACCGTTTAACTGTTCCGAGTCTTGTGACCTTGATCTTTGACCTACTGACCTCAAAGTCGAAACTGACCTGTATTTCATATTGTTACACCTGTGTACCAACATTTATGATTCTAGGCCAAAGCATTCTCAAGTTATCATCCGGAAACCGTTTAACTGTCCAACTTGACCTGTATTTTATGAAGTTAAACCGTTGTACCAAAAAATATTTAAATCTGCCAAGCCTTTTATGAGTTATTGTCCGGAAACTATGAAAACCAACGGACCGACTGACAGACAGACCGACCGACCGACCGACAAGCTCACTCCTGTATATACCCCCCCCCCCCCCCCCCCCACCCAACTTCGTTTATGGGGGTATAATGAAATGTGCATACCTGCAATTATAACTTGTAACGGAATTGTAATATTGATACACAATGAGGTGATGATGATCATATAACAATAACAATAGTAAGAATAAAAGTAATTATATTAATTTATTTAAAATAACATGAACTTAATAGCAATTATAATCACCTTAATGATATTCACGTTAATGAAGAAAAGAAACAGCTAAGCCGTTTGACCGTTCACTCTAAACGTTTTTCTGGAATAGCCAGACGTCCTGTCTGAAATATTACAAGATAGAGTATTAGGATCGTTGAGGGCTGGTTTATTCGTTCCCAAAGTTATAATTTTACTTTCCTAAAATCATGGAATCCGTTTTAATTCTAACAACGCCCAAACAAAACTCATGCTCTACAGAAAAATGTTCCATTCGTGGACATTGCAAAAGAATGATTAATGATAAAGTAGTCCAGGCCGTGGTTACATCACTGTCTGTATTCAAGCTGACCAGTTAGATAATGTATGTAAAGTAGTCCAACATATTGGAAAATCAATGAATGTATTCAAACTGATCATTTGGATTTAGTAAAGTCTTTCAGCCTATCGTTACATCACTGACTACATTCTAGCTGAACATCCATTCAGAATTTGAAAGTTCTAAATCACGTAAGGTCGCACGTATTTAATTTAATTCTTATAGGTATATTTTTCTCTGTAAGACTGGTATATGATACCTTTGCATTCAATATATTACAAATAAATAGTTCTTATAAAGAGCGAACTTATGTGTGCGGAATTTATATAGCGTATGTGGGTATACCAGTGAAGGCTGTACTTTTTTAAATAAAATTGATATCTAACTTTCAGTAAGTTACATTCTTTTCTTGAGATAAAATGTGTCATTTGAAAGATCTTATTGAATTATATCTTGTACAAGAGATACGGCATTACTTAATATCCTAACTGTCATTTATTACAGCTATTCTCTTCTTCTTGTTAAAGATATCCTTATGGTCATCCTTCACTTGAATATTTTATCTTTAGATATTTACATCAAATGTCTAAAACCTTCATCAAATACATTTAACTTGACTAAATATATAAATTAAGTTTACATATTGAGTCACATTCATAATGATATGCCATGCAGTAACAGTTGAATGTTTAAGAAACATCGATTTTTTTAGTGGTAGTGGTAGAGCACATTTATACTGCGCTTATATCTTATGTATACAACGTGAATTAGTTAAATCCTAATGCATGGTTCTGTTAATACACTTAAACTTGTTAATTTAGTGTTAACATAACTTATATGAAGTAATTATGCATGTTTTTAAATATGAAGTTTGGATCTAATATATCTTTCAATGTCAATGAGTAGCATTCATTCACATAAAAAAGAAATAAAACATCATTCAAAACCTGCCCAACCGGTCCTATTAGGATCTCTCAGGTACAACTAAAACCATGCAGTACATTATTCTCAGTGGCAAGTATTCAGTGGTACAAATGATATGTATATGTAATTAAGATAAAAACGTTTACAGATGATAATAAAAAATGACAGTTTTGTCACCTGTGCCTTTGACGATAAAAAGTATAGTGTCGGTACAAGGAGGTTATACAACTATGACGATGCATTTTGCACCTAAAAGACTAACAACAGACTGAACAGTATTTCAGCTCAGTCTCTTTTTAAAACATACATAGATAACACTTCTTACAAATAAGAGTAATTTGAAAACAGAAACGAAAACTATCTGAATTGAAATTAGTAATAACGGAAATGTTCAATGGCAAATTTCAGCATGATATTTGAAATTATTGCCATGGTTTAGATCCGAACCAAGACTGCTCCTACTAAAGCTTTACCCAGGCATTTTTTCATTTATTAATCAGTTCCAAATTTCGTCGTTGTCATGTGCAATGCGATATTTTTTGTATTTTGTTTACACTGAATGTCCCCATTATACAGGATTGAAATTATTTTTTATTAGACTACTTTTATATGATTTCGGGAGCAAAATTTTACACGTAAATAAATAGAATATATATATTATTTTCGCTACAGTGAAGAAAAGCTCACACTTAATGGTATAACAGTCAAAGTCAAATATTTTATTGGCATACACATATATACGTCCATCGCCAAATAATTCTGTGGCGGTTTATACATTTACCTACAATATTACAAGAACAGAAAGGTGTAGTATAAACAATTTTCATGATAACATATCTCTATGATATAAATTTGACATACATTAATAGCACATTAAACACATAATTAACTGATTTCATTTCCTTTTTTAGTCGCCATGTATATAAACTTTGCTATTTCTCTGTGTAGATTTCATGATTGTTTTACATTTGTTGATATTAGGCCAAGAACAATAATATCTAGGTAAAATGTTTTTTTCTCAAGAGCACCCCCTTTCAGTATTTTGGATAAAATGACAAAATTTGCTTTTCAGCAAGTATGAAAAGAATATTTTAAGTATATTAGTTAGCTGCTGATCCTGTAATATATCATTCTTCTCGTTTGATTTCTCTTTTGGATAACATATCTCTAATTGAAAAACTAGATAGTGATCAATCACTTTAGACAAGTGTGCGGCTTAATTTGAATTTTAATTAGTACGCACAACGGAAATCTATTAATCACTGTCTGTAATAAGTGTCTTTTCCATCTGTAAATACTTTTTCTAAAGCATATCCGCTACACAAAATTACATCCAAGTTCAACAGAACTGCGTTTATAAACTTATTTGTTTGTTGTTTTTTGTTTTTTTTTTTTTTTTTTTTTTTTTTTTTTTTTTTTGGGGGGGGGGGGGGGGGGGGGTTTGCTCACTTTGATACAATGATCTGTTTTTTCTTAAACAAATCTCTAATGCATATTTAGGGAATGGGATTTTTAATACTTATATTATTTTTTACTAAAGTACTTGGTACCATTGATCTCAATGTAGTTAATATATTCTGGATTTGGCACATTACTCATACTTGGCTCTACCCTTACTTTTTTTTTTCGTTTCTAATATGTTTGATGTTATAGAAGTAAAATAAAGTCATGTCATAGCTTTTGTAGTACACTTCTGTAAGGAAATTTTGACATTGACTTCGTTTCGAGTATAGAAGACGTTGGTCGAATGTACTTGGTCTAAAACAGGTACAAAAAGAACGAATTTCGATGTTTGTGCAGAAAATTCTTTACAGCTAAACTAGGATTGCAGCTTCAGGTTTGTTTGAACGATTTTAAGTCATCTGACACAATTGACAAAATCAAATTTCCAGCTTGAATGTGGATAAAGACCCCTAATAACCCATACGGACATCATTTGCACACAGACCTGTGTCTTGGTAGAACCAATAACCTTCACTGAGTCAGGTGGATGCCTTATGTACATAATGATAGTGCTTGGACTTACAGAAAATAGACATTAACAACTCGGCATGGAAGCTATTTTGCAGATTCGAAGTCATTAACTAAAAAAACAATACTTTTATTTTAATATATATATTGCAAGATTTACATAGCACCATTTTTCTGATAAACAAGTGTGTTTTTCGTACAGAGGCAGTCACTCATGTCGCCCAGTTCATCCTCTTCGAGTACAGACACAGAGTGATCTGACCAGAAAGTAAGCAAAAGAAACCACCAGATAGAGAGAGAGAGACTGGTTCCATTATATGACCGATACACGAATGAGTTGTTTCTTGGCGAAAAATGACGACTCGCGGTACTTGATGACGACTTAGTGTTCCTTTTTTTCTTTCTGTTTTATTAGTTTTTAAGTTTAGATAAGAAATGTCTTCAAATTTATTTAACTAACATTGTATATAATCGCATTGTTTCAAGAAAACGTTTTCTACAAATTAATAACAGGTATGACAACTACAGTTTACCTGGTATTTTTTCTATCTCCCTCTTTCAGAATGAGAAACGTTATTCTTTGTAACCTCTACGATGTACACGTAAACTGGAAGTCGAGCGAGTTTATTACTGCAAACCGGAAAATAACATACACGACTAGCATGAAGTTGCTATACATCAAAGTACCAAGAAAATTGTAAATCTAAGGCATGAAGATGCACAACAAATAAAACTGTTATTCAGTCATGCATGCATATAGGAAACTGGTTATGTTAATGTGAAAGGTCTGGCAAAGAACTGGACCTATGCAAAACATTAGCGTTGATTTTCGGGCCAGGATATTATACAAGACGTTTCAGAACAACTTTGGATTTGATGTTTACCGAAAAATGAAAATTGAGGTTGCAGGTATCCCGAATGGGGCAAAACAGATCAAGTTTTACCATTGGATATCGAAAACGTACGTCACTTCGTTGTTCAGAATCATATATCAAAACAGATTCACATGACCTGTAGCAATGCAGGGTTCATGAATATTGCATTTCTCTTATAAGCGAACGTTGCTGATAAATCTTGTCTTCTCCGCTCATGTGACATAACGAATGAGGACGAGCTTTCATGCCACTACAACCATGTCAACAGAAATCAACGAAAGTGCAGCCATCTTTCGAAAGAAACCCCTGGCAGCTTCAAGTCGAAAGCAAGAAGTCACAATCAAAACCATGCTGGATATAAAATTTGTTTTAAATCCACGTCATAACCCAAAGATTATCCCGAGTCAAGTGATCTGGTGTGACAACATAACTTTCGTAGTCGTATAGTATGGCATTCTTTACTTTAAAGTATATTCAGAAAACAATGCCATTAACGACGTTGATAAGGCGGACGCAATAAAGACAGACAGTTGTACAGTGTCCGCCAGAACTAGCGCTTGCCGCAATGGAGTACACGCAAACTCGAAGAAAGAAACAAAAAAGGAAATATCGTGAATGCTGGAATTTTACGATAGATCTGCCAAAATATTCCGTTAACAATAAAATCTGTAAAAAGACCCTTTGGAAGCATAGAATGCAACCAAGAAGAATAATAGCTGACTCAGTTTGATTGAGTCTGTTCATGAGAGGTAATGAAATAAGCAACACCTCTTACGCCCCTAGCACCGGCTTTAGGGAAAAATTGAAAGTATTGAAACTGAATTTTTTTATGGCATCAAGCAATGAATTTACGAACATCCTGTCAGAATATGTGGCCATGAAAATACCTAATGTAGACAGTCAAAATCAAATAATAGTTGAATCCAGGTCCTGAAATAGTAAATGTACATCTATTTAAAAGCATGGCTAATATCAGAAAATCTAGCTGGAGTTATCTTTATACCATCATTTCACACACAACCTAAATCTTACTCAGTGAAGGATGTGAAAAAAGCATGTACCCGGGAATCACAATAAGTTGAGAGGATGGAGAAAAAACAAAAAGGGAGTTATCTCATTAGCAAAAATGAAAAGAGAAATACACAATAAGGAGAAGTTGAGAGAACAAATAAAGGTTGCGAGAGAGAAAATGAAAAAAAATCACGGAAGAAGCTAGAAAAATAAAAATAGGTGCTTTTATACTGTAAAGAAGTGATGACTTGCAACTACAGAAAAAGAAAACGAAGGTTGTGGTATAAGAAGCATGCCCTGACAAACGGAGATAAAATTAAAACAGATGCACCGGTCTATGGTTGGAAACAATGACACTAAAATGGATAGAGATTTAAGCAAACTTGAAAATAATGCTTATTTTTTAAACTGCTGAAGAAAAATGAAGGGAACGGATACAGTTGTACCGAGACTTAAGTACGTAATTAAACAAAAATGAAGTTGCTTATGAAAACGTTGTATAACACGTAGGCCAGTCAACTAAGCAAACCTAGCATATTTTATGCATTTTACTTCCTTGAGTAGGTAGCTGTTTTACTTAGCTGGATAATCGGTATATTGACACGTCTCACGTCACAGGTGTAAGTGTACCTTGCAATATACAGTAACTTATCGTTTAAAGCTAAAAGACATAAATGTTATGGTTATCGAATGGCCAGTTATCAGTGGTTATGTTTTAAGTTGTGAATGTCCAACAAAGTGGGCAATTATAAGGTAAGATGTTATATATATATGTATTATATCACTTACAATTTAAAAGCGTTCTTCAAACATGGCTGGATCACTGTTATAATATGTAAAATGTTAGCGTCGCCTTATACGGCTATTTAAGCTATTAAAGATACTAAACACTATCAATTATTTCCTGTTTTGATCAAAGAAGACATAGGAAATGTCACAAGGACAAATTACGGAGAAGTTCTTGATATATATGTTACTGTTTTAACTGTTACTATTTTGTAGTGCTTGATTTACCGGAATGAAGTTCGTGTTGCTTTAGACTCGCAGTAATTCGAATATTAAACAAACCTTCGACGCCAGTTTGATATATTGTCGTTATAAACAATTATGTTATAACAGGCGAATAAGGTTACTGTAAGTTGGATAATTTTGGTGCCATATACTCCCGAGTGGCGGCTTTGCTACCGGCCGTTCCACGACAGCCCCCATTCATATTTTATTTTTGTATGTATATACATTTCCATGTGGAATGGTGTAGTATGGGTGTCTTTGAATGTGGCTTTTCCTTGGACTTATGTTCTTGGTTTTAACTTCCTATCCTGTTAGACAACAAACACAGTCGCGTTTTTAAGAGTTCGCCATTGGTACTTAATTGCTGTTTCGGAAAGATCATGCTGCTCATATTCACGAGTGTATTAGAGAAGATTAAACCATCGCGAATACAGCCAAATCTTTTCCACTTTTGCTTCTTAGCCGTGTTCTAAATCACTAGTCGTGTAAGCCTTAGTAGGGCTATCGTAAAGTTGTCGAGGTTTGGAGTGCTGCTGAGAGACGTCAGTTTTTCGTGGTTTGACATGTTATTTGCAATTACGTCGCGCGCGTGGGGGACAAGGGAGAAGTTCGTTGGATGTTTCAAGTGTTGTTATATTTTCTGGTCCTTAGGGTCCATGGAGTACATTCAATTTTGTTACAATGTATGATAGAATTCAGCTTAAACAAGTGCTTATTGGGGCGTGAAGAGTGTTGCACATTTCATTACCTCTCATGAACAGACTCGTTCAAACCAAGTCTGCTATGAAAAATGGTTTTATTACTTAACTACTTCTTCCTAAAAATGTTAATATTTATATGCCATTATTTTGCAGACAATGTTATTGAAAGGGACCTTTTACTAAAACGTCCTTCTACAGAATAAGGATTAATGTGTTTAACTGTTTAACATTAAACAGTTTGAATAGAATATGCTTTTAACCTTTCCATTACGACATTTGTACCCGTTTATGTCAGGCTGATCCTTAGATACTGACTAAAATGATAAAAATTTTCTCAACGACGAAGAGTATTCATCAATAAAATCTGTAAAAAAGATCCTTTGGAAGCAAAGAATGCAAGCGATCAGAATAATAGTAGACTCGGTTTGATTGAGTCTGTTCATGAGAAGTAATGAAATGTACAACACCTCTCACGCCCCCTATCACCGGCTTAAGCGGAACTCTATTGTAAACACATTTATTAAATTAATAAAATCTATTAATAGATACATTGAAGGTGAGAAATGTTCAGTCAAAACCGTTTTATGAGTGGAAATAAGACAGTATTTTCCAAGTTGGCCTCAGCTGTTGCCAAAACATGCCACGCACATTTACGCTTGTTACTTGTACGAAGCTCCTCTAGAACTCATTGTAGCTTGCATCACAAACTTCTTTGCACAAATAATAATTGTCGCTAAACACGACAAAAACGATAATGTTGCAGGCTCGGTTTGACTGAGCCTGAAACTGAAACTGAAATGAAACCTCTTCTATATTGCTTAAACGACTCTATTTACACATTTAAAATTAATAAATCTTTAATATACATTGAAGTAGAAATATTATATAAAAATATTTTAAATAAGAGTAATTTCAAACGTTCAAAAATGAGCACATTATTACTTGTAAAGTCCTGATAATACTATACTTTAAAATTTTACAAATAATAATTGTCCTACAGACAAACATTAATGTTCTAGTCACTGTTCACTGAGCCTGTTCATGGACGATAGTGGAAATGGATGCTACCGCCCACGCCCTTTAGCCCCGGGTTGTTTTGTCTTAGTTAAAAAGTCCAAGTCTCTGAATGCCTCAGCTTAATTATATTGCTACTATACACAGAAATGTGGTTTCCCTATACCTGAACTATGCTAGTACAGTGGTTTGGACACATTCTGAAGCATGCGCTAAAATGATTGATGATATTGCGATCACAATCCATTGGACCTGGTATGTTATACTACAGAGAGTGATGTATCCCTATAGTAGAGAATGTACGCAAGTTATCTTTGTGTAATATACGTGTAAGTACAGTGGATTAGACCTCTGGCTAACATCTTCATCTGAATGTGTGGTCGACGAGACTGGTTCTTTTTAGAGTGTTGAGTTGTTCTTATCTCGATGTCTAGTAGTTACCCTCGGAATTTTTTGTTGCGACATACTTAGAATCGATAACTTTAAAGACTAAATAAGAGACTGTTAAAAATCCTATAAAGTCTACACGGTAAACCGTTATTTTACACAGGTTGTTTGCATATACATGTACATGTTTTATATTATGCTGTATCTATATCTGTATGATGTTAGATCTGTAACTTTCAAAACTTTTTGACAGCATTTCTGTTAGGTTTTAATTTTATTTTGATGATATATTTCAGTTTAAAACACGACCATCACAAAACAATAATTGCCTTGTGTGTCTAAGCATACTCAATAAGGTCAGTTTTGATTTGTTTTCATTAGATTACATTATGAGATATCTAAAACATTTACTTTGTCTATAAATGGGTGATACCAAAAACGAAAAAGTCATTGATACATGAATCATGTATTGTCTTAATTTGGTGGGTTTCGAAACTAGCCGTCTGGATGATAAACGGACAGTATTTGGAACTTGACTCAGTGAAAATTACTCATATAACGAAAATATGTAGAATGTTTGTCTATTCATATGATTTTAATACATAGTACATAGAATTTAGGTTTCGAAGTAGTACTTGATATGGACGGAATACCTTAAATATACATTTTCAAATGTGTATTTAGCAAGGCATGAGATTTATGTTCTTTATTCATATCCTGTATTGCGTGTATTTAAAACATGTCATATTATTTATCACTCGCAGTTAAACTTGTATAGGTTTCCAAAATAATTATCTTAACCTACAATTTCAAAGGACTGCAAAGATCCTTAAACATTTTTATGACATTATACAATGCAGCAATATCATATTTAACTATTAATTTAGTATTCTTTTTAACGCATTGTGCAACTTCCTTGTGCAGAGGAAAACGTGAGAAAATAAACACCGGTTTATAAAGGTTCATCATAAAAAAATCATAATGGATTCTCTTTCCATAACAAGGAAAATGGTATTATATATCACAGATATTTATCATTCAACCTGTATCCTGTCATAACTACGAGTCAAAGTGATAAGTATCTCCGGTTTCGAAAAAACACAATGATACAAAATACTGCTTGTCATTTACTGGATATATCTTAGTCATCGTTTTAACTTTGACATTTTTCTCTAAATATTAAAAAAATCAAGTGATGCTCAAAATTTGCGAAAATATATAACTAATGACATGTTCGGTCAGGGACATAAAAGCCACTGGGAAGTTTAAATATGTCGACTGACCACAAACACTCAATCTTTGTTCCACAGCTACGGTTTCATAAAACATTAACTATAAGTTTATACCAATTTCCACTTTCTCAGCCGATGGCCACTTTCACAGAATAGAGGAGAATTTCAGTTTTTAAAAAAGGTATACACAAGAGACTTTTAATTTGCAACAAGAAATTAACTTGCTAATTTGCATAAATTTTCCCTTCCTCATATATTGACACAAGAAGCAGGATTTAAAGATAATTAGAATGATCATTTTACATATCATGAAATATTGGTGTAACCAGATATCAAAGCCGGCTGTTAATAATATTTTTAAAATGCGGTAAATATTTTATAATACGTATGTAAGTATTTTCCGCAATTCCTCCTTGATTTCAATAGTACAGGTAAATTCGAACTTCTTGCGCATTTCAAAATATGAGTTCTTGATTTTGGGCATTTGACAAAATCTGAGTTCATGAGATTTGGCATTTTATATACAGGTTCTATATTTGTGGGCAAAATATGAAGATCAAATTCAATAATTTGGATATTTGATGAAGATTGAGTCCATGATTACTTAATTTTATCACAGGAAGAGAAGGATATCGCATTGAGGTAATATTCCATTTTGTTTTGTTCTGTTTATCTCATGTCGTGGTAGTGTATGTGGACTATATATGGATTAATGACATCATTTAAAACTACTCGTATTTAGAATAAAAGAAATGAAAATAATCATTTTAAAAGAATTTAAAGTAGAAATTTATCTGAGAAATCAGAAATACTCTGCACACCATATCCGGCTTCTCGAGTTTTGTTTACCATTTCAAAAGCTTGTTGGGTGATATACTCATTTTGTATTTGATATGATATTGCACACATTCATATGAAAAGGGTAAGTGTTATTTGAGAAAAAAAGGTTTCTCCCAAAAATGTGAGTTTCCAAAACTATAAAAAGAAATGCATGAACTTTAAGCGTTTGAAGGATCGTATTGTAACAATTAAAAATTTAAATCTTACACCTTAAGATTTTTATCATACTTAAATTATTCATGTTGATTTTAGTACGTCCGAATATGTCAAAATTATTTGATTTGTCGCATGAAATGGTTCAGCAAACAGCACTGAAATTATTTAAACCAACATAATAGCATGCATACAATTAGTAGTTATATATCCTTTTATGGAGCGGTTCGTTTTTATCTCAGGTGTCAAGATCAGTTGCAGTTATAAGAAGGAAGTAATCTTCCAATGTGATAGTGCGTAAGTTCTTAACGATCAACATTAAGTACAAAAATATTATTACAGAGTTAAGATCTCGTAGTATAAAGCATATTTATAATTGTTTTTGTTTCTTTGTTGTTGTTGTTGTTGTTGGATTTTATAATTCTTGATAATAAGTTAGGGATTATTCTAGCTGAAAAGACAGATTTTTCGACAAGTAGGTAGAATTGAAACATTTTGAATTGTTTTGGTGTCAAGGAAAACAATGTAAAAGGAATATAACTTTTGTCATGCTATTATTAATATTTGATATAGTATATATGCTTTTACATTTCATTACGTCTTCTCTTTTATTGTGTTGCGGACGTAAAATATTCCCCTAGTGGAGTATGGAGTCTGTTCAATGTTTCGGTATAAAAGAGTTCCGCTAAAGCAGGTAGAGACGTGAGACATGTTTCCACTTTCGTTATCTCTCACGAACACAGTCAAATAGAGTCGGTGGTTATGCTTCCAAATAAAATCATATAGCTATTTCCAAATAGCTGAAGAGTTGTGCCATGATATAGGTGGGCCGGTGGTCTAGTGGTAACACGCTTGACTGTCAATCCAGAGGTCCAGGGTTCGAATTCCGGTCCAGGCACTGGAAATTTCTGAGATGCTCTTGAGTGTCTCCCGCCTAACTTAGAGGCCTGTACTGGTTCTTCCCAGGAAAGGCGGCTTCGAGTGTATAGGTGCTATACACCGGGCACGTTAAAGAATCAGACTGTCTGTTCGCAAAGAGCTAGGCTAAGTTAGCCGGACAAGTTATATCTAAAAAGGATTTCTCTCTATCTGTTCTGGGGGCTTTATCTCACTCTGTTCTTCTGGTCAGATCGCTCTGTGTCTGTACTAGTAGAGGAAGAATTTCGAGCCCTGTGTGGCTGTGTTTGCTATATGTAAAGCGCCTTTGAACGTGTTTATCATGAAAAGGGCGCTATATAAATCTGGTATAATAATAATAATAATGATAAAGGAGCGTCTAAAACAAAATGACCGGCAAGATTATTGGATAAACAAAATCATATTATAAATAAAACTGCTGTCAAATTAAATAATTTACCTTAATAGATCTATTTTTGACAATAGGACAGTATGAATCTTTCGTGGAACAGATGAATATAAATTTCTTATTCAATCCAACTCCATCATAAGTAATACATCCCCAGATCATTAGAATTTGAGTTTGATGGGATAGAAAGACAACGTGGTAAGCAATTTTCACAAACTATCGTCCATACGAATACTCTGTTATCAGTTCCAACATCAACTGTACATTCATCTTTAAATGTCACACGATTTCAAAAATTGTCAACTGTTCTACGTCTGTTGCTTCAACATCTGTTTACACGATTTTTCCTGTTTACCTCCCAGATTATAATCCTTATTATCCTAATTCACCACGGTGGAACTTTCAAAGTCTGTATATTAATTACTGAGCTCGAAACCAATTTTTCTGTTCTTTTAGTAACAAAGACATTGATCTTGACCTTAGTGACACTCAAATATAATCCCAATATGTGTCTTTGATACAAGCTACCAACATAACTAGCTTGCTGACAATAGGTGTATCCAAACTAAAGGTATCTAGCGAAAATCGTTTTTTCTATTTTCAGTAATAGTGACCCAAATAACAATCAAAAATAAGTTCATCCCGGGCCGGACTTTTAACCCTGATCCGTCTGTTCAACAGTACAAAAAGTACAAAAGACCAACGCTTTAACTCACTTTGACACAGTGGAACTTTAAAAGTATGCAGATTAATAATGTTATCCGATTTCAAAGTCGTTAATGAGTGGAAACCATTTTCCATTTTAAGTAACATTGATATTGACCTTGACACGAGTGACCCCAAAATATATTTCAAACCTTTGTCTATAATAATCTACACACTAATTTGCTGACAAAAGATGTATCCGACTAAACATATTGAGTGGAAGGCATTTTTTCTACTTTTGTAACTTCGACCCAAATATCTCTTCATATAAGCTTGCCATACGCCAAGTTTGGTGACAGTAAATCAATTCTTACTGACGATATAAACCGGATACAACCTTTTTTTTATGATCACAGTGAATAAAAAATATCTTTTGATAATTGTAACCCTGACCATGACGCTATAACATCAAATTATTTTTTATTACAAAACAACCGGGACTTGAACCGCGACCCTACCGTTCGACATTACAAAAAGTACATTAGAGCAATGCTCCAGACCGCTGAGCTATTAAAGGTAGAATTTTACAAGTATGAAGATTAATTTAGTTATGCCAAGCTTGAACGTGACCTCACTGAATCCATATAAATCTCAATCTTGCTTTTTCTAACAGCGACCTATAGGCCAAGTTTAATTTCAATACATGAAATCAAACTAAAGTTAATGAGCAGAAACCATGTTTTTATTTTAGTAACAGTGACCTTAACTCTAGTGGCCCCAAACACAACCCCTAACTCCGTGTCTGTACAAGCTACCTATACACCAAATTAAATTGCAATCGATAAGTCCTTAAGTAATTGAATGGACACCAAACCTCTCGACCTACCGCCCGTCCCACGACATTAGTCAATCTTATAACCAGTTTATTTGATTACCTGGTTAAAGATTAAGTAATTGTTCTATCTAAAATGTAAAATCCTCTGAACATTTTTAGAAACGATATTTCTCATGTTTTGCTAATATGCTTAATTAAGATAGATATAACATTTATAGTTTCTTTTCCTTTTACCTCGCTTCGGAGCAGTTATCATGGTTTAGCTGATCTGACTGACGTATACAAAGTTAGGATAACACCTGAGTTTCCATGAAATGTCACATTTTTTTTCTTTTGGATGTTGCTTATTTTCGCGACGTTCAAGGTAAAAACAAACATTTTCATTTAGCGACTACCACAGCAAGATATTATTCGACAAAACATCGTCTTAATGTTTCGCTTGATTAAGCAAATAAAGCATGGATCCATTCCTTGTACCCCGCTCGGTATAAACTCACTGATAAGATATATATGCAGTGCGAAGGTCAAATAAAAAGAAAAGAATCAGGAAGTAATCTGAAACATACGCATCGAGTTTAAATGGTTCGTTTGTCATAACGTTTCAAACCGTTTTCATCTCAAGGCTGAAAATCTTTATAAACTATTCAAACTATATTTATTAAGATGCCTTTTTTCTCACGCTATATGAATATCATTACTGGTATTTGCACAGCAAAGACATGCATTCTGTTGTCAGTAAATGTGATGTCAATATTTTGGAATATTGTTATTTAAATAAGTATTAAAGATATCTAACATTCCGCATTTTTGACAGTATATGTACCTTTAACTGCCTTTAGCATCATAATTCTACAACTGGTATAAGGTATGACCACTAAATATATTGTTTTTATTTACTTAATAATATTTAAGCTTTTAGTTAATATATAACATAGTAATTATGAATGTTTAATGTGTTGTATGATTAAATTCTGAATTTTCCTAGACCCATATAAACGTCATAACATTCATTTTTTAAAGATAAACCGAAATTGGTAGCAGCGAGATGGGAGTCTTAAATGTAATCAACCTACTGTTCAGTCTGCTGTTTGCATGTTTCTATGTCGTATCTATGCAGGATCTCGAAGGTAAGAGCACAATTAATTAAGCTATAAACGTTGGGTTTCATTACTCATTTGTGTCATCGACATTTTAATTCATATTGCGATATTTCCAGCCACCACCCCACCCCCTCCAACACCCCTCCCGCCGACTCGTCGTTATTGCTATTTCAAGTACAGTTGGAAACTTGGACAAAACAAAGGTATTTCACTTTAGCATTTAAGCATCTTATGCTGTGGACTATTTAAACATCATTCGGACACCTTGGTATTTGAATTACGCTGAATACCATGTTCAGTAGTTTCGCAAGAACTTCAGGCAATGTACTTTTTTACTGATACGTTTCCTTTAAACTGGACTTTATTTTTGATCAAATCATAAATCCACAAGGTAAAGACAACTTCTCCACATGGAGAAAGTGTGCACGATAGGAAAATCTTTAACAAAGCATTTTGTCGATTTTAACCTTAGAAAGTTTATGCTATCAGCTAAGATTTAATTGTCACAAGATTTTTGTATCACATTAGCCTTCCGCGGAAATGTGAATAAGGTAACATCATTATTACAATTGCATAAATGAGTAATACTCATTTGCTTATTACAGGTTACCTTTAAAAGTACTGGGTCACAGTTGGTGTAAAAATGTACATCTAAGAAATAACTACAAAAGTAAAATCTAGTATCAAATACTTGAAACCCCATTAAGAGTGCTGATTGTTTTAATGTTTCCGACGTTTAACTAATTCAAAATACTGTTTGTTCCCACATTTATGAATGAAAATGTGTTACAATTTTTTAGAGAACTTTTTACCAAACAAAGTATGATAGAGTTCTTTTAAGTTAAAGCGACGAGTATAGGCGACAATGACAATTTTTGCTTCCTTCATTAGTTCTTAATAACATCTAAAGCAGTGTGACGATAACATGAAATCAGAATGGCGACAATATAAATCTGTTATCATGATGACCACGAAAAAAAGATAAATATGTCTTTTATGTAACAGTTGCATGCTATACATTTATCTTAATATTGTACACGTTTACAAAAGCATGTCCTCATTTCAAGACAATACTGACCGCATCACTCAGGACTAACATATCATGAGGAAGCTATATTCAAAACATTGATTTGCGTAGTAAAACGAAGTTCTTTCATTTTTAATAGAATAAAACGTAATATTATAGAGAGACTACATCTTGCTCAAAATTTAGCTTGATGTACGGTAAGAATAATAAAAACAGTCGAGATCTGTTAAAGCATCCAAATATATATTCCTATCTATATTTCTCCCATGTATGATATCTCTATCCCTATATATGCTTTTATCTTGCCTCCTACAAGTTTCTTGCATTTCTATTGGTCAATAGATGTCACATGGAGACAGGATATATTCCATAACCTGCTAGTACATTTCAGATATAAATTTTGATTAAAACAAATGGCTGCCGCTTTGTTAATTTACAAAATATTATATACTCCTCCTCCTCTACCTCCTCCTCCACCTCCTCCACTCCTCCTCCTCTCCTCCTCCACCTCCTCCACTCCATCTCCTCCACTTCACTCCTCCTCCTCCTCCTCCTCCACTCCTCCTCCTCCACTTCACTCCTCCTCCTCCTCCTCCACCACTCCTCCTCCTCCTTCACTCCTCCTCCTCCTCTTCCCCTCCTCCTCCTCCTCCTCCTCCTCTTCCTTTCCTCTGCCCCAAGAAGCGTAAGAATGGCAACAGAATAAAGCAGTGTCTTTTGATAAAAGAGACTTACATCGGTTTCACAAATGCATCAGTGTCCTGTTTGTCATCAGTCTTTCTCTAGGATCGACAACATGCGGAGACATCAACGTTATGTCCACGGAAATGACGAAGGCACTGACAGCAGTTTTTCATCGCCATTACAAGCATGGGACTTCTCAAGGAGACCGTTCAACATCCTTTCTATGGTCGTTTCTGGACACCAGGTTCGGAAAAACTGAATGGACAAGAATGTTATCATCAATGTTGTAAGACCTCAGCCTCAGCGTATCATATGTTTTGGACAATGGCAACCACGTCATGATGGAACTTCGGCGTGAAAGTCCGGGCGTCGAATTTGACACGGTATTCCAGACTACCTAAACGACTCCCAATACATAAATGTTATCGAAGGAACCTGCTGGTCTATGACGACTTGATGACTGAAGCTAAATGCGATCAAAGAATTGCTGATCTCTTTACCAAGGGCAGTCACCACAGGAACATATCTGTCGTATATCTCACCCAAAATTTGTTCCCTCAAGGTAAAGCTTGTAGAGATATCGCTTTGAATACGCAGTATCTGGTGCTATTTAATAATCCTATTGACAGACAACAAGTAGCTACATTGGCGAGAAGAATTTACCCTTCGTCTAGTAACATCTTTATGAAACGGTTTGAACGAGCGACATCAAGACCGCACGGTTATTTGGTAATAGACTTAAAATCGAGCACTCCAGAACAACACCGTTTACGCGAAAACATTTTCGAGGCGAGCAATCCAGAAAAGAGAAAACGAACGAATGATGAATATAAACAAGAAGACTTGGAGATGGATACTTATCTGATAAAAATGATGACAAGGATAAAGATGAGGAGGAGGATTATGATGACCATGATGATAATAGTGATGATGAAACAGAAAATAGAAATAATGGCACAAGCTTTGTAAAGAAACGATCTTTGATCAAGGGACCTCCCGGTAAACGTAGAAAAGTTGAGATTATAGAAGAGCGATCACGCCGTGAGATATGGGATAAGCGTTTTCAGGATCCTCTCAGACAATCTATTAAAGAACAATTCAGAGCTAAAGTTAACAACTATACGGAACAAGGGCTCTCTTTTGAAGAAGCTTACCGTCGCACCGCTAATGACGTGCTGCCTGAACTAAGAAAGAGACTGAGACAAAATTATGCCCGATTTCTAATCGACTTTTATGAGCTACAAAACGACCCTACTCAGCAGCAGATTATACAGTCGGCTAAGAAACTTAAAAGTCATCACGGGATGACTGTCAAAGAATCTATTCGACAAGCCATTGCCCTTAGAAAAGACCTATTTGATGAGTTGTGGCCCGATCATGAAAGCAAAGGAGAATATTCAATGGAGGATAATAAAGAAAGTGATGACGATCAAGAATCGGATGATGATGATGAATGAACGTTGTAAGAAGGATTGGCGTGCTTTAACTTTCACCGTGTCAAAATGGGCTCCATAGAAGTGTACGATTATAAACAAGGAAAATGGGTCCCGGATAAACCGGACGCTGAAAAATGGATACAACATTTCAAAGACATGAGGGACGGATATGTACGGCCTGATCATATAGGCCGTTACTTTGTAGGAAGCGGTGCATATCGAAGAAAAATGGCCGAATTAAAAGAGGAACGAGAAAGGAAAGCACAAGAACAAAAAGGGAAAGATCTCCCCGTAGTAAAACTTGTGACACCCGTAGCCCAAGCGGTTGATATTGCTATGTCGGAAATAAGACAGTCGTGAAAGCATAGTGATCTGAAGCGACATAGGGATAAAATGGACACACCTTTGAGTCGTGATTTAGACAGCCCAAGACGTAAGAAATATCGCGAAAGCATGACCCAAGATACTATAGATTGGAACACCTATACATTTTAAAATGAATAACTACGAACTCGAGGAAATGTTAAAAGAGTACCCTGTGACAATATGCGTCGCGGACCAACTTCAAATACGTATAGGACAATACGTCATTTCGAATACAGACACGAGCCAAGGATCAGGAAAACATTGGGTGGCCTTTTATTTTCCAAAAAGAGGACCCGACGAATTTTTCGATTCACTAGGTAATAGACCGGAGCATTACAAAGTTCATTTTGAGCAAGCGTTAAAGAAGCGTTATTGGATGAACTTCAGTCAAATACAGGATACGGATTCAAACATATGCGGGCTGTATTGCGTATATTATATTATGAACCGATGTTCCGGACGAAAAATGAAGGACATTTTAAAACCGTTTGATGCGTATCGCAAGAAGTCGAATGATGAATTTATTGTGTCTTATTTTAGTTGATACATGTAGTCTGTATAAGTGTTACAAGCTTTGGCAATAAAAGATTGAAAGAAAAATATGTTTTTGTTATTTATAACCTATACGTTCCAATTTGAGTTGACGGAAAAGATTAGGCGTCGGTAGGTGTACACAAATAAAACGACATATTCCTTTATTGTATTTTATTTATTCAACATCGTTTCACAAATCCATATTATGCTTTTTAATAAGCGTCTCTCGCAGTTCTAAATGAAGAACTGCATCAATGATATCTACAGTAAAATAAAATCATGTTTATTATTCTTTTCTCGGACTGGAAAGCAATCGTATTGAAATTCTTAGCCACCCCATCGTATCACATCGTTGACATAAAGCGCTATTTCCTCGTTCTCAGAAATATAAGTCATCCACTTTCGCCCCAATATTGAAATTCATCTGATGAAAACGAATCATGTCGATCAAAGTGTCTTTAAAAGATATGCTCTTTTGCTTTAACCACTGTTTTATGTATAGGTTGGAAAATTTTTGTGTTGTTTTTTTACTAAGAGCCATTCTATACGGCTCATAGTCCAACATGTAACATAACGGTATATACGGTCTTTCTACACAACCAGAAAATAGTTTTCTACAGAGATCCGATGGTAACACATCCATCATTTACACTGTTTAAAACTGCCTCTTTAGCCATTCTTTCATACAAATTTCGTGTAATTGATCAATACAATTCAGCAACAAGTTCAACGCTTTAAAATTTCTGTTTGCATGATGATCACAGAGCATAGTTAGTACATCTATGTAGATATTTCCGGGTCCTTCGGGTTCCGTACTGATGTTACAGGGGCAATAGGAATTTGGTTGCAAGCTATGTTCGCACCACTTGAGTTCTATTTTCGGATGATATTTGCTCATGTATTGTCGGAGCATATATACCCATGTAGAGTAATTCATATCGAATTCTATTCTCGTTTTTGTTATGTCCTTGTACTTAACATAGAGACACCCCTTCGCTTCCAGAAAGTCGCGTAAAGCACACAAATAATGACCGTCAGGCATATTAATCCCCATGTCCGTATACGGATCACCAGTGTGGATGATGGAGAAGTCTACATTCATATTCGTCCTGTTTCTTATATAGCTTGTCAATAATTCTACCCAAATGTCTTCCGAAAACCCAAAATGTACTTTACTGTAATGCACTTCGTAACGCCATACTTTGTGATGTACCGGACACACTTCCTTTAAGTCCGCAGCGAAGGAATTCATCATATTCTCGAATACTCCCGAACTATTTTCCATGATTTGACTTCTGAATGATTTTGTCTGATAAAAGCGCTATTATATACTCGCCACAAAGCCTCGATTTCAAAAGGAGGCTTGTATTTTTAGTAAGAACGTCATTTATCTCAATTCTGATCGGTCAATTAAAATAGTAATACTGGATTAAACTGGTAAAAACCAGACAAGAGGCACTTATTTTCAATGATTCTCATTTAAAGGATAAATATTAAACTTTCCCTTCGATTTTATCTCAGTATTGTAAAACAAAGTCGATCCGCGCTATCGCTTGTCAAAATTCTGCTTCCTGATTGGTTGTAGGTAGCGAAGTGTTATATACTTGAGTTCTACAGGTAAATATCATTCGATTAAAGGATCTCAGGTAGAGCACACATCACGGTTTATGCTGTATGAACGATTAAATTAGGTATTTGTATTTCATTTTTCGTATCGGGTTTATTAAAGACATTTTGCTATAATCATTTCTATAATTATGTATAAAGCGTTAACGCGCTGTTTAAAATCGATAAATATGTACACTATAGCGTGGAGTAGACGCAAAGCGATACGTGTCTTAACCTGTCAGGTGTATTGGGAAAACGTTACCGCTTGTCAAAATACTGCATTCCGATTGGCTGATGGTAGTGAAACGATATTTCTATTCAACCATCTAAAGATTTGATTCATTAGGCGAATTTATCCGGACAGGTAAGTTGTATGAACGATTAAATTAGGTATTTCTGTTTCATTTTCGTATCGGGTAAATTCATGACATTTTGCTATAATTATTTCTATAATTATGTATAAAGCGTTAACGGCGCTGTTTAAAATCAATATATGTGTAGCGTGGAGTAGACGTAAAGCGATACGTGTCTCAACCTGTCAGGTGTATTGGAAAAACGTTACGGCTTGTCAAAATAATGCATTCCGATCGGCTGTTGGTAGTGAAACGATATTTCTATTCAACCATTGATTCGTTAGGCGAATTTATCCGGACTGGTAAGTTGTATGAATAATTTCGTTGATTATTTCTATTGTATTTCGTATCGGGTTTATTAAAGAAATTGTAATCATTATATTAATGCGCTCTTAAATCGCGCTATGTAAAATCATCATATTTGTACGTTATAGTACGGATTTAAGCCTGTCAAAATAGTTTATTCTCTGATCAGTATTCAGACTTACCGTTGTCATTTGCAGAAGAGAACGCCTGATCCCCGCAAAATTCGTCTGCGCCGGTGAAATGTTAACGTAAAGTTTTCCATGTCACCGTATGAATTCCAATGATGATTTGTGTGTTGTGTTGAGCTTGTTTACCCTCGCCACCGGTTAAGACCATATGGCGAGCATAGCTTCAATTAATACAACATTTATAGGCTACGTGTAGAGTGTGTACCATATTCACAGTCTAAAGTAGGTCAAAGTGACTCCAGTGACTGTGAATAGATGGAACTTAATCCATACATTTATGATAAAAACTAAGTTAGAGAAAGACTAACTTATTCACCTCTTCATTTTATGTGTGTCTCTTTCATGTACCTCATATAGTTGTCAAGGCATTTGTTTTCCCCATTATACTATATTAATTATAAGACTATTTTATTTTAAAACATATTTATAAGTCTGACAGAGACAGCAAAGTCCTAAATTTATTGAAAAACTTCTGTTTGTTTACAATGGATGACGGCTGTGCACTCTCTTATATACGATTCGCTTTCTGAATTCGCGATGTCATTCGTTAATAATATTGAGCGTTGATTGGTTAAAATTTCGACGTTTTCATTGGTCAAAAAGACTTTATTGGAGATGTTTTATTGGTTCGTTTTCCTGCCTTCTGATTGGCTATTTTATGTTTAGAAACGACGGTATTAATCTGTATTCTAAACGGATAAAGAGTGTTGGGTCATTTTAGCGTGGGATATCGACGGGTTTACATCCGTTGAGTGGGTAATAGTTTGTCTTCAAATTTCATTCTATAAATAGGTATTCTCGTATAGTTTTAATGACTGGTCAGCAGTATGTAATTATATTATACATTTTCTTCCGAATGATTTTTATACTAGAGGTTCTTTATAACGCATGCGTATAGCTTTGTTTTCGTGTTATCTCCCGGCCTAATTAAACTAAAAGGAACCAGCGTGTGAGCCATCTGGTCTAGTCGCGTAATGGCTGTCAAGTATTTGAATACTAATTTTTCACTTACCAGAGGTCTAAATTGAGGCTAGTTTTTGTTTAAATTTCACTGTGGATGTATTGTTGACATTTTGGTAGGAAACGTGGGAGAGCAGGTTGTATTCGGTGAAGTCAAGCTCAATTTTAGTATGAGTAGTACTTCGGGTCACAGAAGTGTGATTTTGATGTCAATTTACAGTAATGTGACCAGAGAAATCTCACTTAGAAGATACATGACCCCTACTTTTCTCTTCATTTTATATCAGTTTTATCATAACTCTTTATAATGAGGAAAGGATTTGTTCTCTGAAATGGGTCTAGCTATGTTTGCTAGCTCTTTGAAAAAAGTCAGTTTTATATAGAATATATAGGGAAAACTATTTAGGCTATTGTGACCTGTAGGGCTGACCCTCAATATGCGCGAACACGCCCTAGATAAGTATACAAGACATTCCTAAGCATTTTCATAAATACGTCATTAGAATTCAAAATGGCCGCCGCACAGGCGCACTTATTATGACTTCTTTTATGCAAATGAGTTACTAATTATAGTAACTAGGTCATCCAAGATGGCGCCCGTTTGTTTACAAGCAAAGTGGCGCCTATACTACTCCTATACATTATATCCCTATACATCATATCCCTTTAAATCCTATGAAAAGAAAAGGATATATAGAAGGAACATGGTAAACATATCAGTCGCAATTCTCAATTTTCATTTACGGTATCCAATTATGAATTGATAATATAAAGCTTGAACTAAATGACACCAGTGATAAAATGCCTTATTCGCTACCTACATCTTATCCTGTTTCAGTATTTGAGCATTTTCATTTTCCTTATTTTCCTTAATGAAAAGTATGCAATCCCTCTATTAGATTAGAAATATATAAAACAAAAGTTCGTGAAATTTAGAATACACAATAAACCATATGCATTGAGTATTTATACTTGCCTTTATCAGTTAAGGTAGTTCTGCACGTTTGGATCGAACTTCTTTGTACAATGTAGAATTTGATTACATTCTAATTTTTCAAAACTTCAGAATATACCTAGAAAATTCAGCAAGTAAAAAGGATAGGGTCGTGTGCTTGATTTTTGTTAGACTGGTTTGAAAAATTTGAACCTCACGCAAGTTTCCATAATGGGAGTCTATGGGAAAATCATACCTTTCAAAACATTTCTGCGAATAAAAATCTTCTCAAAGTTGTAAATAAACATATGGCCTATAATGTGGTGAAATAAAATGTACAGATCCGTGTGCTTATTTCTGAGACTTTGACCATGATTAAAGTGAACCGAATATTTCAAGCTAATTTAAGACATTACTTTGAATATTTTAACGTGTCTTATGTTTCAATATCAAATTTTGACTTTAGAAATATAGTAACAGTGCCATTTTAATAAATTTACTCACAAGTTGCCATTAATTCATAAAATGATTTTCATTTCCGTACGCCGAATCCAGGTTTTATTCTACGTTTTCCGGGTAAATGACGTTACGCCATCACTTCCGGTTTATCAAACGTACATAACTATCTTAATTCTTAATCATTGTTTTTTTTCCGAGATATTCACCATCAAATTTGTTCCTCTGTGTGGTAATCTATCTAAAAAGAAAGAATCACGTGGTTCTAAATAGAACCAAACAGATAAGATAACTATTTTGGAATACGCAGATCTTCTGTCTGTTTTCATACACCATGTATTTCAGTCTCGTTGGATGTTTAGAACAATTACCTGAAATAATGAAATTAACTAGCGTTGATTATTTCACCATGGGAGTCCATCCAATATTCCATTCAATACTCGTACACTTTAACTGTTGAGAGGGTGCTTTAGGCGTGTAAATTTAAATCGAAATGAGTCTTGGTTGTAAGGATTTTCTTTCTGGTCTGTTTAGGCATGTCATCAATTGCAAGTCAAAAATAGGAGAATTGTTGTGTATGTGTATTGTTGAATCAACTCAACAATTGGACAAAAAATGTAAAAATAATAAAATCATGCAATTCTGCCGTTTGTTGCTACTTAACGCATTTTAGAGAACTACATCTTGGGAATCAAACATATTTTTATTATATACTAGAAGTTTTGAAAATTTTAAAATCAGCAAGTTGAACAAAATTACACTGCAGTATCAAAAAGTCAATTTGATATGGCACAATATTCAACAACGAACGAATGTTTAAAAGAATATACAAATAAAATTGATAAGAATACAACTCGACATGCACGACCTCTATTACATTACCTTCTATTTTCCTCTTTCAGCGCCTACGTTCAACAGATCGTGTACAAGTTCCGACGATTGTCTTGGATCGGAAATGTGTATGTTTGACTTTTGCAACCAGTCTAAATGTGCTTGCAACATAGATCACTTTTACAATGGACAATCGTGTGAATTAAGTAAGTATTGTTTTGTCAAACAGCGTCTTTAAATATTGAAAATTTGAGAATATCAAAGACCACGGTAGTAAAAGGTTCATTTTATTCAGCATATTTAAAATGGTGTATGTATTGTACCGGGTATCTTGCAAAATTATCTTTTTAAAAATGGATGCATTTATAATACATCCATCAATCTGTTCATGAAACTACCTTATTTGTCTGTATATTAATTAGTATTGCTGCCTATCATGGCGGTTTATCTGTCTGTGTGTCGATTCACCTGGTCCACCGATTCGTCCATCCAGCGTTTCAGAAAAAAATCGAAATTCGTGTAAACCTGTTCTGTTAACCTAAAACTTTTATTTGAACATTATAGAGAAAAGGTTTGAGGACGAAGAATGTGAATACTGTAACCAATGCTCCACGTGGTTGTCAGTGTGTGACACGACACGGGATAAACCAGTTTGCACGTGCCGACAAGGTCATTTCTATGATGAAGCTACAGACAGTTGTACAAATATTGGTAACTAATATTTCATACACATTCAGTATGATCGAATTTCATATCTAAATTAGCGTTTAAAGACATTCTGTGACAATACACGTTAGATTCAAAATGCTTAGTTAGTAATTCAAAGTCATCATGTCATAACACTTCTGTTTAATCTTTGGGATATTCAGTTACATTAAGTTACAACGAGTAAAATTCCAGAAGAAGTTTGTATACATTGACATTCATTAATTTGGTTGATTGATATACTACAGTTTTAGCATGGTTCTTGTATTTTATTAAAGAATAAGGCATTACAACTTTCGCTATTCTTTTTGATTTTAGAAATATGTCCAAAAGACGAGACTTTCATCTTCTCTAGGGAGGATAACGTATGTTACAGTGTTAATCTAACCTGTACAGACTGCACAAACTGGCAGGATGCTTGCACCGAGAATGATTCTATTCCTCTACATTTTGTTGGAAATATGCGAGAGCATTTCATCAACAGGCTTTGGTCATTTGGTAAGTAATAGACAAGCACAATTTTAGGCAAAATGTAATGTGTTTGCCTTTTAAAAATGAAACCGATCTCGCCAAGGTGAAGTGACGAAAATGTGAAAAAGAATAGAATACTGAACTTGAGATAGAGCAGATCAAAATCGAATACAATGTTCTGCTAACACAGTGTTTATATATGAAGGCATAATGAAATATAATAAGATTTTTGATAAAAAAATTATTGTTAGAATATTGACCAACATAATGCGATTTGAATAATAACTTTTCATACCTTTTACTAATTTTCAGGCTTCTACTCGTACACAAATGCTTCAGAAGCTAACTTAAATGATGAAGAAGCTGTTATTGTTCTTTCCAATACGTTTGACTTTACAAGTCCTACCGATGTCACACCAGTCTGGTACTGGCCAAACGGAGACAAACTAGATTTGGACATAGACGACTCTGAATGGTCAGTGTCAAGTTATAACACAACGGATACTGGATGTCTGTACATGCGATATGATGGCTGTCAATCAGTATTTAAGGCATCAAGACAATGCACCTTTAAGAAATCTTATCGCGGGTGCCTCATACAGTGTGAGTAATATGTAAAGTGATAACTTAAGTGACACAAGAATCAATCATGACTGGTTAATTTCGACTTCTGTGTCTAAACCGATTTGTCTTATAAGGTCTTATTTCTGTATTTTCATTGAGACATGTCTTTCCGCAATTAATTTATTAACTGTTTAAAGTTCTATAATAAAATGCTAGGCTATGTCGAACATTTTATCTTTTTCATTCAGCAAGTTTTAAACTATCACTGTGGAAAGACACAAATGTATTATTTTTGATATCACGTTAGCTTTTTCTGCTGAATCTGTTATTTACAAATTCTGCCAACGGTTTTAATAATAAAAATGACGTCAACATCAGAACGCTATGACACTAGTGTTATACTAAAACTACGAAATGGCGTTATTTCATTTTCAATCGGCTTATTATCTCAAAAACTGAAAATGTTTTAGAAAATGCATACAATATTCAACCAGCTCTCAGAAATTGAAAATACAATATGCTAAACAAGAAATATCTTTAAAAATGATGGTCGGCGAATTGTAATAAGGAAAGAAGTTTATGAATTTTTCATCTAACATTCATCTTTCATCTAACATTTTTCAAATTGCAAAACTAAACACCGCATTTTAACAATTTAAATGGTTCTCTTTTAATTTTTCGCAAAGGTTTCGTAGGGTTGCAATTTTGTTTCGTTTATCCTTAGACGAATAATTACAGCAGTAGATTAATGAAGATTCATGAAGCGGTTCAAGAGAAGAGGTCATTAAACGTGTTTACATTTTTAGCTACATTGGTCTCTATCCCCATTTGTAACAAAATAGCAGGAGACCTTACGATATTGTTACACATCGAGTTTGATAAAAATCCATTACATTTTAGTGGTTAATGCGAAGAAAGGCATATCTTCTTTTAGCTATAGTTGTCCCTAATAGGGCCCAAGTTCCTATATAAATAAATTTGGAAGAGAACCTTACAATGATGCTCCAGACCAAGTATGACAAAGATCCACCAAGCTGTTCATGAGACGCTGTATAAAGGCATTTCTAGTTTTAGCTCTAGCAGCCCCTAAAAGGGGTTAAATGTCCCAGCTGAACAAAGTTGGCTGTGGGCCTAATAAACATGCTACAAATCAAGTTTGATTAGAATACATGAGAAAAAATCAATTAAAGGATTTTTTATTTATTATTTTTATTTATTTCTAAAATAGGCCAACTGATCCCGCTTTAACAAATGCATATTCGCTATTCATGAATCTTTGGACAATGACGTCACACCAATAAAAATGTGAAGGTCAAGCAAAACATACAATTGTAATTATTTCAATATTTCTGTTTCATAAGCAAAGTTTGACCGTAGTCATATCACATAGATAAACTGTATGCAGCGTACCTTCATTTCAGTATAATGAGATTCAGTCATTATATAGCATATATATAACAAAACAGATTTCAACTGAGTTCAATATTTGTATACCATACTTAAGAAAAATATACATATATAATAAATCAGTTAAATAATTTATAACAAATATATCAAAGCAGACAAGTACTCATTTTAATATGCAATCTGAATAAGTCAAAAAAGCAAGTAACCTTTTCATATACAGACGACAATTGTAACAAAGAAAATCTTTTAAAAAGCACTTCTCTACATAAAAGACTCTTATCACACCCTTATTCATGTGATACGCAGACCGTATTCAGCTCTTTCTTTAATTTGATATATGTTGGTATTTGAACAGGTTTTTATCATATTTATTAAACTTACTTATCATTTTGAGATAGATCAATATTCTTGCTAAATATACTGAGCCAAAGTTAGCTTTAAAATTGTGAACAGCGTCGTTTAGGATAAACGCTTTGTCTACATTTCACTCAGCGTAGCACAATAAACAGAGTGAAAGAAATTGACACTCTCGTCCAATCAGGCAGAGTGTTACATAAATCTTCCATTTTGATCAATTATCTATAATGCGTTATCAAGTAGTTTGATTTGCAAACTGAAGTCACGTGACATAGGTAACGAAAACGAATTTAGACGGCGTCGCCGAAAAATACATTCAATTCTCAGTCGGTTAGTACCTTGAGAAACTGAAAAAATACTTAAAATGCATTCAACTTAAAGTCGACTTATTACCTCTGAAACTGAAAATCTGTTAGAAAATGCATTCAATTGTAAATGGTTATTTATCACAGCAGATTGTAATTTCTAATACATGTATACAGAGTCTTGGACTCATTTAGGAAATTAATTTTCTTAACATAATGATCATGGTTTGTTTGTACAGTACCTAATGCGTATTGCTATGAGGACGTGGACGAGCGAAATACTACATGGGAATATACTGAAGGTGGATCAATCTTGACAAAATCATGCCCTATCGGATATGCAGGTACGATGTGTGACAAATGTCAATCTTGAATTTCTGTATAATGTGTCTAAGGTTTTGAAACTAGTCTCAGAATACAGACATTTTAATGGTTGTTAAAATATTGAACTCTGAAACAACAAATAAGGTATTAAACTATGATCTTAAAGCTCTGTTTTATAACCGTTGATATTGATCGTGGATGATTCACGCTAATTCGTCAGTCAGATTGCAAACTTTATCACATGTAGTTTTTATTCTACAACTTTTTGAACACAGCTTATCAATAAGTGTGTTGATAATTTGTTATTGAATAGCTATGGAAGTCATTTTAGCGTGAATGAAGTCATTCAATTACACGACCAAATTTCCAACAGGAAAGGCGAAATTCAAAGAATGCAGTAAATATCATATGTTATGTACTCTTTGTGTTGAAAATGCAGAATATACAAGCAGTATGAATAAAAAAAACTGAAGTGAAACAACTAGGCTATACAGAGAAATACACTGATAATAATCTTAATTTTAGGTACCGTGACGCGCGAATGTACCAGGTCTGGTGAATTTAAGAAGCCATACTATAATTGCACATTAGCTCTGTTAAAGGACGTCACTGATCTGGTAAGCAATATGTTAAGTGTCATATATTTGTCCTTGAATTTTTAACAGTGTTTAATTGTATTGATTTATATCTTGACATTTCCAGGCAACATTTTGTGAAGCCCTCTAAGTCCGGGGTGCAAGGGTTCCGGTATTGAATAAGATTTTCAATTGAAAAAAAGTGAAATTCGAGACAAAGAACATTGTCCAGTTTCGAGGGAATTCCGATTTCCAAGGGTTCAAGTTCCGAGGAGTTCAACTGTACTTCTAGATAATGCTGAAAATTTTCATAGCTTAATGATCAATTTGACTCCATCGTCACTGTCAAATTGTTTTGTTGCAATAGCTGTCGGTTTTGTATTATATCAAGACAGTTTTCATACATAGGCATGTAACAGGTTTTATCTGTAAACATATATTCTAATTGAATGGTTACATATTTGCACTATCAATAGAATATCAAAATGTGGAATCCGCCTCGCTAGCTTAGTGATAGAACCCCCGCTGCGAGTGCGGGAGGTCACTTGTCTGCTCCTTAAAGGAGTCATACCAACGGCATAAAAATGGTACTAGTGTTTGCCTTGCTTGGTGCTCAGCATTATGAGGATAACTCTAGGACCAATTAGTTCGGTGTCATTAAAATTTGACTGGGTGGAGTATCATGTCGCGTGTCTGTGGTGTGACATACCATGACATTCCAGCGATGTTGGGCATTGTGCTCAGTAATGCAAGTAGACACCGTCATTTATATGACTGAACATTGTTTTAAAAAGACGCTCAACCCGAAAGCACGCGCACATACAAATCAAATCAATTTTGGATTTCTTACATCTGTATTTGAAGTATTAAGCAGAAAAGTAACTATTTGAATAAATTCATGTAAATGTTTATTTTAGCTCGAGAATGGAAACGTAAGCGCCCAAGACGCTTTAGCGCAAGTCAGTTCTAAAGTTACACAAGTTGAAGATCTATATATTGGTGACCTACTTCAAGTCCAAAATATTCTTGAGAAAGTTGTTGATCTTTCTGAAAACGTCACAATATCTGAAAATTCAACAAATGTAAGTTACTAACCATCAATTTCATTGGCATACATTTTTATGATCGTGTTGGGTTTTGATTGTACCAGTTACAAAGATAAAGAAAAATATTTGGATTATACAAACAATAGTTATTAACATTACTTATTATTTTCCAATCATAGGGCATAAAATGTTATTAGACTAGGTAATCTACAGTGCGACCCGCATAAAGAAATTCACCCTGACAATATATGTTCAGTTTTGCTAATATTGCTTAACATAATATGAAATATGACTTATAGTAAAATGTTTTCTATTCACTAGGATTTTCTTGAAACAGCAAGCTTTATTCTTGATCATGAAAAGAATGGAAAGGAATGGGAAAGCCGAGTTGAAAACGTAAGTTCTTTATTTTTTCTTTATATTGTATTTCATTACCAAAGTAGTTATGTTTTATACAGGTATAATCAGATCATAATAAAGATTCTAGATGAGTCTACTAACGTTACTGTACATATATACGCCATTTTTCGTTATTCTTCCATCACTACCTATAGCACGCATTTATACCAACTTTAAGAAAAAGGTACTTACCGAATTGCATAATAATGAGCGTTTTATATTGAAATGTAAAACAGCTGGATTATATTCTTCAAAAGACATGTATTATGTAGTCGCTTAAAATGGTTTATGTATGTTCCACGATACTTCAAAAGTTACCCTCGATTTATTAATGTCATTGTGTAGGAAGACAAAGGCGCCGAAGGTATTTTAACGAGTGTTGAGAACTTTGCTCAGCGGGTGGCAGAGTCATTGGTGAGGAGCAGCACATCGTCACTGACAGTAGCAAAACCAAATATAGGTAGTTATACATAAATATATACATAAACAAATGTTCAGGTGCACTGTTTAAAACATTGGTCAACATAGGACTTATTTCATTATCCCACTTTCTAAAAAGTAAATTCATGTACAACATAATAACCAGTTTGTAGCTTCTTTGGTTTTATTTTTACTTATTCTTTGATACCCTTATCTTATTAATTTACGGCTCTTATTGAATTAGTTTCGCCCTATTCATAACATTTAAACGACTTTTAGCCATTTCAACACATCGAAATGTATTTTAAGTGTTACAATACGCTGCTGTTGACACAAACAAGACTGACTCGGAAGGTATATCATTCCCAACGAACCTTCAAGATTCGCCTGAATGGAATGACACAACCACATCTTCTTTGTATTTGAACTTGGCCTCATTTTTAGGTTTGTGATTTAAGCATTAAAGAAGCAGTATGTAGTACTCAGTTAAGAGAGTTTTCTTGTTAAACAAAACTGATATTGGAAAATGAGCATTTCAAATGAGAGGATATTAAAAACAACCTTTACAAAAATATTAAAGTCAATGTTCGTATCAAAATAGAAACATGTTTTAGTAATTTAACTTAATTGTGTAAATAAAACTTACTTTGCCATATCACGTCTTTTTACAGGTACATATGTTGTTGTTGTGTTTTTACTATCAAGAGTAATATTAGACTTTTCATTTATTCATATATAATGTGTGATTTGCATTCTTAGACCAGGGAGTAGAGGCTTTCACGTGTCTTCTGTACAGAAATTTGTCAAAATCGGTTCCACGAACACTTCAAGGCCAGTAATGTCATTTATTTAAGTTACTAATTTATATTTTCAAATTTTCCCCAATCTAAATGAGTCAGTTCAAGTTGGTTTCAATATTTTTATGATAAATTTAAAGAGGATGGTGGTTTACCAAAGTGACCATCCGTTCTTGAAATCAACTTGAGGGGATGGGGCACCTTGAGTTTTCCTCTGCCATTTAAAGCTGGAATGTCACCATATGACCTATCACTGTTTCTGTGCGAAGCTAAACCCTACAATAACAAAACAAGAAGTTAATGAATATTTTAAACCTGATATAAATAAAAAGTTATCTAAAAAGCGGATTCTCAATTTCTTTCTTGTAAGCTGAAGGTATTTCTTTGACTGCTTAAATGATTTATATACATATCATATTAGCGATAACTGTACGGATAAGTCTCCTATTATGCCTTTAGCCATCCAGTATCGTCAAATACATTCGTTACAAATACAACAGCAGAACCGAAGGCTGTAATTTGTACAGTTTGGTTAAGCTTTTAGATATAAAGCTGGTTCGAGTTCTGTTTTAGTCTAAGGATTCATTTAGTCATTGCAGTGGTATTTTTAGCTTCAAGACATTTATTTGTCAGCAGTCTTTGTTGAGAAACGACATTTCCTTCTAGATCAGATACAACAAGGATCGAAATCAACTCTCAAGTAGTGTCTTTCCAATTACTGCCAGAGGCTCCTAAAATTTTGGATCCCGAACTCGAACTGGAGTTCCAAGGCTTCAAGGTAAATTCTTGAAACGTTTAATCCAACAGGTATACGATATATATTGTTCCCATTTTGGGGAATTTGCCATGAATAGATAAGACGAACGAACATAGAAAATTTGAGAATGCTTATAAACAATAATAAGAATGCGTTTATTTTAAGCTTTTAAAACAGATGACCTTTAAAACAGATGGCAATCGTTTATTTTAGTTTCCAAGATCTATAATAAAACTGAATTAACATCTATTACGATGTTGCGATTGAAATAAAGCAAGTGTTGAAAGAAGTCGTATGAAAACAGTGGGTACAGTAACTGTGTTTTGTCAAGAAAGTAAATATATGCCGAAACTGTTCGTGATTTTATTAGCTTACTTCTCATACACACTTGTTCAGAGTTTATGTTAATGTACATTATAGTTACATTTTTGTTTTCAATATTGTTTTTAAAAGTATTTTGCAATAACTTGCTAGCTAAAATAATTCAACATACACTAGATGCCAGTTTTAGTATCTTAGTATGTTTTTATTTGTTAAGTAAAGTATAAAGAAACCAATTTCTTATCCAAATAAATTCACTTTATTTTAGGATACGAGTTCCAGTGAACAACATTGTGCATACTGGACGACGGATGTATTGTGAGTTAAACCAATGAATCTATAAAAATTATGTATAAATTGATTTCAGTCATTTAGTAAAAAACAGATCTAAATTATCTTATTTTAAAAATCGTAAATAATCCAGTTTTATGTTATCAGTTTTATCAATTTACAAACATAATTCATGTTGAATATTTTTGGTGATAATAAATAAGGTACCTGCTTTACGGTTCATTGTTTTCGCTTGTGCATTAATAATTTAAAACACAACCCATAACGGTTGTGCTGACACAACGCTACGGATGTGAAAATATAGTTTGCTAGCCGAGTGTTATGGATAATTTTAAGCCCAGTTGCAGTATCTCCCATAAAACATATGTCATCAAATGTTTTGAATTGACTATTAAAAAACATTCGAGAATAAAATCAAATGTATTGGTTTCTTATCTAAGAATTCATTAATATCCATTTTCTTCTTTATTATTTTTTTTGGGGGGTTGGGGGTGGGGACGCATATAGTTGTGTTCGTGTTTGGAGAAAACCTTGAAAGCTCTATAACTTTGTACATTGTTGGATTATGAAATAAGTATTATAACAAAATGACATGTCGCGCACAAAATCTAGACCTCTAGCTCAACTGTCAAGATTTAAAACCCTATCTCAAAAGTCAAGGTCACAGAAATCAAAGTTTCCCGTTCGGTCAATAACAGTTACTTTTATATTTTGAAAAGATAGATTGATATTCAAATAACTTGACACACAAAATTCAGTATGATAATACAATTTATCAAGTGTAAGATTTAGACTCCTAAATATTGAAAGTCAAGATAAAACAAAGAAGGCAAAGATATTACGCCAGTTTTCTTGTCTGGTCTATAAATTTTAATATACATAGAATGAACATTAAGGTACTTTACAACTTTCACCATAACAAGGTTCATTTAAAAATGAAATAAGTAGAAAATATTTTATATTAAAGTTTCCCATATACATTTAAGTGAAAATTACATAACAAGATAAACACAGTGAAATTACAGGAGACTATAAGACATATGAAAATTATCTAATATAAATCATTATTACATAAGCTGACAATTATATTAACTGAATATGCACAAACAGATAAAACTGAGAGGTAAACCTAATTCCAAATATCAAACCTTATTTGGAAACACAGCAGTGACAAGACACTGTCCTTTGAAATCAAGTTCTACATGTACTGCACAAAGCTTAAGAAATTGTCTAAAATCACAGATCAACCTCAGTTAGGTCGACAATGAATTGATTAGCCTTTTTTTTCATGTATAATAAAAAAGTTCTTCACGTGTTGCATAAAAAAAACAGAGATCATTATTTGTCTCCTTTGTAGAAATATATTGCAGGTTTTGGCTAATATTCTTGATACACTATCATTTATAAACAAATATGTACGGTCATATTTTCCTGTCAACATGTCCTATTGGCAAAGTGCAATTACTAACAGGGTTCACACTTTTGTTTCCTAATACATAGCGGAGGCATCTGCTTCCTCTTGCATAAGTCTGTATTTCTGTGTGAAATGAATGGTCTTGGGAGTGTTTTTTTTTTTTTTTTTTTTTTTGTAAACTGGTATTACTGTTACATGGCATAATATCATGCCAGCATAAGTTAACAAGAAAAGAGCGATTTAAGCAGAACAATTTAAATGTAATGTTGTCAATACAGAAAGGAATATAAGTTGTATTTTATTGCATTGTAAAAGTGGTAACGGATTTTGGTCCACTGATGGGTGTCGAAAGGTTTCTGGAAACAGCAAAGTAGTCAAGTGTAAATGCAATCATCTGACGAACTTCGCCATGCTTATAAGTCCTTACAGGCCAGTAAGTACTTTAAGACAACGTACACCATTTATTATTTTTTATACAGTAAATTTAGCATAAATAAATGTAAATCTGTGATTGAAGTCTGGTTGTCAATTTGACTGAAAATTCTATGAAAGACAAGTTCAAATATAGAATAGTTTGTTTGTTTGTTTTGGATTTAACGCCGTTTTTCAACAGTATTTCAGTCATGTAACGGCGGGCAGTTAACCTAACCAGTGTTCCTGCATTCTGTACCAGTACAAACCTGTTCTCCGCAAGTAACTGCCAACTTCCCCACATGAATCAGAGGTGGAGGACTAATGATTTCAGATACAATGTCGTTTATCAAATAGTCATGGAGAACATACGCCCCGCCC
Organism: Mercenaria mercenaria; assembly: GCF_021730395.1. Classification (NCBI taxonomy): domain Eukaryota; kingdom Metazoa; phylum Mollusca; class Bivalvia; order Venerida; family Veneridae; genus Mercenaria; species Mercenaria mercenaria. The sequence goes on from NC_069364.1 coordinate 95,545,961, forward strand.
GAGGATCGAACTCACGACCCCGCGATCCGTAGACCAACGCTCTTACCTACTGAGCTAAGCGGGCAAGCTAAATATTAAATAGGGAATAGGGAAGTAGATTATCTATGATTATCTAACCAGTTTAAAAGTTTAAAGTTTTATCTTGTGTATCTTGTAGTAAACAGGGCGGGTGATCACAAGACTTTTGTTTATGATCACATTGTGTCCACCTTAATGGCGGCCCCCATGTACTGGAAGGTTATTTGTATTTTTCTGCAAGTTCTCATTACATTTGAATGTATTTTACCGACAATGTTCCAGCCAACATCTTTCCTGTTCCAACGATGTATTATGTTGCTATGTGAGTGTTGCCGTTTTTCCATTTATCTTGCAGAGATTTTCGAAGCGGTGATTGTCTTGAAAAAGTGTGGTCACATTGAGTCCCAGATTCCAAAAAAAATACATTTTATGCATTTTAACAGGTTTGTTGTTGGTAAGAGTCGACTGAAATGCACTGCTATCATGTAGTTTGCTTCTCGTGCGGCTTGTAAATGTTAATACCCGTTTTCTACAATGTTCTAGGGATTCATGTCTGAATGGTCACATTGTGTCATGGTCACATTGTGTCCATTAAATTTAGTAAATGGTGTATTTAGCAAGTAATTCCAACCTTCTACATAATAGTGAGTCTTTTTAAGTGTTTTAGTGTTGCAATTCATTAAAGGAATAAACATACTTAATAGGTAATCCAGAAGCACTTTCGAGCTTGTCACATAACGGCTGAAAGAAAAAATACTTTTTTACCTAATAATTTTTCTGTAAGCTAGTTCGTGTTTTACAACATTGTGGACCTATACTTAACATTTTGTAGCATTTTCAGGGATGCTTTGTATAGACATGTAAACTTATTCCACATAAGAGTGTAAAATTTTCTTTTTTGTTTTGCTCAACAATCTTGACTAAACTTGTACATGTTGTACATTGTAACTTGTACATTGTATTATGAATCTCTTGGTATTATTTTTTTTAACTGTCTGAATGCATGACTTACCAAAATTAATAATAAAGAATGCAGTGCATTACATAATTATCAAGCTAATAAGCATAATTGTACTGAAAATAGTGAAATCACTGTACCATCAATTGTAAAGTTTAACAAGTATTTCTTATTTTTCAGTCACTGCAATACTTAAGTGATATTTTCAACTAACTTCACTTTTTAAGACTTGGTTAAAATACACCCCAATTATTGATATATACTGTTTTATTGTCCGTGCATTCAATTATGTATTGTCGCCAAAGCATTAATCATATACGTCACCTTTATTTGTTAAATTACTAGGAAGTGAAACAAATGTTAAAATCTTATCTTTATAAGACATTGTGTAAAGATATTTAAGTCTATTGAAGTTTGAAAATAAAGTATTACTATGGCCCATAACAAACAGCATTTATGATATGATTTTAAATTTTGATAAACCGTATCTTATGATAACAAAATCCATAAACATTACTGAATGATGCCTGAATGTTTTCACAGTCAGCAATCGATTTTTTATTTTCCCTTACAGAAACTGGAGAAATGCCCATACGCATTTCACAAACGAAATTCTTAAGTAAACGAAATAGCAAAGGAAGAAGAATTTAGACACTGAAACCAGATACGTTACCGATATTTTAAATTTGGAATGTGTTCTGTGCTTTATGGATGAAAAAGTGATGGAATTACTATCAGATAGTCACTGAATATACGCAAAAAATGCCAGAAATGTGAAGTTTACACGAAAACGACATCTCTTAGTTGTACAGGCAAGTTTAGAATTTGATAAATATAAATGCATCATTAAAATCTTACAACAACTATCACTTTTATAATCTTTCAAATTGGTCAAAATTTTTTTTTTTTCTAGTTTAAAACAATTTGTAGTATTGAAAGTACAAAAACTGTATGAGGTTAAAGCCTACATAGGCACACTATGCTAGTTGAAAATACATTTCAAAGCGTATTCATTTAATGGTATTGAAAATTCAAAAACTACATACGTTATTATCAAGCTCTGTTTATAATAGGGCGTTGATTTTGAGTTTTATCTATAAATGAAATAAAACATTTTATTTGTTATATTTAGATTCCGTAATGTATGCATACTAAGCGTATATTTACAAAGTTCTTGTGTTAAAGGAAGAAATAAAATTGAAGCCTACATAAAGTTGGATAAGTTTGACAGCCTGGCATTTAGCATAGTAACGTAAATTCTGGATCCTAAACACAACTTAAACATCATTATATAGTATTATCAATATCACAGTTCAAATTCAGTCATACCTGATGTGAATATGTGCACTACGAATGCACGCATCAATACCTGAGGTATTTTGTAACGTATCTGACACTATTTAAAACAAATTTACCTACTGCATAAAAGTGTTGATAATTATTAAAGATAAAAATTAATTGACTGATTTATACAAAGCTTTGGTTGCAGATTTCGATATAAAATCTGATGTTAACGTATCTGATTATTTTAAGAACATTATAAATGGTGTCAGTTTGTGCATTTACAGCCATACATGATGTCTAAGATCCCTCAATTGGTATATAGGCTGATCGGCGTCTGTGACTACACTATGTTTTATGAGGTCTCACAAAGACCAGACTTAGATTGTAACAATTTGTTTGAGTTTTTCTCCTCTTTTCTGAAACATTTATTACATACCTTTTGTGATTATATGATATTAATTCTATCACTTATGCATTTCTAAAACGCAGAATCATGTGACATTCTGAATTTAAAATCTCTGTAACATATCTGTTCATCACGTATCTGGTTTCACCCATCTATATTCTTCTTCCTTTTAAATTTCAAGTATGCAAAGATACAGCATTTCATGTAAGTGATCAGTGTTCTTCTGCCCGCGTAAGGGAAAGTAGAAAAAAATGATTGCTGAATGTGAATTCATGCATCAATCATTCAATAATGTATTTGGCTTTTGCTATAGTAACATACCGTTTATCAAACTTTTAAATCATATCATAAATGTTATCTGTAATAGATGGACATTACTAATAAAGATAAGATTTTCACATTTGTTTCACTTCATAGTAATTTAACAGATGAAGGTAACATATCTAATTTACGCTTTGGTGACAATATATATTTGAATGCACAGACAATAAAAATTATGTGCCATTGATGCTGAATTTTCATGAATGAAAACAGTTTGAGAATTATTCCAAAAGATTCTAAATACAACGTACAATAGGTTTAGCAACACAAGATTAGGCAATTGTAACACTCTTACGTGCAATCAGTGTAATAAGGCTCATTTACGTTTCTATAAATGCAAAAAGTCTCCTTGAAAATGGTATGAAATGTCAAGTATAGGTCCAGAATGATGTATAAACAAGAACTAGCTACAGAAAAATTGAAACTGACACTTTATCTTGGGGAAAAATTGAATTTATTTCTTTTAGCCATCATGTGACAAGCTCGAAAGTGTTTCTGGAGTACCTATTAAGTACGTTTATTCCTTCAATGAATTGCAACACTAAAATACTTGAAAAGACTAATTATTATGTAGAAGATTGGAATTACTTGCTATATATACCATTTACAAAATTTATTGGACAGAGTGTGACCATGACACAGTGTGACCATAACACAATGTGACCATTCAGACATGAATCCCTAGAACATTGTAGAAAACACGCATAAACATTTATAAGTTGCATGTGAAGCAAACTACATGATTGCGGTGCATTTTCAGTCGATTCCTACCAACAACAAACCTGTTAAAATGCATAAAATGTATTTTTTGGAATTTGGGTCTTGAGAAAAATCACCGCTTCGAAAATCTCTGCAAGGTAAATGGAAAAACGGCAACACTCACATAGCAACATAATACATCGTTGGAACCGGAAAGTTGTTGGCTGGAACATGGTCGGTAAAATATATTCAAATGTAATGAGAAATTGCAGAAAAATACAAATAACCTTCTAGTACATGGTGGCATCCATTAAGGTGGACGCAATGTGATCATAAACAAATGTCACGTTATCACCTGCCCTAAGTAAAGGCGAATGGCACTAGAGGGAAATTGATTATACTGCCACTTTATTTCTTTTGTCATGCATATCTTGTAAAAGCGGAAGTTGATTGTAAGTCAGTTTAATATTTTATTTTGCATATCTTGTAATAAATGCGCATGTTGATTGTATAGCCAGTTTATTGTTTTATTTTGAAATAAAAGCGTGCGCTACGAGTTTTAATAATCAAAAGCAGGTTATTTTGTGGAGTTTTAATTTTAGTCTGAAAGAGATGAAAATATACTTGGTATCATGTCCATTGTTGGATGCTCTATCTCAGGACTTTTCATCTTGATCACACTTGTTGTCCATCTTGCATATTGGAGGTATGTACAATGTATTATGTTTCCGAAAAATATTCTATCACATGTTTGACGAAGTAGGAGTGAAATTGAGCCATTGTATAATTTTGGTTCTACACTAGTGAAATAAAGCGTTGGCGCTGACGTCGTTATAAGTACAGGAGACGCTGGTCGAATTGACTTGATCTATTATAGATAAAAAACGAAGAATTTTTGATGTTCAACGGGAAAATCTAATCTATGATAAAAATGATTTTACATTTGTGTCGTTCCACTTTGAAATATTAAACGCATTGAATAAATTTGATAAAACTCTCGGCAGAGCCTCACATGTTATTATTTTATTCAACTCTTTTAACAAATTCAGTATGAAGAACAAGACGATCATGTAATGTCATCTACTTATGTTTAAACAATTATCGTTTATTTAATCACTTAATATTATCTGTTATATTCTGTTATATTCTGATTTATATTGACAGCCGGTTTAAATATACATAATACGTCGCAGGCGAGTTGCAATGTATTTCTGTTGTTTATCATCATTGAATGAAAACTATCCTACATAGCAAAGTTTCAAGAACGCAGCCGTCCTAAAACGAAATCTTCTAGCGGTGTATCTGTGTATGTTTAACGTTTGCACAAAAAGACATAGACAAACAAAAACAGTCAGAGGGCAAGAATAAAACAAGAAACGAAAGATAGAAATAAATAAAAGGCATATTTTACTGAGGTAGATAATATAACACTAGCATGCGTATATCTCGAACTGGCGTTTGAGATGATTTGAGTAAACAAAATGCTTAACATTTATGTTTTAGGTTAATGAAAAGTGACAAGACAATATTGGTTGTTTGTCTGTGTGTTGCATTCATTGTCAGTTATATCCTGTTTCTTGGAGGAGTTACACAGACATCAAATGAGGTAAGAGTCACTGTTTCTTGGAGGAGTAACACAGACATCAAATGAGGTAAGAGTCACTGTTTCTTAGAGGAGTAGCACAGACATCAAATGAGGTAAGAGTCACTGTTTCTTGGAGGAGTAACACAGACATCAAATGAAGTAAGAGTCCCTGTTTCTTGGAGGAGTAACACAGACATCAAATGAAGTAAGAGTCACTGTTTCTTGGAGGAGTAACACAGACATCAAATGAAGTAAGAGTCCCTGTTTCTTGGAGGAGTAACACAGACATCAAATGAAGTAAGAGTCACTGTTTCTTGGAGGAGTAACACATACATCAAATGAAGTAAGAGTCACTGTTTCTTGGAGGAGTAACACAGACATCAAATGAGGTAAGAGTCACTGTTTCTTAGAGGAGTTACACAGACATCAAATGAGGTAAGAGTCACTGTTTTTTGGAGGAGTAACACAGACATCAAATGAAGTGAGAGTCCCTGTTTCTTCGAGGAGTAACACAGACATCAAATGAGGTGAGAGTCCCTGTTTCTTGGAGGAGTAACACAGACATCAGATGAGGTAAGAGTCACTATTTCTTGGAGGAGTACAACAGACATCAAGTGAGGTGAGGGTCCCTGTTTCTTGGAGGAGTATCACAGACATCAAATGAAGTAAGAGTCACTGTTGTTTGTATAATTGATTTCAGTCATTGACACACAACGAATCCCACTAGAAGGTACTTTTGAAGCATTGAACGCTAATAAGCTTAATAAATAAAAACTTCAGTCTATTTATTGAGGTTATAACTTGATCGACACGGTGACTATGACATGTTTGAATGTTTTATGAATATGGATATATTTATTTAAGGTTCGGTTGCTTTATGTAGTAAGTAATTTTAAAATCAAGGATGGTATCGCGTTAAGATAGATATCAGCGTTTTTAAGTTCAGTATAACATTTCATAAATTCAGCAAATATGAAGGATTTTCGTTGGCAACTTCTGATCAGAATTTGCCATGGGAATCCTGTGCAACGATATGATTCGAGATACGAAGACACGATGCGACGGCACGTAAATAAGCTGTGAAAGTACGATGCGAAGTCGTAATATACGGTACGAAAACATAGAAACACGATGCGAAAGTTCGATAACGCCTCTTTGCATCGTATCTTTGCGTCTTTGCATCATATTATTGCACTGTCGCTTTTAGCAGCCGACAGAACGAATGGATGCAACAACAAAGGCCCTAACAGAAGACCGTACTTTGTGAAGAAAATGTGGGGTTTTAATTTTCAGAAGTCTCTACAATTAAAATATTCTTAAAATTGTATATTTACCAATGCCAGTATATAACAGAGAAGGTGTCGGGTAATTTGCTTTTGTTTTGAAGAAATATACAGATAATAAGTTAAAACCCTATATTCCAATATGATTCTAGGGAATAATTTAGAATGATGTTTTATATATGGACACATTTTCAGTTTTAGAAATGCAAGAGCGTTACCTATTTTATCACAGACTATCAGTTACTTTAATGTCAGCTGTAAGCTACTGCAGGTGAGATGATATAGATTTATACGGGGCATTTTAAGACGTAATTTTTATTGTATAAGCTGTCATGGCTTCATAATGTTATTCCATTGACCTTGCCATGTCATTCTACTATTTTATTCTGACACTTTTGTGGTTTTAACGAAAACAATAAATGCAAATTATGTGTAAAATCTGCGTCCTTAATTTGTAAACGTTTATTTCAGACGGCTTGTACGGCAGTTGCTGTAGCTCTACATTATGTGTTTCTGGTACTATTTTTTCTCATGCTGGCCGAGGGAATCACTGTATTTATCACAGTTACCTTCCCTTTCCACAAAAAGTCACATTTAATAGAACTTCTTATTGCCGCTTTTGGTAAGTTACTGCACTGACATTTTACAATTAGCAATTATTTGAATTATCTATTTCTGTCCTTAATAATCCACCACATATTATTGTGACTTTGAGATTTTAGCAAGACAGTATGGTGTTGATAATACGCTTCCATAAATATAAACATTATATGAATAATTTAAAAATAACCGGGAAAATGTTGTGACGGGGAATAGCCCCCTTAACCTTTAAAATAAAAGCTGGTTAACGGTAAGCAGTTAACCTAACCATTAACCTGACGAATGATTCTGAACCAGAACTAACCTTTTTTCTTCAAGTAACTGCCTACGTTTCCACATACCAAATCGTTATGAAGAATAAACGCCTAAACCCCACGATACGTAGATCTGCCTTCTCCCTATTGAGCTAAATAGCCGGGTGTTATCTTTTAAGGCGTTTTTTGGAACTTTCTAAATTGTGTTGGTTAATATACTTGCTAAATATAATAAAAAGAAACAAACCTTTAAATGTATCTAGCAAATGAAAGTTCATAAAGAGTTGTAGGCCACTTTTAGCGTCCTTGGCAAGTACTATGTTTTTACGTAAAAGATCCAAATGAGGAAAACATGCGCATAAAAAACCTGGAACAACTGTTGTACCGTTGCATGATAATAAGAGGCGATTAATAGGGTATAAAAACTCGGAAATCAGCTGTATGTCTGTGACTGCAGCATATACAAAAGCTTTATTCCATACCTTATATTTTTATTTTGATGTCATTGAGATGTGAAACAAAATTATTAGTTCTGTTTGGCATAATGTAACCTGTACGTAAAACCTAAATCAACATGTGTGCTATACAAATATACATCAGTTTAAAGCTCTGCTTAAGTTACTAATAAGGTAACTGAGTTGCAACGTTTCTAAGATTTGAGTTGTATCTTACATATGTTACAAGAAACAGAACTAATGTTGATAATCATTTATTGCTAGTTATCCCATTGGTTATCACTGGAACGACTGCTGGAGTATCAAAGCTTGAAGGATATGGAAATAAAAACAAGTAAGTCCTATCTATTTATTTAAATAAAAAATGTGTGCGCTTTTTTCCTGCAGATTGGGTTATTTTAGCGATTTTTTTTTATTTTGGCTTCTGTGCGGACACGAATCCTCATCATCGACGAATGTGCTTCACTATCACCAACAGTTTATTTAGCCGCGACGCGCAGATTCTAAATAATGTGGATGTGGCAGATGCCTATTTACAAACATGTCACGCGAAAAATGTCCGATCTACAATTGCTTGTGTTCTTTTCATGTTTAGCAATTTTAATACATTCCTCTTACGTTTATGTTTTTTAATCCATATTTCATTCTTAGAGCAATGAGTATGTAATGGAGTCTATTTAAGTGGTTGTGTGTTATGTGTACATAAAAAATAAATCAAATTTTTATAAAGTGCATACCAAAATAAAGAACTTATAAGATAAATACCGCCTAAGACTCAAAGTTTGGACAGTTGTCAGAGTGTACATTTAAACTGTGAACGAAACATTCCGTTTTAATTCTATTAGTCTTGTGTACGTAGTATCATTTGTTCCCCAAATAAAATTTCAGTTACATTCACAGCTTAGGCCACACCAAATTGAAAAGTTGTTCATAGGATTTTTTTCTGAAAAAAAATGAGGCGGGGGGAAAAGGAAATTAAATATTTGTTTTGGATTTTGCGAAAATCAGGAGCGAGCGAAGAGCGAAGAAATATATTTGTCTTCATTTGGCTCTCGACTGACTAATACAAACCTTAAAATAGAATGTATAGCCCTTTTACATTAAAAAATAATCCCCAATGGATTGAGAAAATCTAACAACAAAGCGAACTCATGAAAAAAGGTAATAACATTGGCATAAAGTACAGTTTCATCAAATCATGTATGCTTTTGAAAATGGTGTTAGAAAATATGTAATAAACAACAATGCATAACCTTAAACCATACTTATCACATACATATGTGACTTGAATATTTACTGCTATGAAAATGTAGCATTTTTAGCTGACTTTACAAAGATTTTGATACATCAAAATATCTCTGTAGGGGTTACTAGATCTATTAAAGCTTTTGATTTGAAATTTAGAATAATTATTTACTGTCAAAGTCTACACCAGGAGAAACAATACTCTTAACTCTGAATTTAGACAGAGTTATGTCCCTTTTTAACATAGACTATTTTTGTTTAAGTTTATATAATGACCAATAGCTCTGTTACTTTCAGAGCTTCTGACTATTATTAGCCCCTTTTACTGGCAAAGTTCTGATTCAGAAACGTCGAGCATGATGTCTTATGAACAGCTCTTTTTCTAACTTTAAACTTCCGTAACATATTAAATTTGTTGAAACAAAGTCTCAATTAAGGACTGAAATTAAGATTAACGTGCATTAACATTAGTCTACTAAATGATTGGAAAATTTGAAAATCGAAACTTGTCTGAAAACAACTCATAATGTAAATTCCTTACCCCATCAACTTTCGTATGCAAATGCTGATCATTTGGACCGGAAAAACAGATAAGTGACATGCATCAATAAGTATTTACTCTTACCAAAATAATGTACATTGATGTTATCAAATAAATTAGTATGTTTTTCTTCATCCAGTTTTCAATGAAATAAATCGATTTTTGTAGCATGTAATTTGGTAAACATTTGAAGAAAATGGCGTAACTGCATAAAGGGGAAGTAACTCTAACGCAACTTAATATAAGTGCTATGATATATTATAGACGATGTGTGCGTAGTATGTATTTATTTTGATTAAAATCCATTTGAGAACAATCTGGGACTGGAATTTATAAGCCTTTATACACTTTTACGTCCGTAAAAAGTAGCGCACCAAACATTTTTGGCTTGATTGTTTTCAATGGGGCGAGCGCAAGCCAAAAACAAACAAAAATTATTTTTTTGTGTGTGTGTTTCTGAAAATATACGAGCGGCAAATCCGATGAACAACTTTTTAATTTGGTGAGGCCTTAGAGTATAAAATTACATAGTAAGTTTACAATAGATTTGTGTGTCTTAATAAAGTACTAATGGTAAAGATTCTCTCATATTTCTCTCGTACAGCTGTTGGCTGAAACCAGACACATGGCTTTTCTGGACGTTCGCTGGACCAGCCTGTGCCGTTATACTGGCAAGTGTTTCAATTTCTACTCAAGAATAGTTTGACCATGTCAAGGAATTGATAATATATACCTACCTTGACGGCTATCGGATAATGTTTGGTATATACGTATAAAACTGCCATTCTGACTTCACTTCAGTGTTAGGTTTTATTCTGTCCTTATACATCTTCAATCTAGATCAGTTCCACCAAAACTGATCTGGTTCCAATTTTTGTACTAGATCAGCTGATTTCATTAGTTCGACTATTTGCAAAGTTTCAAACGGTAGAGCCTTTGCTGTCAGTCTTCCGTTAGCGTCCACATCAGCGTCCGCTTCACCAAGGTTTCTCTAAACCTTCTAGGCCAAATACTTTAAACTTAATTCTTGTATTGCGCATCATGAGATGACCAAACAGGACAATTTATCTAACTCCACTTTTCATTTTGCCCAAATTATGCCCTTTTTTAATTTAATTTTGGTTTTAAATGTGAGGTGAGCAGCTTTCTCAAGAACTGCAAGGCCAAATCTTTCTAACTTCACACACATCTTTGGCATCTTGAGACAACAATTCAAAGGACAAGTTTCGTAATTCTAACTTATATTTCATAAAAAATGCTATTTTTTTTATAGAAATTTTGTGGAAGTTTTGCATGTAAGCATGCTTCTCAAGAACTATTTGACCAATTTTTTTCAGAGTCTTTACACATTTTTGGCATAATAAGATAACATCACATGGCACGTTTCATAACTCTGCCCTTTTTCTAGCACAAAGGACAAGTTACCTAACTACACTCAGCTTGTTAAATTGGCTAACGTATTTTTATGTAAGCCATTATTGGTGGAAGGGCTTGAAATAGAGCACACTGTCATTACACAATTCTTGTTCTAATTCTATGCTCCACTCTAAACGTTTATTTCTCCATTCTCCAAAAATAAATGAATGTTGAACTAGTTTGATTGACCTACATTATCTCAATATTCACTGTTCGACTAATTTTTCATAAATGGTTGTTTGTTAATGAAATATGGGTTGTCTTGATTTTTAATATGCAAGGTTTAGTGTGTGTTCACTTTAATTTCTACTTGTTTTTTATTGCCACTATCTAAATGTTGTCCTTTCTATTACACCGTACGTCTGTATGTCTTCATATCTATATTTGTATGTAAAAATGTAACAGCGGTCAAAGCCGAGTGGTTGCTGACTTCGAATCACTGACCCTCACCTTTGCTGGCTTGAGATTCGCTCGGGTGGCCATATCTAGAAGCAATCTATCTGACTTAGGGCTGGTCGATGGTTCTAACATGATACCCGCCTATTTCTGAAATAATGCTCATAGATATTTGTCCTTGTTTGTTTTTCATAGAGACATATTTGGCCCTCTTCCTCCACTGAAAGTTGAAAAGTCTCCATATGACCTGAAAACTGTCTGTGGACTTAAACCCTAAGTTAAAACGAATAACCAGCAACACAATATTAAAATAAAATAACAGCTGTGAAAGATACTTATGTGCACATCGTGTTGTGTACTCTTCTGCCACCAAGGTTTTGTTCAACAATGTTCCTATTAATCTTTTATTTATTTTGATTAAATGCAATTTGTTTTTCCTGTTTGTTTGCTTGTTTGTTTGTGACTGCTTCGACTTCATTGTGAATCACACATATTCATTACATTATAAAGGTTATTTGCGGTCTTCTGGATGGGTAGGAGATTTTGCAGTCAGTGTTATCCATAACTAGAAAGTATAACAACTGGGACTTGAATACAATCTCCAAGCACAATTTAATACTTATATGTGAATATGAGGTTTATACTAGGGTTCCTGTTATGAATGGGTTATGTCCTCAAATATTTAAAACAAACATTATTTTTCATATCTAGCGTAATATATCTGCTGTCTGAAGTCAAAACAATTTTAAAGACATCAGACAAAATATGAAAAACACAAAATTAATTCATTTTTACAACAAAAATTCTGTTTTAAGTATAAACATTCTTTTACAACTTACACAAGAAAATACGTAAACGTAATTCATTATAAATAACTTACGTCCGTATTTTTGTTATATTTTCAATAACCACAATATAGACTCGGTTTCTTTACTTCTCGGCGCCGTCTACGTGCATAGTAAATTGTCAATATACAGGGGGAGATGGTGGCGGAGAGAGAGAGGGCACATAAGTACATAAGGAACAAACTGCACCTCAGTTTTCATTTTAAAGGTGCCGTAATTGAAAAAAAGGTCTTTTAAGCAGTGTAATTTTCAAACTAGACAATCAATAATGGGACCCACAATAAATGTAACTTAAATCTTAGCTAAAATACATTCCCTATAAACTACCAAGAACTTTCTTTTGATGTTTGGTCAACAACCCATTTAAATCACTCATAAACTTCATAATAGTGTTAGGAAAATATTTCCTCTGCAAAAATCATTTGAACAAGTGTTCCAAATTTTGAACATTTCTTGCACTATCGGAGAGAAAGGCGTGAAATGGAAAAGAGAAAAGCCATAACGAAAAATAAAGTAAATGTGCACAACAGAAATTCTTAATATGAAGACATAATTTTTCAAAAATATCTAAATTCCAGAACCGGTACTCTCACTTCAACCACCAGCACCACAGCCATCCAAAATATTGGCACACACACAACAATACGTATGCGCACGCACGCATACACACAAACACACACAACGACAACAAATATATGTACGCACGCACAATCTACACATATTAATTGCCCTCGTTTTCCTTTCTTTTTTATAACATTATATTATGTCATGAAGGTATATGTCATATATAGTTGGTGACTATATATACATGTATTATGGTTCATGTAGATTTATATGCTCAGTGTTTGTAAATATATATGGAAAAATAAATTTAAAAAAACTTAAATCTTGGCAAACTTTATAATTCATTTCATATTATTGTGTGTCAATTTATATTCCAGGCAAATTATATTACTATCGGATTATTTTTCCGGAGACTCTTTGGAACAAAAGCATCACATGTAAAAACCCTAAAGGAAAAGGCCAAGTATGTTTTATTTTGCTTTAGGATTAAAACGGACTTTGGCATGAATGGGACGAATGTTTTATGGTAATTCTCACTAGCCATTAAAAATGCATGCACTGATTTTACTCGTTTGTGTCTCTTATTTCATTACATAAATGTTTTTAGTGTTTGAATGTTGCAAGACTCTTTTACAATGTTGAAGTAGATTTTAATGTTAAAATATACTATTCACTATATCTGGTAAAGAAATGAATTGTAGTGTCAAACTCATTATGTACCTTCAAATTATTAATTAAAACAAACTCTACATTCCAACAATTTAAGTCGTGATCGTGCACATAAATCTTTTTTACAGAATGACAGCAGTAGCTATCGGTGTATTAACACCTGTTATGGGTCTTACATGGGTGTTTGGTATTTTCTCTGTAAACGAAGAAACGATTTGGTTACAGTATGTGTTTTGTGTGTTAACTAGCTTTCAGGTATAAAACCCTACATACTTTTGTATTACAGTTTTCATTTTTCTAGTCAAAAAGAGTAAACCTGTTACAAAAACCTTACTTTATTCTGCCATTTCATTTTGTCCTTTAGATTATTGTTAAATTGTACTTTCCTATTTGACTTTTATCGATAATGCAATTGTCTGTAAAGATGATAAAACTAATTAGAGCAAAGACAACAGAGCAGGAAAGACAGCTTTTCCAGTTTTACAGCAGTAATGTAAATTTTTAATCAGCTGTGAATTCTGGCATTGTTCAATTATATCTTATCATTTTGCTTTATAACAAACGAAGCGTATGTTTTATAATTGGGACTCTTTAATGATACATATTAAAAATCTTGAATGAAGGTTATAAAACTTTATTACTAAGTCAACAATGCTATATCTATCATATTATTTTATTGTCGTGACATCTGGATGGTTTTTCAGTACGCATTTATGTTACCAATATCTTTTACTGCGTAATGCATTTTCAGGGCATTCTGATTTTTCTGTTCCATTGTGTTGGTAATAAACAGGTAGGATTCTTTTTTCAATGTGTTAATCACTATTTTTAAAATGTTATAATGCAGTTTGTAAATAAGAAAAAACGGATCACTACTATGAGTAACATTGTCATTACTAATTGCTGTTTATGGTCTTTGAAGACGTTTGGGATTGCGTGCATTGCTTACTATTCAAAGCTATTACTGAGTTGTTGTTTTAGGTACAGAAGACTTTCCTTATTATCATTTGCTTAGTAATACATAAAACATTTCTTAATATTGCATCAGTCAAAGGCGACATTTATCCTAGTATCCTATCTCGCATTTCTTCAAGGCACAATTTACCCTAGTACCCAAAACATCTTGCATCGGCCAAAGGCGACATTTTGATTTAAGTTATCAACCATAGTGACATTTTTGCCTAACATTCACATCTTACGTCGGTTCCATTTGAATAGTATCTATATTTTATCAAAAAAGGGAGGCGGGGCGGGGGCAGAATAATTGGTGTACAACCTGACCGCTTGATAAGTTATAATAAAGATCATATATTGCTCCTCATGTTGGCAATAAAGGACATAATATAGCTTTCGGTTTGTTATCTATGCAACCTCAAATAATTTCGATGAAGGAAAGTTTGCGTAGTGCAGAGCTAAGGACGTCTTAGTAGAGTGACTGCAGTCTCCAAGATGTTACATTTTGCATCATGTAAGCACAGTCATTACGATGAGTTTTATGCCAATGACATACTATTATACAAAACAACTTTATATTCTTTTCATCATTAAACGTTTCAGCTACGTAAAGTTATGAAGATAAATAAAGAGCGAAAACGTACGATGGAAGAATTTAGTTCTGAACTTAAGGAAAAGATAAAGGTAAGTAGACTAAAATGTTACGAAAGAAATAATTCAAGCATTGGAGTGTTTATACGCGTTCGCGTTTTATGTATTTGTTTCGCATGCATTTATTGCAGAAGTCTTTGCCACCTTTCTTTTCTGTTTAGATTAGAATATCTATTAAATGTAAAACAAAAACAAAACAATGTATTAATTTCTATAAAATCACAGGCGTTTGACAAATAAATCATTTATTTTGAACGATATTCAAATGGGATCATTTATCACTTATTTTGTTAATTTCAAAATAACAAATATAAAAAATACAGGTTTTTACCAGAATATTTCTATAAAACCTAATGAATTATTTTTGTTTTGTTGTTGTTGTTGTTTTTTTTATTATTAAGCAACACTTTTCGTTTGTGAAAGATATATTCATTTCTAAAGATTCTCTTACTAAATTTCAATCATTTTAAATTTGAATTCATTTATTGAAATTTGGATTATAATTCGAACAATAAAGTCAATTAAAGTTCACCGTGTACTGTACGGCACCATTAATGTATAAAAAAAACGAGCAGTGTGAAAGAGATTTTAGGCCAGTAAGAAATTGCATAGTAAAAATACAAAATGGGTACACTTTCTGTTTCTAAAATTGGTTCAGTCCATGGGTCTTGACGACAGTAACACATCATTTTGGTAGTTATGATCTGGTGCTCATCAGAGTTTTATCTGTTTTGTTAAAGATATTAATTAAAGTATGAAAGGATATTTAGTAATCAACTAACAGACTGGGTGAATATTCTGCGTAATGATAGTAGTTTTTTAATATCAATTCTTTTAAAGACACTGATTCTGGTATGCCTGGTATGTGGCCTATGGAGATGATAAGGTCTGCGTATTGGCGATAAGGGCCATTGGTAGACTTTGACAAGTCGGGACCATTGGTAGACTTGCTTCTGTTTATCATAATAAGCTGCTGTATAGCTACTGTGCAGTAAATAAATTGCAGGTGATATTTCTCACCTTTATAGCAAATCAGTTCTCACCTTTAGTTTGATTGCATTAGGGCTAAATAAACAAAGTGATAAGATACAACAGTGTTTTTATCATATTTTTAATAAAGTAAGTTTTTTAACAATTACATCTCATTATTGCTGTTTTTATTATCAAAAATATAAAAAAAAATGCATTCAGGCACATAGCTTTTAGAAGTAATAAATTATTCTGTATTTTGAACAATGATATATCTTTATTGCTGGATTTTATTATACATAAAAGAAAGTTAACATTATTTAGACAACAGAAGAGGAATTAAGCAGTTTTAATATATAACATCCTTCTGTTTATATACCTTCTTTATGTATTAAAAATGCAACTGAACGTTTCTTTAATTTCTAATAAAATCCAGCAATTATCTTTTTTTTTCGTTTTTATTTTGTTACTTTTGATAAAAAGATCATAATCATTGAATAAACAAACTTGTAATTCCTCTTATTAAGTTTTGAATAATTATTTTATAGTGAGAATTGCTTTGCTATAAGGGTTATAATTTGATTTGCCAGGACATTACTCAACATGACTGAGCAATCAAAATTAGTATCTTATCAATTAAACTACATGTCAAGTCTACAGGGGTTTTATGGACCCTTATCAGACTGGACCAGACAGGACCTTGTTTATTGGGGATTAAAAAGTCTGGTATTTGGGGTGGGGGGGGGGGTCACTTATATAGGAGATTTTCTTTGCCTTTAATGCCCAGCTTAAGTCATAAACAATTATATATCCATAAAGCGTAATAAATTCGTAATTTTGCTTTCCACACATTCAGTGAATGTTTTAGAGTGCTTGTCGGATCCCTTTATTGCATGTTTTATGGTAGTAATTGAGGGCTGTTGGGTCTACGGCAATTCTGTATAGGTAAAAGCATCACAAAAATGCCATTTGAAATTAAATTATTTCTATGCATATTTGCTGTCGGGCCATTTTTCTCGCGGCTCTGGACGTAGTAGCATTTCCTTACAAATATGCTCACATACCACGACAAATTATAATTGAAATTCTTACGTTTAGTAAAATCACGATGTTTTCCTGCTTTCATGTTTTCCTGTTTTTGTTATGATTTTGTGTTCTTGTCACGATGTCATGAAATTTGCTCGTAAAAATGTGAAAATGTCTAATTTTGTGACTTTTCAGAAATAGGTGGATATATCAAAATGATGAAAATTACATAATACCGAGTTTGGATTTTCAAAATAGTTTACCTGTCAGAAGCTACGTATTATTCTAAACATATGCTTTATTTCAGATTATATATTATCACTCGTTGTAAAGATATAGACAATGTGTCAAGTCTTGCGGTAAAACTGTTGTAAAGCGTAATTTAACTTACTGATTTCATAAAAGATCAATATGTATATGCAATCTTAATCGGATAGCCGAAACTACAATATTGTATGGTATTTTAATGACCAATGTGTTTTCGAAGAAGGAAATGCAGTAGGCCAATATTACATGCTTTTGGAGAAGGTCCAATATGCATTTATATGTACACATATTAAAATACGTTATAAATATGTGTACTTGTCGAAACAAATCATCTACAAAGCAAATCTGTCTGGTTTAGAAAACAATGGTGAAATTTATGATAACATTTCAAGCCTTTTAGCGTAGGTGATTCCATCATAAGGCTTGAGTAATGGTGATAACCACGCATAAATAGTTATTATATGGATACTTTCTGGATATTTTCTACATGACTGTGATAAACAATAAGGTCAAACATTGTCGCTTAAACTTTGGGCTCTTCATCAACAAATATTATTAAGATTTTTAGCTCACCTGTCACGGAGTGACAATGTGAGCTTTTGTGACGCTTTTCGTCCGGCGTCCGTCGTCCGGCGTCCGTAAACTTTTACTTTAAACGACATCTTCTCATAAACCGCTAGGCCAATTATATCCAAACTTCACAGGAATGATCCTTGGGTGGCCCCCTTTCAAAATTATTCAAAGAATTGAATTCCATACAGAAATCTGGTTGCCATGGCAACCGAAATGAAAAGCTTTAAAAATCTTCTTGTCCAAAACCACAGGGCCTAGGGCTTTGATATCTAGTGTGTAGCATCATCTAGTAGTCCTCTACCAAGATTGTTCAAATTATCCCCCTAGGGTCAAATATGGCCCTGCCCCGTGGGTCACATGGTTTATATAGACTTATATAGGGAAAACTTTGAAAATCTTCTTGTACAAAACCACATGGCCTAGGGCTTTGATATTTGGTGTGTAGCATCATCTAGTGGTTCTCTACCTAGATTGTCCAAATTATTCCCCTAGGATAAAATATGGCCCCGCCCCGGGGGTCACATGGTTTATATAGACTTATATAGGGAAAACTTTGAAAATCTTCTTGTACAAAACCACATGGTCTAGGGCTTTGATATTTGGTATGTAGCATCATCTAGTGATCTTCTACCAAGTTTGTTCAAATTACCCCCCTAGGGTCAAATATGGCCCCATCCCGGGGGTCCCAAGTTTTACATAGACTTACATAGGAAAAAAAGTTTTAAAATCTTCTTGTCTGAAACCACAACACTTAGACCTTTGATATTTGGTTTGTAGCATTGTCTTATGGTCCTCAATCAAAATTGTTCAAATTGAACCCCTGTGGTGAAAAGAGGCCCGGCCCTGGGGGTCCCAAGTTTATATAGACTTATATAGGAAAAAGCTTTAAAAATCTTCTTGTATGAAACCATACGACCTAGGCTTTTGATATTTGGTATGATGCATTGTCTAGTAGTCCTCTACCAAAATTGTTCAAATTATGCCCCTGGGGTTAAAAGAGGCCCCACCCTGGGGTCACTTAGTTATTATGTGAGTTATATAGGAAACATACTTAAAAAATTATCTGATCCTATTTCCAAGGCTGTTTAATTATAATTACCTGATGACCCCAAGTAATATGATGTCACTTGACTGTGACCTTGACCTACTGACCTACTTTCTTGTTTTTTAAGATACAGTCTTGAAATTTTGATGACATACACAGTTTTGCACACAAAACTGAATTTCATTGACCATGAATGTGACCTACTGACTTTCTTAATATTTTATCATCAGTTTGACATTTGAAACATGTAGCTCATATTACTCAGGTGAGCGATCCAGGGTCACTGACCCTCTTGTTGTATATAATTTATTGTATTCTTATAAATGTAAAATTTGTTTGAATTTGGTCTAAAGGGCTGTCAAGACTTTTTTAAATCAAACACATTTGTAGAAAATAAGTGAGATGCACCTGTGAAGTACTAATTGCGAAATATTACATGTCCCCAGTACAATTCGGAAAGGAGCAGAGTCTGTAATAAATGAGAGACTGTTATAGCGAACAGAGCTTTATGCTCTATCATATATCTAAATGATATAGCATACTGGTATCAGGGCGAAATTACCTTTGATATGGTAAGATATAACACTCTTTTAATGACAGTGAACAATGCAACAGTCATCAACATGGTTGTCTTTAACCTTAAACCTGCTAAATTTCTAAAATGGACTGGTTTATCATTCAGTTTGGGCAGTACCATTTATTATTTGAAGGGGTGTAAACTGAACATTTACTGACTGAAAAGCGAACAGTGCAGATCTGGTCTGCACTGGTTCGCAAAGGCAGAATCACTTGCCACTAGAAGGCTAAAGGTTAATCAAACCTAATTTATGTTCTATGTCTGCAGAAAATATGGTTTGGATAGATAAAGAAAACATGGCAAAATACCATTTTCCCATAAACATGACGCAATATGTTAAATGATAAAAAATTAAGCTCCCTAAAGATCTTGATCGTGTTGTGGTAATTGGATGAATAACATTTAAGGTAGTTCTGCACGTTTGATAAACCGGAAGTGATTGCGTAACGTCATTTATCCGGAAAACGTAGAATAAAGCCTGGATTCGGCGTCCGGAAATGAAAATCATTTAATGAATTGAGTAAATATATCACAATGGCACTATTGCTATATTTCTAAAGTCAAAATATGATATTAAAACATATGACACGTTAAATTATTCAAAATTATGTCTTACAATTAGCTTGAAATGTCCTGTTTGCTTTAATCATGGCCAAATATCTCACAAATAAGCGCACGGACCTATACATTTTATTTCATCAAATAATCGGCCATGTCTTTATTTACAACTGTGAGAAGTTTCATCAAAATCTACATTGAAAAATTTCAATTCGCGAAAATGATATGAAAGTTATGATTTTCCCATAGACTCCCATTATGAAATATTGCTTGAGGTCCATATTTTTCAAATCAGTCTAGCAAAAATTCAAGAACACGACCCTATCTTTTTTATTCGCTGAATTTTCTAGGAATATTCTGAAGTTTTGAAAAATCAGAGTTTAATCAAATTCTACTTTGTAGAAAAAATTTTAATCCAAACGTGCAGAGCTACCTTAATTTTCTAATTGAAACAGGAAAGTGCGCTATACGCTATATGTAACGCTGCACGTTAAGCAACATTGAGAGGAATATTTTGATGCAATTTCATCTCAATGAAAAAGACAACTACTTGTCTTTTATGTCAATGCATTTAACTAATATTTTGCATTTAGGTGACGATTTTGTTTCCATAATAGTTAAAAACATTTTAGAGCTGCAATTTAGATGTCATATGCTGAATGCTGATAACCGTCTAATGAAAGTACATGTATCTGTCAAACAGGTATAAAAGCAATCAATATACGTATCTACCCGATTTACCTTCAAATAGTGTAATTAAGGTTTATATCTCATTTCTAATAACTTGAATTATTCTAACTGTTTAGCATAGATTTGGCCATCTTAATACCACATCTGATGAAAGCAATTTGTCAACAACAAGAGATAATTGCAGCACTGACGGTAAAGACGGTGTAGTTAATGACAATGAAAGCAGACAGGCTAAAGATGAACCTCATTACCCAACTCTCGAAACGGGAAGGAATGGAAGTATTACTGTGGAGAACTCTAATAATCCCGAACTTGTGGAAAATATGAAGGTTAGTAAGTTAAAACGCTAACTGTAGATAAAGATATAGGTTACATTTGGTAAATACGACTATTTTCAACGTAATTTGTTGTGTTAAATTAGTAAAATTCAAAGGCAACGTACTTGAATGACGTCTTGACAGGATAAGCACCAACTGGACAGTTTGAAATATCTGTCAAATTTCCACATGAGTAAGCATTTGGTGTTGGGACAGGAATGTCTCTTTATAGAGGTAACATACCTTAATGATTGAGAACTCACTAAACGAGAGAGCCAATCAATTAACTGTAGGTTACTATGTATGCTGAAATGAATTTGTATTTTACGCAACGGTAATATCTGATAGTCATTTTATCTAACCGTTGTGGCGGGGTTGAATCATTCGTCTCAGACAACTAATACTATTCATTTTCAATATTGAATCCCGTTATATACTTGACGGGGGCAGTTCTTACAATAGCGTGACTGTAGTTGTTTTATTCTTCTACTCTTACAGATTTTTTTCCTGGGTATCTATTCATACCCTTTAATTCAAGAGGTAAATTTTAAAGAAAACATTTATTAAAGTATTGCTTGATTCGCCATGTATTTTGTATCTTGTCCTACTTACGAAAAGTGTTTGCTTTTTTGTAGCAAGAAGTAGCTGACCAACTTAATGACCCAACTGCAGACAGCAACTTCCTTACTGCAAATGCTGCTTTGGACACCAATGATACGAAATGCAACCAGGAAGCCCGTGAAACCGTTTCCCCACATCTGGAAGATGCTGGTGACGATGATGATATAACAAGAATTCAGGAAGATCAGCCAATAGGATGTATCAATCCAAATTTTGATACAAATTCCTCATTAAAAGAAGATAAGAAAGTCAAGTTTAATGAAAGTTCAACCGATCAGCAGTCGGCTTCTGCGGACATTACCAGTACGAAATGCAACCAGGAAGCCCGTGAAACCGTTTCCCCACATCTGAAAGATGCTGGTGACGATGATAATATAACAAGAATTCAGGAAGATCAGCTCACAGAATCAGCTGATTATGATAACAGTATAGATAAACGTGACACCACAAAAAGCGATGCTGATGTTGTTAAGGAAGCTGAACTTGCTCGAAAACCAAATGATAATGGTCAAGATATTATGCGCAGTGATCTTGACAACGCAGAAAGTGATATAAATGGTGTTGATCAAACTGCGATTTCGCGAAACTCGAAAAGCCAAGATATGATGCGCAATAAATGTGAAAACACCGAAAGCGAAACTGACGATGTTAATAGAGCTGAACTTTGATGCAATTCAGATGACGGCATTCCATTGGCTTTACATGATAAAGAAACAATTCCAATGGGATGTATCAATCCAAATTTTTATACAAATTTCTAATCAAAAGAAGATAAGAACATCAGGTTTAATGAAAGTTCAACCGATCAGCAATCGGCTTCTGCGGACATTACCAGTACTTCTTCAAACGTGGTTAGTTATGCTCGCAATAAACACGGCAGTTTAATCACTGAACAACATCCCGACAAGGAATCGAACAAGACCGACGGCACAATCATCACAACGATACAGAAAGAGGAAGTGGAATCTGGCTGCATCGTTAAAATGTAAGGGCTATGTATGAACATGAAAACACTTGAGTTTCCTTAAAACAAAACTGTTATGCAACATAGATTCATATTGATCGTCCTGAAACATAACCGGAATGTCCAATGACAGTCCTATTAATACAATTCGTTGTAACGTACAATGGTCCATGTCTTGAGTTTTAGACTTTGAAACATAGCCATCAGACTGCAGAGACTGATGTGGGGCTTCTGCACTGTTTTAGTGCGTCAACAGTGTTTCCGGATTTGCAGTAAAAATATGTTTCTGATACATTCGTTAACCTGTTTAATTGTGTACATATTCGTTTCTCATACTATCAATTAAAATTATCTTTATATTTTTTCCAGAAAACGTTCTTCAGTGTATAAATGAAAATTGTATTGAAAGCGGCTCATTTGTTTAAAAGAAACATTCATGTGTTATCATTGTTGTAGGTAGTTTTCATTAAACTGTTTACTATAATTTCAAATATAGAGATTTTGTCAGTTAATGGTGTTGATAATCTACATCACGCTGAATATATAACTAACCTTTGTCAATCTCATCACAATATCCATTGCATTATGGCCAAGAGCACCAGACAATGTTATTGAAGAAGAATAGATATCGTACGTGAAAATATTTAGCTGCCTTTTTTGGACCAACCATGTTTAAATTAAGTTCGCCGCACTATCGGCCAAATCATATTCTTTCAAAGAGTTTTTGACCTCATCTTTTAAGATTCTAAAGCACAAGTTTATGTGTGACATTGCTTTACTGTTGGGGTAGTAAAAATATCTGACTGGCTCACGAATTATGCATAAACGAAACAGGACAGAGACCCCTGAAGTCGAATGAAGTCGTATGAAAAGTCCAGCTACTTTTTAAAGAGATGCTCGATTTGCGATGTATAGGTATCAATAAGATACAAATAAAGTATATAATAAAGGCCACAGTCATTGTGTTAAGTATACTTATTATATTGATGTTTAATAGGAAAATAAAATTGCATTATATTGTACAGATATACGTTCGTGAATAATTTGACATTTATAGTTTTTGTTTGTTTTATTTTGCAAAAACGGGACGTGATTATAATCCAGTATGACCCCGCACATAATCGTTTACTAGGGATGGTTTATTAGAGACAATATATGAATTTAGGTGAAATATTGCATTTCAATTTAATTTACGCTCATGCCCTTAAAGTGTATTTTGCCATATGTTTTTGTTAGCCTTGGTAACATAATGTGTGTTTTCCTTGATTGGTAATATACATAATATATGTTTATGACACAAAGTCATGAGGGGGAAATGTTTAAGATAACTGTTTATGGTCATATACGTAACCAGATGTCGCAAGATTTTCAGTTTTAGGCTCGAATTCTGGGCGAGGCTTATGTTCATTTTAATGATAATCTGAAACAAATATAAGCCCTCAATATTTGATTTATGTGTGAAGGCCGTCAGCTACTTGTAAAACAATTTGCACATACAGTAGCACCAATAGACGACTCCCTATCACCCTTAATAGCATATATGCCAGTAAGTCAGAAGGATGCGCCGGGAATTTTCAAGACGTAAAATCGTGATGATATCTCTATAATACTGGTTAAGACTGTTTGCAGTCTACTATGAGCGCTGAGTACTACAATTGTTTTTAACTCGAATGCAGATTACTATGAGAGGTGAGTACTACGAGGGCTGGTCAAAAATAACGTAGACTTTTGCTGTGAAATGCCGCATATTGTGTAAATAGCAATGTGAAATATATCGTTGTAATTCGCAATCTTTCTTTAATTTGGTCATACACTTTTTATAATATTTTTGCAAATAGCCGAAGCGCGTCGAACGTTTTTATTACCATTGCTATGCATAACCGGCGCAGTCGCTTTTTGATCTGTCGTGATTTGAATTCGATCGCTAATGTTTGCACTAATAGTATACCTGTTTGCCCAAAAATACGTCAAAATGCAGCAACACGTCAAGGCGACATGCACCTAGAGTACGGCATCATTCCGGCGTGGGAGGCGGAAGAAAACAACGTTTAAACTAAATGACTATTACTGTTTATAATGCATGTAATTTCGTCATCAACTCGCATAGATAACAAGACAGTTGCTTCGTTATGGAGAAATTTTGGCGAACAGCAACTGAAATTCATAAACTAATGAAGCAGACGCCACAAAAACGTTCAGTCACCCGTGTCTTTATCTTCAAGTGGTACAAACGTTTTTCAAATGGTTCAGAATTGCTTAACGACAGCGAAGATGGAGGGAGAAAACGGAAAATCTGTAAATGGACGTTAACACCAATGTATAACACCGTAGATAAAGACCAAATACTCACGTTGAGTACCCTGTCCAAGATGCGTGGCATAAGTGTTCATACATTTTTAGTATTCTAACCAAACAACTTATTATGACTTAAGTATTGCTCATGAAAATTTATAAAGAAATTTACAAGTATGAATTAATGCAAACTTAATGAAAGCATAACAATGAATGCACGGCGTTGTTAACGTCGTTGAAATATGATCGCCGTGCGCCGCATCCGTGTAAGTTACTACTTTCTCGGAGGCGTAACTCCTGATTGCATGGTCATAATCACGTCAAATTTGCAGTTTGCTTTATTAAAGTATATAAAAGCTAGAGAAAAAGTCTATGTTATTTTTGAATAGCCCTCATACATTTTTTTAATGGCATAGGAAGTTCTATATTATGTCTAAAATGTTACGTTTAGTGTAAATGAAAAACCGCTGTTACATTTTTGACAAAAAACATTATTGATGGCGGAAGTGTTACCGATATGACAACAAGCTACCTGTATGACCTCTAACTCTTATCTTCTAACCGGTATTTCCTTTATGGCTAGTGTTAAAAGTGCAAAATCATTTTACATATTTTTAAATTAAAAATACACAAGCAATGATTTCTCCTAAATTCGATAAAAACAACAAATGTAAGTGATCTATATCTTGTTGTCAAGCTGGCTTTTCGATGTTTTGCTCGTGTATTCGCTTATTCTACTTTGATGTAATACTCTTGGGAACACACTACCACTTTGATAGTTTTGCAAAATTGTGTACACGAGAGACTTTGTCTGTGTAACTAAGAAGGTGCACTTATAGTAAATCGGTCACTGGATTTATTTCAGACTCATGTGAAATGATTAAGTAGACCCTTCATGTTAATTTCCGGGAGATTGCATTTTGTACTGTAGTTATCTAATGACATATTTTAGAAGTATCGGGCTTGGGTGAAGTTCGGGACAGATAAATCAGTCAAACATGTTTACAAATATATTATCTTACACAGAAAACATTTCAATTTATTGCCTATTTTTCCTGTAGACATTTATTTATTGTTCCTTTAGACAATAGCACCACACACAAGGAAACTTCTGTATCGTGAATGCTTTATTTTCTAAACGATTTCTATTTATATACATGTATTCTCATAGTCCAGAAACAGTCAATATGCCAGTTCACAGCGTCTGTCTTTTCTACTTCAACCTTTTCAACATTTTCTTCTAGGGTCTTCTCATCAACTTCTTTTTATTCAGTTGTGAACCTCTCTGAAGTTAAGAAGTCGTTAGATAGATTGAGTATCTTTCAAAACCACACATGGCTCATTAGCTTAATTAATTTGATATGTATAAAGATTAAACCATGTTTATATCAGAATATCAGGGTTAGATATTATTAACAAAGGAACATTCATGTCAGAAAAAAGCATAATTTATACTGAATCACATTTTCTTTCGCTGTTATACAGCAATTAAAATAAGAAATTGCAAAGAATATTGGTCTAACTTACCAAGAGAGAGTTACCCCATAAAGCCCAAAAGTTTGAGATTGGATCATCTGTTTTCTCATAGTCATCGGTTACTCCTCTGTCGTATTTGTCAGTTACGCCTCTTTTGTAATCGTCTGTTGCACCTCTTTTGTAATCAGCTGTTACTCCTCTGTCGTATTCGTCAGTTGCGCCTCTTTTGTAATCGTCTGTTACTCCTCTGTCGTATTCGTTGGTTGCGCCTCTTTTGTAATCGTCTGTTACTCCTCTGTCGTATTCGTCAGTTGCGCCTCTTTTGTAATCATCTGTTACTCCTCTGTCGTATTCGTCAGTTGCGCCTCTTTTGTAATCATCTGTTACTCCTCTGTCGTATTCGTCAGTTGCGCCTCTTTTGTAATCATCTGTTACTCCTCTGTCGTATTCGTCAGTAAGGCCTCTTTTGTAATCATCGGTTACTCCAATACTATTTTCGAACTTAATAGAAAAAAAATACAATAGGTAAAGGCTAGTTGACATTGAGTGCACAAGGTTCTTTCAATTTCATGTCGAAACTCTCTCATTATTTTCAAAATCAAATACGCTGTTCTTGAACATTTCGTCAGAAGAACTACACGGACAAAGTAAGAACATGCAGTAGAGAAGGCTTTATGTTACTCGTACTACGTTTATTAGAAACGGGCAAACGTAAATATTTTGATGGAAACATTGTTTATAAACGTCTGTTTCGAGGAAAGGGAATTTACAATTGCAGAAACCTCTGCTTGAAATAACAACCAAGATCGATATTTACAACACATAGGAAGAACTAGGACACTTACATCCTTAGCGAGGTCCTCGCACATTTCCTTTAAAACACTAGGAAGTCCTTTTCTGCCTCGTCGGACGCTTTCAAGGCAAGCTTCTAGCAACTCTAAGTCCTACAAGTTAACAATCATTATATGATTTAGAATGTTCTTATTATTTAATTATATAATACATGCTTTCTCGAAACAATTGTCGCAGAAATGCACTTTTTAACCAAATCATATATATGTTCTTATATTTTTAGCTCACCTGTCACGAAGTAACAAGGTGAGCTATTGTGACCGCTTGATGTCCGTCGTGCGTCGTCCGTCGTGCGTCGTCCGTCAACAATTTCTAAAAAAATCTTCTTCTTGAAAACCACTGGGCAGAATTACACCAAACTTCACATGAATGATTCTTGGGTGGCCCCTTTCAAAAGTGTTCAAAGAATTGAATTCCATGCAGAACTCTGGTAGCAATGGCAACCGAAAGGAAAAAAATAAAAATCTTCTTGTTCAAAACCACAGGACCTAGGGCTTTGATATCTAGTGTGTAGCATCATCTAGTAGTCCTCTACCAAAATGGTTCAAAGTATCCCCCTAGGGTCAAATATGCCCCCGCCCCGGGGGTCACATGGTTTATATAGACTTATATAGGGAAAACTTTGAAAATCTTCTTGTACAAAACCACATGGCCTAGGGCTTTGATAATTGGTATGTAGCATCATCTAGTGGTCCTCTACCAAGGTTGTTCAAATTATCCCCCTCGGTTCAAATCTTGCCCACCCCGGGGGTCACATGGTTTATATAGACTTATATAGGGTAAACTTTGAAAATCTTCTTGTACAAAACCACATAGCCTAGGGCTTTGATATTTGGTATGTAGCATCATCTAGTGGTCCTCTAATTATCCCCCTAGGTCAAATATGGCCCTGCCCCGGGGTCCCAAGTTTTACATAGACTTACATAGGAAAAAAAGTTTAAAAATCTTCTTGTCTGAAACCACAACACTTAGACCTTTGATATTTGGTTTGTAGCATTGTCTTATGGTCCTCAGCCAAAATTGTTCAAATTGTACCTCTTTGGTGAAAGGAGGCCCTGCCCTGTGGGTCCCAAGTTTTATATAGACTTATATAGGAAAAAGCTTTAAAAATCTTCTTGTCTGAAACCATACGACCTAGGCTTTTGATATTTGGTATGTTGCATTGTCCAGTAGTCCTCTACCAAAATAATTCAAATTATGCCCCTGGGGTTAAAAGAGGCCCCGCCCTGGGGTCACTTAGTTATTATGTGAGTTATATAGGAAAAATACTTAAAAATCATCTGATCCTATTTCCAAGACTGTTTAATTATAATTACCTGATGACCCCAAGTAATATGTCACTTGACTGTGACCTTGACCTACTGACCTATGTTCTTTTTTTTAAGATACAGCCTTGCAATATTGATGACATACACAGTTTTGCACACAAATCGTAAAACTGAATTTCATTGACCATGAATGTGACCTACTGACTTTCTTAATATTTTATCATCAGTTTGACATTTGAAACAGGTAGCTCATATTACTCAGGTGAGCGATCCAGGATCATCATGACCCTCTTGTTGACAATCTTGACTATAATGTTTTAAAAGGTTGTGAATGAATATACGAGATGTAACTTCAAAAACAAGATTAATCCTGATAAAAATAAGTATATATCGTGGTGTAAACATTACAGAAAGCATGGTCAATGTAAGAAAACAGAACTTTCATATCAAAATAGTAATAAAACAATCATACGATCATGTTTTCTGTGGTTCTGCTTACTGTGGTAATTTTCAGATCACATCACATTCCTAGCTTTACGAGTGTGTTAAAAAAAGTTCTGAGACGGAGGTCATAGCTTTTTCTTCGGTATTTAACATTTACATTTGAAAGCTGTAATTTACCATACTTAATGTCATTTTAATTAAGAACTGACACTGTAAGCATTTGAAGTATCTTTTTTTAAATATAATTTCTAACGGTTTATTGTTAAAACCATTTATGCCTCAAAAAGAAGCGAACGATTTAGCGGCCATAAGTCTTTTAATTTGATGCGACATATGCTTGAAGTTAGTAATGATTACAATCTCTTTTCTTCGAGTGTCGTTCCTGACAAAAACGTCTTTCTTCAAAAGATAGAGACATTGGTATTACTGACTTTTTCTATTATCTATACTCATAGTGGACGAAATCTGGAAACTTATGGAAATTTCGAAGTACTGCGTTCTAAAAGGTTGATTGGAATACATCATTTAGAATTTAGTGTTTTCTGATATATTAGTTCATAGAATTCGTAATAATAGCCTGGTTTTCAAAACCGGAAACGAAACTGACTCAAGATAGGCTCTTTGGTTTACACCTGAAACCCAATATTCATAAAATGAATATTATCTGTTATGATATTTACAAAAATAAATGTGCATTGATGAATATATTAAAAGTCTTTTTGATGATGATGTCTGCTGATTTGATCAACAATCCAGACGTTAACTCTAACTTAACAGATATAGTGTCATATTGTGTCTCATTTTCAGCAATGTGTGTCGTCTCATTTCTTTATACTTGACTTCTCGACTGGACTTCTCGTCTGGTGTTAGGTACGTGTATCGCTCCCATCTTGGGAAATTTGTAGCAATATCTATGTCAAAAATATCAGGTTTTAATAGCTACGTAAGTGTTATGTTTTGAAGAGGTTCAGTCTAGATTAGAACATAGAATACTTCTGACACCGGACACTACGTTTGTAAGTGATAGCTGTCTTCATTTTGCAAGTATATCTTTTGTGCAATCTAGGTGCTGCTGTGGCCATGATTTTATTTCAGACTTGCGTCATTTGCATGTGTGCAATAGATAAAAAATGATAACCTGTTTCCAAAGTTGAAGACAAAGATGCGTTGTACCAGTTCTGCAAGTTGTGAAACATGTGTATTGTGTCATGCTTCATAATTTTAGCGGCTTTGACTTCAGCTGCCGAGTTGTGCATATAAACAATGAAAACGTGATGTTATTGTCGCGACCTTGGCAGAACCTAGATCATGCATGCAAAATGTTACAAGCTGTAACTTGCAAATGAATCTTTTCAACATGTTAGCAAAATGTTCACATGTATACAAAAAGTGCAACTGCAATCTTCATACACAGTTTGGGGTTATATATGTATAATACCCTCACTAACCTTTTGGCTCATCTGCTTAAAGCCACCACGATTCGGCCTGCCGTTGGTAACGCCAAGTACGCAAAGGACAAACAGTATAAAGACCTTCATCTGTACAAATTATAAAAATACAATTAAAATTATTAATTTATGACATGGTATACATTCTTCTCATAATTAGAAAGACATAAACTGTCGGTGCAATTTCTATATCGGTTTCTTTCCGTACGAAATAAATAAAGTCGAAACATGAAATTTTACTTTTCGGTAAGATTAAGAAATTTAGCGAATGCCAGTGAAACGGCGATGATACATAGCAAGTGTCTGTGTTTATGTTTAGCGTATTTTGCAACATTTTTTTCAGTCATACAAACGACGGTTTCTACTTGTAGCAGCGACCGCAATGTCCAACTTTACCAACATCGTTTATCGATTACTTGATAATTAAATAACTCACTTACAGTAGATATACTTAAAAGAATTTAAACCTACTAGTACTAATCTTTAACTAACGAAAATGTTATATACGTCCTGCTTAGTTAAGTGGTGAACAAGCAGAAGTTCCTGAGTTGTTACCCCTGGGAAGGCTCGACACTCCATATCATCTTTCATTCATTCATCAATAATTTCTCTTCAATATTAGACAAAACAGAACATTTTTACATTTAAAATTGATTTCATTAAAAGGTATTTAGTACTTCTCTAATAACTTATGACGAATTGCGAATTTCAAAGCAGGAATGTTGAAAATCAGAAATTCAGCGCACATACACTGGCATTTGTGAGGAATATAATGGCTCTTGACTTAGGAATAAAAAAAGTTACTTGTGGAGATATACCAATGAGTCTTGATTCGCAATGACAAGAATGACATACGTAACAAGATGTAGTGTTTTGCAATCCCATACAATTAAAAGTACCGCTGGAAAGCATGGGAGTTACAACAGACTGCATGCTTATGTGAAAAGTGAGCGTCGTCAAAGGAACTTAAAGGGTATCGATATTAATAGAAAATGTGACCGTAAAGATCGGCAAATTATTTGGAGAATGGAAGGGAACGGATAAAGGAGAGATAGAAGACAAAGTAATAAATCTTATCTGTTGAAGTTGTAATAGTTTAGTTTTGATGTGAAAATTACATATATCTTACTTACCTTCCTACTGCAGTTTTTATCCAAAATTCTAAGTAGTAACAAACGACGGCTTCGTCTGTAACCTCTTTATAAAGCCTTCAGTAAGTTGTTTGATCAACATTTTGATCTAGAACCAAGCAACTATTTCATAATTACCTATATATCAAAAGATTCACAAATATTTTGTAAATATTATTGCGCTGAAAGCCGATTTACGGTCTAAATCTCCTCATCAAAAGAGACAATCATTTAAAAGACGTAAGTTTAATGCGCTTATTTATATCTAGTCACAATCGGAACATTTTTTTGGAACGTTACAAAATTAAATTTTGTTTTCCAACACATGTTTGTATGGTCACATTTTTTATTTTGAATTTCTAACACAAAATAAGAGTTTGATTGTCTAGGATTTTTTAAATTTTAGTAATGCATGAAAGCATGTTCGTATTATGATATAGATCCAGTTATATCATTAAGTGGAACACATTACCTTTAGATGAGAGTGTGCGAGTTAGCGACATACATTGTACCTGTTCCATGTGAAGATCCAAGAAGTCACAAGCCCTTCATTTAGAGTTTTCATAGGTCGAATATATGCAGACACCAAGTTGGCAATGGCGCTAACTTAATGAACACTGGTAAGATTTCAGAACTTAAATATTATTGAAATGACTTTGAACCAAATCAAACGACCAATCAAACGTGCGGTAAGATAGCCAGTTTTGCATTTCTAAAGTGTGTAATAACTTATAGCAAGTTTAGTATCGGTATAAATCATTTATATCTTCTTAAAACGAAGCAATAAACAAATTTTAATTTTGCATTGCCTCGGTCAGTTAATAGGTCAGTTAAGAAATGCCTTGACTAAAGGAAAGTTTTTTCACCTTCTACACGCATGTAAATCTTCGCATTGAGAATGTCAACTTTAATAACCTTAAAAAAGTGTCCAGTGTCAAATGTGGGGTGGTTTCATTAGTTAATAATTGTAGACCAACAGTACTACTAGTACTTATTAAAGAAACATTCGAATAGTCTGTCGAAAACGAAGAAAATCTCATGAGAGTCATGCGGTAGAAAAGATATATAAAGTAGAAGGAACTTGGCTAAACTTTATTATTATAAAAAAAAACATCAATTTGAATAATGCATATGTTTAATCTGTTTATACTTAATTTTCGTAACTATCTGTATTGATACGTTTTGCTGGATATCATGTAATAAAACACTTACTGAATGGCTTGCCGGTCAATAGTCAACACTACTGGCCCTCGGTCAATAGTCAACACTACTGGCCCTCGGTCAATAGTCAACACTACCGGCCCTCGGTCCTAGTTTTGACTGTTGACCGAGAAGCTATTCAATAATTGTATATTATTGATCTTTCTATAGTTTGTTTGCCATGTTGAAAAATGTTCATCATGAAACTATTTTTTTTTTAAATCTGTCAATATTTGTTATATTATAAAGCAATTCATTTTTGTTCCGACAAAATAATGTACATGTACATATACTTGTTAATCAAGTATCTATATTGACGCAAACCGTATATACGAAAAACTAATATTTTCTCTTGTTTTACATTCAATATTTGTTCAGTAGTTGCCTATAAAACCTTTAAAACGTTTGTGCTTGTATAAATATAACTGCTCTAAATAAAGCTATGTCAAATACAAAACTTTGAACTGTTTACTTTATACCGAAAACACTTAAGGGCATTATCATAAATAAATTGCTAGCTTTAAAAGCCGCTTTATAAATTGGGTTTTATGGTAAACATTCACGTTTCTTCCTTTGCCAAAAGTTGCTTTTTAAAATTCAAATCATTTCATGTTTTCATTATAAAGTTTTACTTTATATTATATACATATTCTGCTCCAGTTAACTGAATAATGTGTTTGATTTATAAGTGTAAAGCAACGTACTAAACTTCTGATATTGGACTCGAGATATGTATTTATGTGCTATGAATCAAAAGAAACTATTTAATTGCAATCAAAATGTAAACAGAAGTATGAAAAGTAAACCTCATTTACCAGTATAAGAAACAATGTCAACAAATTACTCAAATGTGACCCGAAATTATAAAAATAAAACACCATTGACAGTCACATAGCGTATTACAAACTAAAAACGTGAAAGTAATTTTTAAATCGGCCAATAAGAATTATTTGATTTACTTATGCATATAATTTTTTCGGTAATTTCCAACGCCCAAATACCTGAAATAATACTATTATTTTGCTGCTGAACACGCGCATGAATTCTTAATATTTTGAGTACTGAAGGAACACGGATTACAAAATAGCATTTTGCAATAACATGTGCACAAACATATATACAGTGAAACACCGCTCGCTCGAGCATCGATGACTCGAGCACCCGGGCTCGCTCGAGCAATTCATGTGGGCCCGGCCGATTTCCTTCTATTTTCTATGTGAAATTACCATGGCTGGGTCGAGCATTGATAACTCGATCGCTCGAGCATGACACCTGGTCCCTGTGTATTAATTTACTCTTTGTTGCTTATGGCACACTCGAGCAGAGGTGTCAAAATTTTTCACAACTTCGGCGGTCAGAATGTATCGGTTAATTTAAAACTTTCCCACGTCGTGAGAATTGCATAGTCTATTCCCCGACTATCTTAAATGTTTGTTTGTCGGTATATTTGATCTGATAATGAATTTAATTATTGATGAAAGGTGGAAGAAAAATTTTATTGATCAAAATTGTTATTAGTTATTACTTTTTTCTGCGAGATCGAGAAGATAATTATGAGATCTTAATATTTTGATCAACAGTTGTTTGCATGCAAATACAGGAAATAAGATAGCCTTTTTATAAAATTGAGACGATAATTATGAGATCTTAATTTGGAGAAGAAAATTGCGGATTCGATTACAGTATTTCAAATAAAAAAAATGTCTTAGCTGTTTCTTACGATCCATCATAAATAACGTTTGTAATACGTTTTTTTTTAATGTCACGAGTGTGTTATTATTACGCATCACCGTTTCCTCTGCAAATGGTCTCGATGACAATTCGTAAAACAAACTTTAACTTTCTTCGTATGTTGGTCAATGTTTGGATCACTCGAAACCATGGATAACTCGAGCATTTTGCTCATCCCCTAGCGACCTCGAGCGAGCGGTGTTTCACTGTACAATAAATTCACAAATGGGTATCGGATTTGGTGAGATATATATTTTTTCTGTTTGTGGGGAAAGTGGTTGATCTTTATATTGTTTTATCAATATTCAATATATTACAGAAATATAAGAAACGGGTGAGAGAATGCTCATAATTTTATATAGGGACAGGGACAGTATTCTCTAGACTAACCGCAGACTGATATAGCGATTATCTATATCATGATAATTATTTACTAAACAAAATGGTTCTTATTTTAAAAACATTAAAATAACATACAAACGATGAATTATGCGTATTGGACTGTAGTTATACATTTCAGCTTATGATTGAATAAGGGCAAATCTTTGCTGTATATGTTATTTTTCATCAAGTCATTCACTTTAAAACTTTTAAAATTGTAACCTTTTACGCTTTGCCTTCAGCTAAGCCTCTTATCCTAGTCTGATTGAAAATGATTAATTTCTCATTTACATGATATAAATTATCGCACTTACCAATTCAAATAGTATTGATCTGTTTCACTTTCTCTCTAACGTACTTAAAGCATTTGCAAACACAGCTATACACTATTGATAAAGTAGTCTATAACAGGCATTAAATAAACAGTGCTGACATTCTGTTTGTATCACTCGGGACATTTATGAGTTTTCTAAACATGCTTCCTGGCGATTTGTTCAGAACAAAAAGGAAACCACGGGTAAATAGACGTGGAAAGTTAGACAGAGCGAGTTTGCGCACAGATAAGAATATTGGTCCGATAATATTTACAACTCATCAGAGATTATATGATGATTCGTTAGATACTGGAGGTGAAAATATCAATACTAGTGTTGATAAATCAAAAGAAGTTAACAATGGTGAATTTAAGAAGCCTATTTGGTTGCAAAGTGTAAATGATGGAATCAGGGTTGGACATTTTAAGGAAGGTGAATTAACTGATCAAACGCTGGGCGAAGATCTACCCGACACGCAAAAACTCAGTGAAGAATCTGAACAGGAAAATATTAATAAATTTTCTAAACGACCATCTCACTCAAGGGAAAGTAATTTTTCGGAAAAGCAAGATAGCTCAAATAGATATATTTACAAAGACTTTAATTTAAGTTATATTCCTTCTTGGCT
This sequence comes from Mercenaria mercenaria, assembly GCF_021730395.1. Classification (NCBI taxonomy): domain Eukaryota; kingdom Metazoa; phylum Mollusca; class Bivalvia; order Venerida; family Veneridae; genus Mercenaria; species Mercenaria mercenaria. The sequence continues at coordinate 95,581,876 of NC_069364.1, forward strand.
TTGTTCCGACGATGAAAACGACATGGAAGTGTCCAGTTTAAAATCATTTAAGCCTCTCACAACAAAACATTCAAAAAGTGTGTCGGATTTAAGACATGTAGGCTCAGTCTCAAGAAGGCCGAAAGCAAGCAGCGAGAATGGGGATAAAGATAAACATGAAAAGATTGAAAATGAATATTTCAAACTGAAGAAGCGTTTAAATCTAAATAATGATGGGAAAATGAGAAACAACGACACTTTTGCTGTAGCACAGTCTCATCTGAGAGCAAACCTCTCGGACACATCAGTACCAAATTATCGTGATTTACTGGAATCAGATGCACTTGGAATTAATCATTTTAGGAAACATGTGCATAATGTTAAAGCGTCAAGTAAAAAGTTCCGCCATGCTTTGAAATTGAACGAGCCCACCAGAAAACGGACTCTACCTAAGAAAAAACAATTCAATTTTAAGCCTGTCTATGAACGGAGACACTCGGAGGACAGTCTCGGATTAACTTCGTCTGGAGTGACCTAATTACACTGTAATTTATTACACGACTTTTTAAACTTAGCATTTCTTTTATTTTCAAAGTAGAAAATGTGTGTTGATATTCATGTATTATAAGTAAATTATTCCACAAATCTGTTTCAATGTATGGTGCTCAACATTTTTTGTGTTACGATTTAGCTGCAACTATTACAGCATACATTATTTTGCACAGTGAAGACGTGCATATTCGTGACGCCATTCCGAGTGTATACCTGCCTGGGAAGGTACAAAATTTTCAGACATAAAGATAATGTTTTGAAACATTAAGGGTTCTTATAACATTCAAAAGCTTAGACTTTTTGGATCATATACTGATTGATAATCATAACATTTAATTATCATTATATAAATTGACGCTTCTTTCGGAGTACTTTAACTTAATATGAATACAAAACAATACAAAATGTCCAAATTACCAATGAACTTATAAATACTTTAGTAATGGTTTGTAACACGTGAAAGAAAAAGCTAAAGATACTTTATATAAACTTTATTTATATATACAAGTATGTATTAAGTCTTAAATTACCTTAATCTTCTAAAGGTAAATAAACAGAAAGGAATAAGCTTACTTTATTTTAAATAACCGTCACATGACCAGCACGTTAACAAAGATCAGCAGTGTTTTATAAAACCATTTAATATATTCTTACTTCACATACTCCAATCAGCGTTATAAAATAAATAGAGAGCATTTGTTTATGTAAAAACAATTTCATATATACATCAATGATAATATGTCTGTAATACCTGGTGGTAATACATCGATGATAACATGTATGTAAAAATATCGGTTTAAAAAATCGTCCAGGATCCTAATCCAATTCTAAAGAAGTTTGTGGTTTTCTCCATATTTGTATTTGTGCTCATAAATCACAAGTACACATTTAATTCTTCCAGTGCGACTCCGGTGCCTTTGTATTATTTATATACAAGTAATAACATAACATTGGATACAATAGATACAACACTTTCATGAGTCACGTAGCCACGAGTGGAAATATATTACAGCAGGAGTCCGCTAGTGAAAGGTATTTGATATTGGATGTAAAACTAAATTTTATCCATTTTTAGTTTCGCACCAGTGAAAAATATATTTGATATTTTCCAGTTTGGTTTCGCACTAGTGAAAAATATATTTATAATTTCCTTGTGAAATTACAAGTCGTAGCTGTTGTGTACAGCCGCAATATTTCCAAAGTTCACTGAAAAAAGTGATAAGACTTTAACATGTATAAGTTAAAAATAGTTCAGTCAAAAACATAAAATTGAATATCATGAACTAAGAAATAAGACAGCAAAGTAAAATGAGAATATAAATTGACCTTCTTTAGTCACAATTTTGTACTAAATGAATTAAAAAGTAAATTTCACAAATGTCAAAGGTCAAAGAAAACTATTAAATGGACTAAATGTACGACAACGACATAAATGCTGAAAACTAAAAATAAATAACTGTTTCAAAGACTATTAGCATCGCCATTATATGGACAATGGGATCATTCTTGTTTATGTTGACACAAACGGTCTAAAATATACACCATGGTAGAATAAAAACCATTTATGTATCCAAATAAATTATTTGATTTCTGTTCATTAAACATGTGACAGGGTGGGATATATTTTACGACAAAATACGCTTAAATTTAGAAATTGTCTGCGAGAAAGACGTAATTATTAATTCAACTTCTCATGGTGCCGCCATCTTGTCAGTGATGCACAAATGCATAGATAATAAATCAATTATTGTCACATGTATATAAAGCTAACAATTATCGTTGACCATAATATTCAAGCCATGGTCCTAGTAAAAGAAACAGTCAGTAAATTTAACTAGTTAATACGCAGGTACATAACTATATTATTGTAGTTCATCTTAAATCGGTACGTTGTGATATCTGTTAGCTCTGTGTTTTATTTGAGGACCTCCGCGGTGGTTTGGCTGGTCGCTGATTTCCCGTGGTCTGCTCCTTTTTGAAGTTGTTTCAAGTTTATTCATTGTGAATTTATAATTATTTCATACACAAAACAAAAAGTAGGTTTTAAAACGATCGGTCGTTCATCCAGGCTCACGTGCTTCCTCATGGCACATTGAAACTCCACTACCAAATAGGTCAGGAAAGGGTATAAGCTGTAGGTGAGACTTTGTTCCTTTGTTTGTTCGTTTTGTCCTGATGTGTCGGTTTTGTGTGTGTGCGTGTATGTTTCTGGTGTGCACGTCTGCGTGCTGTGGGTTTCGTTTTGGGGAGGCTGCGTTTTTGGTAAGTGGCATTCCCTGTTTGATATTTGTCTTTGTTTTTTAAATAGAACAAAACCCAAACAACTATCAAATATCATTAAAAAGCTTGATTGATAACATTTATAGAATTTATTGGTTGCTACGCCTACAGAAACATATTGCTCCTACCATTCTTTCCCACACGGAGTGAACAGATTCACAGCAACCCTCTCCGCACGCTGGTAGTCTTTCCACTACTGTTTGAGCCATTCCACTTTTCCGTTTATCTTTTTTAAAGTATTTCAACACTTCATGTTGTTCTCCAAGTTGAGCAAAATTATCTGGTGTCTGTCCCAAACCATCGGTCACATTTCGAAGATCGGGATACTCTTGACACAGAAAAATTACCATTTCCAACTGGCCGTGGTAAGCGGCAATATGAAGAAGCGTGTGTCCATCTTTTGTTTTCGTCATCGGATCGAGCCCTCTTGTGCAGAGAAATTGCAGCACTTCAATGTGACCTCCACATGCGGAGTAATGCAGAGCGGTACATCCAAATTCATCTGACATATCAAGCAAATCTGGATAAGTTGTACAAATATATTTGACAATGTCAAGTGATCCGCCGAAGGCAGCTTTTAACAGTAAAGTACTGCCATTTGAAGAAGCTGCCATAGGTTCGATACCTTGTTCTATAACAAATTTAAGCAGTTCTACGTTCCCACTTCCTGCTCCATAATGACCAACGTTGTGCCCAGTGTCGTCCAGTTTTTGAAGAAGCTGAGGATACTTATTGCAAATGTGTTTCACTGTTTCAAGTTTTCCGTCATATGCAGCAAGATGAAGTATAGAACTTCCTGACGAGGTGGTTGCATTTGGATCCAATCCCTTTGACAGGAGGTAGTCAAGAATTTCAATAAAACCACCTCTGGCAGCGTAGTGTATGGCATTTGCTTCGTTTATATCTCTCTTGCATACAATGTCGGTCAGTTTGCTGCAAATATATTTCACTATATTCATTCGTCCATTGTAAGCGGCAATGTGAAGGAGAGTCTGATTTTCGTACGTCTCAAGAACTTGACCATCACTAACGGACAGTAAATGTGTGAGCACTTCTAAGTGACCTTCCTGTGCAGCGAAATGTATTGCCAAATAGGAACGAACGTTTCCTATTTCAAGCATGTCTGCGCAGTGATCACTTATATATTTTACCATATCGAGCTTGCCGCTGAATGCTGCCTCATGTAGAATTGTACTTCCGTCCTCAGATAAAGCCCCTGGATCTGCTCCACTTCTAATCAGGAAATCTAAAATTTCGACGCATCCACCAAGAGCGGCTGCATGGCAGCAAGAGTATCCATTAAGGCTGCGGGCCGTTAACATTTTCGGAAAAGTAGTCGCAAGATATTTCATAACTTCAGGGCGACCGTAGTAACAAGCTTCATGAAGCAATGTACATCCATCTCTACTACAAATATGCGGCTCAATATGATTCTCGATAAGATATTTCAACGTCTGAATATTTCCACTAGCTGCAGCATCATGTGCCGCAGTATTCCCGTCGTTATCAACAAACTTGATCATTTCTTGATACTTGACACTAAGATGTTGTACAAGCTGATAGTTGCCGTTAAATGCGGCTATGTGCAATAACGACCGGCCGTCGATTGTTCGATCATTTTTATCTGTGCCCCTTCGAAGGAAAAAATCAATAGTATCCGTCTGTCCAGACTTTGCAGCAAGGTGGACAGGCATAAATGAATCATCATTTTGCAAAGTTATGATGCCATGGTAACTGTCCATCAAGTAGTCTAAAACTGATACGTGTCCATTGAACGCTGCCAAATGAAAGATTGTATTGCCTCCTTGTACTTTTAGAGTGGCGCTTGCTCCGTTTGTCACTACAAACTTAAGGATGTCAAGGTGGCCCTCTCTGGCTGCGTAGTGTGCAACAGTGAAACCGTTATTGTCAGTTACTTCAACCATATCTGGAACTAATGATATTATATGTTTCACAAGATTCATTCTTCCGTGAATTGCTGCAATATCAAGGACTGTCATTTCAAGTTTCGTTTGTGCCTTCAGATCAAGACCTAGGTCAAGCAGAAAATCAAATATTTCCACACTTCCTCCTTTCGACGCAAAATGTAGTAATGTGCGTCCTTCTGTATCTTTCTTACGGAGTAAGGCACTGGCCACATCTTGGTCTAGTTGAGTCAGCAGATATTTCACAATATCTGTATTTTCACAAGCACATGCTAATGGAACGATGGCAGTCATGAAGTTTCGAAATGGACCTGCCGGATTTAAAACTATTTTAAATAGTTCAGTGTCGCCGGTATCGATAGCCGCTTGGACAATACTGTTTTCATTTCCAGCATACAATTTTGAGTATCTTGTTAATAAAGACTTGTTTCTGTCACGTATTGCCTCTGTGATAGTTTTTGCTAACTGGTTTTGTAGGCCAGTTGCCATACCCGCAACTGATTGTGTCACAACTGTGTATACGTCACACAGAAGATCGTATTGTCCGCATCTTATTAGATGGACGGAAAGCGGCATATTTGACTCGTCTTCCTGGAAGAAGAACTGGAAGCCTATCATAGTTTTTACAACATCAACGAACTGTTCGTTTGTCCAGAGAAGCGATGACGCAACCTCTTCAAAAACCAACGGTTTCTTTGATTCTAGAGCTGCACTGTATTTTGATGCAATGATATTGCAGTGTGACTGTGACAGATTTATTGTTACCTTTATGTCACTGGTATCCGGTCGCTTCTGCTCTGTTTCTTCCAACTTTGGCACTTTAAATTTTATCAAGTTAACTGCCCTGACAGGAAGAAGATCTAGAATTTCATCGAATTTACAACGGGTTATGTCACGCAATACTGCCATGTACACGAGACGATGAGTAAATGTATAGAACGTTTTACTTGCATCTTTCACAATGAGGTTTAACTCAAGAAGAGATTCGAGTGAATCTACAACATCTGCATACGAACATTTAGCCTGGCTAAGGATTTGAAGTAATTTCAAGAATATTGTTTTATCAGTGGTACACAGACCAGCAACAGGAAAACCATCTTCAAGTAGCAATATAAGCAAAAGGAACATGTACGAAGCGATATTGTTCTCTCGTGTATCAGCTATCATATCTAAAAGGTAGCGGAACGGATCATCGAACAGAAGTTCTGTATCTGTATGTCCAATGAAACTACAAACAACGGGAAATCCAACATTTTGGTTGTCGAACTTTGAACATAGATCGAAAAGGCTGTCTTTCATGTTTTGTATTTTTTGTTGGTTTTTACATATGATCGAAAGAAGACTAACTTGCTCTTTGGTTGTGAGACTAAACGCATCTGATTCCAGATCAATACGTGATATTCCTCTAATAAACGGGATACCTGGGCCATTTTCGACATCCATTGCATGTTCAAACACAGAGTTATCCGCCGTTAAGATGAAGTATACCTGTTTTCTTTCTATTAACGTCTTTGTTAACTTCTCTATCCACCTCCATCCGCCAACATGACTTCCCTGTGAGCCACGAAAACCTAAACAGTCATCAAGCAATACGACAACTTCTTTTGAACTGTTTTCAAGAACATACAAATCATATGGGGAACGTGCTATTACAGGATTGAAATTTGGATATGTATCTATAAGACTATGCATTATGCTAAGCGCTGTATGAGTTTTCCCGCTACCAATTTTTCCTGTTAATAGCACTGTCCTGTGAACCTGAACTATCTGCATTGCCGCATGGAATGCCCTTGTCTTCCGTTTGGTGTCGTGCGTCTCGTTCTTCTCTTTGTGACTATCTAAAACCTTTCTTGAATAGCCTGAAGCAAATATGAAAGGTAGCAATAATTGTAAGTGTGGAATTTTGAAATATTAGTTTCTTTTTATGACGGTTTCACTATGAAAAGTTACTTTAAACAAGTTCCGCTGTAGTAATTGTTGGGAATCTGCATTTATGGAATAAATGTGAGAAGGTAACATTAAGCGGAAAATGAAGCTTATCTATAGGTACGCTGCTATCTACCCTATTGTTAAAGATAGGTCTTAAATATAGTAAATTTCTCAATGTTCTGAATCTACACTATTTAGAAATATTTGACCTGCTTTTTGTCATCTTAATTGATCTACAAAGACAAGAATGATGCTAATTTTATCAATTAGAAATAATTGACCCATAATTCAGTCCCAGACTAAGTTATTTAGATAAATGACGTCCAGATATGACTTCCGGTGTAACAAACAAGCAGACCTTCAGAAACCTCAGTACATGTACATGGATAAATCAAATTGCATACCTATCACTTCTCGCAACTTTTCAACATCTTTGTCGTTCTGTATTAGACCTGAAAATTGGAAACATACATACCATGGTAGCAATAAACATCCTGAAACCTCGAACTTCAAGGTTTGGTTTCTGTTTACGGATCATATTGGAATGTTTATCTTTCGGAAACTGTTATCTCAGACAGTTGACATAGGTTCAAATATTTTATCAATATAAAAGAAAGTTTTTTACCACAGTCCATTATTTTTTTTAAATTTTCGTCATTCGTGGCTCTGACTTTATAAGTGCAACATTGAAAGTAATGCATTATTAACATATATTTTTTATAAAATAACTCTTTGAACAACTGCTAGAACTGTTTTAGTCTAAAATTCAAAGCACTGTGCTACCGCTACTGGCGTAATTAGATAATGTACATTAATTGATACATTAAAGTATTTCATGTATTTTGATTAGATAATTCGTATACCATTGTTTTAGTTATAAACATTGAGTTTTCAAATGATATTACTTTTTAGAACGTTCTTTTCCGTGTATTCCTCCTCTTCCAAAATTTGCATCCGTGAGCCTTGCTGTATCCTAGAGCCCTCTGAAACAAGATTTTGGGAAATAATTATAATTAATATATCGTATAGGTTCAATAGTACTAAATAGGTAATCAAGCAGCACTTCCGGGCTAGTCAAATAATGGCGGAAAGAAAAAAATCTTAATTTTTTCCCTGTTAAAGCGGCATTTCCATGTTTTTTGTAAGCTAGTTCCTGTTTTTGTTTAATTGTGGACCTATACTTGCCATTTTGGTAGCATTTTCAAGGCGATTTTTTGCATTTTTAGAAATGTAAACAAACCTTATTACTCATGTGTTCATACCCACATTTCAGCTGTCAGTTTGGAAGTGAGCTGTTAGACAAAACAAAATCTCTTAGAAGATACGTGACACCTACTTTTCTTGGTATTTTTTGGTAGTTTTTAGGTCATTTAAGAACATAAGGCTAGTAATTCTTTTTTAAAATGGGCCTGGCTATGTGTTACAGCTCTCAGAAGATTGTTAATTTTATATAGAACATATAGCAAATTTATTTACTACTGTATAGCTTATATCGTTTTACACCCCGCCCCCTCCGCCCAACACCCCCATTTGGATGAAGACTAAAAACTGGCATTCATTAAGTTCGTTGAATTACATAAATTACAAGGCGTATTAATTATCGCCTTAGCGCATAATTGGTGCGTCTGTTTTAATTTTTAATATTTTTTGTTTTTGTTTTTTAAGCTTAGTTTAGTTTATATTCAGTTACACCACTTTCGCGCTGGCGGCACGAAATACAGTGTTGTTTTTTTTTTTTTTTGTTTTTTTTTTTTTTTTCTTCTTTTTTTGTTGTTGTTTTTACATATCCACGTACATGTAAACAGGTTGCTGGAAAGAATAGCAGGTGTCCTATTTTACCCTGTGTCAAACACTTATTCGATCAGCTTTGAGTAACGAGCTTCAGACAAAGATGATGTTACAAAGTACATTTGCATACAATTTCAAAACACTTACGTCTGGAGACAGATCGTCTGGTAACCTTGACCTCTTCACTGTCACCATGGAGACTAAGTGTAGCGCTTGCAGGTCTTTTAGTCAATATGTCCGTCTTGTCTATCAAAAAGAGCATAGATCTAGTACACAGTTGTATGGCATGGAATTTTAAACAAGTTGTTGCAAGTTTATTTGATCACCGAAGATATTTAACCCGTGCCTAACTTTGAAAATATTAAATCATAAATACGTTTTAAGTTCTATAAACCATCTTTTTCTTAATTTCTTTCAAATAGCGAACATACACGCGCATACAAATTAAATAAAATACATGTATATGATATAGCTTACTTCTGGTCACAAGGACACTTTTCTTGGTTGGTTTCAACTTTATTGGCGACTTGGTTCTTCCTTGTCCGTTGTCATCCTCAATAATAACGTCTGATTCTAGCAGCGGCTGTTTGGTGTATACAGCAGCATCCATATCTGAAATCGTGTTGAGAGAAAGAATTAACTTGCGAGATGTCATTCGCGTTCGTTCGGTTAGCTCAGTATGTAGACCACAAACGAAAGTTCGCAAGATCGATCTCCGGACGAAAACAGTGCTTTCCGTAACGCTTTGACAGAAGATAATATTTTGTAACCGTTGATTCATTAGTTACTTGTGGTGCACAAGAATCAACGAACAGTTATTAGGTTAGCTGAACGTTGTTACGACTGAAATTGTCAAAAACGGCGTTGAACGTCATTAGCGCATATGAGCAAATTAAAATATCAGTGTGGTATGTCCTTTTGGGCTTTCGCTGTATTTAGATAATACATTATACTACAGGAATATTTCTGAGAATATAACATTTTTCGTAGCAATGGGTTCCTTCTTAGTATAAGAATAGCAACACTGATGTGAACATAATAACAACAATTGCAATAAATCACTGGAACTTACGGCGTTGATCTTTCCTTCCCATCTCAGACATTTCATACGGAGAGGGGCCTCGATCCCCTAGTCCGCGGTGTTCCATGGCTGTTCTAAACTCTCAGATCTTGACTTTGATTTCTGTAGGTAGGCAAAGTATTTAAACTAACGTACAGGCTATGTGAGACATAATCACAAGTAAAAAAGTGTATTTGATAAATGAATTACCTTACATGGTCTCAAAAATTCACAGTGCTCTTATAACGTGTTGTCTGAACGTATGTTTATACATTTGTAATATTGAAAATTGTATATTTTAAATAATATTATGAATCAGAGTACATATGTTAAAAAGTATTCTGATCTATGTTGAACGCGATGCTGAAGTAAAATTATTAGCCCAAGCGTAAGGAAGTACGTACAAAGGTAAATTTGAAATAGAAATGCGAACATGAAAACTGAAAAACCTAGCTAAGCACATTACATTTCTTTCAATACACAGCATAGGATTGTAATTTACAAACAAAAATGAAGAACGAGCTACCCGTACAACATACTATATTGAATTTAGAAATTTTTCACTTCAGTAGCGACATCTGCAGATTCAGATAGAGGCTTGCCACTCACTGCTATACGTGGGTTTAAGACCTTGTTTAGACTTAGAATTCCCTCATGCGGGCAAGTTCGGTAGTTCTACTCACGTGACCGTTCGTGTATAACATAATGCCAATAAGGCACCTGTGGTCTTCCTTCATTATCTACATTAGGAAAGTCACCATACGGCATAGATTGTGTAGGCGTAACTTAATACCCAACGAAACAAACAATTTTATTTTATATTCAAAATTCAAACACGTCAATGTAACATAAATTTAAATACCTTCTTAAGTTTTAAAACATGTATCCTTCCATCTTCTGTAGCGACTGGGTTTGTTTCGACAATAGGTTGAATACGTTAAGTTTTACGGGAAAACATAGAATATTACACAATTATTTATTTCATATTGATATCACAGGCAAGGAATATTGGAGCAATTACATTATAAAACAATTGATTTTTGTTACTTTTCTCTATTGTTTGTCGAACGAAATTACGCGTGATTTAAAACAATAAGCGATCTTCGCGGCTGGTTGGTTTGCAAATGAAAGGCGCGACGCCCCGCTAATATTAAAAAAAATAACAGAGCAGTAATATTATTTTTCTGCCATTTGATCGATATCTACAGTGTACTAAGTTCAATATAGTTCGTACCACGCGGAAAGAGTGTTTTAGGAACAGAATGCATATTACCTTTCTATTTTAGGTTCCGTCAAGTTAAAAATAAGAGGAAAATAAAAATTAAGATTGGTTTCGGAGTATATCTACAACTATCACAAAACGTCCACTACTGTTGTACTAACAATAATGCAGAGACTCTATCATTTCATCTTGCTATTCCAGTGATGAATGTAAAAAAAGTCCTGAGCGGAATATTAAAGCGTATTTCACTACTAACAATTACATGACTCCTTATATAAATTGCAAGTCCCTAATGTGTCTATATGCAACACATGTTTATTGAGCTAGTAAATCAAAAAGTTGAAAACAAAACTGTGAAAATTAATTTGTGTATCATGCAACAGAATCCTTACCGAATGACTTGCACGCGAATAGTCAAAATCATTACATGACTTTTTATAAAAAAACTCTAGCCCATAGTATATGCTATATATGACTGGTACATATTCAACACATGTTTTCTGGGCTAAAAAGTATTTGAAAATTAATTTCTTATACCATGTAATAAAACAGTGATTGAATGGCAATCAATTTGATATATGTGTACTGCTGATCTGGATGGTGTTTAATTTTCTTTTCTCTTTTTTAGTTTTCGCTACGGAAATAATATAGTATTATTGATACGAGTATTAATTGCTAAAATTATGTGTCAGAATAAAATGAATTGTCGCTTAACGTGTCTTACCATTTCAACTGGGGAAAAGGCGCCGGCTTGCTGAGCGTCAGGACAGTATTTTGTTACCCTGGCCTCACGGCTAAATCTGATTTTACGATTCATACACTGCTTGTTTTATTGTTTGCAAACTTATTCATAGTCGCCGCCGGTAACCCAAATGGTCTACTCCTCCAAAACACTGTTATTAAAGTTAGTGGGATGATAGTGCAAGATACTGAAGACGTTTCAATTCAAGTAGCTTCCCTGGTTCTTTAGCGTGTCAGGTGTAAAGCACCCATACACGGGAATCTTTTCCTAGAATGGTTTTACTTTGGGGAGCGCCGCTGCACTCAATGCTATTATGGGCACGTATTTAGTAAGAGCAAAAACTCAGTAAATAAACAAGTACTTCCGGCAACAATGACATAAGTACATCCGGCAACAATGACATAAGTACTTCCGGCAACAATGACATAAGTACATCCGGCAACAATGACATAAGTACTTCCGGCAACAATGACATAAGTACATCCGGCAACAATGACATAAGTAGTTCCGACAACAATGACATAAGTAGTTCCGGCAACAATGACATAAGTAGTTCCGACAACAATGACATAAGTACTTCCGACAACAATGACATAAGTACATCCGGCAACAATGACATAAGTACATCCGACAACAATGACATAAGTACTTCCGATGCGTCAGTATGTGAAAAGAGTTGACATGGTAAACACGAGATACAACCATATTTGGGCACTTTCAATTAAAAATAGTCATAAGCTGACCGTTTATGATAACCTCAAGGTCAATACGAACATGTATATTTCTAATATATGAAGCAGTTATAATTAGTCATTATGCGCATATTGTTTATTTTCATGCAGTAAATAAAAAGTAGATACTACCGACGCGCCAGTCATATCAGATGTGTATGCTAGTATTTAGACAGCATTACCACTAGACAATTATGCTGCACGTTCGCTCGGAAAGAACTTTAGGATGAATGAGGACTTAAACGGTAATGGAGCATGTCTAGTTAAATGCAAGTTCAGGTTCAAAGCAACCTAGTGGTGATATACACGTAAGTTTGAGTATTTAACCAAAGGCGTAAATTTCTACGATTTACGTTCTTGATATGACGCATAAAAATACATACAATATGTTTGAAAATGATAGCTCAAAATACACATTTCTCTTAAGAAATCATCACGGTTTTCATACTGTCATTTTCATAATTAAAAGATACGTTTTAAAAATGTTTTGACCGTTAAATATTTCAACGGATCTTTCAGTTTCTCTCCGTAAAATGAAGACCACAAGGTTTCATGGATCATTCGTTTCGTTCGAGAATAAAGGCATGTAACTCTTACTACACGAGGATGAATTTCAAGCCAAAGAAAAAAGACCAATTTAAAGGCCATAAAGGCAAGGTTTTTCGAAAGCAGTTGTATGGCTCTAAAAAGACTAACAGAGAGATTATTGACGAAGAGATTGAACATCTTCAGGAGAAGTTAAACGAGGTAAACACAGCTTGCCTTCTGCGTAATGTTTTCGGATAGGTAATATTTTGGATAAGATACATAACATAAGATATATATTTTGAGTCGGCAAGACATTTACAAATAACATAAGCTCTGAAGAGCTTTTTTAACCGACTATATAACAAGTGTATGTTAACAAAAGTAAATAAGCTACAAGTAAGATGGATAATTTACAACATAAAATCTATGAGAAACCACATGAGTCTGAAATTCTATCAATAAGACCACAGAAGTCTATCTTTACAAAAAATACCCCCTATATTTATAAAATAAACACCAGGAATGAAACGTCAAAAACCCAGGGTCCCCTGAAAATACGCACGGAACACAGGGTGATCGCAATTTAGCGAGCGTAGTTAAGAAATAACACTAAAATACACCTACCACACTCGACAGCGTTCAAATCTGATACACTTTACAAGAGTAATCAGACATTTTCTGAGATTTTCAGCTGTCGCCAAAGCCATTCGCTGACGTCACAAAAATGAACAACAATTAAAGCGCCGATAAAGATAAATAATTATTTTATTCTTTAAAATTGACAAGGTAATTATTAGAATATTTAATGTATACATCAATCTATAATACCCTAGATTCCTTTTGCAATAAAAGATAATAAAAATTTGATGGAAAACCTAACGGAGGTTATCATTGGAAAATTTCCATTTAACGATGCAGCTGAATATTACTAAATTTCCAAGAGTAAAATGTGAATACATTGAATACTCAATAGACTTTTTATATAAAAGCAAATGAAAATGTCTTAATGTAATTGAAGGTAAGAAGTACGGAATTGCTACTTCTAATTTCAATCCCGGCCCTGTAATTTTGTAATGATGTGACGTCAGCGAATGGCTTTGGCGACACTGAAAATCTCAGAGAACCTCAGAAAATGTCTGATTACTCTTGTAAAGTGTATCAATTGAAGGTAACATGTGTATGTATTTTATGTTATTATTAACTACCTCGCTACATTGCGATCACCCTTGTTCCGTGACGTATTTTCAGGACCCTGTTTTGACGTTCATCCTGGTGTTTAATTATATATAGGGGTATTTTTTGTAAAGATAACTTCTATGGTCTTATGATAGAATTAGACTCCGTGGAACATGCTAATCCTAAAATTTGGTTAAAGCTGCTTAAGATGTAATTAGTTACATGTTGACCAAATTTAATGGGCAACGTGCCATTTATTAGATTATTCTTTAAACTCAGAATATCACTCAAATCAGTTTTGAAAGGACCCATAGCATCTTTTCATAGGTAAATTAATAATCATTAAAATGAACATGATTGAATAACATAGGAATATAGATTTGTATTATGGTTAAAATTTAACTTCGTTTGATTAAGAATTTGCATACAGACAAGACATATAACCTCTATCATTAGATTTTCCAATAGACAGGCAGGGTTGCAAGCAACAAGGTACTTCACATTAAAGTTAATAAGTACACAGACATGTTATTTTGGTTCTATCAAAGGGATGTAATTACAATAAACACAAAATGAATTCAGCATGAACTAAAGCAAAAATACAACATTTGAGAAACAAACACAATAAGCACATTATCTAGAATAGCTAAAAAATTTCAGCTCTGAGATGTGTATATGCTGTTACGGATCTCTGAGCTGAAACGAATCCCATACTGAAACCTAACCAGGAATCGTGCCAGAAGTCTGTCTCGCTATAATTCCATCAAATGAAACGCAATGGACTCACCTTTTACTTTAAAATATTTGTAATCCATTTTTCTTTTGATCTGGCATAAAATAATCCATGCAACCTAATTTGAACACAAGTTATACACACAAGTTTCAAATTGGTACCCCTGTCAGCAATATTTTGTCCGCCATTGCAGTTGTCACCTGATCAGGGCACTCTTCATTTTAAAGATTTAACCAATAGGCAGTATAGAATCGTTATTTATTGACCTTTTCTGAGAACATAAACTTTCTAAACTATCATAGTATGTTTTTTATGAATTTTGTCGAAAATGGTTATGTTTATTATTAAATTAAACTGATAAATAGGTAAAATTTTGATCTTGATTTTCAAAAATAACCACATGCTCTGAACTGTTGCATGACGTCATCAGTTTCTCACGAGAGACTGTGCAAGATGTTGCAGTTTGACACTGGTTAGTTAACCAAATGGGGTTTCTCCATAACTTAATGGATGCGATCATCAGAAAATAAAAACAGCGTCAGTTAAGATATGGTAGCCAGAACTATATATAGAATAGACTAGATTGCAAAGCAGTGTTTATTCTTGCGGATGCATTAGTTGAGCTGTAAATGGTAAGTGGATACCAGTAAATTGCTGGGGGTAAGGTATATTTGGTTTAAATAGTTCTTAAAATAGGGTCGCTCAAAAGCTCTGCAGAGCTTAATATGTTCATTTATCATATAAAATATAGGCTAATAAATATGTAATAAAATAAATAAAAAACATTGTATGGAAATAAAATAGCATCTAAACTGTAATTTCAACAGATTTTATACACCCAGTCTGTAACTTTACAGACTGAAAAATCTTGAAATTTATGGATTAACTTGCCGGTATATTTACATCTGTTAAAACATTGAAATCTTTGACTTGTTCATCAACTAAAAATTACATACACAGCAAAGCAAATTCTTTTATGTCACTGCGATGTTTTGTTGTTACCTCCCTGCAGAGAGATTAAAGAAATTCACTGTCGTACCTATAATCATCAGAGATGAAAATGTTGGTGACATTTCCTTTGAAGTCTGATGTTTCTGACTCATACTTTGCCAGATGTCATCAAGTATATCAAATAGAATCATGACCTAAGGTGTTCACTTTAGTTCACATATCATATTTGCTAAACAAAATGTTTCATCTTCATAATTTAAACAGGTGTGTGATTGCACCAAGATAGAAATGAATTTATATTTAGAAACCTCTGTCCCTTGAAAAATGTTTTACAAAAGAAGGCCACTTTTTTTTTTGCAAAATGTCTATGTTTTGAAGGAATTTGCTGTTGCGGTCTAGTTTCTACAATACCTTAAGCTTTGCACTTCATACCATTTTTCAGTTTGAGACATCTGAGAGTAACAGTTTTACTGATTTTCCTTTATCAAAGAGAACATTAAAAGGTATTTATAACTTATACTGCTTACTTAGTAATACAGTATTTATTGAGAAAGTATCTGTCTAAAAATGTGAGTCACATCACATGTAAATCTGTTCACAAGCGAAAGTATGCAGCCTAATTGAGTAATTCTCAAGAAGTTTTAAGACTTTTATGGTAATGATTAGATTTATCACAAAATGTTTACTTCATTTTCTTTTAGTTTATACTAATTTATCTTAGCTCAATTGTAGTGAAAACTTCAAGCTTATTTGAACCACTCTCGAGTCCGCTTCCTGGAAAAAACAGTGACATATGAGAAGGTATGATTGTGACCCTAGTGAGGCTCGAACTCACAAGCCTCTGGTTAAGAGCCAACACCTTAACCACTAGACCACCGCTCACCTTTCACAAAAGATTGATGGAACCAAATGCTTTTCAAAGCCTTAGAAGTCTACTGATTTAGTGTTTGACACTTCTAATGAACAGGTTCTAAAACAAGCTTATCATTAATTACTTTCTATAAAAAGCTGTGATATTTTTTAGTCTATTACTAGTACATCTAAAGAACCATGATGTCCAGCATTTAAAAAAAAGAAACAAAGAAAGTCAGGTTAAGATTTGTCTACTGTGTTAAAATCTTATGTTACGGTAATAAAAAGTCTGCTATATCGCGGGTAGGTTTGTCAGCATGCAGTTACGAGAAGCCAACAGACATTCAGCGAGAGTCAATAGGTCTGGCCTTAAATGGTAATGATATTCTTGGTGCTGCAAAGACTGGATCCGGAAAAACCTTGGCCTTCATTATACCAGTAAGTACAATAAACCAAGCCTTTATTATTCCTGTAAATATAATATATATTGTAAAATCATTAAATTTCGTGGGCATGAAATTTCGTGGTTTTGGTCAAAACAGCAATTTCATGAGGATATGAATTCCTGGATTTCAACTTTTGAACATGAAATGAATGGGAATTTCACTTGTTTGTTAGGATTAAATTTCAAGGATTGGCTCAACCATGAAATCCATGAAAATTAGTCCCCCATGAATAATAATGATTTCACAGTACGTGTGGACCTGTCATGTTTAATCAGTATGTAAAGGCATGATGAATTATAAAAAGGGGAATACATGTATATATTGAATGCATCTTGCATCATTACCAAATCATAAATTCTAAATACATCATCTGTTAACTTTTGTTAAGACCTATGCTCTAGTCTATACACAGTAGGTAAAACACTGCTGAAAATTTGTGGATTTACTCGGGTGTTCACCAGTGCCTGGTACAATTCTTGTACGTGCTTCTGACTGTTAAAACCTGAAATGTTGATTTATGTTGTACTGGTAAAATGTGTCAGTGTGACTTTAAAAAACTACAAAATTGAACAAACAATGCTTTAACATGTCTTGTTAATATCTTTCAACTCTTGTTCTTGTTTAAGAAACTTTTAGAGAGGTATCACACATAGTATAGTAATGTCCATGAGGAATATTTGTATTACAGGGAAATGCTGCATTGTTACATGTTTAAGAAGACATTGTTTATTTGGAAAGAAAATATTTGTACTTGATATTTACAATAATATTCAAACAGGTTTTGGAGTGCCTATACAAGCTGAAATGGTCCAACTTTGATGGCCTAGGTGCTCTCATTTTTTCTCCCACAAGGGAACTGGCCTTCCAGACGTTTGAGGTGCTGAAAAAAGTTGGCAAATTTCATGATTTTTCAGCAGGTCTGGTCATCGGAGGAAAGGTAAATGACGACTTCAAGCATTTTCACTTGGAACTACTCTCAGTTTGTCCACATCCGTATGTTTTTTTTTTTTTCAAATTGTAGCTTTATTCTGCAAGATCTAGATCAACTGTCATTCATTACAAAGGTCCTTGAAGGTGGTAGCAGGATTTTGTTTACTTTTTAAAATATTTACTATAATAATGTAAATTCTGCTATTTAAAGGCAATATGTTATAGAAGAGACTCATAATGTGTCAAAGTGAAAATTCTTTGTGTGATATCAAGTGATAATTGTAAGTGATCTTGTTTCACAGTAAATTTATGTAGTCCTGAATACTAGAATGCATTTACTGTTAAACCAGAATTGTACATCTCTTTGAAAATAATTTTAATTAACAAATAGTTGAGTTAAATCAAATTTTCAGTTAGGTTTTTCAAGTGCATTTATTCTTGTTTTCTTGTCAGTTGTCTCAAGTTACAAAATTCTTATGAGCACAATGCTTATAAATAAAATTTTATTGAGATCATAGACGGCGTTTTGCTCAAAACCTGAGTTCCTAAATGCACACAGCTCATATGGGGTAGAAATTTATATGTACATGTATACATGTATTCAATGCATTTACAGCCATTGAAGGAAGAAGCTGGTAGAATCAACCGTACAAACATTGTAGTATGTACTCCTGGCAGATTGTTACAACATATGGACGAAACTACATACTTTTCAGCAGATAATCTTAAAATACTTGGTTAGTAAATAAATGTGATTATTTTGTTTAAAATGTTAAAATTTAATACCATTTTTTCATGATTTTGGATCTATGGAATCGAACCTTGAGCTTTGTCTTGCTGTTTGCTGTTAGCAAAAACAAATGTCACCCTATCTTCAGCTAATAACAGAAGGAGAAAAAGAAAGAATCAGACGTTAAAGTTCCTTAGGAGACATGGTCCTAAAACAGAAACTGAGATTATAAGAAAAAGGTCCATAGTAAAACACCAAACAAATAAAGAACATTGTGTTCTAAAAGGATACATATACAAACTGGTCCTCCACAGCCTCACCCAAGACATTTTTCTATCTTGACACGAGTCCTTAGTTTACTAAGTTGGCAATGTATAATTGTTATGCATTACATCTATTCAAATCTTATTTTAATGCCTGAAATCAACTTGCCTCCAGATTGACATAAATTATGTTTAATGTGTTTACTGGTACATGTAAGAAGAGAGAAATAAGGGCCCCCACTGGCCATGTGGTTAGGGTCGCTGACTTAAAATGACTCCCCCCACCCACCCCCCGCCCCCCATAAGGCTGTTGGTTCGAAAACATTTGCTTGGGATAGTCGTGGTTCTTACCCATGTACCTGCACAGATCAATGTCCGGAGGGCATCTGGGGTCATCCTCAACCATGAATAGCTGAAAAGTAGTCATATGACCTATAATTGTGTCGGTGTGACATTAAAAGGGACAAAAACAAAAGGAGGAAAAAGTGTGAGTCTGTGAGATTCAGGCAGTATTTATTTAAAACTATTCACTCACAGTTTTGGTGACATTTTACAATACATTACATTGCATTATATGACGCTAAAATTGATTAAGAGATTGAAGATAAACGATATTGGTAAAAAATAAGTCATATGCCACTAAGTTTGTTCCTCTGGTCACTTTCACACTACCCACATTTTATCGATTTCCAAGATAATAACACCTTATGAGCAGTAAAGGGTCATTTTTATGCCCCCGAAGGGAGTATATAGTTTTTGAACCATCTGTCTGTCGGTCTGTCAGTCTGTCCGCAATTTTCGTGTCCGGTCCATATCTTTTTCATCGATGGATGGATTTTCAAATAACTTGGCTTGAATGTGTAACACAGTAAGACGACGTGTCGTGCACAAGACCCAGGTCCGTAGCTCAAAGGTCAAGGTCACACTTAGACATTAAACGATAGTGCATTGATGGGCGTGTCTGGTCCATATCTTCATCATCAATGGATGGATTTTCAAATAACTTGTCATGAATGTGTACCACAGTAAGACGACGTGTCTCGCGCAAGACCCAGGTCCGTAGCTCAAAGGTCAAGGTCACACTTAGACATTAAAGGATAGTGCATTGATGGGCGTGTCCGGTCCATATCTTTGTCATCGATGGATTGATTTTCAAATAACTTAGCCTCATTGTGTACCACAGTAAGACGACGTGTTGCGCGCAAGACCCAGGTGCGTAGCTCAAAGGTCAAGGTCACACTTAGACGTTAAAGGATAGTGCATTGATGGGCGTGTCCGGCCCATATCTTTGTCACCGATGGATGGATTTTCAAATAATTTGGCATGAATGTGTACCACAGTAAGACGACGTGTTGTGCGCAAGACCCAGGTTCGTAGCTCAAAGGTCAAGGTCACACTTAGACGTTAAAGGATAGTGCATTGATTGGCGTGTCCAGTCCATATCTTTGTCATCGATGGATGGATTTTCAAATAACTTGGCATGAATGTGTACCACAGTAAGACGACGTGTCACACGCAAGACCCAGGTCCATAGCTCAAAGGTCAAGGTCACACTTAGATGTTAAAGGTCATTTTTCATGATAGTGCATTGATGGGCATGTCTGGTCCATATTTTTGTCATTCATGCATGGATTTTAAAATAACTATGCATGAATGTGTGACACAGTAAGGCGACATGTCGGGCGCAAGATACAGCTCCGTAGGTCAAAGGTCAAACTCTAACATCGGCCATAACTATTCATTCAAAGTGCCATCGGGGGCATGTGTCATCCTATGGAGACAGCTCTTGTTAAACATTTAGTCTTTAATATATATTCATTTAGTAAATGTCTGTATCCCATTACTTTTGTGGCACAATCATTACGTAAGGTAGTTTGCTTAGTTTCTTAGAAAGTTACACCAGACGTATTAGGTTAGATATACTCACTTTTAATCCTTACATTATTGACAGAAGTTTCTGTTTTAAAAATTCAAATTTTTAATGTAAATTTTATGCTGAACAGCTTTAAGATAGCGTATGATTTGAATTTTCAAATCTTTTTCTTTGTCAGTTCTTGATGAAGCTGATCGGATACTGGACCTTGGTTTTGCACAGACTATGAATGCTGTCATAGAGAACCTTCCTGCAGAGCGACAAACTTTGCTCTTCTCTGCAACACAGACTAGGTATTAATCATGAAATTGTCTTTCCATTAGTTAAGTTTATATAAGTTCATTTTAGCTAGATTGTGATGCAGGCTTGAGGGTAATTTGAACCACTTTTGAGTCTGCTTCCTGAAAAAAATCAGTACTGGTGTCATGAGATGTTATAGTCGGTACCCCAGTTGGGCTAGAACCCACTACACTAGAGTTGAGTGGCTAACATCTAAACCACTAGACCAGCACTCCCTATTCATGAGATAACACAGGAGAACTATGTATTCATGTTATGTACATTCTACAGTGCACTCGTTTTCTGAGTGTATATCACTGGTATGCCTAAATATGTTTGTTGTATGGAGGTTGCTTCCCAGTAGAGATTAATTTTCTAAGAAAATATCTGTTTGGTAAAAAGTTACCTGACCTTATAGAGACGGGTCTGCCCTTCGAAGATATTGTTAACAGAGGTTAAACTGTATACATACGCTGGGAACTACTTTAAATATATGTACCTCTACATATTATTTTGTGTTATTATGTCTCCCCTAGGAGACATATTGTTTTTGCCCTGTCCGTCCGTACGTCACACTTCATTTCCGAGCAATAACTGGAGAACCATTTGACCTAGAACCTTCAAAGGTCAAGGTCACAGGGGCCTGAACATTGAAAACCATTTCCGATCAATAACTAGAGAACCACTTGACCCAGAATGTTGAAACTTCATAGGATGATTGGTCATGAAGAGTAGATGACCCCTATTGATTTTGGGGTCATTCCGTCAAAGGTCAAGGTCACAGGGGCCTGAACATTGAAAACCATTTCCGATCAATAACTAGAGAACCACTTGACCCAGAATGTTGAAACTTCATAGGATGATTGGTCATGAAGAGTAGATGACCCCTATTGATTTTGGGGTCACTCCGTCAAAGGTCAAGGTCACAGGGGCCTGAACATTGAAAACCATTTCCGATCAATAACTAGAGAACCACTTGACCCAGAATGTTGAAACTTCATAGGATGATTGGTCATGCAGAGTTGATGACCCCTATTGATTTTGGGGTCACTCCATCAAAGGTCAAGGTCACAGGGGCCTGAACATTTAAAACCATTTCCGATCAATAACTAGAGAACCACTTGACCCAGTGTTGAAACTTCATAGGATGATTGGTCATGCAGAGTTGATGACCCCTATTGATTTTGGGGTCACTCCGTCAAAGGTCAAGGTCACAGGGGCCTGAACATTGAAAACCATTTCCGATCAATAACTGGAGAACCACTTCACCAAGAATGTTGAAACTTTATAGGATGATTGTACATGCAAAGTAGATGACCCCTATCGATTTTGGGGTCACTCCATTAAAGGTCAAGGTCACAGGGGCCTGAACATTGAAAACCATTTCCGGTCAGTAACTTGAGAACCACTTGACCCAGAATGTTGAAACTTAGTATTAATAAGATGATTGGTCATGCAGAGTAGATGACCCCTAACGATTTTGGGTCACTCTGTGAAAGGTCAAGGCCACAGGGGCCTGAACATTGAAAACCATTTCCGGTCAATAACTTGAAAACCACTTGACCCAGAATGATGAAACTTCATAGGATGATTGGTCATGCAGAGTAGATGACCCCTAACGATTTTGGGGTCACTCTATTAAAGGTCAAGGCCACAGGGGCCTGAACATTGAAAACCATTTCCAATCAATAACTTGAGAACCTCTCAACCCAGAATGTTGAAACTTCGTAGGATGATTGTTCATACAGAGTAAATGACCCCTATTGTTTTTGGGGTCACTCCGTTAAAGGTCAAGGTCACAGGGGCCTGAACATTGATAACCAGTTCCGATCAATAACTTGAGAACCACTTGACCCAGAATGTTGAAACTTCATAGGATGATTGAACATGCAGAGTAGATGACCCCTATTGATTTTGGAGTCAGTCAATTAAAGGTCAAGGTCACAGGGGCCTGTTCATGTAAAATCATTTTTTGGAAATAACTTGAGAACCACTTGACCTACAATGTTGAAACTTAATAGGATGATTGGACATTCAGAGTAGATGACCCCTATTTATTTTGAGGTCACTTGATCAAAGGTCAAGGTCACAGGAGCCTGAACAGTGACTTGAGAACCACTAGGCCCAGAGTGTTGAAATTTAGCGGGATGACTGGACATGCCAAGTAGATGATCCCTGTTGCAGCCAACCATCAGTGTCTCTTTGACTTTCGCTCCTGACCCCTATTGACTTCTTGCCTATAGGACTTTGCATTTGGGGAGACATGCGCTTTTTTACAAAAGCATTTTCTAGTTTTGAATGTGAGAGGAGTATCATAGGTAAAGCAGCCAGATAAACTATTGCTGTAAGCCTAAAACTAAAATGAAATTTCATTTCTATTCTTTTTTTTTATGTACAAATAAAAAAAATATTTTGTAAAATCCTATTTTAATATTCAGCATTTCAACTAATATAGAGTTATTAAGGAGATTTCTGCAACTTGCTTATGGTAATATCATTTTACATTTCTTGCAAAATTGCCAAGTGAACTGTTTTATTTTTAGGTCAGTAAAGGATCTAGCCCGACTCAGTTTACAGGATCCTATGTATGTGTCAGTACATGAGAATGCTACTGAAAGTACACCAGCACAGTTAGGACAGGTTTTGAATTTTTACCTTTTAGACAATACTTAGAATGCTCATTTGTTATTTTATCACACAACCTCTTGGTTTGCGTCCCTCATGGGTTATCTTGTGAGAAAGTCAACAGGCTTGAGGAAAGTTGGTGGTTTCTTTCTCCACCATTAATGCTTGTAAGTAGTCATATGACCTTAATTATGTTAGTGTTACTAATAACCCAACAAAACAATTTATCATCCGACCTTGATTCTAGTTCCTGATTCTTCATCTGTCTTATGGTGTCAGGTTGATGAAATATGTTTGATACATACACTTCTTTCAAGGTTATACACCCAGATTCTATTAATTATTGGGTTTGTTAGTCCTATTTATAATACTGCCCCCACATATTTCCGTGGAGGGTCACTAACAAACCCTATAATTGATTTATTTATTGATCACATATTTTTAGCCAAGAACAACATGAAAATCTACTGACCCTTCATAGAAATATAGGGGGGTCACCACGTGACCACCTTTTATCCATTGAAAATATAGGAATCTTATGGGAGGTAAAACAAAAGAAAGTATATGGGGGCTATATTGGAGTCACATGTATCTGGTCACTTATTCCGTCCATACAACCAGCTTACTCCATACAACCAGCTTGTTCCATACAACCAGCTTGTAACCAGCTTGCTCCATACAACCAGCTTGTTCCATACAACCAGCTTGCTCCATACAACCAGCTTGTTCCATACAACCAGCTTGTTCCATACAACCAGCTTGCTCCATACAACCAGCTTGTTCCATATATTCTCAACAGTTTTCTTAAAACTAGCATCAGTTATTTACCCAGTGTTAGAAATAAGGATACATTAACCACTTACCCCTGAAGGTCAGAAATCAGCAGGGCGACACGAGGAGCTAACAAGGTTGCCCAGTGAGCAACTTCATTATTTAGAATCATTTACTGTTGAAAATCTGTTATTTAATTGACACCTCATTTGTATAGAATGTATTGGAAATATGTTTGAATGTTTATAACTTCACAATTCTAAGCAATTTGTATAATATTTATCTGAGCAAGTTGTAGTCTGTGTGGGCAAATAAACAATGTAACTTAAATTCAGATCCGTACCATATCTTCTAAACCACTGGAAGGATTTTTAAAAAGCTATGGTCAGTTGTTACCTTCATCAATATGCAAAATGCACATCCAAGGTGACTAGGTCCAAGGTCAAGGTATCACTTCAAGGTCAAAAACCATGACTACAACATTCATGGTGAAATGGTATATTTGGCATACTGGCTCTCATATAGTTATTTTTAGCTCGACTGTTCGAAGAATAGGGGAGCTATCCTACTCGCCCCCGGCATTGGCGTGAGCATTAGCGTGAGCGTCACACAAATGTTAATGTTTGTGTACCACTCCAGATATTTTCAAAGTCCATTGACATATTGCTTTCATATTTTGCATACTTGTTTACCATCATGACCCCAGTCTGTGAAAAGGAGGAGGCAACTCTATCAAGCATTTTGACAGAATTATAGCCCCTTTTCGACTTAGAATAAATGTTAAAGTTTGCATATCACCCCAAATATTTTCAAAGTCCATTGAGATATTGCTTTCATAATTTGCATACTTGTTTACCATCATGACCCCAGTCTGTAAAAAGGAGGAGGCAACTCTATCAAGCATTTTGACTGAATTATGGCCCCTTTTCGACTTAGAATATGCTTATTGTAATGTTTAAAGTTTTACTCATTGCTTATATTATACTATCAAGCACTGAGAATAGTCGAGCGCACTGTCCACTGACAGCTCTTGTTTGTAAGCCCCATTCTGCGTTCTAGTATTGTTGCTTTCAAATGTTATTCTGATATCTTATAGATTGGCATAATAAATGGTAGAGAGATCTGAAGCTAAGAGTAGTTTTGTTTTCATTCTTTCAGAATTATGTTGTGTGTGAACTGCATGACAAACTCAACTTGCTGTGGTCATTTCTTAAAAATCACCTCAAGTCAAAGATACTGGTATTCCTTACAAGTTGCAAACAGGTAACAACGTCATAGGATTTCAAGATGCTTACATGTAGAAAACAGTGTTTTAAAATCTGTATGTAGCAATCTAATGAACATATGCTGTAAAACTGTCCAAAACTGGATCACAATTTTATGAAAGACATTGTGTCTGAAATCATGCGTCATACACAGCTGATTCATGTGGGGAAGTTGGCAGTTACTTGCAGAGTTTAGGTTTGTACTGGTAGTGGTTAGGTTAACTGCCCACAGTTATGTAACTTAAATACTATTGAAAACTGGTGCTAAACCCAAACAAAAAAAAAACATAACTTTTATCTTTCTCAGGAATCTTGTAGATAAGTTATAGCTCTTTCCATGTTATTTTATGGCAAAAAAATATGGTTATTATTTCATTCATACCATAGCTTGAAGGAATTTGAAAGTTTATTGGATTTTACAAAAATAAAAAGAATCTGGTCTCGCGGATATCAGTTCTTGTTTTCCTTGTATGTAGTCTTGAATAAGTTTCAATCTTTACATCACATTTAACTTTTTTAAATTTTTGGTAAACTACATGTAATTTTTCTTACGTTTCCTTATAGTTAATGGTATAATGGTAGTGATTGTGTGTCAACTATTTATTGATTACCCCCCGGTAATCTTCCTACAAAATTGTTTTGTCATGAACAGGTGAAGTATATACATGAGGCAATGCGTCATTTAAAGCCTGGAATCCCGATATTTGCACTACATGGGGGTATGCCCCAACTGCGACGTGTGGAAGTCTATAATCAGTTCATGTGGAAACAGAGGGTCTGTCTGTTTGCTACTGATATAGCAGCCAGAGGGCTTGGTAATATGCTAATGATTTTCTTTCTAATACAGTGTGGAGAAATGTTGATGTAACAATACTCTGTTAGTTTAATTTTATTTGTTTTCACAAAATAATTTTTATATGGTAGTGTAGCATGTTGTTTCCTGTTTTCGAAAAATGTTTGGATGCTTGGGCATTTATCTACAATGTCATATAAGTTTAAGACATGAAATGTTTTTGAAAAATGAATTTCAGATTCAAAATTTGAATTTTTTCCATGCAACTAACACTAACAGTATTTCAGGTTAGTACATGTACATATATGAGAGTACAGCCACAGTACTTACATACATATTGGACCTTTAATACTTCAAACAGACTCTCAGTCACACAAAACCTGGCTTTATTCCAGTCACTGAATAATTCTGTTGCTCACATTAAATTTATTCAGTTTCAAATACAACTTTTTAAGTAAAAGTGTGCTGTAAAATTTAGATCTCCTTGGAATCCATTATGATAAATTACACAGACCGAAGGCATCCAATTTTATTATTAACCTTTTGACAGTATCCTTTAGTTTTTGAAAATAAAAATGTCTAATTTTAGAAGATTTTATGATTGCAGTCAGATCCCAATATGCTAATAAAAGTTCTATGTATTTTACTTTTAAACTTCGAACTTCACTACATACTGTGAAATCATTAATATTCGTCATATGAGTCAATCCACGAAATTTAATCCCAACTGTGACAGGAAAGGCCGTACCGGCGACAGTAACCATCAGAACAAATCAACACCCTTTACAATATTTACAAATTTATTTACAAAAGATGATTATTAACAATGAATAGATATGAAAAGAAAAAAAAACTGATTATAAGAAAGAAAAAAAAAAAAAAAAAAAAAAAAAAGAAAGTTCAGTATCTCTAGATACAAAAGTTCTTATAGTTCCATTCTAATCTGACGCGACACAGTTCTTTAATTCAATTGTGAACTTTAAGTAGCACAAACAAAACAGATCTCTAAATTCAGTCCCTTTAAACTGTGAATACGTTGATTCCGTATTGGCTCCCTATGGTGGTAGGTGATTGCATCCCTGAGCTGACTTCAGAGGATAACAAAAATCATCGTCTTTGCGGTTTACGGCAGAACCATGGGACGAAAGCTCTGCGCTGGGAATATCACATCCAGGCGAGTGAAGACAAGTGAACCTCGGGCATTGTACTTCCGGGTTATGACATCACCAGGTAAAATCGTCTGGCGGAAGAAGCTAAAATATATAACATATGGTAAGCACCATAGCAAAACAAATAAGTCTGGGCATAAAACTGCTCCTTTGGGTACACCATACCTCCGTAGGCTCCCATAAATAATACGTGCTACTTATACAAAACATGTGCTACTAAGTTCAAACGTCACATGATTAAAATACGTCACTTATTACTTCCATTATTACAAAGATTACTTACTTAAAAGACTAAAGTTAAAGTATGAAAAAGATATGAAAAGTATATGATGAAACATTATAGTAATGGAAATGATAAACTGCAGCCATTATTTACAACTACAAATTAACAAAATTCAATGTAAATCAAACGTTATATGAGAGTTGGCATCCATATAATATCTAATGCCGTACACTACAACGGACATTAATTAGATGTGCTATAGACTGGCACACAATTACAAATTACAATAATATATACATACATGGTATTAGACTTGCCATATAGATTTATACATAACAATACAATGCAGTAATGGCGTTCCATAATTAACAAAATGTTTGACATAAGTTTTTGAAACAGTGCTTTACAATTATCATGTTACAAATTTCAGTACAAATTTAACATCTTATATAAATGAAACATTTTAGATTCCTCTTTCGAAATAATTTACAAAAGTCTGAAAAATTTAATAAATTATCCTGACATACCGAAACTAGCCAAAATCATGTGCCAAAAAGTAAATGTTACAGAATTCTGTAGAATGAACAAAAATTTACCAAATAAAAAATCGTAATGCAAAAATCATACAAAAATCTAACAAATAAATTTCTTACCTCGATCGAGCATAAATTTCTAGCAAGAAAATAATTCAGACATAGATTCGTCTATAAAGTCGTAAGGTGGTGTGCGCAAGGCATATCTAGTCCAGTCTATTTAAAGGATAATGTCCCGCCAAATACTAAATTTCATGGGATTCACGGCTAAGCCTTGGACTCCGACTATTGTCATTTTCACGGGATTCACGATATAGCCGGGGAATCTAACTACTTTGGCGCGAATTTAAATTGACAATTTGAGGCCCATTATAGTGGTTTTGGGGATAAAAACATAAATTACTGTAGTTTATAAAATATCAACTTTCTTATTACTGAACAGAATTTAATGAAATTTACATGGAAATTTAAGTTATGAAATACAGAAAAACATGAGAGGTATTTCATGCGTGAAATCTGACATTTACCTCAATAACTCAAAAATTTACGAAAAGATGATGCAATACCTGCATTGACACTACAGATAAAATAAGGCCCGTATGTCAATTTGTGACACCAACGAACAAGTAAAATTCCCATTCATTTTATGTTCAAAAGTTGAAATCCACGAATTCACATCCCCACAAAATTGACGTTTTGACCGAAACCACGAAATTTCATGCCCACGAAATTAAATGATTTCACAGTAAGTCGAAAGCAACAGCAGTTTTTGAAGATACACAAAGATTTTATGCCAGCAAAGATAAATGACCAGACCTTCACCAACTTTCCAACTGTATTTTAGACTTTCCTGCTGTGAATTGGGTTGTCCAGTTAGACTGTCCTGAGGATGCCAACACGTACATACATCGTGCTGGTCGTACAGCGAGGTACGAGAAGGATGGAGAGTCATTGCTCGTGTTGTTGCCATCAGAGGAAGAAAATATGATTAAACAGTTGTCAGATAAGAAGATACCTATCGAAAAAATCAGGTAGATTTTATTTCATACAATGTCATTTTATTTGGCTTTTTTTTGTAAAAAAGTCTTTCTTTTAGTCAGTAGATGTTTTTTTTACTAAAATTGACACAAATATTTTGTGGAAAAAAAATATCAAACACAGCTATCACCACAGAGAGGGGTCCTAATACCCAGTTTGATTGTATAATGTAGTAAAGTCTATTTATTGAAATATTGTTCTTTGTGTAACAATTAACCTCCACTGTGTAATAAAACTAATGTCCACTGTGTACCAATAATGTCCTCTGTGTACAAATAATGTCCTCTGTGTACCAATAATGTCCTCTGTGTACCAAAAATGTCCTCTGTGTACCAATAATGTCCTCTGTGAAATGAAACTGATGTCCTATATATGCAACAAAATAAATGTCCCCTGTGTCATGAAATAATGTTCTCTGTGTAATAAAATGAATGTCCACTGTGTTTTAAATAATTGTCCATTTTGTAATTAAACAGTCTCTGTGTAATGAACATGATGAAATAATGTCCAGTGTAATGAAATAAATGTTTGCTGTGTAATTGTTCACTCTGAATGATTGTAATATTTAATGAATTGACATCCATAGCATAGTAAAAAAACTACCTAGAATAAGTTTTCTTGATATGAAATTTCCAGATTTTGTAATTTCAAATAGCATCTAACAGGAATTTATGAATGACATTTGATTTCATGCATGTTTCAGAGTGAATCAACAGAAGTTGTACAGTATTCAACCAAAATTGGAGGCAAATTGTGCTGCAGATCAGGAACTTAAGGCATCTGCTCAAAGGGTAGGTTATGTTTGGAACTTTACTGTGCTCTCCACCTGATCCCTAACTAGGATTTTCTTTGAAATATCGCTTTCTTTTGCAAGATTTAGAAATAAAGTACACATTTTTCTAAAGGTCTCCAAGGATTGTGGTAGGATCCTTTTGAACTTTTAAGATATCTTTAACAATTGTATGGTCAAAAATATAAATTTTCACGCTGTAACAATCTGGAAAAATCACAATTTCAAAAAGAAGAAAATCAGAAATTTTACCAAAGTTTTGCATGGAAATGTTGTTATGCTAATTTAGACCTTTTGAAAATTTTAAAACAATCCATTCACAAGTAAGGTAAAGTTAAAATTGATTTTTTGAAAAAAGAATGGGATCAAAACTGGCTGCAATTTAGAATGATTTTAATTTAAAGGGTATTGACTGATGTTTAAAGAGAAATCAGGGGAAAACCTTGTTGTAGAAAAGATCTGTCAAACGTTAACATCCTGATCTTTGTCTGTGTTTAAGTGCTTTTTTTCTTATGGATGAATGCTTGGACTTAGACATGTTTTTAGTATGTGTGGCATGTGATCAGGTTATAAATTAGATATGAGAAAGTTTGCCAAAATGTTAAATGTTCATTTTAAGTCTTCAAAATTTGAAGTAATTCTAGTTGTCTTTACAAACAGTTGCTGTCCAATCGGTCCACGGCAACTTGTAAAAACAGTATACTTTTCAAGGAAATTTGAGCAGCCAGCCAAGGGAGCAACAAAATCTCAAGTTTCAGGTTTTCAAGTTTATTCCACTAATTCTCAGTTTGTATACATACAAATCTGGATGTCTGCTTTATTAGGACAAGTTAAAATTAGAAAAAGAAATTCTGTTTGGGAAGTTAGTTGAATGGCTGCTTAAGGCAATTGGGTGTTTAATTTTAATACAAGTGGCCTTTAAGGCAGGTTCACCTGTATTTATATATACATGTATGTATTATTTACGACAATTATTGTTTTTCTTCAGGCATTTGTGACATATTTACGGTCTGTATTCCTGATGAAAAACAAGAAAGTATTTGATGTGCATGCCCTTGATATTGAAAAATATGCAAGGTAGGTATGGCAGGTTTATCGTGTAATCTTATGCCCCCATCCCCCACCCAAACTGAGTAATCCCACAATTTTATCCATATGTTGGTGTGTTAGCCTGTCTGAAACACCCCATGTCTCAGCTATAGCTTCTATACAATTCAAGGGATACTGAAGAAACTTTACACAAGTATGAAGAGCATGATAAGAAGTTTTGCCACATACAAGGGATGTCTGTGCCCCCAAGGTCCGCAAGGACCCAAACACACATGCAGGGACATTGACTGTTCAAGACATTTTTATGCCCCCACCATAAAATGGGGGGTGGGGGGCATATAGTGTTACCCCAGTCCGTGTGTGTCTTTGTGTGTTCGGGAAAGGGTGATGTTCGTGTCCGGTCCATAACCTTGACATGCATGGGCTGATTTCAAAATAATTTGACACAAATAATAAGCATGGATAGATGGTGTGTCATGCGCAAAACCAGGTCCCTAGCTCAAAGGTCAAGGTCACAGTCCTTGGTTGAACTTAGCCAATTTTCACTACATACATGTATATAGTGATAATGTGGTCTTCGTGTCCAGTCCATAACTTTGACATGCATGATCCGATTTCAAAATAATTTGACACAAATAATAAGCATGGATAGATGATGTGTCATGCGCAACAACCTAAGTCCAAGGTCAAGGTCGCACTTAAAGGCCAAAGGTCACATACAAGAATGACTTTATCTTGAGCATTTCTGCTTCATGCATGGAGGGATTTTGATGTAAGTTGGCTCAGTTGTACACCCTCATGAGACAGAATGTCATGCACAAGAACCAGGTCCCTTGTTTAGAATTACTTCCCTTTGTTGTTACTATTAATAGCTTATATTGTAACTTTTTTATTACTGGTCGTAGGGAAAAAACAAGACCACTTTTCTGTAGTACAACATGCATGTTACATCGAATTTTGAGAAGTATTTTAACCTATCTCTACCTGGTAAGGATTTTTTTGTGGACTTTTTTTTTAAGATTAACTTCCCTTAGTTGTTACTATAAATAATTTATGCCTGTGACCTTTCTCATGTTGCGGGGGCATCCATGTCTGTGAAACATTTCTAGTTTGCTTATATAATTAGTAAGAGAACAAGAGCTGTTGTTTGGATATATGCTTGTATAATAGTACTGGAATCAGTGGTATTTCTATTTACTTGCTTTTTTCATTTTTTTTACACAGAATATTTTCCCTTGAGCTGTTACAGAATAGACATATTAATGATTCACTGGGTATACTTGCTTAAGACCAAAGTTGTTTTCACATGTAGAAAAAAAAAACTAATAACGAATATATATTACAGAAAAAAACAAGATTATAATGTGTTTTATTTTAGCATTTATACCTTTTGTCATGTTTTGCTTACTTTGTATGTTTAAATACATTGTACAAGAAAAATATTGTAAATGAGGTCACTTCGGCACGCTTTTGAGAATTCAGAACAAGGGAAAATTTTCAGGTACATGTATCAATATAACAATGGGAGATTAGTTATTTCGTCTTTCTGAAACTTTCAGCCTCTATGATTTCACCTCCACTTGAATTATACAAGGAAACAATTTTGATTTGATGTATATACTTTCCCTGTGATATTTCCTACTGTAAAATATCCAAACTTTATTCACTTATATTTACAGATCATTAGGACTAGCCATTGCACCAAAAGTAAGATTTTTGAAAAAAGATCAGAAGAGAAAAGAGGAAATGGAATCTAAGAAAACAAAACCTGCAGTGGATTTATCAAAACTTAAGAAACAGGAATCTAGTAGTGATGATAGTGATAGTGGTAATTCAAGTGATAGTGGTGATAGTGATAGTGATGATGATGATGATGATGATGAAAATGAAAACAACAATAGTGATGATGACAGCAGTGGTAATGACAGTAAGACAGGTTACAAAAGTGATGATGAACTATCTAGCAATACAGAAAAGGAAGATTTATATACAAAATCACCAGAGACTTCAGCAGTAGCAAAATCAGAAGTAGTATTAAAATCTGAGAAAGAAAGAACTAAAACAGACAAGTCGAAAAAGGTTGAGGAAAGTACAAAGCTTAAAGAAAATTCAAAACCGTCTAAAGTGAAAGGAAATTTGCCAAATAATGATAAAGATTCATCTAGTTCAGAAAGTGAAAATTCTGATGGTGATAATTCTGATAGCGAAGACGATGAAAATATGGAAGAATCTGATGAAAGTTCTGACAGTGAAGATTCTGGTGAGGAAAGTGATGATGAAAATGAGAGTGAAGCCATATCAGAACTGGAAGATAAAAGGAAGAAAAAGATTGACATGGATATAGATTTTCAGTTTAATGTTGATGAAATGGAGGATGATGAACTGTTTAAAGTGAAAAGAAATGTTGATATAGATGATGTGCTAGGTGACAAGGTTTGTAAATATCATTTTCATATCTTGATAGTGGTGATTTGGAAGGGATCTTTTATAAAAATAAAATACATGATAAAATACATTTGGTTTTAATGTGAACTTCACCTAAACACCATTTTGAGAGTTGCTTAAACTAAAAGCATGGGTTTGTCAATAGTGTCTGATGGCATTTTGTCATATCCTTTCATAAGTGAGTAATGCCAGTAAACAACAACGGCTGGAAGTATGAAAACAAAAATAAGTTAAGACAACATGATTTTGGTGTTTATCTAAAGAATAGGCATTTTAAAGGTTAGTACTAGATCTATAAACGAGTTTTTTTTGATAGGTAAAACTTCTGTTTTGTGAAACAACTTTGTAATTTTGTGTGAATCTCTTTGTTTCATTTTTAAATGATATGACAGTGTTCAGGTAATTATTGCTACATATGAATATAACATTTTCAAATGATCTGACAGTGATCTGGTAGATATAGCTGCATATTTAAAATGAAAAAATAAAGGAATGCAGTATGGAACAGTCTGTAGCAAAAACACAACTGTGGTCAAAAGTTGGTTAGTGCAAATAAAACTTCTTAACACATGTAACATTAACAAAAGGCACAAAATGATAAGGCTTAAAAAAGTATTGCTTGTTTCCGGTATCCCGACCTACCCTAAATTTTTGGCCCGACCCTAAAATGTTTTTATGGCCTTGAAGAATTTTTTTTTTTTTCAATTTAACAAAAAGTTGCAAAACTTCATTTTTTTAGCTCACCTGTCACAAAGTGACAAGGTGAGCTTTTGTGATCGCGCAGTGTCCGTCGTCCATCAGTCCGTGCGTCCGTAAACTTTTGCTTGTGACCACTCTAGAGGTCACATTTTTTGTGGGATCTTTATGAAAGTTGGTCAGAATGTTTATCTTGATGATATCTAGGTCAAGTTCGAAACTGGGTCACGTGCCGTCAAAAACTAGGTCAGTAGGTCTAAAAATAGAAAAACCTTGTGACCTCTCTAGAGGCCATATATTACACAAGATCTTCATGAAAATTGGTCAGAATGATCACCTTGATGATATCTAGGTCAAGTTCAAAACTGGGTCACGTGCCATCAAAAACTAGAACAGTAGGTCAAATAATAGAAAAGCCTTGTGACCTCTCTAAAGGCCATATTTTTCATGGGATCTGTATGAAAGTTGGTCTGAATGTTTATCTTGATGATATCTAGGTCAAGTTTGAAACTGGGTCACGTGCTGACAAAAACTAGGTCAGTAGGTCTAAAAATAGAAAAACCTTGTGACCTCTCTAGAGGCCATATATTTCACAAGATCTTCATGAACATTGGTCAGAATGTTCACCTTGATGATATCTAGGTCAAGTTTGGAACTGGGTCACGTGCCATCAAAAACTAGGTCAGTAGGTCTAAAAATAGAAAAACCTTGTGACCTCTCTAGAGGCCATATATTTCACAAGATCTTCATGAAAATTGGTCAGAATGATCACCTTGATGATATCTAGGTCAAGTTCGAAAGTGGGTCACGTGCCATCTAAAACTAGGTCAGTAGGTCAAATAATAGAAAAACCTTGTGACCTCTCTAGAGGCCATATTTTTCATGGGATCTGTATGAAAGTTGGTCTGAATGTTCATCTTGATGATATCTAGGTCAAGTTCGAAAGTGGGTCACGTGCCATCTAAAACTAGGTCAGTAGGTCAAATAATAGAAAAACCTTATGACCTCTCTAGAGGCCATATTTTTCATGGGATCTGTATGAAAGTTGGTCTGAATGTTCATCTTGATGATGTCTAGGTCAAGTTCGAAAGTGGGTCACATGCCATCAAAAACTAGGTCAGTAGGTCAAATAATAGAAAAACCTTGTAACCTCTCTAAAGGCCATATATTTCATGGGATCTATATGAAAATTGGTCTGAATGTTCATCTTGATGATATCTAGGTCAAGTTCGAAACAGGGTCATGTGCGATCAAAAACTAGGTCAGTAGGTCTAAAAATAGAAAAACCTTGTGACCTCTCTAGAGGCCATACTTGTGAATGGATCTCCATAAAAATTGGTCAGAATGTTCACCTTGATGATATCTAGGTCAATTTTGAAAGTGGGTCACATGCCATCAAAAAGTAGGTCAGTAGGTCAAATAATGAAAAAACGTTGTGACCTCTGTAGAGGCCATATTTTTCATGGGATCTGTATGAAAGTCGGTCTGAATGTTGATCTTGATGATATATAGGTCAAGTTTGAAACAGGGTCAACTGCGATCAAAAACTAGGTCAGTAGGTCTTGAAATAGAAAAACCTTGTGACCTCTCTAGAGGCCATACCCTTGAATGGATCTTCATGAAAAATGGTCAGAATGTTCACCTTGATGATATCTAGGTCAAGTTTGAAATGGGTCACGTGCCTTAAAAAACTAGGTCAGTAGGTCAAATAATAAAAAAACCTTGTGATCTCTCTAGAGGCCATACTTTTCATGGGATCTGTATGAAAGTTGGTCTGAATGTTCATCTTGATGATATCAGGTCAAGTTTGAAATTGGGTCAACTGCGGTCAAAAACTAGGTCAGTAGGTCTAAAATTATTAGAATCTTTTGACCTCTCTAGAGGCCATATTTTTCAATAGATCTTCATAAAAAGTGATCTGAATGTTCACCTTGATGATATCTAGGTCAGTTTAGAAACTGGGTCATGTGCAGTCAAAAACTAGGCCAGTAGGTATAAAAATAGGAAAACCTTGTGACCTCTCTAGAGGCCATATTTTTCACGAGATCTTCATGAAAATTAGTGAGAATGTTCACCTTGATGATATCTAGATAAAGTTCAAAACAGGGTCACGTACCTTCGAAAACTAGGTCAATAGGTCAAATAATAGAAAAACCTTCTGACCTCTCTAGAGACCATATTTTTCAATGGATCTTCATGAAAATTAGTCAGCATTTTTATCTTGATAATATCTAGGTTCAAGTTGGGTCACATGAGCTCAAAAACTAGGTCACTATGTCAAATAATAGAAAAAACAACGTCATACTCAAAACTGGGTCATGTGGGAAGAGGTGAGCGATTCAGGACCATCATGGTCCTCTTGTTTGCTTTAAACATGGTCAGTGATGTTAGAAATCAACTTACTGATGCTCTAAAAGCATTACCCCCTTATTTGTATTCATTTTTTGACTCAAAAATAATTTTCGAAAAGTCTCACTTATTAAAAAAAATTCCCCCAAAAAAACATTTTCTGACCTACATACCCTTATTTTTTTGAGCATGTTACATGAAACAAAGATATTTTTTTAGGCCTAATCGTAGAAATATTAACACCTAGTGTATTTGTGTAGTACTGATGTTTGTCAGTGAGTTGTATTAAATAATTGTGCAATTTTCAGGTCATGGAGACAGAACCAGAGGAAAGTAAATCAAAAAAGAGAAGAAAAGCTCTGAAACAGAACAAGGAACTACAGGCATTAAAACTTTGGAGGAAAAATATCAAGGTCAACACCAAGGTCACATTTGATGAAGAAGGCCAGGTAATATAAGACATAAATGTTTTGATAATCTATCATTATGATCCTCGAGGGATATTTCATTATGGTCCAAAGCAGCGTCAAAGAAAGGGTATTATTTTGTTTGAGTGCAAGACTGTAGATTGTGGTTAAGCTGGCTGACTGCAAAAATTTTGCACCGCACAGCTTTGGATTGGAAACTTGCAAGGGGCATAACATTTTTTCAGGAGAGAAAGCAATACAACTGACTAACATATGGGTGGTGGTTCTTCCCTGGTGCCTGCCTGTGTCTGAAATAATGCCGGGAGTGGCACCTGTGGTCTTCCTTAACCAAAGCTGGAAAGTTGTCATACTAGTTACCTAAAAATTGTAGGAGCAGGGCAGAAGCTTAAGCACTGCCCTATTGCCTGTGGCAAGAAAAAAAAGTGTGGGGAGGCAAAAAGTCAGCTCAGTTACCAGTCGGGAAAGTGAAATATATTAAAGATCTCAAGAAATACTACTCAGAAAATCATGTACTACTGTATTTATTGCTATGCTGTATTGCAATATCTCATGACATACTATGTTACTTTCGGGGAACCAAAGATTTAGTTCAGGCAAGTAAAAAAACTAGTTTGAAGTTTCCCTATTGGCAAGTGCTGTACAAAGTTAAAGTCAAGCCCTGAGCAGTGACTTAAAACAAACATAACAAGACAAACATAGATACAATAATCTGCTTACTTGATACATGTATATAAACTGACCACAACTTTATTGATTGTTAAAAAAGTTTTTATATAGAGATGTCACAGTCCACTGTATTTTTATAAAGAGAACGGTAACTGATTACTAACAGCTTGAAGTGTTTTCTCCTGGTATTTTTGTATTAGGCTACAGAACTTTATTTCCATTGGAGCTGAAGTTGAAAATTAATGAAGATTTCACTGGCACACTTGCTAATAATTTAAAAGAAAAATATTCACCAAAAATTGAATGGTGACAGTTATTATATTCCTGTTGTTTAAATAAAACAGAATATTTCCAACAGTAATAAAACCAGATCCTGCTTTATTCTGTTCACCAAGGGTCCTCCTTGGCCGAGTGGTTAAGGTCTCTGACTTCAAATCACTTGTCCCTCACCGATCTAGGTTTGAGCCTCACTCGGAGCATTGAATTCTTCATGTGAGGAAGCCATCCAGCTGGCTTACGGAAGATCGGTGGTTCTGCCCAGGTGCCGGTCGTGATGAAATAATGCACAGAGGGGCACCTGGTGTCTTCCTCCACCATTAAAGCTGGAAAGCGCTATATGAACTATAATTGTGTCGATGCAACTTTAAACCCAACAAAATAAATAAATAAATGTTCACCAAACTAATGAGGATTGTTGATACATTTATCTTAATTTGAGTACCTTGATTGCATATTCAAAGGTTGAAGTAGACCCTCATAAAACTCCTCAAGTTGATTTGGATATAGAGAGACCAGACAATATTGGTGGTATAGACATAGAGAAAGCAAGAGAAAGAATGCAAGCAGAGGATGCAATAGACAAACAGATCTACAGAGAGAAGATAAAACAGAAACACAGAGTAAGTTAAAACATAATTATGCATTTAAAATAGAGTTAGATATAGATGGGCCAGTTGCTGTTTGAGGTAAAGTCTTGGAGAAGGCAAGGGAAAGAATTCTAGCAGAGGATGAAATAGACAAACAGATCTTTATAAAGAAAATAAACAGAAGTGTAGAATAAGATAAAGGATTTATATTTAGACTAATGGGGACAGTTGATGATCTTGATAAAGATATAGATAAAGTTAGGGAGAGGATGAAATAGATAAACATGAAATAGATGTGTAGAGTGAGTTTTTATGCCGAAATTAGATTAAGAAACAGAGAAACCTGAAATTATAGGTGTTATACCTGGGTTTTAATAGACAAAGATGGCAGGGGAAGGAATAAAAGTTTGAATGAGATACATATGTGTAGAAAGAAAAGAAGTATTTTTGGATATATTTTAGAGGAAGATATCAGAATGCAAGGGAAAAGTTAAATAAAGTTAAAGTGAATATAAGATGAAACAAATGGATTACGATTCTTTCTATGCATTTGTGACTGGTGCTAAAGCTTGTTTGTGTCTATGCATGGGTAATGCTTTCTATGTTAGATGCAAAAATTCTGTCATTGTATTGACTATATAATTAAGCTGTGTTTGCATTAGAATTAACAATTTGAAAGTGTGAAGTTCAAATTTGCAATGCATATCTATTCTTGCTTACTGCTAAATGAAAATGATTACAATTTAAATATTATAAATGCCTCTTGTCAAGGGGGATTGACCAAATATATGTACTCGGCTAACTGTTGTGAATATCTCTTGTAAAGACCAATCTAGGTAGTGAATACCAAATACACATCTTGAGAATCCAGATGATAAAATTCAGAGGCCTCTGTAGCCTATGGATTGAGGCTACTGACTTTGAATAACCTCTCACAGGTTTGGGTTCTAAAGCTGGCTCGAGTTCTTTTAGTGGGAAAGCCATCCAGCTGGCTTACAGAAGTTCAGTGGTTTTTACCAGGTGCCTGACAATCCCTAAAAAAATGCTCTGAGGGTCTTCCTCCACCATCAAAAGCTGAAACATCACCATATGACCTAAATTGTGTTGGTCTGACTCTAAGCTCAACAAAAAAAAGTATAAAATTCAGTAACTAAACTTTTAAAGAATGAGTTTGTGCTTGTGTTGTAGGAGCAACGATTGAAGAGAAAAGAGGAAAACAGGGCTCAGAAACAGAGAGGAAATAAAAAAGAAGATGAGGTTGGTATTCTTTAAACATTTTTATCATACCCCTGCAAATGAAGTTTAAGGTAGTGGGTGCAGGCGTAACCTACCATTATGAATGAAGGAAAATAAATCATTGGAGATAAAATATTTGTTGACTTGTAAACCAGTCTAAATGATGTAAATAATATCTATTATGGAAGAAACGATTAGAGGTGATGGTTTGATATCTATTGGATACAAAAACAGTACACTTTGGCATATGGGAGCTGTACGACTGTCATATGATTGGTCACTTGAAAAGTACTTGTGGTACCATTTTCTTCCAGTCTTTCAAAGGGATTTAAATTGAAACTTCATCCAGCTGAAAAGCATAGCAAAGTTTAGGGGCCTAATTTTCTCTGAGAAAGAAGTATTGCAGTGCTACTAATAAAATAAAATGATAGCTCTAGTTTGCTTTAAGAATTCTATTTTATGTGTGGTTTTGAATTAGTATACAAAATGTTTTGCCACATTGGTAATATATAACAAAGGGAGTGATATTTTCCTAATACCATTATTCACTTCATATCCACAAGCTGTCACCAATTTCATTGGATAAAACTGTTTAATAAAATAGCATTTTTATTTTATCCAAACATTTTATGTTATTGCAGAAAGTTGTAGTATAATGATTTTGTTATTAAATGGCTCATTTCTCAGACTCAATTTATCCTATGTCCGTTATATGTCCCAGATATCAGTTCATTGTTATATTTTCAGGAGGAGGAGGAAATGGAAGCGAGACTGCCATCTGGAGATGACGATGATGATAGACCAGATCCACTCTCATTTTTACCTGACCCAGATAAAGTGTATGGCAGTGAACAGTCAGAGAGTGATTCTGGTAGTGATGGGTAAGGCTGTGAACTTTAGCATGAAGTGCTCTGGGTGAGCTACTGTGCTTACTCCATCTGTACGCTTTTCTTCAAATGACATCTCCTCTGAAACTATATGGTGGAAGTTGATGAAACTTGGCCTGGATGTTCCTGGAATGGTCAAATTTATTACAAGAATTTTATTTCTTGCAGAACTCTCATTATCATGGCAACAGAAAAGAAAACCTAAATGTTTCTTTTCTGGAGACACTTTCCAAATTTCAAAATAATATGACAGAAATGTTCCCTGGATAACCCTCTACAAAGATTTTTCAGATTGGTTTCCCTATATGTATATAGTGGGAACTTAATAAATCTTGCTTGCCCAATTTAATATTAATTTCACAGAAATGTTTCTTGTTTGACCCTCCACCAACATTGATCAAATTTTTCAGATTTGTTAAAATTGGGAGCTTTAAGAAATTCTTCTTGTCAGAAATTGCTGGTCCGATTTTCAAATGGTTTCATGCAGGTCTTCTTTGGGTGACCAACTATTGAGGTTATTCAAGTTATTCTGATCCATATTAAATATGGCTGCACTTTTCCCTATAGTTATTATAAGAGGAACTTTAAAAACTCTTCTGGCCCTACTTTAAAATAATTTTACAGCAGTGATCCTGAGGTGACTAAGGCTATCTGGAATTTTAAACTATTCGATTTAAAACTCTGTTCCTTGGGTGAACCTCTACCAAATTCCATCTAACCATGTTGATTTGTTGAAAGCATGGCTGCCTGGGGGTGGGGGTAGCTATATGGAAACATTTCAAACTCTTCCTCCATAAAACTCTATACTAGTATTGTAAATCTGGTCGGACAATAACAGAACTACATTAGTATTTTATAGTTTATTCCTCATATCATCATGTCATGAGCTTAGTTGCTCTATGTGTATGAGAAAGTGTTCAAAGATAAGGATAGATTCCAACCAGATGTTGATCCACCCTCATGTATATGGATAATTAATCTCTTCTTTTTTTGCCCACTTATATGCTTTTCATGTCAGCACTAGTTTTAACCTTTAGCCTGCTAAATTTCTAAAATGGACTAGTCCGTCATTCAATTTGGGCAATACCATATTTTATTATATGAAGGGGTGTTCACTGAAAATTTACTGACTGAATAGCGAACAGTGCAGACCATGATCAGCCTGCATGGTCGCAAAGGCAGAATCACTTGCCACCAGCAAGCTAGAGGTTAATTCACTTTTGTTATATTTGGCAGATATGCAGGAATTTGAGGTATTCTCCATTAAGACTTGTTATTAAGGTTTGTCTGTTAAAAATGTTTGCATGGAATTTTCACGAAAACACTAATTTATCTTCATATCTTTTTCTTTTGTAGACCATCTGTATCCAAAAGAGCAAAATTATCCAACCAGTCTAAGAAGGCACAGTCTAAGATGGGACAGTCTAATCAGTCAAGTAGTGAGGAAGGTGATTCTGGTGATTCCGATGACGCTGTTAGTTATTCAGATAACTCAGACTCTGATAATGTTATGGACACTGAACTTACCCTTCAGGATGATGAAGAAATAGCATTGAGATTGTTGCAGGGGAAGTAGCTATCTTAAATGGACCTGGCAGCAGATACCTCAATGACAGTAGCCACTTAGCTGCAGTATAAGGCTCTCACTTAAATGTAATTATTATCAGTTAGGAAGTAGCTGAACAGGAACCAGTCTTCAGAATTATTTATTGAACCAGTCCAAGAGATAACAGTCTAGTATTGCAAAGAAGGTGATAATATCTTTAATCACATATCCCAACTAGAAATTGTGCTAAGAAACTGAAATGAAACCTATGATGAGCATTGGTTTGCTAGAAAATCGGTTGCAAAATATTCAGTTTTAAATGTACTTAATAAATAAACTGGAACAGTAACATTTTCAAATAATGTTTATTAGAAATGTAAAAACACTTTAAAATGATACATATGTCATCATTACATAAAATACAATGGAAAAATCTTTTCTTATACATGAAAATGCATTATCTATAATTCTGTAAAGTTTAGAATAAATGTATGAAGAAAGACTGTAGATTTAAAAGAATTATTAGAAAATACAATATAAAAAAATTACATATGTCAAACAACATTCTTTTTCTATATACAAAAATAAGTGAATACAGTATCATTATTTATACATGCATTAACTATTTGTTAAGAAAAACTCACGTTTTCAAAAATAAAAGATAAATTAAAGAAGGAACTGTCATTTGTTATCTTTTAAGTAGAATTGTGCCCTACCTAATAAAGAAAGAAATAAACTAAAATTATGTGCAGAATAAGTTAAACTTTTCCATTTAAAACATAAGCTTGAACAGTAAGTACAAAGAGCTTTGTATAATAGTCTTTGATAACAACAGTTCAAGGTATAAATGAAAACAAAATGATATAGTATTTACTATATTCAGGAAGTCAGGCCTATATAAACAGCATTAGCACAAATGATTTGCCCTCAAGGCATGCATATAATTTTCACAAACATGATTTATTTGATAAATCATAATAATTTCAAAACTGATGAGACTGTATCTCCAATCATAAGTGAAAATATACCTTAGATGCTCTGCAGATAAAGATTTTTTCCTTGTGGGGCATGAATCCTAACCCCACAATTTATGCCCCCAGATTCATATCTGCACATCTGTTAGGGGCTGGCCTGTCTTTTATAGGTGTAAAAACACAAAATTCTTTTCCTTATTCTTAAATAAAATTTCTAATGTTCAGTGTTGTTGAATATAGTTATGCCCTTTTAAGACTTATTTTAAAGAACTTCTCGGCGATATATGACCATGTTGTGTCGATTCACCGTAAAACCCAACTCACTCACTCACTTAAACTAACAAAAAATGAAAAGAAGGGTTATGTTTATTTCAAGAGAAATGCCTATAAAATTGCATGTAAATGCCATTGTTGTGGTCCATTATAACAACCTGTACTGGCACTAAGTTCTACATCACTGAATACATGGTCACAATTTTATACCAAAATGTCAAAACTACATCCAAAATGATAAGTAAAACAGTTATATGGCCATGTCGAGTCCAAAAAATAAAGTCTGGTAACCTGTCCCCTGATACGCTAGACTAGAGCCCTTTAGCGTATTAAGTTCTTGGACAGAAAGGTCTTCGTTAAAGGTGGTTAATCACATTTCAGTCAAGTGAAAGGTATGTGACTGATCATTTACACTTTAATATTTATAATTTGAATGCTCAATACATGGTAAAAGTTTAAATGGCAGTATTTTTTTAATTTGATTTTCCTATCCTGGTTGCCCAAGATAGATAGAATCATTTTAGCATAAGTGTAGATTTAATCATCATTAGTCAAATTTTAGCATTGACAATTATATCTGTAGTAGAAATACATAATGCAAGTTTGTAGAATTTTAGTTACCTCCCTTTGACCATCCTGCATGCACAATCAAGATAATGTTGGAAAGAAATGATTTTGGATGCTACAAACAGTTTTGGTTCACAATGTTCAAATATCCTAGTATCTATAAAGTGAAAAAGTAGAAATTATGTTTAAATCAAAAGAAGGATTTAAAATATTTTCACATTAAAGGGGTGTAATTACAAAATTTCAAAATAAATCTCTGACAGAATATACAAAAAGTGATGTCAGAAAATGTGAACCGTCTATAGTGTGAAGTTAATGTACATGATGATGAACACAGTTCAAATTGTACAATATTTTGCTAAAGTAATTAAATTTATATCTTTACAATTTTGGAATTATCTGAAAAGAAAAATTTATTTCTTCCAGCAAATATGTTCTGGCGTCAATAGTAGGTACGTGGACATTTTGACAATGATAAAAGTCTTATCTGAACAATTCTGAACACATTTTACAGTCTGCTGCAGTGACAAAGAACTAGACTCGGAGAAAATACTTAAACCACCAAGTTTGTTTTTGTGATGATATCTGCCCTGTGCAACATTTTT
This sequence comes from Mercenaria mercenaria, assembly GCF_021730395.1. Lineage (NCBI taxonomy): Eukaryota > Metazoa > Mollusca > Bivalvia > Venerida > Veneridae > Mercenaria > Mercenaria mercenaria. Next base: position 95,626,640 of record NC_069364.1, read on the forward strand.
TTATGATGAAGTTTCATTTTTGATCTGTTTCTTGGCAGCTCTCTATATTCCAACAAAAGCACGTAACGTAGGTACAGCTAAGTTTAAATCAACATGATCTAGATATTATTCCATGTCCTAGACCTAGATGTTTTCATGTACAATGTATCTGACCCTTATTATCAGTAATTGTTGTTATTGTTGTATAATATTCCGCTAAATTCTCATTGTCCAGCTGCCTTTGGTACACGCTCCGGCAGCAAATACACATACGGAATGTCGAGGTCAATGTTTCTCTTATGGATAGATTGTGAAATCTTCTCCATCTCGTCTGAAAACCAATCTAAAATTTCACGCACTTCCGTTTCCGTAAAATGGCTGTCTTGATATTCGCCAAGGTAAACCTGAAAATATTTATGATCACTATAATAGACAAACGATTACTTCTGCAAGTGTCTCCACCAGAATATTACAGGGAGGCAATAAGATGCATGAGGAAATATACCGCAGACTGAAAAAGCTTGCATTCGGTGTCATTCTTATGTTCATAATTGTCACAATAAAACACCCTCGTTAACCTGAAACTTTATAATATGTAACATGAAAGAGTAACATCAATATTAAAGCTTTGACAGCGTTATTAGGACCTACATGTAAAAATTAGACTTGAGACCAGTCTCAAAAGTCTAGCCTCATCATTAACCAGTCAGATGCTAGATATAATTTGGGACTGGTTTCCAAACTCATGGCCCCTGGCCCCGTGGTCGCAAAACAATTTCTGTCTCGACTGAGTTTGATAATGAAACTCTTTTTTGTCATTTATATCAAGATTAAATGAGTAAATTAATTTCTATTTTCAATTGACTATCCAGTCTTGATAGTAATCCAGTCTTGATAGTAACTTTCAGTTGGAATTTAATCTTGAAGTTTAGTAAAATTTGAAATTTTGGAAGTCCTAGTAAAATTCAAATTCAAACTCAGCTGAGACCGAAAAATGTTTTGTGAACATGGGACCTGGTCTGTATCATTTGAAATGGCATTACGGAAAAGCGATTTTACAACATAAACGATTTCATCAATTTCAATGTGAATTATGAAATGAATCATTGTTTACCTCATCGCTTAATGGTTCACTGAGGTAACTCGCGAATGCAATGGACACAGCTTGGGTAGACTTGTTGGGTAGACTGTCTATCACATCTTGCATAGTTGTTTCACCTTTCTTACTAGGTGGCGCTCGTCTCATTGAGCTTGGATAGTTTGGACCAAAACTAAAGTAATCGATCTGTGTAAAATTGAGAGCTGCATGGTAACAACTCGAATGGAAAATTATCATAGTGATGATCTCCACTAACTCCGGAAGTGACGTAATCTTTTTTGGGAGGCCGTTTGGTGGCCCCGCAGATTTTCTAAGACCTTCTTCACGCAGATCAGCAAGAAACGCTTGCATTTCAGAGTCGTCTGCTACGTCCGTGTCACTTTTGTAAAACAGTGCCATGATCTTTGACACATATTCTGATAATGTGTTCCAGATGAGCATTGCATCGTCCCTGAAGTGGTAATTTGGCAACAACTTTGCATCGTCGACGCCTCGGTCTGCCATTGCCTTTGGCATGATAAGTTCGTTCACAGTAAAATCTTTAAATCTGTTTTTCATCAGATCAATTTCATGTCCTGGAATTGCTAAAATTTTCTTGAAAACAGAATCTTCACCATTCAACAAAAGGTCACGACCCATTTGTCCTGCCGCCACAGTGAATGTACAATGCTGAATAAGCAGTTTATAGACCGGATGATTTGGCGGTAGCTGACGATGCAGTGTCACCGTTACTGCTTCCATTAAAAAGTGTGTCTGCACTAAATGTGAGTAAATGCTTTGATAGTGGGAATCTGCCGCTTTCACGAACATTTTTGCCAGCAACCAATCCATTTCGGAATCATTCGGAGTCCAAATGGGACTCTTTGGTCCTGGTTCCTGGCTTAACTGTATTGCAATGGGTACCAGTTGTCCGGAATCACGCACATAGAACATAACAATTGGATCGGACACAAAGAACTCGCCGTTTCTAGGAAGTCCAGCCATATGTGGATAGTCCACATAATAAATGTGACCAGCCTGAAATATATTAGGTAGTTTAATCCAACGAATTCAAACATTATTGAGCGTGTTCGTTATTTAATAATTAACATGTTTAGTGACAAAACTTGATGGTCTTATACGTCAACAAGGAAAGTCCAGTAAAAAAACGAAATCAAGTTACTTCTTCGCATCTTAAAGCGTTCATGTACCATGTATACTGAATTCTGAAAAATGTGGTAATTAAGTATTTTGTACTAACTAGATACAAGTACTGAAATGTCATTTTATAAAAGACTCTGCCACTTTAATTCTTAATGTTTGAAGACCAACAAAATATATAAGCAATTGGTGGCCATAAGTTGAAGTTCAGGCCTATTAAAACGGCCATCTTGATTATATACAACTTAACATAGTTTCAGATAAGATACCTTTATTTCTTGGTCCAAAGATAAGCCTCTATCGAGCAAATTTCCAACCATATCGTTGGTAACTGGGAATTTCTGTATTGGTTCCTTGTATCGCCTTATCATGACCGGATTTACACCAGCGAGAAATTCCCGCCCAAACTCTTCATCAGTGCGCCACCTATCGTCTTCTTTGATAGCTGCAGACGTTTCAGAGCTAGGAACCACCTCGGACATAGTTTTGAAATCGTCGAATGAATCGAAGGATTGAAAGACGGTAGTGTATTTGTGGAGTTTTAATTTGATAAGAACGTCAGCAAGGATTTTCTTCTTTTCTATCTGCCTCTCTGTGGAATATTTCAGCTCATCCGGAAGCCCATTGTACGTCTCACTGGCTGAAGGTTTATGAAAAATTACATTTGTAAGCAGAATGGCTATATGAATGTCCTGCATGTTAAAGCGACAGAATATACTAAAATAATGAACGTGGAGAAAATGGAGAAGTAATGCAACTTTTTTTTTTATTTCTAAAATAAAGCCAAGCTTGAAAGGCAATATCTAAAATGTCCGGAACTGCGACGTGAAGCAAAATCAATTGAAAAAAAATTAATGGGGCAATAAAGCGAACCTGAAAATGGCTGCCGTATGAGCAAGTTGTCTTTGTGTTATCATTGAATAAACTCATCATCAATAGCGGTGTCTGAATTATCAAAGGGCAATAACTCCATCGAAAGATAGATGATAATAACTCGATGAGAAAAAAAATGATAAGACCAAAACATTGGGTCAACAGGCATACAGGCAAATCAGAGCCATCATTATAAAGCGTGATAAAACTGAGCCTGCAGCTTAATTACTAAACTCTTCAAAGTGGACCGAAACAGCGGGATATGTATCACGAAGTGATTGCAAGATTTCATTAGGGTAACTACTCTTTACAACATGAGAAATTAATTATAATTGCTGTGTAGTACGGGTTCTGAGAAAAGAAGCGACCACAGGACGACTGCATTTTTCCAGACAATTAACCATTTAAGTGAAATTAAACAGATTTGAGAAAAACGTTTCTTGTTATATGATACAATAATTTGCTAACGTAACATTCAAACATGACACGTATGTACAAGAACATGGAAAGTGAAACTACATACAACATCTATATTAGAGTACTTGAACATGCACTCGAGTTTTACATGCTATTGTGGCTTAAAACGATAAAAGTAGGGTATGCAAATGATGGTTGTAAATATTCAAACATTATGCTAATTAACTGCTCTAGGCTTTGTGACTTCACGAGAAAACGAGCAGTTACGATTTTAATGACCTTGCACTATTTTATTTTTCGTAGAACCCAGTGAAGAGCAAAGCAGTACATTACTGTTCCGTTTGTGTGATTTTTGCAAATTTCTTCCTAATTATCACCTAGTACAAGATTTAATGAAACTTTAATGGAATTACTTTTAAAATCAAAGTCCATACAGTGGCGTAAAGGTGACATGATAATTGTATTGTTTTATATATGCAAAAATAAATCGCGAAACCAACTGAAATATGTTCCTACAATTTTTCTTTTTGCGAGAAATAAGAAAGAAAAAAAGCTTGAGTTGTTTTCTCTATTTTTATTTTGCGAAAAAGATAATAATAAAATAAAATTCACCTTCATGCCACCGTAAGTCTATGATAATTTTAGAAGTTTACAATACTGTTCATAGTGCTAGATAGATATTCTGGAAGTTTTACAAGTATACCGTACGTACCTATACATCCGGGTAAGCCTTCTTTACGTGCCCACGGGTACAGTTTATCCCGCTCATCTAGCCATATTCGGCGGAGATATTTTCTGTCGGTGTTTCTTTCCTTCTGATACAACATAGCTGCCAAAAATAAAGGACGCTGCTATATTTTAATGAAATTTTTTGAAAGTTTATTTGTTGCTAAGAATTCTGATTCTGGTTGCTGTACGTTTAGTCTTTTGGATAAACTACTTTATGATAAATATAATTAGATTTATGTTCTATTCTAGAGGTGTAACCTTTTACCTTCTCCAGTTGGTATAGTGATCTTGTCGCTTATCCATCTATAAACTGGTACCTCAAACAGTTTGCGCGTCGTTAGATCCATCAGGACTATGTAGTTTAGGAACCATTCTCGTTTAAATGTATATTTTCCACCAATCAAAAACACTTGCAGAAATTTGACGTCACCAATTACAGGGACTGTGATGTAATACGATTCTTTACTGCCTCTCTCAAAGTCATTATGAAACAGTTTATCTAACAATATCTTCTTTGTTCTCCCTTTAGTACCTGAAAGAAGTTATTTTAATTTGATGTCTAAATGTAAACACCAACATCAACATTTACAAGTAAAATGTGTCTTTTATCAGTTTGGAAGATTATGTAAATATATAATGTCGTTGCGTAATTCGACCAAGAAAATGAGTAACATGTCTCCAAATGGTGCTTATTTTATGTCTCAACAGAGTTTTGATTCGTTTTCAATTCAGCATTGCTCTTAAGGAATTAAAAACTAACTGGCTTGCTATACAACTTTGTACTGTGAAATATACCATGTTTTTTCTCCATATATAATGCGACGTGACTGTACATGTTCTGCTTCTTTAACTTTTTTAATTAAGAATACTAGATGTTTTTAAGAACAAAAATCATACAATAAAATGAAACCAACCATACAGAGCAATATAGACACCAGCATCTGTTCCTGAAAACAAATGGTTCCCGGTTTCAACATGAACTAGGAACGTTGTCTCTTTATGACCTGCCGGTGTTAACCCCTCTTGGTGTTTCTTTCTTGTCGTTGAGGTAAGAACTTTCTCTTGTATTTGAATCAGACTACCGTAGTCCTCTGTCCCTTCCGGTACAACCATTTGGATATGTTCGGGCAAACTGCAGAAGTTATACTTGGCTCTTTCAGTTGAAAGTTTTGGTACTGAATACGAAAGGCAAAGATCGGCCAGATCACACCACGGGAAATCGTTCTCCTCCCACTCCGTTGTTGGATCAAAAACTGACTTAACGTCTGTGATGTCCCGAATCTGGACTTGCAATTTCATGGTAAGGTTTTCTTGTGCAATGTTTCTCAGTTTCTGCTGTAAATAGGTATCTGAGGGAAGTTCCATGTCTGGTCTTTGTATAATCCTAAAACAGAGTAAAATTGCAGAATATGATATATTTCCAAATATATGTCTTAAATCATATAAAAATTTAAGCATGGGAAATGTTTGCAACTTTTGTTTTGTCTCTAAGTGGTCCTTTCACAGATACCAATGTTAAATAATTTATGTATGTAATTGTCCTTGCCATTTTGACCAACTTTTGGGAAAGATGGCGACTTTACATACTTTCCATTATACGGAGTGGTTTTGTTCTTTTGTTCACGTTTTTCCTGCACAGTCTGTAACAAATTTCTTAGCTTAAAACTGCAAGACTGTATCTAGCTTTTTCTTACAAAAGAAATATAACCTAAATCTAATACAGTTTATACACGAAACGCCCGTGCTGACAGAACTGCCTTAAACAATATCATCATTGAGATTTTGAAATTACACCTATCATCATTTTATAGACTTTTGATAAATATTATGATACAACTAACCAAGCTTCTTCTTGTTCTTGTTTGGACAAACGACTGTCAACATCGTTGTTCCCATGGAGACGAAATCTGACCAATTTATTGCCGTTACCTGTTTTAACGGAGAACGTTGCGTAGTTATGGTAATCAAGGGCAGTCCTACATTTTGGGTACCTTCGGATTCCGTCGGCCAATGCATAATAACTGAAACAGAAAGGTAAGACGTCAGGAGTTCCATTATCATGCAACATAATTAAGTAGAATGTGACCTCACTAAAGCAAGCACCATTTGGGAGGTTTATTGGAAAAGGTTGTTGCTCTGATGTTGTTGATTTATTCAGAAAAGTTTATTCAAACGAAAGCAAGTGTCTGCATTTGTACGGAGACGTTTTCTTTTTTTTTTTTTTCTTTTTTTTTTGTAAAGTGTTGTGAACAGAGGTTATAAATTATTCCCGATACCAGTCGCTGAAACAGCCTAAATATTTCTTTTACATGATTGTTCTACATAAAACTTTGTTCAAGTGCGAGCAATTTATGTAACAATGTATTAAGATATGACAAGTTTGACATAGTTTAGTTCGTAACAATGTTGCGAAACCTGCTTTTATGAGTAACTTGAACACATGAAATAGATGAAATCAGGCAATACTTATTCAGCAAGGTTACAAAACGCAATTATGTCGTTTACTGAAAATGTAAACACAGACTGATGCCACTGTCAAAATATATAAAAGAAGTGATGTTTTCTACTTTCTTGTTATAAAGCTGAAACAGAATATGCTTATGTTTATTAAGGTGGGCGGGTTGTCCTAAAACTGATAACATTGAAGCGTTTCAGTTTTTTTTTCAAACGTGTTATTTGAAACGTTTAATTAAATGTGTTTGCTCAACATATCGTACTGATTGTTTATTTTTTATACAAAAGTTACCTGCACGTATGCCTCAAGTTTACAAGTTCACACATGTTTTAAACATTATCACGTTCTCTTGATATTGCAACTGTCAACTTTATTTTTTGTGCAATTTGCAGTCTCGTTTAAAGTATGATACACGAGCGATATCAGAATTTATCAGCGGGGGCGATTGAAAAACAAGTTAATATTTGCGTGTCATATTTCACAAATGAGCGTATATTTTTGAATCATATCAGGACAAATCTGAAGAAATATACGGACAAAAGATTTAGTTCGAGATTCCAGTCACATGATATCCCCGTCTGTAAAGGCCACCCTTGTGAAACGGAAAAAAATGTGTTTTTTGTTGATAGGAGATCTAAAAACATGTAAGAAAGTAAGTTAATGTAATCAACAGGCTTTTACAGTAGTGGCCTTTATTCGGAGGAGGTCTTTATTCGGAGGTGGTCTTTATTTGGAGGTGGCCTTTATTTGGAGGCGGTCTTTATTCGGAGGTGGTCTTTATTCTTTTTATTCGGAGGAGGTCTTTATTCGGAGGTGGTCTTTATTTGAAGGTGGCCTTTATTTGGAGGCGGCCTTTATTTGGAGGCGGTCTTTATTCGGAGGTGGCCTTTATTCGGAGGAGGTCTTTATTCGGAGGTGGTCTTTATTTGGAGGTGGTCTTTATTTGGAGGCGGTCTTTATTCGGAGGTGGTCTTTATTCGGAGATGGTCTTTATTCGGAGGTGGTCTTTATTCGGAGATGGTCTTTATTTGGAGGTGGCCTTTATTCGGAGGAGGTCTTTATTTATTATGAGGTGGTCTTTATTCGGAGGTGGTCTTTATTTGGAGATGGTCTTTATTTGGAGGCGGTCTTTATTCGGAGGTTGTCTTTATTTGGAGGTGGTCTTTATTTGGAGGCGGTCTTTATTCGGAGGTGGTCTTTATTTGGAGGCGGTCGTTATCACCTGTTTGACTGCATTAGGCTCATAGCACTGAAATTACAGTAATATTAAGGCATGTACACAAATTATATTTGATTTTCTCTTTATGCCACTGAGCAAAAGTCAATCACAAACATCAAAGAAAAACATTTGCATGAAGTTTGATATTATGTTGCATGCTTGAAAGCCTTTTACGTGCTGATCATAAAACAAAACTTATTTCTGAAAAAAAAATAGATCTAGATTTAAAATGAACATCGAATGAGATCTAGTGCAAAGCGAAAACTCCTTTCAGAAAAAAAATGAATTAAGTGTCATTTTTGAATAGTTGCAAATGGAAACTGAAATATGACACAACATCCATCTTTTCAAACGCTAGCAGTATTTTCTTCATTTAAATGTTGAATATATATTACCGGTACGTAGATATTTCGATATTTATCTACGTTGCCAGACGAGCTTGTCAGTTTAGTCTTCAACAATAAGATTTCATAGATTTAAAATGTTCATTTCTTTGTTTCTGGTTTAGCTCCGTTTTTCAACAGTATTTCGGTTATTTCATGGCGGGCTTGGATTATGCACCAGTACCAACCTGTTTTCCGCAAGTAACTGCCAACTTCTCCACATTAATCAAATGTGGAGGACAAATGGTTTCAGACACAATTTCTTTCATCAAATCGTCACGGAGAACATGCACCTCGCCCAGGGATCGAACTTTCGATCCTGCGACCCGAAGATCTTCCTCCTTCCTACTGAGCTAAGCGGGCGGGCTTAATTAGAATTGTATAAGCATAAGTATTTCTAACGTGTATATTATATAATCATTCAGTTTGACTATGAAACCCGGGGTAGTGAGTTCGAGCCCCATCTCCTCGAACTACAAATTACTAACATTGAGATGCGAGTTCCGTGCTTTCCACCTGGCACGCTAAAGAACAAGGAAGCTTTCGAAATTTGAGCTTCTTTTTTTTTTATCCTGCACTAACCTACCACTATTATTACAAACAGTCTTTCGGAGAAGTCGTCCATATGAGTAAGCAGTGGCGGCTATAAATACAGTTTACAAACAAATTCATTCATTCCGACAGGAGGTAAGTCTTGCTTTCTACACTGATAAAATCCATACTTGTTTGGCATCCGTAAAGCCCAGTCCCTGGTACAATCTTCGTCCCCATCTAAAGCTGTAAGGAACTCTTGTAGGGTTGCTGTATTGTGAAAACATGATACTCTCCCGGTAGAGAAAGATAGATCCAACGGCCCTTCGTTCTCAGTTTCGCCAAACTGAAATATGATAACATTAATTTTCAACAAGTTTATAAGCCAATGTCGAAACTTGGTTGCAGAAAGAATATTTTTGTAAAGAAGATACAAATGTACACAACTTTGTGCTAAAAAACCCAGACAGGTACCGTTAAAGGGACACGAATTCCGTTAACATTTTGTTTCAGAATTCCAAATATAGATCTTCAGCGTACTCTTTAAAGATCTCTCGGACGGATTTTGACAACGGTCAGTTTATGAAAATACTGAAAAAAATATCGGAGGTCACTGACGATTAGTGTTGTATGATCTTGACATACAAACAATGTTACAACAGTTATTTAAATAATCGGTTTACGGGTAACACAGTCTAAACTAACTTTGTGGTTAAGTATGGTTTACAATAAAATTAAGTCATACTAGATTTTTTAACAAAATAAGCTGTAAGAACTCGATCACTTGTTGTATATTTTCGCCGTAATATCAAAATGAGATTAAAGGTCTATTCAAGTTTGTCTTTATTGCTTTATGGAAATAATTTCGTAGATTTCAACCAAAGAAATTTGATAATTATACCAATTACGTAGTAATGGGAATGTTTATTTTTGTTCAAAATATGTACGAAAAAATTAATTCATTTATGTGTGTGTGCGTGTGCGTGTGCGTTTGTGATGTGCTTACTTATAGTCGCAATCGGTAACCCGTCTGGACGATTCAAGAAGAAGCTTCGAAATACAGATGACGCTCCGAGTCCAGAAGCTTCCATGTTTTTTCGCGTTTCATATGTAACTGGAAGCATTCATACACGGGGTTATAAGACCAACGTTAGTAATTCTAGTTAGAGTAGCTGGGGAAGGTTGGGCGGGAGTGTCGGTCTAACGACTCCTGGTTTCGTAGTGCTAACGACAGTGTTACCATTGAAGCACTGAGTCTACCCGATGCCGCCGGCTAATATGTAATATTGAAATTTCGTGCACACTTATCACCATATAAGTCGTGTTTCATACGGATATTTCACCTGATAAACTTAATGATAACCCTCGGGAAAAGTGTCAACATGGTCACATTTACCGCCTGACTTGTAGAACTTTTACCGTATCTACAAATGACTATACACATACAGGTTATTAGTCTAACAGGGATTATTTTTCTGAAAAGTTTAGGCGAAGGTCATTCCACTCACATGAGTAATTGCAGGGAATTTGTATTTATAATAATTGCAGACATAAAATATGGTCAATATAATGAGCTGACAAAAAGCGTTTATTTTTGCGCGACAGCTTCGGTATTATGTAAGAAATAATATAAGTCAAAAGCGACATATTTAAAATGGTTTTCGGAAATGCTTGATCAAATGTAATCGGAAGCGTAGATACTTCAACTATCATTAACCGTGTCAGTATGATACAAATCATTCCGCTAAAATAGTGAAACAACATAATAATGTTGCAACAAACATGCATTACCAAATAGTTGAAAAATACATGCTGTAGTTCTAACCGATACTTTTTATTATACACATTTTAACCAAATCTATACACAATAAAAGGAAATACCAGTCCTATCTAGGTGTCATATCACCTACAACGGTAATGCGGGGCCATTAGATATACATTTCTTTTGACCCAGATATGTAATATGAAATCTTGTTATTTTATCCATTTTGAAAGAAGACTGTAAAACATAATTATATTATAGTTTGTATCCATTTTATTAAGCACAGTTCAGCAACGCCTAAAGACAAGTTAAAAATATAAAGGGAGGCGTTGCTGAGGAGTTGGATTGCGGACACAGATGACGCCAGTTTGAAGCGTCAGATGAAAACACTGGTTACAAATCTGAAACTCTGTCACCTATAGAAAAATAGATAAATATAAAAGGTAAAGGTAAAGTTTCTTGTTTAACGTGGGTAGTCGACGAAAATCCCACCTGGAATGGGTGGAACAACTTATTTCCAACTGAGCCCACGGCAGGCGTCATATTTACCTCCTCAGCATTCAGTCTAGGCCGATACTGCTGGAAACAGTACCAATTTAAGTAAATCACCCAGCACTGAACACTAGTCAGGATTTCAGCCGCGACCGTGAATCGAACCTGGATCGCTGGCGTTGTAGTCCAACCTGCTAACCACTGCGCCATTGACTCCCTAACATATAAACAAATTTTAAGAAGAATTGTAACAAAAGTACAAATTACCTTAAGAAATGCACACCGGAAGTCGTCAGAGGCGTCATCTCCCCGTGACAAATTGAAAAATCTCACTCGTATCTGATTCACTCTTCCCGATCTGAAAAAATCCACAGGTCCTGCAAGCGGAGAATTTGCATCAATGACAGCATACCCCTGTACTTCTTCACCCCACAGGTCATTGGCACTTCCGGTAAACTGCCACTTCATCTTGTACCACTGAACAGACGCTTTACGTATCGTATCTGCAGTGAAACTCGTAGATCGCAGTAGAGGCTATGTTTGAAACGAAGAAAAACAACTCAAGCAAAATATTATGCGGATTACTTAAGCAAACACATATGACAGATAAAAACCGTAAAGACGGTTTTATATATTTACATAAAATCTAAAGATGCTTTACATTTTTAAGATGCCATATTTATCATATTCATAGTGATAGTAGGTATCTTACTGATGGAAGCTTTCATGTGCTACAAACCGTGCCCTATAATGATGAAAAGTACAAATTTATACGCGTTTCAAAACATTATAGTTAAATATTTCAACGCAGGTGGCTTAAGTGCAAGATATTCAAAGTCCAATGGTACTAGGAGGATATACAAAAGTGTCATATTTCAATGGCCATCTGAAGTAATTTACTTTTTAAAGGGCTGTAATAATGATATTGTTGAAACTGTAACAATGTACATTGTATTCTGGCGCAGTTTTTTGGGTTTGGTTACAAGTCGCATCAACAAAATAGAAGCGAATGACAACTATGTGCCCTTCCCCCTCAAACATTATTTTAGACATGGTGACCTTTCGCAAGCCAGCTAGATGGCCTCCTCATATCCGTGAAGCAGTGGAACACAGAGGCGAGGGTATGTGGTTCGAAGAAAGAGACCTCAACCACTCATCCCTTGATGCCCATTTTAGTACATTGCTTGTTTAAGGATTCAGTTGCATATAATCTGTCTTTTTTGTGTTTAAATAAAGTATTGGGCCTTTAAAGTAATGCGACTAATATAGATGATAGGAAAACTGAACTTACCGGTTTTCCACTTTCTGTTCCATCTTTTCTCTTTAGGGATCTGTAAATCTGAAACCCACAGTTCTGCCAGTTGTCTTCTGTCATTGTCTAAAACAGAAAAAAAATGTGTTACAATTAAATATGATGTATACAAAAGCTCTTGTTTTGATGAATTCAAGCAGGGTCTTTGAAAAATGAGTGACGCTGTTTTATGTCGCAAATACATGGTTATATGCTGACTTTCCAGCTTTTAATGACGGAGCAAACCCAGGAGTGGCTCCGGACCTTGTATCAGACAGACAGGCACCAGTACAAAACAACCGACCTCGCATGTCACCTTGCCTGCTTCCTCACATGATGACCAAAGCAGGGTTCAAACCCACGGAGGTAAGGCAAAAAGGGAATCAGCGGCAATGACCATTCGGCATACGGGGCTCCATTTGTCAACCAGTGGATTCACAATTTATTTCGGCAATATATACATTATAACCCGAATTTCACCTGTTTTAATGTTTAAATAATTATCCAGTCAATATAGTTCTTTATTGAAACTACATCAAATTCATTTCAAGTTCTATTATGCAAACTTCAGGTACTTCTAATGTTACATTATTCAAATATTTATTGATACATTATAACATCAATAATATAATACAATATAATATTCACTATAACTTGAAATGCATGCGCAGATGCTTTTAATTATTCAAAACTTATCAAAATAATATCAAATCACGATTTTACTGCTTCTTTTCCTATAATTAGCTTGAGGCAATAATGCAAATCTACACTTTAAGCTCTTTTACGACCCAGGTATAATCAATTTTCATCATTTAATTGTCTATTTCCACACGTTAAAACAGAACAGAACAGAACAGATATTTTATTAACGTATACAATACATGTATCTTGTTAGTACAACATGGGATTATACAATACAATATAATACACACATATATACTATAGTCTATACATGAAAGACAATTGATTTTAAAACGTGGGAAATTTCATTCATTCATATTTTGTTGTTGCGTCACACAACCCAATTATAGGACGTGTGGTGACTTTCCAGCTGTTGATGGAGGTGGACGACCCCAGGAGGTGGAGAGTCCCAGGAGGTGGAGGACCCCAGGTGCCCATTCCAGCATTATTTTAGGCACGGGCGGGCACCTGGGTAGAATCCCTGGATGACTTCCTCACACGAAAGAATGCTGCACCCTAATACCCCAGTCACACATACGGCGCGGATAGCTACGTCTAGCCAAGGATAGAAACGTAGTAATCCGTATCGATCCGTACCTGAGCCGTACCCGTATCAATCCGTACCAACACTTGGTCAAAACGTATTCAAGACTTGTCCCAAACTTGCAAGTTTCTCCAACTTTTGAACATGAACAAAAGTTTGAGCGATCCGAAGCCATTTGAGCGTGACTTTAGTCCAACTTGGTTGAAACTTATTCATCCGTAGTTAAACGTACTTAACGTAGTTATCCGTACTGAAACGTATCTTGCCGTATTTTATGATGTCAAAGATAATCGTAATGGAAACGCCGGCTACACGTGGCCATTTAATATGAAACTTACCGACCCATTACTAAACTTTAATGCGAACGGCGTAGTCATGGGTATTGAGCCGTAGCTGAACGTAGTTATCCGAGGCTTCCCGTACGTAAGCATAGTTCAACGTAGTTCACCACAGACCCTTCCACGCGCTGGGCAATTTGCCAGGCGCAGTAAAACGTAGTTCAATGTAGCACGCCGTACCTATCCGTACTTGTTCGCGTCCTGTAGCTTTTTGTTCCCCGTTTCTCACCATTTTTCCCATACTAAGACGTACTGCTCCGTACTTATCCGTGTCCGTCCCCCCCACCCCCACCCCCAAGACCAATCCCATCCGCACCCTACCTCAACGCACGGACATATCCGTATGTGTGACTGTAGCTTAAAGCGAGGTTTAAAACGTACAGCGGTGAGGGACAATGACCTAAACCACAGGGCACGGAACCCTGGGAAATTTTACAGATACAATGAATTCGTATTATAGTGCAATAAAGCTTTTAATTTTATTTTAAAGCAAGGCAGTCTGAAAGACAGCTAAATCCCCCGCCACTGCTATGGATAGTGAAAGGGTAAAACCTTTGATTTTAGCTGTGACCTTGACCTTGAACTGACATGGCTGACTCATGAATTCTGCACAATGTCTTGATGAGGTGATCATTTGACCAAAGTTTTATGAAAATCCTTCAAGGGGTTTAGGAGATACAGAGCTGAAACCTTTGACCTTCAGTTGTGACCTTGACCTTGAGTTGACATTGCTGACTCATGAGTTCTTGATGAGGTGATCATTTGACCCAAGTTTGAAGAAAATCCTTCAAGGGGTTAAGGAGATACAGAGTGGACACCAAATGGAAGGCTCAAACCTTCGACCCTTAGTTGTGACCTTGACCTTGAGCTGGCATGGTTGACTCATAATTTCTGCACATCGTTCTGATGAGGTAATCATTTGACCCAAGTTTTATAAAATTCCTTCATGGGGTTTAGGAGATATAGAGCGAACACAAAATGGAAGGCTCAAACCTTTGACCTTCAGTTGTGACCTTGACCTTGAGCCGACATGGCTGACTCATACGTTCTGCACATTGCCTTGATGAGGTGATCGTTTGACCAAAGTTTGATGAAAATCCTTCAAGGGGTTTAGGAGATATAGAGCGGACACAAAATGGAAGGTTCAAACCTTTGACCCTAAGTTGTGACCTTGACCTTGAGCCGGCATGACTGACTCATGGGTTTTGCACATCGTCTTGATGAGGTGATCATTTGACCCAAGTTTTATAAAATTCCTTCAAGGGGTTTAAGAGATATAGAGCGGACACAAAATGGAAGGCTCAAACCTTTGACCTTGAGTTGTGACCTTGACCTTGAGCCGGCACGGCTGACTCATGGGCTCTGCACATCGTCATGATGAGGTGATCATTTGACCCAAGTTTTATAAAATTCCTTCAAGGGGTTTAGGAGATATAGAGCGGACACAAAATGGCAGACTCAAACCTTTGACCTTGAGTTGTGACCTTGACCTTAAACCGACAAGGCTGATTCATGGGTTCTGCACATCGTCTTGATGAGGTGATCATTTGACCCAAGATTCATGAAAATCCTTCAAGGGGTTTAGGAGATATGGACCGGACACGATTTTGTTACAGACGGAAGGAGGGAAAGACGGAAGGACGGAAGGACGGACGGAAAGACGGACGCAGACCATTCCTATAATCCCTCCGCCACGGCGGGGGATTAAAAAAGATTAAGCAACTGTTTAAATAGCGAAAATGCATACTTGCATTGTTAGACAATTACCTCTTTCGATGTTAGACAAAAGCGATACACTAACTGTTATAAAGGGAGGTAATGAAAAACAATGTATTCAATACTACTTTCTACTATATTAATATAATATTCAAACCTATGACATTTATTTATGAATTGCGGAAAAAAAAATTATGTTCATAACAAAAAATGTAACAGCCTCATTATTAACAAAGCCGTTATGACCCTATAAATAAATACTGATGCATCCTATGATAGCATATTTTCAATTTTGTCTTTCACTTGATTTTTATATCAGCTATTTGCAATTCAAGTTCTTTGAACTAATGTCTGTATTGACGAAATAACTTTCATATTAAAGAGCTCTTTCATATGAAAGTGGCGGATAAGGAAAATTACCCTCACAGTAAGTGTACAATTATGTACACGAAATTGGATAAATTACCATATACATGTATTATATATAAGTAAGATAATTGGAAACACTCGTATTTATACATTCTGTGTTGCAAAATATGCATTGGAAAAACATTCACATTGTTTGCGACAAGTGCTTATTTTCACATTATAAGTACATGGTTTTATAAGAAATCGTATTTCTATTTGTCATTTAGGCTAACATAAGTGATATTTGTTAGCCGAAATCTTTACTTTCCCAAATAAAATATACGGTATATATATATATGAAATGACCCTATAAATAAATCGCCTATCCAAAGTTACATTTATAAACAGGTCTGTTTGCTTGCCCGTCCATTATTCTGAAATCCGCGCTGATGTCATGTAATATGCCACATATTGAATGACTTGTCGTCAATATTCCGACCTCGGGTAAATAATATACAGTTACTGACTTATGTTAAGGTCAATATCATTTTTACAGGTCCGTAAAACACATATTGACCGAAACATAAGTCTATAATTGCTATATTATATGCCCTTCTCAAATGCATTCATTTGACTGGCCTATAAATTTCATACATATCAGAAATCAAAGGCCTGAATGGCCTGAGTCGGCTAATGATTGATGTACTGACAGTATAGTCTACCAGTTTCAGTTTGTTTTTAGTTTTTTTTTTCTTAAAATTTCATAACACAGCTCGATATTTACCAAAATTTATATCCGGATACGATTACACTTTTCCAGTTTGAACAATATATTTACAAATTGTGATACGAAGACATTTAGCAGCAATTGGCGTATCTGACATTGAAATTACGGTTAAATTACCCTTATTTAAATCTTTTCATAAAAAGTTGTTTCATTTCGCCAAACATAGTACGATCTACTTTCGATTTCAAAATTACAGAAAATACAATTTAATGTTTCGCCGATTTGTTTATTTCTCGATAAATAAGACTTAAATCATTTTAATTACTGTAGTAACTAAACAAACAGTAAGAGCTTCTTTTTTCCGATAATTTATCCGTTTACTGACTGCAAAATTCATGTGTGTGTGTAGAAACCCACGCAAAGTTTATAGAAATCATACGATGCGTGTATACGTTCAATGTGGGAGAATTAAGGCTGATCGGGATCGGCTATGTTACCTAACGCATCCAGATGATTCAGATTTTGTTTTAAAAAAGCATTGTGTGCATTTCTGTAATTTTATATACGTTTAGAAATTATTAGACATGCGTATTTGCATTATTTCTATACGTAATTTACGCTAATACGCATCTTATCTGGAGCCATGTGGAACTATTTTTTGTCTTTCGCTGGATGTTACGCAAGCTTTGTAAGCCTGCGCAATTCATAAAATGCACATTTATGCTTAATGAGTTACATTCGAGTATTGCACAATTACAAGTCATAAATATGACAGATTACATCGTATATTGGTCATAGCAAAGGGAATTCACGCAACTTAATTTCATTCTTGCAGTGAACTGTTTGAAGTTTGAGAAATCTAATGGAACTACATCGCTTCACTGTGTTATTTGGTCCATTTAGACTTAGAGAATCGCTGGATAGCAAGGACTCGTCAAAACGATTACATCGTTTAGCCGACTCAAAAATGGTATCACAAGAGTCATTATCACTTTTGCAGGCCAATATCGCTTTTTGCGGACCCGCGCGTGCACTCATTTCGACCAATCAAATGAACGCATTTGAGAAGGGTATATACAATTATTGCCCTTTGGCGCGCTTGGTCGATATCGCTTTTATCAGGTCGATAAATCCACATATCGACCGAACTTAAAAGGCAACAATTGTTTTATTATCAAATCCAGCATACTCATAAGTATAAACATTAAATACAAATATCTGCAGTCTTTGGTATTTTTTCTTGGTAAATTGTGTACGGCGTCACATTGTTTTGACGTCAAACCGTGATGACGTCACAGCTGGAGATCAATACGTGTTTTTGGCTCCGCCTTCGAGTCAATAAGACTTTTTACCACTGATCATGTGACTACATCTAGACCAATGGAAAGGACTATTGAATATAGATTTAGTAATAACAACAATCAGTGTCAGCCACGCCAGAAATAAGTACCTGCTTTATTTGCTTTTGATACTCAAATCTTTAAGCACGTGCACACCCAAACTTTACGTTTCATATAAGAAGGTGCATTCAATGCCGCTGATGATTGCGTACTGATTTTTGTTTCTTCACCCGTATGCGGATGGTTGTATTTTTATGCTCCCCGAAGGGCGAGCATATAGTTGCCGCTTTTTCCGTCCGACCTTCCGTCCGTCTGTCCGTCACACTTTTGTCCGGAGTATAACTTGAAAAGTATTAAAGGCATTTGATTGAAACTTCACACATATATAGAGGCCATTGAGATAAAGTGCAGCGTCAAAGAATCATAACTCTATCTTACCTAGTTTTTTAATTATCTCCCTTTATCAAATAAAATTGTCCGGACTATAACTTGAAAAGTATTAATGGGATTTGTTTGAAACTTCACAAAATGATAGTGGTCATTGACGAAAAGTGCACCGTCAAAGAACCATAACTCTGCTTTACCTAGTTTTTGAAATATTTCCCTTTATCATACAAAAAAGGCTTGTCCGGATTATAACTTGAAAAGTATAAATGGCATTTGATTGAAACTTCACATAATCATAGAAGCCATTGAGACAAAGTGTAGTATTAAAGAATCATAACTCTAACTTATCTAGTTTTTGAATTATTCCCCTTTATTATACAAAATAAGGCTTGTCCGGAGCATTACTTGAAAAGTATTATTGGCATTTCATTGAAACTTCACAAAATGATAGAGGCCATTGACGGAAAGTGCAGTGTCAAAGAACCATAACTCTACTATACCTAGTTTGAATAATCTCCCTTTATTAAACAAAATAAGGCTTGCCCGGAGTATAACTTGAAAAGTATTAATGACATTTGATTGAAATTTCACATAATCATAGAGGCCACTGAGACAAAGAATCATAACTCTATCCTACCTAGTTTTTGAATTATATCCCTTTATCATATAAAATAAGGCTTGTTCGGAGTATAACTTGAAAAGTATTAATGGCATTCGATTGAAACTTCACAAAATAATAGAGGCCATTGACGGGAAGTCCAGTGTCAAAGAACCATAGCTCTTAGCTAGTTTTTTTTTTTTTTTTAATTAGCTCCCTTTATTAAACAAAATAAGGCTTGTCCGGAGCATAACTTGAAAAGTATTAATGGCATTTCAATGAAACTTCACAAAATGATAGAGGCCATAAACTCTACCTTACCTAGTTTTTAAATTATCTCCCTTTATTCAATTTTCTTCTTTTTAATATCTCTATTTTTTTTTTTTTTTTTTTTTGGTTTCTTATACGTTATTCCCCATATTGAGACAAGCACATGCATCGGAGAGCATCATTCGGTTTTACCGATTCCTTGTTTGTTGTTTAATTTTGTTATGTTGACGCTAACAAAATTTAGGCCATATGGGGACTTCATGGCTTTACGACTGAGGAAGACCCTAGGTATCCTAGGAAACACAAAAAGCACGAACAAGCACTCGTGTATCTAAATTCAAGCTGAATAAAGTTTTCCCGTTTTCTCCTTCCAAAGTGTAGTTTCGAATCCTTGAAGCAAAGCGGAGCATTTGGCAACTAGCCTAATTTCTCGACCAAGGGGATGTATTCCTATGCAACGTAATTTAACGTATACTGAAGTCAGTTGAACTGATCCTTGTTGACCAAAACCATAGAAATTAAAACGAAATTCTAACACTCAGATATATTATTTTAGTCCACTGAGTTTTTGTGATACGAAACATTTAAAAATTACTTTTCACTTACTGTAACAACACATTCACTGCCAGGCCATAACATATATATCCAAATCTATTCTTCAACTACTGTGTTTGGCACTGCTTAATTATTTCCAATGAACGAAATCATTAATTATATGCATAGTGTTTTCATTAATATATATCGTCCAACACATTTAATATTTAACAGATGTATATGACTGAATTATACGATCCCTTGGAAATAAGTAAATTATGTGAATTATTCCCTGCACATTGTTATCATTCTACTCCCGATAGCACAAGTTTATTGAACTTTTACAATGTTCTGGTCCCTTGAGAAAATATCATTGCTTGAATATGTAAACCTTTGAAACATTTATGACAAACAGGGTTTGTTAATTTCCCACATATTGATTGAATGCTTAGCAATGAAATTTCTATTAAAACTGTTTACATGTTTACTAGTATATTAAGGGTTATTGACAGGAGGGAATGACAAATGAGCCGTGCCATGAGAAAACCAACATAGTGGCTTTGCGACCAGCATGGATCCAGACCAGCTGCATCGCGCAGTCTGTCGCCCAGCTGGTCGGCCAATGCTGGTCGCAGCACTATGTTGGTTTCCTCATGGCACGGCTCAAATATATTCTATAAATCGGACACAGGTATTATTTTACAGATGAAAACGGGGTAAATAGTTGCTATGTGATAAAAGTCTATCAACTCTTTGACATAATTAAGCGTTATTAATCCAACCCCTTCGTAACAATTTTCACTGTTTTCCGGGTTTTTCACAATTAAACAGCTCTAAACAGCCTCTTGGTGTATAAAACATCCCCTTTGCCGCGTGCTTCTCAAAATGGATTTCAGAAATGTTCGTTGTAAGTGTAAAACGCGTTTTCGACACAGTAAGGTCGTGCATGTAGACATGGAACATGATATATTTAAATCTATATATACAGCAATAAAACTGCCATATACGCAAATCAATATCAAAATTAAAGTGTATTTGGTTGACCTTCCTTCTTCAAAAAAATATTTTCGCATATCAGATGTATACCGTCTGTCTCAACTTCTGATATACAAGAGAATGTCAAAAATAAGAATGAGACAGACGTGTGTATGGTAAGTTAAACTGCTGTTATGACAGCGTTTACACCAAAATATGTGAGGACATAAATCACTGTCACCGTCGTCGTTTATCGTGATATCGATGTATTGGCATTTAGTCTAAACAATGGTGTATCAATACAGTAAAAGAAGAAAACATGTGGAAAATGAAGCACGCCAAAATTTAAATTGCGTTCTCCGAAATATTTTTCTGAACTTGAATAGATTTATTTCTTATACTTCGTGGATGTTTGAATTCGTGATAAGTCGGTTGATTTATCGATATTCAATTTTCAATCACTGACAGTCCAAGATTGTGATTTTTTAATGCATGAAACTTGAGAAGAACATTTTTAATGGATTTTCTATGCTACGGATATGAATGAAAAACTACAACAGAGAATGAGACAGAAAGGAATTAAATTTTAATGTATTCGATATACAGTTAAGGAAGATGACAATTATAGCTTATACATCAATTATTATTACCTAGCTATAGTTTATTAGCTCTTTATCGAGAAATGTGTACGAATTCTGCAGCGGAAAAAGTGCGCAACTTCAGAAGCGTAATATTATTCCGCGGAAGAACGAGTACATACTATTTCTCGATGCAAAAATATTTTCATTACATTCGCATATACACTTAAATTATTATAAAAGTTTTTTTTTTCTTTTACCTGAGTAAAATTGAAAATACCGTCGTCAAAGAACCTTTAATCATTACAAATGACACCACGTACCCGATATAAAATTTGAACATCAATATGAATAATTATTATTCAACTTTACAATACTGATGTTTCAGGTACGCAGTTTATAAATAAGTTTGTCCCAAAACTGCGTTATTCTAGCGGACGTATACATTTCACGAGAATAAAATGCATTCTCGTTTCATCTATGATTTATACGATTAGTTGCAGACTGGTATGTTAAAATACTACTGAAAACTGGCATAACGCCGCAATCGATCAAAGTTAAACAGATACTATGAAAATATGCGCATTACATCTATTTAAAAGTGAAACAATTGACATACCGTTAGTGTTAGGCTCTAGTCTGAAGCAGCAACCACATTTTGAACTATTGTACACTTTTTTACAATGCATCACTGCCTTACAACCACAATATAAGTGGCAACTATTGTTACGCTACTTGACACAGACTTTTGAAAATTTAACACTCTGTACATATAAATTAACCAAACGAATGGTAACATAATGATCTTCTTTAATGAAATCATAGCTGTCAAAATATATTTTGGCGTTTTACTTTTCGTACACTTTCTGCAGTGTAACACCAACTGCTGTCGTCTTCAACCGCTACAGTGCGACCTATATGGTGTTACATAACTCATACTTTCTATAGTTTGATGTATCAAAAACTTAAGCTTTTGG
The DNA here is from genome assembly GCF_021730395.1 of Mercenaria mercenaria. NCBI lineage: Eukaryota > Metazoa > Mollusca > Bivalvia > Venerida > Veneridae > Mercenaria > Mercenaria mercenaria. The sequence continues at coordinate 95,649,023 of NC_069364.1, forward strand.
TAACATAACCGCAAACAACAGTCTATGTTTCCTCAGTGTAACATGTTACATTTCAAACGATAAATGAGCCGCGCCACGAGAAAACCAACACGCAGTCTGGTCAGGATCCATGCTGTTCGCTAACAGTTTCTCTAATTGCAATAAGGCTTTGAAAGCGAACAGCATGGATCCTGACCATACTGCGCGGATGCGCAGGCTGGTCTGGATCCATGCTGGTCGCAAACGCACTATGTTGGTTTTGTCATGGTGCGGCTCAAATGTGTAATGTCACAATGAACAAACGTGTTTTGCGCCGAAGCAAGCTATCCTCAGTAACACAATCAGTACAGAAAACTCTGTTTCAACAGTCACTATAAAGCTAAGCCCCTCAAGAATTTATAAGTTTCCAGTTTATGTAGACATTCTTTAATTCAACAAATTTTTATACAATAATGCGTAACTAATAACATGTATTTAGTTCTAGTTGGAAGTTCAAGTAATTAATTATATTTCTATGGCAAAAATACAGCCTAAATAAGTTTACAAATACAGGTCACGATTAAAAGGAACGATATGCCCGCCTGGCATGAGATAGGTCCACGTTCGCATCCTATTATGGACGTGATTTTTTCTTCTTCATTTATTTAGATATTATGCTGAATTTGATTTCAACTGTCTATAGTTTTATAAAATATGAATTGATCTTGAAACAGAGCAGTCAGTCATATAAAGATTTTTTTAAGAGTAAAGTCGGTTAAAATGCACAGTTTATTATGTTTCGCTGACGTAAGATAAAAAAATATCTGCATTTGTTTTAAAGAAATGGTCAATGCACTAAGTACACCATATAACTAGGTTGGTGCATGTTGAGCCATAAATGGTCAAACGTGTATCTACAATAAATCAGTTTTTTTACGAAAAACATCGTAACAAATATTTGTTTAAATATCATGTCAGCAGGACATAAAATGTAGAAAAGGTACAAGTTTTTTCCTTGTTTGACCATAACAAAACCAACCGTTCCGCCCCTGTGCTTTGATTTACAATACAAATTTCGCATTTACCTGTATTTCTCTGCTCACCATACGTATTAAATTCCTTTAGGTTAACACTGATGTATCACCGCGAATTTACAGTTTTTCTTTCCCATTTTATTATGAAAAGTATGATAAGAAGTCCACATATACAATAAATAAATAAACAGTCTGCTTCAAGTTAAAGATATCTTTTTATGTCGTAGGCGTTAGTATGCAGAATGTAAACATCCAACGACCTTTAATCCGGCGAATGACAAGTATATATAACTACACGTACTTCGAAACCATTTCAATAGTCAGCAAGGTGATTATGTTGTAAAACTTTCATGTCAGCTTTTATGCAAGACTTAACACGGCGTAATTACTATAGAAAGTCAAATAAATAATTTATTTTATTGATATCGTTCGCGTTTTTGATCTTATGAAAGTCGGACATAAAATATCGATATTGCAATTACGTACAAAAACATAAATGAGCCGTGCCATGGGAAAACCAACATAGTGGGTGTGCGACCAGCATGGATCCAGACCAGCCTGCGCATCCGCGCAGTCTGGTCAGGCTCCATGCTGTTCGCTTTTAAAGCCTATTGGAATTGGAGAAACTGTTAGCGAACAGCATGGATCCTGACCAGACTGCGCGAATGCGCAGGCTGGTCTGGATCCATGCTGGTCGCACACCCACTATGTTGGTTTTCCCATGGCATGGCTCAAATTCTTTTCCTCCTTTTAAAATGAGCGAGCGATTTACGAGTGTACTTTCAGAAATATAAAATGGATTTATAAGGGTTTTGAGTTATTCCTTCCTGCACGGTTCCCGCACGGTTTCTCACTTTTTTACTTGTGTTTTATATGATATTTATTTGTTGGCCGTTTTCCTATTTGAGAATTTTTTGATAGCACATTTATAAAAATTGCAGCCCACACCACCATAGCGATTTAAATCAGCTGGTTTTACGTTCCAGTTGCTACACGATTAAATTTGATTGCATTTTACGTTAAGTAATTACTTAAATATTGCTCTGTAGCACCGAACAACAGGATAACATAGGCTCTACTGCAGCTTCTCGGCCCATCGTAATCGCTTACTGTTTTGTATTATATGTCCGACTAACAAACATTCATTGCAAACATATTTCTTACGATCAAACTGAACTTTTGATCAAAAGTCTTTCCACTGTGAGTGTTTAAAGTTAAACAAAGCCACACAAAAAGCTTGCTTTTATCTTTGATTACGACTTTCAAAACAAAACTTCTATAAACAAAATCAGAATTATCTTGAAATTTGTGCCGTGTCTAAGGGAAATAACTCTTACAAATAAATAAAGAGTACTTGCTAAAGTTCTTCCCCCGGTTTATCAATTTGTACTCGAAGATGACAGACACTGAGCGTACAAAAATGTTCATCAGCCTTCGTGATAAACCAGCGAGATCTCCAACATCCCGATCACCTAGGCGTGTGCCGAAAAAAAAATCAGGTGCGGGTGCAGGTGAAATGTGATGTGTTTTTGCGCGTTTTCTTTTCTAAACAAGAATAAACAAAACAAAAGCATTGCAAGCTAAAATGAGCATATGGTGTTAAGAGGGTAAAGACCAAAATAAAAATAATTAGGAAAAAGAACAGAGGAACAAGAACCACGAATAGTGTGTTGGGGCGGAATGGAGTGTAAGGGGTGAAAGTGTTATACTAGGAAGAATGGGGTAGGTGAGAAGGCTGCATGGTGTACAAATATCCTTCTCTCATCCATTCAGATAGAATTTCAAGCAAAATTTCAAAAGATGATGGAAAAAAGAGAACTTATGTGAGTAAAAGCAGAATAGCCACACTTGACAGCTAGTCAAACTATAACAATGTGTTCAGTTTATTATTTCACTTAATCTAGATTTTTCAAAAATATCTTAAAATGACATTACCAACCTCTGTCGGTTTCCAAGTGTAAACAAATTCTCAGTTCTAGCGAACGACTTAATGAATTAGCTGTCGCAAATCGTCTGTCTGTCTTTATTAATGAAGAATATATATCACTTCATTCACATTGCCACATTATACAGACGCTGCAAAATGCTGATAAGAAAAGATTCTTTTTTTTTTTTATAAAAACCGATTCCTGACTCAACGACCTTTTGTTGTTTTCTCTGAACGTATTTTTCCGTTTCATACGACGCGAAGCATTTTAATCTTCTAAACCGTATATATTAGGAAGGGAATAATATGTTCTCACTAAATGCGATATAGCCTGACACTGGACGAAGGATAAAATTCCTACATTTTTTCCCGAAGATATCGAACGAAAGTGACATGAAGCTTCTGTTAATAGGATAACATTACTGTCAAGTCTGCTCAATGGCATTTTTTGTGTTATTTTGCCAGTGATTCTATGTAATTACAAAATACCCCGAAATAAACATGATGATCAACAAATTTAACTAATAACAAACATTCTATTTATACAAAGCGGTGAAATAAAATGCCAGGTCTTTAGCTCGAAGCCGGCAATGTCAACGCATATTTATGGGTAGATAGAAAATGATAATGTTGACTTGGAAAATGATTAATAAATTATCACTGGACCAGGTAAAAACATTCACTGTTCACCTGTTAATAAGCAGGTTATTATATGGATTAATCCCGAAAATTCACACAGGACCCCATTCGGGAGAAACGCTAGGGCAACCAGTCACTTCCGTACTCGTCTTTTCTTTAGTCTTTTTGTGAAGTTTTAAACTTCGGACACAAACTATAACGGAGTCTTGTAAGGGCCATCGTAGCGCCATGTTGTTCCGGTACAAATTGTCGCGCGTCGTATCGAACCAACCGCCGCGAGTTACGACACTCTCTTACGCTCCTACGTTTCTTACTTTTATGATTAGTGTGTGTAAGGCAAGGTCGCCCTGCAATAGCGTTTGGCGTCGCGCGACCACAAAACTCTACATACGATGGTTCAAACGGTATTCCGTAAAATATTAAAATCAAAAGTGTTGTATTTCGCACAGCGGAGACCACGTACTTTTGTCAGACTTTGAGCTTCACATTTAATTGCTGAATATTAACAATATCCTTGTCACAAATAAACAGTTTATTTTGTACTTTCGTCTCACGGCCTTAAACCGAAATAAAACCTATTACCAAACCCGAAATTTAAGCTCATTAATAAACGTCACACATTATAGTTCGTATTAAAAGTCAATCATTCAATACGAATGGTCTTTTATAACTAACAATGTAAGTATGAAAGCATGATAAACATACTCCGGTGTCGTTCTCCTTTTCTTCTACTTGTAAACTCTTTATTTGTCTTAGAGTTAAACTGGTTATTCGATTGATTTGATTAGGTGTCTGAAAGTCTCGTATTAAGTATAGCTGTACATATTAAAATGTTTTATGAAATGAGAAAAAAACACTGGAATTAAAATTGATTAGAATGAAAAGAAACCTCTACAATGGCTGAAGGTAACTGCATTTTTCATTTGGTGTTTTCTGATTGTCTATTGCGGTAAGGTATCAAATCGTATAGTAAGGATTAGGGGCAAATGCTTAAACATCGGTGACCTCGACACTTCGACAGTAGACGCACGCTTTCCTGTCTTTGGTAAAAAGACGCACCTACATTGCATTCTAATTTTGCTAGCGGAAGAAGGAATAACGTTTACGCCAGCTTAAGCATCTACAAAGTGTTGTTTTTTCGCTCACGTGCGAGAAACCCAATCTTTAGATTTATGTTTATAAGCGCACAAAGGAAAACACGAAAAGTTTTACTAAGCAAAATTATCCAAAGTATCTGACAAAGTTAATTTCATCAAATTGATTAATATACTGCCGCTATCATGACATAGGTTGCTTTATAATTAGAGTTTAGTTAATACGAAAAATACATATACTTTAACCAATCATTAACCTTCTAGCCAATCAAACGTTAAGATGCCAGAACCCGTGTCATTATTCACGTTTGGTAAGGCAACAAAAAACGTAGGAATAACATCCTTACAGAGTGATTCCTTCCGCATGATGGGGCTAGGAACTGTTAAAATATTGTCATATTTTTGCGAATAATAAATATGTGTCAGTTGTCATGTATAAATATTTATAGAAAGAATGTATTATATTAGAATACAAAGTGACTTTTCTTATAAAGATTAATCACTTTGTTATAGGTGATTATAACTACACGATTTACAGGGTGGGAACAGAACAGAACATTTATTTCATTAACACAGGTATTATAGTACAACTTGGGGTTATTAAAACTAGTAAATATACATATATCAACAGTTTTTCAATACTAAACATTTGAAATTTTGAAAATAAGAACGAGAATACTTATAAGCCTTTACTTAAGATTTAACGCCAATGCACTTGTATGCCTATAACCTTTACCAGTATGGTCACTGTGAATCCTACTCCATAAAGAATGTTTAAAATGGCATTTTAGTGTTTCTGGAGTAAAATATCTTTATGCATGTGATTCACGCATTTTGTATTGCGTCTGTGTTTATATGGTGAAATCAATTTTAGAAGTCAAGTCTGTTAACCCTGAGCTCTTATTATATGAAAGCGAGAACTGCGTGCTTTATCAGAATGTTTCCTTGTATTTGAAATATATCTTTTCAGAAGATGAACTCCAAAGCATTAGACTGTCAGAAAACGATGGCGATAAAACGGGATTCGCCCTTGTTCAAACAGATGGACAAACGCCGGATATTATAGTGGAAGATTACGACACTGGGACTAAACAGTACCAAAGACCGGTACCAAACATACCAGATCACAATGAGTATACAGACGACACGGATGAACAGACCCCGCGACTGGTACACGACAACTTAACTGAGGACGAGAAAACATTTGGAGTTTTACCAACAAAAAGGCCCAGTTACAGCGTCAAGAATGCCAAGCCGGCAGCTAGAAGTATAGATTTCTTGTTAGACTGCAGCTGGACGTATAGATTTCTTGTTCAGTTGATAATAAAACTAGGTCGATATTTCACTAGTTCGATATTTTACCTTCAACAATGACTATGTTTTTGAAAATCGATTACATTCTGTATCCTTTTCCTGTTTAAAGCAATAATTTTTATATTATTCATGTTGCCTTTATAGTAAACCAAGTTCAGCTATCGTAGCAAACTTGGGAAGCGAAAGCCAGTCGTAGTATTCTGTAACTAACACATCTTGTAACGTTACTCCTTTTGTCAATATCTCCCAAATTACTGCATGAACATATTTGAAATTTAATACACATGTAAAGAATTATATTGTTTTTATCTTGTGGAAAACCGAGTGAGGTAGTCACAGGATTGTTTTAATTTAATACCGCCACCCATTTGGAAAAAAAAAATCGCAAAACATTAATAAATACATAAACTGAAACTAAAGAAACTCGCTAATACATTTGTATGGAAATTGGGTATATATAAAACATCTGTTTTAAACTGCTTTTTTCAGCGAAATAAGAACCCGATAAAATAAAAATTATTTCGACAGGGAGATGACTCACCCAAAGACACTTTTGGAATGATGAATAAAATGTAAAACTCAAGTTTGCATATGTTTGGATAAGAATGTTTTACGGGATGTCACTACTGTTGTTGTTCTAGAATACCGTTAGATACTTTCTAAATCAGAATAAGAGTACATAATGACTTTCACAAAAGTGACCGAGAGTGTGGGTCGAGTGCAAGTCTTTAAAATGATGAAACATATGCATTAGTTTAACTAATTTTTTTCATCATTTTATCTACAGACTATTCAGAGGTGTTTACGAAACGGACGCATCAACCTGAAAGGATGGCAAGTGTACCAGATTTGCGGACCAAGCTGGCAACTAGAAGCTCTCTGTCACGCTGTAAATATTTAAAAACTGATAGTTTTACCTTACGCAAATTTGGACGCATAAGTTTCTTTTGGGAATGAAATGTTAAAGGGCAAACCTTGGTGTAGAGTTTGGGGTTTGAAACCTGCCATCGGGCTAACAATCACCATAAGAACACTGGCAAGAAATTAAAGGGGTCGCAATAGAGTTTAGTCAATAAGTGTTTTCTATAATGCAATCTAAGTTATATTAAGAACACATTTATGACAAAAGTCTAATCTACATTTTTCAAACTTTCATTTAGGATTTTTTGGATGCATATGTTTTGCATCTACATATATTCTTAAGCATTTATGCACTATTTTAGCAGAGTTAAAATCAAAAGATGGGAAGTAACAAGTTATACACCTATTGAATGACTTTCCGATCAGTAGTAAAAACTGTTCTACGAGGGCAAATAATTTTGACTATTGACCGTTCGGACCTCGGACAATAGCTTTAACTATTACATGAAATCAGAGATAAGATACATTTTATTCCTCAATTTATACGCTTTAGCCTAGCTAACCTGTATTAAACTATTGACCGGCAAATAGCACAAACTATTTACCAGCGGTCATGCAATAAATTCATGTATTTTATACAGTTTCAAGATTTCATCGTAAATTAGAGTAAGGTTGTATTTCGCCCGGTCATAATAGTTTTATATCTGAAATTAAGCTTTAATGCGAAACATTTTTGTTTTTGCAATACATTGTAATCAAGTGAGTGCTTATTTGAATGGAATTATGCATTTTTACGCTTACAAACAATAACAAATGCCAGATATACAGAAATATTCATAAAAAAAGAGAAACAAACGCCAGACATTTGATAATTTTATGTCCAGGTCTTATTTTCATAGAATTGATCCCTTCTCTACACCATACGCTATATTTCTGACGTATCAAGTACCAATTAAACATATCATTCAGTGCCACCAATTTACACTGATCTTTACACAACCTTATTTGTAGATGCTATATTTATAAATAAGAAAATGTACTTCTGTAATATTATTAATATTATTGCATGACTCCTTAATATATCGCCGTTCTATACACTTTTTCAATGGCTTGCCGGCCAACAGTGAAAACTATTGCTCGAGGTCCGAAGGACAGAGGGATAATAGTTCTGATTGCTGACCGGCAAGTCATTCAATAATTGTTTTATTACATGACATGCCCGTCCGTTGTGAGAACTATTAGCTACCGGTCTTTTGGGCGTCGAGCAAATATTATTGACTATAGGTCTCCAAGTATTTCAATGAGTGTTTAGAACTATACAAAGTATATAAAAGACTTCACGCTCGTAGTCAAGCACCGAGAGAATAACAATTAAAAAGTCAAATATATCCTGTTTCGTTGCAGGCGGTTCACGTGTTCAAGAAGGACCCCGTATACAGACGGAAGTTGCAGCAGACGACAAGGCGCATGACTTCCTACGTTGTAAGTAAACGGCCTATACAGCAATGCCGTTTGGAACACCAGAATGTTCTGTACATACATTATTGCTCTAGAAACGTTTATCTTCTAAGGAACTTGTAAAGGTCAAAATAGGTTTTGTATTGACTTTGCGTATTCGAGACAAGTTAAGCTGTAGATGTAAAAGTCTGCCGGCTTTACTAACTACTGAGCTGTATTAGAGCATTGACGTTTCCCACTGATGTCACTGTTCATCCTCTCCTTAGCTAAGCAAACATGCACACATACACATTTTTTCTTAACTATAATGGACGTAGGCTAGCAACCTGTTAACGGGAAATATAACCAAACACATTCTAAACTTCGTTTTAAGCGAAATTTGCTGCGTTAAAATTGATATACACAGTGTTGTTACTGCATCTGGCATTCGAGCTAGTGTGATTCTATACGCATTATATACGAATATCCTCATTTTCATTTTATAGGCATTACACACAATGAAGAAAAGAGTAGACACCTCCAAGAGATAATAGGTATGTTTCCCAAAGTTATTGTTTATATATTTTTCTGAAATTGAGACATTTTAAAGGTTATTTTGGTTGATGTTTAAAATATGCGCAACTGCTCAAGTAAATGTAGGCGAAAGCTTCCTACTTACTGTTTGGTGAAATCCATTATATAGAACTTTAATGAATTCATTTTACATTGCAGATAAAAGCCGTTCTATCTTACAGAAGCACAAAACAAAATCGAATGTTTTAAAGCTTAGCTTAAAAGCTTCAGTATTCGACGAGTCATACAAGGTTTTAAAAGAAAGAAGAACTATCCACATAACCGGGAGACCAGGCGCCGGCAAAACCCATCTTTCCCTTGATGTTATGTCATCTTTCCTAGAGGAGTTTGAAGACTACAGACCTCTGATAATTGAGTCACCATTCGAATTAGCATTCCTCGAAAACACTGCCTCTTGCCTTTTAGTTTGTGCGGACGATTTGATTGGAAATGGAAACAGCCATGGTCCAGGTGCCAATGGATGGCAACACTTCTTGAAGTTCGTAACACCGCTAATTGAAAGAAAGAGAATGTGTTTCATTTTCACTTCTGAAGGAGCAAACGAAGATAACTTGACTTATCAAACACTTTCATCTAACGGGCTACTTGATAATGAATCTGAAATTTGTTTAGAAAATGCCAACTTTGAGTTGACAGATAAAGAACAGAACAAAATGCTCACTCTCTACAGTAAGCACTTCTGTAAGCCACTATATACAAATCCGAAAGGAATTGAGGACATTGTGCGAGATTACGAGAGTTCAGTAGGCTTTCCATTAGTATGCAACCTAGTCGGAATCGGGGGTTCGGCAGACCTATTTTCGGATCCTTACCATGCACTGTATACGTTTGTGTCTGAACAGCATGATTATCATTTCTCAAGCTTTTTTCTGTTGGTCCTTGTGTTGGTATCTGAAAAAGATTGTTCTTTATTAAAGTTTCAGCATGAACATCATTCAACGTTTGAAAAACTCTCGGACGTCCTAAAGTCTTCCACGTGTACGCATTCAGATGTGTCCATAGGTTTGACCACACTGAAACGGCAAAATATTCTTAACGAAGAAGAATCTGGGGATATTAGCTTCACACATGAAATAGTTGCAGCAGCTGTTTTAAGTTACGTGCTTTCAAACTACGACAAAGAGGAGGTGATACCATTGTTGCCAGTTAAAGTGATTAATGAAGTGATGCTCCTGCCAGGCAGATACATTCAAAACTTCAATGGAAATGGACAATTATTTAAAAATAAGATTGAAACCTCTACAGTGGCTCTCAGAGCAATTGTTTCACATTTCAGCGACATTCTTGATTCCAAGCGACCCAGCGACTTTTTAAAGGTGGCTTCATCACCAATTTGGATGCTTGAATCTTTTGTAGACATAGTCTTTTCCGTGCTGGGCTTTCAGTTCTTTTTTGTTGAAGATCGTAGCAGAACGCCACTAAGTGTCTATCTGGTACGTATAGGAAACGTTGAAGCAATTTTTAAGCTGGTTGATTTCATGCTGACAAAACCGCGGCAAATAGTGTCTATGATGAGCTCAACTATTGAGAAAACAAAAGAAGAAGCGTGTCGTTGTAACGAGCAGGAGGTTTTGGTTCATTTACTCAAACTGTCTAACGTTAAAGACTTGCCCTTAGTACACGCAGCAATAGAAGGAGGCTACATTGATATTCTGAAGCTGATATGGCCTACAGATTCAAATGATACACAGTTTGTTTCAAAAGAAATGCTACAGATGGCATGTCAGTACGGAAATTTTGAAGTAATGAAATATTTATTCAGTAAACTGGAAACCAGGCTTGATAGTAGTACTTCTAAACTGATTGAAATGCGCAGACAAAATAGCAAAGGAGAAACATTGCTTCACTTTGCAGCTCTTGGTGGGAATGTTTCAATATTTGAATTTCTTTTAGACCAAAGATGTGACTCGACAGTTCGCACATACGAGGGAAACACCGTACTTCACATAGCTGCGATGTTTGGTCGTTTCAAAATGGTGCGCTTTATTTGCTCACGGTTCCCAGAATTGATACAAGAAAAAAATAATCTGGAGTTTACATGTGCACATTTAGCAGCCAGAGAAGGCCATGGAGATGTTCTACAGATCCTTGTATCAAGGGAATCGAACATTACACAGCAAGTGAAGGGAGGAAATACTATTCTTCATCTTGCAGCAGCCAATGGGCACTCTGAAATTATCAACTTTATGCTAGTTGTCTGTCCGGATCAGCAAAATGTGATAAATGAAAAGGGTTTAATGCCTGTCCATGTAGCAATAAAACACGGAATGTTAGAAGCATTAAACATGTTTTTGAAGTCAGGGACGAGTATTCAAACAAAAACAGTCGACAAACGAACATTTTTGCACTTGGCTGCCTATTACGGAAAACTTGAAGTTGTTAAGTACCTTTGCACCAGGAAACCAGAATTGATGAAGGAATTGGATATAGAAGGCAATGCTGTTGGACACGATGCAGCTGCAAGTGGAAACGTTCCTGTGATGAAGTATCTGATCGAAAAAGGAGTTGATCCTCTTTCGCGAAACAAATTTGATACGACATTGCTCCATGAAGCTAGTTTTCACGGACAGTCCGAGATGGTTAAATATTTGACGGTCAATAACCCTACTTTGCTGAGTATTGTCAATGAATCCGGTTATACTGTGCTTTTTGGGGCGGCCATACGTGGTAATATAGAAATACTAAAATTCCTTATTGACAATGGCGTTGAACCAAAAGTAGCATCACTAGACGGCAGTACTGTTCTGCACGAATCTGCGTATTGCGGAAAGCTTGAAGTCGTTCGCTATCTTTGTACAAATTACCCGGAACTAACAGAAGCCCGAAATAGCAGATCATACATGCCGTGCCATTTTGCTGCACAAGAAGGGCATTTGGAAGTTCTAGACGTTTTACTATACGGAAAGACAACACCGTTACCAACTACACAGGAAAATCAGACATTGCTGCATATAGCCTCCTTCAACAAGATGGTGCCAGTTGTGAAATATCTCTGCAAAAGATTTCCGGCAATCATTTCTTGCGTTGATAATGAAGGATCATTAGCAACCCACTACGCAGCAAGGGGAGATAGTATAGAGATTCTTCAATTGTTAATAGATCTTGGAATAAATCCTGACTCCGGGACAAACTCCGGTAGCACGATCCTCCACTTAGCAGCGTATGACGGTAATACCAACATGGTTAAATACCTATGTGACACATTCCCACATCTTATCCATGTTCTGGATTCAACTGGTTATAGTGCAGTTCACTACGCAGCTAGTAGCGGGGAAGTACCACTGCTCTTGAATATCTTACAATACGGCATTGATCCGTTAATACGTTCTAGTAATGGAAGTACGCTACTACTGAAGGCAGTGTATAACGGGAAACGCGAAATGGTTCAGTACCTGTGTACTGAATACCCAGAACTTATATCTAAAACTGATGCTTTTGGGTGCAACGTCCTGCATTATGCAGCTTGCGAAGGAAATTTTGAAATAATACAGTATATGATAGGGATGGGCGTTAATCCGGAGTCACGAACAAATGATGGACATACTATATTACATGTAGCAGCCTTTCATGGCCAACTGGAATTAGTTCACCGTATATGTCACGAGTATCCTCGCCTCCTGAACATGGAAGATAATAGTGGCAAAACAGCAGAGGATGTCGCAACGGAACATAGGAAAACAAAGGTAGTAGCTCTGTTACGGTCATTACACACGAAGGACCAACATGAGACCGAATTACTCTCTGATATTTGTTGCTGCGCAGAAACAAATGTCTGCGAACGGATATTACGCGTCCTTGGAAACATTATCTGTTGTTGCCGACGCAGTTAAAACATGGGTCATTGTACACAATTAAAACTTATTTAGATTGCTAATACAATTTGCAAGTTGCAAATAGTTAGCATTTTTTGCCAAAAGACCAACAAAGGAAGTAATGTGCAAATACTTAAAGACCCACCACAACCTAGTGACCTACTTATTCCTCTCACACGAACTCCGTGAATATAATTCTAGTAATACTGGTATGATACAGCTAAACTACAAGATGACAGGTGACAGGCCCTCCCTCTATTAATATGCTTTTACAAATTCATCTTCAAAATTATTCAGTCAATCTCTTTTCAGTATAGTTTTAACATATTAACGTTAAATGATGACATGTATGTGTAAAATCATATTATAAGTGATGTAAAAATACTAAAATTAATTCTAAAAATTTACATTTTGTTTATTGAATGCTCAATTGAAATGTTTCGGCATGACATTGTTTGTAGCGTTAAAAGTTAAAAATGTAATTTAATGAATATTTTCACAGTGGAAGTATATATGATTTGCTTTTTATAAGCTAATAAATAATAAAACAAATATATACTACTTTTTTATTGAAATCGTCACAGTCATGTAGTTTGTCAATACATAGCAAATTTGGATGTAAAAGAAATTGTAAGTGTTTCTGGCCTAACACTTGAAACTATCTTACAAAGTAATAATGACTATGTATTTTAAAACATGAGGCAACTTGCTTTAGTACACAGTGAGTAAGGCCAAGTGTCAAATATACAGAAACGCTATTGGCAATAATGATTGCGGTACCCGATTGTTTTTTCCTGTTTATATGTATGCGTTTGTGTGCATGTGTGTCTTGGGCGGTGCCCTACAGTGTTGTTGTATATAGGTTATAACACACTAAATAGTTGTTATTCTTTATTCTATATAAAATTGACCTATTTTCAATGACCGCAGCACACATCAGGACCCATTTTAAATGTCTGTAACTTACATTTTCTTGATTTCTTGAAGAATATTGCCAGTGCTAACTAAAAATCAAAAGAAAAGTGGGGGCCATATTTGATGCAGGAAAAAATAATTTCAGTCAAACACACAAACTGCAAAATCAGGTAAAAAATGAGACGTCAAATTATACTGGTGGTGTATGATCTAAGTTTCCATGAAAAAATTTGTAATGTTGTTATTTCATTATGAAAATGCTACCTACATGTCAAGCATAGATCTGTCATGTGATTTTAGAAAAAAAAATGCAAAGAAAATAAGGAAAATAGCTCTACAGAGCAAAAAAACTGAGGACTATTTGTATCCGCCATTATGCGACTACCATTTTTTTTCGCGCCATTTTTCTATTTAGTGTCTGTATGCCTATAAGAAAAACATTTTTCTCTGACACTGTGCCAGTTTCAATTGAAATGTACAAGAAACCCAAATGCATGAAAAAATACAAGGTTTTAGCTTGATATCAACAGTTTCCAAGTTTTTACAGCATTTTCAGTACCAAAAGACAAAGCGTCAGATTTTGTCAAAAATAACTGTCGCGACATAATTTTAAAGCAGTTACCCTAAATGCAGCCTTGTTTTGCCCTGTTTTGACATTTCATTTTCTACTCTGATCTGCATTCAAATCACACATTGAAACTGTTAAGTATGTTCACTTTTACCTCTGATGGCCAGAAAATAGCAATCAGTAGCCTATAAATATGCAGTTTTTGAAAAAAAATACACTCAAAACATTTTTGTGTTTTATCCTCATTTTCAACAAAATTGCAATTAATTTGTCATTTTCTATCAAATGCTAATCAAAGTAGCCCATTTCCACCATCATCTGGCAAGATTTCATTTTTTACCAATGTCATCTTATAAGGTGCTCGTGGTAGTTTTTTTCGGACGGGTCGATATTTACTCCAACAACGTGTCAATTTGGTTTATTCTAATTCCCGTACAGTACGTACATCCGTATTCGTGAACTATAGGTTTTGTTCGGAGAATGGCGGAAACCTACATCTTTCTATGCAATCAAAATACTTCAGAAACACGTAGAAAACGTTTATTAAGAAATCTGCCGTTTGATAATTTGATATATCTCTAGGGCACTTGCTCAAACACTGAAAGAGTTTCCATAGCATTTGTCGAGAAGCTTTTAACCTGCACTCTTCAAACTTAGAGGGTTGATTGACTAAATGGAGTACTTTTAAGATCAATATGTTAAAGGTAAAAGATGCAGCAGCCGGAATAATTTCTTCCCATAGAAATACAGAAAAAACCGTTTCTTCAGTAACACTTTCAGCGAGTTTATTCCAGATGTTCCTCAGATGAGCGACCTAGAGCCATTTGATCCTCTTGTTAACTATCTTTGCCTTAAACTGTAGACAAATACAGAATACTGTCAAGAGTCAACATATACCCTTGTTTGAAATAAAAATTGATTACGTATTTCGTACCAACCTGCGTTGTATAAATGCCCGCCACGCCCCACCTCATTCTTTTTGCTTTAGATTAGGTAGACATAACCAAATGTATGTGCAGGGTTTGATTTAATTCTATTATGTGAAACTCGATGAAATAGCAGAAATACCAACATAAGATCGATAAAAATACGAAAAAATACCCCTTGGGTCTGCTGAACAAGTATTCTTTTTATTTACAAAATCAATTTCTTTTGATTTTTCTGAGCATGTTTCCACTAGATATATTGTTTTCTTTATAAAAATGCTTAGATGAGCCACGCCATGAGAAAACCAACATAGTGGGTTTGCGACCAGCATGGATCCTGTCCAGACTGCGCGGATGCGCAGGCTCATATGGGAAAATTAGACCCATCGTGAAAATCACCACAAAAGCCGATAATACGTTGGCCAGGTAAATCCTGTCGAGACTGTTCGCTAGTTTTCGGCCTACTCCGTATTTCAGGCCGATGTCTAACCCTTCTTCGCCAATGTACCGTTACATTAATACTTTTGATCATATGGATTTAGGGATATTGTTAAGTCTAATTTACAGTGACTGCAAAGATAGATTAGAAAATAGAAACCTAAATGGCTGTTGGTGGTTTAATCAGAATACCATTTATAACGGTATTCTTAACAAACACATTATTATAAAACCAAACAATGACTTTCCAAAAGTAATTTCTACTTTCTTACAATCAGATGGAAACTCGCTTTTATAATACTTTCTTTGATGTTCATGATTATGAAATAAAGATTTTAAGTAGTTTTTTATGTAATCAAATAACTGCACATTTATTATTATGTTGTGAGCGGTGTCCAACTAGCTTAGAATCTTATGCCAGCTCGAAGATCGAAATTCAACTTCATAACTTATCGAATTTTGATCCTAAGCTACACCTGAAGATCGAAAAACGTCAAATTGCAAAATAGCTTTTAATTTCGGGCCAGCTCAATGATCGAAATTTATAATATTCCAAAACACTGTGGGGAATCACATGATCAAAATAATCTCTAAACCATAGTTATATTTTGAAGAACATGAATAAATTTCCTATCATGACAAGATATGAAATTTAAACAAAGCCTAACATATGACTAATGAAAATTGTTAAATTATAACGTAGTTGACAATAATGATGGATATCCTGTAATTACAAACACTTAGGAAAATAAAAAGTCTTAGTTTCTTGAAGTGTTCCAGATAATCAGAAGGTGATTGTGATTGAAATCTATGTAGTTTTAGGATACATCTATGTTGCCATATGATAGGCTATATTTTAGATTTACAGCAAAAGTTGTTTCAATATTATCCCATATTATTTTTAAATTTATTTTGGTTTAGAGATTATTTTGATCATGTGATTCCCCACAGTGAAAAGCCAAATTTCGATCTCGAATTGAAAGAACAGCCTGTTCCAAGATTGATATTGAAATGAAAAAGTCAAATATCGAGCAAGCAATTAGTGTCGAGCGATCTCGAAAATCGTACTTCAAATTTTGAAAAGCTGAATTTCAGTATAATACTGAAACTGCGATCTGCTCAAGATTCAAAAATTAAAAATCGTGCAAGATCGGATATATCGAAATTCAAGTTTTTATGCCCCCGGCATCTACTGATGATTGTTCATCCGTCCGTTCGTTCGTCCGTCCGTTCGTCCGTCCGTCCATCCGTACGAGGTTAACCAAATGGGACCGTTTCGTCCAGCATCAATACCCCTTACTAGAATGACTTGACACTAATGCTGATGTAACCTGTGACCATTCTGTCACAGGGTGAGAAAAATGTGCAGCCAGACCGGGACTCGAACCCGGGGCCACAGAATACCGTGCCGATGCTCTACCGACTGAGCTACCCGGTCGCCTACACATTTTCTCCCCGTTTTAATATTAAAGTCCTATACCGTGACAATTCCTCATCTTCAGACATCACCTGACTTTAGTTTGACATTGACCTTGAACTTGACCTCGTTTTGGTCTTAGGTTGCTTTGTATCGACAAGGATGCCACCGGGGGGTGGGGGGGGGGGGGGGGGGGGGGGCATCAAGCATTTATTGAACACAGCTCCTTGTTAAAAATCTAAATAGATTATTCTCGATATTATATTTCAAGCATGCTCGAATTTTCAAAGCAATCGAATTTAAAACTGGTATTGAATATGAAACTATCTTTTAAACAGCCAGCTTCCGGGAAAACTCAGTACTGGTGTCATATGAGAAGTCATGGTCGTGACCCCTTTCACAGATGCTCGAACCCATGACCCCTGGGTTGTGCAGCCGACACATTATTCACTGGACGACCGCTCCCCTCAAAATATTTGAATTTCGGTCATCCTGCTGGATCTAATTTCAATTCTGCCTCGCAATTCGACGAATTCTTTTTATTTTAATTTCGATTTCCGAGTGCGAAATTCAATGTAAGCGAAATTCAACATCATCCTTTCAAAATTTGAATTTTTATTTTCTGCTTCTAACTTGCCCAAAATATGCCGCTTTAAATTTCAACGTTTCTGTTTTAAATTTTGAACTTCGATCCTCAAGCTGTTTAAAATTGACTATTGGCTGTAAACAAATCATATTATGGAGCGTCCACTAATTTATAAATCCGTACGTGTGTGCTGTTTAGCGGGTGAGATGATATCAGTCTTTACCGTTAAGGAGCTTAAATTACGTAAGAATTGACGGAAACATACGGGAATGTTCGAGTCTTTCCGATAAGGAAAAAAAAACCTATACTCATCTGCAAAATGCTTAAAAAAGACCATTTTCTTCTTCACCTAGAAACCTGAAATTAGTATGAAACAATAGCTAAATGAATATAGATTACTAAGTCGTTTGCAAAGGTCTTTAAGCACACATAAGAATCTATTTATTCTTTGTTAAACAGAAGAAATTTCAGCAAATTATCCATATTTTACTATATTTCTAACTGTAGATAGACAGACATAAAGTATACGCAAAAAAGACCATTTTCTTTAAAATTCATTTTTAAAATAAAATATTCATAAGAAAGACAATGCATTGAATATTATCACATCGTTTGCAAAGCTAAAATACCTATAATACTTTTTCCATGAATTTAAATAAAGTAAAGGGCTCCTTCTTTGCGCTATATAAAATATTTTCACTCGTGTGAAAAATCGATGGGTCTAATTTTCCCATATGGGTCTGGATCAATGCTGGTCGCAAACCCACTATGTTGATTTACTCATGGCGTGGCTCATCTAAGCATTTTTATAAAGAAAACAATGTTAGTTTTCTCATGTCGCGGCTCAGATATCAAATTTAGGCTGGTTATGGTACTTTACTGAAAAATATTTTCGGAGTAAGGATATTTTGAAAACTGTTGACAATAGCATCATATCTAGGGGCAAATAAAATAGAAACAGTGCTGGTGACCTAGTATACTTATTTCATTTTTCAATACATCAGAACATTTCATCAAAATCTATTATTGGGAAAAAAAATTACGAAACTGTAGCGAGCGTCTTTAAATGCCTGATAGAGATATCCATCAATGACTGTAATTACCCCAAATCTGTCACTGAATACCAAAATCGTATCATAAGCAGCAATACAATTATACTTAAGGCAAGGGCACCAAGCACTATATGTAGGCCCTACTTACGTACTGCGTTATTGATACATAAAAATTAAAAATTATTCTGAAACATTCTCAGATGTTTAAATTCGAGTCTGAAAACATATTGTGATAATGATTTAATTCATTATTTAAGGGCACAACACCGGCAGGTTTTATTCATTAAATAACTACGTCAGTTCAATGTTAACGCTTTCATTTTATTAGTCATGATCAACAATTAGGTAAAATTATTCCCCTTGATATCACCTTGCTGGGCGATATCGATTTGTATCTGGTTGATATTTTCCAATAGAAACAAAGAAGGAGAAAAAGTTTTTATTAGAATGAACATACAATATTTATCATCCTATTGAACTGTTCGCCATTCCTTTCTCTTTACAAAGATATAAAAAATATATGTCTTAATTAATGCTTCCCTTGGCGATTAAAGAACACCACTATCAGTCTCAGTTTAAGGCATATAGTTGCAAAATAAAATAAGCAAAAACTTGTGATACGTATCTTATTCTTTCCCCTGTAGCCGCTTTATTCATAATTTGAGAATATTTATTATCCTATTGAAGTATTCTACAGACAATAAATGTTTTATATATGAATCGATTTTTACCCAATTCTTCAGTATGTATGTGGTTTTACGTACTGATTGTACGTAATTTCAGTATTTTTTATTTTATACTGTAATTACTTAGATAGGTCTATATCTTAATGAGTTTTTGAAACCTATTTGCTAACGCCATTTGATATTGTTTTTCTGTGCATAAAACTAGGCAAATAATCAAATAAAACAATTTTAATTTCTGTTTCAAGATAGCTGAAAAAGGTGCACAGCACAGCACATAATCATCTCAGTTTAGTATCAGTCATCCAGACGCAATCAATATATAGTGTAGACGCTCTGCAGAATTTTTGTAACGTTCATTCACATGTTTTTTAGAAACTGGACCACAATAGGCATAACCCCTCAAAATAATTCCGTTAGAACAGTTTCCAATGTGCTGAAAGTTACTAAAATAGCACCAGTGGTAGTTACAAAGTTATGCGCAGTCGTACGTATGCGTTACTAGTTATATGTATGAGCAAGATGTCACATGTAGGGCTTACTACAAATCATTCTGCTGGCACGAGGACATGTCAATACATTATTGTAATGTTAAATTTCTATTTTGGAACGTAAGTCACAGGTGGTAAACGCGCAATCCAATTCCCGCTGGGAATAAGCTTGGAATAGGTTGCACGACGTTCGGTGCTGGTGTTGCGCGTAAAAAAGGACGAAATTGAGGTATGTGAACTACCTGTAGTGAAGTTATAATTTTGCTTAGTATGAGACAAGAATAATTTTTCTCGAAAAAAGCAAAATGCAGTTCGACACAAATATGATAATACATTATATGTAAAATATCTGGTTTGTAATTTATGTTTCGGCTCTATTATCACAAAAACTCGGGCGACACGAAACGTGAAAAAGGTATGAAATCAACAAAATGGCAGTTTCTGACCTCAAATGCCTAAACTATGGACATCTGATACGTTTTATGATGACTCAACTGTTAAAAAGTAACGAATATCAAATGTCAAATCATAATGTATATAATGTATACGCGCAACTCCATTCCCGGTGCGCAACCCCATTCCCGGTTGTTTGATGCCGATCTTTCCTTCAAAAGCAACTTTTCATTCAATTGTATGTAATATTTATGACTATTTTACACGTGTTTGATCATTAGGAGCATCACATTTCCAGAAAGAAGGCAAAATAGTTAGAAAATTCCCATTATTCATGATTCCATACTTTTTTGACAGGTCGATCCAGCAGAGTTTTCGTGATAACAGGGCTGCTTCTTAATTTAATAAGTTGTTATTTCACACATATGATCTTTATTCATTTTCGTGTCGGGTAGCATTTTGCTTTTTTCGAAAACACTCGTAAATGTGTCTTTATTTACAAAAACAAAACCCTACCTACCTCGATTTTGTATATATTGATGCGCAACACCAGCACCGGACGTCGCGCAACCCATTTTAAGCGTATTCCCAACGGGAATAAGATTGCGCGTTTACCACCCGTGTAAGTTATCAAATATCACTATTGTTGCGAATCAAAATTATTTTACCTAGTCCTGCTGATCTTATATTTTTTATAAGAGGATTATTACACAGCATTGGCCAATTCCTGAAGTTTAATCTTTCACAACTCTTTGCAACAGATTAGTTTATGCTAATTTATTTTAGCCAGATTGTGATTAAACCTCAAGCTTATCCGAACCACTCTCGAGTCCGCTTCCTGGAAAAAACAACAGTACTGGTGTCATATGAGAAGGCGTGGTCGAACCCTTGACTCCCAGGTTGAGCGCCGACACTTTAACCACTAAACAGGTTGACCGGATGTAGTTTGTACAGAAAGACAGAATGGGCTCTATGATCCCAATAGAACAGAAATATAGCTAACACTGATTACAAGTATGGGCCGGAGATTTTACAGTCGTCACACATCAACTCGAGACTAACACAGAAAGCAATCAAGTAAAATAGAGTTTACGCGTGAAAGGTACATTGTAATGGAATGTGCAACAGTCGTTAGCATCAGCTTAAGTGGTGCTCCATTAATATATAGAAAATTAAAAATACTCCTTTAGTCCGAATAACCAGAAACACTAACGGCACCAAGAACGGGTGATTTTTACGTCGGCAATGTGGCAGTGAAAGACCGTTGCTATGAATTCAAATCAAATCTAAATGAAGATCCTTTAGAAGCATAGAAAACGTAAACAAACAAAGTAATAACGTACTCGTTTAGACGGAGTCTGGTCATAAAAGGTAACGGTATGTGCCAATACCACCTCCTAGCACTTACCGCCTCCTAGCACTATATATGGAAAACTTATTATTCAGGGACCGTACAAAGTTACAAACCACACTACATTAATATTCAGTTGTCACACAAGGACGAATAAAAACACACGAGTCTAATTGCTTGAGTTGTTTGTTCATTTATTGGATTTTATTGCTATGATAAATGTAATTCTCATGTTTATCTATTAATATACGATCCTTCTACGTATACAACTGACAACAAGGTACAATATATGCGAAATTTATTTGCTCCATCTAGGTTTGTATAGAATTGTACCAAAAGAAAGAAATCTAACAAGAGATGACTAGTAAGACTCTAGCGACGGAATGTCCCAGTTGTTGCTTTTCTGAAATGGATTGGTCCAACATTCAATTTGGGCAGTACCTCTTCTTTATCAAAGGGGTGTTCACTGAAAATTGACTGATTGAATAGCGAACAGTGCCACCATGATCAGCCTGCATGCTGATCCTGGTCTGCACTGGTCGCAGAATAGCTTACCGCCAGCAGGCTAAAGGTTAAAAGATAATGACTCATTTATTCCATGGAAAATATCTAGAAATAGACAGGAAGAACACAACAAATAGTTCACTTTAAATATGCTGATCGCCCTCCAAATATGTCCATTTTAGAAATGTTTGTTGAATTCATCATTTGAAAGTTATCACAAATCAAACACATCTTCTTTGGATGAAAATAGCTAATTAAAAACTAACATTCTTTCTCCACATACAAAATATACCCAGTTTTTTTTCTCAACAGCCCGCATCGCATTTACTTTTTTCACGAGCCCGAGATGTCAAATTGATAATATAATAGTTAAATAAGTGAAGGCAATTCGGCAGAAAAGCGATGTGATATTTATCATCAATATCTAGCTACCCCTGAAAAATAATGTAAATGTCTACCCCCAACTGAAATCTGCTATGGCTACGCAGCGCAGAGTAACTAAACAAGAATATATAGAACAAGATATATGACATTTACGATCAGAAAATATAAAGTCATCACTAAGGTAATTTGCCTGAAAAAAAAACGTATCGTTTACAACTACTCTTAAGGAAATGCCCTTGTAAATTAGTGTCATATATCTTTCAATAATTGCATCGTAACAACAATATCTAAAAACCTGATTAGTTATTCTCGACATATGACAAAATCTAAAGATCGCGAAAGTTAAAATGTTGAATCCAACAAATATCTCCTGGTAGCTACTAGTAGTGTAAATGGAGAAACTTTTCTTTGTCTAGTATCTCATCTGTTAACGGCAATCTACAACAAATAATTTTTTAAAATATTTTTTCACTACGTTATAACCGTGTGTAACAGTTTGTGACACGCCATCAGTATTTTCCCCGGGGATTATCCTAACATCCTATCGTAACATCATTCTTGATGACTTTAGTGATTCCAGTCCCGCAAACGGTTGATAGTAGTGCCCAGTCGCACCATTTTTGCCGTCCTCGCATGGCTCTCCTGGTGGGCAATATTTACCAAGGAGGTTGACATTCCCACAACCGTTGTACCACCCTGCGCCATGTAACTTTCCAGCACAGTTGTCTGCCGATAAATTCCTATCTCGGTCCTTTGTTGAGAACGATCTCTCTAATGATGTCCAAATGCCTAAAGTTTGCACCGTTCGTAGAATTTAAACATAAACATCGACAATTTATATAATCTATTTAGTATGCTATTAAGGCACTCATCAGGATTTAAGAAAAAGACATGTGCGCGATGAGCTAAAAAAGAAACATGTTTAATGTGATTATGTATGTTTCTTTTCTGTTTGCTGATTGTCTATTGTTCACATGTAACCTGACGCAGCAAAGAAATATTGTATTGTATTGTTTGTAAGAGATATTGTATTGTATTTTATTGTTACTGCTCAGAAATTGCCGATTATCATTAAAATAAAACTCATGAAAAAGTAGGTATCAGATTCATTGTTAAAATTCCAAGATTGCAATGATAAGATTAGTATTGTGGTAGATTTAAATGTAAAATAAATACTAATCGTTTAATTAAAACAGAAGTGAATGTTAATTTACAAACAGAATCAGAATTAAATCTTTTGTTGTAAGAAAATCAAAACGTTACCCTCTAAGGGCAGATTGTGTATGTTGAAGGGAAAGGCAACAATGTTCTTATGTTGTTTTTTTCATCTGCTAGGATTTCTTAAATTATTTAAAGAAGTGAAAGAATTTTCAAAACAATGGCAACAGTAAACACAATGACGGATTTATTAAATGTCTGCATATCCCTGTTTTTTTTTTTCGTTTTGCATTAAGAGAATCTATTATTGTGTGAAGCTTTACCTTCTCTTTCCTCTGCATACGGATATAGACTCAGTCTATATTCTGTTCCATCAGTAAGCAAGAAGTTTTTATACTCCTCGTATCCCTTGTCCCCATTCTTTCTTGACATTTCCAGCCCAAGTCTGCTGCTTGGACTTCTCTATGCAGCCTCCCGAATATACTTCAAGCCTAAAAATTTTACAGTCAACGGTTTACAAAATGATATAATCTGACTGTTAAACACGAAATCTTGGCGATATATTTCATCTAAATATTTATATGGAAAATATATTTATCACATTCTGTTAAATCCAGACTTTAACCAACAAAGTCATCTCGATGTTATGGACATAGTTACAAAACTTTCTAAAACTCATTGTCATAACCTGTGTAGTAAACTGCTGCTGATATCTACCAATAACGGTATAACGATATACTGGTATATGAATATAAGATATAAAAAATCTTAGATTCACTCCGCTTAATGGTTTCCTGCTTAATTAGATTAAAGGGTTTCTTTTTTAGACATTTTATTTGCAGTTGAACATCATTCAATGTGAATATACTGTGCAATTTGTATTAAGATACACTAGTACCACTTACGGGAAAGACAAAAAATGATATCTTAACACAAATGGTTTCTTACTAAACAACAATGTGTCCTTTAAAACATATAAAAGAACTCAATCAAATGGTCTCTTGATAGACCTGGCCTCTCGAGCAAAAGCTTGACTGTTGTGATTAAACAGATACACATGTATCCACTTCAAATGTACTTACCAAGCCAATATTCACCATTCACATCACCAAATCCGTTTTCATAGTCCGTAAAATTTCGATAAAAGTCGACAGAGCCATTCAAACGG
Source organism: Mercenaria mercenaria (assembly GCF_021730395.1). NCBI lineage: Eukaryota > Metazoa > Mollusca > Bivalvia > Venerida > Veneridae > Mercenaria > Mercenaria mercenaria. The sequence continues at coordinate 95,673,727 of NC_069364.1, forward strand.
TTATGAAATACCTGCATATTTAGAATAAAGATAAATCAGCAAATGATGATAATAATAAAATCTGTAAAAAGATCCTTTAGAAGCTTAGAATGCAACCAAGATGAATAACAGCAGACAGGTTTGACTGTCTGTTTATTAGAGGCAATAAAATGTGCAACACCTCTCACGCCCCCTAGCTCCGATTTAAGCGGAACCCTATTATAAATCCATTGAATGGACTCCCTGATCCCAAAGGACCAAAAAATAACAAGTTTCACACTGAATCCAAGTACGGGAAGACTTCTTACAGCAGCCGCACGGCACTTAAAGATTGCTATTGTAATAGTTAATAAAATATGTATAATGATAAAGACACACAATAACTATCCTAACTTGTATGGAATGCCGTGCGTTCGAATTCAGACATACTAACAATACATGATAGATAAATATTAATTTCAATTCTTTAAAGCTGTACTGAAATTTCAGTGCCATATCTAACTTACCGTCCATCCACCGCCACTAGTTTCCATATCACAATAGACTTTCAATATAGATTTTGAGTGTGGTAGGTTGATTTCATAAACACCACTTTTTGAAGTGTTCTTTAACTTCAATATGTCTTGACAGTCGTATTCTATAAATGACAAAAATACACTCAGATATTTTCACTGACACAAAATGAATTGTTGGCGGAACACCATATTCCCCATATGTCACCAGTATAATATGCGTGGGGGAAATAATTCTGATGATAATGTATAAAAATGCAGTTCAGTTGGGATAATTTACTTACATAGTAAAGGAACATTTTGAAAGGAAACGTAACTAACTGCACTGACATTTGAGACACCGGACCGATAGAAATAGTGACATTTCAGAGCTACCTCTCACTCATAATGTAAAGTTTGAAAGCCATAGTCACAAATTTTGAATAAGCAAAGGAAAATGTGTCAAAATCAATCTTACCTCTTTGTACAAAATACATGGAGCCTGGAAGCTCTTCGAAGCTGTCATGTTCATGACTGAACTCACTTTTCCGGCATCCGAGGCACTTGCTACCAGCTGGTTGGTAGGCAAAGCTCACGCAGCCACGGTTCATGTTACACATTTTGCTGCATGTGACTGGGTCTAGTACGTTGTCTGATTCAAAGATCGTTTCCTTCTGGATACATCTGTAGCCGGTGAAATCGGGCTCAAATGTGTACTTCGTCCAGCTGATGCCGTCGGAGAATACAAAATTGCCTACACCTATGAAAATCAGGAAACACGTTGACAATGCACCAATTTTCACGTTCTCCATATTACGCTTTATTAATGTGCAATGATTTGACGAGAACGTTGGTATCCGCATCGAAAATGATCAGTCGTTTATTTTACTACGTAAATTCCAACAAATATTTATGAATCTTCACAGTTATGGAAGTCACGTGACCGAAATACTTTTGAATAAATCATACGTGCTTAGCGACACCAACGTAAACAAACTGTTCCGTAAGCGAATTGCGCAGTTATTGAAGCTTTGAAGAAACTTTGAATTCCATAAACATAACTGTGTACAACAGACGTAACATAAAACTACGGTGCCCCTAAAGTGACATGTTACACACTTTTTTTTCCAATTAGGTAATGTGAGACTTTTTTTATTTCGTTAAAACGAAATGATTTCGTTTTAATGAAATAAAAAAGTCTCACATTACCTAATTGGAAAAAAAGTGTGTAACATGTCACTTTAGGGGCACCGTATAAAACCGTGTTTGTTCAATTCAACTATAAATTGACCTTGCTTGAAAATGTCTTCCAAAGAAGGTGGAATAACGTTCAGCTTGTTGGAATGTCCTACGAAGTAGATGCATACCTATACGTAGTTATTGCAATAAAGATTTCTGCTTGTCATGCTTTTAATTACGATAGTAATGTTGATCAGAAACAGTGAAAACCTCTTGAAATGTTTAAGTCAAGTTCTGAATTATGTTTAACCATGTTGTAAGGGATGGTAATAAAAGACAAAGTGTGTAAAACAAAAACAATACTGGTTGTTACATGTACATATCTTTATAAAAAACGAGCAATGGGTTTGGAACTTGCCAGATTATATAGACAGAAAAGTTTCAGATTTCTCTTTCATATTCAGAAAGAGATTTAAACTATTGTATGAGAGCTAACATGGAAGGTTTTATTTCACAGTGTATGGCTGATCTACACAAGCCGATTCTTGTTCGCCAAAGGAATAAGTTTGGCTTAATGGGCTTTTGAATTATGCAGAGTTTGTAATTTAAAACAATAGAAAAGTACGTGGTGAAATGACGTTTGGGAAACATCCTCTGAAATCAATTTGGTGGTATGGCAACAAACGACGTATACTGTCTTTTACTTAACTTTATTTTCTCAACGGAAACAAATATTTTTACACTGTTCTATGAAATGTTTATATATCATACTGTGTATTTTCAGCCTCTGTCACTTCAAAGCTTATGAGAAAGTGTCGTTTTTATGATTTGTGGTGAAGTACTGAAATTATCACTGTTTATATTCATTTTCATTATCTTGGTCCCAAATGTCAACAGTCTGAAAGGTGATAGCTCTATCTTTAAAACAAAAATAATAAAACCTGTCTCGATGTGCAATCAACTTGTGTATTTTAAACGAGTGTTCCTTATCATGTAGCAACTATGTACAAAGGAAATTTTCTTAAAAAGAGCAATAAGTAAATGACTTGGAAAACTCATATGTAATGATAATAATAAGAAAACTTATATTCGCTATTTTTGTTTCTATCAATAGGTGACCATAACTATTTTTTTCAAATTTCAAATTTAATTTATCTACGTTTCCCTAGTACACAATTTTATATACTGAAAATGTGTGTCATTCGTTTGATATTTTATACTTGTACATCCCTGAGTGTAATACTAGAATTCAAAAAGTACAAATAAATAGTGGTATCTCTTTTAATCCAATAATACAAATGTTACATCTATCATAAATATTCAATTCATTTCCTTTTAATGTTTTCAAATTCTTGTTAAACATTATCATGAATGACATTGTAATTTCATTCATTTGTGTATGTTGGGTTATTATGTTAATCCACAGACACGGGTGCTATACCATATAATTATTTGGATATATAAGGCTGTATAATATTTGAAACTATTCATAGCACGGACATGATAAACCCAACTTAACATCCACCTGCGTTAAGGAGTCACTTTTGCTCCAGTTTCAACTTGTGTTAAACAATCTTCTGCCTTAGGCAGCAGGTTGTGTCCCTTCTTTGTCAAGTTTGATTGTACTGGACAAACAAGCAAATATTTATGGATATTTAACTTGTCGCTAAACATCTTAAAGGTATGACCAAAACTATGTCAATTATCAAAAGGAAAGTATGTAATTAACTTTTCGCACATATGTGATTTAGACAAAATATCAAAAATATCTTAATGAAATGTTAATAAAGTAACTGTCATGGGAAGTCAGCGTTAACTTTGGTAACAGTAGCATTATTCTTTGGATGTTTCTGGTTTTTAATTTATATTAGACCATGATTATTGCCTGTAGTTTAACATCTCTTTTCTTAGTTGGTATAAGATTTGTAAAATAATGAAAGATTATTTTATTGTTTGTAAACCAGCTACACACCTGTCAAGTTGATATATTGTTGATGCATTAATGTAATTGTTTATTATATTCAAACCCTCACGTTTTATACGTCAAATTGTCAGATAGTACATATATATGATGTTAGAGAATGCTATATATTTGGCTGTTTTAGATATCTCGGGGAGAAGAAGTCAGAAGGGTCTAGAGAGACCAGGCGAGACCTAGTAATGGGTCTCGCGGATATTAAGTTAGGCTTTAGATATGACATTTGTTAAGGCTTAAGAAGTTACGAAATAAATTATGAAAGTATGTACGAAATATTCTACTGTGTAAATAAACAACAAAAATGTATAGACTCGTGACGTGTTGTGTTTGTGTACGCTACAGATTTCCAATAAACATTTTATGGAAAGTGATGGTGTCTTGCAATGGTCCCATAATATGATTGTACTGTTTCACTCAGTTAGTTAAAGAAAAAAAAGTTTCTATCCAACAAAGTTTTCCTTATTATCTGGCATGTAAAGTCGCAAAATTGTTAGGCAAATTATCAACAAAACATAAAAGCAGGTTTTATCAACAAGCTTCCGTCGAAAATAACTAACGTAAAATGCATGAGACAATGTTCTAGAAAAGAGAAACAGACTCAGGTTCGGCGTTCTTCGTGAATTATTCTAATAAATGTGATAATAGTTACAAACGGCTCTATGCAAGATATGCCACTTTATACCCTTCAGTTTTCAACATTCCAAACATTCTTGTTAAAATGTTTGTCGTCTGTACAAGGCAAATAGTCTCTTACAAAACAGAACATTCTATTCTGTGTTTGTTGCAACCTGACAATGTAAACAAATCTTATTTTGTATAGCTAACACGTATACATGTCTCGTCCTTGTTTTCTTGCAACATTTCAGAATGTCAGATGTTAACAAATAATTGTTATTGTTTCCGGGTTTGAAGTCACAAAGTATAATAACAGCAAATTTAAAACTTTACAAGATGACTTAGTAACACTTGAGGACGAGCCCTAATGTTTTGCGGTCAGTAAATGAAGGTCACAGTGGCCGGTAGAAGAAAACTCTTGTTGAGTTTGGTATTAGTGGCTCAAAGACCAAGGTTTAATTTCAATATTGTTATAGCTTCCGGACTTTTACTCAGAAAAAGTATTACCAGGTACTACAGTTTTTAAACAACTTTACATGATGACAAAGCACTAACTGGGAACGATACTTACTTTTATGGGGGTCACAGATCAAGCTCACATTGATATGGAGACTGCAGTTTTGATTGTAAGTAACTGACCGCTCTCAAATTTTACACAGTGCCTAAGTGGCAGTGCGAGGGTCAGTCTAAAAAAATGACAATCGCACGCTTCCGTGGAAGTTTGACTAGCAAAATACCTGCAAAGTTGTATTGAAAATTCTCGTACCGTTTTGGAAATATTTAGTATTGCATCATGTGTAGTTATATACACTAAGCAAAATACATGTAGCTATGAAGAGCGAACAAAAATCTGAAATTAGTACGTTGTTCTTTAGAAATACCTGAAAGGCAGATACTCGCTGAACTGCATACTTTATATGGGAAGTCTGCAGTATCAGAGAAATTTGTTTACAGGTGAGTAGGGTACGTGAATTTAACAAGAGCTGTCAGTGGACAGCGCGCTCGACTATTCTCAGTGCTTGATAGTATAATATAAGCTAAGAGTAAAACTTTAACATTATAATAAGCATATTCTAAGTCAAATAGGGGCGATAATTCAGTCAAAATGCTTGTCATGATAGTAAACAAGTATGCAAAATATGAAAGCAATATCTCAATGGACTTTGAAAATATTTGGGATGGTACGCAAACTTTAACATTTATTTTAAGTCGAAAAGGGGCCATAATTCAGTCAAAATGCTTGATAGAGTTGCCTCCTCCTTTATACAGACTGGGGTCATGATGGTAAACAAGTATGCAAAATATGAAAGCAATATCTCAATGGACTTTGAAAATATTTGGGGTGGTACGCAAACTTTAACATTTTTCGAAAAGGGGCCATAATTCAGTCAAAATGCTTGATAGAGTTGCCTCCTCCTTTATACAGACTGGGGTCAAGATGGTAAACAAGTATGCAAAATATAAAAGCAATATCTCAATGGACTTTGAAAATATTTGGGGTGGTACGCAAACTTTAACATTTGTGTGACGCTCACGCTCACGCCGACGCCGGGGCGAGTAGGATAGCTCCCCTATTCTTTGAATAGTCGAGCTAAAAATGGCCAGACAGTCCTTAAAAACACGACTCGTCCTGGCAGGCCCAAATAGCAGTGACGTCAAAGAACACATTATTACTGTAAGGCGTCTGATTTATAAGGACGTCAAGTACACGGTATCCGAGATAGTACTTTTCTTGGCATGTCAACGGTGAAAACAATGAGATCCACACTAACCACTTGGATTTAAGAAAGGTTTGTGCCCGATGGGTGCCTATGTTAAACGAGGAGCAGAAAGCCAATAGAGACAAATATGCTAAAGAAACGCTGAAAGAAATAGTTCTAAAATTTAGATTATCGCACAATGTCACAGTTCCAACCTGGATATACTTTTATGAGCAACCGCGTCACGTTGACAACAGACACAGGCTGCGAATAGGTGACCGTAGAGCAGTAATTGCAAACAGAACTAAAAGTGTCAAACAGGTTTTGTATTCCGTCTTATTTAACTCAAAGGGTACTGTTGTACAATTTCCTACACCCTCAGGAATGTCAATCACTGGAAAGTTTTATAGAGAAAAAGAAATGAAATATGTTGAACGACGGCCTCCAATGGATCCATGACAACGCTGCAGCTCACAAAAGTGCCACCGTTCAAATGTTTCTGAAGAATGAAAAGTGATATACATCAATCATTCCGCTGATTCACCATACCAAGGGGAGACTACTCTGCAGCATTCACACTTTGGATTTCTTGACTGCGGAAGTGCGTTGAAGTCAAGGAGGAATTTCTTTACACAGACTTTGCAACATATTCCAGCACAATTGTCATTATTTCTAGAATGGCCCTCGTAAAACATGGGCCTCCGCAACCAAGTGGTTAAGGCCGCTGACTTCAAATCACTTGACCCTCACTACTATGGGTTCGAAACCTATAGTTCCAGATGTAGAATACTTTCATGTGAGGAAGCCATCCGGCTGGCAAATGTGCTCGCTTGTGCCTGAAATAATGCACTTAGGGCACCTTTGACGTCCTCCGTCACGAAAAGCTGGAAAACCGCTGTAGGTCCTATAACTATGTTTGTGCGACGTTAAAACCAACAAAAATAAAAATGAGTAAAGGAAAATCCTAAAAAAATCTAATAACAGAAAAACAATCTAGGGAACTATTAAAGATGTATTCTGCTCACCTTTCATTGAAATATTTCATATTAAGATATTTACTTCAAATGCAAATAATCCTCATCAAATATATTCAACTTCACTAAATATAAAATAAATTGTCAATATTGAGCTACATTCATAATCAAATGACATGTAGTAACAGCTGATTGTGTAAAAAATCTTCCAGTTTTTTTAAGATAGTACACAGTTATACTGCTTTCAGCTGTGCATGTTTACAGTGTGTACTATTATTAACCAAATTCATCAAAGTTAATACACATAAATTTGTTTATTTTATGTTTACATAAACTACTGGTAGTACTTTTTTCATGTTTTCAAATATGAAATTTGGGTCTAGTATACCTTTAAGTGTATCTTTTTCGTTATTCATTTTTTTTTCAAGTTTATAAAAACATTTTTGCAAGATTGCATATAACGATCTGTACAACTAACGCTTAAAAGAACTCATGAATTGTTTTGTGATTTGTTCACCAATCTTGGTCTATAGTATTCTTAGAGTAATTTAAGTTTCGTAACATGTTTCCACATGACTTCATAGAGGGTCGCCATAGCTAACAAAACTGGTCTTGTTAGATCTTTCCCAAATATCGCTTTCTTGAATGTTCAAATATACGTTCCCACCTGGATATACGTTGGAACTGGCATGGCTAAAACAGAAACACGTAAAACGACTTCTTTCCTTGAAGTGTTGCTTTTAAGCTTTCACCACACCAAAGTTGGTATATATGAACCTATATTGAAATTAACTAGATTTAGGTTTATTCATTGAAAATGTTTTTTCTTTATTTCACTTGGAGGCCACCAAAGTTGAAATTGATAAACCTTAAAAACAAGTTCTCATGAACTGTTTTTGAGATGTTTTCCGAACACGTTAAAAAGGTATAGGTTAGATGAACGACTTATGGCCTTAATAACCCTCTTGTTTTATCTTGTAGATGCATTTGCCTCAGTTAGGCCGAATGTATTGCGCAAACTCCTTGTCAACTCTGACAGGCCGATATCTCAGTCAAAGTGGCCATAAGAGCTTGCTGAAATCGTGACTTCAGAATGCATGGAGTTTGCAGGTTAAGTTTAACAAGAGCCTTACTTGCTCAAAGTAAGGTATTGTGATATCTTACTATCTTTAGTCCGCCCACTGTTTCGTCAAATAACATCTCGTAATTAGTTGGAAGGTGATGAAACTTGGCACGCATATTTAAAAGTTGAACAGTTTTGCTTAATTTATTGGTGGGTGTTAGGGTATTTATATATATATACAGTCAACCCCGGCTGCAGAACCTCCCTTGGGGACTGAAAAATGCCGGTATTTGTGAAAACATATATTTTCTCAAGACAAGTGACGTGTGACCATAGTAAGCAGGTTATATTTTTTGGAGGCTTTCTACAGTACGGGTCTGGCTGCATAAGGGAGTTCATCGGTTCTAAGACAAAAGTGAATGTACCAAGTAATATAGCAAAAACAAAACAAAATTATGTGGGATAAGGCCGTGACTTTATTGTAAATTTTCAAATGAAAATTATGGCATATTGTAAATATATAGCATGGTATATATGAAAATGATGAGAAAATATGAAAGACAAAGCTCCAGCTAAATGCCTGGAAGCAACATAGCAGCGCGAAGGTGCAGAAAACTATGAAAATAAGCGCAGAACATACCAGACCTAATAGGAAATTGTAGGTTCTAGTACTTCGCACTAATGAGAAACGAGGCAAAGATGCTCTCACCGATCACTATGATATAAGATGATAACTATAGATTTCAACGAATGTAATGCATTTTAGATTTTAGTACTAATAAGATTTACAATATGCCATACCGAAATGCACATTACGTGTATTGAGGGCCACTCAACATTTTATGAAAATAAAATTCGCCAAAACGAGGTATTCAGTGAATACACGTTTACTCAATAGGTACAGCAGGTCATTGAAAAACAGTTAAAGTCTAGAGCTAGAAATTGCCTTTTGCTATGTACCTTAATTTTTAAGGTGTATCAAAATCTAGGAAACTCGCTGCATATTTTACATATTGTATACCTTTAAATGTTACAATGTCATTCAGGTACATGTACATATTATCCAATAATTCGATTACTATAAGCTAGGGTCATCATGAAACCTTTTGCTGAGGTTTCAGTCAAAATGTATTATCTATTTATTTTGAACGAACATCAGGCGAACGGACGGAGGGGCTGACGAATAGGAAACCAATAGCCATAAGACTTTCAATTAGAAGAGTCTTACTGCCACTGACTTGTTACGTCATAAACAGAATATGCTTGAACAGTTTCCTGTGACGTCTTCTTTGCATTCATATTATTGAAATTATTATTCATATCATTATTGTTATTATAATTATTATTATTATCATTAACATTATTCTCATAATTGATTCAATTCTGTTTTACACCTATTTTCGATATTTCTTGATTATTTCGTTTTCCATATCAATGCATTTTTATTACTTATTCTATTACATGCAGGCAGTTAAGTAATGCATGCAACGGACCTAGATAAATCGGATTTAATAAAATTAACCAGGTACAGAAGTTACCTTTCAACACAAGGTGCCCCAATAGCTGCCGATCCCGACCATGCCACGCCGCTCCTATAGCTAAACTAAAGACATTGGGAGAATAGCCGGTTGACGACATTAGTTTTCTGCAGCCCCTTATACCAGAGATTGACCGTGTTAATGCTGGTGTTACAATTGCTGACGTAATGGATTATTCGCATCAAAGCGTACAGGCTAGAACTGCGTCTAAAAATAATGTGTATGCATTTCATTAGCGTGTAACAAAACTGATAACCCAAATCCATATTTTAGTCATTAAGAAATACATTTAAAGCTGAATATTGTTCAAAATATAACAACAATCTGTATTAATTTATATAAATCCTTGTATATGATAATCTTTTGCAGAACGGAACCATGCAAAGTATTAGCAGATTCGGTTCATGGGAAAACACTCGTGGCACTCCCAAGTATAGTGTGGCTTATTCCATTTAGCTCAGAATGTTTGTGTTTTTATTTCTATAACACCGTTCTCCATAAGTTTCGTTGTTTTGCTGGATTTTATTCTCATGTAAAATACTCTCAGAAACAGTAACCAGACTTAAGTATGAAAAGCACATCTTACCTTACTTGAACATGTCCGCATTATATTGTTTAACAGTTCTGAAAGAGCTTTGTAATTTCATTACAATGAATTAATAATATATCTATAAATCCGTGAATTATTTGATTTAAACATGACGCTTTCGTGCTTTAAGAAATATTTCTACGACTTAGAAATGTGACAGTATGTTATTAATTTTCATAAGCATCACTTACCATTTACTGTTATACATTACAACAGTTGAGATCTAGGTTACCCTGCTGATGTATAAAATGAAAATATATCTTACATTTCTTTCGATATCTAACAAACAGCAGCTAACCAATATGTTACATTATGAAAACATCCAATATACACGTATCTTTCTTGTCAGCTGTTAATGTTTCATGCCACGGTACGAACCCAACTGGAACGCTCTTTTGCCAGTATAGCTAATCAAGTTAATATAGCCAATTTCGTTCCTGGACACGTAAAAAGCGTAAGCTTACATTACCTTATTACATACCAATTTTCCTATGCAGTCTCTACGAACACTCCAACCATCTGACTGAAATACTGTTGAAAACGGCATGGAACCAATTAATTGTATGTCGCTCCTTTCTCATCGGATCTGTTAAGCTGTAACTAGACTATGCAGCATGCTTTTTATCATTTGAAGCAAGATATTTAAAGTATAATTTTGACAACTGGTAAGAAACAACCAAATGTATAATTCTATTTGATTTAATGACATGATAGTTTGTAATATTTTTTTTTGAAATTATATTAGGCTACAAAGCAAAATTCTTTGATTAATCCCAGCGATACTAAATCATGTTACAAAATATTTCCGCAACAATGTACGTTAGAAATGCATAAACCTCAATACACCTCGGGTGAAACCAGTACATGCATATTGTACATATGATTAAAGTCCATAAATAATAATGACCGAGAATAATGTATAGGAACTAACGTACTGCATTTTTGCGCATGTACATGCAAACAAAAAAAACGCTCGACCACACCCATGTTTTACCTGTGAGTGTTTGTCAGCTCACTATGTCTGTTAATTTTATTTATTTATTTTTTTTTTATAACTAAAATTCACTTCAGACTGATTCAGTCAGTGATTGAATAAAACCAAATAACCAATATCTTGCTGATTGTACGATGAACACGTGTCTCCATTACTTTCCAGAGGACATATTCAAATGCCGTATAAACAGAAAGTTCAGCAATCAAAATTATAAGCGCAGACATCTAAAGAAAATATATAATGTATACTCATCTCAATTGTGAATTCTCAAAACAGTAGAGCTGCAGTTTTCCGTCGTAATCTTCTTTAAATTTTTGTAAACGATCTGTCCTCTACGGATTTCCGGTAAAGAATGTACTTGTCACTGCACTAAATTTGCCCATGAAAATCCCGTGGGATTAAAACTTGTCAGACTAGTATTTGAACTGATACGACTATAAATACAAATACAGGTGCGGATTAGCAGTGAGGCGTTATGTTAGACAAGACGATACCCACCAAAATTAAAACAATTTATTTCATAAGAGAACATAAATTTACTTAATTGCACATATGGGCCACCGGAGCCTAAAATAGGGAATCTCTTTTTAAACCGCCATCCCTTCATAATTTTACGGAAATGTTTTCTGGACCTCACTAGCTAAGTTAGATTCGTAAAAATATACTCGCTACGGACATTGTCATTTGCCGCACATTATGATATCGGATACAGTCCTGAATTAATTAAATAAAAAGTTAAATAAGGAATTTTTGTAAATGCTCATGTAAACGCCATCCTAGATACGAGGTATTTGGCCACCAATTAAAAAATGTGATAATGTCCAAGCTAAAACTGCAATTAAATAAAATTAAAATGGGAGCTCAAAACACCCTTTTCATACGCACTCCTTTCAGAATACTACCGATCAAAACATTACTTCCCAAAAGATTTTAGTTACTCAACTACGACGGTGTTTCAGTTCACTGTACTGTACTTTGCTTTTCTAACATGCAATTGACAGACAACTTCTCTACATGATGGAATACTGATATTCCGAGCCAGTGTGAAGAAGAATCGCGACAAAGTCACGAAAACCAGTTTTTTTTTTACGTTTGCGAGAATCATTTGTAGTTCGTATGATTTTTGAAAAAAAACATCTACGAAGTATTGGCGTCGGGCGTCGTCGTTGGTTAAAATTTTTGTTTAGGTCCACCTTTTCTCAAAAACTATAACAGCTATAGCTTTGAAACTTTGCATCCTTGTTTATCATTTTTAGATGACTATATAGCCAAGAACTGTAACTCAGATAAAAATTTTGTTAGAAATATGGCCCTTTTTGTTCCTAGAAAATTGTATTGAATTCGTAAAATTCACCCCCCCACCCAATAAAAAAACAACAACAACAACAAAAATATAAAAGCCTAAGCCTAGAAACTTTGCACAAGTGTTTATCATTGTTAGTAGATAAGTAAGTATACCAAGAACCATAACTCTAACATGCATTTTGTCAGAACTATGGCCCTTTTTGTACTAAGAAAATTTGAATTCTTGGATAGAATTTTGTTTAGGTCCATTTTACTTGAATACTAGAGCATTAGCTTTGAAACTTTGCAGACTTGTTTATCATCATGAGTTCGTAAGCCAAGAGCTATAAGTCTGATATGCATTTTGTCTGGATCGAATCCTTTACCTATGTATACTATCATTATGAGGAAGAAACTTTACCTTACCGATGCCGCTGAAACAAACGGAAACAAACTCAATAACTTATATGAGTCAGTCACTGTACGAGTTATATCTGAAATGTTTGACAGATGGTAACAATTTCCATGCTCACACGTAAAATAGTGCGTCATGGGTTTCAAGACGATTTCTGTGTAATTTACCATTATCGAAAACGAAAGGAGGTCGGCAGTTCACAGTATTGATACATATGTTCATATTAAAGTGTTATATTTCCTAAAATGTGATTATCTTTTAAAGGTTATTAATATAGTACAATTTTGTTACTCATATATCTCGGATATAATGACGACCAATTTTCCATGTCACGGATTTCTGTCTAAAGTATGGCAGATACAGCTGAGAAATATAGGTAAGCTGGATATTTCTTTTATTGACAATTCGTCTATGATACAAGAGACAGATTTTGCATGGATCATTAAGTTACCAATAGGCCGCTCACTTTCTTCAGTGAACGTTAATGACAGTTCATACCCGAAGAAAAATCTCATTAATATTTTACCGACATCTACACACTACTTCTATAAAATTAGGAATTGCCAGTGGTATATTTTCCACCGTTTGAATTGAAAGTTTGATAGAATAATACCCGAGAATCTGGCACCTTTTGTCTTATCAAAAACGTTTTACCTTTGAACAGTCAAAGTTGACAGATTCTGTTTCTTGTTTCAAATCCGCGTACACTTTATCTACTACATTTTCTGCAGCTTTCAAACCGCCCATGAATCGGATGAACTTTCAGTGAAATTAGGACAGCTACAGACATCCGTCCCCTGTCATAAACTCTGCATCTCTGTAACTCAATATCCACTATGGAACATACATATTTTGTTTCACACTTCAACTTCTATTTCACTGTGGTTACTAATCAAAATTCGCAAGGAGACATTTACTAACAAGAGTTTCGTTTTCTTTAGTCTGCTTTCGAATCTTGAAAATAAAAGTGTTGTTTCAAAGGTTATGGCGCATTTTGTTGAGAAAAGAAACAAAGAGCTAAAAAATGGGCTACATATTTTAGAACTTGTTTAAGGAAGTTATTTTGAAATATATGTAGCTAGCCTGTTTTTATGGGACAAATTTGACTGTCCAGAGGTTAAATGTTTACGCAAAGTGAAATGTCGTTAAAATTCCAGGATTAATTCTGTCAGACATCAAAGCGACAGACAAGAACGAAGCTGTGTAAAGATGCCAACACAACATTTCAACACTATTTAGAGAATCTTTCGGGGATGAATCGTCACCAATATTAATTGAAAACCACTGTTAATTGACTGGTACAAGAAGTGTCTGTCTCGTGTATCTCAGACGAATTTTCAATGAAGTCAACGTCCAAATTACCCGTATTTCTAAGATCTGTCATGCTGTAGGGAGAAAAAATGGCATTTGGTTTATTTTTCTAATTACATTATCCGTTCAGTGATTTTACTAATTTGTAATACATAATCCGTTTTGTGATTGTCACTTTTTTAGGCAAAATAGCCCTATATGATCAAAAGGAAATCCATCAGAATTCAGAAATGCTCGTCTGAAACATTTTCTTTGTGTGACCAACATCCTTAAGCGTGATCAACCAGTTAGAACGTGGTACTTCAAAATTTCTTTTTGTGTCGTAAACTTATCACCGATGTGCCTTGAGACAGGAAAACGTCGACACAACATATATTTACATGTTTTAAATGGAAACAGTTGAACCTAAAGTCAAAACAGACGATTATTTCATTATCATTGACATCATATCTTACATCAACTTTATCGCAGACCGGAAATCGTAAAATGAGATCTAAATCCATTTACTCCGTTACATCACAAATTATTCGTAACAGGTTCATATATTTATTTTGCTACGGAAAAGATTGTATGAAATATTCACACAACCTTTATTTGCAGAACGTAAAAAAGTTTTGCGTTTTTAAAGCGGCTGAGTGTATATACGTTAACTATTTAAGTGGCATATGGTACGAGGATGCAGAAAGTCTCTCCATGTTTTGATTGAGAACTCTGCATTTTGGGGGTATCATAGAATCCATTCAATATGTCTGTATAACAGTGTTTCTAATAAACAGCCGCTCGGTGGCATGAGGGATACTGAACATTTCATTATCTCTCATGTGCAGACTAAATCAGATCTTGTCTTACTCAGCTAATATATTACTCTCAGACTGGTACAATCAGTGCTTCCCCGGGATATCTCTATATATTTTGTTAGAATCTCTCTTGGACTGTAAACATGAATTATTAATATAAATGTCTACGCTTTTAGTAATGTTTATACAAGTTTGAAAACGCAACGTATTGTCTTGTATTTTTATATAAATCAAAGAAACTCCTGTAAGGGAATACTTGAATAAAGTATAATTATAAAAGAAAATATTTTTCTCTGTCTTGCTGATAGAATTTTGTATGTCCTCAGTGTCGTCAAGTCATATTTTCATAGAGTAACTTCAGTTATTAACTCCGTAAATCAAACTTAACCAAAGCCAAAATACCATGTCGAACTCGGATGAAATTTCTACTTCAGAATATTTTACATTCATTTAAAGTTTCAGGTCTGTGTTGTAAAGGATGCAATAGCATAAATCCTTGCTCTTCAAAATATTCGAAGCAGTGATAGATGTATTGTTTGCCGATTCATCACTCATAGACGTGCAAAATAAGTAACAACAGTTTCTTTACTCATTTTAACATGGGGTTACATTTATCAATGTACTTTTAGTCTATATATATATATATATATATGTAGGAAATAAACTACATTAGGGTTAGGTGAATAGTTTAGGTTAGGTTTAGGGTTAAGTTATTTAGGGTAAGTTAGGTTAGGGTAGGTAAGGGTTAGGTTAGTTAGGGTAGGGTGAATTAGGGTTAGGGTTAGGGTATATATAGTTGCTATTCTTCACATTTCATGTTTTAAAATGGAGGTCCTGTTATTCGCCAAAGAGAGTATTTTCTGTAAAAGAACGAACAGTCCTTGTTTATACACATATCTGAGACTTTTCATTATACAACCAAAAACAGGCAACAAAATCAAGATTTCTTCAAGGCATTTCAACTAGAATAGTTCCGACAATTTTCACAAAGTCCTTGTACTTCTCAAACACTGTTGGGGGATCTCGTAGATTTTACCAGTTTTGATCACGCGGGTCGGGCAAGCAGAGAATCTACTCGAGCCAAAGTCAAAATACTGTAATAATAACCCTATTTTATAACAAAAACTTTAAACTCGATACTTCAAATTGTTTTAAAGATCAGCAATACATTTTTAATGTCGCGTTCCCGTTACGATAGGTTCCAACCCGGCAAGCACAAACAGGATTCGGTTTACATGCAGTATTCAGGGAGGAAAAATCTTACAACGTCAGTTAGGGATGGGTTGAACAAATACTTTCCGTTAATTATCAATGATATCGATCATATCAATATTATTAGCATAAAATCTTATCAATAAGGCACTCTAAAATAGTATTATAACAACAGGTTTGAATGTAGAATTTTCAATTTTCCTTTCTCTTTTCTATTCTTCTCAAAATCCTACTGATTTGCATGGATTGTAATTTTGCTTTTGGTTCATATGAGGAGAATCATATCCAACTCAACTTGTATGTGTGTAGGTAAAATGTGATTTTTGGTGCAAAACTACACCCTAGTTCACATGTCGAAAGAATTGCTTTTGCGTAGTCACCAAGTTTGCGTTGGATGTAAATACTACTTTGAATTCACTAAAATATTACAATAAGTTTGAATCAGTCTGGAGGTGGGCCCTTTCTTAGAACAAATTCACTTTTCAGACTCCTATTTTATTTTATTTTTTGTTTATGTTCGAGGGAGATATAGTTACATAATGTCTATCTTCAAGCCAGTACGTGAATGACAAAAAGAAAAACAAATAAAGGAACACAGTTGGGAACTGTCTTCATAAAGGTCAGTGGAAAAAACCGTCTCCGTCGAATTTAAAATGTTCGTGTACAATATAAATTTAAAAGCATGCCTTAAGAACAATATCGGCATATAATGACTGTTGTTGCCGAAAGCAGGGAAACAAGGGTGGCATCATCAAGGAGCTAATGAAACATGCTAAAGGACCAGCATTAAAATAGATCAATCTCATTGAGTTTAATGGTGTCTTTACCTTGGTACGCAAGACACAGTTAAAAAGTGAAATTGAAACATGGCTGAATACCAAACATGCAGTATGTCTAAAAACAAACTGGTCATGACCTCTTGTTATAAAACGTATAAAAATACTGTTTGAAAATTGCGATGACACATTATATTACGATGTTTTAAAATACATCATTATGTGACCATAAAAGGCATGTTTTTATAACCTTTGTTGCAGATGCATCAAATAGGTAAGTTAAGTTTGAACTGAAAAATTTAAACAAATTTATTATATATTAATATAATCTATTACAAGACTCTTAAAACGATGGAACATAACTACCTAAAATCATAGCAGACACTGTGTGATAAGATCTGTTGATAAGAGGCTGTGATATGTGTAAAGCCCCGAGGCCTTCTTACACTGGTTAAAGCGGAACGGCATTAGCGGAACTATGTAAAACATGTTCACTTGTCTCAAGATATCAGAAATGACGCGTGTTGCAAAGTAAATATGATCTCTATCGCTTTCATTTCGTTGGAGAGAAGATTGTTATTTGCGTTTAATATTAACTAAATCTACGTGTCTGTTGTTTTGTTTTGTATAATCTGTTAAATAAGTCACAATGCGTTTAGAACTTAATCATAATAATTGGTAGTTTTCCTAAAAAATATTTACTACATTTTAGTATAATAGAATTTCGCTTAAGCCACTGCTTCATGAATAGACTCGGTCAGACCGAGTCAGCTATTATGTTGCTTGGTTGCTTTTATGCTTCCAGAGGATCTTCTCATAGATTTTAAGGATCAAACCCATAGAGGCAAAGGTCAAGGTCATGTTGTTACGTTAAATGCTTTAACGATGGCGGAAGACATCTTCATTCTCCACCAAGGTAATTTCATACGAGGATAATCACTTGCTAGAACCGTCAACTATTACTATTATTATTATTATTATACCAGATTTATATAGCGCCCTTTTCATGATAAACATGTTCAAAGGCGCTTTACATTTAGCAAACGCAGCCACACAGGGCGCGAAAGTCATCCTCTACTAGTACAGACACCGAGCGATCTGACCAGAGGGACAGAGTGAGATAAAGCCCCCAGAACAGATAGAGAGAACTTTTTAGATACAGACTTATCCGGTTAACTTAGCCTAGCTCTTTGCGAATAGACAGTCTGGTTCTTTAACATGCCCGGTGTATAGCACCGATACACGCGAAGCCGTATTTCCTGGGAAGAACCAGTACAGGCCTCTAAGTTAGGTGGGAGACACTCAAGAGCATCTCAGAAATTTCCAGTGCCTGGACCGGGATTCGAACCCCGGACCTCTGGATTGACAGTCAAGCGTGTTACCAATAGACTACCGGCCCACCGGTCAACTAACTTGATGACTCTCTTCCATGAAAGAACTGGACCCAAGACGTTTAGCAGCATTCTCCACTGGATCTGCCCATGAACAAGGTAATTCACGGGCTGTTAATACATGATTTTTATTTTTGAAATGCTTTCCTTCCCAGGGACGTATATGTATTTCTACGCAAATTGATATCTGGTATCTACGTCTTGTTTCTTTCATAATTATAATTTCTTCTTGTAGCATAAAAAATGCAATTTTATCAATAGAATGTTTTGCTGCATCAGTAACTAACGCCAAATGCACTGCCCCCAATGTTCGTACTCGCTTCTATCCTTGGTTACTCCCATTTTAGAAGCCGTTAAGAATCGCGTGTAATTTGTGCGATTGTTTGATTTTAGGAATTATTTTAATGATTTTGGTAAGTATCAGTCAAGTTCGAAAGCTTTTATTTTTCTTTCAATTAAACCGGGACCCCAGTGGAAATAAGTCTTCGGACTTTTCTGGGCTTTCCCAGCATCAGCATACTATTCCAAGTCAGGATCTTTGTCATCGTGTTTTTTAATCAAGTAATTTTAGCATGAATTTAAAGAATATGATTATCTAAGAGCATCTTTCAGAGTCGATAAAATTCTGTATAATTTCTGTGATCATTATAAACTGTGTGATATTATTATTTTTGTTCAATTTAGATGTTCAACATTGAAATTTTATGCACAAATTTCTATTTTCTATCGTTTTAATACTATGTTATTATGTTATATATTTGTATGCTATTTCTGATGCTAAATAAAACTATCTATCTATCTACAAAGCTTGTCACTACGTTCGTACACATCCGTACTCGCAATGTATTCGTATCCAAAATAACTCGAATGTATAGTTATTATTCTTGAAATTGTGCTCCTGTTTAACACATTTTTATGCAATATGAAAAATTATTGGTAATGTCATGTTTGTAATAACGAGAGATAAAAAAATCGTTTAAAAATTAAAACATGTTTACCGTTTCGATGAACACCAGAAAAATTGTACCGGAATCGTAGTCATCACATTTGAAAACAAAACATTTAGTAGTCGTGTAATGTTTTTTTTTATGCACAAACATTCCAGCGGTCTTCTGCAGATGTTAATACACAGAAAAACGTGTGTTATCCCTACATTCGTATCTACAGCAGCGAAGGGCAAGCTAGACCTATTTTAATTTATTCACTCCTCATGATGATATTTTATGTCAAAAATAGACTAATAAAATAGAAAAACTGAGACATCTATAATTATAGACTAGTTCTTGTAGTAAAGCAATGGACTTAAAAACCATGGTTCTAGAGATAATATGCCTTCAAATAAGTGATCTGTATATATATATATATATATATATATATATATATATATATATATATATATATATATATATATATATATATATATATATATATATATATATATAAGAAAAACATCCAATGGGTTTCCTCTATCTGTATTTCTGTCCACCTACCGGTGTTTTTCTTTTTTATTTATTATATACTTGTCCAGGAGTAACTTTTAATATTTTCTATTATATATATATATATGAAACTTACGGAATTGGAGTTATTCTGTATCACTATTAAGCAACCTTGTGCTATTGGTTGTCGTAAGGCCCCGTTGTTTCTGCTCACATCGTCAATACCTATGCCTCTGTTATTCCAATTTAGAAACAAATCAACGGATGTTTTGTTAACTAGTCAACATCAGCTTGTAATGATTGTAATGATTACAAGAATGCAAATTAACAGGTTATCTGAGGACATTTTAGTGTAGTAACAGCACATTACTTATATTTGGAGACTTCAGCAATATTGTTACTCATTGATAAATGGCCAAAATACTGGAAAAAATACTCGATAAAGTTGTCTAATAGTCTTACCATATCTCATTCGGTAATGATGGTATTCTAGACGTTTTAAGCAAATGTAGCTTTTATGTAAATGTAGGTTGTTTTTCAATCATTGTTGCTAGTAAATTAATGAATCTGGAAATTGATCAAACAAATCTCGGGTTAAACGGCCATGAACAGCATTGATTTATCACGGTATACAGAAATTAGTTGAAACACTTCTTTGAAAATTTTACCACTAATAATTAGTAAACCACAAATTAATGCCCCAAACTACAGTCGAAAAATATTTTTAGTCTAACAAATGTTCATGGGCTCGTCAAATTAAGTGGAAAAACAGAAACATACTATTTCAAATTTTTTGTTACCCCTAATTTATTGCTTCATTCTTTCGTTACAAACGTATAAAATGTGTATAAGTTTGTTTATTCTCAAACCGAAGGAACTACTTTGTAGATAGTATATCAGTGCTAGATGAAAATAAATCTTAATTTGACTTAGTATCTGTTTATGCCGAAAGAAAAAAAAAACATTGTTAATATGCGAGCTTTTCTGTCATAACATGTCTTATTTTCGCCCATTTCATGCATTTTCTCATATTTAGAAAAATGTCTATAAAATACTCGATGTAGTTTATGAGTGTCTTGGGTGATTCTTCTTACTTATTGAATCATATAGCTTGCAAACACTGTCTGTTGTGAGTATTAAAATGTTTTCTGTATATCTAAGTATATTCACGACAAATACCAGCATATTCTATTAGGTCAGGTCAGAGGTCAGATACAGGGAATGCGACAATTTATGCATTGGTGATAAATTGTCTGTAAATGATAAACATTCTTAAACAACCATGCATTTCAATTGCAGACAATACATAAGCTTTTGACTTGCTCGTATAAAAGTAAGTACGATAATTGCATAGATGTATAAATAAGTAGACGTTTCTTTATATTTTATGCATTTTTAATGGTTTTAATCAAATAATATCCAATTTGTCGTCACAACGTCACGTTCATCGCGCCATGACGTCAGAATATCTTTGTAGAAAAAATATAAATACTTCTATTATGTTTCCTGACTTCTTTTACATTTATTTATAATAGAATGTAAATATCTATGATTCTGTTATTATTTTTATACATTTATACCTTTACTGAATAATGTTTTGCGAGGAATTTTCTAACATTTATAATTCATATTATTTCGCACTCAAGTGTAGTTCCGTACAAGTGAAAAATAAAAATGATATTTCTCACTGTTTAAAAAAGTGAAAATATCAATTCTATTTCTCTGATAAATTTCAATATTTCACTGAAGAGCATAAAATAAACTAAATAAAGTATAAAATTGCACTGATGGAATTTTTAATAGAATATTTAATTCTTATCCTTTCGTTTAAAAATAGAATGGTGCATTTGCATTTATTGGAAACACAATTCCAAAATCCCTTTTCCACACTAGAAATCCGGTTAAAAGATATTGAAGAAAAACACATTCAATACACTCAAGCAATTTGTTAAAGTAAAATTAAAATGAATTGATCAGAAGTTAGCCTTGATGCAGAACGCTTGCCACCTAATATAATCAACTGAAAGATTTCCCTCGAGAATAATGACAACAACCTTGGCCAGAAAACATTAACTTTGATTGTTTTGCGGATACAGAAGCTAAAACTTGATTACAATGAAATGCATAGGGTTTGTTAGATTCAGTGGAAGATTTAAATATGTTACACTAAACTGACACCAGATGAAATATTTGGATAAGCGGCATAGTCACGAGTGCAAGTGTAAGATCATGTAAGATATTTCGATCTTATATGTAAACAAAACAAAATTTCTTTTTTATTGCATGTTATAATTTCAATTATATTTCAATAATTCAGTGAAAACTCTTTCTTTTTATATCTTACTAGTGCACAAAAGTGCTTTCACTGGATATATGTTGGCTGAAATATACGTCCCGTTGCCTAAATATTATTTCCTTTATATTCTCTATAGAAATGGACAATGTATACAGAGCTGCCACACATAATAAGACCCATTTCTGAGTGAGCCTTTCCCCATTTTGAAGAATATTTCTCAAACAGACATTAAAGGAGGAGAAAAGAATGGGTCGTTTATCTCTTAATAAGTTACAGAGATTTTTCAAATACCGAAACTGAATTTCACTGCACAAAATACAGCATTCTTTCTCATTTTTCTATCAAAATATCAACAACAAAAATCATGCATCCGCAATGAAATTCAAACATACTTTAGCCCTAATTTAGACCGCTGCACATGACCAGGCCAATAGAATACTTAATTTTCAATTTGTGCGATTAGACGAGATAGCTCCCACGCTGGTTCTTGTATAGTTAGTCTAAACTCAATGGAGGACCACAGGAAAGATTGGTCCACGACCAACTGCTCTTCCTCCTTAAATAAAGTCTTTACTATTATTATTATTGTTATCATTATTATTATTATTATTGTCAAACAGTTAAGGAGATATTAAGAATGAATACATTTTAGTTTATTTGAAGTTTCCGACGCATTCGCTTTAAGTTTAAGAGATACATAAAACTGACTCAAACGAAAATGTGAATCTTTGTTGGATATTACAAAAATGTAATTCCTGTTTTCTTTTTCATTTCTTTTTTTACGTGTTCCAGAACAAAAATAAAAATTATTTGATTTTATGTGGGTATACCCTATTTTCAGCAGTCACTGTGTCCCCTGACTATGAAAGACTGAGTAATATAAGGAAATAGTAGGTTACTGTCTCATAAATTCAAATAGATATAGCCGATACTTTAATTTATTTCGTAAATGAACGCTTATCAATGTCAGTTAATAAAGACAGTAATTATTCTACCTTCTGATTTGAAATTAATTTTAAATTAAAATTTCTTGCCAAACAGGTACGTGTCTGCCTTAATCAACAGTTTAAAAGTTTTAGGCCACTAATGTACGTGCTCCAATATACACAGCCTGCATTTGGTAATTTGAACTGAAATAGCTCTTAAAAATCTTTACTTTACAAACTAAAAACAAAAACTAACCTTGTGTTTTGTACCCGAGTTCTGTGTACTGATGAACATAATTGAATAGTTTTAATTCGTTGCCAACCCGAAGTTTGGCTGCAGATCGGATACCCATTCTCACTAAGCGATCGTTAGGACTTGTCTTTTGATAAATTGTTATTTTACTTTGCTATACAATAAAATTCGTCGGTAAAACATCTGGTTTGATTTAGGAGTTATAGCCCCTTATTCATACATGTCTTTTCATTTAAATACGTATCGGGACTACTTCAGGAATTCAAAAAGATCAGTACGAAGCGTGGTAAAACAAAAGTGATAAAAAGTAAACTACCGGTAAGTTATAAAATGTTATACGTTTAAATATTGTTTTGTGCGTACAGTTACACCTACACAGGACTTCTGGGTAGTACCATCGATCTTCCGGAAGCCGACTGGATGGCTGGATGGCTTTCTTATATGTAGAATTTTACATCCCAATTGAGGTTTCGAACCACACAGGTGGGGGCAGGCGATTTGAAGTCAGCAGCCTTAATCAACATGTCACAAAGACCTCCTCATTCAAATGTTTACGACAGAGAATAATTATACCAAACTCGTGTTAAAAATCATGTACTTCTATTTTACCTTGTTGCACAGTGTACAATGTTACTCTGTCAGTAAAGTATCTACTTTTATTTACTGTTTCTGCAATAATTATTTGAGCATCCGCGCAGTCTGGTCAGGATCTCAAAGCCTATTGCAGCTAAAGAAACAATTAGCGAACAGCATGCTGGTCGCAAACGCACTATGTTGCTTTTCTCATGGTGCGGCCCATTTTTTTTCTGCATTTCTATTGATTCTAAAAGTGTTTTAATGGCTTAATCACAAAAGTTTTCTCTTTTTTCTTATATTAAAGCAGTGAAATGAAGTAACCTAATACGTTAGACTTTTACATTTGTTATCTTTCTCCCGTCGTTTTATATTATCTGTTTTTAGAACTTATTTAAATGAAACCCGAGAATAGAAATGTCAAGGACGATGTCAGTTACAGTTTAAATAGGAAATTTTCATTACTGTTGTTAACTACCAGACTATCTGTCTATCGGCCAATGTTCTATCAAGTCATTCAACTTCTATTTTACAATCTGAACGAAGAAATGATACAATGTATAGAGATGTTAATAATATTCGATCAGAGAAGACAACATGAAATATTTCCATTATTTGGCTCTGGAAAGGAACGAAAGTAAAATGTCACACTGCATTTACTAGGTACTCACATTTCCGTCCTTTCTCGTGCAATCATGTCATTTCACATATCAATACTCATGGATATTTGCTCACAAATTAGAGATACTCTATGCTCACTTTTACTTTAAAACAACAACAACAAAAAAAGATAGATAAATTTTAAAATTACACTATACACCAATCAAAATAAATGCATTTAGGCCCTGTTTAAAGTTTTTATATCATCCTTAAATGTCACTTATTCAGATTTTTGTCATGGAACGGCCCTTATAAAGAGGTAAACAAATCTACTGACATATTTACATGACGTCCCTGTAGGCAGTTATGCAGGCATGTGACATTCTTTGTGCTTGATAGATAATGTTCAGAAGAAAAAATGCAGTTGTATTAAGCCTTGTGTGGTGTAGATAGCGATTCTGACAGATTCACTTGAGCCATTCTTGGTATAATGCTCAGCGTTAGCATTTAAAATCTATTTGTGGCAAACCCTGATATTTGTTATTCTTTGATAGGCAAATATAACTGGTGACTTCATGCAAATTCATACGCATTGCAATATGCTGTGTATTAGACATAATACCTTTGGGGGAAAATAACAAAGATTTATTACAAATATCTTACTATGACATAACATATTGTAAATCCGTCAAAATTACAATTGTGTCAGGGAACCATTTTCTCGATGAAATATGATGCTAAAATAATACCTTTTTCCAATTATTGGAAAAGTAAAAATTTCTGGAAACACTCATACAACATGAGTCAAAACAGAACTTTTAATAGGAACCGTTGTAAGATTCTGTGCCATGAAAATTTTCGGTGTTTGACAAGGTTATAAAAGTTTAGTTTCTAATTTGGGTAGTTCCAACACTTCGCTTTCATAGTTTTTAGTAGTGATTCATCACACCTTGGATATGGTGCCTGCTTTTAATTTTCTCTTTTGGAGGTTTCTGTGATATGCAGGCTCCATAAAGGCGGATCCCTTCTCTAAATTTACATTGTTTAGCTCCGCCTATTGATTTCTCATTTAAGTCTGATTTTAATTAAATTTAAGTCTACCTCTTTTTTTAAACTGAGACAATACACCGCTTCTTTATGTTATTCCACTCCAGTGTATTATTGGAACTTTCGTGTTCACCACCGCATGAGGCAACTGTGATGTATCAAATGTGTACTTTAGTACTTGTTACATGTACAGATGTTAAGTTCTGCTCATTTCGCGACTAGAGGGCGTGGACGATAGCTTGCATTCCCACTTCCGTAAAAGGTTCAAAGCAAGCCTGCAACATTTTTTTTTCATAGTTTTTAGTAGTGATTCATCACACCTTGGATATGGTGCCTGCTTTTTAACTTTCTCTTTTGGAGGTTTCTGTGATATGCAGGCTCCATAAAGGCGGATCCCTTCTCTAAATTTACATTGTTTAGCTCCGCCTATTGATTTCTCGTTTAAGTCTGATTTTAATTAAATTTAAGTCTACCTCTTTTTTTTAAACTGAGACAATATCCCGCTTCTTTATGTTATTCCACTCCATTGTATTATTGGAATTTTCGTGTTCACCACCGCATGAGGCAACTGTGATGTCTCAAATGTGTACTTTAGTACTTGTTACATGTACAGATGTTAAGTTCTGCTCATTTCGCGACTAGAGGGCGTGGACGATAGCTTGCATTCCCACTTCCGTAAAAGGTTCAAAGCAAGCCTGCAGCATTTTTTTTCGTGTTTGGTTGGGGTTTCCACAATCTATTTTATTAGAAGAGGTAATGACTATTGTGATCTGTGTTTAGGCATTTAGCACTTGGCCACTAAGCTGTCAATTTTGAATGTTTCTGAACAGGTTGAAGGTAGGCAGTTCTAAAAGCGAACCAGGATTGAACAGCTTTGATGTTTGTCTTTTGGCCCGTTTAGTAGTCGAGTGTTTATGGGGGTTTCTTTTTTCTTCTGCTTTCTGCAAAGGCATCTATTACATTGACCCTTGAGAGGAGAATTTACTCTTCACATACGTATTGAACCTGGTCATCTGAGGTACTGATCAATTGTCAAGTCATGTTTGAAAGTGTTTCAACTGAGCCAGTTTCCAGCACTTTGAGCTGAACCGAGTATAACACGCATATTTTCGGAAGTATAGAAAACCACGTATACACCTCTTTTGTGGCAGTGGAGGAACAGTTGATATCATATCTGAACAGTAACGTCCAACCAAAGAAAAGAGGCCCGATGAATCTTTAAATTTCATGCATCCCTTTTCTATTTATCAGGCAATAAGATTTACCGTTGAGAAAAAGGCAAGGACAAATAAGTATATTGTTTTTTTACTGCAAACTGCATTCAGACAACCTAACTGTTCCTGGATTCCATACCAGTACCAGCATATTCATCGTAAGTAACTGACAACTTCCTCGCATTGATAATGATAAACCGGCCGAAGCCGTAGATGGACAGCAAGTAAGCATAAATTAGCGAAGCTGTAAACGGATAGCCAATGCATGAGCCATTACTTAGCAAAATTCAATCAATAAGCTTCCTGGATTTAAAATAGTAGCTTATGAATAAACCTCCCGCAACCGCAACCGCAAACTTCAGGCAGCTAAACTCTTAACAGGCACTGGAAACTATACTAAAAAAACAACTATAAGCTGTAGGACATTATAAAATGGAATAAGGCCGCGACTTTATTTTTAATATGTACTATGAATCATGGCCTGTGGCAAGAATGGAAATTATCATTATGTCGTAATATCCTATAATCTTATCAAAATATTACGAAATTATCAAGTTTCATATAAAAACAAAGAACAAAAGTTGATGCTAACAATGGCCATAACAACAAATGTAAAAGTTCAAATTAATAGCAAAAATTTAAGGTTCATTCTATCGGAAAAATAGTGGGTCTAAATAATTTAGATTTGCGGGTTTGTTACTGGAAAAAATTCATAAAAAGTATACACCAATAGATTCGTCTTGGAACGAAGTATACGACTAGATAATCAAACTACGTCTACGACTCTTTCATAAGTCGTACGACGACGAATTTGATAACAAAATTGGTCATGTTTTTTTTTCAAAATCAAGGGTTGCTTCAAAATACATGCGGAGTCCATTTAAAATGTATCAATAGACAGACAAGACATGTACCTAGTTCCTGCCACCCTTTAGATTACCCAAACTTTTTCTAAAAGGCTGACATTTTACGACTGAAAACATACTTTAAAATGCTTCAGATGACTGTTTTCATAGTGTTTTGATGACATGACGGACTACTTTTTTGTTACTATAAATACTAATATTGCACGGTGAAAGCGTGCTCGATTCCCGCCAAATATAATAAAGAATAGTTCTTCACGCCGTTTACCTGAAGGGAGAGTTCTTATCCCGATTATTATTCTCGGCAGATTTTATAGATCCAATAACACTATTCTAATAGTACAGTCAAAAAGTGTTCGAAGAATAATCAATTTTTTTTTCAAAATATTCTACAACCTGAAATGAAATCTAGAATATCTGATTCATTGAACTATCCAACATTTGTCAAACGGTCTACTTAATATGATAAAAGCGTTATCGTTCCAAACTTTGTAAAAATTTCTTACATCCATTACGTTTTTTTAAAAAAACTGACGTCCTCAGGGGCGGATACAGTATTTGGCGTAAGAGGGGGCGTAAAATATTTGAAGACTAGAGCAAATATGAGGGTCCGGGGCATGATTCATTCCCCGGAAAACTATGAAAATAATGGATCCATTGGGTGCATTCTGGGCGTTCTGGGGAACTTTATTTGTTATTGACAAAGGACAGGTTTTGTGACAAAATCAACACAAATAACATGCTAATTATAGACAAGTCTTATGAATTGTCAGACTTATTCTTGCGCGAGTATCTCGGAATTTCTTAGCCGTTCGTTTTTTAAGGATTTTCATGGGGAGGGTTTACCTAGGATTAAAATAACAAGGCAGTCCGAAAGACAGCTACATCCCCCGCCTCTGATATGGATAGTGAAAGGGTAAACCTTTGACATTTAGCTGTGACCTTGACCTTGAACTGATATGACTGACTCATAAATTTTGCACAACGTCTTGATGAGGTGATCATTTGACCCAAGTTTCATGAAAATCCTTCAAGGGGTTTAGGAGATACAGAGCTCAAACCTTTGACCTTGAGTTGTAACCTTGACCTTGAGTTGACATGGTTGATTCATGAGCTCTTGATAAGATGATCATTTGACCCAAGTTTGATGAAAATCCTTCAAGGGGTTTAGGAGATACAGAGTGGACACAAAATTGAAGGCTCAAACCTTTGACCCTAAGCTGTGACCTTGACCTTGAGCCAGCATGGCCGACTCGTAAGTTCTGCACATCAATTTGATAAGGTGATCATTTGACCCAAGTTTTATAAAATTCCTTCAAGGGGGTTTAGGAGATATAGAGCAGACACGAAATGGAAAACGTTTGACCTTGAGTTCTGACCTTGACCTTCAGCCGACATGGCTGATTCATAAGTTTTGCACATTGCCTTCATGAGGTGATCATTTGACCCAAGTTTGATGAAAATCCTTCAAGGGGTTTAGGAGATATAGAGCGGACATAAAATGGAAGGCTCTAACCTTTGACCTTGAGTTGTGACCTTGACCTTGAGCCGATATGGCTGACTCATCTGTTCTGCACATCGTCGTGATGAGGTGATCATTTGACCCAAGTTTGATGAAAATCCTTCAAGGGGTTTAGGAGATATAGAGCGGACACAAAATGGAAGGCTCAAACCTTTGACCTCCAGTTGTGACCTTGACCTTGAGCCGGCATGGCTGACTCATGGGTTCTGCACATTATCTTGATGAGGTGATCATCTGACCCGAGTTTTATTAAATTCCTTCAAGGGGTTTAGGAGATATAGAGCGGACACAAAATGGAAGGCTCAAACCTTTGACCTTGAGTTATGACCTTGACATTGAGCCGGCATGGCTGACTCATGGGCTCTGCACATCGTCTTAATGAGGTGATCATTTGACGCAAGTGTCATGAAAATCCTTTAAGGGGTTTAGGAGATATGGAGCGGAAACGAAAATGTTACGGACAGACGGACGGAAGGACGGAAGGACGGACGGAGACCATTCCTATAACCCCCCACCACTTGTGGCGGGGGATTAAAAAGTTTTTTTCGGAGCTCATACAAACTGTCAGATTTTAAATGTGCCAGCATAGCGAGCGAGAAAAAATGCATTTTTTCCATCAATAAATAAACAAAACAAAAGAAGAATAACAAAAAAACGAAAAAAAAAAGAGTAAGACAAATTACCTGTGAGATAGAGATAAAAATGCAGTTTTTATGTTTAACCCAGAACAGAAGACAAATTAAGTTTTCGAGCGTAGCAAGCGAGAAAAAATATGCATATTTTTCAGCCGGAACAAAAGGTTAATTATTAGTGCGAGCGTAGCGAGCGAGAAAAAATGCATATTTCGTATTCTTCAGTCAGAATAAAAGACAAATTATGTACCCAAGCGTAGCGAGCGAGAAAAAATGTATATTTTGCAATTATTTTACCCAGAACATAAGACAAATTACCTATGCTCCGGCGATTTTAGGGGCGGGAGCGTCCCGGTGCCCCCCTCCCCCCCCACCACCCCACGACCTCCGCTATGAATCCACTAATGGTAATACTTCAGTCTGTACGCAGAAATGATTACTGTACAAAATGCATAACCATTTGAACTATTTATTCAAACTTGATGGAGTTTTATTGTAAAAAAAAACGGCCGTCGTTTTGGAGTTTAAGTATGCCTGCATCTTAAGCCTGACAACAGAACAACTTCATAATCTCTGCCGACGTCGTTGATAAGCTTAAATGTTGTAAAACTGCTAGATCCCTCTTCCGACATCGACCTTAAAGGCCTTTATCATACTTAAGGGCAGGTCTGGGTCTAGCCCGGGAATCCAGTCTGACAATTTCTAACCATTTTTCTACCTGCAAATTGACAATATCAGAAACTCGGATGAATGCCAATTAACATTAATTAGCACAATTTAAGTTGGATCTTTAATGTAGGTAAGATTTCTTCTAACATTATTGTCAATGGCTTCCCAGGCTAGTCCGGATCCAGAAATACCTTTATTGATGCAGCGAGGCAACAGTTTAGAAAGAATGTGTCACCAGCGAGACATATAGCTCCCAGCGTGAGTAGGGGTCAGGGTGTTCTCCCCCTGCAAAAGTTTGAAATATATTTATGTAATGGTGGCATCTGATAGATTTTTTGGTCTGAATTTTGAGAAAATATGTTTAGTATACAGCATCTTCTGTGTATGACTGTGCTATTTACGATAAAAAGGATAAAAGTGACGACAAGTAAAGTAATCAATGATGACTGTTTTATTTTGCAGTATAACAAATTCATGCATGTTCACACAAATAAAAGTGTTATGTATATGAGCAAGACACAATAATGCATAGACAGTTGTGCTACAAAAGGAAGCAAACTCTTCCCCTTATCGGTATAGTTTGACAATATTCCTTCACGGAGGTTGCAAAGCGAACTAGAATGATGTCGACAAAAATGTTTCATTCAATAATTTATAATAACGACGGATCAATAATGTTATTAAGGAAAAATATAAACAACTGAACAAGAAACAAATGCGCATGTCTACATAATGTTTATGATGCTTAACAAGTTTTATTTGAAACGAAGAGAAGGAAACTACAATGTAGTTGTCATTCGTCGTTAAAGAAGGGTCACAACTCCAGACAAAATAATCGATCATAAAAGTCAGGGCAACATGTACATATTCATTTCATGCTTCTGATGTATACCTAGTCTCAATTCAGTTGGATGGATCTGTTCGACTTAAGTTCACGATGTGATGAATTAGTTGAAGATCAAATAGGGCAACAACTCTAGAAAAAACAACAACAAGAATTTGTAACAGAGTTAGCAACGTCCCCTGCCTAAGGACATTTTCATCATACATACTGTATGCCAATACAGCATCTTTGCATGTGTCACAAATTGACATACGGGCCTTATTGTATCTGCAGTGTAAATGCAGGTATTGCATCATCTTTTTGTAAATTTTTGAGTTATTGAGATAAATGTCAGATTTCACGCATAAAATACCTCTCATGTTTTTCTGTATTTCATAACTTAAATTTCCATGTAAATTTCATTAAATTCGGTTCAGTAATAAGAAAGTTGATATTTTATAAACTTCAGTAATTTATGTTTTTATCCCCAAAACCACTATAATGGGTCTCAATTTGTCAATTTCAATCCGCGCCAAAGTAGTCAGATTTCCCGGCTATATCGTGAATCCCGTGGAAATAGAAATAGCAAGAGTTCACGCATAGGCCGTGAATCCCATGAAATTTAGTATTTGGCGGGACATTACCCTTTTGAATAGACTGGACTAGATATGCCTTGCGCACACCACCTTCCGACATTATAGACGAATCTGTCTGAATTATTTTCTTGCTAGAAATTTATGCTCGATCGAGGTTAGAAATTCATTTGTTAGATTTTTATATGATTTTTGCATGACGATTTTTATTTGGTAAATTTTTGTTCATTCTACAGAATTCTGTAACATTTACTTTTCGGCATATGATTTTTTAGCTAGTTTCGGTATGTTAGGATAATTTATTAAATTTTTCAGACTTTTGTAAATTATTTAGAAAGAGGAATCTAAAATGTTTCGTTTATATAAGATGTAAAATTTGTACTGAAATTTGTAACATGATATTTATAAAGTACTTTGTTTCAAAAACTTATGTCAAACATTTCGTTGTTATGGAACGCCATTACTGCATTGTAGTGTTATGTATAAATCTATATGGCGAGTTTAGTACCATGTATGTAATATATTATTGTAATATGAAATTGTGTGCCAGTCTATTGCATATACATACAATGTCCGTCTTAGTGTATGGCATTAGATATTATATGGATGCCAACTATCATATAACGTTTGATTTACATTGAATTTTGTTAATTTGTAGTTGTAAATAATAGCTGCATCATCATAAAAGTTTCATATCATCTTCATACTTCAATTTTAGTCTTTTAAGTAAGTAATTTTTGTAATAATGGAAGTAATTAGTGACGTATTTTAATCACGTGACGTCTGAACTAAGTAGCACATATATTTTGTATAAGTAGCACGTATTATTTATGGGAGCCTACGGAGGTATGGTGTACCCAAAGGAGCAGTTTTATGCCCTGACTTATTTGTTTTGCTATGGTGCTTACCATATGTTATATATTTTAGCTTCTTCCGCCAGACGATTTTACCTGGTGATGTCATAACCCGGAAGTACAATGCCCGAGGTTCACTTGTCTTCACTCGCCTGGATGTGATATTCCCAGCGCAGAGCTTTCGTCCCTTGGTTGTGCCGTAAACCGCAAAGACGCTGATTTTTGTTATCCTCTGAAGTCAGCTCAGGGATGCAATCACCTACCACCATAGGGAGCCAATACGGAATCAACGTATTCACGGTTTAAAAGGACTTTATTTCAAGATACGTTTTGATATTGTTTGTGCTACTTAAAGTTCGCAATTAAATTAAAGAACTGTGTCACGTCAGATTAGAATGGAACTATAAGAACTTTTGTATCTAGAGATACTGAACTTTCTTTTTTTTCTTTCTTATACTCAGTTTTTTTTTCTTTTCATATCATCTATTCATTGTTAATAATCATCTTTTGTAAATAAATTTGTAAATATTGTAAAGGGTGTTGATTTGTTCTGATGTTTACTGTCGCCGGTACGGCCTTTCCTGTCACAGCATGAACAAAATAAAACAAGAGTGCCAGGATGTTAAATATATGCTCGTCAGGTAGATGATATAATGAAACATTTTCTGTACAAAACTATAAGTTTGGTAGACAGAAAGCCAAAACTATGACATATCCAATTCTAACAACCAGGATAAAAAGTTTCAAGAATAATCGTTTTATATAGTAGCAACAAAGGGAAGTAAGTTTTGATTTTTTAAGTCCACAAAAAACTCCTTACTAGGAAGAGGTACCTTAAAATACACCTAAAATTTGAAAGTAACACAGAAAAATGGTCTTGATTTTTCCCTACGGTCAATTATAAAAAGTTGTCATATATATATATATATATATATATTGATTATAGTGACAACAAAGAGAAGTTAATCTGAAAAAAATCTAAGCCCACACAAAAGTACTTATCAGGTAGCCTTAGGTCAAAATAAATCAAAAATTGGATGTAACATGCGTGTTGTACTACAAAAAAGTAGTCCCAATTTTCTCCTAGGGCTAATATAAATAGCATAGAACTTGACAGTAATAGCTATTTATAGTAACAGCAAAGGATTAGGGGCCTGGTTCTTACTCATGACACACCATCTCGTGATGATGAACATTTTTGCCATTATACATCAAAATCCCTCCACATGAACAAGAAATGCTCCGGACAATGTCATTTTTGTATCTGACCTTTGGCCTCTAAGTGTGACCTTCGAGCTAAGGGTCTTTGTCTTGGGCATGACACCTTGTTTCATTATTGTGAACATTTATCCCAAGTTATCTAAAAGTCCCTTCATGGATCGCAGAGTTATTGACCAGACACCAAAAAGACTCTATTAACTTTTGACCTCTAAGTGTGACCTTGACCTTGGAGCAAGGGTTTGGGTCTTGCGCATAACACGTTGTCTCTTTATGGTGAACATGTATGCCGAGTAATTCCAAAATCCCTATATGTATGGCAGTTATTGACCAGACAGAAACAGACCCTTTTAACCTTTGACATCTAAGTGTAACCATGACTTAGGAGCTAGTGGTCTGGGTCTAGAAAACTTACATTGAAACATGCAGAAACATTTTCTGTAAAACAAGTATGAAAGTCTTACACATTTTCTACAAGACTATTTTATAAAGTTACAATTTTATGTAGAACTATGCTCAGAGAAGTTGAAGATTAATCAAAGTCCACACTTTTAACTTCCATATTCATAATATCATTAACAGTTGTGAGGCTAAAAAGTATTTTGTAAATTAATAAAAAGCAAGTTCTTCATTCATGACAATTATTTCTTTTTCCCTAATTCTTGATATTTCTTCTCTGATTCCCCCAATGTGTTTGGAAATAAGATTAAACCTTTTGTATTATCCCTCTAACCATGTTACAATTTTTATGTAGAATTATGCCCACAAAATTGAAAAAGAAATATTGCACTGGACACATATTTTCCAGAAGAGTACACCTTTCTTAACTTCCATATGCATAATGCAATTAGCAATTGTTAGATTTCAATGTATTTTGCAAATTATTCTTAGGCAGTTCTTCATACATGATGCATACTTTTCTTTCTCTCTAATACTTGATATTTCTATTTCTCTGGTTCTGGAAATATGGTAGTACATTCTGCACATGTATGATCCATCAAATAGTTCAGTTTTTGTTGACCAGTGCTTTAAACAATTGTAGTCGTCCTTCAGATGATCATCTGAAATTGAAACATTTAGCCATTTTTACACTAGTATAAACTTTACATGTTTTATATGTTCATAAAAACACAAAATTTTAGAATGTAACATTTTACAATTATAATATTATCAGTCTGACAGACATTATCAAGAAAATGTCATTAAGAAGTGGAAAAATAGTACCTTACACAAGTAATAAAGACTTCACGTTAAAAACAATTTAAAAGTACAATATACATAATTCTAAAATCAGTTATTATGTAGTCTGTAAAATAAGTGCTGAATGCCATATCTATTTTCAAAACACTTTTAAACACCTACCTGTATAAAATGGTGTGTAAATTGGCAGTCTTCTTCTTGGCAATTTTAGCATTCATTGTCCCATTATTTCTTTGAATAAATTTATATCTTCATCTGAAATAAGTATAGTATTGTATAAAAAAAAAACTATGAGGAAACATATTGGTGGTTTTTAAAATAATGAAGCAAAAGTGTGACATAGGGGTTGGAAATTCAAACTTATTTCTTTTGGCGGTCACCTATTTTTTATGATAGCAAATAATTCAAATTTCAAGGAAATATACAACTTTGGGAAAGTGTTGAGAAATACCAGTCAGATAATATTTTGAACAGCCTTCAGTTCATAAGTTCAGAGAATTTCCAGTAAGATGGGTGATAAATATTGCAGTGTTTTATGACAAGGAAATATGTATAACAGTAAATTTTTTTCAACATATTAATAGGTGTTTGTGTATAGTTTGAAACTTATTTAATAAATGTTTGTGGACTTTGGTTTTTAAAATCCCCCTTTCTGCACAAATCTAACATAAAAATAAAATTTTACCTAGAAAAGTTGTTGCTGAATGAAAAATAATTAACATATTATTATAAAACCTATTTTTTTCTCACATTTTGCAGGTTTATAAACCACATTCCAAATTTCAAAACTGTCTGGAGTTATTTAAGAGATGCACAGGGGACAAATACTAAAAATCAATAATTGGTGGTCATCTTAAGACAAAAGTCTATTGAACAATTACTAGTTTATTCTACAAAATAACTACAAAACTGAAAATTTTCACAACACAAACATGAAAATTCAGCAGCATGTAATGCTTTAAATGAAAAATAAATGACTTTAAACACAATTAACACATTGAAATCATTTAGTTTACATACACTGCTTATTCAGAGTAGAAAAATGACAAAATGCCATGCATGGTAAAATGGAAAGGTAATTTTCATACATACTTTATAATGCTACTAATTTTAAGAAGATGCACAGGGGACAAATGGCAGCAATATATATATATATATTCATGGAATATGTTCATAGTAAGTAAAATTCTTTCAGCTACACAATACTCGCTACTGAATATTCACATATGTAGGTAAACTTTAATTAAAATTGATGTTTCCCCTTTTAAACCTGAAAATTGCCAACTTGAGAAAAATGCAAAAAATAAAATTTAAATTGTCCTGGGATTCTTATATAATGCTTAATTATCAATTAAATCAATTAATTATCAAGTAATGCTTGTATTTAACTTACACACTGCTAAGAATATATAACTGCCACAACATATTACAGTATAAATGCTATGATAACTGATGAATGTCAAAAAAAAGGTGCACAGGGGACATCACTTTGGCTTAATATGTGAAGCTGAAAACTGCTTCTGTAACCATTGTAACTTCCATTTAGAGGGAAATAAAGTAAAAACCCATTTTATTTAAAGAATACTTATAAGGGACATTTTTGGGTGTATAGACATATATGAAGATTCTGAGAAAGTTGATTTATAAAACAATAAAATCATAAGGTGTCTTCAAAGCTGTAAGGATAAAGATCTTAGAAAAACATTACGACTTAAGAAAAGTAATGGGGTTATGAAATTGTAGTGTTCAACTTTTAAATGTATCACTATTTTTTATGAAGGGGCTTCCATTACAATTAAGACATGAACTATTGGTAAGAATAAAATGTTGTTAATAAAAAGAAGTATTTTGTTTTAAATGTGCAGAGTTTAGATTACATAAGATTTTTTTAAAGCCAAAGTTGTGACAATTAAATTTGGTTTGAAAAAGTAAAACACAGTTGAAAACTATCCTTCATGCAAAATGTCACACTTTTGGTGCAGAGGGGACAAAATTAGCTATATAATTTAACATCACTTTAAAAATGCTTCAGCCATTCATCTGAAATTGCACACATTTCTTGAATACATTGATTTGGATATGATTTGCCCCAAAACACATTCTAAAACTGATATGAATTAAAGTAAGGCGAAAAAGAAGAAAAAGCTTCATTATTTTGAAAACCACCCATATAAGAAAATCAGCATTATATATGGAATCTTGACAAGTGTGGATTTATGTATCTTAAAACTACTCATGTAGCTTCATTTTTTACGCTGATTCTGTAGGTCTACAGCACAGTTGATTTATGAAGTTTAACAATTCATGCATGCCATGTAAAATAAATAATTATGGTCCTATTTATTAATCACATCTTGCAGTAATATAGGCCTACTGTATGTTATTTCATTCAATTGTATAAATGTATAAATTTGTTGATATTTTGGTGCATGATCATGCTTCATTCAGACCCTTGACCTTGTCAGCTATGCAGAGGTGTCCTTTCTTTAGCTTACTTACAGACATTGTTCATTTTTTACGAAATTATTGTAGAATATAATATAGAACATTGACATTTACCTAGCTGTACTGTTGGTCGACATCATGTATTCCTGTTGAACAAGAAATGTCAATGTGAACGTCCAGCACAGGTTCAAAAAGTTTGCAAATGACATTGTTTTCATGGTGCAGGTATTCATTCATCTGAAACAAACACATAACGGATTAAATGCACAGTAGACCTTGATTCTAATTATTGTTACTTTAGAAATATTGATGGTTTTTGCCGGATGATTCAGCACGTCCAATCAGACATATTTTATGGCATAAATGCAGAGTCTATGTTCAAATTATGTCAATTCAAATGCAAAAAGTACATCAACGTTTTTTTTCTATGACAATGATCTATTCTGTCTATTCTAATCAATTCACTATCTATGAAACATGCGTTAATTCTGCATAGACTCTATTCAAGATCTGAGAATGATTTGTTTGTAGATCTACCAGTGGATCTAATGATAATCATGGTGGCAGAGATACAACATGCATATGCTATGTTCTCCGCCCCAAAATAGGCAAATCATTCTCAGATCTTGAAATAGAGTCGACTGATTAACAACCTTACTTTGAACTCGTTGCAAAAATAATTAATTTATATAAATCTACATAACTTTGCACTTACCATTGTTCCTAGTCCCAGAACAACTCGACCTGTCAAAATATGTAAACACGAGGGAGGCCTTTTGACAGGACAGTCATGTAAACTTCCGAAGAAAATAGTCCAAATTTTTTTCCAGTTACTTCCATATGCGATATTATCATGAATTATAATTACATGCATAATGTATCGCATATAGATTTATGCATAAATTTAATGTTTGTGAATCCTGTGCTTTAACTGTTTTCACGTTAAGCACCGACAATTATGAAATCCATATACCATGTGCTCAGCCTGATCACATTTCTACGCACTAACACATTTTTGTGTGAAAAAATATGCTGAGATTTACATTTTATTCTGTCAATTACTTTGTGACTGCAACCGTTTCTAAAACTAAAACTGACACATCTGACTTTTATGTGTATTGCCCTTGTAATGATATTATGGATTTTTGTCATAGATACGCATGTTTATCTCAAATTAGTTGTGAAATGATGATGTCTGCATGAAAAAAAAGAGAAAATAAAAATTATATGAAAATATCGACTCTAAAAGGCACTTTCATCAAATTTATTTAAAAATTGATTGCTCGCAGGAAGTAGATATATTATCTAGGTACGTTTTGGTCACAATTTTAGGCAGAATAATGCTTGAATGTAGCAGCTGTCAATTTTGAAAAAATATGACCACCTAAAGATATTTTTTCTGTCTTCTGTCCGGATTTTCGGGTACAAGTTGGCATTTGTTTTTCAAGATATATACTTCAAAGGAAAGCTAAATCATTTTCAGTAGGCATTTCATTCATCAAATTATGTAATTCTTCAGTAAAAATTCGCAAAATGGTTGTAAAGACAAGCACTAAAATGTCGATATTTTGGCTAAAGAATGTACCTTAAGTAAACATAAAATTAAGGCAAATCTAAGGTATAATTACACCAATGTACTCAACAACTTTAAACCAAAACACGCGATTAAAGACACTGCCTTAAAGAGGCAAGTTTCATAAAATTTTGTGCATATTTTATCAAGAGCTGAAACCATACTTCGTTAAAGGTCAATTGATATCGGAATCTTTTAGTGTTAACTCGAGCCCCAAATCTGTGATAAATTGCTTAAATGAAATAATTTCTTTGCGATAGGTAAATTTTGTACTACCTTACAAACTATTTGAAACAACATGATTAGCTATTACTTGAAGATTTGCCATAGATATGTTGGTAATATAGCTGCTTCTAGTACCAGCCTTCGGAAATGCTGAAATTCTAGCCTAGATAAAGCATCTGTTATTTAAGAAATACATGATAACAAAACAGTGTTTTAACACTTTTTAAACACGATTAGTGCTTATACGTCGGGCATAATAATTTCATGAGGATGTAATCCGTACGACGTATAACCGCCAGAATGTATAAATAGTATTAATACACGGCTTTGCTATAAATTATTTCGATTCTAATACGTCTTTTCTTGTAAAAATTTGTTCAAATGTGATAGAACTATTCCTTCGCGATGTATGGCGCCTAATGGTAGGTCGCCACGCTCCTTTGTTTACGCACGCATTGACCAGAAATGGTAATACGTCTTGCGGAATTGTTCAATTAAGGATGTAGGAACGATTTTTTTCTAATGTATGAATTTGTTCATACTCTGTGAGCTTGAGTTACATGTGGTGGCTTATTTTTGCCATTTCGTGTTGGCGTGTGGGCGGGGCGAAAACACGAAAACACGTAAAACTCGACAAAAACCTAATTTGTCGAGTTTTCATGTTTTCGTGTCGGCGGGGCGAAAACACGTTAACACGACACATTTTTCGCGGAAATCGACGTTTAGAGGGCGCCGACATGACAAATTTATCTGTCGAGTTTTCGTGTTGGCGGGTATAAATATGTCGTGTTTACGCTCTTTATTTGTTGTGCTGTCGTGATTTTGTGTTTTCGCCCCGCCAACACAAAAACACGAAAACTCGACAA
Organism: Mercenaria mercenaria; assembly: GCF_021730395.1. Classification (NCBI taxonomy): domain Eukaryota; kingdom Metazoa; phylum Mollusca; class Bivalvia; order Venerida; family Veneridae; genus Mercenaria; species Mercenaria mercenaria. Next base: position 95,713,844 of record NC_069364.1, read on the forward strand.
ATACCTAATTTGTCGAGTTTTCGTGTTTTCGCTCCGCCGACATGAAAACACGACAAATACCCATCATAACTGCATGCTAGAAAATATAACTTTAAGAATTAAAATTTACTTATGTTCTATGTATATTTCCACCAAATATCTTTTTGTTACATACAAAGATATCGAAAGACGGAGGTCGAATATCAAAATAATATTTTCTCACAATTTAGACCCAAAAATGCACCAGAGGCCACCATTGCATTCCTTAATTTCAAAAATGTCCGTGGGAATACCATCTTATCCCCTCATGTACCTCAAAGTTTGGACACAAATGCAGCAGGGACCACCATTTAATACCTATATTTCAAAAATGACAAGGGACATACCCTGTGATTCCACTGTCAGAAGGGAGTTAACCCCCGTCCCTCAAACTTTGGACTCAAAAATGCAGCAGGGGCCACCATTTTATTCATATATTTCAAACATTTACAGGCGGACACGCTCTAACCTACCTAAAATGACGGGTTACCCTCTTTCGTATCTAATCCCACTCGGCTCCCTGCACCCCAGAACCGGGTATGTTATTAATACATACTCTTTGTGTTGTTTAAACGATAACTGACATCTGACATATTATTGTACTGTTTTATAATCTCATATTTTTAGTGAATATAAATAAATTCTGAATTGACGGTTCGTTCGGATAGAAAGAAAAATGCTTCTGAAACCCTATGTAACTGGTTTCAGAATAAGTTAACTCTACGTTTTATAAGAGATGTCTGAAAAGTATTTCGAGTTTTCGTGTCGGCGGGGCGAAATCACGAAAACACGACAGCACGACAAATAAAGGGCGCCAACACGACATATTTATACCCGCCAACGCGAAAACTCGACAGATAAATTTGTCGGGTCGGCGCCCTCTAAACGTCGAGTTTTCGCGTAAAACCTGTCGTGGTTTCGCCCCGCCGACACGACAACTCGACACATTAGGTTTTGTCGAGTTTTCGTGTTGTCGTGTTTTCGCCCCGCCAACACGCCAACATGAAATGCAAGAAATCAGCCACCATAAGAACGTTAGTTTCCAAGACAAACAAGAGAAGAAAGCACACGGGTCACCGAACTCGTTTTAATTTTATAGGGCATTTTCTTCACCCACTGTTGAAGTATTTCTGAAATTTTGTAAAATTGAGAAAATGGTGGTACTTTATAACACAGATAATATCCCACTTAATGTTGCAGGGCTTTTAGGTCTTACAGGTTGATATGAATACAAGGTGATGTCAGCATTATATAAGCATAAATGTCATCAACAAATCTCTTTCATTTTTACATGTTGACATAATTACCCCACCCACTTCATTTGCAATGGAAAAACGTATTTAGATCCACAAAACAAATCTGCCGTTAAGATTTTCAAAATATTTTGCCGCTTTAATGACATGCTTCAAAATGGAAAAAATTGGGTCACCATGTATCTAAGAGATTTATTAAGAAAAAACTGTTAAAATAAAAACTGGTCTTCTTCTTGTCGTTCGCGACTACACTGTTAAACCAGTAGCCTCGAAGAAACTTGTGGTTTGCCGCAGATCCTCAATGCCTCCATACAGTTTCTGGTGGATTGAGGTATCTATCGGCCAAGTCGCAGCTCGCTTCTGGTCATGCCTTTTACATCTCTGAAGTATATGCTCCGCAGCCTGATCTTCTTCACCACATGGACAAGTTGGAGATGATGCCAGTCTGTATTTCTTGTGCATGTGAGCATTGAGCATGTTGTGCCCTGAGCGGAGCCTGACCATCATCACTTGTTCAGACCGATCAAGGATATGAAAAGCATCTTCCTCCATCCTTGGTCTCGTTAGTGCCTTGATGATAGTGACTTTTTCCTTGTAACTCACAGGTTCTGTTGGTTGCTCTGACTGAGCTCCTAACTTAGCCAGTTTGTCTGCCTCTTCATTGCCTGCAAGTCCACAATGGGATGGAATCCACTGAAGTGCTACTTTGCAGGTTATACTCAGGCTCTGCATTCTCCGGGCTAGCTGCGGAGCTTCATTGTTGATCAGAGCTTCCATGACAGACTGTGCATCTGTGAGAAAGACGACTGAGGAGCTTTCTTTCGCCGAGTCTTCAACCATTGAGACGGCCTTCATGAGTGCTTCAGTCTCTGCCTTGTAATTGCTGCAGTGCTTTCCTGTGGCTGCATATAATGTTTCTCTCTTGCCAGATGGGTACTAAATGAAAACTCCTGCTCCTCCATCTTTGACGGCGCATGTAGCTGATCCGTCTGTATAGACATGAGACCATGATTCCGGAGGATAGTCTTCACTGATCATAGCAAGTGTGAGGCTCTTCCGAATGCCTGCATCCTCTTGCTTCTCGCGGTTAAGACGAGGAACAGCAAGTCTCGCAGTCCCTGAGGACAGATCATTCGCTAGTGGGTTTATAATATCTTCACTACCTAGGGGAGTCGTTGGTATGCTCAGCTCAGTTTTGAACTCTCGGTTGAGTTTCTTTGCCTCATGTACGAAGCTGCTATGTTCGAACCGATTCTTTGTGTAGCTATCTAGCTTGGCTTTCATGGGATGGTCTTGAAAAGACCTGAACTTCTCTGCTTGAAGCAGAACCTTTGAATGTCTTCTGTCTTGTAACGGCTGTGTGCCTGTTATCTTCTCCATGAAGGAGATTGGTGTAGACTTTGTAGCATCTGTCATGATCCGCAATACTTGGTTCTGAACCTTGTCTAAAGCCTATTGGTTAGTTTTGGCAGTAGTGGACCAGACAGTTGAGCTATACTCTACATAGGGTCTCACTGTTCCCTGATATACTGTCTTGAGTATTTGCTCATTTCTCCCCACGTTGTTCCAGCAAGTTTGCGCATCATGGCAAGCTTCCTACGGGCCTTCTCTTCTGCTTGACTAATGTGGGGCTTCCAGGTTAGCCGTTTGTCAGAGGTCACTACGAGGTATTTTGTCTCGTCTACTTCAATCAGCGAAGTATTTCCCATCTTCATTTTACCCGCCCTCTGCTTTGACGACAGGGAGAATAGTGTAGTGGACGATTTCTCTGTATTGATCGGTACACACCAATCTTCAGCCCAAGCTGAAAGCTTGTTGATGGCTTCTTGCATCCTGTATGTGACCATAACACCAGATCGTCAGCGTAGAGAGCAGCCTTAACTCCTTTCGATAGTTCAGACACCAGATCATTGATGAAAAGCAAGAGTGAAGGGATAAGACTCCGCCTTGTGGGACACCATGACGCAACAGGAACTTCCTACTGTTGGCATGTTCTAAACTGACTCTTGCTCTCCTGTTGTGGAGGTATGACTTAATCCACCTCAGCATGTGACCTCCTACTCAAGTCCTCATCAGCTTGACGAGGAGTCCATCAGTCGAGACTTTGTCAAACGCCCTCTGCAGTTCAATCCATTCTGTAAGCACGATTTTCTGCTCTTGGAAGGCGTCCTATATCTCTTGCGATAGATAAGTGGTCTGGTCCTCAGTGGAGCGGAATTGCCAGCATATTGCGTTGCGAATAGGTTGTTAGTCTCCATGTACCACTTCAGACGTGCATTCACAATCCCCTCCATGGTCTTTTCAACACAGCTGGTAATGCTGATTGGGTGATAGCTTGCAGCCTTCTTTGGATCCTTCCCTTTCTTGTGGATGGGGATCATGAATTCCTCTTTCTATATCTGTGGAAGCAGTCCTTGTGTCCAGCTGTAGTTGTAAATTTCCAGGAGTTTGCAAATTGCTGCAGTGCCTAGATTGGTTAGCATTTCATTTGTGACTCCATCTGGTCCAGGAGACTTCTTTGTCTTCAACTGCCTAAGAGCTGTCTGTAGCTCACGCAGTTTAAAACTCTGCTTCATGCATTCTGGTGTCACTTGGCTTGTCTGCCTTTCCCTTTTTTCTCTTCTGGCTTCCCTTAGCCGTTCCCTGTTGATGGGGATGTTGGAAACATCTTTGTAGTTAGAGGCAAAAGTGTTTGCCGCTTGTTTACCCGTCAACAGTTCACCATTCTCTTCCAAAGTTACTGAGCCTCTTCCTGTTTCTTCATCGTTCAGCTGTCTCGTCAATCTCCACAGCTTTTGGTCATCTCGCTCTAGGCTGAGCGAGGGTGTTTTGTTTTCTCCAGCTCTTCCCCTGTGCTTTCCCCTTTGTGCCTGAGGAATTTGGGCCCTTTGGGTTGCTGTAGAGAGAGGTTACTTTCTTGTAAGGATTGTTTTCTGCTTCTTCCCTGGCTTCTGATAACTTTGCCTGTAGATTCTCCAACTCATCACTCCAGTAGGGCTTATAGTCCTTTCTTGCTCCCCATGGAATGGCGCTGTAAGCAGCCTTAAGTATACTGTCGTTGAAGTGTTTGACAACCCGGCTGATGTATCTACCTTCCACTCTAATGTCTTTACAGAGCTCATCACTCAGACTTTAGTAAAAGGTCCACCTGGCCTTCTTGTAGTTCCATCTGGGGATGTTAGGTGAATTAGAGGCGATACGGTCAATAGTAAGTTGGATTGGCCGATGGTCGCTACCTCCTGGTTGTTCGTTGACTTCCCGCTTGACATGTCCATGTATGTCATCAGTACATAAAGCAAGATCAGGGGTTGATGTTGTTCGCCAGCTTCTGAAGTAAAAGGTTGGGGGATCATCTTGCTTGTTGATGCGGTTTAGCTTGTTATCATCTTGCCAGGTCTCCACTTCCTCTTCACGTTTATCCAGGTGGTCATATCCCCAGCTTTGTGAGTGACTGTTAAAGTCTCCTACAATAATGAACCTGTTTTCGTCAGTTGTAACTTTGTCAAGGGACAGAGCTTTGTCACTTGGAGAGTATATGTTCACAAGTTTCAAACTGAACTCGTTCTTTCTGAGGCTCAGATCTTGGAACTCAGTCATCCATATGCGTGTTGGTCTGGACAGCGCTGATATTGTTCCTGACCAATGTCATTATGCCTCCTTTTCGTCTGTCAATTCTGTCACAGCGAAAACACTGGTATCCTCTGACTTTGAAGGATTTCTCCGGCTGTAGGTGAGTTTCCTGAATGCAACAGACATTGATGTCTTTCTCATGGAGGATATGCTCAAGTTCAGCTTTCTTGTTGAAGACACCCTCCACATTCCAATGCATCAGCCTGAAAGGTTGATGCGGATTGGTTCTTCTCCTTGGTATGTTCCTCCTCCTTCTCTTTGCATGTTGTGGATTGAAGGAGGGACCCCCAGTAGCTGTGGGTGGACTCTGTCGAGGCTCAGAGCCCGGCACTGAATCCCACTGGAGGGACCTCAGAGATTCAGCACCACATTGTTGAATACCGGATGGTTGTGTAGTCATAGCGATATTGCATGGTGCTGTGGTTCGTTAAGAGAGTGCCAATGGCCCAGCACCTCTGTCTTCAACTCTCTAGGTTTCTTTCGGGGTTACCTCACCCTTAGTTCCGAGTTAAAACCCTATCCTGGGAACGCAGGGGCTATTTGTCCCATAGCTGGGGATAAAAATTGGTGACTTTTGATATTTTTGTTCTTTTTGTTTTGATTTATATTTCCTAGATACTATAAAGTGCTATCTTGAAACTTTTATTTCACTTTTAGCTTATTATTATATGTATCAGTCAGGAAAATATCAAAACCAAACCTAATCTTCTTTAATTTATGTTTGAACTTACCTACCCATACCCCATTGTAAATCTTACGTCAATTTTAGGCAAATGCCAACCAAAAATAAGGGTGAATTTTTTTTAGCAAAAAGTAGAATCTATTTGGTTAAATGGTACATTATTAGCCATATTTTAATTATTTAGCATTAATTTTCGGCAAAACGTTTGTTAGAAAGCAATATTCAAAGAAACAATTTTCAAAATGGCGGATATCCTGAAAAAAGAAACGCTTGTACATCCTTAAAGCCCAAATGAGGGCAAATTATTTTGCACAGGGAATTACCAACTCAGCGTGTGTGTGTAAATCAATCAAGGCAGTTATGCTATGCGACATTTCGGTTTAAACGTGTTTTAAGTGAAATATTTGATCAAATTTGAAAGCGCTATTTCTCGATGCGTACATGGTGCAAAATATAAGGTCGACGTGACATCAACATAACATCGTTGTGATGATTTAAGCATTGCCTGGTCATATTAGAATGCATTAAAGAGAGAAAAGAGGACCAAATTTTAATGTCCACTTATTCTACATGTAACCCTTAAATGACGTTTCTTAGATGTCGGCTGAACGGGTTTGTCAATCGCTAAAGGGACTCCCAGATCTTTGCATATTTAAAAAAACAGTCAAAGTATGTGCAAAGTCTAGCGTATTTTCTTTACCACCAAACAAAATATCTTCTAAATAATGGTTGATGTTTTTAGATTTTGCCCTTTCTTTAATACACCATTCCAAAAATGTTGAGATTTTTTCAAATGTTGCGCTTGAAATGGATGCACCGACAGGAAGACATTTTTCGAAATAATATTTGCCTTCATGTTTAATGCCCAACAATTCAAAATCGCCTGGAGCCGAAAAGCTGACTGGATGTCAACTGCTCGTCAAAGTGGGTGTATTGAACAGCGCTGAGCTCCTCCGGGATAAAATCATTGACAGATTTATGTTTCGGATATTAAACGATACTCGTATTTCCCCTTTTTTGTCACTAAACCCGCCGGAGACGCTCTGAAATTCTTTAAAGGTGGGTTTCCAAATGGGCCGGCAACTCTATCCGGCAAGCATTTCTTTTTTCTGTAACTTGTCAAATATTTTCATGTGCCAACTTTAGATTCTTGACATGTCTTGAAACATGTGGGCCTTTATAATGAAGGGGAAAACCGGAGACAAAACCGTTCAGCAGCTGTGTAGCTACCACCTGATCAGGATAATTTTTAAATATAAACTAAGTTTATCAACCTTTATAGGGGATTGAGCAAGTGACAGACTATTTCTAAATTTTACCGAGAACTTGTTAAATTTTCCTTTTCTACGAGTTGTTGACATACGTACCGTTGCTACATTTGGTGCTTGGGTGGGGATTGCCGCATAGCGAGCACACATGTCTAAACCTGCAAGTGTTAATGATATAATGCCCCTTATTAAAGAAGGCACTTAGTGATTTATTTAAAGTTTAGGTTAGATTGTTTTTGAACTGCAGTCCTACTCTGAGGATATGCTGGACTTCGAACTGATGACATACCTTTCAGCCATAACTAATTTAGTTTGGACCAGTGTTGCAATAAGTTTTCTTGACGCATACGAAATTGTTCGTCATATGTTCGCCAAGCGTAATCAGTTCTACGTGGTTGTAGATATGTACGCAAACAACTCGGCTGCAGATTTAGGACTGCGGAGTAAGTAGATATAGAATAATGCCAAATTTATATACTTTCAAGCCCAGATTTTTCACGTCTTTGCATTGGAATTTGGGCGGACGCACGGCCATTTATTACATTGATAATTGCTAAGTCAGAACTAATTTGGGGTGAGGAAAGATCCAAATTGTTTACACCGATTAGGCCAGTGTTTACGCCTGGTACTAAACGAGTTTCTGAAGGACCCCGGCCACAGCCCCTAATCTGTTGCGATTGAACTACGCTATTACATTCTGAACTTAAAGCGAATGCATTTAAAACATTTGACTCACCATGTAGTCTTTCTGGTTGCTGCTGAGTATGTTCAAGATCCTGGCCTGTAGCAACTTGTTGTGTGTGCAGAGGGGGCTGAGCCCGACCACCGACCACCAGATGTTGTATTTGGAGCACAGGTGACAGACCCTCCTGGTCGATAACTCCAGCTGCGCCGTTGTTTATTGGGTACGGAAGGGGTACAACCCCCTGGCCGTTACGTCCAATGTCATTCTGCATAGCTGCCTGCAGTGGATCCTGCACTTTCCCCGGCCTGGCATTAGCTCCCGCTGTCCGCCCACGTGGCTGACTCGCGCCTGGTGGGCCGTCACGCTTCACCCATGTCCGTATTTCCCTAGGCACTACACAAACTGACAAAGCTCAAGATTTCTGTAATTTATCAATATTTTACCTGAAAAAAAAACAGCAATAAATTATTAAAACATTTGCAGAAGCTGATAATGAGCGGCTAATTTATAAACGAAACCAATGCCAGGCGGAGTATTCACACGCTGACGAAGAATGAAACAACAGATTTTTGCACGAGACAAATCAAAGGCAGTAATTATTGACGTAAGCTTAATATATATATCGTTATCATCACGGCCTTCATGTAGAATAGTGGGAATAACAACATTTATCAAGCAAGATTGCTACATAAATGTTTAAAGCCCTGCAGTTGACGTAATGCTTTTGGGACGGATTTTAATACTGATTTAATAAAGAAAATTTAAAATTCAATAATGAAAGCACATTGTGCACATCTGTCAATACTATATCGCAGTCAGATAACCATTGTAATGACAACTCTGATATTGAAATATTTCGTTTTCACAATTACTACAAAACCTTTCTTCCAAATATCTGATACTAAAGAACTTAAAGTATTACTGCTTTTGAAAACAGTAATAAATATCAAATAATTTTACCTTTTGCGTTACGATTATAATGTTTAATAAACATGTTTTCTCTTCCAGACCAGGACATAACAAGTATATCACAAATGTAAGTAATACTAATTTAAGTGAACCATTTCCCCGCTTTTAATGCAAAAATATTACCCAAACAAAACACTAGTAAAAAAGAAAATTGAATATAGTGCATTCAAAATAGTTTTGTTTAAAAGGGGTTTCATAAATTATTAGCATGTAAAAACAAATATCTAAGAAAATAAATTCAAGTCCCTTAAAGACTCATTACTTGCTCGGATGTTGCTGACAGCTTCTCAGATAGTCGATATTGTTTTTGGCATGTTTATTACAGAACACTAGCGCTATAAATATTTTAATATTGCTCAGCTGTGGCTTTTAAAACTACTTGATTGATTAGAATGATAGAAGCAGATATTTTATGACTGCGTACTAATGATAACAACATGTTCACTAAAATATATAGTGTAAGGTAATGGAAGAGCCATAGAAACAGAGAAAACATCCATTACAAAACAGCATGTTAAATGAACACAGTTTCCTATATTGTGATGTGTACATAACGTATATGTACAGAAACGTACAAAGTAAAGCAATGAAGACAAAGGAAGACACACAGTGTCACCAAGGATAGAAGCAACCCCCATCTCAACAAACACACATACACACACTGATGTTTAAACCGCTTTGTTTTATATAACCCTCATTTTAATTCCCTTGACAGGAAAGCCTAAATATAGGTTATCACCACCAGATGAATTTCTAACTCACGTAACATTATAGTATTTCAAACATATTCTTATTTAAACTATAATTAAACAGGCCGAAAGTACAATTTAGAGTTGCTGACCATTTCTATGTATAAAGATAATGACAAAGAGTAAAACGCAGTTCTCAATTCTCTCTTGGTAGAATCAATACTTTTAAGATAATACAAGAAGACAGACTCTTTTCTTAAATGGATACATGTGTTCATTAGTTCAACAAAAACCCAGTCCTCTATTTACAATTTAAAACGAAAAGCTAGAGAAATCAAATTCATGCGTATTTTATTTTTGGTTTTTAACTGGTTCGTGATAACTGGGATAATTATTTTCTTGCAGTTGACATGTCTTAAATACTAGACAAATTTAAATGGATTTATACCAGCAGCTTCCTGTTATTCATCCAATTATCTTCGTGTTGATCAATTTACCATACGACAAACTATTTAGTGCAGACTAATCTTAATAACTTTTATATTGCTTTTAAAGATACGAGCATTCTTCGTGTGCAAAGAGTATATGAAATAATCATTTTTCCGTATCCCATGGCAGTTGAGTACAGGGTTTTGTATTTGTAAGTGACATACGTGCTGTATTTCAGACAGAAATTTCCTATGAATATAATAAAAACTTTCATATTTAATTTAATTTAATCTACGGAAACATAAAATGCAATCAGGCAAAATGTTGCTGTTTCAGGAAATCTACTCGGCATCTCAACGACATTGTTTTCCCCTGTTTTTAAGAATTTGTTAACCAAAATAAGTTTCAAAATATTCTTGGATTGCCATTATCAGCAAGATACTCCAGTTGCTAAACATTGATTTTTCTAGCTGGTTTAGAGTGTGGGATACGATATCACAAATCTACACATTTACATACAAATGACGAAGATTTGTTCGTAAAATTGTCTGTAGAGTATAGATATTTATCTGATCTTTTATAGATATGAGGAGAAAACATCTCTGGGCAATCCGGGAAAACATTGTTATCCAGACTGGAGACCGAGCTCACTATTTATATATTGAATCTTATTTCTTCGGAGTCCTAAGCGTTTCATATAAACATAAATGGGGAAAATAATGGAGGGTTCAGTTTTGTCCTTCTGTTCACGGACTTTCAATGTCAGTTGTATTCCTGCTTAATTTGACTTATTTTCATTCTAACCGTTGTTTTCTTTGCTCGGTGGGGTTATATGCTTCCGAAGGATCTTCTTAATGATTTTATTATTGTTAGTTCCCTACTGGTTGAAAACCAGATTCTGGGAAATGTAGTATAGCGCTTTTCTGTCCTTGTATCTTTTCGTTTTTCCGTCCGTCCACATTTTCGTCTCTGGTCAATAACTTTGTCATCTACCGAGTGATTTCAATAGTTATCAGCAAAAATGTTTCCCACAATAAGATGACGTATCAAGCGCAAAACCCGACACCTAGCTCAAAGGTCAAGGTCACAACTGGGGGTCAAGAGTCAACAAGGTTTTTTCCTCTCCGATCCGTAATTCAACCAACCGTCAAGGGGTTTTACTATTACTTTACATAAATGTTTCCCATAATAAGATAATATATCGACCCCTAGCTTAAAGGTTGAGGTCTCGTTTTAATGGTATTTAATATGGTCTGTTTCGTATCCGTGCCATAACTCTGTCATCCATGTAGGGATTACTATATTACTTTGCGGAATGTTCCCCATAATCAGACGATGTTTCATTTGCAACATCCGGAGCCCTGACTTTTATTCCGTTTATACTAAGCTCTTGCAATCGAGTCATATATGAGATATTGGATTTGATCATGACTATATCTTACAAACAAGAAAAAAATACTGCATTAAGTTTATGCAACAATTTAAGTAAATTACTCCAAAAACAATGATTGCTGCGTGTTTGCGTGCATAACAAAGTACCTATTAGATTGAATATAACTTAGCAGATACGTTTTTAACACCATCTACGTAAGAAAATTCCATTGGCGTGACAGATAATATTATTGGCAGACAGAAGTTTACATTTATGCTTTTAACTCAAGCTAGAACTCCTTAATAAAAATGTGTTTTTAATTTTCTAGTTGCAATATACCAGTAAGAATTACGAAAACAATACATACAAAACAGACATTGATATAGAATCATGTCTCCTTTCTGATTTTGATTCCTTATTATGCTTCTAAAACTATCGGGCAGGGACGAACCATGTATTCCTAGATATCTATATCCGGCTCTTTGAATTTCTTCATTTAACCATTATACTGAAAGTTATGTTGCCAAGAGGCATTTCGAAGCGAAAATACTTAAACTGTAGAACTTTACAACTGTAATGTAGGTGGTCAAACTAGACCTACGAAACACAATGGAAGTATTTTGTTTTAACTTGCTCAAAGAAAATTGAATAGTATCGACTGTATTTAAACCAAATAAAATTGATATTTAATAACTGAATTTTATTGGAATATTTTGAAAAAGACGCATACTCAATGCTTTTCGAGATATAAAACATGTTCCATATGAGACCGCATTGTAACAAGAACCATGCGCTGCAACTACTCTTTTAATCGACACTTGTAGCAAACTTAACCATATCTGCTTATGCATTGGTATGTATACTGCTGCAGTGTTGTTTCTATTTTGTTTTGTTTGTTTGCTTGTTGTTTCTTTATAGATGTGGTCGTTCTTAGGATCACTTTTCAGCCCAATTCACATATACAGAAAAGTACGTTTTCCTAATTTTGGACAAACATTCTTATCACCCCCCACCCCCTCCAAAAAAAACCCCACTAAAACTTAGATTTTCCAAAAAAAACAAACACACCCAAAACACACACAAACACGCGCGCGCACACACACACACACACCTGCTGAAGACTTGAATCTAAAAGAGCATGTAAAACGAAAGTGTAGAACATCAATGCTCAACTACTTCAGAATAAAATGTATCCGGGAATATCTTGCAAAGAGGCTGCCGAAACTCTTGTGCTGTCGTTGATGATATCCCATTTAGATTATTGCAATGTCATTCTTTATGGTATTGCTCAAAGCGAGGTAAACAAAATGCAACTAATTCAGAACATGTGTGCAAAACTTGTCCTAAATCGAAGAAAATACGAGAGTTCCAAGCAAGCGTTCTATGATCTTCACTGGCTACCCATCAAAGCCAGAATCACATTCAAAATGCTCACCTACATGTATAATTGTTCAGTTGGAAATTCTCCGGAATATCTTTCAGAACTTCTCATAAAACAAACACAAACAAGGAACTTGCTGTTTCAAATTCCGTTACTGGGTGTTTCGTTGTTCCTTTCAACAAGCGTAAAACGTTCAGCGACAGAAGTTTTGGTACTGTTGGACCTAAACTCTGGAATGAATTGCCTCTTGAAATCAGGAACTCAAACACATTAGATGCTTTCAAAAAGAAGTTGAAAACTCATTATTTTGGAAATTACTTTGCACTCTTTTAGAGACTGTGACTGTGATTTTTTAAGATATTGTGGTAACATGAACTGGGTGATTTTTATTGTGTAAATTCATTCGAATATGAACAATTTTTATCACAAATACAAAAATACAGTTGTTTGTAATAACTTATGGACATAACACAATAACTCACTTCTACTTACTTACTAACAAAACAGCTATCTTACTGTATCTTGATATTCTAATATTTTCTTAATTTTATCTGAAGACTGATCTTTTGTTTAATACTTACTAAATAGTTTATTCACAATGATATTTATGCTCAATTATTTCATACATCTTTAAAATGTCTTAATTTTGAGACGTATTTTTATGTGTCTGTAAAACACCATTGAATATGTTTTACGTAAAAATGGGCGTGTAATCAAATAAAACGGTTTCAGTTTTCAGTTTCACAAACACACACAAACACACGTGCGCGCGCGCACACACACGCATGCACACGCACGCACACATACCCACACACACACACACACACACACACACAAGAAAAAAAGCCTGTAAGTCTAAGCACATATTTTAACCATATCATTTAAAGCACAAGACAATGATTTTTTAAGCGTGACAGGTCGTGATTTCCCCATTTTTATTCATTACAATGCCATTACCCTCCTAATGGGCCCTATCACCAATCCCCGGTATTGAAAAAGCATGATGTCCTTGCTTTGTAACAAGACAAAACTTTAGAATGAAACATGGGGCATTCTAAAACAACTACATGTGAATAAAAACAAAATAGAATAAATTTATGAACAATTAATTTCTCCTTAGATATTCGTGTCCAGTAAATTAATAACACTTATATCGAAATATTTCGGCCAGCCACAGATCACTTAATTTCTAGACAAATTTTCTCGTTTTATTCAGATTATAATTTTAACAAGCCAAAACTGCCTGTCAGTGCTCACTGCCATCATATATTTACATAAATAAATGGATTTCTGATAGCCAGTTTGCTTTAATTTGACTCAGTCGAAGAGGGTAGTGCAAGACGAACTCATACCCGATATATGTTTTATATGGATAACACAAAACAAATTATATCTGAATAAGTAACTTTTCGAAAATAAAGTTGATATTCTTCAATAAAACTCATTAAATTGTTGACCCGCTATTTGCGTTATCGTTTAAAAATTGACAATGTTATTTGAAACATTCAACTTGAAGTTCCACAAGACCACTTAAACAAGATATGGAACCAAGCGAGGTGAGGAGCAAGCTTAAAAGACATTAAGTGATGTGATCATGTTAAAGTCCCTACCCCACAATGATCAAACATTCACACAATGTCATGTTCTTAGAATACTTATAACATTCAAAGTTTTAGAATGCACAGAGTCATTCAGAAAGATCTTGATTTATGATTATGATTATTACTACATAATGGAATTATAATATAAAATCTATAGGCTACATTTCAAATCTTATCTAGGCATACTGAATACAGTTTGTAAAATATTGTAGCACAATGTTCCATATCTTTTGTATCATACTGGAGTTTATTTATAAGCATTTTGCGGCTCAAACCATGGCATGCTGATTATAAATATCAAACTTTTAAATCTGTCTTACAATCATATCAAGGTATTACTTTTCATATACAAAAGAGAGTTATATATAGAATCTGATATTATTTAAATTTTGAAGACGCATTGAATGTATTCAAAAACACTATAATAAAATGCGACTTCTATATCCTTACAAGAACCAAAAACTGCTAATAGTTTCAGTGTTATAACTGCTGCTTCTTTTTTTTTATAAGGACTGCAACCTAAATTCCAAGTAATTTATGAAATATTTGCATGCATTATACATCAATTTATATCAATAATGTATATCTAATATGTTTGAGAAATGCACATTATTTACCAAAATAGCTTTTTTAAAACATATATTGCGCGTTAACACTGACATAATGAGTCATTATCTTTAAAACTTAGTAATAGTGACGAAGTTCTATAAAATACTTACGTTAACATATTAATTGTAGAAATTATTGTATATCTAAATCGTTTATTATATACTAGTATAAAGTAATTCAACACTATTGTCGGTGCATTTTAGATATACAATTAATTATCTGAATCAGGTACTGTTACAGAGTAGTGAATGCTGTCTCGTCTTGTCATGTTTACAGTGCGATTTTATAATTATATTATCTTAACTGTTTCACATAAAGTGTGATAACTAACTGGATAACGTAACGTACAAAATCATACTCTTGTGGAGGCGTACGGAGCACGAATTAAAATAATACTAGCTTATAACTTATATTAGGAAACTCAGACATAAAAATCTTTACCATTAAGAAACTAAAAATATATAGAATCTGTAAACACAAACCAATAAAAATTCTCTGGACATTTTTTATGTAACGTATTAAGTATACTGTTGCCATGGTAAAAGACATATTTTGACAAGACTAACATCTTTTTACTAAACTTGCGATTGCTTTCCAAAAACCATTAGCCCGCAACCCAACCCCTGAGGGAGAAGAAACAAAAATATTTTGTCCTAGTGTCAGATACCGGATGATATCAAAATAGTATAATAATATAACGCATAATACACCACCCGGTGGTAAATATTAACTAAATAATTCAATAATGTTGCGGTATCGGTTATATTAGGTTTGGTTCATAAGTCTACCACTGCCAGACACTTATAGAATCAACCATCTATCATTTTATACCGAAGTAATGAGGATTGTTGGCGTTTGGAACCTTTAATAACGGTCTGGCTAATTTTTCGCAACTTGGCTTTAACATTGCCATTATAAATGATTAATGTAGTCTACACATATGAGCTTGATATATGTTGTATTTCATTCTTGCTATGCCCTTTGAAATGATTATCTGATATAAGTTCTAAATTACTCCGCATATTCACTACAAATTCAGAAAGATTTTGATAATTAAATCTGTGACAAGATTCACAGGACGAACAGAACACAAATCAAGAAAATAATAGCAGTCTCGGCTGTGGGTGAGAGATAATCTTTCACGCCCGGTGGAACTCTGATACAGAATAACATTAAATAGATTTTTAAGTTATCTTTTTCAACCATTAATGAGTAATATGAACGACTATGTCTACTTGAAGCAGTGAGCACAATGCGAAAATAAAACGCCGTAGTCACGTACACGATACCACTCCTGACACAGTCCTTGAACTATCATTTCAATGCTGAGTGCCAAGCTAAAAGTCTACTAGTACCATTTTTCATGCCTTAGTATGAAGCGACCAACAACGAATCTAAGACACTTGGCTACCGAGGCGGTAGTCCCTATCGGTGACTCTAATTACCTCCCCTGACAGTCTGTCCACAGAGTGAAATAAATGCGTCACCAGTTGGACTATTGAGGCGATTATACCAGTTAAATGGAGGGACAATTTTTTATCAATGATACCATTGCAGTTTGTCAAAATAATAGTTGGAGGGTTAGCTCTTCTGATTGAAAACAATTTGTCATATTTCACTTTTTTAATATTCATATGTAAATATGCACTGAGCTGAAAAGGGTCGCTGGAATCGGTTGCAGCTAACAGGTTTTTCTTTTTATCTTTTCGGACAAACAACAGGTATCTTAATGAAAAATACGTACACAATTTGAACATTTAACATATAGTATCTTTAGTAGAAACACATGCGATGTTTACAATTTTGGTTTTACATGAATATATATAATTTGTCGTAGAAAACAACACACATTCAATCCATCAAGTCAGCACGATTAAACTTATAATGTGTTATTTTCCTGTCCTCTCAAACATCTTTTGACAAACACTTGATAATTGAACTTTACAAAACGTTTAATGGCATTTGCTGAACTGTTCGCCGTATTTCATTCGGTTAATATCTTAGTGTTCATGATATATCATACCAAAATTACAGGTAATCTATAATTTCTTTTGGTGCTGTCTCAGCCTCATTGTTAAGCTACTGTCGCAATTAGTGTTCAATGTCACCTGATTATAATAACATGATCCTAAATTAATTGCATTTTTGTAAGTGAAGTACCATACATGCAGCAAAAGATTGCTATTTCTTGTGGATATGAATACATAAGATATATACTTCTTCGTTGTGATTTAATTACAACCACCACGACAATTTATGATATCACAGTGTACGAATTCAAAAGAAGTAGTAAAACTTTCCTTAAATAACATCATCTAGTAATACTGATGACCTACATATGGACCATCATCAGAGAAGGAAGAAACATAATGATTTTGTTTCTAATGCTAGGAAAAATTGCACATGTCCGAATGAAATTTGGATTGAAAGTATCTGAAAACTAAAAACACTAGCTTTATACTGACTACAAATAAACTGCCTTTAACAGTTGCAATGCGTTGTCATTTATTCTGGAGATCTTATGATAGAGAATTGCAGCCTGTGCGGAAGTGGACAGAGGATACCTGATTTCGGATTAATCGGATTTCGGATTCATTTAGGGACTTTCTCTACGCCAACGTAATTTATCGTAGATATTCATGTGCGGATCTGAAGTTATTGTATGTTGGGTACGGAGAAATGAAGAAGAAAATAATGTAGCCATAAAAAAAACATGTATCAGTCAAGTGATTCTTTTTTTTTATTTTCGGCGTCTGTTACCCACTGTTTTCAAACGATGCCTCCTCTAAAACCATTAGACAGACGTTGATGAAGCTTGACCTGAATGTTCCTTAGGTAATCCTCTTCCGTTGTTGTTCAAACGTTTCCACTAGGTACACATAGTGACAACAAGTACTAAAAAAGGGAGAACATTATCCACAACATCTCCTCCTGCATTTGAGAATTGATATTATATCTCCGTAGAAATGTTCCTTGGGTTACGCTCTATCAAGTATTCATTTCTATTGGTCAAAAACATGACCGGAAGCGGTGTGGTCACTTTTTACTTTACATGTACGTGTAACGTTGAAACTTTGAAAAAGAAATGGTCAGAAACGGCTGGCCCATTTTTAAACTCACACAAATGACCCTTGCTTCCAATATTGTTGAAATTATTCTGATTCGTCAAAGAACATGTTCACAAGAGGGCATGGTTGCTTTTCGCTGTATGTATAAAGTGAAAACTTTAAAAGTCTACGTATAGCCTGTTAGTCTTCTACAATGTCATTATGCAAAAAAAGAAGCTGCAGAGATGAAATGGAAGAATACTTTCGTTTGAATAAAAACATCCACACAAAAATTTGTCAGAGAATTTTAAATGATGTATATTGTAGAACAGAAGTCAATTCTTCGCATCAAGTTATTACTATTATAGCTTCTCAATCATCTTCTGTGTCTTAATATAGTACTGCCTTTATCAAAAACACATTGATACAAATCTGTAACAAGATATATTTGACAGCATAAAACGCAACCAAGCAAAAGTACAGCTTTGGTTTGATTTAGTATGTTTATGAGTGGAAATGAAATGTTCGACACCCTGAACGCCCCTCTAACACCGGCCTGAGGGGAATACAGTCAGATCTGTTTTGGGGCCAGTCAAGGAAATACTGACTTTTTAAGACTGTTAATTAATAATTAATTACTTGCACAGGTTTGTTAGCGCCGTGTGGTGGCCGTCAAAGTTCCGTTGTACATTCAGAGGTGTTATATTTCGATCATTACCAATCGCTCACTACAACATTTATGTTCTGTTAGTGGTACTGTTGGTAGTTTTTCAGCTTCAGCCTTTCGGTTTGGGCGGTTCCATTACTCGCACCTCCATAGTTTTCGGGATATGTTTTATCCTTGTTCATCCTTCATCGTATGGTGCCATCTTTCGGATGTTCTGTGATATGTAGGCTTCCTGACCTCGGATCACCTCTCTAAATTTTAGTTTGTTTAGTTTTGCCAAGCGTTTTATCATTTTGGCCGTTTTTATAACTGGGGACAATGTGCCGGTTTTCATGGAATTGCACTCTAGTACATAATTGAAGGTTCTACGAATGTATTTTAAGACTTGTAACATGTACAGGTGTTAAGCTCTGCTTATCCCTGTGCTAGAGGGCGTGTATGGTAGCATACATTACCACTTCCATCCATAAACGGACCGTATCAAACTGAGCCTGCAACACTTTCATTTTTGTTATGTTTTTTTTCTCTCTACTGTTATACAAACGCATTGATATACTTAAATTTGAAATATGAAATGCCTAAACCTTTGGTTTAATTTAAATGTGAAATACAAAAACTTTGGTTTAATTTATACATAATTCATTTAAGGTCGATTGTGAAGAAAGTTCTGCAACTGATATTAATCACTCTCGACACCTCATTCCTGATTGAATCCATCGCCACGAGGGTATGAGAGAAGAGGCCAGTTTCCCCTTTAATGCTGAGCGTCAAGCAAGGGAGCTACTGGTGCCATTTTTCACGTCTTAGGTATGACGCGGTCCAGGATCGAACCCACGACCTCCCGCACTCGAAGCGGACGCTCTATCACTAGGCTATCGAGGCGGTTGGTTTAATTGAAATATGAAATGCAAAAGCTTTGGTTTAACTGGATTAACTTTACCAGCAGACCTGATCCGTTGAATTTAAATATTAATACATTTGTTGTGGAAAAAGTAATAAATGAAATTAAAATGTATTTTTTTAAAAGACTGAAGTCTTGCTTGAAAAGAAAATCTACTATGAACGTTTGCGTTTGTATTCTTCAGGAAACTCGATCTGCAAGACTGAAACGCCATAATTACAATAAAAGAAAATGTTAAATTGCATGGTTTATGTAAATCATTGGATTATCCGGGCTTTTTGCGGAAAATTACCCTACATTACATCAAAGGCTATTTAAAAAGCTGAAATGGCTTCACTTACTTAGATTTTAATTGTAATGAGAGGTATAATGTACATTCTTAAAAAATGTTTGACAGAGGCCGATAATAAAATCTGACGCTTAGAATTACATCCGCAAGCCCCACATTGCAATTTATTTTCTAATTAAAGGCGGAAAAACTAGGTAATTGAAGATCAAAGTGGATTTAGAGCAGTCAAAACATTAAAGAAATTTGTTCAGGTTCTATCAAATTTAACAAAATTGAAATATAAGCAGAGCAATTATTATTTAAGTATGGAATACAAATTCGTTAGCTCCGCATTTGCCAGGAGAGTAAAAATGGCGGTCCTGATGCAAGATCATGTTTCAGTTTGTTAAATGTGTTCAATTTAAACATTTCCCTCGAGAGTGAGGAACACAGCCATGACCGGAAACTATTTACTTTGCTGCTACAGAAAAAAAAGAGACCGAAACCCATGCAAAGAGATTTGTACAGGAAATTTGTTGATAATTTGTTAACGATGATGTAGATTGACAATGTTAGAGCTGTTTACATTAAAATATAAAAACAGGATAACTGCATGTTTCAGTGTGAGGTCGGAAAGACTTTTACCGAGTTAAAGTAAGATGTAGTTTAGAAGTACAGGAAAAAATTACAATATATTTCGCTCATATAGTGTTATTAATTTACTGTCTGATTCATTTTCATTGCTGCTACTTATTCACGCAATGCTTCAAATAAAGCTGAAAATTTGTTTGAAATGGTGAACTTTTTTGACACATGAAAGTCGAGATATCATCATTACGTCATTTCAGACGTCACATTTGACCTTGTAAGTAGAGCAAGCAGTTAATCTTAGAATACTTTCGCATCCGGTGGGAGCTGAATACATTGTTGTCTATTAATCAGTCAAAATACTGGTTGTATTTCAGAAAGAAAATTCGTAGGTATTTAATAAAACGAATGCCTATTTTTCTGGTGCTGCATAAAGTTAATGTGCTCACAATTTCTTTTTTTCATTTGCAGGTGTGTGAAAGCATTAAATTAGGTATTTTTGGAGATAATGACAACGGCATTGGGTCAAACTCAATTATTTGATAAAAGCATGATCGCAAAGGTAAACTGTACATTAAAAACTGCTGTATTGTGTTAAAAGACAGGTTGTATCAAACAAATGTTGATAAATAATTGACATATCAAACCATATAGATGTAAATAAAAGAAAATACACACTTAATACATGTATATCAACAATTCTTCACTACTTTCATTTCCTTTTGCAGAATCTAATTTCTGTCACATTAGTTTATCTTTGTAGAGATGTTCGATATCTTAATAATGTACAATTATGCATAGATTCTTACAAATGTTTGCTCCACCTCTAAGACACGGGACAACAATGCATTAAGACATCGTTTTTAGGGGTTTGGGTGGACGGAGTGCTAAGTAGTTAACGTAGCTGACTTTACACCGTTGTAGTATCGAAACCTCATTTCTGGTGTAGAATCTTCATATTAGGGAGCCATCCAGCTGTTTACGGAAGGTCAGTGGTTCTACCCAGTCGCATTCCGCGCCTAAAATAAGGCCTGGGGACCTTGGATCATGCGTCAACAGCCAAATATATCAAGACTTGTGAATATTCTATTATTGAAATGTTGATATCATTGAAGATTAATGAAGTAAACTAAATTATAACTTGGTGCCCGACTTAAAATATACGGGGGCGACTGGATGAATAAAATAATTATTCTGGCCGAGTAACTGAATAACTAGATAGTCTAGCATCAGTTGCTAAGTTATTCAGGAATAAAAGAACATCTAGAACTTTACACGCCTCAGCTCTAAAGTAAAGCAGGCATTAAAGAACATCTAAAAATTTGCACGCCTCAGTTTCAGAGTACTAAGCAAATAAATGAACATCTAGGACTACCCATCTAGAAAAGTTACAATAAACTATTAACACACTGTCTCAATTGTATGATTAAGTATATTTTCGAGAAATGTGATTGAGAAGTCATGGACTATTAACCGTACAAAACACACCAAAGTTCTTTGACATACTTTCTCGCAAAGAGAAGTTATGCAAACATAATAGTTTGAAACTCCTGAAAGGCACAAAACACTTTGGAAAGTTTTTTAAAACCCTCTTGGTGCATGATGCACACAGACATTCCCACGACATAAACATTAGGAATATCTTTTAAGATGTTTACATATTTAATTGAAATTACACTAAAATCTATATTTATCTAGTAATACATCGGGTCATAAACATCAGTTCATATCAGCAAAATAAGACCGCAGAAATCCTTTCTGTACACGAATAAGTTTTCATAAGCTGGTGTTAGAGTTGTTTCCGTGGTATTGTATACGTTAGTAATGATAGACGGCGCTCTACAGTTCCAAAGAGATGATATATCACCCTAAGACAAATTAGTGCCTACAATGGTACTTTCAGCCATTTATCGTTTTATTTCCAATGAAATATCAACGTTGGTTTCTAAGACTGGCAAATATTTCACCGTTTGATAGCTACATTGCAATTACAAATGGTTAATGTAGTCTATGCAATTATATGAGCCTGATTAGATGTTATATTAATTCTTCATATGATTGTCTAACATGATATTAAATTTACTCAGCATGTTCACCACAAATCACGAAAGATTTTTACAATAAATTCTACTGAAAGCATAGAGCGTAAATCTTTAAAATAATAGCAGACGCGGTGTGATTTAAGATCTTTTGCGTGAGAGATAATGAAATTGGCAACACCGTTCAAGTCCGCTAACCTCTTATATAGTTCAAGTTCGCTAACCTCTTATATAGTTCAAGTCCGCTAACCTCTTATATAGTTCAAGTCCGCTAATCTCTTTTATAGTTCAATACCACTAACCTCTTATATAGTTCAAGTCCGCTAACCTCTTATATAGAATACCATTAAAAGGCCTCCAGTAACACAAAGGGTTAGAATAATAACAACAATGACTTACATGTTAGCTAACTTTTTTCATGTCATTAGGACTGTCTACAGAAAACATCATTGACACATCAATAAATTGTTTATCACAAATCGTCCCCTTGGAGCAAAAAGATACGAACCTTTTTTCTCCAAGGGGGCGAAATAATAGTTGTAAGTTCATATAAATGATACTACGGTGGTATGTTTAGGACATGCAATTATTTTTTTTAGGAATAAATTATCTTGAGCGATCAACATCTTATCTCGTACGCACGACATCTTATCTTGAGCGATCAACATCTTATCTCGAGCGATCAACATATTATCTTGAGCGATCAACATCTTATTTTGAGCGATCAACATAATATCTTGAGCGATCAACATCTTATTTCGTGCGCACGACATCTTATCTTGAGCGATCAACATCTTATCTCGTGCGCACGACATCTTATCTTGAGCGATCAACATCTTATCTAGAGCGATCAACATATTATCTTGAGCGATCAACATATTATCTTGAGCGATCAACATCTTTTCTCGAGCGATCAACATATTATCTTTAGCGATTAATATTTAATTTCGTGCGCACGGTATCTTATCTTGAGCGATCAACATCTTACCTCGAGCGATCAACATATTATCTTGAGCGATCAACATATTATCTTGAGCGATCAACACTTTATCTTGAGCGATCAACATATTATCTTGAGCGATCAACATCTTATCTCGTGCGCACGACATCTTATCTTGAGCGATCAACATATTATCTTGAGCGATCAACATCTTAGTTCGTGCGCACGACTTCTTATCTTGAGCGATCAACATATTATCTCGAGCGATCAACATCTTATCTCGAGCGATCAATATCTTATCTCGAGCGATCAACATATTATCTTGAGCGATCAACATTTTATCTCGAGCGATCAACATATTATCTTGAGCGATCAACATATTATCTTGAGCGATCAACATATTATCTTGAGCGATCAACATCTTATCTCGTGCGCACGACATCTTGTCTTGAACGATCAACATATTATCTTGAGTGATCAACATCTTAGTTCGTGCGCACGACTTATTATCTTGAGCGATCAACATATTATCTCGAGCGATCAACATCTTATCTCGAGCGATCAACATGTTATCTTGAGCGATCAACATATTATCTCGAGCGATCAACATCTGTTCTCGGTCATCTTATCAATATCTATTAAGGACCTTTGTGTGAATTCAGATCATAAGTAAAAACATATGACTGCCACCGTTTTTGTTTTTATTTAGATTATACTTATTACCGTTTCACATGTTTGCAGGGTTAGACATTTAAATACGGAAACTGATAAAAAAGGCAGCAAAAAATCAGTGATGATGCAAAGAAATAAATTTAAGTCTTTGACAAAAGAAAATAGTATGTAGGCTTTGCTATGGAAGCCCTGGAGGGACAATTGATTTCCGTCTTCACTTCTGACTTCTACTTTGCACTTCTCACTTCCAACTTCTGACTTCACTTCCTACTTCACTTCACACTTCTGACTTCTAACTTCCGTACTCTGATCACTTCTGATCATACTTCCGACTTCCAACTTCCACACTTCTTACTTCCGACTTCCAGAAAAGGAAAATTGGCAGTCAGAAGTGCGGAAGTCGGGAGTCAGGAAATTAGAAGTCAGAAGTGTGGAAGTTAGAAGTCAAAAGTGCGATAGTTAGAAGAGGGAAGTAAGAAGTCAAGAAGTCGGAAGTAAGAAGTGTGCAAGTTGGAAATCAGACGTCGAAAGGCAGGAAGTTAGAAGTGCGGAAGATAGAAGTGCGGAAGTTAGTAGAGGGAAGTAAGAAGTCAAAAAGTCGGAAGTAAGAAGTGTGGAAGTTGGAAACCAGAAGTCGAAAGTCTGGAAGTTAGAAGTGCGGAAGTTAGAAGAAGGAAGAAGTCGGAAGTAAGAAGTGTGGATGTTTGAAATCAGAAGTCGAAAGTCAGGAAGTTGGAAGTCAGAAGTGTGGAAGTTAGAAGTCAGAAGTGTTGAAGTTAGAAGTAGGAAGTTAATAAGTTGGGAGTGAGAAGTGCAAAAGTTAGAAGTCAGAAGTGGGAAGGTCCCTCCAGGGCTTCCATACTTCGCCCCATATATTAAACGATTTTCCTTGTTTTCCTTTAATTCATACATGCAACTTTTCTGCGCGAATTTATCAGTCGAACTGAAATTTGTTGCTGTTCTAACATGCAGTATGCATCATTGGTTATGTTCTTTTGATTTTGAAGATAGGATTACCAATTATATGCATTGCTCTCCCAACTGATGTGATAAATTTGTACATGTACTTGTGGGAAGTTTAAATAACAGCGGAATAGGCGGGACCCTAATTAACAACTTGTCCGTATGTTTTACTGATGACCTAAATGCACACACAAAGGGCCTTAATATATATAAATAAGATGTCGTGCGCTCGAAAAAAGATGTTGATCGCACAAGATAAAGGACGTAGATTCGCTCAAGAATAAAATAGATGTTGATCGCTCAAGATAAGATGTTGATTCGCTCGAGATAAATGTTGATCGCTCGAGATAAATGTTGACCGCTCGAGATAAGATGCTTATCGCTCAAGATAAGATGTCGTGCGCACGAAATAAGATGTTGATCGCTCGAGATAAGATGTTGATCGCTCAAGATAATATGTTGATCGCTCGAGATAAGATGTTGATCGCTCAAGATAATATGTTGATAGCTCAAGATAAGATGTTGATCGCTCAAGATAAGATGTTGATCGCTCAAAATAATATGTTGATCGCTCAAGATGATATGTTGATCGCTCAAGATGATATGTTGATCGCTCGAAATAAGATGTCGTGCGCACGAGATAAGATGTTGATCGCTCAAGATAATATGTTGATCGCTCAAGATAAGATGTTGATCGCTCAAGATAATATGTTGATCGCTCGAGATAAGATGTTGATCGCTCAAGATAAGATGTCGTGCGCACGAGATAATATGTTGATCACTCGAGATAAGATGTCGTGCGCACGAGATAAGATGTTGATCGCTCAAGATAAGATGTCGTGCGCACGAGATAATTTAATCTTAAAAATAATAACATATGTCCTAAACATACCACCGTATGATACCACTGCAACCATTAAAATATTTATATGTTATAAGTTTTGTATTGAGAAATATGCACGATTTCTATAGGGGAAATATTGCACGAGTTTAGGAGATTAACATTCGCTGATGGACGACATGTAAAGTTCAACAATATTTTATGACATACGTATCCAAACATATTAATATTATGTAACGGGTTGAGGAGTGTTAGCATCCCGACTAGTGCCGGACGCCCCTAGTGTTAACTGGGGATGTGACTTACACAAAAAGGGTTATTCGATCTGTATCGAGAAATATTCATGAGGTCTGCAGTAACTTAACGGAATGTATATATGAGTATGTAATTAGTAAAATCATTGGTCGTAGCTCTTAGCAGAAGAAGATAACAAGTTTTAGGCAGTGTCCGTAAAAGAAATGGCCATTGAGTAATTTTGTAACATAAATAATACCATTGGACGTTGCACGTGCGCGAGCCAATGAAATTAAATGTAATAAGAACGACTGAATGCGCATGAGACTTGATTTACAAGTTTAAAGATAAAAATAAATTAAGTACGCTTCAATGGTCTATAAACGATACAGACAAATGTACAAGCGAGAAAGGTACGTTTGACGGCGTATTACGGTTGTATAAATATAATGAATTTGTTCAATAGCCTGAATACAGTTGGCAATACTGGCGTAAATAAAAGAAGTCGCTCAATATTTTCACTGCAGAACTCGTGCACATTTTCTGATACAAAGCTAATAACCTATAAATCTTGCTTTTTTTATTGAACTTAAATCAACTTTTACTTCAGTAAATTCATTGACTAAGTTCAGTTTTATATATGTGTAGTAGTGCGCAGTACATATTTGGAAATGACTGTTCGAATAATTTTCCGTTGTCAGTATTTTATTGCTTCTGGAAGAAAGGACTGGTGTTTTTTAGAAAAAAAGTCAAACGTTAAACACTGTTTACATATTAAATGTATTTTATTGCAGATCTATCGTCTTTAAAATGCACCATTTAAATATATATCCACAACGGGTTGATATTCTCGAGTTTGTAATTTCTATCCTAACTTACACTGACTTTTAGTGCAGCTATCCTTACGCTCCAGAAATAGGGAAAGCCACATATATTTCGCGTTTAAAGGATATAGATATTTTTTAATCAACACTGTGCTGTTGCAAGCTTTGAATATGTAAACGTTATTATATATTTGAAAAATGTATTTCACAGTATAAGAAAGTATGAATTTTAATTTCTTTTTATATATTAACTTATTTGTTCAATTTAAATCATTTTTCAAAAGCAACGAATATTATCAAAATCAAAGACTCTACTTACACTTTGGCTATATTTGTATATCTAGATATGTCAATTACGTTAATTTGACCATATAATTGTTATCATCTTAGTGCAAAGGACATTTATTGTTTTCAAAACAAAGCTATTATTAAAGCTGTTTTGTATTAGAATTTTCATAGAAATCTAAGAATAAAGCCTTTCAGTGTAATTTGAAATAAGCAGATATTTTCAGTGCATTTGTTATCTGACATGAAACGTGTATAATGTCATTTCCAAGTGGTATATATTTACTGATAAATCTTTATTAGAAATTTTTCAGCCTTTATAAAGACATTATAATAATTATTATAGGATATTAAACAATATGTATTTTGCATGAAGTCATCAGTTTTCTGTCTCCCTCACAGTAATAGATCTCACTGCCTGAAAAAAAATGGTTTTAAAGGTCACTGCCTCATTTGCTGTGTATCTGATGGGTGTATCTTATAAATAATATCAAGCCATCAACATTTGTACAGTTTTTACAAAGCTGAAGCAGAATACATTATCTAAATATTTTACATTTGAAACTCGATCTCCCGAACTTGCTTATCGCAAACTTTTGATTATCTCGAAGAATTTACATTCGATTTTATAAAAAGTATCTAAATGCTGACAATTATTTGTAGTCAGCAACGAATCATATAAGACAAGTAAACCTTATACATGCATTGAGCGTACCAATTAACGTCAACTGCACTAACGATGTTTCAAACATAAATAACGATACTGGTCAAAATTCATGATTGACAAATGAATGAGTAAAATGTAATTAACGAACCGTATGTACCACCTTATGCAGAGGTGCCAAGCCGGCAGGAGAGGGTCACAATCAGACCATCTTCATGGCAGCACACCCTTTGTTGCGCAGTGAGCAACACATGAGTGTCCCCTACCCAACGGCGGTGTCTAACGCAGGTGTACGTTCCCCATGGTTGACGACTCGGCAACAGTTTTACAGTAACACCTGTGATATAACTGGACATTCAGAAATATTAGGCACAAAGCTACAATTAACCATTTGCGTTAATAATAGTATTTCATATTTCAGTGGATCTTTAATATATTTGGCTAGATTGTTTGAAACGTTCCTTTTATTTGTAGTGATCAGTTCAATAAATTTCATCATTCATGGTCTATTGTAGTAATATTTCTTAAGATATTTCTTTCTTTTATCAATATAACATAGATAAATTTCAGTATTATATTGCCTGTATTTATTAATTTACACCAATATCTAAGTATTCTAACATATCCCTTTATATTATAGGGGATACCGTCCCAACTCGTCATATATACTTGCATTACATGTACTGGTTCTAATATTTAAAATTCGTTTGCAAAATTTCATGTGAATACGTTTAATTTCCTTAGATTTCGTATAGCCCCGTACCTCTGAAGAGTATGACAAAATAGATCCTACAAATGAGTCAGACAACTGACACAATAACTTAGGCTTCAGATCGGAATCTTTAATTATACATCAGCAAATTAAGAGCTTTTAAAGCGTTGCCAATCAAATGCTCTACATTTGATGCAAAACTACCAGTATAGTTAAAAGCAGTATCACGATAGTTAAAATTATCTACAACTTCAATAGGATTGCCATTATTTAGCCACCTCTCTTTTCCTAAAGACAACAATTTTTGTTTTCAAAGTGTTTACTTCAAGTCCCAAGTGATAACAATATGTATGTAGTAAATCAATGTTATTCTGAAAATCCTCAGGCGTTTTACCTAAAATCGCCATATCATCAGCAGAAAGCAACAAAATCAATAAAACATCATCTATCAATTAACCAGAATTAACATTTTCTTATAAATACAACTCTAAATCTTCAACGAAGAGAGAAAACAGGATCGGCGAAATTACGCCCCCCCCCCCCCATTTTCTCAAGCCTACTACATATTGGAAATAATCAGAATATGAAGTGCAACATCTAATACTAGTACATGTTTTCACAATTCACAATTCCGGCACAATTATACCTTCGGTCCATTTCTCTGGAATAAAAACAGATTCTAATATAGCATTGAAAATATCACAAAGAACATAAAATATTTATAGTTTCTGTAAAGTATTCATTTAAAAGTCAATCTGAGCCTGGAGCTTTATTTGACTTAAGGGACTTCACAGCCTTCTTGATCTCTTCACATGTTATAAGCGCATTTAATTTTTTTGAATCGATTTCGGTTATTTCGAAGTAAAACGCCCGATCCCTTGGAATTCAATTGTATTTCTTTAGATCTTTAAGTAGAGTTGAAACAAGGACACACTGATGAAATGGGAATAGGCTCGTTCTAAGAGCGCAACATTCACAAACAAATCCCTACAGTAGTGTACGAAAGTAAGCTTTTAGGGTAAATGATACACGTAAACACAGACACATGAAAACAAATCAACAAAAAGGACAATAGAACACTTTAAGGAAAACAATGGTGACATCGCCTTGGAACTGTCAATATCAAAACACTACAGTGGAAATTAAACAGGTAACTGGCACACAAAATCCTGCTATTAATACCCAAAATGTTCTAAGGTTACAGAACAATGTAAGTAAAAGTTGACACCACCAGCTGAATTCCTTAATACATGCGTATTAGAAACAAAAATTACAATAAAACAAAACAAAAATACTCGTATAGAATATAAATAAATAAAACAAACTTTATAACCATATACGCATGCACCCAATACCTTTGCACAAAGCAGAGCGACGAGATAAACTCAACAGAGGGTCCGACGAAACAGACAGCTTCTGCCTTAGATTCTTGTTTAACTATTATAAACTAGATATGCTTTTGAGAAAAGCGCATGTCTCCCACAACTGCCCCTATGAAAAATGTCTAGTTTTTCTAGATGGTTTAGACGAGTGGATCCAATTAGATGGTCTGGATGAGTGGATCCAATCAGTAATTCAAGGGCCATAAATAAAAAGTGCCTTGACGGATTTGGCTAGTTATCGAACTTGGCCATGGTCTTATTTTCTTCAAGTTTGGTGAAGATCGGATGGGAAATGTTCGACTATAAGAGCGGATAAAAGTAAAAGGTCGGATTTTCCGGTAATTCGAGGGCCGTAACTCCAAAACGCCTGGACCGATTTTGCTAGTTATCGAACTTGGTCGAGGTCTCATGGTCAAACACATTTTGTTCAAGTATGGTGAAGATCGGATGAGAAATGTTCGACTTAGAGTGCGGACAAGAGTAAAAAGTCCGATTTTTGGTAATTCAAGGGCCATAACTCCAAAATGCCTGAACCGATTTGGCTAGTTATCGAACTTGGCCGAGGTCATATAGTCAAACACATTTTCTTCAGGTTTGGTGAAGATTGGATGAGAAATGTTTGACATAGAGTGCGGACAAGAGTAAAAAGGCCGATATTTGGTAATTCAAGGGCCATAACTCCAAAATGCCTGGACTGATTTGGCTAGTTATCGAACTTGGCCGAGGTCTTATCGTCAAACACATTTTGTTCAAGTTTGGTAAAGATTGAATGAGAAATGTCCGACTTAGAGTGCTGACAAGAGTAAAAAGGCCGATTTTTGGTAATTCAAGGGCCATAACTCCAAAATGCCTGGACCGATTTGGCTAGATATCGAACTTGGCCGAGGTCTTATAGTCAAACACATTTTCTTTAAGTTTGGTGAAGATTGGATGAGAAATGTTCGACTTAGAGTGCGGACAAGAGTAAAAAGGCCGATTTTTGGTAATTCAAGGGCCATAACTTCAAGACGCCTGAACCGATTTGGCTAGTTATCAAACTTGGCCGAGGTCTTGTGGTCAAACACATTTTGTTTAAGTTTGGTGAAAATCGGACGAGAAATGTTCGACTTAGAGTGCGGACAAGCTTTGTGACAGACACACATACAGACACACACACACACACACACATACACACACACACACACACACACACACAGAGAGACTGGGGTAAGTCATTATGTCTCCCACACCACTGTGTGGTGGGAGACATAAATAGGAGGTGCGCAAGTTCATATCATGATTAATACACATGCAAGGTTTCATGAATCTATATCAAATACTTTTTGAGCTAGGGGCGTCGCAAGGTGAAAATAAGCATTTTTTACTATTTCAGGGGCCATAACTCTATAAAAGGGGGCGGAGCCAGACGAAAAATATGAGGTGCGCAAGTTCAGTTTATGATAAAGACTCATGCAAGGTTTCATAAATTAATATGAAATACTTTTTGAGCTAGGCACGTCACAAGGTGAAAATAAGCATTTTTTACTATTTCAGGGGCCATAACTCTATAAATAGGGGGCGGAGCCAGACAGGAGGTGCGCAAGTTCATATCATGATAAAGACTCATGCAAGGTTTCATAAATTTATATCAAATACTTTTTGAGCTAGGTGAGTCACGAACTTCGGATGGATGGACGGACGGAGGACAAGACCAAATCTATATGCCCCCACCACTCATAGGGTGGGCGGGGGGTGGGGGTGGGGGCACAAAATTTAACTTTAAAGAATCATTAAAAATTTAGACTAGACAAACTTACCATCAATGTTTGCACTCAAGCAGGTGATAACTGATTGTGAAATATAAGCTTGTAAAATAACTGTGAACTGAAGCCATGAGGAAAGTGTGCATATTTTATATTTGTGACAAACAAATACATGTAATCTTTTGTCTGGCTGATTAGTTGTGTGGAAAAGGGCCTATTTAAATGTATCTCAATTTTGATTAGCTTTTATGGCTTCAGTTTATTGGTGAATAGACAGACCCAAAACTGTCAATCATTAATGTTTACTTAAACAAACTATCCAATCAGGACTGTCAAACTTGTGAGCAATTGACCTTGGTATGAATAAAATAACAAAAGGTGGAGGAGTAAAATGAAAGTGGAATTGTCCATTCAGAGGCTCACTTTTGATTAGCTTTCAGACTTTAATTATGTATATTGGTCAATTCAGAGTTGCTACCCTTGAATCTTCTTAAGTAGATAATTATCATCTGTAAATAATTTGTAGAAAAAGACAATACAACCTTGTAACTACTGATAAATTCCAGAAAATTAGACACACCAGTATTTTGGTAATTCAAGGGCCGTAACTCCAAAATGCCTGGACCGATTTGGCTGGTTATCGAACTTGGCCGAGGTCTCATAGTCAAACACATTTTATTCAAGTTTGGCGAAGATCGGATAAGAAATGTTTGAATTAGAGTGCGGACAAGAGTAAAAAGGCCGATTTTTGGTAATTCAAGGGCCGTAACTCCAAAATGCCTGGACCGATTTGGCTGATTATCGAATTTGGCCGAGGTCTCATAGTCAAACACATTTTGATAAGTTTGGTGAAGATCTGATGAGAAATGTTCGAATTAGAGTGCGGACAAGAGTAAAAAGGCCGATCTTTAGTAATTCAAGGGCCGTAACTCCAAAATGCCTGGACCGATTTGGCTGGTTATCGAACTTGGCCGAGGTCTCATAGTCAAACATATTTTGTTTAAATTTGGTGAAAATCGGATGAGAAATGTTCGACTGAGAGTGCGGGCAAGGTTTGTGACGCACACACACACGCACACACACACACACACACACACAGACTGGAGAAAATCAATATGTCTCCCACACCACTGTGTGGTGTGACACATAATTCGTCCACCTGTACCATCTGACACAAAAAGAAAACTCCTTGTTTGCCTTGTTCTCGGTGCTTCCGAGGTATCTACTTTCCAGATTTTATTTATCAACACATTTAGAAAATTATATTGACCCGGAATCGTACAAGCAACATTCCTATAAATGTCAGGTTTTTATAAAATTTGTTGCAGACATATCTTCAGTATGACACGTGTAACCATTAGAAAAAGGTAATATTTCAACATAATTTTCCTACGGACAATGATTTCTGACACGAATATAACAGTTTTACATTACATTCTACCGTAGTGAAACAGTTGTAACATCTTTGTTATCTTTCCCGCGGGCATTATGACAAATACAGGACATAAAACATTCTGCATGAATCTTCTTGAAATGGCCAGTTATTTGCCTGCTACGCAGTAATAAATCTCAGGGTCTGCCACAAATAGTTTTAAAGGCCTCAGTTGAGCAACATTACAAGACGTATTATCAACTGAAACACCTAGCAATGGTAATTCTTCCTACTCAGATCCACCTGTGATTATGAATAAATTTACTGCGTTCAAACCACTTTCTGAAAACGATATTTTGAAATTGTATATGCATCAAAATCTACAACTTGTGAACTTGATGTGCTACCAACTAAGAAATTAAAGGAGCATTTTTCACAACTTGCTCCCGTTGTGACAGAAATTGTAAATCGATCATTGCTATCTGGTGTGTTCTCTGAGGAATAGAAAAGTGCTGTGATAAAACCTTTGTTGAAGAAAAAAGGTCTCCCACTTGAACTGCAAAACTATCGCCCAGTGTCAAATTTAACATTCCTCTCCAAAATTCTTGAAAACACTGCACTAAACCAAATCAATAAGCATATTGAAGCTAACAATCTCCTCCCAGCTTACCAAAGTGCCTATAGAAAATATCATGGGGTTGAAACAGCAATGGTCAAACTGTATAATGATCTTTTAGAAACCATAGATGAAAATCAAATGACAATTGTGGTCATGATCGACTTGAGTGCAGCGTCCGATACCATCGATATCCCGATACTGATTCAAATCCTTCAAGATGAATTTGGTATACATAGCACTCTCTTGAAATGGATAGAATCTTATCTCACGAATAGAACAATGAAAGTTTTAGTCGAACAGGCAGCATCTGACACGGAGCCACTGAGGTTTGGTGTACCGCAGGGTTCTTGTGCCGGACCGGTGATCTTTACCCTGTATATATCGGCTCTCAACCGAGTGGTGCAGAAATATCCAGCTGATCTCTATGGATACGCGGACGACCACAAGATTGCGTTAAAAATTCAAGCGGGAAATTCTCAAAATGAGACAACTGTTCTTCAACAACTCGACAGTTGTCTCAATGAAATCATAAAATGGATGACAACCTTCAAACTGAAAATGAATCAGTCTAAAACTGAAATAATTATGTATGGAATCAGACAACAGTTAGCGAAATTAAACATCAAAAGTGTAAACGTTGGTGGGTGTGACGTAAAATGCGTCGATCATGTCAGAGACCTGGGTGTAACTATGACCAATACACTCAACTTTGACCATCACATTCAGAAAAAGTGTCAGATAGCTCATGTGCAGTTACGAAACCTTAGGGTTATACGGAAACATCTCACACAAAAGTCAACTGAATCATTAGTGCATGAATTGGTTCATTCTCGCATTGACTTCTGCAACAGTTTATTTACAGAAATTCCAGCCTACCAAATCAATAAACTACAGCAAGTCCAAAATCATGCCGCTAGAGTAGTCAAGAATGCTTCCTATGAACAACCAAGTGCCGAACTTCTAAAAGAACTACACTGGCTTCCAGTTAAGGCTAGAGTCATGTTCAAAGTCTTAGTAATAGTCTTCCGTGTCATCAATGGTACAGCTCCAGTATATCTGAGGGAAATGTTTGTACCTACTCGACAACGATACAGACTTCGCTCACAAAGTGACACTAACTTTTACATACCTAGACGGCGAACAAAATTAGCAGACAGATCTATGGCAGTCGTCGGTCCCAAATGGTGGAACGATCTACCTAGCTATCTGAAAAACATTCAGTCTGAAGTCAGCTTTAGATCAAAACTGAAAACACATTTATTTAGGCAGTTTCATGAACAATGAGTGTAGTCTTGAAAAAAATACAAAATATCAGAAGTGGTGTAAAATAGTATTTATACATGTCCATATCTCTAAATCTAAGTTCTAGAATCCTGTTCATATTTTGTATGTATATATTTTAAATGTGTGTTATGTAATTGTAAAGCGCAACAGAATATTTAATAATTTTTGCGCTATATAAATGCCATGTATTTGTATTTGTATTTGCAATATGACAGGTCAATAATCTCCTAATGTACTTGAGGTCGGGCCATTAACATTTTCGGTTAGATTATTACGCCGACGACATAGACACAAATTGTCGGAACCAAAAGATTTACGAGTTTCAAAAGATGACATTCTAGGCGTTTTTAGAAAACGAGTTACGTTCGTAAATTGTGTATACAGCAATAAGAAAATGACGCGGCTTCAGAGAAAGACAAATATGTGAAGACTGTTGAACAAAAATAACGGTTTATTGAAAACTCATAAATATTCGTGGATGACTTATATTTATGGACTTTGTCGTTGCATCAATCCGTAAAAATATTTCACAACGATTAAATTCCCTTTCATTTTGTTTTCAAAGGTTGAAATCCGTGATTTTATTTCGCCGCCAAAAACGGAAAGGATTTTTGGCAAAATTCGCAAACATTTTGTCCATAAAACAAAATTATTTCACAGTTTTGATATAGTTGTTAATTTTAGCTCATTAGTTCAAATAAGCACAAACGAACTCACAACTCTCGGTCGGTAGATCTGTGCTCTCTCTTTTGAGCAAAGCTGGCAGGATGAGTAACAAGACTTCGAATTAATAAGCTTACTCTCGAATGTCGCTGAAAACAAAAATCTTGAGAAGGGCAAATTGTAACGGGACACAATCTATGCTTTCGCACATTCTTCGTTTTATAAATGGTGAAAATTACCAATATTGATACAATGCGGTCAAGATTTGTTCAAGACATAGCTTTGGTAATAGTATCGGATATTTTCACAGAGAACTATCACTTGTCACAGGCTGTTGAGAGAAAAGAGCTTTAATAAATTTTAGATATACGAATAGAAAATGGGATACGTTACTGACAATTTTATTTAAATAAATAAACTAATTAAGACTAAAATTTACAAATATCTGAAATTTATCAGAGAAAAAGAAACAAACGTGTACACGTCAATTTGCAAATATTGTGAATTAAATTAATTCTTATAATGGTTTGGCCGTAAAATGCAGCCAAACCCTTTTGTTAATACTATTTCTACTGCAGTAAATAAATCGTGGCTCGCTATGAAAAAGAGCATTTTTTAATATTTTGAAACAATGTAGATGTGAGTCCATCACTAACTATGTAATTTGTGAATTTTGTCTTAAAACGTTGTGAAATGGAATACATTGAAGTACAAAATTTTACAAAAACTATTTTGGAGAATAGAACCTCAAATATCACGACGACAGAAATTGATCTTAACTTGTTTTTAGAAGAAATGATGGGCGAAAAACGCCGTGATTTAACATCCGTTGGATTTCTTACGTTTGTTTATGCACTGATATTCATCACAGGAATGTCGGGAAATATCTGCACGTGTATTGTGATAACACGAAATACATACATGCACACAGCCACAAATTACTACCTTTTAAGTCTTGCTATATCGGACATGCTAACGCTTATATTTGGTAAGTGAAATTGAAAAGAAACCTATTGTTGTTGAGTGAAGCTATGTGAAATTCATTTAGATATTTTGTACTGTTTGAATGTTTATCATCATTCCATTTACAAAAGACAGAAAATGTAAAAGATGACTTTTTTCTTGTACAGAATAAACAATTAAGCATAACTTTTTAAAAATTATGTTGTAACATTTTCATTTTGAACTGAGATACATTTTTTTTGTTAAATTTCAATTTAACCTATTGGCCTTGCAGTAACTGCTGCCATGATATGTTGCTGTTGAACAAATACCATTGTTTTGCTTATGATTTAAGATAACAAATTAGTGTGGCATTAAAATGAGGAAAGGCGTCACGCACTGATTGATGGGGCAATGCTGTTTCATTCCTTTTGAATAAGTAGGATTTGATCTTAAAATTAATAATATTGAGGGTAATGAACAGTTTTAAAACTAACTTAAAGCCTTTATATTTCATTAACACTCACTGAGACTTTTCACTTGTTATGCAGATACTTTGTGATATATACTTGTTTCATATCATCGAACTATTTTACTATTTTTATCAAGATATTTTTATCTAATTACGGTATAATTCCTTAAAAGCGCCGATTCATTTTACCATCAATAAGGTTAATTAAAACAAAATGCGGTACTGATAATGTTTGTTTCACAATTGATGTCAACTTTAGACGTATGGAAAATGTAAGTAAAATAATTTGTAAGTTTCCCTGATTATGTTAGAAGGCTTGTTTTTATTTAACATATCAAGTAAGAATATAAATACGTTTGCCCGGTACTCGTTTTTTCTTTTTGTTTTCTCATGAATGTATATATTTGAACGCCCACTCCGGGGCTTTGCGACCAGTATTGATCCAGTCCATGCAGTCAGATCTGGATCCACACTGTTCGCTCATCAGTTGAACACGAGCGCTGAAATCGATAAACGAACAGTACGGATAAGACTGATCTTGATTGGTGCTGATTGCAATGTCAAAACTTTGGTTTTTGCACAACGGCACCCATTTATGATTTACATCTTTATAAGTTCAGACAGCGTGAATTCAGTGTTATGATGAAAATGATGAAAACATTTATATTGATAAGCAACATTAATGCTGTTTTTACACGCAATTGATCAAGTAGCAATTTTTCTTGTAAATTAAAGTATATTACCAAATTGAAAATGTTATTGCGAATATGTACAATAATCATTATGGGAAGCTTTTGCCCGTCAACATTTGTTTTGTGACATTTCCTAGTGTTAAAGAAGAAGTTAAGAATCGTATATCGTAGATTATACAAGACGTTTCATCTCAACGACCTATACATTCGTTATTACATTACATATACTGGAACAGACCTTGTTTCGTCGAATCGCTGTAAAATCCAACTCACTCACTATATACTGGAGAAATGCTTAACTGTATCAAGTGAGTGCAAATCATTAAAATTAAGTTTATTATTTAAAGAAATCAATGACTGTTTCGTGTTTGCGTGCATAAAATTACCCAGGATAAATAATATTTAGCACTTAGGTTTTATACGGCTATTTACGCAGGAAACGTCCATTTACATGATGGAAAATATTACTGGCAGACAGTAGGAATTTTTTTATATATTTTTTTTAGTCTCTTCCATTTACAAACTACACGTATATACAACATAGCATTAAAACATATGTAAATGGCCATTCAAATTTAGAATTATAAGAGACATATAAAACGGTAAAAAATAATATTACAAACATCAAAATCCACAAAAATCCACCAGATGACTTAAAACAGTACAGATTTATACGTATAAGCATGTGTGTGCTCGTGTGTGTATATGTATGTGTGCTTGTGTGTGCTTTGGTGTGTGTGTTTGTTTGTGTGTGCTTGCGTGTGTGTGTGAGTGTATGTCCATTACTTAAAAAAGTATACAGACATGTGTAAATGTGTGTGTGCATGTGTGCTTGCATTTGACTCTGTGTGTGTGTGTGTGTGTGTGTGTGTGTGTGTGTGTGTGTGTGTGAATCTGGTGAGATAAAGTTACCTCAAAGTGTACTAATATACTAAGTGTGGAAGTCAAATCCATATATAATGGACATGTGACTAAAATATCTAGTTCAGTCAGTCACATTCCATAAAATATTAAAACAACATTTATATAAACCGTACTCTACCAATGATACCTATTTATTATAACAGTTGGTATTAAAAACCATACTAATAGACATAGTTGGTACTAAAAACCATACTAATAGACACATGATAGATTTGTGAAGTTTGCATTAATCCTGCCTGGTTCATGTCTAAATAGGATGTACTAAGAAAGTTAAAATAAAAAGAATAGCACACAAGTGCATTAAAAAATATTTAAGATAATGGATAATACTTCAGATCAGATCTAGAGCAACATGGTTAATACCAACTTCCTAAAGAATTAATTTTAGTAGCGAACTAATTTTAACTTTTTACGCTCAAGCTAGATCTCAATAATTCAAGATATTTTTAGTACAATCTTATATAAGTATGCTGGTAGGAAATATTTTTTTTGCTTAAACGACAAGTACAGTTGTGAGTCATCGGCATAAAAGTGATGCTCCAGTCCATGGCTTCTGCAGATTGAACCAACGGGTTTTGTGTACATGATGTAGTTTTTCGGTCCTACAACAGATCCTTGTGGTATACTGTATTTCATGTGGACTGGAGTAGACAGTTCGCCATTTATTGAGACTGTTTGGTAGCGGTAATTCAGATAAGAAGCCGTCCACTGTAGTGGTTTGCCAATGATCCCGAAGTCCTTGGACTTACGTCATAAGAGGAAAAAATAAATCAGTAGATACGTTCTTTTCCACTAACATCAAATAAGCAAACACAATATCTGAACATACAGATATATAATGATTTGGAACTGTGTGCGTTACTGTAACATTGTAATGACCTGAAATATTGAA
The DNA here is from genome assembly GCF_021730395.1 of Mercenaria mercenaria. Classification (NCBI taxonomy): domain Eukaryota; kingdom Metazoa; phylum Mollusca; class Bivalvia; order Venerida; family Veneridae; genus Mercenaria; species Mercenaria mercenaria. Next base: position 95,753,059 of record NC_069364.1, read on the forward strand.
ACATTTGATGCCGAGATGGAGTGTCAATTAATTGTATTGGTAAGATAAGGTAACATAAAATAAGATTTATTTTGAGTCGGCAAGACATTTACAAATTACATAAGCTCTGATGAGCTTTTTAACCGACTATATAACAAGTGTATGTTAACAAAGGTAAATAAGCTACAAGTAAGAAGGATAAAATCTATGAGAAACATGCTAATCCTACCAAAAGTGGTTTACAACTGCTTCAAAGATTAAATTAGTTACAAGTTGACCAAGAATATGGGGCAAAGGTGCCATGGTTAAGAAATATCTTAAAAAAATCAGAATATCACTCAAATCAGATTTGAAAGTGACCTGATTAGCATTTTTTTTCATAGGGTAAATCAAAATCATTAGAATGAACATGTTGGATAGCATAAAAATACAGATTTGTATTATGGTTAAAAATTAACTTGGTTTAATTAACAATTGGCATACAGACATGACATTATAAGCTCTATCATTAGAATTTTCCAACAGACAGGCAGGGTTGCAAGCAACAAGGTACTTCACATTCAAGTTAATAGGTACACAGACACGTTATTTTGGTTCTATCAAAGGGATGTAATTACAATAAACACAAAAATGAATATAACATGAACTAAAGCAGAGATACAACATCTGAGAAACAAACAAAAGTAGGACTCAATTGCATACAAACAAACATTTAGCTACAGCAAATTCAGGAAGAGAAAAATCAAACTACAAACATCTACAGTAGACACAATAGCAGTAACAGACTACAAAGGCAAAATGAAACTCAGTGCTTGAAAAAAATATATATGAAGCGGCAGAACAAAAAGACAAAAATGAAAGGAACAAAAGCCATCTTAAGCTTGAGGATACATTTAGCCAAGCATGCACTTAACTTTATGCTGTGTCTGTGTTATGAAACACCCCTAGAGCAGGAGGGACATTTACATACTGTGCCATTCCATGATTGAATAAGGGTTTTAAATTGGCTAAAATTAGCACATGATCTAAAATCATCTGGGAGAGAGTTCCACAACACAGGAGCAGCATATTTTTAGGAGTGCTTACCATAAATTGTAGAGTTAACTCTAAATACCTGTACAATATTAGAATATCTAAAGTTAATTGAAGAATTTCTTTTTACAACTAAATCAGAGAGAACCACAGGGGCAAGACCATTTAGGATTTTGAATGTTTCAATAGCCATTGTACGCATTCTTCTTATATATAAGGAAGGCATTTTTACTTTCTATAATAGATCAAAATAGGATGATGAAATGTCATCGTAAACAAATCTCAGTACCCTTTCTTGCAGTTTTTCGATTTTCTTGGTACTGTTTTCAGAACAAAAATGCAAAAAAAAAAATCAAAGACAAATATCAAACAGGGAATGCCACGTACCAAAATCGCAGCCTCCCCAAAACGAAACCCACAGCACGCAGACGCATCGAGAGTTTAGAACGAATAACAATCCCTGAAGGATGAAAATATAACAACATTGATTGAACGTACGGGGAGACTTTTTACGGCCGCCACAAACAACACAGTTGTGCGCATAAAAAACAAAGCCATTGGGCAAAAATTAAAATTTGATAAGATAAAAGTGTGGAAAATGGTCAATTTGTTGAGCTTGTTTAAATTTCTATCTATTCTTTTAAGGGTATTTAACTGTTTACCAGCTGTCTTGCAAATGTTACCTATGTGTATCTCAAAATTTAGTTTATAGTCAATATCTGTATCAAGGAGTTATACAGTATCTTCACAGGTTATGCTGCTATTGCCAATTGGAAAACAGGATTTTTAAGAAAGGATTTCTTGCTAACTGCTATAGCTTGCAATTTGTCTGGATTTGCTTGCATTTTGTTCACTCTAAACCAGTCAATAACGACATTACTTTCATTCTGAAGGACCTGAATAACTTCACTGAAATTTGGAGAATGGAATGACAGAGTATTGTCATCAGCATAATCATTAAGAGTGCTGTTATCTATAAAATAAAAGATGTCATTTATAAAAACATTAAATAGAAGGGGACCAAGGATGGAGCCTTGCGGTACCCCTTTGCTTATACTTGCCCAAGAACTAACAATATTACCAATTTTAATTTGCTGCTTACGATTTGAGAGGTAAGACTGAAGAAGGTTTGAAGCCGGCTCTGATAATCCATATTCAGTTAATTTTGACAATAAAATTTCGTGGGGAAAGCAGTCGAAAGCTTTTGAAAGATTCATTAAAATTGATGCAACGTTTCGTTATTATCAACAGCCTGTCTCCAATCCTCCAACAGGGTGGCGAATCACGTGATCGTTGTACGTCATATCGCTTTTCCGCAAAGAAGAAATTATCAACAAAAATCGTCGATTCAAATCTTCAAATCAATGTAAGCTTTTTATTTCTCAACCAATTTCTATGAAATATGTTGCATGCGAAGGAGAAAACAGTATTCTATCTCCCATGTTAATGGTTTCCCTCTAGACCGTCGCTAAATATACAAACACCCTGGAAAACCTTTTCTACTCGGCCCGATCGCATTGGCTTATCCACCAAGAAAATGTTATTTTTGGCATGCATTTTATACAAATTCTGTTCCAGTGGTCATGTATTCGCACAGAAAACTTCCAAAGTTTTCTAATTACTCGAAACAAACGTATTTAATACGTAATCTGAGTATCGGTGAAAGGAAAAACGTGTATTTTGTGAATATGCTAATCCACCAAGAAAACAATTTTACGCTAATCCACCAAGTCAACTACGATAATCGTTCAGTTTGACTTGCAAAGCGGTTTTGCTATTTAAATGAGTTTTTAAAATGGAGAGATACAAAATGTAAAAGCAGGGATAAATACTTTAAGGATATATTGCTATATATTCGTTTAAAACATACGTCGTATAAAACATTAGTTACATGTACTAACAGCTACTCGAGACTATGTTTATATTAATTTTGTTAGTATACGTCACTTGTGTCTCTAGTTTCTCATTGAATATGTAAAACATGCATTACACACAGGGCATCTTTTCCGTTTTCCTTCTTGATGTGTTGCCATATGAGACTTCAGCCCAGAGTACTTGCTTGCCTTCAGTCCACAAAGGTCACATGAATATTTCTGGTCTTTTTTCTCATTTCTTTCGTGTTCATTTAGGCCTGATTGTGTAGAAAATTCTTTGTGTCATGTGATACAAACAGTTCCCCGTGAACGCTGCACCTGTAATAGAATATGTGAGACACTCAGTAAAAGAATCATAGGCGCTGAATTACCTGGGTTAATTATTTCCTGATACTACTCTGGGACTCTATAAAATACATAAAGAAGGCTACATGAGCGCGATCATTTTCAGGAACGGAAGTAGCTGGTTCATATCTCAATGTGACAGTTGTATGTATAACTGCGCTCACTTCATTTGAGCCCGGTTACGCATAAAACTGACGTTATTAGGATAGAAACCAGCCATCCATTTCCATTCCCGTAATTCATGGCGTCCTTCTAACTGTCTATATATTATTATATAACATATAAAATAATCTGTCCTTGGCAATTGAGTACCTATGTTCTATACTAGAGATACTGAAAACAAGAGGGCCATGATGGCCCTGTATTGGTCACCCGGGTATCATTGCTCAAAATAATATGATCAAGTTTTGACATAAAGCACATAGGCATACACATTAAATATCATCAGGATAAACATTTCTTATAACAGTCCCTTTTGACCTAGTCAGGGCCAATTTCCATACCAAGTTTGAGGGTCCTAGGCTCAAATGCTGCGTTTTTGTACTAACATGACTATTCTTTACCCTGGAAGACTTAAATAACATTTAAAACCAATCTCATTAGATGCTGCTGATATATATTCGTTTACATAAAATAAAGGGAGGTAATTGGTCATAAATTCAGTCAAAAGTTATCTACCCTCCTGATTGTCCGAGTCCATCTGATGGCACAAATGACATTTCAAATCAGTATCTTCATTGGTTACTGAGATACACCCATTTTAATTTGTAACAAAGGAAGGTAATTTGACATAAAATCAGCACATAGCTATCTACATTGATTGCCTCAGTCCAACTTAAGACAATAATGAAATTTCAAATGAGTTCTATAAATATTTACAGAGATAAATCCATTTTTATTAAAATCAGGGGAGGTAATCATGCATTGGTATATGCATGTAGAAGATACAAAGTACAAGCCTATACAACAATATATTAGTAAAGTATTCATATCGATAAATGTTCAATCAAGAGTTATCTAATATGACCATTTCTTACCATGGAAGACATAAATAACGTTTCAAACTAATCTCATTAGAAGCTGCTAAGGTGTATTCATTTAGATAAAAAATAAAGGGAGGTAATTTGTCATAAATTCAGTCAATATGTATCTTCACTGGTTGTCCAAGTCCATCTGTTGACATAAGAAATTTCAGATCAGTATCTGCATTAGTTACGACGATATAGGTTACATTCTACCAATTCAATTTCTTCTTTATTTCATATTTACAATAAAATATTCAGACCTCATTTTCAGCATTTTAGAGCATTTCAATGATATGAAAACCATATATGGTCATTTAGTATGACATGTCTTCTTATCAAAAATAGAGAAATATTGACATGTTATGTTGTATATAAGAAAAATAATCTGTTCTGAGAAACATCACCCTTTAAAAATGCCCCAATGAAAACAGCCGTTTAGCAATTACGCGTAGGTAGACATTTTTCGCAAAGAAAAAAACTTATTCCACAATTCACAATGAAAATGGTCTAGATACAATACAATAAGCAATTAAACTAAGCCAAAAATATAACCGTCACCTCCTCAGGTCACTCATTATACCAGATTTCATCCATAGCATGGAACTACTTTTTGGACTTCTTTGGTGTAATCCGTCCTATACCCATTTTAATTTGAAATAAAGGGAGGTAATTTGACATAAAATCAGTCTATAGTTATCTACCTTGATTGTCTCAGTCCAACTAATGACAATGATGAAATTTCAAATAAGTCCTATAAGTTCTTACTGATATAAAGCCATTTTGATTACAATCAGGGGAGGTAATCAGATATAAAATAACTCTGGAACCTACGACTGGATCTGACAGATTCGTCATTGAATCCAAGATTTATTGTTGCTGAAGATATTTTGGAAGTTTGTATCAAATCAAACCCTCTATATGGCTGCAAAAGCCAAAATAGCACATTTTGGACCTTTAAGGGGCCATAATTCTGGAACCCATGACGGAATCTGGCCAGTTCAAGAAAGGAACCAAGATCTTGTGGTGATACAAGTTGTGTACAAGTTTGGTTAAACTCAAATCATAAATGAAGCTGCTATTATGCAAACAATGTCAAAATAGCTAATGCTGACCCTTTCATGGGCTATAACTCTGAAACCCATGACGGAATCTGGCCAGTTCAAGAAAGAAACCAATATCTTATGGTGATACAAGTTGTGTGCAAGTTTAATAAAAATCAAATCATAAATAAAGCTGCTATTGTGCAGACAATGTCAAAATAGCTAATTTTGGCCCTTTCAGGGGCCATAACTCTGGAACCCATAATGGGATCTGGCCAGTTCAAGAAAGGAACCGAGATCTTATGGTGATACAAGTTGTGTGCAAGTTTGGTTAAAATAAAATTATAAATGAAACCTCTATCGCGCAGACAAGAAATTGTTGACGGACGCACGGACGACGGACGAAGGGTGATTACAAAAGCTCACCTTTTACGTGCAAAGAAACAGAGTTCTAACACGACCCGCAACATTTCCTATATAAACAAGCGCGTCCAATTGCCGTCCTTTTTTTTTTTTTTTTTTTTTTTTTTTTTTGACGTTACAATGAAATGGTGCAATGCGTTAAACATAGTTCGGATACATGAAAAGATTTTGTCGTGTTAGAGTCTAAATAATAAACATGTTTCTATATTTTATCGACGATTAATATATGGGCGGTCGTTTGGATGCGAGTAATTAAATCACTCGTGTTACGCACTCGTTATTCAATTAATACGCATCCAAAGTCCCACCCATATATTATTCACCTGATAAGATATATAGACATATTTTTATTTCCTAAGTATATTTCATTCCTATCAAGGTCCGAGGCCCATCCTGCATGCTGGATTGTGTGGTATTTTTCAACACTTGCGGACATGTACATGTATGAAAAATTGATACATATATGTGTAAGCTATATATCGGACACGAAATATTGTTATTTAACTCTATATATTAGGTCTGAATCCCCCGTGAGACTTGACATTTGATTTAGTCAGCGCGGTGCTGTACATCGTATGCTCTCAGGCTTTATAAAGTTATATAAAGTTCGATTTATAAGTGTATAAGATATAACCCGGATTCGTAGTTTACAAACTGAAGGACAGTAGCAACAAAGCATACCAATAGTTGCCAAACAGATCGGTCACTAATTATGCCTGCGAATTGTACTAGTGTAAACATGCTTATTACCTTTGTCGTCGTAGACTTTGGCGAGAAGCGAATGACTTTCCACAACAATGGAACGGCAAAGTACTAGCATGCTCTTTCTCGTGGGTATATAGATTTCTTTTGTACTTAAAACTTCTTCCACAAATTCTATAGAGGTTAGCTAAATCACTCGTTTCTTGATTGGCCATGCTCCTGAAAAAATGACTTGGTGGATTAGCGTAAAATTGTTTTCTTTGTGGATTAGCATATTCACAAAACACACGTTTTCCCTTTCACTGATACTCTGATTTCATATTAAATATGTTTCATCCGAGTAAATAGAAAACTTTGGAAGTTTTCTTTGCGAATACATGACCACTGGAACAGGATTTGTATAAAATGCATGCCAAAAATAACATTTTCTTGGTGGATAAGCCAATGCGATCGGGCCGAGTAGAAAAGATTTTCCAGTGTGTTTGTATATTTAGCGACGGTCCAGAAGGAAACCATTAACATGGGAGATAGAATACTGTTTTCTCCTTCGCAAGTAACGTATTTCATAGAAATTGGTTGAGAAATAAAAAACTTACATTGATTTGAAGATTTGAATCGACGACTTTTGTTGTTAATTTCTTCTTTGCGGAATAGCGATATGACGTACAACGATCACGTGATTCGCCACCCTGTCCAACAGTCTTAAAAGAGTTGTTTGGCAACCATATCCTTTTCTGAGAGCACAAAGGAAATTATCAAAAATATGATCAAAATAGACAGTGAGCTGTTCAGATAAAACTTTTTCAAAAATCTTTGATGGGATAGGTATAATACGTACTGGTCTATAGTTAGTTTTGAGTAAAGCATCATTTTTCGTAAATAAAGGAGTGACCTGGGCCTCTTTTAATTTGTCTGGGAAGGAACTAGCGAAAATAGAAAGATTTACCAAGTTCGTGATAGGCTCAACAAGAGCTTGTTTGCCAAATTTTAATAACTTCACAGAGATTTTATTAGCACCAGTAGCTTTTTTACTGTTAAATTTGTCTATAATTTTGGCAACTTTGGTTTGATTGGTATGCTCAAAAGTAAATCTATCCGGCTTAAATTTTCTTTCTTTGATTTTGTTTAGACTTGGATGGTTTTTTGGGTCAAATATATAATCCTTACCAATATCTTCAGCCACAGCAGTAAAAAAATTATTAAAAACTTCTGAAACTTCCAAATTATCTGAAACCATTTTTTCATTTTCATTCAAGATTATTTTAGGCTTTTCAGACAAACATTTTTAAGACATATATGGTTTACTTGTGCTCCAAAAGTCAGCAGATTTGCTACCACCTATACATCTCTCTTGAAAATATTTATTAACAGATTGTTTTTTAAGTTTATTTACAGGATTCCTACATTTCCTATACTTTTCCCAATTTCTAGAGGTTCTATACTTTAAATACTTATTATAATACATTTTTTAATCATAAATAGCTTTCCTAAGTTCTCTATTCAACAGGTTCATATTACAAGAGAAATAAGTTCTTTATTAATTCTTTAATATTGTACATTCAATTATAAATGCATTATCTTCGCCACATTAGGACAAATCAATTGCGTGCTTCCTCTAACATTTGATCTTTTTTCTTTCATTAAGTTTCAATTGTTTGGTAAAAGCTATTTACAATAAAACGAACAAAATGAACCATTTTGTCATGATCAAAAATATCTCTGACTTCGTTCATATAGATCAGCGTGCACCCACCGGTTTCTATCAAAGTTGATGAGCTATACAATAACAGCTTTCTTTTATTTCCTTGGTATAAAAAATCAAGCTTGCTGACTTTTTCTTTTCTGGAGGAAATAGTAACATGTCATGGAACATTCATTATGCGCTTTCTTTAACTCATTGATATTAACCAGACATACAGAGATATTTACAATAAATTTATGTTCAGGTCTTACTGTTTAATGCTTAATAATCTATTGTATTGTATCTTGTTTGTATAATGGTGTTGTTTTCAACAACTTTATGCAAATGTCGCTTTTATGTTAACAGCGATTGTTACGTGTACTCAAGTCATCATTTATAGCACATTAATGAACCTAGAGATTAATCAAATGAATCTCGGCTTAAACAAGTCATGAATAACACTGATTTATCACCGACGTATAGAGCTTTTTTTTTAATTGACGCCGCTTGGGAAAATTTGCCGCAAATAATTACATTTTTAACACGGGAGGCTATTCGCCAAAGTTTGCATACGAGGTAATGTTGCATTTATTAGAGACGAAAAATAACAGCGCTTACATTGTTTTTATAAACCTAGCCGTCTTTCTATTCCTTTGAGGAAAATATCGTGATTTTTTCAAATGCAATCCTGAATGTAGCACCATGGTGTTATTATGTGACCGAAAGTTTGACCCGCAAGACTTAAGTCTACACCGCCCTGAACTACTAAATAACGGAGGAGAAGGCAAACCCCCACCAAGCCCCCGTCCTCCCTCCCCTACAAAAAAGTCAATCTTATATTGATTTCCACTACCGTCCATGAACAGGCTGAATCAAACCGAGCCTGCAACATTTTCGTTTTTGTTGTGTTGAGCGACCTGTGGAGTTTCCACCTTTTCTGTTTTAAGTCTAGATGTAATAATAACGTCCTCCACCTCTGATAATTCATGTGGGGAAGTTGGCATTTACTTGCGGAGAGCAGGTTTGTACTGGTACAGAATCCAGGAACACTGGTTAGGTTAACTGCCCGCCGTTGCATAACTGAAAGACTGTTGAAAAGCAGCGTTTAACCCAAAACAAACAAAAACAAACATAATTATAATATTGTGTTACTTTTAATTTGCGTTTTTTAATGATACAGTTAAGTAAAACAATGTGAGTTGAAAATTTGAACTTTCAGAAAAAATCCTTGTTGACCTGAGAATTTTTCAGTAATTTTTTAAAATCACAATTCAGTGAAAGCTATATTTCCTCTCCTACAGCTAAAATAATTTATTAGCTTGCGAAAACATATCTCAGAGTCAAGCTACAAGTAAATTAGTATTTATAGATCGCGATGTTTTCCTCTTGGATGTTCTGTTCAATTGCTTTTATGTAATCTGTTTGGGGAAAGTTGAAATACTCCAATCTTATCGCAGACAGACATTCACTATAGAGATGTTTGCTTTGTTCCTGTTGTTTGTTTTTATTCGATCGAACAAAAATAATAATACTGTAGTTAATATTGACACAATATTCTATTCCCTTATAGTAAGTTCAAGTGGGGTTGGGGAGAGGGAGGAGGTGGGGGAGGGTTGGCATAACTGTATGCGTTAAAATGCTTCTTCTATCCAAAGTTAGTACAGAAAGCCTATTTTATGTAATAGTATTACACTGCGAGAAACTTCGCAGCTGTAAAGTAAAAAATAATAATAAATCTCCCAAGTAAATTGTTGATATGCTGGACATGTACAAGCCTCGTAGAGACTTAAGGTCGGCAAATTTGAAAACGCATCTCTTTCACACATGTTATATAAAATAACAAAATCAGAAATACTGATAAAAATGGCGTTAAACCCAAAACGAACAAACCATGACAGGTTTCTTTCGTGTTGGATTGCTCTCGTAATGTAATTTAACGTTGAACATAATTTATGGATGATCTTGTTTTAATTACTGTTACTTTTAAGTGAGCATTTTCGACCTACCACAATATACACTTTTTGTCCTTTTGTGTTGTACTCTGTGATAAAGTTTATTTTGCGTTACATAATAACGTATTATTTACGGTAACATACTTAATGTAGTCGATAGGGTAGATTAAAGTCGAACATTTATTGTAATTTGTCAGTGTTCAAGCTGTCAAAAGTTTGGTTTTAGTCTTATCTGTATAAGAATGCGTGGTTAATAAAAGTAAATCCATTAACTTTATAATCTAAGCTTAAAAATATAGTATAATTACGCCTATTTGTACCATGCAACGAAATTTACTACTTTGAGGCTGGCAGATAACTGGTGACTTCATGCAAAATACATAATGTTTTATGTCCTGCATTATATTTGATCCCTTCAGGAATGCTTAAAATAGGTCCGATAACAAGGATTAATTAGTAAAACGTTTCACTCTACAAGGACAAAATGCACATCAATCAAAATTATTTTCGTGTCTGATACCTATTATACTAGAAAGATCTCCTGCTGAAATATTGTTTTTTTACCAATTTCTCTAAAAGTCATTCTTCTGGAATTTCTAATAAAAGTTACCAAAGCAATAACTATTGCAATAAACTTGAAATATTATTTCTGTCACAGTAAGATACAACAATTGTAGAATCAATGTAAGAAAGGTCATACATTCTAATGAACAATTTTCTTGCCATGAGTAAAGTTTTTAAACAACAAAAACGAGGCAGAAATTCATAACCTGCTTTTCCGGCCGCAGGCCGGTATTGATTTCATCTTTACTTCCTGTTTGTATCTGGGATGAAGGTCATTCAACAGCCGATTAAAACTGTACATTTTGATTGGTGGATGAAAATTTCCACAGATTTCCGAATGGAATAGAAAATATTTTCTTAAGGAGTGTGCAGGTGCCCGGATTTATATTGTTAGACACTGTAATTCGTTGCAGACTCCTGTGGAAATAGCTTGTAAAACGTCGTAAACCTGAATCCCCTGCGGCAGAGTTCGATTATACCACTCTGATACGGTGTGATCTCCCGTAAACGATTTACAGTCATCTCGTCCCCTAGTCAACTCGTCGTTCAAAAATGGTTATTTTGCACCCCCCCCCCCCCCCCCATCCCCCGCCCCCCCGCTCCCCAACCATACACAATTTTCGGTCCCTCCTTTTTAGTCTAATTTTTTTTTTTTTGTAAAAGTTTCCTAGATTATGATTAATATAATTATGATATAAAATATGTGTTCTGTAAAATATGTTATAAAACATGAAATTTTTACTTTAAAAACTATATTTTGTTTTGCTTTATAAATACCCGATCGTATGTAAAAGTGCAGAGTGCATGTCTGTTTCGTAGCTTGAAGTGTTCATTGACTAATGCGGCCGGGTATCTTTTTTAAAGACATTTCTTGTTTATTTAGAGATATACATAGTCACAGCACGCAAAACATACACATATTGTAACAAAAAACGCTCTTTATCCCAGATAGGCCAAACTAGATAATTTTGACAACTGTTGGATGTTGGGAATAGCTACTAAAGACGATATTATTTCGGACAGGCTTACGTCAGGACACAAGCACTAAAAATGTTGGAATGCCTTTCAAACTATCTTAGACACACAATAGGATTTATCACTATATTGCAAGCACATAAGTACTTTGCATTAGACATTACGCCTTTTGGGAGCTAATAAAAAAGATTTGTCATTACAGAATGTTTCACGTTGTTCTATCAAAGTTTTATACGGCCGACAGTCATTAGATTCCTAGACTGTGAATAAATTTGCTGTGTGAATAAATATAGTATTTAATACCACATCATGTTTAACTTCTGGTTATAGATGTTAAATACGCAAAGTTTTGATGACTATAAAAACACGTAAATGTGCATAAAAGCGACGTTTATTCAGACTATTTGATTTGTTTCAAATAGTACAGCTTTTGTTGTCACCCTTTCGTCGGTGTCGGTGTTTACCATGTAACACTTAAAGCACATTCTTATTTGGCATCATGAGAGATCATCAGATAGCCATTTATATTTTCGCGTTTTTACGCTAAATAAAGTGAACACTTGTCGAAATTAAAAGCAAAATTTTGTAAACGCAAAGAAGTGCTCCCTGACGTCCTATCACCATTACCAAAGTCAAAAAAAAAGATAAATTTAATAGTTAATCAAATTATGTTTAAGTATACAAGAAAGTCATACAAAGTTTCGTTACTGTACACTCAAAAACCATTACTGCGGGAACTTAATACCTACACTCTGTATACTATGTATTTTTAACATACGTTTATAGCTATATAGCTACATGTTAAGAAATTAATGACTCCTCAGCGTAAAAGTGAGAATTGTACTTATTTATATCTTAGAAGAAAATTATGAAGATAAGAATGTTGAGGAGAAATCAGCTCAAATTGTTAAATGTGTAAAACCATCCTTTTCATTAAAGTACTTTTATTTATTTTTCATTTCTAATGAATATCATCGAGAACAGTTTTTCAAGCATAACAAATTTCTTTCCGACTCATTCTTGAAAATTGGCATAATTATTTTCTTGCAATTGACAAGCCTTAACTACCCGACAAGCTTAAATGGATTTACGCCTGCAGCTTCCTGTTTTCCATCCAATTATCTCTGTTGGTTATCTATCACCTTACAGTCTATCTAGTCTATAATCATCTCAATGACGTTTCGTTTCTGATATTGCCGTTAAGATATGGACAGTATCTGCGTTTAGAGGGTCTATGAAATAACAACTTATTGATATCTATACAATGGATTTCATGCTTCATTTATAATCTGTTTCTATAACTGGTAAATTACGAATGTGTAAACAAATCAGAGATACTTTTTACAACACATGTACGCCCAACTGGAAGAAGATGTTGACAATTTACGATTTAATTTCGGACATGCAACAATCGACACCAAGTGGAAAAGTATAATTCACAACCTGTATGGCTTTTGACATTTAAAAATTCTACATCTCATACCATGTTTCGGGTAACAACTGTAAAGAAGCCTAAATAAATTGCCACCGGATGCACTAAGTACTAATTATACTGAAGAAACTTATTATTGTAATCAGTTATCATAATAATAACAAAGCTATACAATAATAACAAATATGGCGTTCTTGGGTCCTTGTTTTATTTAGATGTCTGTACAAAAGTAAAATACTTCATTGGTCTCACGTGACAGGAGATTCATATGGCAGTAAGGAGAGCATGGTAACTATTGCTTAAACCGAAGTTGGTGCTTTACTTACTGTTCGAGCTCTGCTTTGAGTACAATCTTATACCTTTATTCAGCTGTCCTAAACTTAGAGATGTCATATTAACGAAATGAAGCCAAATCTGCATTTAACGAAATATCTTTGACGTCCTGTAATAGAAGGTACAAATAAATGCTTTACTTGGTGTTGGAAGTAGATCAGACGCCGTTTGAAGTGTGTTTTGACAACTCCTCTTCCTTTTTTTAGGGCACTACAGGAAGTAGCAATAAGCGGTTGTCTAATACTCTCTCTCTCTGATAGTATCTTTTAATCATGAGAGCAGAAAAATTCTTTAACATATTTTTTCACACAATACAATATTTCCTAGTTACTTAATAAGATAATGATTTTGAGAAGCTTAAATAAATTCACCTGCAAAATAATTTATATATCTTTCAATCGGTGAAAATGCATATTAGTTGGCATCACATTCTTACATTTACTAATTTCTCTGAAAATTATACCCGGAAACTGCTAATAAACAGCAGCAACTATTTCTGAAAATTACAAATCTCTGTCCATAACAAGTTACATATTAATTTTCGAACAGAACATTTTATTATTCATTATTAATATTATTATTTACTTGCGCTTTAATCAACTATTAACCCCGTATACACTGGAAGCCGAACCGTGTAGCTCATTAGGGGCTACGAATCGTCGGACTAGGCTTATGTTCTGAATGTTAAATTGATAAAAGACATTATGTCAGAAATCATTTCGTCCTGCACCTCCAATTTATGTAGAGAAGATGGCATGTACATGCGGAAACAGGTTAAAACTTTTACAGAATCCAGAAACGATTACCCGTCATGACATTAACTGAAATGCAGTTTAAACGCGGCGCTACACTCCCCCCCCCCCCCCACACACACACAAACACACGCACACACACACACACACACACACACACACACACACACACAAAAGTGAAAATAAATTTAAAAAATAAATAAACACTATGCACTGGCAATAAAATATCTATATTTATATTCCATCTAACACTATCAAGCACATCATCATGATTCAAAGTTATCTATTCGAAGAAATTTCTAAAACATGAAATAAACTATTTTTGAAAAACCACTCGGTATAAAGTTTGAACAGATGACATATATACATTCTTTCTTGTACGAGTACACACTGTTGGCTTCCGTGGCTTAACTGTTGAGGCCGCTGACTTCAAATCGCTTCTTTTAGTTTCGAAATCTCGCCCGAGGTGCAGAATTCTTTCATGTTAGAGGTGCAGAATTCTTTCGTGTTAGGAAAGGAGGTGGTTGTACCCAGATGTTCGCCCAGGTGTTCGCCAATGCCTGGAAATTTCACTTTGTATCAAAGTATAAAACATGTATTTTACAGAGCCTACAAGTATATTAGATGTTATTACATACTCAATTATACACTCCGTTAAGTTAAAGTGGAACCTGAAACGTCAATAGTTTTCCATATTGACGTTCCAGTTTCATAACGAGTATTTGACGTCCATTGTGACGTCATTTTTATGCATGTCGTCACGTTTAAAAGTTCTTTAACGACGATTTTTTTTCATTTTTACTCAGGCTAAAGAACAAATCTAAAACGATTATTAGATTTGTATCGAGAAATATGCATTCGTTCTTTCGCGGAATGATATTGTGCTCCTAAAGTCGCGCAATATTTCCGCTGCAGAACTCGTGTATATTTCTCGATATACATCTAATAACCTATAAATATGAGATGCCACTTTTGGTACTGTATTTTACAGATTCGAACACAATGTTTCCCTTATGAGTCTAGAAATAGACCTGTTGTTAAAAAATAACATATCTACAAAATAATTCTGTAATATTAATTTCTTAAATTTGTTAATTGAAAGAGTATCCGTTACTGTAAAGTATACGATAAAAGTCTTATGTATTAATTTCGCTTTTCTATAACTTAGCAACATGACACTATAATAGAGCTCTTGAAGTTAAAGTAAGTTATATTTTCTGGATGAATATCTCATGCTAGACATAGGAGTGTCTTTGTATTAGGACCTACGTTACCAAGATAGTTTTATCATGATAATTCATTCAGATATATTTATTTCAGTTTACGAGTAAACAATAGATCAGTCTTTGTATTTGACATGTTTAAGTCTACAAAACTGAAATGAATATTACAGAAGGAATATTGTATTCACAATTGAAATAACAATATTGTAACAACGTCTACACTGTTAAGTAATAATGTTTAAGTAACTTCAGACTGGTCCAGACAAAATACCATTATGATACAGCTCCTATGTAACCGGTCAATGATCCTCACAAGTACTTCCAGAGGATCAGCTTTCAGTTCATTACGCCGACGACATTGGAACAATATTGACAGAGCTGGAAGATCTGCAAACGTTTTCGAAGACGAAACTTTCTACTCAAAAAGTTATATAAATCAAAACAAACAGAACAGATATCAGAAAAGCTACAAAAGTCTTTTCGAAATAAGTATTATTGAGCCTATTCTTTTTCCTTAACTTCATCTTTATCTGTCTGTCTAAATCTAATATTCATTTTGTAACATCCATCATTTCTAATTTAACTTGTCACATTCAACACAAATTTGCTGAGCCGAAGTAAAATCTGTAAAAAGTGAAAATGTATATAGTTGTCATAAAATTTACAGTTATATAAAATGCTTGCATTCAACAAATGTCTAGTTATTTTTCTAACATAAAAATCGTTGAATGCTTATATTGTGTATTTCTGTCGTTAAATGTGTGAATTTTTACAATGACTATTCGATTTTGTTGAAAGTTTGAAACGTTACTCACAGCACATGGCTATGTGTGTATGCTAAAATAAAAACAAAGTATTTTTAGTATTTTTGGGATGTTGGAAAATTCTGTAAAGGCGGCATAGCTGTTCTGTTTACTAGATGATAAACAAATTTAATCGAAATATAAAAGAAACATAAAATGTTTGGTTTTCTTCAGTTAAGGAAACGACTTAGGTAAACTATCATCTGATGTAAATACTTAATGAAATGTGTAACAGGTTTATGTCTTTTCTTCTGTAGATATATGAAACTACTTTATTCTGAACAAAATACTTGTTCATATTATTATTATGATATTAAAACCACAAACATATAATACATCCTATACATAATATGAGACAAGATAGTTAAAATTGTTATTCTTTTCTGTACGTCTTCTGATTCGCGTTTCCAAGGAGAATTGTTTATAAATTATATCCAACCGATATTTTTTCTGTCTTCTTTATATTCAATTTTCGCCGCAATTAAACATCCTTAGAGAACGTCTGCCAGGAAATACGTGCAATTATGTCCATCTAAAAGATATCGTTAGTTCATTTATTTATCTTTTCTCGATTACGAAGATATCCCATAGCAATTCTTTTGATCGGTATTAACCCTGGTTTCCAGGGGTAAAATATACAATTAGATAATTTTAAAAAATGTATTATATAGTAAAGAGTACTGTCATATGATTTGCCATCGAGTTGTTTTAATCTTGCTTCGAGTGTATACATAAATTAGAAAAGTGCGTGCCAGATATATATTTCCTTAATTATTTTCAGGTCTTCCAACAGAATTATACGGCATATGGGAATCCTATCCTTGGAGATTCGGAGAAGCACTCTGTATTTTTAAATCATTTTTGGCGGAAATGACGTCATACGCATCAGTTCTTACAATCACCGCATTCACAGTTGAGCGATATGTGGCAATATGCCATCCACTCAAAGCACAAACTCTATCAAACTTATCACGTGCTATGAAAATGGTGTTTTCCATTTGGATTTTATCGTGCCTATTTGCTTTGCCTTATCCAATTCATACTCGGGTGTTTCCGTATGTGACGTACAACGGTACGGGAATCGAAGACTCTTTACAATGTAATATTCCATTTGAGTGGCAGGAAGGGATGACATATGCTTTTCAAATATCAACGTTCTTATTCTTTGTCTTTCCCATGGCGCTCATAACTATTATGTATGGTTTAATTGGTGCAAAGCTGCGCACATCACAACTGGAGTCAAAGCACAAGTCAAAAACGAAGGCACGGAAAGCGGTAGTTCGGATGTTAAGTAAGTACATGTATTCCTAATCATTTAAGTTACGAAGTTAAATGTCAGTATATATGTTTCATTGAAATTCAATTAATGTTAGGACGAAAGTTTTTGCGCGAAACTAACTTCTTTTCGAACAAGAGTATTGGATATGAATAATTTATAGTCAAAATTTGCTGCAGCTAAGCAGTAAGGGGCATTTCAATCTGACTAAAGTACTTGATCTTCTAAACGAAGATCTGAGAACGACCCATTCACATACGTCTTCTGTATATTTTGGATTTCCAGAATTGCTATTTTTATTTGAACAAATCAGACGACTTGTTCGAATGTCAAAGAGTAAAAAAAATGTGCAATCATTCCAGGGCTTGAACCCGGGACCCATCGCTTACAGAGCAAGTGGCCTACCGACTGAGCTAACCGGCTATCTGACATATTATGACATAAGAATTGTAAATATCAAAAAATCAAGGCTAAATGAAGATTTGCAAAATGTTGTAAGTTAAGCTCTGTTTGGCTAGCGAAAGGGTCGTCAGAACGAGGCTATCAGTAGGTCGTTCTCAGATCCTATGCGTAGCGTAATAGGAGATGTACTTTAGTCAGATTGGGGGCATTTTATTTTTATATTAACAACGTTTCTGTACACAATGAGTGATACAAATGGTATAATTATGTTTCCCACCACACAGCGTGGTGGGAGACATATTGATTTACTCCTGTCTGTGTGTGTGTGTGTTTGTGTGTCTGTCACAAATCTTGTCCGCACTCTAAATCGAACATTTCTCATCCGATCGTCACCAAACTTGAACAAAATGTCTTTGCCAATAAGTCCTCGGCCAAGTTCGATAACTAGCCAAATCAGCCAGGGTACTTCGGAATTATTGCCCTTGAATTACCGAAAATCGCCCAGGTCTTTGGGACACAAAGGACTTATATACTACTGATGTGAATAGTAGTATATGGGTTATTTATGCCCAAGATTAAATCATGTCAGATGATAAGGCAGTTGAGGTCTTGGTGCATAGTTTACTCATATACTACTATTCAGATGATTAGGCAGTTCTGGGAGACATGCGCATTTCTCAAAAACAGCTCTAGTTTAAATTGTGTTCCAGTACTTCTTTTCACATTAAATGATGACAAATTCCAATTTTCACATTTATTTACCACTTTTTTCAACATTTAATAGAGACGTAAAATCTGCTAGAATTTAGTGCTAGTATTTTATTTAAGAGTTAGGTCCATGTTTCGGAGAAACAAGTTCGAAAATCACTAAATCATAGAAAGAAAAAAAGTTTTACATTAAAATTAAACAGCATATAAAACATTTATATTATTCTACAAAACCATTGTCAATTTACTCATATATGTATTGAATTCCGGAAAGGGACTGCATGAAGGGACCACACTTCCGGACAGTTCAGCGCTTTTAAAAACTCACCATTAAAAAAAGCTGTTACAAGCCATCGTTTTTATGCATTTGCAACAATGTCCCAGTGGTTAAACTTTACATAACTAGGTTAAACATCGTTTTTGACAATAGTTTACTTTTATATCTTTACAAATGGCGTTCTTTTTTAAAGGGGGACAATTCTTTTAGAATATTTTAAGTATCCAATTCCACGGGACAGGACGGTAAAATGTATTGGACAGATAGGTTGTTTATACAGATATTGTTTGTTTGCTGAAAAATTCTACTAAACCGTAATTTTAGCATTCTATTTCGTAAGAAACTGACACTTTCTTTGATCCAAACTGTCAAAACTTGGTTATCCCAGAAAAATATTGATAATTTTAAATGCATATAGATTCATACAAACAACAATCTTTATACAATTAAAATTCGAAGGTCATTCTAAGATAGAAATATAATATAACATTTGAAGACGCAGCATGTGATAGTACACCATTCAATTAAGTACCTTCGTACAGTTTGTTCTTTATCGTACAAACATATTTTCAAGTTAAGTACCTTTGTACAGCTCTTTCATATCACATAAGCATATTTTTGCAAAGTAGGTCGGACCCTTTAAACAGCTGGTCAGTATATCCAAGACTATTTCAAAATGTTAAAAATGATAAATAAGAATGAAAATTACTATACATACATCAAACACCGCATCAGTGTTTATTTCATTATTTTTTGTGAAAAAAAAAATGTAATTTACATTTTATAAAGATGCCTATAAATAAAAGTCATGTACTTATGCCCCCATTTAGAAGAAGGAGGGGTATATTGATGTCGGTCGGTCCGTAGATAATCGGTTTCCGGATGATAACTCAAGAACGTTTGGGCCTATGATAATAAAAGTTTATAGGTAGGTCGGTCATGACCAGCAGATGACCCCTATTGATATTGAGATCAGTAGGTTTAAGGTCAAGGTCACAGTGACCCGGAATAGTTAAACCGTTTCCAGGTGATAGCTTGAGAACGCTTGGGTCTAGGATCACGAAACTTAATTGAGAGGTTGATCATGACCAGCAGATAAGCCCTATTGATTTTGAGGTAAGTAGGTTAAAGGTCAAGGTCACATTGACCCAGAACAGTAGAACAATATTTGCCAAATAACTAGAGAATGCTTTGGTCTAAGATCACATTTGATACAGAGGTCAATTATGACTGGTAAATGACCCATAATTGTTGATTTGAGGTCAGTAGGTCAAACGTCCAGTGCACAGTGACCAAATAATTTCTGTTTCTTGTGCAGTTACTGAATGCATCAAGTGCGTTGGGCGGGGGCGGGGGAAAGATGGTAAAGTTGTTGGATTAGGAAAAGTAAGTTAATAGTGGGAACTTTCTAAATTAGGTGAATATTTAATTTACAGTTTAATAAGTGAATTCGTGATGATACTTAGTAATTTTCGTATTCTTCTGAATGTTCTGAACGTGAATGTAGCGGAATTTGCGCATGACTTTCCGAACAAAACCGGAGAATGCCGAAATCGCATACGAAAAATGCGATATTGGTGACTGGTCCGCTACATTCACACAGAGAGTAATGTTTCTTTTAATATGACGTCTGCTGTGTAATGTCTTATAATTTGTATTCATTTGCAAATAATATAACACCATTCAATAAACTTTTTATGTGTCATTTCCTTGTTTTATGTCCGTTTAATTGTCAGATGACTGCAAGATCTTTAACTTATCGAATCTCCATTACATATGTCAATTTAAAGTCTTGTAATCAAGCATTAAGGGGAAAAGACTAACGTGCTAGAAAACAGTATTTGTATACTATGCATCAATGTTAAAATTATTTTTGGAAATGAAATATAAAAGAAAAACAGATATGTCAGTATGCCGTTGTAGAGTTTAATATGCTTACTGTAACAAAATGAAACATATACCAATAAAAATGATACGAAGAAGAAGTAGTCTGAATTTTATATTACAGTTGACATAAAATATCACAATGAGTAAGCAGTTATCATTATATGTTAGATTCTTTAATACATGTATAAATGTACGTATTTTTCTTTCACAGTTGCTGTAGTGGTTGCCTTTTTCGTGCAGTGGGCACCTTTTCATGCACAGCGTCTAATCACGTCGTACGTTCCGACTGACATGTGGACTCCAACACTGATACGATTTCAGTCAGACCTCTTCTACGTATCCGGTATTTCTTTTTTTTCTTTTTGTTGAAAAATCGAATTATTACTAAACCATTCAATTCATTTTATTTGAATGGTTTCTGTCATTTATAATGTTTCTTTTTTTTCTTTTAGATGGATATTTTCACGATAGCATTTCTTGATTAAAATACGTATGCGTTTCTTAGTCGTAGTACAGCAGTGACTTTTATTTACATGGATCTTGAATGAGTTTATTTGCTGCTGTTTGATAGAAATACAATCAAGAGAAATATTAAATAATGCGTACATTGGTAAAACGTAAATCAATGCTTCCACTAGTTATTGGCCTTTGCAAATTCACGCTGAGATGATTTGGAAATATTTTTTTCAGGGGTCCTTTACTTCTGCAATTCGACTATCAACCCAATCCTATATAATTTAATGTCCAAGAAGTTCCGATTGGCTTTTAAAAGAACACTATGTCGCTGTTGCTATACGTCGGAAGAATTGCTGGAGCTTAATGGAAAGTCAAAGTCAATTTATTGTTCCGATAGAACGGCTGTTAATTCTATAAGACGAAATGCGAACAACATTTCAAAACTGACGTTTCTCGATCTAAACGG